>NW_026988429.1:1140000-5940000 GCF_030222135.1 Aotus nancymaae
CATAGTGGCTGTACTAATTTGTATTCTTACCAACAATGTAAGGAAATCCCCCTTCTCCACCTCCTCACCAATATCATTTATTTTTTATCTTTTTCATAGTAGCCATTCTAATGAGGGTGAGGTTATATTTTATTGTGGGTTTGATTTGCATTTCTCTGATTAGTGATGTTGAGCATTTTTTCACCTACCTGTGGCCATTTATCTTCTTTTGAGAAATGTTTATTCAGCTCTTTCAGATTATTCATTTTTTCCCTACTGAGTTGTTTGAGTTCCTTATATATTCTGAACATTAATCCCTTGTCAGTTGCATAATTTACAAATATTTCCTTTTATTCTGTAGGTTGTTACTTCACCTACTTTTTTTTTTTTGAGACAGGGTCTCACTTTGTTGTCCAGGTTGGAGTGCAGTGGTGCAACCATGGTTCACTGAAGCCTTGACCTCCCAGGCTCAAGTGAGCCTCCTGCCTCAGCCTCTCAAGTAGCTGAGACCACAGATGCATGCTACCATGCCTGGCTCATTTGTGTGTGTGTGTGTGTGTGTGTGTTTATTTTTGGAGAGATGGGAGTCTAAACATGTTGACCGGGCTGTTCTGGAACCAGACTCAAGTGATCCTGCTGCCTTGGGCTTCCAAAATGCTGGAATTACAGGTGTAAGCCACTGCACTTGGTCCACTTCATTCTTTTGATTGTTTCCTTTGGTGTGTAAAAGCTTTTTGGTTTGAGGAAATTCCATTTGTCTATTTTTGCTGTTGTTGCCTGTGCTTTTGAGATCTTATAAAAAAAAATTCTTGCCCAGACCAACTCATGAATTGTTTCCCTTATTTATTTATTTTTATTGTACTTTAGGTTCCGGGGTACATGTGCGGATCATGCAGGATTGTTGCATAGGTACATACATGGCAAGGTGGTTTGCTGCCTCCATCCCCCCGTCACCTGTATCTGGCATTTCTCCCCATGTTATCTCTCCCCAACCTCCCTACCCACTGCTGACCCTCCCCTAATACCCCACTGTGTGATGCTCTCCTCCCTGTGTCCATGTGTTCTCACTGTTCAATACCCACCTATGAGTGAGAACATGCAGTGTTTGATTTTCTGTTCTTGTGTCAGTTTGCTGAGAATGATTGTTTCCAGATTCATCCATGTCCCTACAAAGGACATGAACTTATCTTTTGTATGACTGCATAGTATTCCATAGTGTATATGTGCCACATTTTCCTTGTCCAGTCTATCATCGATGGGCATTTGGGTTGGTTCCAGGTCTTTGCTATTGTAAACAGTGCCGCAGTGAACATACATGTGCATGTGTCTTTATAACAGAACAATTTATAATCCTTTGGGTATATACCCAGTAATGGGATTGCTGGGTCAAATGGAATTTCTATTTCTATATCCTTGAGGAATAGGCACACTGTCTTCCACAATGGCTGAACTAATTTACACTCCCACCAGCAGTGTAAAAGTGTTCTTATTTCTCCACATCTTCTCCAGCATCTGTTGTCTCCAGATTTTTTAATGATCACCATTCTAACTGGCGTGAGATTGTATCTCTAATTTTAAGAGTCAGGGTCTCACTCTGTTGCTCAGACTGGAATACAGTGGTATGATCATAGCTCACTGCAATCTTGAACTCCTGGGCTCAGGGCTCAAGGGATCCTCTTGCCTTAGCCTTCCGGGTAGTTGGAATTACGGGCATACATCACCACTCTCAGCTAGTTTTTCTAAAAAGTATTTTTTTTTTGTAGTGGCAGGGTCTCACTATGTTGTCCAGGCTAGTCTTGAACTCCTGACCTCAAGTGATTCTCTTGCCTCAGCCTCCCAAAGTGCTGGGATTACAGGCATGAGCTACTGCACCTGGACTTGTTCCAGATTTTAGAGGAAAAGCTTTCAACTTTTCCTTATTCAATATGAGTTAGCTGTGTGTTTGTCATATATGGTCTTCATTGTGTTGAGGTACACTCTTTCTGTCTCTATTTTGTTGAGAGTTTAAACATTATATTAAGAGTTTAAACATTATATTAAGTTTAAACTCTCAATAAAATAGGGACAGAAAGAGTGTACCTCAACACAATGATATTGAATTTTATTGAATGCTTTTTCTGCATCCATGGAGATGATCATATGGTTTATGTCCTTCATTCTGTTAATGAGATGTGTCATGTTTATCAGTTTGCATATGTTGAACCATCCTGCATCCCTGGGACAAATCCTTCTTGATTATGGAAAATGATCTTTTTGATGTGTTGTTGGATTTGATGTGCAAATATTTTGTTAAGGGTTTTTGCATCTATGTTCATCAGAGATATTGGCCTATAGTTTTCTTTTTTGTTGTTGTGCCCTTGTCTGGTTTTGGTATCAAGGTAATGCTGGCCTTGTAGAATGAGTCTGGAAGAATTCTCTCCACTTCAATTTTTTAGAGTAGTTGAGAAGAATTGGTATTAGATTCTTTAAATGCTTGGTAGAATTCAGCAGTGAATCTATCAGGTCTGGAGATTTTCTTCAATGGAAGACTTTTTATTACTGATTCAATCTCATTTCTTACTGTCATTACTTACTGTTGGTTGGTTTAGGCTTTCTATTTTTTCATGATTCAATTTTAGCAGATTGTATATGTACAGAAATTTATCCATTTCTTTTACGTTTTCTAATTTGTTGGTATATAGTTCTTCATAATAGTCTATAATAATCCTTTGTATTTTTGTGGTATGAGTTGTAATGTCTCCGTTTTAATCTCTGATTTATTTGAGTTATCGCTCTTTTTTTCTTAGTCTAGCTAAAAGTTTGTGATTCTGTTTATCCTTTCAAAAAAAACAGTTCTTTTTAGTTTGAGACCAGCCTGACTAACATGGAGAAACCCCGTCTCTACTAATAATACAAAATTAGCTGAGTGTGGTGGCGCATGCTTGTAATCCCAGCTACTCAGGAAGCTGAGGCAGGAGAACTGCTTGAACCTGGGAGGAAGAGGTTGTGGTGAGCCAAGATAGTGCCATTGTACTCCAGCCTGGGCAACAAGAGTGAAAGTGTGTCTCAAAAAACCAAACCAAACCAAAACAAAACAACAACAACAATAAAAAACAGATCTTTTGAAATTAAACTTTTATGTTTTTGTTTGTTTGTTTAAGAGACAAGGTCTTTGCTCTGTCACACAGGCTGGAATGCAGTGGTGTGATCATAGCTCACTGTAGCCTCAAAATTCCGGGCTCAAGCAATCTTCTCACCTCGGCCTCTCAAGTAGCTAGGACTACAGGTGTGTACACCACACCTGGGTAATTAAAAAATTTTTTTTGTAGAGATGGGAGTCTCACTATGTTGCCCAGGCAGGTTTTAAACTCCTAGCCTCAAGCAATCCTCCTGCCTTAGCCTCCCAAAGTGTTATACTCTTTTTTTTTAAGTCTTTATTTCTTTTATTTTTATTCTGATCATTACTATTTTTTTCCATTTACTAATTTTGGGTTTAGTATATTCTTGTTCTTCTAGTTCCTTGAGGTGCAATGTTAGGTTGTTTATTTGAGATCTTTCTTCTTTTTTGATGTAGGCATTTATTGCTATAAACTTCTCTCTTTTGCTGTATCTCATAGGTTTTGGTATATTGTGTTCCCATTTTCATTTGACTCAAGAAGATTTTAAACTTCATTTTTAATTTCTCCATTGAGCCATTGGTTGTTCAGGAGCATGTGGTTTAATAATGTTCTCTGAGCTTCCTGGATCTGTGGTTTGCTGTCTGACTTTAAGAAATTCTCAGTCGTTATTCAAGTGTTTCTTCTGTTTCTTTTTTCTTTTCCTTCTGGTATCCCTATTACATGTAAGTCATACCTTTTGTAGTTGTCCCACAGTTCTTGAATATTCTGTTCTGGGGTTTTTTTTCCAGTTTTTTTTTTTATCTTTGGTTTTACAGATTTGAAAGTTTCTATTGATACATCCTCAAGCTTAAAGATTCTTTCTTCACCCATGACAAGTTTCCTAATAGGCCCATCAAAGATATTCTTCATATCTATTACAATGTTTTTGATATCTAGCACCTATTTTTAATTCTTTCTTAGGATTTCCATCTCTCCGCTTACATTGCCCATATGTTCTTTCATTCTGGCTACTTTCTCCATTAGAGCCCTTAGCATATTAATCATAGTTGCTTTAAATTCTGCAGTCTGAGAATTCCAGTGTCTCTGCCATGTCTAGTTCTGATGCTTGCTCTGTCTCTTCAAACTGTGTTTTTTGTCTTTTAGTATGCTTTTTATAGTTGTACATGACGTTCCAGATAAAAGGAACTGCTATAAGCAGGCCTTTAGTAATGTGTGGTACGGCATAGAGGGAGGGGAAGTATGATTAGGTCTCAGTCTTTTAGTGAATCTATGCCTCTGGACTGTAAACTTTACAAGTGTTCCTCAGTTTTTTTCTCTCCCCACTTAGGTAGGACAGGATGGCTAGAGTGGGCTGAAGTTGAGTATTTCCTTTCAGTTACATTGAAGGATACAGCTGGCTGGAGTTTGGTACTTTCCTTCTCCCAGTTCATTTAGACTCTGATAAAATCTCAGCAGGTTAGGGGTTAGGTTCTGTTTAACTAGTTTCTCCTGAGTAACTACTACCTGTTAAAGTAGTTTCATTATACCCGTTAAGAACAGAGTGCTCTGGTGTATTTCAAAATGGTTGATTTTTCCCTCTCTCTATCAGAGGCATGAGGGAATTTTCCTGATATTTACTATGAGTACCTGGTTGAGCTCCTGGAGGTAAAACTCACCAAAGTGTGGAGTGGCAGGATCATAGCTCACTGCAACTTTGAATTCCTGGTCTCAAGCCATCTTCCTGCCCCAGCCTCTCAAGTAGCTAGGACTATGGGTACATACCACCAAGCCTGGCTAATCTTTATTTTTAGTGGAGATGGAGTCTTGCTATGTTGACCAAGCTGCTCTTGAACTCCTGGCCTCAAGATGATTTTCCTGCCTTGGCCTCTCAAAGTGCTGAGATTACAGGTGTGAGCCACAATGCTCATCCTCTCCTAGAATTTCAGACTTGTCCACACCTAGCCTGCAGCAATGTCAATGACAATTTCCTACTCTAGCACTGGCTCCTGTGGAGGTTTCTGTTCCAGTATGTTGTGATTCTCTGTATCTGCCTGGTTGTCTCTCCCATTTTGAAGGCAACAGTTTTGCCCTGTGACCTTACTTCTCAGGGATCTAAAAAGTATTGTTGATTTTTTAGTTTGTTAAGCTTTTTACTAGTTGTTAGGATGGAGTGGCAACTTCCAAGCTTTGTACGTAAAGAAGTGGAAACCGGAAATCTCACACAATTATTTTTTGACCTGTTTGATCCCGGAGGTTACAAGAGACCAAAACGGTCTTAACTCACACTCACTCATGTACCCAATGAAGTATCCAGCCATGCCTTATTTATATTTTTAAGACTGGCTCAGTCTGGCGCTCTCACATTTGCATGCTTGCTAATCTCAAGAAAATATACTCAATTTGATGCCAAGATTTGGTTAAGAAGAATTGTAAATTCCTAAGAGTACCAAGGTAAATATAAATACAGCTACCAATGTAGGCAGTTTAACACTGGCTTTACAAGTTCCAAAAATCCAGAGGCAGATGGCCTATTCAGATTTTATTTTGATTTCGGTTTTTCCTTATAATTCACTTCAGTCTATATTTTTAGAGCTCTTCTCTATACGTATCTCTACATTAAGAACTGTACAGGTTATAGGAAGAAGAGAAATATGTCCTTTGCCTGCAGGGAGCTGAAAATCTAGCCTTGAATATTACATCCAGTGTGAATGAAAGATAGAACAATGTAAGGATGATAAACAATGAACTATATGGACTGAAGTCAGAGCATAGCTTGGAGTCCTAAAGGCCAGCATCACTTACCTCCAGGGAAGTATAAGCGAGGGCTGCACTTGTGGTCACATGTCTGCTGTACTGTTTAAATTGCTGGAGCCCATCCTCTACTGCCAGTCGCAGAGAAGTGCCTTGTGATCTGAAACAACCTTCTCTCTGCAACATGCGGAGCTCTGAGATGCAGGCCTGCAACCTAGCAAAGTTCCCTTTCACTTGCTGCAGAGAAAAATGAACCAAAGACACAAGTCTTTAGGGACCAGGTTTCAGATTAATTGGCAGTTTAAATTCATTATAAATAATTCCTCAGAAGTTCCTTCCCTTCCTGAAAATTTGCTTATTTGACCAACATCTACTGAATGCCTATTGTGTTCTAGGCACTGCACCAAAATCTTCCCTACACCAGTGGAAGGAAAATTTGCAGCCATAAAGGTTTTGATTTTGTAGAGTTACCAGAAACATGAAAGGAAGTTTTAATTTATTCACTCACATAAAAAGGAAGTCTAGTGTTTGACTGCTTTGTTTTACTTTGGGGTGACCTGCAAACTGGAGGCCAGACAGGGTTCACCTTAGACATTATCTTCATTTATTAGTCAGTCTAGGCATCAAAAGTTTCTCTATTTAAAAATGATGTTTTCCCAGAAGTAAGAATTTTGATGTGGTTCTTCACTTCGGAATTCATACAGTCCTAATACACTCTTCAGGATAACTTTAGTAAAGAAGAGATACTTGGCTTAGTCTGTAGTCAGCTTAAGGAGCCAACATGCTAACCCCAGACAAGCCACCTTTTGGTTCTTCTCATCTTCCTTTATAAAAACTTGCTCTTAGGGGTCAACTAATTTAATATGATACTAGGCCTATGTTACTTGTCCTAAGGCTATATGCATTTTGATAAATGCGGACTGAAGATTTGTGACATCATTTGAAGGGATTCCATGCATCAATAGCAGATGGAGGGTAGGGAAGAATTATATTTGGGATGGGGACATCTTCCTGACTCAAGAGCAGAACTGAGTGAAATCTGCAATGCACATAAAATCCATGAGCATGAGCTGTAATCCTGCCAAAATAAAAAGACTGCTTAAGTTAACCCCTTCCTGGCTTAGCTCCACAGTTGCTTACATTCTTCTCTCCCCAAGTCTTCAGGGGAAAACACAATAAACTGGCTATAATTCTTATACAAAGAAAACTTGTAATCTAGATAGGAAAATAAGAAAACTGTCCAAGGAAGAAATGAGAAGAAATCATTCCACAGGTGTAGTCTAGTAGGCTTTAAGCATTTCTTCTCACGTATCCCCTGAAAGAATCTAAGAAACTGCATTTTTAAGTGAACATCTAGATTTTAAAATTCCAACTTTATAAGTGGTTGCTAAGGATGTAGCTTCCAACATATTTTAAATATCAACATTTAAAAATAAAACTATATCACTCTTCAAACATAGTCCGATTGAATCTAAACACCACGGTGATTTGATACTCACCATTACCAATGTTAAAAGTACATGAACAAGCTCTTTTTTTCCCAACAGATAGAAAAATTTAGATTGTTCCTTTTTCTCCTTAAACTAATATTTCCATTTCACTTTCCCTAAGAGTTTTATCATAATGTAAAAGGATTTTTATGACTGGCAATCTTTTATTGATCATCCTATCATACTTCTCTGCATCACAAATAGCTATATTTTGCAAGAGTTCTAAATTTCCTATGACCATAGGCTTTAAGGGACACTCTAGATTGAGTTATTATTAGAATTATCATTCATATACAATTTATCAAAACAACATGTATATGCCAATTTTGAGAAATAATTATTGGCATTAAGCATAGCTTTAATTGGAAATGTTCCTCTTAATAATTGGATATGTTCCTCTTAATGGCATGGACAGGCTGGGCTCTTCTTCCAATTAGCTTGGGTTCATGTGAATAAATAAAATAATTATGGCTCAAATGATACAACGTTCAGTATCAATTTTTATTTCTATTTAATTAATTAATTTATTTGGTGGCCAACATGTGTTGAATTTATTGCATCATTGTAAACAGAGAAAAACATTGTTTTCTCTTGACCAGATATCCAAAAGGCTATAAAAGAAATGTAACTTAACTCCGATTCGAGAATATGTACTAAAAATTTTAAGCCTCACCTTGGTATTTTTAAAAGACTAAATGTGATACCCTACAAGGCATTTCCATTTCATAAATTCATTCTATTACATTTTACATATAAGAATGCTGCACATTGTTCTAATTATGTGTCTGCAGTTGTACTGCAACTATAGGACAGACACAGAATGATTCACAATGGCTGGACTCTAAGCCTTACTTCTCAGTGATCAGTGCAGTCCAGCCTGGTGATCCCATGTAAGGTGTCATTATTAGATGATGCCCAGCACCAGCCACAACTTTGGACTAACCTTGTTTGGTGTACAATTGTGATGACATATTACTATGGATTTAACAATAAAAATGCCAAACTAACGCAGGAACAGAAAACCAAACACCATGTTCTGATTTACAAGTGGGAGTTAAATGATGAGAACACATGGACACATAAAAAGAAACAACACACACTGAGGCCTGTCAGAGGGTGGAGTGTGGGAGGAGGGAGATGATCAGGAAAAATTAATAACAGGAAGTATGCTTAATACCTGGGTGATGAAATAATCTGTACAACCAACTCCCATGACACAAGTTTACCTATGTAACAAACCTGCACATGCACCCCTGAACTTAAAAGTTAAAAAAATTCATACCATTTGTTTTAAGAAAAAATAAGCCATTATTCCATTCTGTGTCCTAATGTTTTAAAATAAGCAATGTCCTATGTTTCTATTATCTAAGGTTCAGAAGTAAAAACATTATAACAAATATGCATTCCTTGAAAACTCTAGCATTTCTAGTGTTTAATACTCCCACTTCTTTGGCAATGCTGAATCTGCAAGCTGACTGCTCAGTCTGGGCACATGTCAACAATGGAGAACATGCATGTCCTGTGAATTTCAAATGGTTCTCTGGAGTAAAGCAAGAGACTGACTCACATTTTAAAGGTAACAGAAAACATTTCACCATAGGAACCAAGGACTCGAATTTGAAACTACAGTCTTATTCTGATTAGCCTCTATGATGATATAGTTGGGGGAAATCTAGGCAGCGAGTAAAGGTTAGGAGAAGATGTGGTATAAGGAAGACAGGTTGATACCAAGTGAGAGATGGGTGAAGGAATTCCATGTTCAGGGATGTAATCAACAGCCAGAGCAATGGACCTGTCTGCCCTGCTCTGTAGAGGCCTGAGATGGAGCCCCCACCCCATAATGCATACAGTTCACTTCAGGCCAAGAGTGCTTAGCATGCAGGGCCGTGTCCTCCTATCAGACACCACTTGTACCTGCCAAGTGCCACCAATTTAAACTGATAATACAAGTCAGTGAAACCCCTCCATGGAAAGAAAAAGAAACAGAGCAGAAGAATGTTTTCAGCAGGTGAAAACCTGCTCTTCAGACTGTAGCAGGGCCCTTGAACCCCTTCAGTCACCACTGTAGCTTCTGAGATGTGGGTGTCGTGGGTCAGAAATGATCCTCCATCCTCAGGCTTCCCTTGCACAGCTGTTTCCAGGCACTTTTGTCAAAGTCAGCATCAGTAAGTGTGAAGGGGATTTTATAGTTTATCTATAACTGCAATTAACGGTTGGACTGCTGTCATTTTGCAAACTGACGAGTGCACTCGACAGATTAGTATCTTTTCAAAAATCAATTCTTAGAAATTTCTATATCCTGAAAGTTCATGGGTACAAATGTGCCAAACCCTAAATAAGTCTTCAAAGTACTTCTGAAAGACAAGGTCCCTCATGTGCTGAGGCTCCCAAATCCCTCTTACCCCATCTGGATAAGAGCTCAGTGGAAATCTAGCTGTGATTCTTCAGTCTTACAGCTCTTGTCCGAGTAGATTTTCCTATCTTTGAAGAAAAGCATCATTTCCTCTGCCACTCTTGTGACAATGTCTTTATCTATAGCAGAACCATGGGTCCTCATCTCTGCCCTCATGCATATTTTCACATGTCTGTACTTCATTGGCAGGAAAAAGGTAAAGTAATTGATTAAGGTTCTGTTGATCAGTCAATTGCTCCAAAGACCACTGTGCTTATTATTGAAGACTCTAACAGACAGCACATGTTCTAGGTCCTTCAGCTAAATGTCTTCCCTCTTTCTTCCTACCCACCAAAAGTCAAGAGCTATCTTAGCTATGAGGTCCCTGCCTGTGTTTCTGGGAAAGATGAAGATGGCTTTTTGGCAAAAACCTTTTTATAGTAGTCTAGAAACAGACTGTGTTGATAATCCTGGGGGTGGAATTTATCCATCTTGTCAACTATGAAAACTGCTGGAACAGTTTTCACATTACCATGAATCCACTTCTGTAACTGGTCCTAGACCAACCATAAAAGATGAAATAGGATGGGGAGGCTCAAAGGATGCTCTGAGGGAGCAGAAGCATTATTCTGCTCCTCATGCTCTACAAAACTTAGTAAGATCAGAGCTCCCTGGGGAAGGACTCTTAGAAACTGCACTCTCACTTCCACTCATTGGGTAACAGTTTTTTCCAAAACTTTATCTATAAAAAGTTGAAATTGGCAAAGAGATAGGTGCTAAAATGCAGAGAAGTTTTTTCCTAACTCAAATGACATGCTAAATGTGACTTTTTAAAGGTATAAGAGACACAAGTTACATGAATATTTATCATTCACTGATAACTAATCCATAGTGTTCATCTCACTGTGAACTGAAATCTCAGTATTACCAGACATACTGAGGAATAAGGAACTAGACTAAGACTTGCACAGTGCCCTAGACCAATGCCTTGTACTGACTCAATGAACAAAGGATCTGACCTAGATGACATTTTATGAAAAGCATTTGTTCTGATACATTCTTGGAACAAACAAAAAGACACCCCCAAGCAACAAGCTCTCAACCTCATAATGCAAAAAGATTGTGACTAGGAGACTCCCCCAGATACGTCCTTATTTATTTTACTATATTTCTAGAGATTTATGAAAAACGTGAAAAATAAGAAAATTATTCCTGAGTTTGGCAATCTTCCCTGTCTTGCAGTTTGTGTGGCAAATGCTCACTTTCACTTCCTTGTTCAGTTAAGTTTCTGTTTCTTGTTTCAGTCCCAACCTAACAGTAGGAATATTAACCTTGACAAGGACGACATTCATTTAAATGAGAATGAACACTCCTAGATAATGTAATATAAATTAAATGAGGAAAGAATATCTCAAAAGGAGAAACAGTGTCAATGTTCAGTTCTTTAAGGCTTTCTTTGAAGAAAGCAATGCCAAGGACTTGAAAGATGAGAGGAACAAAGGGAATAAAATATGTTTAGAAAAAAAAAATTCTCTCATCTACATTGCAACATGCAGAGGCAAGGTTGAGGCTGCATCATAGGTGGAGAGCATTAAATGAAGCCATGCCCAAGCAACCTGCTGAAGAGTGCTCCACCTAACACCATGTGCTCTGCTGGGAATGTTGAGTGCATTCATTCATTGGAGAATGTGACTACCATGTAAACTGGGAGTTGAGAAATCGGGGTTCAAGTGTGCCTTAACTCAGTGGAGCCTGGAGCTATTGCAATGCAAAGAAAAGAGAAGCAGAGACCAGAGTTAGTGCTGATTTCCCAGAATAGTCCAAGTAGCCTGTGAGCAAGATAATATTACTGGGTTCTCCTGCCTGGTACAGTTTTATGTACCTTTTGCTCATGAGGGAAGTACAGAGTTGGTACAAATAGGTGGATAGTTACTCTTCGGGCCTTTTGAGTGAAGATGTTCAGCCACAATTTGGCTGACAAAATTCTTGCCTATGCCAGCTCAGTCATGTAAGGAAAGAATTAGTGGTTTCTAGGGATTTTTTGTTGTTTCTAAAGCCAGTCAGTGCCTTGAGATTCTGTGGCAACATGCTGTCCAAACAGCTTCTCCTTCAAATCCAGCTTGAGGGCTCCAGAAGCCAGCTCCAGAGTTGAGAAACACACCTTAAAAACACACCAGAAAAGCAGCACTTTCCCAGCTGGCAAAGTGAGAGGCACATATTAACAAGTGATCCAGCAGGGTCTCTGTCCAATATGGCAGTCACTAGCCGCTTGTGGGAATTGAATATCTGAGACATGGCTACTCCAGTTGAAGGTGTATTGTATGTGTAAAATACACACAAAACTTTGAAGACTAGTAAAAAAGGTAATATTGGCCAGGTATGGTGGCTCAAGCCTGTAATCCCAGCACTTTGGGAGGCTGAGGTGGGTGGATCACTTGAGGTCAGGAGTTTGAGACCAGCCTGGCCAACATGTTGAAACCCCCTCTCTTAAAAAAAAAAATACAAAAATTAGCTGGGTGTGGTGGTGTGTACCTGTAAACCCAGCTATTTGGGAGACTGAAGCATGAGAATTGCTTGAACCTGGGAGGCGGAGGTTGCAGTGAGCTGAGATCACACCACTGCATTCCAGTCTGGGCCACAGAGTGAGACTCCATCTCAGAAAAAAGGATAATATTAAAAATTCAATAAATTTTTATATTGATTACATATTGAAATATTTTGGATATATCAGTATAAATAAAATATATTATTAAAATTCATTTTGCTTGTTTATTTTTTATTTTTATTTTGAGACAGAGTTTTGCTCTTGTCACCCAGGCTGGAGTGCAGTGGCACGATTTCGGCTCACTGCAACCTACACATCCTGGGTTTAAGCAATTCTCCTACATCACCCTCCTGAGTATCTGGGATTACAGGCATCTGACACCATGCCTGGCTAATTTTTTTGTATTTTTAGTAGACACTGGGTTTCGCTATGTTGGGCAGGTTCGTCTTGAACTCCTGACCTCAGGTGATGTGCCTGCCTTGGCCTCCCAAAGTGTTGGGATTACAGGCATGAGCCACAGTGCCCAGTCATTGCCTGTTTATTTTTTTACTATTTTTAAATGTGGCTAATAGAAAAATTTGTATAGTATGTGTGGCTCACATTATATATCTAGTACATGGTGCTGATTTAAAGGATATACCTCAAGGAAGACGGTAACTGATCACAGAAAAATGGCCTGATATGCAAGAAGGAAGCGTAAGCAAATAAATTGGTAACTATGTGAGTAAAATAAAATAAATATCAGCTGTGTATAAAACAATAGCAGTAATGTCTAGTTTGGGGGCAAAATACAGGGACAAAAATATGCAAGATGAGAGAGAGATGATCAGAGTTAAAGCATTCTAAGTTAAAGCATTTAGTGAAGAGTAGAGATACCAATTAATTTAGGGAAATCCCTAAAGGAAAATAAATAGATTGTATACTTTCAAAAAAATAGAGTGAAAAAACCCCCCAAATCAGATAGTAAATGGGAAGAGAAAGCATAGAAAAGGCAGGACAAATAGTAAACATCAAATAAGATAATCAAAATAATCTTAATAATAATGTCAGTAATTACAATAAATACAAACTTACTTCCTAAAATATGCCAACTAAAAACAAATTATTGGAGTAGATGGAAAAATTCCACTGCATATCATCTCTAATATGCATACCTAAACACAGTACTAATTGAGAGTAAAAGAATGTTTAAGAGCTGGGCGGCGCAGTGGCTAATGCCTGTAATCCCAGCACTTTGGGAGGCTGAAGTGGGCAGCTTGCTTGAGCTCAGGAGTTCAAGACGAGCCTGAGCAACATCGTGAAACCCTGTTTCTGCAAAAAAATATAAAAATTAGCCAGGCATGGTGATGCATGCCTGTAGTCCCAGTTACTTGGGATGTTGAGGTGAGAGAATGGCTTGAGCCCAGGCGGTGGAGGTTACAGTGAGCTGAAATTGTGCCACTGTACTCCAGACTGGTTAACAGAGCCAGACCCTGTCTATATTAAAAAAAAAAAAAAAAGAGAGAGAGAGTTTGAGGCATTGAGATATACCCTCAGACATTTGAATTTTATCAGGTGGGCTCCATGCACAGACATATTTTAAAAGTTCCTCAGGCAAATCTAATGTGCAGCCAAGGTTGAGACTACTTAATTTTTTATTTAATTAAATTTATTTTTTTTCAGACAGAGTTTCGCTCTGTTACCCAGTGCAGTGGTGTGATCATGATTCACTGCAGCCTCAAACTTCCAGGCTCAAGCAATCCTCCCTCCTTAGCCTCTGGAGTAGATTCGACTGCAGGCATGAACCACCACACTCAGCTAATTTTTAAATTTTTAGTAGAGACAAAGTCTTGCTATATTGCCCAGGCTGGTCTCTACGTCATGGGATGAAACGATCCTCCCACCTTGCCTCTCAAAGTGTTGGGATTATAGGCGTGAGCCAGCATACCTGGCCTACAATATACTGTTAATTAAAAAATTGATAATGGAATCAGCAGGCATAGTGTTATCTCATTTACATAAAATTTAAGTCCTTTCTCTGTCTATCATCTTTCTATAGGGTAGTCTTGAAATAGGCTGACACTCATATTATTGTTGGAGGGATAGGTCATAAAGACATAGGCTAGTGCTAGATTATAAGTCAGGATTAAAGTAAAGATGAAGAGGATTTCAGAGGCTGTAAAGCTGTGGCACATTCTAGTTGGTTATCAGAAAGTCAAGTTAGAGAAATAAGGGATAAAAAACTGACAACATTGGGTAAACTCCAGGAATCAGTAGACATATATTATTGACCTAGAGCCCTTGGGTATGGCTAATATTTGTTGGACATCATGTAAATGCCTTGGCTTGACAGAATCTTCAAGAATTCTATTTCTGGGCTTTCATACATGAACTTTTTGGGTTATCCTATAGATAATATGGCTCTAGGCAGTTAGGACAACTCAGATTGATGTTTCATTGGAGGTCAGGTCAAGAAACCAGAATGCAGTTTAGGAAGGGGATTAAAAATATTTAAAAAGAAAATCAGTAGCATTCCTTTTATAAAAAATAAAATCTTACAAAGACTCCCTATATATAAATTGGTATTTTATCAGCATAAATGAATTTTTAATATTTATTTATTTATTTTGAATACATACATTCATAGGGTTTGAAATTCAAAAGGATATGTGGAAAAGTCACCTTCCCACTGTTATCCTTCAGCTACCCAGTAACTTCCTACAGGCAATCAGTGTCACCAGCTTCTTGAGACTCTTCCCAGAGGTGTTTTCTTTATGTGAAAGAAAATATAAATTATTTAATTCTATCATTTTTCTTTCCTAAATAGAAGTGATGGCAATACTTTTCTGTATCTTGCTTTTGTTGATTATTGTATTTGAGCAATCATTTCATATCATTATAGAGTATTCCATTAGTACTCCATTAGTGGAAACGTGATTTTATGTAACCAATTCCCTATTAACATTCAGTTTGTTTCCAATCTTTTGTTACTACAAACAATGCTGAAATAAATAATCTTGTACTTAAGTTATTTTTGTACATGTGCAAATATATGTGTAGGATAAGGTCCTAGAAGTGAATTTGCTATGTTAAAAGATATGTAAATTGTGATACTGTCACCAATTACCCTCTATAGAAATTGTCTCAATTTATACACTCACAAATGGCATATGAGTGTGCTTATTTCTTCAAACTCTCATGACAATATGACATAGAAAATTTTTGCCAATCATATAGGTGAAAAGTGACATCTCTGCATAGTTTTAATTTGAATTTGTCTTACTATGAATGAATTTAATTTAACTTAATTTGAATTTCTCTTACTATTTTCTTTTCTTTTTTTTTTTTTTTTCCGAGATGGAGTCTCATTCTGTCACCAGGCTGGAGTGCAGTAGTGCGATCTCAGCTCACTGCAACCTCTGCCTCCCAGGTTCAAGCAATTCTCCTGCCTCAGCCTCCTGAGTAGCTGGGACCACAGGCGTGTGCCACCACACCTGGCTAATTTTTGTATTTTTAGTAGAGATGGGGTTTCACAATGTTGACTAGGTTGGTCTCAATCTCTTGACCTCGTGATCCGCCTACCCCAGCATCCCAAAGTGCTGGGATTACAGGCGTGAGCCACGGCGCCCGGTCGGTTGATGTATTTTCATGTCTCAATGTTATTTATATTTCCTTTTCTGAAAACTGACTGTGTATATCCATCCTCATTTTCTATTGAGTTATTGAATGTTTTTTTCTTATTGAATTGTAGGAGTTTTCTACGTATTTAGAAAATTAACTCTATATGATATGAAAAGCAAATATTTTTCCTCATATCGTTATTTATCTTTAGAATTTGCATATATGTTGTTTGCCAAGCATACATGTTCTGTTTTTATATATTATTAATCTTTTATTTTTAGACATTTTGGTTTTATATTATGCTTAGAAAAGCCAGTCCTATTCTTATATTATTTTCTCCCCATGGTCTGTGTATTAATTATTAATTTATTGCCTCTCAACTCCAAATTCATCCTTCAGTACAAGTTCTGTGATAAATTCCTTTAAGCATTTCTTTTTTATAGTGAGCACAATGTTATGCTTTCTTAGCAAAGGGCACAGGAGGGACAAGAAGATGCTCTCCTGTTACATGCAGCATACTGTTGGTCAGCTGTGGGGTGCAGGGACATCTAACAGTGATCTATCCATGGATTCAAAATTCATAGTCTTTTAGTGACTTCATAGCCCTGCCTGGCCTAGCAATCACCTTTCTGCAGCCCTTTCAACATGGACACCTAATTCCCTTTGCTCACTTGTCCCTCCCCATAAGAAGTTTGTCTCCTGTGGCCATCTCAATGGCACTGCCCTTCCAACATGGAGAATACACATTCCAGGCATCCTGCCTGCATGCCTGTACACCCAGCCACCACTGTAGCTCACCTATCACTGGAGAGTAACTTCCTGCTTTCCCAGTAACTGTAGACCAACTTCAGCCTTGACAAACCAGTGAACTTCTCTGTCATCCAGTGGGTTACAAATACACATTCTGCAATTAGATGTGAACCCCAGACTCAGGAAGGGAGTCCCTTTTGCAAGTTTGACCTTCCTTAGGATTTCTTCCTTATCCCTAAGGTACCATATAAATTCCCTTATATCTTATTTATTATCATACTTTAATATGTTAAGCTATATTTCAGTTTTGTTTTGTTTTGTTTTTGAGACGGGTGTTGCTCTGTCACCCAGGCTAGACTGCAGTAGTAATGCAATCATAGCTCATGGCACTGGGCTTAAGGGATCCTCTCTTCTCAGCCACCTGAGTAGCCAGGATTACAGGTGCAGGCCGCCATGTCTGGCTAATTTTTTATTTTTAAATTTTTTGTGAAGATGAGGTCTCACTATGTTGCTCAGGCTGGTCATGAACACCTAGCCTCAAGCAATCCTCCCACCTTGGCCTCCCAAAGTGCTAGGATTACAGGCATGAGCCACCATGCCCAGCCTGTATTCAAACATTTTACACAAACTTTCTTTGTTTAAATCACTGTGTGGTTTGTTTCCTGACTGTACTCAGACTTATACAATCGGTTCTAGTACTTGTATAGCTTATTTTTATACTTTGCTCTATCAGGAATCTATGCTGGTATATGCTATGAGTATGGATCTAGCCTTATTTTTCCCATATGGCTATCCAGCTGATCCAAACATTTATTAATAACCTTTTTCCAACTCATTAAAATGCTATCTTTATTATATAATAAGTTCCCACATGTATTTTTTTAATGAACTTAAAATTGTATTCCATTACAGTCTGTCTTTTCAATCTCCAGTATCACATCACTTGAATATCTATTTAATATCTGATAGCAATAGTCCCTGAATATTATTTCTTTTAAAATTTGAACTTTATTATCAGAATGTCTAGTTCTACTATTGGAAATTTAATATTTTTTGGGAATTGCATTACATTTGTACATTAGGGATAATTGACATCTGAGTCTTCCTAAGAACTAATGACTTCTTATTTGTTCAAGTATCTTTTTGTGATTCTTAATAGTATTAAACAATTTTTTAATTGACAAAAGAAAAACTGTATATATTTATGATGTACAGCATTATTTTAATGTAATTATATCAGTAGTATTTTAATTCATATAAATCTTGCATATTTATTGTTAATTTCATTCGTATTTGATCATTTTGGTTATTGTGATTAAAAATTTTCTTCCATTATAACTTTTAACTTGTTGCTCTTAGGGTATAAATAGCTGTGTTAACTTTGTTGTGAATTATTTTATTGTTTCAAATAATTTCCTAGTTGATTCTCTTGGGTTTTCTGGATACATAATCAAATAATCTACAAATAACAATTTAATCTCCTCTTTTCTCATTTCATACACTAATTTCCTTTTCTTGTATTATTTCATACTCTATTTTTTCTTGTATTATTATATCAATGAAAATCTTTAGAATACTTTAATTTTTTTTTGTTTTAGTGGTAAAAGATAGATTTTATTAGCTCAAGGTCCACTGAAGAGCTTTCAGGAAGTTCTAAAGTAAAATCTGGCCATCTTTTTGGTAAAATAAATAGAACAACCAACAGAATGGGAAAAAATTTTTGCAATCTATCCATCTGACAAAGGGCTAATATCCAGAATCTACAAAGAACTAAAACAGATTTACAAGAAAAAAACAAACAAGCCCATTCAAAAGTGGGCGAAGGATATGAACAAACACTTTACAAAAGAAGACATACATGAGGCCAACAAACATGAAAAAATGCTCATCATCACTGGTCATTAGAGAAATGCAAATCAAAACTACATTGAGATACCATCTCACACCAGTTAGAATGGCAATCATTAAAAAATCTGGAGACAATAGATGCTGGAGCGGATGTGGAGAAATAGGAACACTTTTACACTGTTGGTGGGAGTGTAAATTAGTTCAACCATTGTGGAAGACAGTGTGGCAACTCCTCAAGGACCTAGACATAGAAATTCCATTTGACCCAGCAATCCCATTACTGGGTATATATCCAAAAGATTATAAATTGTTTTACTATAAGGACACATGCACATGAATGTTCATTGCAGCACTGTTTACAATAGCAAAGACCTGGAACCAACAAATGCCCATTGATGATAGACTGGACAGGGAAAATGTAGCACATATACACCATGGAATACTATGCAGCCATAAAAAACAATGAGTTCGTGTCCTTTGTAGGGACATGGATGCATCTGGAAACCATCATTCTCAGCAAACTGACACAAGAACAGAAAATCAAACACTGCATGTTCTCACTCATAGGTGGGTGCTGAAAAATGAGAACACATGGACACAGGGAGGGGAGCATCACACACTGGGGTCTGTCGGGGGGAAATAGGGGAGGGACAGAGGAGGGTGGGGAGTTGGGGAGAGATAGCATGGGGAGAAATGCCAGATATAGGTGATGGGGAGGAAGGCAGCAAATCACACTGCCATGTGTGTACCTATGCAACAATCTTGCATGTTCTTCACATGTACCCCAAAACCTAAAATGCAATTAAAAAAAAATAGAACAGCAGGAATCTCTGGGTATCCCTTAAACATAAACTATGATGATTCCATTGATATTACCTGGACTGTAAGTAAATGACTTCTTACAAATAAAAATAACATTTTAGAAACTAGTTACTACCAGTAGCCCTAATTTGGTTTTCATGTGCTTGCATATGTCCAAGAAATTTCTCCATGAAGTACATATTAAAATCTAACAATTATTTCTCACTTATATATAAGTCAAAGTGCTCACTCTTACCATAGAAGCAAAACTTACCTCTGAAAATAATCTACAGAAAAAATATATAAACACATAAAGCTTTGAGATAGACTAAAAACATCCTCCTATGTTCTATGGATCAAAATGCAAAGGTCTCCATTACATACGTAAATAAACACTTTCATTAATTTGGAATATACTGATATTACATGACCATGCTCATACCTATGGAACACGTACATACACTACAGAAGAAATCTTGACAGTGTTTCTACTGCCAATATACTTTCCAGCCCCAACTGCTGAAAAGGAAATAAAAACTCAGTATGAAAATTACTTTTCCTTTTTATAAATAGTTTTTAAGTGGAAAAACAAAGCCAACATTCCTCTGAGACATGGAATAAGCTCCAAAATATTCAGAGTCAAGAATCTGTTCAGTTGTTCCCCAATGTTAACAAAGCACATAAGCTTTCTCTATTCAGGAAGCTTCTCTGATCATCTCCAGTGTTTTGTCTTAAAAATTGCTTTTCGGCCGGGCGTGGTGGCTCAAGCCTGTAATCCTAGCACTTTGGGAGGCCGAGGCGGGTGGATCACGAGGTCAAGAGATCGAGACCATCCTGGTCAACATTGTGAAACCCCGTCTCTACTAATACAAAAAAATTAGCTGGGCATGGTGGCGCGTGCCTGTAATCCCAGCTACTCAGGAGGCTGAGGCAGGAGAATTGCCTGAACCCAGGAGGCGGAGGTTGCGGTGAGCCGAGATCGCGCCATTGCACTCCAGCCTGGGCAACAAGAGCGAAACTCCGTCTCAAAAAAAAAAAAAAAAAAAAAAAAAAAAAAAATTGCTTTCCAAGATATGAGGTAGCCATGCTGGTTACATTATTTTTTTAAAAAAATTTATTATACTTTAAGGTCTGGGGTACATTTGCAGACATACAGGTTTGTTACATAGGTATACACATGCCATGGTGATTGGATGTATCCATCACCCTGTCATCTACATTAGGTATTTCTCCTAAGGCTATCCCTCCCCAATTCCTCCACCCTCTGCTATCCCTCACTTAGCCCCCCACTCCCTGACAGGCCCTGGTGTGTGATGTTCCCCTCCCTGTGTCCATGTGTTCTCACTGTTCAACACCCACCTATGAGTGAGAACATTCTGTGTTTGGTTTTCTGTTCTTATGTCAGTTTGCTGACAATGATGGTTTCCAGCTTCATCCATGTCCCTGCAAAGGACATGAACTCATCCTTTTTTATGGCTGCATAGTACTCCATGGTGTATATATGTCATATTTTCTTTATCCAGTCTATCATTGATGGGCATTTGGGTTTGGTCCAAGTCTTTGCTATTGTAAACAGTGCTGCAATAAACATACGTGTGCATGTGTCTTTATAACAGAATGATTTATAATCCTTTGGGTACATACCCAGTAATGAGATTGCTGAGTCAAATGGTATTTCTATTTCTAGATCCTTGAGGAATTGCCACACTGTCTTCCACAATGGCTCAACTAATTTTCACTCCCACCGCCATGTTGTTTAAATTCTTTCTGCTGCCCACCTTATACCTGATGTAACATATGGGTTGGCACCTGGTAGCACCATAACCATGATAACCACTGCTAACCAGTTTACTCTGAAGGAGAACAGAGCACTAAAGGCAAATATCACCCAAAGCAGCAGAGAGGCTTTAAGTCTCAATCAAAAGGTTTTTGATTCAGCTTCTGACATAGTTTTATTCTCTTGAGAGGATACCTTTCTAGATTCAAACACCCAGTGGCTCTTTCCGTCTTCATCAATGTGACTCCACCAACATAGGTCAACTATTACTTTACTTGTGACATTCTTTGCTGTCCAAAGGTCACATGACAACAACAAGATAATAGTCATCATATAGGCAATAAAGCTGCTGCTGAGTAACTCACAGAGAAGACAGATGATGATTGCACTGACTTGAAAGAACAAGTGGAAAAACGATGCCTGATTTTTGGATTTTTTTTGTCTGTTAGTTGTTTTCTCTTCTGCATCAAACAGTGAAACATCTTCAGTGTCATCATTACTGTCCTGCTGCTTCATGGCCCAGAATACTTTTTATTTGAGACAGAGTCTCGCTCTGTAGCCAGGTGCCAGGCTGGAGTGCAGTGGCGTGATCTCAGCTCACTGCAACCTCTGCCTCCCAGGTTCAAGCAATGCTCCTGCCTCAGCCTCCCAAGTAGCTGAGACTACAGGTGCACGCTACCACACCCAGTTAATTTTTATCTTTAGTAGATACAGGGTTTCACCATGTTGGCCAGGATGGTCTCGATCTCTTGACCTTGTGATCCGTCCGCCTTGGCCTCACAAAGTGCTGGGATTACAGGTGTGAGCCACCATACCCAGCCGAGAATACTTTTAAATAATGGTGATGATAGTAAACTTTCTTGTCTTGCAAGGGAATGTCTTTAGTGTTTTTCCATTAAGGACAATACTAACTCTTGAAATAGAAATATATTATGCTAATATGTTTATAAAATATATATGTATTTTATATATAAAACAGAACAGCTGTCTGTTTCTGTTTTATTACAGTTTTTAAAAAACAAAATTGGATGTTGAATTTTATCAAATGCTTTTTCAGAAGTTACAGAGATGAACATGATCATGTTTCTTCTCCTTAGATATGTTAACATAGTAAATTATATTAATAGATTTCCTAATATTGAACAATATTTGAATTTTTGATATGTAATTATTTTAATGTGACGCTGGATTAGATTGCCAATACAGGTTGAACATCCCTAATCTAAAAGTCTGAATCTGAAATGTTCCAAAATCTAAAACTTTTTGAGGGCCAACATGAGGCCACAGTGGAAAATTCTACCTCTGACCTCATATGATGGGTTGCAGTCAAAACTTTGTTTCATGCACAAAATTATTAAAAATTTTGAATAAAATTACCTTCAGATGATGTATATAAGGTATTTATGAAACCAGTGAATTTCATGTTTGGACTTGGGTTCTATCCCTAAGTCACTGTGTACACGCAAATATTCCAAAATCCCAAAAGATCCCAAGTCTGAAACACTTCTGGATTCAAGTATTTTGGATAAGGAATTCATAACTTAATTTTTTTTTTTAAGACAGGCCTTGCTCTGTTGCCTAGGCTGGAGTGCAGTGGCACAATCATGGCTTACTGCAACTTCAACCTCCAGGACTCAGGTGATCCTCCTGCCTTAGCCTCCTGAGTAGCTCAGACTACAGTGCACACCACCATGTCTTTTTAAAAACCTTTTTGTAGAGATGAGGTCTCACTATGTTGCCCAGGATGGTCTTGAACTCCTGGGCTTATGCAATCCTCCTTCCTTAGTCTCCCAAAGTGCTGGAATTATAGGCATGAGCCACCTCACCAGACTGGTATACAGGTATTCAAAACTGATATATTTTCAGTAGACTCCCTTTCCAACAAGGCTTCTATGCTAAATCTCTTCAATGCACCTTAAAAAAAAATTTTTTTTTTTTTGAGATGGAGTTTCGCTCTTGTTACCCAGGCTGGAGTGCAATGGCACGATCTCGGCTCACCGCAACCTCCGCCTCCTGGGTTCAGGCAATTCTCCTGCCTCAGCCTCCTGAGTAGCTGGGATTACAGGCACGCGCCACCATGCCCAGCTAATTTTATTTATTTTTAGTAGAGACGGGGTTTCACCATGTTGACCAGGATGGTCTTGATCTCTTGACCTCGTGATCCACCCACCTCGCCTCCCAAAGTGCTGGGATTACAGGCGTGAAAAATTTTTTTAAATTTTATTTTAGGTTCCAAGATACATGTGCAGAAGGTGCAGGTTTGTTACATAGGTAAATGTGTGCCATGGTGGTTTGTTGCGCCTATTAACAAGTCACCTAGGTGCTAAGCCCCACATGTATTAGCTATTAATCCTGATGTTCTCCCTCCTGCCGAACCCCTTAACAGGCCTCAGTGTGTGTTGTTTCCCTCCCTGTGTCCACATGTTCTCATTGTTCAGCTCCCACTTATGAGTGAGAACATGCAGTCTTTGGTTTTCTGTTTCTGTGTTAGTTTGCTGAGGATGATGGCTTCCAGCTTCTCCATATTCCCACAAAAGACATGATCTCATTCCTATGGCTGCATAGTATTTCATCGTGTGTATGTATCACTTTTTTCTAATCCAGTCTATCACTGATGGGCATTTGGGTTGGTTCCAAGTCTTTGCTATTGTGAACAGTGCTGCAAGAAACACAGGTGTGCACGTATCTTTACAACAGAATGATTTATATTCCTTTGGGTATATACCTAGTAATGGAATTACTGGGTCAGATGGTATTTCTCAGTGCACCTTCTTGATCACTCTGTACTCTACTCTGTTTTTCACCCTAGTATTAAAGTGCCATTCTTAGTTTCATTTATTTATTTATTTATTATTATTATTTTTTGAGACAGAGTTTTTGCTCTTGTTGCTCAGGTTGGAGTGCAGTTGTGCGATCTTGGTTCACTGCAACCTCTGCCTCCCGGGTTCAAGTGATTCTCCTGCCTCAGCCTCTGGAATAGCTGGGAATACAGGCATGCACCACCACCCGCAGCTAATTTTTGTATTTTTAGTAGAGACAGGAGTTTCTCCATGTTGGTCAGGATGGTCTCAATCTCTTGACCTCGTGATCTGCCTGCCTTGGCCTCCCAAAGTGCTGGCATTACAGGCATGAGACACTGTGCCTGGCCCTTAGTTTCATTTAATGCATTTTGCTCCAAATTCAACCTTGTCTGCAATTGATCATAATTCTCTTTGTTTTGTTTGCGTTTGCCTAGTATACATTTGCCCATCCTTTTATTTTCAACCTTTGTGAATCATTACGTTGTTGCTGTGTCTCTTGAAAACAACAGTTTTAAAAAAGAAAAAAAGAAAAATATATGTCTAAATATCCTGCTTATACCACAAAAAAAGAAAAAAAAAACAACAACAGTTTTGCTTTGTGATCAAGTCTGTAAGTTTTAAAAAGCATCTGATATGACAGATACGTTTGTTTCTAGTAATACTATTTTATGGTGTAGTTTATTTTTATGGCTTTTAGAAAATCACTGTACTGTATATTTTTTATTTTCATTTTTTTATGCTTTTCTTGTCATGATTAGAAAGGCCTGTATGTCTGCTTTAGTGATTATCTTTATAACTCTGTGTAATTCTCTTAAGTTAATTTTTAGCAGTATCTATTAATTCACCACTATGGGAATGATAAAATTAATGTATTTCCTTCTATTACTCTTACTCTGCCACTACTGCAGCACTAAATTATAGTTAATTATATTATCTTTCTTGGGGTTTACCTTTATGCTGTTTAATATATTATATCTCTATTGTTTGTCACCTTGAAGTGATTCCATTTGAATGCCAGCTATTAAGAATGAGAAAATAAGTATTATAGCTAAATTAGAATACTCTGAGTCCTAATATCTCATTGTAGATAATACATGATTCAAATACATTTTTGTTATGAAAAAGTAAAATAATTGGGAAGATGTTCACAGTAAGGGCATTCTTCTGAAACCCTGTTTTGAGGGGAAATGAATCATTCTGGTTGGAATTATTTATATTAAGGGCACAATGGCTATAAAAGGAATTTTAATACTAATTATGAATTCCCCTGTCATGATTCCTTATAAAACATTCAGAGTTATTTGATTATGCTTAAAAATTAAATATGAGAGGATATATTGAGGTATTCATCCTGAGTAAGATTTCCCACATGCTATCTTTCTCCATCTATATTTTAAGCTGCTTCTGCAGATAGAAAATGTCAGGTATTTATATAGGTCAGTGACAATGGATTTAAGGTCATGTTTTTCCTTAAGCAAAGATTGGATTGTTCCATACATAAGGTAATAGCATTGTTTCAGCAATTTTCTTGAGCTTTTAACTAGGGTTGAACTTACTGTTTGGTTGGAAAGAAATTTTGGCTTTCAATTTTTCCTGAGAAACCAATGAGGAGTCTGATTCCTGGTTAAAAACCTATGTGTGATTTTTTTCAAGCCTGACCATATGCAATTACAAGTAATTTACCTGGCAGGCCTCATGGGGGAAAAGCTGCCTTCGCCACACCAGACTTGGTGCACAGCCAATGCACTGCAGTCTCTGAAGGGAGTTGTAGTCAAGGATTCAGGCCCCCTGGCTGGTCATGTTCTTGGAATATTTGTATTCCTAGCTCTGGTACTTTTATTTATAGGTCTCTTCATCTGAGGCCTTGGGCCAAGTCCTCCTCAGGCCCTCTGTCAAGACCTTCTTGTAGGGGAAGGGAGAAGAAACCCTGAAGACACTTTTCTCTACTCTGACTCAGTACTCAGTACTTTTCCACTCCTAGCCTTGCCCTCCCCTCAACCCCAGGAGGCATAAAATTGCCAGAGCCTTTTGTTCAGAACTCCTTCAATAGTGAAACTATCCCCATGTCTGCACTGATCCTCAACCAGTGCACAGTTCCATGGAGGAAATGGAATGGGGGAGTAGGCACTTTCCCCAGTTTAGATTATTGCTTATACTATTACTATAAATAATCAAAGGCTTACCCTTTCATATGTGGCTTGATGTTTTTAATCAGCTACTATGACAGCTCAGCTCTTTCCCAGCTTAGTTGAACTCCAGACAAGTCAGTGGTTTCTAGTATAAAGCTGTCTGCCCTTCCTAGCGGAGTGATTAAAAGACTAAGGGATTCAACTAGGTCCAAATGTACCGAGGAGTGCCAGAGGAATATAACATAGCCACTTGAGGAGGAAAAAAAAACAAATCCCTTTACCCTTGTTTGTGACATGGGCTCATTTCTTTAAGAAATCTCTTATACTGAATATCATCCCTGTGCCCTTCCAGATCACGCTCTACTTTACCCTATTTTGTGTCCCAGGAAGGTGATCCATAGGGACTGACTCAATGAGGTCATTCACACTCTTGCTTCCAGCTAGCTTTGGCCAATGGGAGGCACCAGCAGGAGATCTGGATGTGGGAGAGTGAGGTCTGGGTATTTCATCTCCTGGCTTCCTCCTCACTAGATTGCCATGGGATGACTGTGTCCTTCTTCTGAAGGCAATATGATTCTTTGCTTGACCAAACTTTAGTCAGGCTTCTAAACATTTTCTTAGGCCCATCTGTGCACTTCCTTGTAAAATTTAGTTTTAGCAAAGAACCCTGCTAAGTTAGTTTGGCAAGAATCCCCTACTCTTAATGTCTGATAATTCTTGGTATCTGATTGGGTTCCCCATCCTCCACCATCCCCCAGGTGTTGTCTGATCACCCTGGCCTGTTTTCAGCAAGAATCCTGTAATAAGGTTTAGCTAGAATTCCCATTACTCCTGTTGCTTCCTCTTAGTAATGATCTATCCACTGATCACCACATGCTCCTTGGCTATATATTCCCACTTGTTTGCGCCATATTCAGAATTGAGCCCAATCTCTCTTTCCCATTGCAACATCGCATTGTCATGGTCCTTATACCTATTGACAGGTTTCCAAGGGACCGATGCCATGGTCCCTGTATTTAGAACCATAATGACATACCTATTGTGTTGGTCCTCTATAAAGTCTTCCTTACTGTAATTTAACAAGCATTATGACTAACTTTTTCTTTAACAAAGGCCAAAGATTCTGTCAGGCAGCCCTCTTCAGACAGCTCTCTCTTCTTCAGTCCTAGAGGTGGTTTGGTTATTGCACCATCTAAACTCTGCCCACACCCATGTAAATATTCCCTTCTATATTTCTTTGAAAATTATTCAGTTTGAGTGTGCCATCTGTTTCTTCCTAGCAATTTGACTGACTTAACAGCTCCTTACATAAATAATTAAAAAAGAAAATAAAATCATTTTTAAAGTTATAAGCTAAAAGATAACAATGGATTTTAAAAACTATATTAAATACATACATCAATAAGCAAACATATATTAGGATAAAAGTGAAAGTCATGAAAAAACATTTAGCATGATGTCTTGTATGCAGTAAGTACTCCATAATATCTGCTTAATGTTATTAATATATTAGCAAACAGGGCGATTTGTCAGAACTGTGTGTCTGAAGATGACCAACAAATGTCTTGTATGTTTGTTATAAAAGTGTTGATGGTTACTGTAGAGGCAATTTTGTAAGGGAAAAACTACCAGTGGGAAGTACCTAAGGATTGAGCTCCCTCTTAGAAATCCAGGCTCTTATCACTTGACTTAAGGTGTTGGTATATCACCAGAAGGGAACTGTGGTGGTTTTAAATATGTATACAAATTCTTTGACATACTTCTCCTCAAAGGGTAGTACAAACTTCTTGATTTGTTTCTTTTTCTTTCTTTCTTTTTTTTTTTTTGAGATGGAGTCTCACTCTGTTGTCCAGGCTGGGGTGCCGTGGTGCGATCTTGACTCACTGCAACCTCTGCCTCCCTGGTTCAAGCAATTCTCCTGCCTCAGTCTCCCAGGTAGCTGGGATTACAGGCATGCACCACCATGCCCAGATAATTTTTGCATTTTTAGTAGAGACAGGGTTTTGCCACATTGACCAGGTGGGTCTTGAACTCCTGACCTCGTGATCTACCTGCCTCAGCCTCCCAAAGTGCTGGGATTACAGGCGTGAGCCACTGTGCCCGGCTGGGATTTCTAAATAGACCATCATGTCATCTATAAATAGGGACAATTTTATTTCTTCCTGTCCAAGCTGTATGCCTTTTATTTCTTTTCTTACCTTATTGTGCTGCCTAGGACTTCTAGTACTATGCTGAGCTGTGCTAAGAGCAGACATCTCTGTCTTGTTTCCAATCTTAGGGGGAAAGCATTCAGTCTTTCCCATTAAATATGGCATTAGCTGTAGGTTTTATCATCAGTGGATGTTGAACTTTGTCAAATGCTTGTTCTACTTCAATTGATATAATCGTGGTTTTCTTCTTTAGCCTTTTAATATGGTGTATTGATTTTCAAATACTGAACGAATTTTGTATCCCTGAAATAAGTTCTATTTAGTCATGGTGTATAATTCTTTTTAATTGCTGAATTCTATTTGTTAGTATTTTGTTAAGTTTTATGTCAAATATGTTCATGAGAAATATGTCTTCAGTTTTCTTTTTTTTGGTACTGTCTTAGTCTATTTTTGGGATAAAAAGTAGCCTCATAAAATGAGTTGGAAAGTATTCCCTTCTCTTACATTTTCTGGAAGAGATTATGTAGAATTGATGTTATTTTTCTTTAAATGTTTAGAATTCTTCAGTAAAACCATCTGGGTCTGAAGTTCTCTTTTTCAGGAATTTAAAAGTTATGAATTCAGTTTCTTTAATGGTTATAGGGCCATTCAAACTATCTGTTTCACATTGGGTGATTTTGATAGTTTGTGCTTTTCAAGGAATTGGTCCATTTCATCTAAGTTGTTAGATGTATGTATGTAAATGTATTTGTAGTATTCCCTTATTATCCTTTGGATAATAAGGGCCCATAATGACACTCCCCTGTTTCATTCCTGATATTGGTAATTCATATTTCCTTATTTTATTTTTATTTTTTTTAGATGAAGTCTCACTCTTGTCACTCAGGCTGGATGGAGTGAAATGGCACAATCTCGGCTCACTGTAACCTCCACCTCCCGGGTTCAAGTGATTCTCCTGCCTTAGCCTTCCAAGTAGCTGAGGTTACAGGCACCTGCCACCATGCTTGGATAATTTTTTGTATTTTTAGTAGAGACCAGGTTTCACCATGTTGGCCAGGCTGGTCTCGAACTCCTGACCTGAGGTGATCCACTGGCCTCAGCCTCCCAAAGTGCTGGGATTACAGGTGTGAGCCATCACGCCCTGCCAGTAATTTATATATTTCTTTTCTATTTTCCTTGTCATTATTGCTAGAGGTTTGTCAATTTTATTGATCTTTTCAAAGAATCAACTTCTTTTCACTGATTTTCTCTATTTTCTGTTTTCAATTTCACTTAGTTTTGCTCTTATTTTCTTCCTTTTGCTTGCCTTGAGTTCATTTTGCTTTTCCTTTTCTAATTTCTTGAGGTGGGAGCTTATATTACTGATTTGACTTTTCCTTTTTCTAATGTAAGCATTTTAGTACCATAAATTTACTTCTCAGCACTGCTTTAGCTGCATCCCACAATTTTTTTTTTTTTTTTTTTTTTGAGCCTGAGTTTCATTTTGTGGCACAGGCTGGAATGCAATGGCGCAATCTCAGGTCACTGCAACCTCCACCTCCCAGGTTCAAGCAATTCTCCTGCTTCAGCCTCCCGAGGAGGTGGGATTACAGGCATGCGCCACCATGCCCGGCTCCCGGCCAATTTTGTATTTTTGATAGAGACAGGGTTTCTCCATGTTGGTCAGGCTGGTCTTGAATCCCTGATCTTAGGTGATCCACCAGCCTTGGCCTCCCAAAGTGCTGGGATTACAGGCGTGAGCCACTGCTACGGCCATAAATTCTGATATTTGCATTTTCATTTACTTTCATTTCAATGTTGTCTTTTAAAATTTCCCTTGACATTTTGCTTTTTGGCCCATGGATTATTTAGAAGTATTTTGTTTAGTTTCCAAGTGTTTGGAGGAATTTTTCTGTTATGTTTCTGTTATAGATTTTTACCTTGATTTCATTGTGTCAGAGAACATACTGTGTACGATTTCAATTTTTAAAATTTGTTTAAGTTTCTTTCCTTCATGGCCCATGGTATAGTCTAATTTGGCAAATGTTTCATGGGTGCTTGAAAAGAATGTGCATTCTGCTTGTTGTTGGGTGGAGTATTACACAAATGTCAGTTAGATCCTGTTGGCTGATGTTTTTCTATATCCTTATTGATTTCTGTCTAGTTGTTCTAAAATTGTTGAGAGAGGGACACTGACTCCAACTATACTTGTGGATTTATCTCTTTCTTCTTTTAGTTCAATCAACTTTTGCTCCACATATTTTATAGCTTCTGTTGTTTGGTGCATACACATTTAGGATTGCTGTATCTTCTTGGTGGACTGACCTTTTCATCATCGTCTAATGTCCCTCTCCGAACCTGGTATTCTTCCATCTGAAATCTATTTCATCTGATATATTAATATAGCCACTCCTGGTTTGTTTTGGTTAATGTTTACATGGTATATCCCTTCCCATTATTTTACTTTCAGCCTATATTTAATGTGTTTGAAGTTAGTTTCTTTTAGACAAGATATAGTTGGTCATTTAAAAAATTAACTCTGCCAAGCTCTTTCTTTTAATTGATGTTTTTAGGCCACTCATATTTAATGTAACTATTGATATGTTAGCCTGCCAATTTATTTGTTGTTTTCTGCTTGTTCCCTCTGTTTTTAGTTTCTTTGTTTTCTTTTACATACCTTCCAATGGGCTATCTGAATATTTTAAAAATACTATATTTTGATTTATCTATGGTGTTTCTGAGTGTATTTCTTTGCATAGGTATTTTAGTGGTAGCTCTAATTTTTGCATTATACCTAGAAACTTATCAGAGTCAACTGGTGTCAACATTATACCAGTTCAAATGAAGTGTAGAAACCTTACCTTCCTTTATATTGCTTTACCCTCCTTTGTTTATAATTATCTTAGGTATTTCCTCTACATATATCTCAAACTCTGGGGCTCAAGTGATCCTCCTGCCTCAACCTCCCAAAGTGCTAAGATTATAGGTGTGAGTCACCATGCCTAGCCTCAAGATTTCATCTTTAACAGTAGTTTTTATATGATGTAACTTAATGTGGCTTTCTTCATGTTTCTTGTGCATGGCATTCATTGATTCCTTAAATTTGTGAGTTTAGAGTTTTTCTCAAAATTAGAAAAATTTTGGCCATTTTTAAAAGTATTTTTTTCTGTCCCCTGTTCCTCTCCTTTGGTAACTTTAATTACACATAAATTAGATGGCTTGAAGTTGCCCAGCTCAATTATGCTCTATTCATATAACAAAATGATTATTTTCTTTCTGTGTTTCATTTTGGATAGTTTTTTTTTTATTGCATTTTAGGTTTTGGGGTACATGTGAAGAACATGCAAGACTGTTGCATAGGTGCACAAGTGGCAGTGTGACCTGCTGCCTTCCTCCCCTTCACCTATATGTGGCATCTCTCCCCATGCTATCTCTCCCCAACTCCCCACCCCCCACTGTCCCTCCCCTATTTTCCCCCAACAGATCCCAGTGTGTAGTGCTCCCCTCCCTGTGTCCATGTGTTCTCATTGTTCAACACCCACCTATGAGTGAGAACATGCGGTGTTTGATTTTCTGTTCTTGTGTCAGTTTGCTGAGAATGATGGTTTCCAGGTTCATCCATGTCCCTACAAAGGACGTGAACTCATCGTTTTTGATGGCTGCATAATATTCCATGGTGTATATGTGCCACATTTTCCCTGTTCAGTCTATCATCGATGGGCATTTGGGTTGGTTCCAGGTCTTTGCTATTGTAAACTGTGCTGCAGTGAACATTTGTGTGCATGTGTCCTTATAGTAGAACAATTTATAATCCTTTGGATATATATCCAGTAATGGGATTGCTGGGTCAAATGGAATTTCTATTTCTAGGTCCTTGAGTAATATATATATATTGGATATATACCCAGTAATGGGATTGCTGGGTCGAATGGAATTTCTATTTCTAGGTCCTTGAGGAATCGCCACACTGTTTTCCACCAACAGTGTAAAAGTGTTTCTATTTCTCCACATCCTCTCCAGCATCTGTTGTCTCCAGGTTTTTTAATGATCACCATTCTAACTGGCGTGAGATGGTATCTCAATGTAGTTTTGATTTGCATTTCTCTAATGACCAGTGATGATGAGCATTTTTTCATATGTTTGTTGGCCTCCTGTATGTCTTCTTTTGTAAAGTATCTGTTCATATCCTTCGCCCACTTTTGAATGGGCTTGTTTGTTTTTTTCTTGTAAATCTGTTTTAGTTCTTTGTAAATTCTGGATATCAGCCCTTTGTCAGATGGGTAAGCTGCAAAAATTTTTTCCCATTCTGTTGGTTGCCGATTCACTCTAATGACTGTTTCTTTTGCTGTGCAGAAGCTGTGGAGTTTGATTAGGTCCCATTTGTCTATTTTGGCTTTTGTTGCCAGTGCTTTTGGTGTTTTGGTTATGAAGTCTTTGCCGACGCCTATGTCCTGAATGGTTTTGCCTAGATTTTCTTCTATGGTTTTTATGGTGTTAGGTCTTATGTTTAAGTCTTTAATCCATCTGGAGTTAATTTTAGTGTAAGGTGTCAGGAAGGGGTCTGGTTTCTGCTTTCTGCACATGGCTAGCCAGTTTTCCCAACACCACTTATTAAACAGGGAATCCTTTCCCCATTGCCTGTTTTTGTCAGGTTTATTCCTATGTCTTCATGTTCACTAATCTTTTTTTTGCAATGTCTAATCTGCCAATAATTCCATCTAGTGTATTTTCCATGCCAGAAATTATAGTTTTCCTCTCAAAATTTTAATTTGGATCTTTTAAAATATCTTCTATATCTCCACTTAGCTTTTTGAACACATGGAACCCAATTATAACAATTGTCTTAATGTCCTCATCTGCTAATTCTAACATTTATGTCACTTCTGGGTCAGTTTTAATTAATAATTTCTTCATAATGAGTCATAATTTCCTGCTTCTTTGCACACTTATTTAAGTTTTGATTGAATGCCAGACAGTATGAATTTTACCTTGTTGGGTGCTACATATTTTTGTATTTCTATATTTTTGAGCTTTGTTCTGGGATAGTTAAGTTACCTGGGAACAGTTTGACACTTAGGATCTTGTGTTTATGTTAGGTAGTCTTGAGCAGTACTAAGTCTTAGGGCTCTTTATGCCCTACTGAGGCAAGGACCTTTTTGAGTCCTCTACCCAATGCATCATGAATTATGAGGATTTCCAGCTTGGCTGATATGAACATGTACTATTCCAGTTGTGAGTATCAGGTACCATTGTCTTTAGTGCTTTAGGGTCCTTCCTTCTTTGGCCTTGGGTAGTTTCCTTACACACATGTACTGATCAGTACTCTGCTGAATACTCATGGGGAACCCTCTTCAGATCTTTAGAGTTCTGTATGTAGCTCTCTCTTTCTCCTTTCCTCTATGTAGCTCTTTTTCCTCCTTGGTCTCCCTGAAGTCCCAGATCCATCTCCTTGACTCAGGGAAACCACTGGCACCCCCCCACCCCACCCCCCCCAGGATCTCCATTACTGCACTGTGGCTTGGAAACTTTCTCAAGGGAGTAAGCTAGGACAATTCTTTTTTTTTTTGAAATGGAGTTTTTTTCTGTCACCCAGGCTGGAGTGTAGTTGTGCAATCTCGGCTCCCTGTAACCTCTGCCTCCCAGCTTTAAGTGATTCTCCTGCTTCAGCCTCCCGAGTAGCTGGGATTACAGGCACCTGCCACCATGCCCAGCTAATTTTTGTATTTTTGTAGAGACAGGGTTTCACCATGCTGGCCAGGCTGATCTTGAACTCCTGACCTCAGGTGATCTGCAAGCTGGGTCCATTCTAAGTCTCACCTCATTTACTTGTTATCTCCCAGGGGGCTTTGTTCTTTGGTGTGTGATATCCAGTGTTTTGAAAAGTAGTTTTCATACGTATTATCCAGTTTTTTAAAAATTGTTTTAGGCAAGAGGGTAAATCTGCTCCCTGTTACTCTATCTAGGGTGAAACAATGACTTGCTTCTAATGAACAGAATGTAGAAGAAGTGACATGTTACTTTTGAGACTATGGCATAAAAGATATTATAGCTTCTTCATTGCTCTCCCTCTCTTTTGGATCAGTTGTTCTGGGAGAAGCCTGCTGCCACAAATTAAGGACATTCATGAGCCCTATGGAAAGATCCAAATGGTCAGGAAATAAGAATTCCTGCCAACAGCTAAGTGAATATGCCATCTTGGGACTGGATCTTCCAGCCTCACTTGAGCTTTCAGATGACTGACATCTTGGCTACAACTTCATGAGGGACCTCAAGCCAGATCTACCTAAGCCACTTATGAATTCCTAACTCCTAGTACCTATGAGATAATGTTTATTAATTTAGGCCACTACATTTTGGGATAATTTGTTACACAGCAATAAACAATGAATAGAGGTACAAGTTCTGCTCAAGCTGTAGAAATGATCAATTGAATTTCTTAAATAATTTTATCCTTTCCCAAACCCAGCCTAAGTAACAATGCACAGACAAAATCCCCACACTTAGCACTTACAGCATTTATATTAAACACTTTCCCTGTGTGACTTTTTTCAAGAAATAAATCGTGAGTTTTTGTAAACCTAAGGTTCTGTCAAAGCAACCAGGGTATGTTCTAACCTAAGAAGCATAAAGTAATGTATATTATTTTCATTCTTTATAGTATCGACAGAGATGTTATCTTTCCACTTCCAATGAGGGAAACTAAGGCATTCATCAAAAACTAAGTAGATTCCAGTCATATATTACATTAATAATTCAGGAATAGATTTATGAAATTTCCTTTTTTGGAAATCTTAAATAATAAGACTTATATCCATTTAGTAGTATATATTAGCAGCAAGGCTACCTCAAGGAAGGAGATGCACAGAATCTCTGGAAGTCTTTCTCATCTCTATAATTCTGAATTTTATGTAAGGGAGAAAGGGAAGACTGAAATTTTGAGTAAGAGCATAGATAATTGTCTATGTATGAAGGAGCTTTATAAAAACACTGCACCTGGCCCAGACATTGCCTTCCATAACACTAGGGGGCAGTTTCACCTGAGTCTATGTGGAATGTAGAAAAAACAAGTTCATGTTTTTGCATAGTTAGGGCTTTCTGAGCAAAGAAACCTGGTACCTGGGTTAAAATACAAGTCTTGGAAGTTAAAAGATGATTGAACAGCCAGAGACCTTAGAAGAGATTTAAGAGGCTTCCCTCCTTCTGTGTTTACATTTCAAAGGGCATAAAAGGAGTCAGTTGTTTACATTTCAAACATCTGTCAATGCCAAAGTTTCTCTCCCTCTCTCTGGAGTGAAAAGGGGCAGCTTGTAGCCTATTTATACTCCCAGATTAATAATTTTGGAGTTTCTCTTCAAGTGTGTTTACCCCTATATATGTAGGATGCCTTCTTACTCTCATGGTGTCACTTGGGGGCTACCGCATGTGGAGAGGTAGTGTAGTTATTGCTGTAAGTATTAATAACTATGATCTCTATTCCAGAAACATTACCACTGTATTTACTTTCAGGATAAAATGAATAAATATAGATATACTTACCACAAAAGGGAGGATGCACTCATGCTGATCTTGTACCACGTATAAACTGAACAGGGACATGCGGCTGGGGCCCATCAAGCTGCAGGCTAGAGAGAAGAAGTTCTGCAGAGCCTCACAGAGGTTGGCACAGATGTCAGCCCAGGACGGTAGAGCAATGTGCACAATGAGAAGCCGTGGAGGTTGCTGGTCAATCTGAATGTGGGTGGAGGGCCCCTTACCAGTAGTTCGCCCAGAATGCATGGCAGCGAAACCAGAAGCGGAACTGTAGCCACCAGCTGGATATTCTCTACACATATAGGGAAGGAAAGAGAAACTACTGGTTTTCAAATTGAATTATGTGTGCTCTGTTGAAATATAAAACACAAGTTGAGGGGAAAAATCCAGAAAGGAGTCAGATTGGGTACTGCAGCTGGTCTAGGCAATCCTATTTTAACAGCTCCCAAGAGATCTAGATGTTTGCCTATAATGTAAGCCCGAAAATGGTTAGAGATGCTGAGCGGAATTAATCAAAAGTTACACCAAAAAACTCAAGCTTCTGTCTCAAAGTAAGCTATCTGCTCCCATAAACTTTGTTTCTTTATTAGCATTTATTGTGCTCTATCATAATTTGTTCCTATGACTGCCTCTCCCACTATATTGTAAGCTTCCCAAGGGTAGAGAACCTGTCTTGTTGACTTTATTCATCAGTACCTAGCATATGTGTGTTTAGTACCTAACAAATAATCCTTAAAAAATGAAAATATGACTACATTTCTCCTTGGCTAAAATTCTTTGGTTGTCTAAATCTCTTATAAGGTAAAATTTAAACTCTCTTTAAGACGTGTCATTACTTGATTGTTAGCCTCATTAGAAGCTGTTCTTTACCTCGAGGTTTTCACGGAAACAATACCAAATATATTCACTTTAGTGCATTTGCTCATGCTGCTTCTCTGCCTCCAATACTCCTGGCTACTTTTACTAATCCCCAGGACTCAGATTAGGAAGTGAGAACAAATGAGAACAAAGAACCAATATAAGGAATGAGAAAGGGACATTGTTACAAATGCTCAAACATGAAAGGGGTTATAAGAGGACATAATGAATGACTTTATGCTAATAAGTTTGATAAAATGGACACATTCCTAGAAAAATGTATATAATCAATACTAAAGAAATTTTAGAAACCTAAATAGTCTATAACCATTAAGGAAATTTAATTGGTAATCAAATATTTTCCCACAAAGTAAGTTAGAGGGCCAGATGATTCCACTGATGAGCTCCATCAGACTTGCAAAGATCAAGAATATCAATTTTTTTTTAAGAGATGGGGTCTTGTCATGTTGCCCAAGCTGGTCTCAAACTCCTGGGCTCAAGTGATCCACCCACCTTGGCCTCCTAAAGTGCTAGGATTTACAGGTGTGAGCCATTGTACCCAGCCAAGAATTTCAAACTTAAATTTTTTTAGAGAACAGAAGAGGGAACACTCCTCAATTAATTTTATGAGGTTAGCACAATCTTTGAAAATGAAACCAGATAAAGGTGCAATAAGAAATAAATTATAGGATAATCTCACCTATAAACTTGTAAATATTCTAAATAAAATAGAGAGAAATTGAAACTAATAATATATGAAAAGAATAATACAGCATGACCAACTTGAGTTTATCCCAAGAACCTAAGGTTGATATAACATTAGAATATCAATTACTGTAATTCATCACATTAAAAAAGTAAATGAGAAAAATGATATGATCATCTCAGTAGATGCAAAAGAAGCCTTTGTTTAAAACCCAACATTTGTGCATGATAAAGACTGAGTAACTAAGAATAGATAATAGGAATAATCTTATAAAAGACATTTATAAAAATGGAGAGCAAACATTATTCTTCACGGTGATATGTTGAAAGCTTTCCATGTAAGACAAGGAGCGTGCTGTCATCACTTCTATTTAGCACTGTAGTGAAGGTAGTAACGAGGTAAGACAAATAAAGAAAAGGCATTGCAATGAAAGAAAGAAATTGTCATTGTGTGCCAATGATTGTGTATGTAGAAAATCTAAAATAATCTACTGTTTTATAATTTTCCCCAAAAGATCTCTTTGTCTGTTGTTAAATTTTAGTCTTAGGGATCTGTCAATTTTTAAATATTAATTTACATTTCAAAGAACTATCAATGACAAAGTTTCTCTCCCTCTCTCATCTTTTCACATTTCATTTTTAGTTTGTTGCTAATGTATAGGAATATAGTTAGTTAAAACAAATTTTTATAATGATGGGGTCTTGCTATGTTGCCCAGGTTGGTCTTGAACTCCTGAGCTCAACCAATCTAACCGGCTCTGCCAACTGAAGTGCTGGGATTACAGGCATGAACGACTGTGCTCAGCTATAATTTTTGTATATTGATTTTATATTTAACAACCTTGCTACACTCTCTTACTAATTATAATAAATTATCTGTAGAACTTTTTGGATTTTTTGTTCTTAATCATATAATTTTTAAATAATCATATATACCAGGATACATGAAAAGGTCAGATCATAGCAGCCAAAAGACTATTAATAACAATCTTGTTCTCAAGTATCCAAAATTGAAAAAAACACAAATGTCAATCTACATTAAAATAGATAAATCATAGTATACTTCCATATATAGCAATGAAGATGAATGAACTACCAGTTGCATGTGGCAACATGGATGATTCTTAGAAACATAATATTGAGTACAAGCAGCAAGACACAAAGAATATATACGCATATGGCATAATTTCACCTACATAGATTTTTAAAATAAGCAAAAATAGCTATATTGTTTAGAGACTCATAGTGATAAAACTATATAGAAAAGTGAAATGATAATCACAAAAATGAGGGTAGTGATTTTTTTCTAGGAAGGAAGGAAGGCATTATGATGAGAAGAGACAAAAGGAGGGGATTCTAGGGTATTGGTAATGTTCCCTCCCTTCCTTCCTTCCTTCCTTCCTTCCTTCCTTCCTTCCTTCCTTCCTTCCTTCCTTCCTTCCTTCCTTCCTTCCTTCTTTCCTTCCGTCCTTTCTTGACAGGGTCTCGCTCCACTGCCCAGGCTAGAGTGCAGCAATGGCCCAATCTCAGCTCACTGCAACCTCCACCTCCCAGACTCAAGTGATCCTCCCACCTCAGCCTCCTAAGTACCTGGGACTACAGGCATGCATCACAACACCTCGCTAATTTTGTGGGTTTTTTTTTGGTAGAGACAAGGTTTTACCATGTTGCCCAGACTGGTCTCAAACTCCTGGGCTCAAGCGATCCTCCCACCTTGGCCTCCTATGGGGATTACAGGCATGAGCTACCACTTTAAGCCTCATGTTCTATTTCTTGATCTTTATTGTGGTTATTGGGTATTCACTTTATACTATTAAACTATACATTCATATTTTATGATATTTTCTATATGTTATATTTAATAACGACAATATTTCAAAAAGAACATTAGGGCAATCAAAAGAAAACATTAAAAAAACCTGATTAAAAAGATAGCTAAAAAATATGTCCCCACCTCTGAGAACTAAAATCATTTTATATAATTGATTTTATACAATTGATTTTATATATTATAAAAATTGGTTTTATATATTATAAAAATATATATATATTTATATAATCATTTTATATCATTTTAGCTAAAAAATGCAGGGAAACTTAAAGCTTCTTTGATTTCCCCTGTGACCAAGAGAAAGATAATTATGATAATTTTCAGAAACACTTTGGAATTTAGACTCTCTAAAAATGATTTAAGAATACATATAGATGTATTTCCCCAAATGAATCTGTGAAGTTATTCACTTCAAACTTCTCTTTTTGAATGGTGGAAGTCAGCATTTGTTCATTCAACATTTTAAAAAATTGAGTTCCAATTATGTGCTGGATACAGCTAGAAAAATAAATGAATGAATATGCTAATCTGTTGAAAGTCATCTTGAACCAGAAATCCAAATCAATTACTAATGTATTTACCAAGAAAGCATAAAATATATTTTTAAACTGTATGTACATGGGGCCAATTTCTACATGGAATGCTGAACTTGAAGTTCACATGGAAAGATTCACAATAGGCAGTCAGAGGCCTTAGTTAATGTATAATGAGCTTCTACTTCCCTTGTCCATCTTCTCTGACATCTGAAAATGTCATTTTAAAGTAGAGGCAGTCCTCATTTTGCATGGTTCCAGTATATACAGATTTCAGTTACTACAGTTTAGTTAATTAACATCAGTCCTCCAACAACACAGTTCAAATTTCAGTTACCATGAAATATTAACTGTAATTACATAAAGTACAAATTGTATCTAGCTCTTCAGTTCACAAATTCTGATAAATAGTTATCAGAATCAATAGTATATTGATATAGTATAGTGTGCTGATACAATATAGTGATCAGTGCATCTTGATCAGTAATTATATCACTTCTTTCAAAGTCTGTTGGTGATTGGTCACTGTAGATCCATTATTCAGTTAAAGCACAGACAGCAAAGTGCATAGTTGTGTCACCTCTTTGTCTTCTAGTGATAAGCCCACATGATGTTTTACAAAAATGAAAACTGAAAGAGGGAACTAACCAATAAAGAGTGCAGCAAAGAAATAAAAAATGATAGTGTCGAGAGTGAAATCTGAATCTAATGTAAGTGGAGTTAAAGAAGAAACAGCTGACATGAGGGTGTTGACACTGCCACCATTTGATAAACTCTAGAGAAGCAGCCAGAGGAATTTAGTGAAGGCGAACTTATCAAAACACTTGAGGAAAGTCATTGTGATGAAAAGGATGAAGACATCCTACAGAAAGTGCCACTGGCAAAAAGCTTCATTATTAAGGAAACTTTCAGAGATATTTTATAAAATTGAAGGTACAAAGGATAAAATGTAGGAAACTGACCCAAACTTATAAAGAATTATGACAGTTTGCCATGGCACACAAAAAATGTTTGCTCTCTCATAAGTTTTACTATGAGAAGCAAACAAGTACGGTTCAAACTACTCTTGATAAGTTTTTTCTTCAAACAAAACACTTTAGCTCTCAATGTTTCTAATGTTTTAAATTAGTGTATGAAATAGTTTTACTGTTTTACATTTCCCTATACACTTAGTAAGAAAGATTTAGTGTTTGGACAATTTTTTTTTTTTTTTTTTTTTTTGCTGTGTGTGTGTGTGTGTGTGTGTGTGTGTGTGTGTGAGAGAGAGAGAGAGAGAGAGAGACAGAGAGCATGTGAGACATCTAATCACTTGTTGCATTAGACAACATCCTTTGAAATGTTTCCTTTTCTCCGCTTTGATGAAGTATAGGCAACTATCTCATTGTAGCTTCTTATCTAATTTCGTTGCCTGTAGTGATTCTCTCCTCAAATATATTCCAGGCATTGCCAACACAAGTCTTCCTAAAGCATTGTTTTTTTTTTGTTTTTTAATTTTTTATTTCCATAGGTTTTTGGGGAACAGGTGATGCTTGGTTACATCAACAAGGTCTTCAGTGGTGATTTCTGAGATTTTGGTGTACCTATCACCCGAGTAGTATATACTGTACCCAAATTGTAGTCTTTTTTTTTTTTTTTTTTTTTTTTTTAGAAAGAAGGAAGGAAGGAAGGAAAGAGAGAGAGAAGGAACACAAAACTACATATTCAAGGACAGACAAGTTCTTGGGTAGTGATTTTATTTTATTTATTTATTTATTTATTTTTTTGAAAGAAAGAAAGAAAAAGAATAAAGAAGAGGAAGAAAAAGGAAGAGAAAGAGAGAGAGAGAATGGGAGTATTGCTTTCTTGCCCAGGCTAGAATGCAGTTTAGTAATGGGTATTGAAAACCTCTTTTATACCAATAATTATACTTGATGTAAACAGGAAGGAATAAGGGAAGAAAATAACAAACGCGCAGCCAACCAATATTTCATTTAAACCTATGAAATGCTATGCGATTACTGAGGAGTGATTTACTTCCAATTATGTAGTCACTTATGGAATAGGTGTGAGGTGGTAATGTATGTATTTGAAGTGGAGAGTTCTATAAATGTTTATTAAGTTTACTTGTTCCGGGTCTAAGTTCAAGTCCTGGATGTCCTTGTTAATTTTCTGTCTCATTGATCTATAAAATCGTTAGCTCTTCTTGTTACATTGATCCTTTTGCCATTATGTAATGTCCTTCTTTGCCTCTTTTGCTCTTTGTTACTTTAAAGTCTACTTTATCAGAGGCGAGAATTGCATCTCCTGCTTTTTATTTGTTTATTTTTACTCTCTGATTGGTTGATAAATCTTCCTCCTTCTCTTTGTTTTGAGTCTTTGTGTATCGTTGCATGTGAGATGGGTCTGGATGCAGCATAGCAATGGGTTTTGGCTTTTTATCCAATTAGAATATATATAACTTTAATACTAGCATTTGATGCTAGCTGGCTATTTTGCCCATTAGTTAGTGTAAATTTTTCGTTGTGTTAATGTTCTTTTCTTTTTAATATATTTTTGGAAAGGCTGATATTGGTTGTTCCTTTATATGTATAGTGCTTCTTTCAGAAGCTCTTGTAAAGCAGGCCTGGTGGTGGTGAACTCTCTAAGTACTTGTTTGTTCGCAAAGGATTTAATTTTTCCTTCGATTATAAAGCTTAGTTTTGCTGGATAGGAAATTCTGGGTTGAAAGTTCTTTTCTTTAAGGATGTTAAATATTGGTCCCCACTCTTTTCTGGCTTGTAGGGTTTCTGCTGAGAGATCTACTGTAAGTCTGATAGGTTTCCCTTTATGGGTAACCTGACCTTTCTCTCTGGCTGCCCTTAGTATTTTCTCCTTCATTTCAACCCTAATAAATCTGGCAATTGTGTGCCTTGGGGTTGGTCTTCTTGAAGAATATCTTTGTGGTGTTCTCTGTATTACCTGGAGTTGAATATTACCCTGCCTTGCCAGGTTGGGAAAATTTTCCTGAATGATATCCTGAAGAGTATTTTCCAACTTGGATTCATTCTCTTCATCACATTCAGGTACCCCTATCAAACGTAAATTAGGTCTTTTCACATAGTCCCATATTTCCTGGAGACTTTGCTCATTCCTTTTCATCCTTTTTTCTCCAATCTTGTCTTCTCATTTCATTTCACTGAGCTGGTTCTCGACTTCTGATGTCCTTTCTTCTACCTGATCAATTCGACTGTTTAAACTTGTGCATGCTTCGCGAAGTTCTCGTGTTGTGTTTTTCAGCTCCATCAATTCACTTATGTTCCTCTCTAAATTGTCCATTCTCGTTAACATTTCGTCAAACCTTTTTTCAAGGTTCTTAGTTTCTTTGCATTGGGTTAGAACAAGTTCTTTTAATTCACAGAAGTTTCTTATCACCCACGTTTTGAAGCCTGCTTCTGTTATTGGAACACACTCATAATCTATTAAGCCTTGTTCCGTTACTGATGAGGAATTGCGATCCCCTGTAGAGGGAGAGGCATTCTGATTTTGAGTATTCTCTGCCTTTTTACGCTGATTTCTTCCCTTCATTATATATTTATCCGTCTGTTATCTTTGTAATTACCGACTTTCTAACTAGGTCTCTGAGCAGACGTCCAACTTGTTGATTCCCAGCGCCGAAATCTGAGCAGTCCACTGCGCCGGCCAAAATAGCGGTGTTAAGATTGATGGTGCTTTTCTGCCCGGGAATCTCTGGACTCTGCACCAAAAACTGGCGCACTAAGGCACCAGCAAAACCGCCGCGCCGGCCACAAGAGTCGTCCTGGCGACACGTGGGGCTCCTCTGCTGGGAATCTCCTGGTCCGTGAGCGACAAATATTCATCTGAAAGTGTGGCGTCCTCTCGTTCTCTGCGCTTTCACTGGGAACCAGGAGCCCGAGCTGCTAGTGATCAGCCATCTTGGATCTAAAGCATTGTTTTTATCAATTTTTCAAGGTTATAGAACTACTGTAATTTTTCCCATTGGTGTTTAAGATCTCTTTGAGTGGTTTCAGCTTGCAGTCATTTTTCAATCCCACATTAATGTGCAACTGAAAGACTGTATTTTAAATGAGGTAAGAGACAGATCTCTTCCTTATATCCTCAAACACCAATTCATGCATCTGATGTGTTTGGGCATAGCACTGCAACCTCCACCTCCTGGACTCAAGTGATCCTCCCACCTTAGCCTCCTAAGTACCTGGGACTACAGGCATGCCCCACAACACCTCGATAACACAGGATCTGACCTTATTTTGACCCTATACTATCCACTTTTGCCAAGAACACTCGCTTAATGGTTCCTCCCTGCGAACTGATTAAACCTGGAACAGGGCCTTGACCCACCCCAAACCACTAAGTTACACCCAAACTAAAAACCCTCCAAGGACTTCCCATTACACCTTTGGAAACAAAATCCAAACTCTTTACCCTAGCCCTAAAGTTCTACTTTTGCCTTCTGCCCAACTCTCGATCCTCATGTCAGGCCTTCCCTTGCCCGAACCCCGGGAGATCCTCCCCTCACAGATCGACCTCTCACTGTGTCTTCCTCTGTGGACGTTTTGTTCCAAGCTGATCTTTCTAGGTTAGGGCCCCTTTACACGCCCTCATTCACTTTGTCTCGTGATAAATTATTCAATGGTTCTCCGTCTGGCAGGGCCCCATTAAAATTTTCGTGGGCCTAAGCATTTTCGTCTTCGTGGGCCCCGTCCCTCATTAAAAAAAGATTAAAAGAAGTTAATGGGTTTTTGTGGGCCCTAAAAATCTCATTTCCTACCTCTCCATGTGAGAAAAAATCAAAACATTTTCTTTGACTTTATGGGTTCACTTTAAACGAAATGAAAACATTCTCGTGGCTGGGCGCGGTGGCTCATGCCTGTAATCTCAGCACTTTGGGAGGCCGAGGCAGGCGGATCACTAGGTCAGGAGTTTGAGACCAGCCTGGCCAACATAGTGAAACCCCGTCTCTAATAAAAATACAAAAAATTAGTCGGGCATGGTGGCGGGAGCCTGTAATTCCAGCTACTCGGGAGGCTGAGGCAGGACAATCGCTTGAATCCGGGAGGCGGAGGTTGCAGAGCCGAGATCCTGCCATAATTCTGGTACCCCCCCTGCCCCGGCCTGCTGCATCCCGTAAGCCTCGTGGGCCCTCAGCATGGTGTCTACCGTGTCTGGCTGATCAACAGCCGAGACGTTGGGCCTGGGGGTCCCGCGGAGGAGGCTCCGGGCTCAGACTCGGGGCAGGCCTGGCCGCCCAGAACAGTACGGGAAGGGATGACTCTGACAGCTACGTCAGGGGCCTTTCTCTGGGCGTCAGTCCTGCCCCCGCACCCGCCCGGGCCGGCGCAGTCAACACCTGCCTGAGGGCGGGACCGAGCTCGGCCCGCGCCCAGCCTGCGAAGTGGTGCCCACCGCTCTCGGGCTGTCCTCCCTCGCCGAGGCCCGAGGCCCCTCCTACCCTGAGGCGTGGAGAAGCGTCCCTATCTTCGGAAGACAGAGCCCCCCTCACCTGGCCCTCCCGGCTCTCAGCGTGCGCCCGCGTGTCTGGAGGCGCCCCCTTCAGGCCGTCGCGGCTGGGCGGGAGGCTCACTGAGGGCAAGGCGGAGACCAGCCGCCTCAGGGTGAACTTCAGGAAAACGGTCTCCAAGTCCCCAGACGCCCTGGGAACAGTCCTTCTTTGTCCCTTAGGTAGAATTTTGGCTATCTGTGGGAAATACTGTGCTAAACCTGACACTTCTTTTTCTACCCCTTCCCTTCCTGAAACATCCCAGTAGCGCCCCCACCGACAGTGTTCTTGGTTTTAACTTTTCCCTTCCACATCACTTCCTTCAGCCAGTCGCTATGTTGCTCACCGAATATCTGTGGTGGGTACATTATGTGTCATGCATTGTGCTAGGATTGGAGTACAATGGACGTACAGACAATGGTCCCTGCCGTCGTGGAAGTTATAGGCTACCTTCAGAAAGTTCTTTTTAGTCTTTTCACACTCTGTCCCTCTCTTCATACTCATTCTGGCTTACTTGAGGTTGATTCCCACAGTCCCTTTGATGAACTCCAGATGGAGTAGGAGCATCCCCTGGTCCTTAACAGCTGGTTGGTCTGGGTCTTCAACTCTGTCTGGTTGGATAGGAATTTTCTGAATTAGTCCACAAGAGAGGGAAAGATAATGCTAGTTCCGAGCTAGAAATGTACAGTTTTTTCCTGTTTTCTTTATTATTATTTTCTCAGTTCCTTGCCTATATGCAGGTTGGAGGTGGGGTGGGGCACTGTTTCAATGAATGACACAGGACAGGTTAGATGTTTCAACAAGAAAAGAGTCGCCTGCCTGTGTTCTAGTCCCACTAAACTATTTTGCTCCTGTCAACTCTTCCTTAGGGTAAGAACGGAAATATTTAACCCATGATCTTTTTTAAACACTATAATCTGATATCCAATAGAGTTTCTGTGTTTCAGTTTAAAGGACAGATTCTCAACAGCTCTTTTCCCCCATACAGTCCAAATTAGCCTTCTTGTCTCTAATCTCCAGATTATCCTTTCCAATGATGTTGGAATTGTCTTGTAAAAATATTTTGATCATATCATTCTTTGCCTTAAAAACGGTTTATGTTTCCTTTTTAGTTAGAGGGTCTATTATAACTGACCCCACCTACCTTACTAGGCTCAATCCCAACATTAACTGTCTTACTCCCCTTTGTGTTGCTATACCAGAGTACCGCAGAACAGGTAATGTATAAATAAAGGAAATGTATTCTTAAATTCTGGAGGGTAGGAATTCCAAGGTTGAGAATCCCACGTCTAGTGAGGGCATTCTTTCTATGTCATCCCATGGTAGAAGGCAAAAGAGCAAGGGGGTACAAAAGAGCAAGACAGCAACAGGGAGCTGAACTCACTTTTACAACAAACCCACTCTCTCAATAACTCACTCACTTCCAAGATAACGATATTAATCCATTTATGGGGGCAGAGCTCTTATGACCTAATCACCTCTTATTATGCCTCACCTCTGAACACTATTTCATTGGGTATTAAGTTTCCAGAAAATGAACTTTGGGGGATACATTAAACTTGAGCACTAGCCTTACTCCAAACCATATCACCCATTGCTCCTACCTACTATTAATTTCTTTCTGTACCTTCTATAGCATTTATTAAAAATGTGCAAAGAACCATACCAGAAATGGGAACTATGACATAAGAATTGTTTTCTGAGGGTCATGAGAAAGCACCTTGCACACTTTAAACTACAAGGAGTATAACTGACCAAGGGTATTAGCTGCTGCCTTAGAAATCGACTGCCACATTGCATGGAGGCTATCTTCTGACCACTGACTGAATGTGGTGGAGATACTAAGGCAGACCCATTCTTGGGAAACACAGCACTCCTCACACAGCACTCCTCTAATGGGCAATGTTGCCCTGATGATTCCCAACAGTCTTGCTGAACTTTCAACGTCTTGGATACTTCCTTTCCTTTCTTCTTCACTTGCATCACAGTATGACTGCTCTCCTAGCCTTTCTTGGATCCTTCCCTATTTTCTCTCACAGGTGTTTCCTCTAGTAAAATCCTTGTACATGTAATCTTATCTTGGTGTCTGCTTCTTGGAGGACCTAGCGTAATACATGAGTATTTGAACAACATAATAGCACTCACCAAATATTTACTAACTTCCTGCTCAATGCCAGGCACTGTGCTAGACTCTGAGACTATCATAATCTTTGTCCTCCTAGGACTTAGTGGAAGACAGAGAAGTACTTAGGCAATGATAATGTAGTATGATATGTGCTACAGAGCGGGGAACAAGGTTATGGGAACATATGGGAAAGGCATGAACTTGAAGAATTAGGGGGTGCTTCCTGGAGACAGGGATTATCATTCTGAGCTGAATCAACACAACTAAATAGGAATTAGCCAAGCAAGGGTCATGGAGAGCATTCCAGACAGAGGGAGTTCTGAAGCAATGAAGAAGCTCAGCCAGTCTGGAGTATAATAGTATGTGGAAGAAGAGTGGCAAAGATGAAGCAGAAGAGATGGGCAAAGGGCCAGAACATATATGATCTTGTGGACTATATTAAAGATTTTGGATCTTATCTCATAGCAAAGGTGGGGTGGGCTGGAATGGGGAAACAAACTGAAGTGTTAAGTAGAAGAGTGACATGATCTGATTTGTATACTGGAGAGAATCTTCTCCCTGCCTTCCCTGCCTTAAAAGGAATGGGTTGGGGGTTGAAATTGGGGTGGTGGCAGCAGGGCATAGGGACAAGACTAGAGTAGGAAGTAGCTCAGGCAAGAAGAGATAGTTGCTTGAATTAGAGTGTTGGTAGAGGGGATGCAGAGATGTGGGAAGAAATATTTAGGAGTTAAAACTGATAGGCCTTTATGATTGATTAGATTTATTAGGAGGAATCCAGAATGACAGAGCCTAGAACATAGTAGGCATTTAATGAATACTTATTGAATAAACAAATGCGAAGTCTCTGGTTTAGACAGCTGGAGATGGGGAACATTGGTTCTGGCATCCACACAATTACCAGGATGCGATGAGGATGGGGATGATAGTTCAGTTTTGGACATATTGAAATCAAGGTGCCTGTGGTTACACTGTGTGGAAATGTCCATTAGGCACTTGGATGTTGAGTCAGAAGCTGAAGAGAAAGATATGGCCTGGAAGGATGTAGAAAATCATTATTAATTAAATTAGTATGAATGAGACTACATGAACAGTGATTTTTTTTCAAAGTGCAGATCTCAACTCATTAGTGAGTAGTAAAATCAATTTAGTGAGCTGCAACCAGCATTTAAAAAAGTGGAATAGAATAAAATGCAACATGATAGGAAGAAAAATTAGAATTTAGCACCTGAAGTAAAGGTAAATATAATATATGACTTCGTTAAAAATTTAACTCACTAATATGTACATTAAGTACATGAATGTATGTACTTAAGTGTGATTAGGTTGCAATGTAAAATGAACCTCTTATTATATGTTCTGTCAAAAAAATTGAAAAAAGATTTTTGAAAAAAATCAAAAGACAAAATAACCAAAAAATCATGTTCAGAGAAGGGATTAAGGCCTAGGCTAGATTGCTGAGAAGCGGCTTAGGAAAGGCACATAGTGGTGCTAGAGTAAGAGACTCAAAGGGGTGGAGGTCCCATTGTGTTGAGGTTGGTTTTAGAAAGAAGATTTCAGGGAGAAGATTTGAAGTACTGATACAAAATGTCTGGTTTTCCCTCTAGGCTAAGCAATTTGAATTCAGGGACCATGTCTTTTTTTTTGAGGCAGGCTGGAGTGCAATGGTACGATTGTAGCTCCCTGCAGCCTTGAACTCGAGGGCTCAAGTAATCCTCCTGCCTCAATCTCCCAAGTAGCTGGAACTACAGGTGTGTGCCACCACATTTTGCTATTATTTTTATTTCATAGAGACAGGGTCTCGCTATGTTGACCTGGCTGGTCTCGAACTCCAGTCTTTGAGTGAAACTCCTGCCTCAGCCTCCCAAAGTGCTAGGATTACAGGCATAAGCCACCATGCCCAGCCAAGGGACCAAGTCTTCTTCTTATTTTTTCTAGTACTTAGTAAAATGCCTGGCACATAGTAGGCCCTTAATAACTGTTGAATGCACTTTAGAAAGATTATCCTGATAGCAGCCTGAAAGGGGAGAGACTGGGGGCAAGGTTTTTGTTCTTTAAATAAAACTATCACACAGTCCAGGCGAATGATGATGATGACCTCAACTATGATGATAATGGAAAGCAAAGGATGGATTTAAGTTATTTTTTAGTTAGATTTATAAGGACATAGTGACTTCTTACATATGGGCATGGTAGCCAGTCTCCAAGAAAGGAGGCTGAAATTCTTCTATTCCCACTGAAATCCCTGTACACCACCTGGTGAAGTCCCCTTCCACAGTGCATCAGGGCTGGCCTGTGTGACAAATAGAATATGGCAGAGTGATTGTGTGTTATTTCTGAGGTGAGGTCACAAATATATCAGTTGCTCTTTTGCCTTGTTCTTTTGGATCACTTGCTCTGAGGTCACCCCATTTTGTGAAGCATTCAAGCAGCCCATGGAGAAGTTCATGTGGAGAACAACCTAGACTTACTGCCAACAGCCATTACCAATTTGGCAGGCATGGAAGTCGGCCATCTTGGAAGTGGATCCTCCAGCCTCAGTCAAACCCTCAGTGGACTGCTGCCCCATTTGATATCTGGACTGTCACCTTGTGAGAGACTGGGAGCCAGACCACCTAGCTAAGCTACTCCTGAATTTCTGATGCAGAGAAACTGTGAGAGATAATACAAGTTTATTGTTGTTTTAAACCACCAAATTCTGAGGTTAATTTGTTACATTTGTTCTGCAACCTCGATAACTAATACAATGGGAGGTGAAAGAGGAGAAAGCAAAGATTACTTGCAAGGCTGTAAGTTAGAAGACTAAGTGCCTGAAGAAGGAGCTAGGGTTGGGATGGGGGAGACAGTGAGTTATGCTCAGGACCTATGCTTGCCTTGTTTGTAGGATATCCAAGTGGATATGCCTATAGGCAGTCTTTGTTCCTCGCCCTCAAAGGCCTACTAACCCTAGAAACTCAGTTCAAATGTCACCTCTTCTGTGAGGCCTTCCTGATTTCCTCCAGCAAAACCTGGCCCTTCCGCACACTTACTGCACGTTATGATAGCAAACATGCATTGCTTCATATTGCAATAATCTATTTGGAGTTATTTTTTTTACTTTTGGAAACCCCATTCCTGTGTGAATTCCTTAGGGTTAGGACCCTGATTTTTAGTATTTTCTGTAGAATCGTGTGTGTGTGTGTGTGTGTGTGTGTGTGTGTGTGTGTGAGCGCGCGTTACGCTGTACCTGCCCAGTACATAGGCAGCCGTCCTTAAATGCTTGTCGAGTAATAATTTTGAGAAACTTGGTGCGTGTACCCACTTCCCCTTATTAGTAAGTTTTTCTTATTAGTACAGATACGGGCATTTGAGTTTTTGGAGTAGCAGGAGCAAACTCACCACTCGAGGTCACTGTGTGGTAGCCCCAGCCCACTTCCAAGGCAGGACGCCCACCTTCACCTGCGTCTAGCTCCGCCTCTGCCTGGGTTAGGCCTCTCCTCACCTCAGCCCCGCCTCCACTCAACCCCGATTGGCTGGAGGAAGACGAAGGCTCGACCATTGGTCCCTTTTAGAGGGGGCGGAGCCGGGCGGTGTTGCATCCCTCACCCTGAGGCCGAGCAGGACCGAGCCGAGGGGACCCGAGTGGGGCCGAGGCCGATAGCCCCGGGGCCCTGGGCTGAAGCGTTATCTTGCGCCGCATTCGCGGCCAGGCGGAGCTAAAGATGCCGGCCTCTGCCGCGCGGCCACGCCCGGGTCCCGGGCCGCCTACAGCCTCGCTCTTCCCGCTGATACTGCTCGCGGTGTTGAGCGGCCAGGTATACGGCCGCGTCCCCCGCTCGGTGCCCAGGACCTCGCTTCCCATTTCTGGTAAGGCACGGGCGCCCTCGCCCTCAGCCCTTCGCGCCCACACTCACACCCACCTGCTCCCCAGACCTCGCGGCGGGACCTGGGCCTCTCAGCCTGGCGTATGGCGTTCCGCGCCGCCCACGCCCTCCGGGCCTCGGGCCAGACCTCAGCGCTTCACCGCATCCCTCTGCATCCCCACCGCGCGTCCCCAGGCTCCGCATCCCCAGCCCGGATCTCGCGCCTCGGCTCCCACGACACGCCCAGGCTGCTCCAGCGGGCCCTATTCCTAGAGCTGCAGGAGCGTCCAGTTCCTCACAGTGCAGACTCGGACACTGAGGCCCGGAGCCTGGGTGGGGGCTGCTCGAGGTCGTCCATTTCGAAGTTCCATCTCCCTTATTCCCCTGTTTCCCCGCACATACACCTGGGTCCATCATTCCAGCTCAAAGCCCACTCTGCTCTCAGACCCATCAGTCTCATTCTCCTCCAGCTGTCCATCCTGATCCCCAGCTCAGCATTTTCATCTTCTCTCGTTCATTTCCCTATCAGTTCTACACATCCTTGGACCCTTTTGGCCCTGCTCACAGCCCTAATCTTTCTAACCCTCTTCCTGCTCCCCCGACGTCTCTGACACCAGCTCGCATTCTCCCATTATTGGATCCACGTTAACTCTCCTAATTTCCTCAACGTTCTCTGCTGCCTCTGCCCATTCTCTATATTGAATATTGATAAACCATTCAATGTGTTGATGTAAAGTTCTGCTTAAATGATTTTTCAAGACTTTAGAAGGAAAAATAGAGGAGGGGCACATGATCCTTTGAAAAGATGTGGAAGAAGCTAGGAGACGTCACAAGGTTGAAAGTGATCATTGGGGCCATTCACATTTTAGACTACGCTGAGGTGGGCGTGAGCGTGGCCGTGGACCTTGTTTTCTTCTCACTGGGCGTTGATTGTTAGCACCTTGGGCAGACAGAACCAGTGAAGCCAAGAGTATAACCTGTTGGTTACAACTCCCGACTGGGTAGTAGTAGTTTAGAGTTTAAACTCAGACTAATACCGTATAGGGATGCTGTGATTCCAGAAGGCGAAGCTGTGGTCAGAGCCTGGGGTTTCATTTTGCGACCGAGCAATAGCCACAAAGTAAGTTGAGGTTGCCAGGCTGAATTGATGTCCAGGCATCCAGAGATGTTTAGATGGCAAGCAAGGTGAAGCAGAGTTGGGGATATGAGGGGAAACTAGGTGATCCAGGGCTTATACTAAGCATGAGAGAGTAGGCAGGGTAGCACAGAGGTGAGAATGGGTGTGGGAGGATGGAGTGGGTGGGACTCACATCAGCACATCTAGGAATGAATGGGTTGGTGGCCTACTGTCTTCAGGGTGCTGAGCAGAGGAAGCAGGTAGAGCAGAGCTGTATTGGTGTAGGGGTAGGGTCCACAGAACCAGAGGTTAAGCTAAGAAGGTAAATTCATGCCAACTTATTTATAACAGTTTTTAAATAAGAGTTTTGAATGCTGATATGAGCTTTAGTTTTGTTTTTGTTTTTGTTTTGTTTTTGCTTTTTTTTTTTTTTTTTGAAATGGAGTCTCACCTGTCATCCAGGCTGGAGTGCAGTGGAACCATCTTGGCTCACTGCAACCTCCACCTCCTGGGTTCAAGTGATTCTCCTGCCTCAGGCTCCTGAGTAGCTGGGATTACAGTCACCTGCCACCACACCCGGCTAATTTTTTGTATTTTTAGTAGAGATGGGGTTTCACTATGTTGGCCAGGCTAGTCTTGAACTCCTGACCTAGTGATCTGCCCGCCTCTGCCTTCCAAAGTGCTGGGATTACAGATGTGAGCCACTGCGCCTGGCCGAGGTTTAGATTTAACCAAAATATAACATACATCAAAGGAAGTAAGAACAGCACCATTTGTGAAACACGTAGTATGTGCCAGGTGCTTTCACCTAGGCTATCTCATTTGATTCTCCCAACAACTCTGGATGGTGGTGTTTAAAGACGGGGAAAGTGATACTAAGAAAGGGCAAATAACTTACTCAAGATGATACATCAGGTAAGTAGAAGAGCCACATTTAAACTCAGGCTGGACTATTTCCAGGACACACTCTTTCCCACTACACTCTCTACCTCTTTGCATGGAATGGGGTGGAGGGAGGCCAAGGGTGGTGAGGGAGAGAGCAGATAGACTCCTAATGTGTTGGTGAAAATAATATTTCCCTTCTAAGTAAAAAAGTAGCTATTAAGTAGTGATTTGAAAAAAGAAACAAATTTAGGAGAGGAAAGTACTTGTACCTTCTATAGGTATTTTCAAATTATGTATCATGTTGTTATGGATAGAAATTACAGATTTAATATTTATGCTGTTATTTTATTAGAGTGCTCTCTCTCTCTCTTTTTTTTTTTTTTGAGACAGAGTCTCACTCTGTCACCCAGGCTGGAGGACAGTGGTGCGATCTTGGCTCACTGCAACCTCAGCCTCCTGGGTTCAAGCAATTCTCCTGTCTCAGCCTACCAAGTAGCTGGGACTACAGGCATGCACCACCACACCTGGCTAATTTTTGTATTTTTAGTAGAAATGGGGTTTCACCATGTTGGCCAGGCTGGTCTTGAACTCCTGACTTCAAGTGATCTGCCCATCTCAGCCTCCCAAAGCGTTGAGATTACAGGCGTGAGCAACGGTGTCTGGCTAGTGCTCTATTTTTATAGAAAAAGCATACTTACCCACTGGATTGTGTGCTAAATATTCTGGCCTCATCTGTCTCTGGTTAACTTGTCAAGGCTCTGGTGTTTTCCCCCATGGCTGCTAAATAAATGGTACTTAGAAGAAAACAAAAATTGGCCCATTTGGTTTTGCTCTTGTGGACTCAACCCTTAGGAAGCGATGGCTAACATCACTCTCTCCTCTCTTCCTGCCAGAGGCTGACTCCTATCTCACCCGGTTCGCTGTCCCTCAGATATACAATTACTCCGTTCTCCTTGTGGATCCTGCCTCCCACACACTTTATGTTGGCGCCCGGGACACCATCTTCGCTTTATCCCTGCCCTTTTCAGGGGAGAAACCCCGCAGGGTGAGAGACGAAAGAGGGAAGGACCCCTGGCCCCATAGCATGTGATTAAATGAGTGTGTCAGTGGGGGGTTTCATAATAACTAAAGATGTAACAGCTGGGGTAGTAGGAGGGGGTGAGTTGGGAGACATGAACAGGGGGAGATCATCCACTTTGTTTTCTTAGCTAAGAGTGATGGGGGGTCAGGGTGACTGGGGAGAATATGAAGGAGGTTCATGATGATAGGGAGGAGGCCACAGAGACCAGGTTTCAGGTGACAGTGGGCAGAGGGATCATTAAAATTATAATGTTCTAGGGAAACAGCTTTCAAGCTTTTTTGACTATTATTAAGAACTGTATAGTTTGAGCATCCCTAATATAAAAATCCAAAATTCAAAATACTCCGAAAATTGAAACTTTGTGAGTGCCAACATGACACTCAAAGGAAATGCTCGTTAGAGCATTTTGGATTTTGGATTTTCAAATTAGGGATGCTCAACCTGTATATATTCTGTGAATATCCCCAAATCTGAAATCTAATAACTTCTGGTCACAAGCATTTCAGATAAAGGATACTCAATATGTACTGTGTATTGTGGCTCAGTACACAATTATGTGCTGAAAGAAACCTTTCTTGAAACAATATCTACTCTCTTGTATGTGATACATTTTGATATATTCTATTTCATTAAAAATGATGTTGCTCATGATTTCAGAATTTATTACTCATTAATGAGTGATAAGATGGGGACCTCCATTTGAAAAACAATGCTCTAGGGGGACGTTTGAAGTTCCCAAATTGATGGAGGTCGTGGAACAGTTTAATCTCCTCTAACATCGAGGGAGTTTGATGTTAGGGGAATCTGGGTGAAATGATCACTCCTCCTTTCTCAGATTGACTGGATGGTTCCTGAGTCTCACAGACAGAACTGTAGGAAGAAAGGCAAGAAAGAGGTAAGTGTAAATCTGAGCCCTGTCTTGAGTGTTAATTGAGACCTTGGCCCAGCCCTGACTCTCAGTCCCTTATAATGCTCCCATCCCAATGGGCCTAGGCAGAGACTCTAACACCGTGCCATCACCCATCATCTCTGATCCTACAGCTGCATCTAACAGTCCCGATGTTACCTTACCCTTCCTCATACCTGCTGCTTCTGATTCTTTCTAACCATCTCTGACCCCCAGGACGAATGTCACAATTTTGTCCAGATTCTCGCCATTGCCAATGCCTCTCACCTCCTCACTTGTGGCACCTTCGCTTTTGATCCGAAGTGCGGGGTTATTGTGAGTGACGGGTGGGAGGAGAGGGAGAGGGTGGCTGCACCAGTGTGAGTTACTGGGGTGGTGGTGGGAGGATGGGAAGAGTCTTCTGTGAGTGACCATGATGGGAGCATGGTCAAGGCAACCATTGTGCATGATAAGCATCGGGTGTAGGGGCTGTCATCGTGGGATGAGGGTATGTGTAAGCCACTGAGGGAGGGAGAGGGAGGTTGTCTGTAGAGGGTGAGGTATACAAAATGTAAAGAGAGACGTAGTGGGATAGTTAAGGAAGTTAGAGATGCTGGTTGGGCTGCGGAAACAACAAATCTAGGAGAGACTTCGGAAACCAGAAACTCGTGTTTCCCTTGCCCTGTGTATTCTTTGTCCAGGCAGCCTGGGTCCATTTCTTAATTAGTGCAGCCCATTGCCTGTTTCTTCCTCCCATAATGTGTGACTGCCTCCTACCACCTTCTCTTAACCTCCATTGCCAACCTCATTGTGTATGGGCTGTGACTCTCTCCTCCCATGGGTTTTGATGTCACTTCCACTAATCTGCTGGCCTCATACTCTGGATCTTGCCTTCAGGGTGGGTACTCTGTCAATCACATTTTCTTATAGATCCTGTTTATTGCTGCTGAAGGCCTGGACATCACCACTGTCAAACACAGGCAGGCTTGGGACATGTGTATCCCTAATCACATCTAGGCTAGTCATAATCTCTGCCACTGATGACTGTTTCTGAACTCTCAGCTTTTCCCGTCAGTTATACAGGAGTCAGCACTGGTCTTTTGGCAGCTCACATTTGTGACAAGGCCCTGGGGTGAGTCAGAAGCCTCACATGCCCTTTATATCCAGTGGCTTCCCTTTCTGTTCTATAGAGTAATAGGAGGGAATATAGCAACTTCCTTTTTTGACCTAATCCTTAACTGTAGATCTTGTTTTGACTCTACTGCAGTCCATAGTAGTCCTTGCCACCTGGATCAAGTCATCGTGTATCTCTAAACCACCCTTTGTTACAGACCACCCTCATATCTCTGGCTTAGAATGCTACAATTGTATATGCATGATTGCTCCATTTAGTTCCCCTGGGCTGCCTTGGGGTGGGTTGGACTTACGTTGAGTCCTTTCCATAATGAAGGTGTTAATAGTCTCCTTACTAGTGTCTGGATAGCTCCCTCATTCTGTAAAAGTTCCCAGTTCAGGGTGGTGTTGAAAATCTCTGTATATCCTCAGGTAACATTGAGGTCTAATTTCCCTACAGTTCTCCTTAAGTTCATAAGGTAGCAGTGGTAGTGCCATTGCCATATTTGTCTTTTGCCATTCTGCCAGGCTCTGGGATCCCATGGGTATGAATTCCAGAGGCGCAGCTTATAGACAGTGTGATTTTTCCAAGTTAGTCTCCTAGGGCCTTTAATTCTTCCTTGTTTCTCTGAGGTGGGACTCTAGTAGTTGTTACATTAGGTATCTAGACAGAAAATGTTCTTTCTGGATGTACCTGTCAGGATTGGTGTGACTTGGATGCCTATCTATTCTCGAGGAACATCAGCAATGAAGAGTGAAGCCAAGGATCTGTGACCTGCACTCCCACGAGTTCAGCTCTTTCCCTGAACCCTCCTGTCTAGCAGGCTTATGAAATGAGGGCCCATCCTTTGGTCAAGGCTTGTTTGAAGGAAAATATAGAGACTAGCCCCAAAGAGGTCAGCTCTGGTAACCCTTTGAGTCACATCCTGTCTGCTCTGTAGACGTTTTGAAGGTTCTCTTCTGCCTTAACCTGTCTTATCCTACTACCCAGCAACCCCAGTCTGCTTCACCAAGTTCTTCCTTTATCCTCACTGCTGAACCTCTTATGTCCTAGACTGACGACTTTGAGACTGTATATAAACAATTATCTGAGAGCTTTGTTTCAGACACAGCAACTTGCTCAAAGTTGATTGTGGAGAAATGAAGGTTCTTACAAAAAGGAAGTTCAAGCATTGGATCTAAGGGCTCCCACAACGTGGGGTGCTGTCCTTCAGTGATAGCTCACTGGACTTTGGAGGAAAATATCATAATTTGTTTTGTTGAGGGAATTCCAGCAGTTAACAGAGAAAAATTTTAGACTTCTAACAGCAATAACAAACAATAACAACGACAACCATTCAATTGAGTGTCTGCTCTGATGAAGACTTCATATTAGGTACTTTACATTCATGATTAAGTTTAATTCTTATCACCACATCATGATACTTAGGTATTATTTATATTTTATAAGTAAGGAAACTGAAGTTCAGGAAAATTAAGTATCACATCTAAGATGGTATAGCTAGCAGAGGCAGAGCCAAAATTTAAAACTGTGTTTGTCTCTGGCTCTGCTCCACTATCCTGTCCCTCTAGTCTAGCCTGCAGTCCAGAAGACCTTATTTGTCTTCAATTCCTTGTGGCATTTGATGTGTTTCATGTACTAGGAACCATCTTTCTTTTTTTTTTCTTAATCACCTGGGAGAGGTCCTTTCTATGCCTTGTACTCCTCTTGGCCAAGGCAAGGGACCAGTTCCAACCCATAGCTCAGAGAGAGCCTTCCTGTCCAGCTCTGGCCTTCAGCTTCAGGGACTTTGCTTTACCACAGCTGGTTTTGAGAGACTGTGCTGACTGATGCAATGATGATGCAATGAAGAATCTCAACATTCAGATAGGGAATGTAGTGGAGTGGTCGTGCCTCTTTCAGACCTGAGTTAAATGTCATTTTCACCATGCAATAATCATAACCTATCTAGTTAATAGGAGGCTCACTTTCTCAAAGGTTAGAAACCTGGATGACATGATGATACCTTTGGGGAAACTAAAAGAGAACTAGTTTTGACATGTTGAGTTTTAAGGGGCAGATAGGCATTCTCTGTGAGGAAGTCCAGCAGTCAAATAAAAATATGGCTAGAGTTTGGAAGATATTGGACTTGGAGAGTTTGGAGAATGATTTGCATAGACTATCTGGCTGGAAAGAATGAATGAGATCTTTGAAGCATATGTGAAAGCAACTAAGGATAGATTCTTAGGATACACATGTAGGAGCTAGAAAGAAGAAGAAGGAAATAGAGAAATAACAGATGGGAGAGATTCCAGAAGGGTAGAGTTTCAGGAGAGTCAAAGAATAGAATACTTCAAGGCAGGGAGTGAGTCAAAAGTATCAAATGGTGCCTAACAGTTAAAGAGAATGAGAACTGAGCACAAGTTCATCCCTTTAGTCTTTGGAGAAATGTAAGGCAGCAGTTATAGGCATAGAAAACATAATTTATTTTCCAGGAATAACAGGTGATCTGGTTGGATAGAACAAAGATCATTTTGAGAAGTAGTCAAAAATAAGTAGGTTTGGCTAATGAGGTTATACTCCAGGCAGTGGTAGGCTATTTGTCATTCTCTTGCACAAAAATGTATTATTAAGTCAGTGACTGATACTTCAGAAGATTAATCTTGGGTGGATATTAGAATAACTTGGTTGGGGGTGGTGGCTAGATGATGTGCAGAAAAGGAGTTTACTGCCATAGTTTAGGTGAGAGTTAAGAAGGGAAGCAGCAGGAGGTACGGATCACATCTCTAGAGTGCCCAACCATCTTCTTAATCTCTTACCAAACTCATCTTTCTCCTCAGGTGAGGATGCTCCCACTGCCACACAAGTGGAGTGCTGGGCCTCTGTGGAGTCCTTCTTTCTTGCAGACTCTTCTGACCCAGTATTCCCTTTTTGGGGTCTTCAAAAGTTTTAACAGGACTTCTTCAATACTCTCAGTAAGATAGAACGTTGTTTGCCATCTAGAGCAAGAGATGAGCAATCGTAGTGGGCCAGTAGTACACTTATATTCAAGGGATATATATTGATATTTCTGTTCCAGCTACCATGGAAGTAATTAGGCTCCAGTGACACCATATGCCCACCCCAGTTTGTGAACTAAAGATATTATGCCTGGCGTTTCCATGCCATAACTTTGACTCCCAACCAGCCACTGTTAACTTCCCTGTCAGTCCTAGGTTGAAATCATCCTTGTTTTTAGATGTTATCTTGAAGCCTCTCGTAGTGCCAAATGCTAGACTAAGGTAATTTCTGGTTGGCCCTGATGGAGCTCTTACACCTCTTGTTCCTTGCCCGTGTCAGTCCCTCTGGAGTCCTTGGGTGAGGAAGGTACTTATGTACCAAACTCTCAAATTCTGATCTGAGCTTCGTATCATTCTTTACTGACTTTGCAGATTCCCCTGTCCTCTGCTCTTAGTCATATTATGCAGCTCTGTCTTTCATCCTTGGGGTGGGGAATAGGAGGAGGATGACTGTTGTCTCTCTAGGCCTCTGGATTTCAGATGGTCCTTTATCAACCTGTACTTTTCTTTGTCCCTTTTAAGGGTTCCAGCCCTCAAGAGGCCTGCTTCCTTCCTGATCCTTCTTGTCATGTAGCACATTCTGCAGCCAGTTGCAAACCGTACAGTTCAGCAGTGTTTCAGAGGAAAGACCTACCTTCAGCCTCTTAGGTGCTTCTTGGGCTGTCCTAGGAATTCCTTCATCAGGGCATGTGGGTGTTGGCTACTGGGGGGATTGAGGGAAGATGAACAAAGGATAGCAGAGATGAGAAATGCAGGAGTAGATGGGGGCATCAGGAATAGCTGACTGGGAATATGGGAATGGTAGTTGGGGTGGGGAGTGGAAGGGGAGATGAATGGGAACTGACCTTTTCCTTCATCTGACCATCTTTGTAATTCTCACCATGAACCTTCTCTATGACCCTTAAACCAATTGCCCCCTTCTGGTCTATAGGACGTGTCCAGTTTCCAGCAGGTTGAAAGACTTGAGAGTGGCCGGGGGAAATGTCCTTTTGAGCCAGCTCAGCGATCAGCAGCTGTAATGGCTGGTGAGTGGGGAAAGACAAGAAACCTGTAACTTCTTGCTCTAATTGCCTCCTTCCCCACCCTTGCTGTTAGAATTTCTGTGTTCTTTCTTACCTTGGAATGTCTATTATTCCCATGTCTCTTTTTAGCCTTTCCTGTTCTTCCCTGAGTGCCTGTGTGACCACCTGCTTTTCCCCACCTAGTATGATATCCCTAGGATTCTCTCTACAGAATGTGTCCTCTGCACCTCTAGTGTAATGTTTCCTCTCTTAACCTCATTTTCTTTTCTCATAGTGTTTTTTTCCTGTTTATAAGTGGAATCTACTACAATGCATATTGTAATAAATTTGGAAAAAGTATAAAGAAGAACATGAAAAAAACTTTTAGAACAGCACTGTCCAACATAACTTTATGTAACGATGGAAATGTTCTAGATCTGCACTGTTTAATACAGTAGTCACTATAGCTATTGTGGCTGTAGAGCCCTTGAAATGTGACCAGTGCGACTGAAGAAAGGAATTTTAAATTGTATTTAATTTCATGTAAATAGCCCCATGTGTCTAGTGGTACCATATTAGTACAATTCTAAAATATCCCTACTTAGAAAAGTATTGCTAATGTTTTAGGATGTTTTCTAATATTCTATATTAGTCCATTTTAGGGTATTTTCTAATATTCTGTGTTAATCCATATTTAGGATATTTTCTAATATTCCGCATTAGTCCATTAGTAGCATCCATCTTCATAGATGTTATTATGAAGAAATATCTGAGACTAGGTAATTTATAAAGAAAAGGGGTTTATTTGGCTCACAGTTCTGTATGCTGGACATGAAGCATAGTGGTGGTATCTGCTTCCAGTGAGGGCCTTAGGAAGCATACAATCATGGCAGAGGGTGAAGGGGAGCCAGCATGTCACATACTGAGAGAGGGAGCAAGAGAGAGAAGGAGGAGGTGCTTTTTTAAACAGCCAGATCTTCTGTGAACTCAGTGTAAGAACTCACTCATTACTGCTAGGACAGCACGAAGCCATTCATGAAACATCTGCCCCATGACCCAAACACCTCACACTTGGTCCTCACACTTGGAGGTCACATGTCAACATGAGTTTTGGAGAGGACAAAACATCCAAACCATATCATATCCTAAATGGATATTAATGTGTGTGCACATCCATGTACATTCATGCACATACATTTGCTGGCCAGTCCTTTACTGCTCAGGGGAGTCAGTAATAACTATTAAATAGATTCCTGCTAGTGCTTCTTTTAATCAAGCTCTGATTGCTCAAGTGTGAAATGGTTCTATCACAAACCTAAACCTCTTCTGAAGAATGTCTAATTTGTTAGCTGCCACACAGCAAATTTCTTCTGTGCCACATAGCCTGAATTTTAGGTCAGACCACCCAACATATACCCTCCAAATTCAGTGAAAGGCCATTTTCTTGTGGTATTATAAAACAAGCAGGTAATAGAAATTTTATGAGCATGTGCACATTATAAAACTTTTAAATGTCAAACTACATGGATGTAATTTTGAATTCTGTCATATAACTTTATATCCCAAGCATTTCTATCTAATTTAAAAATTCATTGAAAAGATAATGTTTAATGATGTCATAGTACTTATTCTGCTAACATACTATGAATTAAACAATTCCAAATTATTCATATAAATTTATTATCATTAGTTCAAAGATTTTGCTATTTTCCATGTTGCTGTACTGAACATCTTTGTGCATAAATTTTTGCTCTCATTTTAGGTTGTCCTAATAAGATTCCTAGAAATGGATTACTGTATCAAAGGATGTGAACATTTAATGGCTCATTATCTGTTGCAAATTGAGTTTCTAGAAGGGGTATACCAATTTACACCCTAAATCAGCATTGAATGAGAGTGTTTTTTTCTCACATAAATTTCACCAGAATGTATTGTCATTTAAAAAAAATCTTTGCTATTTTGAGACTAAAAATGGCACCTTGTTTTTATTTGTATTTCTTTGAATACTAGTGAACATGAACATTTTTCATGTTTTAGTATTTATTTTTATTTTTTTCTTTGGTAAATCCTCTGCTCATGTTCTTGGACCAATTAACAGGTAGGATATTAGTGTTTCAGTATCTTTTCCTTTGTGATTGTATATAATTTTTAAGCTCATTCCTTCACTTAAAGAGCAGATAACGCTTTTTCTTAATTTTTTTTTCCAAACATACAACTCTTTGATCTATTAATATTTGGAGTTATTTTGATGAATTGAATGAGAAGAACATCTAAGTTAGTTTTTCCCAGCTAGCTAATCAGTTGACTCAGCATCATTCATCACACTGTTTTTTTTTCCTTGCTGACTTTTTTTTGCCAACTTTATCATAAAATTAATTTTTGCCTATATTTTTGTGAAATGTTTTATTTAAAACAAAAATTGAGATACAAGATCTAACAATGAAAAATTTTTTCTTATGCATGACTTTATTTTTTAGGGAAAGTCTTAAAAGCGATACAGATTAAATCACCCTTTAGTCTTATAGTTAATGACTTTTTTCTGAAAAATAAAAAAAAAATTTTGAAAATGAGCATAAAGTATATATTGACTAAATACAATATTTTGAGTTGTCATAATTATCATTATCTACTGTTGAAATTGATGAGACCTTGCTTATACTCATACATGTTTGAATAAAATGGTTTAGTTGATAGTTTACTTTTCTAGGTTTTTTATCAACATCTTTGGCTAAACTCAGAGTCATTAAGAAAGATTTCTGAATTTTAGTGGTTTTGATGTCTCTTGAGTCTATAAAATTTTTTTTTTTTTTTATTGCATTTTAGGTTTTGGGGTACATGTGAAAAACATGCAAAGTTGTTGCATAGGTACATATGTGGCAGTGTGATTTGCTGCCTTCGTCCCCGTCACCTATATCTGGCATTTCTCCCCATGCTATCCCTCCCCAACTCCCCACCCCTCTCTGTCCCCCCGACTCCCCCGCAACAGACCCCAGTGTATAGTGCTCCCTTCCCTGTGTCCATGTGTTCTCATTGTTCAACACCTACCTATGAGTGAGAACATGTGGTGTTTGATTTTCTGTTCTTGTGTCAGTTTGCTGAGAATGATGGTTTCCAGGTTCATCCATGTCCCTACAAAGGACGCGAACTCATCGTTTTTGATGGCTGCATAATATTCCATGGTGTATATGTGCCACATTTTTCCTGTCCAGTCTATCATCGATGGGCATTTGGGTTGGTTCCAGGTCTTTGCTATTGTAAACTGTGCTGCAATGAACATTCGTGTGCATGTGTCCTTATAGTAGAACGATTTATAATCCTTTGGATATATACCCAGTAATGGGATTGCTGGGTCAAATGGAATTTCTATTTCTAGGTCCTTGAGGAATCGCCACACTGTTTTCCACAATGGTTGAACTAATTTACACTCCCACCAACAGTGTAAAAGTGTTCCTATTTCTCCACATCCTCTCCAGCATCTGTTGTCTCCAGATTTTTTAATGATCGCCATTCTAACTGGCGTGAGATGGTATCTCAACGTAGTTTTGATTTGCATTTCCCTAATGACCAGTGATGATGAGCATTTTTTCATATGTTTGTTGGCTTCATGTATGTCTTCTTTTGTAAAGTACCTGTTCATATCCTTTGCCCATTTTTGAATGGGCTTGTTTGTTTTTTTCTTGTAAATCTTTTTTAGCTCGTTGTAAATTCTGGATATCAGTCCTTTGTCTGACGGGTAGGCTGCAAAAATTTTTTCCCATTCTGTTGGTTGCCGATTCACTCTATTGACTGTTTCTTTCGCCGTGCAGAAGCTGTGGAGTTTGATCAGGTCCCATTTGTCTATTTTGGCTTTTGTTGCCAATGCTTTTGGTGTTTTGGTCATAAAGTCCTTGCCTACGCCTATGTCCTGAATGGTTTTGCCTAGGTTTCCTTCTAGGGTTTTTATGGTGTTAGGTCTTATGTTTAAGTCTTTAATCCATCTGGAGTCAATTTTAGTGTAAGGTGTCAGGAAGGGGTCGAGTTTCTGCTTTCTGTATATGGCTAGCCAGTTTTCCCAACACTACTTATTGAACAGGGATTCCTTTCCCCATTGCTTGTTTTTGTCAGGTTTGTCAAAGATTGGGTGGTTGTAGATATGTAGTGTCACCTCCGACGCCTCTGTTCTGTTCCATTGATCTATATCTCTGTTTTGGTACCAGTACCATGCTGTTTTGATTACTGTAGCCTTGTAGTATAGTTTGATGTCGGGTAGTGTGATGCCTCCTGCTTTGTTCTTTTTGCTTAGAATTGACTTGGCTATGCGGGCTCTCTTTCGGTTCCATATGAAGTTTAAGGTGGTTTTTTCCAGTTCTGTGAAGAAGGTCATTGGTAGCTTGATGGGGATAGCGTTGAATCTGTAAATTACTTTGGGCAGTATGGCCATTTTCACAATATTGATTCTTCCTAACCATGAACATGGAATGTTTCTCCATCTGTTTGTGTCCTCTCTTATTTCGTTGAGCAGTGGTTTGTAGTTCTCCTTGAACAGGTCCTTTACATTCCTTGTTAGTTGTATTCCTAGGTATTTTATTCTCTTTGTAGCAATTGTGAATGGCAGTTCGTTCTTGATTTGGCTCTCTTTAAGTCTGTTATTAGTGTATAGGAATGCTTGTGATGAGTCTATAAAATTTTTTATCAACAAAATGACTTCTTACTTGCAACAAGCTAAGGTAATTGGTTATCATACTTTTCTTTTAAACAGTAAACTTCAAGCATGTATAGCCCTCTGTGAGTAATTTCACTTTGTTCAGTCAGCAAGTGAATTCGTATTAGAATGTGGTTTAAGAATACAAATTTCATAAAGAAGATCATTGTAGGACAAAGTGGGAGGAACATTTTCAAACAAGTTTTAAGTCTTTTTAAAATAAAATTTAGGGTTGCCTTTCAGTTGATAATTGATGGAGGCGATCAGGACTCACTTCTTAATGGTTTAGAATGGTTAGCTTCAGTTAATGTAGAAACTATGTCTCTGGCTGTCTCAGATCCAAATCATAGTCAATACTAATATTATACATTTTCATCTGCAGTTATTACTTTACAGGGTTATAATTTAAAATTTTTTCCTGATCTGACATAAGTGCTAGCATTCACTTGGGGCTTTTTTTTTTTTTTTGAGATGGCATCTTGCTCTTGCCCAGGCTGGAGTGCAATGGCGTGATCTTGGCTTACTGCAATCTCCACCTCCCAGGTTCAAGCGATTCTCCTGCCTCAGCATCCTGAGTAGCTGAGATTACAGGCATGCACCACCACTTTCAGCTGTCACTTGGGGCTTTCAAGAATGATTGATTATGCCTTGCTTTGCCTTTGTTTTGAAAATAGCAGTATAGAAATAGTGGTAACATTATATAAGAATTAGAACCAAAATTCCCAATTAGGTTCTATAAAAATGTCCTTAAAGATAGTAGCAGTATTTAGAAATAAAAAGAACTTTTAATAATGAAAATATGATTAGAATATAATAGTAGGAATATTTACTTAAAATTATAAAAATTACAATGTGCATTGTAGAAAATTGAGAAAATGTAGAAATATATAAAGAAGAAAGTAAAAATGTTATTCGTAATTCTGTCGTTACCAAGTAACCACTATTACTATTTTAGAGTATTTTGAGTGTTTTCTTCTACTGTGTCTATGTGTCTGTGTATTTATTATAACTTGGAATTATGTATATTTCATTTACTATTGTATACTGAACATTTTCTCATAAAAATTATTTATTCAAAACATGACTTTTAGCAATTGCATACAATTACATAAATTGTACTGTATACATAAATGGATGTAGCATGATTTAATTATTTCCATATAATTATATACTCAAATTTTAAAACAAATTATTGTTTTTATAAATAATGCTACAGCAGGAATCCTTTTACATAATTCTCTGCATTAATCTACTTAATTGCATATGAGTCAATCCAAAAAGTGGAATTGCTAGGTAGAAAAGTGTAAAGATTTTGATGGTGCTTGATAGATTTGGACAAATGAATTGCTCTCCAGTTAGTTCTACCAGCAGTGGCTAAAGGGCCTGTCCCATTGCACCCTTGCCAGTCCTAAGTAATATGTACAGTGACCTCCTTCAAAGTCCGATATGATGTGTATATATATATATATTTTTTTTTTGATGGGCATTTCTGTTAGTGAGGTTGAACAATTTTTTATGTGTTTATTGGTACTTCTGTTTCTTTTGGGAAAGCCTCAGAAATCTTATTTTAAAATATGAAGTTTATCTGTACTGCACTTCGATACAATTAAGAAAATGATCTCATTGTCTTTATTTGCGCTATTCTAATTTGGAAAAATATGAATATTTTGACGTTCACATTAGCCTAAAAACAACGGTGATTCCTTCTCAGTTTCCTTGATAGGTCTTTTTTCTTCTGCTCATTCTTAAATGTTGGAGTTCCTTAGGCTTCTACTCAAGAGCCTCTTCTCTTCTCACTCTATGTAGTTGTGATCTCAATGAGCCCCGTAGCTTCTGTTTCCACTGCATTCTGATGACTCCCAAATCTGCGACTGCCTCCTGGACATTACCTGGAGGTACAGACCACATATCCAATTGCCTTCCAGACATCTTCAGTTGGATGTCCCACAGGAATCTCAAAATCAACATGTCCCAAAGTGAGCTCATCATCTTTATTCATCTCCCCCAAACCTGCTTCTCCATCATTCTTCCTTCCTCCGAGTGTCTAGTGCCATACTCCCTCAGGTACCAAGCTAGAGACAGCAGTCAGTTGTCTTTGGTCCTCCCTATCACATCCTATAATAGATAGGGTTTCTATCAAGAAGAGCAGAAGACCTTGCTCTTTCTCTTTGGGAATCCATCCTGTGTTTTTATCATATGGTTTTGGTGTCATTGCATCTTGTGAATGCATCTGTCAAGGAGCTTTGCAAATGTTCCAGATACACTGCATGCTGCCAGCATTTTGAGGCCAATTCTAGCTCTTAAATCTCCGAGACTAGCATTCACACATTAAAACAAGACAGTTACAGAAATCCTCAGTGGCCAATGGAGGGAAAGATAGAGTCAACACTGCATCTCCAACCATCTAATTATGCCCCAATAATAGGCTTTAAAAATAATAATAATAAAGTATCCAGCTGGCTCAATCCTTAAATAAGGAAAATACTTTTTGAGTAGGAGCTATCTATCCTGAAAAATATCTGTCCATGAGAAGAAAAGGGAATGGAAGAAGAAAGGCCAGGGCATGTAAAAAATTCACTTTTTTTTTTTTTTTTTTTTTTGAGACGGAGTCTTGCTTTGTAACCTAGCTGGAGTGCAGTGGCATGATCTCGGCTCACTGCAACCTCCAGCTCCTGAGTTCAAGCAATTCTCCTGTCTCAGCGTCCCGTGTAGCTGGGATTACAGGCATATGCTGCATGCCTAATTTTTGTATTTTTAGTAGAGACAGGGTTTCGCCATGTTGGCCGGGCTGGTCTCAAACTCCTGACCTCAGGTGATGCACCTGCCTTGACCTCCCAAAGTGCTGGGATTACAGGTGTAAACCACCATGCCCGGGCAAAAAAAAAAAAAAATTCACTTTTTAAAACTAATGTACAAGGCTAGGTGTGGTGGCTCACACCTGTAATCCCAGCAATTTGGGAGGCCTAGGCAGGAAGATTGCTTTTAGCCCAGGAGTTCAAGACCAGCTGGAACAACATAGTGAGACCCTGTCTTAAAAAAAAAAAATTAACCAGGCATGGTGGCACATGCCTGTGGTCTCAGCTACTTGGAAGGTTGAGGTAAGAGAATTGCTTGAGCATGGGTTAAGGCTGATCAAACCATTTCATTCCAGACTGGGCGACAGAGTGAGACCCTCTCTTAAAAATAAAAAGTGACAAACAAAAAACTAATGAACTGATAATTCCTATTGTAAGTCTCCTTTAAAAGGAAGCATTTTGATACCAGAATGGAAAATTGAAACCCCTGCACTGTAGAGAAATATTCACTTCCATGACACGTGTTTACAAACTTTCCCTCTGGGCAAGTTGGGATCTATTTTCACACATCATTATGATTTTTCTTTGGCTGTGTTTCTTCATCTTTTGTGGCTTTCAATGTCTTTTTAATTGTATTTTCAAAATGAAAATATCTTGTTTTTTTTTGCACTATAAAAGATGCTAACTACAAAAAAACAAAGATTATTCAATCAATAATGTTTCCTATGCTTGCAGGCATATATACACATTTAAAAAAAAAAAATACGGTTGAATTATCCTTGGTGGTGTTTTCACTTTTTTTTTGAGACAGAGTTTCTCTCTTGATGCCCAGGCTGGAGTGCAATGGCGCGGTCTTGGCTCACCGCAACTTCTGCCTCCCGGTTCAAGTGATTCTCCTGCCTCAGCCTCCCCAATAGCTGGGATTACAGGCATGAGCCACCACGCCCCGCTAATTTTGTATTTTTTAGTAGAGACAGGGTTTCTCCATGTTGGTCAGGCTGGTCTTGAACTCCTGACCTCAGATGATCTGTCCGCCTTGGCCTCCCAAAGTGCTGGAATTACAGGCGTGAGCCACCACGCCCGGCCCCTGGGGTGTTTTCTAACCTGCTTGTTGAGCGAACTCATCACTGTGGGAATCACTCATTTTTGTATATCATCTTTTGCCAGTGGCAGATGTTGCCTTGATCCATTCAGCAATAATTTGCCAAACAGTTGCATGGTCAGTATTATTTTATTATATGAAGAATGTATCACAATCACAGTATTTGGAATTGAGAGTGTCCTGTAGAGACCAGGACATATGGTGATCCTGTGCTCAAGATTGTAATGGTTGTTCTTCCTTCTGCTGTATAGGGGTGTGTGTGTGTGTGTGTGTGTATGTGTGTGTGTGTGTGTCTGTGTGTGTGTGTGTGTCTGTGTGTCTGTCTGTAAGATGTACTGCAAGTCCCTTGGTACTCTTAGGGCACCTGGAGCTCTGCTACTTTCTCTCAAAGCATCTGATCCCTCCTACTGTTTCGTAGTGTCAGTGATCCTCTGCTATTCCACTCTGAGTGACTGCACACTCTTCAGCATTTCTGGGCTCCAGTGTCGCTGACTCCCCTATTGGTCACTGAGGAAGTTCTGTGACCTCCATCTACTGCTGAATCTTTGAATACTGTTTCCAGAATATTTATGATTGTTTTTCTCCAACCCTACTTACCAAGTCATGCTCTCAGCGTCTCCTTTACCACATCTCCTATTCTTAGGGTATCCATGACATAGCTTCTACCAGGGTTTTGGTTTTAGAGCGTTTAATGTGTCATGCTCTTAGGGAACATTTTCAAACTCTGGCCTCTGTGTCAACTTTTTCCCTCCTTGGAAGTGCAGAGGGTTGGCTCATTTGCTGCTCCATTTCCTGCCAGGACCTTTGACTAATACTTGGCTTTTCTTTCCTGAAATTTTCTAGAAGGGAGTGGAATATCTTTGTATAGCTTCCCTCTCTTCTGGTGGCAGATCAAGCATATGGCCCAAGGAGCTATAACTAGCATGCATTGAATGTCAACCTGTGCCAGGCCTTAGCTAGGGCTCTTTATCTTATTTAACCCTTAGCACTGTTCTGAGTAGAAGATGGCATTATCTCTATTCTGCATTTGAGGAATCTGAGGCTTAGGAAAGTTACTTTGCCCAAGTAGTCAGGGTTCAAAACCAAGTCTTCCCAAACACTTGAATTCTTTTTATAATTGCAAATAATGGAATAGTCTCTCTTCGCCACCCCAAAAGAAGGCTTTCAGCCCTGCACTGCTGCCCTTGTAGGTCTCTGGCCCTCTTATTCTCTGTGTAGAGTGTTTCTTCAATGCTGGTTACCTTTCTGGTGCCTGAGACATGCAGCTTCTCTGGACATCTGTGACCCCAGGATGATCATGCTTCCCTGTATGTGGCCCCCCACTCTCTACTTCTTCCCCCAGTGTGCATGAGCCCTGTGGTTCTGGCTAAGGTTTCATGCACCCGCTTCCAGCACACCAGCCTGTCTGGCTTCTCTAGCCTCTCTGACTTGATCTTCTGTTGCCTTTAGTAGCTCTCCCCTTAAATGGGAGTGTTCCCAGGGCTCTCTTCTGGCTTTACCTTTCTCCCTGGCTATGACTTTCATGTCATGACTTAAACATGATGTGTGATGACTCCCAAGTTGCTGACTCTGGCACTGTTTCCCAGGCCCTTCCCTTAATTGCTTTCCAGGATCTCTGATCAATGTCCTGAAGGCATTTCAGCCTTAGCATGTGCAACAAGTGAACTCATTTCCTCTCCAGCTGCCTCTTTTATGGGCCTTCTTCTGTCATTTGCTGGCTTGGTTAATAATGTCACCACCGACTATCATCAGTCTTATAAGCTAGAAACTTTGAGAGACATTGTTTTACTCCATTCTGTCTCATCTCATATTCAGTTGGTTTTCAAATTCTGTTAGTGGATTCTACCTCAGAAATACCTTCCAAATCCAGCCCCTTTATTCCCTCTGCCTCTGCCTTACTTTGGGCCTTTCACTCTTGCCTCGACTATATGAATAGCCTTTTAAGTAGCATTATCTTCTTAAAAAACAAAACTGTTTATATCACTTTCCTCCTAAAAAAAAAAATCTCTGCAGTTTTGCTCTTACCTGCAGGGTAAAGTGCATATTTGCTGGCATGGCAGAGCAGACTAACCACAACTGAGTGCCCATCCCCATACCTCCAGCTTCCTCTCTGCTCACTGGCCCTGCCCAGCAACCCCTCTGCTCCCACATGCCTGAGCATGGCTCCCCTCTTCACTGCTTGCTTGTCTTCCTCCCTGAAGTCCTCCTTCCATCTGGCAAATTTCTCATTCCCATACCCAGCTCACATGTTGCCTCTGAGATGCTGTTCCCGCAGGTAGATATAGCTGGGTCCCCATATCTCTTAGTTTGTGCCTCCAGGAATCTGATTACACACTTGTCTTCCTGATCATGTGGGAGTTCTTGGGGTCAGGGATGTACTTAGCACCTGGCACAGTTCCTTATACATAGTAGCTGGTGAAGGCATGCCACCTTGTTCTCTCCAGAGTGCCTGTGATACTCAACACACTTCCAGGGTGTTCACAACTTTGTACTACTCTCTGATTCATTTTCCTCTTACTCATGTCAGAGGCCTAGGTGGTGTTACTCAGAGTGGCTACCGTTCTTTCCCATTCAACCCACAGAGCTGAACCTCCCTTCCTTCCCAGGATGTCTGTGATTTGTCTCTTATTCAATCTCCACTATCCCTGGAGCACCTCTGCCCCTCCACTGTACTAGGAGGGAGGACCTGATTCCTTGTTGTTCTCCTGGCTGCCTGTGAAATCTCCTCATCTCTGAGGCTAGTATCTCTCAAAGTGAGGTCCTGAATCACCTGCATCCAGTTACTCCGATTGCTTGTTTGAAATGCAGGTTCTTGGGCCACCCCCAGCTCTACTGATTGAGAATTGCTGGTCCAGGGATCTGCATTTAAATCACTTCCCCAAGTGATTCTAGTATTCTCTAAAATTGTGACTTGTTCTAGAGCAGTGTATGCCCACTAATGTTCAGAAAGAATATTCATTCCCTGAGACATTTACCATAGTGGGACAACTTAAATAAGATTGGGACAAGGTACAAAGCAAACACCCCCTTCAGAGAGTCACAGTATAATCAGCACATTACAGGGTTACTGAAACAGCAACAAAAAGCCCCAGAGATTTAAGCTTGATTTTTTATGAGGGAGGCCTTTATTCTCATACACATGGATATTCTGGCACAGTGTTTTCTTAACCCTGGTTTCCCTGACTGCCCTGGAGCAGTTTATGTCTAGATTTCCTTAATTGTGACAATGTCTGTGACATGCTCAGCAGTGTCTGGCACTCATGGGTGCTCAGTCCCTGAGAGTCGCTGCCCTGCTTTATGCCCTACTCTGCCTGTGACCTCTGTTGCTTCCCTCAGTAGGTCCCTGACAGCCCATCTCCTATCGCCCTGCAGGAGGCGTCCTCTATGCTGCCACTGTGAAAAACTACCTGGGGACGGAGCCAATTATCACACGAGCAGTGGGTCGTGCCGAGGACTGGATTCGGACAGACACCTTGCCGTCCTGGCTGAATGGTGGGGAGAGGGAGAGGGGTCCTCTGAGGGGATTGATAGGGTGGAGTCTGGGAAGTCTCAGGCTGTATCTGTGGGGATCTGAGGCCACTGATCTTCCCAGCCCCAGCCTTTGTCGCAGCCGTGGCCTTGAGCCCAGCCGAATGGGGGGATGAAGATGGAGATGACGAAATCTACTTCTTCTTTACGGAGACTTCTCGAGCATTTGACTCATACGAGCGCATTAAAGTCCCACGGGTGGCCCGTGTGTGCGCGGTGAGACCCTATCTCAGCTATCTGTCTGTTGTCTCCTGCTCTGTCTGTCCCCTGTCTTATCTTTTCCTCTTTGGGTCTCTGTCTTTGAATCTCTCCTCTGTCTCCTATTTTCTCCGCCTTGACTTCTCTTCTGGGAGTGCGAGGAATGTGTGAGATGGGCTCTGGTCTCTTTGATACCCACAATTACTCTTGTGACACATTGTCCACAGGAGTTAGATTAGTGTAGAGGTTAAACCCTGGTGACAGACCAGGGTTCAAGTCCCTGCCTCACCTACTACTTAACTGCCTTTGCAACTCGGACCAGGTTCTTTAGCATCTTTGAAACTTGTCTATAAAAAGAGGATAATAATGATGCCTGTTCGTGAGGTCTGTTTGAGGACTAAATGAGGTAACTTATGTAAAACACATAATACAGTACTTTATAAGTGCACAGTTAACTTAGTCACTGTCATTGTTATTGTGACCCCTTTACCCCTGTATTTCATTATCCCCACAGCTACTCTGTATGCCTCTCTGTCCTTAAATTTGTATGCATCTGTCTCCCCATCTGTCTGTGTCTGCCCTGAAGTCAGGGAGGAAACTTAAATTGGCCTCCATGCTCTTTGCCCAATGATGATGGTCTGAAGAGAATCTCCCATGTGCTTGTCACCCCAGGGAGACCTTGGGGGCCGGAAGACCCTCCAGCAGAGATGGACAACATTTCTGAAAGCTGACCTGCTCTGTCCAGGGCCCGAGCATGGCCGGGCCTCCAGTGTCCTGCAGGATGTTGCTGTGCTTCGACCTGAGCTTGGGGCAGGGACTCCCATCTTTTATGGCATCTTTTCTTCCCAGTGGTGAGGGGTCTTGGTGTGGAGGAAAGTTACAGGGTGGGAGATATGTAGGGTTGGCACAATGTCAGTGTTGTCTCTTCCAGAGGGGGCAGGCTTTCCCGCCTGTGGCTGCATGGCTCCCTGTGCATTTCTCGGGGGTCATCTTATTCGACAAGGGATGAGTTGCTGTCTCCCAGCCCCCTCCAGATATCCAGCTCCAACCTGTGACTTCCAGGGAGGGGGCTGCCATCTCTGCTGTCTGTGCCTTTCGACCACAAGACATTCGGACGGTGCTGAATGGTCCCTTCAGAGAGCTAAAACATGACTGCAACAGAGGACTGCCTGTCATGGACAATGATGTGCCGCAGCCCAGACCTGGAGAGGTGAGGGGGGCATATCTTCATTCCAGGCCTGAAGTAAAGAGCTGCTATTAAGGCAAGAGCCCCACTAAGCATCACTCGAATGTCCTGTTTCCTGGGAAACTTTGTTACCAGCTTCTGTATTTCCTCTAGTGCATCACCAACAACATGAAGCTCCGGCACTTTGGCTCATCTCTCTCCCTGCCTGACCGTGTGCTCACCTTCATCCGGGACCATCCACTCATGGACAGGCCAGTGTTTCCAGCTGATGGCCACCCCCTGCTGGTCACTACGGATACAGCTTATCTCAGAGTCATGGCCCACAGGGTGACCAGCCTCTCAGGGAAAGAGTATGATGTGCTCTACCTGGGGACAGGTATATTTAGTGGTCAAGCAGGTTGCCCACCTAGTACATACATATTCTCATCACAGAGAGGGTCCTGTAATACATATAGGTCTGAGTCCCAGGCACAGGGACAGTTATGTCATTATTCTTGTTCCTTTCCTGCCCCCTAGAGGATGGACACCTCCACCGAGCAGTGCGGATTGGAGAACAGCTCAGCGTTCTTGAGGATCTGGCCTTATTCCCAGAGCCACAGCCAGTTGAGAACATGAAATTGTACCATGTAAGTTGTAGATTTTGGGGAGTCTGTTGGGAAGATATCTGAGTCCAGAGCTGGTTTGTGATCCTGAGGTCTGGGAAATCCAGTGTCTTCCCCTTCCTCACTCCCTTTTTGTAGAGCTGGCTCCTGGTTGGCTCCCGTACTGAGGTGACACAAGTGAATATGACCAACTGTGGCCGTCTCCAGAGCTGCTCAGAGTGTATCCTGGCCCAGGACCCCGTCTGTGCCTGGAGCTTCCGACTAGATGAGTGTGTGGCCCACACTGGGGAGCACCGAGGGTGAGTGTAGCTGCCTGGATTTCTTACTTGCCATGCCAAGTCTCTGTCCCATCCACATGTCTGTTTCTCATTGGTTAATGCTGCCCTATCGGAGGCTGTTTTCTTTCTGTCTGTTAGTGTCTACATCACTTGTGTGTCCTTCTGTCAGTCCACACTAACTTATCTGTTTGTCCATCTAGTGCTGCCTCATCAGTGTCCTTGCCTTTCTGCTGGACGTGCCTTGACCTGACAGTGTGCCATCTCTAGTGGACACTTCTTAGTTTTTGTCTTACAGGAGCTCTTGGAAGTGTTTTCACAGTTATCCACTCCTTACTTCCATGAAATACTTTCCTCTTGCTGTCTATGACTCTGCATTCTTTGGTCTCCTTTACTTTCCCATCCAGCTACTGAATGTTGATATTCCTCAGGGTTCAGTCCTGGACCCATTCTCTTTACACTTCCATGCTCTCTCTAGGCAATTCCATTCTCATTACTTTCAATACCATCTGAGTACTAATGATAACCACAAATATTTCTAGTGGAGCTATGGAACTCCCCATACAACTGTCAAATTGATATTCTCTTTCAATGCCTCACAAGCAACTCAGACTTAGCAAGTCAAAGTAGGCACTGTTGTTTCCTCTTTCTCTCACCTGCTCCTCCTCTGGTTTTCCTCATTCCAGTAAAGGGACCTCCGTGCATCCAGTTGCTCAAGCTAGAAATTGCCCACATTGTATTATGATTTGTGCTGATCTTAGCTGCCAAACATCCTTAGTCCACCCTCTTCTCTCTACCTCTATTGCTACCACTCTAGTCCAAGCCATCATTTCTACTTAACTGGACTACTCTAATAATCTTTTTGACCACTTTGGGCTCCTACCATCCATTTTCCATTTAACAGCTTAAAAGCATATGTCACATTGAAGCAAATCCCTGACATTATACTTATCTGAAATATTTCAATATGTATCTCTACCAGATGAGGACTCTTGTTTTTTTGAGGCAGAGTCTCACTCTGTCACCCAGTTTGGAGTGCAGTGATGCCATCTCGGCTCACTACAACCTCTGCCTCCCTTGTTCAAGTGATTCTCCTGGCTCAGGCTCCTGAATAGCTGGAATTACAGGCACCCATTACCATGCCTGGCTAATTTTTGTATTTTTAGTAGAGACAAGGTTTCACCATGTTGGCCAGGCTGGTCTGGAACAGCTGACCTCAAGCAATCCACCTGCCTCGGCCTCCCAAAGTGCTGGGATTACAGGTGTGAGCCACTGCACCTAGCCCAGTACTCTTAAAAGCATTTTATTGTGGGAAAGTTCAAACATTCAAAAGTAGAGAGAATTGTATAGTGAATTTCCATGCATCCATCCCTCAGTTTCAACAACTATCAGCTCCTGGCCAATCTTGCCTCATCAGTACCTTTGCTCATTCCCAACTATTTTGAAGTAAATCCCCTGGACATCATATCACTTCATTCACAAATCTTTCTGTATATATCTCTAACATTCAAAGCTTTAAAAAAATATCCATATTACCATTATCATACCAAAAACTTACTTTCTTAATGTCAACAAATATCCAGTCAGTATTCTGATTTCTTCAATTGCATATATTTAAAAACTAGTTTATGTCAGTATCCAAATAATGTTTATTTTTTATAAATATTCTGCTTATGTACAAATAATGCATATTAATTTTAACTGGCTGATATATTTCTTAAGTGTCTTTTAATCTTTAATTGAGATCTTCCAGTAAAGTATTTTTAATTAGTTGATTCGAAAATGTTTTTGCAAACTGACCTTGAGATTTCCTATTTTGAAGTCCAGTTAATTTATAGCATATTTGTATTCTACAGAACCCCAAGTGTATGCAAAACCCCAGAATATTACAGAACCTTATGGTTACAAATTCTTTAGAGGTAAAAGTACCTGTCTTTGGGAATAAAACAGATTAATTCAACATGTCAAAGCAGAGTGAAATGTTTAAAATGGTAATTGATCTGTAGGACTAGGTATAAAGAAAAAACTGACATATAATTAGAATAGTCATAACATTTAATTTTGTTTTTCTGATATTTGTCTTGAATTATAAATGTAAAATCTTATGCCATCTCTTGATCAAATTCTTGACTTTTTGCCAGTTGGGGATATAAATTGACTCTTGGATGACTGGCTCAACCAGCTTTGCATTTTTGGTTAAGAACTTTAACCTGGTCTTTTAGTTTTTTGGGGGAGAACTTTTAAACATTTAAGACAAAAGAAAGGGCTTTATTCTGTCCTTTATTGTTTTAATTTCTCTTAAAATAAGAATTCACTGGTCCTCAATATCCTCTATACTTGAGCCTCAGGGATTCCCTTAAGATATATGTGAGTGGAGGGTGGTGGTGGGGAGTGTGGGGTGTGTGTTTATGCCAGTGCTCTGGGTTGGTTCTTGTGTACATTCTCCATACCTCAATTCATCCAAGGGAGAAGAACATAGACTGTGAAATTCCTGTGGCTACAGTTGTACATATGGTCTTCCTGTGTTCCCCAATCTCGGCTAGAGTAATCAACCTTGGTTTTACCTAAGAAACTTGGATCTACTGGTACTAGTCTTGGAGCTTATTTCAGGGACCTCAATTCATATTGAAGGAGTTCATACTCAGATAAGTCTGTCTTTGATTGAGGCTTTTGTGTGTTCAGACTTCTTACCTGGCCGTCACTGAGAACACTATTAGGGATCTCATTGGTTTCCCTGCCTCTGGGAGTGGTGCCAGAGAGTTCAGCAGTGAGCAGTCCATCTTGCTATCCTCCATCAGATATAGTCCACCCAAATCCTGGACGTGCCAGGACTGTGTTATTTGAAACAGATCCGTTCAAACAACACATAGACCAGTATATTTCAACTGCTATTGAAGAGTTCCTCTGTAGTGACAAGCAGCTTTTAGGAAACAAAAAGTCACCTCACTAACCTTAAAGGAATTTTGATTAGCTTCTACAGACTCTTAAATAAGAGAAAAAAAATCTCTATAGTTTTTGTCCTTTTTTTCTTCCTAGCAAAATCTTGTGGTTGTGGACATCTAGGTACATTTCTTAGAAGATTCCTATGTTTCCTTTAAAACACCCCCAGTAAACATCTTTCCAATAGACCTAGTACAAATTTAGCTATCCATAGTCTTCTAGAAATATGCATGGAATTTGATATGGCAAATGAAATATCATATGTAATATTAAGAGGTATTGGGGAAAATTTTGGTGATGAGGAGAAAGTTGACTGATAATTTCAGGAGTGATTTCTGAGATGATGGGAGATCTAATGAATGAGGGAATGTTCAGTAACACTGAACACTCAGGGTTGAAAGGAATGTTGACATTGGATTTACCAAGCATTCTCTTCTTTATAGGCTGGTCCAAGACATAGAGTCAGCGGATGTCTCCTCTTTCTGTCCCAAAGAGCCTGGAGGTCTGTATGGCTTAGGGAAATGTGGGTGGAGTGGATAGAAAGGGGCTAGAGAGTTGTCCATTTTGGAACCACTGTAAATCTTGGATCCTAGAAGATGTGGCAGCCAGGGACCTCGGGCCTTACCCTCTTTGAATCCCCTTTTTAGCTTAGTCTCGATGACCCCTTCTCATGTCTGACATCACTCCACACTTCTTCATCACACCTCCAGCCTTTAGCCTCACCTCCTTTTGTGCCTTTGCTGTCTCTCACAGAACGTCCCGTAGTGTTTGAAGTTCCTGTGGCTACAGCTGCGCATGTGGTCTTGCCGTGTTCCCCAAGCTCAGCATGGGCATCCTGTGTGTGGCACCAGCCCAGTGGAGTGACTGCACTAACCCCTCGGCGGGATGGGCTGGAGGTGGTGGTGACCCCAGGGGCCATGGGTGCTTATGCCTGTGAATGTCAGGAGGGTGGGGCAGCCCGTGTTGTGGCAGCTTACAGCTTGGTATCAGGCAGCCAGCGAGATGACCCCAGCCGGGCCCACACAGTGGGGGCGGGACTGGCTGGCTTCTTCCTGGGGGTTCTCGCAGCATCCCTGACTCTTCTCTTGATTGGTCGTCGTCAGCAGAGACGGCGACAGAGGGAACTTCTGGCTAGAGATAAGGTGGGCTTGGACCTGGGGGCTCCACCTTCTGGGACCACAAGCTACAGCCAAGACCCTCCCTCCCCCTCTCCTGAAGATGAGCGGTTGCCCCTGGCCCTGGCCAAGAGGGGCAGTGGCTTTGGTGGATTCTCTCCACCCTTCCTGCTTGATCCTTGCCCGAGCCCAGCCCACATTCGGCTAACTGGGGCTCCTCTAGCCACATGTGATGAAACATCCATCTAGAGCTGGGCAAATGACCACTAGCATATAAGTGATCACTGAAACAGAGTGACCACTGAGATACCAGGGGTCGCTGGGCCTGGAAGACCATCTCAGCCTCTGAGTTTTCTTTGAGTCTGAGTGATTACTGGGACTTTAATGTCTGTTCTCGCTGAGCCTGGATGGGCTTGGGGCCAGACCATTGTCTGATTCCTGATTCCCATGAGAGATTAGAACTGCTTTCTGCAGCAAATTGAGGCTTCCCCCCAATATCTGAACCCCTGTGACCCTTCATTCCTGGCCCCCTGTCTTGGGCCCATTAGTTTTGGGGATAGGGCACAGGACATAGCTATGACTTTGCTTTCTGGTTGGAACCTGGCCAGAAGGAAGAGCCATGGAGGTGGTTGGGGGCCAATGTGCACTGAGTCCTTGGGGTGGTTCTGCTTATTCTTCAAGTTTATCTGAATCTCTGTGGGGAGTGCATGATCCCCATGTTGCAACATGGAATCTCTGCCCTGAGATGTTCTCCATCTCAGTTTTCCTTCTTCCATGAAAGAGTGCGTGTAAATACGTGGTGTTCATAGGAGACCTGGCCACATGTGCATGAATAACTGGGCCAATGCTTAGGAATATTTATGGGAGGTGGGGAGGGAGAAGATTGGAATGGGGGCATCGCCTGCAGAACTTTAGACCCTGTAGCCAGTGAGGGAATGGCTTTCCTTTCTAAAAGGAACTGAAACACTGCCCCTCTCCTCATTACCCCACAACCCTACTCTAAATTTGAGTAGAGAAAAGCTCCTAAAGTGACCTTCTGGGTGGGAAGGGCAGCAGTACACATGACCCTGTCCTTCTCTTTGTTTTTGCCCTCTGGCTGACACCACTGCCATGTCACAGCTGCTTTCTCTGGCTAGAGTGTAGGCTGCACCCCATTTCCTTGGCTCCATTAAAAATTAACAACATTCTAATGGTTAGGGAACAACAGAAGGGGTACAGTCATAGGATATACAAGCAGTATAAAGATAGGTTTGCATCAGTGACTTTACTCAGGGTGACACCCTTGCCCTAAAGCAGGAGTCCCCCCTACCTGGGGCCCATGGACTCCCTGAAATTGTATGCAAAATGTTGTTTGTATGTGTGTGTCTGTATGTCTGTCTGGGGAGGTTTTATGGCTTTTGTCAGATTTCCAAGGCCTTAACACAGTTAAAGGACCACTGCCCTGAGGTCACTGCACTGAGGCCAAGCTAGGATGGTGTCACTCTGTGGCAGCTCTCCCTGGCCTTGCTCTGCCTGGAACAGTGTGATTGCTGAAACGCAGTGACCACTGAGATATCAGAGGTTGCTGGATCTGGAAGACTGTCGTGGCCTCTCAGTTCTCTTTGAGTCTGACTGACTGTGGCCAGTCCCTGGACTGGTAGCTTCTTGTTTCTCCGGTCCCTGGAAGCTGAGCTCTGTGTGTATTTGATGACACTGTCAACTCTCACCAAATGTCAAGACCTCTTCCTGCTTGACACTTGCACTTGCTCTAGGCTTCTCCTGCTCAGTCCCGGTCTTGGCCTGTGAATGTGCCTCGTTTCATCCCTGGTGCTTGAGGCCTTCAAGCTCCAGTCAGTGATCCAGTCCTTCCCCTTTGAAGTTTTCTACTCTACTTTCCTTGGCAGCAGCCTGTGAACTACTCAAAAGCGTCCCCTTGGGTTTGGAATTATTAGTGGGTTTGCCACTAAAAAATGTGTGATCTTCAGCAAGTAACCTAACCTTAGGGACATCAGTTTACTCATCTGTGAAGTGGGGATAATAAAACCTACCTCAGGGTTGCTGCAAGGATTAAATGAGAAAATATGTCAACAATAAAGACCTGTCTGTACCAATGGATGTTGTTGCAAAAATGGGCTTATTATCCATAATCATATAGCTTAACTATATGATAACCATGACACATGCAATCACATTAAGCCTCACTCAGTAAAAGGACAGTCATTACTTCACAGGTGTCCTGTTCTGGGTCACCTCTGGCCAGCTCTTGGCTGCTGGTTTCTATGTTTTGGGAGGCAGATTTGTGATTTTTATAATCCTCAAATCTGTCTGACCTTAGTGGCCTGAGATGCCTTTGTATAGAATAGAGGAAGGCTGTGTGTTCTTTGGTTTATCCTCAGCCTATCTTTCAACCCACTCAAGGTTATGGCCTAGTTCCACTTTAGGGGAGGAAGGAAGGTGGGGAGATGTCAAAGGTGACTTGGGTTTCTGTGGGGAGTGGGAGAGAAGAGTTTTTCAAGGAGGAGAGAGACCAGGGCTCTTATACTCTGAACCACTATTTCCCTGCCCTAATCACCTAGGGCCAGGCACCTAGGGACGGCCTCTTTTCCCCAAAGCCTGCTGAAATTACTGAAACTAGCCAATCCTAAGTCTGCCTACCCTGCCTCACCCACTCCTTCCAATGGAAACTACAATAAACACTCTTGCCCACGTTTTCCCTGCTCCCTCTGCATCCTAACTGACCCTGGTGCTTCCCCATGTGGTGCCTGCATAGTGTGCCTTGCCTCCTCTTTCTAAGGACCTATGAGTATAAAATTCCTTGATGAAAGTCATTTCTGTGTCTATGTGTCTTATTATACCTTATTAAAACAGATCCTGGGTACATTTTAAAATACCAGGGACTTCCTGAAGGTTAACGATTGAGAACGCTGATTGGACCTGTCTAATCAGGGAGGCTGAGGCCTCAGGCCTTCATTAGGCACGTTGCACGTCTGTCAAGTAAGGGCCACTAATCACCTCACATGGGTTTATCTGAATTCTCTGCCAACCTGAAACATGACAACGTGGCACCCATTCTTAGCACTCTTAAGATACACTTAAGTGTGTTTGATAGGTAAGCTTCAATTCCTTCCTCCATAAGAAGTGAGAAGGCAGAAGTGGCCTTCCCTGAGGTGAGGACGGGGATGAGTGTTTTTTCTTTGAGTGATACAGACCTATGCAGGGAGCCAGAGTAGCCCACCCACTCTGGGGGGATAGCAGCAAGGCTGCTGTATACTTTGGGTGAACTTCAGGGAAATGAAACCACGGTAGGAAGATGTGTATGTCTCGGAGAGAACAGATGGGCCTACAGAGAGATAACCAGCTTTTGCTGACCTTGCTACAAGATAGTTTTTAGCTGAAGTATGTGAACTAAAGTATGAGAATAATAACCACAGGCTGTTCCAAGTAACTGCACCCTCCCTCAGCTATGTGCTTTGTGAACATATACAATAAAGTACACTGAGACAGATCGGGGCCAGAGAGACTGACATCTTCACCTCCCAGACTGCCTGGTCCACCTTTCTCTATGTCCCTGTCTTTGTCTTTCTTTATCCCCTTCCATTCCCTCTTAGGTCCTTGAACTCCTGTGCAGCGTGGGATGCAGCACAGACCTATGCCCTGCTTCCATGCCATTTCCCCAGATGTGACAGACCTCTGCTGGGATGGAATGTGTTTGCTTGAGACAGCTGTGATCTGGAGGATTGTGAGAAAGGGTCCCATGCTTGGTGTGGAAGGAGGGAGCTGCCCATCCTCTGTATGGGCTTGGATGAGGAGCTTCTCAGCAGCAGTCATAAGAACCAGAGGATCTTCTGCCCTTTGCTGGGAGCTACATGAACCTTCTGGATTCATGTGAAATTCTAGGGAAAGGGATGACCACCGTCATTATGGCTGAGATCAAGTATCTTATCAGGTGACTGGATGCTTAGAATCAGGTTAATTTGATTAAATAAAGAAACAGAAATAGTTTTTGTACCTATGAGTTTGTGGAGAAAAATTTCTGCCCACTAATATCAGCATTTCTAACATGGTCTGGAGCATATTCATGAGGAACCTACCTATAGATTGAGAAGAATAGCTCAAGATAGCGTGGAGTTGAGTGAGCGGCAAGTTCCCAAAATGAAGAAAGAGGACCTTCCTCCAACCTTTTGCAGGGGCCGTTCCCCTAATGCAACTTCTCCTCACGCATATCCACCAAATTAACTTTTTTACCAGACTCCAAGCCTGTGGTTTCATCATTATAATATAGGTCATCATAGATTGAGATTGCCTTACAATTCCTAGGTAAATGTCCTTGGGAAAAAGGGAACATGAACCTACAGGATTCCAGTCAACAAAATAAGGTGTCCACATCTTCCCTATACAAAGGTTTGTAATACAGCTGTCATTAGGATCTTTGCTAGATAAGTTCTTATTCCTTTGGGTATTTATTGTGGTACTAGCCAGGGAAGCCTTTGTTATGATGCAATAACAACCCCACACTCTTTTAGTGGCTTAAAACATTTGTTACTCATGCCGTATTTCTATCCTTGGTAGTCAGGAACCAAGGCTCAGGGAGGCTTCATCTTGACACAAGCTTCTATGATTGTAGAGACAGAAAAGGGAACTTGGCTAGCCATAGGTAGGCTCCTAAAGTTTCTGTGTAGAAGTAACATTCATGATCACATTTCAATGACCAAAGCAAGCCACGTGACTATGCAAATTCAAGCAGATGGAGAGGGTTGTCATAGCCTTATGCTCAGATCACAGTACTAAGCATTTGTGCCTGCAGGATAGCCACAGGCCCAGCATGGTGCGCATGTCTGTAATCCCAGCACTTTGGGAGGCCAAGGCAGGCAGATCACTTGAGTCCAGGAGTTCCAGAGCAGCCAGGGCAAAATGTTGGAATCCTGTCTCTCAAAAAATACAAAAATTAGCTTGGCATGGTGGCACACGCCTATAGTCCCAGCTACTTTAAGAGGCTGAGGTGAGAGGACGGATTAAGCCTGTGAGCCTGGGAGGTGGAGGCTGAAGTGAGCCACTGGACTCCAGCAGGGGTGACAGAGCGAGACCTTGTCTCAAAACAAAAAAACAAAAACAAAAATTATGGCCTCAGACCCTTTTGTTAGGACTAAGAGCTGCTGATGTCCTCTTTGTTTCTTTACTGAAGGGAAACATACTAAATGCACTCATAATCTCACTCACCTCTCCTATTGAGCACCTGCTACTTCTTCTCCTTTCTTCTGTCTCCATGAAGTAAAGTGAATTTCCTTTTAGAGAAATGGTGACTGGATATTTAAAAAAAATACCTAGGTAAGAAGGGCTGCTGAATTGGAGAGGACTCATGGTGACTGAGTTTAGTAAAAAGAGAAACTTAGTGACTCAGTAGAAAAGATAAGGAGTAGGTATTTCCCAGGATTGCAGGAAGGGCCTCAGGAACTGAGGCCTTAGCCACTGGAATCAGGGTTTAATGCCACCAGGATTCTTTTTCTTCCATTAGTCTGTCATCTCTGCATGTTCTGCTTGCTGTAAATGGACATATTCCTAGAGCTAGGAAAGATGGCTGCCATCAATCCTTCATATTCTCTCAGCTCTGTATAGTAGAGGCAAGGCTACTTCTTTAGCTCCAATCCAGGAATCCCAGGGAAAGATTCTGATTGGTCCAGCTTAGATCACATGCCCACACTGAACCAATAACTGTGTCCAAGGAAATGGGATACTATGATTGGTCAGGCCTGAGTCAAATGTGTGCCCAGGGAAGACAGGATTAAATTGTCAGAACGAGGGACATGGTTAAGTTGGCTGGGCAAATAAAAACCATAGATACCGTAAAATGTGTGCCCAGGAAAGACAGCTATAGTAATAGCTGTCTTAGAGTTAGGTATCAACAGTGACCTTTGAAAACTAAGATCATGTTGTTCCTTCCAAATTAAAACATTCTTATCACATCCCGTTACAATTAGAATAAAATCCAAATCCCCCATTGTGATTTACAGAGCCTTACATGTTAGGACCTCTGTCCATCTATCTAAACTATTTTTACTTTCCCCTCACACAGGGCAACAGCCACACCAGCCTTCATTTAGCTTTCTAGATACACCAAGCTTGTTCTCAACCACAGGGAAATAGTTGTTTCCCCGATCTTTGCAAGCCTGTGTCCTTCTGGTTAGTCAGGCTTTATCTTAAACGTTGCCTTCATAAAGAGGCCCACCCTGATTACTCTGTATAAAGTAGCTCCCAGTTACTTCATGTCACATCCTCCTATTTTAATTCTCAGCATAGCATATCATTAATTTGTATTTTCTTGTTTGCTTGTTTATTTTAATTATTTTCCTTCTTGTTTAGATTGCAAACTCCCTGAAAGCCGGAGTTTTTTTTTGTTCTTGGCTTTTTTGTTCACTGCTGTTTCTCCAGTTCTTAGAACAGTGAACAGTGCCTGAACACGTAGTAGATGCTCAATATTTGCTGAGTGAATGAATATGGCCATTGCCGAGCTGACCCACTGGGTAATGGAAAGAACGCAGGTCTTGCTAAGAGGCCAACATCATCCACTGGTCAGTCCTCCTATAGGAGACCACATAGTTCCCAGCTCCTGTGGTTCTGCAGTACTAAGTGGCAGCCCCTGGGAGCCTCTGCTCACAGGCTCATGCTTTTCAAGGGACAGCTTTAGAGTGTTCTTCTCTTAGACCTCAAACGACCTCTCCCCGTCTATATTCTGAACTCCATCCTGAACCCTTCTTTGCTTGGGGCCCTAATTTGTGTCTGGTGTTCACAGGTAGGTCCTCTCTGCTCTTTCTTTCAGAGTGAAAGAATCAAAGTATCCCTGGAAGGCACAACACTACTTTGCAAGCATAAATTCTCCGATCATAGTTGCCCTTAATAGTAATCATAATGCCCTAAAGTATAATAAGGTTCTAGATATGGTGTGGGCATTGAGCTAAACATTTTATACATCAAACTCAATCTCAGAAAGACTGGTGTTGTTAGCCACATTGTCAGTCAGTGAAACTGAGGCTCGAAGGAGAAATAACTTGCTCAGGGTCATACAGTTAGTTTGTAGTTGAGTTGTGACTAAAACCCAGGTCTCTCAGATTCCAAAGCTTGTGCTCAGAACCCCTGTGGTATACAAAGTACCCAAATAGTGCCCATTAGGGATCAACTTCCAAGTACTGGGTCTTGCCTTCCTATAGTGGAGTGGTATTTCCTCCTTCACTTATTGTTCTCTTCATATATATAAAACAGAACATGATCCTATTTCAATACATAACATCTGTAAAACCAAAAATTAAAACACCATAGTAAAATAAATGAGAAAAACATGGTATTTCATTTGCAATGCTTGAAAAAATTTTAACATTCTTAATCATAAATGAGCTCTTACAAATCAACAACAAAGACTAATATTACAAGGGAAATGAAAATAAAAGGAACAGAGGAAAATGAACACAAATGATTAATATGGTGATATGAAGATGACGTAGCTAAACATTAATAGATGACAAAGCAATTTCTTTGTAATATTACATTATCGATGATCATAAATACAGATATCTAACATTTGTATAGAATTTTAGGAAGTGGGGAATTCTTAAACACTGGAAAAATTTACTCCAGTTTTGGGAAATTTGCTCAAAATTTAGATCTTGTAGATACTTTACCCTGGCAGTTCCAATCCACAGGAATTATTCCAACAGAGTAGTTGGACAAATGAAATTTATGTATAAGCATGTTCCTTACATAGAAAATCTATGGGTCTAATTTATCACCTCCAACTACTTATGTATCAATTAATTAAAAAAATACATTTGGGGATGTTCATTAAATATTAATTTAGGTCTATTTAGGTCAGATTGTAGGCTAGGTTCTGGAAACACAAAAGTGAGTAGAACGAAGTCTCTCTCCCCTTAAAGCTCATAATTCAGGGGACAGGGAGAGAGTAAGCAGACAGCAACACACTTTGAAAGGCACTATTGTTAAGGTGTGTTCCAAATCTGAGGAACCCAAAGATACCTCATTCTATTGACCTCTCTTCTTAACTAGCAGTTTGAGAAACAGGTTTCAGATGCCAGTCAAAGCCTTTGTACCACCTAATCAGACTCCCTTGAAGCTACTGAGAAAGTCTAATGTAGTGTAGTCTAGTGAGACATATACATGCCTCATTTTGTCTTTTGTGTGTATCAAATTTTACATAATAAAACACTTTAAAGTAAGATGTTTTTCTGTCTATGGAACCAGAAAAGACAAAAAGAAAAGTTTGGTGACATTGTGTGCTCCCCAAACAAGGGTTTGGGGAGAGTGGGTATTCTATACTATTGTTGGAAGTGAAATTAGTATACACTCTATGGAGGGCATTCTGGTAATATCTACTGAAAGCTTTAAAGTGAATATATATAATTTGATCCAGTGATTACACTTTTAGAAATTTATTTTAAGGAAATAGCAGTAAACTCTGCAAAGACAAACTTCTAAAGATTTTTATTTTGATATTAATTATAAGCCTAAAATGTTGGAAAAAATCAATTATTCAACAAGAGAAATTTGGGTAAATAAGCATCAGTATTGACATGAAAAAATGTACAGATTGTTAAGCAAAAAAAGAGAAAACAATAAGAAAGAGCAAAGCAGTTTCTGACAGCTGGGAGCTGGCCTGGCACTCAGAGCCAGGTTTCGGTGTTCTCTTGTTGAACATGAAGGATTTCGTAGAACACCAACATCAGACAAGGACACTCAGTGCCAATGATAGATCAAGAAAAAAAATGAGATCACTCTGTAATCATGTCTGAACATAGACAAAACAGGAACATTGTCCAGACCACAAAATGACCTAGCATCCTCTTCTCCTGGCTAATAGGAATGATTGCTGCTGCTTTACCAGTTCTTTACTGGCTTTAGCCTTGCAGCAGTCTTCCCTCCTCCCAGATGAGAGTTATTAAGACACCCACGCACAGAATTACTCTTCTTCCTTAAACCCTTCTGCAAACCTGACTCACACAAGCCTGAGTCCCATAATAAGTTATTTCCGATACCCTCTTACTGAAACACCCCACAATTTCCCATGTCATGCATTCTCCCCCACAGAAAAAAGTAATAACCCCAACTTGCTTGACTACAAGTGTATTCCCAGTGATCTTTGACTGGAGAGCAATGACGATCAGTACTATCTCATAATTGTTTGTAACAGATATGTATTTTCATTGTCATAAAATTGTGTGGCATAGCCCACAACAAACTGTTAGCAATGGTCACACCTGATGAGGGATTTTACTTTTGATTTACTGTCTTTTTATTTTATTTTTATTTTTTACAATGTGCATGAATTGAGATAGAGAGGAGGAGGACAATTAAGAGGAGGGGAAGGAGAATAAGGGAAAGAAAAAATGGAATAATGAAGACGAAGATGGTAGTGGCAGCAGCTCTAAGATGTTTGATGATGTTATTAGAGGATCTTTATGTTTTTCTTTAAATATCTATAATTAACAGGCATTACACTTGAATATGAAAAACAAGTTATTTTTAAATGAAAGAAGATTGTGATTTTCCCGGGGAAATACAATATGACTGTTTCTAATTTTTTATTTTTGCAATAGTGACGTACGGATCTTGTGCCTGACTAACATTAAAGACAAGTTTGAAGACTTTTGGTTTTCCAGGTCCATTGTAGTATAGTTAGATGCAGTAGGTGTCGCTTTTTCCCCAAGAATAGCCTGTTGCTAATGCTGGGCGGAAGTTCGCTCTCAGCTGTATCCAATTCTGTCAATTAGCTGTCTTCAAGATTTGCCTTATCTCTAACCTTTGAGTAATATGTATTTGTAGTTTTCCTTCCTTCTGTAATTTAGATCCACAATCCAATCTAGATGAGAGAAATTACTATATATTCTTTATTTCTTTCTGGAGAACTTTTACATAGCCATTCTGTTAGATTTTCATGGTAATCCAAAGTGCTTCAGGTAGGTATTATTAGCTTTGTTTTAGAGATGAGGAGGGCGAAGTTCATCAGAAAACTGAGGCCATTAACAACGAATTGGTCAAGCTTTCTTTCCCCTCCATTATCTAATTCAAGAAACAATGCAGCAAATACAGCACTATTTGTGCTTTAAATATATGAATATATATTTATTTACTGGTGTAAATATATCAACCATAAAAATACGTTCCTATCAGTTTCTGAGAACTGAGGTACAAATTATGAGAACTGACCATGCTGCTTGCCTAATGTGATTATGCAAAAGCTTCTGGAGATGCATTATGTGGAGGGGCCCTCTCAACTGTGGACAAGGTGTTCAGTCTTCAGAAGTCTGGGAGTTACTCGGAAACAGAGAGACTCCTGGGGGAGCATGCTGAAGGTGACTCATGTTTGCACATGCGTGACTTGGGGTTTTGTTATAAACGTGAAGTTTTGTGCTGAGTGGTAGTATCAGATGCAAAGGACTGTTTGCTCCGTTGGAGGTCTCATACTTTCCCAAACCTTGCATGTTATCAATTATCAGGCAGTCATTTCCTGATGCCTGCCACGTAGCTCCTTTTCTAGTTTGCTTTTCTTAAAACGTTTTGGAGTTAGAAATCAAATAACCAAGCTAGGTGAAAATGAGTATAACATCAAGTTTTCCCAGGTTCAAAGCAACTCTATTTGAAGACATTTGTATTTGTGCATTAATTCCTGGTTCATAACTGAATTATGGAAAGGAGACACTGACTGATAGCTGATTCTGGATAAATGAGGAATGATTATGCCAGTATTTTTCAGAGATCCAAAGTGATCAAGGCCAGCTTTGATCTCAGTCTACTGAGTCACGCTGGGCATATGTATGGCTTGGTCACTCACTTCACTGCTGCAGTCATGTGAAGGGAATGCTCCTGTCTGTGGTGAGGGTGTCCAGCCTTACAGAGTGGCCTGACCACCCTCCGATGGTGTGGTAGGCACTGGGCCAGGAGGGAAGCTGGTGGGGTGTGGGGCGAGTACCAGGCAAAAGAAGTACCAGGCTCTGGGGCAAGCTGCTGGATTGTGACTCAAGTTGACACAGGAAGATAGCAAATCCAGTCCTCTCCCCAGAGGAATTGAGACCTGGTAGGGCCCTTCTCACAACTTCAGGATGCAGGGTGGAGAATAGGTAAGGATCAGATACACCACACATACCAGCAGCTTGTGCCGGGCAGTGTACCTAAGATGAGGTGGGGACAGGCAGACACAGGGTTCATGAAATGTGGCCAACAGAAACAAAGCAGCAGAATGCACCCAACCAGCTGTCTAAAGTACAAGGCAGGGACCCAAGGGAGGGAACACGTGAGGGACATTTAAGGTCTCAAGAGATCTGGGATGAAATGACAGGACCTGGTATGCTCTGCCTATGAACTTCAGCTCCGTTGTGGGGCTGAGAAGTCTGGCATTTGGAAGCTTGAGGCTGCCAAAGTGACCTCCAAAATCACCCACTGGGGAGGCAACGGCTTCTGTTGGATGTGTCACAAGGAGGGGCCCTCTTCACTCAGGCAAAGTGGGCAGTCTTCAGAGGGCTGGGAGTTCTTTGCAAACAGCTAGGATAGGGCTAGCACTGGGTGTGGTTACTGAGGACAGGGGCCCTGGTTACCTGGGGAATTGAGCCCAGAGTAAGCTTTTTTGGAGCCCACAGATCTGAGGCTTCCCTTCAGAGGGGCAGGGACGAGGCAGAGCAGACCAGCTTGGTTTTTCACAAGAGTGGGAGTGAGTTGGAAAGTAGCCTTAGGTCACAAACACTAACTGCTTTAAGAGAAATGCAGCTCATCCCACTGACCTTGAAATGAGTTTTGCATGTGCACACATGAGTGTGTGTGTTTGTGGGTGAAAGATATTTATCTAAAAAAATTATGTAAATATGCTCATAATATTTAGGATATGCTGAAAAAAATATAAAAATAAGGATCACTTCAAAACCCATAGGCCAGAGATACAATCTCTAAATATATTTTGGTGAATTTCCTTCTAGATTTTTCTCTATGTATATATTCAACATAGGGATATAAATAGATATTTTAAATAAACACAGTATGATACTGTTTTGTAAACTGCTTTTTCCATTTGATACTATATCTTGGATACTTTTTCACAATAATACATTTATTCTATATCACCATCCTGCAAAAGATGCTATTGCTTGATATTTCTTATTTTAACTCACTTTCCATTGATTAATATCACATCATTTGAAAATACTACCTTTGTTTCTTTTTTTTCTTATTTCAGTGTGTTGGCTGGAACTTCCACAACTGGCCCAGATAGAACTCAAATTCTTGACTTGAACGTGATTCTACAGCAGCACCTTTAGTATTTCACCATTGTTTTTCATATTTCCTCTTGATTTCTAATAGGTTTATAATATAGAGGGAGTCTTTGTATTATCTCTAACACTAACAGGGTTTTATATTTTTCTTTTCAGGGGATAGGATGGATGTTGAATTATGCCAAATATCTTCCTAAGCAGACAGTAAGATGATGGTATAGTTTTTCTCCTTTAGCCTGTGAATGTCCCAGTGCTGAACCCACGTTGGTTCCTAAGATCAGCCCTGTGTTAGTGGTTTTGCAGCTCGGGAAGGGGAAGTTGCTGCTCTGGAAAATATTGCAGAAAAAGTAGCATGCTTTATAACCTGTGCTACACCTGCTCTTTTTAACCATAAATCAAGGAAATTGTCCCCTATCAGTTCATAGGGTGTTTCCTCATTTTTTTTTTAATAGCTACAGAGTGTTCCTTTGTGTGGTTGTGTCACAGTTTATTTATTCAACCAGTTCCCTAGTGATACATATATGAAGTGTTTCCAGTCTTCTGCTGCAGTAAGTAACCTCATAAATACATTATTCTGTAGGTATGTGGATATATTTTAAAAGAAATTCTCAGAAATGGGACTGCTGTGTTAGAATGAACCGGGAAGCTTTCAACCTTTTAGAGCTAGATTATTAACAGACAAACTCTGAAAGACTCAGATAAACAGTTTAGACAACTTGGCTATAATATATTCCTATGTTTAATAAAATATCTGCAGCCAAGATGGTTGAGCCTGGAATTGTTGCACGTGTGTGTGTGCGCGTGCACGTGTGTGCATATGTGCACACGTGTGTGTGTGCTTCTTTCAACCTTTTATGCTTTCTTCTTGATAGTCATGCTTTCTCATAGTGATGCACATCCTTCAGTCTCTCTTTTTTTAATGCACGTATATTTTCTTTTCTTTTTTTTTGTCTTTTTGTTTTTTTCCTTTTTGTGGAGAATAGGGTTTCACTATATTGCCCAGGCAGGTCTCGAACTCCTGGGCTCAAGCTGTCCTCCTGCCTCTGCCTCCCTGAGAGCTGGGATTACAGGCGTGAGCCACAGCACCTGGCCGTACTTATATTTTCTAGCACATGTTGGAAGCAAGGAAGGTGATAATCATTGTTAGGCCTTGAGCACCTTCCCAGGGCCAGACACCTTGCCAGGTTCTCTGAGTGTATTATTTCGAACTCTCATTTCAACCACACTAACAGCTCTTTTGAACTCTTTTTACAAAATGAGGAACCCGGAGCTCAGTTTGCTCAAGGTCCCCAGCTAGGAGGTAGTAAATGCAGAGCTTGAAGCCAAGTCTACGTGCTCCACAGCCATATCCTCTTTATTAGCCACACCCATCCAGAATTTTTCCCCTAGCATTCCCATTCGCAGTCATTCCTAGCTAACAATGAGCTGGGAAAGACTAATGTGTGGCGACATGTCCTAATAGTTAAAAACAATACCCTTCAGCTTCTGGCTTATTCTTTTAAATAACAGCTCTGTGTTGCTATCTTTGTTTTGATGCCAATCAGGTAAAATTAACAAACACTTGTGGAACATCTGTCAGGTGGAAAGCATGGAGCTAGTTGTTGTAGGGAATATAGAAGGGTAAGTCGAGACTCATGCTGGACAAGCTGAAGCCTGGTCTTGCCAAGCAATATGTACGTTGACTGGTTAACCTGTAAATAACTGCTCCCATGGGATGATGCTGCCAAACTGACTTCCCAGGGTAGGGACTTAAACATTGTGAAATAAGTACAACCAATCAGTCAAGACTAGTTTCTTCTTTCTGAAGGCCACACACCATATATCAAATTAAAGTCCAGATTTGTAAGCTTATTAAACCTCTAAATCAAGTTGTGGAAAAACTAGTAAAGAGTATTAATTTCTATTGTGTAGGAATAACTTTATAAGAACTAAAGCTACAGAAAAAAATGGTAAAGAAAAAAATTAATAGATAGCAATGAAAATCTCAAAAAAGAACTTAAAAACACAGTAGATTAAATGAATCAATGTGATAGCATGACTTTTAAAATAAAGATAATGGTTATGGTAACTTAAACGAGAGGTTTAAAAAAGCTTATTAAAGTACATAAGAAAATGAATTATTGACCCCAAATAATGGCCAAGATGCTCTGCCTAAATGTCTTACTAACTTCATGGCTGAAGATAGGATAATTTGAGAAAGAAAAAAAGTAAGAAATAATGAAAACATCTACCATATTCATATATTTTAACCTAGTTATGCTTCTCTGGTGAATTCTTTCTTTCTTTTTTTTTTTTTTGACAGTGTCTTGCTCTGTTGCCCAGGCTGGAGTGCAGTGGCACAATCTTGGCTCACTGCAGCCTCTACCTCCCAGGTTCAAGTGATCCTCCCACCTCAGCCTCCCAAGTAGCTGGGACCACAGGTGCACACCATCATGCCTGGCTAATTTCTGTATTTTTTGTAGAGACGAGGTCTTGCCATGTTGCCCAGGCTGGTGCCAAATGCCTAGCCTCAAGTGATCCACCTGCTAATGCCTCCCAAAGTGCTGGGATTATAGGTGTGAGCCACCTTGCCTCGTGCTGAGAATTCATTTTAAAGAAACATTTTTGAGGATAGGAAAACCAAATATATAAGAAAATTTAACGTAATAGGGAAAGGGTTGACTAAATTACAGTGTATCTATGCAATGGAACATTATTCAGTCATTAAAATAATCATTTTGAAGGCTTTCAGGCCACAGGTTTATAAAGGGATATTAAATGAAGACATCAGAAATTTACCTACAGAATTATTCTACTTCTGGAAGAATAAGTTTTTATGATCAGGACCTGGAAGTAAACAAAGAGAAAAAAAGAATTGTGTTTGGGTGAGAGTAATTAGAATAAAAAAATAGAATTTATTTTTTAAGCAGTTTCAGGTTCACAGCAAAATTGAGAGGAAAGTACAGAGTCCGCCTCATACAGGAGGCGGTTGCATAGCTTCCCCCATTATCAATATCCTTCACCAACATTGTATTTTTGTTAAAATTAACAAACCTACATTGACACATCATTATCACCCAAAGTCCATAGTTTACATGAGGATTCACTCTTGGTGTTGTACATTTTATGGATCTGGACAAACATATAGTGACATGTATCCACCATTATAATATCATACTAAGTAGTTTCATTGTACTAAAAATCATCTATACTACAATTAATCATCCCTCCCTCCCTGCTAATTCCTGACAACCACTAATCTTTTTATACTGTCTTTATAGTTTTGCCTTTTGCAGAAGAATGTTATATAGCTGGAATGACTGGATGCGGTGGTTCATGCCTGTAACCCCAGCACTCTGAGGGGTCAAGGTGGGAGGATCACTTGAGGCTAAATCACTCGACACCAGCCTGGCCAACATGACGAAAACCTGTCTCTACTAAAAATACCAAATTTAGCGGGGCAAGGTGGCACATGCCTGTAATCCCAGCTACTTGGGAGGCTGAGGCAAGAGAATCGCTTGAACCCAGGAGGTGGAGATGACAGTGAGCCAAGATTGCACCATTGCACTCCAGCCTGGATGACAGAGGGAAACTGTGGGGGTAAAAAAAAAAGAACATTATATAGTTGGAATTATAGAGTATGTAGCCTATTAAGATTGGCTTCTTCCACTTGGTAATGCATTTAAGGTTACTTTATGCCTTTTTAAGGCTTGATAGCCTGTTTCTTTTTAGTGCTGAATAATATTCTATTGTCTGGGTGTGTGCCACAGTTTATCCACTCCTCTCCTGAAGGACATCTTGATTGCTTCCAGGTTTTGGCAATTATGAATGAAGCTGTTATAAACATACATGTGCAGGTGTTTGTGTGGATATAAATTTTCAACTCCTTTGAGTAAATCCCGAGGAATGTGATAGCTGGGTTGAGAATTTTTTTTTTTAATTTGAAATTTTGTTTTTGAACAAAAATGGTTTTTAAGGATAAAAAGAAGAAAATTGTTGTGCTGGGATCTCTGTTTTTTTCAACAGGTTATATCAACACTGTCCACACTAGCATCAGACACCCAGCCAGATGTGAGAGTCGAGTTGACTCCCGTGTAATTGGGAGCAGACTCAATTGCAGAGCTCGTGTCTTATACTTGTAGAGCTCCTCTATCCTCCTTAAGCCTTCGCCCGCTGTCTCCATGCTTCTCACACAATGATCTCCTTTGCACAACCTCAGAGCACAACAGTGCTTCTGACCTGCGCAGAGCACTCCACTGTCCGGTTTTTCATTGTCCTCAGCCTTACCCTTTCCTTCCCAAAACACAGCAGAGCAGTCGGCTCACCTCGTCTTCCATCTCTTTTACCCATAGATTTCTGTTACTCCTATTCCCTCATCCCTACAACCCTCAACAGAAGTAATTCCAAGTCAGTGAATAAAACAACTGGACTTTGTCATATAGAGGGTAATTTCCCAAGAAACAGGATGCTGTATTAAACTCTTTCAAAAGGGTAAATGAATTACCTTTTATATGACCAAAGTGCTTTCCAAAAGGATTAATCCAACTTAAACTGCAAATTTAAAAGCCACTGAATAAAGCCTAAGAGAGAAGTTCATGACGTGGACAATTGACAGATATAATCCATGAGCAGGAAGTAACCAGATATGAATTGTGAGATGCTGGGAATTCTCCCGGAGTTGATACCAAACATGCTCAGTAAGCTTGATATTGCCTGTACAAACGAAAGGGCACAGAAGGGAGCAATAATATAACACAGGGTGTGAGCCAGGAAAAAATCTTATTTATAGAAGAGTAGGGCTGGAAGGGACTGAGAGCATTCAGGGCCACCCTAGTCTCACAGCAGAGTAAATTCAGAGAAGCCAGGGGCCCACCCAAGATCAAATCTGAACCTCTGTCACCTAGTCCAGCACTCTTTGCCCTTCTAGAAGGCATTCTGAAGTGGTTTTAAAAAATATTAATTTCCTTTTTGCAAAGTTAAAATATTCATGATTTAAAAATAAAAGCAATATAAAAATTTGTGTACTGAAAAACCTCTCTACTGTCTCTCTCTCTCTCTCTCTTTTATTAAGTTGAGATGGAGTCTTGCTCTTTTGCCCAGGCTGGAGTGCAGCGGCACAATCTCGGCTCATTGTAACCTCTGCCGCCCAGGTTCAAGGATCCTTGTGCCTCAGCTTTCCAATTAGCTGGGACTACAGGCGCATGCCATCATGCCTGGCTAACTTTTTTGTGTGTTTTTAGTAGAAATGGGGGTTTTACCATGTTAGCCAGGCTGGTCTCGAACTCCTGACCTCAGGTGATCCACCCGCCTTGGCCTCTCAAAGTGCTGAGTTTACAGGCATGAGCCACTGTGCCCGGCCTTGCCTCTCTTATTAATTTCTTCTGTATCCTTCTAGTGTTTCTTTGTGAAAATACAATCAAATATAAAGAGGGATAAAGGACTACAAATTGGGTTCAGTGTATAATGGTCAGGTGATGGGTGCACCAAAGTCTCACAAATCACCACTAAAGAACTTACTCATGTAACCAAATGCCATCTGTTCCCCAGACACCTATGGAAATAAAATTTTTTTTTAGAAAAGAAAGAAAAATAAAAATGTTAAAATGCGTTATTTCCACCATTTCTTACATAAACAATTTATCAAGGAGATCCTTCCACATCAATGCATAGAAAGTGTCCTTGTTCCGTTTTAAGGTATTGGGTTGTAAGGCTGAATCATAGTATGTTGAACTAATCTCTATTTATGGACCTTGGGGTTATTTCTAATCTTTTGCTGTTACAACCTGAGCTGTCATAACTAACTTTGTACATTTGTCATCTCATAAGAATGTGTATCTGTGGATTCCCAGAAATGGATTTGTGAGGTCAAAAAGTAATTGCATGTGTAGTTTTGATGGATATTACCAAAATACCTTCCCAAAGGCCTGTACCATTTTGTATTTCCATGAACAAAGCAGAAGTGTACCCATCTCTCCACAGCTAGAGTTAGCCCTTGCTGGAGATCTGTCTTCCCAGGTTATAGTCTGCTTGGACTAAAATTAAATTCTGTTTCATCTCTTGAGTACATACTGGGGTTGGGGGGCATTAGTCCTGAGGCATGCTGGGTAACATGGAAAACCAGCATCGACTTAAGAACTTGGCATGGCTAGTGCTCAATGTACAGTCCAGAGTATCAGTGTCTTTCACCTCAGATTAGCTCTTTCTTGCACTTCTCTTTGAGAGGCTGTTGCTTAGAATAGCCTCAAATGGGCAGAGGTTGCAGTGAGCCAAGATCCTGCCACTGCACTCCAGCCTGGGTGACAGAGCAAGACTCCATCTCAAGAAAAAATAAGCCTCAAAATTTGGGCAATCAGGCGATCAATTCTAATTTTATCCTCAAAGTGATCCTGTGGGATGTGAGGGGGTAGTTATGACTTCCACTTGACAGATGAAGAAGCTGAGGCACAGAGGGAAGAGACAGCACTTTTTTCTTTTCTTTTCCTTTTTTTTTTTTTTTTTTGAGACAGAGTCTTGCTCTGTTGCCAGGCGCCAGGCTGGAGTGCAGTGGTGCGAGCTCAGCTCACTGCAACCTCCACCTCCTGGGTTCAAGCAATGCTCCTGCCTCAGCCTCCCAAGTAGCTGGGATTACAGGCGTGCGCCACTATGCCCAGCTAATTTTTGTATTTTTTAGTAGAGACGGGGTTTCACCATGTTGGCCAGAATGGTCTCCATCTCTCGACCTCGTGATCCGCCTGCCTCAGCCTCCCAAAGTGCTGGGATTACAGGTGTGAGCCACTATGCCCTGTGAGAGCACTTTCTTACTGCCCCCTTCCTCTTCTGAGATGAGCCCCAGTTGTAAGATTGGGGTCTTGATGAACTGGAGAGTATTTTGAGAAGGGAACACTTTGAGGTGGTGGTGCCTCCTGCTGGGGAGGTGCAGGTTGTTTTAAGGGAGTAGAGAGCAGCACGTTGAAGTCTGCTCCAGCCTGCAGGCTTTAGACAGAAGAAAGAAACTATCTTTAGTTCAACTTTGATCCCTGATTTGCGTGTGTTCTTGATGTTCCCTCGGGCAAGGGACTGGACCTCATTTGTCTTAGTACCTGGAACCACTAAGATTAGCAGGGCCAGGGCAGGAGTAAAAACAGCTCATTCCAGCCCCTAGTCTTCCCCCTTCTCTTCCTGGCCCTGGCTCCATCCTGCATCTCAAAAAGCCCTGTGTGCTGGCCTCAGCCACCCCTCAGGCCTGGGAGTTTACTCACAGGAAGCAAGGTCCACTCTCCAGACCCAGAGAAGATGCTTGTCCGGGCCCTGGAATCAGGATCAGGACTGTTTGGAAATTCCAGGGTCCCAGGTACCTGGAAGATGGTCCAAAAGGAGGTTTGGACTCCAGATGAGCACATCCCTTAGGGCCCATAGATTTCCCCAAAGAAGATCCCTCTAAAACGTAGGGCCTAGGTGTAAGGGTGATGCTATGGGAAAGAATCTAGTCAAACCATCAATCCGAAGGCACTAGGCAGAGCTGGAAAATCCAGGTGTGAAAAAACTGGATGCAAGTAAGAGAAATCTGTTCATAATAAGAAGGTTTGGGTCGGGCGCGGTGGCTCATGCCTATAATCCCAGCACTTTGGGAGGCCGAGGTGGGTGGATCACGATGTCAAGAGATCGAAACCATCCTGGTCAACATGGTGAAACCCCGTCTCTATTAAAATTACAAAAAATTAGCTGAGCATGGTGGCACACGCCTGTAGTCCCAGCTACTTGGGAGGTTGAGGCAGGAGAATTGCTTGAACCCAGGAGGTGGAGGTTGTGGTGAGCCGAGATCGCGCCATTGCACTCCAGCCTGGGTAACAAGAGCAAAACTCCATCTCAAAAAAAAAAAAAAAAAAAAAAGAAGATTTAAACTGGGAGAAAGAAGGCAGAGGTTATAGGATCCATATAAGTAAGAAAATATAAGTATAATACATATTACGGGATGGGATGGCCCAGGGATGGGCAGGGATGGAGCTGTCACAGAGTTGGGATACCTGGTCAAGTAGATGTGCATGGAGCTGGCTGTAAGTGGGAGCTATTCTTTTCCAGACAGCAATTCTAGTCTTCTGTCCTCTACCTAGAAGTCAGGGATACCTGTAGACTCAGTCACAGAAGTCCTTACCAGCCTGGTTATCAGGCCATTTTACTCCACCCAGATTCAGGGGGCCCTGCTTGAAAGGATATCTGGTTAGGTTTATTGAAACAGAACCTTAGCACGAAGGCCCTACTGCAATATGAGTCATGCCAAATCCATATCCACTGAGGGGTTCCTTACAAATATACCTAAGTACAAATACCTCCAAGAAAGTCATGCCATGGTGAGTTTTCCTCTGACTATCAGTCCTTCCCTCTTGAGGGCTTACTCAATTTCTTCTTTTCTATCAGGTATCCTAAAAGATCCCTGTTGCTATTTCCACTTCAGAGGGTCAGAGCCCCCACAAGCAAACCAATGCCCAATTAATAAGCTGCAGTAGTACCAGGTTTCACTGTGTTTGGTCAAATCTGCATAAGCTCTATTTTGCTTTCTCACCGAATCACAGACTCCTCAAGTTTTAGGGAATTATTATTTTTTTCTTTTTGTAGAGATGGTGTCTCACCATTTTGCCCAGCTTAGACCCAAACTCCTGGCCTCATGCAGTCCTCTTGCCTTGGCCTCTCAAAGTGTTGGGACTACAGGTGTGAGCTACTGTGCCCTGCCTTATTGAGAGAGTTTAAAGCCTGGTGCTTGAATGCTCTCAGTAACCAAGGTAACTTACAAGGTAGCCAAGTTTACCTTTGAGCCACTCTGACTTCCAAAGGGTCTTGTTTAGGTTCAGCTGAAATCTATCTTTTCCAATTTTCCAATCATTGGTCTTCATTTCACCCCTTGGGGTACACACAGAACATCTCCAGGGCCTTTCCCAGCTGACCCAGACTGTGGCCCAGTTTACTACCATAACTCATCTGAGTCACCTCTGTGGATCAGACACCTCCTATGCTTTCAGCCATTCTCCATATGATATGGTTTCAGGAACTCTTCCCTACACCCACATGCTGAGTGCCCTGCACGTGGGTGTAGGGGAGAGCTCCTGAAACCATATCATATGGAGAATGGCTGAAAACAGGAATAATGCCTCAGAGGGACGGACCTCCAAGTGAAGATGCCACATAGGCTGTTGGATAAATAATCTGACATTCAGAGGGAAGACTAAGACAATGGGTATAGATTTGAGAATCATTAGCTCATGTTGGGGGTGGCTGAAGGTAGTTAAGGTCACCTATGGAAACTGAAGATAAAGAGAGGATGGAACCTTGGGGAAGATGGATTGTTCAAGGGTAGATGGAGGAAGACGGAGGAGCACACAAGAGACATGGAGAAGGAGCAGTTGGAAAGTCAGGGGAATGATCAAGAGACTATTACCATAGAAACTCAGGGAGGAGAGTGTTCAAAATAGGGATAGCAATGATGTTTAATGTAGCAGAGGCCCAGGCATTGGGCAGCTTCTCATGAGAAATGAGAACGAGAACTAGAGAACAGAAGGCTGAGGAGAGAATGGGAGTGGAGAAGTGGAGGCAGGGAGTAAAGACTACTTTTTGAGATGCTAGCTGGCAAGGGAGAGTCAAAGGAGTGTCATTTGTGTTGAGGGTGGGAGAGACCCAAGCGTGTTTCAATGCTAATGGAAGGGGCCAGGAGGAGGACGAGGTGGAAGATAGGTGGAGAGTGGGCAGAAAGCCATGGCTGGAATGGTCTTGAGGAAGAGCATTGAGGGCACGAAAGGACAGTGGAGGGGATTATTCTTAAATAACCTTCGGATAGGACAGATCATTCACAGAGGTGAAGGAAAGGCAATGTGGATGGGCTTCAGAGCAGACATCTCTGAATGAATGTAGGGGTAGGGTGCAGGGCAAGGTGCCCAGTTTTGCCTTGACATAGTAGATGAGGTCATCTGTTGTGAGTAAAGTGAGCAATGGTAGAGTAAGGGTCTGAGAGTAAATACCACATTTTGGAATAGATACTCCCTGCTCCTCACCAAACGATATGTCTCCTGCCTGACCCTGAGTAGCACCATGGCTCCTGCTGCCCCTACCCCGTCCATGGCATTGGATCCAACCATGGACTGAATGGGACCTCAGTTTATTATCTTCAGCCTCGTAGGATAGATTGCTAAATAATACCGTTGTTGTCCAAACTCTTCTCTTAGATAAGACAAAGCCTGGGGGGTGTGGCAGGGATTCTTCCAAGTGCTTTAGAAGTATTAAATCATTTGTTCCTCAAGCAATATACAAGGTAGGCACTAGTGTTATCTCCACAAGGAAACTGAAGCACAGAGAGGGTAAGCAACTTGCTCAAGGTCATTCAGCTGGAAGAGCAGAGCAAGGGTTCAAATCTCAGGCACTGGCTCCAGAGACCATGTTCTCAACTAACTTCCTTCCTTCCTTCCTTCCTTCCCTCCTTCCTTTTTTTTTGACAGAGTTTCACTCTGTCCAGGCTGGAGTGCAGTGGCGTGATCTTGGCTCACTGTAATCTCTGCCTTCCAGATTCAAGCAATTCTGCCTCAGCCTCCCGAGTAGCTGGGACTACAGGTGTGTGCCACCACACGTGGCTAATTTTTTGTATTTTTAGTAGAGACAGGGTTTCACCGTGTTAGCCAGGATGGTCTCGATCTCCTGATCTTACGATCCTCCTGCCTCGGCCTCCTGAAGTGCTGGGATTATAGGCGTGAGCCACTGTTCCTGGCCCACCTTAACTTTCTTTAGTAAGAGAAAGTGAAGGTAACATGTAGAACAAAGGAGAGAAGGGAGGGGACAAGACAGTGATGGTTCTAACAGTGTTTCAGTTCCTGGTTCTTGTCCTTGAGGTCCCTGGAGATTTCCTTGTTCCTGCTTTCTTGAGGCTTAATTCTTCAGTTATTCCCTTGATGCTATGAGATAACCCAGTGTCATTCTAGTAAAACATGAAATTGGAGAGATTCAGCTGGAGGTTCTGAATCATTCCTGGGACACTCAGCCTTCAGTAGCCCCTGATATTTGGGGATCTCTAATGGGCAGGGTATGGCTTAGCCAGAGGGGAATGTGTAGCACCCCTGCTGTCATGCTTGTGGGAGAGGATGGGGCTGTTGAGATTACTGAGCTGGACCACACATGGGGGTATCAGTTGCACTGGTCTCCACTGTTCTGGCCTCGCCTTTCCTGGATTCCCCCACTTCATCCTGTTGAGGTGATCACTGGTTCACCGGCGGACTGTCTGAGATGGGACACTGTGTATCAGTTCCTTCTGGGTGTTCCTTCTGGGTTTCCCTTCCTTCCTTACCCAGACTGAGACCCACTGGCAATTTCAATTACGTTCTCATCAATGACTCCCACCTTGCTCTCCCGGTGCACCTGCCAGGCCACCTCCCAGTCCTGAATCAGCTCTACCATTTATTTTCTATGGTTGAAGTCAGCTAGAGAAAATTCCACAGCCAGGTTTGTGGGTCAAGATGGCCAGGGGGAGACCTATGTTAATTCTAGCTAAATAATTATAAGCTTGATTGGCTTACAGTGCACTGAAGTTTATACACCAAACTAAACTATATTACTGGTGCAGTTAATTAGAAATCAAGTGGCAACATGAGGCCTAAGGTAAAGACCATCCGAGAGCACAGTAACAACGGGGAACACCTCGGGGTGGCTGCAGAGCAGGGTATACTGCTCTGGTCCCACAAATGCCTTCTCAACATGGAGTCTGCGTGAGGGTCTCGTAAAGAGGGCTCAGGCAAAGATCTCTGAGAAGGGAGGCGACCTCTGCTCACAAGATCCGGGAGGGTCTTTGCAGATGGGAGCTGGCAAGGAGGAGAAAAGCCTTGCAGGGCAGAAATCACGGAACATCTCAGGCTCTGCCTAGGTTCTTGGAATATGGAGTGATTTTAATTGCTCTATGTCCTCAATGCTTGGGAGATAAAAGCCCCTTGTTGCACTGGGAGTGGTCAGACTGGGTGGCTCCTCATCCACTATAGTTCTGATGCAGCCACACCCTGATAACAATCCGTGGTAAACTCAGAGTACCTTTAGCATGTCTTAGAAGGATCTCAAGTGCTGTTGGATGCTCAGAGCACTAGTTTAGCATGTTTTAGAAGGATCTCAAGTGCTCTCCACCTGGCTATTTTAACTACTCCTTTACCCCCCCTTTCCACGCCCATAAGATCAATGAGATTGTGCACATAATACAAGTGTTTGGAGCCCAGAGCTCGGGGCCAACGATTGCGTTGGTCCCCTGGAGCCATGCTGTAACTTCTGCTCTTGTGTCTCTGTCTTTATTTCCTTTTCTCAATCCCTCATCACCACCGGGACTAAGGGCAACCATGTGTAGGGTTGGGCTGGTTCGCAACACAGGTTGACTGGTTCCAGAACAAATTTATGATTTCCAACCTCAGCTGTGTTCTCAATGCTGCTAAAAAAATCTTTTCATTCAGTCAGTACTTTTCAGATACCCCCTGTCGGTTGCTCTGAGCTCTCACCATGCTCCATGAGTCCCTCCCCTTTCCTCAGCACCTCTCATTGTCTGTAACTTCTATCTTCACAGCTGGTGGCAGGGATGAGATGCATATTGACTGAGTAGTTGGTGAAGTGGTACATGCTGTGCCCAGAGTACGAAAAGAAAGGAAATTGGAGGGTCCTCACATCACACATGGAATCTGTGCCACTTGTTTCAGTTCAGAGATACGCAAAGTTACTGAAAAGAAGCAAGTTGGATCCCAGGCCTGGATGATGGCTTTAACCTATCTGAAAAGAACGTGTTTATTTACAAGTGCCTTGGGCAGCCTGGAAGCCCAGGAAAAAGGTAATTCCAGAGGTCAACCATTCCAGCTGTTGAACAATTGCAGTTGATCACACATACACTCATGGAGTTCCAGGGGGACCCCAATGAGAAGGGCCTTGTGATAAACCTGAGCTTCATAATGCCGCAGCTGCAGCAATTCAGGGAACACTGAAATCTCTCCATGGCTCTTAGGAACCTCTCAAAAACATTTGACACAATCTTCAGGATTAGATACCTGACAGCCAGGAGGTAAGTCTGGTAGCCCCGAGGCATTTGCTTTTAACAAGCTCCCATGATGATACCAACTCCCCATTTTATATCTCTAGCACTCTTACTTGAAGTTCAGACTGTTTACACTGTTTATGGAACATCTGCTCTTGAGTGTTGAAGTGACATCTCAAACTTAAGATGACCAAAACTTAACTCCTTCCTCTGCCCCGAAACCTGTTCTATCTGCAGTCATCTCTATTCAGTTCATGTTTATGGTGCAGCAAAAATTGCTCATCAGCATATAATGAAACAACTTTGTCAACCAGAAACTGTTGTTTTAGTTTCTTTTTCTTCCACAAACTTACTCTATGTTAGTTCTTTCGTTAGTAGTGAACTTTGAACTCTTTTCCTGGGCATCTTCAGACCTAGACTGTCATCAAAAGCTTGGTCTCATCTGATTAGGGCCTGAAGACTGCAGGGGAAGGAAGAGCAAGGGGAATTCTAGAAACCTGGGTTCCATTCAGGCAGGAAAACAGATTGATGATCAATGGTCTGGGTTCACACCCTAGCTCCACCACTTACTGCTTGTGAGACTAGGAAAGTTACTTGCTTTCCAGAAGCTTCATATCCTTATCAGCAAAATGGTGGTTTTAATAGGATCAAGCTAGGGGAGGAGGGTGTTGATTAAATGAGAATATGTGTAGTCACTGATGCATAGTAAAATCTCAGTTAACTACTAGTAGTAATGACTTAGGGTATTCTCAGCTAGAAATAAAGTAAAAAATGAAACTGATTTGGGAGCCTAAAGAAATTATCCTGAAATGCATAAAGAGAACCATGTAAAATACTCATTGAAAAGCTGAAATAGAAAACGGTCATCTTCCCATAGATATTGATGGTTCACTTCATAATTCTTCCTGAATTAATCCTTTAATTCAGCATGTATTTATTGAGCATTTACTATATATTGGGCACGCTCTAAATGCTGAAGGAAAATCTGAGCAAAACAGGTGAAAATCCCTGCATTTCTGAAGCTAACCTTCTATTGGGGGTCAGAGTTGAACAAAATAAATTATATTCCAGGTTGGAGGAGAGGAGATGATTCATTTGGAGTTTTTAAGTTCAGTGATCAGGGACCATAACATCATCTTCTGAGCTGGGGGAAGATACAAAAAAAAAAAAAATTAAAATACAGTCCCAGCCCTCCAGAAATGTCCATTTTGGTTAAGGAAACAAGACAGCATTCACATGCCAATTTTGGTGATAGAACAAACAAGGCATTATTACGTACATGGAGACAAGCAATGTTCTAGAAGCTCAGAGAAGCTGGGGAGCAGGGAGGAATGCAGCCCAAGGACTTGTTGGCAGGAGTGGTCTGGAAAAAGTCTCATGAAGGGAGTGGAACTTAGCAGGGAAATAGTGAAGCAAGTTTTCTTCCATCCTTCTTCCCCTCTCGTTAACAGCTGGGAAGCAGCTTGTGTTGCAATGGGCCAAAATGAAACACTAATCTTTGCCTTTTCCAGGAAGAGGCTGTCATGGGGAGATGCTGTAACAGGCACAGAAAAACAATCACAATGGCTTCAGTGGATCCCCACCTGACCTGGTCAAATTGGCTGGAGAGGAAACAAGTCTTTCAGGTCAAGCTCAGGCTTTGGACTCAGTAGGAACCAACCCGTGGAAACTTAGTTACACCTTCTACTTCCAAATCTTTGTAGCATGAAAATCCAAGGGGGCCACAGATTGTCCTGAGTTAACTACCAAAAGCTGCCAATAGGAGGGCCTTCCTGCATCTCTTAAGGCTTTGAGTTTGTACCTGTACTCTAGAGATGTGGCCAAGCCCCACTTGGAGTCTGTGTTAGAGGAGCCCCAAAGAGCACAGACACGAACCTTGTGGGTGGTAGCCAGGTGCAAAGTAGGGTTTGAGAAGTGTGAGTTCCTAGTACCCATTTTAGATTAGACTGCATAGGGGAGAAGGCAGGCAGGAAGTGTGAATCAGGAAATAGATTTGTTCTTTGTGCCTAAATGAGTGTAAAATCTCCAAGGAGTCAAGTACATTAAATTCACCCCAGCTTGTGAGGTAGGCATAGAGTTGTTCTAACAAAGCAGATGTTTGAATAATTGGGGACTTAGATGAGTCACTAGAATAAACTGGGCGTGAAGAGGGGCAGAACTGTTGATCTCCTTTTCCTCATTCTCCATGTAGAATTCCTGCTAGAGTCTTACCTTTATTTTCTCATGGCTATTCGGCCTTCAACTTGAAATACTATCTAGTATGACTCATGGGTGGGATAAAGATGTCAGCCCTTGTAAAATACTGCGGTTACTTTGAAAAAAGGTTGGAGTTCTCATCTAGGATCCCTTCTTACCAGCTATGTGGCCTTGAGCAAGTTGTTGCATAGCTCTAAGGCTGTTTTCTTATCTGTACAATTGGCTAGTGTAAACTTCATGAGGTTTTTGTAAGGATCAAATTAGATAATGCATGTAGAGTAAAGCACCTGACATATAAAAAGAGCTCAACAATTATTTATTGTTATTACTTTTATTATCTAACCAATTGGAGTTGAGGAAAAGTAATTATTAGGGGATGAATATTGTATAATGAGCTGACACAAGAGTGAGTAGACACTGTAACTTGCCTACTAATGTGGGCTGGATTTGCACTTAGCCAGATGTAGCCAGTAATGCTCCCAACCCTAGCAGAGCCCCGACTGCCTTCTGAATGATCATTGGATTTGTCCCTTCCTAGCTTCTCTCCTTCTCCAAACCTGGCCCCATAATGCTGACCTTCATTTCTGCCAGCCCTGGAGTCCTATAATTTGCCCTGCTCTTATTCAGTTCCTCCCAACACTGCAGCTGTCTTTGTTCTCCCAGGCATTTGGTCCTCCTCCTGCCCCTCAATCCAAGGGTCCATCAGTTTCATGCAAATTAGGATCATTTTCTCTTCATGACCACTCATCCTAGAGTGCACTGTTCCTCACAGCACAGTCCCTCATGGCTTCCCTTGGCTAGTGGAGGGAGTTCCCTGACCCCTTGCACTTCCCGGGTGAGGTGATGACCCACCCTGATTCTTCTTACCCTCTGTGGGCTGCACCCACTGTCTAACCAGTCCCAATGAGATGAGCCAGGTACCTCAGTTTGAAATGCAGAAATCACCTGCCTTTTGTGTTGATCTTGCTGGGAGCTGCAGAGTGGAGTTGTTCCTATTCAACCATCTTGCCAGCCACCCTGTACAGTATATTATAATGAGTATTTTTAAACATTTTACTTTTACAGAAACAGGGTCTTGCTCTATCTGTCAGGCTGGAGTGCAGTGACACAATCATAGCTCACTGATACCTCTGACTCATGGGCTCAGGTGATCCTCCTGCCTCAGCCTCCTGAGTAGCTAGGACTACAACTGTGTGTCACCATGCTCAGCTAATTTTTAATTTTTCTGTAGAGATCGGATCTCGCTATGTTGCCCAGGCTGGTCTTGAACTCCTGGCCTCAGGCAATCCTTCTGCCTCAGCCTCCCAAAGCACTGGGATTATAGGGGTGAGCTACTGAGCCTGGCAATATTTGCGTATTTTTAAAGTTTCAAAATTTATGTATTAATTTATACACTAGTATCTTGGTGTTTGGAGGTTACAAATTATTTTCTATTCTTCTTTTTTTTTTAAATATGGAATGCTTCACGAATTTGCGTGTCATCCTTGCGCAGGGGCCATGCTAATCTTCTCTGTATCGTTCCAATTTTAGTGTAAGTGCTGCTGAAGCGAGCACTATTTTCTATTATTATTTTTGCTTTTGTATATATTTTCTGATTGCTTTATGGTGAACTTGAATTAGTCATGTAATTACAAGCTATTTTAATTTCCATTAAACTACTGGTAACACATTTTAGGCTTTGGGAATCCAAAAAATGAATAGGATAAGGAGAAATAACAGTTATTGATTTTTTTTTAACATTTTAGGTAAGGAACTGAATCCTTTGCATATTTAATTTTTTAAATTTTTACCATAATTGCATAGGATATTACATTTCCAGTTTACAGATAAGGGAACTGAGGCTCATAGAAGATTAGAAACTAGCCTAAGATTGTACATTCAGTGGGATTTGAAACCAAATCTGACTCCAAAGAACTTACCGTTATTCATGCAGGTTTAACATTTTTTCATGAGACCACAGGAGCTTGCAGTACTAGAGGGGCTCAGAACCCACAAACCCAAAGACTTCAAGTCCAGGCAGACCCAGATCAGTGGCCCATGAGTGAGACAAACAGAGGGTCATGGAGATGCAGAGAGGGGATATCTGGCTGCATAATCAGGGAGGGAGATCTGATGTGAACTTGATGTCAGATTTTAGGAATCAGCAACTGAGGCTAGAGCTTTTCCCTAAAGCCAAAGCATATGGGTGCCGTGGCAAGGAGGAAGGGTAGGGACAGATGGGCTGTCTGGAGTAGACATGGGGAAGCTTCTGACATGGGCAGTACTGGACTAGGTTGCTTAGATGAGGTTTGCTGACTCATATTTCATGGTTAATCTCTTTGCATTTATTTATTTTATAGCATTACCACTTTTGTGTCATTGATTTTCACTTCTGAGTTTGCCTATTTGTTTGAAATCTCTTCATTTCCTTTCTATTAGTATTTGCACTCCACTGAGCACTTCTGAGCGTTTTCACTTCACACTCATCAAAGAGCCAAATGAGGAGGGGAGACACCCTAACTGCAGGGATTAGATAGCAGGCTTCAGAGGCAGTGACCAAGCAGGATCCCTGGTAGACCACTCTGTCTCCTCTGCTACCTGGAAGCAGAACAAAGCTGGATCTCACCCATCTACTACCTGCATTTGATTAACTATGGAGTCATTTGACTAACTATGGAGTCAAAACATGTATCTGATAAATAAGTGCATTTCATGATCCTAGATTGGATTCTGGGTTGGAAAAAATTACTGAAAAGTACATTGGCAAAATTTGAATGTAGACTATATATTATATAATAGTTTGTTATAAATGCTAAATTTTTCAAATTTGTTAATTATACTGTAGTTATATAAAAGGATCCTTGTTCTTAAAAGACAGATGCTGAAGTATTTGGAGTTAAGGAGCATGATGTCAACAAACTACTCTTAAATGGTTAGGCAGAAACAATAATGATGTGTGTATGAGTGCAGATTATCTATCTATCTATCTATCCATCCATCCATCCATCCATCTATTCAACAATCTAGAGAGAAAGAAAACAAATGAGGCAAAATACTAACAATTGGTAAATCTAGGTAAAATGTATGTAAATATTCACTGTACTATTCTTGCAGCTTTTATGAAAGTCTGATTTAAAAAAAAGTTAACAATTCCTCTAGAATTCTTCTGCTTCTGGCCAAAATGGAGTGATAGGTTCAGATTTGCCCTCTTGCCTGAAACAACAACAACAAACACAATAAACATATATGAAAGAATGGTTTTCAAGACATGGACATCAGGTAACAAATGACAGTGATTCCTGGGAGGTGAGGAGAGTTTTGCAATTGCTCCAGCTTACAGCCCTTAAGAAGTTCCAAGGCCACAGTTCAGGAAGTTGGAACCCAGGTGGAACCTGGAAAACTCTCTGAGGAAACAGAGATAAGAGTCTAGGGAGACCAAAGCAACTAGAGTTTGCAGGATAGATGATGGAGAGGAGAGAGGTACACAGAGAGAGCCCAGGAGATACTCAGGGGTCTCCTCAAGTTCGGTTCAGCTAGGTACCAATCAGCACACGTGTGTGAGGAAACCATCTGAGAGGATTAGGAGTGACACTGTTCAGTGCTCACACAGGGCTGAGAACAGTGCCAGTTCCCACCAGTCAGATTGGAAAGCCCTATGATTCATGGGGCACTCAGTAGTGTGTACAGAAGGGCCTTGCCTCAGAAGTGGGCAATAAATAGCCCTAGATTAAACACTTCTCATCACCCTTGAAAAAAAAAATCATAAAATCAAAACCTGAGGATCCAACTGTTTCCAAGTAGTTTAGCTTATCCCAGAACAAAATTCAAAAATATATATAGGAATCCAAAAACATTTAACGTCCAACAGAGTACATTTACAACGTCTAGCATCTAAGCACAAATTACCAGTTATGTGAAGAAGTGGAAAAATATGACCCATATAAAAAAGGAGCCTAGGCTTTTTCCCTCACCCAGCTGTACTGAGGCACCCCAACCCTTCCTTGCTGGGGTGATGTGCCCTGTAATGACCTTCTCCTCAATGATTATGTCAGTGAAGGCCATGTGGGGACCTGGAACTCTCATCCTCACCCAACAGTATGAAACACCCTCCCCCACTAGAGTGTCCATGGAGGCCAAGTGAGGACTGTGGACTTACACAACCACCTGGCAATTATGAAGCAGCAACTCCCTTTCCCTACTGGCACAGTGTCAGACAGGGCCTGCTAAAACAGGAAATTTAAATAAGATCTAACATCTTATCATATAATTTCCCCAAAGTCCAGGAATTAATAGAAGAAATCATGTCAAGAACCAGGAATGTCCTAACTTGAATGAGAAAAGACAACAGATGCCAGTGTTGAGATGACAGATGTTGACAAAAATTTTAAAGAAATTGTTATAAAAATGCTTCAATGAGCAGTTATAAACATGCTTAAAGCAAATTAAAAAATAGAATATCTTGGCAGGAGAACACAAGATATGAAGAGGAGCCAAATAAGCCAGGTGCAGTGGCTCACTGCATTAATACCAGCCCTTGGGGGGCCAAGGTAGAAGGATCATTTGAGCCCAGCAGTTCGAGACCAGCCAGGGCAACATGACAAACTCTTGTCTCAAAAAAAAATATAAAAATAGCTGGTGTGTGCCTGTAGTCCCAGGTACTCAGGAGGATAAGGTGGGTGGTTGGCTTGAGCCCAGGAGGCAGAGGTTGCAGTGAGCTGTGATTGCATCATTCAAGAAGCTAATGAACCCCAAACAGAATAAACTGAAAAGAAATCCACACCAAGGCACATCATAATCAAACTTCTGTAAAACTATGACAAGACAGAATGAGAGAAATGACACCTTGCACAGAGGGGGACAATAATTTGAATGACAGACATTTCTCATCAGAAATCCTGAAGGTCAGAAGGAAGCATCACACATTTTTCAAGTCCTGAATGAAAAGAACTGTCAGCCTAGAATTCTATGTTCAGTGAAAATGTCATTCAGGAATAAAGGGGAGATTGCCTAGCTGTATTAAAACATTATAATTTAGCCTATTGTAATTTTCTAGGCAGTTTTAGTCAAGTTTTTGCTACTCTCTGATGTTCAAGATAGAAAAGTGATTTTATAAGCAAGCTGAATACAAAATAATAGAGATAGTTTGTAAAACCAGTATATATTATGTGTCTAAATTGCACGTTAAAGCATTCCATTATAATATTCAATTACACTATGTAATCTACTGTTTTTGAACAATTTTGTTCAGCATTTGGCTATTTAAAAAAAATTTATAAAGAGATTGATTTCTGGAGAGATCCAAGATGGCTGACCACTAGCAGCTTGGGATAGTAGCTCCTAGTGAAAGTGCAGAGAACGAGAGAACGCCACACTTTCAGATGAATTTTTGTTGCTCACGGACCAGGAGATTCCCAGCGGAGGAGCCCCACGGGTTGCTAGCGCGACTCTTGTGGCCGGCACGGCAGTTTTGCTGGCGCCTCAGTGCTGCGGTTCTTGGTGCAGAGTGAGCGGGACTGGGTCCCTTTTGGCCGATTCCCAGGCAGAAAAGCACCATCAATCTTGACACTGCTGTTTTGGCCGGCACAGTGGATTGCTCAGATTTCGGCGCTGGGAATCAACAAGTTTGATGTCCACTCAGAAACCTAATTTGAAAGTCAGAAATCACAAAGATGACAGGCGGATAAATTTACAATGATGGGAAGAAACCAGCGTAAAAAGACTGAGAATACACAAAATCAGAATGCCTCTCCCTCTACAGGGGATCACAGTTCCTCATCAGCAACGGAACAAGTCCTGATGGAGAACGAGTGCATTCCATTAACAGAAGTAGGCTTCAGAAGGTGGATGATAAGAAACTTCTGTGAATTAAAAGAACTTGTTCTAACCCAATGCAAAGAAACTAAGAACTTTGAAAAAAGGTTTGACAAAATGCTAACGAGAATAGACAATTTGGAGAGGAATATAGGTGAATTAGTGGAGCTGAAAAACACAACACGAGAATTTCGCAAAGAATGCACAAGTTTTAACAGTTGAATTGATCAAGCAGAAAAAAGGATATCAGAGTTCGAAGACCAACTTAACGAAATAAAATGAGAAGTCAAGATTAGAGAAAAAAAGATAAAAAAGAATGAGCAAAGTCTCCAAGAAATACGGGACTATGTGAAAAGACCTAATCTACGTTTGATAGGTGTACCTGAATGTGACGAAGAGAATGAATTCAAGTTGGAAAATACTCTTCAGGCGATTATTCGGGAAAACTTTCCCAACCTAGTAAGACAGGACAATATTCAACTCCAGGTAATACAGAGAACACCACAAAGATATTCCTCAAGAAGACCAACCCCAAGGCACATAATCGTCAGATTCACTAGGGTTGAAATGAAGGAGAAAATGCTAAGAGCAGCTAGAGAGAAAGGTCAGGTTACCCACAAAGGGAAGCCTATCAGACTTACAGCAGATCTCTCAGCAGAAACCCTACAAGCCAGAAGAGAGTGGGGGCCAATATTCAACATCCTTAAAGAAAAGAACTTTCAACCCAGAATTTCATATCCAGCCAAACTGAGTTTCAAAAACGAAGGAAAAATAAAATCTTTTGCAAACAAGCAAGTACTCAGAGACTTCACCACCACCAGGCCTGCTTTACAGAAGCTTCTGAAAGAAGCACTACACATATAAACAAACAACCAGTATCAGCCTTTCCAAAAATATATCCAGCTAGCATCAAATGGCAGTATTAAACTCACATATATTATTAACTGGATAAAAAGTCAAAACCCATCGGTACGCTGTATCCAGACCCATCTCACATGCAACGATACACAAAGACTCAATGGGACAGAGGAAGATTCACCAACCAAACGGAGAGCAAACATAAATAAATAAATAAAAAGCAGGAGTTGCAATTCTCACCTCTGATAAAATAGACCTTAAAGCAACAAAGATCAAAGGAGGCAAAGAAGGACATTACATAATGGTAAAAGGATCAATGCAACAAGAAGAGCTAACTGTCCTATATATACACGCACCCAATACAGGAGCACCCAGATGCATAAGACAAGTTCTTAATGACTTATAAAGAGACTTAGCCTCCCACACAATAATAGTGGGAGACTGTAACATCACATTGTCAATATTAGACTGATCAACGAGATAGAAAATTAACAAGGATATTCAGGACTTGAATTCAGACCCGGAACAAGTAAACTTAATAAACATTTATAGAACTCTCCACTTCAAATACACAAAACATACATTCTTATCAGTACCATATCACACCTATTCCAAAAGTGACTATATAATTGCAAATAAATCACTCCTCAATAATTGCATAGCATTTCATAGGTTTAAATGAAATATTGATTGGCTGCTTGTTTGTTATTTTCTTCCCTTATTCCTTCCTGTCTCCACCGTTAAGCACAATTATTGGCATAAAAGAGGTTTTCAATTCCCATTTTTAGACTGCATTCTAGCCTGGGCAATAAAGCAATATTCCCATTCTCTCTCCCTCCTTCTCTTCTTTTTTCTTCTCTTCTTCATTCTTTTTTTTTCTTTTTTCTTTCTCTCTTTCTTTCTTCCTTTTTCTAAAATAAATAAATAAATAAATAAATAAATAAATAAATAAAAAAGAGATTGATTTCTTCCAGTCCTGGAGGCAGGGAAGTCTAAGGTTGATGGGTTCATATCTGGTGAGGGCCTTCCTGCTGTGTCATCCCATGGCAGAAGGTGGAAAGGTAAGAGAGCATGTGTGTGTGTGTGTGAGTGGGTGGAAAAGAGAGAGAGAAGTAAGAAGATCAAAATCATCCTTTTATCAGGAACCTTGTTTTATCTGGGAGACATAACAGCATTAATTCATTTATGAAGGCAGAAGTCTTATGACCTAACCACCTCTTAAAGGTCCTACCTCTCAACACGATTGCATTGTGAATAAAGTTTCCGTCACTATTTGGCTCTTAAGTACATTTTTTTGTTGTTTCCATTAAATTATTTTTTCCTGGATCTTGCTTTAATTTTATTCATTCAAAACTTAGAATTTGCTTTCTTTTCTTATATTTATTTCCTTTTTAGGTCTTGAAGCTTTTTGAGACAGAACCAAGCACAATTCTTGGATCTAAACAACTATTTGATTTAAGTCATCTTTGAGCTTTTAATAACTTAATGAACATTCTATGCTATTCTATGGGAAACTCTTGAGGTTTTCATTTGCTTATATTTTCTTTATCAATTTTGTGTCTTTTGGGTAAGCAAAGGACATAAAGTATGGAATACTATAAGATAGTGAATTAAATCTATTCCTCTGATTTAACCATGAAAAAAGACAATAATAATAAAACAATCTCCCCTCCTCCAAATAGGACAACTATTTGAACAGCTATTTAATCAAAGACAATATATGGATTGGAGACAAGTACACAAGAAGATGCTCAACATCATTCATTAGGGAAATGCAAACTAAACCACAATGAAATATCACTGGTTACCTATTAGAATGATTCAAACTACAAATACTGACCATATCAAGTGTTGGCAAGGATATGGACCAACTAGAACTTTCATACATTTCCAGTGTAAAATGGTACAGCCATTTTGGAAAACAGTTTGGCAGTTTCTTAAAAACTTAAAGACATACCTACCATGTGATCTAGTCATCCCATGCCTAGATATTTACCTAAGAAAAATTAAAGCACATGTCCATACAAAGAGTTTATATGAATGCTCATAGACACTTTATTTGTAATAGTAAAAAACTGGAAACAACCCAAATGTCCATCAATGGATGAATGAATAAACATCTATGTGATGGAATACTACTCAGCAACGAAAAAGAATGAAGTATTGACACATACAGCAACATGGATGAATCTCAAAATGATCAAGGTGAGTAAAGAAGCCAGATATAAAACAGTACATATTGTAAGCTTCCATTTATAGAAAATTCTATAAAATTTAACATAATTTATAGTGATAGAAATCAGATCAGTGGTTGCCAGGTGTGATGAGCTGAACTTACAGGTCCCTTCAGGATGTGAGATTTAGGAAGGGTGGTCTGTGAATTTCTTTCTCGCTCCTCCTTCCTGTCTTTCTTTCCCTGTGAATCCCTCCTTCCCTTTCTTGCTCTCTGGGTCCTTTTCCCTGGTGGGGCCAGGCTCCCTTTCCCAGGTGTTCATGGTTCCTTGAGCAGCCTTTCTCTGAGGGTCATCCATGGACCCCCTGCATTAGGAGGGATCCTGTCAACCCTGAAGGTTATAGGTCCCACTTTAGACCTGAAGAATCAGAATCTGCTTTTCTTTTCTTTGTTTCTTTTTTTGTTTTTGGAGATGGAGTATTGCTCTGTTGCAATGGTGCGATCTCGGTTCACTGCAACCTCCACTTCCTGGGCTCAAGTGATCCTCCTGCCTCAGCCTCCTGAGTAGCTGGGACCATGGGCACCCACCACCATGCCTGGCTAATTTTTGTATTTTTAGTAGAGTCAGGTTTCACTATGTTGCCCACGCTGGTCTTGAACTTCTGAACTCAGGCAATCCACCCACCTCAGCCTCTCAAAGTGCTAGGATTACAGTCATGAGCCACTGTGCCCAACCTCAGAATCTGCATTTCAACAAGTTCTTCTGATGGTTCCTCTGCATGTGGGAGTCGAGAAGTTCTTTCTGCATGGCCTCTGAAGTTGCTTTGAATCCCACGTCAGAATCCCAACCCACTCCTCTGCCTTTTCTAGTCATAGTTACTTTTCCTTAAGTGCCACATTGGCGTAAAGGTGTTCGGTGTTTCACTATCTTTCCTGCAGGTGTTCAGCATATGATCAGTGGTTTCTAGGGTCTGCCATGGGGCTTACTAATTATTTGGAACCAAATATACCAGAAAATGAGTTTGGAATTCTAAAAAATCCCTTAAAAACCTTTTTAAAAAATCTTGGATGGAGCAGCTGTGAATGGTCTGGGCCTGCCTGTGCAATTATTGCTGAAATTACTGGGGCTGTTGAGTATTTGGAAATCAAATCCCAGAAGTGAATTGGCTGTGCCAGTCAGTCGTAAAAGGATCTGGCCCTGGGAGGTTTGATGGGTAGGGGCAAATGGGGACATGGGAAGAGGGCAGGAGGCTTCAGGATTGCATTAACTGAGTGGAAATATTTGGCCTTTGGGGACAGGAGCATGCAATGGCAGCTGTTCCCTGTGACCTGGACATCTGGGACTTGCTGAGGGAGAGACATGGTCTTGGCCTAGCTGACCACCATCAAAATCACTCATCGAAGGCGTGGATGCAGTTTGCTAGGAAGATGAGTGCCAGTCTGTCTGGTGGTCACATGGAGGGCTTTGCTGATCTCTGACACTGGATATTTCCCCTTGCCCTGGTGCCAGGGACTAGGGGAGAGATCACTCTGGGCTTGAGTCAGGGCCAGGGATGCCAGGCACAGCCAAAGAAGATGACTCTGGTACAAACCCAGTCTATGAAGTGGAAAGTAAATCAAAGAGAAGGAATCAAGCTGGTTCATGCAGGAAGCATGCACATACTCACCCCATCCATTGTTCCACATTAGGCACCTCCCCTGAGCTAGCTGCCACTCCTGCTGCCACTCTGCCACTCCTTGGGAGGCAGCACAGGGCAGTGGTTAGAGCCTTCTCTCTCGGTGTTAGACAGGCCTGGGTTCAAGTCCAGGTCTGCTGCTTTACTTACTAGCTGTGAGATGCTGATGAGCCCAAGCTCTCTCTTAGCCTGCTTTTTAACCAGCAAAATGAGAATGACTAGAATACCTAGTATATGGAGTTACTGAAGGGCTTGAATGCACCAGTACATCTAACATGCTTAGCATAGGGCCCGATCATGGTTAGCATTTGGTAAGTGCTAGCTGTTATCATTATTAATATCACTAATCATCAAAGAAAGGTCTTCAATTGGATATTTGGGAAAAATTATGAAATTCATCTCTAATCTCTTGATCTACAGATTGGTATGCATCTGTTATTGTTTTTTTAAAAGTCATCTTGTTTCCTGACTCCTGAAGTGAAAAGTGTTTCTTCTGTGCATTTCTTTTCTTATAGAAAGAAAATTGAAAGACTTTTTAGAGAACTGACATGTTAGACACAGTCTTGAGCTTCATAGAGATCACAGTCTGTTGGGGAAGAAAGAGGATGAACAGAAGCAATTTCACTACAGAGGAGGAACATTTCAAAAGAGGAATGTGGGGTGCTAGGAAGGAGGGAGATTCATGAACTTAACACACCTGCCACTCCTGAGCGACTGGTACTTCCAGCAGCCCCTCCTACTGCCCTCTCCACCCTTCCCTCTGAAAGCAACACCTAATAAGCCATTAGGTAAATCATGAAGAAAAGGCTCTGAGTATATGTCTTTTAGTTTCTTGAAATTTTCAGGTCTGATTTTAGGAAGTTGCCATAACTTGAAAAATTTTAAACACTGCATGGGCATCTAGCAAAGGCTTGTAAAATAAAATGTGTGCTCATCACATTTAGAGGAGTTATAAAGGCAGCTGTGATACAGGAAAAAGAGCCCTGGTCTTGGAGAGCGGAGCTGTGTGTGTGCCCTGGTTCCACATGCTGTAAGATGATATCAGGTGTGGCACTAAACTACTATGAGCCCCAGCTTCTTCATCTCTAAACTGGGGATGAGGACACCTACCTTCTAAGAGGGTAGAAGGATTACATATGATTGTACTAGATACAAAAGTAAAATAATGAACAAACTGATGAAGATTGTTTATCTGGGAGTTTTAAACCCAGAATCTTCCAAACAATAGAATGCTGAAAATAGTAAAGACTAGCTAAGGTTTAAAAGACTAGCATTTAATGAAACCTTACTGTGTCTAAGCATGGTAGACATTTTATCTCATTTAATTTTCATAAATAATCTGTGAGATAGATATACTCATCATCTGCATATTACAGGTGAGAAAACGGAGGCACAGAAAAGTGAAGTAATTTGTCCCATATTCCCAAACTAGCTATATCAAAGCCTGATGTTTTGACACTGGATGCTTTGAGCTTAGAGCACGTTTAATATTATTATTATTATTTTTTTGCTGGACATTTTGAGCTTAGAGCACATCCTCTTTTATGTTATATTCCTGTGCTCATGTGTATTATCTCATTTAAAATGCACAATCCTATGTGGCCTATATATCATTGCCATTCAGTATGTGAGGAGACTAAGGCATAGAAAGAATAACTTTCTCAAGGTCACCAAGTAAGTAAGTTGGAGTCCAGTTCAAACCCAGGCAGCCTGACCCCAGGGCAATGCTCTTAACCATAATGCTAATGGAATTATTCTAAAATGATTTTAAAAACAATCGTTCATTTCAAAATCATGGTATTGGAATGACTGAGAAAAGACTTGCTATGGCACAGAGTACACTGTGATGGGGTAACCCCCCAGGCTAGGAATGACCCAGATATGACCACTGGTCATGGCACAAGGCCCTTTCTGAGCAATACAGGCAGGGCAGAGCCTGCCATGATGGAAATCACAGTAACATCATGGAAGTGGCGCTGGTAAAAAAAAAAAAAACAAAACAAAAAAAACAAAACTCTACCCTATGTGCATCGATTACAAGCTGTGGTGGCGAACATCTGTTTTATAGCCCTAAATTGCATTCGTGCAAATATTTATCATTCATCCCCTGCCAAATCCACAAAATGGAAAAACAAACCAAAGGGAAACCTCCAGAGGATGTGGAGTCTTGCCAATTGTTGTGCTCTTTGGGCTTAATATATCCAAATCTTAGTAATGCCAGGATTTCCAGTAATCTGGAATATCCGCTACCCTGTCCTGAAAGCCCTCTTCCAGCCGTGGGCCACCCAACTTGGGTTCGCTCAATTTCCCCTTTCACCTGCAGGTGGCAGCACGAGTGCCAATCGCTGTCGGGCGAGGGTGCTCAGTAGTGGGAGCCCAATAGAGTAATTTAGGGTTAGAGGTGAGATTGGGGTTAGACACAGAAATAAGATCACATGAACTCCGACTTGGGATGGAACACGTCATCCAGTAAACCCTCGAGCCGAGCTCAACTGGAAACTCCACCTGAGCGGGCGTCATGGGCCCTGGAGCCCGGCGGCGCAGGGCCGCCTTGGGCGGGGCGGGGCGGGCGCAGTGCGGTTTGCCCGCCTGTACTGAAGCCTCCGCGGGCCCGAGGCGGGTAGGGCCTGCGGCGGTTTCCCGCGTGGGTATCCGTCCCTTCGCGGCCGTACTGCAGGCGCCAGGGTCAGCCCAAGGCCTTACAGGGCTGCACCTTCGGCCACCGAGGACCCGAGCCCGCCGGCTGCGCTCCCGCGCTCTCCCGCCTGGGAACTGCGAGGCCCGCGCTGCACCACCCAGGGGGGATGTCTGTGGGCTCCACCAAGCTGACTTCTCCCGTACTGCAGGCCCCTGAAGGAGCGGAGAAATCGACCTGGGTCTGCAGCCGAGGGACAGGAGGCTTCTTTAGTCCTGAGAGCGTGCGGGTTATTTTGTTCCTTACCTTTCCTGCTTAGGGACCTGTCCTCCTCGGTCTCGTTCGATGCCTTCTCTCCTCCTCTTGAAGGATGCTAATCACATTCAAGCCAAAATATTAGACACTTTTCTGCGGCCTTCCTCAAGAATGCTTGCATTTGTTAGGAAGGGAACTGGATACAACTTCATAGATATAAGGGTGTAATTTCAGACATGTGCTTTTCTTTCTAGGACTCTTTAAATTTCACTCCATAACTCACAAAATTGGCTCATGCCTTACAACTATCTGTGGCTGAGAGGCAAGTCGGACTTCCTGGTAAACCTTCTTCTCTTAGGTGAAGCATAGAGCTGCGGCCTCATTAACCTGAACAGCAATTGGGAGCCTCAAAATAGAAAAAGCAAAACTTGGAAACTTTTATTTATTTGTTTATGTATTTGTGTATCTATTTATTATTAAGACAGAGTCTCACTCCATCACCCAGGCTAGAGTGCAGGGGCATAATCTCGGCTCACTGCAACCTCCACCACCTGGGTTCAAGCGATTCTCCTGCTTCAGTCTCCCGAGTAGCTGGGACTACAGGCACCTGCCATCATGCCTGGCTAGTTTTTTGTTTTGTATTTTTAGTAGAGACAGAGTTTCGCCATGTTGGTCAGGCTGGTCTCGAACTCCTGGCCTCAAGTGATCCGCCCACCTTGGCCTCCCAAAGTGCTGGGATTACAGGCCTGAGCCACCATGCCTGGCCAGAAACTTCTTTAATCAACACTGATTCTCCAGGAATAGCAGTTGCTTTTATTCAGTTACAGGCTTGGGAGACACTCATTACTCATATGGTCTTCAATAGGTAAGTATTAATCCCTGGTGTTTATGCCATGATAATTACCACTTGTGAACAATGTAGCTGGTGTCCATTGTTCTCCACAGGTATTCCAAGACTAAGACTCCTTAACTAAATAGATGCCACACTCCTCTTAGTTTACCCTCCGTCCCCTTAGTCCCCCACCTCTATGAAAGCAGGTATAATTATTCGCCTGTAAAATTATTTTTCCTCCTACTTTCCTGACTGAATTCAACTGCCTTTCTGTCTACTCAACCTTCAGGTGAAGATTTCTGCCTCTACCCCTCCCGATGTCATCTAATTCCTATAGACTCCTCCCTAGCCTGACCACCTAGGAATGACTGTCTGTCTAGATCATACATTATGAAATTTGATTATAGTTGATTAAACACATTGTTAAATGTTGCCCTGACTTGTTTTCATTCTACTTTCTGAAAGTATAATCTGAACTAGGCTGTAAGTTTTGAGATAGCAAGAACCATATTCATTAATCCCAGGCTTAATAAGATGTATTAAAAAGAGACAATAGATATTTGATAGATGAGTAGGAAGATGAAACTTTATTGATGAGAATCAGGAAATGTCATCTACTCAATCTTTCCATTAAAGTTTCTTGAGTTTGAACTTTATGCCAGATCCTGTGCTGTAGAGGAAATTAAACATGAGGAAGACATGGTCCTGCCCTGATTTGTAGGAGATAAAGCATTTACACAGCTCATGAGAAGGCGGTATAAATGCCTCAGAGTGCTGGAAGCAGAGCCCTACCATTCAGAGGAGCAAGAAGAGAGCGCTTGTGGCTGGGGGTCAAGGAAAAGTTCACAGAGAAAGCAGCACCTGAGTAGGGCCTTAGAGTCTAGGAGGTGCTTTCAGAAGGCAAAGATATTGTGCCAAAGTTAGGCAAAGGGAACAGTAGGAGCAAAATTAGGAGGAGGGGAAATAAGTCGTAAAATTTATATGGGAAAACCAAGGAATTCAGTTTGACTGCAGTGATGTAATAAAAGTAATAAGAGATATTTATCAGGAACCTACTGTATGCTAGCTACTATATACTTTATATATTTTTTAATCTTATCCTCACAGTCACACATGAGGTAGATGCTGCTAATACTACCATTTTATGGATGGGGAAGCAGAGGCTCAGATGACTTAAATAATTTACCCAAGGCTATAGCACTGTAGGTTGAGATTCAATTCTGAAGCCATGCTATTCCCCCTCCAAGATATGTGTGGGAAGAAGAGAGAAGTAAGATTAGGGAAATTGTTTGGTAGATCGTATTAAATTGTACCTTAAATGTCAGAAGTCGATTTGGTTAAGTAATAGGAAGCCACTGAAGATTATTGAACAGGTAAGTCACCTAACTAAAGTCAAACTTTAAGAAGATTGATTGGTAAGATGGATTGGAGAGAACAGAGACAGAGGAGGAGTAGGAAAGACCAAGTAGGAAGTGAATGCAAATGGGAGATAAAACTGTTGACTCCATTCACAGTCTGAATGCAGCAGTGAGAATCCAGAGTAAGAAACTGTCATGAGAGACATGTCAGAAGTAGCTTCTTTAGGGCTTGGTGACTTGGTGAAGTGGAGGGTGAAGGAAAGTGTTGGTAGTGACGCCAAGGCATCAAGCTGAATCCTGAGGAGATGCAGCACTGTGCAGGTGGGAGGAGGTAGGCTGAGCTGTTTCCAGATGGCTCCTTTTGGTTGCTTAGTCATGTTGGTGAAAATGCCCTGGACTATATTTTGGTGAACATGTAAAACAGACAAGGGAGATGCAGGTCTGGAACACTGGGAAAGGGCTAGGCATGAAGTTATCAGATCTGGGAATCTTCACAGTGAAGCCAAGGGAGAAGGCACCTAGGGAGTGAGAGTAAAGAGAGGAAAAGAAAGAATCTAGATGGAACTTTGGGAGGGATTTTATTCAGGGAGCAGGAGGAAGACAGGTCACAGAAGACAGGAGAACGACCAGTCGGAGAGGAGCGAGACTGCGAGGATATCAGGAAAGCTAATGGGAAAACATTTTAAGGCAGAGGGTAGTCACCAGTGTCAAAGTACTGTAGAAGTCAAGGAGGATGACAACTGAATTGCTTTAGCATCTAAACGGTCACTGGATATAACACTAGGGAATGAGACAAATACATTATGGCTCATGTATGTGACAGAATATTCCACAGCCATTAAAAGGTTTGCAAAGAACAGGGATTTAGCAGAGTTGAGCTAGTTTATAACATAATGTTAAGTAAAGAAAGAATGAGGAAAGAAGGAAAGAAAAAGAAAAAATAAAAGTGTAGGAGAGAATACAATTATGTTTATAAAACATCATTCCAAGTTTATTTTGTCTGCATACCTTTGAAACACAAACAGAATATTAACATATACTAGGGATTTTTCCTTTGTTCTCTGCCAGGCTCTTGTGCTTTTATTGAGTGAAGCAAGGTTATGAGCAGAGCCATGGAATTGGAATTTGGAAGACTGGACTGCTTGAAATTAGAAAGGTCCTGGAGCTACTTGCATGAAGGATCAGGGAAGACCAGGAAGAGCATAGCAAGGGGTAGGAGTAAAAGTGTTGTGAAGAAGGCAGAACGGCATGGCTAGGGCAGAGTTTGGGAGTGAGTCAGAGAAGGGAAACATTGGCTGGGTTAGTGAGACCTGGAGGACACAAATGGATGTAAAGGTCTTTTGTGCTGGTGTTTGCCAGACTTAAACAATGTGATTCTTTGTGCTCTGTATTTGAAAAACTAAAGAAAAAAGTCTAAATTTATTTTTAATGACTTTTTGAATGTTGAATAGATGATTCACTTTTTAAAAAAGCATTCATAATGGATAATTTCAAAGCATACACAAAAGCAGAGAAAACGTTTTAATGTACCTAATTCACTCATCATTTGACTTTAACAATTACTCGTGCATGGCAATCTGTTTCACTATACCCACACTTATTTCCCCCACCCCATTACTTTGAAACAGTCATTCCATCTATAAATATTTCAATAGCTATATCTAAAATAAATGTTCCTTATGTAAACATAGTACTATTATCACACTTTATAAATAACAATAATTTCCTAGTATTGCTAATAAATATTCAGGATTTTCAGATTCCTGATTATCTGTCTTATAACTTTTGTACAGTTTACTTAAATTGGAATCCACACAAAGTTCACCTTTTGCAATTGGTTTCTCTAGCTTATGAACATCTTTTTAAGTTATAGATTCCCCTTTCATCTCTTTTATTGTTCCTTGAATTTTTTTTTTTTAAGAAATTCACAGTCTGAATTTTGTTGATATTTCCATGGTGGTATTTAACATGTTCTTCTATCCCTGGTATGTCCTGTAAATTAGTAGCTTTATCTCTGGCCAGATTGTGGGTAGTTTTTTTTTCTTCTTTATATCTTTTCATATTTTCTAAGTTTTCCACTCATCATTCCTTAATTTTATATTTAGAATTTATGAATAAAACAAAGTTTAAGATGACTTTAGTAGAAAGCTGTTTTGAAAGAATGGCTTTAGAAGTTAATTAACAGAAGGACAATTGGTGAAATTCTAATAAAGCCTATGGTTTAATTAATAGTATTATCTGAATGTTAATTTCCTACTTTTGATAAATATCCTATGGTTATTTAACATGTTAAAATTTGGGGAAGCTGGACAAAGGATATATGGGGACTCTTCAGTTTTTTGCAACCTTTTTAAAAAAACTGAAATTTCAAAATAACAAAATTAGAAAAAAGAAAGAGGAATTTTAGTACAGTGTTAGAGACTGAAACTAGACTATAGAAAGTTAAGAAACAAAGAGGAGAAAGAAAAGGTAACCTGTTGGAAACAGTGACCATTAAAAAAATGGAAAGAAATTAGGAAGTAGCTGAAAGAAGTGGTATGATCAATATTATTTTTGATTTTTTTTGTTTTGTTTTTAAGGCTTGGAAAAAAAATAACAAATAAAGAAAGAAAGAAAGAAAGAAAGGCTGGGCATGGTGGCTCACATCTTGTTATCCAAGCACTTTGGAGGCCAAGGCAGGTGGATCACCTGAGGTCAGAGTTCAAGACCAGCCTGACCAACATGGTGAAACCCCGTCTTTAAAAAAAAAAAAAAAGGCTTGGAAAGATTTTAAGGTTTTTGAGCTTGTAGGCAAAATAAGCCAGAGACTTTTGAAGATGTAAAAAGTTAATAAAATTATGTATATGCATGTTAAATACTCTGTAAGAATTTTTTTTTTTTAATGATATAATTGGTACAATAAGAAATGGGATCCAGAACAGAGATGGGTTTTCCTGGGCAAGGAAATTAAAACACCACCTCTTCTTCTGAACATAAGAAACTCCAAAGTAGAGAGAAACAGAGATGAGGTAGTAGATGCCTGAAGACTTTTCACTTTACCGGCAAATTGAAGTGACATCCTTGGCTGATGGTAAGAGGCACTGGGATGGAGCTGAAGACTCATGGAGCCTGGAGAATTCCTTGCAAGGGCTGGGAGGGAAGCAACAGGAAGCTAACTCCAGATGGATAACCATGGAAGCAGGAAGAGCCCAGATGGGGTTGCGGAGTGGGAATACTTAGCGGGTCCTATGGTACAGTTATGACACCTTTTCTAGCAAAACTTGGCAATCCTGGAGTGAGCAGATGGTGGGTGACCTAGAGTGAGCACTGCCATTGGGAACACTGGCAGGTAAAAGGGTCAAGTGTCCCAAGGATGTTAGCAAGGGCAGTGCAGAGTAGCTGATGTGGGTCCAGGCTGAGCAGGACAGTGAGGGAGGCCAGGAATGTGCTTGTCCTTGGTCCCGTGTGGTTATATCAGCCACCATGCCATTGACCTTCATATATTGGGTTCTTGGAAATTATTTGTTTAGCCAAGGAAGATAGTTATTTCAGCATAGGTGAAGCCACAGAATGATAGAGTGAGGGTTTGCCTGTTTTTATAGATTGTTCCTCCTCTTGCAGCTCTAACTTATCTGGCTGAGCCACCAGTGGATCAGTAATGGCTCCAAAGAAATGAGTCTCCCTTCTCCTCTGGGGCTTCACCCACAGTCTGACATTCTTGGCACCAATTCCTTTATCAGGTGGGGAGAATGTAAATTGCTTCTCCTAGAGATAACATCTTTTCTATTCAGCAAGGTCCAATCACAAGTCAGTTCTTTGATACTTCAGGTGGATTCTGGGAGCAAACTGGCCAAGGACTTAGAAAAGCTACCCCACACTCACTCCTCGAGTACAAAGGCATCCTATATGTTAGAAGCACATGCTTCACTCTGTAACCACTACTTCCAGCCCGTTCAGGAGGGTGACTTTGAGAAATCAATCCTCATGAGAAAGTGAAGAAGAGGTAATTGAAGGCAGGAATGTGTTTCCAAAAACATGGTGTATTAGTTTCCTATGGCTGCCATAATAAAGTACCACAAACTGGGTGACTTAGAAGTTTACTGACTTACAGTTTTGGAGGCCAGTAGACTGAGATCAGGGTGTCAACAGGACCGCTTCCTTCTGTTGGCATTGAAGGATCTGTTCCAGGCTTCTCTCCTTGGTTTGTAGATAGATAGCCATTTCTCCCTACTTTCCTTTTCATCATCTTCCCTTTACGCTTGTCCATGCTGGTGTGTCCAAATATCCCCCTTCTAGTAGATTAGAGTCCACCTTATCACCTCATCCTAACCTAACTACATCTGCAATGACCCTATTTCCACATAAAGTTACATTCTGAGGTACTGGGGGTTAGGAATTCAACCTATGAATTTTAGGGGATAGATAATTCAATCCATGACAGATGGATTGGCATAGTCTCTTCTTTCTCTTCCCTGGGCACTTACCTCCTATAGGCTTTCATTACCATCTTTGTGAGATATTGAAATTGCCTTCCTTGAATCCCTGCCTCATGTCCTTCAACCTCCAGTCCACCTTGCATATGCCTGTCAAATTCATCTTTCTAGAATTTCCGCTTCTATCATGCATCTTGATTACAAACCATCCATGGTTCTCCATTGTCTAAGGAAGTGGTTCCAAAACTTGCCAGTTTATTGGACTCATGTGGAAAGTTTAAAGGCATATAGGTTCCTGGGCCCTTCTCTGATATTCTGATTTATAAAGTCTGGAGTAGGGTCTCTGGTATTGAAAACAAATCTCTAGATGACTTTGATCATGGGATCCACTGATATAAAGAAGAAATTCAAATTCTCCACACTCTGGTTGAAGTTTACTCTTCCACTTCATCATTCTAGAACCCTTTGCCTACCTACCAGCTGCCAACTTGCTGTGATGATCCTGCTCCAGTGTCATCTTCATATTGGACACCTTAGGAGGTGCTCCCTCCTCCACTCCTCCAACTGGCTCTTGTCCTGCTCTCCTCCCACCTTTTCTTTGAAGTTTCCCACCACTCCATCCCATTGTCACCTCCCCCTTCTTCACCTCCTGTATCTTCCTGTCTATGTTACTGCCTAGGCAGAGCGCTCCACCTTCTGAAAGTTCATAGGTCATAGAATCCCAGGGCTGGGAGGGCCCTGGATTTCCTATGTGTCTCAAAGGTCTTCCAAGTTCAGAAGAGGAAACTGAGTCCCCTACATGATATGTTCAGGGCCATACAGTCGTATAGCTGGGAAATGGTTCAGGGTGTGACTCCAAACAAGAGGATTGTATAAGATGCTTAGGCTTCTACATCTCCTCTCTCACTCCACACAGCCAGGTGATTGTCTGCTCTGCCAGGGAACTGGGGCAATTGGCTTCTCTGCAGAGGCTGACTGAAGAGGCCAGGGAGTTGGGGACTTGGTATGGCAGACGGCAGAGCAGAAGCACTGTATTTAAAGAGTGATATTAAGTAAAAGTTCACAAGCCGAGCAGGCTCCCCTCCTTACAGTGCACCATCATCAGGAATACCTAAAACAGGAAACAGAGTCACTTCTATCCAGAGAAACTGACCACTCTAAGAGAAAATACTGACAGAAAGGACTCATCAACAAACTTGCTGGGTCCCCACCTAATCATCCTCTAGCAAGGCAAGACCTGACAATCAGCAAGCCCTGCTCACATGCATGAACTGTCGATCAGCCTTTTCATTTCTCACTTTCACATGTGAGTAAACAGTCATGGATCACCAGAGACCACAACAAACAAACAAAAACCAAAGGGAAGTCCTAAAGTCCAGAGAGAAGCATAAAAAAGAAAAATAGTTTACATACAAAGGACCAAGAGGCCGAATAACATAGGACTTTTCAATAGCAACTTGAGGAATTAAAAGACCATGGAACAATATCTTCAATATACTGAGGAGAGTAGTTTCAACTTAGGTTTTTCTTACACAGACAAACCATCCATAAAGTCTGAGAGCAGACAAATGCAGACACTCAAAAATGCTTATCTCTTGTGCATTCACTCTCAGAAAGATACTGGAGAATGTGAGGCTCAAAAATGATTAAACCAGGAAAGAGGAAGATTGGGATCCAGTAAATACAGGATTTGACGTAGAAGACATTCAGAATAATGATAGGGAAGGGAAGTTCCAGAACGGCTGTGCAGCAGGCCTCAAGAAGAAACAATCCGGTTTGTAGTAGGAGGGGTACAGGGCTCCATGGGGAAGGAAAATAAAATAACAGATGGTCATCAGATACATTTGAATATGTGGAAAATTATATCAAGAGGCTGTTAGAGAATATGGGAAGTAATCTTAGAAACAAAGAAGCTAAACATAAAAATACAAGAGGACAGAGGACTGCACTGAAGCATGTAGTCATGACAAAAAAATGAGCTGATGGGTTCCTGATGTGTTTGACTGTATTGAGAGGAGTTTTATGTGAGAATTTGGGGAACGAAATTGAGATGAAGAAAGGTAGGCAATTATTAAATGCTGGAAAAACAGTAAGTTGTACAAGAAAGGAAATGTAATCATTGTACACTATGTGACTCAGCTGCAAATAATAATCTATATTAAAAATAATGTTGGTCCTCGCTGCTGTCGCCACCAAGACCAAGATGGCTGCAAGACTCTGTGCCCTTCTCAAGAATGCCTGGGCCAGGGAGCCAGTCCTGGTTGTGTCCTTCTTCATCGGGAGCCTCACTGTAATTCTGCCCCCAATCAGCCCCTACTTCAAGTACTCTGTCAAAGACAAGGCCACGTCCTACAACTGCATAGTGCCTGTCTGCCATGATGGGAACATGCCCGACCTACCCAGCCACCCCCAGAAGCCCCAGGGGCCCAGCCTGGAGTGGCTGAAGAACCTTCAGCACCTTCCCTGGCTCCCAATAAAAATGTGAAACCCCCCCCAAAATAATGTAGAGAATAAAATAAATTTAAACAAAAATGGAAATATAAATATATTGGGAAGATTAGTGCAGGGAAATTGTGTGTGTGTGTTTCAGTTATATTGTTTCTCAGCCATAAGCTCACTTTTTTACACTCTGTGATGCTGGGGCTGGAACTCTGCAAACCGCATTTTTTCCTTGCTGGCTGTCTCCATGTTAGACTCACACAGTATGGAAATTAGAGGGATGCTGCAGAGCTGGAGGAGAAAAGAACTTACATCTTCCTGTCTGCTTACTTCTCTCTCAGTGTTCATTCATTCGTTTATTCAACAAATATTTCTTTAAAGACTATCGTCTGGCCCGGCACTATTCTAGGTGTTTACCTTCCAGTAGGGAAAGAGAAATAATAAACAATATACGTAAATAAATAAATAAATAAAGTATATGGCATTATGTGGAAAAAAATAACAAAGAGGATTAAGGGACATTGGGAGTGCATGGGTGAGGTGTATTATAATTTTATTTTATTTTAATTTTTTGAGATGGAGTCTCACTCTGTTGCCTAAGCTGGAGTACAATGGCACAATCTTGGCTCACTTCAGTCTCCGCCTCCTGGGCTCAAGCGATCCTCCCACCTCAGCCTCCTGAGTAGCTGGGACCACAGGTGCCTGCCATCTGCCTGGCTAATTTTTGTATTTTTAGTAGAGACAGAATTTTGCTATGTTGGCCAGGCTGGTTTCAAACTCCTGACCTCAGGTGATCCACCCATGTGGGCCTCCCAAAGTGCTGGGATTATAAGCATGAGGCACCGTGCCTGGCCTATAATTTTATTTTTATTTATTTTTTTGTGACAGAGTCTCACTCTGTCACCCAGGCTGGAGGGCAATAGCACAATCTCGGCTCACTGCAACCTCCACCTCCTGGGTTCAAGCAATTCTCCTGGCTCAGCCTCCTGAGTAGCTAGGACTACAGGCACCCGCCAGCATGCCTGGCTGATTTTTGTATTTTTTATTAGAGTTGGGGTTTCACCATATTTACCAGGCTGGTCTTGAACTCCTGACCTCAGGCAATCTGCCCACATCAGCCCCCCAAAGTGCTGGGATTACAGGCATGAGCCACTGTGCCCAGCCTATTTTTTAATTGTAATTAATTAGTATTACTATTTTGAGACAAAGTCTTGCTCTGTCACCTAGGCTGGAGTGCAGTGGAGTGATCATAGCTTACTGAAGACTCAGCCTCCTGGACTCAAGTGATCTTGCATCTGTCTCCCAAGTAGCTAGGATTACAAGTGTGTATCCCCATGCCTGGCTAATTCTTTATTTTCTTTTGTTGCAGAGATCCAGTTTCACTATGTTGCCTAAGCTGATCTTGAATCCCTGGCTTCAAGCAATCCTCCCACCTTAGCTTCCCAAAGTATTGGAATTACAGATGTGACCTACTGTGTTGAGCCTTATTATTTTTATTGACACAAAATAGATGTACATATTTTCAGTGTACATGCAATAATTTATCACATTCCTATAACTTGAAAAGAGCAAATCAGTGTAGTTGGGATATCTATCACCTTAAATACCTGTCTTTTCTTTATGCTTTTCTTTCTGATCACTTTTGGTAGTGTGGACATTTTAACAATGTTTCTGCTAGAAGCAATTATTCTCTTACATATTTAACTAGATGTTAAATTATGGTCTATTTTGAAATAGACCATAGATTATTGTAAACTATAGCCACTCTACTGATTTATCAAACACTTGGTCTTATTTATTCTATCAAACTGCATATTTTTACCCATCAATCAACCTCTTTTTATCTCTCTCACTCCCTAGCTTTCTTGGCCTCTGGTAACAACCAATCTATTCTCTGTCTTCATTAGATCCACTTTTTTAGTTCCCACATATGAGTGAGAACATATGATGCTTGTCTTTCTGTGCCTGGCTTATTTAAGAAGAACACGCTTTTGGCTTTGTGGTTTCATGGTTTGCCCATCACATTAATTTTCTGTGTTGAATGACACTCTTTTGGTTGTGACAGAAACCCAACTCGAATTTATTTGTGAAAGAAATAGAAACAGGATGCCTGCTCAGATTGCGTAAGTTTGAATACCAACTCTACGTGGTCTTTGGCATATTACTTAACCTCTAAAAGCCTCCATTTCCTCATCTGGAAAATGGTACCCATGTTCTCTGGAGATTGTTATGGGAGTTGAATAAGATAAGAAATGGGCCTAGCACATGTTAATCACTTGATACATGGTGCTAGTCTCAGCAGTAATTGAGTAGTAGCTGGTCACCCGAGGAGTGGAGGAAGTTATGTTGTTAGCATGTTATTCCTAGAGGAAGTTGGAAGGCAGGGAGTGAGGCAGACCTTTTCTTTCTCACATGTGCACACCCCTTTGAACTCCACCATAACCTGCTGTAAGAATTGCTGGTGTAGACAGCCATCCTGCTAATACCCTCCTCTACCATGAGTCCCCCAGGGAGCACAAGAGGCCATGACTGACTATTTCTTGACTAATGGTCAGGCCACTATAGCCAGAGTCCAGCAGAACCTCAAACTCCATCAGCAATGAAGGGAGATTTTGCCACAGGTTGTCGGGGCAGCCAAGAGCTCTCCAGTTTGAGAGAGTAGTTTCAGATCTGCTGAGACACAAAAAGTCATGTAAGACACCTCTGAGAGTTTAGGTCTGTTCATTCTACCGAGGGTACAATTGCACATTATATTTATGTCCTATGCCCATCTTTTGTCTTTTGTGTTTTTAAATCAAATCCATTTTGAGGGGGATATTTAACATCTAGTTAAAATAGGTTATGAAAAAAACAGCCAAAGTCCAGTAAAAAACCTCTTGGGAAATGACCTTAATCTCTAGTTTGTAGATCTTCACTGCTCTTACTAAATGTTCAAAAAAGTTTTTGTTTTTTGTTTGTTTGTTTAGTGATTAGTATGCACACATGAATTAGGGAGTATTACTAAAATCAGGAAAAAGGAAGAAAGCAGATTAGGCAGAGGGAGAACTTGGCTGTGATGTTGTCACAAAGCCCTCAGTGGATCCCATAGAGAGTGATGAAGCTAGGCTTGACTTTCAGAGTTGTGCAGAGCTGGGGTTAAGAAGGTCCAGCCTCTTGCTTATAGCCATTACTGGATAGTGAATAAAAAGAAAAAAAAAAAAAAAGAAGGCCCTGCCTCAACAGCCCCCCACCCCAGCCCCCACACTACCTAACTGGATAGACATTAGATGTTATGTTCTAAGGATCTTAATGAAATAGTTGTTGAAACATATCTGAGATGCAGTAAATTTTGGTCTGCAGAATCAAGTCAACAGTAAATTTTGGTCTGCAGAATCAAGTCAACATTGCCTCAGTCAGAATTTGTGATGAACATGTACAAATAGTCAGATCTCACTTGAGACAGCCTAGTTTGAAAATACACACAGGTTCAGAAGGGACACGCTGTTTCTCACCAAGTCCTAGGTTAGGTGATGCCAGTATAAGGTGATTGCTCCTCCTAGGCTCCAGGTCTGTAGCCTAGGTAAAGCTGCCACTTGTGTGAATAGTGGAGGCTGGCTTTGGACTTATGATCCAAGCAGACAGGTTTTTCCCAAGTATGGTTAACTGAGTCACAAATGATCATACCCTGTATAACCCATTTGTGTTTTTTTCTGACCAAAATAAAACTTTCCATTAAAACTGAACAACAATGAAACAATTTCTAATCTCTACCTTATGCACAATCTGCAATTTAGCACAAGATTTAGAGATAGAAGCATCTCTTAGGATTTTGTTTTTGTTTTTTTCCCACCCATCTGCTTCAATAACTGGAAATCTTTGTTTAATCTGATTCCAGGTCTTTCCTTGTGTTTGAGAAAACATTCAGACTGCATCTTCTGTGGCTTCTCCATGTCCCAGTTGCGACTTCAAGAACTCTGATCAGTGCCATCAAAGTTGTAATTTAAAGCCTGTGGGAGGCCCAGGCTTTCTCTGTATTAGACAGTTATCAGTCCTCATTATCAAACCACTCATCCCCTTTGTTGCTCTGTATAACAGAAAAAGCAGCTTCCTGCTCCTGGTGACTTGGCAAAACACTGAATAAGAGAGAGAGATTACGGCCTTAGCAGGTGTGCACAGCAGGGTCCTTCCCAAACCCCCTCCCCTCCGGGCCTTCTCTAATCAGGAGTCATTGGTTCCCTTTTCAAAGGAGCCGGTCTACTTGGCCTTATCCCAGGGTCGAGAGTAGCTCAATGATTAAATTCAGTGTCAGAATGTAGCAGTTCTTCCTGCTGGAACATTTCCAGACTACTTCACCACAGCCATTAATTTCTTGAAATTAATTTTTCCTTTAATCTAAGCAGTACATGCATAGCTTTAAAAGTTGATGACACAAGTCTCCTATGAAAAAACAACAGTCTGCTGCCTCATCCACTCCTAAACTCCTTAAGTTTTTTTCTTTGCTGTTTATCTCTATTTTTATTCTATATGATATGTGCATATCATTGGTTTGAGGCATCAATTTTAAACTTTATCTTTTGGCTTTCTCATGAACTACAAGAGATATAACTTCCTTTCTGTTCTTCACCCCCATTTCCTGCCCCTCTTTCTGCCAATATAGCTGTACTGTATTGTTGCTTTGATTAAATCTAACTTCAGATTTATGTTTTTATTATTCAGATTTATATTATTTTATTTCATTATATTATATAGTCATAATATTTAATAATATTTTATAATATAATATGATATTTAAATGGTCATAATAATATAATGAAACATTATTCATTACAGAGCAAAGGCATATATTATAATTCTTTATTTTTATAAGCTTTTGTATAGTCTTAGTCCTTGCCATTTTCTTAAATTACTTGGTTCTTTGGGTAGTATCTGAACATGATTATCCCATTGTTAAGTAACTTAGCAGATAACTTTCCTGCCTCCATCCTCTTGCTTCAGGCTGACTTGTTGCTCTCGGGAACAGCTGTGCAGCATGACTCTGAGCCTTACCTTCCTCAACCTGGAAATCCCTTTTGACTCTCACTTGTGTTTGGTCTCATTTCCTGGATCCCAAGTCTTTCTCTTTTTGATTTATTGACCCTCTCATTTTCATGGAGCATGTTCTTAAATAACTATTCCTGAGAAAGTGTCCATGGGAGAAAAGCGTGCGTGGGAGAAAACATTTTTCTTTGTCCTCATGCTGGATTGATAATTTGGCTGGGTATAGAATTTTAGACTGAAAATAATTTTTCCTCTTAGAATCTGGAAAGCTTTTTTTTTTTTTTATATAATTACATTTAAGAAGTGGCCATTCTTATTCTTAGTTATTTGGATGTAATTTTTTTTATCTTTAGAAATTTCTATTCCTCCCTTGTGTTCTGAAATATGATCATGATATAAGTTATATTCTTTTTCAGGAACCTGATGAGCCCTTTTACTCTTTTTGTTTGAAGCATTTTTTCTGATTATTTGTTTGATAAATTTCTTCTCTTTCAAGTTTCTGCTTTCTCTTTCTAGAATTATTATTAATTGAATATTGGACTCCCTGAATTGATCCTCTAATTTTCCAGCTCATTTTCTTCCCTGTTGTTTGCCTCTTAGCTATTTTGTTTTGTTTTTGGAGATACTTCCTTGAATTTATCTTCCACTTCTCCTGCTGAATTTTTTTTTTTTTTTTTTACTGTGGCTATCATATTTAATTTCCAACTGCTCTTTTAGGTTTCCTGTTTCTCCTCCTCCTCCTTCTATAGTATCTTCTTCTTGCTATTATCTTTCCAAAGAATACATACAGTTTTTCCCCTAAAGTTGTTTTTCTTCTTGTTCTTTTCTTCAAGTCCCTTTTCTCTGTCTGTGCTGGCTTTGTTTTTCACCTTGGGGGTCTTTTTCAAATGTCTGTGGATCCTTAGCCATTCATTAATATTTGAATCAATCACTAAGAAGCTGATGGGGGCTCTATGGGCAGGAGTAGGGCTTGCTTCTGGTGATCTTCTTTGCAGGACTGTGGTTCTTAGTAGGGGCAGCTCCTGGGCAGTTTGGAAAGCTGTGAGGATTTTTAGTTATCACAGTTATTGGGGGGCCTATTAACATTTAATATGTGGGAACCAAGAATGCTAGTTGGATTGCAGGACAGTTCCACACAACAAAGATTGTCCTGTGTCTAGGGCTGCCACCTAAAGTACAGGACACTCAGTTAAAATCGAATTTTGGATAAACAACCAATACATTCTTTGTATTAGTATGTCTGAAATATTATATGTTTATGAGCCAAATCTGGCAACCCTGTTGTGTCCTACTCTATGTCCCACTGCACAGTTATCTAGATGAAAAGCTCTTTACAATGATTTGATTCCTGATATCAGCTTGGCTTCATATATAAATATGAACATTTTTTCACATGGATTTAACATATCCTGTGATTTTTTAAAATGCAACTACTATGTAAATTGAGAGGAGACTGGACTTTGTTTTGTTTAGAACTTAACCAAGGGTTGTCACCATTTAGAAAAACATGTCACTGGCACAGCACTGCTCATGATCAAATATGCAGATAATGGTCTGCAATCATCCCTTTTACCCCGAGGGGTTTTGCTGTACTAACTTTGACCTTATTTCAAGATGGCAAATATAAGAAACATGACAAAATAAAATAAAAATGGTATCCATAATATTCAGTTGAATATGGCCTTCTTTTAAGGTTGAACCTATTCATTGTAAAAAGATGAAAGCATCTAACTGCTTCATTATGTCTCCCAGGTATGCTGCCCATGTGCCTACATAGCAAACCATCTTGGACCATGAACTACTTTCCTTTTTTTTCTCCTTGGTAAGGACATTATAATTAAAAAAAAAAAGTGTAAGTTGATTATTTTAACTATGAATTTAATTTCACATAGTAAAAGATATTTTAATATTTTTGCTTTAAAATGAAGGTTGAAGCTACCTGCAACATCAAAATAATTGATGTCAAAATGTCAAATCTCAAAATAATTATGCTGCATGAAAGAAGCCAGACAAAAAGAGGATATATTGGCTGGGCATGGTGGCTCACACCTATAATCCCAGCTCTTTGGAGGGCTGAGGCAGGTGGATCACTTGAGGTCAGGGGTTCAAGACCAGCCTGGCCACAGGGCAAAACTCCATCTCTTCTAAAAATACAAAAATTAGCCAGGTGTGGTGGTGGGTGCCTGTAATCCCAGCTATTTGGAAGGCTAGGCCAGCAGAATTACTTGAACCTGGGAGGCAGAGGCTGCAGTGAGAGCAGAGATTATGCCACTGCACTGCAGCCTGGATGATGGAGGAAGACTCCATTCAAAAAAAAAAAAAAAAAAAAAGACACATTGTATAATTCAATTTTTATAAAATTATTGAAAATGTAAGCTAAACCTATAGTGACAAAAAGAAGATCAGTGATTGCCTGGCAATGGGGACTGGGACAGAGAACAGCAATGAATGGCACAAGGAAAGTTTTGGGGAATGGTTGTGTTTTTTAACCTTGATTTTGGTGATCATTTCATGAGTGCATGCATATATCAGACATTTCCAAATTGCACATCTTAATCACAAGCACTTTATTGCATATCAATTATACCTCAATAAAACTGTTAAAAATAAAACAAAAAGGAAGGTGTTGATTCTGATGGGGTTGAGGCCAACTGCTACAGTACAATTGTGCAATGACAGGATTTTTGCACTGAGGCACTTCCAAATGTCAGTATCTGTAGGATCTGTAGGGCTTTCTTCCAGTGTGATTCAATTTTCTGAATTAAGATCCTCTAGTCTCTTTCCTGCAGGATATGAACCTGATTGCCAGCATTTTTGGAAATAAGCAGGGGAAGGGTGAGGGGGTCTCACCATTCAATGTGCAGACTTTTACTTTCTTCTCTATTTCAAGCCATCTCCTCACCCTCCCTTCCCCTCTTCCTGCTGTCCCCAATCCAGTGCTTCTCTCATTACTGTTAATATTTACAGATCCCCTTCCCCCAGAATACAGTCTTTAAACATGTTTGAATAGGACTCAATTATAAAAACAAAAGACTTGTTTGCAATCTAGATGAACTCTTGGATGACAGAATCATTTGGTTATTAAGTGAAACCAGAACAGACGTCTGGGGAAGGGGATGGCATTTTAACCTTTTGTGGAGCCATTTCCCCATCAGACAGTCCTCTGCTGCCACTGCCAGAGATAACACCAGGTAGGTTGTGGCAATCTAGATCTTTTCATACCAGGGAGTCAGCAACCGCAGGGCAGGGGCCTGGACGGGATTCAGGTCACGCAGTGTCTAGCTTACTCATGGAGCTTTAAGGTCTTTATAGAAGAGCTCTGCACTGAGATTATCATGAGGCCTGTGAGTGTCTGGGGTCAGCCTGAAGGCAGCATTCTCTGGGTGCTTCTGGCAGGAATCCCCTGTCCTTTATGAAGGCAGCTGTGCTTCTAACACGGTTGCTTTGCAATTATGCAAGCATGCAGGAATAGGCAGCATGACAGCAGTCACAGGCCTCGCCCTTCTGAGTCACCACTACTTTTTAATCCTTTTTTTTGGATACAAGTTTCTTTGAGTTCATCTTTGGAATGGAAATGGTAGCAACTACCACTTGTCACATGCCAGGCACTGCAACAGGCACCTCTCACATATTATTTCAATGATCTCACAACAATACTACTGTTTTTATCCCATTTCACAGATGAGGTGACTGAAACTCGAATAGATGCCCAAAGTCACTGAGCTAGGAAGTGTCAGACACGACCACATCCACGTGGACAGATTCCGAAGCTGGACATTTGACCTGAATCCGAATATTGTTTTCTCCAGAATTCCAGCTGAGAGACTTTTAAGTAGAGCTTGGAGATTAAGGAACAAATCTTTTGGGGTCATTCTTGCTAGGGCTGTGTGAAGACACAGGTGCACACAGGCTACGGTGAAGAGGGGAACCACTTGGCTTCCAGCCTGGAATATAGAGGGGCAATCTTCTCAATAAATCATCATGGCTACCACATTTTGGACTTGCTGCCAGGAGACTCGGGTTCAAGTCCTCACTCTGCTGCTACCTCACAGCGTGACCTGGAATGGTTGCTAATCTCTCACTGGATACTGGGCCCTGGTAGCCTCATCTGTTAAAGAGGATAACTCAACTTGGGTAAGTCCAAAATTTTCTCAGCTTTAAAATGCAGGAATTCCATGTGTCACCTCTCCCAGGAGTATCTGCATCTGTGGAATGAAAGACCTTTGGCTGCTGTCTCAGAGAAGTATTTATGCAGGTAGGGGTCCTTTCCTAATTCATTGGACTCATCCATCTGGAGGAGCTCTCTACCCAAGGACAGCACCTTCTGCACTAGGCTCTGGCAGCAGAGGGGTTAAACAGCAAGCCTTGCCCTGCTCCAGGCAGAAGGGTTATAGGACTTAATCACGTTTCAGTCTGGCTGTCAGGCTGTGACTCACGGTTGCACTGTGATTATGTAAGCACGCAGGAATAGGCGGCATGACAGCAGCCACAGGCCTCGCCCTTCCGAGTCACCACTACTTTTTAATCCTTTTTTTCGGATACAAGTTTCTTTGAGTTCATCTTTGGAATGGAAATGGAAGCACGATTGTAGAGTAGGCAGAACAGGAATTATCCATCAATCAGAGAGAACCCAGCCCTTTAAGAGAAGCTGGAATTAGAATGCGGAATCCCTGAGCCTTGAGCCGGCCTGGGCAAGCCCCCGCTTATGCTCTCCCTGCCACCCTCCTTCCCTCCTGCCTGTGTGCTCCACTTCCTCTCCTGAGACTCCCCCAAGGTACATCACTCCCACCAGGAGCCTCAGGCAGGAAAAAAAGGCCCAGAGAAGGGACCCTCCCTGCGGACGTTCACTGAGTGTGTGTGAGGGTTGGGGGCAGGAATAGGAGTGCCAGGAGTCTGCCTCTGGAGCAATGCCTCCCACAGTATTTCTGTAAGTGAAAGCATAGAAATCTGCTTCTCAGATTCCTCCAATCACCATGCACAGGTCAATCCCTCAGCTGTCATTCCAAGGGAAACCCAGAACTTAGATTTGAGCTTTCTCACCCTCTCCATGGCGGATATCTCCACTGCCAAAGGTTTTGTTCCACCTCTGAGTTTACCACTTTCTTCATGCTTCCTCCTGGCGGTGGTGGCGTCCTGTTGAAGCTTACCTTCTCATCTGCATTTGCATCCACTCCCTAAAAACTACAAGACAAAACAAGAAAATAAATGCTTCCTCCCCTCATTTAACCCACGGTTTTTTTTCCTTCCTGCTTGCAAATTTCTCGAACTTGTGTTTCTGTCCTTGCTGCCTCCACTTCCTCATCTTCCATTTGTGTCTGATTCAACAGGGCAATGAAGTGTCCTTGTGGTCCCTGGCGACCTTCTCATCGCTCAATCCCATGGCCTTTTTTTAGTCTTCATCCAATTTAACCTCTCGGCAACATGTGACATGCTGCCAGCCAGCTGCTCCCTCTTTCTAATGCTCTCTCCTCTTGGCTTCTGTGACCTATCTCTTTACCACTATGTCTGTTTCTCCAATGCCCTCTTCTTGGTCTCTCTTGATAACTTCTCTTCCCTGGCCCGCATGCTACCTATATGGTGTACATCCTCATGTATTTGTAACTAAGCAGGTATTTATTTCCTGTCTCCTTCCCAAGAGGATTTAAATAGGTGGCACAAATATACACTACACGAGGATAATAAAATAGGGAATAAGATGCAAGTGATGGAGAATTAAGAGTAAATTGGCTGGGTGCAGTGGCTCACACCTGTAATCCTAGCACTTTGGGAGGCTGAGGTGGGAAGATCAGTTGAGATCCGGAGTTTGAGACCAGCCTGGATGACATGGCAAAACCCTGTCTCTACTAAAAATACAAAAATTAGCCAGTTGTGGTGGTGCATGCCTGTAGTCCTAGCTACTCAGGAGGCTGAGGCAGGAGAATCACTTGAACCTGGGAGGCGGAGGTTGCAGTGAGCCGAGATTGTGCTACTGTACTCCAGCATGGGTGACACAGTGAGACTCTGTCTCAAACAAACAAACAAACAAAAAGAGTAAATTGTAGCCATAATAAATGAAGAAGACACAACATTATTCCAAAAGCACTATAAAATCATTATTCCACCCAATAAATCTGATCACGTGACTCTCCTACCAAAAAGACCCCAATGATGCATGATTGTCCAACTCCCTATTTAGCCTTTCACCGTCAAATCCCAGTGGGCTTTTCCAGGTCCTTTCTTGTTTTTGAGCCTCACTACAAGCTGATCCCTCTTCTTAAAGTAACCTACTGTCCACTTTCCTCTTCCTGGTGCTGCCTACTTGACAAATAGCTACTTGGTTTTTAAGATGACTTCAACATCACCACTTCTGTGAACACTTCCCCTGCAAAATGTATCACTCCTTTATGGTAGCAAATAACTAAACTTCTGTAAACCTCAGTTTCTGCATCTGGGCAATGGGAATAACAGTAGAACCCTAATTCATTGTGAGAATTAAATTAGACACACATGCAAAGTGCTTAACATAGCACCTGGGATATTGCAAGCATTTATTAGATATCAACTACTATTTTATCTCCTTATAAATGGAGGGAAGTCCATTTTTAGTTCATAAGATGAAGATATGTTCCCAAGTTAATTAGGATCCAATGACACAGCTAGCCTAGGCTGCAGGCTATTCTGTCCCTGCCATATATTCTCTCACAAGTTCTTCTTCCTCAGTCCCTGGCTGTCCCCTTCAGGAAAATCCTTTCTAACTCCAACATTGATTCCCTTAAGTTTAGACACTAATAGCTTATGTAACTTTATTGGCACACATGTGAGCACAGGTACGGTTCTTGACTGACTTCAGCCCTAATCCTGTTGCCTCAGTCTTGCTGAGATCATTGTCTCTGTAACTCACTGCTAAAAGTCTGGTCTCAGCCTGAACCAGGATTGCCAAACAGGTTCAAAAGTCAAGGGGAAAGTGTCCCATGCCAGTAGCCAGCTGGGTAGAGGGGCTGCCAGCCCCAGCCAAGGTGTTTGCTGGCCCTCAGTGCCAGGAAGGCCTGGTTGACCTTAAGTCTGGCTTGCAGGGGCAATGAACTGTGGCAGCTGCCAGGGGTGGGTTCCTGAGGGCCATCTTCTTAGCAGCCTTCTGCCTGCCCCACCTGGCAGGGCATGGATGTGCCCGCAGGCCTGTGTGTGTCTCTGTGTGTGCAATTCTCCTCTTTGGTGGATTCAGGGTCCTTGTGTCATTTTTCAAGGTGTCAGTCAAGAAGCATCCTTGGACTGGAGTCAGGGCCTCACATCACAGTTACTCAGCAACATGTCTTCAACCAGTGGCTGGGGAAAGCTTATAATAATTATGCCAATACTAAGGTATGGTTGATATCGGCCAAAGCGAGAAAAGAAGAGAGACGGCTGAAGAGGCCAAATAGCTCCCATGAAGCCACACAGCTTGTCAGTGGTGCAGACGACAGCCCAGCTCTCCTGACCCTGGGCATAGGTTCTTATTTCCATGTCTCATGCCTCTGTCAGGAAACAGAAACAAACAAAGGCCCTTGGATGATCATACATGGCACCCTACAAATAGAAGCTGCTGTGTTATTACCTCGCACTTTCAGGAAGTGCCTCCTAAGAACATGCTTGGGATGACAGATATGTGGATCTGCCTTAAGGAGGGAAATCTCAGGCCCTGAAAGGAGACATTGCACATGAAAATGAAGAGTGGGCTGAGCGAGCACATGGCAGCCCTGTGTTGGGTTCTAGCTCTGGGATCTCATGCAGGACTCTCTCAGAATCTCCATCTGTAACACAAGAGGTTGGCAGAGATGACGTTGAAGTTCTTCCCCTTAATAAGGGGTTTTCATGCGGTGTCAGGTCGTTCCCCTGAGGTAAGTATTATAAAAACATTATAGTGAACACATGGCATCTCACCTGTGTGTGAAGCTGAAGTAACACTTCCCACTGGATGTTCACATGCCAGAGAATGTTTCATTTTATCTTATTTAATGTAGCACATTCTTTTTCATCCTCCATGGTAATTGAGTGATTGTCTGTGACATCTTCCCTCAGAAGTACTCCAGGTAGAACACCCATCACTTTCACGGCTGACATTTTACCACCTATGGACCTCGGGGAGAGGACCAAGTGGGGTGGTGTCCACCACAGGGACAGACAAGGACAAACCTGGAGAGAAGTGTGTGAGGTCCAGGCACTAAAGGCTCCCAGGGGTGGCAATCAGAGCAGGCAGCTGGGAGAGGCGGCACAAGCTGGCTGCTTGCAGCTGGGTCTGGTCTGGCCCACACAGTAGAAGAAATTCGAAAGAGTTGCTGAAGTTGGAAATCAGGATACTTCACATTAAAAGTCAGGGTTTTGGGCTTCTGCTGAAAAATGGGAAGATGGGGTGCTTTGGGTCAGTATCTCCTTTTGGCCACCTTTGGCCAGTTGCCTCTGTGCAGAGGGTACATACTGCCCAGTCCAGCCAGAGCCCATTCCACCTGCTCTCCTCAACCCAGTCAACGGCATTTGTGGCACCTTCTCTGAGTACCCAGCCTCATGGGGGCTAAGTTCTGCTCAAGAAACTTACCAGGAATTAAATTTCCCAAATATGATGCTGCAATCTGATCCAATTTTATTTGCGCCACAAATGGACTACCAAAAGTTGTGAGATTTTTGCACATTTTCGTGGATCTTGTTTTCAGATGAGGCTATGAAAGCAGAGCTTCTATGCTGGGATCATATGTTTCATGCTAGGCACTGACTGTTCTAAGCATTTTAACTGCTATAGTCACCTCATGTGTGAAATAGCTCCATTTCATGCATAGAGAAACTAAAACACAGAAAGGAAAAGCAACTTGCTCTATGTCACACAGCCAGGAAATGGTCAGACTGGGAGTGGAACCCAGGCAGTCAGTCTCCAGGAGCTCCCATGCAAATACCAACCATCTGGCCCCATAAGATCTTGTCTGTGTTCTCATTTGTGAAAGGACTGCCAAGAATCCCTGCCTCATAGGGAGCAAGTGAGAGAATGCACGTGAAAGCACTTGGTAAATTGCAACGTGCACCATAAATGTTAGTTGTTACTGGTAATTATTATAAGCTGCAGGTCAGGATTCTAGCTGGGGGCCTGTGGCTGAGGCTACCCAACTTATCATTCTCTCTCCAGCTATGACTCTGCAGCTGCAAGAATAGGAAAAGGTGTTATTAGCACCAATTCTTGAAATTCCAACATGGAATGAACAAGGAATTAATTACAGACTACACTGCAGGGTGACCGCTGAGGTGGTTTTCATCAGCACAAAGACAAGTTGATTTCAATATCACTTCCTCCACCACAGAGTTAAGCCCACCCACGGTCTCTGCTCCGTGCTGGGAGGTCTAGGCTTGCCCACTACCGGGAAGAACAGGTTGGTTCACACGCCCTCTCCCTGAGCCATTCCCAGGGCATCCATGGACAGGTGTGCATTTTATTGGCAGCACAGATGCTGACCAAGTGAGCGAGTGGGTGCTGGAATCTAGTGCAGGCTCTATTTTCAGGTTGTGTGCCCTGGTGTGGGCTACACCTGCCAGAGGAAGTAGAGCCTTTCTCTTTGAACAAAGGTGCGTCTGTGTGCCTCTGGTGTGTGTACTCAACTGGTCTGCCCAAAAGAGGCACCATTTTCAGTTCATGCAAAGGCTTCACCTAGGCTAGCGGAGGCCATAGTTGTGCACCTGAAAGAGGCAGACAACATAGCTGGGCGTGGTGGCACATGCCTGTAATCCCAGCTACTCGGGATGCTGAGGCAAGAGAATTGCTTGAACCTGGGAGGCGGAGGTTGCAGTGAGCTGAGATTGCACCATTGCACTCCAGCCTGGGTGACGGAGTGAGATTCTGTCTCAAAAGGGGGAAAAAAAAGAGGCAGACAATAGACTTCTTGCTGCTCAGGAACCCACCCTTACACCCAGCTCCTGATTCCTCATTAAGGCCCATGCTCTCCTGCTCTGCAGGCTCACGATTCTGTCCAATCCATATTCTGTCATGATCTTGTGTCATTCATTTTCCCCACCCCATTACAACCTCCTCTGATCCACGACAAGGTGGCCCAGGGCCAACTCCCAAGATCCAAGGCCTGAACCCTATTTGCTGTCCCTCTGGCCTCTGTCCTGGGTTCCTTTCCTGGTAACCTCCCAGTACCCGCCACCTCACTGCCTGCATCTATCAGTTCCCCAGCCACAGACCAGAGAACTATTCCAAATCCTGGAGCAAAGCTGCAAATTCCTGGCTGTAGATAACCTGCCTGACCAGAATTCCAAGAGCAACTCTGATAATATTGCCTGCCACTGCACTCCACCCACCTGTGAGTCTAACCAGCCTGGATAGACTGATTAGTCTAACCGTTCACTGATTGCTTCCACCAGAGCTGGGGATTGTACCTGTGACTGTGACATCAGCCTGTCCTGCCTGGCTGAGTGTCTGGGATCAGGCTGGGCCAGCAGGTCACTTTCCTCAAGACTCATCACACCCTACGGGTGAAGTTGGGCTTGTTTCAGACCTTCCTATCTTGTGACTGGACTGTCTTGTGATTAAATAAACTGTTGTGCTCTGACAAGTCCAGAGGGATGACATAGTGGAATGTGGTTCGTTACCTGGGTCTGCCCCAATACTCCCAGAACACAGAAGGTGCTCAGTACATTGATTATAAACGTTGTTGGCTGTCACTACTGCAGCCATTTTTACCTGAAAGGTGATTTAGAATTTCTGCAGGTGAGTGTGGTGGTGGTTGCAGGGAGTTAAAAAATTCTCTCTCTTCCTATGAGATGCACACATGCCCCCTTAGAGGCGTACCCTCTTGGAATCACTGCAGAGAGTTTCTTTGTTGACATTCACTCAGAAGTGACAAGCACATGTCTAGAGGAAGGGTCAGGCTCTTTCTAACTTGCTTTCTGCACCGTCTCTAGTGATGTGCTTTTTTACTCTCATCAGCTTGGCTGTCTGCCTTTGCTCAGCATAGATAGTTTTGGGGATGGAGGTGGTTGCATCCCAAGCTTGCTATAAGCCTAGGTTGGCTCTGCAGTTCCTAAGATTGGGCTGATCTGGGCTGGACACCCAGCATCCCTCATCCCCCTCCCCTAAACCCAAGCTGGCTGGTGATCCGGAGGTCAATGCTACTCTGAAAAGGGGCCATTCCTCCCTGACAGAGGCCCAGGGAAGCCACCAGATTGGGCTGGACCAGCAGCCCCCTGAGAGGCACTGATGCCACTCTCCAGCCCAGGAGAGGCAGGTGCCAGTCCTGGAACATAAAGTCAAGCTTGGGGATGGCATTGAGTCGAACACCTCCTTAGCCCTCCCCTTAACTACAGGGGCCAACAGGGACAGGACCCATTATTCTTGTTAATACATGGAATATGTCTGCGAAGTGATACGGCACATACAAGGACCAAGCCAGAGGGGAAGCCAGAAATCCTGCTGCCTGGTGCCCCCGTCTCCAAGTCTTTGGAGGAGCCACTCTAGGGCTTCGTGTGCAGCTGGCCTTCTCTGGTGATCTCAGTGGTCCAGGCTTGTGCAAGTCCCTCAGGCTCCCACCCACACCCATGCCCCACCAGACGGGCAGGGCCCTGACTCATTCCCACATGATTGGGCAAACAGCTTTTGGAGACTGACCTTGGGAACAGCAGCAGTGAGGCGGGCTGGAAGCTAACTGGGAAGAGCATCCACAGGGGTCGTGCTGGCCTCAGCAGGGCGGTGTTTGGTGAAGTAGGAGGCATTGCACTATACTGTCTTTCTTCCTCCCAGTCTCCTACCCGACTCCTCCTCCCAACCTCTGGAATCCTTGGGCCCATATGTTGCTGCCTTTCACTCCCTAGTGGTCAGATCTTCTACTTGAGGGTCCCACCCAGGGCAATGCTCGCTGCTGGAGACCATCTGTCCAGCTCTCTTCCTCTTGGCTTCCCCACTAGACCCCATTTCTCTGAGCATCCCTAGTCCCCCTGGGTACCCCTGCCTACATCTCCTAGTGCCCCTACCCCTCCTAGTGCCCCTACCCCTCCTTGGGCCCCCACCCTTTCACCCATCCCACATTTCTGTGTACATCCTCTTTTCTTCACCCACATCCCTGTAGACACACACACCTTTTTTGGTATTCTGATTTATTTCCTCTCAGGTAGCTGTTAGGTCAAAAAGGCACTGATAATCTAGGTCACTCTACTTGGAGAAGGAAATCATTGTTGCATATTATCTTTCCTGGTAGCATCTACATCCCTAATTGTGGGAAGAACTGAAAGAGGTCTACCATGGTGGGACTGCAGCCATTAGGTGAATGGAGAAATTTGCAGTTAGAGCTAGCTGAGTCTTCCTCCTCACTATCAGATCATGCTATGTACTGAGGGAATTACCCAAATTGCCCAAGAGAGGCTCTTTCTTCTCTTCCTTTCGTCTCCATCTCTTCAGGCTTCTAAAACCCTGAGTTGTGGCAATGCATGTTTTAAAACGAGGTCCTACTGAAATATAGGCTAATGTGTTCGAGGTCTGGTAAAATTTTCAGAGTGTTTATTTATACACATTCTGGTTTATCTTGGACTGTGTGTTTTCAATTCAGATGCTCTCTGTCTGACTTTTTAACAGATTGTGGGTGAAAAAGAAAAGAAGGGGGAAAGTGACTACTTTCTGCAAGCATAATAATGATATTTTAACTTGCAATTGACCACAAAAGGGCTAGAAAACACTTTCTATGAATGCTTATGCAAATGTTCCAAAGAATCTAGATGAATTCTTATAAATGAATTTCATGATAATTCTGTGGTGAGCTGTGAAAGGAACATAGCTGCAGACAGAAAAACTAGGAATGTTGCTCTGGAAGGGTTGACATATGCTAATGATCTGGACACTTGTACCTAACCACTTTGCCATAGAAAAGCTAAAGGACAACTGTTCTGCTTCTGTATTATTTGGGGAAAACATGGGATTTTGCCAAAGGCTGACTTATACTGTGATGTATGAATGTGATGTGAATGTGTAACCACAACTGGAATGCCCTGCCTGAAGGCAGTTGGGGGCCCAGTGCCTGCATGCAACGGTGTCCTGGAATTCCAGCCCAGTATTTCAGCCCAGTTTGTACAGCAGGTTGTCAGTTTAGGTTTCTGTCAACATCTGTGATCTGATGCTCAGAAAGTCAGAGAATACCATGAAAGACACACAGGGGCCTGGAAATTGCCCCGCTTAAACTGTTGGGACTACAGTTGTCTCACTGCAGTGACTGGTGTGTTTTCTGGGACAGTTTTGATGTTTGGGTTAAGATGTTAGAGGTAGTTAGCATGGTGGCTGTGTAGGAAAAACACTCCTTTTTCCCATGTATCCTCAATACTTCATTTATGACACCGGATTTGTGAGTTCTTCCCACATCAGTCAATTCTCCAACACTCCAGGATACCAACTGGGTGTTCTACAATTTAACTCAATTCTGAGACTATTTGTAATCAATGCAGATCCCACAGGTTAAGGGCTCAGTCCTACCAGACAGCCCCCTACTTCAGATGCCAATCGAAAGTAGTACATCCCCAGGTTACCCATTTTTCTGTCTGACTTGGCTACAAATTGGGAATTCCCACACCTCCTCCCCAGGTTTGATAATTTGCTTTGACAGCTCACAGAACTTGGAGAAAGAACTATGTTTATTGGTTCATTATGAAGGATATGATAATGCATACAGATGAACAGCCAGATGAAAAGATGCACAGGGTGAGGTCTGGAAGGGTTTGATTGCAGGATCCTCTGTCTCCAGTGAGTTGGGGTACAACACATCTTGGTGCACATAGATGTGTTCATCAACCCGGAAGGTCTCTGAACCCTGTACTTTAGTGATTTTTATTCGGCTTAATCAAGTATGCATGAATGATTATTAATTCAATCTCCAGCCCCTCTTCTCTCCTGGAAGATAGGGGTAGGGTGGGGCTGAAAGTTCCAAACTTCTTTTTTTTTTTTTTTTTGAGACGGAGTCTTGCTCTGTCACCAGGCTGGAATGTAGTGGCACGATCTCAGCTCATTGCAACCTCCGCCTCCCAGGTTCAACCAATGCTCCTGCCTCAGCCTCCCGAGTAGCTAGGACTACAGGCGCACCCCATTATGCCCAGCTAATTTTTTTGTATTTTCAGTACAGATGGGGTTTCACCATGTTGGCCAGGACGGTCTCGATCTCTTGACCTCGTGATCCTCCTGCCTCTGCCTCTGCCTCCCAAAGTGCTGCTTTTACAGGTGTGAGCCACCGCGCGCCTGGCCAGGGAGTTCTAAATTTCTATCCACAGCTTGGACTTTTTGGTGACCAGCCCCTGCCCTGAAGCTATCCAGGAGCCCACCAAGGGTTGCTTCATTAGAACAAAAGATGCTCCTATCACCAATGAAATTCCAAGAGATTTAGTCCATGGCTTCCATGTCTAGGTTGCTCATGGTCTACATAACTGTTGAAATCCAGGCATAACATTTGCGTTCCAGGCAGGAAGTAGAAGGAGGTGAGAAAGAGCAAAAAGGAAGGCGCAATCTCCAGCTGCATGTGCTTCTTTAAAGAGTCTTTTTCTGTGCATTGTGCTCCCTGCAACAGCTTCTACTCATGTTTCCTTAGCTAAAATAACATACATGGACACATGATTTTAAAAGAGGTTGAAAAATGTGGTCACTCCTGATAAAATTGGGGTTGTATTACTCAGGAAGAACAGGAGAGTAGTACTGGGTAGGCAAACGGTAATTGTTGTCTAATTATATCTGACACAAGAAGGTTGTGCTTCTGGGTAGTCTCAAATGGTTATTTTTCTATGCTGAGGATTTGGGAGATGCTAAGTCAGGTGAAAAGTATCTGTATATACACAAAGCCCATGGTTGAAACTGTAAGTAGGTTTAGAAATTAATATGGCCCTACAATCCCTTTAAGAGTCCCTTGATCACTGATCTAATCTGTTTGGTCAGCTTTGAAAACAATGGCCCAAGGGTACTTCTGGTTTAAAATGGCACCTGATTAACAGCCTTTAACACAGCATCTCTCAACTTTTCAGTAAAGCATCTAGGAAGCCATGGCAGGGAGTGGTGAGGGGAAAGCTCATAACCAGTCTCAAAACCAAATCTAATGGACAGTGCCAACCCAGAATTCAGAGGGATCTTTAACACAGATGAATGATGGTTAACTTCAATTTATATGGCTCATGAAACAGAGCTTACCCGAAAACTTTAGACCCTTCAGACGTCACCACTGTTTACCTCTTCACTCAAAGACCCAGCTGTCCCTCTGCGATGGGTCCTGTAAACAAATCTACATTGATTCTCCTCCTCCTTCTTTGTTATCTGTTTGCAACTATTTAAAGAGAGCAGCAATTCCCCAGAAGTTAACTAGATACTAAATAGTGGAGAGGGGGAGGTGCATGTATATGTATAGACATTAGGGTAAGGAAGCACAGTAGTACCCCATCCTGGGTTATGTAATCCCTACAAGTAAAGAGCCGCTAGAGTGGGTATGGAGAGAAAAAGCTCTGTTGGAACCCGTCGGAAGTGTACCTTTTCAAGAATCACATTGGCTGAAAGTAGGTGCAGAGTTTAAATGGATGAATATCCAGCAGAAGTCAGGACTGGGCTGGATGTTATGTACTCCAACCTGCTTTTTAGCTGTGGGTCTGAGAACGGAGTTTGACCTTCACATAAATAGAAATGGAGCTAGGGAAAAATCCACACACATAAGTTGTTGTCAATTACTGAGTTAGATAGCATTTGCCTTTTAAAAATGACTTAAACATGACTGAGAGTCAGTATAGCATTGATACTCTGGAGCCAGACCGTCTGGGTTCAAATCCTGACTCTACCACTTACAGCTCTGTGACCATGGGCAAGTTACCTAATCTTGATGTCTCAGCATTCATATTTGTAAAATGAAGTTAATAATGCTTCTTACTTCATAGAGTTGTGTAGATTGCATGAATCAATGCATGAGAAATACTCAGCAGTACACAGTAAGCACTCAATAAATGCAAGCCATATTATGATGATGAAGATTATTTTTAAAAATCATAAGATCATAAGATCATAAGAGAAAGAATCAATATAATATGAAACCTATAAATAAATTACAGAAACAAAGGAAAGGGAATAGCAGATTGAAGATTCAGAGACCAAATGTATTTCAAAAACAACATAAATGCAGGCTCCGAAGGAAAATTTCAGGAGGCTGCTTGATATCTTCAGTAAAGTAAAAGAAGATGGGACCTTTATGAAACAGGACATAAACCCACAAAGAGATAGAAAATAAGATGGCAAAATATTAAAATGCACATTGAACCAATAAAGAACAGAATTAATAACATAGGAGAGGAAAGCAGAAATATGTGAAGAACAAGTTTGAAAAGTCCTCCAAGAATGTAGAGGGAAAGGGAAAACATCATATGAGAGAATAAATACAATTGAAAATTGAGACTACTCAGAACAGAACAAATGGGACAGAAATAATACTTAACTACGGTATAATATAAAATAATATTTTCAGAGTGCCAGAAAGAGCCTTATATGTTAATTAAAAATGATTTCTGGCCAGCCACGGTGGCTCATGCCTGTAGTCCTGGAACTTTGGGAGGCCGAGGTGGGCGGATCACCTGAGGTTGGGAATTCAAGACCAGCCTGACCAACATGGAGAAACTCTGTCTTTACTAAAAATACAAATATTAGCCGAGAGTGTTGGCACATGCCTGTAATCCCAGGTACTCGGGAGGCCGAGGCAGGAGAATTGCTTAAAACACGGGAGGCGGGGTTGCAGTGAGCTGAGATCATGCCATTGCACTCCAACCTGGGCAACAAGAGCAAAACTCGGTCTCAAAAAAAAAAAAAAAGGATTTCCTCTTTTCATATAAAATCAATGATTAAATGCAAAGAGACTCACATGTAGGCACACACAGGCAAAATGAATAAAGCATTCAGGCTGAACAGGCAATTAAAAAAATTAGACTGGCTGTATACATCTCCTCTGTAATACTAAATGCTAACAAGAGATAAAAGCACAATTGTTTGCCAATAATATTATTATCCACCTGGAATATGTAACAGAAGCAGCAGAAAAAAATTCCAGAATTAATAAGCAAATTCATTATCTTGATTAGTTTAAAACTAATATTTGAAAGCAACAGTTTTCTTATTTCCTAGCAATAAAAGTTTACTGGGGTGCTGGGAGACTGAATGACACCTTTGATAGACTCATGGAGCATGGATACAAGGCGAAGGAAGCCTGAGAAGCCCTCCACTCTTTAGACTGAGGCCCCAAAGGGATGTCTGCATCCTAGGAATAACGTTGAACCAGAAGTAAATAGACCTTCAGAGGGGCTGCAACTCAGCTTTACTTATCCAGTCTCTGAAGTTGGATTAAAGTGATCCCAGGTAATGAGTGTTTTCAAGCACATGGCAGAAGTAACATAAATGTGCCCTGGGAATAAATATGATAGAGGTTTAATTCATCAGGAATATATAGCAACACTAAATATGTATGTATCTAATAATGTTATTGTTTGAGCTAATAGCAAAAATACTGTATATTCAAACTTGTGGGATGCAGATAAAACTGTTTCTAGAGGGAAATATGTATAAAATATTAATATATATTTATAATATAACACCTATATATTGAATAATATGCAATAAACATATATGAATTAACTTAATATGTAAAATAATACATAAATATATAAATGTGTATATATATAAACAAGCTTAAAATAGGAGAAATTAGCTGGTAGTATCAAGATTTATTACAAAACTATAGCAATTGTTGAGAAATACTGAGTGCGTGATTGCTGAGAAATCTGAGAAATGCTGAGTGTATGATAAAATTATATTGTTTGCTAAGAAGAACAGTGGTGGCAAGGAAAATCTAGCCTCCCCACCCCTTGGGGCATTCTAAAGTAGCAAAATAGTATATGTATATCATATACTGGTTAAAACAATTCTTTAGGCCGGAACATGTGACCATGCCCCTGTGGCTCCCTCATGGAGAATGCTTTCTAGTTTGTCCTTGATCAGTGCTAAGTAGGCACCAGCTGCTTACCTAGTTTATCTTGGTTCTATGAGAAAACAAAGAACACCTGTTTGTTAATAATAATCACCTGTTCAAAGAGACTAAATACATGGGTCAGAGTCTGCTTGAGGCCCTCAGCCTGGAATGCTGTCAGCTCCCGAGGCTCTCAGCTTGGAAGGCTGTTGGCCCCCAGATAGTCCCACTTTGCTGTTTTATCTGGGTGTCTGCTTCTTAATGCCTTCAGTGCCACCTGGGTGGGGGTCTCTATGGCTGGGCTGGACTTGGTAAGCAATTAAGATTTTGTCATATTGGCTCAAGGATGGGCAAATTTATCAATTAATTAAAATAGTAAAACAAATATGTGAATCCTTAATTATGTCAAAGGTGACACTATAGAGCACAGGTGAAAGGAATATCTTATCAATGAATGTGTGGGGATATTTAAATATCCATTTGGAAAAAATAATACTTGGTTTTGCTTCATACATACACACAAATAAAATATAAGTAAATGATGATTACTATTATTATTATTGAGATGGAGTTTTGCTCTTGTTACCCAGGTTGGAGTGCAATGGCGTGATCTCGGCTCACCGCAACCTCCGTCTCCTGGGTTCAAGCAATTCTCCTGCCTCAGCCTCCTGAGTAGCTGGGATTACAGGCACGCGCCACCATGCCCAGTTAATTTTTGTATTTTTAGTAGAGACGGGGTTTCACCATGTTGACCAGGATGGTCTCGATCTCTTGCCTCGTGATCCACCTGTCTCGGCCTCCCAAAGTGCTGGGATTATAGACGTGAGACACCGTGCCCGGCCGAGTAAGTGATTATTTTAAAGAAAAGGCAAAACAATAAAAATCTTAGATGATAAAAGAATATCATCAGGCAAGACTCCTCAAATAGAATATAAAAAGCACTAACCGTAAAGAAAAAGATTGACATATATGACTGTCTTAGTCCATTTTGTGCTGCTATAACAGAATACTATAGACTAGGTAATTTATAAAAAACAGAAATTTGTTTTCTCACAGTTCTGGAGGTGGGAAGTCCAAGATCAAGTCACCAGCAGCTTGTGTGGGCCTTCTTATTGCCTTCCTACTGCATCCTCACATGGCAGAAGGCAGAAATGGCAAGAGGCAAGAGAGGGTAAGTCTGCTCCCATCAGCACATTTCTTTTTTTTTTAGACAAGGTCTCACTCTGTTACCTAGGCTGGAGTGCAGTGGCATGATCATGGCTCACTGCAACCCTGACTCTCAGGCTCAAGCAATCCTCCTGCCTCAACTTCCTGAATAGCTGGGACTACAGGTACATACCACCACACCCAGCTTATTATTTTTGTATTTCTTTTTATTGAGACAGGGTTTCACCATGTTGCCCAGGCTGGTCTCGAACTCCTGAGCTCAAGTAGTCTGTCTGCCTTGGCCTCTCAAAGTGCTGGGATTACAGGCATCAGCCATCAGCCCCAGCCCCCACAAGCACTTTTTAAAGTGGCATTAATGTATTCATGAGGGCAGAGTCTTCATGACCTAAACAGTCCCCCAAAGATCCTACCTCCCAACACCGTTACATTGGGGATTAAGTTTCCAACATATGAACTTTGGTGAAGAGGAACAAAAACATTCAAACCATAACAATGACTATGTTAAAATAAAAACTTCTGCTCATCAAAAATAACATTAATCAGTAAAAAAGAAAGCCATAGAGGAAGAAGGTGTGCAAAACATTTGGTGAACAAAGGGCTTATGTCTAGAATATGTAAAGGTCCAGAGCTCACAGGATCTTAGGGTATGTTTATGTTCCACTTAGGTAGATAATGACAGTTTTCTGAAATGGTTGTGCCAAGTCGTAACCTGAAATGCAATGAATGGCTGGAGTTAAGGTTTCAGTGAATGCAGATATATCACAAAAGCTAAGTCAGTTATCTTGAGACAAGGGAAGAGCAGCTAGAGAAAACCTGGAACACACTGAGGAGGAAATGGTAGTGGCAAAGCATAAGATAGAAATGAGGAAACTTATAAAATAAAATGAAAATAAAGATCAAAAAAGATTAAACAGAAAATGGTAGATGTAGAAAACAGTCAAAGGAGATCCAACATAGGCATAATTGGCTTCCCTGAAAAAAGAGACAATCAAAACAATGCAAAATGAAAAACATTTAAAATATAATAGAAGACACGTGATTTCTTAATGACCTAGCAATTATATCCTAGTTATTCACCGGGATAAAATATATGTTCACACAAAGACTTATATATGGGCCAGGTGCAGTGGCTCATGCCTGTAATCCCAGCACTTTGAGAGGCTGAGGTGGATGGATCACGAGGTCAAGAGTTTGAGACCAGCCTGGCTAACATGGTGAAACCCCATCTCTACTAAAAATACAAAAATTAGCCATGCGTGGTGGCATGCACCTGTAATCCCAGCTACTTGGGAGGCTGAGGCAGGAGAATCACTTGAACCTGAGAGGCAGAGGTTGCAGTGAGCTGAGACCATGCCACTGCACTCCAGCCTGGGTGACAGAGCAAGACTCCATCTCAAAAAACAAAAACAAAAACAAAAACAAAAACAAAACATATATGGACGCTCATAAAAGTTTTAGGAATTTGACAAAATGGTTCCATATCTCATTCAAAAGAACAGATTTAAAAATAATCAATAAGATTTAAAAAGTGATAATGAAAGAGCTTTCACTATCAACATTTAAACAATACTTTACAATTAAAGTTTTAAAAAATAAAATATTATACTATTATAGAAATAAGCAAGCTGATGAGTAGAACAAAATAGGCTGCATATTTTATATCTAATAAATGTGATGCTTAAATCAGTGGGAAAAAGTATTAACTCTTTAATATAGAGAGCTAATATAATTATTAGTGCCACATGTCAGGAGCCAACAAAACTTCTTCTGTTAAGGACCAGCTAGTTAATATGTTAGGCTTTGTGGGCCATACCATCTCTGTTACAACTACTTAACTCTGCCACTGTAACATGAAAGCATGTACAAGTAACTATGTTACATTCTAAGTAATTTTTAAAATTTCAAACCTCTGTTTTTAAACACTTGAAATTAATACACTGACAAATATGGTGACTTGCTTTCATGTAATGGGCACCTGACAGAATTAAAATTGACCCGAAGAGGTCACCAAAAATATATTTTACCTGACAAATTAATTAACATGGGTTAGGATCAGGATGCGAGGCAAAGAAACAGAAGAATGCTTTGGGCAATGAGAATTAAATCACTGATTTCTCATTCTATGCAGCAATTCTCCTGTCTTACGAACATGTCCTAGTGTCTCTCTCATCTAAAAAGCAAACAACAAAATCCTTTTTAGATACTCTTTATCCCATTGGTACATCCATTTCTACAAAGATCATTGCCTGAAATGTACTAATATATATTTGTTTGTTTATTATTTCCCTTTCTACTCTAGGAACTGTGATTTATGAAGGAAGGATCTTTTCTTTCTTCACCAAAGAAGGAGACATTTTCAATTAATATTCTGAACCAAAGATAATAGAAGGTTTCTAAATGAGTTTATTTTGTACCTGGCTGTCTGAAGAACTCTTCCTACCTATTCCTCCATTAAAGAATCACAAACAAGTTCCTTGTGAGAAGGTGCAGGTCTCAGGGATCCAGACCATAAGCTCAGAGCTAGAATGTAAGGGTAAGAAAATATGAAGAACCCTTTTGGGAAGAATTGCTAAAGAAGTAGCATTCAATAGTTGGACATTTGATTGTTCTACCAATTGCAATCTGTCAGCTTTATGTTGAAGGCATACTCACATCTCTAGAAGAGCCAGTGAGCCTCCTTTTCAGACCTTGACACATACACTTTGGAAGAGGAGAGGGAAGAGCAAAAGGTAAGAGAAGAGGAGGAAGAAAAGAGGAGCTTTATAGGGTTCAAAGTCAGGGAGACAAGCGGGCTACAGTGAATCAGTAAAGGATTAAAATCTGCCCTGTGTTAGTTCCTTTTTCCTGTTGATATTTCTTGAGATTCTTTCTTTTAAGCCCTCCTGGCGCTTGGTTCTTCCTCTAGGGCAGTTGGCTTAATAAAAGGCTCTCTGGCCTGTGGTGGGCCCTGGCCAGCTGTGCTCTAGAATATAGAAAAATACGCTATTACTTGAGCCAAGATTAAGTTTATCCCAGGATTAAGTCTGGGCCTGGATTTATTCTACGCTTTGGGCTAGGAGGTCCAAAAGCTTCATTATGGTTCATGCTTAGCCAGTTAAGCTCGCAATGTTTAGCAAATCCATGTGAGGATTTGGGCCCAAAGTCCCGTAGTGACAAACACTTCATGTTTGCTTATTTTTAAAGGAGCTTGTGGAAGAGATGAGTTGCCAGCCAGAAATTTGGGGATTTGGTGTTATAGGATTTGCTCTCTTACTTTGTGCTGGGAAAGATGAATACCATATGACCATGATAGTTTGCTGAAAATTGTCTTTGCTATTCCTGCCAAAAACAGATGGAGAGGATTATTTGAGAGAAAAGAGTAAGAAAATGATTGACCTTGAAGAAGTATGAGAGAAGGAAGCTAACCCTTGGTGACAGCATAAGAGACACTCAAACTGACGTTAAGAACACACAAGTTGTCCAGAGAATGGAAAAATACCTAAACTTACATGAAGGTGCTTGATACAAGGGTATCTCATGCTCTGAGGCCTGACTTTCCCTGAGAAGCTGACAGGCATGGCATTTATGATGGAAAAACAACCCTGGAGGCACAGAGAAGCTGATGGCCACAGACTTCACAGGGATCGATTAGAGAGAAGAAAACTGTTCTCTTGTACAGAAAGAGTGTTTGGAAGAGAAATGAGCATTTCAGTGTTGCTGTAATTATCCCCACTCTTTTCTGAGTCACCAATGTCTCCTTCTATGCAGCAATTCTCCTGTTGTCTTACAAACATGTCATAGTGTCTCATCTTAGAAACAAATAACAGAATCTTCTTTAGTCACTCTTTATTCTATTGGAATGTCCATTTCTTCAAAGCACTATTACCTGTTAGGTATGTATTTATTTGCTTACTGTTTGCCTTCCTACTGTAGGAACTCTGATCCATGAAGGCAGGCTCTTTTTTCTTCTTCTTCACTTCTGTTTTCTCCTAGAATAGTATTTGGCACATAGCTGGGACTCAATAAATATTTCTTGATTGAATGCAAGAAGTTGAGTGGTATAAAGATATGGGATATAGTCATCCAAGTCGAAAGAGGTTTCTTTCAAAGGTAATTGTAGATTCCAAGGACAGATACACTGGGCTGTCCTCTGACCCTAGGAGTAATAGAAATAGCAATTCTATAATCCAGTTGGTTATAGACCAGGAATGACAAACACATGGCATGCATGTTGCTGCTTCCCCATTCTGCTTTCAGGACAGACATCATTAATCTGTCACAGCACTTGTTCCTGAAAAGAGTGGTTACTGCCTTCCTGATTATTGAATCCATAGCACAAATGGAAGGATAAAATTTTGCATGGAAAAGATGGGTTTTGGAGGCCTTATCAATATGAAAGGCCTAGGTTCTTCTACAAATAATGTTGCTTGACCATTAACTCCAGAGTGTAATTATGGAGAAAGAGGAATAGTTGCATGGCTTTAGTTTTGTCTTTTCTAAACAAACCAAATGACACCACAGTCCAATCACCCCACATGTACCGATCAAGGGGACCAATTGGAGAGCTCAGCATTTAGCCAAAGACAGATGCCAAAATTCAGCCAAGAAAATCTGCCAAAAAGCAACAACAACAAAAAATAACATCCAAAAGCACAGGACAGAGATGTGCTCCACTGGCCATGACTGGGAGCTGTAACTCACCTTCTCAGAGAGCTACTGTCTCCAGGGAAGTGCCTGGACAGGACGCTGAGAATGAAAGAAAAGCTTGGATGAGAACAAAAAAGGGGCAACTCTTACCCCCATTTCTGAATATTTTTTATGGGGAAGGAGGCAAAGAGGATGAAGGCAACAGCTGGGATGTTGCCTTTCATTAAAGTGCAGGTGGAACGAATACTTGACTTATAAAGCTGGGACTTCCTACAGCTAGCACAAAATCAATAAGCAAGGAGAGTCAACAAGTGTACAAAGCCTTCAGTGGCCTGCATGGAGATCAGTGCCAAGAAACAGTCTTTCCCATGGCTCTGCCTCCTCCTTGACACAAAGTACCACTCTTTATTATGCAACTGGCACACAAATCACCTCCAGAACATGAGAACACTACTCATGGCCAGTGTGGGGAACTCAGGCCAAGACACAGCCTTCTGTCCAAGGAAGTGGTCTGAAGTAACTTTTCAGAATTCTTGTCAAGATAGTTAACATTGTCAAGCAAACAAACAAATAAAACTACAGAGTAGAATCCAATTCTCCATGTGCTTAGACTCCCTGTTCTTGTCCCTGCTCCTGACCTCACAATATGAAAATGGGGTCCTGAGATGACCTCCAAGAGAGGCTAGGAAAAGGGCCTGGCTAGACGTTGGTCAGACTCTGCCCTCTCCCTCCAGGAGAGGAAGAATCATTTGAGGCAAGACCACATGAGACCAAGAGAATGGCTTTCAGTGTCTCCTATGGAACTGGCACTGGATTCACAAAGGAGATGAAAAATAGAAGTAGGATGAGGTATCAAGAGAGATCTGTTTGCTCAGGAGAATCTGTGTGGGAGCTGGATCAGTCCTCAGATTGCAATGGGATAGGAATAATGCCTTCCAGATCTTCTCACCTGGATCACTTCCCCCATCATCCTCCATCTCACCTGTTGTCCTTCTCCCCTTCTCAATCTTCTCTGTCCTTCAGCATCTCAGGTGTCTGTATTCTTCAAGAAGCCATGCCCTGTCCCTAATTTCCCCTCCACCCATGACATCATCATTTCCCACACCCAAACTGCTTGGGCCTCATTGTCTGCAATGGCCACCTCTTCCTAACATCCAGATTTCCAGACATTGTGCAAGGCAACTTACAGACACTGCTACCTGCAGTCCTCCTGACAATACAGAAAATATCTCTGAGCTCACTATTATCTGCCTCATGTTAGGAAGCTCAGAGATGTTGAGTTCCTTTCTGGAGGTCAAAATTTTTTTTTTTTTGAGACGGAGTCTTGCTCTATCGCCAGGCTGGAGTGCAATGGTGCAATCTCGGCTCACTGCAAACTCCGCCTCCTGGATTCAAGTGATTCTTCCGCCTCAGCCTCCCGAGTAGCTGGGACCACAGGCACCATGCCCGGCTATTTTTTGTATTTTTAGTAGAGAAGCGCTAGAGTTGAGATGAAAACCTAGTAATGTCTCTCTTAATCTCTATTCTAGAGGTTTCCCAAAGTGTGGAACTTAGAAGACAAGAGTTCTATGAGATTTAAAAAGGAATACCATAGAATTTGAAAAAATTATACTTTACAAATAAACATTATGTACTTGGTCTTGTTATTATTTAAAAAAAAAACAAAACTTGCCTCTAAAACTGGCGAGTCATATCTTGCACTACCAGTATTTCCTCATGGGGCTGCTGTTGGCCTTCTAGTCCAAGCCTGCATACTGTTGAGTGTTTAGTATCTGTGGTCCTGTCAGCCAAAAGCCAGTGGGGTCCTCAATGTGCACCTAAAAGTGCCCCACATGTGTAAATGTCCCCTGAGATATGAATATTACTACCTTTAGTTGAAGGTAACTAATCCTAGACTGTAATGACCACAATGTTAGGGCCTGTGTCTTTCTTACTCACCATTGCAGCCCCAACATAGGGCTCATAGTAGGCCTTTAGTAGATATCAGAAAGTCACCGAATGCATGAATGTGTAATGATTGATAAACAGGCAGTATTTCACCACTACTGAGGATGTTACGTAATATGATCTTAATGGGCATCTCGCCTATATAGTCTCAACATGTTTGCAATATTATTCAATGTTCATTATGTGTTAGATTCATGAATCAAATTTTGGTCATTTCTTCCAACAATTACATTATCAGGTTACTTTAATTCAAGCATGAAGCTTTCTATCTCCCGAGCTCCTTGATGAAAACTTGATTGTAAAGCTGAGACTTCCTACAACTAGCACAAAATCAAGCAAGGAGAGTCAATGAGTATTTACAAAGCCTTCAGTGGCCTGCATGATCCCCATGTCTGTGGCTTCCCTGTCTGTATACCCTAAATTGTAACAGTGCTTCATTTTTAAATGTTTGGGCTAAGATGCATTGTCTAATACTGCCTATGGACACTTACCAATCAACACAAGCATCTGGGCTCTCTCACCCTTTATTGCTTTTGATTCTCTCTCATGAACAGTTCTGAGACCTCTAATGTCCTCTTGTTCTTTTTATTCCTAATGGTGATGCTTCTCCACTTGCTTCCTCCATCTGTCCACCTTGTCATGTTGACTCCTTCCTTCAGGAATGCTCTTCTCAAATCTGAAGATATAATCTGAATAGAAATATAGGTGTGGACCACTGGTGGCCACTCATGTGCCCATATTCATTTTTAATCCTGAGTGAAAACACAAAGGTCTATGTCAGCCAGCCCCTAGCTGGAGTTTCCTTTGTCCAGTTCTGTGTCTGCTTCCCAAAAATTTATTTTTGCTCTTTGCACTCCCTCACCCTCTCCCTGGTATCAATGTCTCTGATATGAACACAGGAATAGGCATTTATGGAAGATCAGGTGGGGAGAGAAGGGCAGTTCTGGCCCCAGAGCTACCCAGCTGGGAGGAACAGGCCTGTGGGGGATGACCAGACTCAGCCAGAGAGGCTACAGCAGGATATCAGGCTGCAAGGAAAATGAGGGTTGCAGCCATTTGGGGACAAGGTTAAGGAAAGCTGTGGGCCAAAAAGGAGTCCAGTGGGAGATGAGACACAGTGAGGAGGGAGCTGGGTGAAGGGACTTGGAAACACAGGTACAAAGCCAGCCACAGAGGCTGTCCTGGGTAGCAAGCCCTGTCTACACAACCAGAGCCATTGGAGAAGGCTTTCAGAAGAAGCTTGGACTAGATTTGGGGCTTGAAAAAAGGGTAGGATTTGTAGAGTTGAAGAGAAGTATAATGAGCCACTTCCTGGGAGGTGCAACTACATATCACTCAGTGATTTGTATCTAAACTGGATATTTCTGTGTTCTGATTGGCTGAAATCACCTGTGGGCTAATTGGCCATTAGGCCCAGATGCTGACTCACTTGGGCAGCTGAGGAACCTTCCCCTGCAGGAAGTGATCCTGTGCCTGATTTACACTTTGCAAGGTACACAACTGTTTGCACTTGTTCTAAACAAATTGACCAAATCCAATTCAGCAAGTGAGATGACTCCAAGCACAAGGTTTCTCTTTAAAAATGTTTGAAAACTTGTGTGCATATAGTGTTTACAAAGTTGAAGCAAACTATGCTTTGAATAAAGAGAGAATATATCTCCATTTCATTTCTGAGTGTTAATGAGAGGGGGGTTTGTTAGCCTGACTCCAGCAGAGCTCTTGCCCATAGGAAGCCTGAGATCAAGGGTCACAAACTCAAGTGTTTACTGTGAAAATAAAATAAATAATGAAACAAGACAACTGTGATGCAACAGGAAACTGTGGAAACTCTGGCTGAGCCGAGAGCATACATCCTATTTGAAGAAGACGGCTGCTATTCTCTCCCCGACTTTGCATCCATGCAAGAAGAATACACTGTGATCAGGTTTTCTGATTTTTCAAGAGATGCCAGAAATGCTGATTTTTTTGGTAAGAAACTTTCTAAGCTGAGGAATATTGTATGGGTGCCTTCTGCTGTGGGCCACCCATTTCCAGTCTCTGTTCTAGAGCTACCTAGTCATGAAAGTCACCTGTAACTGTCCTTATTTGTTCTGGAAGGAAGAGTGGACACTTGTAGGAAAACACCCAGACTCCCTTGCCTGACATGGAAGGCTTTTCTACTTCTCTAGACTTTTGTTTTTGTCCTCTGCTCATAACTTGTGATCCAGCCCTGCTGAGCTAACTGTAGCTTGCCTAATGTGCATGGAACAGAGATTCAATCCCAATTTTCACCTGAACCCTTCACGTAAAGAAAATGGAAAATGGAGTTTCAGTATAAGGCTGAGCTGAGATTGTGTGGAAGTTTACAAATATATCCACATCTTTAAAAAATTTTTTCCATTATGAGGTGGGCTTGAAAGTGGATTGGGGCTGGGAAGGGTAGTTGGGGGCAGAAGGGGAGATGGGGATGGTTAATGGGTACAAAGCATAACTAAAAAGAATGAACGAGACCTATTATTTGATAGCACAAGAGTGACTATAGTCAATAATAACTGGCCCGGAGTGGTCAGGGATTACATGCCTGTAATCCTTGCAATTTGGGAGGCTGAGGTGGTTGGATCACCTGAGGTCAGGAGTTTGAGACCAGCCTGGCCAACATGATGAAACCTTGTCTCTACTCAAAATACAAAATATTTACCTGGGCATGGTGGCAGGCACCTATAATCCCAGCTACTTGGGAGGCCTGAGGCAGGTGAATTGCTTGAACCCGGGAGGCGGAGGTTGCAGTGAGCCAAGATTGCGCCTCTGCACTCCAGCCTGGGCAACAGGAGCAAAACTCCATCTCAAGAAAACCCAAAACTGTACATTTTAAAATAAAGAGTATAATTGGACTATTTGTAACTCAAAGGATAAATGCTTGAGGGGATGGATATCCCATTCTCCATGATGTGCTTATTTCACATTGCATGCCTGTATCAAAACATCTCATGTAACCCATAAATATATACAACTACTATGTACCCACGACAATTAAAAATTAAAAAAAGGAAATGGATTGGGCTTTGTGACCAGGTCAACCAAGACAGTATGTAGAAATGATGCTGAATTACTTTTGAGGCTAGGTCAAAAAAGGCAATGCAGCTCCCACCTTGCTTGCTGCAACTCTCAGCTGGAAGCCCTCCACTGCCACGCAAGCAGGCTGCCCTGAAGGCGCCATGTTGTGAGGAAGCCCAGACTAGCCCATCAGGAGAGACACCATAAAGAAGTTCTGAGGGGACATAAAGAGAAGCAGAGATGCCCCACTGGTCCTCAGATGCTCCAGCTCCCTGCTCTTCTAGCTCCAGCTACCACCTGACTGGAACTGCCTGCGGAACTCTGTGCCAGAACCACCCCTGAGCCCTTCCAAAATTCCTGACTCATGAAAATTGTGAGAGATGAAATTATTATTATTGTAATAAGCCACTAGGTTTTGTGGTGATTTGTTATGCAGAACAGCTTCAAAGGAGAACTCAAAGTTGAGGCAGGGGCAGAGGAGGCTTTAGTGTCTAGTGCCTAGTCTAGTCTGCTGTCCTTAATTCTGTGCACTTGACTCTTCACGTACCAGCCAAATTCCTGCTATTCTTCCTGCATAGATGCCAGAGGGAGCCAGGTTGGTTGGCTGATTTAGTCACTATCACTGGTATTGAAAACCTCATTGGCCATCTCAGCCAGCCTGAGTCTTTGTGTTAGCATCCACCCATTCAATCAGTAGCCACTCTCGTAGAAGACCAAGCTGTCCCAGTTCATCTGGTTAGGGGCCTGTGGCTGTGGCCTTTTCTGTGTGAAGGGAAAATTGGGGTGGCAGGTGTCTGGTGCACCTGTCTGGCACCTGTGCTTTGTTGTCATATCTTTCCAGGCTTGTGCTCTATGCTTTAGAATCATCCCTACTACCAACACCTACTCATCTTTAGAGTCTCAATTATGCATTACCATCTTCATGAAGCTGGGCCATTCCCCCTGGAGACTCCCTGTCTCTTTGCATACACACCCTACTAAAGAGAGCTCACTGGCTTCCACATCCATCTTTCCCACAAAGTTGACTGTCCCCGGCTTATTCATCTCACTATTCCTAATGCCAGGCTTTGTGGCTGGCTCATAGCAGGGGCTGGACAAATCATTGATAAAACATGAATAGACGTGTTTAGTTAAAAGAGGATAAAAGGAGTCATAACATCAGCTACTCTGGAGCGTGGAATGCTTTTGATGTCTGAGTTGAGAGGCTAGGTTCTGTTTCACTGCCTCTTGCAGAGGTTGATACCAGTTCATTGATTATGTCATTCTGTTACCTGCAGGAGGAACAGATTGTGACCTAAAAGTTTGTGGTCTGGAACTTGAAGCACATTTTCCCTCATAGAAACAGGTTAGTGGTTTTCAAATTAAAAATAAAACAAACCCAAAAAATCATAAAAAAAAAAAAATTCTACAAGAAACCAAACTTGGAAAGTCAGCTTTGAAGTGGTTTGAAGTTAACATTGGACTGGTCTCTAAGCTTTGGAGGGACAGGGGAAGACAAAAGTGTTGGGGACCCCAGCGCTGACCCCAGAGCTGCCAGTCAGTTAAAGCACACTCAGATGCTCTTGTCCCAAGTATATTAGCTGTAATGTGGGGGATGGGGGATCTGGGAATATACTTAATTTTTAAAAACCCCACTACTTTATATTTAAATAGGTAATATACAATAATGATAGTACAACTTTTATAATATTTTTATGTTTTAGTAACAATGTTTTTACTTCAAATTTATCATCTATGGGAAATGTTGAAGAAAAGGCCACATAGTTTTCTCTACCCAGATTTCACGCACAGTAACTTTGCTTATCATTCCACACATTATTTTGAGTCCAGCTATTTCCTCCCCCCTCCACTCCTTTGACCTATTTTTAGGTCTAGAAGCTAAAATAAAATAAAATAAAAAAGACTGTCCAGTCAGGACCTAGTAACTGGCAGCCCCGAGGGTGGGTGCACCCTGGGGCCTCAGCCCTGGCCTTAACAGGTGTCAGGGGGTTGGGATTCCAATCCACATTCTGTGAAAGGAACCTTCCCTCCCTCTCTGGGTGAGGCCAAAGGCTTCTTAGTCAGCTGGCCTGGCCTGAGAAGGCTAAGATGGTGCAGGCGCTGTGGTTCCCCATCTCCTCCGCTTTCCTCTCCCACACACTTAAGTTTGATCCTATTCTTCCCACCCCAAGCTGCTCTGGGGCTGCCACTCTCATACCCTGACCCCAGCCCCCAGCCCCAGGCAGATCATTAGGCTGCAGTCAGTCCTGGCTCTTTGCTTTCCTCCCTACCAACTTCTCACCATGCTGCAGAAAGCAGGTAACTGAAAGCCACTCAGTATACTTAGGAGGCAGGGCCATGGGATGAGCTTGGCCTTTGGAGTAGGAGACCATGGTTCAAATTGTAGTTGAAACCCCAGCTCTGGGGCCTGTTTGCTGTCTGACCAGGGGCAAATGATTTACCCTGCCTGAGCTACAGTTTCTTATCTATGAAATGGAGAAGAGGATAATGACCTACTGTGGAGGGCACTGGATTTAGAGAAAATGTATGTAAAATGTCTGATACAGTATGGCCTACAACTGCCCCCATAACTGTTTATTGAGGCCTTATCCTCAGCTTTCCAGGAAAGCTGGGAGGGTTTCTCTCTGGATCTCCTTGTGCTCATGGGGTCCAGACTCTAGGCTGGAGGAGCACAGATTTCCACAATGTTGTGGGTACCCGTATGTCCCATAGAGCATCACTTTCATATTTAGAGCCGTCTTCTCTTTTCTTGCTTTAGGATCTTCATGGCTTGCAACATTCCACTCTTTACCTGGGTGAAACATCAGTGCATGTAATTCTCTTCCCATTTTCACTAGGTTAAAACAAAAATTAGCATGGGCAGATGCCAGCCCTTGCTGGAGACCCAGGCTCTTGCATGAACAACTGTTCATAAGGCATTTATATGAGAGAATGTGAGGGAAAGCTGCTATCCAAGTTCTGCTCTGCTGGAGGATGGCACAATGGTTTCACATGCTCAGGAAGGGTTGTAATGTGGGGTTAAGTGTGCTAAGTGTGCTGAAGCCAGGTCCAAATCCTGGCTTTTTGAATTACTAGCCAAGTGCATCAGTTTACTCATCTGTTAAAAGCAGAGGATGATGATGACGATGCTGATGAAGATGATGATATGACGAAGATAAAGATGATGGTACCCATTTCCTCAGGTTGACGGAAGGTGAAATGAATTAATGCAGTGAGAATAGAGTATATTAGACTAACTCATGAAATATGTTAGCTGCTATGGTCATGCTTTCCCCCTTGGCTGTGTAGCTGATAATAGAAATATCAAGCCTTCCAATGAGAGTGTCCCTTACCCCCTTTTCTTTCTTTTCTTAGCCTTTAGATTTTTTTCTGATTATAAAGGTCATACATACTCAAGGCAAACCACTTATAAAATGTAGAAAGGCAAAAAGAAGACAATGAAAACACAGGTTATATTACTGCCCCAGAGATACTGTGAACATTTTCAAGTATTTCCTTCAAGGAAATAGATATTTGTAGTCGTTAGTATAGTATGTAAAAATGGGAGCCTATTAAAATGTGCAGCAGTCACCTGTAGAAACCAAAGGAAAAAAATCTGTGTTTGAAATCTGCTTGTTGCCTGTCCAAGTGTTCACTGCAGCTCACCAGTGTGTTATGGAGCCCAAGTTCTCAAAACTAGTGCTGGGCTTGCAGCATCACTTGGGAGCTTGAGAGAAGTTAAAAGTCCCTGACTGTACCTGCTAAATTAGAGAGTCTGCCCAGCAATCTGTACTTTAACAAGCCCTCCAAAGGATTTTGAAGTCTGTTCAAATTTGAGAACCATTCTTTATTATCATACTTTAAGTTCTGGGGTACATTTGCAGAATGTGCAGTTTCATTACGTAGGTATACACATGCCATGGTGGTTTGCTGCATCCATCAACTTGTTATCTATATTAGGTATTTCTCCTAATGCTATCCCTCCCCTAGCCCCCCAGTCCCCAACAGGCCCCAGTGTGTGACATTCCCCTCCATGTGTCCATGTGTTCTCATTGTTCAACTTCCACTTATGAGTGAGAATATGCAGTTTGGTTTTCTGTTTCTGTGTTAGTTTGCTGAGAATAATGATTTCTAGCTTCATCTATGTCCCTTCAAAGGACATGAACTCATCCTTTTTTATGGCCACATAGCATTTCATGGTGTATATATGCCACATTTTCTTTGTCCAATCTATCATTGATGGGCATTTGGGTTGGTTCCAAGTCTTTACTATTGTGAACAGTGCTGCAGTAAACATACATGTGCATGTGTCTTTATAGTAGAATGATTTATAATCCTTTGGGTATATACCCAGTAATGGGATTGCTGGGTCAAATGGTATTTCTGGTTCTAGATCCTTGAGGAAGTGCCACACTGTGTTCCACAATGGTTGAACTAATTTGCACTTCCACCAACAGTGTAAAAGCATTCCTATTTCTTCACATCCTCTCCAGCATCTGTTGTTTCCTGACTTTTTAATGACTGCCATTCTAACTGGTGTGAGATGGTAGCTCATTGTGGTTTTGATTTGCATTTCTCTAATGACCCATGATGATGAGCTTCTTTTCATATGTTTTTTGGCCACATAAATATCTTCTTTTGAGAAGTGTCTTAGAAATCGAAGTTCTAGCCACCGCACAGTGGCTCATGCCTGTAATCCAAGCCCTTTGGGAGGCCCAGGCAGGTGGAACACTTAAGCCCAGGAGTTTGAGACCAGCCTGGGCAACATAGTGAGACCCCATCCCTACAAATATATATACATATAAATTAGCCTGGCATAGGGGCACATACCTGTAGTCCCAGCTACCTGGAAGGCTGAGGTGGGAGAATCGCCTGAGCCTGGAAAGTCAAGGCTGCAGTGAGCTGTGATCATACCACTGCACTCCAGCCTGAATGACAGAGTAAGATCCTGTCTTGAAAGAAAGAAAGAAAAAGGAAGGAAGGAAGGAAGAAAAGAAAGAAAGAAAGAGAACGAAAGGAAGGAAGGAAGAAGTCAAAGTTCTGGAATTATTCTCATAAGTTAAACAACAATTTAAGAAACTCTTGCTCTCTAGCCGGATGCAGTGGCTCATGCCTGTAATCCCAGCATTTTGGGAGGCTGAGGTGGGTGGATCATGAGATCAGGAGTTCAAGACCAGCCTGACCAACATAGTGAAACCCCGTCTCTACTAAAACTACAAAAAATTAGCTGAGCGTGGTGGCGCGTGTCTGTAATCCTAGTTACTCAGGAAGCTGAGGCAGGAGAATCGCTTGAACCCAGGAGGCGGAGGTTGCAGTGAGCCAAGATTGCGCCACTGCACTCCAGCCTAGGTGATGGAGTGAGACTCCATCTCAAAAAAAAAAAAAAAAAAAAAAGAAACTCTTGCTGTCTGAGGTCTCACAAGTTTTAAGCCATGAATTTAAAATAGATGCTGCCGAAAAAGAATGAACCCTGGTAAACATTCTACTTGCTACACTGAGAAACTGTATGAAATACAACTTTATTTTAAATGTCTCTGGACTGCTTTTAAAAAGAACTTTGGGTCATGAATCTAATTCCCTTCTAAATTATAAAATGGAAAGTACTTTCCTATAGTTGGCACCTATCATATGTAGTTATAGACAGACCTACTCTGTGACACCATTTGCCATTCATTCAAATAATCACCATTCAGCCCTTTAAAGTATTTATTCTCTACCAGTTTCTGGCAGTCCTTTATGCATTAGGAAAGAACTGATCTGCTTTTATTTTCAGATTTTATTTTTAAAATATATATATTCAATGATATTTGGAAGTTTATACTTACCAAGGATTTGAGTAAAGTAGAAGACATTTTCTCTAGAACATTAAAAGTGTCTGAAGACCCGCTGACCCTCTCCCACACTAGTGCCAAGACAAGAAAACCAGTTTCCAGGATTTTTCTGCTCTCTTTGAGTTCTTGTCTCCAGGTACAAAGGAATTGCACCTCAGTTATTGGAAAGTTTGCAGAATAGAGGAATGGCCCAATGTCTTTGAGACATTTAGGGCAATGCCAGAAGTCCTGGAAGAAGAGAGCTAAATAAAAGTCATCTGGATATGCCCAAAGAGAGCAGAATACGGTTGCTCAAAATACCACTACTGAGTTTGGCTTCAGTCCCAGACAAGATTCTACACTAGATTATTTAAAATAATAACAATAAAGTTTGGGAGACTTTTGGAAAAGCAGCAATTACTGACATTCAGTCTGAGATTTTAAAAACAAATTATGTCTGCTTGACCTTTTTCTTTCCTTGACATTGTCTCTAGACTCATTTATTAAGAAAATATAATAGGCACAAGGCCTGGGTCATAATAGAGAATCAATATTTGATGACTGAATGAATAGGGCCTTTTGCAAAGCTTTTGATAAGATCTTTCATAACCTGATTGATAAAGACACAGCATAAGGCAGGCTGGAAGCAAGGTCAATAAACTGGGTTAGAATTTCCCAGAAAATATCATTCATATCAGCTGGGAGGCAGAGTTCTAATGTTGGGCCATCACCCCCTAGAAAGCTCTCCATGGCATGGGTACAGTATAGAGAACAGGCTCGTCAAACTGAACATGATATCGTGCTGGGGAGGGCAGCATTCATGCTGAGGAATTAAATCCAGATCAACAGACTACTGAGCAATTTTTAAGCCCCTCCTTATTCTCCCTAAATATAAATAATACATATTCATTGTATGCAATCTGAGAAATATAGGAGAGACTAAAGAAAAAGTATTTATGATCTCCCATCACCTGAATGTAACCACTGCTGACATTTTAGTATACTTCTTTATTTAATCTTTGTCTAATTTATACATATTTTATCTAGATGTGTTAATTTCATATTATTCTTTCACTGAAACTAAACTTTTTTAAAGCATAATCTGTAATGATTATATGACAGTTCATTATATATTTGTGTTGACTTATACATGTTCATTTGTAGTGACCAATACAAATAATTTTAGCAAATATTAATATAGCGTTTTACTGAGGCCCAGATACTATTTACAGTGCTTTAAATGTATTAGCTTTTTAGTCTTCACAATAATTCTATGAGGTATTCATTATCCTTATATTACAGATGAAGAAACTGAGGCATAAAGAGTTTAAGTAATTTGCCCCAAATCACCTAGATACTAAGTGGTAGGAGTGGAGATTTCTCTGTCTTTTGAAGTCAGTGTTGATATTGGAATGATTGATATTTATTAAATGGCATTGGAATGATTGAAAAGCCATTTGGAAATACATGGAGTTGATTTTCATATGGCATTTTCCTTAGAATAAATTCCAGATAAATCAAAGACTTAGTTATAAAAGCTGAAATCTTAAATATACAAGAACAGTGATTCTCAATGCTAGCTGAGCTTTAGAATCACTGGGGAGTCTAAGAAATACCAATGTTTGCCACTGGCCCTCACTTCCCCCCACAGCTATTTAAATCATAATCTCTGGAAGTAAGGCTAGGAATTGGTATTTGCAAAGTATGCTTTATGATTTATTTTTAAATTTTACTTTAAGTTCTGGGATACATGTGCAGAACATGCAGGTTTATTACAGAGGTATGCATGTGCCATGGTGGTTTGCTGCAACTACCAACCCATCATCTAGGTTTTAAGCCCCACTTGCATTAGGTATTTGTCCTAATGCTCTCCCTCCCCTTGCCCGCTACCGGTGTGTGATGTTCCTCTCCCTGTGTCCATGTGTTCTCATTGTTCAACTCCCACTTATGAGTGAGAACATGCAGTGTTTGGTTTTCTGTTCCTGTGTTAGTTTTCTGAAGATGATGGCTTCTGGCTTCTGGCTTCATCTATGTCCCTGCAAAGGACATGAATTCATTCCTTTTTATGGCTGCATAGTAGGAATTGGTATTTTTTTAAAGTTCCTGTGGATTGGAATGTAGCGAGGGCTAAGAGGCAATGACAAAAAATAAATAAAAAGGGATAGATTTTTTAAAACCTGAGAAGGGAGAAAGCTTCTCTATGTATGATGCAAACCTCAAAAGTTCTAAAGAAAAAACTGATAAATTCAGTGTGGAGAATTATTGTTTAATGGGTACAAAGTTTCTGTTTGGGAAGATGAAAAGTCCTGGAGATGCATGGTGCTGATGGTTGCACAGCAACATGAATGCACTTAATGCCATCAAACTGTACACTCAAAAGTGGTTAAATGGTATGTATCACGTTATGTATATTTTACCACACAAAAAAATGGCATTACAAAAAACATCATAGGCACAATCCAAATATAAATACCAGATTGGAAAAAATAGGTAACTCATGATAAAAAGAAGCTTATATATAAAGAGCTTGCAGGAATCAATAAGAAAAAGAGCAACCCAATGTAAAGATGGGCAACAGATATGAACAGTTTCCAGAAAAGAAAATATGTTTCTTAAACATATTAAAAAAAAGTCCATTCTCACAAAATGTAAGAGAAAATAAAACTACACTAAAATATCATTGTCGCTTAGATTGAGAAGTATAAAAACAGAGTTGGGGCCAGGTTCAGTGGCTCACGCCTGTAACCCCAACACTTTGGGCAGCCAAGGCAGGCAGATCACTAGAGGTCAGGAGCTGGAAACCAGCCTGGCCAACATGATGAAATCCATTCTGTACTAAAAATATAAAAATTAACTGGACATGGTGGCACTTGCCTGTAATCCCAGCTACTCAGGAGGCTGAGGCAGAAGAATTTCTTGAACCCAGGAAGGAAGTGGAGGTTGCAGTGAGCAGAGATGACTCCATCTCAAAAAAAAGAAAAGTTGGATAACTCAATTGTTGGTAATGGCCTGAGGAAAGAGCCATTCTTATTCTTTGCTGATGGGAATATAAGTTGGTGCATTTTCTATGGTGGGCATATTTGGAACTATCAATAGAAACTTCAAATGCACACACAACCTGATCCCATAATTCCACATCTAGGAATTAAACCTACAGAAATATCATACACAAAATGACATATGTACAAGGTGATTAAATGCAATTATTTGAAATAGCAAAGGGGGATGCAAACATCTACCAATAGAAGAGTTGTCAAATAAATGTTGGTATGTTGACAGCATGTACTTTGGGGACACTCTGTGGATATTAAAGAAATAAAATCTATATATTCTAACATAAAATGATTGGCCCTATGTGAAAACAGCAAGTGTAAGTAAATAATAACATAATTCTATCCATGTAAGAAACTGGCAAGAAAAGTCACCTCTGGGATATAAAGAAGACATTTTTCACTGTGTGCTTTTTTTTCTTATTGATTTTTTTTTTCTTTTTTGAGATGGAGTTTCGCTCTGGTTACCCAGGCTGGAGTGCAATGGCTCGATCTCGGCTCACTGCAACCTCCACCTCCTGGGTTCGAGTGATTCTCCTGCCTCAGCCTCCCGAGTAGCTGGGACTACAGGCGTGAGCCAACATGCCTGGCTAATTTTTGTATTTTTAGTAGAGACGAGGTTTCACCATGTTGACCAGGATGGTCTCGATCTCTTGACTTTGTGATCCACCCGCCTCGGCCTCCCAAAGTGCTGGGATTACAGGCGTGAGCCACTGCTCCCAGCCTTATTGATTTTTTTTTTAAATGTCATGAATGTTTCTCTCCAAGATAATTCTTTTTTCTTTAAATAAAGCTTCATTGGGGAGGGCCAGAACCATATAAAATGGTATCTAGAAGTATCATTTGTTGTATGCTGCTGTTGTTTGCTAAGTGGCAGGGGGAAGACTTGAGTATGTTCAGGTGATGGAGGAAGAACATCATTAGAAAGGAAAAGGCTGATGGAGCCAGTTATCTGGGGAGGAGGACAGGAATGAAGCCGGGATCAGGAGGCAGGCATTAGCTCTGGGCAGGAGCAGACACACCTCCTTCCCTGAAACGGATGAGATAAGGGGAGGACTCCTCCTAAAGAGATAAAACCAGGGCCCTGGGTGGGGTTGATGGAGCTCCCACCTCAGGCCTCTATTCTCTATGGAAAATATTAGATAAGTTATCTGCTACTACCTGAGGGAGGAGATGGTGGCCGAGGGGACATGAAGACCATGGTTAAAATGCAAAGCAGCTATTTCGAGAGCCCTATAAAACTGTGGTGCTGGCAGTCCGCGTGGCTGAGAAGCGTTCTCTAGCAGTTTTCAGCAACCAGGAGCCTGAGCAGAGGGCTGGAAGGAAGTGAAGAAGGGAAGGGCCAGCAGGCTGAGGATGCTAGAGAGTGGACAAGGTCTGAAACTATGTAGGAAGAGGGCTAGCAGTTCTATCCTCGGGTTTCCTGTTCGTCTCCCCAGTGAACCGGAACCCCTCCTACTCCCAGAGCACTTACAGTCCCCAGGGCCTGAGTGGGTGCTTGGTCATGGGACACAGCTCAAGGAATGTTTCTCAGATTAATTGACCCTGCAAACACAAAAACAAACAGATGAATAAACGAACTCCAAGTCTACCACTTCATCAATGCTGTGAGAAGGTCTTTGGCCCACCTGGCATTATCCAGCTTATTTACCTACCTTGTTAGCAAGATTTGTTTGCTCTTTCCAATACGATAGCTACAAAGGAAGGAGATATTGAGGTTCTGTGTTTAAATATGCTGCAGGCTGTGATGGCAAATACTTTGCAGGACTCCACTGGAGCCCCTCCTCTTTCCTAATGTCACTTTCAATACTCGCACTTGAAATCCCACTTTCAGTGGTCCATAGCTGCCTGCCTCTCTCTCAGAGTGAGTGTGGGGGTGGGGTAGGGGGGTGCGGAAGGACGGTTCTGCAGAGGGAGGGGAGCACAGCACCCTGGGAGAGGTGACACTTGGTTACTGATGTCTTAGTACTGGTGGTTTGCAGTTAAAAGGGACCAGCGGACACTTGGTATGGGAGGAGTGAAGAGGGGAGGCTCTTAAAAGCAATCTGATGATCAATGTGCGTCCTCTATAATTTGCGGGAAGGCCTATCCTTTCTCCGCTCCGGGCTCTGTTTTTCTCTCACCTCTATCAGCAGAGGAGTTTACTGTAGCCTGGGAGGGACTCCCCTTCACTCAGCCATTCTTCCCGCTGTAGTTGAGCACTTGCTGCAGGCCCCGCCTTTGGCAGGCAGAGGAATGCAGAGGCCCCTCCCTCGATGGCCCGCAGAGAGGAGCCTTCAGCTCCAGCTGGTTCAATGTCCCCTGATTGCCTTTGGATATTATTATCTGAATCCGGGATTAACAACTCCTGAACCCTGAGCAAGTGAGAGACAGCAGTGCCCTCCAGGGACCTGGCAGAGTGCACATGCCAGGCAGCACGTAGCTGCTACGGCAGGCATGGAGGCGCTGCCATGGAAACTTCCCAGGCGGCCTTTCCACTCACAACCTCTAGGTTCCTTTGTTTGTGTCATTCGTTTCTAGGAGACACGTGCAAGGCTGTCTCTCTTACATTTTCTCATCCCTGGAAAGAGTCGAGGAGGAGTTGCTGGTGAATGGGTGGGAAAAGTCAAGTGCAGCCCGGGTGGGAAAATAGCTGGTGGATGCCAGGGCTTCCAGCGACTTGTGGGGCAGTAGCTCGCAGCTCTCAGCTCTGCTGCTCTTGTGGGAGAAGCCCCTCTTCGGCGATTGCATTCTACCAGAGCGGCTGCCCTCTCCTCTCCCTGCACCTACAGGCTGCGAGGTGCTTAGGGGCAAGGTCAGGCAGAGCTGGATTTGCTGTACCAGACCTGGGTACCGAGGCAGTGAGATAAAGTTAAGAGAGCAGTGGAAGTGGAGTCAGGAGGCCTGAATTTTGCCTCTAATCCTGGCACAGCGTAACCTTAGGCAAGTCTTTTCCAGCCTCCTGGCTCAGTTTGCTTGTCTGGAAAGTGAGAGGGCTGGAATAGAACAATAATTCCACAATGCTGCATCCGAATCATCTGAGAAGCTTTATTACACAATGCAGATTTCTAGGCCCAACCCCAGATTCCTATTAATTATGTCTGGGTGGGGCCTGGCAATATGTATTAAGGGGAATGTAAATTCATTTCATTATGAGACTCTGTTGACATACTTGAGATAATTAGAGACACTTGAAAGCAGTCACACCAGAACTGTGAATCACTGAATTAGAAGTAAATGTCAAGTACACTTGAATAATTGAACAGAATATACTAAGAATATATTATCTGATTAGTTCCAAGCCTTTATGGCAACAATTCCACTTATCACATTATGCAATGTCTTTCAGTAAAAAAAAAAATGACTGTCATTGAAACCTTCTCAAGGAGACATGACCTCACAGTGTCCTTTAGCATCAGGAATAAATGGGTACTCAACCAGCCTCTTCCAGGTGACGGTCACCTACCAAACGCCACACCTATTTTGTAGGAAGTGGGGCAAAGAACAGGACACCTAGTACTTTCTTGAAACTTTCCTTCCTTCACTTCAGTAAATCCACTTCCTCTAGGTTTTTATTGACTCTTCAACTTTTCATGTATTTATTCAGTAAATACTGATTGTATGAGTACAGCCAGACTATGCTGGGCACTGGGGATAGAGTGGAGGGCAGGGTTGTGGGCCAACCACAAGATGATGTCATGAGTGCTGTGAAGGTGCTATGGAGTGCCTAGGAAGGGGTCTCAACCCAGGTGAACCCCAAGTATCTTCTTGCCCTTCTCCTGTCTCTAAGTATCGTCACTTTCTAAAACTTGTTGATATGGTTCGACTCTCTGTCCCCACCCAAATGTCATCTTGAATTGTACTCCCATAATTCCCATGTGTTGTGGTAGGCACCCAACGGGAGACAATTGAATCATAGGGGCGGCTTCTCCCGTACTGTTTTTGTGGTAGTGAATAAGTCTCAAAAGCTATGATGGTTTTATAAGGGGAAACCCTTTTCACCTGGGTCTTATTCTCTCTTTTGCCACCTCCATGAAAGAAGTGGCTTTCGCCTTCTGCCTTGATTATGAGGCCTCCCTAGCCAAGTGGAACTGTAAGTCCATTAAACCTCTTTCTTTGGTAAATTCCCCCGTCTCAGGTATGTCTTTATCAGCAGTGTGAAAATGGACTAATACACTCATTTTTGTGCATACCTAAAATGGTATTTATTGGCAGTATATTGGTGCAGAACAGGATGGATGTCCATGACCAGTAGACTGGCTGGATTGCAGGTGGCCCCAGCAGGGAGACTCTCACAGTTGGTGATGAGAGGTTCATACTGTAGGTTAGTCAGTATCAAGACGGTTCAAACAGCTGGGAAGAGATGAATACCATGGTGGGGAGGTGAGAGCTTTCTAGGTAGGTGTTTCACAAGTCCAGCAGTGGTCATGTGGATTCAATCTCAGCGTTCTGGGCCAGGACTAGGATGGGGCTTTGTCCAGAGGAACTGAGAAACTGAGCAGGGGATACAGGCATGGACACAGACTTGGGCACGATGGGGAGGGGTAGTGGTCAGTGAGGGATTCTCTGAAGAAGGGATGTCTGAGCTGAAACCTGAAGACTGACTCAGAAGTAACTAGACAAATAGAGGAGGAAAAGATTCCAGGAAGAGGGAGCAGAATGTGGAGGCTCTCGAGAAGAGTCTACCAATGCCTGCTATCTAAATAGAATCAATGAGTTTCCTTTCTACAGAGAGTGAATGAGAGCTCAGAAATCTTACACACCTGGAGAGTTTGACCAGGCTTTGAAAGACATCAAGAAGTCTGCTAAGGTGCCAGAATCCGGGAGTGACATTCCTTCCTAACCAAAGAGAATATTAATGACCTTTGCATGGTTGATTGGAAGGCCATGAGGTGGCCAATTTTCAGAGCTCTTCTTTATGTCTTAGGGATAGCTAGGTGATAGGAAAGAAAACAAGACCCTCTTATATATTTTACTTCCACAAAGTAAAAGTGGAATCCCCATAATGGATTATTTTGCTTTAAACAGTATTTTAAAATTTTAAGAAAAGAAAGAAAAACATATATTTAAAACATTTTCCCAACTTTTTACTATTTTTGATGCGTTTATTCCTTCCCATAGATATAAATTTTCATATGATATCATTTCTCCTTGGCCTGAAGAACTTCCTTTAACATATAGGTAGATTTATTGATGATGATACATCCAGTTTTTATTTGCCTAAAATATTTTTTACCTTCAATTTTAAAGGAATTTTCACTAGATATAGAATTCTAATTTGACAGTTTTTTTTGTTTGTTTGTTTTTTGGTTTTTTTTTTGAGACGGAGTCTTGTTCTGTCGCCAGGCTGGAGTGCAGTGGCACAATCTCGGCTCACTGCAACCTCCGCCTCCTGGGTTCAAGTGATTCTTCTGCCTCAGCCTCCCGAGTAGCTGGGACCACAGGCTATTGCCACCACACCTGGCTAATTTTTGTATTTTTAGTAGAGATGGGGTTTCACCATGTTGGCCAGAATGGTCTTGATCTCTTGACCTTGTGATCCGCCTGCCTCGGCCTCCCAAAGTGCTGGGATTACAGGCGTGAGCCACCGCGCCCGGCCGACAGTTATTTTTTATTTATTTATTTTTAAACGGAGTTTTGCTCTTGTTACCCAGGCTGGAGTGCAATGGCGCGATCTTGGCTCAATGCAACCTCCGCCTCCTGGGTTCAAGCAATTCTCCTGCCTCAGCCTCTTGAGTAGCTGAGTAACTGGGACTACAGGCGCGCGCCACCACGCCCAGCTAATTTTTGTATTTTTAGTAGAGACAGAGTTTCACTATGTTGACCAGATTGGTTTCGACCTCTTGATCTCATGATCCACCTGTCTCCGCCTCTCAAAGTGCTGGGATTATAGGCGTGAGCCACCGCGCCCGGCCGACAGTTATTCTTTCAACACTTTTCAGATGTGGTTCTGTTGTCTATGCTCTCTCTTTTTTCTGGTGAGAAATGAGTTGCCATTCTTATCACTACTTCTCTGTATGTAGTGTTTTTCCTTCTTTTGTACCTTTTAAGATTTTATCTTTCTATTTTATTTTCATAAATTTAACTGATAATATGATTTTCTTTGTATTTATCCCACTTAAGCTTTGATAGACTTCTTAGGTCTATAAGTTGATGTTTTAAATAAAATTTGGAAAAATTTTTGTCCATGTTTCTTTAAGCATTCTTTCTGTATAATTTTCTCTCTCATCTCTTACTGGGATTCCTATTGCCTGTATGGTAGACTTCATCTTGCAAATTATTGAGATTCTATTCATTCCTTTTAATTTTTTTCCTCTGTGATTCAATCTGGATAATTTTTATTGACCTGTTGTTAACTTCACCAGTTCTTGCATCTATAATACATTGTCTAATCTTTAGTTCATTCAATGAATTTAAAAAATTTTCACATATTAGATTTTTCAGTTTTGTAAGCCTCATTTAGTTCTTATTAGCATTTCATTTCTCTCCTGAGGCATCTCATTCTTTTATCTATCACATCCACCCATAGGTGCTTTAATACATTTACCGTAGTTATTTTAAAATCCTGTCTGCTGAGTCCTACATATAGGTTGCCAAGGTGTCTGTTTCTATTGGCTGTTTTACTTGATTATGGGTGACAGTTTCCTGCTTCTTCACAAGTTTTGTGAATTCTTTTTATTGTGCATTCATTATTGTGCATATTACATTGTAGAGATTCTGGGTTGACCTATCTTACTCTAATGAGGATAGAGTTTTGTTCGGGCTGGCAGTTACTGAAGGATTACCTTGTTTTTGCGAAGATTTCATTTAGACTATGTATGGCAAGTCTATTTTACTCTGAATGCTAGGGTTTAGGCCTCAGTCTTGGGATTTGGCTTTTACCCCTAAGTTACGGCTCTTCTGGAGTTTCACTGTAAAACTAAGGCCCACTGAATTGGTGAATTTTCTTCAAATTCAGTCTCCCCAGCACTAGACAGCAATGGAAATACCTGCACAGCCTTCCAGCCTCCCACTTGCTACTTTCTACTGGCTTTCTTGGACCTTTCCCTGAACATGTTCAATTCAGAGTCACCCAAGGATTTGAAAAGAATTTGCACACAGATTTTGGGCTTCCTCCTTTGAGACTCCTTCCTTTCCAGGATTTCTCTCTCAATATCCAGCTGTTTTGCCAGTCCCAAACTCTAACCTCTGACTCCTTAGCCCAGTAAGACTGATGGTTTTTGTCTGAGCTCTGTTCCCTTGCACTATACCACTCAATCCTTAGGGGAAAGAAATGGGATAAATATGGATCTCATCTGCTGTGTTTTTCTTCTTTTAAAGGTCAAATCCTCTTAAGTTTCTGTATGTTCTTCATTTCTCTCCAATGCTTTCAAATCATTTTTTTTTTCAATTTTGTCTGCAGTTTAAATTATCAACAGCAGAATTAATTCAATCTAGAATCACTGGAATAGGGATAGGATGGAAGTTGACTTTATTCTGCATATCTGACAAAAAGCCGTGATTCCAAAGCAAGAGTGATAAGAATGCTCAAACATCTTATTTGGGTAGTAGGGGAATTTAAGAGCCAAACCTGGCCTTTTCATAGAGTCGAAAATTGGCACTCAGAACAGTGAGTGTGGAGAGCAGTTAGGAGGCTGAGGTCTTTGTGCAGGTGTGTGTTGAAGGCTCATTTTAGAGGGGTGATGATGGAAACAAGGATGGTACAGGAAGGTTGAGCTAGACAAGAAAGACTTGGGTCTCACTGAATAAGGAGAAAAAAGAGAAAGAAGAGACAGAAATGACTCTTCAATTTTGATCTTGGAAGACAGAAGGGCACAACTCTTGAGAAAGGCATGGAAATTGGGAAGGTTGTTATAGGCGAAGGTGATGAATAGTTCTATGGAAGAGGCAGTGTTGAAGGTCAGTTAGGCTAGAGGTGGTGATCTCTTTTTGGGAGAGTGTAGAGAAGGCCGTGTGGAGACCTGGGGACTGATCCTGGGCAAATACTGGCATTTAATGGATGGAAGAAGAAAATAGAACCTTTGAGAGAACCTTCTCTGGAACAATCTAGAAGAGGCATCGGAGAGGTAGAAGGGGATCTATAGGAGAATCTGTCAAGGATAAAGAGACCTGGAGAGTGGTGAAAGCTCAGAGGCCTAAAGTGGAGGAGCGGAGACAAGAAAAGACCTCCAGAGACAAGCAGGTGGTTGGCAGTGACAGTGGTGAGAACAGAAGTCATCATAGGTTAAATAGGAAGTGAGCTTAATTACTTAAAAAAATTCTCTGCCTTTAATGCAGTCCTATTCCTCATCCGCCAGCTCTGCCACTCTCAGGTCAGGCTCTTTGTTGCCTCTGGGAGACTGGCAGTTGCAGTTGTTGCCAAGCGGCCTTTACAGGCTCAGCTCCCTGAGGATTAACCACCCAGAGAAGGAGTCAGCTCTGAGGACAGAGAGATGAGCACACCAGCTGAGCAGCCTAACCTCCCCATGTTTGGAAGATAAATGCTTCCCATCCCAGAATTTTAATTTGAGCTTTCCGACCTTTCCTGCTTTCCAAATATTTAGCCAAGATAATGGATAACATTTAATTGTATACCTGTCTTCCTCAAAGCGTTTTAAACAACCTTCTCCCAAGATCCAGATTGGCTGGGGATTAGGCAGAAGGAAGACATTGTTCCTTAAGCACCATTTTCCCTTTTGCAATCTCCTTGTCAGCTTTTTGGAGCTGGTCTCAGGTGACGTTAACATGGAGCTGGCTAGACACAGCAGACTCTGGGCACTGATTAGGGTGCCCCTCTCAAGCTAAAAGACTAAGGCATGAATTAACTGAGAATAAAGAGGAATAAGGAGGAGAAAAGAGGAGGTGGAGATGGTTTCTGGAGTCTAGTTTGATGAATGGAGAGGTCATTAAGCAAGATGGCGAATACAGGAGGAATGATGTGTTTGGAGAAGATCATGACCTCAGTTCTGAACTGTTTGGTTGGAGGAGATGGTGACATCCAGGTGCTACCCAGTAGTCAGTGTTATCTATGAGTTAGGGTTTGGAAGAGAGCTCAAGGGTGGGGATAGAGAGTAAAGAGTAACTGGGACATAGACTGTTGGGCACGGTGTCTCTGGATGCTTGGTTGAATTGCTCCAGTTCTTCCCAAAGTCCTTCTGATGTATTAAAGAATGCTACCCTAAACAGCCTGGATGGAGAACCACTCTAAGCAGAATTTTCAGAGTTGAAAAAGCCCCCAGCAGAGAGTCAGGATAGGTGGGTTCTAATTTCAGCTCCATTTTAACTTACCATGTGACCCAAAGCAAATAGCTTCTTGTTTCTGGGACTTGATTTTCTCATTTGTAAAATGAGGGGATCAGCTTTCGTCATCTTTCTCTACTAGCACCTGTGCTTCCGTAGCCATATCTTAAAAGGGTTCCCAAATGAAGTAGGTTAGAAGGAATGGGACACCTTGACAGAATACAATCAGGTCTTAGAGCCCTAGAAAAAAACTTAGAGTGACATATTTGAGAGTAACAGAAGGAAATAGTACTTTTTTTTTTTTTTTTAATCAGTTTGCTGAGTACTTTCAATGCACCAGGCACAGAGGAGGGCCCTCTGCTTCCATAATGTTTGGTCCTCACAATGCTGAGCTTCTGTGGCTTGATAGTAAAGGAGTTAGGATTCAAATCCAGGGCTTCCTGATTCCACACCAGTGCTGGTCAATACCGGGTATGAATGCAAGAAAAAGCTGAGAGGAGAGGTGGGAGCCAGGGGATCATTTGGCATAGAACCTGTCTTTTCCTTTGATCCTGTAAATATTTGTTGATGTTGTATAGGTAACTAGTAATATAATTTTAAAAATTATAATTTCAATTTTATTCTAGATTCAGGGGCTACATGAGTAGGTTTGTTACATGGGTATATTGCATGATGCTGAGGTTTGGGGGTATGACTGATCCCATTACCCAGGTCGTGAGCATAGCAGTCAAAAGTTAGTTTTTCAACTCTTTCCTCCCTCACTCTTTCCCCCTCTAGTAATCCTCCATGTCTATTGTTGCCATTTTGTCCTTGTGTATCCAATATTTAGTTCCTTGTTATAAGTGAGAATATATGGCATTTGGATTTCTGTTCCTGCATTAATTTGCTTAGGATAATGGCCTCCAGGTGCATCTATGTTGCTGAAAGGACATAATTTTTTTTTTGTGGCTGCATAGTAGTCTATGGTGCATATGTACCACATTTTCTTTATCCAGTCCACCACTGATGGGCACTTAGGTTGAGTCCATGTCTTTACTATTGTGAATAGGGCTGCATACATCTTTCAACAGAGTGATTTATTTTTCTTTGGAAATATACCCAGTAATGGGATTTCTGAGTTGAATGGTAGTTCTAAGTTTTTTGAGAAATCTCCAAACTGCTTTCCACTGTGGCTGAGTTAGTTTATGTTCCTACCAACAGTGTATAAGTGGTCCCTTTCCCCATAGCCTTGCCAGCATCTGTAATTTGACTTTTTAACCATAGTCTTCTGCCTGGTGTGAGATGATATCTCAATTTGGTTTTGATTTGCGTTTCTCTAATAATTGGTGATATTGAGCATTTTTTTTTCCATGTGTTTTTTGACCACTTACATGTTTTCTTTTGAAAAGTGTCCATTCATATCTTTTGCCCACTTTTTAATGGGGTTATTTTTTCTTGCTTGTTGAATTGTCTAAGTTCCTTATAGATTCTGGATATTAGACCTTTGTTGGATGCATAGTTTGTGAATATTTTCTCCCATTCTGTAGGTTGCCTGTTTACCTTGTTGATAATTTCTTTTGCTGTGCAGAAGCTCTTTTGTTTAATTAGGTCCCACTTTTCAATTTTTGTTTTTGTTGCAATTGCTTTTGAGGACTTAGTCATAAATTATTTCCTAAGTCTGATGTCCATAATGGTGTCTCCTAGGTTTTCTTCTAGGATTCTTATACTTTGAGGTCTTATATTTAAATCTTTAATCCATCTTGAGTGAGTTTTTGTATATGGTAAAAGATAGGGGTCCAGTTTCATTCTTCTGCATATGACTAGCCAGTTATCCCAGCACCATTTATTGAATGGGGGAGTGCTTTCTCCATTGTTTGTTTTTGTCAGCTTTGTTGAAGATCAGATGGCTGTAGGTGTGTGGCTTTATTTTTGGGTTCTGTGTTTTGTTCTGTTGGTCTATGTGTCCTTTTTTGTACCAGCATCATGTTGTTTTGGTTACTATAGCCTTATAGTATAGTTTGAAGTGGGGTAATTAGATGCCTCCGGCTTTGTTCTTTTTGCTTAGGATTGCTTTGGCTATTTGGGCTTCTTTTTGGTTCCATATAAATTTTAGAATAGTTTTTTTTTCTAATTCTGTGAAAAATGACGTTGGTAGTTTGATAGGAATAGCATTGTATCTGTAGATTGCTTTGGGCGGTATGGGCATTTTAACAATATTGATTCTTCTAATCCATGAGCATGGAATGTTTTTTTCATTTGCTTGTATCATCTCTGATTTCTTTCAGCAGTGTTTTATAGTACTCTTTGTAGAACTGCAGATTCTTTCAATTCCTTGGTTAATTGTATTTCTAGGTATTTCTTTGTGTTGATTTGGCTCTCAGCTTGAACATTAATTGGTGTATAGAAATGCTACTGAGTTTTGTACATTGATTTTGTGTCCTGAAACTTTACTGAAGTCATTTATCAGTTTTAGAAGCTTTTCAGCTGAGTCTTTAGGGTTTTCTAGGTATGGAATCATATAATCTGTGAAGAAAGACAGTTTGACTTCTTCTCTTCCTTTTACTTTCTTCTGTTGCCTAATTGTTCTGGCTAAAACTTTTAGTACTATGTTGAATAGAAGTGGTGAGAGTGGGCATCTTTGTCTTCTTCTAATTTTCAAGAGAAATGCTTGCAGCTTTTGCCTATTCAGTATGGTGTTAGATATGGGTTTGTCATAGATGGCTCTTACTATTTTAAGATATGTTCCTTCAGTGCCTAATTTGCTGAGGGTTTTTGTCATGAAGTGTTGTTGGAGTTTATCAAAAAATTTTTCTATGTCTATTGAGATGGTTATATAGTTTTTGTTTTTAATTCTGTTTATGTGGTGAATCACATTTATTGATTTGCAGATGTTGAACTAACCTTGCATTCCAGGAATGAAGCCTATTTGATTGTGGTGAATCAACTATTTGATTGCTCCTTGATTCAGTTGGCTAGTATTTCACTGAGGGTTTGTGTCTACGTTCCTCAGGGATATTGGCCTGTAGTTTTCTTTTTTTGTTGTGTCTCTTCCAGGTTTTGGTATCAGGGTAATGTTGGTTTCATAGAATCAACGAGTAATTCCTCCTCATCAATTTTTTGAAATAGTTTTGGTATAACTGGTACCAGCTCTTCTTTGTACATCTGGTAGAATTTGGCTATGAATCCATCAAGTCTGGGGATTTTTGTGTGTGGGTAGGTGTTTTCATTACTGATTCAATTTTGGAACTTGATATTGGTCTGTTAAGAGTTTCAATTTCTTCCTGACTGAATCTTGGAAGTTGATATGTATATTTTATATTGAATCTTGGAAAGTATATGTCCAGGAATTTATCCATTTCCTCTAGATTTTCTAGTTTGTGTGCATAGAGGTGGTCATAATAGTTTCTGAAGATACCTTGCATTCCTGTGGGATTGGTTGTAATGTCACCTTTGTTGTTTCTGATTGTGCTTATTTGGATCTTCCCTCTTTTTTTCTTTAATCTAGCTAATGGTCTATCGATATTATTTTATCTTTCAGAGAACCAATTTTTGGTTGTATTGGTTCTTTGTATAAATTTTGGAGTCTCACTTTCACTCAGTTTTGCTATGATTTTAGATATTTCTTTTCTTTTGCTAGCTTTGGGGTTAGTTTGTTCTTGTTTTTCTAATTCCTCTAGGTATGATGTTAGATTATTAATTATAGATCTTTCTAAGTCTTGGAGTGCTATAAACTTTCCTCTTAACACTGCTTTTACTGCATCCCAGAGATTTTGATATGTTGTATCTCTGTTTCCATTTATTTCAAAGATTTTTAAATTTCTGCCTTAATTTCATTGTTTGCTCAAAAGTCATTTGGGAGCAAGGTGTTTAATTTCCATGTATTGATTTCTATTTTTATTCCACTGTGGTCTGAAAGTATGGTTAGTATGATTTCAATTTTTTTGAATTTATTGAGACTTATTTTATGGCCAAGCATGTGGTCAGTCTTGGAGCATGTTCCATGTGCTGATGAGAAGAATGTATATTCTGTGATTGATGAGTAGAGTCAATAATATACGTTTTAAAGGTCTCTTCATAGAGATACTCAGTAAATACTTAGAAAATATCCCTCTTAAAGAAAAACTCTAATTTTTTTACAGATAAGGAAAGGATCACCCAACCCAATTCTAGTATAATGACAACTTCTAACTTCTAGGACCATTAGAGGGCCTACCCCAATTCCTCTCCTGGCTCTAAGCCAACAAGACTGAGTATAGAAACTAGGTTGGGTCTGAGCTGATCCTGGGCAGAAAGATAGAGGGCTGGATGAGGCATAGAGGGGTGGACTAAATTGGTGTTTCTGTGTAGAAACCAGGCAGAACATTACAGAAAAAAGCACATTGTGTGGCACATATTTTGCATTTAATAAATGTCAGGGATGATATCCGTGAAGGCAGAGTCAGTTGGGGTACAGTCACCACCATATTCCTGGGGGCTAGTAAGATACCTAGCACATAATAGGTGCTTAATAAATATTTACTGACTAAATAAATGAATCCATAAAATCAGGCCAAAGCCTGTTCATCTCTTCAGAGATACAGTCCAATGTGCTGGTTAAAAACACAGATTGTGGAGCCGAACTGCTTGTGTTTATAGCCTGGTATTGACTAGCTGGGAAACCTTGGGAAAGTGACTTAACCACTCTGGGCTCCAGTTTCTTCATCTGAAAAACAGAGGTGATAATACAAGTAACTCCCACAAAAAGTTGTGGTGTGGCTTAGATGAGTTAATATCTGTGATGTGCCTGAAACAGTCCCTGACATATAAGAGCGATATATTGGTTTGCTATTATTACTATCTCTTTGAGAAACATGTGCATTTTAAAAGAGACTCAAAATAAAATGACTGGGTTTAGCCCAAAGAAGAAATCATTAATGATTGAATTCCAATCTTTCAAAATATACCAAAAAAGCAATGTTGACCCAAATCCCAGTTCAGGTTCTATGTTTCTGGGACTGAGAGAGGATTTAGAAAAATTGGATGAGCAGAGTAGCTTTTGGTCCCAAGCAGCTAGAAAATGATTGTTTTCTATTTTCTAGACAGAAGAAGCTTGATGGATGATCAAACCAAGTCTCATGTGGAGAGTGGGAGAGAGGAGGTAGCTCAAAATGATGACTATTCTACCTGCCTCAAACACAATCTGTATCTTCCTGTTGGCCCAAGACTTGAGAGAAATTTTCACAGCAGTGGAGCCTTGCATAATTAGATATTCTTCCTCTGCAGATTGGGGTATAGAAAGGAGGACATTTTCATTTAATGAGAGGATCATACATGGCTAAGAACACAAGTTAGGAGTTAGGATAGAAAAGTGTTCTTCACCATTAATCCTGCCTATAATAAAGTCTGTTGCACTACTTGTCTCAATCTGGGTTGGATCAGGGAAGCTGAACCACTGTGAGTATTGTGGATTAAGGAATTTATTAGAGGAACTAGACCTTACGCAATTGTGAGAGAATCTGGGGAAATACGGATTTGTGAAGGGAAGTTGAAGAAACAGAGGAAGAGTCACTAACTGGCCCCTGTGCTGGCAAATGAGCTGAAACTTGCAGGAAAATCTGGAAGCCAGGCATGTTCCACCACTGATGTAGAAGTCCACAGAAGGTGGTGGACTCAGGGTGGCTTCTGTAGATTTGAAGTAGAGTGTCTGATGATGGAGCCTGGATTACTACTGGTCAGCAGGGCTGGCAATCAGGAAAGAGCTAGAAGGAGAGCCAGTCATGGAGTGGGGTGCCTACCTGCACCTCTGTGGTGTCTCTCACCTCCTCTGACATGTGACAAATGCAGATGGCTGTGGCTTCTGTCCTCCACTGTCACATAGCTTTACCTCTGGCCCAGGACCATACAGGTGAGGGATTTTGTGAGACAGAGTTCTCAGCATGGCCAAGTTGATGACAAAACCATTATGCACATTATTATAATAATGTAATATAATTGATGGTTGCTTTGGTTTGTTTTTATATTTATTAATTCATATTTTATCTCATTTTAAAATAGGATTTCTGAAGCAGCTTGGAGAAACATTAGAAATTGAATGAAATTTTAAAAGGAAGTGATAGAAGCAGAGAAAAATGTGTAGGGCAATAAAATAATTCCAACATAGTGTTGGTGTTCAAGAAATCCATCTAAGAGCCTGTTTCATTGCAGATGGAGCTATGGATTGGGCTCAGGGCATCCCAGAGCCAAAGCAAATATTTTGTGACAAGGATCATCACAAGGGGAGTGGCAAAGATTTTCCTGGTCCTGTGAGCTAAGGGAAATATCTCCTAAGGGTCCTCAAAAATATCCCTTTGATAAGGTTTCTTGGAACCATTCAATGAAATCTGTGCTCTGAGGAATTAAAACAAAGAAGACCTGGCATGTGCTTCAGGCTTTCTTGGCCTCATTCAGACCCTATTCTGCCAGAAAGCTGGCAGGAGACAATTTCTAAACATTATAGCTATATGAATGGATGGTCTGTATATCCTTCAAGGTAGGTTGATGAGCTTTTCTTTCTTTCGCAATCTCAGCTCACTGCAACCTCTGTCTCCTGGGTTCAAGTGATTCTCCTGCCTCAGCCTCCTGAGTAGCTGAGATTACAGGTGTCCACCACCATGCCTGGCTAATTTTTGTGTTTTTAGTAGAGATCGGGTTTCACCATGTTGGCCAGGCTGGTCTTGAACCCCTGACCTCAGAAAATCCGCCCACCTCAGCCTCCCAAAGTGCTGGGATTACAGGTATGAACCACTGTGCCCAGCCAATGAACTTCTTCTGTAAAGGGCCAGATAGTAAATGTTTTAGGCTTTGCAGGTCATTAGGTCTCTGTTACAACTACTCAGCATTATCATTATAGCATAAATGCAGCCATAGAGAGTCGTAAACAAATGAGTGTGGCTGGGTTCCAATAAAACTTTATTAAGGAACACTAAAATTTAATTCTAATTTCCATGTGTCACAAAATATTTTTATTTATTTATCAAGACAGTTTCATGTCAATAAATTTAAAGTAACCAAAACAAAGAGATTGCGGCCAGGTGTGGTGGCTCACACCTGTCATCCCAGCACTTTGGGAGGCTGAGGCAGGTAGATCATGAGGTCAGTAGTTCAAGACCAGCCTGGCCAATATGGTGAAACCCCGTATTTATTAAAAATACAAAAATTAGCTGGGCTTGGTGGTGCATGCCTGTAGTCCCAGCTACTCGTATTTACAGCCTGGTATTGACTAGCTGGAAAACCTTGGGAAAGTGACTTAGGAGGCTGAGGCAGGAGAATTGCTTGAACCTGGGAGGTGGTAGTTGTAGTGAGCCGAGATTTTGCCACTGCACTCCAGCCTAACCGACAGAGCAAGACTCTATCTCAAAAAAACAAACACAAAAACAAAAAACAACCCCCCCCTCCCCTGCCACACACAGAGAGATCGCTTGATCTCACCGGGCTCAAGTGATCTTCCCATCTTAGCCTCCTATAGCTGGGACTTACAGGCACACGCCACTACACCCAGCTAATTTTTAAATATTTTGTAGAGAATAGGTTTTGTCAAATTAGCCTGGCATGGTGGTTCAAGTGATCCAGCTGCCTTGGCCTCCCAAAGTGCTGGGATTACAGGTGTGAGCCCCTGCACCTGGCATGCTGTTCTTGTTAATATACCCCTCTCATGTTTTTCAAAATTCTCTCAGTCTAACTAGGGCATGTCAGGAAAAGCTCAAGCAGGGGTCTAAGACATGAGCGAGTGAAACCTATTCTGCAGGGAGGTAGATGAGAAATAATTTGAGCTGGGGACAGAGTAAATGCAGGTAGCCACTGAGCAATGGGATGTAGAGCCCCAGCTCTCTACATCACCCAGCTCCTCAGTCTAGACACTTTCAACTTAAAGTGTGGTCTTGGGATTGGCAGCATCCATACAACCTGGGAGGTTGCTAGCCTTGCAGAACCTCAACTCCTGCTCAGACCTGCTGAATCGGAAACTCTGTGGGTGGGGCTGAGGAACCTGTTTTCACACACCCTTCAAAGATTCTGATGCCTGCTCAAATTAAAGAGCATCTTAAACAGCAAGTGAGGTGTATGGGAATGTAGGATGACATCTCCAACTACATGATTCATAACAAGTTGCTGAAAAATTACCGTATTTTTCTTCAACTGCTTATTTATTCCCCCAACTGCCTTTTCCTTCATTCACCTATCAGCAACTTGTTATTTATTCATTTATTTAACACACATTTACTGGGCCAGGTATTATTCTAGCACTGTGGATATAAATGTAAACAAAATAGACAAAAACATTTGACTTGCTCTTGTGGGGAAACTTAATAATTGAGATTAAAAAAAAAAGGATAAGGGTATTTAAAAGGTGAAAAGTGCTAGAGACAAAGCAGGGAAGATAAATGGGCTGTGGGTGGGTGGGGACAGAGAAAGGGTTTACTGTGTACCAAAAAATGGCTAAAGAAGGCCGGCCCGATGGCTGGGTGTGGTGGCTCAGGCCTGTAATCCCAGAACTTTGGGAGGCTGAGGCGGGCGGATCGCCTGAGGTCAGGAGTTGGAGACCAGCTTTGCCAGCATGGTGAAACCCCATCTCTACTAAAAATACAAAAAAATTAGCCAGGCGTAATGGTGTGCACCTGTAATCCCAGCTACTTAGGAAGTTGAGGCAGAAGAGTCTGGGAGGTAGAGGTTGCAGTGAGCTGAGATCACGTCATTGCAGTCCAGCCTGGGCAACAAGAGTGAAACTCCATTTAAACATATCTACAACCACCCGATCTTTGACAAACCTGATAAAAACAAGCAATGGGGAAAGGATTCCCTGTTCAATAAGTGGTGTTGGGAAAACTGGCTAGCCATATGCAGAAAGCAGAAACTCGACCCCTTCCTGACACCTTACACTAAAATTGACTCCAGATGGATTAAAGACTTAAACATAAGACCTAACACCATAAAATCACTAGAAGGAAACCTAGGCAAAACCATTCAGGACATAGGCGTAGGCAAGGACTTCATGACCAAAACACCAAAAGCATTGGCAACAAAAGCCAAAATAGACAAATGGGACCTAATCAAACTCCACAGCTTCTGCACAGCAAAAGAAACAGTCAATAGAGTGAATCGGCAACCAACAGAATGGGAAAAAATTTTTGCAGCCTACCCATCTGACAAAGGGCTGATATCCAGAATTTACAACGAGCTAAAAAAGATTTACAAGAAAAAAACAAACAAGCCCATTCAAAAGTGGGCGAAGGATATGAACAGATACTTTACAAAAGAAGACATACATGAGGCCAACAAGCATATGAAAAAATGCTCATCATCACTGGCCATTAGAGAAATGCAAATCAAAACTACATTGAGATACCATCTCACACCAGTTAGAATGGCGATCATTAAAAAATCTGGAGAAAACAGATGCTGGAGAGGATGTGGAGAAATAGGAACACTTTTACACTGTTGGTGGGAGTGTAAATTAGTTCAACCATTGTGGAAAACAGTGTGGCGATTCCTCAAGGACCTAGAAATAGAAATTCCATTTGACCCAGCAATCCCATTACTGGGCATATATCCAAAGGATTATAAATCGTTCTACTATAAGGACACATGCACACGAATGTTCATAGCAGCACAGTTTACAATAGCAAAGACCTGGAACCAGCCCAAATGCCCATCGATGATAGACTGGACAGGAAAAATGTGGCACATATACACCATGGAATATTATGCAGCCATTAAAAACGAGGAGTTCGCATCCTTTGTAGGGACATGGATGAACCTGGAAACCATCATTCTCAGCAAACTGACACAAGAACACAAAATCAAACACCACATGTTCTCACTCATAGGCGGGTGTTGAACAAGGAGAACACATGGACACAGGGAGGGGAGCACTATACACGGGGGTCTGTTGTGGGGGAGGGGGGGGACAGCAGGGGGGTGGGGAGTTGGGGAGGGATAGCATGGGGAGAAATGCCAGATATGGGTGAAGGGGAGGAAGGCAGCAAATCACACTGCCACGTATGCACCTATACAACAACCTTGCATGTTTTTCACATGTACCCCAAAACCTAAAATGTAATAAAAAAAAAAAATTGAGCTTAAAAAAAATTAAAAAAAAAAATAATAATAGTAATTTTTCCCTACAAAAAATTTTCCCATTTACTTAATAATAATAATAAAATTGAGATATCATCTCTAGCAAAAACTAAAAAAAAAAAAAAAAAAAAAAGTCCAGGCACGGTGGCACATACCTGTAATCCCAGCACTTTGGGAGCTGAGGCGGGTGGATCACCTGAGGTTGGGAGCTCGAGACCAGCCTGACCAACGTGGAGAAACCCCATCTCTACTAAAAATACAAAAATTAGCAGGGCTTGGTGGCACATGCCTATAATCCCAGCTACTCAGGAGGCTGAGGCAGGAGAATTGCTTGAACCCGGGAGGCCGAGGTTGTGGTGAACCGAGATGGTGCCATTGCACTTTAGCCTGGGCAACAAGAGCAAAATTCCATCTCAAAAAAAAAAAAAAAAAAAAAAAAAGTTCTGAGTGAGAAAGTGGCAATTCAATAAAATCCTGAAGGAAGTGAGGGAGGAGCCATATGTGTACCTGGGGAAGCTCATTTCAGGAAGCAAGGGGACAGCCAGTGCAAGAGTCCTGAGGCTCAGCACTAAGGAGGCAAGTGTGGGTGGAGCGCAATGAGTAAGCGGGTGCGGTGCGGGGGGCAGGGCGCAGGGGGGAGGCAGGGGAGCTGCAGGAGGTGTGGCCAGGCTGCTAACAGCCGTAAAGGATCTCACAGACATTACGAAGGCTTCGGCTTTTACATTCTGTAAGATGGGAAGTGTATTTATTTTCTTGTTGCTGTTATAACAAATTACCACAACTTTTGTAGCTTAAAGGAATGTAGATTTATTTGCTTTCAGTTCTGGAGGTCAAAAGTTCAAAACAAGTCTTCTAGAGCTAAAAGCAAGGTGTCTGCAGGGCCAGTTCCCTCTAGAGACTTCAGGGGATGATCCAGTCCTTGTACCTTCCAGCTTTGAGAGCCCACTGGCACTCCTCGGCTTGTAGCTGCATCATTCCAAACTGGGCTTCTGATGTATCTCCTTCTCTCACTTGGACCTTCCTGTCTTCCTCTTATAAAGACACTTGTGATAACATTGAGTCTACCTGGATAACCCAGAATAACCTCTCTGTCTTGAGATCTTTTTTTAATTTTTTATTTATTTTTTACCTTTTTTAGAGATGGGATTTCACCATGTTGGCCAGGATGGTCTCAATCTCTTGACCTCGTGATCCACCCACCTTGGCCTCCCAAAGTGCTGGGATTACAGGTGTGAGCCACTGTGCCCGGCCCGAGATCCTTAATCACATCTGCAACATCTCTTTTACTGTGTAAAGTGACATAATCTCAGGTTCTGTGAATTAGGATGTGACACTATTTGAAGGAACATTATTCAGCCTACCACAAGAAACCATTAGAGCTGTGACACGGTGTGATGTGCATTCTAAGAGTCATTACAGATACTGTATTGAACATTGTTTTGGGTGGGCAAGAGTGTGAAACAGGAAAATTAGTTATGATATCAAAGTCAGTCTACTCTTTAACTCCTAAGGACCTTGTAGGCTGTTCCCACACAAACGAGCCTGTAATTCTTTTGTGGGCTGAATTCAGTTCTCCACCCCAATCCACATGTTGCAGCCCAATCCCTCGTACCTCAGAATGTGACCTTATTTGGAGACTGGGTCTTTGGAGAGGTGATTGAGTTAAAATGAGGCCATTAGCGTGGGGTTCCTAAAGCATCTGACTAATATCCTTATAAGAAGAGGAAATTTGGATACACAAAGAGATGGCAGGGATGTGAGTGCACAGAGAGAAGGCCACGTGAGGACACGGCGAGAAGGCAGCCATCTACAAGCCAAGGAGAGAGGCCTCAGAAGAAACCGAGCCTGCCAACCTACACCTTGATCTTGACTTCCAGCCTCCAGAACTATGAGAAACAACTTTCTGTTGTTTAAGCCACCCAGTCTGGGTATTTGGTTATAGCAGCCCTAGCAAATAAATAAAATTTTAAATGCTTTTCTGAAACCCAGACACCGATCCTCTTCTTCATCCCCTAGTTCAGGATTCCTGTCAGGAAAGGAAGTCCCGTAGTTGGCCAGATATTTCTGAAACAATCCTACCTACTTCCCAGGAATGAGCACTTAAAAAGAAAAGTCTAGCTCTTCAAAAGACACTGTTCAGAAAATGAAGAGGCAAATCACAGACTGGGAGAAATTACTTGCAAAACACATATCTGATAAAGGACTTGTATCCAAAATACATAAGCCACCTAAATAAAGGAATATACTTAACCAAATAGGTAAAATATCTTTACAAGAACTACAAACAATTCTGAAAGACATCGGAAATGACATAAACAAATGGAAATACATCCCATGCTCATGGATTAGAAGACTCAATATCATGAAAATAACCATACTGCCCAAAGCATTCTACAGATTCAATGCAATTTCTATCAAAATGCCAACATCATTTTTCATAAAATTAGAAAGAAATCATAAAATTCATATGAAATAAAAAAAGAGCTTGAATAGCCAAAGCAATCCTAAGCAAAAGAACAAATCTGGAGGCATCACATTACCTGACTTCAAATTACGTTACAATGCTATAGTAACCAAAACAGTAGCATGGTCCTGGTATGAAAGTAGATACATAGACCATTGGAGAAGAATAGAGAACCCAGAATAAAGCCAGATACTTACAACCAACCAATCTTTGACAAAACATACAAAAACATAAATTGGGGAAAGGATACCCTATTCGATAAATGGTGCTGGGAAAACAGGATTGCCACATGTAGAAGAATAAAACTGGATCCATATCTCTCACCATATACAAAAATCAATTCAAGATGGATTATAGACTTAAATCTAAGACTTGAAACCATAAAAATTCTAGAAGAAAACCCAGGAAAAACTCTTCTGAATGTTGACCTAGGCAAAGAATCTGTGACTAACACCCCAAAAGTAAATACAACAAAACCAAAAATAAATAAATGAGATCTAATTAAACTAAAATGCTACTGTACAGCAAAAGAAATAATCTTCAGAGTCAACAGACAACTCACAAAATGAGAGAAAATATTTGCAAACTATATATGCATCCAACAAAGGATTAAAAACTACATATTGGGTACAATGTATACTACTCAGGTGATGAGTGTGCTAAAATCTCAGACTTCACCACTATACAATTCACCTATGTAATAAAAAACCACTTATATTCCATTTATTATTTTGATTGAAATAAAAAATACTTATTTTAAAATGTGGGCAAAAGATTTGAACATATTCTTCACATTAGAAGAAATATGGATGGCAATAAATGCAGAAAAAGATGTTCAACATTGTTAGTAATTAGCAAATTAAAATCATAATGAGATATCGCTATATACCTACTAGATGACATAAAAAAATCTGATGATATCAAGTGTTGCCAGAATGCAGAGGTGCTGGAATTCTCATGCATTGCTTATGGGAATGCAAAGAGGTATAGCTGCTTTGGAAAAACAGTTTGGCAATTTCTTATAAAGTTAAAGATATTCTTTACACATAATCCAGAAATCTCAGTCTTAAATATTAAACCAAGAGAAATAAAAACATATTTTACTGTATGTGAATAGCAGCTTTACTCATAACATCTCAAAACTGGAAACAACCCAGTGTCCCTCAGTTGGTGAATAAACAAACCATGGTACATCCACATGATGGAATCAGGACTCAACTATTGACAAGTGCAACTACATGATCTCCAAAGCAGTATGCTAAATGGAAGAAAGCAGACATAACAGGCAACATACTGCATGCCCCATTTATGATATTTTTTTGAAAAAACAAAACTTCATAGGAGTGTAGCTCAGGTTATTGGTTGCCAGAGGCTGGCAGTGGATAATTACGCTAATTAAGACAACATGTGCGAAAGTGTATTGCAAAATGCTACATGAGAAGATATTACAGTATCGTGAAACACTGACAAACCTTCCTCGGGAAGGCAATCCGTGGAAGAGAATGTCTTCTACGCCTTTCTTGAGGCAGTGGTGCCTGCTGTCTTACGCTTCAGCATTTAAAAGGAGGCCCTTGAGAGATTTATTTGCAAGCTTTGCTCTAAAGCGACTTGCTAGCAACTTACAAGGTAGCTTCTTTCACTAAATTCTCTTTCCAGGCACTTAAACGTCAGTGGCAGTTATCCTCCACTTCTGCTCCTCTGAGGAGCAGAATTAGAGTTGATTCTTATTTTCTTATTTTATTTCTTTTTTCTCCCTGTACTTCAATGGATGCAAATCTTATTTTATTTTTTACATGGCTCTGCATTAAAAAAAAAACAAAAGCATAGAAATACATATAGTGGGGGAGAGTATGGGAAACCTCAAGCAGTCAGGTGTGGCTAGAAGTTGGGTGCATGGGGAAGTGGCAGGAGATGGGCAGGAGCTCCATTATGTCCATGAAGGAGATTGCATCCATGGGGTCCTTTTTGCAAAGGTCCTTACAGCCGTTCTGCTCCAGGTTTACAGCAGTGGATCTCAATGTGTCACACCCAGACCAGCAGCACTGACCTTGCCTGAGAGCTTGTTGGAAATACAAATTCTCAGACCTCACCTCAGACATTTTGCATCAAAACTCTGAATCAGGCTCAGCTCTATGTTTTAATAAGCTTCCCAGGTGATTTTTATCCATCTTGAAACCTGAAAACCATTGGTGTAAAGTATTCCCAATTTAAGACAATGCTCCCTGCCCCCAGTGAGCTAGCCAAAAAGCCAACTGCCTTCCTGATCTTTTAGCCCATCCTCTTGTACAGGATCCCCTAACTTGGTTCTCTAAACCCCAGAGAAGCCCTCTTCTCTGAAATAACGGCAAGTAGGTAAGGACTTGCCTCTGAATGAATAGATGGGATTTTATTTACAGACAAAGAAGCGCCTAAGAGGGCCACACTTCACAGTGCTTGCTCAAATCCAGATGCTTCCCTCTTTGGGTTAAAAAGATCTGGAAGTAACCCAGAAGAGGTGCTCAGGAGGCACTGGGTCATCTAGTGCTACAATGTTACAATGTGTCCTCTGCTGTTTCTCCAGATTCTGTGGCTCTTTTCTGTCTGTTCCCATTATCCAAGGACAGAGCATCCCACTCTGACCTCCCTGCAGAACAAGGCGGCCGTGGCTGCTTTGAATTGCCGTGAACCCCTCAGGGGCAGCTGCAGTGCCTTTGACTTTCAGACCCCTCACCTGGAAGCCACCTCTGCTTCACCAGAACTTACTCTGCTCTCAAACTCTACCTGGGATTACCGCCTGTATGTCTTGTTTTTCTTACAGTCTAAAGTGATTAGCGTATAGAAAGCCCAATAAATGATAGCTACTATTTTTGCTGTTTTTTTTTTTTTTTTATTATTAAACAGGAGAAGAGATGGAGGAAACCCTAAGGAGAGGGACCATTAGAGCCAGCTACATAATTTGCGGGGCCCAGTGCAAAGTGAAAATGTGAAGCATGGATGCTGGAAAATCACTCTCTCCTTCCCGTGGGCTCACTCTTCCAGTCCACATCTGATAGGTAACCCCTAAGAGGTCGCAACCTCCTTGCAGGGACATGCTTGGAAACTGAGATGGTTAAGAGGACCCACTGAGTGACTTGCCAAACACATCATCACCAGGGTACTTGCAACTCAGGGCAGGGATGGCTGTTGCCTTGTCCTGCAAGGAGCATGCCCAACCCCGACCCTCCCCATGTATGCACCCAAGCCTGGCTGAGGCTGGAGGGCAGTGGAGGAATAATACGGTTGTCACTCAGGCAGAGGGTCGTGGCTGTCACAGAATGGGAAGGGAAATATTGGCCTCAGGTTCACGGATGGGGTGGCTAAGAACTCATCCCAGGGAGGTGCTGGGAAGTGACCACACGTGAATCATCTGACCATATCACCTTGTCTCATCAGTGACATCTATGGCTTACCAGATACAGCCACCTTCATGGGCATGTGACCTGGGTAGTCACACAGGGCCATGCTCAGAAGGGCCCCATGCTTGATGTAATGCTCTTCTGCTGCCATCTTGAAATTCTAATGATTTTATCTTTGAACTTGTGTTTATTTAGTGAAGTCCAATGGGGCAATGCAGACATGTAAACAGAGGAGGAACGAACAATATGCGTGTCCGCCATTCCTCACTGGCCCATTTGCCTGTAGTATTCGTGAGGCCCCATGAGCAGAATCTGGTGGACTCATGCTGTGTAGGAGTTTAATGAATACAAGGAAGTGCACGTGAGTGCAAATTAAGTGTGGTATATCTACAACTCAATAAGTGGGGATATTATAGCCTAGATGCCACACCTTCTGTTCCAAGTAGAACTTGCTTCAAATACAGAAGGAAGGCATTTTAAGAAACAAAAACAATCAAGGAACCTATCATCTTTTCTTACTGTGTCAGTCAACCACTTATGCTGAAGAAGATGGCATAGAAGGAAAGGAAAAGATTGCACAACCCATAGTTCCTTTTCCCTTCGGTCCTTCCTTCCCCATTAGTAAGCCTAAGATAGACAGTGTTAGTAGAATGTGCATGTATTGAGAAATGACATAAAAACAGTTGAGTTTGCCTTGCACAGCATTTCCACCGTTTTGTTAAGAATGAAATACACATGCACGTTTGGGCTTAGAAACACAAATCGATTCGATTGATTTCGAATATGAGTTAAATGTGCTCGTTTGCATTTAAAACTAGCATTGCACAATATAAAGATGAATAGTAAAATGTATGCTAATAATTTAAATTTAAAATTTTCTGTGCTTAGAATGACACTAGTAGTAAATGAAAAACACCATGACGACAAGTCAAGAGAGAGAAAGTGGAAGAAAGAAAAAAGCCTTATATTTTAGTATCTTTAATGGCCCTTACCCTTTGAACAAGGGGTCCTGTATTTTTATTTTGTACTGAGACCCACAAATTATGTAGCTGGCCCTACCCTAATCATCCAGGACTTACCCTTGTGTCCCACAGGCTACCTCTCCACCCCAAGACCTGGCATCATGCTCTACAATTTCGGCATTCATTTGGCTGATCGATATTCCAGGTACATATGCTTTGGAAAAGACAATGTGTTGTATACACATGAAAAACTTATAAAAAATGATCGGATTTTAGACAAGGTTGTTTATCTCCACACTTTTTATAATAACAAAAATTTGGAACAAGATATCTGTTGCAATATGAGAGATTAATTTATTAAATGAATTGATGTCCATGCAGTGGAATATTTTGAGCCTTTAAAACTCATGTCAAAGCTACATATTTATTGATATGGAAAAGCATTCTTGCTGTATTAATACATTTAAAAATTAGATTACCAACTAGTAAGGATAGTGTGCCTCCAGTTTTGCTATAAAAGTTCAACTGTGGCTGGGCACGGTGGCTCACACCTGTAATCCCAACACTTTGGGAGGCCAAGGTGGGTGGATCACCTGAGGTCAGGAGTTCGAGACCAGCTTGGCCAACATGGTGAAACCCCATCTCTACTAAAGTGCAAAAATTAGCTGGGTGTGTTGGCAAAAGCCTGTAATCCCAGCTACTTGGGAGGCTGAGGCAGGAGAATTACTTGACCCTGGGAGGTAGAGGTTGCAGTGAGGTGAGATCATGCCACTGCACTCCATTCTGGGAGACAAGAGTGAGACTCTGTCTCAAAAACAAAAAAAAAGTACAATTGTAACCATTGGCTACATATGCATTTAAAGTATCTGAAAGGACAAATATAAAAATATCTATAGTAATTCTTCTACATTATAAGGTATAACTTTTTTTCAATGAAAATATTTACCATTTTATTTATTTTTATTTTATTTTACTTTTTTATTGCATTTTAGGTTTTGGGGTACATGTGAAGAACATGCAAGATTGTTGCATAGGTACACACATGGCAGTGTGATTTGCTGCCTTCCTCCCCATCACCTATATCTGGCATTTCTCCCCATGCTATCTCTCCCCAACTCCCCACCCTGCACTGTCCCTCCCCTATTTCCCCCCGACAGACCCCAGTGTGTGATGCTCCCCTCCCTGTGTCCATGTGTTCTCATTGTTCAACACTCGCCCATGAGTGAGAACATGCAGTGTTTGATTTTCTGTTCTTGTGTCAGTTTGCTGAGAATGATGGTTTCCAGGTTCATCCATGTCCCTGCAAAGGACATGAACTCATCGTTCATCGTTTGATGGCTGCATAATATTCCATGGTGTATATGCACCACGTTTTCCCTGTTCAGTCTATCATCGATGGGCATTTGGGTTGGTTCCAGGTCTTTGCTATTGTAAACTGTGCTGCAATGAACATTTGTGTGCATGTGTCCTTATAGTAGAACGATTTATAATCCTTTGGATATATACCCAGTAATGGGATTGCTGGGTCAAATGGAATTTCTATTTCTAGGTCCTTGAGGAATTGCCACACTGTCTTCCACAATGGTTGAACTAATTTACACTCCCACCAACAGTGTAAAAGTGTTCCTATTTCTCCACATCCTCTCCAGCATCTGTTGTCTCCAGATTTTTTAATGATCGCCATTCTAACTGGCGTGAGATGGTATCTCAATGTAGTTTTGATTTGCATTTCTCTAATGACCAGTGATGATGAGCATTTTTTCATATGTTTGTTGGCCTCATGTATGTCTTCTTTTGTAAAGTGTCTGTTCATATCCTTCGCCCGCTTTTGAATGGGCTTGTTTGTTTTTTTCTTGTAAATCTGTTTTAGTTCTTTGTAGATTCTGGATATCAGCCCTTTGTCAGATGGGTAGACTGCAAAAAATTTTTCCCATTCTGTTGGTTGCTGATTCACTCTAATGGCTGTTTCTTTTGCTGTGCAGAAGCTGTGGAGTTTGATTAGGTCCCATCTGTCTATTTTGGCTTTTGTTGCCAATGCTTTTGGTGTTTTGGTCATGAAGTCCTTGCCTATGCCTATGTCCTGAATGGTTTTGCCTAGGTTTTCTTCTAGGGTTTTTATGGTGTTAGGTCTTATGTTTAAGACTTTAATCCATCTGGAGTTAATTTTAGTGTGAGGTGTCAGGAAGGGGTCCAGTTTGTGCTTTCTGCACATGGCTAGCCAGTTTTCCCAACACTATTTATTAAACAGGGAATCCTTTCCCCATTGCTTGTTTTTGTCAGGTTTGTCAAAGATAGGATGGTTGTAGATATGTTGTGTTGTCTCCGAGGCCTCTGTTCTGTTCCATTGGTCTATATCTCTGTTTTGGTTTTGGTACCAGTACCACGCTGTTTTGATTACTGTAGCCTTGTAGTATAGTTTGAAGTCCAGTAGTGTGATGCCTCCCGCTTTGTTCTTTTTGCTTAGATTTGACTTGGCTATGCGGGCTCTCTTTTGGTTCCATATGAAGTTTAAGGTGGTTTTTTCCAGTTCTGTGAAGAAGGTCATTGGTAGCTTGATGGGAATAGCATTGAATCTGTAAATTACTTTGGGCAGTATGGCCATTTTCACAATATTGATTCTTCCTAACCATGAGCATGGAATGTTTCTCCATCTGTTTGTGTCCTCTCTTATTTCATTGAGCAGTGGTTTGAAGTTCTCCTTGAAGAGGTCCTTTACGTTCCTTGTTAGTTGTATTCCTAGGTATTTTATTCTCTTCATAGCAATTGTGAATGGCAGTTCATTCTTGATTTGGCTCTCTTTAAGTCTGTTATTGGTGTATAGGAATGCTTGTGATTTTTGCACATTGATTTTTTATCCTGAGACTTTGCTGAAGTTGCTTATCAGTTTCAGGAGATTTTGGGCTGAGACAATGGGGTCTTCTAGATATACAATCATGTCGTCTGCAAACGGAGACAATTTGACTTCCTTCTTTCCCATTCAAATACCTTTTATTTCTTTTTCTTGCCTGATTGCTCTGGCTAGAACTTCCAGTACTATATTGAATAGGAGTGGTAAGAGAGGGCATCCTTGTCTAGTGTATAAGGTATAACTTTTAAAAAAATCTGTGTCAGCTGGGTGCAGTGGCTCATGCCTGTAATCCTAGCACATTGGGATGCCAAGGCAGGCAGATCACAAAGGTCAAGAAATTGAGACTGTCCTGGCCAACATGGTGAAACCCCGTCTCTACTAAAAATACAAAATTTATCTGGGCAATGTGGCATGCATCTGTAGTCCCAGCTACTCAGGAGGCTGAGGCAGGAGAATCGCTTGAACCCAATAGGCGGAGGTTGCAGTGAGCCGAGATTGCACTGCTGTACTCCAGTCTGGCGACAGAGCAGACTTCTGAAAAAATAGATTAAAAAATAAAATGAAAAATGAAAAATCTATGCCTTCTAGCTTTTTCTCAATGAACATTTATTACTTGCATAAATAAATAATATTTTTGTTTGCTTTTTAGTTTGAAGTCTGTGATGGTTAATTCTGTTTCAGCTTCATTAGGCTAAAGATGTTTGGACAAACTATTTTCTAAAATGTGATTACCACTTAAATCGGTAGACTTTGAGTAAAGCAGATTACCTTTCATTATGAAGTGGGCTTCATCCAATTAGATAAAGTCCTTAAAATTGAATAACATAAAATTAACTATCCTAGTTAAGTAGCTGAAAAAATTCACATTTTCATTTAGCAAGTGTTTATTAAGTACATAGAATATGTGATGTGATAAGAACACAAAGTTAGATAAAATCTAGTCCTTCTTCCCCACCCCCCCAGACACTCCTCATCTTCTAGAGGAAGATGGTCAAAGAAGCAGACAATGGTAATACAAGGTGATAAGGGCAATGGTGGAAAGGCTCCTGGAGGTGAGTGGGGTACTATACAATTTTTTGGGGGATACAAAATTTAATATAAGTCTGTGATATGAACTATAAGATCAAGGAGCTTATATCTGAATCCAGACACAGACTGGACCAACCTCATCACTGAAGTTGTCTAAGATAACATAGAACTTGGTTTAGATGAAAAGATGGCACCGAGCTGCATCTAAAGAATGAGTAGAGCCGGGCGCATTGGCGTGTGGCTGTAGTCCCAGCTACTCGGGAGGCTGAGGTGGGAGGATCGCTTGAGCCCAGGAATTCTGGGCTGCAGTGCGCTATGCCGATCGGGTGTCCGCACCAAGTTCAGCAACAATATGGTGACCTCCCGGGAATGGGGCACCACCAGGTTGCCTAAGGAGGAGTGAACCGACCCAGGTCAGAAATGGAGCAGGTCAAAACTCCCGTGCTGATCAGTAGTGGGATCGTGCCTGTGAATAGTCACTGAACTCCAGCCTGGGCAACATAGCGAGACCCCCATCTCTTATTAAAAATTTTAAAAAACATTAAAAAAAAAAGAAAAAAGAAAAAGAAGAATAAGTAGAAATAATAATGAAGGGGAAAGAGGACAGTGCATTCCAGGTTGGAGAATGGGACGACGGGTAGCACACAGCACGAGTCATGAATCAGAGACAGCGTAGTGCATCATGAATTTGTGTTACTCAAGTGGAAAGGTGGGGAGAACCACAGGAAAGATTCTTGAGATCCATGAAACAACCTGTATTTACTGAGAGTCTGCTATTGCCAGGTACTGAGCATGCGTGTGGGTGTTGGGGAGAGGTGACGAAGTATGAAGCAGAGTGTGGTGGTTCTGCCTTCAAAGAGTTAACAGATTGGTTGGACACACACACACACACACACACACACACACACACACGGCATTTTCCATGGGCTGGAGTGATCAGAGACGGTTTTGTCCATTGTAGATATATGTGTCTTGTGTCTGGGGTGGAAAATGGGGGTAGACCAGGGTGAAGCGGATGGACAACAGAGAAAGGGTGCAGCCATATGTAAGCACAGGTTCAAAGAAGGCTCAGAGGAGCCCAGTTTCCACTACCTTGGGAAGAAATCAAATTTATTGGACGGGAGAGTTTGCATCAGGAAGGAGGCTAGGGCAGGGTGGAACAGAGAGAGTGATAAACACCAGATGAAGTAAGTTGGACTTCATCCTGTGGGCAGTAAGTCTTGATCAAAACTGGAGTGTGGCAAAGTTTTAGGTGTGTAAGATGGTGATGTGGGTATAAGAACGGTGACTGAAGTGTAGGGCTCCTGAGGAAGAGAGCAAGATCAGGGATGGGGAAATATTATAAAGAGCTTTGAACAACAAGCTAAAGGCTTCGAAGTTTATCTTTCAGGCTACTAGTGTTTTTCCAAAAAGTTTTAAAGCAGTGGCACTCCCCCCCTTTTTTTTTCAAAATAATCTTAGCAGAAGTTCAATATATCAAACAGAAACCAGCAGCCATCAAGTTTGCTTGGTTCGAAAACTCCCAGAGAAAGTGATGGGGATTCAGGGAAGTTGTAAACTCTGAAGTCCATGTAGGATCTGATTGACAGGAGAGAAGCTGAAGGCTAAAGGCAGGTTAAAAAGAGATGAGATAAAGGTGTGGATGGCAGAGAAGAAGGGAGCAAGGTGGATTTGAAAGGTTTAGAATTACAGCACTTTGGGAGGCCGAGGTGGGCGGATCACGAGGTCAAGAGATCAAGACCATCTTGGCCAACATGGTGAAACCCCATCTCTACTAAAAATACAAAAATTAGCCAGGCGTGGTGGCACGCGCCTGTGGTCCCAGCTACTCGGGAGGCTGAGGCAGAAGAATCGCTTGAACCCAGGAGGCGGAGGTTGCAGTGAGCCAAGATTGTGCCACTGCACTCCAGCCTGGCGACAGAGCAAGACTCCGTCTCAAAAAAAAAAAAAAAAAGAAAGAAAGGTTTAGGAGCAGGGAGCAATACGGAGGAGAGAGTAAGAGCCCAGTCTCAGCCAGGAAAGAGAAAGGATGGTAGCTGTGGGGTGAGATTCTTGGCTGCCATCAGGGAGGAGAACTTGAAAACATCTGGTCCAGTTGTGTGGCCACTGCTATGGATGGACAGTACTGCCTGTCCCCTAAACTTTGTTCAGTGTTGAGACGTTTTGGAGGAGCCTTTGGAAGAAGATTTGAATTTAGAGTCTTATAAAAAGTACAATACTATAGATGTGTCCATGCAGTCTGACAATCAGAAGTAAAACAACTCTCCCATCTGGGCTGTCAGAAAAGTTTTGTTTGAAAGTTCCAACACAGTTCCTTTTGTTTTTTAAACTTTTATTTTAAGTTCAGGGGTACACGTGCAGGATAAGCAGGTTTCTTACAGAGGTAAATGTATGTTAAGGGAGTTTGTTGTACAGATTATGTCATCGGGCCGGTATCGAGCCTAGTATCCATTAGCTATTTTTCCTGATCCTCTCCCTTCTCCCACCCTCTGTCCTCAGTAGGCCTGGGTGTGCATTGTTCCTCTCTGTGTGTCCATGTTCAACATAATTCTTCATATTGCTAACAATAAGCTTGAGTCCTGACTAAAATTACCTATACAGATCCCTGACTGTCAAGAATTGGGAAGCATTTGAGATTTTGCCATATTTGCAAGATAACAAGCCTGGGTCATGAATGCTGATCAAAAGACACAAGACTCCTGGGTCAGAGGCAAAGAATAGCTTAGTACTTATAGTAATAGCAGCAGTCTAGTATCCCTATTTTCGCATTGGTTCCTCTAACACCAGTTTCCACAGGGTAACAAAAGACCCAGGTAATTCTTTCACTTGTCATGGCTTACATTACAAGAGAGGAATCCCAGGCTTAGGGAACTCAAATATTTTGTGATGGGCCAGGTGCAGCGGCTCACACCTGCAATCCCAGTACTTTGGGAGGCCAAGGTGTGAGGATCATGTGAGTCCAGAAGTTGGAGACAAGCTTGGGCAACATGGCAAAACCCCATCTCTACAAAACAAAAATACAAAAATAGCCAGGGGTGGTAGCATGCACCTATGGTCCCAGCTACCTGGAAGGCTGAGGTAGGAGGATGGCTTGAGCCAGGGAGTTGGAGGTTGCAGTCCACTGAGATTGCGCCACTGCACTCCAACCTGGGCGACAGAGGGAGATCCTGTCTCAGAAAAACAAAATCTTTTGTGACAGTCAATAAGCCTGTTTGAACTTTGCCCTGAAAAAAGACACTATCTTTGTTATACTAGGCAGTAAACAAACCTGACTGCTGCTCTGGAGGGAGACACTATACCTTCCAGGGCTGTTAGCTGCACAGACATCCTTGAAAAGACAGTCTAGAATAAAGACAGAGAGTGCTCTGACTCCAAGATACACAGATATGCCAGAGACCTGTGAAGAATTGTCTCCTAATGTGACAAGGCTCTGATAATGCTGAGCTGAAGGGTTGACACATTTCTCTCACTCCTTGTCTTTTTCTTCTATGGAACCCGTAATACATAGATGACTTTTCCAGTTGACCTAAAAGGTCAAGTTTTCTCTCACACGAATTCTTTGAAGTGATCTGAAGTTCTTCAGTTCTGCTTGTCTATGCATGCCTAGTTTAATGATTTTTCACTGACCAGGTCTTTAAGTTACTTTGATTCTTCTTACCTTAAAGCCCTCAGATTCTTTAGTAGCTTGAAATTTTGTAAAACGGGACTGATTCTATTTACTTGGACCAAAATGCCAAACTCAAAATTAAGAGGTCTATGAGGAACGTTCAGAAACTCTCCTACATAATTTTCTCAAGTTTGAAAGAAATAAAATGCATATAGAGCTTTGCAGAAAGCAGTTATAAAATAGAGCAGCCGGCACACCTTGGTGAAAGATTTAATGAGGCAATTGAAGAAAGTACTTCCATATCTTGTGGGTTCTTCTAAGCCACCAGTCTTGTTACTTTATAATCTCACCACACTGGAGAGTCACACTCTGGCACCTCCAGATATGAGTTTTGTCAAAACAGCTCTGCAGATGGGACCGGGAACTGTAGCTCCTTTGAGCCGGATCTCTAAAGGGGATCCCCTTACCCACTTCCGAGTCTAGAGGTCTCCAGCAGAGGCTGCATCTTATTGCAGTGGACCAGCCTTGTATGTCAAGTGAAACTAACTGATTCTGCTACAATGACTGAGCCAGGTATCATTACCCAAACCAAAGGCAACTGGATATAGATTGGACATCATGGAGCTCAACCCATTATGAGGTAGCTTGGAGAAAAACGTAGCTGTCAGTACAGGTGACCCACATCGGATGGGACAGACAAGCCCAACCAAATCCTCTCTATAAGGCATATAAATGTCAGATCCACAGAGGGATGTGGGCATACCCTTAGTAAACAAAGATGTTGTGGTTCAGTTCCCCTTGAGGCTTGGTCATCAAACCCAGGCTACGTTGAGACTCAGACAAACAGAAAAGTTAAGAAGAATAAACAGATCCCGCGTGCTCTCACATTCCCTTGTATGCTCATGTCTATTTCCAACCCATCCTTGAAATAGAAACACATTATTATGTCCTAAAACAATTTAAGGACCTTTTAATCAATCTGTAAACAGACCTAGGATTAGAGTTAAAGAGGTGGAATGTAAATCCCACATGCAGAAGAACTGAGACCCTGGAGAAGAGGCGCCGTGCTCTAGCCCAGCACTTTATAAGCATCAAGTTAGGCAAACCTCTGCTGGTGAGGAGAGAAAGGTAGCTTCGCCATCTGCACTGCCAAATGCAAAGGTGAAGACTTGCTCCCAGCTGCTGCAGGAAAACATTCTATGGTGTGGTCCACAGTGTATGAGAGACTAAAAAAGTTCAAGCCCATTAGGAATGAAAGCTTCTTTGTCCACACCCCCTCAATAGAGGATCTCATCCTTTCCCATGTCTCTAAATAAAACTTTGCCTGACAACTCCCAAATTTTGCCTGCAGCCAAATTTCTGATATGAACAGAAACTCATGTAATTGGCTGTCCACTTGTGATCTCCATCTGAGTTATCACAGGCATTTCAATTTAGTATGTCTGAAATGGAATTCCATATCTACCCATCAAATCCATTCTTCCCCATATTTCTGTCTCAATAAATGGTACTTCCAGGCCGGGCATGGTGGCTCATGCCTGTAATCCTGCACTTTGGGAGGCCGAGGTAGGTGGATCACCTGAGGTCAGGAGTTCAAAACCAGCCTGGCCATTATGGTGAAACCCCATCTTAAAAAAAAAAAAAAAGAAAGAATAAATAAATAAATAAATGGTACTTCCCACTTGCTTAAGTCAGGAACCTGGAGTCGCTCTTCATCCTGCGTATCCAATCCACCAGCAAGTGCTGTTGGTTCTAGCTCCAAAACATGTCTTGACTTCCATCCACTTTTCTCCCTCTCTACAGCCATCATCCTTTGCCAGGCCGCTATCATCTTTTGCCTGGTTGTCTCAGTGGCCTCCTAACTGGTTGACCACTTCCCCTTCTGCTGTTTTCTAATCCATGTTCCAGACAACAGCCTGAGCGATTAAAATATGAGCCCTCTGTATCTGCAGATTCTGCATTCAGGAATTCAACCAAATGCGAATCAGAAATATTTGAAAAAAAAAATACGACAATAAAAATAATACAAATTAAAAACCAATACAGTACAACTATTTACATAGCATTTACATTGTATTAGGTATTATGAGTAATGTATGGATGATTTAAAGCATATGGGAGGATATGTGTAGGTTATATGCAAACACGATGCCATTTAATAATAGGAATTTGAGTATTTTGGTATCCCTGGGGAGTCCTGGAAACAATTCCTTGAAGATGCCTATGAATGACTATATATATATATACACAGTCAACGTATCTCTTAACAATGAAGATATGTCCTGAGAAATGCGTCATTAGGTGACTTTGTCATTATGGGAACATCAGAGAGTGCACTTACACAAACCTAAATGGGAGAGCCTACTCCACACCTAGGCTGTATGGGCTAGCCTATTGCTCCCGGGCCACACACCTGGACAGCATGTTACTCTACTCCATACCTAGGCTGTATGGGATCGCCTGTTGCTCCTGGGCCACACACCTGGACAGCATGTTACTCTGCTCCACACCTAGGCTGTATGGGATAGCCTGTTGCTCCTGGGCTACACACCTGGACAGCATGTTACTCTACTGAATACTGCAGGCAATTGGAGTACAATGGTATTTGCATATCTAAACATAGACAAGGTACAGCAAAAATATGATATTATAATCTTATGAGACTGGTGTTGTATATGCAGTCTGTTGTTGACTGAAAATCATTATGCAACACATGATATGTACACACACACACACACACACACACACACACACACACACATTGAACCATGCCACTGACCTGCTTAATACCCTTTAGAGCCTTCCCATTGAACTTGGAATAAAAATGCCACCTTCCTCTCATAGCCTTTCAGATTATCCCTGGAGCTGAGATTCATCTCACGCCCCCTTCACTGTGCTGGCCCCACTGTACTTCTCATAGTGGCATGTTCTTGCCAAGATATTTCCGGCCCCCACTCTGCCTGGCACTGGGGGTGCCATGCATATTGTATTTTCAGGAGCAATGTGCCCTAGAGCTGTGCATCAAGGCAGCCCTCTTTCCTGACCACACAACCTAAGATGGCTGCCAACTTCTCACTCTCAGAGCACCACGTTTTTTTCCCTCATAACCTGTAACACAATTTCTAATACATATTTATTTGGGTTTTTACATTTTAAATCTCTGTTGCCTCCTTAGACTGTAAGCTTCCTTCGGGTAAGGATCACACTTGACATGTTAACCACTGTATATATCTGGGCTTGATACAGTGCTTGGCATAAATTGGTGCTCTGTAAATTCTTGTGGAATGAATGAATGAAAGCAAACCCGCAGGGCAAGGGGAACAGGGTCTCACAGGGTTGGGTAGAATGAATTAAGCAGCAGTATGACACCAATACTGAGCAAACTCCAGGCTTGAAGGCATGGCATGCTGGTGCTTCTCGGAGAGTCCCATCTGCCAAGGCTCTTAAAACTGTGTGCTGATATAGCTCTTTAAGTGAGGATAAATATTAACACACCATGATTACCCCAACTGTGAACTCAACCTGTGTGGTCCTAGTTAAAGGCTTTATCTCTTGCTGTGATCACCAGACACACAAAATGAAGAGAGATCAGTATGCTCTGCCTCTCTCCCTCCTCCCACACTCCCACTCCATATCCTGGTATTCTTTGCCCTTTCAAGTCTCTGTGCTTTGCCTTCACTATTTACTTATTCTTTTGCTTCTCCTTTCTCCACGCCCAGGAGGCTGCCGTTTCTTTTTGGCTCCTGTATTCCAGAGGAGTCTCAGGCATTCTGGCCCTTGACTTGGGGCACCACTGCTGAATCAATCACCCCATTCTCATGTCTTTCCTTCTGGTCTTTCAGGCAGTGCACCAGCCACCTGCCTGCCCCTGCTGACCAGCACAGGCTCCCAGAGATCAGCCTGTTATCTTTGTGCCCTGACCCTCGCTCTCTGAGGCTGCACGTAGCTCTCTCTCTAGAGGGAGGGAGAGCCATTTCTCATGCTCCTGTGATTTGAAAAGTCAGGCATTACTTTATCACACAGTGCCTAGAAAAACCATAGCCCAAAATAAAAACAGATCCCTTTCTCTGTGGTGTCTTTCTACTTCCTTCTTAAACTTCTCTTTTTTTGGTTGTATATATAGTCAACAGAAATTAAAACCATAACTCAGTGGACATCAACTTACTATCGGAAAAACTACTGGTAGCATTATGTGTATATACTTGTATTCTAAATGTGATTACATGTTATCAAGATGTACATACTATAAAATTCAGTGGTTGTGAAAGTTAGATATGAAATGTTAAGTTTGCCTCCTATGTCCACACTGTCCCACTTCCCCTTAGCAAGTTTCTGAATCCTCCTGTACATTTATAAACATGCATATAGCTGCATTTTCCTTCCCCTCCTCCCATTCTTCCATTGTTCTGTACCTTGCTCTGTTCTGTGAACAATATGTTCTGCATCAGGAATCCAAAAATGTTCTAATTTATTTTTTTTCAAGATGGAGTCTTGCTCTGTCACCCAGGCTAGAGTGCAGTGGCTCAGTCTCGGCTTACTGCAAACTCCGCCTCCCTGGTCCAAGTGATTCTCCTGTCTCAGCTTCCTAAGTAGCTGGAACTACAGGCAGGTGCCACCATGCCCAGCTAAATTTATATTTTTGGTAGAGATGGAGTTTCACCATGTTGGCCAGGCCGGTCTCGAACTTCTGGCCTTAAGTGATCTACCTGCCTCCGCCTCCCAAAGTGCTGGGATTACAGGCGTGAGCCACTGTGCCCGGCCGCAAAAAAGTGTTCTTTTTATATCTGCACAGTATTTCATTTTTTGGACAAATCATAATTTACATTAAGAAAATAGCATGAATTTTCATACATATATTAAAGTATATTTGTGAATAAATTCTTCTAAATCAAAAGGTATATATAGGTTCATTTTTAATTTGATAGAGATTGTTGAATTGGCATCTGGAGTAATTTATGACCCTGCCTGTTTCTATACATCTTTGTCAGTATAGTTTACAAAATGTTTCTATTTTGCCAACATGCATTTTCTTATTTGATCTCAAGCATATATTTGTATGCTTAGAGTAGAAGTATCCAGTCATTTGGCTTCCCTGGGACACATTGGAACAAGAAGAATTGTCTTGGGCCATACAGAAAATACACTAACACCAATAATAGCTGATGAACTAAAAAACAAAACAAAACAAAAATCACGAGAAAAAATCTCATAATGTTTTAAGAGAGTTTACTAATTTGTGTTGGGCTGCTTTCAGAGCTTTCCTAGGCTGCATGCGGCTTGTGGGCGTGGGTTGGACAAGCTTGATTCTGAGCATTTATATTTCCTTTTCTATGAACACTTCATATTCTGCCTCTTTTTTCAAATGGAGCAATAATTTTTTCCTTATTGATTTGTAAAAGTTATTTATATTTTCAGAAAGTTCGCTTATGTATGGTGGGCTTGTCTTCAGTAATTAAAAAAATTTTAATGTGATTGAATTCAACTTTCTTTCTTTTTTTTTTTTCAGTGGAGATGGGGTTTCACCATGTTGGCCAGGCTAGTCTCAAACTCCTGGCCTCAAGTGATCAGCCCACTTCAGCCTCCCAAAGTGCTAGGATTATAAGTACGAGCCATTGCACCTGAACAGGAGTCTGATTTTTTTTTTTTTTTTTTTTTTTGAGACAGATTCTTGCTCTGTTGCCCATGCTGGAGTGCAGTGGCACGATCTCAGTTCACTGCAACCTCTGGCTCCCAGGTTCAAGCAATTCTCCTGTCTCAGTCTCCCTAGTAGCTGGGACTATAGTCACACACCACCATGCCAACTAATTTTTCTGTTTTTAGTAGAGATGGGGTTTTACCATGTTGATCCAGGCTGGTCTTGAACTCCTGACCTCAGGAGATCCATCCGCCTCGGCCTCCCAAATTGCTGGGATTATAGGCATGAGCCACCGCGCCTGGGCAATTCAGCTTTCTTTTAAGGCATCTGGGTTTTTGTGTGATACTTAGGAAAGCTTTAATTGGAGGGTATTACATATATTCTCCCTTGATTTTTTCTAATAATTTAATTTTTTTACACATAAATCTTTGTTCCGTCTGTAATTTGTTCCATCTGTAATTTATCTTGTTATAACCAATAAGATAGGAAAACAAGATAAATTTTTCTTCCCAGATGGTCATCCTGATGTTCCAACACCATTTGCTGGTTAATTCATCTTTTCCCTGTGACTTGGAAAACCAAAACTTGATTATATACTAAATGGCTCTACATGGCTCTGGGCTTTTTACTCTGTCCACTGGTCTGTCTAATCATGTCTTGTGTCATGTTTTAAACTCCTTCACCTCTATTTTGATGTCAAAGGGGTTACAACAGCTTTTTAGGCTAGCATTGGGGGTAGTGTTGGTATCTGGCAAAGCTAATGAGGTGGGTATATGGAGACTGAATCCTTAATTCTGGCCTAAATAACTCTTCATTCAGCTCAGTGCCATCTACTATAAAACAGGTCCTGACACTTTTAAGGAACACTGGTCTGGGCTGTCTAGACACCACATCCTCCTCTCAGTTAAGCACCGAAACCACCCTGTGAGGCGGCGTGTTCTTGGATTATTTTGGCTTCAAGAAACAGACTCAATGAGGCTGGTTAAAATAGTAAGAGACATTATATGATATGTGTATCTGCAAGATTGAATCTCAGCCATTTCATCAGAAGCCACACCACGAGACATCATAAGAAGATCTCTCTCTCTTTTTTAAAAAAATTTATGAGCTCGAATACAGTTTTTTTTGTTTGTTTGTTTATTCTTTGAGATGGAGTCTTCCTCTGTCTCCCAGGCTGGAGTACAGTGAGCCGAGATCAGGCTCCGCCTCCCAGGTTCAAGTGATTCTCCTGCCTCAGCCTCCTGAGTAGCTGGGATTACAGTGCCCGCCACCACGCCCAGCTAATTTTTGTATTTTTAGTAGAGATGGGGTTTCACCATGTTGGCCAGGCTGGTCTTGAACTTCTGACCTCAAGTGATCTGCCCACCTCAGCCTACCAAAGTGCTGAGATTATAGGCGTGAGCCGCTGTGCCCCACCTTGAATACAGTTTTGAAATAGAGACTGGCTCTGTCACCCAGGCTGGAGTGCAGTGGTGAGATCACTACGCTCTGCAGCCTCAACCTCCCTGGCTCAAGCGGTCCTCCCATCTCAGCCTCCTGAGTAGCTGGGATTACAGGCACGCACCACGATGTCCTGCTAATTTTTGTATTTATTGTAGAAATGGGGTCTCTCTATGTTGCTCAGGCTGGTCTCAAACCAGCCTGGGTCCAAGCAATCCACCTGCCTCAGCCTCCCAAAGAGCTGGGGTTACAGGTGTGAGGCACTGCGCCCAGCCTGAATACATGTCTATGTAAAGGTCTACTTCAAACATATTAGAATTCTGGCCTATGACAAGGGCTGGGAAGAAAAAAGAGTACAGATATCAGGGTTGAAGGGTAAAAAGAAAAAAATGAAAAGAAATAAACTACAAATAGAGGGGCCTTCCCTGGACAGATGACAGTGTGTTATGCATTAAAGAATAGTGAACCACTGACATCTCAGGTCTTAAAAAAAATTAAAAGTCAAAATGTAAAACTCCAAATGTTGGGAGGTGAAAAGAGTGGTAGGAAATTAGATAGAGGAGAGCAAAAATGGGGCAATACAGGGAGGGGATGTAGGAGGAGACAGATGACTGGAGGAGAACCAGTATTTCAGGTATTGTATCAGTCAGGATAAAATAGGTTATACTGAGTTAACAAATGACCTCAAATCTCAGGGGCTTAAAATTAAAAAGTTGTCTTGCTACTTGTCAGTTGCAGGAGGATGGGAACTTGTTCCATGTTGTCCTCACTTAGGGATCCAGAATGACAGCGGCTTTGTCTCTGTGCTTCCATGATAGCCAAAGCTCAACTTTTTGTGTGCACGTGCTCAATTATTCATTGGCCAAAGCAAGTCACATGCCTGTATCTAACTATAAAGGGACGTGATTATGGAATTCTACCATGAACTTAGAGAGAAGACTAGAAATATTTGGTGAACAGCACTAAAGACTACTACAGGTAGTGAGTACAGCTTTTAGGGACATGAGCCATAGGGTGAATTAACCTGACTTTAAATGTTAGGACAGAACTCTGGGATGGAGTCATGCTGGCTCAGAAATCAGCTGATGTCCACTGGGGAGTGGCTGAGTCCTGATGACACCAGCTGTCTGCACCTGTTCTGTAGGCATGAATTTGTCCTCAAGGCCTTGCCAAAGGCTTAGCAATCAGTCCTACACACATGCATACACAATTCCTGGGATGGCATGCCAACCCTGATCTTTGACCTAAAAAGCTGGTTTCTATAATTAATGATTTTGTTTTCAGTCTGAAGCGACAGTGGATAAGTAACTGTTGTAGCAAAAAACAAAGAACGGGGTAAATTGTTCTTCTGGGTGTTTCAGCTGATACTTTAATCTTAATTCCCTGAACTCCCATGTCCCCTTGAGATACCACACAATGTTGCAAATGGGAGCAGCCAATCCCACATTTTCCTTGCTGGCTAAAATTCTATCAATAGTGATGTTATACTTAGCTCTCTGACAAGATTTAGAGAAGCAATTTCGTAATGTTTTCTGACTGGCCAATAAGCAAGTGTCTCTCTGCCATTTTGAGTGCCAGCCTTCTTGCTTTGCAGAAGTATAAATGTTAGATAAAGCTTCACTGCGTTCTGGGATGACAGAGCCATATAACCTATTGCGATTAACCACCAATTTCTAAATTGTCTGTCTGGGTTACCCTGAAGGAGGCAGATGAACCTCAGCACCCATGAAGCATTGACATGGGGGACATTGCTGGCTGTCTGCTACATCCCTTCTTCTCTCTAAAAACCCTGATATTGTTTGGGATCCATCGGATCACTAAGGGGAAGGTGACCCCATCCTCAGCTCTAAGGGTAGGTTCTGATTAGTCTAAGCCAGGGTGTTTTAGCCTCAGCACTGTTGATCTTCTGGGCTGGATAGTTCTTTGTTGTGAGGGCTATAGCAGGTATTAGAGGATGTTTAGCAGCATCCCTGCCAAGAGCATGCCCCGGTGTAGTTGAATAGCCCAAAATTCCTCCAGATATTGTCAAATGTCTTCTGGGAGGCAAACTCTCACCCAGTTGAGAGACACTGGTATAAGCTCACCACTATAATCCTATTTCTCTTTCCAGGTAACTGGTTTAAGAATGGGTACGTGACAATTGGCTAATGAGATTAAGGGGAAAGAAAGCTGCTGAGGGGTTTCAGGAAACATTTTTTTTTCCTTATAAAAAAGAAACTTGGGAGGAGATTGTTTCCTTCTCTTTCTCTGGATCTTGTTGTTTACATTTGAAACCTGGTCACATTGCAGTAATCTCAGCACCCATTTGAAGATGAAGCGAACTCAGAGGGAGGCAGAGCCAAGAGAGTCTCCGAGAAGCAGGGCCAGAGCCCTGATGCACCAGCCTTGAGACTGGCCTGGAGCCTGGCCCACTGCTGGGAAGCTTTTTATTTGAAACAACAAATATCCTTATTGTTAGAGGCAGAGTGTCCTGTTACTTGCATCAGAAGTGACATTCTAACTGAAGTCATTGAAAAAAAGTGTCACAGAGAGAGGTCATGCTGGAGCTGCCAGAAACAGGGGCCTCGCTCATTCCTGCTGGGACAAGCTTCTTCCTAATTAGAAGCAATACATATTGCCCATCTCTAAAGTGACAGGAGGTTGAGAAGTTTACTTGGATTTTGGCAAGTTCATAAGAAGAAAACTGGGCTCCCACTGGCTGGAGGGAAGGGATGAGGCAGCTATGGAGATAAGAAGCAGATGCTACTTATGCAGGAAGAGATATGGGCTCAGAGAAACACAAAGGCATCAAACTGGTGCTTAGAGGGTGAAGGAGTCAGATTTAGATGCTAAGACTGACACTAACTCATCAGATCTCCCAAGCTTGGAAACCAAAACACTCCCAGTCATGTGAGAGTCCTGGTTTTTATCACTGGCTGCACATTGGAATTGCCTGCGGAGCTTTGAAAAATATTGATGCCTTGGTCCCACCCACAGAGTTACTTATGTATTGGATTGGGGTGTGACCTGGACATAATCTTTTAAAAATTTTAAATTATGATTTTTTGTGGATTCAGATGTCTTTACTACTCTTCTTTCTTTTTCTTTTTCTTTGTTCCCCCCCCCCTTTTTCTTTGCTTCTCTCTCTCTCTTTCTTTCTTTTTTTGACGGAGTCTTACTCTGTCACCCAGGCTGGAGTGCGGTGGCACGATCTCGGCTAACTGCAACCTCTGCCTCCCCAGTTCAAGCAATTCTCCTGCCCCAGTCTCCTGAGTAGCTGGGATTACAGGTGCCCGCCACCACTCATGGTTAATTTTTTGTATTTTTAGTAGAAATGGGGTTTCACCGTGTTGGCTAGGCTGATCTTGAACTCCTGACCTCATGATTCGCCCACCTCGGCCTCCCAACGTGCTGGGATTACAGGCATAAGCCACTGCACCTGGCCTGGTCCTTTCTACTCTATTGTGCTGTCTTGACACCAGTAGGCCCTTTTCTTAATTTAATTCAAGTGTGTGTGTGTGTGTGTGTGTGTGTGTGTGTGTGTGTTTGCAAAGAGATAATACTTGTGCCTCGTACAAGACTATACAATAAGGTGTCTCTCCTATGCCTGTCTCCCAGCCCCCAATTCTTCTACCTAGAAGAGAGTTTATGACTATACACAGGCATACGTTTATTTTATTTTCAGTTACTCTGTATACACCAATGGTGACTTGCTATGCACATTGTTCTACATCCCACTTTTAAAACTTAACTGTGTTTTGTAGGTCATTCCATATTAATATTTTTAGAGCTTCTTTTTTTTTTTAATATGGTAGCCAGTTAATTGTGTGAGTATGCTCTAAGCTACCTAACCAGTCCCCAAATGATAGCATTTAGCATGTTCCCAGTCTTTATATGGCAAAGGATGTTGCCAATGAATAACCTTACACAGAATGTATGGGTGTACCTGTAAGAAAAATGGGATTGCTGGGTCAAAGGGCAGGTGTACTTATAATTGACAGAGAGTGTCAAACTGACATCATGGAGGCTATGTTCTCCCACCTACAACGTATTCTTCCATCATAATAGTGAACAACAAAACACAATGCTTGGGAACTTAGAATGTGCAAGGAACTCAGAAGAATAGATTAAGTAGAGAAGCTTAACAGTGCTTCATGAATTTCATTTCCTCTTAGAGAAATCTGTTTACTTTAAAGAGTGCCTCTTTCCCGATGGTAAGGTATTAACATATTAACATATTAACAATCAAATCATTATTTGATTTTTGTTCAGCTAATGGGCAAAAAATGGTATGTCAATATAGCTTAAATTTGCATTCATCATTATTCTGCGTGATGTTAATCATCTTTTCACGTATCAAATAGCCATTTGTTCCTTTCCTGTTAAATCTCTAATGTGTCCCTTACCCAAGGGTTGGATTTCTTTTTCTTAGTAATTTGAAAAAGCTCTTTATATAGCAGGAAAATGAGCCTTCTGTTTCTGATGTATATTTTTGTCTTGGTTGTCTTTTGGCTTTGCTTAATAGAGACTCTTTTGTGGGTCTTTTATGACACTTAGGTTTTTAATTTTATTTAGAAATGGCTTCCCGAGTCTAATATTTAAAAAGCAAATGAACAAGCTTCTTGCCATGGTTTGCAGAAATTTTGGGGGTAGGCCTACTTGTTTACTTTTCCATATGAACATTATAATCAGTCTGGTTTCTTTTCAAGTTCATTATTTTTAGGTGGATTGCATTAAAAGTTTACAGGTGAACCTAAGAGGAGGTGAAATTCATGAAGTACTGTTGGGACTCCCTATTTGTCCTAGTTTTCTTCTGAGTTCCTTGCACAGCTGAAGTTCCCAGAATTTAATCTTTTTCTACTATTATAATAAAAGAAAATATGCCATTAATATCTTAAATTTTTTTTTTTTTTAAAAGACAGGGTCTCACTCTATCACCCAGCCTGGTGTACAGCAGCTAGATATAGCTCACTGCAGTCTTGAACTCCTAGGTTCAAGCGATCTTCCCAGAGCCTCAGCCTCTAGAGTAGCTGGGACTACAGATGCATACCACCATGCCTGGCTAATTTTTAAATTTTGTGTAGAGCTGGGAGTATTGCTATGTGTTCCAGGCTGATCTTGAACTCTTGGCCTCAAGTGATCCTCCCACCTTGGCCTTTCAAAATGCTGAGATTACAGGCATGAGCAATCACACCCAACCCTCATTAACATCTTTTGATTATGAATTTGGCATCAGGATTATTAAAAGCTTTTCAGGTGACTCTAATACAGTGAGTGGACAAGGAGCAGGAAGGGAGGGGTATTCTGGGTCAGCTGGCTGTAGTCCAGGAAGGAGTATTTTGTCATTGGTACTGTTTAGAATTGCCAGCCTATGGTGATAATTAAAAAGAACCATACAGGCTAAAGATTTTATTATTGTTTATAAATTCTCTGCAGCAAGGTACCTCTCATTGCTTGTACCCAGGGCCAACCGCTTCCACCCCTTGGTACAACCTGTTCCAAAGAGCAGTCATGGTTGAGAAGCATTGCCTTGGAGTCTTCCAACTCTCTCCCTGCTTCACATTCAATCACTTCTCGTGTTCTGTTCAGGGTACTTCTTACATTTTCCTCACTTCTTTCTCCTCTTCTCTGTCCTTCTGCCATGAGTCTAGTAGAGGCCTCCAGCATCTTTTCTCAGGACTCTGGTTTCACTCTTCTACCAATCTATCTTCCACATTGCTTCCAGCCCAGGCCCTGTGTCTTTAAGCACTGATGGGATTCTATTACCTCCCGCCCTTTCAGCTGAGCCCTGCCTACTTGCCCAGCCTCCTTTCTGCCACTCCCCACTAAAATCGTCTCTCTAGATCAGAGCACTGCATTTCCATTTGGAACAAACCAGTCTCTCCCATGTCCCTGAGACTCCACATTTGCTAGTCTTGACACTTGGACTTTTTTTCTTTTATTTTTTGAGACAGAGTCTCTCCCTCTGTTGCCCAGACTGGAGTGCGATGGTGCGATCTCAGCTCACTGCAACCTCTGCCTCCTGGGTTCAAGTGATTCTCCTGCCTCAGCCTCCCAGGAGCTGAGATTACAGGCACCCACCACCATGCCCGGCTAATTTTTGTATTTTTAGTAGAGACGGGGTTTCGCCATGTAGGCCAGGCTGGTCTTGAACTCCTGATCTCAAATGATCCAGACACCTGGGTTTTTAATGACTGAGTTCTTATAGAATAGGGCACTTGATGTTATGAGCAGTGTGTTTAGAAAACTGGATTCAGGATCTACTAAGTACCAGGCTCTGAACTAAAGATTTTGCTTATTCCACATCCTGATCTCCACTGTGCTGATGAGAAAACTACGGCTCAGAGAGGCCCAAGACCACAGTGTTTCCAGACTCAGCATGCTGCCATGCCCTTCTCATGCAGATTGTTGGAGGCATATACCCATGGCCCCATGTCCATTAGGATGAGAAGATCAGGCATGACAGCCCTCACATTTGGGATGGGCTTGGATGGGAGCCCCTGGCAATATTTCCTAGTGGCTTTTTCCTTATCTTCTGTGATACTGACGGAACCTGTGGACAGGTGCTAGGTTACACCTTGCATATGGAGAGGATAAATCATCCAGCTCCAGGTCAATTCATTTATAGTCAGTTTTCCTGGTGCTAATTTGCCTCCTGACTACTATTCCCCTATTTAACTAAAATCAAGTACAGATTTTCTATTTTTTAATCTTTCTGATATATATTTTGGATGTCAGAAAGCCAGTTTGTCTAATGGCATTTTAAACTTACCACATTCAGTGACTGTTGCAAGTGGTGGAGGTGTGTCAGGCTTTGGGACTTGCCAGCCCCTTTGAACATCTTTCTTATGTTTTGGGACTTTTCTGTGTTTTGGCTCCTCACTCCCTGAGCCTACTTTCCCTCTTGCAGCTAGGGCATGGTAATGTGATCCAAGATCTGCCAACCAGCTGTAAAGTTTCAATTCAGAAATAAATACCATAAAAAAGGAGGTGCTATGCAGAATTCCTTTTATCAAGGGTGCTGGGAGACAGAGATTCAGCTGTCAAGGTGGCTGTGCCACCTCCAGGCTGTAGCATCCCATGTTCAGTGTCAGGAATGTGGGCAGAGATGTCAGCACAGTAGCCATAGCAATAGCATTCACCCTGGCAGAGTTTAGTGGTATAACTCAAGCATCACTCTTGGCTGGTTAACCTCTGAGCCTGATCCCCTGCCCCTCCTGAAGAGCCTGCAAGAGACTTAAATATTCTTCAGTAAACTCATTTTCTGTGTAAATTAGCTTGAATGGTTTTGTTTGCAACTGTGACAGATAAAGCAGGGTGTTGTGTATCCATGTGACTTCCATTTTTCCATTTTAACTGCTTTTCAATGCCTTTCTTTCCCAGTCCCTCAAATACATACATTATAGTTGAGCTGTGAAACATAGGACACAGTGTTAAAGGTAATAGGATGCATAGACTCATGAGTATTCACATGCAGGGCAGGCCCACTCTTAAAATTTTCTATGTAATCCCATCACTTATGATATGCTGCAAACTTGATAAATCCCAATTAGAAAAAGGAATAGTTGGCAGTTGGAGGTCATTTGGCAAGGTGGTCTCTTCCCAGGACAGCTTCCTGAAGCCTGATGGCTAGGATCAGGTCGGTCATATGTGGAACCAGTGCCAGCACCAGCCTTGTGTAAGATCAGGAAGCTGGCATTTGCAGTCAGACCACCCTTGGCCAACTCTGGCCCGTGGCTCTGTCTCTTCCTCCTTCAGAACTCTACCATGTGTTAAGACAGATACATGTTTGGCTCCTAATGATAGACTTTTCTACTGTATTTGTTTTATGTGTTCATTTACATCTCTGACTAAATAGTTAATCCCTCAGGCACAAGACCCAGATTTTGTGTTTCTTTTTGTATTTCACTTTGAGGAGAGCATCCTGAACATTGTAAGGGTTTACTAATCATTTGCTGATTGATTTCCTTCCTGGGGCTGTGGAGCATAAATTACATGGCCGCCTGTCTCTTCACTTTTCAACATCTCTGTGTGTGCATTTGTGTACATGTGCATGTATGTGTATGAGAGAGAGTGATCTGAGATTCAATAAATAATAAACTTGAGGAATGGAATTTGGAGGCAGAAAAATCACAGAAACAAGTCAGCCTTATGTGGGTAGCCTCCCCTTAGTTTGCCATGTATCAACTGAGGTTTATAACAATACTTATTCCAACCACCTCCCAGGATTACTGGGAACTTTGTAAGAGATAACATGTACTTAAAGTTCCTTATGATTATTATCTGGTCCACCTGAAATGGGACCACAGAGGGGAGTGGAGAAGAGGTATTAAAATTAGTGTGTGAAGAAAGGATCATAGCTGACCCAACCCCACTGGCTTTGGTCCTACCTCCCTGGAGACAATGCATTTTGTAGCACCAGGCTATTGAATTTCCAACTGATTCTAGGCAGCAGGCATCCTCCTCTCCTTTCCCCCTCGCCCATCCCAGCCAAAGCCATCAATTCTACCTCTGACTTCACAATATCTAAACACATAAGTTTCCTCCCTGCCCCATTCTCACCTTGGCTTAGGTCCTAGTCTTACCTTACAGCTTCTGCCTCTTCCTGCCTTTGGTCTCTGACCTCCTTCCCTCCCCATCCATGTGGAGGGCAGTTATTGCCCTAAAAAAGCAAATGTGATTGTATGCTTTTCTGCTTTAAGAATCTTTGGGTGGGGCATGGTGGCTCACGCCTGTAATCCCAGCACTCTGGGAGGCTGAGGTGGGTGGATCACTTGAGGTCAGGAGTTTGAGACCAGCCTAGCCAATATGGGGAAACCCCATCTCTACTAAAAACATAAAAATTAGCTGGGCGTGGTGGTGCGTGCCTATAATACCAACTACTTGAGAGGCTCAGGCAGAAGAATTGCTTGAACCTAAGAGGCAGGGGTTGCAGTGAGCAGAGATGGTGCCACTGCACTCCAGCCTGGGTGACAGAGCAAGATTCCGTCTAAAAGAAACCAAAAACAAAAACAACAAACAAATAAAGAATCTTTGTTGGATATCTAAGTCTATATATCTATGGTGTGTCTATATCTGAAGAGGGAAGCCCAGTTATGAGGCTGCTCCAGTCAGGTGAGAGTTATTGGGTATGTGATCTAGGGTAAATGGAGAAATGGGAAAAGATTTGGGAAATAGGCTAGGCACGGTGGCTCACGCCTGTAATCCCAGCACTTGGGAGGCTGAGGTGGGTGGATTGCTTGAGGTCAGGAGTTTGAGATCAGTCTGGCCAACATGGTGAAACCCCGTCTCTACTAAAAAATACAAAAAAATTAGCTGGGCATGGTGGCATGTGCCTGTAATCCCAGCTACTCGGGGGGCTGAGGAAGGGGAATTGCTTGAACCAGGGAGTTGGAGGTTTCAGTGAGCCAAGATCATGCTGCTGCCTGGGTGACAGAGCAAGACTGTCTCAAAAAAAAAAAAAAAAAATTGAGAAATAATGTATAAAACTATAAACTCTACGTGTGTGTGTGTTGTTACACAACATGTGAACAGTAGTCATCTCTAAGATTCTTCTACGAATTCATTCAATAAATGTTTATCGTGTGTCTGCCATTTGTCAGGCACCATTTTTGGCACTGCAAACATGAAGGAATGACATAGGCACAGAGCCTGCTCTCTTAGCTTATCATCTGTTGAAGAGAGGAAGAACATGGTGAAAATAAATAGGAAATCAACCAGGGCCAAGTGATAGTGACTTGGGTAACTATTTGAGATAAACTGGTTAGGGAAAGCCTTCTGAGATGAGGTAGGAGGTGGGGACTTGACTCTGGAGGTCATTTGGAGGGATTCACAGTTCTCAAGAAGTTTTGCTGAGAGCATCCGTAATCCCAGCTATTTGGGATGCTGAAGTGGTAGGATTGTTTGAGCCCAGGAGTTCAAGACCAGCCTGGGCAACATATGGAGATACTGCTTGAAAAAAAAAAAAAAAAAGCCAGGTGCGGTGGCTCATGCCTATAATCCCAGTACTTTGGAAGGCCGAAGCGAGTGGATCACAAGGTCAGGAGTTCGAGACCAGCCTGACCAACATAGTGAAATCCTGTCTCTACTAAAAAAAAAAAAAATTAGCTGGGCATGGTGGTGGGCACCTGTAATCCCAGTTCCTTGGGAGACTGAGGCAGGATAATTGCTTGAACCTGGGAGGTGGAGGTTGCAGTGAGCCAAGATCCTGCCATTGCACTCCAGCCTGGGCAACAAGAGTAAAACTCCATCTCAAAAAAAAAAAAAGTTTTGCTGAGAGGCTAGATGGATCATGGATTTTTCCCCCCCTGTTTATCCATATATTCTTATTTTTCAACAATGAGCATTGGGCTAAGACTCCGGACCAGATTTTAGATTAGACTTTCAGATTTAACACCTGGAAGTCACTGCCCCCTTTCCATGGCAATGACTCAACAACCCAGAAGTTACCTACCTTTTTTCTAGAAATTTCTGCATAATCTGCCCATTAATTTGCATGTAACTAAAAGTGGGTAGAAATATGAGTGCAGAACTGCCTCTAAGCTGCTACTCTGGGCACACAGCCTATGGGATAGCCCTGCTCTGCAAAGAGCAGTGCCTCTGCTCCTGCTGTACACTGCCACTTCAACGTAAGTTGCTGTCTAATGCTACCACCTTGCCTTTGGATTCTTTACTGGGTGAAGCGGAGAATCCTCCCAGACTAAGTCCAAATGTTGGGGCTGCCTGCCCTGCATCATGAGGAGTTACTTGAGTGGAACCTCAATGAGGAAGAAGAATGAGCTGGCGACATGTCTGGAGAATATTCCAGATAGAAGCAAAAGGAAGAACAAAGACTCTTGGGTGAGAAAGAGTTTGCATTTTTGAGGAAAGCATGCCAGTGTGAATGCCAAGCAGTGTTCTGGGGAAGAACTTAGGAGGTGTCCAAGGGCATGGGGAGAAGTGGTAAGATGCAGGGTCTGTTTTATAGATGGAATTAACTGCTTGCTGATGGATTGACTGGCTGTGAAGGTGAGCGGCAAGAAGGAATCGAAGATGAGTTAGGGTGGATGGCAATGTCGTTTGCTGAGACAACTGGGAAAGAAAAAGATTTGGGAATCAAAGTCAAGTTCAGTTTTCAACATGTTAAGTGTGATATGCTCGTCACCAGTGGAGATAACAAATGGCAGCTGGAGAAATAAGCCTGCAACTCCAGGAGAGGTCCTCACTGTAGATTTGCTATGGTGAATCAACAGTCATGGAGCTGGGAAGGATCCCCCAGGGAGAAACTGTAACTAGTTCAGAGAAGAGGGTGGAGGGCAGCCCTGGAATATCCCAGCATTTATCAATAGAACAAACGGGCTGAGGAGCCTGGGGAGTGAGGTTAGCCGGAAACCAGCAGAGCGGAGCACTGGTGCTCTTACTGAGTGAGGAAGGTGTGTCCAGGTGGAGTATGTAATTAACTGTCCTCAACATCACTGAGATGAGGCGTAAGACAAGGGCAGGGAAGAGAAGAGATGTAAGATTTGGCAACATGTAGGTCATTATGATGACTATGACAAAAGCAGCTTGAGCGCAATTCTGTCTAGAGTACAGGCAAGGAGGGTTGAGGACGTGCATTTGGAAGGGTACATAGTTCTCAAGTTTTGCTGAGTGCATCTGTAATCCCAGCTATTTGGGATGCTGAAGTGGGAGGATTGCTTAAGTCCAGGAGTTCAAGACCAGCAACATATGGAGACCCTGCTTTGGAAAAAAAAAAAAAAAAAAAGGTGTGGCTGAGACGCTAGATGGATCATGGATGTTTTCCCCCCCTTTGTATCCATATATTCTTATTTTTCAATAATGAGCATTGATTACTTATATAATAAGAATTTTAAGCCTATACACATTGCAGACAGCATCCCACTGTTTGAGAGAAAAACTCCTCAGTAGAACATGGCAGACTTTCATCTTCCTTCCCTGAACCTTTTCTAACCTTAGGCTCGCCATTCTCCACCAGTGCCAATCTCATGTTTCCTGAAATCAGTATTGAAGTCAGTATTTCATTTTTGCCAGTTTCCATTGTGTATGTGTGTAAATTTAGAGTTTGGTGTCAAGTATTAGCTGGGGCTGGGGCTCCCACTCCTCTCAGCATTGGTAAGTCCCCTCCCATATCCATCCCACCCCATCCCACATCCAAGATCATCCAATTACACACTTACCATCCCCAGTTCATTCACGTTATCAGAGCTACAGAGATGTTCCTTTTCCACCTCCTACTTCCCCAGCTCTTAGGAGGCAGCATGGGATAATGGGGGAAGCGAATAGGGCCTTAAAGTAGAGGGACAGGGGTTCTTTTCCCCGTCTGCAGCCTTATTAGCTATGTGACCTCGGGCAAATCTCTTTTCTTTTTGAGACAGGGTCTCTCTCTGTCACCTAGGCTGGAGTACAGTGGTACCATCATAGCTCACTGCAGCCTCAAACTCCTGGGCTCAAGCCATCCTTCCACCTCAGCAGGGACTACAGGCACATGCCACCACGTCCGGCTAATTTATTTATCTATTTTTATTTGGGAAGATGAGAGTCTCACTACAATGTCCAGGCTGGTCTTGAACTCCTGGTCTCAAGCAATCCTCCAAACTTGGACTCCCGAAGTGCTGGGATTACATGTGTGAGCCCAGGCCTTGGGCAAGTCTCTTAACGGCCTGGTATGCCTCAGTTTCCTCATCTGTAAAACGGGGTTAGTAAAACCCACATCCTACCGGTGGTGTGAAGGATGGGCCGACTCTTGTATTGCCTGCTCTAGTGCGATCAGCAGCTAAGGCGGCTCGCTTTCCGGCTGTGCTACAATAGGTAAGAACCTGGATGCTTTAGACGTGTGACTGGGCAGCGGGAGTCCCTCACATGATCCCGAGATGCCAGACGGTGTCTCTTCGCACAGAGCGTGTGCTGGTCCAGTGACCCGTTTTTCTAGTCGCCCCACACCCCGGGTCCGCGATCACGCTCCCCCCACCCATAGCCGAGGCTGACGCGGCAGTGGCTCATGCGCCTTTCCGCCCCAGCCTTTCGCCACGGACCACACGTCCCATCTCAGGCGCCCCGCCCCGTCCCGCCCCCCGCCCCCCGCCCCCGGCGCACCTCCCCAGGCTGTCGGCTCGGGTGTCGGAGCGGCCGCGCCCGCGAGCCGTGAGCGCTGATTGGCTGCACCGCGGCGGCGGGCGGCCCGCCGCCGCACACACCCTCCCCGCGCAGCCAATGGGCGTGCGCACATCACGGACCTAGAGGCCCGCGGGCCGGCAGCCCCTCAGTAAGCCACATTGTTGCACGAAACTCCAGCGCAGGAGTCCTGGGCCTCCGCGGGCAACATCGTGTCACTCAGCTAAGAAGATCCGCGGGCAGGAGCCACGCGCGTGTGAGCCGAGAGGTCCCATCGCCCAAGTGGAGCCGGGCTGCGATTCTTCTCAAGTTGAGGCTCAGTGAGACTGTGGCCGAAGTTAGCGCCTTGACGTGGGACAACCCGACACGTTGCCAGGAGGGTACTGAGGCACCTTCCAGCAGTTGAGACGCCAAAACGCAGTCTCCGGAGACCCGCGCCCCCCGCCAGCCGGGCGCACCCTCGCCGTTAGCCTTTTTTGTGCGCCGCCAGGACTCCCAGCTCCCCGCCAGGCAGCCGAGCCGCGGCACAAAGCAGCCGGACCGCGCCGCTCGCCTCCCCGCACGCGCCCCCGCCTCGGTTTCCCGACTCTGCGCCGTCGGGCCGCGACAGGATGATTGCCTCGCATCTGCTCGCCTACTTCTTCACGGAGCTCAACCACGACCAAGTGCAGAAGGTAAGTCAGCACGGGCAGGGCGGCGGGCTGGACAAAGTGGCGTGGGCTCCGGGAGTGTCCTCCTCGACCCTGCGGGGACCCGCTTCTTCCCCACCCGGGGCCCGGGACGCGGAAAAAGTTTGGGCAGCCAGGACGCTCCTGGGAGCCTGGAGCCACGTTCGCCAGGCACGGCTGGCGAGTGCGCGCCGGCGGGGAGCCGGGGTCGCGCTCCGCCTGGCGCCCTCCCTCCAGCGCTCCGGCACGCTCTCTCCCCCAGCCCTTTTTTCCCGGTTACTGGAGGAACTGGTCACCCCACACGTAGTCTGGGATTGCTGCGCCCACGTGGAAGGGAGCCCCCTTCAGCAGCGCGAGTTCCGGCGAGAGCACGTGGGGAGGACCGCGGCTGCGGTAGGCGGCTCCGCTGCCGCGTGGAGCCGCCGGGGGCCGTCAGCGCTGGCGGACCGCGTGTAGGAGACGAGCGGTTCTCTCCTCTTTCCTCGCGGCCCCGCAAGGATAGGCTTGGGGAGAAGCTGACCCGGGAAGGTGTAGGAAAGGGGCAGAGGAGCTCTGCCTGCCGCGCCCCCTCCCCGGAACTGTGGAGCCCCGAACTGAGGCTTGGCGATGGGTGTCCCCCATTAACTCTCGCCCCCCCATCTGCCTCGGGACCGCCCCGCCTCGTGTCCCCAGGGCCTGCCTCCGAGTCAGGGGAGGGCTTTGGTTGTTTCTTTCTGGTTTGCTCCAAAAGTTACTCGGAGAGGGCCAATCCCCCGCGTTCCTGGATTCCTTGAGATTTGTGTCCTTCCGAAAATGACCTTTTTCTTGTCTTAGGCCTCAACCTGTCTGCGCCCACCTCGCTCTCCGCAGCTCCCTACAGCCGAGCGCTCACCCCGGCTGGGTCATTTGCATAAGAAAGCCTAGGGCCCAGCTGGGAACCTCACATTCCCCGCCTCGGGGTGTGGGGGTGGGGACGGGGACGGGCTGGGCTAGGGGCGCTCTCAGAATTGAGTTTCTGAAAGGCCCGGGATTAGGGGATTGGCTCCTGGCCCGGGCCTGGGCTACGATTTGAGGTAGGGGACAAGTTGGGAAGGGATTGGGGGAGGGAGGTTGTTTTACAGCCTTGAGGCAACTGAGCGTTGCTCAATTACATACTTGAAATATCAATGTCTGGTGGGAACACATTTTTTGGAAAATGTCTTGACGTTATCGTTCTGTGCGACAACCTGCTCGTACTCCCATTCTGGAGGTCCCGAGGGCGTAGGAGGCACCTCGATGTAGTGATGGCAGGTGAACCTCCAAGAAAAGCAGGAGTTACTCAGCCTCAGTCTGGAGGAGCGAGCAGAGGCGGTTGGTTTACTTGAGTTTTACTGTTTGTAAATGGCAGTTATTCTCCAACTAATTCCTTAAGATTTGTGTCCTTCCGAAAACGAACTTTTTCTTATCTTAGGCCTCGACCTGGACCTGTCTGTGCCGACCTCGCGCTCCGCAGCTCCCGACAGCCGAGTGCTCACCTTAGCCGGGTCATTTGCCTAAGAAAGAGCCTCCGGCCCAGCCGGGAACCTCACATTCCCCGCCTCTGCACCTTAATTCAGTTTATTTAAAAACGTGTCTTTGAGCTGGCAGGGTCTTGGTAACTTCTTAACTTCCAAGAACTCTTGGGGAAGGCTATCATCTCTTGGCAAGTGCTAAAATACACAGTGGAGGATCATTAATCTCAGGGAGTTCTTTTTGTATTACCCAGGACATTCGAATCCTTGCATAAATTCACTGTTCCTCATTTCAGAGGTGGGCACTAGGACTGGAGCCCTGGTGGCCCTGGTATAAACCATTCTATCTTGGAATGGGGGTCATCTCTCGGCTCCCAGAGTGGAACGGGAATTAGCCAGGATATCTGGAAATGAGTTGTAGTTCCTCTCTTGTGGTTTATTAACCACGGGACCCTGAGCCTCTTTGGACAGCCCGTTTCTTTTTGTAAAATGCCAATAGTAACAGCAGGCTTGTCCATTTAATGGAGTTGCGATGATTAAGCACAGCAGTGTGCAACTGTCATTCCTGTAGGCTTCTTTTCTTTACCTGTTAGTTTGAGAAGTGCCCCTGAGGACATTTAGGTGTATTTCTTCTAAACTACCAATGAGGGCAGAATTGAATCAGGCCTTTAACTCAATAGGTGTCAGAACCTGGGTCTCACAGCTTAGGTGAGCCAAGCTGTTTGATTCCAATGGCAGTTAGAAAGAAAGCAGAGAAAGACTCAGAGAATATCTTGGAACCATCTTTCTGAGCTGCCATTGGAAAGAAGAATTAAGAGAGAAGAATGAGTATTGAGTATAACTTTAGTCTTTTGAAAAGACCTTTTGATGTGGACCCTTCTGAAATCCCCTTGTGATAACATCCTCTTACATGTTCTGGGTTGTAGTCTGATGACATGGAAGGCTTGGGTTCACCTGCCCAGCGAGGTCACTTGTCTCCTGATGGACAAGACCATGTTTTGGGGCATTAGAGATGAGAATAAGAGTTATTTGCTCACTTTTGCAACATTTTGGAACTCAGCGACAGCAGAGCACCTACTGTGTACCTGGCACTGTTCTAAGCTCTTTAGGTATGTCAGCTTATTAACATTCAAATCAATACCATGAGACAAAGACCAAGTATTATCAGCATCCCTGTTTAACTGGTGAGAAACTGAGACCCAGGGTAACTTGCCCAAGGTCACCGGCTTTTCTGTAAGAGCTGGGAATTGAAGCCATGCAGTTGGCTTTAGAGCACCATGCTCTTGAGCACATACTCGCCTGTCTCTGGGGAACGTGAGCAGGCTCCTAGCCCATGCCTGTGCACACTCATGGATGCTGACACCACCCCCACCCAGCATGGCCACAGACGGAGCTAGCTCTTCTGTTGATCAGTGGCACTGGTACCCTCTGGCTATTCTGGCTGAGAGTCCTGGATTCATTTTCATCAACTCTCTAACTTTGTCAACTAGTCTCTGAGTTACTTTGGAGGACTCCTAAGGGTGTTCCTATTTCTAGTCTCTTTCTAGAGCCAGACTGGATCTTTTCAGCAGCCCTCTACAGCTCTTTATTGCTTCCCACTTCTACCCCCCGGCTCAGCCTCATCTTCTTCTCCATCCTTTCATTCTTCTGTCCTACCTGTTCATGCTAGGTCCTTTTGCCCTTGCCATTTTTGTGGCCCTGAACTCTGCTTGGCTTCTTTTCACTTAACCCCTTCCAGCTCAAATGCTGTTTCCTCTCTTAATTTTCTTTCTGCCTCCTTCCCCTGCTCCTGCGTGCTGACATAAGTGTGTTTGAATCTTGCATGACATTTGTTTCATTCCACCATAATGTTAGATAGAGTTGGTAGTTTTCTGTTCGGGTTCCTTCCTCGATTCTTCTCAGGCAGGGAGAATCTTGACTGTTAGGTTTGTCGCCCCAGTTCCTGGCCACTGGTGAGGTGCTCAGTGAGTACAAGAGTGAAGGAGGAGATCTTCCTGGAGAAAGAAGCTAAGTGAGGGGTGCAGGAAGTAGAGGAGCTGGGTGGGGCGGCTAGTCCTGGGCTAAAGGAATGGTATGTGGGTGGACACTTAGAGGGAAGGGCAGTTCTCAGCTATCCTGTCATCCAAAGCATGGCCTGAGGCTGGTCCTGAGAGGGAGAGAGAAAGGGAGAAGAATTTCCTGTCCTTCAGCAATCAAGGCTGTATGTCCTGCCTGTGGAGAGATAGAGTATTCTATTAACTGAGATAAATTAGTATACAAGATGCAGGATTTTGTCTCTTAAGAATGAGAATCAGGGTTAACCATAGAAATAAAATGAAGTATATGCTCCTTCCTCTGGCCATTGACTAAATTGTTTTAATAATTTAATAAAATGCCACAGACTGGTGGCATTTGCACTGGAATCCTGTAATAGACATAGCTCATGTAGACTCCTTGCTGTATGAGCAAGGGGTGACCTTTAGTGCTGGGCTTGAGAGGAATATTTTGGAAGCGAAAGGATTGAACAGAGACCCCAAGAGTCAAGAAAGCCAAGAATTTTGATGTTTTCTTAAGAACCTACAGGAGCACCAGGCCCTCTGTGATGTGGAAGACAGAAACCCAGACACTTCTCAGTTGTCTAGAGAGATAAGGCTCCAGGAAGTGATAATTTATGGCCAGCTAAGTCAAAAGAGAGTGAATTACCATGGGTGGGATGGGAGTTAGAGGCCTCAAGGAACCTTGGCACATTTGGACACCTACTGTGTGCCATTCGTCTCCATATATGAGATTAGAGTACCGAAAGTGAATTGCTGATTAAAACCCTAATAAGATTATTTTTGTCTTTGTAAATTTTGATTGGGCAAACTGACATTGACAGATTCAGTTCACTCCATTTGTTCAATTTGTAACGTCTTGGTATTCTAACTCTGTCCCTTTCTCTGCTCAGAAGACAACTGATGGTAGTAGGAATACTTTGTAGCTTTTGTTAACAGTCCCTTTGTTTTATATTGCCAAACTTCTATTTCAGAGAGCCCTAAGAAGTACTTTTTTCTGTACCTTTGAATGAATTAACATCCCTCTGAGCTCAGCCAAAGCCAACTTTTTTTTTTTTTTTTTAACATCACTTTTCAAAGTTGAACTTTTCCAGTACCCTGGGGAGTTTGGGCAATTGGAGTTCCTTTTCCAGGGGGAATCAGAGCAACACAAACCACAGCTGGCAGTGGGAGTAAGGAAATCTGATGAACTGAAAGACCTTGGAGCCCCAGAAAACTGTCTTCCTTTGTTCAGATACTTCCGGTTTAAAAGACCAAATCCTGATAAGAGATTCCTCATTCTCATCTTTGAGCTTTGAAGTCAGGAGGTTTGGTTTGTTTCCAACACTGTGTGTTGTCTGTCTTTGCCTTTTGAAAGCCGTGGGGGTTGGGGTGTGGCAAATTAATCCCACAGCTTACTGGACATATCTTCATATCACACTGTGTGCATCATGCATCATGCTTCCTTGCACTGGAGTGGCTCTTTCTGCTTATTTCTAAAGCACTATTCTCAGCCTTGGTACTATTGATATTTTGGGACAGATACTTTTTATTTTTTCCTGTGAGAGGCTATCCCAGCCTATCAGAAAGAGCAAGAATTTCCACCTTACTCAAATTTCCAGAGACAAAGCCTGTCTTTAAAAATTCTTCATTTTGAGCAGTAGTTTTCAACTAGGGGTAATTTTGCCACCCCCCCACCCCCCCGCCCCCAGTGGACTTTGGCAATGTCTGGAGACATTTTTGGTTGTCATAAAGCTTTGGGTGAGTGTGTGTTACTGACATCTAGTGAGCAGAGGCTAGGAATGTTGCTGAATATCCCACCACGCACAAGATAGCTCCCCATAACAAAAAATTACCTGGCCCAAAATGTCTGCGGTGTCAAGATTGAGAAACTGCTTTAGAAGAACATGGTCCATGCCCCCACCCCCTTCAGTTTTCAGGTGTATTGCTCATGGTCATACAGCAACTAAGTAGCCCTAGTTGGGACCAGAGCCCTGAGTTCTCAACAGTGTGCCATGTCATGGAAACATCATAGTGGGAAATGGGCTTCTACAAAAGATGAACTTAAGATGAAGTCTCCACAGCAATCTGCAGATGCCCACAGTCCCTTGCGGGAGCTAGTTGCTGTTTCTGTGTTCTCAACCAGAAAAATGTGGGCATACAAGTGCTCCAGAAAGCCAGCAAGAGAAGTCTACTCAGTTGTCCTTGGGAGATGCTCACCCTGGTGCTGCTGGAGTTTCCATAGAGGTTGGGCATAAGCCAGGCTTCCCAACAAGACAGGCATGTGAGCTGGTGGAATGGGAGCTCAGAAGACACTTGAGCCCAGGAGCAGAAGAGAGGAGCTGGTGACATCCACCGAGGGACAGCCTGACAGTTACTGGGAGAGGCTGTTTGATGAGCTGGAGTCAGGCTCCCTAGGGTTGAACTCTGGCTTTCTGCATAACATGCAAGTGTGAGCTTGGGCCAGTTATTCAACCTCTCTAGGCCTCAGTTTGTTCTCCTTACAAAATGCAAGGATTGTTTGGATAACACTTTAATAGAATAGTTGTAAGAATTAGAGAGAAAGAGGGTTAACAGGTGTGAAGCTCTGAGAACTGCCTGACATATAGCCAATGCTTTATGTATTAAGTGTTGGCACAGATGGTCCCCAACTTAACAATGGTTCAACATAATGATTTTTTGACTTTACAATGGTACAAAAGTGATATGCATTCAGTAGAACCTGTACTTTCAGTATTCCTATAACCTTTCTGTTTTACACTTTCAGTACAGTATTCAGTAAATTACATGAGATATTCAACACTTTATTGTAAAATAGGCATTATGTTGTGTTTGGTGGTAGGTCAGGTGTATGAAATGCATTTTTGACTTACTAATTGGGACATAACCTCATTGTAAGTTGAGGAGCATCTGTACATGAGACACGCACTCTTAGAGATGTCCCACTGCACTGTCTTCCTGGACAGGAGCAAAAAGAGGCCCTGCTTTACCCCGGATAATTCCCAAGAGCTTCTTTTAGAGTAAGTGGTGTCGGGCCCGTTTGTGTCTCTGTCTGATGTTGGATTGAATCAGAGGACAGAGAAGGCAGAAGGATGGAAAGTTCCTGAAGCCAGGGAAGAAGGATGCATCCTCCCTACACTACCCCTTTGTAGAGGTTTCTAAAACCTTCTCTTTCCTGGGTGTGGGAGATCCATCCTTAAGCTCTTCCTCTAAATTGCTTTTCTTCTGGTCCTTTAGGAAGGTGGCATCCCCATTCGAGGTCTCTGGGGTGCCTGGCACATTGGTGCATCTCAGGTTGAAACATCCTTGAGATGCTGTGGGAGACACAGCTGTGCTGAATGATCACAGTGTTATTTCCAGCTTTTTTTCGCTGGAGAAACCTAGTCTCTCTTCCCCCAGTAACTAACCCAGAGAAGAACAGAGGCTTCAGAGGGCAGTTGCTGAGGCTGCTTACTTGGGATTTTGTTTTCTTCTGTTGTGTAGTTTGCCTTTAGTTAAATACTTGTTTGCCCATCCTCATATATCTCCCAGACCCTGGCTTTCCACAGGGGAAATCATTTGCAGTGCCCTGTGCTGAAGAGTCACAGGACCCACCATGATAGGTTTGGCCTCACCAACCCCTGGAGTTTCACTGAAGGGAATGGCCATTCCCACATACTTTTGGCAGATTGGGTGAGGTTCCCTGGCCATCTTGGGCTTTGGCAGACGGCTCTTTGCCCCTCATATACAGACCCTGGGCTCTTAAGTGTGTCCCCTCCTGCTGAACCCAGGGTGCCGTGGGTTCTTGACAAAGCCCCGGGGGATTCTGCATGTGGACCCATTCCCTCCATCCCACCTCTTGAACAGGTCAGGAGTCAGGAGTGTTAGTCCTGTTCCTGTGAACAGAGAATCTCATTTCCCCTAAAATACCGCCTTCTTCTTCTTTTTTTTTTTAATTGCATTTTAGGTTTTGGGGTACATGTGAAGAACAGGCAAGATTGTTGCATAGGTGCATACGTGGCAGTGTGATTTGCTGCCTTCCTCCCCTTCATCTATATCTGGCATTTCTCCCCGTGCATCTCTCCCCAACTCCCCACCCCCCGCTGTCCCTCACCTATTTCCCCCCAACAGACCCCAGTGTGTAGTGCTCCCCTCCCTGTGTCCATGTGTTCTCACTGTTCAACACCCGCCTATGAGTGAGAACATGTACCGCCGTCTTTTAGGGGTGATCACTCATTTTGTTTGCTGATGGATTGCAAAGCATTTCCCAGACATTCTTTCCCACCGTAGTTAAATCTTATCTCAGTATTAACCAGAAGAGTGTGTCAGGCTCTGAGAACCTGGCCCCGGAAGCCCTTGGGGCCCACCCATCTCCCACTCGCCTCCCACCCACCCAGCTTTCCTGCCTCTCCACTATTTCTGGCCTGGATGCCTGGAGGTGGTCCATGTTTGTAAAGACCTTTTTCCCAATCCCTTCCTTCTGGTATCTCCATATTGTCTGATGAAGGAATAAGGCCAGATGAACCATCTGACAGCTTTAATTAGGGTTAAATGAGGGCATTTGAAGCTGCCACTTTTCCTTCTTTCCCATTTGAGGGACTTCCTCTTCCTGCTTCCTTCCAAATTTTCCTGTCTCAACCTCCTCCGTGAAGCCCTGTAGCCTCTTATCAGCTCTGTGTGTAGTAACTCAGGCTGCCCTTAAGCTGCCCTCCAGGTAGGCCCTGTTATTATCTATTATTCAGATGAAGAGACCAGGCACAGAATAGGACAGAACCTCACCCCAGGGCAAGCCAGAATCCAGACCCAGGCAACCTGACTCCAGAGCCAGGGCCCTCAACCCCTAGCACAAAGCTGCTGGGACAACTGGAGATGGTAAATTATGTTTCAGTTTCATGGGGTTATGAGTCAGGTATCATCTGGGAAGGGAACTTTGGGACCGTGTAGTCCAAACAAACCCTTCATTTTACAGTTAAGGAAACCAGGTGATGTGTACTAAGGGACCAGCCCAAGCTTACTCACATAGGATAAGCCCCAGATCTGGAACCCAGTTTCTTGATCCCCATCATGTTTTTTTTTTTTTTTTTAAAAAAAACATCATTGTGTAGCATAAACTCTTATCATTTTAGATGTCAGTTTCCCAAGAGCAAAGGCAGGATTTACTTAGTGAGTTGTATTTAGGGGGATGCTCTAATTAATTGTCCAAATTGGGCCACTTTTGAGAATGGAAGAAAGCACTATCAATAGTTATGCCATGACCACAGGTGTAAACTGAGATTGTCTTGGGTAAGCAGGGAAGTGTGGGTACCTTGCCTGTGGTGGGTGTGTCTTGGGGTGGATGGGGCAGACTGGGACAGACCCAAAGGCATTTGGTCCAGCAGGTGGACTGCTGGCAGCAGACAGGAGTGGGGAGTTCAGATGCCACTGTGGGGCAAGAGGCTCAGTGGCAGATTCTGGTCCCTGGCCTGGGGCTGTCCAGGGGTAGGTGGAGTCTGATCTCTAGGGGGCCTAGCATCCTAGGCAGGGTAGCCAGGTAGACTAGGAGGAAACCATGCTACTGTGAGGATCCCTTACAGGGTGGGCTCAGACCTGAAGAGCAAGGTCTGACACAGAGCACCTGGTCAGTCAGGAGTAGTCTGCTCTTCCCTTTCACCAAGTTGCTTTTCCAACTTTTCTCTTTGGTGTTCCCACAGCAAAGGTTTCTTAAGCACCTATTATATCTCCAGTATTGAGATAGCTGCCGATAAGACTGGAGAGAGACCATTTGTGCTGGGCTATGGAGGGTAAGTGGGAATTTGTTAGACAAGGGGAGGGGACATTCTGGGCAGTGGGGCCAACATGTACAAATTTCTAACTTTTTCAAGATAAACACTTCTCAGATTTACATTGATGTATGTGATTTAAATGATTGTAAATCTATATTTTATTACAGTAAAAGAAACTACCCACTGTCTGCCCTTACTGTCAGCTTGTAATTACTTGTTAACCGATCTGTCTCTTGCTAATAGACTGAGCCCCTTGCTGGCAGAGGCTGGTGTCTCCTTTATCCCAGTATCCTCAGGGCCCAGCCCTGGCACACTCAACTTGGTGCTCAGCCAATGTCTGTTGGCAGGTGAACTGTGCCATGGTCACATGCATCTGGGACATATTCTCCCTTTGCACTGCTGCCCCATAGTCAGAACAGAATGTCTGAGGACAGGAGGACCCAGGGCTGGGTGTCCCAAATGCTCATCTCCTGGACCCCGGACAGGTGCTGCTGCCTAAGATCTGTGTGGCTGTAACTTGATGCAGCTGAGAGTGAGAACTGGAAGAACAGGAAGCTCTGTGACTCACAAAGCTGCAACAGGATCCTGGAGGAGTGGCCCATATGCCTCCCTGGTCAGCTCTGCACTTACCTGCTGTCCCGGGCTTGTGAGTCTGTGGTGCGTCAGAGCTGGCATTGGCCTGAGGTGGCATGGCTGCTCCAGCAAGGATAAGCTCCTTGTCCCATCTGCAGAAGTGGCATAGCAGATTTGTCCGTTTCAGTCAGTGGGCTTTCAGAGGACAGGAGACTTACAGAATCCATGTTCTGCTGTGTGTCTTCCCCCCGCCTGGCTCATCTTTTTTTTTTTAATCAGAAACATCTGTCCCTGCCCTGGCAACTTTATACAATAAACTGGCTGCACTATGTACAGCCTTGGCCTTCCCCAGAGGAGTCTGTGAGGGCATTATTATTAATGAGGTCACTGACAGCAGTTGCCTGGCTTTCCCCAATGGGCACACCTGTGCCCTAGGTTAGGGCACTCACTCGGCTGGTCACCGGATGCTGTGGGCCTTCCAGGGACTAAGCCTGTGGTTTCAGGAGGCTTCTTCAAGCCTCAGTTTTCTTTTCAGAGATTTATGGTTAAACACTGGCAAAGGGATAATGCAAAAATATGAAATTCTTTTGAAATTAAGTTGCAAGCATGTGTCAGCACAGTCAGTGGAAGGCTTTGTGTGGCCAGATTTAAATGCTGGATCTCTCTTTGGTCTCTTTTGACCTCTTTAATCTTCTTCGGCTCCTTGACTGTATATAGTGGATAAACTTAGGGCCAAGTCAGTGCCACCTGCCTTTTTTTTCTTCTAGTGTCTTTTAAATTAAAGGATAATTGCACATGGGAAACTGAACGCAGCGGGTAACCACCATCCAGATACTGTAACAGATCATTACCTGAACCAGCCCCATGTTCTCCTACCCACTACCGCCACCAAGTGTAATCACTGTCCTGACTAACAGGATAGGTCTGTTTTTGTACTTAATGTAAATAGACTCATATAGCATATAAAAGATGCCTTTTGTGTCTAGCATTTTTCACCCAGCATTTTACTGTATTTTGAGATTCATCTATGTGGTTGCATGTGGTGGTAGGCGGTGCATTCTTGTTGCTGTGTGCTATCTCCTGCACCACTCTGGTTTGTTTGTTTTTAAAAGACAGTCTTTCACTGTTGCCCAGGGTGGAGTGCAGTGGTGCGATCCTGGCTCCCTACAACCTTGACCTCCTGGCTTCAAGTGATCCTCCCGCCTCAGCTTCCCAAAGTGTTGAGATTACTGGTGTGAGCCACTGTGCCCATCCCACCACCCTGTTTTGACTGTGGTTGATTTAAAGCAAACAAGAGTAGTCATAAGGCCCTTGACTTCCAGAAGGTGTGGTCCTTTCCAAGTTTCTGTCAAAGGGGCCAAGTAGGAGTGTTGACCTAATATATAGATGACCTGATTGTATCTTCAGGACAAGAACATGCATGTTAAGAAAGGTAAGGTTCAATTAGTTGGTCTTCAAGGGTCTAGAAGCTAAAGGGTAGGATTTTTAGCTGTGGTCAGCTACCTGGAGAGACGGTTCTAGACATTAAATTAGAAATATCCCAAGACTGGAGAGAAAAAGTTCAGCTGTGCCCCAAGCATCCTGCATCCTTTGCCTTGAAGCTTCTATGCTTGTGGAGTAACTTTCTTATCCTATTTGATCGCTTGAATTCACCTCTATACCAGGAGGGTGTGCCCTGTAGATATGACTGATGAACATGTGCTTATTCATGTATTATGTATTTTCTGCCTGCTTACTAAAAGGATTTGGTGATTTGGTTTAGCTTTCAGTAAAAAGATTTCTAGAACAAGAGTAATCAAACGAGCAGAGATGATTACCGAAAAACTTGACAGGCCAGGTACGGTGGGTCATGCCTGTAATCCCAGAACTTTGGGAGGCCAAGGTTGAACGATAGGCCGGGAGTTTGAGACCAGTCTGGGCAACACAGTGAGACCCTGTCTCTACAGAAAAATTAAATTAAAAAATCAGCTGGGTACAAGGGTGCATACCTGTAGTCTTAGCTACTTGGGAGGCTGCAGTGGAAGGATCACATGCCCAGAAGTTTGAGGCTGCAGTGAACCATGATTGCATCATTGCACTCCAGCCTGGGCAACAGAGCAAGACCCTGTCTCTAAAATTAAACAAACTTAATGGAGCTCCAAGCTTTCTGACAGTCAAGGCCAAAAGGATAACTCTCTTTGAGTCAGTCATCTTCATCCCATCGGCCTAAAACAGGAAGTACAATGTGTCTGGGCAGCTAGACTTTCTCCTGACACTAAACCCTACTGGGGACTGAATGGCTAGGGAAGCGTTAGTGAACAACACAGCAGCTTTACACAGCGCGGTGGTCTTTATAGTCTTTCCTTCCTTTGAGCCCTTGATTAAAAGTGATAGAATTAAACCTATGACACATTTCATGGGGAGCTAATGTAAGGTTGTAAAAGTAAGGAGCTTTCTGTTCCCGGAATTCATAATTTCCCTGGGTCTTGGGCTTGCCCATGCCTCCTGAGCCTTTCACACTGCTGTCTCTAGGTCAGCATTTATCTGCTGAGCTGGTTGAGCTCCAAAACTGTCCCCTTTGATTGCCAGTCTCTCAGGCCACTTAAATCTGTGACACTTCCCATGGGCTGCCTTGTATTATGCTCCACGTTCTTATCTGACAAGATTAATCTCTCCACGCATTCTAGAGGCACTCATTGGTCTATAATGTGAGCCAGTTTCTTTGATATAAAGTCCTAGAGAGCAGAGATCTTGATTTTTAAAATTTTTTTAAAATTATGATAAAATCATCATCACAAAATTTACCATTTTAACCATTTTAAGTACACAATTTAGTGGCATTAAGTGTATTATTCACATTGCTGTGCAGCTACCACCACTATTCATTTCCAGAATTAATTTCTTTAAAATTATGTTTCTGTACACTGTAGTGCTTTGCATATAATTGCTGTTTCATAAATGCCATAACATGGGAGATGCTGGGGTCGCAACAGTAGTCAGGATTCAGGGATTGAATGATACTGATCTTACAGACTCAGACATTGAAATTTAAGGTTTCGTTTCTTCTACACTTCCCTTTTAAACCCCTTAAGGTACTCAAGGTAGGATCTGTAGTACTTTATATAAAAACTGTCAAGATTGAAATATCGCTGTCTTCTGGACATAAAAATTTGATCAGAGCCAGTTTCCCACAGGGACCAGATAGGGTGGGCTCAGGATCCAGGCAGTGGCACCAGTCTTTCAGTTGCATTGGGCCTGCAGAATGAGATGGGCGCTTCTGGACCCGAAGGGTTGACATTCATCCGGGTGATCCAGATTCTAGTCTCAACTGTGTGACCTTGGTTAAGGCTGCTCACTGATGGGCCTTGGTTTTTCTGAAATCCCTTTCTTGCACTCACCTCCAAGCCTTTCCTTCCCGGGCTTCCGTATACCTGGCCAGGACTGTGTCTGGCCCACCCTGCCCACTGCTTACTTGGAAGTGGAGCCACTATGAGTGTCACCTTTTGTTCTGTCCATTCCTTGCTTCGTGACAGTGACACAATTTCCTCTCCTTTTTTTAGTGCTGGTCTGGAGGAAAATGCAGATACTTAAGGGGATGGGTGTTAATGGCTTCCCATTTTGGGTATTATCTTATTTCATAAAGACTATGGGGTTAATTTCTCTTTAGGGCTTCCTCTGACACTATCCCTAATTCTGTAGAGGAAGCAGGCATGCCAGACCAGTATGTTATGGGAAAAACTGAAACTGACCAAAGTTACCCAATGAGGAAGCTCTAATCTCACTCTTGCTGAATAGATATCAACTAACAGTGCTATCTCTGTCTAACACACACCCTCGCTTCCTGGGCTGACAGGTTGGCAGACAGGAAGGTAACCCGCTTCTCAGCCAGACTTTGCTCTGGCCTGCCTCTGATTCCCCAGCCTGGAATGCCCCCTCCTCCTTTCCTCCTCTCTCCCAGATAGAGATTTAAAGAGAAGCAGCCTTGTCTACACCCATCACAGAAAGAGAAGGAACAGTTTGGGGAAACAGCCTCTGCATTGTGACTAAGTAAGGTTGAGAAATACCATGATTGCCTGAAGGTGCCCCTGGGTGGAGAGAAGCCTTAGAAGAGCAGGGGTAGAAGGAAAGGGGGGGTGATAGAGAACTCTTGTCCCCACAGTTATGCTGATGACTCTGTTGTGTGGGGCCATTCATCCTGTTTTGTAGCGAGGAAGCTAGGGTTCAGATGAAGAGTGAGTCCTCTAATGTCGTGTACCTGTATGAATGCTACCACTAGGATTATTTACATACTGGTGTTTCTGATGCCAGAGCCCTCCCTTCACCACCACCAGCTACAAATTGAGGGTTGACCTGAATGAGTCTGCTTTGATAGTTTCCAGAAACTTACATCTCCTAACAACAAATACAGGGTTTGTCTTCCCAACTCCCAGCAGGCTAGTTCAACACAGGATTACTTCACAAGGACACATTTGGCCTAATATTTTAACCACCGACTCTCAAAGACCCCAGGCAGGAAAGTGGTTTGCAGTGTTGACCGGAACAGGGCCAAAGACAATCATGTTATTGGCATATTGGTAGCCTGCCAGAGGAGAGGGGAAGGTGTTTGAGCCCCAGCCCTACAGTTGTCATTTGGTTAGTCTGGAATGGATCTTTGGAATTCTCACTGTTTTTTTTTTTTTTTTAAAGCTTCTTAATATGATTCTGATGTGCAGCAAGTTTGGAAACTCTTATCACAAGTGGCAGAATGGAGATTAGGCAGAAGTATCAGAAAGCAGATTTATCTTTGATTGAGGAAAATCTTTGAAACAAGTAGAGCTGATCAGCAATGGAGTTTAGAGAAATAGTGAGCCTCTCAGGCTTGGAAGTATTCAAACCTAGGCCAGATAACTATCTATTGGGTGAAGAGAGACAAACTAGATAAACTCGAATACTATGTTTAGTGGGATTTTGAACTAGTTACCCTAAGAGCCTTTTATTTCTAAGGGTGAATACTTTTCAGCTGTAGTCCCACTGCTCTGTGTACATCTGCTGTCTCCTGCTTGGCTTTCTCCCTTGACTTTGGGCCTGGTGCTCCCTCCCACTGACTGCACTGTGGGTGAAAGTTGACAAGATAATGAAAATTGTATTCATCTCCTTCCTAATCCAGGAAAATCGCCTTTGTATGGTGGCTGCTTCTTGGTTTTGACTTCTGCTTCCCTTGGCTACCAACACAGCAGTGCCCACGATGGCTGGGTGGGCTCCACTGGTGTGTTTAGGAAGCTGTGGCATCAAGTGATTAATTATTATCCCTTCCTGAGTGGCCCTAATAAGCTGGGTGAATACATCATCGTGCCCTGGTGCCATCTATTCTCAAGTTTTGAGAGTTCAAAGAGCCCCAATGTGAAAGAGGGAAAGTTTGGGCCAAGCTACTGGCCTGGGCATTTTTCACAGCTGTTTCATATCCTCTGTCTTAGTCTCCTCTTGCGATAGAGAGGAAACTAAGGTCCCGGGGTCATCCAAGAAACAACAGGGCAGGCAGGGAGCGCCCATGTACACTAAGAGGGGCCCACACGACAGGCGAAGGTGGCTGTCCTGAGGGCCTGACATTGGGGCCAGACTGACCTCTGTGGAATCTCAGCTATGCCCCCTCATCACCCAAGTGACCTGCCAAACAGGGGTACAGAAGTTTTACAAAGACAATGGAGAACAGATCAGTAAAGCTGGAGGATGGTGCCTGACAGGTGAGAAATGCTTAAAGAATGTTTAGCTGCTGTAACTGTCACCACTACTGTTTTCATCTGTCATTGAACATGTGGAAGATGATCTTCTATTGGGCAAAAGGCAACATGTGTAAAGGGTGACTGTTTAACTCGATTCTTCTAGGGTTAAGGATGAGAAGTGTCTGATTGGAGTTCCAACAAGTCTTGAAGCAGTTTAAACATCGAAGGTAAACTAAGATTAGCTGCTGTAGAGTTTGCTCTTTTGTGTGCATAACTTCATGCTTCTGGATGTGATGATGGGACCTTTTAATCAGGTGGGACAGGCTCAGCTCCTCAGTGCAGAAATTCCTGAGCCCTTTGCAAATACTTGGAGCCTTCTATGGTGGGGGGAACATTAATGAGGCTTCTGGGCCTCTCTTCTCTTTGGGAAAGTAGTGAGGTCGGAGCATCTTTGTCACGTGTCATACTCATGACAATGTTCAGAGACACATCTGCTGCCCCTGACTTGCTCAGTCACCCCTGTGGGCCTCGCTGTCAACTGTCTGCCCTTCATGTCTGCATTGGGAGGTGACTGGAATAGAAGGTGGCCTTTTAATGGATATGGCCAGCCTGCATTCACTACAATACTGTTTGACCTGTATAGATGCTGCTGTATCCAAGCAGACAGGGGGCAGTCATCTAGCAGAGAGGACAAGACCAGTGGACCCAGACCAGAGGCCAATGCGAGGTCACATCCAGGAAAACACAGCCCTGGAGGCTGAGGTAGATTCCAGGAGTTGGAAACCAGCTGGGCAATATAGCAAGACCCTGTCTCAAAAATAAATAAATAAAATAAAAGATTTAAAAAAATCACCAAAAAAGCAAGGGAGAGAGTTATCTGATGCTTCTCATTCTCCTGGTATTAAATCTGGGAGAAGGTCATGTGAATTTATGTTGGAAACAGGATCAGTGAAAGAATTAGGAGAGTTGCCTCCACCTGAGCACAGGGGCTGCGTTATCATTTACAGAGTCTCTCCATTGTGTCAGGTGCTGTGCCAGCCTCCAGGTATGCAAAGGTGAACAATTAGACCTTGTTATTCTAGCCTTTGGTGCTTATGATTTGGACCCGAATAAATATTTAGTTCCAAATTGTGGATGGTGTTGTGAGGGGAAGAGCTCAAGCTCTTAGAGTAACAGGGAAGCCTGACTTGTGATCTGGAGGATGAGAGGAGGCCTCTGTGGAGAGAGGCCTGAAGGAGTGGTAGGAGATTAGCAGGGCATACACTTGGGGGGCCTGTGTGCATGAGCTTCAAGGCAGGGATGGGCAAGTTGGGGAAGGTGGGGAACTGAACCAGGGAGAGAATCTACACAGAGTGCAGACCTTACAATAACATTAGGAGGTGGGGCTGGCATGGTGGCTCACCCTTTTAATCCCAGGAACTTGGGAGGCCAAGGCAGGTGGAGTGCTTCAGTCCAGGAGTTTGAGACCAGCCTGGATAACATCGTGAAACCCTGTCTCTGCTAAAAATACAAAAATTAGCTGGATGTGGTGAAACACCTGTGTAATCCCAGCTACTTGGGAAGATGAGGCATGAGAGTCTCTTGAACCTAGGAGGCGGAGGTTGCAGTGAGCCATGATTGCACCACTGCACTCCAGCCTAGGCAACAGGGTGAGACTCTGTCCTCCCCGTTCCCCCAAAAAACCCCAGAAAATTAGCTCAGCATGGTGGCATGTGCCCGTAGTCCCAGCTACTCAGGAGGCTGAGGTGGGAAGATCACTTGAGCCTGGCTGAGATCTCATCACTGCACTCCAGCCTGGACAACCCAAATGACACCCTGTCCAAAACAAAGAAAAAAAGATTAGGAGGTGGCTAGAGGCCCCATCATGTGGGGCCTGGAAAGAATTTTGAGTTTTGTTCCAATGGAAAGCCATTGAAAGGTTTTAAGCCAGGGATCAGCAGAGTCTGGCTGGGTGTGGAAGTGGAGGGAAGAGGTAAAAGCGGAACTGGGGACTGTAGGAGTCCAGGAAAAAGGCAATGGCTACCTCGCCTAGGGTGAGGGGCGATGGGATTGATGTGACTGGACTTGTCAGGTGCTGGGAGAACAAGAAATGAGGGTAATGAACCCTGGCTCCAGCAATGTTGTCACAGGCCTTCAGACTCAACCATTCTGAAAAGAACTCTCCTCTGCCTTAATAGGCCTTTCTCCTAGTATGCACCGATTCTCCAAAAATTAGATCTATTTTTATAATTTTAATTTTTTTTAAAGAAAAAAGTCCTATCAATTGGTTCCTACTAGTGGTCTTTAATAATAACTTTCTGTACATAACAGGTTTTGTTCTTTTGAAGGACTGAGTGGTGTTCCATGACATAGACCTATGCCATAATTTATTTAACCTGTGGGTCTCTGCTCTTGTCTTCCTCCTTTCAGGTTGACCAGTATCTCTACCACATGCGCCTCTCTGATGAGACCCTTTTGGAGATTTCTAAGCGGTTCCGCAAGGAGATGGAGAAAGGGCTTGGAGCCACCACCCACCCCACTGCAGCAGTGAAGATGCTGCCCACCTTTGTGAGGTCCACTCCAGATGGGACAGGTACTGCACCTAGGGGATGGCTCTAGCTGCTGCGTTACTCGGGGATGATTTAGTTGGCTTTGCTCAGGGACCTAAAGAACTCAAAAGCCTCAGAAATCAACTCTGGCTAAGGGAAGCATTCAAGGAGTTAAATGGAAGGGTGTGTGATGGATGGACAGGAAGTCTGGTAAAAGCTGGCAGTCCTGGCAGTCAAGGGAGAAGCACCTTTGTCAGCCCTATTGTGGCATTGCTGTTGGCCATTTGTTTTCCACCTGTGTGCTGAGAAAGGCTGCTTGGCTCTGTTTGGCATTTTACAGTCCCACTGAGATTGCACGCAGTGGTGACAATGAACCACAACAAACGTACCTCACGTGGCCATGATCGTACACCATGGTAGCCGCTCTCTGGCTCATCTGTGCACGCCCTAACTGGGACACCGCGTAGGCATGTGGGAGGGACAATGTAGTGCACATTGACCTAGGTTTTTTTTCTCAAGCCCCATGAAAGAAGTACTAGAAATCCAAATAGACTTACGGAAAGAATGGAGAGCCACAGTGCGTATTAAGGAATTAAAGGTTCTGAAGTCCCGCAATACGAACCTATTAAGCTTTGTTTAATCACCTTATTTGGATACAGAATTATTTTATGTTGTACCACCCAGCAAGTGATTTTATCAGGTGGGGGAAAAGGATCACAGTGAAGATTCAAGTTGGAGAGGTCCAGTAGGTTAGGGCTAGATCACTGAAGGCCTTAAATACAAGCCTAAAATGTTTATAACTCTGCAGTAGCATTGGGGAGTAGATGCAAGTTTTTGGGGGATGTGAGCAGAACCATCTTGGTAACATTATATCATTGGCAGTATAGGTAGAGTGGAGGGGGAGCGAGGCTCGGCTGGCAGAGCACAGGACCTGACCCTGGTGGGTGGCGGTGGTGGGTGGACAAGAAGAGGATTCAAGGGTGGGGCCTGGGTGTTCGGCCCAGCTGCCTGGGAATGGCAACATCCCAGAGAAGGGGACCAAACAAAGTTGTGTCAGAGCTTTTATTTAATCCTATAATAGGTGCCTCCATTTTAGAGATGAGCAGCCTGTGAGGCCCATGAGGGGTGGGGGATGGAGGGTAGGTACTCACATCTAGGGGACAGGAGAAAGAGCCCAAGGGGCAGCTGCCAGGGCAGTGGAAGAACCAGGAAGCACAGTGTCTGAGAACGTAAAGGGGGTGAGATCTCCAGGAAGCTGTCAGGTCACTGGTGAGGCATCTGCAGGGGCGTTGTTGGGAGAGGAGTAAGGGCAGGGCGTGTGTCAGGGCTCGTTACTGCACGTGCCTGTGCTATTTCCAGCACATGTGTGTCCTTGAGGCTCATCTCCCTAAGTGCCTCTAGGGACATGGTTGTCTAATGAGACTTTGAATAGTTCCCAAAATAAGTAAGTGTTTGTTGAAGCCTTGGGACGCAGCCTGGAGCCAACACTGAGGGTATGACCTTGTTTATAATTGTTCTCTGAGTGTGTATTTCTCCTTTGCAAAGAGCCCCTTGAGGTGAGGGGCCTCTGTGGGTTATCTCTTCTTTGTCCTCTAGATTGGCATGTTTACCTACCACTCCCTCTGACTGGAAACCACACCCATTTCTGAGATTTTTATTTGACATTCAGGGCCTTGTCTTTATTTCACCCAGCAACAATACTAAATAAGTACCCTACATATTTTTTAAATACATATGGTCTAAGGACCCTTCTGAGCACCTCAATGTATTAACTCATTTGCTTTTCAAAAACCTTTACGGTAAGTACAAATTGTATCCACTTTTTTTTTTTTTTTTTTTTTTTTTGAGACAGAGTCTCACTCTGTCATCAGGCTGGAGTGCAGTGGCATGATCTTGGCTCACTGCAACCCCCGCCTCCCAGGTTCAAGTGATTCTCCTGCCTCAGTCTCCCGAGTACCAGGGACTACAGGCATGCACCACCACCCATGCCCAGCTAATTTTTGTATTTTTAGTAGAGATGGGGTTTCACCATGTTGGCTGGGATGGTCTCGATCTCTTGACTTCATGATCCGCCCACCTCGGCTTCCCAAAGTGCTGGGATTACAGACATGAGCCACTGCGCCCAGCCTATATCCACAATTTTTAGATGAGGAATTTGAGGCTTGGATGTCAAACAAGTTGTCCAAGATCATGCAGCCAGTGAGAGGCTGAGTTAGGAATCAAGCTTGCGTAAGCCGAAGTTCAGGCATTGGTACTACACCTGATGCCTTCTGTCTCTGTTAGTGCATGTGTCAGCCTGTGCACTTGGCACTGGAGCACACTGCAAATGCTCAACTAAAATTTTTTTTTGGAATGGAGTTAGGACTGATTGTTTAGCCTGTGTTATAGGCAGGTGAATTAACTTTGTTGGGGAGAACTAATTATGGGGAAAGTTTTCAAAATTCTCATTGTTTTCCAGAAGCTGGAGGCACCAAGACCTCCCATGCACCTTGAAGCTTGCACTGTTTGCAGCACATACTGGAATGTCTTATTCACTGAAACAAAGAAAGTGTCTCCTGGAATAGTGGAGACCAGATTGCAGGAAACCTACACCTAATCCCTCCTGCCTCATTTGCAGGGGGTCCATAGGTTAGCTCCTCACCTCCATACTCTCTGGAACTCAGCCTTTGCCTTTGTAAAGTAAAGAGGTTGGACCCAGCAGTTCCAGTCTGTTCTGCACATTTACTAGAACTAGTGTGCTAGTCTATTTACACAAAAACTTCTGAGATCCTGTAATGGGAGATAAACCCTTAGTGTTCATTGGATGGTGTCTTAACTCATTTTTGTGTTGCTGTAAAGTGGAAAAATATATATATACATATATAAACACATCATATATCTGCACACACAAACATATATATATATATACATAAATGCCAACTCAGCAATTCCACTTCCAACTATGTGCCCTGAACAGACTCCTGTATGAATCCAAAAAGACATGGCCCAATAATGTTCATTACACTGTTGCTTATAATGGCGGTGTATTGGATTTTTTTTTTTTAAGATGGAGTCTTGCTTTGTCACCCAGTGGTGTGATCTCAGCTCACTACAACCTCTGCCCAGGTTCAAGTGATTCTCCTGTCTCAGGCTCCCATGTAGCTGCAATTACAGGCACCCACCACCATACCCGGCTAATTTTTGTATTTTTAATAGAGATGGGTTTCATCATGTTGGCCAGGCTGATCTGAATCCTGACCTCAAGTGATCTGCCTGCCTTGGCCTCCCAAAGTGTTGGGATTACAGGTGTGAGCCACTGTGCCTGGCCTGGAAATAGTTTATGGCATAGTCATGTGATGGAATATTATATAGTATGTTACATACATGAGCCTATATGAATACGGATACATCCCAAACAATAAGTGGAAAACGTTGCAGGAGGAGACGTACGTCATAGCAGTTGGATGGAAATTTAAAGAAATTCCTCAAAGCTTTACCTACTTTGCTTATGAACACACACTCACATCATAAAGTTATTGGGATATTAACTGGAAAATGCATACCTGATAGCTGATAGGGGCTACTCCTGGCAAGAGAAAGGAAAATGAAATGGGGAGGAGAAGATGAGGGAATGTCACTTGAAGTGGTCAGCATCAGCCGGGCGCGGAGGCTCACGCCTGTAATCCCAGCACTTTGGGAGGCCAAGGCGGATGGATCACCTGAGGTCAGGAGTTTGAGACCAGCCTGGCCAACATGGCAAAACCCTGTCTCTACTAAAAATTCAAAAATTAGCTGGGCCTGGTGTCGTGCACCTATAATCTCAGCTGGGAGGCTGAGGCACGGAGAATCGCTCAAACCTGGAGTTGAAGGTTGCAGTGAGCAGAGATTGTGCTACTGTACTCCAGCCTGGGCAAAAGAATGAGACTGTCTCAAAAAAAAAAAAAAAAAAAAAGAATAAAGATACAGTGATCAGCATCAGGGCTTTCAAGTTTTGTTTTGTTAGTTGGGGATGTGAGTTATGGAATATGGCAGTGAAGATAGGTGACTCCCAAGTTGATACAGACTATCAAAAATGAAAATTCTCTGTTGTCAGCACCCCAGTGAAGTGCTGAGAGGAAAGGCTGAGGTGAAGTTGTGTCAGCGATTCCCTCCAGGTGGTTGCACCCAGCCTGGGTGCCTGCTGCTGCTGCTGGGGTGAAGCTGCATCCCTCTCGACAGAAGGCTCGAGGCCTTTGCTTCAGGGGCACCTGTTCAATGACACCTTTCTTAGCACCTTCATTTCTCAGCCTGTTCATGACTAGTATTACTTTTCAAATCTGAGAAATCAAAGTTCAGCTCTAGAGAGAGCCAATCCTTAAATCCATAGCTTTCTAACTTTTCTGTACTTTATCTTCACTGCAAGAAACATATGCATACAAATATTTATATGAAATGAAACAATTTTGGGCACCATAATTTATTCTTAAACATGATGAAGTTGGGTTTCTTGCCTTCTATTCTTTAAGAAAGTTGCTAGTCAGAACCTACTACATGTTTTTCACCTTGCAGTTTGAAAGCCACTGCCTTAAATGATCCTTGGCCCAGTTTGGTTCTAGATGAGCATTTCACTTCTTGCTGGCGTGAAATACGTAGTTTCAGGACAGTGTGGGGTGAGAGGCGAGAATCAGAATTATAGGTTCAAATGGGTTGGAATTCAAGCTGTGTGCTTCAGAGCAATTTATGCTATGAGACTCTATTTCCTTATTTGTGAAAAGGGGAAACATCAGGGGATTGGTTTTCTGAGACTTAAGGGAGCATCTGATATGTGACTTTCTCACATGTGCTACAAACACTCCTGCAGCCACAAACCACCACTGCAAAAGGCACGCTTATTGCCAAATTTGCTAAGAAAAGGTGAGTGAGTCTCCCAGGTTCTTAATTTTGGAAGAGATTGGCATCAAGGGAGCAGGCGTGAGGGTTCATCCCCATCACCAGGGGCCCTGCATTTTGGAGTGAAGACCAGGCTCCAGCTCTCAGACCAGCTCCACTTATCTAATTGTAATCAAAGTCCTGGTAGAAAATGTAGGAGAGGCCAGAAAGTTTTAGGCCATTCATTTGTGGTGGAGGCCTCCACATCATGGCTTATGGGCTCTCTGTAAGAAGGCAGGGAATGTCAGCAGCCACTGAGCCCTGTGGGGGTAAAATGTTCAATGCCAGTCCTGAAGTACCTGTGCTTCATAGGTTGTGTGGCCTACACAGTGTGAAGAAACATAGTTGGCACAGTTAAAAGTGCAATAGACATAAATGGCCCAGGAATGTTTTACTCCATGACTGAATTTGGTGTCAGCCAGAATATATTAAAAAATGGTCTCAATTTGTCTTTCTGCTTCTTTCCTAAACAGTTTTAACAAGTTGAAAGAATTCTATAGTAATCATCTATATTTTACTCAGTTTGCTTTATCCTTCCATCTGTCAGTCCATCTTGTTTTAATTGATGCATTACAAAATATAAATTGTATTTTGTAATGTATTTTGAGAAATACAGTAAATACTAATACTGAACTCTATTACTATGTATGCTGAAGTTTTAGGGTTGAAATATATGCTTCAGCATACATAGTAACTAGAGTTGAATATTTGTTGTATTTTCTTTTGATGTAAGATCTACATGCAGTGAAATAAATCTTAAGAGTATTATCTAATGAGTTGACCAATACACCTGTTTAATACAACCTTCACCAGAAAAGGGAATGCTTATACACTTGTGGGAATGTAAGTAAGTACAGCCTCTATGGAAAACAGTATGGAGATTTCTCCAAGAATTACTCTCAAAGAACAGTATGGAGATTTCTGAAAGAACTAAAAATAGAACTACCATTCCATCCAGCAATCTCACTGTTGGGTATCTACCCAAAGGAAAAGAAATCATACCAAAAAGACGCCTGCGCTTGTGTTTATCACAGTTCCATTCACAATAGCAAAGATGTGGAGTCAGCCTAAATGCCCATCAATGGACAGATGATTAGATAAGGAAAATGGGGTATATATACACAATAGAATACTATTCAGTTTTAAAATAGGAGGAAATCATATATGTTGCAGCATCTTGGATGGAACTGGGGGCTGTTATTTTAAGTGAAACAGCTCCAAAACAGACAAATACTGCATGTTTTCACTTATAAGTGGGAGATAAAAAATGTGTCCACATGGGCATAGAAAGTGGAATGATAGACAATGGAGGCTTGGAAGGGTGAGGGGTGAGGGTAGCAGGCTGGGGGTGTGGATGATGAGAAATTGCTTAACGGATATGATGTACGGTATTCGGGTGATGGATACACTAAAAGCCCTGACTTCACCATTGTGAGTATATCCATGTAACAAAATTACACTTGTACCTCATAAATTTATACAACTAAAAAAACCCTCCATAAAGATAGAGAACATTATACCATCACCCCAGAAAGCTACCTTGAGCCTCTTCCCAGTTAATCCCTGTTCCCGACCCCCCAGAGGCAGTCACATTCTAATTTTCCACATATATGAGTCTTGCCTGTTTCAGAATTGCACATAAATTGACTCATACAATATTTGTTTTTTCTGCGAGTCGTCTTTTATTTGTCATAATGTGGGATTTATCTGTGTCGTGTCTATGAGTCAGTCGTTCATTCCTTTTGGTTGCTGATTCCATAGTATGGTTAGAATCATCTATGATTTGAATATTGTTGGAAACCTGGGCAGTTTCCAGTTTTTGACTATTTGAGTAAAGCTGCTGTGAATATTATTGCACAAGCCCTTTTGTGGACATGTTTTTAGTTTCTTGTATAAACAACTAGGAGTGGAATTACTGGGTCATTCATAGAGTTTAGTATCTGTTTAATTTTTAGAAAACTGCCAGACCTTTTCCCTAAATTGTTGAACCATTTATACTCCCACCAATAATGTATGAGAGCTTTGCCTGCTCCATATCTTCAATAGCATTTGTTGTCTGTATGCCTTTGTTTCTCTTTTTGCAGTGGAGAGTTGATTAAAGAAAGCATTCATTTGTATTTGCCAGGAATCACACCATCTTGACCTCTCTGTAGGCAGCCCTAATCTGTGCTATGATCCTGTGTGTGATTGTGGTACTGGCCCTAACACAGCTCTGTCAGGGACCCACCACACACATCATAGGGGTCTGGTTTTCAGAGAACAGTTTCATCTTTTTTTTTTTTTTTTTTTTTTTTTGAGACAGGGTCTCGCTCTTTTGCCCAGGCTGGAGTGCAGTGGCACAATCTCGGCTCACTGCAACCTCTGCCTCCTGGGTTCAAGTGATTCTCCTGCCTCAGCCTCCTGAGTAGCTGGGACTACAGGCGCGCACCACCACGCCTGGCTAATTTTTGTATTTGTAGTAGAGATGAGGTTTTACCATGTTGGCCAGGTTGGTCTCGAACTCCTGACCTCAGCTTATCTGCCTGCCTTGGCCTCCTGAAGTGCAGAGATTACAGGTGTGAATCTAGCCAACAGTCCCATTTTAAAAGGGAATGCAGGGGCTGGGCCCAGTGGCTCATGCCTGTAATCCCAGCACTTTGGGAGGCCGAGGTGGATAGATTACTTGAGGTCAGGCGTTCAAAACCAGCCTGGCCAACATGGTGAAATCCCACCTCTACTAAAAATACAAAAAATTAGCGTTCAAAACCAGCCTGGCCAACATAGTGAAATCCCACCTCTACTAAAAATACAAAAAATTAGCTGGGCATGGTGATGCGCACCTGTAATCATAGCCACTCGGGGGGCTGAGACAGGAGAATCACTTGAATCTGGGAGGTGGAGGTTGCAGTGAGCCGAGATTGTAACACTGCACTCCACCCTGGGCGAAAGATCGATGGAGTGAGACTCCATCTCAAAAAAAAAAAAAAAAAGGGGAATGCAGGAAGAATTGATAGCGAAGGTCACTTGTGGTCAGATGGTGACACTTGGGATGTAAGCATAGATAGTCCATGGCCATAAGATTCACAGTTTACATTGGCTTGCGCTGCTGAGCAAAAGTTGCTAGGGCAAATCAGATGATTATCTTTTTAAAGGAATCCTAAATATGAGTTGGCTTTGTGTCATTAAAATAAGAAGCTGAAGTACAACTCAATTGAAAATGTGCCAGCTGCATGTTCTGACTTAGAAATGAAGTATCTTTGAGCTGTGTCTATCACCTTTGTCTTGGCAAGATTGTTTGGATATAACTATGCCTTATAAGTCAGAGTGAGGGTAAGGCAGTGTCAAATCGGTCATTTGACTTCTTCATCTCTGAACTGTGAATTATTTTCACAGGTAAGTATACTTCCGTCCTCTAGCCAGACTTAACCCTCTAGAGAGCGGGGAACCATGATGCTGATGGTGACGGTGATGATGATGATAAACATTGCAGATGTCTTTTTTGTAGTAGAGACAGGGTTTCACCATGTTGGCCAGGCTGGTCTCGAACTCCTCATCTCCGGTGATCCACCAGCCTCGGCCTTCCGGTGATCCACCAGGCTCGGCCTGGGATTACAGGCATGAGTCACCATGCCCGGCCTGTAGATGTCTTAAGTGCCAGGTACCATACTAAACGGTGTGTTTGAGCTATTTCATCAGTTCTTACAGTCATCCAATGGTGGGTACACTGAACTTCATTTTACAGAAAAAAAAAAAATAGATTTGGAGCAATTAGGCAAGTTACCCAAAGTCACATACTGAGCAGGTGGCAGCATTGGGATTGGAACTCGGCTAGCCGAATTGCCAATGCCTGGGCCTTTAAGCACGCCACCAGTGGCACATTTTGTGTTTATGTGCTTTCCACGCTGCTGGCATAATGCATGGATTCTTCTTACTAACCCAGGCCTAGCTGTTCAGTTCACTCAACAGTCCTCTCCGAGGCTTGGTCCTCTGTGCAGCAGCAGTGTGCTAAGCTGCCTCGTGCCCTGCCTTTGAAGAGAGAAAGTTGTGCTGGGGAGATAAGGCCCATGTAGACAAAACAATTAGAGATATCGGGCCATAGAATGCAAACAAATGATATGATAAAGGGAGACCAGGCTGGTGATAGGTTGCATAGAGAGCTGGTCAAACCTGAAAGAAGCCCTTATCTTGGTTGCTCTGCATTATATTAGCAACTATACAGCAGAGACATACATCAAGAGCTAGCACACAGCAAGTTAATTTGTGAACTTATATAGTCCTGGCAATATAAATTGAAGATTGTACTGATAACCTCAGTACAGCAGATGGCATTTACGTTGTCAGGCGTCGTGCCAAACACCTTACACTTCATTGCATTGAATCTTGATAAAGTGCGTGTGTGTGTGTGTGTGTGTGTGTGTGTGTATGTGTATGTGTGTGTTTCCCTGTGTTCTTCCTGTTCTGGGTTGTGGAGGGGAGGTGCTGGCTAGAAGGAGGTTATTGTTACTGTTACCCATTTTAGAAACAAATGATGAAATCTGAGTATCAGATTTCTAATAAATTTCGCAAAGCCACATGGCTGATACATGTTAGGGTGGGATTTGAACCCAGGTCTCCCTGTCTGAAAAGCTGAACATGCTCAAACCTTACACAATACTGAAATATAATCATGTTTTAACCCTTTGAAGAGTGGTTTCACTTCTCTGGGGCTAATTACACCTCTCTGTGACTAGCACGTATTTTGAGCTTAAGAAACATTTCCCAGGTAAAAGGAGCACCAGAGTGGTGCTTTCCAAAGGGTATCCTAGAAGCTTTGGGGTGCTGGTCATGTGTTTTATGTGTTCCACACCCCTCCCTTCAGTTGAAGCAGATCTGTTTTTCTCTATTTTACATTGTGGCATTTGGCCCATCAGTTTTGTTTGGAAATAAACATTCTGTTGCTTAAAATGGTTTGAAAACAAATGATGTAGAACATCAGATCACTGCGTTCCTAGTCTGTACCAGACACCAGCATTAAATGTGATTCATTGCCTTTAATGACACGGAGTATTGAATACTTCTGTATGGCTGAGCTCTTGTATGGTGGCCGGCGTTGCATTGTCATGGAGTAACTGGAATCCTGGGGTTTAAAAAGAGGCTGCCAGGTATGGTAGTGACCATGGTGATTCCAGGTACGTGGAAAATATGTGCCTGGAGACCTGTATCTTGCCGCATTACCTGGTTAGGACTTGGAGATATATCTTTTCCGTCCTCGTTTCATTTGGAGCATATGTCATGCATTCTCGGAGCAGTCCACTGTTGTGTGCTAGCAGGTGCTTGAAAACTAAAGGAAAAACAGGATCCCCTCAACCCAGAGTCACCCCATAGAGGAAGATTGGAATGTTCAGTGTAGTTACCTGGAGCCACTAGAAATGCTTTTGCAGGGCAGGAAGGGCAGATCCCTTTAGGGGCATTAAGTTATAAATAGAGGGCTGGTTCAGGAACTGAATGTGAAAGTATGCGTGTGTGTCTTTGACCCACCTCCAAGTTTAAGGCTGCATGCCTCAGGCATTAAGTGACAAGGAAGAGCTGCAGGCTCTATGGTTGGATCAAATACAGTCTGGTGTTCTGATTTGCCTGAGCCTCTCCCAGTTTTGGCACTGAAAGTCCTATATCATAGGAAACCCCTCCATTCTGGGCAAACTGGGATGGTTGGCTACCCTACATGGCCCTGGAGCCCATGCTCTCGCTGCTGCTCAGCTCAACTGTGGCAGCAGCCCTCAAGCTGCCTTCCTTGTGCTAGCCCTGTCCGCCACAGTGCCATTACAGTCACTAAAGCCCTTTTGGAAACACAAATCTGCTTGGCAATGGTATTTGCTGTGCGGTTATAGCCATGTCACGTGAGCTCTATGTTGTAGCCACTCTGGACGTGCCATTTTTTGGCACCCACAAATTAGTGCCAACTTGTAGTTATACCAAATCTCTGTCCTGCCTTACTGGACACTGGAACATGCCATGAACCTCCACAGCCTTGACAGGGAGAAAGGGAGCAAGTACCATGATAGGATCTATTAATGGAGGCATGATTACTGCTTCTTTCTTTCTTTCTTTTTTTTTTTTTTTGGAGACAGAGTCTGACTCTATTAACCAGGCTGGGGTACAGCAGTGGTGAGATCTGAGCTCACTGCAACCTCCATCTCCTGGGTTCAAGTGATTCTTCTGCCTCAGCCTCCTAAGTAGCTGGGATTACAGGCCTACACCACCATACCCAGCTAATTTTTGTATTTTTAGTAGAGATGGGATTTCACCATGTTGGTCTTGAATTCCTGACCTCAAGTAATCCACCCGCTTTGGCCTCCCAAAGTGCTGAGATTACAGGTGTGAGCCACTGCACTCGGCCTATATATTTCTATATGTTCACACACAACATAGTCCATGTTTCATGTAAGCATCACAACCTCTGGGAGACGTCGGCAATATGAATCCTGTTCTACGGGTGAGGGGATGTGCTCAGAGAGTCCTGTGATGTGCCCACACCACACAGGTAGTGAAGCGCTGAGCTGGAATTCAAAATGAGACCTGCCCACCTGTCTGAGGTCCAGTGCCTAACCGCTGCTCTGTGGGGTCCTGTCATGGGTGGGCATTTGGAGAGAGGGGCTGTCTCAGGATTGCTGAGTCACAGTGCTGGGCCTGCCTCGGAAGGAATGCAGTCCTTGGCTATGGTGGTTGTGGTTTTGCATGTATGTGGAAGAGAGCCACAGGGAGGAGGGGTGTCGGGGAATATGTGTTCCAGAGGAGTCCTGTAAGCAAAGAAAGAGAGGACCTCTTTCCTGGGAATAGGGTTATCAGCAATACTTTATTATTCGTGTTTTCCCTTCAGTCCATCAGAAAATCCTGCACACCTCCCATTCTTGGTGGAGCTGTGCCCTCCAGTGAATCCAGCTGGACCGGCCTCGGATGACAACCGGGGCAGCCTCGCCACCTCAGACCCCTGTGGTCACTGATTCAGCGGATCGCATGTGTCCTGGACTTGAGAGTGCTGATGAGGCAGTTCATCTTTGATATCCCTTTTATCCCTCGTGACAGCCACCACATTGCGTTTCCTAGAATCTGGCTAAGTTCCCACTACCAGGGAAGGCTCAGAGCTGGAGTGTCTGGAAAAGTCACCCACGGCCATGAGGCAGGGAGGCTAACCCCAGGTGAGGGCGTTGTTGCTGTAGCTGGTGGTGGGGCCACATCTAGTCGCTGGGCAGAGAATGGAAAATTAGTGCCCCTAAGAAGGAATACTGTGGTCACTGGAACTGATTCCAGTCACTTTTCTTGGGTAGGTTTCTGCAATCCCTTATGCTGTCACTGGCCTGGGAGACTCAAGGGTGGGTATAGGACAGGGTCTGCAGAGAGCCTGGAGAGAAAGTATCTAGCACTTAGTGAGTGTGTCCTGAATTCTTGGTCCTGCTCCACACTTGTGTGTCTAAGTTTTCCTCTCACAGCCACCCAATGAGATGTGATGTTCCCATTTTAGAGATGAGGCAACTGAGGCTCAGAGACTCAGGAACTTGCCTCCTGGACCGCAGTGATGTGGGCTCCAGAGCCAGTCTCCATGTGTCATGCCGCCTGGCACTGCTGGTTGTGTGGTTTCTGGTGGATGATGTCCACCCTTTTCCCCCTTGGGACCCTAGGGGCTGTGGGTGGTGGTTTCAGGTAGCTGGGCAGATGTGGCTTTTCTCAAGGGCTAAGTGCTAGAGGTGCTGAGTGGACTCAGGTATAAAACAAACATTCTTGGGTCGTTGAGTCGGAGCATCTCCCTGACCTCTGACCTGTTCTGCCTCACTTCAGTGCCGTTCTCCCACTGGGAAAGGGGCTGAATGTTGACAAACATGCCAATCAGTGACCCCCCGGGAAATTGCCTTGTATCCTTTGAGAAGGTTGTGGCGGGGAGCAGAAGACTGCGATGCTGCTCGTGGTTGGGGCGACCAGCTGGGGATGCACCTTGCCTGCCCTGCCAGCCCTGCCCCGCTGTAGGCTCCGCGCCTCTTCAGCACTTTCATTCTGTGCCACACAATGGGGCCTTTCCCTATAGCTGGTGTTATCACCCAGCATCTGGATGTTTCCTGTCCACACTGCTGTTTCCTGGAGGGTAGGAAGTGCGCCTTCCCAGTGACACATGCCAGTCTTCACCCATTTGTGTCTGTGTCTCCTTTCCAGAGTCTCACTCGTCCTGTCTCCTGTTCCCTCACAGCTTTTCTATGGCTTGAGTGGCCCGACTCTGGTTGTACACGCATTCTCTTGTATTCTAATAAGCCTGAGATACATTTTTGGGCACTTGCTTGGCTTATTCATCAGGCCTCTTAGTTTATAGTGAGTTGGACCTCACTCCACTCCATCACATGACCCCGCTGATCTTGCTGCATGACATGGCCCTCATAATATGCAAACATTAGAAAGTAAATTTATAACTGCCGTCACAATATGCAAACATAATATGCAAACATCAGAAAGTAAATTTAGTACTGCGGTCACAGTTTGGTGTTTTGAGGGTATGAGGAACAGGATGGACCCCTGGCATGGGGCTTGCTGAAAGCATTGAAGAGATAATCGTCTCTCAGGAGGGGGTGAGCACATCATTGGATGTGAAACTGTCTTATTGTTGATTGAATCATAAAAGTAATGTATATGCGATGGAATACTACTCAGCCATAAAAAGGAATAAATTAATGGCATTCGTAGCAACCTGGATGGGATTGGAGATCATTATTCTAAGTGAACTAACTCAGGAATGAAAAACCAAACATTGTATGTTCTCACTCATAAGTGGGAGCTAAGCTATGAGGACGCAAAGGCATAAGAATAATACAGTGGACTCTGAGGACTCGGAGGAAAGGATGGGAAGAGAGTGAGGGATTAAAAAAACAACCCTGTGAGTTTCCAGTTGTAATAAAGCTTTGAGAATTAAACAACAACAAAAAAGCAATGTAAAGGTGTATAGCATTAAATCAGACAATGTATAAATGTAGAGATAAGTGAATCCCACGGGCCACCCCTTACCCACAGATAATCCTGGAGGGACTTCGAATTTTAAGTCTTGGTTGGTTCCTGGAAGAGTTTGACTTTGTTGTCTTGCCCAAAATTAATAGCGGCCTTTCTTTTCTCTGCAGAACACGGAGAATTCCTGGCTCTGGACCTTGGAGGGACCAACTTCCGTGTGCTTTGGGTGAAAGTAACTGACAATGGGCTCCAGAAGGTGGAGATGGAGAACCAGATCTATGCCATCCCCGAGGACATCATGCGAGGCAGTGGCACCCAGGTATGACCCTTCTCTCGAGGCAGCCCCTGGTGACAAAAAACTTTCTTGGGCTATTCTTTCTGTACCTTCTCCAGTCGCTCTCAGCGTGTGGATAGACAGTCATCCACAGTTGTAAGGGATCCCTCTCGGCTGGAGCTCGGGCTGCTTGGTTGTGTTTTATACCTAATGTGTACTCAGTATTAAAAGCAGTGACCGGAGAGGAAGCATGAAATCCAAGTAAGACGCTGTTCCAGTGTTGTCACATTGCAGGCCTCAGGGCTTGGAAGAGGTCAAGCCCTCTGACTCCCGGTCTGCTGTTCTCTCTCCCACACGAAGCTCCCTCCTGGGAAAGGAATTTCTGACCATGAGTAGAACACGCGGGGGAGATATTTTTAGACTCATTATTTGTCTTTGGGGGTGGCCTTGAGGTAAGCTGGATTTCATTGTTATAACGCTGGGGTTGGAGAAGGGAGGCTGCATACCGAGGACTGTGGGCATTTGAGCGCTACCGAAGTTGTCACGTGACTCCATATAACATCAGGAGGGAAACAGAGGGTAGAGGCCCTTCCACTGCCTCTCCTGTACCTACACCAAGCTGAGGTATCAAAGAGGTTGGGCCCTGTTACTCAGGCACTCTAGCTATGTGATTCTGGGCAAGTGACATGGCTTGGCATTCATCTGTAAAAAGGGATGGTAGTATGCAGTTTGTGGTGTAGATTAGAGGAGACGATGCCTGTTAAGTATTTGGCATAATTCTGGTGCATAATCTAGTGCTCTTATTGTTTTTCACAGGGGCTTTTATCTTTTTATCTAATTGCTTCTTGTGCTATCACTTTCTGTGGCTAGTAATTGCATTGTTCCCTGTTGCGGGGGATATGGTTGCCTTTTCTTCCCATTGCCTCAGTCTCCTGCCTTGGGCCCCATCCCCCAGATTACAAATATTTAAGAACCAAGTAAACAAACAAACAAAAAACCAAAATCACACCTAAAGTTTGGCTGTGATTATGTAAAAGACTTCGTGATGATGATGTGTTGGGTGGATTTTTAAGTTGTGTGAGAAGCACACCCTCTCTGTTGCTCACACTTTGACAACGTGCAGGGCCCAGGCACCTGGCAGTCCCTGCAGTGCCGTCCCTAAAGCCTGGCAAGGACAGTGAAGTACGTCTCTGCCAATTGAGAAGAAGAATTCGTTTTGAACGTTCAAGATGTGAGTGAAGTTTTTCTTGAAAAACTTAACCTTAAAATAGCTTAGATCACCTAGTTAGAGGGTATCAAGAAAGTCTACTGTCCATGCAATAAATAAGCAAAACATTTGAGTCCAGATTTAAAAACAACAACTGTGAGACCCACCTCAAAGAACATTAAAACTGTTAGGATATTAGAAAGATTTTGAGTAAGTGGAAAAAGTGCTATCTACAAATGAAACAGAAAACTAGAAGAAAATATAGGTATCTTTGATCCTAAGGAATGGAAAGAAGACTGTGTGCCTAAAAGCAGCAGAAAACACTTAGAAAAAGACTGGAAGTTCATTGTGGCTATTTGAGTGGTGAAATTACTGGTGCTATTTTTCCTATATTTTCCCCTTTTTTGGTATTCAGTATCAGTATTTTACTTAAAGGAAAACAAGTGGATTGTAAAAATAACAATTTAGTTGAAACTAAGAACAAATCTTGAAATCCCAAACTTGCAAACGTTTTTGAAGAATTGTGAACCTGGGCAGTGGGGGTCCCTGGTTAAAGTCTGTCTTCTGGCACATTAACTTCTCCTGAAGAGCAGTGGATTGCAAACCTGAATAGCAGCCACTTAAGATTTTAAAAGTATATCTCATGGAAAGGGAAGTGAGCAGCTTTTCAGAGCAGTAAGGAAAAGGAAACTGTTTTAACTCATAACATGATGCCCTTTGAACCTTTTTTATGACAGGAAGATGTTAGCTCTTTCTCAACATCTTACCCTTAGTTCCTCCTCAAAGAGAAAATGAGATAGTCTTCCAGTTCAAGGAAGCAATGTCTCCTCTTCCCACTTGAGAAAAGGTGTAGGTTCTTTGAACCCAGCACTAGCCAGTGGAATTTCTTGCAGCGATGGAATCGTTCTCTGTCTTCCCTGTGCAGTATGATAGCCACTGACCCTGTGACAACGAGCCCTTAAAATGTGGCTGGTTTGACTGGGAACTGAATTTTTAAGTTTTTTTTCTTTTTTTTGAGACAGTCTCACTCTGTCACCCGAGCTAGAGTGCAGTGGCACTATCGTGGCTCACTGCAACGTCTGCCCCTCAGGTTCAAGCGATTCTCCTTCCTCAGCCTCCTTTGTAGCTGGGATTGCAGGTATGTGCCACCAGGCCCGGTTAATTTTTTGAATTTTTAGTAGAGATGGCTAAGTTTTTGAATCACCCTGTTGGCCTTGAACTTCTGACCTCAAGTAATCTGTCCACCTTGGCCTCCCAGAGTGCTGGGATTACAGGCAGGAGCCACTGTGCTGGCCTGTTTAAAAAATTCTAATTAATTGACATAGCCACAGATGGTCAGCGGCTACTGTAATGGGCAGGCAGTATTTAATGCTTCTTCACGGTCTATTTTTCTCTACCTTCCTATGTTGGGAGGGCAATTGGAAATAAAGCAGTGATCAGAGCTGGGGGAGGAGAAACAATTTTGCTTTTCCTCCTTCTAACCCCCGCCTCCAATCTTTGATGATTGGTCTTACCTCTTTGCACAACTTCTGCAACTCCCCCCCGACTTTTTTTTTTTGGATAAAAACTATTTGTATTAAAGATCATTTTGACTAGAGTACCAGGAAAAGAAGGTGCTGGGAATTTAATATACATATCATATAATTCGTCTCCAGTCAGCTTCCCAACAGAACAGAATTTGCTGCATATTTCCCTATTTTCATGTTAAAATACTTGAACTCTGTTCAAGGGAGTTGTCTCACCTGCACTGGTGATCCTCATGGCAAGAGAGCCTTGGTCTCCCAAGCCTTTGCTTTTTGAGAATGTTTTGGTTTGGAGGTCAAAGGTTCAGCCTCAGCTGTTGTTAACTTTGCATGGGATCAGACAGAGGGACAGACAGAAAGGATGTGGGAAGTTTAGTTAGATCCAGCCATCTTCCAGATTGGGGTGGCCTTGTCTTCCTGGGTCCCTGCTGCTGACCATACCCTAGGCATCAGGAGAGCCAATAGGTCTGTCAACTTCCCTCCCCCAACCTCTCAGTTCCTTTATAAATGCAAATATGTTGTGTGGTTTGGCGTAGTGGTTCTCAAACTACTGTCCCTGGATCACCTGGAGGGCGGAGGCCTTGCTAACAGATGGCTGGGCCCCACCCCACAGTTTCCTCTATCATCGATCAAGGGGGGACCCTAGAATGTGCATTTCTAACATGTTCCCAGGTGATAGGGCTGAGGTTCCTGCTCCAGGAGCATGCTTTGTAAAACCATGGTTTATAGAATCTTCTTGTTCCTTCCTGGATAGGAAAAGGATAGTTGTCCTCTTACTCATCTTGGCTTTTAGATTTTGTTACTTGGTCAACCTGGAATCTGCCCAGCCTCTTTGGCCTCTGCTTACTTTTTATACCAGAATGCCTCTGGTCTCAGCCCTTAAAACCTAGACGGTCAGCAACTTCTCTTTGAGGGTGTAGGGTGGGCAAGAAGGACGCCAGGGGATTGTGGGCTTTGGGGCTGATTGAAAGCCTGGCTTATTGTGAATACAGCTTTTCTAAGGTTTAGGAGCTCTGGGTTCTGCATAATGAGAGTGTGTGGTCACGGCTCTGAGGTTGCTCACCCACAAAACCCTACTTATTTCTCAGCGCTCTTCATGGACTCACTGGATGTTCTGTTTAGAAAGTTAGAAAACAAAGATAACTTCTTTGAATTGCCCTCAGGAGATTAGTTTTCTAGAATGGGGAAAAAAATATAAAAATTACTTGTTTTTGTTAAGTTGGTTCATAGAATGCCAACAGAGAATGTTGTCCCCGCAAGCCACTCCCTGCCCCATCACCAGAGATAGGGATGCTAAAATACTTCTTGGCAGCAAGATGGGCTGGCCTTTCTGGTAAGATCATCAACTGGGCATCTATGTCAATGGAGCTCTGACGGGGTCACCAAAGAATGTTCTGTTCCCCAGGCATGCAGTGACTTTTTGATTAATGTTGGCCATGATTTCCCCTCCCTCACAGGGTTATCGTGACAGCAGTTTAGATAAATGGCTTAAGTAGAAGACAATATTTAGTGGGCAATAACTAATGTTAAGCCTTTATATGTATTGACTCGTGTCCTCCTTTTTGTAACTCCATGAGGACAGGTCCAGTTATAATTTCCATTTTGTAGATGAGCAAATGAAGATATCAGAGGAGATATGGGTTTTGCACACATTCAGCTAGTTACTTGCTGAGCCAGAAGTGCATGCCCTTAATCTCCATGCTCTTCTACCTCTCTGCTTACCGCCCTGTGTTGTGTGTCCTTAGCTGTTTGACCACATTGCCGAATGCCTGGCTAACTTCATGGATAAGCTACAAATCAAAGACAAGAAGCTCCCATTGGGTTTTACCTTCTCGTTCCCTTGCCACCAGACTAAACTAGACGAGGTAAGATGGGCTCTTCAGACACTTTCGTGCTTCACTCTTGGGGCTGGGAGGGCTGAGAGGACTTCTGAGCCACCTGCTGTGGTATTGGTGGTAGTACTGGGGGATTGTGCAGATGAAGTTCTGCCTTTCTGGGTGAATGTGTGTGTCAGTGTGGGCGATGGTGAAGAAATATATGGGGGGTTGGGAGTGCTCTTTATCACCCTCTCTCCCACACACATTGCACAGTGTCCTTATCCCATCCAGGGAAACAGGAATGAGAAAGCAAGAACTCCTTGATCTAAAATGTCATGATAAAGACCCTTGGAAGAAAGATGCTTGAAGAGTTAATAATGTAAGGACACAAGAACAGTCATGTATTGCTTAACAATAGGGTATGTTCTGAGAAATGCTTTATTAAGCGATTTCCCTGATGTATAAACATCATAGAGTACACTTACACAAACCTTGGTGGTATAGACTGCTACACACCTAGGTTGTATGGGACAGCCTGTTACTCCTAGGCCTCAAATCTGTATAGCATGTTATTGTACTGAATGCTATAGGCAGTTGTAACACAGTGATATCTGTGTATCTAAACTAGGCAATAGGAACTTTCCAGCTCTATTATAACCTTGTTACCACCACAGTATAAGCAATCTGTCATTTACTGAAACATTGTTATGTGGCACATGACTGCGTCTTATAGTGACAGATCTAACCTGCTCTTTCCACTTCCTGGAGTTTATTATGAAGGACTCATTCATTTAACCTCCCTTACTGGTCTTTGAGGGGCCTGAGTTTCTTTTTCCTAGGCTAGCCAGGAAGTAATACACAAATTCAATCACGACTTCAGCCCAGTGGCAGAGGTCTCTGCTAATGATGGCAGTTTGAGAGATGTGGTGTGAACTTTAGTTTTAGTGGGAAATCAATATTCACTCCTTGCTCCTCTTTCAGAGTTTCCTGGTCTCATGGACCAAGGGCTTCAAGTCCAGTGGAGTAGAAGGCAGAGACGTTGTGGCTCTGATCCGGAAGGCCATCCAGCGGAGAGGGGTGAGTGGGGTGGTGGGAGCCTGGGGTTTGTGGGCTCTTCTGGGTCCACCTTGAAGTCTCCCTGAGTGTCCTTGACTCATCAGATTTGTTTTGTGGAGCTTAGGGAGAGGTTCTCTTTTCCCTGACACATGTACCCAGTAATTTTGTATGTGATCAGCTGCTTTGGGGTGGGGCGGGGGGTGGTTAAATTATCACAATGAATAAATAATCTTAGTCTTGGCACAAGACTCTTAAGTTCTTAACCTGAAGAAGACTTGAATATCATTTCCAAGTAAGAAAGTTGGAATGATGTTGGCATGGAGTGGAATGGCACAGAGAGAGAATAAGAAAATCATCTTATCACAGCAGTTATGGGGAGGAAGGGGGAAAGACAGAGAGACAGACAGAGGCAGAGAGAGGAGGTGGAGGATGAGAAGGAGTAGTGACGTACAGCTAGAGTCAGGAAAGTCACCCTCTGTGATGATGAAGGTCAGAGCCCTCCCTTTTATCTCCACAGGACTTTGATATCGACATTGTGGCTGTGGTAAATGACACAGTTGGGACCATGATGACTTGTGGTTATGATGACCACAACTGTGAGATTGGTCTTATTGTGGGTAAGTGAGTGAACACTGGGCATGAGGGCCTGTGCTGGCCAAAGGATGGGGGTGTGGGCTGGAAAGGGAGAAGAGGCCCATGGGCTGGGTGTTCCTTTATAGTTCATATTAGAAGATAATGGTCCAGTCATTTTGGAGAACTGAGCTGGGACTCATGGAGTTGGGGGTAGCAGAAGATTGGACCATGTGTTGGGATGTCCCCAGAGTCTGCAGTGAGAAATCCCAGCCACCCTGCAATGGTGTAAGAGGGAAGAGGGGTGGGGGGGATGGAGCAGGTGTGTGTATAGCAGTCCCTTGTTTTGGCAGGCACGGGCAGCAACGCCTGCTACATGGAAGAGATGCGCCACATCGACATGGTGGAGGGCGACGAGGGGCGGATGTGTATCAACATGGAGTGGGGGGCCTTCGGGGATGATGGCTCGCTCAACGACATTCGCACTGAGTTTGACCAGGAGATTGATATGGGCTCACTGAACCCTGGGAAGCAACTGTGAGTAGGCCCTTCTTGTGTGGGTGGGCTTGGAGGAGGCCTCGGGAGCTTAGTTTGGGGCTGGTCAGGGTCAGGGGGTGGTTTCTTTACAGTCTTACATCCTCAAAGGTTGCCAAGGTGGCCACTGGTCATAGGAATGTCTGTGACTACTAATTGCTGAAAGGATCTAAAACAGAGAGCAAGTGGATATCCTAGATTATATCTAATAATGTGTGTCCTTCAGAGGAGTCATTTTGGAAGGTTCTAGTCTGAGTGTAAGTGGGTGGCCCTGCTCTTCTTTCCGCCTTCTATTTGTAAATTGTCCGTGGGAACTGTGAGCCACCAAAGAGTGTTGAGATGGCCAAGACCGGGGTCTCTGAAAGCTCCTTTTGTAGCTCCCACTCCATCACTCCCCAAAGGACAGGCTGACAGCTGGCTGCTCACTGCTGACCCCTGGGGTCCCAAGGCCTCCTGCCGCAGCTGCAGGCAGACCCATGGCCTCTGGAGACATTGGCTGAGGAGCTTCCTTGGCCTCCTTCCCTTGGACCTTGGCCCAACTATGTCCTGGGATGGATTGGAGGAGAGGCTTCTAGCATTTTGTATCCTGAATATTGTATTCTCCAGCCTGGCCTGCCTTCGTTTTTAGTTGCTTTTATCTCTTACAAAACCTTATTTCACCCTCACAAACATTGGCCAAATGTGCATGGGAAAGATCTTGAAACAGGGATTGCTTCAAGGTCTGAAGCAGTTGCAAAATATTTTGAGCAATACAGATCATTTCTGGTCTTGTTGAGACTGTTGTAGAAAAGCTTTGTGTGCAGATCTCTCCTAGGAGAGGAAAATTGAACTCTATAAACCAAGTCAGTGGTAGGCAACCTTTCTTCCCGGGAGAGTCCTTGCTTTCTCAAAGCATGGTTTATTTACCTAAGTCACTAAGCTTCTTTCATATGTTGAAACGTGAGTCCTTTACTTGAACTTTTTGAGGAACATACTGGTTGTCTGCAGTGGGTGATGAGAGGTTTATGAGCTGAAAAGTCACTCAGTGTCTGCCTTCATGAATGAGGCACACCCAAGTCATTCCAAGGAACTATAGGTCCTTTCAAGTGTCAAAAGACAAATGTGCCAGCCAGGCCATGACAACACACCCCCGGCTTATCCTTAGACAAGACAAAGGCTGAAAGGACATATACCAAATTGTCATCCATGGTAGCCCTGAAGTCACCATAGACATTTTTTGCCCCCTCTTATATGTTTCCAAGTAAGTATCTTCCAAATGTTGACTGGAACAAAGTGTTTTTAAAAACTAGAACAAAAACTTATATAAAAAAAAAGAACACCCACACTTGGGAGCCCCTCTGGCCTCAGCCCACTCCCCCTAGCTCCCATAGAGCCAGCTGTGTGGGAGAAGATATTGGGGCAGACACGGAGTTCCTTACTGTTGAAGGCAGGCTGGCATCCAGGCTCGTTTCCTTCTCCGGAAGCTCTGCCTGTCTCGGTGCACTAACGTTTAAAATACGCGCTGTGATCTGCGCAGTTTCGCCAGCTCTCTGCGGTACTTGGCCGTGGGTCCTGAGCAGGCTGCTTCCTGAAGGCCTGGGTTCCTCTCCGAATGGTAACCTTGGAATCCCTTCCACACCTCAGTTCTGGGCCTCGTCGTCACTGGGGCTCATCCTAGTTACTGCCAGCAGGCCTGGGCGCCTCCTCTCTCCAAGACACAGATTCTTTCTCAAACATCCAGAAAGGGGCCTTTTGCCAAAAAGATTCGCCAGAGATTGGTTTCCTCTGGCTCAGCCCTAGCCAGAAAGACCAATTTCCAAAGAAAACAGTGCCACCTAGTGTTGAAAAATTAAATCACCTTACCGTACTGCTGATCTTTAACCCTTAAAACATGCCTTTGTGTTGTCAGCTGCCTGCTCAGAAGCGTGTTTCACTCTCAGACTCCTGAGACCCATCATTTAGAGTTCAGAGCCCAGTGCCGATTCCTCTATCCCAAACTGCCCTTATAATGTTGCCCCATCATCCCCTGCCCCAGGTGGTTTTCACACCATTTTCTCTGGAGCCCATCAACGGCTTGCAGGGGTGGACAATGTGAGTAGATGAGTTTCTAGGCCTGTGCCACATATTTAATCAGATCAACCTTTTCTTTTGTAAATAAATATTGGGCTATGTAAGATTTTAATTTTAAAAAGTATTTTCTGTCTAGAGAAGAATTTTAAAGATTACTACCCTACACATCTTTACCTAAAATACAGGCTATTCCAGAATGTTCCATACTCCCTAGGTATTTCATTTGTCTGCTGAAGTCTCATTCATTCTTCTCCATAGGTCAAGGCCCAACAGCCTGCAGGGACAGCCCAAGCCAGTTCCCCTGAGCTGTCACCTCTCCACGTATCTTACTCCTGGGCCGTGCTGCACAATTAACCCTTAGTTGTGCCGCAACCCGTAAAGTGTGAAGTTTCACCAATAAAGTGTGAAGTTTCACATGTGCACATCTTGCTTCAACAGGGAAGCTTTGAGTACATGGACAGTGGGGGCTTTATGTTTTTGGTCTGTGTCTCTTGGCAGGTTTGAGAAGATGATCAGTGGGATGTACATGGGGGAGCTGGTGAGGCTTATCCTGGTGAAGATGGCCAAGGAGGAGCTGCTCTTTGGGGGGAAGCTCAGCCCAGAGCTCCTCAAAACCGGTCGCTTTGAGACAAAAGACATCTCAGACATTGAAGGGTGAGCTTCTGGCCAGCCCCTCTATTCATTGGATCACCACAAGAGTAGACGGGTAGTTGGGGAATGAGGAGGGGACACCACCTTTTGACTATTCAAATGTAGACTGCAAGAGGGCCTCATATGACGTGGACTATGGTGGGCCTGTGGCTTCACTTCAATTACCAGTCTCCACTTGTTGATTTCAAGGGTAATTGCTACCAATGACAAGGTGCTGGGAACCATGGTTGGCCTCCATATGCGGGGACTTGGGCTGTTGCACTGGGTTTGAAGCAGGAGGCTCCCAGAAGGTCCCTGAATGACTCACCTGCATCTGCTTCCTTTTCCTTCTCCTGAAGCTCTGATATCTGGTTCCCTATTGGCGATGCTCAAAAAGGACTCTATCATGACTCATGCTTCATAATAGAAAGCTAGGTCTTTGAATTGGCCAGAGATATACCTACCCAATTAATTCTGATAAGTAGAGCTGGGGCCTGCATTTTCAAAGCCCAGCAGGGGCAAGAGTGAGGATGGCCTGATTTTTGTTTTTTTGTTAACAGTATCCCAAGAGTCGGGCCATGTTTGCTGTTCTTGAGATTTCCACTTGTAGATTAAAGAAGTTCTGGTGTTTCAGGGACCAGATGGTAGAGAGGAGGTGTCTTTGGAGCCAAATGGAGCAGTGAAACAGTTCAAATGACTTTGTTTTAAGGGGAAACTCTTGAAGGAACAGAGCCTACTTGTTGCAATATCCCAAGGTGATGCAAGTACCCCACAGTGATGCAAGATTTAGTTCCCTTGAGAAGGGTGCTGAAGTTATAGCACCAGCCCCTTATCAACTGTCTTTAGACACAAGCTAAAGCATTGCCAAGTCCATGGTGAAATGCAATAGACCCGACTGCTTTAGAGAGAGAAACCAGGTGGGCATCACAGCAGGGTTCACATGTGGAGAGTGGCTGACAGCAGAGATGCTGTCTGTCTCCCCTAACACAAGCAGATGTAGCACAAACTCCACACACACAACTCGGTGGTAAATCACCAAGAACAGGACCTTGTTTTTACATAGCACATGCATAGGAAATACTAGTTTTTCTCAAGTGTGTGTGTGTGTGTGTGTGTGTGTGTGTGTGTGTGGTGTCTTGGAGAGGAGCCTCAGGGTGGCTGTGCTGTATTTAGTACCCTCCTCCTCCTCCTCCTGCCCCTGCACAGGTGGACTGAGCAGTGAAGAGGGATTCTGCCCCCACTGGGCGATAAATTTGCTGGAGCTGAAGGGCTTCCTTGCCACCCACCAACACACACACTGGCCACAGTGGGTCAGACATGGTCCCACATGCTGCCTTTCTGTTTCCCAGGGAGAAGGATGGCATCCGGAAAGCCCGTGAGGTCCTGATGCGATTGGGCTTGGATCCGACACAGGAGGACTGCGTGGCCACTCACCGGATCTGTCAGATCGTGTCCACACGCTCGGCCAGCCTGTGCGCAGCCACCTTGGCCGCCGTGCTGCAGCGCATCAAGGAGAACAAGGGCGAGGAGCGGCTGCGCTCCACCATTGGGGTTGATGGCTCCGTCTACAAGAAACACCCCCAGTGAGTCAGTGTCCAGGGCCTGGAGATTCAGTTCCTGTAGCACCTGGGGCTGAGTGACTCCTTAAGCCAGCTCCATTTTGCATATCAGGGGTGGTGTGGAGGGACCATGGAGCTGAGGGTCTTGGTGGAATAAAAGTTCCCACCTGGGCAAGAGGAACTGGGAGGGAGTCATGTCTGGCATAAGTGGGGGTGATTTCTGAAGGCTACTGGTGACTTGGGTGCTCCTCAGAGCTCCTCTGGCTGCTTGGCACTCTCTTTGCCACCTCTTTTTTATGAGTTATTGTTTCTGTCTTTACTCTTAGAATTCTTGGTGATTCCTGCAGGTGCTATGTCCCCTGCCAAGGGCCACCCCAGCCCAATAGGGTTACCAGCTTTTCTGGTTGACCTTGGTATTAAGGTGACCTGCCCTGTCTATAATAATTTGGTCCCTCAGGTCATAGGTACCAGAATGTTCACATTTCAGCTGAGACCTGGAAGATGTCTCTCTATTGTGCCCACTTATTTCCCTATCATTTTCACCTGATAAGAATGCCAGGTCAATGTGCCTTCATTTTCTAAACTGGTCGGTGCAGGAGGCCTCAGCCCTGAGATTCGCTGTTCCTACCCAAGTGATGCAAAAACTTGAGTGTGCATGTGAATCATGTGGGGATCTTGTTAAGAGGCAGATTCTGATCAGAAGGTCTGGGGTGAGCCTGAGATCCCACATCTCTACCAGCCCCCAGTGAGGCTGCAGTCCACAGACCACACTTGGAGTAGGAAGGCCCTGGAGACCATGGCTCCAAGTGGCCACTACCCGGAGTTCCTGGCTGAACGTACCCGTTGTCTCTAGCTGTGCAGACACTGTTGGGATCATTGGCAGAAACTGGCAAAAGAGAGGCTAAAGTCCAGAGAAGCATTCTAGCTTTTAATTTTGGGTCTTTCCCAGACAGCTAGTGGAATGAGTGACGGAACAAGACAAGTAGGTGGCATCAGAGCCACCTAATACCACAGGGCAGCTCCAGCAAAGAGGCTGACGGTACCATGATGGGCAGAGGAGCTGTGGCCAGGGGGCCTTCTTCAGTGAGGAAGAGGCGGTCTTGTGCGACTGCATGCAGGAGACAGTGGCTTATTAGAAGGTCCTTTCCTTTCATGGTGGTGGTGAACCAATCCCCGGTGGTCATGGTTGAATATCTGGTTCTCAAAGTGGCTCCTAACTTGGGAGAGTGGGAAGAAGATGTTTAGGGCAGCACAGGCCCCAGCAGGAGCTTTTGGCATTTGGGCTGAGGCGGTGGGCAGCTGTCTAACCATGTGAACCATTGACCCTAACCGTGGACACCTGTCTCTTACCCGCCCTGGGGAACTGCAGTTTTGCCAAGTGTCTACACAAGACCGTGCGGCGGCTGGTGCCTGACTGTGATGTCCGCTTCCTCCGCTCCGAGGATGGTAGTGGCAAAGGTGCAGCCATGGTGACGGCGGTGGCTTATAGGCTGGCCGATCAACACCGTGCTCGCCAGAAGACACTAGAGCCTCTGAAGCTGAGCCGTGAGCAGCTGTTGGAGGTCAAAAGGAGGATGAAGGTAGAAATGGAGCGAGGTCTGAGCAAGGAGACTCATGCCTTTGCCCCTGTCAAGATGCTGCCCACCTACGTGTGTGCCACCCCTGACGGCACAGGTATGCAGCAGGGTTGCCTCCTGGCTCACATGGTGGGCCTTTGTCCTGGTGTTGATGCCCTGGAAGGGCTACTTAGCATTAGCATTGGACATTTGAACCAGAACATATTTCTTTAGCTGTATTACTAGGGAGTTCTAGTCTTCGATAAACTCAAACAAGGTGCTCCTCTGTAAACAGTAATAATGGTCTATACTTATTGAATGCTTACTGTGTGTCAGAGCACTTTATATGTATGAATTTATTTAATCTTTAACTGTTAAAAAATAGTAGCAGTTAATTTTATGTATTAACCTATGTTTGACAGAAAACTGAGGCACAGAGAAATTAAGACACCTGCGCAAATTCACACAACTAGAAAATGTCAGAGCTGGGATTCAAACCCAGGAATTCAGGTTCTAGAATTGGCTCTTGCAGCCATCACATTGGTCTGGGTCAGGATTGGCAAACTGGACCATGGGCTGAATCTGGCCCACCACCTGTTTTTGTATATAAGGTTTTATTATTACACAGCCATGCCCATGCGTCTGCCTATTGCTCACAGTTGTTTTGCACTGTCCTGGCAAAGTTGAGTGATGGCAGCAAAGACTGCATGACCCACAGAACCTAAAATGTTTGCTGTATGGGCCTCTACAGAAAAAGATTTCTGATCCCTGCTGTAAGTCTTACAACCTTGGAAGTGGTGGTCTTAATTCCAATTCAGAGAAGACAATGGATGAGCAGGCCAGTGTAACACAGTCGGTGCAGGATTCAGAGACAGAGACTGGGATTTGGTCCCTGCTCTACCCTGTCCTGGTTGTATGGCCCTGGGCAAGTGATTTAAGCTGTCAGCCAGGTCTCAATCATCCATGAGAGAGGAATGCAGCGTCTCCCTCGCGGGCCTGCCTAAGGGTTTAACCACGACCCTGTGTGAGGCACATGGCACTCTGTAATTGTCCAACAAGGGAGAGTTTTCTCATTTTAAAGGTATTCCTTTCAATTTTCTTCAGGGAACTGAACTCTGCTGTTCCTTCTCTTGAATGTAATATAAGGTGGCATTTGATGGAACAGGAGTGGTGTATTTGGATAGTTTTAAGTGTACTCTCCCAGCTTCCCCAGATTCTGCCCCAACTTATCACCTCCCTGGGCTTATTTTCCAGAGAAAGGGGACTTCTTGGCCTTGGACCTTGGAGGAACAAACTTCCGGGTCCTGCTGGTGCGTGTTCGGAATGGGAAGTGGGGCGGAGTGGAGATGCACAACAAGATCTATGCCATCCCGCAGGAGGTCATGCACGGCACCGGGGATGAGGTGAGCGGGCGGTGCCTCCAGGAGGGGGTTGCCCAGTAGACGTCACCTCTTGCCTTCAAGGACAGTGTTTTCTCTGCTCACCTGTGACCCTGGGGAGGGTTAGCTAGACCCAGGGCTCCAGCCTGGTCTTGATTCAGGTTTGTGCCTGAGCTTGCATTTCTTCTGGGTGGAAAGAAACATTGAGGTCTTGCACAGGTCCTGCTGGGGGCAGCCTGCCCTGCCCAGGGCCCCTCCCTCAGCATCTAACTTCTCCCTGCAGCTCTTTGACCACATTGTCCAGTGCATCGCCGACTTCCTCGAGTACATGGGCATGAAGGGCGTGTCCCTGCCCCTGGGTTTTACCTTCTCCTTCCCCTGCCAGCAGAACAGCCTGGATGAGGTAACAGCACCTTCCTGGAGGGCTCTCCTGTGGGCTTTATTGATTCTAAACCAGTCAGGAATGGAGCAGCGGAGAAAGTTGAGCTGAGACTAAGGAAAGAAGGATGTGAGTGACCAGTGGTGGGGAGGGGCCCCTTGATGGGAATGAATAAGTTGAGACTGGTGGAGGTTAAGTAGCTTAGCTCAGCTGTAACAGCCTTTGGGGTGATGATGATGTTAACAACTGGCTGGGTGTGGTGACTTATACCTATAATCTTAGCACTTTGGCAGGCTGAGGCAGGAGGATTGCTTGAGGCCGGGAGTTCAAGACCATCCTAGGCAACATAGCAAGACCCCATCTCTATTGAATATGCGTGTGTGTGTGTGTATGTGTGTGTGTGTGTGTGTGTGTGTGTATGTGTGTGTATATATAGAAACAATTAGCATTTTTTAAGCACTTACTTCATGCCAGGTACTATATTAGGCTTCTCATGTGCATTATCTCATTTATCCTCACAACCATCACATAAGAGAGGTGTTTGAATACCCATTCTACAGAAAGGAAAATAAGCCCTGCAGAGGTGCTGGGTATCTCGCCCGAAGTAATAATAGCTTGGGAGTGGTCAAGCTCTCATTTGGATTCTGGGTTCCTGATTCCTGAGCCTGTGCTCTCAGTTACGCTGTGGGGTTCCTGAGGCCCTTGTTATGGGCTCAGGGCATTTTCATGCCATCTCCTGTTGTGTGGTTGGCTCTTCCCTGGTCTCACCTTTGCTTCTCACTCCTCTTCAACTTGCCTTGGATAAATGAAGTAGGTGCATGAGGATCCCGGATGCTCTGGACTTGAGTGCCCCGAGAAGTGGAGGAGAGCTGAGTAGGCAGTGCTGGATCTGCTGATGACGGGTGGCCGTGGGCACCGGATGTCAGGAGATTGTTTTTAAGCAGTTGTGTCTGTCTCAGTCATGTAGAAGCGCACGTGCACACTGCAGGTGTGCAGTATGTTGCGCATGCCACTGCTAGGTATAAAAGGCATGGCTCCTACCTTTAGATGCTTGCAAATAAGCTGGGCTGACGAAGCAAGCTCAGAAAAGGAACAGCTGCTGTTTGGAATGTGGCCCCAGTGGGATTGACACTGAAGCCCCCAGGACATGGAGTGAGACAGATGTTAATCTGAGCACATACCTGGGGGATGTCAGGAAGACTGGGAACAAGTCAGAAGAATGAGTTGATGGGAAAGAAAGGTGGGCAGGCTGATCAGTGTGGAGAGGGGCATGTAGGTGGGAGCAAGTGACAGGAAGAGCTGGGCCAGCACAGAAGAGCCTACCCCAGTGGAAAGACCAGCATTTCCCATAGGGTCCCTGCCACTATGGCCCTCAACTTGGCTCCATTGAGTTTTGTAAATGCCTCCTCCTCCTCCTTATCTGAGAGAATTCCCCATGCACACTAGTATAATTAAAGTTTTAGGAAGTTCTGCAATAAAAACTCTGCTTAGTCTGGTATTTCTCAACACCTATTAACATTCATCTAGTGTTAACCAGACCAGCATTAATACTTATGTACTATTTAATGGACCATTACTTATTATAACAAAGATGTTAGGAACAAACTTGTTCAATAGTGAGATAATAGATAAATAAATTATGACCCACTTATTACTTAGTATCAGTCACTAGTTATTTGTAAGAAATTTTAATCACATGAGAAAATACTGGCGTGTATGACTAGAAGTTTTAAAACTTTTTTTTAGAAATGGTAATCTCTTTATAATATAGAAAAATGGAAAATACAATGAATGGGATGATAAAAACATAACACTCCATTGTATATCCTCTTCTAGACTTTCTACCAGAATGTTTTCAAGCAGTTACTGTCTTAACTTTTCATGCCAACAGGTTATATATTTATTTATCTATTTACCAGGGAAACCGAAAGGCATGCTAACTGTTTCTGAGTTGTGAGATTCCAGGCCATTGTATTAGATTTTACTCTGTATTCCAGGTTTCTGTGAGGAGCACTGTGTTAGGTCTAGAGTCGTAAAAATTAAGAGCAAATAAAGCGGAAGTCATTTCTCCCTGTGGGCTCTGGCAAGATCCTCCTGTGATGGGGAAACTCACAGTGCAGAGGCGCGCTCCCCGCCCCCGACCTTTCCCAGCTGCTGGCCTGGGGCAGGCCTCCCAGCTGTTGGGCCTCTGCTTGCCTTATGAGTATGGATCACCTGAAATAATGTTATTTGAACATTCCATAAACACAAAATTTTGTCAGAGATGTGAAGCTAACTTGTAGAGAGCTGGGTAGAGATAAGCACACACTCGGTCTGGTCCTGGGTGTGTCAGACAGCACTCTGACGGCATGTGCTTTGTTTTTCTGAATCCCCTGGGATCTGAACACAGCGTGGCACCTCCAGATTGATGTGAATGAAATACCAAGCTGATAGGCATGAATCCCCCAGCAAGGCCTGGAGAAATCTTGCAAGTGGGTGGGTTATGAGCACACAGCTCATTTATGGAAGCCGAGCTCTTGGGTAAGAGGTCTGAAGCCCTGAGGCTTGTTTCCTGATGGGCTGTGGCAGCAGAGAGGGCATCAGGGAATAAAACCCAAAGTATTTCTCCCAGGTTCAAAGCCATCATTCATCTGCTCCCGGAAGACCACATTGAAGGCAAGGGGCCCACTGAGGATGCTGAGGAGGAACCTGGAGTTGTTTCCCTCACTGAAAGACATGGGGTGGTGGCGAAGCCTAGTCACCCAGCTGTGGGCAAAGCACTTGTTCACCAGATGCTGGAGTCTGAAAATTAAGAGACGTTCTCCATGTTGAAAACACTTTCCCAGTTGAAAAAAAAAAGGAAAATTAAGAGACGCACACCGACCCTTCTGATGTAAAGGATAGGGACAGAACAAACTGCTTTGCCCAGTGAGGAAGCCAAGCATATGGGAAGTTGCACAGCAGGGGCCGCTGCATGGTGCTTATGAGCCCATTCACTGGGATCAGCGGGCCTCAGAGTGCATCCTGCTTCTTTCTTCCAAGATATAGGCCTTGAGCAAGTTACTCCAGAGCCTCGGTTTCCTGTGAAGTGGCCGTGAACATGATAGATGTTCCACAAGGGTGCTGTAAGATTAAATGATATAATGCATGATCTATGCTTAGCCCAGTACCTGCTACAAGTTGCTGCTCAATACCTTAGGAACAGTTTAGACTAATTCGTGGGTGAGATAATTGGTGACTCCAGGGGATATGTCTGACCTGTGAGGTTGAGAGCTAGAAGTACCGCTAGACCCCTAGAACTGACCTGGGAACCCTTCCCTGATGCTTCCCTCTCCATGCTTGTGTGTGATTTTTAGAGCATCCTCCTCAAGTGGACAAAAGGTTTCAAGGCATCTGGCTGCGAGGGTGAGGACGTGGTGACCCTGCTGAAGGAAGCGATCCACCGGCGAGAGGTAGGAGAGACATGGGACGAGGCCTGATGTGTCAGCTCCTTGACAATTGACCTGGTCTGTGTGCTCAGAAAGTGAGGGCAACATTAAATGTGAGGGCAACATTAAATGTGGCTGCATGGGTTGGGAAGAAGATTAACTCAAATCATTCAGCAATTGAGTGTGCACTGTGTGTCAAGCCATGCTCTCGGCACTGGGGGTTCAGGAGTGACCACAGCAAAGCTTTATCCTATAAACAAGTAAGTCCATAACCTAGTGGCAGTTGCTATTAAGAGCTATGAGGCTGGGCATGATGGCTTATGACTGTAATCCCAGCACTTTGGGAGACTGAGGCAGGTGGATCACCTGAGGTGGGGAGTTCGAGACCAGCCTGACCAACATGGAGAAACCCCCATCTCTACTAAAAATACAAAAAATTAGCCAGGCATGGTGGTGCATGCCTGTAATCCCAGCTTCTTGGGAGGCTGAGGCAGGAGAATCACTTGAACCTGGGAGGCAGAGGTTGTGGTGAGCTGAGATTGTGCCTTTGCACTCCAGCCTGGGCAACAAGAGTGAAACTCTATCTCAAAAAAAAAAAAGAGTTATGAAACATACACACACACAAAAGTAAAAGAATAAAAGAATGGCTACTCCATAAGCAGAGCAGCCTGAGGGCTGCTGGTTGCCCATTTTTATAGTTGTTTCTTGATTACATGCTAAACAAGGGGTGGATTATTCATGCCTCCCCTTTTAAGACCGTATAGAGTTAAAAAAAAAAAAAGGAGTGAAGTGGGGTGAGGAGAGCAGATGGAGCAAGTGTGCTGGAAAGGGCACCGTTAAATAGCACAACCAGGGAGAGTCTCTCCGAAGAGGTGACATTAAAGCACAGACCTGAATGGAATGAAGAACCAGCCATGGTGTCTGAGATACATTTTATATACCTATAAATCTCCCATGCAAATGTCTGAAAGGAGAATATCGGGATTCACCTGTGAACTGGGCATCTGCTTTTGCCCTCTCAGGAGTTTGACCTGGATGTGGTTGCTGTGGTGAATGATACAGTCGGAACTATGATGACCTGCGGCTTTGAAGACCCTCACTGTGAAGTTGGCCTCATTGTTGGTAAGGACCCGGACTGTCCTTTCCGCATGGGGATGCCCAGCCTTGGGTGTAGGGGGGACAGTGCTGAGCGAGGCCCTGGTGTCCTGTGATTGGCAGGCACGGGCAGCAATGCCTGCTACATGGAGGAGATGCGCAATGTGGAACTGGTGGAAGGAGAAGAGGGGCGGATGTGTGTGAACATGGAATGGGGGGCCTTCGGGGACAATGGATGCCTAGATGACTTCCGCACGGAATTTGATGTGGCTGTGGATGAGCTTTCACTCAACCCCGGCAAGCAGAGGTAGGCACTCAACTGGGGCCTTGTTAAGTATATCCCAGAACTGGATGGCAACAAGTGATCAGAGCTTCCACAGTGGCATCTCCCAGGACGCTCATTCTTGTGAGATGTTAATAAAAGAGGTTTCCTTGGAAAGGGATTCTTGTCAAATGCACCTGGAAAGTTCTGAGTTAGTAAATGCAAGAAGCATCTTCCACCCTGAAGCTTGGGAGAACAGGTGGGAGAATACTAGAACCTAGGTCTGGCACTCTAAGGAGAAACAAATAGAAAGTTGAAGTATTTGCTGCTGTCAGGCTGAAGAGCATCTCTTGCGTGATGCAGACAGGAGCCAAGCCTCTCCCTCCTCCATCCTCCAGTGCCGAGCACCCCCTGTTGTCAGAATTGAGCAAGGGGCCGGCCTCAGTGTCTCAAGGCCCTGTACATGGTGGAGGAGTGGGGTCTGAGCTGAGAGACAATAGTTTAAGATCTAACACACTTCTCATTAAGATGTTGTCTATAGTGCTTCCTAACTAGATTAATCAGGCACCCTAGTTCTGCAGAGTACACCTTGCAAAACGTGTGTCCAGAATAGAAGTCACAGACTAAAATACCTCTGGGGGCCAGGTAGGCAACATTCATAAAAGAAGTAGGCTGGTCCAAGACAAGATGGAGTGGTGATGGGGTATTGGTTGAAACTAGGGACCTAGTTTTTTTAAAGGCAGAATTCAGGACCAAAAGACCCTCAAGCCACTGCATAGTCATGTTTAATTCCAGTGGCCAGGACAGGGGCCCTACAGCTGGCAGTAGTTACTTGAGTAATGATGATTAAGTCCAAGAGAATGCATGCTGAATGCCTAGTGAGGTTAAAGATTAAGACTCAGCATCCTCCCCTCTTCCTAGAAGTCTGGTGGGGCTATGGTGTGTGTTCCTTCTTGAGTTGCTTCTTGAAGGTTCGAAATAAGCCTTGGAAAGGAAATGAGTTCCTTTTCCTGCGGGTTCCTTTCCAAGGCTTATTTCCCCAGGAGCCCCACATGCCTCGGGCACTGTGGTCAGTGTTGCTGAAGATTGTGGATTAGCATGCAAGGACACCAGGGATCCTGCCCAAGTGAATCAAGTAGCAATTCCTTTCCCATCAGGGGAGCCTGCCTGTCTGCCACTTCTGATGCACGGGGGGTGACTAAGCTGGCCTTTCCTGTCTCCACACATCCCTCTACCTTCCTACTTAACCTCCATCAATGTTACCCGCATTGCAGGTACGAGAAAATGATCAGTGGAATGTACCTGGGTGAGATTGTCCGTAACATTCTCATCGATTTCACCAAGCGTGGGCTGCTCTTCCGAGGCCGCATCTCAGAGCGGCTCAAGACAAGGGGCATCTTTGAAACCAAGTTCTTGTCTCAGATTGAGAGGTGAGAGCTTAGGGCTCAGGCTAGCGGGGGGCCGTGTTCTTCTTTTTACTCGACGGACAAACTGAAAGATTTCCATAGCTCAGGGCATGACTCATACAAAGGTCAGTTGAGTGGTGAACACATTCATATCTATAGTGTTTACTAAAAGCACATTATGGACAGTTGTCATTTTAAGGGCAAACATAGCACATTTTTGTGAAAGTTTGTGCTAAGCCTGGCCTGAGGTCATGCAAAGTGATATTTTTGGGTTTTAGACCATATATCAAAGGTAGAAAGATACCTGCTTGTAGCATGTAAATTGAAATGCACAGAGGAAGATAATTTATGAAAGCGTCCGCACTCAGCTTGACGGCCCTTCCTAACTGCTGGCTGCAGTAATCAGGCAGCCAGGATTGAGTAAGGGTTGGAACGTCAAGCAGTGCAGATACATGCCACACAGTGGCTCATTAGAGCAAAGCCTCCATCCTACAGTCAAATGATGGAAAATCTGCTCCAAATTAGAACCGTGAATTTCAGAGCCCTTTAAAAATTAATGCTGTGTCATTACTCTCAGGGCAGAAAAGAACAGGAACTAGACAACTGATATGAGTAGACCCCTAGAGCATTTGCACCAGTGAATACAAAGATATGTTCTAGCTTACAGGTTTGTTATGTTCAAGGAGGTGATTCCAGGCTTCTAAAATAGTTTTCTTTATATTTTATTTTCTTTCTACAATTTTATTTACATTGCTTCATAAATAGCATATAAATACAGTTCAGACCAGCCAGAGCAGCAGAGCAGAAATAAAGCAGGAGTCTAATGCTGCTTGGTTAATTCCTGTCCTGCAGACCCATGAACAGCAGCGAGAGAATGGCCATGGAAGAGCTTTGTAACTGACCGCTGCAATAAACAGTGAATTTCCTTTGTTTTGAGTATCCACTTTGTAGTAGCAATGCTCTGCTTCAACTAGGGGGAACGGAATGAGGAACTGTTTGGATTCCTGTCACCCTCGAGAAGAGTCAATGTGGTCCAGTAGGATGAGCACTGTTCTGAATTTAGGAATGGGAACCACCTTGCAGGGCCAGCTCCTGGAGAGCCAGACCCCCACAGAGCCTCCCCTATAAAGGACTCAGGCCCTGGTGTGGTAGGCTACCAGCCGTTTTGATGCATGACTGAACACTCGCTGTCTCCTTCCCACCCCAGTGACTGCCTGGCCCTGCTGCAAGTCCGAGCCATCCTGCAACACTTGGGCCTTGAGAGCACCTGTGACGACAGCATCATCGTTAAGGAGGTGTGCACTGTGGTGGCCCGGAGGGCAGCCCAGCTCTGTGGCGCAGGCATGGCCGCCGTGGTGGACAAGATACGAGAAAACCGTGGGCTGGACGCTCTCAAAGTGACAGTGGGTGTGGATGGGACCCTCTACAAGCTACATCCTCAGTAAGTGGCTGACCCCAATCCTCCCTGCTTACCTTCTTTCTGTCTCTTTGTTCTTTCCCTTTTCTTTCTCTCTTTCCTTTGTTACTTTATAGTGAATTATCAGCCATTCCAAACAGTGTATATAATACATATATTAATAGCCAGAAGTAGGCCTGTGTTTCACCCCTCATTGTGGGAAGCCCCCCTCTGAGTCCCTCCACAATGGTGTCCTCACTCTCCCATGCCAGGAGTAAGTGTTGTGCTGAATCAGTCCCTTGCTTTTCTTTTCTGCCCCATATATCTAGGTATGCATCCATATTGTTTAGTCTTACTTATTTTTGAAACTACCATAAATGAAATCACATGGTATCTCTTCTGTGGCTGGTTTTTCTCACACAGCATTTGTGTTGAGATGCATCCTCGCTGAAGAATACAGTTGTAGTTCATTAGTTTTCAGAGCTGTATAGTGTACCTTTGATTATATAGTAGTTTTTTCTGTCATTGATGTGATATTTGGGTTTTTTCTATATTTTGACCATTATAAACAGTGCTACTGTGAACATTCTGGAAAATGTATGCCAGAACTCTGGAGCAAGATTTTTTTCAACATTCTAGAGCAGCGGTTGGCAAGCAACAGCCAAACTGTCATTGTATGTAAAGTTTCCTTGGGACACAGTCATGCTCGTTTGCTCATGTGTTGTCTCTGGCTGCAGAGTTGTTGTAGCTGACCCCAGAGCCCACAGAGCTGAAGGTACTTACTGCTTGGCCCTTTTTAGGAAAAGATTGCCATCCCTCTGTGTGTAAGTGCTAAATTTTCTTTTCTTGTTGTTCTTCTCCCTCTCTTTCTCCATCTCTCTTGTTTTCCCCCTTGTTGACATTTCTCCTCTCTCTTCTTCCTTCATTTGCATATGTTTTGAACAATTTATTTTGAAGTCTGGAAATGCCACAAATCCTCTCTCCTGGGAGCCTAGAAGCCTTTTAACAAAAGGTTAAAAGAGTAGATCTGTGCCCTGGCTCAGGCAGTATGCACAGGGCTGAGTGAAGAATGGGTAGTGTTTGATTGAACTTCACCTGCTCTTACTAGGTTCATTTCAAGGAGTTGGAGCTCTCCCAGAGTCTACACAGTTAATGAAAAGGGAGGAACTTTAGAAGTTCTCAATCTCTTTTTTGGGATACCAGTGTCATTGTAAAAATAAGAGCCTTGGTTCCAGATGAGGATTGGGAGGGGGACAGAAGCTCAGCCACCAACCCTGGGACGTGGCATCCTCAGCTTTGCAGGTGTGGAGGGCATCCTGACCCTGCCGTGTTGGGGCAGATTATGACTCTCTCTTTGTCTGGTCCATATAGGAAGGATCTGTGATCACTGTGATATCCTAGCAGTGACTGTAAGTTGCTCCTTTGCCTCCAGTGACATTTTGGAGCAGATGTGGGTCTGATATGAGTCAATATACCTGGAAAGTAGAAAATCACATTCCTGAGTCCTGGTCTCCCCATCCAGAGTTTGCGAACAAGTTGTGCTCTTCTGTTAGGCACACTTGTGGTTTCCATGGCTGTTTGTTGAACTTCTCTTTTATTGATTAGTTTTAAGAACACAATTTGCCAGGATCTCAGACATTTGTCCCAGAGTTGAATCCTAGCTCTCCCAACGGCTGATGTGATGTGGAACTTGGGCATAGTACTAGTATCTCCAAGCCACAGTTTGCTGGTACTTCATATATAGAAAATGTTTAATACATTATAGCTGTCATCTTTCTCCTCTTCCTAATTATTTCTGGGTTTCCAGCACTGCTTCTTAGCTTTCCATTTCTAAGTGCACAAACCAATCATGACTAAGATTGTTTTTCCTGTGTCTTCCTCCCACCTTTTCCAGCTTTGCCAAAGTCATGCATGAGACAGTGAAGGACCTAGCTCCAAAATGTGATGTGTCTTTCCTGCAGTCAGAAGATGGCAGCGGGAAGGGGGCAGCGCTCATCACTGCTGTGGCCTGCCGCATCCGTGAGGCTGGACAACGATAGAACCCCTGAAATCTGAAGGGACTTCCTTTTTCTCTCCCTCTTCTCTGTTTTAAATTATAAGATGTCATCCCCTTGTGTCAGAGACAGACCCTTTGGCTTTTCCTTGGCAGAGAGGACCCCATTGGACTGGGTTTTGTCTCTGCATCTCCTCATCACAGAGCTTGGTGCCCGAGCTTGGCCCTGCTGAGATACAGTTCCAAGAAAGGATTTGTTCACATGCATCACATGTGAACATTGGTTCTCTTAAAACATGAAAATTGTCACCCTTAGAAATCCCCTTTGCCAAATTCCATGTCCCTGTATAATTCTACAGGATGGGGACACTAATGAAGGTATGGTTGCTTCACCTTGGAGCCGGAACATGACATTTCTAAGTGGGGTGCATCCCCCAGCACTGATGTTGATACTGATTCTCCTGTCAGAGATCTGGGAGGTCTCCACTGAGGATGTGAGCCTGATTGTCTTATAGGCAGATGTGGGGAGGGTGGAGGGGAGACAAAGAGGGAAATCCATGGATGACCATGGAGCAGCCCCTCTTCAACCTCATCTACAAGCATTCGCCCTGTGGATTCCAGCATTTACTATTCCTGGAATCAAGGAATCCTAACACCAAAGCCAGGAGTTGATGCATCCTGCAGTTGGGCTAGTCGTCGCATCTCAGCGGGGTGCAAACATCATCCATAAGCAATGGACCTTTGCGGGAGGGGGAGTTTTGGTTTATTTTACAAAATTTTCCTGCAAAAATGGAAACAGTGTATTTTCATTTTAATTTATTTTTGAAATTTTATTTAGTTCTTGAAGTAGATCTGCTCCTTCATCTTGACATGTAATGGTCAGTTGTACGTAATGTATTTATATGTTAATTTGTTATGTATATAGATATGCAGGTCCTGTCCAAATTGGCCTCAGTGTAGTTAAAGAGTGGAAGGGGAAGATAATAGTCATAGAAATACCTCATTCGCCTGTGGGAAGAGAAGGGAAGCCTCTTCAGGGTGAGTGAATGGCAAAGTGGTTGCTTTCTGGCTCCTCCTTCCCCTGCGGTCTTGGAAGTGTGTGGAGGGCAGGGACAGAGACAGAGGCTGGGCCGATGGACTGAAGAGACCACAGCAGTTGGCTCCTCTGTCTAGAGATTTTCTTGGGGTAATATTCCATGAGATGTTAAGCAAAGGAAACCAAAGGAATCATTTCAAATAGACTCATGGCTTAGAAATTTTTATTCTTGGGGCAGTCAGGAGTATTCTGAAGCTTTCTGACAAGATAAAGGAAGTCACCAAATTTTTTTTTTTTTTGATTGTATCTAATCCTCAACAACAAACCAAAACAGAGCAATTAAACAACCAAACAAAACCTCAGGGACAACATTTCTGGTGTATTTGTGCCCTCACAGCAAGTTTCACCTTGGTTTGTATTTTAAATGTTTTACAAGAATTGTTGTCCATGTGCTTCCCTAGGCTGAGCTGGCATTGGTCTGCTGACCTGTTTTTGTGGTCTTTTTTTTATATGCAATATTTCTTTCCAACTATTGGGAGGGATGAGAGTGGCTTAAAAACTTCCGTCCCTGCTTTTCAAGAGTGCAGTTGATTCTGAATCTGAAAGCCCGCCTCTGTCCCAAAATACACACAAGCACAGACATTAAACCTGGATACTACATAATAAGGAGGGATGTAACTATTGAATTGGATACAAGGATCAGAATGGAAAGATGGAAAGAAACTCATGACATTGCACCCAGTTTTTGTATATTTATCAAACTTGTCCTGAGAATAGTGTCTAATTATGCAACGTTTAAACAAATTTGGGTTTAATTAGGTGAAAATGGCCCAGCTCCTCTCAGGAGCACAGAGGGGAGAGGGGCTGGTCCTTCTCGTTTGCTCCCGTCTGGGTTTGCTGTCAGGTGTAGCACCTCTGCTGCTTCCATCTGCACTAATTGACCCAAAATGTGGGTGTTTTCCTGCTACACAAAAGCCAAAAGCTTTCACGTAGATTTTAGGATCACTAAAAGGTGCCCAGAAAATAGAGATGAATTTTAACTTAAATTTTAATCTTGAAGATTAGATACTATCTTTGAAGTTACACTTTTTTTTTTAAGATAGAGATGTAAGTGTGTAGGTATTGAAGATGTGTTGTTGGTTTCCAAAAAGGAACACTGGAAAATAAATTTTGAATGGTTGTGTTTCCAGAATTAAGTTGACAGTCCCTTGCTGACACAACTTTGCTTTGTATAAATATAGTGGATCTCAATCTTTGGGGTGTGCTGAATAGCCAATCATCTCAAATCCTTGAGCACTCAGTCTAGTGAAGATGTTGTCATTATGTATAATAAATAACTAGTTTAATTAACTATGTGATGTTAACTATTATTAATAAATTTTAACATTTTCCAAAATACTGAAATGTGTGATTCATGAATGTTTTTGAGTGTAGTCATCTTCCAGTCACGTCAGTACTTCCTGGCCAGCCTGATGAGTAACTTATGGGTGTCTTGATTTTGAGTGTGTGTGTTTTGAGAAGCATGTGGCCTTTTCCAGAAACTCAGTCCCAATGGAACTAGAAGGCAGCTTTTCCTGGGCTGCCTTTGACCCTTTAGATTTCAAGCCACTGAAGAGCTATGGCTAGCCCTGCAGTCTACTGTTTAAATGGCTTGGCTGAAATTAGCACAACCCTCAGGGCCTCTGCTTAGTCTTAGTTGGCAAATGTGATTCATATTTGGGATATGTAGCTCTCATGTGAACATCTAAAAAGCACTTGCCTCTGTCCTCTCCCTACCAACCTTTCTCCTTTCCCCATTAAGCAGAACACAGGTCTGAAGAATAAATTCATCAAAGACCTTGGTTAAGATGAGATTGGCTAATACGGGATTTGCCTAGTTTTGCTTTTTCAGAAGAAAAAAATAACATAAATGGCTTTTACATGAGCAATTCAAATATAATTGTTAAGAATGAGTAAATTAGGTAAGTAAATGGGATAAATGCTTATAATTAAGCTTGTCATCATTTCAAAAACTTTTAGGTAACTGAAAATCATAAAGTCAAGTCATGTTTGATTAAATAATAGATAATCATAAACTGACTTATTTCTAAGTAAGTTAAAATACAGAAATATTAATTATTAAACATAAGTTTAGGTTTATATATTTTGACATATTAGATTGTACATGGTATAGAAAAGATAGGATCCGTTAATAAACAACAACAATAACCATATGGAGGGAACATATATTATTAAGCTCCTGGCCTCAAGCAATCCTCCTGCCTCAGCCTCCCAGAATGATGGGATTACAGGTGTGAGCCACTATGTCTGGCCAGGAATACATATTTCTAAAAAATATAAAATGGTTTTCATCCATAGACACTTACATAAAACAATTTAAAATAACTTATTTCCTAGGTTTTCAATAGAAATTATGGCTACTGGCCGGGAGTGGTGGCTCACACCTGTAATCCCAGCACTTTGGGAAGCCGAGGCAGGCAGGTCACAAAGTCAAGAGATCGAGACCATCCTGGCCAACATGGTGAAACCCCGTCTCTACTAAAAAATACAAAAATTAGCTGGGTGTGGTGGCATGTGCCTGTAGTCCCAGCTACTTGGGAGGCTGAGGCAGGAGAATTGCTTGAACCCAGAAGGTGGAGATTGCAGTGCGCCACTGCACTCCAACCTGGCACCTGGTGACAGAACAAGACTCTGTCTCAAAAAAAGAAAAAAAAAGAAATTATGGCTACTAAGAGTTAAAATTGTAATTAATATGTGTAATTAAAACTACTATGTTTAAGAAAGAATATACAGAGTATATGAGGAAAGTAAGATGTTACAAGGTATGAAGATAGGATTTTATTGTAGAAAGAAATGCTTTTGTTTGGGAGAAGTTATTTAAAGTTCATTTTAGAATAAATGAAGAAAGGAAGAAATGAGGAAGATGAAACTCAATATAAAAAGTTGGGGGAAAGAAAGCATAAAAAAGTTGTAAGAGATTATAAAAGTTTTCATGTTGTGTGGTCAAAACTGACTGAGATTGAATGAATTTACTAGGTTTTATTAAAATTCGCTTTAGTATTGATGATACACTGATACAAAAGTAAAATTTGTTTTTCTCTTTTACATAAGATTTTCTTGCATCAATAAGAGATAATAAAAGACTTTGTTTGCTTTTTGCACAAAGTACAAAAAAACTTTTAAAAGGGAAGAGAGACAAAAACAGATTCTGGAGAGAGATCCAAGATGGCCGATTACTAGCAGCTCAGGATTGTAGCTCCCAGTGAAAGCGCAGAGAACGAGAGGATGCCACACTTTCAGACGAATATTTGTTGCTCATGGACCAGGAGATTCCCAGAGGAGGAGCCCCACGGGTTGCCAGCATGACTCTTGTGGCCGGCATGGCAGTTTTGCCGGTGCCCTGGCACAGTGGTTCTTGGTGCAGAGTAAATGGGACTGGGTCCCCTTTTGGTCGACGTTTGGAGCTCCGGGAAGGCAGATTAGCCTATTCAGTTGATTGAAAAAGGGACTCAAGAAGGAAATCAGACCAGAGATTCCCTGGCAGAAAAGCACCATCAATCTTAACACTGCTGTTTTAGCCCGCGCAGTGGGTTGCTCAGATTCCGGCGCTGGGAATCAACAAGTTGGATGTCCACTCAGAGACCTAATTTGAAAATCGGTAATTACAAAGACCACAGGTGGATAAATTCACAATGATGGGAAGAAACTAGTGTAAAAAGGCTAAGAATACCCAAAATCAGAATGCCTCTCCCTCTACAGGGGATCACAGTTCCTCATCAACAAGGGAGCAAGGCCTGATGGAGAATGAGTGCGTTCCAGTAACAGAATTAGGCTTCAGAAAGTGGATAATAAGAAACTTCTGTGAGTTAAAAGAACATGTCCTAGCCCAATGTAAAGAAACTAAGAACCTTGAAAAAATGTTTGACGAAATCCTAACGAGAATAGACAATTTAGAGAGGAATATAAGTGAATTAATGGAACTGAAGAATACAATACGAGAACTCCATGAAGTATGCACAGGTTTTAACAGTCGAATTGATCAAGCAGAAGAAAGGATATCAGAGGTCAAAGACCAACTTAATGAAATGAAACGAGAAGACAAAATTAGAGAAGAAAGAGAGTAAAAAGGAATGAGCAAAGTCTCCAAGAAATATGGGACTATGTGAAAAGACCTAATTTACATTTGATAGGTGTACCTGAATGTCATGAAGAGAATGAATCCAAGTTGGAAAATATTCTTCAGGATACTATTCAGGAAAACTTTCCTAACCTAGTAAGGTGCAGGACAATACTCAACTCCAGGTAATACAGAGAACGCCACAAAGATATTCCTCAAGTAGAGCAACCCCAAGACACATAATCGTTAGATTCACCAGGGTTGAAATAAAGGAGAAAATTCTAAGGGCAGCTAGAGAGAAAGGTCAGGTTACCCATAAAGGGAAGCCTATCAGACTCACAGCAGATCTCTCAGCAGAAACTTTACAAACTAGAAGAGAGTGGGGGTCAATATTCAATATCCTCAAAGAGAAGAATTTTCAACCCAGCATCTCATATCCAGCCAAACTAAGCTTCATAAATGAAGGAAAAATAAAATTTTTCACAAACAAGCAAGCACTCAGAGATTTCATCACCACCAGGCCTGCTTTACAAGAGCTTCTAAAAGAAGCACTATACACAGAAAGGAACAACCAGTAGCAGTCATCCCAAAAACTTACCAAAAGGTAAAGAGTATCTCCATAATGAAGAATCTATATCAACTAATGAGCAAAATAGCCAGCTAGCATTAAATGACAATATTAAACTCACAAATATCAATATTAATCCTAAATTTAAATGGATTAAATGCTCCAATCAAAGACACAGGCAAAATGAATAAAAAGTCAAAACCCATCGGTATGCTGTATCCAGATTCATCTCATAAGCAAGGACACACAAAGACTCAAAACAAAGGGTTGGTGGAAGACTTACCAATCAAATGGAGAGAAAAAAACAAACAAAAAAAAAAAACAAAGAAAACCCCAGGAGTTTTAACTTTCGTCTCTGACAAAATAGACTTTAATAGTAACAAAGACTAAAAGAAACAAAGAAGGACATTACATAATGGTAAAAGGATCAATGTAACAACAGGAGTCAATGATCATAAATATATATGCACCCAATATAGGAACACCCAGATACATAAGACAAGTTTTTAATGACTTATAAAGAGACTTGGACTCCCACACAATAATAGCGGGAGACTTTGACACCATATTGTTAATATTCGACGGATCAACAAGATAGAAAATTAACAGGGACATCTATGATTTGAACTCAGACCTGGAACAAGTAAACTCAGTGAATATTTATAGAATTCTTCACCCCAGGTCCACAGAGCATACATTTTTCTCAGTATCACATTACACCTATTTTGAAAGTGACTACATAATTGGAAGTAAATCACTCTTCAGCATTTGCATAGCATTTCACAGACTTAAATGAAATATTGGTTGGCTGGCTGTTATTTTCTTCCCTTATTCCTTCCTGTCTCTGCTGTTAAGCACAATTATTGGCATAAAAGAGGTTTTTAACACCTATTTTTAGATTGCATTCCAGCCTGGGCAATAGAGCAAGACTCCTGTTCTCTCTCCCTCTTTCTCTTTCTCTTTATTTAAAAAAAAAAAAAAAAAAAAAAGAAATTCCTAATTTCTCACCTTTTTATTTCTCCAACTTTTACTCTCTCTCATTTCCTTTCTAAATTCTGCCTTTAAGATCTTTTTACTATCATATTGTTCCTTCTTTTACCCATTCCTTCCCCTACTTTAGCCTAAAAAACAGCAACAACAACAACAAAAAACAGATTCTGTATGCCTCATGCTGTCTTTTTTAGTTCTTTTGATTACCTGAAAAACTAAGTAGCTATTTAAGAGTGAAGATTTTTGCTTATTGAAATACTTTTATTACCACTTTGGCAAAATGAATATTACTTTACGGTGTGATTCTATTTTGATCAAGTATTTTAAACCTTGGACATATTTTACAGCCCCCTCCAATCAAATTTTAAATTCTAGGTTACATTTTTTGACTTTGAATTAAAATTTGGACATCACAGAAGGGCCCCTGGGTGTCCAAGAGAGACATGTTAGGCTTATTTGTATTTTAAAATCATACAAGAAGTATCATCAAGTAAAAAAATGTCATTTAACTTTATTCAAGTTATATTTGTATAAATATGTTATTAATATGTGGTCAAAATTATATAAAATTCCAAAATGTTGATATGTTGTGGTATGTTATTAGTCATAATATTGCTGCTAAGTTAAATTGTTGTAAACCACAGAAAATAACAAATGATTATCATTGGTAGACATGGGGGGGACTGAAAAGAGAAAACTATGTTTCAGAAGAAACATACATTATTAGATTTCAATTCATTATTTTTGGGATTTTTTTCTTTATGTGCAATTTGAACAGAATCTTACATTCTTATGGTTTTCTTCAATACCTGGCTGCAAGTATCTAAACTAATGTATCCAATTTTTCTTCCATATTTTTCTCTAACTTGAAATCACTAAAAATTAAAACTGTCCTTTTTCTGAGGTTGAGGCTATTCAATCTAGCTTTCAAAAAAACTTATACTACTGGAAAGGAGTCCCAATCCATACTCCAAGACAGGGTTCTTGGATCTCATGCAAGAAAGAATTCAAGGCAAGTATGTACAGTAAAACGAAAGCAAGTTTTTATTAAGAAGATAAAGGATAAATAAATGACTACTCCATAGGCAGAGCAGTAGCTTGGGCTGCTGCCATAAGGATACTTATAGTTATTTCTTGATTATCTGCTAAACAAGGGGTGCATTATTCATAATGTTCTAGGAAAGGAGTGGACAATTTCTGGAACTGAGGGTTCCTCCCCCTTTTAGACCATACAGGGTAAATTTCTGATGTTGCCATGACATTTTTAAACTGTCATGGCGCTGGTGGGAGTGTCTGTTAGCATGCTAATGTATTATAATTAGCACCCTAACAATAACGAGCAATGAGGATGACCAGAGGTCACTCATCACCATCTTGGTTTTGGTGGGTTTTGGCTGACTTCTTTATCACATGCTGTTTTATCAGCAAGGTCTTTGTGACCTGTATCTTGTGACAACCTCCTATCTCATCCTGTCACTAAGAATGCCTAACCTCCTGGGAATGCAGCCCAGTAGGTCCCAGCCTTATTTTCCCAGACTCTATTCAGTATGAAGTTGCTCTGGTTCAAATGTCTCTGACACTTATATTTGGACAAATTTTGTGCATGCAAACTACAAACCAAAAAACATCTGTCAGATTGCCGCTAATCTTCTTAACCGACTGCCTTCTAGGCTTTAAAGAAACCGGCTTATGCACTACTCCAGACATTTGTTTTTCTTATTTCCATAGAAATGCCTCTTATTAAGGATCTTTTTGCCTACATCATATATGGAGGCCTACCTTTGAGATCCCATCTGCAATGCCAACCATTTATTGAACTGGTCTAGTCCCAAGAATGGGAGGCTGGTTGAATGGGACCCTTTGCCTACTAACTTGATTTTTCTATCCACAACTACTCACTAAATTTTTAATATATAAACCTTCTAGGAAAGTTTCAGACAGGGAATGTTGGGTCTCAGAAAACAATACCGCAAAATATGGTGCGTGGACATGCCAAATACAGAAGCAGCTTCAGGAGTTCTCTATACTCCCATCCCGCCCCAACCCTCTGTCTCTCCAAAGCATAGGATGAGGCTTTTCTCTAACACTCCTTTATCTGTATAAAGGTTGGACCTACCAGGGAGAGCACAACTGTCCTCCAACCTCTCCCTGAAATTTCATTATCTATTTCAGAAAAGAAGCCTGAGGAATACAACCACACCTGAACAGACTTTTTCATAAAATAATGTCTGCCTCTTAGGCTCATTGAGTTTCAAAGAAAATTATTCACAAGTTAATATCTGTCTTTTGAGTCTATTCATTCTCCCTAATACTCATTTACTATCCCTCAAAAAAATTGCCACATTTTCCCCATCTCTTCTTCCTTTATGAAGAAGGGTATATATGCATCTGGACCTCATTGAGTTATTGGATAATACTCTATTAATTATCCTGTGCTTATGCATGTTAAAATACATTTGTATGTATTTTATCTCCTATTAATCTGCCTTTTGTCAGTTCATCTTTGCAAACCTTCAGAGAGTGAAGGGGAAAGCTTTCCCTCTTTGTCCCTAAACCTTCAAAGAAATGAGTAGTCTGCGCCCAAGTTGTTTGTAGCTTGGAAATTGCTTTTCCAGCTTCTTCCAAGACTGTTGGGTCCTTTTCTTTCTTTCCTTTTTGCTTTGTTTTCTTTAGCTTGGGCCTCAGGTGCAGAAGGCTAAATTACTTATGCTTCTGCTGGATTCAGGGCATTTTCTAGCCTTTGCAAACACCCTTCTTGCTTTTTCATTTTCTTATTCCCTTTTACCCTCATTTTCCATTCTCTACTTACAATCAACAACTGTGTTATTGTGTTTGATGTGCAACTTATTTTTGTATGTTTTTATAAAGCATATATTGTTTTATGTGCATGTTTTTAAAATTTACAAAATGCTATCGGCTAAAAGTCTCTTTTTTCCATCCACTAAACACCATACTTTTAAAGACCCATAGATGCTGCTACGTGTACATCTAACATTACTTCCAGTTGCTTCACAGTATCTCATTGTGTGGATGCACTGTGTGTTCCTATTCACTCCCTCAGTGGTAAATATGTGCATTGACTCAACTCCACCTACACAAACATCATTGTAACAAGCATCTCTGCACATGTTCTTTTAATTGTCTTTGTGATAATCTTGCTGGGCATCTACACCGGAGTACGATAAGGGAGATCACAGTGTGTACATTTGTTTCATTTGACCCTGAACTACTAGATTACTCTTCTAAAAGTGCTCTACCCAGCCCCTTATCCCACCGGCAGCAAATCTCCACTAACACTGGCATTATCCAGCTTCCTAATTGTTGTTAATCTGCTGAGTGGAAAGTGAGATCTTTTGGTTGTTTTAATTTACATTTCTCTAATTACTATGAGCTTGAGCATCTCTTCATAGGTGTCTTAGGCTTTTGGATTTTCCCTACTTGGCTTTTCATATTCACTGCTAATTTTTCAACCAGGGTTCTTTCTTTTTTCTTCCTGATTTGCTGGAGTTTTTTGTTTAATTTAGATCAGTCTCTTGTTGGCTTTAGATATTGCATGTATCTTTTCCTAACCCGCTTTATTTATAGGTTTACGTTTTACCTTAAAGTTCCTGTTTCCAATCAAAGGATTAATAAAACTCTCAGAAAATCCATCTTTCTATGTAACATTAACTAGGTTCTAGTTTTATTTTATTTTTTTTCACATGATTAGTGAGTTATTATATTTTTTATTACTGATCTGGGACATCTTTTTCTTAAATGTTTTCTGAGTGTTTTATTCTGTCCTATTGATCTGTTTTGCTTGTTCTTGGGCCAGTAACATGCTGTTTCTATTACCAGGGCTTGATAGTGTACCCTAATATCTAGCAGGGATAGACTCCCCTCTTCGTTTCCATTTATTTATTTATTTATTTATTTTAAGAGATGGGGTTTCTCCATGTTGATCAGGCTGGTCTTGAACTCACGACCTCAGGAGATCAGCCCTCCTTGGCCTAAAGTGCTGGAATTACAGACATGAGCCACTGTGCCTGGCCTGACTCCCCTCTTCTTTTTCAAAGCTGACTTTTGCTATTCATGGCTCTTTATTCCTCCATGCAAATTTTAGAATAAGTTTATGTAGTCTCTGAAGAAATTCAGTTTAAGTTTTGATTACAGGTGTAATGGATGTACTGATCTGGGGGAAGAATTGACTTTTACAATATTCACAAGAGCATAGAATATCTCTCTGTATATTTATAAAATCTGCCTTTCTATCAGAGTTTCAAAGTTTTCTCCATAATTTTGTGAATTATTTAAGTTATTGCACAGACAGTTCACAGCTGCTGTGTATGGCCCTTGAGTTTTAATATTTTTTCTGGTTGGTTATTGCAGATTTCAGCACAATTTTTCAACCTTGGCATTATTGACATTTCGGGCCAGGTAATTCTTTGTTGGGGTGGGAAGGAGGTTCTGTCCTGTACATGGTAGGATGTTTAGTGGCATCCTTAGTTTATATCCATCAGATGCCAGTATCACCCCAACTCTAGTTGTGACAAAATGTCTTCAGATGCCAAATGTTCCCATGGGATTAACAGATAAAATACAGGATACCCATGGTTTTGTCTCAAATATTGCCTGGGACAAAATTATATTAAATATTTACTCATAGTTTATCTGAAATTCAAGTTTAATTAGGTATCCTGTATTTTTATTTACTAAATTTGTCAACTGTACCTGAGGAGCAAAATCATTCCTAGTTGAGAACCACTGGTGTAGAGAAATGTCAGACATTTTTATAAGTTGATCTTATTTCAGACTACCCTGCTGAATTTTGTTAATTGTAATGGGTTCTTTGCTCTGTTGGTTTTTCTATGTAGATAATCCTACAGTAATGGCAGTTTCATCTCTTTTATTTTTCCCTTCAAGTAGCTAAACCTTTTTTTTTTTCTCTTTAAATATTTCCTTTTCTTATGGTAATGGTTAGGATCTCCAGCACCAAGTCATATAATAGAATTAATAGGGCATTTTGGTCCCATTTCCAATTTTAAAGGGAATGTGCCTAACTTTTCTCTATGTGAAAAATGTTTGCATGTTCTCACTCATAGGCAAGTGTTAAACAATGAGAACACATGGACACAGGGAGGGGAGCATCACACACTGAAGTCCGTTGGTGGGAACCAGGGGAGAGATAGCGGGGTGTGGGGAATTGGGGAGGGATAACATGGGGAGAAATGCCAGCTACAGGTGATGGGGAGGAAGGCAGCAAACCACACTGCCATGTATGTACCTATGCAACGATCTTGCATGTTCTTCACATGTACCCTAAAACCTAAAATGTAATAATATATATATATATATTTTTAAAAAAAGTTTGCTAGGTTTTTTGTAGCAATTTAAGGGTTTTCTTTTCCATTCTACTGTCTTAGTCTGTTCAGGGTGCTCCAACAAAATGTCATAAATATGTGACTTATAAATAGGAGAAATTTAGTTCTCAAAGCTCTGAGACTGAGAAATCCAAGATCAAGACACTGGCAAATTTGGTGCCGGTGAAGGCCCACTTCCTTGTTCATAGAGGACATCTTCTCCCTTCATCCTTACATGTCTTTTCTTTCTTTCTTTCTTTTTATTGTACTTTAGGTTCTGGGGTACATGTGCAGATCATGAAGGATTGTTGCATAGGTACATACATGGCAAGGTGGTTAGAATGGCAATCATTAAAGAATCTGGAGACAACAGATGCAGGAGAGGATGTAGAGAAATAGGAACACTTTTACACTGTTGGTGGGAGCGTAAATTAGTTCAACCATTGTGGAAGACAGTGTTGCAATTCCTTAAGGATCTAGAAATAGAAATTCCATTTGACCCAGCAATCCCATTACTGGGTATATGCCCAAAGGATTATAAATCGTTCTATTATAAAGACACATGCACACCTATGTTCATTGTGGCACTGTTTACAATAGCAAAGACCTGGAACCAACCCAAATGCCCATCAATGATAGACTGGACAAGGAAAATGTGGCACATACACACCATGGAATACTATGCAGCCATAAAAAACAATGAATTCATGTCCTTTATAGGGACATGGATGAATCTGGAAACCATCACTCTTAGCAAACTGACACAAGAACAGAAAATCAAACACCACATGTTCTCACTCATAGGTGGGTGTTGAATAGTGAGAACACATGGACATAGGGAGGGGAACATCACACACTGGGGTCTGTTGGGGGGGCTAGGGGAGGGACAGTGGGGGATGGGGAGGTTGGGGAGAGATAACATGGGGAGAAATGCCAGATATAGGTGATGGAGGGATGGAGACAGCAAACCACCTTGCCATATATGTACCTATACACGTCTTTTCATGTAAGAAACTATGGTCTTTTCAGCCCCTTATAAGGGCACCAATCCCATGTATGAGGGTGTCACCTCATAACTTAATCAACTCCAAAAGAATATACTTCCTAAAACCATCACATTGGAAATTAGGTTTCAATCTATGAATTTTGGAGGGGTCACAAACATTCAACCTATAGAATTCAGTTTGCTAACATTTTTAATTATAAAAAAAAGCTGTTGAACTTTATTAAATGGTTTTTCTGCATCTATTGAAATAAATGTACATTTTTCCTTATTTACTCTTTACTGTGATGAATAACGTGGCTGCATTCTCTAATAATTTTTCCTTATATTGCTGGAATAAACCGTATCTGTTGTTTAGTACATCGTTGGATTAGTTCAGTTAATATTTTATTTATTTATATTTTTTTAAGGCATGAAGGAGGGAGAGAGGGAGGGAAAGAGGGAGTGAGGGAGGAAGAGAAAAAGAGAAGAAAGAAAGAGAAAGAGAAAGGGGGAGAGAGAACAGGAGTCTTGCTCTATTGCCCAGGTTGGAATGCAATATAAAAATAGGTATTAAAAACCTCTTTTATGCCAATAATTGTGCTTAACAGTGAAGACAGAAAGGAATAAGGGAAGAAAATAACAAACAAACAGCCAACCAATATTTCATTTAAGTCTGTGAAATGCTATGCAAATGCTGAAGAGTGATTTACTTCCAATTATGTGGTCACTTTCAAAATAGGTGTAATGTGATACTGAGAAAAATGTATGTTCTATGGACCTGGGGTGAAGAATTCTATAAATTTTACTTGTTCCAGGTTTGAGTTCAAATCATAGATGTCCCTGTTAATTTTCTATGTCATTGATCCGTTGAATATTAACAATGTGGTGTCAAAGTCTCCTGCAATTATTGTGTGGGAGTCCAAGTCTCTTTATAAGTCATTAAGAACTTGTCTTATGTATCTGGGTGTTCCTATATTGAGTGCATATATATTTGTGATCATTAACTCCTGTTGTTGCATTGATCCTTTTACCATTATGTAATGTCCTTCTTTGTTTCTTTTAGTCTTTGTTACTATTAAAGTCTATTTTGTCAGAGACAAAAGTTACAACTCCTTGTTTTTTTTCTTTTTTTTCTCTCCATTTGATTGGTACATTTTCCACCAACCCTTTGTTTTAAGTCTTAGTATGTCCTTGCTTATGAGATGGATCTGGATACAGCGTACCGATGGGTTTTGACTTTTTATTCAATTTGCCTGTCTGTGTCATTGATTGGGGCATTTAATCCATTTAAATTTAGGATTAATATTGATATTTGTGAGTTTAATATTGTCATTTAATACTAGCTGGCTATTTTGCCCATTAGTTGATATAGATTCTTTGTTATGGAGATACTCTTTACCTTTTGGTAAGTATTTGGGATGACTGCTACTGGTTGTTCCTTTCTGTGTATAGTGCTTCTTTCAGAAGCTCTTGTAAAGCAGAACTGGTGGTGATGAAATCTCTGAGTGCTTGCTTGTTTGTGAAAAATTTTATTTTTCCTTCATTTATGAAGCTTAGTTTGGCTGGATATGAGATTCTGGGTTGAAAATTCTTCTCTTTGAGGATATTGAATATTGACCCCCACTCTCTTCTAGTTTGTAAAGTTTCTGCTGAGAGATCTGCTGTGAGTCTGATAGGCTTCCCTTTATGGGTAACCTGACCTTTCTCTCTAGCTGCCCTTAGAATTTTCTCCTTTATTTCAACCCTGGTGAATTTAACGATTATGTGTCTTGGGGTTGCTCTACTTGAGGAATATCTTTGTGGTGTTCTCTGTATTACCTGGAGTTGAGCATTGTCCTGTTTTACTAGGTTGGGAAAGTTTTCCTGAATAATATCCTGAAGAATATTTTCCAACTTGGATTCATTCTCTTCATGACATTCAGGTACACCTATCAAATGTAAATTAGGTCTTTTCACATAGTCCCATATTTCTTGGAGACTTTGCTCATTCCTTTTTACTCTTTCTTCTCTAATTTTGTCTTCTCGTTTTATTTCATTAAGTTGGTCTTTGACCTCTGATATCCTTTCTTCTGCTTGATCAATTCGACTGTTAAAACCTGTGCATACTTCATGGAGTTCTCATATTGTATTCTTCAGTTCCATTAATTCACTTATATTCCTCTCTAAATTGTCTATTCTTGTTAGGATTTCGTCAAACATTTTTTCAAGGTTCTTAGTTTCTTTACATTGAGCTAGGACATGTTCTTTTAACTCACAGAAGTTTCTTATTATCCACTTTCTGAAGCCTAATTCTGTTAATGGAACGCACTCATTCTCCATCAGGCCTTGTTCCCTTGTTGATGAGGAACTGTGATCCCCTGTAGAGGGAGAGGCATTCTGATTTTGGGTATTCTCAGCCTTTTTATGCTGGTTTCTTCCCATCATTGTAAATTTATCCACCTATCATCTTTGTAATTTCTGACTTTCAAATTAGGTCTCTAAGTGGACGTCCAACTTGTTGATTGATTCCCAGAGCTGAAATTTGAGCAACCCACTGCGCCGGCTAAAACAGTGGTGCGAAGATTCATGGTGCTTTTCTGCTTGGGAATCTCCGGTCTGGCTTCCTTCTTGAGTCTCTTTTTCAATCAGCCGAACAGGCGACTCTGCCTTCCCGGAGCTCCAAATGTTGACCAAAAGGGGACCCAGTCCCGTTCACTCTGCACCAGGAACTGCCATGCCAGGGCACTGGCAAAACCACCGCACCGGCCACAAGAGTCATGCTGGCGACTCATGGGGCTCCCCTGCTGGGAATCTCCTGGTCCGTGAGCAACAAAACTTCGTCTGAAAGCGTGGCATCCTCTTGTTCTCTGTGCTTTCACTGGGAGGTACAATCCTGAGCTGTTAGTTATCGGCCATCTTGGATCTCTCTCCTAATATTTTATTTGCTAATTTTGCAGACTTATTGTATCAGTCTGTTTTCACGCTGCTGATAAAGACATACCTGAGACTAGGAAGAAAAAGAGGTTTAATTGGACTTTCATGTGGCTGGGGAGGCCTCAGAATCATGGCGGGAGGCAAAAGACACTTTTTACATGGTGGCAGCAAGACAAAATGAGGAAGCAGCAAACCCAGAAATCCCTGATAAGCCCATCAGATCTCATGAGACTTATTCACTAGCATGAGAATAACAAAGGAAAGACTGGACAGCATGATTCAATTACTTCCCCCGTAGTCCCTCCCACAACATGTGGGAATTCTGGGATACACAATTCAAGTTGAGATTTGGGTGGGGACACAATCATTCTGCCCCTGGCCCCTCCAAATCCTATGTCCTCATATTTCAAAACCAGTTATGCCTTCCCAACAGAGCCCCAAAGTCTTAACTCAAAAGTTCACATTCCAAAATCTCATTTGAGACAAAGCAAGTCTCTTCTGCCTATGAGCCTGTAAAATTAAAAGCAAGATAGTTACTTCCTAGATACAATGGGGGTACAGGTATTGGGTAAATACAGCTATTCCAAATGGGAGAAATTGGCCAAAACAAAGGGGTTACAGGGCCAATGCAAGTCCAAAATCCAGTGGGGCAGTCAAATTTTAAAGCTCCAAAATGATCTCCTTTGACTCCAGATCTCACATCCAGGTCACGCTGATGCAAGAGGTGGGTTCCCATGGTCTTGGGCTGCTCTGCCTCTGTGGCTTTGCAGGGTACAGCTTCCCTCCTGGCTGCTTTCATCAGCTGGTGTTGAGTGTTTGTGGTTTTTCCAGGTGCACGGTGCAAGCTGTTGGTACATCTACCATTCTGGGGTCCGGAGGATGGTGGCCCTCTTCTCACAGCTCCACTAGGCCATGCCCCAGTAGGGACTCTGTGTGTGGCCTCTGACCCCACATTTCCCTTACACTCTGCCCTAGTGGATGTTCTCCATGAGGGCACTGCCTCTGTGACAAACTTTTGCCTGAGCATCCAGGCATTTCCATACATCTTCTGAAATCTTTGCAGAGGTTTATAAACCTCAATTCTTGACTTCTGTGCACCCACAGACTCAACACCACATGGAAGCTGCCAAAGATTGGGGCTTCCACCCTCTGAAGCCACAGCCCAAGCTGTATGTTGGCCCCTTTAGCCATGACTGGAGTGGCTGGGACACAGGGCACCAAGTCTCTGGGCTGCACACAGCACGGGGACCCTTGACTGGATCCATGAAACAACTTTTTCCTCCTGGTCCTCCAGGCCCATGATGAGAGTGGCTGCTGTGAAGTTCTCTGACATGGCCTAAAGACATTTTCCCCATGGTTTTGGGATTAATATTAGGCTCCTTGCTACTTAAGCAAATTTCTGCAGCTGGCTTGAATTTCTCCCCAGAAAAAAATGGGTTTTTCTTTTCTATCACATAGGCTGCAAATTTTCTGAACTTCTATGATCTGCTTCCTTTATAAAACTGAATGTCTTTAACAGTACCCAAATCACATCTTGAATGCTGCTTAGAAATTTTTTCTGCCAGATACCTTAAATCATCTTTCTCAAGTTCAAAGTTTCACAAATCTCTAGGGCAGGGGCAAAATGCGACTGGTCTCTTTGCTAAAACATAACAAGGGTCACCTTTGCTCCAGTTCCCAAGTTCCTCATCTCCATCTGACACCACCTCAGCTTGGACCTTATTGTCATATTGCTATCAGCATTTTGGACAAAGCCATTCAAGTCTCTAGGAAGTTCCAAACTTCTCCACATTTTCTTGTCTTCTTCTGAGCCCTTCAAACTGTTCCAATCTCTGCCTGTTACCTAGTTCCAAAGTAACTTCCACATTTTCAGGTATCTTTAAAACAATATCTCACTTCTGGTACCAATTTACCATAGTAGTCTGTTTTTACACTGCTGATAAACATATACCAGAGACTGGAAAGAAGAAGAGGTTTAATTGGACTTGTAGTGTCACATGGCTGGGGAGCCTTCAGAATCATGGCAGGAGGCTTCTTACATGGCAAGAAAAAATGAGGAAGAAGCAAAAGCAGAAACTCCTGATAAGCCCATCAGTTCTCATGAGACTTATTCACTATCAGGAGAATAGCACAGGGAAGACTGACTCCCATGATTCAATTACCTCTTCCTGGGTCCCTCCCACAACATGTGGGAATTCTGGGAGATACAATTCAAGTTGAGATTTGGGTGGGGACACAGCCAAACTATATCACTTATTCAGAAATACAATGAGCCTGCAATTTTTTTTTCGTATTGGCCCAATCTAGTTTTGAATCAGGATTACATTACTTCATAAAAAAGGCTTGACAATTTTCTCTCTTTTTCCACTTGCTGGAACAATTTGTGAGATTAAAAATAATTTGTCTTTTGAAAGTTGGGTAAAGCACATTTGTAAAGCTATCTGGGCTTTAGGGAGAGGAGCTATGATTAACATTTCAATTTCTTTGGTGCTTGTTAGTTTATTCAAGTATTCTACAGTTTGGCATTTCATATTTCCCCACAAAGTTATATATAATATCTAAAGTTTCACATTGTTTAGTATACAGTTGTCTAAAATACTGTAAAAATTTTTTTTTTATAAAATTTCAAACACATTCAAAAGTAGATTAATGAACCTCTGGTGCTTCAGCAGTTATCAATTTATGGCCAATCTTGTTTCATCTGGAGCCCCACCCGCATCCCCTCATAACTTTTTGAAGTAAATCTCAGACATTGTATCATGACACCTGCAAATGCTGCTGTAAAAATCTTCAAAAGACAAAGACTCTTTTTCAGCCTGCTCACCATATCATTACCTCCTCCCCAGATAATAATTTATCAACATCAGGAAACTCCCAATTAGTGTTTAAATTTCCAATTTTTTCACAAATGTCATTTTTTTTTTTTTGGTGGGGAAGATAAAGTTTGTCATTTGAAACAGAATCCAAACTTTACAGATTGCATTTGGCAGTTTTAATATCTCATAACCTCTGTTTCTCCTCAGCCTTCTGTTTTCCTCCCAGAGTTTCCCATGATTGCATCTTTAGTTTGACACATTCCCTTGTCTTCTGTACTTCCTGTAAATTGGCAGTTAAATCTCAATCTGATACAGAAGGACTGGGCTCCCGGCTAAATCCCACCCTTAAGCCTGGAACCATGGCCCTCAGTGAAATCAGGTGACCCTGTTTTTTGACCTGAATGTTGCCTTTTTGGCCTGTCCCACCCCATCCTGTGCCCATAAAAGACTTAAGCTGGCAGAGCAACACAAGCGGCTGAGCGGTGAGCAGAGAAGCAACTGAGTGTCGGAGACTATGGATAGATGCAGCTCACTTCAGACAGTGTGGCTTCTGAGAGGGAACCGGCCAGAGACTGCCAGGCAGCAGGGAAAGATCACCTTCTCCTCTCCTTTCCAGCCTCCCTTTCCTCTGAGAGCCACCTATTGCTCAATAAAGTCTTCTGCATTCATTACCTTTCAAACAGTTCATGTGACCTGATTCTTCCTGGAAGCCAAACAAGAACCCACGTGTCAAGAGGGCAGGGACTGCCATCCCAACCCTCCACTGAGCTGGTTGGCACTTGGCCATCCCTGGATGGCAAAGCTGAAAGAGCTCTGGTTGTAATGTGCTTGGACACTGCTGTGGAGCATGCATAGAGCCTGCTCCCTCCAAAGAGGAGCAACTGGCCAGTTCTAGCGTTCATTTGCTCAGGTTCCTGCAGTCTCTTGCTCTTATGCTTTCTCATGCCAGGAGTGGCCAGTGATGGGTTGAGTGAAATGAACCACTCCAGCTCCTGCCCATGAAGGGGGCCAAAGGAACTATCCCATCTCAAATCCATGATCTGATTTAGGTTTGATGTTTTGGCAATGCGACTGCGATTACATTATTCTTTCATCTTTGTTGTGCCTGTAATTGTTTTCCCCCCCTTTTTCATCGTAGGTTTTATCTATTTGCAATTTCATTTTCTCACTCTTTTTCTTGATCAGTTTTACCAGAATTTTATCTCATTAATCGTTTCAAATAATTAGCTTTTGATTTGGTCATTTTTTTCTGCTTTGTCCTTCTCCATTTTATGGAGTTTTGCCTTTATTTAGTTTCCCTTGTTTCTTGGATCTGTTGCTCTTATTCCAACTTCTTGAATTTACAATTTTACTTGTGTTTGAAGTTATAATTTCCCTCTCTCTACTGCTTAAGTTCTAAACATTTCAGTTCTACACACATTGCCATTTCATCGGCACGCCAACTAACTAGCAATTTTCTATACCTTTTTTTAACTTTAAAAATATATTCTCTTATTTAGTTTCCAGTAATATGGTTTTATAAACTATTCCTCTGTTATTTATTTCTAATTTTTTGGCATTCTGGTCTGAGGACGTAATCTGTATGATGCTGATTCTTTGGAATTTATCAAGTAATCCTTTGTGGCCTGGTATATGGACAATGTCATAACCCTTATATATGTGCTTAAAAACTGTGCTTTCTCTGGTATTGAGCATTGAATTAGACAGAAGGCGAAGGGGAGAGAGAAACAGAGGCAGCTATATTCCAGAGCATTCACAGAGGTTATTTCTGGGATGGGAAAATTATAGGTGGTCTTTATTTTCTTCTTGGACAACAGTAGTCTTTACTTGCCTATGATTTCAAACATGTTTGAAAACAATGTCAAAGATGTTGTAGGCCTCCCACTGCCCTGGTGGGTCAGAGCAACGGTGTGGGCAAGAGGGAACATTTTCCATTGCCCGTCATCTGGGTGGCTCACCTGACCTTCTGGGCCTGCCATCCTGCTCTATGAAATGAGGATATTTAAGCTCCCACTCAATTTGAACATTTGTTTTCTGTTATTTATAAGCTTCATCTGCTGCTGGCACGAATACCTGAAAATCCTGGGACTGTGGGATGTGGTCCAGGCTCTCAGGTGTCAGCATCGCAGGGAATCCCACAAACCTATCCCTGGAGGGAGTGCAGAATCCCACGCATGAAGGGGTTGGGGTGAGACTTTTCTCAGTACTATCTGGAGAGGGTGTGGACTCTTTCCTTCTTTCATTTTGGGATGAACATGTTGTTTTTTTTCTCATGCTGCACTCTGTTTTCCAGGCTGCAAGCCCATTTCCAGGGGAAGCAGACAGGAAATGACAATCAGAGCATTGAAGTAAATGGGAATCAGTATCCTTGGCAGTGCCTGGACTTCGAGCCTGCTGAGGAACAAGCATGTGTTTTGTTTTATTAAATGTTTTCCTTTTTAATAAGCAGTGGGAAATGCCAGGACCGTCTTCAGCTGCCTGCCGACCCTGGGACCGGGGTAGGGGATGCAGCACTCAGCCTCCAACTGCATGTTTCTTCTCCCGAGAGCTCAGTTGTGCCAGGAATGTGCTTGCCTTGGCACTCCAGAATCATCCTAGGGAACCAGCTCCGCCTTCTATACAGGCAGAATTCTACCTCTGACAGGACCAGGCAACCGCTTCTTTGGCAACTTTCTACACATTTCTAAGCCCCTGATGTTGCCCTAAGGCCATTTTCCTATGCTCCATATGAAAATATCAGGAAAATGGGTTGTACATGTGTATTATTTAGTTTGTATGCATTATGAATGAAGCAAGTATGAAGTTGCTGCACAAATACTTGGATGCAAGAGATGTCATACTACTGAAATCAGATTAGATCTAGTTCTGAGCCTTCCCTCACCAGGTGGATCAGATGTCCCAAATCAGGTATTCCCCAGGATGGAGCAAGAGTCCCTGGGGGAAGACACAGGCCAGAGCCACCTGAGAAAGAGCCTCCAGTCTTCAGCCCATTGTGGTCCCCTGATTTCTGAGACCAAGTGGCCTCTTGGAGGGCTCCCGGTGACAGCCAGTCAGCTGTGACCCTTGTGCTCAGGTATCCACCCCACTTCGCACCAGACGCTGACCCGGATCCTGCTGAGAGATAGCACCCCTGGAGGCAACACTGGGCACTGCACTTGGCAAATGACCACCTCTGTGTCGTCAGCAGCTCCGCCTCAGAGGCGCCCTCGTGTGGAACCATCCCAGCCTTTACATCCCTGAAACTCCAAGTGGGCCTCTGATGCCCCTGAAAGACAGGAGGCTGCTCCAGGCTTAGACACTGGCTGGATCGCTTTCGTTTAGATCCCTCCAAACAGGCAGATTAGTTTAAAATCTTGTGGATTTTCTCTGTTTCCTAAGATATAAATAAGATATCAAGGGCAGAGGGGTTGGAGGAGGGGAAGGGGAAGTTGCTAGGAAGGCCCGTCTGTCCCAGAGGATGGGCACAGGAAGCAGAGGTGAGGGTGGTGAGGTGAGCAGGGAGCAGGCGGGGTTTGTCAGGGCACTGTCCACACTCACTGACTCCTGTCACCTCCAGTGCCTTTGGGCCCCCTTCTGCATAGATCATCCTCAGAAGCCTGAATCTTCAACCAGAGCGAGCTGATTATCTAAAAGAGATGGCCAGACTTCTCAAGGTAAGCAGTCCACACTGGACAGTCTAAAAGAAAAGCCTCAATTGCTTAGGTTTATTGTAAAGCAGTAATTTAAATGCTCTCGCTGAATGCTGTGGTGACCACGGAGATGGGGCTGGTTGTGAAAATATGTGTTCTGAAATACGCACCTGGACATCCCCTGGCCTTTTGATGGGATGCTCCCAAGGCCATGCTCAGCTTTGCTTGATATCTAGCCAAATACAGAGACTTCTGGGGCCTCCTGTCTTGTATTTACGAAAGCCCATGGGTGCTTATCCCTCTCCTTCACATTGTTTCTTCATCTTTATATCATTGTCCCTTCCAGTTCTCTGGAATAAATATTCTTGCTTATGATTCAACGATGAATCCTGGCTTGTCTGCGATTGGATGAGGCACACCTTTGCAGAAGACTAGGAAGTCACGTTTTTATTGGAGAGTCTGGGACAGGGGAGGGCTCCATAATATTTCCCATCGGTAACACCTCACCAGGTAGAGTGAGCTTAGGGGTCAACACCACCTCCTCCAAAGGCTAAATGAGAGGTCTCTAGGCCCCGAGCTGTCCCAAGCCAGGTGCCTAAAGTCCACTGTTTCTGGGCAGAGGCCACCTTAAACAGGTAGAGCCCAGCCCCTTGTCCTTCAGCTCCATTATCTGCCCTATTTAAGGCCAATGGGAAGTTACCTCACATGACACCTGACTTCATTGGTCAGTGCTGCAAGCACCCTTCCCTGGAGGACCTAATCTTTTACTCCTCTCTTCCTCTCAACCCTTCCACTGTGCCCCCTGGAACTCCACCATTAGCAAATGACCCCAGATGTTCAACCTTCTCTCCATATGTTCTCTCTTCTCCCTTGCCTGAACCCACTCATTCATTCAGTTATTTAACAAACATTGGTTGAACCATTACTAAGACCATTGTTTTAGATGCTGGGGATACAGCAGTGAACAAAACACACAAACCTCTGCCTTGCATCCTAGTATTGAGAGAAAGAACACGTAACGTATGTTATGTCACGTGTGCTTAGTGCTGTAAAGAACAGTATAGCAGGGTAAGAGCCTAGAAAAGATGGTGTGGGGCAGTGTGGCTATCCCATACAGAGTGAAGAAAGGTCTTTCTGATAAAGTGAAAATGGAATCGAAGCCTTAGGAGGTGAGGGGAGTCACATGGCTCTGTGGGGAAGAGCTTTGAGGCAGAGAGAGAGAGAGAGTGAAAGGCCTTACAAACCGCTGGGAGATGTTTGGAGCTTTTTGTTGTTGTTTGTTTTTTTTTGAGACAGGGTCTCACTCTGTTGCTTAGGTTGGAGTGTAGTGGTGCAAACGTGGCTCACTACAGCCTTGACCTCCCAGGCTCAGGTGATCCTCCTGCCTCAGCCTCCCACGTAGTTAGAACTATAGGCATGCAAAACCATACCCACCTGATCTTTTGATATTTTGTAGAGATGAGGTTTTGCCACATTGCCTGGTATGGTCTTGAACTTCTGGGCTCAAGTGATCCACCTGTCTTGGACTCCCAAAGTGCTGGGATTACAGGGGTGAGCCACTGTGCCTGTCTGACTTTTGGATTTTAAGCAAAATGAGAAGTTGTTGGGAATGGTTTTGAGCAAAAGAGTGCCAAGGTCTGAGTTAAATTTTAAAAAGAGCACATTAGCTGCCATGGAGACAATGGGCAGACACAGCAAAACCAGACATGAAGCTATTGTGAAAGCCAGATGAGAGATGATAGACCAGGGAGTGGCGACGTCAGCCGTAAGAAGTGGTCAGGGTCTGTGTGTGTTCTGAAGGTGGAGCCAATAGATTTGCTGATAGAATGGATATAGGGTGTGAAGGAAAGAGAGACTCAAGGCTGACTCTAAGGTTTTTGGTCTCCATTCCATGAAAGAATGGAGCTGCCACCTACAGACATGGGGAAAACGGAAGGCGGTTCTGAAAGGAAAATCAAGAGACCTATTTTGAACGCACTCAGGAACAACAGTCACCCTAGCACTCCCACTGTGGGCTTGAACGCTGTTTCCCAGGTTTGCGGATCCACTGTCTGGGCAGAAAATGGACCAGACATCCTGGAGCATCTTGAAATATACCAGATAGCAGGGAAGTATCAAAGCGATCAGGAGCCTGTCAGAAGGACTAAGTAGCCAACTCGGAGGGGCGCCTGCTTGCTGAAAATGGGAAAATGTGAGCATCAAAAGGATAAAACCACACTGGATGGAAACATCATCGAATGTGTTTAATCCATAAATTTATGGGACACTAACATTGGTGTCTTAATTGGTCTGTTTTAGAGAATGATAGAGAATCAATTCATTGTTTTAAAAACTAGTTAAAAATGGAAGGAACAACCATTTTGAACTGCCTTTCCTGTACAAACTTTACCTCAGGGTAACCAAACAGTAGATGAGGGACATTTCTTTGCTTAGAAGGATCCCAGTTAATGAATGAAGAAGAATGATAGATTTTGTATGTCACCATCTGGCAATCCTCATGAGGTAATAATCCCAGGCAGTGAACATAAACTGCTCTAAATATGACAAAAAGAGAGAAAAGCAGACAATATGTGCCTATTGATGGGTGACCACACCACCACCTCTAGAATCCTAACACCAATTTGCAGATGCTAGAGCAGGGGGTGGGATGTGTTAGGCTATAGCGTGGGGTGCATTCAGCAAAATCCTAGGTAAGGAAAAGCCTCTAGGTCCTTGTTTCAACAAATAAATTGAAAAGAAAAAAGAGATGAAGAAAGAACCTGTAGATTAAAAGAGATGTAAAAGATGTATCATGCATTATACTGGGTGGGCCTTATTTGGATTCTGATTCAAGCTTACAAAAAAGTATGAGACAATGAGAGATTTAAACACCGACTGTGGCTGAGATGTTAAGATTTTTTAAATGAATGTAATGATGGCACGATAATTGTGTTTAGAAACGAGGCCTTATCTTTTCGAGATGCAAACTGAAATATATACAGATGAAATGATGCAACATCTATAGGACTGGCTTCAAAATAATTCAGGCTGGAGGGAAAAGAGACAAGACAGACCATGAGTTAGTAATTGCTGAACCTGCGTGATGGGCGTGATGATTCACTATGCCAGTCTGTCTTTCTAGTTTTGTGGATGTTAGAAATTCCCTACTATAAAAAGCAAAAAAAAAAAGAGAAAGGATAAGAAAGAAAAGAAAGAAAAAAGGGAGGAACGATGGGAAGAAGGAAGGGAGAAAAGATGGCAAGGAAGAAAGGAAAGCAAGGAGAAACTTCTGGATGTGTTAAGTTTGTGCTGCTAATTTCTCTTTTTTTTTGAGATGGAGTCTCGCTCTGTCGCCAGGCTGGAGTGCGGTGGTGCAATCTAGGCTCACTGCAACCTCCGCCTCCTGGGTTCAAGTGATTCTCCTGCCTTAGCCTCCCGAATAGCTGGGATTACAGGTGGCATTCTAACAGCCACCACGCCTGGCTAATTTTTGCATTTTTAGTAGAGATGGGGTTTCACTATGTTGGCCAGGATGGTCTCCATCTCCTGACCTTGTGATCTGCCCACCTCGACTTCCCAAAATGCTGGGATTACAGGCGAGAGCCACCAAGCCTGGCTGTGCTGTTAACTTTATGTTTGCACAGAGATGTTGCATAGGTAGTTGAGTAGTGGGGGGAATGAAGTTCAGGAGAGTATTAAGGTAGAGTCGAAAATTATGGAGTCTTAAATTGATAAATGTATTAAAATCACAGAACCTGTGAGATCACCTTAAAAATGAACATGAATAAGAGAAAAGAGATGTTACATGTTGCGGACCAGCCGTGGCACAACCCGTGGGTGTTCCTAAGCCCCAGTGGTGACGAGGGAATTAAGGAAAAAAAGACACAGACACAGAAATATAAATCATTAGCATGGGCCCAGGGGTTCTTCACAAGATGAGGACTGTGAAGACCCCGAGCTCTAGGCTCCACACATATTTACTGCAACACACATAGTTTGATCATATCACTTGAGGTGGGGTGATCATGGGATGAGTACATAAAATGGAACAGTTTACATCATCTACATTTAGTAGGGGGTATGTGGTTATTCTAAAAAGCTAAACTAGTATTGCATAAACAATAGATAATTATTGAGGTGCAGCTGCAGGAGTGTGGGAATGGGTAAGAATCAGCAAGTTCTGACCACAAGAGACTATCTCCTGAGCCCAGTCACCCATGGGGCAGGCGGGAGACCAGAGGATGCCACTCTTATCTCAACCAGCCCAGAGGCCTCCCGCAAGGCCCTTTAAGAGCCTGTGAGCAGGGTCCCCTCCTCCAGGCCACGAGACTCTTACTGAGGGGTTCAAGCAGCAGGAGGTTGAGCAACGGACCAGGTGTTCCAGTCTTCGATGGCCAAATGTTCCAGGGCTGTGATCAGCACTTTACAAGCTTTCTCACCAACCCAGCATTGTTTTACAGAGTACAAGCTGCACTCTTTGTTTGGCTAATACAATGCACAAACTTCTATAAACTCTAAATCTTAAAGTAAGGCTAACTTATTAAACAGAAGCAGATTAACTCTTTAGTAGATATGGGGTAGGTGTGCTCTCTATTATTTTGGCCTACAGTTACAGACTAAATCTTGGGCATTTCCAAAATTGAGAGGTAAGAAAGAAGAGGCAGAAAAGGGGCCCTGCAGTTGCAGTTCGAAAGGGGTGTTCTGGGGACCGATGTGTCGGACAGACATCATGTCATCAAGGGGAGGGGCATGCGTCATCATCTGTGTCAAATGCGGGCAGGGTGGAGCAGATGTGGCTGAGGGCTGAGGGCCTTAGGCAGAGAGGAGGTAACTGTTGACCTGGACCAGGGGAATTTTGGGGGAGTTGCGGGAGAAATCCTGGTGTGGATTCCTGAAGGCAGAGATGGAGATGGGAGCTATGAGCATTGTTGGGTTTTTAGGGGAGTCTGGAATAAAGATCAGCAGAGAAATGAGATAGAGGTATGGGTGGGGTGTGAGGCCAACAGGTTTTTTTTTTTTTTTTTTTAAGAGATGAGAGAAATTATAGCATGTTTTTTTCCAATGGAAGTGATGAGGGTAGACGAAGAGAAGAATAGAGGGAAAGAGAGAGAGAGAGATTGAGAGAGAACAGCAATCAGTGATAATGTGAGATGGGGACAGTTGTGATGATGTGAGACAGGGACAGTTGCTAGCCGGATGTTCCGGATCACCCAGTGGGCCTGAAACAGGTTTGTCGTCAGGTCAACTCTGATGCTTTTGGCGTCAGGGCACATGTATTTCACGGTCAGAGGCCTGAATACCACATCTAGGGTCTCCCCAGGGACCTCATGAAAGTGCTGATGCAGCTTCATACTCACGTGGCTATTCTGAATCTGTGTCCACAGTGAGGGGATGGGTTGAGCCCCAGGTGTGGGGCTCACAGACCAGCACGAGCTGTGTTAGCCCAGCTGAGCTCACTTGGAGCCACTTTCTTGGGCAACTTGTACATGTTCTTAGTAAATCCCTCACCTTTCACTCACTGGGTGGCACTGAGAAGCAACTGATGCCTTCCTGTTCCAATGGGAACGTGTGCCTGCTGTTCCCAGCAGGATCCCGACAGCTCCAGCTGTGCTCTTGCTCTGCCGCTCCTTGTAGCTGTCCATCGCTGAGGACAAAATGGTGAGGAGAGGCCAGATCACACAGACCACACATTGGGGAAGGGCTAGCGTTTGGTGCTGGGGCCTGTGCTGAGGCCAGGCTCTGCTGCGGCACAAGGGCAAGATGCTGCTTCTGGGTCTGCGGATGAGGCCAGAGGCAAGGCTGGGGTGGGGCTGGGAGCAGAGCAGGTGCTGGGATGGAGCAGCTGGAGAGTGCTGGTTGCTTGATCAACACAATGTCTCTCCCCACAAACATTTCCCTGCATTAAGTCTCATTTTATTTCCATCATGCTAATAATAAAAAGAAGCCTGGTAGCCCCTTGGGTACCAATCACAAGTATCACCGCTAGATTGAACCATTCTTCCTGGGTGTCTGCATTTGGTTCCTTCAGCACACAGAACGGAGCTCTGAGGACTCCTCCAGCCACTGCCCATGGCCATATCCCCAGGGAGGGCCCTCAGTGCAAGGTGTGGAGCAGTCATTCCAGTTTCCCACGCTCTGGTATTAGCTCTGGCTTAGGTAACCTGCCAGCTCTTCATTTCCCCAAGCAATCTGTCTCCTACTACAGCCTTTCAAAATGCCTCATGGCACATCGAAAGGCGCCCTGGACAGAGGGTCCAGAGAGCTACAGTTTGCTTCAAGCTCTGCACGGACCAGCCTTAGGCCTCCCTTCTTCAGGTTTTAACACATTTTTGTTCTAGGCATTGGAGATGCAGTAGTGAAAAAAGAAAATTCCTGCCTGCATAAAGTGTATATTCTAGTGGGGAAACAGATATTAAACATATTAAATCAAAATATGATGTGCCAGGCAGTGACAAGGTCTGTAAAGAGAAATACAACAGGATGGGGGCGGGGACGTGTGAGTGGCGTGTGTGTGTGCATGTGTGTGTGTGTGTGATTTTACATAAAGTGATCAGGGAAGGCTTCTAGGAGGAGATATTTAAGCAGAGGCCTGAAGGAGAAAGGCTTACCTGGGGAGAGCATTCCAGGCAGAAGAAACAGTGGGTGCAAAGGCCTTGAGGCTGAGCACACTTGATGTCCCAGGAAGAGCCGGGGCCCTGTGTGGCTGGCCAAGAGTGACCGAAGAGGAAGCTGGCAGGAGATGAGTTTCCAGAAGCGGGGACAAAGTGGAAGGTTGTGTAGCATCACGGGTCATTGGACGGTCTCTGGCTTTCACATCAGTCAGATGGGAAATATTGGAGGGGTTTGAGAAGTGGAGTTACATGTTTAAAAGAATTGCTCTGGTGCGGTGTGAAGAACAGGCTGTTGGGGGTGGGAAGAGGCAAGAGCAGCAGGAGCCAGGGCTCCGGTAAAAGCTGTCGTAATTACCCAGGTGAAAGATGTTGGTGCTTTGGAGGAGCTGGAGAAGAGATTGGATTTCTGGATAATTTTAGAAAGTCAGACAAGTTTTGCTGGCGACTTGCATGTGCAAGGGGAGGGGCAAAAGAGGAGTTGAGCATGATGTGGTCATCATTAGAGCTGTTCACAATTTTTTTTTTCTGCGATGGAGTCTTGCTCTGTCACCCAGGCTACAGTGTAGTGACATGATCTCAGCTTATTGCAACCTCAACCTCCCAGGTTCAAGCAATTCTCCTGCCTCAGCCTCCTGAGTAGCTGGTATTACAGGTACCCACCAGCATGACCGGCTAATTTTTGTATTTTTAATAGAGATAGGGTTTCCCCATGTTGGCCAGGTTGGTCTTAAACTCCTTACCTCGTGATCTGCCCGTCTCGGCCTCCCAAAGTGCTGGGATTATAGGCGTGAGCCACTGCGCCTGGCTGGTTGTTTTCTTTTTCGGGGGCTTAGTAGGTTTGCACTTCCAACCCTCCTTTGAGTTAGGTGTGGCCATACGACTTGCTTTGCCATATGACAAAATATGAGCAGAAGAGGCACAGGGGCTTCTGGGCAGAAGCATTTCACTGCAAGTGCAAGACCCTGCAACATGCCCCTTCCCCGTCTCAAAAAATATGAAATCATTTTGTCAAGATACAGCCTCCATCAGCCTTAGTCCCTCACTGAAATTGTTGAGTGAGGGACTCCTACCAACTCAGTCTGGACATGAGCAAAAACACAAACATTTGTTGTGTTAAGACTCTGAGATTTTGGGGTTCTTTGCTACGGAAGCATCACCTAATTTACACTGACAAATACAGATAATAGGATGAAAGTGTTTATTCTGAACAACTGGAAGATCGGACTTTTCATTTCTTGAGATGGAAAAGGCTATGGGAGCACATGGGAGCAACAGGTTTGAAGTGGGAGGATTAGGAATTTGCTTTTGGACATGCTAAGTTTGAACACATTAGGTATCCGAGTGCAGAGGTTGAGGCAGCAGTTGGGGAGGAAGGGGTCTGAAGTTCAGAGGAGGGTTCAGGATGGAAAGAATGCATTTGGAGTGGTAAACGTGAGGCCAAGGGGGATCACGAGGAAGTGAGTGTCAGTAGAGAAGAATGTGCGTAGCCTTGGGCACTCGAGTGAAGAGGCTCAACTGTGTGGAAGGCTGCGGATGGGTCATCTAAGATGAGGCCTCTCCACTGACCCTTGGATTTGCAATATGGAGTGATCAGTGACCTGAAGAGTAATTGTGGTGAAGTTGTGAGAATGAAACTGATTGAAGTGGGTTCAAGAAAGAATGAGAGGAGAGTGAGTGGAGTTTGAGTATAAATAATTCTTTTGGAGAGGATTGTTGTAATCGAATGGTGGGGGTATGAGATTTGAGGACGAGGAAATATTTTTAGTTTTACTATTTTTTAAGATGAGAGAAATTGTAGTACACATGTGTGTTTATGGGAATGACTCAGCAGAAAGACCGAAAATTTCGTATGTGAGAGAAGGACCAATTGATGAAGTGATGTTCTTGAGTGAGCGGGAGGATGGGATCCAGTGCATGGTGGAGGGCGGCACTTAGGAACACACAGCACTTCTCCCTCCCAGCAGGAGGCAAGGCAGGAAGGTGAGTGCAGATGCACGTGGGCTGACTGATGCTGAGAGTGTGGGTAGAACAGGCGGTTGTTCCGGATGATGGATAAGGTTTTTCTCAGCTCTTATAAATTTATTATTTCAAAACCAAACTTTTCATTGTAATCTTCAACTCTTTCCTATTCTTCATCTTGCCGATCCAGATGGTCATTAGGCTCTGTTGTTTTCATCTGCTGAGTGGGTCGTTTCTGTAACGCCCGTTCTCACCTGACTGTGGGGCAGCCCTTTCAGCTCAGTGTGTTGGAAGGGCTCTGCTCTGTAGCTGGCCGAATGGAATTTGAAGCTAACCCGAATCTATCAGTCATTTGATGGCCCTAGCAGGGAAGTATTCCAATAAAATCGGGACAATAATATGCTTACCCCACAGGCCCATTTAGAGAATTAAGATAAAAATCAGGTGCCAAGCGCTCAGCATTTCCCTGGCAATTATGAGTTTCAGCTGTTGGTATCTTCATCCACCATCACCGCTGTATTTCAGGGTGAGCTTTCTATAGAGCAGGTCGCTGTTTTAGAACCTATGACTCTGCCAGCTGCCTGGATCAAATTTGAATTTTTTCACCTGTTAAACCAAGGACTTGATGATCTGGCCCCAAATTCCTTTTTTTTTTGCCCCATGTCCCAGCATTTCTCTTTCACATTCTTTTATTTCAGACACCTAACTAGCCCTTCTCCAACCTATATCCTTTTTTTTTAGTTCCACGATTTTACAGAAGATATCTTCTTGCCAATCCTGGCAAAATCCTGCCCATTCTTTAAGATTTAATACATCACATTTTCCTGCAGTACTTTCTGGATTTCCTTTCAGACACCTCTGGTCCCCAGGGTGGCTCCTTCTTAGGCCCATTTTCTAAGCTTGTCTGGCTGTCCTCCCACTATGAGCTCTTTGGGAGCAGGAGCTCTGTTTAGTTCCATTCTTTATTTTTGGTGCCTTGAACAGTACCCGGCACCAATAAACACATGAAGGAATGACTGCATTCCTATTCCTTCCTTTGTTTCTATCTCTTTCCTAGCCCTAAGGTTGCACATTGTTGATGACCTGTTTCCCCGTCACGCTATTGATGCCGTGGGAAACAACACATTATCTTTATTTCTCCCTACTTCACCAGAGCCTAACACGCAGTGGCTCCATCTCGGCTCACTGCAATTTCTGCTTCCAGGGTTCCAGCGATTCTTGGGGCTCAGCCTCATGAGTAGCTGGGATTACAGGCATGCACCACCACGCCCAACTAATTTTTGTATATTTAGTAGAGAGGGGGTTTCGCCATGTTGGCTAGGCTGGTCTGGAACTCCTGACCTCGTGATCCGCCCGCCTCTCTCTCCCAAAGTGTTGGGATTACAAGCGAGCCTCCGCGCCGGCCTCCATAAATGTTTAATGGATAAAACAATGAAAGGACCAGCCGCCTCCCAAATGCAGATCTCGAGGCGGCCTCCAGGTGGCGCTCGCCGCTCGGAAAGCTGGAAGTCGACGCCCTGCAGCTCGGACCGGCGTCTGGGAGGTGGTGGCCTCCGCACCCGCCCAGCGTGCAGCTCCGGGCGGCCCTCTCCCCGGGTATAGGTGGCGAGGACGTCAGGACTGACCCTCCGTCTCCTCCCGGAGGGCGCTCAGCCTGCGTCAGGGGCCCTGTCCCCGCTGTGCTCTTGGACCTCGCAGACATTTTAGGAACTGGGGAGTGAGAAGGGGGCCGCCTTCTGGTGCCCCTTGGGCAACACCTAAACCGCGGGTACTTGCTGGTGGGGGAGTCAGCTGTCTGCTGGCGGCTGTCACAGCTGCAAAACGCCACACACAAAATGTTATTTACCTGTCAGAATAATGATAGTGTGAGCAAGTGCGTGGCATGTCCAGCACTTTTCTAAATGCTCAGTAAACATTAGCTCAAAGGTACATGAGATAATACAAAATAAAAATTTCCACTTTATAATGAGGAAACTCAGGGGCAGAGGTTGGATAACTTGGCCAAGATGGTCCATTTAGCAGTGGCAGAGGCGGGATTGGAATCCAGGTGGTCTATACCAGAGCGGGCAGAAGCTCCTTTAATGCAGCCCTGCATTCCTCTCACTGTCCAGCAGGGCGACCAGCCGCAGTCCAGCCGGCTGGTGCTTAGCTAGCCAGACACCATTTATTAAGCATCATTTATTTATGTGCCAAACTCCTTGCTTAGTGTTGGGGATGAGCAGGTAAAGAGGAGAAAGTGTCTCTCTTTCAGGAGCCTCCAGGCTGTCAAGGGAGACCAAAGTGTTGGGGGGAGGGTCGTGCCAAGCAGTAATGATGGACAGTAGCAGGTGCCCACAGGAGGAGCCATGGCAAAGGAGATGCTGGTCTTCCCAGGCAGCCCACCTGGCATTTTTCCTGTGGGCATTTTTTGGGGGAGGCATGGGGGCACCGGTGCTCTAGCCTTGGTTCTGAGAACCTGTCCAGGCCCGAGTCCCTCTAGGGCTTCGGCATCCCCCCACTCCAGTCTTGTCTTTGAATTGCTGCACAGTGGCTGAGACCCTCGTTCTTAGTGACTCACCTCTCTGGTGCTACCTGCTTGCCTACTTTCTGAATATCAGGGACTGTGCTCCACTTGTTTCTTAGACACCAGACACTTTGCTCCCATCCTCCTACTCGTTCCCATCCCCAGCCTGGTCCCATCATCAACAGTCATAGCTTGCCTGATCTTCCCCTAAACTCTGATTTTTGTGGCCTCAGACCTGCCAGGCCCTGTCCTTCTGGTTCAATCACATTTCTACCTCTACTCCAACTGGTGGTGTCTGTAAGACTCGCAGTTGCCAGACTCTTTCCTTTTCTTTTGATACCCCAGTCCCCTGCTGACTCCTCCACCCATCCTAGAGGCCTTCTTGGTTTATCACTTGAGCCACTTTTTTTTTTTTTTTTTTTGAGACAGAGTCTCGCTCCATTGCCAGGCACCAGGTTGGAGTGCAGTGGCACGATCTCGGCTCACTGCAACCTCCGCCTCCCGGGTTCAAGCAATTCTCCTGCCTCAGCCTCCAGAGTAGCTGGAACTACAGGCACGCGCCACCACACCCAGCTAACTTCTGTATTTTTAGTAGAGACAGGGTTTCACCATGTTGGCCAGGATGGACTCGACCTCTTGACCTTGTGATCTGCCCACCTCAGCCTCCCAAAGTGCTTGGATTACAGGCGTGAGCCACCACGCCCGGCTGAACCACTTTCTTGTTGGCCCCTCAACTTTTCTGTCTCCTTGTAAACACTTGCACTAGAAACCCCCTCCTTTTTCACTTCTTCACCTGGGGTGCTCAGGGATGCTGCAGAAATTCATACAGCTGGCAGGTTGGTGCAGTCCTGGCCACATGATTTTCAGGCCCCAGTGTAAAATGAACATGTGGGACCAGGCACAGTGACTCACACCTGTAATCCCAGCACTTTCAGAGGCAATGCGGGAGGATTACTTGAGGCCATGAGTTTGAGATCAGCCTGGGCAATATAGTGAAACCCTGTCTCTGCCAAAAATTAAAAAAAATAAGCCAGCCATGGTGGTGCGTGACTGTAGTTTGAGCTACTCAGGAGGCTGGGGTGGGAGGATGGCTTAAGCCGAGAAGATTGAGGTTGCAGTGAGCTGTGATTGCACCACTGCTGGAGTGCAGTGATACCTAGGTGACAGTGATACCTTGTCTCTGAAAAACAAACAAACAAACAAATAAAATGAACACATGGGGCCCTTGTCCAAAAATTTTAAGAATTTCAAGATGACAACTGTAGACAGCACTTAAACCAAGTTCAGGGTCCTTGTACATGTGGAGCCTGTGTGGCTGCATGGATCATACTCCCTTGAATCTCTGGGCTATGACCCTCACCTTCTCAGAGCTTCCAGGGCTATCTGATTACCCTGAAGTCTCAGACTTGTGGTCTCCCCTGTCCTCCCAAGTGGCCTGCCTCAGCTGTCCCAACTGGTCCCATCCCAGTCCCAGACAGCATCCCCTGCCACCTCCCTTGCATTTGCACAGGCTTTCGAGAGTGGAGGAGGAAGCCTGGAGCTCCCAACAGTGGGAAAGACACCTGGGCCAGGTGATGTGGTTGACAATGACTGAGGATGTTTTCAGGGATCCCTTCAGAGGCTGGTGTCCTTGCCTGCATGGGGGACTGGATCTAGAAGGCCAGAGAGAAGACGGAGGGTAGGGAAGGAACCGATGAGCAGGTGCCTTCCTGTTCTGACTAACTGAATCTAATCCTCTAGGGCCTTTTATTTTTCCCATTTCATAACTGTAGAGATGAAGAAACAGGCTCAAAAAGTTTAAGCAGCTTGTGAGGCCACACAGCCAGTAACGGTGGCAGTGGGCTTTAAGGCTGGGTTGGTGTGAGGGCAAAATCCCACCCTTTCCCCCTTGAATCTCTCTTTCCTAAGGGGCAGAGCTAGGCCTTGACAGTTATTCCCTAATCAAATCCAACTTCCTCTCCTGTCCCCTCTCTCTGCTGCCGCCATCACATTGATTACCTCCTGAGGAAATTTAATCTCATCCTCAGAACCTGCCAAGCTGAACACTTCTGTCGGCTGATGATAAAAATAAAAATACCCAGCTCTCAGAAAGAAAAAGTCACTCAGCTGTTGTATGACAGTCCCTCCTCATCTGAACCTCACCTTTCCAGAGTGGGAAAGAATTTCGTCTCTCTCTGCTCCCCACGCGCCCCTGGCCCCGGTTCCCTCTGGGCATCTCTCACCCCTTCATCCCCCATTTGAAACTTTACCACCAGCCTTGTCAGGCCACGGGGGGGCCACCTGTTTTTCTATCTTACTTCATGCCCCTTTCTTTCTTTTCTTTTTCTTTTTTTTTTTTTGAGATGAAGTCTCACTCTGCTGCCCAGGCTGGAGTGCAGTGGTGCGATCTCAGCTCACTGCAACCTCCACCTCCCAGGGACAAGTGATTCTCTTGCCTCAGCCTCCCAGGTACCTGGGAGTACAGGTGCACGCCTGGGACTACAGGTGCACGCCAAGTAGCTGGGACAAGTAGCTGGGACTACAGGTACACGCCACCACACCTGACTAATTTTTCTATTTTTAGTAGAGACAGGCTTTTGCCATGTTGCCCAAGCTGGCCTTAAACAATACACTGACCTCAAGCGATCGGCCCGCCTCATCCTCCCAAAGTGCCCGACCACCCCCTTGCCTTTTGATTGTGCTTCAGCCAGTGCCCCTTCTGAGGCAGGTGAAAGTGGTATTTAGCAGACTCTTGGAAATGAGATCGCTGACCAGATACTTGATAACATTAGGAATTTTTGTTATCTATGTATGGTGAAGGCATTGGGGATATATATGAATCAGTTTTTGAGATATAGCTCAAAATATTAATTGATGAAACCAAATGATATTTGGGATTTGCCTCAAAATAATATCAGAGGAGGGAAATAAGTAGGGTTTTTTGGGTAAAACAAGATTGACTATAAATTGATGGTCGCTGAACCTTGGTGATGGGTACATGAGGGTTCGTTGTGGTATTTTATCTACTTTTGAATTTGTCTAAATTTCTCCATGAAAAAATTTTTAAAAAATGTTAGCCATTAAAATGAAAGACAGGCTGGCATGGTGGCTCTTGTCTGTAATCCCAGCACTTTGGGAGGCTGAGGCAGGCAGATCACAAGGTCAGGAGTTCGAGGCCAGCCTGACCAAGATGGTGAAACCCCATCTCTACTAAAAATACAAAAATTAGCCGGTGTCGTGATGCATGCCTGTAATTCCAGTTACTCGGGAGGCTGAGGCAGGAGAATCACTTGAACCCGGGAGGCAGAGGTTGCAGTGCACTGAGATCGCACCATTGCACTCCAGCCCGGGGTGACAGAGCAAGACTCTGTCTCAAAAAAAAGAAAGAAAGAAAGAAAGACAGTAAACTCAAGAGCTCTGTGTATGTGAGAGTGGGAATGGGGTGGGCAGGACTGGGAAGGGGCCTAAAGTAGGTGAGTGCAACAAGGCAAAGTAACAGCACATTTCTGCTTTCCTAGAATAAGTTTGTAACCAGCCACAGCTCTCCCAGCCCTGCCCCAGCCCCGCTGTCCTCAGCCATGACTAGGAGGAGCCCAGTGTCCCCCTCTGGGAGCCCCCCTCCTCCACCATGTCTTGCTGGAATCCCGGGGGCCTATGCAGGCCTGAATGGGGCTCCCCCAGACCTCTGTCTAAGGAAGCCATACTCCGGCCAGCTTCATGGCTGTGTCTGCTCTTTCCCTCTCTGGCTGTTGCCAGGTGAAGGCCCCTTACCTTGGCTTCTGTTGCTTCCTTTTCCAGCAAAGGGTGCTTCTCTGGGTGGGACTTCAGAAAGAGACTGACCCCATAGCGCCTCCCGCTTCTAGGGTCCACTCTGCCCAGGTAGCCTCTCTTGTTCTCTCAGGGTGCAACTCCGAGCTGTGGTTTTATGAGCCCTGCTCTGGACTTGGTGGGGCCGGCCCCTTCCCATGGGACAAGAAGTTTGTGGGCTGTGTCTGTGTGCCACCCAGGGGCAATCCTCCTTTTGGTCCATGGTTTGTAATCCAGGGCCTAAAATTTCCTGCTCAAATGTCCCAGCCTCTTCCAGGGCCTCATGAACCTCTTCCCACCTGCCCCATCTGCGGTGAGCTCACCGAGGCCTCAGGGATAGCTAAGGGGTGGCTCTTGTTAGTGGCCTTTGTACAGAGATGGGCATGCAGGCTGAAGTGTTTGTTCAGTGCCTGCTAGTGGACCTGAGGGTGGGAAGAGAAGGCGGGGTGCTGGCCAACCGCCTTCATTTATACTCTTGCCAATGTTAGAGGCAGATGTGGGCCTGGGGTCCCTTTGGGAAAAGGAAAAATGTGATTCCTTTTTCCAACTGTGTTCCCCCTTTCCTTACCCTTCTTTTCTTGTAGAATGGATTAACAGGTTTTTCTCAGAAAAACACACCAACCAACAAATGAATAAAAAGCCAACACCCCAAACTATACATACAAAACAATAGGCCCAACCCACACACCCAGAAATCGGACACTCAACAGGCCATTCTGTCAACAAGCTCTGAAAGGATACTCTTTTAAGAGGTTTTGGAGGTAGGGCTAACCTTGGAAGGTGACAATAGGGACTGATACTTGCCTCAGGCTGGTGGGGCCAAAGGGCATATAGAGGAGAAGACAATGGAAGTGAGCCTTTTTGGGTTATTTGGTGGTTGGCAGCTTGAAGCTTTCTCCTTCCAGGGCTAAGGTTTCTAAGCTATTGTTCGCTGCAGAGCCTCCTCTTCAAATGTAAGCTTACCTGGAGATCCAGTATGAGAAACAACTGTTAGTGGAGATATTCTGGTGAAGACAGGGTTGGGGGTAAGGATACTGTCCCACTTGGTGACCTGCCTACTTATGCCCAAGAAACAAGTTGAAAACTCCCACATCTAGGAAAACGTGAAGGTCAGATGAGGGAAGTGCAGGTCAGGCTGCATCAGGCTGTTCCTCAGCAGCTCAGGGACAAAGTGAAAGCAAAGGACACCAATGCTGGGCGCTTGGGACAGCATCCTGTTCTCCTCATGCGGTGGTCCGTGCCAGCACACATAGGCAGTTTTCTGCCTTTAAATAAGATAACATAAGAAGCTCTTTGTAAAGTGTAAAGAACTGAGCACACATTAAGTGATTTCTACCAGTGAAAGGGTAGGTATGAGTGTTTGGGACTGGCTGTTCATCTCAGGGCCGACCATTGTCGTCTTGTTCACTCTCCCTGTGCTGGTTATGAAGCTGATGTCTCTAAGCTCAGACCCACCTATCTGTACTCTCTTCCCTGTGATTCTGGGGCTGGGACTCAGTGAACTACATTACTCTATGGCCAGCTGGCTCCATGTGGGGCTCTGTCAGTAAGGAGGGATGGCAAATTCTCAGGAGGGAGCGGGGACTTGCCTCTTCCTCACTGCTTCTCGTCCCTGTGAGCATCACCCCAACAATGACTCTTGACCTTGCAGTCACAGTTTACCTCAATAGCCATGGGTTCCAGTCTCCAACTTTTTTTCTGGACTCTCAAATCCAGCCTCAGAGATACTGTGCAGTTGCCGCTCCCTGGAGTTCTGGGTCCCAGCTCTGCAGGGCTCCTCTTCCAAGCTTCTAAATGATTACAACCCCAGTATCTTCCCTGTGTTCTTCAGCCCCAGAGGTAGAGCTGCCTCTGGCAGTTACCATCCCTGTGTTTATCTTGATATTTCCTTTTTGCCTTTCAGCCTCTAATACCTGATCACCCAATTGCCTATATTAAATTCTCTCTGTTAAAATACAGGTCTGTTTCCTGGTTTCCTAACTAGACCTGACTGATAACAGGCATTGCCTGCGAAGCACATCAGGGTGTAGCCTTCCCTCACAGGGCTGCTCCAAGAAGCCTGATCTCAGAAATCCTGCCAGAGGCCCCAACAGTCAACCACTGTGGTAAAAAGACTCCCTCATCACAGGAAAGCCCCTAATCTAAGGCAATGTTGATAAACAAACTGACTCCAGCAGGGAGGGTTTAATTTAAGAAAGCCAGTGGGGACCCTAAGTCTTTTCATTCCAATCAAAGCTGTCAAAGCCAGTTACCATCAGAGCCAGTCAGGTGGCCCCAAAGCCGCCATCTACCCGGCAGCTGTCCTATCACCACGGAAACCACAAGTTGGTGAACAGGGCCCCAAGGAACCCGGCTGAAACTCAGCTGCTTGACATATTTGTCATTATCGAGTCTGGCAGAGTACAGCATCTCTTGCAAGAGTGATTCCCTGAAACTTCTACTGCTTCAACCTCTCTCCCCATTGTTTCCCAAATAGGGAATATGCCCACCTCTGTGAAAGACGTGTGCTGGCAGGCACATCAGGCACAAGAGGAGGCATTTGATTACTCAACAACAGACAAGGCAACTATCTGCTCATTGGCACCAGGACTAGCATTTTTGGGGCACCCCCACCTGCTTTTCCAGGCGCCCATGTCTTTGGGCTGTCTAGGTCCTGGAATGGTGGTCATCAAGTCTGCTTACCCTCCCTGTCCAGAAGCACCAGTGGAGCATGCTTTATAACTACCCTTTCCTCTCTCTGAATTGAATTGGATGTCATCACCCTGCAAATGACCAAACAAATCCCCATTTTATTGATGACTGATAACTTCAAACGTGACAAGAGGATTCATTCCCTTACGCAATCATTCCACAAATTATCACTGAGCATCTCCTGTGTGCCAGGCACCAGGCTGGGCATTAGGATCAATCCTAATAATTCTTAGGTAATGGATGTTGCCAATGGGCACTTAGTTAGGATGATCAGGGAGGGCAGTTCTGAGAAGGGGACATATGAGCTGTGTTCCAGTTATCTATTGCTGTGTGACAAACTGCCCCAAAACTTAATGGCTTAAAATAATGACAGAAATTGGCCGGGCGCGGTGGCTCAAGCCTGTAATCCCAGCACTTTGGGAGGCCAAGGCGGGTGGATCACGAGGTCAAGAGATCGAGACCATCCTGGTCAACATGGTGAAACCCCGTCTCTACTAATACAAAAAACTAGCTGGGCATGGTGGCGCGTGCCTGTAATCCCAGCTACTCAGGAGGCTGAGGCAGGAGAATTGCCTGAACCCAGGAGGCGGAGGTTGCAGTGAGCCGAGATCGCGCCATTGCACTCCAGCATGGGTAACGAGCGAAACTCCGTCTCAAAAAAAAAAAAAAAAAAAAAAAAAAAAAAATAATGACAGAAATTACATTGCTCATGAATTTGCAATTTAGGCAGGTGGGGACAGCATGTCTCTGCTCTACCTAGCATCAGCTGAAAGTGGGAGCTGGAATCAGCTGGAGGTTTCCTCACTTACATGTCTAGTGGTTGTTGCTGGCTGAGGTTGGTTGTTGCTGGCTGAGGTTGGCTGTTGGCAAGGACCTCTGCCAGGTCTGTTCACTGAGACACCTGCATGTGGTGCATGAGTTTGTCACAGCATGATGGCTGGGTTCCCAGGGTGAGCCTCACAAGACAGAGACCCAGGTGGAGGCTGTACCAGCTATAGTTACACAGTCACTTCTGCACCATTTAATTCATTAGTAGCAAGTCACTGAGGCCAGTCCATGTTCAAGAAGAGGGGAAATGGATTCCACCTTTTTGTAGGATAGAAAAGAATTTGTGGACATGTTTTCAAAAGACCACAAAATATGACCTAAAGAAATCAACAGAAGAACATTCCAGGAAGATGTATAAAGTCTCTGAGGCTGGACAGGCTTGATGTGTTTAAGGAAATGAAAGGCCAGAGAGGCTTGAGCGCAACCAGGGCAGAAGGTAAGATTTGAGGTTAGAGGTGGACAGAAGCCATATTAGGCAACTGTAGGAGTTTGGATTTTATTCTGGATGAAGTAAGGGCTGTTAAAAGATTTAAGGTTTGTATTCACTTCTTGAAAGGATCACTCCAGCTAATATGCAGAGAATGGATTGAGGTGAGATAGGAATAGAAAAAGCTAGTTAGGACGCTATTGGAGTGGTTCAGGGAGGAGCAGTGATGGCTTGGACAAGAATGTTGGCACTAGAGATGAAGAGAAGTAGATAGAAACGGTGGAAGGAAACAAACAAGTCTACCAAGAGACTGAACGCGAACAAGTCTACCGAGAGACCGAACGGGAACAAGTCTACCGAGAGACGGAACGCGAGCAAGTCTACCGAGAGACGGAACGCGGGCAAGTCTGCCGAGAGACCGAGTGCGAACAAGTCTGCCGAGAGACCGAATGGGAACAAGTCTGCCAAGAGACCAAGAGACAAGAGTTCTTCTTGATAGAAGAGAAGGAAAAGAAGACAGGAAACAAGAAGAACTCTTGTGTTTTAGGCTCAAGTGTCCATCTTGATGGTGGAGCGCTTTCCTGTGATTGGAAGACTAAGGGAGGAACTCATTGATATGGACAAAAGGTAAAATCCAGAGTCCAGTTTTAGGCATATTGAACTTGAGATGTTTGTGGGATATATTGATGGCAAGAAGTAGACATTTGGATATATGAGCCTGAAACTCAGTGGAGAGCTTGAGACTGGAAATATAAATTTGGGAATTATCAGCATATGGATGGTATTTAAAGCCATAGGCCTGGGTGAGGTAACCTGGGAAAAGTCTGAGAGAACAAGAGTGTGGAGACTGAGCCCTGTAAAGGGTAGCCCACCAAGGAGACTGAAAAGGAATGGCCAAAAAAGACAGCAGGGAAACTTGGGCACTGGGTGTTACAGATACTTGAGAAAGTATTGGTCTGAATGACTTTTAAGGCTCCTCTAGATATGAATTTCTATAACTTTATGAACATTTCAAATCTCTTCAAGCTGGGAAATTCTGTCTCTATTGCATCTTTGGAATAACGAACTTCCTGAAGAATCACTGGGTCTCTTCAAAGAATGAAAATGGATTCTCAGCAATGTGGAGTCTTGCGCCTGGGTCCTAAAGTGATCAGGGGTAAGGTTGAGCCCAGGACAAAATGAGGACCTGCCGGAGGGAAGCTAGGGCAGCACAGTAAGTGGCAAAAAAAATACGAGTGAAGTTATTTGACTATCCTCTTCCAGTAGGGGCGGCTGAGCTGTGGCAGACCCCAGGGCAGTTGGGACAAATGACAGCCCTGTCTCTAGACAGGGACATACATAGGCCCTGACCCTTGCTTTTTTCCCTTTTGGGGCCCTCTCTGAATCTCCACTCCATGTGCAGGGTTGACCTGTTACCTTGAGGAACTCTAAGATTTGCATCAATGGAGTTGTGTGAGGGCTCTGTGGCTTGGGCCCTGTCCAGGAGGGCAGCCTGACAATTGGATTGTTTCTGCCGGCTGGTGCCATTGTGTGATATTGAGTCACCAGAATGGTGCTGACACACTGCTTTTGGGTGATCCTCTCATCAGGCACAGGATGAGTTCAGGGTACTGGGCTATTGATGGTCAGCTGTTAGCACCTGGGCTGGGCTGTGTGTGGGGGCCCGTGCCTCAGCTCTCACCTGCTCATGTTCCTCCATGGTACCATCTCTGACTTGTAGCACTCAAAGGCATAGGAATGCGGCAGCCTCCTTCACCTTGTATATCCATCCCCTTGCTGCTGGCACCTAAGGTTGTCACCCCATGCCCTCCTCAGTCTCTGTACCACACATCAGGAAGTCCTCCAGTGGTGGCTGTGCCTGCCTTCTCTGAGGCCTTTAAAGACCCTGGCTTTGCCACACCAGCAGGGTCTTCCAACCAGTGCCTTGCCTCCAAATGATATGGCGATGTTTTGCTTTCCCAGGTCGATCTCAAGCCATTCCCAACAAGGAATGGACATCCTTGTGTGAACAACACAGTTTCTCTTGCTCCAAACACGTCTTCTTGTGTTTGCTCCCTTTTGGTGGTGGTGTGCAGAAGCGGAGGTGCAGGAAATGTGGAAAGAGACTACATTCTAAGAAAGTAGTGATATACGTGGTTGGAAGGTGTGTCATTTATATTAACACTATAAAACCCCAAATGAAAAATAAGTAATCATTCATACTATCCTGAGTATTCTGGGAGAGGCTTGCATTTTTGGTCATCATTAATGAAGGACAGAAACAACCTCTGACAGAGCGGTTGGATGCCAGTATTTGCAGGTGCCATGACAAACGATGCAGCACCATCAGTAAAGATGCAACCAGCTTTACACAAATGGCATCAGAGACCTGCAGAGGCAAAAAACCAAAACCAAAACCATATTGTTTCAATAGAAACAGATTCCAAGAGCCATGACATTGTGAGTGACAACAATGTTGCTGCCTCTTTCTTACCACAGGAAATAAAACATTAACCAAAAGAGCATGGGCAGATGTTTCCTGGATCTGAACAGGAATAGCTGCTGTCTGGACTCTATGAAGAATCTTCACATGCTGTGATAGAACAATAAACACATGTGTAAGTACCTTTTCTCTACAGATTATTCTAATCTTTATTGACAAATGTGAACACCTCACATAGAACTGCACATTTTGAAACACCTCTTTAAATTAAATTGTTTAGATAGACAAGGGTCCTATAAAATATTTTTTCAGGGCTTTGTATACTAGGGGTGGCCCTGGTTACTGGTGATCTTGAAAATACTGTCTCAGTGGCCTGGTGGTGATAAATACCTCACTGGAGTAAGTACAAGGGGAGTGAGAAGAGAGAAAAATTAGAGACAATGAATATAGACAAGTTAATGCAAAAGACTTTTTCTGTAAATAAGAACAAAGAAATGAGGCAGAAGTTGGAGGGGTGTGGGGTCCAGAGTGTGTTTTCCTTTTAGATGCATTCATGTATTTTGTTAGGAATTGTCCAGTGGAGGGAGGAAATTGATGCTTTAGGGAAAGGAGAGAGAAAGAGAGAGAGAGAGAGAGAAAGAGAGATAGAGAGAGACACACAGAGAGAGACAGAGAGAGAGAGAGAGACAAAGAAAAAGACAGACAGAGAGAGAGAAGCAGAGTGATTTTCTTAAGCAGGAAAGAGGGGATGGGAGTCTGATGGGAGAAGTAGAGGGATATCCTCAGAGAGGAGCCATGACACTTCAGTCACTCAGATGGTGGGAAGTCAAAGGACGTGGGTGTAGATGCAGTGGGTGTGCAGATGCGGTGGATGTGCAGGTGCGGCGGTGCCAGCTTGCAAAAGCTCCCAGTGCTTCTATTTCTTTTGTGAAATGGGAATCAAGTTTATCACGGAGGGAGTGAGTAGGTTGCGGAAAAGGTGTCTTATGTTTGAGGAGTGAGGAGAAGGTGTCAAATAATCATCCAGGTGAGCAGGTTAGTGAGCAGCATGAAACTGTTATTGGATTGCTGGCCACAGTAATGACCATTTGAGACCTAATGACAAGATCAGTTGGATCAATCAGTCGGGTTGTCATTGTTGTTTTCTCTCCCCACATACAGCTGCACAGGGGCCAGTGTGGAACAGGCACAGAATTTGATTTCACCAGGGTTGAGGTGCTGGTTATCACCTCTTGCCTCTCAGTACCAAATCCACCTTCATTGCTTGCTTGTGATATTGGAATCTTTCCCCTTGGTTAGCTAGCATGATATTATATGCTTCATCAGTAGGGGATACCAGAGGATGAACAGTATTTCCTAGTTTAATGTGTGTGTGTGTTTGTGTTTCTTTTTCCTAGCCAGGCTTTTGTAGTGCACAGTGACCAGCAGCGTATGTTCCCGTAGGCATCTTCTCCCAGGACCCCAGAAGGTGAATTGCCAATGAGTCCTGCCAGCAGCGCCCTCAGTGACTTCACTGCCTAGTAAGCCATGGCTGTGTATTTCCCATCAAGGTCTGGATCTTGGCTCGGGTAGTGGGGGCTTCTCTTCCATAGTCATTCCACCTCGTGTGCTCTGCCTCAGCCTGGGGATAGTGGCCGCTCCCTGTACATGCCGGTTCTCTATTTTTGTTGTAGTTGTTGTTGGAGACACTCTTGCTCTGTTGCCCAGGCTGGAGTGCAGTGGCAGTGGTATAACCTCGGCTCACTGCAACCTCTGCCTCCCAGGTTCCAGCGCTTCTCCTGCCTCAGCCTCCTGAGTAGCTGAGATTACAGGCGCGTGCCACCGTGCTCGGATAATTTTTTGTATTTTCAGCAGAGACAGGGTTTCACTGTGTTAGCCAGGTTGGTCGTGATCTCCCGACCTTGTGATCTGCCTGCCTCAGCCTCCCAAAGTTCTGGGCTTTCAGGCATGAGCCACCACACTTAGCCCAATAATTTTTTATATTAAACTTTCTTCAACCAAATTATGGTTTCTCTCTTATTTGGACCCTGGGTGAAACAGTTGGGGTTTTAAAGTGAAGAATTGTCAAAGTGATGTTTATCACTTCTTTTCATTTCTGTATTTTTATTGCTCCTACTTTCTGTCTCCTTCCTCAGTAACATAGAAAGTTGTTCAAATGTCTCCATAAAACAAAATGGAAGCCATAGTTGGCTTCTTATCTTCCTTTAGTTACTGCTGTGTTTAATTTTACAATCAAGTTCCTCAAAAGAGTATACTCTGAATCTGTGGTAGAAAGAACTGTTGTTCCCAACTCCTGGTTTCCCTCTATAACAGGGTGACACAGCCCTGCCCGTGGTGTGACTTGCCCATCCTCCCTGAAGGGACGTGTGCACATCCCTGCTCCACCGATGTGGGCTTGGCCTTAATTGTTGCTTTGATCCATGGAACGTGGGTGGCAGTGACAAAGCACCAGTTCTAAACACAAGGTTTATGAGTCAAGGCATATTTTGGTTCATCCCTCTCAAGCTTCTGCTCTCTGCCATGAGAAAAGCATGTCCCACAGTATGGCTGCTTTTTAGGCCTGGGACCTGGAATGACAAGACAGGCGGAGGCCAGCTGAGGGCCTGCTCTGTGGATAGGGTTGTGACTACCCTCCTGCTCTTTTCTGTCTCAGGTTCAGGAATTAAGAAAAGCAACAAAAATATTCCGAGATTTTATTAGACTTTCAAAACTTTGAGTGTTACTCATATTTCATCCTTAGTTGCTGAAGAAATGACTTTCATACCTAGGAGACACTTAAGGGGGTACGTTCTCAATGAAGTGACAGCCATGGGGGAGGGAAAGGCTGATGCATGTAAGAACTTCAAGGTCCTGGCATCTCAGGACAGGTGTTTAGGAGTCCTGTTTACATAAATAAAATAGGTAGAGAGGATATTGAAACAGAGGCTGGGCCCTAAACTCTAGTGTATTAATTTGCTAGAGCCGCCATAACAAAATACCACAAGTGAGTGGATGAAACACTGGCATTGGTTATCTCACAGCTCCTGAGGCAAGACTTCAGAAACCAAAGTGTTGGCGGGGTTGGTTCCTTCTGAGGGCAGGGAGGGAAGGGTCCGTTCTAGGCGTCTCTCCTTGGTCTATCAACAGCTGTCTCCTTGTTAGTATTGTATTCCTGCTGTACGTGTGTCTTTCTCCATATTTCTCCTTTCTATAAGGACACTGGTCATATCGGATTAAGGCTCACTCCTTAATGACTTCATTTTAACTTAATGATCTCTCTAATGACCCTATATCCAAATAAGCTCACATTCTGAGGTACTGATAGAACTACAACATGAATTTTTGCAGAGACAGCATTCAACCCATAAAAACTAGGATTAATATTCCCGAGAACAAGGGGTAAGCAAAGCCTCCTCCTTCATCTTGGGTGAGGGGAGTCTTCTGAGTAGATAAAAAACTCCTTTCAGAGTAGAAAAGAGCTGAAGTTCATCCAGTGCAAGTCCTGAGTGAATTCATTCTAAGGTCCCAAGACAAGGAGAAAGATAAAACAAAAGCAAAAAAGGACGTATCACTGAAGGAGATGTGCTCTACCAGCTTCCAGCAGCAGCAAGAACAGCGGGGACATAAGCTCCAGTGACCAAGGCTGCCCAGGTCACCCTTTTCAGGGGGCAATGGGGGCAGCAGCAGAGGCATAGTGGGTTCTGGAGTCAGAAGACCCAGCATCTTCTACTGATGCTCATGCTGCATGTTTTTTTCAATCTTAGCAACTACAATCAAATTTTGATCCCAATGGGGAGCACTGTTTATAGGTTCAGCTGAGGATTAGGTTCCATAGGAAAGAAAGACAATGAAGAGAAACACATTGGACAAATTGATGGGAGACTGTGCCATTCACCCTCTAGTCTTTGACCATAGACAAAGTTTAAATAAGGTTATGTAGATAGGAAGAAAGACTCGGAATGGGGAAAGAACCAGGTAGGTGACTCATTTAATTCTCCCAAAAGCATTTTACTTATCTGGGCTTCTTTGCAACTCTGACCATATTGTAATATTAATTAGTCACTTGCCATTGTTGATATTTGTGTACCCTCCCACTGCCATACATTTATATGTAGAAGCCTTAACCCGTAATATGACTGTATTTGGAGATAGGGTCATTACAGAAGTAATTAAGGTTAAATGAGGGTTTATAGGTAGGGCATTAATAAGAAAAGACAACAGAGAGCTCCGGCTTACTCTCTCTCTCTCTCTCCTCCCTCTCTTCTTTTTTTTTTGCACATGCACAAAGAAGAGGTCATGTAAGCATGGAGCCAGAAGATGGTCACCATCTACAAGCCAGGAAAACAACCCTCACCAAATTGGCTGGTACCTTGATCTTGGACTTGGACTTCCCAGCCTCCAGAACTGTGAGAAACGAATTTCTGCTTAAGCCACCCAGTCTGGGATATCTTGTTATAGCAGCCCAACTGGACTAATGCAATTTGTTTAAATTATGTCTTCCCTAATAGAATGCAGAAACCAAGCATCTCCATTTCCCAAATATCACGAGTACGTAGCATGGTAGCTTTCACATGGCAGGTACTCAATAAATATTTGTTGAATGAATGATTAGTAAATCAATAACATAGTAGATATTAATGTCCTCATTTTAAAGTGGAGAAAATTGACAGATATAAAAAGATGCTTAATACAACCTAGGGACACAAATGGCATTTCCTTAACCAAAGTTAGCTGAAAGTGAGCCAGGATCAAATAACATCTTCAGATACAGACTACACTAAAGGTTGCTTTAGCTGATCCATGAGAAGAGTCACATTTGTTCCAATTTCACTCTAGTGTCCTCTCTGTAAAAGGGATTAGAATTTGCCAGTCCACGTCTGGTTCATTACCTATAAATCAATGCCCTCAGAATCAGTAGACAGACACAAAGCTTAGAGGAATTTAATTGCCAAAGGCAACGTGGGGATATGAAAGTATGAGCATTTGCTGTCTCCTGAGAGACCTCACAGGGTGGCACTGCCTTGGTCCAGGTTCTGGTCAATGCCCTGCAGGCTTAGAAACTGGATCTGTCAGCACACTGAATGTGGATCCATCTCTCAGCTTCAACTCTAATTAATTAAGCTCAGAGAACTGATGCATGAAGCCAGCATGTCAATTTATTGATTCACAAGAGGAATAAAACCACCACTGTGTCTGGAACACTTGTCTCCACAGCTTGCACATTCTTTCAATGAAGTCAGAACTCCAAGGAGAGCAAGTTATCAGAAGGTTGCTTAGTGAGCATGGAATCCAAACCAGCGAGCTGGTTAGATAATTCAAACATTTAATGGCATTAAGCTGGGAGAGCCGATACTGCCACGTTTACTGTAGGAATGGCCTTTCCTAATGCGTTGGATTATTCAAAGCCATTGGCTGAGGCACCGTCTCCAGTGGGCATTTCTTCCATGGGCTCTACTGATGTTCACTGTCCTCATGCTCCTGTTTATATGCTTTTCATGGCCAACTAACGCTGCTTTGACTGGCTCTTTTAGTCTTTTTACTTGCTAGGCTTTCAGAGACATTCTCTCTGTGTCAGATGACTTTATCCATCGGTTTTGATCTGTTTTGTATAATTCTCAGAGGATAATCTTATTTCTTTAATTTACTCATATTTGTGAAAGGCCTCACCAAATTCTTCAACAGCCAGATAGATAGATGGCTTCTTGTAGTTCTGTCTTACTTTATTTGAAAGATATATTTGAGAACACTTATGAGAGACTTTACGTCTCATCTTTGTACTATGCCCAAATCACTCACTTTCTCCATTTGTAGATAATCTTCCACTTAATTACTACTTGTTGATTTTTAAAATTGGCTCATTGAGTACCATAGACCTTTGAACAATGCAGGAGTTAGGAGTGCCAATCCCCTGTGCAGTTGAAAACCCATGTGTAACTTTTGACTCCTCCAAAGCTTAAATACCAGTAGCCTACTGTTGACCAGAAGCCTTGCTGGTAACAGTTGATTAACATGTACTTTTGTATGCCATATGTACTATATACTGTATTCTTACAGTAAAGTAAGCTAGAGAAAAGAAACTAGCATTAAGAAAATCATACGGAAGATAAAATATGTTCACTATTCATTAAGTGGAAGTGGGTAATCACGAAGGTCTTCATCCTCATTGTCTTCACATTGAGTAGGCCGAGGAGGAGAAGGAAGGAGAGGTTGTACTTGCTGCCTCAGGGGTGGCACAGGCAGAAGAAAATCCAAGTGTAAATGAATCCATGCAGTTCAAACCCATGTTGTTCAACAGTAAATGGCAATGTGATCCATAACCTGGGACATTCCACAAGATAACTCACTGGATATTTCCAACTGTTAATATCAAGAAAAGTTGGGTGGACTGTTCTGTTAAAAGAGTCATCATGATGAAGTAGAATGCTTGAAATGTGATTGGATTCAGGTTAAAAATATAAATGTGACTCTAAGAGATATTGTTGAGAAAAAGGTGGAAACTCAAATATGAACTTGTTATGAAGTGGTCTTATGAACAATTGCTAATTTTGTTTGGTGTAATAATGATAATTATTATAACTATGCTCCAGAGATGTAGGTAGCGTATTTAGGGCTGAAGAGTTACAATGTCTGAAACTCAGTGTCAGATGAATCAGCCAAAAACAAATAAACAATGTCTACCAAATGTCTATTTATCTGCAGAGAGAGAAGCAAACAGGGCAAAATACTAGCAATGTCAACTCTAGGTGAAGAGTAAATGAATATTTATTTTACTGTTCTTTTTTAAAAATTTTACTTTAAGTTCTGGGATACATGTGCAGACCGTGCATGTTTGTTACGTAAGTAAACATGTGCCATGGTGGTTTGCTGCACGTATCAATCTGTCATTTAGGTTTTAAGGCTTGCATGCATTAGGTATTTGTCCTAATGCTCTGCCTTCCCTTATTTTACTGTTCTTTCAACTTTTCTGTCTGTTTGAAATTTTCATACTAAAAGGTTAGAAAAAACAATATAATGTACTATAATAATAAGTGGTTTATAAATATAAGTGGTAAGAATAAAAATTGAGCAATAATTTACTAAAAAGTAAAATTTGAGAACCTAGGAGATAATTCTCTCTTGGGAAATTGGGTAATTACTTCACCTCCGTAGGTTTCTGCATTCTCACTTCAAATCAGGGAGGTAGAGTTGGATTAGGAAAATCTTTAGTGTCTATTGAGGTTTAATATCCTAGAATTTGATGTAAAGTATAAATGTGCTCAGTTTTGTTTGTGCCCTCTTCTTGGATAAAAAGACATCCTTTGACTATGGCAAAAAACAAACAAAAAAACCCCCCAAACCCTGCATCAATTCGATAAATAATCCTCCCCATTGATATCACTGTTTTCTTTCTGCACATCTTCTCACTGATATTTAAATGCTGAGCTTACATTTCCATGGGCATGCTTAATGACTAAATAATAATTGAATTCTGAATCAATCAACTGACCAATCAGTAAGCATTTATTAAGCAGCTCCTTTGAAGCCATCTATCTGTTAGGTGCTGTGGGAGCACGAAAGAAATAGAACATCATCTCTGCCTCAGGGAATTTAGTGTTTTGGGAAAAACCTGAGTGGTATATACAAAGCAGTCAAGGAACAACCTAGGACCTTTTAGTCCATTAGGATTTCCAAAAATAGAAAGAGAATGGAAACTCACCTGGCCAGGAGAAGCCAGTGGGAAACATGCCACAAAGCAAAAAGAGCAGCTCATTTCATTGTGGTCCACCAGTTATTTATGTGTTTATCCTTTTCCCTTATTAAAGTCTGATGTCTTAAAAAAGCAGGAAAGTGAGGCAGGTCAGCAGGGGATGTAAGTTGGGAGGAAAGACAGGTGGAGGCAAGAATTTAGGCAGGAGCCACAGTGTGGGTTGGGCAGGTGAAGGTCAGGTAAAAGAGGGTAACCAGCCATGAATGACCCAGGCAGGAGCCATATCCAAAATGTTAGAAAGATCTATTAGGAAGTTGTTCCAGGCTGGGTATGATGGCTCATGCCTGTAATCTCAGCACTTTGGGATGCTGAGGCAGGTGTATAACCTGAGGTTGGGAGTTTGAGAAATCCCGTCTCTACCAAAAATACAAAATTATTATTCTTAAAAAAAAAATAGAAAAAAGAAAAAAAGGCTGGTCCGATGGTAGTGGGTTATCAGAACTTATTAACATTAATATTAGTGTCACTAAAGTTGGTATACAACCCCTTGCTGCTAAATTTGACTGGCTTAAAAAAAAAAAGAAAAGAAAAAAAGTAGTTGTTCCAGGCCAGGCACAGTGGCTCATGCCTGTAATCCCAGCACTCTGTGAGGCCAAGGTGGGTGAATCACTTGAGGTCAGGAGTTTGAGACCACCCTGGCCAACATGGAGAAACTCCATCTCTACTAAAAATGCAAAAAACTAGCCAGGCATGGTGGCACACGCCTGTAACCCCAGCTACTCAGGAGGCTGAGGCCCAGCTACTTGAGAGGCTGAGGCAGGAGAATCGCTTCAACCTGGGTGATGGACGTTGCAGTGAGCTGAGATCTTGCCACTGCACTCCAGCCTGGGTGACAGAGTGAGGCACTGTTTCAAAAAAAAAAAAAAAAAAAAAAAAAAAGTCATTCCAGGAACAAGGGTAGAGTCAACACAAGAGGGGAACTTAGCTACTGAGGTCTACAGAAGGCTAGGATCTGAGTTAAGCACCAAGGTTAACTCCCAGGGAAGCCAAATGTTCATAAAAGGAAATCTTTCCAAATTGTAAATATCAGAGCCTGCAAGGGAAAGTCTAGCTCCTCTGTGCCAGGGGCTGTGTTCCCACTCACCAGCTCCACTCACTGACTCTGTCTGTGGCCGGTGCTGTGGGCTTCTAAACTCTTAGCTTCATTAGCTGCACCTGCCCTTTTTTCCCATAAGATATCAGGACCCTCAGAATCTTCCTTCTTATCAGAAATTTGGGTTTTGATCTGGGTCTCTGGACTGAACTCTGACACTATTTAAGTGTTTGCAGACTATTTTGACAGAGGTAGTGATAATGATGCCAAAAAAGGGAAGCCAGTTTTTATTAGAATGTTGGTCATCTTGAATAATCCATTCCCCCACTTCCACGGGACAACTTCAAGGAGATTTATAAAAGGCAAATATGATCTCTACTAATGAGATATCTTCAGAAGACAGAATTAAAGCAAAATTAATGCACACAGAATTCCTAATTTCAATATATTTATTATTCACATTTCTCCTAGACACACATACACACACACACACTCTCTCTCTCTCTCTCATGCACAGATAATTCACAGTGACTAATCCATTCAGTACTGTGGACATAGTGGCTAATCCATTCAGTACAGTGTTTTCAAGGGTAGTAAAGATAATTTGCCTCCAACGTATTCTATTCTTAGGGACTCCCTGCTAAGGTAATTATGTCCTCATTCATGTCTGGCATGAATGTTTGCTCTTAGAGTGATGATGTGAAATATCAACATCCTGCAGGACCTAGTCTGGCCTGGAAGAAGAAGAGATATGTCATCTCTATGGTCTTTGATCTCGGTAGGCATATTTATTCATCAGGTACACAAATGAAAATTTACACCCTCGGCCACATTTTGTAAACTGTTTCTTCATTTGTTGCAGTCTTATTCTGATGGGAAAATTTTCCTTTCCTTTTCAAATTTATTTTATTATTATTTTTTAAATTAGAAGAGCAATGCATATTCTCGTAACCATAGAGATAACACCAAGATCTGAAGAGAAAAACTTAATAATCTCGGCCTCCTACAACCCTTTCTTCCCAGCCTCCCTAGGTAATAGCAAATGTTAATAGCCTGGTACCTCTGCACATCTTCCTTCCTTCATGATTTCTCTACGTGCACGCGTGCATGCGCACGCACACACACACACACACACACACACAGACAGTATGTGTCCAGGGGTCAGAAGTGGCTACAGAGATGGAGTCTTTATTATTAGGGTGAGAAAATGATAAGACAAAACAAGTCACCCTTCCATTTCTACCTCCATGGAATCTAAATTTGTATTTTTTATAGCCTTTTCAGCACTGTCTTAATGGTCTTGAGAACATAGTACCTTGAAAATGTAAAAATAGAGCCAAAAGGGTGAAAGCTCCTCTCACTGCTTCTGACAGGGACGGTTACTTCTGTGGGCTTTAGCTCTGCCAGTTCTCCCTAGACTGGGGCAGGTGGGTAGTGACCACCAGGATTTCGGCATATATTAAGTGCCAAATAGAAGCAAATATTTGTTTCTATTACTAGAGTTAAACAACAGAAGCCTGTATTCTGACCAGAGGCCTGAAATCTACTACTTGTGAATTAGTTAAGCAGCCGCCAGTCGAATGTGAACCAGCCTGGAGTAGGGTGGGCTGCAGAGGCAATCAAGGTGTCATGAAGACCCTGTTTCTTTGCAGCATGGCCTCCCAGCCTAAAATATACAATTAGGTACTGGAAGGCACACTTTCTGATTGTGGAGAAGCCATCCAATTTGGCCATGGTTTTGCATAGGAGCTAGGTTGGAAATTCAACTAGAGCAATTTAATGTCTAATGGCAAAGCTTCCTAATCATGGAATGAAAGCTACCTCAAAGTGCCTGGAGGCTTGAGCTGAATGGTGAGATCTTCATTGCCCCGCCTTCTCTGTGCTGAAGTTTGCTGACTTGAGGAGACCTCCCCTGAGAACAAACCCTCCCCCTCAGCAATAATGCTCAGCCCTGGCAAGTCAGTCAAGTGGGAAACTTGCAGTACACTTGGCTCAAAGGACTCACCAGTTTGCCCTACTGAAGGATGTTAACCTTTGCACACTGTTTTTGACATTTAATTTTTCCTTCAATTTAGTGCATGATTTTTTTTTGTCTTTCTAGTAAATTTATTTAGTTAGTATTATTCTTTTCCTATTTTGTCTTTTAAACTTCTGGTTTTTAATCTTTCATATTTTATATTATTTGTTTTTGGTGTTCATGCTTCTTAATCTCTTTTCTGCTATTTTATCTTATTGTCATGATAATGGTATAATTTTATTTTCAGTAAGCCCCTTTTAATAACAACTTCATTTATTTCCACATAAGGTTTTATCTGGCTTTGACCATGACTATGTAAGGGGACAGCAAAATGGAGCCACAGTGGGAAGATTGCGTAGCGATCCCATGGCCAAGTAAAGAGGAAACCTTTACCCCAAAGAAGCCTTTTCAGCAACCCAACTACTTCATCCATTTTTCTCAAAGTTGAATTTTCTTTCACAAAAACCCTTGACTTCGTTATTCAGTAGCTCCTCAGACATAGAAAAATAATGTCTACATCTACCAAGGAGATATCTGAACCACCAGTACTTTCTGTAGCATCTTCATTTTGGTTGACCTGGGCAGCTCGTGGGGCACAGAGGTGAAGGGAGGGGTCTGAGGACGGAGTCCCCAGGGCTGTGGGAGGAAGGTCTAGTGGACTGGAACCATTGTATCTGTCTGGGGACTCCCTCCTCAGACCCATCCCTTCACAGAACTGGACAGAGGCTCAGATGGATAAATTGACAGAAGTCGGCTTCAGAAGATGGGTAATAAAAAACTATGCTGAGCTAAAGGAGCATGTTCTAACTCAATGCAAAGAAACTAAGAAACCTGATAAAAAGTTAGAGAATTGCTAACTAGAATAACCAGTTTAGAGAGGAACATAAACAATCTGATGGAGCTGAAAAACATAGCACAAGAACTTCATAAAGCATACACAAGTATATCAACAGCTGAACCAAGCAGAAGAAAGGGTATCAGAGTTTGAAGACCACTTTGCAGAAATAAGGCATGCAGATAAGAATAGATAAAAAAGAATGAACAAAGCCTCCAAGAAATATGGGACTTCATAAAAAGACCAACCCTGCAATTGATTGGAGTATCAGAAAAAGATCGGGAGAATGGAAACAAGCTGGAAAATACACTCCAAGATATCCAAAACACTTCCCCATCCTAGCAAGACAGGCCAACATGCAAATTCAGGAAATACAGAGAACACCATTAAGATACTCCATGAGAAAATCAAGCCCAAGACACATAATCCTCAGATTCTCCAAGGTCAAAATGAAGGAATAACTGTTAAGGGCAGCCAGAGAGAAAGGCCAGGTCACCTACAAAGGGAAGCCCATCAGATTAACAGCGGACGTCTCAGTAGAAACTCTATAAACCAGAAAGATTGGGGGCCAATATTCAACATTCTTAAGGAAAAGAATTTTCAACCCAGAATTTCATATCCAGCCAAACTAAGCTTCATAAGTAAAAGAGAAATAAAATCCTTTCCAGACAAGCAAATACTGAGGCATTTCATTACGAGCTCCTGACAGAAGACTAAATATGTTAAGGAAAAACTGGTACCAGTCACTGTAAAAAGATACCAAAATATAAAGAGCAATGACACTATGAAGAAACTGCATCAACTAATGTGTAAAGTAACCAAATAGCATCATGATGACAGGATTGGATTCACACATAATAATACTAACCTTAAATGTAAGTGGGCTAAGTGCCCCAATTAAAAGACACAGAGTGGCAAATTGGATAAAGAGTAAAGACCCATTGGTGCGCTGTGTTAAGGAGACCCATCTTATGTGCAAAGACACACATAGGCTCAAAGTAAAAAGATGGAGGAAAATTTACCAAGCAAATGGAAAGAAAAAGAAAAAAGCAGGGTTGCAATCCTAGTCTCTGACGAAACAGACTTTAAACCAACAAAGATAAAAGAAGACAAAAAAGGGCATTACATATGGTAAAGAGAACAATTCAACAAGAAGAGCTAACAATTCTAAATATATATACACCCAATACAGGAGGACCCAGATTCATAAAACAAGTTCTTAGTGACCTTCAAAGAGACTTAAACTCCCACACAATAATAGTGGGAGACTTTAACACCTGACTGTCAATATTAGACAGATTAATGAGATTTGAACTTAGCTCTGGATCAAGTGGACCTAGTAGATGTCTATAGAACTCTCTGCCCCAAAGCAACAGAATATACATTCTTCTCAGAGCCACATGGCACTTATTCCAAATTGACCACATAATTGGAAGTAAAACACTCCTCAGCAAATGTAAAAAAACCTGAAATCATAACTAACAGTCTCTCAGACCACAGAGCAATCAAATTAGAACTCAGGATTAAGAAACACTCAAAACCACACAATCACATGGAAATTGAACAACCTGCTCCTGAAGGATTTTGGGTAAATAATGAAATTAAGGCAGAAATCAAGAAGTTCTTTGAAACCAATGAGAACAAAGAGACAACATAACAGAATCATTCACAAAAATCAACTCAAGATGGATTAAAGACTTAAATATAAAATCTAAAACTATAAAAACCCTGGAAGACAACCTAGGAAATATTCTGAACATAAGACCTGGCAAAGATTTCATGATGAAGATGCCAAAAGTAGTTGCAATAAAACCAAAAATTAACCAACTAAAGAATTTCTGCACAGCAAAATAAACTACTGTCAGGGAATGGTGGCTCATGCTTGTAATCCCAGCACTTTGGGAGGCCGAGGCAGGTGGATCAGTTGAGGCCAGGAGTCCAAGACAAGCCTGCCAACATGGCAAAAACCCACGTCTACTAAAAAAAAAAAAAAAAAGTCAGCCAGAATATGGTGGCATGCACCTGTAATTCCAGCTACTCAGGTGGCTGAGGCATGAGAATTGCTTGAACCCAGGAGGTAGAAGTTGCAGTGAGCCAAGATTATGTCACTGCACTCCAGCCTGGGTGACAGAGAGAGAGAGAGAAAAAAAGAAACTATCAACAAACTAAACAGACAACATACAGAATGGGAGAAAATATTTGCAAACTATGCATCTGACAAAGGTCTAATATCCAGAATCTATAAGAAACTTAAACCAATTAACAAGCAAAAACCACACAATGTTATTAAAAAGTAGGCAAAGTAAATGAACAGACACTTTTCAAAAGAAACATACACACAGCCAACAAGCATATGAAAAAATGTCCAACATCACTAATCATTAATGAAATGCAAATCAAACCACAAGGAGATACCATCTCATACCACTCAGAATGGCTATTTAAAAGTTAAAAAATAACAGATGCTGGTAAGCTTGCAGAGAAAAGGGAACACTTATATACTGCTGATGGGAATGCAAATTAATTCAGCCATTGTGGAAAGCAGTGTAGTGATTTCTCAAAGGACTTAAAACAGAATTATAATTCTATCCAGCAATCTCATTATTGGACCTAGACCCAAAGGAATATAAATTGTTCTATCATAAAGATACATGCATGCATATGTTCATCACAGCACTAGTCACAATAGCAAAGACATGGAATTAACCCAGATGTCCATCAGAGGTGAACTGGATTTAAAAAATGTGGTACATATACACCATAGAATACTAACGCAGCCACAAAAAGAGCAAGATTATATCTTTTGTAATAACATGGAACTGAAGGTTATTATCCTAAATGAACTAACATAAGAACAGAAAACCAAATACCACATATTCTCACTTATAAGTGGGAGCTAAACACTGAATATACATGGACACAAAGAAGGGAATAACAGACACCCGGGTCTGCTTGAGGGTGAAGGGTGGGAGGAGCATGAGGATCAAAAAACTCCCTATTGGGTACTATGCTTATTACCTGGGTGATAAAATAATTTGTACACCAAATCCCCGTGACATGCAATTTACCTATATAATAAACCTGAACAAAAAAGTTGAGAAAGGTCAAGAACTGCTGCCTAAACAATTTATTTAAACACTGAACTGATTAAGAGTAACCTTTTCCTTTGTATCTTTTGTTTCTCCCTTTTCTTTTTCTTAATGTGCTTTCCCCTTGTAATGAGTTGGTTTTTAAGTGCTTAAGTAATTCCTGTATCCCAAGATTTCCAGGGACAAACTTATGATACTTCAGTTTTGTTCTCTTTATTTTTTCCTTTTAAACAGTCTGGTGTTTTTGTTGTTGTTGTTTTTTCTTTTTGTTACCCTAGTATGGCCTCTATTGTCCTTATGATTTAACCATTAACCTCCCAGATATGTGTCTGTGTATGTATACATTTATGTACAGATATATATTCATGAACAAATATAGTTACAATGATGACAATGATGTCCTGTTAAAATAAATTAATTGGAAGGCCATTAGGCTGAGTGCTCAGCCTAATGCAGTGGGTTTCTACATAGCCAAACTGAAACCCAACTCAGCATGAACAGCCATATCGCAGGAAAACAAAGCTTAAGTTTAACCAGTTAGACACTGTTGGGATGGAATTTTTCCCTTGACCTTGACCCCCTTTGTGGGAGGCAAATGGAGTAGCTTGTTTCACTCAGCCTGCCACTGGCCACTCCTCAGGATAGGGAGCATATGAGCAAGAAGAGTGTGGGAACCAGAGTGAACTAATGCTGGAACTGGCAGGTTGCTCCTCTCTGGAGGGAGAGGGCTCTGTGCAGGGCCCTGTAGGAGTGTCCCAGTCTTTGCCCTTTCGGCATTTGGGTTCTTGTCCAGTGTCCAGGAAGAATCAGATTGCACAAATGGATTGAAGGTAGCGTATATCGAGGATTTTGTTGGGTGATGGAAGTGAAAGTGGCTGTCAGCAGAATGGGGAGTTGGAAAAGGGATGGTGCAAGAAGAAGGTGATTGTTCCCTGAAGCTGCACTGTCTGAAGTTAGCTGCATCTATCCATAGTCTCAGACACTCAATTGCTTCTCTGCTTACTGCTCAGCCATTTGTATCCCTGATGCTCAGCTGCTTGTATTGCTCTGCCAGTTAGTCTTTTTATGTGCACAGGGTAGGGGAGGGACAGGCCAAAAAGGCTACATTCGGGTGGAGAAACAGGGTCAGCTGTTTTCTCTTAGGGCTGCAGTTCCAGGCTTAATGGTGGGGTTTAACTGGAACCCAGCCATTCTGTAACACTGCCAACTCCCCTCTAACTAGAAACTTTATGGCTATTGCTCTACGTTAACCAATCAAATATTTTCTTTGTCTTGCTTCCACAAATACTTTATAAAACATTTCCCCTCCCACTACCTCAGTGGAACACAGACCCACTTGTGGTTTGGCACTACATGATTCATGAATCACTATCTGCTCAAATCAACTCTTTAAAATTTTAATGTGCCTAAGTTTATCTTTTAACAACACACACATGTACATACAACACATAGATGATTGTTTTTAAAAATAATTCAGAAATGTAGTGTTACTGATTCCTCCACATACATATCTCCTGGATAGAACACTTACCCTAGTAGGGTGGATAGCAAGCTGTCTTTAATCTCTAGTTTATTACATAAAATACCTCACAAGTTAAAAGAAAAACTTTAGACAAGTTAAATTTTACAGAGTTTAATTGAGCAAAGAATGATTCTGAATCAGGCAGCCCCAACACAACCAGAACAGGTCCAGAGTGACTCTAGGCCTGCTGCATGGTAGGATAACACCTATGGAGAGAGAAAGGAAAATGATGTCCAGAAAACAGAAGTGATACAGAAATAGCTGGACTGGCTACAGCTTGAAGTTTGCCTTATTTGAACCTGGTTTGAACAGCTGGCTGCCTGTAATTGGCTGAAACTTGGCTATTTCTTATAAGAGTAGGTGACCATTTTCACATCAAGTTACCTTGCATTTCTCTACATATGAAGAAACCTTTAGGCCAAACTTAAACTATGTACAGAGACAGCTTTAGGCTAACCTTCATTTAACACACATCAGTTTACTTTTTGCACTAATTTTCATCACATAGCCTTATAAAGATATTTTTAGCCTTCATTCTATTTGAACTGGAATGTAAACTTTGTGTGTGGCTTTTTTGAGCTTTTCAACCTCTGTCTTCCTGTTTCTTCTGCCTTTTTTCCACGGAAACTCAAAAATTGTGAAACACGATTTCCCTTTCTAACACACCTTAGTGCTGTTGAACACTCATAGGAAGTCCTGTCTGGTCTCCACAAACCCTTTGTTAGTCATAGACCAGGGAAAGAAGGATGGGACTGGGTCAAGTTGGGAGACATTCAAGTGATGAGGGAAAAAAAAAACCCAAAAAAACAAAAAACATGAAGGGAGAAAAAACGGAGAAAAGGAGGAAAGGCAAGGAAGACAAAATTGGGAAGAAAAGGGGGTTGAAATGAGAATCTTCTGAAAGCCAAGTTGACTCAGCCCTTTCAAGAAATCTTAACTCCTCCTGCCCCTGTCAGAGGTATGTGAACCAGAGCAACTCCATCTTGAATAGGAGCCAGGCAAAATGAGGCTGAGACCTACTGGGCTGCATTCCCAGATGGTTAAGGCATTCTTAGAATTTTGGTCACAGGATGAGATAGGAGATAGGAGGTCGACATAAGACACAAGTCATAAAGACCTTGCTTAAAAACAGGTTGCAGTAAAGAAGCTGGCTAAAACCCACCAAAATCAAGATGGCCAGGAGAGTGACCTCTGGTCGTCCTCACTGCTACACTCCCACAAGTGCCATGACAGTTTACAAATGCTGGCAACATCAGGAAGTTACCCTATATGGTCTTAAAAGGGGAGGTGTGAATAATCCACCCTTTGTTTAATATATAATCAAGAAATAACCATAAAAATGGGCAAGGCTGCTCTATCTATGGAGTAGCCATTCTTTTATTCCTTTACTTTCCTAATAAACTTGCTTTCACTTTATGGACTCACCCTGAATTCTTTCTTGCATGAGATTCAAGAACCCTCTCTTGGGGTCTTGATCGGGACCCCTTTCCTGTAATTTTTCTGGTGACCACGAAAGGGATTATAGTGACGAAACCGTTGACCCAAAGGCTAACTTTGGGTAAGTGGTAGGGTCGGGTAACACCCCCACTATTGTCAAGTGTCTTATGTTAATTCAGAATTTAGGCCAATTTAGTACTTAGCTACTTTGAGATTGCTGGAATATAGCTCTTGTGAAGTGTTCTTGTGCAATGTGACACAAGAATCTGGCCATGCTTTTGTGAATTTTGTGTGGAGCTTTCCATGAGTGAGCGAGTGTCCACAAATATAATCTGAAGAGAACTCAGGACTGAGGCCCTAATGGCAGCTCTGGTTCAATTTTCAGCAACTTATATCCTCTTCTGAAGATTTAAATTCTGGGCCAAGACTCTTATTCTCTTATAGTAGAGTGTCTCTGTGCTAACTCAGGGTTGGGGCTCAGAACATGATACCCCAAAGTATGGTACCTTAAAATGCTGAGTACTTTGAACTGAAGAAAACTGGAAAGGTCTCAGAAGCAAGGTCTTTGTGAACTTCTCCTGTTCTGTTTCGCGCTGTAAGCAGTAGAAGTTATTCAAGTTACTGACAGTGAATTGCAGCAACCTCTATTCTTGTCTCCTCAGAAGAAAGCCGTTGACTGAGGGGCATAAGGCAAAAGAAGAGACTGAGGCAAGTTTTAAAAGCAGGAGTGAAAATTCATTAAGCTTTAGAGCAAGAATGAAAGGAAGAAAAGTACATTGGGAAGAGGCCCAAGAGGGTGACTTTAAGGACAAGTGCAAGGTTTGACCTTTTGACTTGGGGCTTTATATGTTAGCTTATTTCTGGGGTAGAATCCCTTCTACCCTGATTCTTCCCAATGGTCTGCTAGTGCTGGGGAGGGGAGCGCGTGCAGTGTATTTATTGGAGTTGTATGCATGCTCATCCGAGGCTTTCTTCCCTTTTCTAGTGGAATGCCCCCAGAAGGTCATATACCAGTTAAATTCCACCATTTTGCCTCTTAGTGTGCATGTGTGAGCTTGCTTGCCCAACTCCTGAGATCTCATCAGGAAGCTGCTGATCACATTTCACGGTTTTTCTATTTATAGGGAAACTGCCTTTCCCTGGCATTGACTGTGACCAATTACTTTAGAGAGGTAGTGTTACCACTGCCTGACCATCACCTGATGGTTGCCTGACATTCCTGGTGGAGTGTGGGGGCCCTAGCCTTCCCTGTTCGTGTCTGACTAGCTACCCACTGTAACACCATCACTCTTTGCAGTGAGTCATGGAAACCAGAATTCCTCTTTCCCAACGCAGGTCATAGAAACTAGAACTCCCCTTCCTCCAAGCAAGTTGTAAAACCTAGAAAGGTTATTCTCTGCCTTCTCCCTTGAAGACCCTTATTCCAGAAGAGTCCTGCCCTAATACCAGAAGAAATGCTACACAGAAAGGCCAAGAAGAGTATGAACAGACCAGCCTTGCTGGGTTTCCCCATTCAGTCTATTACCATTAGATCATCATCATTCCCTTTTTGTCCAATCACATTTCTTTTTAAGACACAGGGTTTCTGTCGCCCAGGCTGGAGTGCAGTGATGCCATCGTTGCTCACTGTAACCCTGAACTCCTGGGCTCAAGCAACCCTCCCACCTCAGCCTCCCAAATAGCTAGGACTATAGGATCACCATGTCCAGCTAATTTTTTTTTTTTTTTTTTTTTTTTGGAGAAATGCGGTCTCCATCTGTTACCCAAGTTGGTCTCAAACTCCTGGGCTCAAGCTGTCCTCCTGCCTTGGACTCCCAAAGTGCTGGGATTACAGGCATGACCCACTGTTCCAGGCCTCTAATCACATTTCCACACAGCTATTTGTGTGTTATCAGTGTCAGCTGTGACCCTGATAATGAGTAAAGAAAGGTGTCACACCTTTCCACCCCTACACCAGTCAGAGTGAGGGGAGTGATTTCAGATGTCATTTAATTCAGCTTCATCTTGGCTTCACCACATTCTATTGAGTGTGTGTGACTCAGTAACCACTCTGCACCTTGTTTCAAATGTTTGAGAAACAAGGCTAAGCTTATTTTGTAAAATAAAGTTAAGATATTTACCTCAATAGGGTATTATGAAAATTACAGAAGTGTGATTTACATAAATATAAAACTTTGAATCATGCACATAGTAAATGCTCAAAAGTGTTCACTATTATTATGATTGACTTAGATTAAACCTGTTGTAAATATTAACTGTTCCTCTATGCTATCAGATCTCAAAGTGTAGTGTGGGGATTCATGGGGGTGGGAAATTTCTACAGATCCTTTTCAGGAGTCCATGAGGTCAAAATTATTTTCTTAATACTACCAAGAGGTTGTCTTTTTTCCTTCTCATTCTCTTAAGTAGATGCAGTACAGTTTTTCAGAGCTACCTGAGAAGAGCTAATGTTAACAACAGAAGCAGCTAGAGAATCCAGTTCTCACATGAAATCTGACAGTAGACTTTTCTTACCAAATTTATTTTTAAAAAAGTCACTTGTCATAAAAATGTTTGTTAGCTTGTAATAAATTAGTGATTTTTAAATCAGTGTTTTAAAACTTTGTTGTAATTCCAATATAGTAAGTATTGATATAACCGACAGAAAAAAGCTCCTTAGGCTCTTTAATAATCTTTAAGACCATAAAGGGATCTTGAGGTCAAATTTGAGACCCAGAGCTGTGATGCAACCACTTTTTGAACAAACGTGGATGCCTCATTACAACTTCATCCCTTCCAGGCTCCACATCTTTTTCTTGTTTCCTCTGCCTTGGCTGAATTTCTTCCTTTCTGCCTGCCAAAAGCCTTACCCCTCCTTCAAGAGCATCTATAACTGGTTATCCTTGAATTTGGTCCAGATTTTGCTGCCTTCTTGGCACCCTCTTCCCCAATGCTGGGCCCTCCTGGGAATGTCCGGGCCTCCCTCGGACACGTGCCTACGAGGATGTACATTCTTGTGTTGACGGAGGCTCTCTTGCGAGCTGGGTCTAGACTTCTCCCCTTACCAGCCCCGCACCGGCACCAAGGGCGGTGCCTGGGCTCCACAGGCCCAATGGGACTAGAGGGTGGCTGGTAGCGTCAACCAAGTCCACAATAGCCCAGAGGTGGCCAGGCGCACGGGAAGAGCTAGAGCCCGGTCCCCGCCCACTGGGATTCCCGGGAGAGCCCCGCGCGTAGGGGCGGAGCCGCGCGCCAACACAGGGTGTGGCCTCCAGCCCGCGCGGGAAAGGGCCTGCGCCGCATGCGCGCGCACAGTCGGCGGCCGCGCAGCACGCTCAGTGCCGGGATGGCGGCGGCGGTGGCGGCGGCTTCAGGAAGCGGGACTCCCCGAGAGGAGGACGGACCCGCTGGGGATGCAGCGGCCTCGCAGCCCCCAGCGCCAACGAGTGCGCCTGGGGCACGTCTCTCGAGGCTGCCTCTGGCGCGAGTAAAGGCCTTGGTGAAGGCGGACCCCGACGTGACGCTAGCGGGACAGGAAGCCATCTTCATTCTGGCACGAGCAGCGGTGCGGCTGCAGCGGGAGGGCACGCGGGGGCTGGGGGAGGGGAGCGCGGGCGGGGCCTCAGGGTTTTCCGGGGGCGGGGCTTAGGGCGGCGTGGGCAAGGTTTTGAGATGTGGGCGTGGACCCGGAAGGCGGAGGGAAGAAGTCGGGAACCTATGCGAGTTGTGTGTTTTGTTAACACTCTTCATATTGAGGACCCGGATAGTGAGTGACTTTAATTTGTATCTCCAGGGCCTCATACAGAACTTGTAGGAGTCTCTAGTGAATGAGGGAGAATACTGGGAAGAGGGTAGTGGAATCCACCTTCATGAAGTCCAGGACAATCTTAACTTCCAGAACATTTTCTTGCCCCTGAGCCATTCTCCCTTTCTGCCCCAACTCACAAACTGGAGCCCTCACCTCCTCAGTGTGCTAGAACCCATTACTAAAACTCTGCTTTTTTACTATACAGGAGCTATTTGTGGAGACCATTGCAAAAGATGCCTACTGCTGCGCTCAGCAGGGAAAAAGGAAAACCCTTCAGAGGAGAGACTTGGGTAGAGTGACACTGCGTGTCTGGGGACAGACAAGGGAGAGCTGGGCTGGTTTCCCCTTGCGCGGATTGAGAAGACATCACTCTGATCTGAGAGGTGCCACAGCGTCTCTCCCCATGATGGTTTCTGTTGGCCACAATGCCAGGAAACCCTGCCTGTAGTGTCTGCCTGCTTGGGGTGGTGGGGGCAGAGTGTGAAGGCGTCTGGGTTTGCGAAAGCTGACTGGATCCCTTCATACTTTCTGCCAAATTGCACCTGAAAAAGATACTTCTTTTTCACTTGCAACTGGGGATTTGATTTCTGACTCTTGTCTGGCTGGTAACTCTCACCTTTGTAAACTTTTATAGACCATATTCTCAGGCTCCCTGCATGTATTGCCACATTCTTCTCTGATGACTTTCAGAGCAAAGTGAATAAGTAATATAGGTTTAATTTAGGAACCTCCCAGCCCCCTGCATTGAATGGATTTGCCTATGGTTTTCTTAATCTTCTAGAGAGACAGCTAGTATATATAAGAGTTGCTGGTAGTGTAGATATGGATATCAAGGCAACAAGGGACGCATCTTATAAATGTGCTCATTTGCCCAAAGCCTTATGCCCTTCACTGCAGATTGTGCTGTTTTGGGACTGACGTCAGCATGGCTGGAATTAGTCAGGTGTTCCTTTACCTTATGTTTCAGATAATGCAATAGAAGCTGTGGATGAATTTGCTTTTTTGGAAGGTGAGTTCTCTGTCAGTGGGCAGTCATTTCTACCTGTCTTTTGCATGTTGATGTGAAATTGAAAACCTCATAAAACGGATGCCTGGTTCTTGTTTTTGTAGGGATAATTCTTTCTCCATACTTGCTATTAGGATAGAAAAAAGTAACTTGCTAAACTTAATGAGTTTTGGTTTTCTTCTTTGGGGAATTAAAACTTCTACCTAAAAATTGCTAACCATAAAGAAATAGAAGGGAATATAAAGATCCCAGTGGAGTTAGATGAATTCAAAATTTTGATTCCTGCCTTGGTCGCCATCCCTAGCTATCAAGCTTGCCACCCTTATCATGTTAGAGATCAGAAACAATTGTCAACATTTAAAGGGTCACTGCCTGTTCCTTTTTCTTCAACAATCTGTGTGAAGTGATTATTTTGCTGCAGTAAGACTTGTTCTTGTCTGTATTTATTTGTTCTTAGGAGTCATGGATTAACTTGTGTACTAACTAAATTTTGTCTTTTTGTTTTGTTTTGTTTTGAGACAGAGTCTTGCTCTGTCACTCAGGCTGGAGTGCAGTGGCACAGTCTTGGCTCACTACAACTTTCATCTTCCAGGTTCAAGCAATTCTCTGCCTCAGCCTCCTGAGTAGCTGGGATTACAGGCACCTGCCACCACGCCCTGCTAATTTTTGTATTTTTAGTAGATACGGAGTTTCACCATCTTGGCCAGGCTGGTCTTGAACTCCTGACCTCGTGATCCCCTCCCCCACCCCACCCCCGGCCTCCCAAAGTGCTGGGATTACAGGCATGAGCTACTGTGCCCAGCCAGTTTTGTCATTAAAATAGCAAATGTTTGAAATACCTCATTTTAGCTACCTTGCCTTAGAGCTATTTCTGCTACTTAATTCTTAGATCAGCTTACTCTTCACTACATATATATAGTCAAGTGCTGCATAGTAACTTTTTGGTCAGCTCTGGACTGCACACGTGAGGGTGGTCCCATCAGGTTATAATGGAGCTGAAAAATTCCTGTTGCCCAGTCAGTCATAACATCCTAATTAAATACATTACCTTTTCTATCTTTAGATATGTTTAAATACACTTACCATCGTGTTACAGTTGGCCTGCAGTATTCAGTACAGTAACATGCTGTTCAAGTTTGTAGCCTGAGAGCAATAGGTATACCCCGTAGCCTAGGTATGTAGTAGGCGATACTGTTTAGGTTTGTGTAGGTACATTCTATGGTGTTCACACAGTGGTGGGATTGCCTAAAGATGTGATGCATCTTTCTCAGAATGTATCCTTGTTGTTAAGCAACACATGACTGTATTTTGATTGAATAGCTTAGCAAAAGCCATGTACTCTCAGTTCATTCTCCCAGGGTGTTCTCATTACCTCCTCCAAGCCTTATTACTTTCATAAGTCTCTTGATTTTTTCCACTGTTTTTTACTCCTTTGTTCTGCATCTCCATGTCAACTTAGGCCACTGGCCCTTTTGATAGATATTTTCTAAATGTCTCATTAGATACATTGCCATGGCCAGCTACATGCCTAGACTATTGAGCATTCTTTTAATTTGTAGATTTTTCTTCAGCATCTCTTTCCACCTACTCATTTTTCTTAAAATTAACTTTTGTTAGTTGCTCACCTAAGGTAGGCACTCCTTGTGACAGACTTTCCATAAGTTCTCCAGTCAAAAATGTTTGGAGCCTACTTTACCTCTTCATGTTTAATGACCAGCTCTTCAAAGACATGAGTGATATGATCATATTTGTAGTTTAAGTACACAGCATTGCGGCTCTGGGGATAATAAACTGGAGGGACTAGGAATAGAAGTGGGGAGGTCTTATGTAGTTTTCCTCTCTAGCCTCTGTCACAGCATAGTGCTTGGCTTGGATTTTTAATAAATGGCCATTTATTGAATGGTTGCTGTGTTCATTTTCATCCTCTGCTTTCATCCTCATTTATCTCTGTAATGGAATCCCTCTGCTCTATCCTACATTGGTAGATGTGAATGTTAGCCATCATAGCACCTACGGGTTCAGTCTGCATTGTATTTTGTTGTACTTAGTAAAATAAATGTTCTTACGTCCTTAGATGTGTATGGTATAAGTAAAAACTTTTTTTCTTTTTTATAAGCAATATAGATTCATGTTTAAAAATCAAATAGTTACCTAATGGCTTACAATGAAGTACAGCTGCTGCTGTCCCACTGTGTTTTGAGCTTTTCTGGTGGTTATGTTTATTTCTAACTAATATGCTTACCCATTGATTTGTCAGTTGTAGATGGTATGTGTTGACTTCCTGCTGTGATAAATGAAAATTTGGCTAACCTGTAGAACCCCATAAATCCCCTCCTGACTTTCTGATTTTTGGTAATTGTATCAATAGTTTTAGTTTCTTTGCCTTTGCAGTTTGTATAACATACTAGAATGTCTTTGGTGGTGATTGTGTCCAACTTTTAATGTATTTCTTGACTCCCCAGTTTGTAAAGTATGACTGTTAGTGAACATATCCCTTTTGCCTTTTTAGTTCACATGTAGCTCTCAGTTTGTGTTGTCTATACTGGTACTTTGACGTTGTGAAAGCTAATAACATTTATATCTTATCACAATTAAATCTTCCATGCTTTATCTCTGGTTGATTGTAGAAGTTGAAAACGAAGACTGTGAACAGTCTTTTTCTACCCTCTCTCTGTCCCTTAATTCCACATTCAGGTCCCCTCCCTGCAAACAATGGTTGCTAGTTTTCTTGTGTAATCTGGATATTTTATACAAATATGTTTATATATATATTCTTTTTCTAAGTCTTATGAAATACAACACATGTAAAGTGTGTGCTGTAAATGTGAAGTCAATAAATGATAAAATGAACACCCTTGTAACCACCATGTAGGCCAAGAGATAGGCTATTGTCAGCTCCCAGAAGTCCCACATGTATTCATTCTTCATCATACCTCTTCTCCCCTTTCCGACATTACTGTATCCTGACTTTTTTGGTAAGTACTTCCTTTTCTTTATAGTTTACTATATAAGCATGCATCCCTGAACACTTAGGTTTAGTTTTGTTTTTTTAAACTCTCTGAAAGTGGAACCAAACCATAAGCATTTGCTGGTCAGCATCTGTCACACAACTGTTTTCTTTAAGTTAACACATTTATGAGATTCATCTGTGTGATTGCACATAACTCATTTGTTCATGTTCCTTGCTGCATGGCAGTACCACAGTTGAACTATTTCAATGTTGATATTTGGGAAACCTTTTTTTTCCCTGTTATAAACAATTTGCCATGAACAGTCTTGTACATGTTTCTCTAGGGTGAATGTGTATGTATGTATGAAATATATAATACTGCTGGGACCTAGGATATATAAGGTATTCATATCTCCATCTTTGGCAAGTACTGCTGAACTTCCTGTATTCCAATTCACATTCCTACCAGCAGTGCATGATAATTCCCATTGCTCCTCATTCTTACCCGTACTTGGTATTGCCAGAGTTTGATTTTTGACAAGCTGGTATTGAATGTAAGTGATAGTTGCATTGTGGTGTTAATTCATATTGCCCTGATTATGGGTGACATTGAGCATCTTTTCATGATCATGTCCAGTTTTTTTGAGGGGTGTCTCTTAGTGTTCTGTTAGGTATTTTCGTTTTTTTCTTATTGATTTATAACAATGCTTGGTATATTTTATTTCGTTTTTAATTTTAATTTTTTTTTTTGAGATGGAGTCTTGCTTTGTCATCTAGGCTGGAGTGCAGTGGCTCAATCTCTGCTCACTGCAGCTCCCCCTCTCAGGTTCAAGAGATTCTCAAATAGCTGGGACTACAGGCATGCACCACCACGCCTGGCTAATTTTTGCATTTTTTGGTAGAGATGGGGTTTTACTGTGTTGGCCAGTCTGTGTTGACCTCAAGTGATCCATCCGCCTCTACCTCCCAAAGTGCTGGGATTACAGGCGTGAGCCACCGTGCCTAGCAGTGCTTGTTATATTTTAGATCTTAATCTTTTTTAGTGTATGGGAAATATCTTTTCCTGCTGTTTTACACCTTAAAAAGGTTGTCTTTTGATAAGCATTAAAAGATAAAGGTAGTCAAATGTATCAATTTTTTTCTTTATAACTAGTGCTATTTGTATCCATTTTAGAAAATTTTCCCTACTCTGTGGTCATGAAGACATTCTCTTGTATGCTAAAATCTTGATAGTTTTGTCTTTCATAACAGTGGTGTTGAATTTCTGTGTATTGGGTTGGGGGTCCAGTCTCATCTGTTTCTTCATAATTAGATATCCACTTGTTCATAACACCTCACTGCTTTGCAGTGCTGCCTTTCTTAGCAGCTATCAAGACTGTTTCTGGCCTTTCGGTTCTTTCCATTGTTCTATTTGTATCTCTTTTGCATTGATGGGTATTCTCACATCAGTATTACACTGTCTCAGTTATGGTAGCTTTATCTGAGAGAGCAAATCTTCCCACCTGGTTTTTTCTAAGTATCTTTGCTATTTTTGAATTTTTGCATTTTCATATACATTTTAGAATCTGTCAAATTCCACAAAAAGGGATATTAATTGAGATTGTATTGAATTTATAAATTACTTTGGGGGAGAAATGTTATCTTTAAAATAGTGAACCTCTCAGTTCATAAATATAGTCTACTTTTCCATTTATTAATATTTAGTTTTTAATAAAATATTTTACCTGAAGAAATCTTGACATTATTTTGTTAAATGTTGTTCTCTAGGTACTTACTATTTTTCATGCTATTGTGAATGGTATCTTTCTAAGGAAAATTTTATTTTCTAAATATTGCTGTATTTAGCAATACAATTGATTTTATATGTTAATTTTGTACCTAGCATCTTGCTTAGCTCCTATTTTTTGTTTTTTTACTTAAAAATTTTGTTTTGATTCAGTTCTTACTAATTTTAATGACATATCTGTTGATTTTTGAATTTCATTAATTACATAATAGTATATCATCTGCCAATAACAATAATTTTGTGAAATTCTTTCCAATCCTTATCTTTTTATTTGTTTTTTCTTACCCTACTGAACTGGCTAGAATCTCTAGTACAGTGTTGCATGGAAATGGTAAGAACAAGCATTTTGACTTCCAAGGAAAAGCTTTCAGTATTTCCTTAGTAATTATACTCACTGTAGATTTTATGTAGATTTTTTAAACAGATTATGCATGTTGCATCCCTGTTTATAAGAGAGATTAGTATTTTTTTCATACCGTAAGCATCATACAATTCATTGGTAATTATATGCTTTTTATCTTTTTTTTTTTTTTGAGACAGAGTCTCACTCTGTTCCCCAGGCTGGAGTGCAATGGCACAATTTCAGCTCATTGAAACCTCTGCCTCTTGGGTTCAAGTGATTCTCCTGCCTCAGTCTCCTGAGTAGCTGCAATTACAGGCTCACACCACCATACCCAGCTAATTTTTGTATTTTTAGTAGAGATGGGTTTTGCCATATTGGCCATGCTAGTCTTGAACTCCTGACCTCTGGTGATCCATCTGCCTTGGCCTCCCAAAGTGTTGAGATTATAGGAGTGAGCTACCACACCTTGCCCACTTTTTATCTTATCTATTCTCTGGAAAACTTTTTGTAAGATTGGAATTATTTTGTTTTGGACTATTTGGTGGAATTCAGTGATGCTGTTAGAGGGGTTGCAATGCCAAATTTGGTTATTGGATAGTTTAGATTTTCTGTGTTCTTACTGAATTTCTTCTCTCTCCTTATTTTACCAATTTCGAAGAGTTGTGTGTTAAAAATCTGCTATGATTATGGACTATTTCTTCTTACATTTCTGGGTCTATCATTATATATTATGAAACCATGTGATTAGATATATACAAATTTAATATTGTTACATATTATTGGTGATTGAGGCTTTTATATTTGTAAGTTGGCTATTATTATTTCTAATTGTGCTTTGTTGCCTAAAGTCTATTTTGTTTAATAATATTAAAGCTTGTCAGCTTTCTTTAGTTAGTATTTGCATGGTATGTGTTTTTGTAAATTTTTAATTTTTATCTTTCCATGAATTTGTAAACAGGATTTAACTGGATTATTTTCCTAAATTCAGACAGTCTTTAACTGGAGCATGTAGTTCATTTATGTTTAACGTAATTGGTCATATCTATGAGTTTGAATCTATTGTTTTAGTTTGTCCTGCTTTCTATATTCTTGTTTTATATAATGTATTATTTCCTTTCATTTTTGGCCTTCTTTTAGATTATTATTTGATTTTTTATCAGCTTGAAAGTTAAATATTTCTATTCTTTTAGTGATTACTCTATCAGTTAACTTTGTAAGTCCTTAATTTATCAAAGCCTAGTTAGTACCTTTCCCCTCATTCTGAACAAATTGAGATCTCAGAATCCATTAACTCAGTTTTCAAATTCCTTGTCCCCTAATTTATATGCTGTTATTGTCATGTATTTTTGATTTGTCTTTGTCAAAAGACTGGGCATTAACTTTGCCCAGTTTGTTACGCTAACCCAGCTCCTGAGGTCTCGTGCTGTACTCATTGCTCTTTGTATGTTTAGGTACTTTGGATTGATTGCTGAGTGGGACAGTTTTGTGAGCCTTCATCTGCAGCCTTCAGTTCACCCCTCTCTACAGGCCTCAGCTTTGAAGAACGGAGTCTTTGCACTTAAACACACTCTTCCTGTTCTGCTGTCACCTATGCTGGTATAAGCAGAGATCTCATCAATTAGCTTTTCTCTGCAAGGTCTTCCACTACTTCTGTCTTCCATGTCAAGCCTGGATGCAGCCGCTGCTGCTTGGAGCAGAGATGAAGAAATGTTCTGCATAAATGGCTTACTGAATGATGAGGACCAGAATAAAGGTTTTTGATCAGCTTTAGTCTAGTGTGCTTTATAATCTCACCTTTGTTCTTGCCCTGTGACTGGAGAGCCACCATACCTGGTCACAGACCTTCCTGATCTTTCCTTCCAGCCATTCTAACCTGCAGTCTTTTCATTAATTTTGTTCTCTTATTTTTCCAGCACATCACCAGAAAGTGGTTCCAGAATTTATGGAACACCATTTGTCCTCAGGAGTTCAAATAAATATGGTCCTAGTTTGAGCCAGTTCATTATTTTGTTAAGTTTTATTGACATATAATCCACATACCCTATATTTCACCAATTTAAAGTGTACAATTTAGTGGTATTTAGTATATTCACAAATGTGTACACCAATCACCACAGTCGATTTTAGAACATTTTCATATGAATGGAATCATGTAATAATGTGGTCTATTGTGTTTGGCTTTTTTCACTTTTAAGTCTTATCCATGCTATAGCATGTACCAGTACCTCATTTTTTTTTTTTTTTGAGACGGAATTTCGCTCTTGTTACCCAGGCTGCAGTGCAATGGCGCGATCTCAGCTCACCGCAACCTCCGCCTCCTGGGTTCAGGCAATTCTTCCTGCCTCAGCCTCCTGAGTAGCTGGTATTACAGGCACGCGCCACCATGCCCAGCTAATTTTTCGTATTTTTAGTAGAGACGGGGTTTCACCATGTTGACCAGGATGGTCTCGATCTCTTGACCTCGTGATCCACCCGCCTCGGCCTCCCAAAGTGCTGGACCTCATTTTTTAAAATTGTGATAAATTGTACATAAAGTTGTCCAGTCTTCACTGGTCTATGGCAGTTTCTTAGTTTTTCCTCATTTTTCATGACCTTGACAGCCTGAGTAGTGCTGGCTGGGTATTCTGTAGGATGTCCCTAACCAGGGATTGTCTTGTTTTGCTTGTGGTTAGTTCTATAACATTGCATGTGATTTTGAGCATTAAATAGACCCCAGAGGCCCTTCTCTAGGCCTCCTATTATCATTGCAAATGGGAATTTGAAAGGACATCCTTTCAAATTGACGTATTTTGTTAAATGTTATTCTCTTAAGTACTTAATATTTTTGATGTTAATGGTATCTAAGGAAAATTTTATTTTCTAAATACTGCTCCATTTTCAAGATAAACTCAGATTACAGTTTGTAGCTCATTAGTGGGATGTGAAATCAATGTGTGTTGCTGCTAGCATTTTGAAATAACTTGAATTTAGTAAAAGTAAGTGTTCTAATTGTTTCATTTACATGTGTGTATATTTGGTCTTTGTGTAAAATGTATGTGGTAGGCAGAAGGGAGGCCCCATCACCTTCACCTTCACTGGTTTTATGCCCATGAACATGTTACATTACATGGCAGAAGAGATTTTGCAGGTATCAGATACATTACAAATCAGTTGACCTTCAAGTAGATTATCCTGGATTGTTTGTGCAGGCCCAGAGTAATCACATGAGCCCTTAAAAACAGCTTTCCCCAGTTGAGGGCAGAAGAGGCTGTCACAAAGATTTAAGGCATGAAAAGGACAAGGCCTGCTGCTGGCTTTGAAGATGGACGGGTCATAAGGCAGGAAATGTGGGCAGGCTTTAGACGCTGGGAGTGATGATCACCAGCGAGGAAACAGCCTCAGTCCCCCACCTGCATGCAACAGAATTCTGCCTGTAGTCTGTCCAGTTGGATGTGGATTTTCCCCTCAAGCCTCCTCCTAAGAGCCAGGCCAGCTGACACATTCAGACATTTGCTTTGGCCTTGTGAAACCCCAAGCAAGAGATATAGTCATGCCATACTGGACTTCTGGCCTATAGAACTCTGAGGTAAATAAGTGTTGTTTAAGCTACTGAATTTGTGGTAAGTTATTATGGCAGCAATAGAAAACTAATATATTTCTTACTGAAAGTCAAGGTAAAAAGTCAGAAATACTGCTGTAGTGGAAAGGATCCTGGACAGGGGTGGAGAGATACTGGTTCCCATCCTGCTACTCATTACCTCCCGTGATGTGGTAATCACTCACCCTTCCTGAGCTTTCTCTTACCAATCAAGTAGATTATTTTAAAGTTTCTTCCACATGACATATTTTTCTTTTGCGAACTTCATTTTTTTCTAGCAAAATTTACCTCTTTCGGTGTACAGCTCTGAACTTTAATAAATACCTAAAATCATCATCACAATATATAGAACAGTTGCATCACCACAAAATTTCCTCATGCCATGCCTTTGTAGTCAACCCCTCCCACCACCATTCTCCCTGCCAACCAGTAATCTATTGTCCATGTGATTTTGCCACCTCCAGAATGTCATATAAATCAAATCACACAGTATGTAGCTTTTCGAGTCTGGCTTCAATTTAGCATAAGGCATTTAAGGTTCATCCATGTTGTGTGTTATCAGTAGTGTGTTCCTTCTTATTGTTGAATAGTGTTTTGTTGTATGGGATGTAAGTACCACAATCTGTTTATCTGCCAATTGAAGGGCATTTGAGTTACTTCAGGTTTTTGGTGATTATGAATAATGCTACTGCAACATTTGCTTATAGGTTTTTGTGTGAACATGACTTTTTGTTTCTCTTGGGTATACAGGAGTGAGATTTGCTGGATCTTATTGTAAGTGTATGTTTAATTTTTTTTTTTTTTTTTTTTTTTTTTTTTGAGACTGAGTCTCACTCAGTCACCAGGCACCAGGCTGGAGTGCAGTGGTACGACCTCGGCTCACTGCAACCTCCGCCTCTCGGGTTCGAGCAATTCTCCTGCCTCAGCCTCCTGAGTAGCTGGGACTACAGGCGTGCGCCACCACGCCCAGCTGATTTTTTTGTATTTTTAGTAGAGACGGGGTTCCACCATGTTGGCCAGGATGGTCTTGATCTCTTGACCTCGTGATCCACCCACCTCGGCCTCCCAAAGTGCTGAGATTACAGGCGTGAGACACCACACCCGGCCGTATGTTTAATTTTTAAAGAAAATGCCAACTATTTTCCAAGGTGGCTGTACTGTTTTGCACTTATACCAGCAGTGTTTAAGAATTTCAGTTGTTTTGCATCCGTGTCAGCAGTTGGTATTAACTTAAAAATTTTAGCCATTATAATAGGTGTGTGATGGTATCTCATTGTGGTTTAAATTTGCATTTATCAGATATGTGTTGTGTAAATATTTTCTTCCAGTTCCACAAGAAGTTATATTTTGAAAAATTCCTATAAATGCTTCTAGCTGCACTCAGCTCTGTTGGTGAGATGACTCAAATGAGGTACTTGTGCCTTCCAGGGGACTCCTCAGTTTTCCACCTTTTGGTATAAGCCCTGTGGAGGGGCAGGGCTTCCTTTGTGGTCAGCAGTTCCTGCATCCTCCGCCTGCCTCAGTGTCTATCAGTCATGGGCTAATGGATCAGAAAGAGACCAGGCATTCCCAGTGTATCTGGCTGGGAGCACTACAGTGGAATTTCCTGGTAGTATAGATCATGCTTGGGGATGGGGAAAAGCAAGCTATTGAAATCTGATGTTAACAGTATGAAGGCCTAATATTCAAAAAGAATCAGAAAATTATGCTAAAAAGTAGAAAACTTATTTATTTATTTAGCGATGGAGTCTTGCTCTGTCACCTAGACTGGAGTGCAGTGGCATAATCTCTGCTGACTGCAACCTCCACTTCTCGGATTCAAGCGATTCTCCTGCCTCAGCCTCCTGAGTACCTGGGATTACAGATGCATACCACCACACCCAGCTAATTTTTTATAATTTTGGTAGATTCAGGGTTTTATCATGTTGACCAGGCTGGTCTCAAACTCCTGACCTCAAGTGATCCATCTGCCTTGGCCTCCTAAAGTGTTGGGATTACAGGCATGAACCACTGTGCTCAGCCTAGAAAACTTTAAAATGTGTTCCTGATTTCTTCCTTGTATCTGAACCAGGGAGTCTGACATTCTTCATTCAAGGCTTCATATCTCTGGCACATCTTAACACTTAAAGCATTTTTCTTTTTTTTCTCCTGATTAGCTCAGAATGTTCTCTGTACCATCTTGCATTTTTAAAATACTCTTTAAAGTTTTGTCTTTCTTTCTCCTTCCTTTCCTATAGGAATCTAGTTTCCCTGATCAGATTTACAAAATCTAGCTAACTTGGAATCTTCAAGAAACAATGCATGGTATGCTGTATGCATATCTGGATCAGGACAGTGAAGTAGATATGTCTCACAGTCTCTCTAATGCCTAATTTAATAAATGAGCAATCCCCACTCCCCACCACCAAGTTCATACAAATTAGTAAAATATTTTACCTCAGCAATCAAACAAGAATGGGGCACATGCAGTGCCACAAACTTCAACCAGTAAATAAGGAGAGGCATGGAAGATTCTAGAATTGAGAGGAAGTGTATTACACAGTAAGGTTTCTCACCCCATCTGCCAGAAGTCATAACTATATGTCACCCAAATTTTGAGAGTTTTTATACTCCCTGTCAGGAGGAAAGTAAACCAAAGGGTTGGTAGCTTTTCCCTTTTCTGACTGTGGAGAAGTGGAAAGTGTTCCTGGGGAGAAATGGGTGAAGCAGACAGAGATGGAGATGAACTCTTCAGTGGATGTGAGGGCTATAGGCTAAGCTAGAGGATGCATCCAGAGCTAAGGGGATGGAATGCAGCTCCACGTAGGTGGAGTAAATCCTCCAAGTTGGCACACCTTCTAAGCTGAATTCTCCCTCTCCACTCCCCATACCTTCAGGCCAAGTATGTAGAAATATGTAGAAGCGCCCTCAGACTGTAGCTCAGTTGAGAGCACAGATTGACCTTAGGTATGGTGGGAAGTAAAGTGGTCAAGAAAATGGATGTTGGAGCCAGAATCCCTAGTTCTAATCTGCCTCTGCTACTTATGAGGCATTAGAGAAAGGAGACTCTGTGAGACATATCTGCTTCACCACTAAGAGATTAATAGATTAAGTTACTTGAAACCCCGTCTCTACTGAAAATACAAAAAAAAAAAAAATTAGCAGGGCATGGTGGTGGGTGCCTGCAATCCCAACTACTTGGGAGGCTGAGGCAGGAGAATCACTTGAACGTGGGAGGAAGAGGTTGCAGTGAACCGAGATGGCGCCACTGCACTCCAGCCTGGGCAACATAGCGAGACTGTCTTAAAAAAAAAAAGAGAGAGAGAGAGAGATTAAGTTCCTTGAACAAGTTACTTAATTGTGCTGAAACTTTCTCATCTGTAAAATGGGAATAGTGATAATACCTCAGGAATCTTGTGACGATTAAATGAGTTAATATATGGAAAGCTCTTAGAAGAGCAGCTGGCACATAGTAAGTGCCATATAGTTGTGTCAGGTAATATTGTTATAATTGCATCACAGCAAAATGGAAAGACTGCCCAAACAGCAGAGTGAAAAGAAGTAGCACAACTATATAATAAGCAACAGAAAAAACGAAAAGTGTCCAAAAGGCATGGAGCCCAGTATAGAAGAAAGCATAGCCCAAGGAACAGAAGAAAATTCCTCCTGAGTGTTTGAATCACAGAATAGTAATATCATAAACTCAACGAAATGAGCCCAAAAGCTAACTAATACATAAAGAAATGAAGCGGAGGTTGCAGAACTCACTTTTCATTGCCAAAGTCAATTTATACTCTCTAAAATGGAAACATGATTTAAAAAAATAGCTTGAATTTCTTAAAATTTTACAGTCTGTTAACCTTCAAGGACTGTGTTCAGAAATCATTTTTCTTTTGCCAAAGAAACAGTTAAAAGTCCAACATAAAGTTCATTTTCACTTGGAGTTTTTTCCTTCTGTTAAATTTTTGTAAAGGCAACTTTAGTATTTTATAATTGAAATAATTACATATTATTTTATGTAAGTATTTCTGTTTACCTGTCTGCTCATTCAACCCATCTTTCTCCCATGGAAGCATGTGTAAAGTGATTTTTATTTAATGACCGTTATTTCTAGGTGGTGCATTTTTTTAAATCCTCATCTGTATTTTTTTTCTGCATTGCTTAGTATATGATGCACATTGCTGTGACGTGAGGAGCGACCAGAAGAACTAGGAGGAGATTGGAAGAGCTTGGTGATACTAGGTTGGGATTAAACAGTAAATCTCTGAGTTGGCCCTGAGATTGCTTATCTCAATGTTGTCTATTGGTTTTCCAAGAGTGATAAAATCTTCCAATTTTCTGGCAGCCAGATTATACCTTTTTTCCTGTTTTCTCTGGGACCTGAGAGGTGATAGCTTCCCTTGGACAATAATCCCTGTTCCAGTACAGGAGTTAGAGCCCCGAAGGCGAGAAGGATCTCACTTGTAGAGTGCTACAACATGCCGGGCGTTCTCATGATGCATTACTATACCCACGTCACAGAAGAGGAAGTAGGCTCAGAGATATTAAAAGAGTGAGCTTGAATGCTCACAAGTATTAAGTGGCGGAGCCTAGCCTGAATTGTGATTCCATGATTCTATCCCCATCACTCTCTAGGAATGACCTGCATTCAGCCACAAATCTCTTCTAGGTGGTCTACATAGACTGTATTGTGCCCAGATAGGTTAGGGAAAGTTGCCTTTTTGAGCCCCTAGCCTCACGTCTGGTATACTGAAGAAGGCAGCATGTTGAGGCAGAAAGGCCATGGAATCAGAGTCAACAAACTTGTTAACTCTCACTCTGCTCTTTCCTAGCTGTTCAGCACTGGCAGGACTTTCTGCCTTCCTGGGCCACTGTTTCTCTGAAATGAGGAAGTAGACATGATAATGATAGAGGGTGTGCTTGGAGCATTCATTGTTTTGGGCCCTGTGTTAAGCACTTTAGGTACAAGATCTCATTTAAGTTTCTTGACAACTCTGTGCAGAAGGTACTATTATGACCTCAGTTTTACAAATGAGAAAACTGAGGCTTAGACCTAAGGTTGCATAGCAATTAGGGTTAGAGCTAGGGTTTGAATCCAGCCAATGTGATTCCAGGGCTTATATTCTCAGCTAGCTATATTGTGACAGTCTCTAAGATCCTTGAAAGCTCTCAAAATGAGGTTTCCAGACACTGGAAACACATCTTTGGACAACGGTAAGGTGAGGATGGACATGACACACAAAGGTATTTACACTTACACACACATACTCTCTGAAGAGAACATGTCATTAGCATGATGAATTATTGGCCACTACCCAGTTCTCTATATTTGTAACTCTCCCTGGAGAAATGGAAATCTGGGGTAATGGGCAGATTTTGTTTTTAGGAAGTCTGACTTCTGAGGGAATGAGATTGAAGGCCTTAAGTGATTCGCTAACTGGGGAGCGAAATCAAGGAGTGAGTTATGGCCAGCAGACTGCTAGCTCCTTCCTCCACTGCCACCAATGAAGGATTGAAGAGGTGGCCCAATGTTGCCTTGTGGTAAACCCTCACAGCAGCACCTACATAGCCCCACTGTGTCTGGAAACAATCACAGTCACATTCAGGTACCTTTAAACACTGCAATCATAGATCCAACTTCCTTTGTTCTGAGCCCACCTTTACCGAGCCACAGTTTGATGCTGACTTGGCTTCCCACGTAGCTCTGTCTGTAGGGAGAGAAGGTGCTTGTTATGGGAAGTTTGACTATTTGCATTCACTGTGACATTGGTTTTTCTTCGTGAATGAATGGGGCCATTTCTGGCTATGATTTGTCGATCCTTGCTGCTTCATTGTGGGGAGATGAGAGGAGGTGTTGGCCATATGTACTTGGAGTATTTCAGTCCTCGTGAGTGATTCCACTTACAGATTGCTGACTTGGCAAGCCATGCACAAGCAAGGGATACAGGCAAGGAATATATTCTTAGAAAATTGTATACTACCAGTAAACACATACATGAAAAGAAATTTCCTACAGGAAATGATATAGAAAGAATTGAGACATTTTTGTCACTCATACTTGGGAGACTGCAGACTGTATTATGCCCATATTCATAAAATTCTATAAATGTTTCTATGTTTCAGATGATTTGGTGGAGGAAGAAAGAGAAGGGAAGAGCTGTAGAATCAGGAGATGAGCTGCCCACATTGAGGGTGTTGGGTATTGGGAACCAGGTCCAAAATAATTAAAACACAAATTTCCAATATCAACACAAGACAGACAGCACTGCCGCTCACTGACTGTTGTGCTGAATTACCTGGCAATGACAGGCACCGTTTTCTGTATTAGCATAAAGGTTAATTTGTTGTAACATATATGCCTAGAACATACTGGCTTAAATAAAGTAATTTTTTTTTTTCCATGTAGCATTTCAACTGATCTAGACTAGCAGGGCAGCTCTGTTCCATGGGGTCATTCTGGGACCCAGGCTCCTTTCATCTTATTGCTTTGTCTTTCCTTATCGTAGCACTGTCCAATAGAATTTTCTGTGATGAAGGAAATGTTCTACATTCATGGTGTGTAATATGGCAGTCAGCAGCTACCTCTGGCTGTTGAGCAGTTGAAATGTGGCTAGTGTGACTGAACCAATGTGATTAGTTCAAAATAAAGACTGAACTAAAATTTTAATATTACTTGATTTTAATTAATTTAAATGTAAATAGCTGCAGGTGGCTAGTGGTTACTGTATTTAAAGGAGCAACTCTAGATCAAAGCTGGGAGGTATCCAAGTCTAGTTTGAGTTTATAGGAAGAGGAAAGAGAGTGTTAGTAGGGCAAGGTGCTTGTTTTTAAGTTGGCAGTGACCCAGAATTTGCACACATTATTTTAGTTCAAATCCCACTGATCATACTTAGTCAACTGGCTGTCCCTACTTCAAAAACACCTAGGAAATACAGTCTCTGGCCAGGAGGCCATGTGTCCAGGTACAACTCTATTATTATGGTCAAGTGACAGATAGATTTTAGTGGCCATCCAGAAGTCTCAGCCACAGTATCTCATCTTTGCAACTCTTAGCTGTGTGTCTGTGTAGAATGCTCACATGAGCATTTCTAAGCCTGCTTTATAATAACCATCACAATTTCATGAGGTTATTGTGAGGGTCGCCGTGAGATAATACTAGGAAAGCTCTCAGCACAGCGCTTGGCACATAGTATTCAGTGAACATTAGACATTGCTATCGTAGCTTTTGTTTTCTATAATCTTGGCCTTCAGTAACGCATACTGAGCATTCCAGACTTTCCTGTTCTGAGTGTGGGTTGCCTATGGTAACAAAAGCTCTAAATAAGAAATGAGGGCTATTTCAAAGACACATAAGGGAAACACCAGACATGTACATCAGACATTGCACTTGGCTAATGAGAGTTTGTTTCTGAGAAAAAGGTTCATTTGATGTGCTGATAATCCCAGGTTTCTTGGCCTGAGACATATTCACTGAGATTATTAATGTTACCATGAAAGGACTCTTTGGAGACAGCTGGAGATCTTTTACCCAAGACAGACAACATGCCCCTTGCACTCCCCACTCTCTAATAGAGTGCAGTACAGCAAAAGGAGAAAGACATGCTTTTAAAAAGATGTCAGTGCTGGTCAACTCCTGGTGCTTCTTGATGAGCTGATAATGAGCACATCTCTACCTTATTAGAAAAGATAAATAGAGACTGACCAGGGCACTGCAGGGCAGTGACAGCTGTAGAAATTATCTGCTTCATCTCAGGAATTTCACACCAGTGTCACAAAACAGAGATCAACATTTAGCTTTTAAAATTACATGAGTAAATATAATGAATTAACTAGAGACTTTCCATGCATTTTAAAGAAATGTGTCATTTCAGAATAAGCTGTGAAATTGTATTTCAAAACATTGCATGACAGTATTTCTTATTTGTCTTACCTGCTAAAAGAAACTGTGCTTTCCATGTTTAGAAATAATAAGATACTAATTTGGTTAATGCTGGATGAAAATTTTAGGGATAATTTCTGAATTCTTCCTCTTTCTGTTGTTACTACATGGTACATGTTAAAAACAAGAAGCTAAATTGGGTTGTCGTTTTCTCTTAATGTCCCTAGTAATCGTGAGTGACATGGATTACAGTGATTTCATGACACAGTTTGTAAAAGTGAGGTCTGTAATTCAGAACAAGTATCCTAGTAGAGAAAAATGCCAGCCATAACTGAACTGGGGAAAGAAGATTCCCAAGAGAGCTTGTGATCTATGGCTGAATAGACCTGTGGAGGAATTGACAAGGGGATTCCACTGTATAAAACTTCTGTAAAGGGTGAAATTTTTCCCGGGGTCTGATTCTCACAATTTTATATAGCTAGTGGTTTAGGAATGATGGCATAATCTGTCCTTGAGGAAAGTATCTATTAGAGTTAGCCCTGAGAGCCAGGATTCAAAAGCTGGGGACAGATGGATGGAGGGTCTTCCTTCAGTTGAAGCTAGGAAGACACTACCCAGTATTTTAAAAGAGAATTTTGCAGTGGTGAGACACTGAGAATAAGCATGCCATCACAACCGATGAAATCTGATGAAGAAAAGACAGTTAAGTCATTATTCTTAGGGAATGCAGTTCTCCTGTGACAGCCCTCAGGCCCTTGGATAAAGTCCAGATTGCTTGGTAAGACTTCATAAAATCTTTGTGATGGGACTTTGCCCACCTTTCTATGCTGATTTTCCCCTCTCCCCTCCCTGTGCTCCAGGCACTTAGGAGTTCCTGAGGAAGCCCTGGTCTGAGGCTTCGTAGATGCTGTTCCCTCTGCCTGGTGTACTTTCTGCCTCCTCTCCTCTCCCCTGTTTGCCTGCCTAACTCCTACTCATGGTTTAAGTCTGAGGCCAGGAAGGTTTTCCTGTCCACCTTCTAGAGGCAGGTAGATGCCCTTACTCTGGGCTGCCGTATCCCTGTCTCTCCTCATCACAGGACTTACCACACTGTTGAGTGACTGCCTGTTTCCCAGTCTGAGCCTCCCATTAAATCGCCAGCTCCATTAGGGAGTGATGGGGTCTGTCTGCTTTGTCATTGCAGCCTCAGTGCCCCCACTCAGGGTCTGCTGTAAGACGAATAGAAGATTTGTCTTAAAAATCTCATTAAGATGTTTTTGGTTTAAAAGAGTAGTATGTAAATCTATGATTACTATGGAAAATTAAAACCACAGAAGACAGATTAAAAAATGAAAGTTCTTTTTACTACCGCTCCACAATCAATCTCACCATCCCCACAGGTAACAACTGTTACCAGTTTGCTGTGTTAAACTTCCAACCTTTTTGTATGCAAATTTCATATTTATAGATATGTAATATTAAGGCAAAAAGCAAGCCATATAACGGTACATATGTGAAACACACCCAATTTATGTTAAAAAATGAGGCCGGGCGCGGTGGCTCAAGCCTGTAATCCCAGCACTTTGGGAGGCCGAGGCGGGTGGATCACGAGGTCAAGAGATCGAGACCATCCTGGTCAACACGGTGAAACCCCGTCTCTACTAATACAAAAAAAATTAGCTGGACATGGTGGCGCGTGCATGTAATTCCAGCTACTCGGGAGGCTGAGGCAGGAGAATTGCCTGAACCCAGGAGGTGGAGGTTGCGGTGAGCCGAGATCGCGCCATTGCACTCCAGCCTGGGTAACAAGAGCAAAACTCCGTCTCAAAAAAAAAAAAAAAAAAAAAAAAAAAGTGTGAGTAGTTAACATTCTAAGTTGTAAGCAACAAATGAACCATGTTGATTTTAAACAGAAAAATAATTTAATTTAAAGTAGCTCATAAAATAAGCAGGAAGGCTAAAGAAGCAGATTTGAAAAATGGGCAGGAAGAACAGGAAGCTGGCCAGCCAGCAGCACAGCTAACCTTCCCCACAGAACAGGTCCCACGAGGACCCCGTAGCTATCCCGCAAGCCCCAGGCTCCTGAGGGGGCACCCCACCGTCTCCATCAGGGCAGCTTACTGCTGATCAGCAAATGCTGATTGACGCTGCCACTAGCGTTATGATGAAGTCCAGTTCACCCCTGTCCCCCACTGGTCTTTGCACTGTTAATTTTTGACTCAGAGGACTAGTCAGAGGACTGGTCAGGGCTAGGCAGGAGACTTCAGCCAGCTGCAAAGGGACTGAACACACAGGTACCTGGAGAAAGGTGGCCTCTCCCTCCTACTAATTCTCCTTCTTCCCAAGGTTTTCTTTTTCCAGCATTCTTTTATTTTCTTCTAATGTTTAAATTTTGGATCCATCTTGGATTAATTTTGGCCCATAGAATGACAGGGATCCAACTTCACTGATTTTCTGAGTACTCAGTTTTCCATATACCATTTTATTTTATTATTTATTTATTTTTTTGAGACAGAGTCTTACTCTGTTGTACAGGCTGGAGTGCAGTGGCATGATGTAGGCTTATTGCCATGTCTACCTCCCGGGTTCAAATGATTTTCTTGCCTCAGCCTCCCGAGTAGCTGTGATTACAGGTACTTGCCACTACACCCAGCTGAGTTTTGTATTTTTTTAGTAGTGATGGGGTTTCACCATGTTGGTCAGGCTGGTCTTGAACTCCTGATCTCAAGTGATCTGCCTGCCTCAGTCTCCCAAAGTGCTGGAATTTACAGGTGTGAGTCACCGGGCCTGGCTTCCATATATCATTTTAAAAGTAATCCTTTCCCACCCTGCCCTCAGTTCATGATGTTCTGCAGTGCCACCCTTTTACTGTATTAAATCTCTGTGTGGTTGAATATATGCATTTATGGATTCTCTATTCTCTTCCACTGATCTGTCTATTCCTGGACTAGTACCAAACTATTTACTTTTAATGTCAAATATATGTTTTTTGAAACTTTGGGCTTTGAAATAATTTCAAACTTGAGTTGCAAGATTAGTACAAATAATTTCCATCACTTAGATTCACATTTGCTTAATTTCTCACTCTCTTTACTACCTACACTGTATTATCAATGAAATTTTACTTCTGAACCATTTAAGAGGAAGTTGCAGACATGATACCCTTTTATGCCTAGTTTAGTAACTATTTCCCCAGAACAAGACATTCACTTACAACACCACAGTACCATGATCAAAATTGGGAGATTTATCATTATTACAATGCTATTATCTAATCTAAGGAATTTATTCAAAATCTGTCAGTTGTCTGAATAATGTCCTTTACAGTAATTTTCATAGTCATCTTTTTTCTGGTTCCATTGCAATCCAATATCACTCCATTTATATAGTTTTTATGTCTTTTTTGGTCTTCTTTCATGTAGATCAGATCTTCAGATTTTTTTCCCCATAATTTTGACATTGTTTAAAGAAAACAGGCCATTAATTTTTTTTTTAGATTATAACTTGAGTTTGTACAATGTTTTAAAAAGTCACACAATGTTATTTGTATCTGCCAGGCTCCTGGCAGAAAACACAGGCACTCAGGCCATTGAAGAGATTTTAGTAAAGAGACAATTTTCAGAGATATGGGCAGAATTAAGGAATGCAATAGGGGTGGTGAAGTGCTCAGGGGAGGGCAACAGCAGAAGCCAATCCCATGTCTAGGCCTGAAGGAGCAAGGGGAGTGGACACAGGACAAAAGCCAGGAGAGAGCCAGAGCTCGGAGAAGTAATGAAGCCCCCGCCTGGGAGCTCTGCCCAGTGCAGGATGTCGCAGGGGTTCAGCCAGGCCCCAGGGGCAACGGAACAGCAAGGTCAGCTTCCTGGGGCGCAGGGCAGGGCAGAGGAGGGCAAAGAGTGGATGGGGAAACAGACAGTGGGACTGCAGGGCAAAGCCACAACACTGGGCACGATGCCAACAGCATCAAATGAGGAACATGTTGTCCACCCCTACCCAGTCCTGCTCCTCGGAGAAAACCACCTCCAGCTGTCCTAGTTCATTTCCATCATGTTCTACTGAGCCCTTGCATATTTCTAAACAATATACTGCTATTTTTCAACTTGTCAATTGACTTCCTTCCCCTATTTTCCCTCTGTCTACTTCCATCACAGTTACATATTTTGTTGTTGTTAAATCGATAGTCAATGTTCACATTATTATGACTGCAAAGATTGTTTAAGCCAAGGGGTTTCATGATGATTGAGCTTTCTTTCTTTTCAAATTCCTCATTTTTTTCTGGAGTAATAAGCACATTTTTTTTTTCAATTTGTCTAGCTTTTTACAAACTTCTTGCTAAGCTCATCTAGACTCTCTAGCAATATTTTTCATTGCTCTAACATATATGTTCCTTTTATTTTATGTTCCTGTCCGCCTGCTCCAATCTGGATTGGTCGGGCCCTAGGCCTGCTACCTGCTGTTATCTGGAAGTTTCCCTTTGCTGTTGTGGTAGGCAGAATTATAAAGATGTTCTTTAAGATTCCATCCACAGGTTCTTCAGTCAGATACTGGTCTAGTTTCTACTGTGGGAGACTTTGTAGATGTTAGGAAGGTTACTAATCAGCTGACCTTAAAATAGAAAGATTATCCTGGTGGGCCCAGTGTAATCACATGGCTCCTGAGAAGCAGAAGAGGAAGGCAGAAAAGTCAGTCAGGGAGATGTAGCTGGACAGATGAGGTGGAGGGAGAGGTGAGAGAGCTTTGAAGCATGAGAAAGCCTGACCTGCTGTTGCTGGCTTTGATGATGGAGGAAGGCAGCCATGAGCCAAGGATTGGGGTGGCCTCTAGAAGCTGCTGAGACTGAACCCAAGGAAACAGGAGCCTCCATCCTACTGACACAGGCCAACCTCCAAACTGGGGCTCAGCCAGGGAAGATTCTTGGCTTCACTCAGGAAAGAATTCAAGAGGGAGCTGATGGTGAAAGAAAACAAATTTGTTAGAGCAGCAAACTGGCTGCTCCGTAGAGGGCACAGGGCTATCTCACAGGGTAGCACAGAGGGGCACTTGCAGATCGCTTGGTAGCTATATTTATACCCACTTTACTTGCATGCTACTTAAGGGGCAGATTATTCACAACATTTTTGGAAAAGAGGCAGGGAGTTCCTAGAACCATATAAAGTAACTTCCAGGTAATTGCCATGGCATTTGCAAACTGCCATGGTGCTGGTGGTAATGTCTTATGCAAATGTGTTATAATTCCTAGTCCTAGCTGGTCTTGGCTGGTTTAAATCAGCTTGTATTTTGTTCAATGGGGTCTTGTGATCAGTGCTCGGAAGATGAGTCTTGCTGATGTCCTACCTTACCACAACCATATGGAACTGAATTCTACCAACAACCTGAATGAACTTGGAAGCCAACTTACCTCCAAAGCCTCCAGAAAGGAATGTGCCCTATCAACATCTTGATATAGTGTGAGGCTATAAGTGGGGAATCAGCTAAGCCACTCTGTGCCTGGGTTTCTGGCGTGCAGAAACTGTGAGGTAATAAACTTGAGTTGTTTTAAGCCATTACATGGTAATTTTTTAAATCAGCCAGAGAAAGCCATTACAGCTGTTGCCATGGCTTCACTCTTCTCTTTTCTGTATCTGAGTCCCTATTTTCTAGATCCTTTATTTTCCTTATGGAGCATGTTCTCTAGTACAGCTGTTTCAAACATTGTGGTCTCAGGATCCTATTACGTTCTTAAAAATTATTGAGGACCCCAAAGACCTTTTGTTGATGTGGTTATCTTTATCAACATTTATTTACCATCTTAGAAATTAAAAACAAGATATCTTTAAAATATTTATTAATTTCAAAATAATAATACAACATATTACATATTAGCATAAGTAATATTCTTTATGGAAAACAACTATGCTTTTAAAAACAAAACAATGACTGAGAAGAGAGGCATTGCTTTACATGTTTGCAAATCTCTTTAATGTCTGGCTTATTAGAATATAGCTATAGGGGTTCAGCATATATCACATTTCAGAAAAAAAAAAGAGAAACTGGATGCTCAGATCTGCTTTGATGTATTGTTTTAATCATGGTCTGTGAAGAAAATCCGTTCTCACACAGATATGTAGTTGGAAAAGTGAAGACCTCTCTGATTTCTGAAAGGATCTCTGAGCCCCAGAGGTCTCTGGACCACACTTTGAAAACTGCTGCTGTAGTATCTTGCTGCTCAAAGTGTGGCTCAGGAACCAGCAGCAAAAATGTCATCCAAGATCTGTAGAAATGTGGAATCTCAGATCTTCTGAATCAGAATGCACAGTTTACAAGATCTTCAGTTGATTCTTGTGCTCATGGAAATTTGAGAGGCACTTCTTCAGTAGCTTTTTGGCAAGATAGTATTCCGGATACCTTAATTGTCTGAAAATTCCTTTCTTCTAGCCTCATGTTGTCTTGGTAGTTTGGCTGGATATAGGCTAGATGCTAGGTGGATAATCATTGTAGTTTTCCATTTTTGTTTCTCCGGAGAATAAACCAAATGGTATCAAGTGGGAGAGTTGGGGACATTATTTACTTGGCAGAGTTGGGGAAGGGACAAGGGGTTTCTCAGTGCCCTGTAAATAGACTTCCCACCTGTCTCCCTGTTTTCAGCTCCTTCCCTCATTCCTGCCTCCCTAGGAACATCGTCCTGAGACTTTATGGGGGTCTGAAGGGGCATTGTGATCTTGTCATTGTTATATCATCCTCTACTCTGATTAAAGTACTTTACAGTCATTTCATAGTCATCTTCTTTTTTCTGGTTCAGTTGCAATCCAGGATCATTCAATTTATTTAGGTTTTATGTCTTTTTTGTCTTCTTTGATCTAGATCAGATCTTTAGTCTTTGTTTGTTTTCCATGATTTTGACATTTTTAAAAGAAAACAGGCCATTAATATTTTTTAAGACTATAACTTGGGTGATGTTTTAAAAAGTCACACCGTATTATTTATATCAACAAGGGTCCTGGCAGGAAATACAGGCACTCAGGCCATCCAAGAGACTTTAGTAAAGAGTCAATTTTTGGATGTGTGGGCAGAATTAAGGAAGGCAATAGGGATGGTGAGGTGCACCATCCTTCCTGCCTTCCTTAATTAGGAATAAAGACTATAAAGGCACCTCATTTATAGCTTCCTCTGCCCCTCCCCTTCTCTTTGGATTTTTGATTTTCTCTTTTATTATTTCACTCTCCTTTTAATGGCATTTCAATGGTTGTGTTTGCCCAGGAGTGCCCCAAATGGTTTTAATTACCAGAACTCTACAAAATGTTCTGCTCTCTGCTGGGGCCATAAGAGTTTTTCTGGACCATCTTTTATTTTTATTTTTTCGTAGAAACTTTATAATCAGCTTGTATGGTCTCCCCACCCCCCAATCTATTGGCATTTTTATTGAGATTCTATTAAATTTATAGTTTAATTTAGGGGAGAATTGACATCTTCAAACTATTGAGTCTTTCAAAGACAGGGTATGGTTTTTCATTTATTCAATTATCTTTTATGTCCCTCAGTAGAATTTTAAAATTTACTTCTCATAAATTTTGCCCATGTCTTGAATTTTATCTCTTTGGTTGCTGTTGTAAATGAGATCATTTCTTCCCATATACTTTGTAACTGTTTGGTGTTTCACTTATCATCCTACCAATGAGGTCTTTTGATTTTGTTGTGTCTAAGTCTCCCTCGTATCTTAAACTGTATTCACTAGATGTTGGTTTAGTTTTAAAAATGATACATGATATTATAAACAAAATTAACAAATGAAAAGTAAATTTTCCTCTCATTCTGGTCCCCAAGTTCACCCCTAGAGTTTATCACTGTGGGTTATTGCTTGTATAATTTTTCCAGAGCTTTTTATTTTAGCTTATACATGGATATATGTGTATGTAACAAGATATTCTTTCTTGTTGAAATGATATTCTTTTTCCCTTTTGGATGAGGCCCAATATCCTGGACATACAATAAAGGCCTTATACTTCCATGGGTTCAGCCATCTTTGTAGGCTGTGCTAAGAGCTTTTAGGTGAGGGTTGGCTGCATTAGAAACCTTCCCTCTGGCCAATGAGAGTAGGGGGTGTAGAGGCCGAGAGGTGTCTTTGGAGTTTTCTTCTTTCTCTTTTCTTCTCTCTAAGAGTTCTTTAGATGCAAAGCCAGGGGCTCTTTCTTCTTCCTTCTGGGCCAGGTAACATGCTGCTGATTAAAGCCTGCCTTGGATTGAATGAGCTTCCTTCTCATGACTTCCCTGTTGTCACTGGCTTTTGCTTGGGTCACCTTCACAAACAGTCAGATTTCTAGCTGGTTTGAAGAAACCGCTTTGTCCAGGCGCGATGGCTTATGCACTTTGGGAGGCCAAGGTGGGCGGATCACTTGAGGTCAGGAGTTCAAGACCAGCCTGGCTAACATGGTGAAACCCCATCTCTACTAAAATACGAAAATTAGCTGGGTGTGGTTGTACTTGAACCCGGGAGGCAGAGGTTGAAGTGAGCCTAGATCACGCCACTGCACTCTAACCTGGGCAACAGAGTGAGACTTTGTCTCAAAAAAAAAGAAACCACTTCAAAATTACTTGATAGAATAGAAAAATCAAGGCTCTGTAAACACATGAAGTTTTGTGCATCCTGTTGGCCATTTTCTTAAATGATAGATGAGAGAGAGTTATGAATCCAATGACAAGAATGGCCACCGTGCCTGCCTGTACAGAAGTTCAATAAGTGATAAAGGATCGGGAGCAATGGAGGGTGATTTTAAGTGTCACTTAGGGCTCCAGTCAAAAATTTTTGGGGGAGTTACTCTCCTAGAGATTTTCATATTGAACATCACCAGAAATTCCCTTTAAAAGATAACCAGAAATTTATCCTTCTTCATGCTTTATAAGCACAGAGCAAGAATTTTTTTAGGTGAGCATACACTGAGGGTGCAGAACATAAACAAAGAAAATTCTCCATAACCCAGCTTGCTGGACTTAGAAAGGTTGAGTGACAGTTACAAATGAAAGGCCTCCTAGATATTTTATTTCCTGTGGTAGTTAAAGGAGGAAATGTGTTTTTGGAAATATTTGCACAACAATAATAAAACTGTGCCCAACTTCCAAAAATCTAGGTTGATTAAAATATTTTTAAAAATGTAAATTGGATTTGAAAGTGTTGTTTAAATATTTTCTGTTCTGTATTGACATTCAAGAGGGCAGAAATTGGGGAGAGGGAGGAAGGCATCTAGGTGCTCAGGTTAGAGTTCCAGAGATGCATCAGTTCCATGGTTGCGTCTCTGCTTTGTGTGCCAGAAACTCAGAGAGAGTCTCATAAAAAAACACATTCACAGGAGACTCATGCATATGGATACTCCACACCCTGAAGGTGAGGCACCATGAAGACCACCCCTGCATGGGGCTGTGGGTGAGAAGGATGAGCAGCAGGTGCAGTCTGTTTCCCATTGCTGTGGCCTTTGGTGCACCCCTCCTCGGACCATCTGTGGCTTCCTCTGGCTGGGGTCTGTGATTGAGCCATTTGAGGTACTTGCCTCTTCTACTTCATCTCAAACTTCTGTATCCAGCATTGCCTCAGTTCCCCATCAGAATCTACCCTCTGTACCCCATGCCAAAGATTGAAGATAAACATGTTGCCTCGGGGAAGATGTTTTCAGATATGTGTATATAGAGAAGTGCCCCCCATTATGTTAGGACTTTACAATTAATCTGGTACTAGGCTTGAATTCCAGCTGAGTGGGTGCTCCCTTCTGAGCTTGAGGCCAAGACCCTTGGTAAGTCACCTACACTTGCTCCTGGCAGCTGCTAGCCAGGATATGGCAAAGTGTGGGAACTTCCTGGTTAGTCAAAGGTATTTCAGTGATTCCCATCTGATTCATGAAAATTACGGTGTTTGCTTCTCTTCACATTCCACCCTCTCTTCTCTTTAACCAACACGTTTAAGAAAGAAATAGGAGGGAAGGAGGGGTGGGATTAGGGTTGGGTTTTGCAGTTGCAGAATTTTAGTGGTCAAGGTGACTGAAAACATTATATTGATGTCTACAAATCCTAGTGTCCCTGACTCTACTTGGGTTTGCAAGGTCAAGGCCAATGCCCACTGCACAGCACTGGGAGCCATATTATAAGAGGACCTCAGTTCTGGCAAATCTCTGTGCTGTCTTGGGAACTGGTTCTGGTAGAGGCAAACCATCTAGTTTGGGAATGGGAGTTGCTCACTACTAAGCTTGCTTCCTCAAAGAGTCTGTGTTGAGGTTGCCTGAACCATGGCAAGTGGGAGAGCAATGTAGAACAAAATTTTTAGTTTTTTGAGTTCACTCTTCGTTAAGTATGTGTGTTATATGTGTGTCTATGTGTGTGTATACATATGTGTGTATATATATATAAATGTGTGTATGTGTGTGTACATATCTACAAATGTATATTAGATTTAACATGTAGCATATGTATTATATATGTATTTTGTGGATGGTGAGGTTGTATGGGAGAATGCAGTAGACACTGTGTATATGCTATCATCTTACCTGGAAGTTCAGGATATGTAATCTGAATTTGCTTAATCAATTAATTCATTAATTAACAGCTTACTAACTAACCTCAGTGACCTTCAATGGTTATCCAGTGACTAAAAGTATGTAACACTATGCCAAGAATGATGAAAGATTAAAAAAAAAGTTATGTGCCCTGTCTTCAAGAAACTCAGAATCTTTGGGGAAGACAGGTACGTAATTTATCACATTTTACATCTGTCAAAAATTAAGTGTTTAAAGAGAAGTATACAACAAGTAACGTGGAAGCTCTGATGAGAAAGGAATCAATTCTGTCTGTGAGGATGATGGACCAGACCCCTGAGGAAGTAAGTTTTGAAGTACTCTGGAGGGATAAATGGAATTTCACTTCAATGGTTATAAAATAATTAGTCTTCGCTACAACACTGTTTTTTTTTTTGAGATGAGTCTCTCTGTGTCACCCAGGCTGGAGTGCAGTGTTGCGATCTCAGCTCACTGCAACCTCCACTTCCAAGGTTCAAGCGATTCTCCTGCCTCAGCCTCCCTAGTAGCTGGGATTACAGGCACGCAGCACTGTGTCTGGCTAATTTGTGTATTTTTTAAAGTAGAGATGGGATTTCACCATGTTGGCCAGGCTGGTCTCGAACTCCTGGCCTCAAATGATCCACCCATCTCAACCTCCCAAAGTGCTGAGATTACAGGTATGAGCTACCATGTACAAGCTTTTTGTTTTTTTTTTTTTGAGATGGAGTTTCATTCTTTTTGCCCAGGCTGGAGTGTAATGGCGTGATCTTGGCTCACTACAACATCCGCCTCCCAGGTTCAAGAGATTCTCCTGCCTCAGCCTCCCGAGTAGCTGGGATTACAGGTGCCTGCCACCATGCCCAGCTAATTTTTTTGTATTTTTAGTAGACATGGAGTTTCACCATGTTGGCCAGGCTGGTTTCGAACTCCTGACCTCAGGTGATCCACCTGCCTTGGCCTCCCAAAGTGCTGGGATTACAGGCATGAGCCACTGTGCCTGGCCTGCTGCAACACTTCTTATATTTGTATGGCAGTGACACTGACTGAGTAGCCTCACACGCTTTATCTTACTTAATTGAAATAATAACTTTGCAAGTTTAAGTAAGAGAGTATTTTTTTTCAGGTAAGATTGACATTTAGAGAGCCTTAATGACTCCCCCAAAGTGACCCAGTTATTTGGGTGAGGGAGGGATATAGATGTGAAGCTAGTATCTTCTATCTATCTCCAAGTACTGCGAGAGCACTTTCCCAGCCCTTGCTTTTAACAGGCTAACCAGAGGTGCATTTCCGGAGTTTGCAAATTTTGATCATTCATAGCTTAGTGATACGGGAATATTTGCTCCTTAGTTCAGTTAAAATCTGGGTTCTTGTCTCGCAACCAGGAAAAATTAGGCATGTGAGACATTGAAAGGTGAGGAGGACGGATTCATTAGGCAAAAAGAAAGCTCTCAGCAAAGAAAGAAGGAGTCTTTCCCACAAACTCCCACGTCAAAGATTGAATACCAAGCCACCACACACAAGCTGAAGAGGCCTGGCTCCTCCCCCTGTGTAAGGCATGAATTCCTTGGTGGTTCCACCCCATTCTCCCAGTGCAGGCATGCCCAAGCAAGACCTTCTGCAGGTTCCTTTATCTGCACAAAAACGTCTGGTGCAAACACTTGTGGGGTAGCTAGGAGATTCTCCATGGACCCTTCCTTATCTGCCTCCTGCACTACCGTTACTAACTAGACTCAGTGACCATCAATGGTTCTCCAAGTGTGGTCCCAGACCAGCAATCTCAACATTACATGGGAACTTGTTAGAAATATAAGTGCTCAGACTCCATTCTGCACCTGCTGAATCAGAAATGGTGGGGCGGGGTCCAGCAGGCTGTGTTTGAACAAGTCCTCCAGGGGATTCTGATGTAGGCTTAAGTGTGTGAACCTCTGGTATAGATGATCGAGTAACACAGTTCTGAGGATTCTCTTAAATTAAAATAAATGATATGAAAACATGGGAACTGACTCTAAAAAAACTCCAACAACAGGCCGGGTGCGGTGGCTCACGCCTGTAATCCCAGCACTTTGGGAGGCTGAGGTGAGCGGATCACGAGGTCAGGAGATCGAGACTATCCCGGTCAACATGGCGAAACCCCGTCTTTACTAAAAATACAAAAATTAGCTGGGCGTGGTAGTGCTCACCTGTAGTCCCAGCTACTTGGGAGGCTGAGGCAGGAGAATTGCTTGAACCTGGGAGGCGGAGGTTGCAGTGAGCCGAGATCGTGCCATCGCGCTCCAGCCTGGGCAACAAGAACGAAACTCCGTCTCAAAAAAATAAAAAACAAAAAACAAAAAATCAAAAAACTCCAACAACCCAAGTAATCCTTTCAGTATCAGCACGTAGGGTACATCATGCTTTCCTTGTCTGAGGACACTTATCGAATAGGACGATGTGGCATAGGGCTGGAATAAATTTGGTGTTTAAACTGCACGTACTTCTTTCTCTTTGAGAAAACACAGATATATTCATAGTCACAGAAAACAGGGGACCTCGAATGCAAAAGTCAAGTTCTCCCGTAACTAAAATACAAGGTTACATGTTGCTTCAGAATGCAGAGATGGATTTTTGACAAGGATTACCCACCAAAGAGACCCCTATCCTGAAAACTTCCAGTTCACACTTGAGAACATGCAGTTCCCAAAGAATTTCAGTAGAAAGATGGGAGAGATCCTGATGTCATAGCATTTCATTCTCTTGAATAGTTGGTGTGAAAAAAAAAGAGGGATGAGGGGATTCTGTTACCATGACAACATGGAGAGGCCTGGCTGATACCCTGGAGCTGACAAAGCTGGGCATCCCCATTCCACAAGAGAGAATCAGGGCTGTTGAGGCCTGAGGATTGGGTAGAAATGAATATGCTTCTATGCCTGTACACTTTTGCCACACGGCCTGAGTTTTAAAAAACCAATTCAGTTAAACAGCATGCACAGCGATTGTGGCTAATGAATATCTTTTCATGCATTTCCCCTACTCCCTCCCGCCTCCATTTTTTTTTTTTTTTTTTTTTTTTGGTCTACTTTCTATTCATCTCTCTCTGAATAGCTTCAAACCTGCTTCCTCAGGGACAATTCCTCATTCACTGGTACTCAGCAAACCACAGCATTCGAAGGCTCTTCTACTGAGTCCTGCTTTACTACATTTTTTTTTTATACACATAAACTATGTCCTTCAGAGGGGACAAACAATAACTTTACTTCCTGTGTCTTCAGGAGCTAAACAGCAAAGCTGTCCATCATCTTTTTTCCTCCTTTCTTTTAAAATAAAAACAGCTAGCAATGATGTGTGCTTATTGTGTGTTCCATCAGACCTATTAGAATGGTAGAAGACCAATGTTACCCAATGGCTTGTTAAAAGTGCAAAATTTGGTGCTTTGTCCCAGATCTGCTCAATTAAAAACTTTTTAGAGGGTGCGGCCCAGGAATCTCTTTTTAATAAGTCCTTCAGATGATTCTGATATACATCGAGTTTGTGGATCACTGTACTAGATACATCTGAGTGTTTCATATAGTTTATCATTTAATTTTCACAACCACTCTTAATCTAGGAACTATTATTATCCTCTGTACAGATGGTGAAACTGAGGAGCAGAGAGTATGAGTAAATTGCTTAAGGTCCCTGTGGTATATTGCTTCCAAAGATGTGAGCAGCAATCCCTCCTCCTTTTTCAATGTGAATTTGTCACTTTTCCCTATCAAAAGGTGCAGTCTATTTCCATCCTCTGTAAACTGAACTGGTCTATGACTTTCTTTGATCAGTAGAACACAAGGAAAGTGACATGGTGCAACTTCCAATGCTAGGCCTAAGAGGCCCTGCAGATTTCTGTTTTCACTCTCTTATTCCTCTCACTCTCCAAGAAAAGTCTAGGCTATCCTGCTGGAGATGAGCCACATGGTAATAGGGACCTTGGAGAATGAGCAACTGGACCATGTGGAGAGAGGAGCCATGTGGAGAAGAATCAGTGTGTGCCAGCTGACAGCCGGCACCAAGGCCTAGTTGTGTGACAAGGCCATCTTGAACCTTCAGCCCAGCCTCATCAGTAGCTGACTCCAGCCTCATGAGCCTTGCTAAAGCCACATGGAGCAGAGACTTGCTAAATCCTGCTCAAACTCCCAACTCACAAAATTCTGTGCAATAAAATGGCATTGTTTTAAGCAACTGAGTGTTGGAATAGTTTGTTACACAGCAGAGGAGAATTGAAACAGTCATATATTTGTCAAAAATAAATCAATAAAAGAAAATGAGAATTGTTATTTTATTAATGTATTGGCTTTAAGCACAAATTCCAGTGCAAGAAATTTGGTAAGTTGTGGAACCATGTACTATATATAATACTTATTTTTTTCCAACTAAGCTAGGTAATAAGAATGATAGCTAACACTTAGGTGGTACTTATAACGTACCAGGCAGTAAGTGCTTTGAATGTATTTTAATTTGTTGATTTTTAAAATAATTTTTGAAATATATACTAAGATAACTGATTTTTAGCCTTTTTTCTAATGCAAGTTCTTAAAGCTCTACATTTTCCTCTAAATCCTGTATTTAGCTCTACGGTTTCCTAAATGTATAAAGCTCTACATTTTCCTCTAAATACTCTATTAGCTGCATCCTAAACATTTTGATATGTCATATTCTAATTAGGTTCAGAATAATTATGATTTCTTTGACCCAAGAGTTTTTCCCTAGAAGTATATTGTTTAATTTTGAGATTTTTCTAATTATCTTTTTATTACTTTTTTCTAGAATAATTCCACTGTAGTTAGAAAATAATATTCTGCGTGTTTCAAACATTTAAAATTGATTGGGACTTATTTTGTGGACTAGTATATTTTTAATTTTGGCAAATGTTTCACATGTACTTGAAAAAAAAGCATATACTATAGTTGATGACTGGGTTCCATAAACTTTTGATGTTGTTGTTAATTAAGGGATAATGATTCCTTTAAGTAAAGGACCTCTCTAAACAGAAAAATATTGTTTACCCTTAAGAGGCCCAGAGGCCCAAGATTGGAATTACAGGAACATAACAATTTTTGAATCCTTTTTGTTTTATTTTAAAATTAATAGTTTACATCAATTGTGCTGTTGGCTCAGTAATATATCTGTGTTTACTTTGAGATAAAATAATTTTTCCAACCACATGCACCAGGAAAACACCAGCTCTGAGACTGACTGATATCTGACACGTAGGCAACACACAATAAATATTTGTTGGACCAGTGAATAAATGAATTGATTGGCTTTGCCTGCTGTCTTAGCCACAGGATCCTCTTTAATGATGCTGTAGGCTCACCAGTCAATTGCGGCCAGCACATCTTCCTCAAGAGACTTCCCTGATATCTGCTGGAAAACTTGTAACAAATATGAAAACTCTGATATCTTGAATGCAAACTGGGCCCCCAGAATTCTGTAATATCCAGCATGCTCAAACACGCTGTGGTTTCAGCTGGGGCCCAAGTAGACCTAATTTCAGCCTCCTGGCTCATCTTTCCCCAACCTAAAGCAAACTGCTAGGAAAGCTATGTTCAGGCCCAACCTGACAGTGGTCTCCAGCTCAGCTGGAATCCAAGCTGACGTCCTGGGTCTCAGCAGGTGTTGCAGCTTGCGTTGTGCTTCCACAGGGCAAGCCTATGTAACTGTGTTTCATGCAGGGAATAATAAAGGAGGTACTGTGATATATCTTTATAGATGTGGAGATCATTTTTTTCCAATGGAATAAAATCACTAGCCCTGCATTTGTGAGTAAATTGAATATATAGTTATAAACATTCCCATGAAGAAAACTCCAAACTCAAATTGTTTCACTTCTGATTTTTAGCAAACATTTAAGGAAGAAAGAATATAAATTGTATATATAAACTCTATCAGAAATTAGAGGAGGGAATATTTTCCAACTTATTTTATAAGGCCAGCATAACTCTACTATCAAAATCAGACTGACATTACAAGAAAAGATAGCTACAGATCAATATCCTTCTGAACATAGCCACAAAAGATCTTGACAATTAGCAAATCAAATCCAACAACATAAAAAAAGATATAAAACAACGTGACCAAAATGGGCTTAATTCCAGATATGTGTGTTTGGTTTAACATTAAAAAAAAATCAATGCAACAATCACATTAACAGATTAAGAGAGAAAAATCAAATTATCATCTCAGTAGATGCAGAAAAAGCATTTGACAAAATTTTCAACACCCATTTGTGTAAAAAGTTCTCAGTTAACTCTAAATAGGAGGGAATTTCTTTAACCCAATAAAAGTCATCTTCAACAAACCAAATGAATGAAATCTCCTCACTCTTTGCCCACAGATCTTTGCTTTTAGGTACAGACACCAGTACCAAATATCTATTTAATGCTTACTCTGTGCCAGACTGTAGCCCAAATTCTATGCTAGTATCATCTTATTTGATTATCTTAATAACCCTGTGAGATATATACTATTATTCTCATTTTGAAGATAATAAAATGATTCACAGAGACATCAACTACCTTAAGATTACACATACTGCTAGTAAGGGGAGGAGCTGAAACAGTCTGATTCTAGGGCCCATGCACTTAGCCATTGCATGATGTGCCCCTCTTCTTATCTGAGTTTTGACTTTCAGGCTTAAACCAAAGGGCAAGCATCCAAGGCAGAGAGTGAAGCCTGGCCATGCAGTAGAAAAACTTGTCGAGTTTTCAAAAGCCACAAGTGTCTGCCAGACCATGTCCTATGGTTTCATCAGTTGTACACAGTAGTGGCGGACCTACATTTTAGATTCCCAACCTCTGAGATTTTGATTCTGTGTCATGAGGGTAGGCCAGGGCATCTGCATTTTTTAAAAAAGCTCCACAACTGGAAGGAGAACCACTCACTGTAGAAAGTGTTCTCTGTGCTTGACCCTGGACTGGGTACCTTGATCCTCAGAAGCTTTACCTGAGTACAGCTTTCACAAAGGTGTTACTATCTTAATTGTGCCTTGTTAAGTCTCGATTTCTCATACATGCTCCCATTTACACATTCTGTGCTCAGTGCATATGCAATGTTTATTACCTAATTCTTTCTAAGAAAATGCTGATTTTGTTCAGAATGGCACTATTCCCAGCTAGTAAACTACATTTCCCAGTTGTCCTTGCAGCTAAGGGTGGCAATGTGACACGGTTCTGGCTGATGAGATATAAGTAGAAGTTGGCAAGGATATTTTAGAAAGATATTTGTTTTCATGATATAGATAGAGCTCCTTTAATCCTTGCCACATTCTTCTTTTTCCTGCTTCCTGGAATGGAGAGCAGGTTTTAGGCAACTTGAGATGACCAAGCTCAGAGAAGAGAAGCAGAAACATAGATGGTACCTGGGGCACTGATGCAGCAGCCATGGACCTCTAACCTTCAGTCTTAGTATGTGAGGAAAAATGATACCCACAAGTTAATGTTTGTGCCACTGTTACAGGCAGGCAAAATACAACCTCTAACCCATATGCTTTCAATACACATTTATCGAGTGCCTGACTTTGTTGGCTGCCAGGGATATAAGCCAGGCTCTTTTTTTCAGGAAGCTCACAGACTGGTTAAGAGGGCACATGTGTAAAATCAAGAGTAATAGAGTGCGATAACAGCTACTGCAGAGATGAACACCGATGGCCAGTGAAGATCAACTCTGAATAGGCTGAGAAGACCACTGAGAAAGTGATGTTTGCATTTGGTCTTAGAGAATGAGTTGAAATTTGCTAGATGGATTTAGAATGGGGTGGTGAATGGGCATTGTTGGCAGATAGAAAGGCATGTGTGAATATCTGGAGTCCTAAAACAGCATGGCATGCTCAGAGATTTCAATGTGGTTGATCTGTATGCAGGCTGAGGGTAAGAGGTAGTGTGCAGTGGGTGATGGACAGGCTTATACGTGTATAAAATAATATACAGGTGCCACGTGTAAAAGATACTTTTTCTATCAGTTGTCTGTTCTTAGGAGTCAGCAAATGATTTTTAGCAGGGAAGTGATTTGATGAGATTCATGTTTTAAGAATCCACTCTGGCAGCAGTGTGGAAAATGGACTGGAAAGCACTGCAGGAGAAAGACTTGAAATAAAGCTGAAACCAGCAAGAGATGGTGAGAGCTTATGCCAAGGCAGTGGCAGTGGGGCTGGGCAGGAAGGGATGGAGAGGATTTTGATGGACATTTCAATTCCATAAAATGATCTTTTTGGCTTATTATGGGAATGTTTGCTCATTGGGACTTCATATTTCTTCATATTACCTTATTTCATTTTATTTTGAGAGAGAATCTTGCTTTGTCTTTCAGGCTAGAGTGCAGTGGCGTGATCTTGGCTCACCGCAACCTCCGCCTCCCAGGTTCAAGTGATTCTCCAGCCTCAGCCTCCCAAGTAGCTGGGATTACAAGTGACTGGCACTGTGCCCAGCTAGTTGTTTTGTATTCTTAGTAGAGACAGGGTTTCGCCATGTTGGCCAGACTGGTCTCGAACTCCTGAACTCAGGTGATCCACCTGCCTCGGACTCCCACAGTGCTGAGATTACAGGTGTGAGCTACTGCATCTGGCCATATTACCATATTTTTGATTTTTATTGGAACATTCCCTTTGAGCTTATTTTGCTTTCTTTTAGATGTGTGCTATAGTAAGAGTTTCTCTGTCCACATGATGATGGTTGAATGCCTTTGTCTCATTGATTTCTTCCTGAGTCTTACAAAAGACTTTCTCAGCACCTGTTGATCTTCATGTCTGCTCTCAAGGGAAGGCTCATGATTGGCTTGTGTTAGTGGGTCACAGGTGAGCCATATATCAGAATCCTCTTCTGGCTATGGATTATTCCAGCACCAGCACCGCTCTCAAGAATTGCTAAAATATATTGTTAGCTCTTTCTATATTTCTCTGAGAGGAAGCCTACGATCTTAAGGCATGCTCTCTATTATGTATAGCAGATGATGGGCACTTGGGAAGTTCAGCTTAGAGAGAACCCCAGTATAATGAACTCAGATTATATTTTAGAGAGTACTCAGAAAACATTAAGCCTCCCAGTATGTCCCTTAAGAGGGAGGAAGAGGAAGGATTCATAAAAATATTGTAGCAACTAATTTTATGTTACCTACCTTTAGATTAAAGTTGTTCAAAATGATTGACATTGCTCCTTCCCCAAGTCCCCTGTGGCTTTCATCTGCAGATATGCATAAGTACACGCAGATGTTATGAGTTTGAACTGGGACTCACTGGGTGTAACCCTGTTTCTGGTTGCTGCTGTAACAAGTTACCACAAACTTAAGGACTTGAAAACATACCAATTTATTATCTTACAGTTCTGGGGCTGAAATGTGTAAAATGTATCTTATGGGGCTAAAATTAAGGTGTCAGCAGAAATGTGTTCCTTGTGGAGGTTACAGGAGAGAATCTGTTCCCGGCCTTTTCCAACTTCTAGATGCTGCCCACAGTCTTTGGCTTGAAGCTGCATTGCTCTGACCGCTGCTTCTAACACAACATCTCTCCCTTTTACCCCCCTGCCTCTCTCTTGTAAGGACTGTGTGATTATATTGGGCTCACCCAGATAATCTGGGATCACCTCCCCCTCTCAAGATCCTTAACTTCATCGCATATGCAATGTCCCTTTTGCAATGTAAGGTAATGTCTCACAGGTTCTAGGAACTAGGGCATGCACATCTTGGGGTGGAGGGCATTATTCTGCCTACCACCCCAGATTCAAACTGGAGGACCTGGTCTGAAACAGGTGGCTTAGGAAACCACCCTGTGGCCACAATGAAAGATAACGTAATGAGTGATGGAGGCTATCTTACCTTCTAATCTTAATGAGATTTTACTTCATAAGCCCCAACTTTTCATTCATAGCGATCAGAGCAATTCCAGATCACATTTTTTTTTTTCCTGAGACAGAGTCTCACTGCATCACCAGGCGCCAGGCTGGAGTGCAGTGGTGTGACCTCGGCTCACTGCAGCCTCCACCTCTCGGGTTCAAGCAATTCTCCTGCCTCAGTCTCCCAGTTAGCTGGGATTACAGGCACAAGCCACCACATCCAGCTAATTTTTTTGTATTTTTAGTAGATATGGGGTTTCACCATGTTGGCCAGGATGGCCTCAATATCTTGACCTTGTGATCCACCTGCCTCGGCCTCCCAAAGTGCTGGGATTACAGGCTTGAGCCACTGCGCCCGGCCAAATCACATTTTTAAGGGTTGTTTCCTGTCTTTCATATTCACTGAACTGTAAGCTCCATGAGGGCAGAGACTATGTGTCTATCTTATTCGTCACTATCTCCCACATCCCTGGCTGTGGCAAACAGTAGGGGTAACCTCCCACTAGCTATTTCTACCTCCTCTTTTTTTTTTGAGATGGATTCTCACTCTGTCGGCCAAGCTGGAGTGCAATGACACCATCTCCGCTCACTGCCACCTTTGTCTTCTGGGTTCAAGTAATTCTCCTGCCTCAGCCTTTCAAATAGCTGGGATTACAGGTGTGCACCATGGTGCCCAGCTAATTTTTGTATTTTTAGTGGAGAGGGTGTTTCACCATGTTGGCCAGGCTAGTCTCAAACTCTTGACCTCAGGTGATCCTCCCACCTTAGCCTCCCAAAGTGGTGGGACTACAGGCATGAGCCACTACACCTGGCCTTTTCCTCTTCTTTAATAATTAAATCTCAGTTCTCTTCTCAGGGTATTGTGCTTATCTTCAAGGGATGAGTCACAATGGTTTAAGTCAATGAAGTAATCCTTTCTTCCTTTGCCAGTGATTGATGTATAGATGGCCATGTGATCCAGCCCCAGTCTTTTGAGGGCTTCTGGAAAGATCTAATCCCTTGGTGAAAAGAGAATATGTGAGTGGAAACTCTTTTTGTCTCTGATCCTTTTATCCCTCCTTAGGAGGCTGTGATGCTTAGGGCTGTGGAAGACATTGGAATACATGGAATACATGGCTTATTCACGAGAGGCGCTGAGGGGAGAGATGGAAAGATCTTGGGCTCTTTATACTGTGGTTGAGCTGCTGTAGCAATTCTGGCACTATGTCCAGACTTTGCGTTCTGTGAGATAATTAAATGTTTTCATCATTTAAGCCTTGTTAGCCAGAGATTTTGTTACTTGTAACCAAATGCACTTAAACTGATAAACTGTCACAGTGTCTGGGGTATGGCAGAGATGTCTAATGAGTAAATACTTCAGTTGACAGACATGTCCTCACCACAACCTTGGAATTTCCTAAAAGAAAAGAAATCCACCTTACAAGCTAGGCCCCTGCATATGAAAAAGAAGCTCCTGAGGACTAGGAATAGCTAAGAAAATCTCTTCTGTTTTGACTTTCACCATGAGAAGGGGAATGATTGCATTATGGGTGACTTGGGTGCTTCAAAGCAAATTATCCTATTTAATGCCAAACCACTTCTTCCCGGCTGATTAGCTTTCTTTGCCCAATTCCCACTGGAGTGCTCCCAGCTGGGAACCGTGTGCCATCTGCTGAGTTTCAGGTAGGCGAAACCAACAGGCAGATGCTCCATCTTAGAAAGAGACAGCAAGGCAACTTGTTTCTGGGAAATTCCTCACAAGCCTCCTGCCTACGACTACAGAACTGGACACTTAAATACCCCAGAACCAATCAAGGAGGTTCTAGGCCTCCTGGGGAGTTTTCCGAGGTGCCTGTCTAAGGCCAGAGTGGGTGGTTCCGTGTGTGGCTGTGCAAGGTTCATACCTATGTGCATTACCTGGGTCCCAACCAAAGTGTGGCCCCTAAGGCCACTGAGTGTGGTGCTGTTCCTCTGACACTCAAGACACTGCCTGCTTTGACCTCTGCCCCCAAGTTCAGGCCAGGCCCAGGCAATCAAGGGATGGTATATTCACGAATATTCCAGGACTTCCCTGGAACAATAGCTTACCAAAACGTCATGGTCACGCTTCCTCATCTTCACATCGGCACACAGGCATGCAACCACACCCTGTGTTGGTGGTATGGTGGCTTTGTAAGGGACCACACTGCCCAGTTGCACACCTGCCCCTGCTCTACCCCATCCTCACCAGCTGCAGCTGGAGCTCTTTGGCTTCCATGTTTCCCAGGGACCCTGGTTTCAGGCTGGGGCTCCTGGTATGAATCCCAGTGGGACCTCACCCTGCCCGTCTGCATCCACCTCTGATGACCTGCAGTCTGAAGCTGGAGGTAGCATACTGCCTGGGCACTAGAGGGAAGCTGCTGCTGCTCCAAATCCTCTCTTTATCTTCGGCCTCAACCTCCTTCTCACTGAACCTTCTAATCCCATCGTGTCCTTGCACCCTGTCCACCGGGGTCAACACAACCATGGCACTCTACTCCCCATTACGCAAGCTCCTCCCTTTTCCATCTACTCATGTTTTATACTCCTCAATCTTTAGCTCCCTGGTGCTCTTCCATCGTACCAGGTTACCAAATCCAGAACTCCTGTTTCTCTCCATCTCTTCAGATTGTCTGACCCAGTTATGTATTGTTTCCCTTGCTCAGATTCTTTTTGGAACACAATTTCTCAAATTTATACATTATCCCCATGGTCTAATCATTAACAAAAAAAATCACCATTTGCCTGGATTTGGTTTGGACAAATCCACCTTTGTTTTTTTCTTTTTCTTTCTGGTTTTCCCCTAGTCCCGGAGATCAGGCTAAATTGACTTTTGGGATTTGCAAGGGTAAGGGCCTGTTTCTGGATCCTGGGGATCTCACTAAGGTGTTACTGGGTGAGGAGGCCTTGTTCACCTGCTCCCTTGTCCATGTCTCTCTTCCTCTGGAATTTAGCCTAGCAAAAATAAACTGTGTTATGAGTAGCCAGAGCATCCATGAGATTGAAATACTGTCCACAGCTGTCCTGTTTACATGATTAATGAGAGAGTCTTTGCCTGGCTGGATATGATGAGAATTCAGGATTGGCATGGAAAAGGGAGGCTCTAATAACAAAGAGAGGCAAGCAATGGTCTATCTTTGGCGAGCAATTATTTTAGAGAAAATATTACATGAAAACAAAGACGTATGCTCACTGCCTTCCCCTTCAGGTCAAGTAGCCTGAGGGAGTTGACCATTTTTGGTTTTAAATTCTTTAGATGTCTAAGCACATAGACCTGGAGAATAACAAATGCCCTTTTTAAAATGCCACTACTCCCTCTCAGTCACTACTGGTGGCAGTGGACACTGCTGGAAATGCTTTGGGAGGCAACTAGGCCAAATGCAGCAGGCGCTCAAAAAATATTTACAGTTTGTGACACAGACATTTCACTTCCGGGAGTAAGTCACAAGGAAATAATCCCAAATAAGGGAAAAAAGTAATAAACACAAAATTGTTTGCTGCAAGCCCATTCTATGATAGGAAAACATTGGAACCAACTTAACTACTCAATGGTAGAAGGATGATTAACTTATATTGCATTCCCCTATCAAATACTATGAAGTCAGAAAAATTTTAATTACAGAGACAATAGCAACATAGGAATGTAATGATGTAAAATTTCATGCACACTTAACTGTAGTGTCTTAAAAATGTATGTGCATGTAATCAAAGATACATAAAACAGGAAATAGCTATTAGATGGCAAAATTCTTGGTAATTTTTTCTTTTTATATCCACCCAGTGTCAAGTTACTATATGTCCTTTATAATATATAAAATAAACACATACAATGCAAATGGTTAATAAGTGGGGCAAGAACTAGCATTATTTAAGGGGCGATTATGTTTCAGCTATTATTTATATACATATTATCTAATGTAATTTTTATTTCTCGCTTAAGTGGTGTCTCTTTTTGATTTTTTACACAAGAGGAAACTGAGGTTGAGAGAAGCTGATTGAGGGTGAACAGGAGGTGGAAAGAAGGCAGATAAACCTTTAGCATGATTTGGAATTTGTCCAGCAGCAGGACAATTAAGTGTCAGGGTTGAGAGAGCCCATTCTACTCACTGGCGACATGAGATGGTGAGGGCCAGTTCTCTCCTCAGCTTTTTCTTCTTGTGCTTCTGTCCTGGCAGGGAATTGAGGGACGAACTATTGGTAGTACCAGTGGATCCAGGAATGCTGCCCACCTCTGAGTATTCTAGGGTTCCTCCTTCCCAAATGGGTGACGTCCTGTGGAGCATCATTCCCGCACTTGGGAAACAGGATGTGGTTGTGAAACCCACCTGAAGATTCTCAAACACACATCTTGGGGATGCCCAGAAGAGGTGATGCAATAGGTGTCCTAAAATGCCTAAATCAGGGGTTCAGGGACTGTCAATTAAGAAGAGAAAAGGGTGAGCAAAGTAGGGAACTGAGGAGGTGTGACGGAGAGAAATGGAAGGACCCAGGGAAGTCAGAGAGCAGAGGCAGTGAGAATAAGGGCACTGGAGAGCTTAAAGGACAGGAAATCATGGCTGGAGTTAAAGTTTCCAGAAAATGACATGTTCCAGATTGCACCCTGGAAGTGTGTCCCTGTTATGGACTGAATTGCAACCCCTGCCAAACTCAAAGTCCTACTATTCAACATGAGCGTATTTGGAGATTGGGCCATCAAGGAGGTAGTTAAGGTTAAATGAGGTCATTTAACCCCAATAAGGGTCCCTCCTTATTGGGTCTTTAAGGAGGTACTTAAGATTAATTTAATGGGTGAGACTCTAATTAAATAAGTCTCTAATGGGAAAACATAAAGTTCTTATAGAGGAAGAGACAGCCCAGAGCTCTCTCTCCCCACCTGCACAGAGGAAAGGCCATACGAGGACAAAGAGAGAAGATGGCCAGCTACAAGACAGGAAGAGAGCCTTCACCAGAAACCAAATTGGTTGGCATCTTCATCATGGACTTCTAGCCTCCAGAACTGTGGGCAAATAAGTCTCTGTTGTTGAAACCACTCAATCTGTGGTATTTTGTTACGGCAGCCTAATCAGTGTGGGGTAGGGGAAACTATGTAACTAAGATAGTCAAACTGTAAGGCTGTTGTGTGGAACAGTTTACCTATATGAATTATAAGAATGCCCCTGAAGGCTGGGTACAGTGGCTCATGCCTGTAATCCCAGCACTTTGGGAGGCCAAGGCAGGTGGATCACCTGAGGTCAGGAGTTCGAGACCAACCTGGCCAACATGGTGAAACCCTGTCTCCACTAAAAATACAAAAAATTAGCCAGGTGTGGTGGTGCATGCCTGTAATCTCAACTACTCCTGAGACTGAGGCAGGAGAATTGCTTGAACCTGGGAGGTGGACGTCGCAGTGAGCTGAGATGGTGCCATTGCACTCGGCCTGGGTGACAGAGCCAGACACTGTCTCAAACAAAACAAAAAATGCCCATGAAGATGATTATAAAATGAATCACAATGTTAGCTAAGCTTACTGGGCACTTATGGGCCAGGAAATCAAAGTACTTTAAATGCATTAATTCATTTACCCCTCTACCACTCCTATGATATAGGTGCTACTATTTCATACCCACTACACATGTGAAGGCACTGAGGTGAAGAGAGGTGAAATAGCATACCTAAAGTCACAGAGCTAGTCAGAGATGGGGCTTGAACCACACACATAGGCTGGAGAGCCCACACCCTTAACCACTTTTCTGTATTGGGATGTGGGATATGTTACATATCAAGGGCCAAAGAAAGGAGGTACTCAGAAAGGTGAAGAAAGAAAGGTTTGCTGAAGTAATTGGCCAGATCAGCTGGGCAACTCTGGATGCTCAGTGGGTGAAAGATGTCAGAAGATGATCTCCTTGCCTCTCACCCAGAGGGAGAAGAAAACCTATGGTGTGAGCTTTAAGGGATATACAATTTTTGTATGGGGATGGAAGAGAAATGGTGTGAAATTAAGAATGGGCCACTGGGCTCTGTAGCTCTGTTCATACCACCTAGCAAGCTGCATCCACCTGAAAATGTTGTGATGTGGCAGAAGCTCCATGTTAAAAGTAGGTGCTGGCTAGAGAGGGTGCCTTCAGGATCTGCTGCTGCCTGCAGAACTGGAGTTTCCTCCTGACCCACCTCTCAGGGATGGCCTGAGTCTCCAGCCCTCCTCAGTTCTTAGAAAGAGATATTAGTGAAGTTGTTCTTAGTTTTAGCAGTCTAGATCAAGTCAAGTGATGTAAAACACACTAGCTTAAACAGAAGCTTAATATGAGAATTATTAAATATGATTTTAAAAAAAGGCCAGGCACGGTGGCTTCTGCCTGTAGTCCCAGCACTTTGGATGGCCGCGGTGGGCGGATCACTTGAGGTCAGGAGTTTGAGACCAGCCTGGCCAATGGTGAAACTCTGTCTTTAAGAAAAATACAAAAATTAGCTGGGTGTGGTGGTACACACCTGTTGTCGCAGCTACTGAGGAGGCTGAGAGAGGAGACTCTCTTGAATGTGGGAGGCAGAGGTTGCAGTGAGTTGAGATAGCGCCACCACACTCCAGCCTCCAGCCTGGGTGACAGAGCGAGATTCCATCTAAAAGAAAAAAAAAAAAAAAAAAGGTAAGGAAACTATATAGTACCCTAGGGCTGAGAGAGTGAGTACCCAAGAAAAAATTAAATTGGAAAGATTTTAGATGTAATTGAATAAGGTATGATTTATTCCACCTGATAGGAAAAATGTGTGCTGGTTTTCCCAGTCCGAAGCTGGGCTGGGGTTGCTGAGTGAGCAACAGGCCACCTTCTGAAATGTCAGTACAGGAGCAGGCGATTAGTAACTGGTGGCAAGGGCATGCTGGAGTCTGGGCACTGACAGGCGGAAGGGCTTCAGAGAATGTGATATTCTCTGAAATTTACAGAATTTGCACCTCATCTCATCATCTTCTGAGGGCCAGCATTGGGGAGTTCATGTGGACATCCTAGAGATATTTTGTGATAAAAATAGGAGCGTGTGGAATCTTGCACTATTCATAAATGAATTGCACCTCACAAGTGGTCAACAAGACTTATAATGGAGATGATTTGATCATGAGAGGAAATTCCAAGGACCAACACTTCCAAATGGGAGGGGACACAGACTCCTAATTTTGGCGTTCCTCCTTTATGCTCTTCTGATAGTCCCCTGCCATCCCCTCATTTGTTATGGGGTTAAGTGATGGAAGCAGGGACAGACCAGAAGGGGGCTGCACTCTGTGAACAGATTCACAACCTTGTACATTTAAATAAAATAAAACCAACTCTGAGTCCCCATCCTTCTGGGTGAGAGGGGCACTGTTTGCAAGGCTTTCTCCCTCAGTCCTTCTTTTCCTCAGAATGGTATAAAGGTTCCAGGGGCTTTATGAAGAATAAAATATTTGAGAACGACTATGAGGTTTTTGGCTACTGTTGAGTGATGTGTGCGTGTGTGTGTGTGTGTTTTTTTTCCTTTTTCTTTCTCTTTTCCTTTTTAGTAGATAGATAAATGGGGGAAGAAAAGGCTAACCTAATAAGAAAGACTAAAGTGTTCCACAATTGTTTTGCGGGTATTTCTCATAGTCTATTTGCCTAGAAAGCAGAGCCCAAGGCAAAAGTTTACGGTGTAACTAATAAACTGAATTCAACAACACCTTAAAAGGATCTTACACCATGAACAAGTGGCATTTATTCCAAGCATGTAAGAATGGTTCAACATATGCAAATCAATAAATGTGATACACCACATTGACAAATGAAGGATAAAAATCATATGATCTTCTAAATAGAGATAGCAAAAACATTTGACAAAATTCAGGATCCTTTTATGATAAAAACGCTAAATAAATGCGACATAGAAGAAATGTACCTCAACATAGTAAAGGCCCAATCCCACAGCTAACATCATACACAACAGTGAAAAAGCTGAAAGTCTTTCCTCTAAGATCAAGAAAAAGACAATAATGCCCACTTTGGTGACATCTTTAACATAGTATTGGAAGTCCTATCCAGATCAATTAGGCAAGAAAAAGAAATAGGAGAAACCAAAATTGGAAAAGAAAAACTAAAATTTTCTTCGCTTGCAGATGGCATGACCTTATATACAGAAAACCCAAAAAAGCTCTACTCCCAAACTACTAGAACTAATAAACAAATTAAGTGACAGAACACAAAATTAACATGCTAGCTATACATGAACTATACATTAGTTTCTATACACTAACAGTGAACTAGCCCTTAAAAGAAATTAAGAAAATGATTCCATTTATAAGAGCATAAAAAAACCTTTGAAAAAAATTTAACCAAGAAGATGAAAGTTCTATACACTGAAAACTATAAAGAACTGATAGAAGAAATCCAAGAAGTCACAAATAAATGGAAAAAAATCCTATGTTTATGAATTGGAAGAATTAATATTGTTAAAATGTTTATATTACCCAAAGCAATCTACAAATTAATGCTATCCCTATCAAAATTCCAATGACATTTTTCACAGAAATAGAAAAAGCAATACTAAGGTTTATATGGAGCCACAAAAAAACAAGAATAGCTATTGCCATCTTGAACAGAAAGAACAAAGCTGGAGGCATCACACTACATGATTTCAAAATATACTACACAGCTATAGTAATAAAAAAGCATGGTACTGGCATAAAAACAGATGCATAAGCCAATGGAACAGAACAGAAAGCCCAGAAATAAACTCACATGTTTGTGATTAATTTGTCTTTGACAAAGGTGTCAGGAGCACACATGGAGAAAGGATAGTTTTTTCAATAAATGGTGTTGGGAAAACTGGATATCCCCATGCAGAAGAATGAAATTGAACCCTTATCTCATACCATTTACAAAATTCTTCTCAAAATGGATTAAGACTTAAACATAAGACCTGAAACTGTAAAACTAGCAGAAGAAAACATGGGACTTCTTGACATTGGTCTTAGAAATGATTTTTTGGATGTGACCCCAATGCAAAAATGGGTAAATGGGATTACATTAAACTAAAAAGCTTATTTTGTACGGGAAATGAAACAATCAACTGAGTGAAAAGATGTTCTATGAAGGGGAGAAGATATTTGCAAGTCATGCATCTGATAAGCGGTTAATATCCAAAATAGGAACTTAAACAATCCAATAGCAAAGAAACAAACAACCTGATTAAAAATGGGCAAAAGACCTGAATAAACACTTTTCAAAGAAAACAAAAATGGCTAACAATTATGTGAAATGGTGCTCAATATCACTAAGCATTAGAGAAACACAAATCAAAATGACAATGGGATATCACCTCAAACATGTTAGAATGGCTGTTATCAAAAAGACAAAAGATAACAAGTGTTGATGAGAATGTGGAGAAAAGGGAACGCTTGTACACAGTAGGTGGCAAAGCGAATTAGTACAGCTATTATGAAAAACAGTATGGAAGTGCCTCACAAAATTAAACATATAACTACTATATGATCCAGCAATTCCATTTCTATGGTATTTCAAAGGAAATGAAATCAGTATCTCAACAAGATATCTGTGCTTCCATATTTATTGCAGCATTATTCACAATAGCCAAGATATGGAATCAGCCTAAGTGTCCATCAATGGATGAATGAATAAACAAATTGTACATGTATACCTACATGTACATAAATATCATTCAGCCTTAGAAAAGAAGAAAATCCTGCCATTTGTGACAATATGAATGAATCTAGAGGACTTTAAGCTAAGTTAAATAATCTAGGCACAGAAAGACAAATGCTGCATGATCTCACTGATATGTAGAATCTAAAAAAGTCAAACTTATAGAAGCAATGAGTAGAAGAATGGTAGTTTCCAGGGGCTTGGAGTTGGGAGAAATGGGGAGATGTTGGTCAAGAGTACAAGGCTTTAGTTAGGCAGGATGAATAGTTCTGAAGGTCTAATGCACAGTACAGTGACTCTAGTTACTAATGCTCTATGGTATACTTGAAAGAGTAATCTTAGGGGAGGGACAGCAGGGGGTGGGGAGTTGGGGAGAGAGAGCTTGGGGAGAAATGCCAGATGTAGGTGATGGGGTAGAAGGCAGCAAATCACACTGCCATGTGTGTACCTATGCAACAATCTTGCATGTTCTTCACATGTACCCCCAAACCTAAAATACAATTAAAAAAAAAGGCAAAGAGTAATCTTGTTTTTTTAGATGTGATTTCACCATGTCGGCCAGGATGGTCTCAATCTCCTGACCTCGTGATCCACTCGCCTCAACCGTAATCTTAAATGTTGTCACACACAATAATAACTAAGGTAATGCATATGTTAATTAGCATGATAGTGGTGGTGATCATTCTACAATGTATATATATATCAAAGCATCAGATTGTACACCTTAAATATATATAGTTTTATTTATTTATTTTTTGAGACAAGGTCTTGCTCTATTGCCAGCTATGCTGGAGACAAGTGGTATGATCATGACTCATTGCAGCTTCGACCTTCTGGACTCAAGTGATCCTCCCGCCTCAGCCTTCTGAGCAGCTGGGACTACAGGCACCTGCCGTCAACTGGCTCATTTTAAATTTTTTCGTAGAGATGAGGTCTCACTATGTTGCATAGTCTGGTCTCAAATTCTGGGCCTCAAGTGATCCTCCCACCTTGGCCTCCCAATGTGTTGGGATTATAGGCACGAGCCCCTGCACCTGGCCTACATATAATTTTTATTTGTTAATTTTACCTCAATAAAGCTGAAGAAGAAAAGTTTATGGCTTAATATTTTGTTTAGGAATGCAAACCAGTGGTGTGCTGGAGCTAGCTTGAACTGTCTCACAAAAGCTGATCATTTAATTTTCAGAGATTGTTGTTAAACACAGCCATTACTAAAAATTAAATTACATAAATTTACAATTAGAAGAGATTCTATTAAAAATAAAAGCAATAAATACCCCAAACTCATCACTTTCTAATTATTTGACTATATTTTCCTATTATCTATGCTTTTGAGGTTATTTACATTTATTATGGAAATAACAAAAAATGTGTTAACAGAGCAACTCCACTTCCAGTAACATTATGTGGTTAGGTTGAAATCAGACATTTTGGGAGTACTGCACATTACAGATAGAGGCAAAGGCTAAAAATCAGGGCTCGATTTGTCTTGTTGATCGTGTAGAGTTAAGAGTTAAGAAAGTGAAGAAGAAAATGTTAATAATACAAATTAAACTTAAAAGCATGTTATATTTGGAGCCATTACATTGGGAATACTACATAAAATTAAAATATTCTTCCAGAATATGAAAACTATTGTCCAATACAACAAAGAAATTGCTCATGCCATGATGAGTGAAGTTCAGACACATGTCTTTGTACTTTCCCTTTCATCTTACTTACAAATTCAAATAAAAATCTCAGCCAATATTTACATTGGAACTACACTTTAGAGCCAGATATTAAACATTCACCAGCACATCACTGGCACAGGTCCCAGACATCAGGAGTGAGGGAAGAAGGAAGTGAGGTAGGGAAAGAAATAGTGCAAATATAAGAAGGTGTGAGTTCATATCCAAATGAAAACAGGATCTCAAACAGATATATGCATAACCATATTCGTTGCAGCATTATGTTTTATGGTGACACAGTTGTTTGTCATCAGAAATGGAAAACATGGAACTGCAAATTGACATCTAAGGGTTTTAGTTGAGGAAGACATTTTTCAAAAAAGCAGACAGGTGACGATGACCTAGGTAGTATATTTTCTGCAGAGGAAAAGCATTTTGATAGTATTTACTCAGAGTTCCATACAGCAAAATAAAGGCCAGTACTATTGGTGACTGTTGTACTGTGTTTGTAATAAGTGGGTTATAAAACTCAGCTAATGAATGAGAGAAAGCTACATTTATTATAATATGATATTGGTAAGAATGTATTTTAATTTCAGAGAATGAATTTATCTACATAAAGAGATGACTGGAACCTAGCTTTATTATTCTCCACTATTGGGAAGTTGGCAATGAAAAGTAGGGTCAAATCCCTTTTATTTATATTGCATTTATGTTGTGCTTTGGAGAACAGATTGTCACATTAATTAAGATAAGCAAATTCTTGTGAGGGGGACTTACTTTTATTAGTGAGCACTTACTAATCACAAGGCTTTCCCTTCATCTAATCGGTTGTTACAACTACACCCCTGGTGAAGCAGTTTTTATTTCCCTTCCTATTCAGCAGTGAAGAGATTGACTCAAGGTCAGCTAGATAGAACGACACACAGGAGAGATGACATTTTTCTTAACAATGGTTTAGGATCTTGTAACACGGGGACTCCCTAGGAGAGGGAAGCAATTATTAAGACAATGAAATTGTCATGAAGATGCAATTTGTCTCCTCTGCGCTCTTTGTTCTCCAGTCCATCTCAACTCCCTTTAGCAACACCCCCAGGGACCTGTGATGTCTCCTCACTTTACCATCCTCAGCTCTGGCCCCCACATGGCTTGACCATCCCTGGACAGCGTCCACAGTCAGACACAGTCTGTGCTCTTTCTTTGTTGCACATCCAGAAGATGCCTCTCTGATGATGACAGTACAGTAGTAGGTCATGGGTTGAGCCTAGAAAAAAAATCCCTTTTGAAGTTTTATATCTCTCAGAAAGCAAATTAACCCATAAGTAACTCCAGGCACTGTTCTTAAGCCTGGGTGAGATATTTATGGCTGGTTGAAGAGAAGAACATCCAATGCCCCTGTGGTGGCTGCCAGGGCACTCCCCATTGCCTCGCTCTCTGCTGCTATCTTATCCCCTCGCCTTTACCACTTAATGGTCTGACGTCTGACTGCCAGTGCCTGCATTTCTGAAACTGTGGGGTTTTCCTTTGGGAGCTGCAGGCCAGCACCTCCCCTACACTCAGCAGCCTTCCACTGATTGACAGGCGTCGGTGTATGTGAATACCCTAGCGGCTCACCCTAGGGGTGGGACAACTCGGAGGCCCACGCTCTGCACTGGTCTCGGAGTTCCACAGCAGAATCAAGCTCCAGGTGCTTATGTATTAGCTTGCTTGATAATAATCCTTTCACTGAGTTCCTTCCTTCTTCATCTCACTTCCCTACTCCCCTAATGGTGCTATCTGGGATTGCCTCCCCAACAAAACACTTTGCTTAGGGATTCTTGCCTCAAGATTGGCCTCTGGAAGGAACCCAAATAAGCAGATTCCAAAATTGTAGGACAAATTTGAACTGAATATAAGGCCAGCCTTTTCTTTCAAAAGCGCCCCGGGTGATGGGGTATTCATTCTGACTGAACTCTTTCTATGCTTGTAGCATGACTTTGATTTGCCTGAAGCTGAAGGGACTCTTGGTGTTCCAGTTCTCCACACTTCATTAGTTTTTCAAAGTTGTTTCAAAAAGCCAGTAGTTCTCTATTTTTATCTATGTTAGCTCTTTTTTTAGATGAAGTTTAATTAGACTCTATGAGAGAAGCAATGAGCCTGAAATTTAATGAGTTAATCTTTTTTCTCCTTTTCTTTAATAATGGGAGAGCATATTGGCATTTGGCCAAGTTCCATAGAGTTTGATACATAGTTGTAAATACGAAAATAGATGAACTAAGTACCTGGCTCCCCAAATTAGAAGAGATGTTGGCAAAATACATTTAAGGAAAGTAGGAGGAAAACACAGTAAATATAAAAGCAGTGATTATTGAATTAAAACCCACAAAAAGTATAGCACTGATAAATCAAAGGAGCCTATTCAGGAGAAAAAAAAGAACACAAACAGATTTACCTACATATTGTCTATCACATTAATGAGCCAAAGGATGCCTTTTTATCACAGCTATTTTTCAGCATTGTTTAGGAAATTGTCCAGAATTACCCTAACTTCAATGTAGTAACACAGGTTTTCCAACCAGTGGCGGCTGTGCAAGATCTGGGTAGGAAAGGATAAGAGAACACACGCTGTGGCATGGGGGTGTTGGGGACAGGACTACCATTGTCCTGAGGCATATTAGCGGATGTTTTGCGTATTAGTGGATATATAGCAGTGATGCAAGGTTAAATAAGTTTAGCTAGGATTCTTTATCACATGACTTTTCAAAGCCCTCAACACTCAAATATAAGTAGAGAGCCTATGAGAGAGAGATAAAGGATCCAGCATTTTTCAAATTCACGGGATGCTAGGGCTCTGTGGACGGTAGATTATACAACGCTGTGCTAGGGGATGCAGTGAAGCAAGAACTGAAAATCTGCACAAAAAGAACTAGAAATTTATTTACAAATATAAATCGTTATTTTTGTTTGCTAGAGAATGATTGTTTCTCTAGAAAGCTTAAGAAAATGAATTGAAAACCTGTATAACTAGCTACAACAGAACTATGTACAAATTAATAGCTTTACAACAGGTCAACAAACACCAGGTAAAAATAAAAGAGAAAAAAATATTATTTAAATACCATTAAGCTATAAAATACTTAGGAATAAAATTGACAAGAAATATACTGGATCTATACGAAGAAAGTCAAAAAGTGTTCTTGAAAAACATAAAAAAAAAGAGAAGCATTTTCTATGTTTGAAGATGTTGGTTTCCCAAATTAATCTGTGGATATGATACAGACACAATTAGAATAGTAACAGAAATTTAAAAGGAATTTAAGCAATTTTCTAAAAGTTAACTAAAAACTTTCTATTTTCATCCTGTATTTTTAAAATAAAAATGCAATGAGATAAAAATTATTAAAAAATGAGAAATGCTGTTAAAATATTTAAACAAAAAGTAATACAGGAAGAGCTTACCTTATTAGATATGAATATAATATATGAAAAGACTATAAAAATGTAACAAAGTTTCATGGTACTGAATTAAGACAAGAATAGCCTACTAAATAGCTTAAAATGTAGCAAATGAGTCATCACAAATCTATGACAAAGACATGAATTGTTTAGTAACTGGTGTTCAGAAAACTGGATATTTTCAAAAGCAGTTAACTTAGAACCTCAGTTAAAAGTGTATGCAAAGCTTTAAAAAAAAACTGGAAAAAGCAGCAAGCAAATGATTATGTATTTAATCTTTAAATAGACAAAAAACACTTTGGGAGGCCGAGGCGGGTGGATCACGAGGTCAAGAAATCGAGACCATCCATGGTGAAACCCCGTCTCTACTAAAAATACAAAAAATTAGCTGGGCATGGTGGCGCGTGCCTGTAATCCCAGCTACTCAGGAGGCTGAGGCAGGAGAATTGCCTGAACCCAGGAGGCGGAGGTTGCAGTGAGCCGAGATTGCGCCATTGCACTCCAGCCTGGGTAACAAGAGCGAAACTCCGTCTCCAAAAAAAAAAAAAAAAAAAAAAGGCAAAAAAATTCCCTCAGTAGAAAACAATGGAAGAAATTATGAAGAAAAAAACACATAGAATTGATTACATAAAGTTTAAAATTTTCCACCCTCTATAAACTATGTAAGAATGAAAAGGAAAACAACACATGAGGATTATAGTTTTTAATCGTTTAAGCACTCACAAAAATGATTTTAAAAATTCCAAGATCTCAACGAACAAAGAATACAAAGATGGGAAATTCAGATAGGAGAAATTATAAATGACTAATACATATATTAAAAAGTTTTATTCATTTTTTATTAGAGACAATGGGGAGCAGGGGAAGCAAGGGTTTGCTATGTTGCCCGAGATGGTTTCGAACTCTTGGCCTCAAGTGATCCTCCTGCTTCAGCCTCCCAAAGTGCTGGGATTACAGGTGTGATCAACTAGGGCTGGCCCTAAAACATTTTAAATATCGCCTGTAATCTTAGCACTTTGGGAGGTCGAGGTAGGCGGATCACCTGAGGTCAGGAGTTTGAGACCAGCCTGGCCAACATGGTGAAACCCTATCTCTACTAACAATACAAAAATTAGCTGGGCATGGTGGTATGTGCCTGTAATCCCATTTACTCTTGAGGCTGAGGCAGGAGAATCGCTTGAACCCAGGAGGTGTAGTTTGTAGTGAGCCGGGATCACACCATTGCATTCCAGCCTGGCTGATAAGAGTGAAACTCTGACTCAAAAAACAAAAGAAAAGAAAAGAAAAACAAAACAAAAAACATGTTATAGATCAACTTTAGTGTTAATCAAAGAAATGCACAATAAAGCATAGTGGATTACCAACTCTGGTTGAAGATTGGAAGCTGTATCCTCTTTGAGACAGAGATGGCCTATAGTTCCTCCTTGCTCCAAGCATCATTCTGAGAACTGCTGAGCAGCCAGGGACCACATTTCCCAGTAACTCGCACAGTAAGGTGTCACCTTGTGCCAGGGTTCTAGCCAATGGAGAGTTGGTGGAATTGATGTAAGCCTTTTCTGGCCTGGGCCCTTAAAAGCCTCCCACATAGAAATACACCATATTTTTTGTTCCTTCTGGCTGGCCAGAGAGCAACCCCAGCGTAACCTTGAAGCCAAGTGTTGAAGAAAGGAAAGCCTTGTCAATTCTGGGTCCCTATCATATCAGTACTGCATCCCAGGATGCTCTGGCCCCTTCTTACTCTGACAAACTGGGTGCTGCCAACACATGGGGCTTTGTGGGCCACATGGTCTCTATTGCAACCACTCAACTTCACCATTGTAGAGGAAAGCAGTCTCAGACCACACTTAAATGAATGGCTGTGGCAGTGCTTCAATAAAGCTTTATTTACAGAAACAGGCAACTGGTAAGATTTGTTCCGGGGGCTTCTAGGTCTCTGCTCTATCCCTTTACCCCATTTTATTTTCTTTCACAGCACTTACTACTACCTGACATATTTTATATTGAAGGTCCCTGAGAAAAGAGATGTTTTCTGTCTCATTTATTACCATATCTCTCACATGTAGAATAATGACTAGCTCATAATAGACTCTTGATAAACATTTGTTGAATAAATGATCCTAAGGTTTTGGTGAAATTGGTTCATTCATCCATTGCTGCTGTAATTGTTAATTTTGGTATTTTATTTCTGCAAAACTATGTGGCAGAACTTACCGAGGATGGTAAAGTATTCATTAATTTTGACTTTTTCACTTCTAGGAAGTAACCAGGAATGAAAAGAGCTTATCACCTCATTATTTACAATAGTGAAAATGGAAAAAGTAAGCCTAAATAGAGTGATAGTTAAGCAAATTAGAGTAGACACCTCTAGATATATTTTGAAAATGTAAAAATTATTATACGGAATTTTTAATGACAACAGAAAAATGTTATTTTTACTTGAAAAAGAAAGATACAAAACTATCTATAGTTTGTTTCTGAAATGTATATACAAAAAGAGTTACATCACATAAGAAGAGAAAATGGCGGTCCTTGTCCTTTATTTTTCTGTGTTTGACTGAGTCTTCATGAGCCTCTCACCGCTCAAATAGTGGACACATAATTAGCAATTGTTAATCTCCAGTATGGAGATTAAAGTTGCAGCTTGAGTCCAAAGGCAGCCTGTAGGCAGAATTTCCCCTTACTTAGGGTCCTCAATTTTTTTTTTTTTTTGAGGTCTTACTGATTGGATGAGGCCCACTCACACCATGGAGGGTAATCTGTTTTACTCAAAGTCTGATCAGTCTAAGTCTCATCAGTCTTACTGATTTGAATGTGAATCTCACATAAACAAATACGTTTGCAGTGACATCTAGACTGCTGTTTGACCAAATATCTGGATACTGTGACCTAGCCAAGTTAACACATAAAATTAACAATGTGCAAATGATTTTTAAAAGATTGATCCTATCCATTGTTCATAAGACATGAAAGAAATAGATACTCTTCCATCTTGTTGGTGGCAGAGTAGACAGACTTTTGGGAACAAACAAAACAGCAATTTGGCAGTTTCTACAGAAATTTAAAGTACGCATAACTTTCAGTCCAGCAATTCAACGTTTAGGCATCTGTCCTGGAGAAATAATCGTACTTGTGCCCAAGGAGCAAATAACCTACATGTTTATCTGGAGGCAGGTGATTAAATAATTTGGGAAGCCTTGATGTTACATGCCTATTGAAAAGTGACACATCTGTCTGTACTGATATAAAAATATATTTTAGACATATTGTTTAGTGAAAGGATCACATGATAAAATTCATACAGGATGTTTCTATTTATGCAAGAAAGAACAAACTATATATTTAAATGTAGACATAGAGAAGTATATATATGTTTGTATTTAAACGCTATATATATTTATAGATATGTGTGCATACATATAAAGTATATATCTGCATTTTAAAAGCAGAAGTAGATAAGTATATATTATATTTACTTTATACATAGCTTATATATGTATGTATAATATATGTCATGTATATGCATATATGTGTATATAATAGATATGTATTTAAATGTAAAGTAGAGAGGACTGCACAGGGACCTGTTAATAGTGTTACCTCTGAGGTGGAGGTATTGGTAATGTGCATGAAGGGGAGTATTTAATTTAACATATTCTCCTTTCTTTAAATATCCCCAGGTTTATGTTCATGTATATGAAAACCTCATGTGCAGATCATGCGCCAGATCATGCATCCATGGCCCTGAGTCTTCATGGAGGCCTAGGCCCTGCACCCAGCTCAGGTCCTGTACAGCTCTCAGAGTCAGAGTAGGAAACCTACTTGCTTCCTCTGAAATGATCCATTCATAGGACTGGCATTTTGTGCTCATTCGTACTTGTGGTCAGTGTATCATGTATTTTTTCGAGCACCAGCAATGGGTCAGGCCCTTTTCTAGCTGGAGGATAACAGCAATAATAAGATTGGCAAGATACCTAGGTATACCCTGGAGCTTTTTTTCCTACTGGAAGAAGAGAGTAAAAAGTTAGACAATTCCATGTCATAATAAGTGCTAGAGAAGCTGGGACAGGGGGAGTTCCTACTTTGGTAGGCCTGGGAGTACCCCCAGAGAGCTAATAGGGAGCTGAGAGGGAACCTGCCTCCCACGTGCGGGGATCTGGGAGAAGTACATCCCATAGTGAGTGGGGGTTGGAGAGAAGAGAATGTGGGGTGAGTGGGTGAGACTGGTCAGAGGCAGGGCAGAGCCTGGATCTACAGCACCTTGTGGGTTGTGGCTGAGAGTTTGGATTTTATTCTGAAAGTGGTTTCCCACCACTCTCAGAATAAAATCCAAAGTTTTATTTTATCCAAATAAAATCCAAATAAAGTTTAACTGCCTTTAAGCAAGGCAATAAAAACATGGCCTGATTGATATTTGCAGAGCTGTGTTGAGAATGGATTGTGGAGCTGTTGCAAGTTCGTGGCGATTCTCCCTTCTTTTTGGGGGTCTTAATAGAAAGACTTGAGGATGGGGAGCTGCAAGATCAAATCAAGTAGAAAGAGATTCTAGGGATGAGTGTGAATTTGAGACATGTCATGACCCTCTTCCTTCTACACCAGAATCCTGCTGTCCTCTGTCTCAACAAACGGCTCCACACAGCCACCTTGGCCAGAAAACTGGCTTGGCAGATATCTTTCATTACCTCTCCAGAGCCACTCTCTCTTTACCCTCTTCTGCGTCCAGGTGGCTGCTGTACGGACCACGCCAAAGCACTCCCTTGCTCTCTGGCTTCTGGGAGGAGTCAGCTAATGGGGAGTCCTATAAAGAATTAAGAAGAAGGGAGGAGAGTGAGAACTGGGTCTTTTTCCCACAGGTTCACACTGCTGGTTTGTCTCTCTCTGGCTGTGTTGTTCAACCAGAGGTCGCTCTTTCTCTCATGGCAGCCCTTGTTACACAACACTTGCTTTCTGGGTCAGGTAACTGCTCCTTTCTCTTGTGCCTTCAGGCCTATGAGTGGTATTGGGTCCATCTCTGGGGAACTGCTTGATCTCTGTAGCTCCTCTACACCCTGTCCACACTTCTGTCAACAATGGTTGTATTAATCCTCTTGATGTTCTAATTTGAGTTTCTGTTTTAGGCCCTGTCTGATATATGTGAGCATTATCCCTGATTCTTCTCTCATCATTTTGCTTTAGCTAATCTATCACTAAAGTGTAAAAAAAATTCTTTTGTCTTTTTATTCCAACCTCAGAACTAGTGTCCTAACTCAGGCCATTATCATCTTTCATTGGGATTTCTGAAAGAGTTTTCTAATTAGTCTCCTTGCCTTCAATCTTGTCTTCATTCAGAAACTCTTTCCATTGTTGCCAACAGATCTTTCTAAAATGAAAACCTGGGCTGGGCATGGTGGCTTAGGTCTGTAATTCCATTGCTTTGGGAGGCTGATGTAGGAGGATCACTTGAGCCCAGGAGTTTGAGGTTGTGGTGAGTTATGATCACTTTACTGCACTCCAACCTGGGCAAAAGACCTGTCTTAAATAAATCAAATAAAAACTTGATTGTATTTCTCTGTTTAAAACCTTTGAATGGTTCCTCATTGCTCTTAAATAAAATTCAAACGCCTAAGTGAGGATTTCTAGGACTTGTTACTACCTGATCGCTGCTTGTATCCTGGCTTATTACTTTCCATTGCACACATTTTGACCTAGCCCCTTAAACTGCTTTCAGTTCTCAAATCTTCTGTGTCTTCTCTTATCCATGGGCCTTGTTTAACTTGCAACGAGGAAGTGCCAAGGCAAAGGAGACAGTGCTAAGTCTGTGACCAATGCACAAGAGGCTTTTGCCACCCAGGGAGGCTGTATTGCTTTTGAATAAACTCATCTTCCAAATTAGAACGGCCATTTTCAGCTTAGGTGCAGCTCTCCCTCTAAAGGCAGTCATCTTGGCTGATCTCACAGCCTGACATCCACAGATTTCTACAACGCTCAAGAGTTAACTGGACAGAATTTCTTCGAAGAAACAGTGAGACCCTCTAGACCTACACGGTTCGATACAGCAACCACTAGCCATGTGTGAGCACTGAGCACTTGAAATGTGGTTAGTGTAGTTAAGATGTGCTATAAATGTAAAATACCGCTATGATTTCAACATGTTCCCAAAGTTCATGTGGTATCAACTTAATCCCCAGTGCAACAATGTTGGGAGGTGGGGCCTAATAAGAAATGATTGTCATGACAACTTTGCCCTCATGAATGGAGTAATGTCATTATCATAGGAGTGGGTTTGTTATGAAAATTTGGCCCTCTCCTGTTTCTCACTTTCTCTCACCCTTCCACATTTTGTCGTGGATGACACAGCATGAAGGCCCTTGCCAGATGCTGGTACCATCCTTTTGGATTTCCCAGACTCCAGAACTGTGACCCAAATAAATTTTTGTTTATTATAAATTACCTAGTCTGTAGTATTCTGTTAAAGCAACATAAAGTGGACTAAGACAAATCCACACTGGATTTTGAAGACTTAGAATGAAAAATAAAAGTAACTATCTCATTAATAACTTTTATATTGATTACATGTTGAAATAATATTTTGATATGTTAGGTTAAATAAACATATTGTTAAATTATTTCTGCCTGCTTATTAATTTTTTAATGTGGCTACCAATAAATTTATAGTTGCACATGTTGTGTGTGCTCCAGATCCTACAGCTCCTCACTCTTCCAAGTGTGGTCTGTGAGACAGCCCCAGAAGCATCACCTGGGAGCTGTTAGAAAATCAAATCTCAGGCCTTATCCTGAATCTGCTGAATCAGATGCTGCAGTTTAACTAGATGTCCAGCTTATTCACACACACATTGAAGTTGAGAAACGCTGGTCTAAAGAGAAACGGTGGGATGAACAGAGCCTTTGTCATTCTTTCTGGATGCTGATACTTCTTACACCTCCTAAACCAAAGGCTACAGGTGTGTCTTTTGCTTTAAGGAGAGGATATAAAGAGAAAAGAAAAGAGAAGAAGAGAAAAGAAAAGAGAAGAAAAAGAATGAAAATCTGAAGTATTTTGTTAGATAAAAAGTTCTTTAAACCCGATACAAATTCTTAGATCCTGATCAAGCCTTCTGAGCACAGAGGTTTAAGAGGAAGTAAATTTAACAAACTGAGAGTTTTTTTTTTAATTGCAAGTTCATAATAAATCAGCCCTATCAGTTGAAGCATACTCTTTTAAGGAAATAATCAAAACTCCTTTGGAACTCCAATAAAGTCGGAGATTCTGAGCAATCAAAATTTAGATTGCAAGCACCATTGCTGAGGATGGCGAGAGCCATTAGAGTGTTAATGGGGTTGACATCATTCAGAATTCTAGATCTGCACAGAACTACAGCAGGAACTGGCTAAGAAAAGTTTATTGAGAGACACAGAAAGAAGTGCAGTTACTTTGTGTTTAAAATTTCTAGCTTACACCTATAATCCCAGCACTTTGGGAGGTGAAGGTGGGTGGATCATCTAAGGTTGGGAGTTCAAGATTAGCCTGGCCAGTGTGGTGAAACCCCATCTCTACTAAAAGTACAAAAAAAGTAACTGGGTGTTGTGGTGCACGCCTGTAATCCTAGCTACTTGGGTGGTTGAGGCAGGAGAATTGCTTGAGCCTGAAAGGTTGAGGCTTCAGTGAGCCAAATCACGCCACTGCCCTCTAGTGAGACTTTGTCTCAAAAAAAAAAAAAAAAAATATATATATGTATATATATATGTGTGTGTGTGTATATATATGTGTGTATATATATGTGTGTGTGTATATATATATATATATTTGGTATTTCTGGACCCATTGCTTGAAGCACACTGACAATACCAAATCCCATTAGATAAAAGAGAAGAGTTGTATGGTAACCTTTTTTCTGAATACATTAGTATTATTACTATTTTCTTATATGTTGATTCTTATGGGCAGCTGTACTCATTTTCCAGAGGAAACAGAGTGTGATAGTTGCATAATTCTTTGTTCCTCTGACCCCTAGCAACACATGCATGTTTAAGGTTAAAATATTTTATAAATAAAATATTTCCTTTAAATAATGTATTCATGTTACAGCAAAGGGCACCTAATAGATGCATATGTACTAAGATAGCTGCTTCTGGCATGATTTCTATAATAGAAGAAATTCCACTTCCTTTAAAGACCTCTGATATTCTGGCCAAGAGCTTTATTGTAGATCTCAGGGCTCACCCCAGATGACAGTCAGTAAGTCTATTCTCATGAAAATATACAAGTAGCCATCATATTCTGGAAGCTCCAGGAGAAGTTATTTTGCTTCCCAAATTATTTCAAACTTGTCCCAAGTGATGGGGCTGTTGTTCTTAATCTTAATTCACTGGTTCCTTGGCATAATGCTCTTATGATAAAATCAAAGTGTGTATTTTTTGTGTGTTTAATTAAATTTATTTCTGCTTTTCCTCTTTCCAAAAAGTTCTGAGGCAATTATTAGCAGGAGTATATGCAACAAAGAAAATAAAATGAAAATAGAGTCAGACAAAGAAAAATACATGGAAACAAGTATACTAATGATAAGACAGCACCATCCTGTGTGTGAGACTCAAAATTCTACTGCGAAGTTTCTGGAATTCCTGGATAAAAGACAGGCAATAAATATTACACAACTCAAGATCAAGAGGGAGGAAGTACACCAGTTTCCCAGTACAGTCAAAATTTTCCTGGCAGTAAACTTTGAGAAAAATTCTCATGCAGAAATTTATTTAAGGAGTATGGCGTGACATTGTGGATGAATGAACTTATAATAGCACCTTCCACCTTAGGGATACATGAAGATTAAATGAAGCAAAACATGCTAAACCCTTAGCATTGTGATTGACACATAGTAAACTCAAATAAACATTAACTATCATCATCAAGATACCAAATTACATACATATTACATGGAAAATTAATAATTATTAATGTAATTAATTAGTAATTACATTGATATATTACTAAACATTGATAATATTCACAATAGATGTTTTATAGCAAATGCAGAAACAGATTTTATTTAGTTGTTTTTAGCCAAGAGCATAGTGAAGGTGGCCAACAGGAGCCATAGCTAATGTGGTCCGAGCATGGGGCTGCCTCATAGGATCAAGTAACAGAGCAGAGAGGACCTAGAGGAATGGCTGTCCTAGAGGACCTAGACAACCCATCTCCGATATGGTTCTTGCCATTCAGCAAGCCATGAGGATCCATCAATTGAGTAGGGAACTAATTTAAAAAATACAAATTCTTAAAGGCAAAGATGTGCAATTCTAGAGACTTTCAGTAAGTTGCTTACCAGTAACTACTAAGTGAAATATTAAGGGTTACTAAAATTTGGCGTTCAAAAAACTCACATTAACATTATACTAGAATTTGCTGAGGATCCTAATTCAGCATTCTACCAAGAAGTCTGGCTACTCCACAGTGCTTGATAACACCGCAAAGATCAGAGAGTGGGAGGGCTGCTTATCAGTTCATCGTTAGCCGTACCCTGAATTTATTGGACTTTTCCATGGAAACTATCCTTGATTTTTAATATATTAATTTATTTTTCTGAAGTTCGTTTGGCTAGCCCCACGATGGGCTATAATATATATTTGCATTAACAGTATTGCTGAAGTTACTGTTTGTATGATCTTCTCAAAACGTATTTGTTCCAGTGTGTTGTCCTCATGGAATTTTGTCTATTGGAATAGGTTTCTCTGACTAAGTGACCAGTCAAAAAGATTTGAGAGCCACTGCCTTAGATTTTCTTTTCTGGGTATCACATCTCTCAGCTAGACTGACTAGTGCTTGGAGAGCTATCACTACATGTTGCTCTGGAAACCAGCAAGGATGGGGTAGGGTTGACTTCCTAATGTAGATGTGGCTCTTGTGATGTTCCAAATGATGAGAGGTAGTTGATACAATACTATTAAAGTTGAAAGCCTCTCTCCAGTATCATTACAAGATGGAAGTCAGGAAGTCAGCCTGCCTCTATACAGAGATGAGCCATGGTGATTATTTCAAGCAATGACAGATTTATTTTCTTAGAAAGAAGTTTGATCTGTTGATCTACTCTAACTCTTTTTTTTGTTTTGTTTTGGAGACAGAGTCTCACTCTGTCACCCAGGCTGGAGTTCAGTGGCCTGATCTCAGTTCACTGCAACCTCTACCTCCTGGGTTTAAGTGATTCTCCTGCCTTAACCTCCTGAGTAGCTGGGATTACAGGCATGCGCCACCATGCCTGGTTAATTTTTGTAGTTTCATTAGAGACAGGGTTTCCCCATGTTGGCCAGGCTGGTCTCAAACTCCTGACCTCAAGTGCTCCACCCACCTCGGCCTCCCAAAATATTAGGATTACAGGAGTGAACCACCACGCCTGGACTGATCTACTCTAACTTTTGAATGAAGTCCTTGATTCAGTCACCAAGGTTTATATTATTAAACACGGCAGAGAAGATGGTGACTTAGAAAGTTTTCAGGACTTCATACCATGTCTGTGATAGTGTACTACAACTGGTCTGTACCACCTTGTGAGAGTCAATTGTCCATTGTTTCAGAAATTTAGTGAGCTGGTTATTAAATCATTGGTAATTTGAAATTGGCCACAGTGGTAGTATTTACACTGGGAAAATCAGCAACTGTTACAGAAATATTTTTTTCCAAAGAACCAGTTATTAAATATTTACCAGCACATCACTATCTGTGGACCATCTAATATTAAGCAATATAGTCTGCTTTTGTGCCTTGAAAACTTAAAATGGGTTTTACCCATCTTCAAAAAAGGATAACTAATCATTTTTTCCTAATCATAGAGCTATTTCTTTACCAGTAATGTTAAAACCTTCTGCTACCTTCGCTATAGAGATGTATTTCAGATTTGGATCTCTTAATTGAATATTGAGTATGAAGAACAAATAGATTTCAAATACAGTTACAATATTGTCAGCCCCTATTAAACTTCATTATATCACAATTATTTATTTACTCATTTACTGTATTTACTCAAAAGATATTTACTAATCTAATCTAATCTAAAATCAGCACTTCGTGCCTGATACCATGCTAAAAAGTGGGTGTACATTGTAAAGCAAAACTAAATTCCTTGCCGTAGGATTTACAGTCTAAAAGAGATTACATATTTTAAAAAATCATATAAATAATATATATTAGAAAGAGTGACAGTGTCATGAAGGAAGAGAGCAGGATGATATAAGAGAGAATAAACGTGGGAATGTATTTGGAATGGGACTGAGGGTGATGGGAAATATTTCTAAGAAAGTAACATTTGATCTAAAATTCGAAGGATAAATTGCAGTTAGCCAAACAAAGATGTGGGGAAGTTCATTGAGAAGATGATGAAAACCCAAGTAAGACCCTTTGTAGAGTCCATCAATCTATCCTCAGACTTCAAATTCACGGACAGAAACTATTTTTGTGTCAAGATGTATAATCTTGGCACAGTTACAATGCTTTTGTAAAACTTCTACCTTTATTCTTTCAAAATTAAGCTGGGTGAAGTTAGTTTTGATGATCTTTTTGTGCATACTTTTTGTGTATTGTTACGTTGAAATTCTCATAGATAAATTAGATAAGGATTAGTGTTGTAACTTGTGGTAATTCTGGGGATGGAAGGGTTGTGTGGAACATGGCTGAATGGAACATGGACAAAATATAACAATGGTGTTTAAGTCTGATCCAGCTAGTAAGAAAAATACCATAGACTTAAGTAACAGACATTTATTTTTCAGGAGGATGGGAATTCCAGGATCAAGGTACCAGTAGATTCAGTCTTCAGTGTTCATAGACAGCTGTCTTCTTGCTGTGTCCTCACATGACAGACGGGAACAAAGACTTCTCTGTAGTCTCTTTCATAAGGATCTGGGCTCATTCATGAGAGCTTCATCCTCATGATCTAATTTCCCAAAGGCCTCCCTTCCAAGTACCATCACATAGGTGATCAGGTTTCAGCACATGAATTTTGGAGGTGGGAGCACAAACCTTCAGTTCATTGCACCTTGTTATTAGAACAAGGACCTAAAGTCAGAATAAAAGACTAGTTTGAGTTAATGTTGAGTGCCTTGGAACTGAATTAAGATCTATTAAATTTCCCATAAGGTCAAGAATGGTTCCAGAGCTGTTTTGGTCAAACAACTCCCTGGAATTGTGTGCTCCAGTATGATCTTTTTGGAAACATCTATTTCTTCTGCTCTTGATGGTGGGTTCCAGATAAGGACACGAAAAGGAACATGTCTTGAAACTCTTGGCCAGTGTTTCTCACAGCCTGATCCCTGTATCAGAATCAGCTGTGTGGTTTTTTTAAAACGTCGATTTGGTGGCGCTGTCTCAGAACCACTGAATCACAGTTTCTAGGGAATCTGCAATAATTATTTAAAATCTTCTGTATGCTTATAGCCCTGTTCCACAACTTCCTGTCTCCTTCCTAGCAGATGACCTTGCTTTCTGCTTCTCAGAGAAGACTGAAACCATCAGCTGGAAGAATTTCTCTGATATCCGAACACCAAGTCTCCTAGACTGCCTACCCCTTTGTCTTACATCTTCCTGCTGTGCTCTGCTTTCCAGTGTCCTGCTTTCTCAGAAATTGTTTGCTAACAATTCTCTGTTTTCTTTCCTGTATATTCAGCTATGCTTTCTCAAAAGGATTATTCCTGGAGGCAGGAAATTATGTTCAACACTATTTTATTGAACAATAAATACAAATTTAAAATATCTCCCTTGGTCTCAGACTACCTCTAGCTAACATCTCTGTCCTCTACTTCTAAACCAGGCTTTTAGAAGGAGTTCTGTAGGTTTGCATTTCTTTCTTCATCATGTGTTTATTCTTCAGCTCACTGTGATCTGCTTTTAACTCATGACTCCTTTCAAATAGCTCTTGGTAAGGCCACCACTGATCTTTTCATCACTAAACTTACTGGGCATTTTCTATTTCCCCTCTTTCTTTATTAATTCTCAGTATTCAACATCATAGAAATCTTTTGGAATATTTTCTTTCATTCGCCTCCAAGACACCACATTTCCTTGTTTTCTTTCCTTCTCTTTGGGCATAATCTGACTCCTCTTCCACTCAGCTATTAGAAGTTGCAGTTGATTGCCCAGTACTATCACACTTGGCAAGTTTATTCATGCCCATAGCATCGCCTCCCATCTGTAATTGAATTGCAAATTTATATTCTCAGCCCAACTGCTTAGTTGATGCCTTCCTTGATGTCTAAAAGTTATCTCACACAGCAGGTTTAGATCAAACTCATAATATTTCTACCTCTCCCCTCTCTCAAGCTTGGTATCCCAGTGTTCTTTGTTTCAATAAATGGTGGTATCATTCAACTAGTTACATATGAAGAGTCAAATTCACCCTTGAAACCTCCCCTGTCCATCATCAAACAAATGTTTCTCATATAGTTTCTAAACGCTCCTAAAATTCATCAATTTCCTACCCATCCACACCCACCAATTTAGTCCAAGATCCCATCTCTTCTTCCTTGAATGATAGCAATTGTCATTTAATTTAGTTTCCCTGTAGCTGGAGTGATCTTTTCCAAAAGCAGATCAATCCCATAACTTCCTAAATCTTTTGGTGACTTCCTTTGCTTTAAAACTAAAGACCAAAATTCTTATCATGGCCTACAGGGTTCTCCAACACTCTCTGCTTCCCTCTTTTCCAGTCTCACCTACCAAGCTCTCCTCCCTCTTCCAAACAGGCACATTGGTCTTGTTTTTTTCAGTACCTCAAAAATGCTATATTATCTTTAGTCACAGGACTTTCTCCACACCAGTTCTTGGAAAAGTCTTTCCTTCCTCTGTCTAATGAACTCCCACTCATCTTCAGGGTCTCACTTTCTCGGGGAAGATTTTCCTGACCTCAAGTCTTGGATTCAGTGTTTTTGTTACAGGCTCACATAAAAGAACCTTTCTTCCTTTAGTCATCCTTATTTCAGCTGTTAATTATACTCTCCTTAGTGAGGTTATTTGATTAGCATACATTTCCATGAGCCTGAAAGCTGTTTTCTAGTGGGAACCGTGTCTGTTTTTACTCCTGTTGCATCCTGACACCAGCACAGGGCCTGGTGTGTTGCAGGAGATCAGAGAGTAAATGGATGAAGAACTAGGTGCCCTGGCTTGAAGGATGCTTCAGATTTCTTGTCACAGGGATCATCAAAGATCATTTCTGGTGTATCAAAGCAGTAGCATTGCCCTGCATCCATGGGAATAAGTCATCTGTGAAAGAATATTTCCAGGGATTTGGTAAGTATTTGTTGAAATAATGGGTTTTGGGTTTTAATTTAAAAATAATTAGCATTTTTCTTATTATGTAGCCAAAAAAGAATGTCCAGATACTGTGTACCCAACTCCTAACCACACCCTGGGGGCTGTTCCTGTCATCATGACATATCATGGAATCCAGTACTGTTATCTAAAGACAGATAAAACTGGGAAGAGTTGTGGTTTATAGTCTTTATTTTATTATTATTACTTTTTACTTGTTATAAGAGAAAATCTACCTGACTTCTGCTGTTTTTGTCTTAGTTGTTTTTCGATCTCCTTTTTGCTCTTTCCCACTGCCCACGTAAACAATGTTGCTCTGTCATGTAGACTTCTTACCTTGCTTGGATATGAATCTGAATTGAACATAAAAGGAAAGCTGTAAATAATCGACAAAAACTTGTGTTGAACATTAGGATTGTATAAAAATATTTTCTTATAAAATGCTATGGGAATTGTTTAAGAATGCAGGAAAAACAAACAATTCCATCCTGAGTTGGACATCACTCAAGATTAGGGCCTCCCAGAAGTCAGTTGCTATGGCATATGTCTGAAAATCTAGAAAGTGAAAGTGTTAGATTTTAGTTTTGATTTGACAAATTTCCATGAAGGAAGACTAAAACAGGGAGTAGTAGGTGGGGATAGTGAGCTTCTTTCCTTCAGAAGGATAGAATTAAAATGTTGGAAAACAAACTCTGGCAATGTCTAGATAGAGCAAAGTTGAGAAGTGGATTGGGTGGTAGCCCCACCTTCCTACAGCTCCTCCCACTGTCTCTCTTCTCTGTCGTGGTGCTGACCCTGCAGCCATGTGCCCAGTCAGCTTCTTGTGCCCAGTCCTCAAAGGACTACCTTGACCACGCGAGGCAAGCCTGTATGTTAGGAACCCCCTCTGTTCCCCTGCTTATACTTCATTCTGTCCTGTCAAAGCCCCTCCTCATTGACTTTCCAACCCATTTTCTGTTTCTGTTTTGCCGACTCTGGTGGTCCCATGGGCCATCTGCACTGTAATCACTGACATGCTTGTTAAAATGCAGATCCCTTGGCCTGGCCAGAGGTGAGGATCTCTGTGAATGAGGCCAGGATCTCTGTGAATGAGGCCAGGAATCCAGACTGTGGCAAACTACCTAAGTAAATTATGCACATTAGGGTTTGGAAACCATTCACTTGGTCCCTCTAGTTTTCAAATTCCTGGTTCATTTGCTTGAATACTGAGTTTACCTTTCTTTCCTGAATCAGTAATCCTGTGGGCAACCTTTTAGGTAATCTTCTGGCTCATCTTAGCCTCAGAACACCCTCCCCTTGCGCACCATTTTCTCAGGCAATCAAGCAGTCCCACTCTACAATCCTGACCCCAATATCTAGGTGAGTTTAGCCTTATGGGTAGGACATGGATACATAACTTGTTAGTTGTAAACCTGAGATATTATCCTGCCCAGTAACCTTTGTCTTTCTAAAAGAAGACTTTATTCTTTAAAGAAATACGTATCTAGGGAATTTTGTGCACTCAAGACTAAATGTACCAACATTAATTTCAGAGCACTCTTCAAATCATAGCTAGAGTCCGGCTGCATATCCTGCCTAATTGTAGGGGTGACTATAGTGACTGTGAGGACAATTTACCCACTGAAATATTTGTTGGATGAGCTAATGAGGTTATGGAAGCTTGCTGCTCCTTGAAATACTACCACATCGACTTGCTTCCTGGCAATGTGTGTAGGGAGATCATGCCAGCCTGGGTTGGCGCATCTTTAAGAAAAGTATAGAGGTCCGGGAATATGATAAATAAAAGAGCAGAAGAGGATCTTTCTTAAGATGCTGGGCTTTTGGAATCGGTCAACACTGAGATTCACTTCTGGCAATGAAATTTCAGAGAAGTTACTTCAACTATGCCCCATTGTTCTCTAATTAAATTAAGGACAATGATACTGCTTTCATGGAGAGCAAGGATTAAATGTGATAATGCACATACAGTGCTTGGCACAAGAGCTCTACAGAGTAATGCCTGTTATTATCGTAGTCATTATTATAACATTTGAAATGGGAAGAAGGAAGGAAGCAGTTTCATTCTTCCACTTTGCAGAGTTTCAAACGTTCTGGGAGCACACATTTCTATTTTCACTCATGTGCCCTTTTCCTCTATCAAGCAAGGACCTTGGGGGTATCTTGTACTGCATCCCTTTTCCCACCCCATTTAGTATACAGATGAACACCCAGGCCAAAGAGCTCTCCAGCATGAGGGGAGCACACAGGAAAGGCAAGGGCTGCCTGCTGTGGTGATCACTGGGGATGGGCTCTGGGGTCCTGCGTCTGGTGTACAACAGCCGCTGTGCCTTCTGTTCAGCGGCTTCTTTTTAGTGTTGGGACCAACTTGGGCATCCTGCTGTGAAAGCCATCTCAGTTTGGAAAAGTGGGTGAGAGGGTTAGGGAATAAAGGGAGAGTGTGGGTGGGTGACCACATATGATGGGTGAGGGGCTTTGGAGAGACGGGTAAGGGGGATTTGTGAGTAGGGATGTGTAGGTTCTCACTGCCTTAGGTGGCTGGGGCTGCTAGAACAGAACGCCATAGACTGGGGGACATAAACAGTAGAAACTTATTTCTTACAGTTCTGGAGGCTACAAGTCCAAGGTCACTGTGTCAGTATGGTCAGTTTCTGGTCGGGACACTCTTCCTAGTTTGCCGACGGCCATGTTCTTACTTTATCCTTCCTATGGCGGAGAGCAAAGAGAGACGCAAGCTCTCTTGTGTCTCTTATAAAGGACTAATCCCTTCACGAGGGCAGGGCACCTCCCTCATGATCTAATTGCTTCCAAAGGCCTCATCTCATCACATTGGGTGATGGTTTCAGCATATGAATTTTGGGGCGGGGGATACAAAGCTGCAGACTGTAACACATACCAAATCCTCTTTTAATTAGTACACCAGGAAGGCATCTAGAGTAGTGAGATAAAACCTAGAGATTTAAGCAGGGAGGATGTCGGGAGGAGAGGGCTTACAGGGATAGGAGCAGTGTTGGATGAAAGAGTAGAAAACAAACAGAAACTGGAAGTAAAAAGAAGAAAGAAAGGATTGATGAAAGTGGGAGAGAGAAAGAGAGAGCGAGAGAGAGAGATACACAATATGTAGGGAATCTGGTTTTGAATCTGTATGAAAATCTCTGCAGCTACTGGAATATGTACAGCTAACATGCCATCAGAGAGTGACTGTGACAGGGCAGCCGGCCCTTAGGGTTCATGTCATTGCTGATGTCGTTCAGTCACTTATTTCTAATTAGCAATCTTTTCCCCTTGCAAGCTGTCCTGCTTGAGAGAGAAGCCAGGACCAAAGTATGCAAGTCCTTGATGCTGAATTTGGTGGTTGTCAGATATGAGTCTCCATGGCCTCCATCCTCTTCCTCTGTTTTCCTGAACTGGGTAGAAATAAATAATAGTGTCTCAGAGCATTGCCTGTGGGGTTCAGGGAAGCAATTTCTATAATCAGATGCTCTTTCCACCTTTGAAGATGAAAGATAAAAACATTCTTGTGCGTCCCCACCAGCCCTACAGTGCTCGGAGCTGGAACTGAAATACTGCTCATGTATTCTGAGCTCAGGAGCTCCATTAGGGAGTATTACTAAAGCCAGGTGTGGTACCCAAGGCTGAGGATCTTCAGTGTACAGGCAGGCCACACATGGCCAGGAATAAGTGAAAACAACTTTGCCTTTTCATAGGAATGTTTGCACTTTGCATAGTGTATTATTTCTTGATTTATATTTTCTTCAATTTGTAGTCTTCCCTCAGCTAATAAGTGAGGAGTGAGCATACCCCTTTATCATGAATTTGGCGTTTTTATTGCCACAAATAGTTTAAATGACATTCAACAGCTTTAAGTCATCTGAGTATCTGAAGTGAGCTATGATTTCATTCCAAAGCTGTTTCTAGCTTCCCAGCAACCATTCTGGTTCTCCCGGGGCTCATCTGCCTCTCACTGCTCTGAAAGTCTCCAGGTTCCTTGCCACTCTTTCATAAACAATTTAAATTTTTTTCTCCTCCTGGAGAACAGAGGGTGAATGATTTCTTTTGAGAAGATTCAGCTTTAATTTCACATTTTATTAAACATACACAATGTTTTACATATGATTTGTGGGGATCTTGGAGGGGACTTGTGGATTCCTTAAAGCTTATCCACGTACCCTCGTTGAAGATGCCTCAATTTAAATAAAACCTCTTTATTACTTGCTTCTGATACTGACCTGTTGGATAGCTGTCTATGTTCTCAAAACTCCCTCTTTCAGTGCTTTTGCAGTCATTGCCACTACAAGTCTGTTACCTGCTGCTTGTTGTTCTTTTGCTAGAGCTGCTGGGGATGAGGTGGCAAGGGGGACAAGCAACCGAGGGCATAGGAAGCAGATTGCCAGGGCTCACAGGGATTATCACAGATGTTTCAAAGCCTGCCACAGGTTTCCTGACATGTGTTTTCAACACAGGGGGCTGGATCAAAGCTTGGGTGGTAGTCGTGGAGGTACATGGTTCAGATTCCCCTTTGAGGAAGAATGGTAGTGGGAGGTGCGGTCGGCTGACAGCCTCTAACTGCAGGGCTTCGGCATCCACCATGGTGTTCAAACACACAGCACTTTCCCCAGAGAGCCCCAGTCAGTGGCTGAGTATGGCAGGGTATCAGGCCTGGCCATTTCTGCTAATGTGCAATGTCTCTCTGGGCAATATTTGCACATGTTGGGCTGGGAGCTGCACTATAGTTTGAGGCTCTTCCTAACCACCCCTTTTTTTTCCCAGGCGTCAGATCTGCATGGAGGTCTGAAGACTGTCCCTGAGTACTTCTGCTTTCTTTCCCCTTTGTCTTTCCCAGATGTTGATTCCCCCCAACCTCCTGCCTGAAGAAAACTCTTGTGCTTGTAAACTCTGTTGTCGTGTCTGCATCCAGACACGGCTCTATTCACAGGCAACATCGCTGTCATTTCACACAATCTCACCTCCCTTCCCAGATCTCAACCTGACCTGGGAACAGTTTCCACATCTTCCCAACCCATTTCAACACAGAGTTAAGAGATTTCTGAACATTGGTTCCATCCTCCTAGCTACGCAAGCTATTAGGGTTCCTAGTACCCATCCCATTTAGCGTCCTATAGGATGTTTAGGACTTCTAGAGAAGAGATAGAGGCAGGAAAGAGTGAAACACGTCATTTATTTCTGTATAGAGATTCATTCCAGGATCCCAGGCTGGAAATCATGGAAACCTCAGGAATGACCCCTCTCTGCTTATACTCTTCTCCCTGCAAATCAGGCCAGTGAGGTCAGCTCCTGAGTCCCCTTTCCCCAGGATTCCACTCAGTCCTTATCTCTTAGCATTCTACTGGCTGATAAGGAGGAGAAAAAGACTCTTGTTCTCTAGCTCCTCCCATAAAGCCCCCCACCATGCCTCAGTTACTGTGGTCTAGGAACTGTGAGTTAGTGATATACATCAGGGCTCCTCCCTGAGAAAGTATGAGGAGGAGGAGGAGGAAGAGACTGGCACAATACAAATATCACAGTGACAGCAATAGGATCCCACATTTTGGAAGTCACGTAACAAAGATGGCTCCTTGAGGTTTCATATTCTATTACTACTGGACATTGTACCAAGGAAACACACTTAGGAGATAAACACAGGGTGATGCATTTCTAGAATAAGAATGAGACCCATGCATAGTACAAAGCATTGCGTTTCTCACATGTGTGAGCAGATGACGTTTTTGTAAGTCAGTGGACATTGGAGACGGGGTCAGAGGAAGGATTGCTGGCACTCTCCAAGAAGTTTTGCCATATTGGAAACTGCCCAGGACCATCCCACATTCCCTCTTCCCATGCACAGAGATGATGCTGTTCAACCACATTCCTCTAGGTCCCCTGGACTGACTGACAGTTCCCTTTGGAATTACCCAAGAGAACTCTCATTTCAGAGGCTCTCTGAAGGTCTCAGTCTTTGGCTTGACTGCCCATGTTGAGTGTGGGTTTGTAGAATTCTGTGGAGAATCTGCCCTCTCAGATGCCTCCACACCTGCTGGGCAACCTGGACTCACTAGGACTGGTGAGTTAGTTAGTGATGGCCAATAGTGTAGGCTCCTCAAGAGCTGAAGGGGCTGTGTGTGTGCTCAGCTCAGGGCAAAGTCCAGAGCAAGTACTCAGTTAATCCTCGTTGAGCTCAACTCTAACCTTCTCTTCCATAGATGGGATGTCTCCAACCTCTTGACACCATCTTCTTAGGTACTTTTTATAATCATGTTAGCTCTTTACATCCCTCCAAAGTGCATAATCCATACACAGCAAGATTTTCTATTGGAAGTATGACTAATGCTTAGGGCACTAACTTTTGTTGCTGCTAAATTTTGTCTTCCATTTATATATCTGCAATGATCTGGCTTTACTTATACTTTCCATGCTGCTTTGGAGAATACGGTTCTCAAGGTTTTCTGGCTCATACTGTTGCTTCTTCCCCCAGGCCTGTGGATGCTCTGGTAGAATTAGAGCCAGCAGGGCGGGCAAAGGCTGTAAAGGGGAGAATCATGCATTGTTCTCCCCTTAATGCTATGGATGCGGCATGTGTGCATCCATTGTGCAAACTACCAGGAGGACATTCATGGATGTTACATGAAGTTTGTGCTTCCAGCCATATCTGGACAGAACACAGATCTGGGAGACACAAAAAAACCCTGCGTGCTCACCTTCTGGAAACTCTAAATCTGAATTAGCATATAAAGCATTCAGTTCATGGCTCTTGGAAGACTGACTGTCCTTTAGGGTTGGTGAGTCCATTCTATCCCTTAGAAACAGGAAGCTGGCAAAGCCATGGGGCAGGGAGGGAGATTCACAGAGTCTAAAGGGAAGATGCAAGATGCCCTCTTCCCAGAAGTGCAGCTGCAAAATGCAGCCTTCTTGCTTGTCACACATATGAGCACGATGCGAGTGTAAAATTAAGAATCAAGGTTAGGGCCCCCACCCTAAAATACTCAAAAGGTCAAAGCAGGAAGCCCACGTTTGTCTTCTCTGACAGTGTTCTGTAGCTGTGAAATTCAGCCTGCTAGAGCTGGATGGATGCAGGCTTTGGGATGAAGTCCTCTGCTCTGTCAAAAGCCAAAACCTCCCAGGAGAAGGAATGTACTCGGGATTTTAAGATAAATCGGAGAATGTCTGAGATAGATAGTTACAGATGGTCTTAGCGTTGCCACATCTCCAGGAACTGGGTATTAGTTACGAGACTCACTGCTATTCTTTCTGAGACCACAGTTTTTTTGGTAAAACAAACAAACAAACAAAATTCATACAATCCTTGAACCACGGGATGTTAAGATTCGAAGAGACACTTGGATTATCTAGCTCAGGCCCCTTGTTTACGAGTAGGAAAAGAGGCTCAGTTACACATTAAATGTAGTGCATGTCTCCCACTTCCTGGTCCGTACGAGACATTAGCAGGCATCAGTGGACATATTCTGCTTGCATTGGCTGCTCAGGACAGTCACTGGGGACATAACGCAGAAATCTGAGGTTCTCAACCTCACGATGTATAAATGCATTGAAATACTGAGATGCCAAACAGGGGGAAGACATATGTTTCTTTTCACAGATGCTTAGAAGACAGGGCTAAATTTTTCATTTAGATGTTATGTGGCACCTTTTTTTGTTCAGCCTGTCAAGTGTAGGCTGGGGTGATGGGAGCCTCCAGCTACAGGAGGCTAATCTGAGATCAACTTTATTGAAGTAAGACAGAGCTCCAGGAAAATGAGTCTTCCGGGTCTGCAGCTGTGCTGCAGAATTCATCCTGAAATAAGCACTCGCATGCAACCAAAGTCACTTTCAGAATCATGGAATGAATGGGCTTTTGGGAAAAGCTGGTCCAACATTTTACTTTACATGCCCAGCAAAGTTCACTGATTTGGTTTGAGTCACACAGCATGACGGCGGCAAAGATAGGAAAGAATTGAGATTTTTTGACTCCAGGATGGAAAGTTTTCCCTAAGCCATACTGACCCTTTTTGCAAGCCCCAATGTGAGGGTATTTCTGATGGTTCCAGATGAGGGGAATGTCCATGCATGAAGGCAGGCTGGACAAAGACGGTGGGGGCTGCAGCTGCTGAAGGCCCTGTGGCCTAGGAGATCACATTGGAGGAGAAGCTGAAGCTCTCTGTCACGGTCTTGGAGTCGCTTCGTGAGGAGCAGTTGGAGGTCAGGTCTACGGAAGAGGGTGTGGCCTTGGGGCCATCCTCTGGCTCCTCCTCGTGGCCCCCTACCACTGTGGAGATGGTGGTCTCCAGGCGGCTGACTTTATACACACTGCCCTGGGTCTGGAGGTACCGAGTAGATTTCATTTCCAGCCCCTCATAGTTGCTGGCGCTGATGAAGGGGCAGCACCGGAAGGCATGCTTGAAACCCAGACGGAACCTGGAAAGAGAGCGGATGAAGAGGTGACCCTTTGGGATGGCCTGCTCAGAGGGCTGCCCACCACTGCACCAGCTCCTTAACAGATGGATATACCCAACCGTGATTTTGTTATTATTTTACAAATTAATAGACAGCTGGAGATGCTGAGGTAAAAAAAGGCTTAAGGTCAAGAAGGTCAAATCCAAGACTAGAAAAAACAAATCCCCTGGGCGCAGTAGCTCATGCCTGTAATCCTAGCACTTTGGGAGGCTGAGGTGGGTGGATCACCTGAGGTCAGGAGTTCAAGACCAGCCTGGCCATCATGGTGAAACCCCATCTTTATAAAAAAAGAAATAAGAAAAAACAATAAAAATCAAAAAATCAAAAAATCCAAGACTGGAACCAGCTTCATGTGAAATACGTCTTTACTGGGGTGGCCCTGAACTATGCTGTCTCCCCTGGCATGGGGTCAGCCGATTTTGGGTCAATTCTACATCAATAAAACACTTCCATCAAGTGTTTACTGTGTGCCTGGTACTGTGCTAGTTACTGGGTGGTAAAAACACATGTCAAGACTTAGTCCTTTCCCTCAAGTAGCCCGTTGACTGAAGGAGGACTCTCTGCCAATCATGTTCCTTTAGCTTGCCTCAATTTCCCTGGTAGTTAAATAGGGAGAATCAGACTTTATTTAAAGTCATGCTGCTAGATTTAACCTAAAAAAAGTAAAGGCGGGTCATGAAACTCTTAGAAGTAAGGGTAAATCTGTGAGTTAGACTAACAGAGATCATTTAGACAAGTTGAAGAGAATGTCTCTCCCCAAATTAGTACCCTAGTGTCTAATTCACAGAAGGCACCTTACAGGCTGAGGACTGGTGGATACAGATGGTAACAAGCATTTTATTCCCCTCCTTCCTCTCCCGCGTCCTCTCCCACCCAGAGGCTTGTGTGGTGCTCTGGACGACAGACTGTGCTGCAACCACTGTGTGTCCCAGGCGGCTCTTGGGAGCCCTCCGCACCCACGGTGAATTCCCTACTGCTGACCACCATTCCTGCTGGGCTTGGCCTTCTCTTACTTGTCTAAGGTTGGCTTTTGCTACAGGATGGCTCTCCCCAACCTGTTTGACTAAGTGAGGGCAGGAATCAGGCTTCTGGGTCACAACTTCTTTTTGCCTTACCTTGTCCTGCAGGACCTGCTGGAAGAAAGTGGGTAAAGCTGCCCAGATTATAAGATGGAATGGGAAGAAGACAGTGAGAGATCAGACAGGGTGAATGTGCCCTGTGGGTGATGGGATTCTTCTTCTGCATGCATAGCCCCCTGCGCGATGGATCCATAGAGCAGTGTGAACAAACTCACGGTCCATGGCCTGGAGACTGGATCCAGCTTGCGGACCTGCTTTATACACATTAACCACAGAAGTTTTTAACTCCCCACTAGTTGCAGTATTTAAAAATCAGAAGACTTTGCACAATAATATGGATTTCTGGTTCCCCTTGGAAAAGAAAAAAAGAAAATCAGTCCCATTCCTGGATGGTGATAATCAGCCAGGCTGAGTGGTGTAGCGTGGTGACAAGTTGGCTGCAGTCCCCACTTCTCCCTCTTGCTTCACAGCTGGCTTTACTCATTTAGGATGGCTCCTTGGCCCCTGTGTGGATACATGGTCTTGTGGCCTCTGGAGAGCTTATGGGGTTGGAATCCTCACCTGTCATTGAGGCAGCAGTAGATGATGGGGTTGTACATAGTGGAGCTCATGGCCAGCCACATGATAGCCAGGTAGACCTGTTGGATAAACTTCTTCAGGTAGAGATCCGGGTTGATGTAGGGCAGGAGGAAGAAGATGTGGAAGGGCAGCCAGCAGATGGCGAAGGTGCACACCACGACGATCATCATTTTGACCACCTGGCAAGAGGGTGAGACCCGTGAGACCACCAGCACATCCTCGTCTCTCGTGGCTGTTTCCTCTCTCCCCCCACGGCCTCACTGCGCACAGTATGGGATGAAGTGGGAAGTATTTAAAATAAGCCCCTTCAAGGAAGAGAAAGGATCCTTACTATGGTGGTGCTACAGGACTGGTTAAGTCAGCTGTTCTCAGAGTGTGGTCCCAGAACCGGCATCATCACCACTCCCTGGGAACTTGTTAGAAATGCAGATTCTTGGGCCCTCTTTCAGACTTACTGAGTCAGAAACTCTGGGGATAGGACACAAAATTCTAAGTTTGAAAAGCCCTTCAGATGATTCTGATGCATGTGCACATTTGGGGACTACTGTGTTACATGATCCTTCATGACTAGAGAAACCTAGGGAGAAAAATTAAAGAGCAAAGGTGAAAGGATGTGCAGGAGGGAAAGGCCTGGGGCTGGGAGCTGGGTGGGCAGGCACAGCGAAGGGGTGGGGCAAGGGGAGACTTGATGAGTTAGGGCAAGCTGCTTGGTTTGGAGACTGAGGTGGGTAGGGAAGGAGAAGGGAAAAGATTTGACTAGCTGTGGTCAGAGAGTGCCAGAAGTTTAAAAGGGATTTAAAAGAAGGTTTTGTGAATACTGGGTACTATGATCTGAATATTTGTGTAGCTTCAAATTAATATGTTGAAATCCTAACCCCTAAGGTGATGGTATTAGGAGGTGGTCTTTGGGAACAGATTAGGTCTTCAAGTCAGAGCCCTTATGAATTAAATTAATGCCCTTGTAAAATAGGCCTGAGAGAGACCCCTCGCCTCTTCTACCATCTGAGGACGTAGAAAGTGTTATCCATGAACCATGAAGCAGGCCCGCGTAAAACACCAAATCCGTTTGTGCTTTGACCTTGGGCCTCTGTTGGTTATAAGCTCCCAGTCAAAGGCATTTTGTTATAGCAGCCCAATGGACGAAGACACTGGGCGATATAACTTTTTCTTTTTTATTAACAAGACATCCTTAGCAAAGAACTCTGCAGCATTCATACAGTGCTATGCAGAGAAGTACCAACAGGGAATACTATGCAAAGATGTACCAAAGGGGGAAAAAAAAGGAATGAGTAAGCTCTTTATATACTGATTTTCAAAAATCTTGTCAATTTTAAGCGAAAAATGTGAGAACAGTGTGTATTTACTATTTGTGTGAAAAAAGAAGAGAAAATAATATATATTTAGTTGCTTATAAATGCCAATATCTAGAAGGGTTAAGAAACTAATAGCAATGGTTACCACTGTGCGCATATCTCTCTCTCTGTGTGTGTGTGTGTGTGTGTGTGTGTGTGTGTGTGTAAGCTTGGGACCTGGGTAGATGGCAGATATAGAAGGGAGAGAGGCTTTCCCTGATAAGAATTTAATTTTTTTTCGATGTTTCATTTTGAACTAATTTAAGGCCCTCAAGAAGTTGCAAAAGTAATGCAGAGCAGTTCCAGGTGCTCTTCACCTAACTTCCTCCAGTGATATCATGTTACATAACCATGCTCCATTATCAAAACCAGGACACTGACCCTTTGCCAAACTACTGACTCTCTTTGGGTTTTTGCCAGCTTTTATATGCACTCTTATTTTGATGTATAGATCTATGAAATTTCATCACAGATATAGATAAAAACACCACCACCGTCAGGATACAGAGCTGCTCCATCACTGCAAAGAAACTCACTCACGCTCTCACAACCTCTGTTTATAGGCCACTCTCCCCAAGCCCCCAAACACTAACTCCTGGCAACTCCTGATCCATTTTTCATCACTATAATTTTGTTTCTTTGAATGCTTTTTGGTGTTTGAACCACGTGAATGTATTATCTTGTCAAACTTTAAATAAATAGTAAAAAGAGGATCAAATAACTCTTCACTGCTTTTTTATTTGAGTGTGTGTGTGTGTGCGTGCACACACATGTGTGTTAATGAATCGATAGGTTGCAATTACTCTTAAAGAGCAAGTGAGGTGGCTCATGCCTGTCTAGCCAGACCTGGGTTGCAAAGACACCGAAGAAAGATCCCTCCCCTCCTCTCTGTTGTTCCCCCCGAAACCTAGGGATATTTTGTGCGTGCTGCCTTGGGGGCTCACCAGTGTTCCATCCCTACTTGACAGCCTGTTATCTGTGCCAGTCAGGGTGGGTTAGCGCTGCTTGTCCCCTGCTCACCTTGCGCTTGGCAGAGACTTGCTCGTGGTAACGGTCAGAGGAGTCCCCAGGGATCTCACTGGCCCATAGTGTGATTCCCACTACGGTGTATGCATAGCCAATCACCAGCAGGGGGAGGAAGTAGATCAGCACAGTCACACAGATGTGGTACCTACATCAAGGTGAACAGGAAAGGTCAGTATAAGATACTTATTATTTTAGATTTTTTTGTTATTGTTATTGCAGGGGCAATCAAGGCTTGGCAGCTACTTTTCTCAGCATTTGCCATTAATAAGCTTGGGCTATAAAGCACACTCCAGGGAGACTTGCCACCTGTATAGGGTGGATGGGTGACACTAATGAATACACTACAGAAAACAAATCTTTTCAATTTATGTTTTTCTTGTGGACTTTTTCCATAATGGATACTCTTGTTCAGATTGAAAAAAGAAAAAAGAAAACATTGATGACAGGAAACTGAATCCGTTGTATGCCTATAGTAATTTCAGTTGATATTCAGTTCAATATCACTTTCCCTCTCCCCCAAAAAGAATGGAAACTCAGGCTACATTAATAGAAGTATAGCTTCTAGAATGAAGGAGGTGATTATACCACTCAATTCCTACCTGCCAGGCTACACTTATGCTCAATTTAGTGCAGGATTGTAGAGTTGTAGACCAACTAGTACATTCAGTTGAGATCTACCATGATGGTTGATAAGGGACTGAAGGAGACTCATTTTCCTGGAGCTCTGTCTTACTTCAATAAAGTTGATCTCAGATTAGCCTCCTGCAGCTGGAGGCTCCCATCACCCCAGTCTACACTTGACAGGTTCATGCTATGTGATAAGTGGATTTATGGGCATCAGAATAATTAGCTTGAAGGAGAGAGACAAGACCAATCCAAGAACTAAAACTAGGATTAGTGGGTGGGTGAAAGTCACATAGTGGAACCCATTTCTAAGCCTGGCCTTTAAGGATGTATCTTCAGATAGAAGCTGTACCACTTGGAGGACAGATGTCAACTGCCTCCCATTCGACTGGGACATGAGCAACAAATAAACTTTTGTGATGTTAAAGCCACTGAGATGCTGAGGTTTGTTACAGTAGCACAGGGTATCCTTTTCTGTTAAAGGAAAGGCTCCTTCTAAGTAGAAGACTTAAATATGTAGAATTCCTAATAATAATAATACTATTAGGAAGAACAGCTAATATTTGGGGGCACTTACTCTAGGTCACTGTGCTAATAATAATACTAATGGCAGTATTAATAGCAGAAATGGTAGTTAAATTTGAGTGTTGATGAAAAGCACAAAGCCAAGCCTTTTACTAGCATTATCTTATTTAATCCTTAAAGCAAATGATTGGGTAGGTGCTATCAATCCCATTTTGTAGATGAGGAAACCAAAGTTTAGAATTCAATTAATTTTTCCAAATTCACAGCTGGTAAAGGGAGGAGCTGAGACTAGAAGTCAAGTCTGTGACGTCAGAAAACCAGCTTATTGTCAATGAAGAAAAGCCATTCAATGATGTTTTTTCAGCCACTCTGTTTACTATTCATGCTTATTCTATGCAATGATTTTCTTCCAGTGAGGAAAACCCACTTATTCACTCAATTTCTCCTTTGTAGATACTCTGTTTGCTTTAAATCACTTCTTTGTAAAGCCCCACAGTTTTTGCTACTTAATCAGTCCCTCTGCATATAAAATTTGCATTTGAAGATACTTAAAGAGTGCTTAAGTGAGAAATCACAGATTGCGCCAAGCAGAGTGCTGGGTGCATGTGTTTTGTGCAGACAGGCTGCTCCAGTCTCACCTGGCTTTCAAGGCCCTCTGAATTTTCGCCTCCTGCAGGAGCCTCAGGGCTCTCCAGGCACCAAGGTGGGGACTGCATATTCTGCTTCCTAGCTGATCTCAGTCCCTCCTGGTCACTGTAATGACATTGCTTGTAAGCAAAATGTTTGGAGACTACAGGAGCAAGGAGAACCTGAAAACCTCCAAATTGCACCAACTTCTCCCACCTGGAATAACAGCCCTGCCTCATGCAGACTGATACTTTGTGATCAAAACATGTTAGCTGAGCTTTGCCAAGACATTGCTGCAGGGCACTGAGTGAGACTGGGTTGGAGTGTGATGGGAGGGACTCTACGGTCACCTCCCTGATGCTCCTTACCTTGGACCAGTGGTCCTCAAACTCGAGTGGGCTTCAGAATCACCTGGAGGGCTTCTACAACCCCACAGGGCTGGGTCCCACTCGGAATTCCTGACTCAGCAGGGCTGGGGTGAGCCTGAGAATCTGCATTTCTAACAAGTTCTCAAGAAGTGCTGATATTGCTGTTTGTGGTTCAGACTTTGAGAAACATTGCCTTAGGCCAACAGTTCTCAACCCCAAATGCACAAGAGAATCACCAGGGAAACTTTTAAAATAAGTGATTCATCCAAGTGGCTTGGGTGTGGGAACAGGAAATTATATTTTGGAAACTTCCCCCAAGTTATTCTAATAGACGGCTAGCACTGATAACTGTTTCAGACCCTAGGTCTGGAAGCCTGTTGGGACTCCTTTGTTGTCCATGATTTAATGACTTTATTAAAGTGTGTATTAACCGTGTTTTCTGGTTCTGTATCTGATGCTTTAGCATCTGGGGCCCTGCAGCTCAGGGAGGAACTGACTCAGGCGGAGCTAATTCCTTGAGAAAACAAACAAGTTTCCACTTGGGTGCCTTTCATATGCAAACTAACAGAAACAAAGCCCAAGCTTCCACTTGCTTACTTTCTTGGGCTCTTACAGGATAGGACACTATTTTCCTGCCCTAATCACCCTAAGGCAGGCATCAAACAACTAGGGGCCCCTCCTACAGCCTGGAGCCCGTTGAGGTTATTCAAACCAGCCAATCCTAAACCTGTTTACCCAGCCTTGCCAGCTCCTTCCTGAGGAAACTCGAATAAAGGCTTTCCTGTGTGGCTTGGCTTGGTGTGGGGCCATGCCCCTTCAGCTTGGGAACTGTGAGTAATAAAGTGTCTTTCCACAGCAACCATGCCTTAATCTGTTGGCCTCACCATACCTGAATACAAAATACAATCTGCACTTTCCCTTCGTGAAATCACAGATCTGATCATTATGAACACGTGAAGATAAATATAGAAATATAATTTTCCAGACTTTTAAAAATCTTTCCCTTTTTAAGAAGCAAAAGTACTTTTGTTATTATTTGAAAACAACAAAAAATACGGGCTTAATTTCAGCTAAAGGGTGTTACCATCAAGAGCATTGGTTTTTCCATGTTCCTACAGGGATAATTAAATACAACATAGAAATAGAATCCAGCAATTCTATTTTTAGGTATAGATACTAAAAATTGAAAGCCAGGACTCAAACAGACATTGTTTGAATCTACATGACATCATTCACAATAGCTAAAAGGTGGAAACAACCCAAATGCCCACGAACAGATGAATGGACAAACCAAATGTGGCTCATACATGCAATGGAATATCATCCAACCTCAAAAATGAAGGACGTGATGACCTGTGCTACAACATGGATGAAGCCTGAAAGCATCTGCTAAGTAAGTAAGCCAAACACACCAAAAAAAGCATTGCAGGGTTCCACTTATACTATCTACCTAGAATAGGCAAATTCATGCAGACAAAAAGTAGCTGAGAGGTTACCAGGAGTTGGAGGGAGGAGACGGGAGTTATTGTCTAATGGGTACAGAATCTGTTTGAGATAAAGATGTGGATGATTTTGTTTGGGGGTGGGTGGGCAGAAAATTTCAGCTGTTACAGAAAGGTTGAAATAAAGAAGTAGCTCTGGAAATGGATAGTGGTGATGGTTGTACAACATTGTGAATGTACTTAATGTCACTGAATGGTACACTATAAAACGGCAAATTTTTCACGCCTGTAATCCCAGCACTTTGGGAGGCCGAGGCGGGTGGATCACGAGGTCAAGAGATCGAGACCATCCTGGTCAACATGGTGAAACACTGTCTCTACTAAAAATACAAAAAATTAGCTGGGCATGGTGGCGCGTGCCTGTAATCCCAGCTACTCAGGAGGCTGAGGCAGGAGAATTGCCTGAACCCAGGAGGCGGAGGTTGCGGTGAGCCGAGATCGCGCCATTGCACTCCAGCCTGGGTAACAAGAACGAAACTCCGTGGCAAAAAGAAAAGAAAAGAAAAGAAAAAAGGCAAATTTTGTTATGCATATTTTATCACAATAAAAAAATTAATAATAAATTACGTAAGAAAAATTGAGCTAAGCTAGCATTCTAGATTTCCAGATTTGCAGTCTTTTGCTCCCCTACTTGACAGCTACACCCTCTCCGTGCCACCTCCCCACCAAAAAATGAAAGGCAGATTTGATCTCTGGATGGGATCAAAGGTTAAACACATCCTTCTAAATATTGCACAGATAAACCCCATTTGCATGGAAATTATAAACGCTCAATCCAAACAATGTCCAAGTTATCAAAAATTATAAATGAATTAGGTCAAATGAAAGAAATTTTATTATTAGAAAATATAAATACGTTTTTCACCTTGATGTCTTTTTAGAAAAGGGTGTTTTTTTTTTTTTTTTTTTTTTTAACCATATCTTGTAGTTAACTGGAGATACATCTATTTACATGTATATATTTGTCAAAGTCATTATTTTAGAGACTGGGCCAATGAACCAGTACAGTCTTATTTTGTGTGGCTCCATGCTTGCTTTCACTTTCATTCTGCTATTTCCTAGATTTCTACCAGTTAGGATTTTATCAGCTCTCAGAATTAATATCTGTCTTGGGAGAAGAGGTCTGGGGTTGAGGATGCCCTGCAAGTGAGCATAACAGCAACAGCAAGAGGCAGCAAAAGAAGGGACTGCCTGGCCCCCACCTGGTGAGATATGTGCTGGGTCGTCATAGACATCAGAGAACCCAGCACAATGATTTTGATCATCAAATCCTGCTGATGGACTTATTGGAACTTTCAGAAGGAAGGCTCAAGAAACGATTTTATGCCTTAGTTTATTCCTGTAAGCAGTGAATGGGGCTTGACACATTTTACGGGATAAGCTTGCTGAATGCAGACCGTGTAGCCCCAAATCCTGCAGATTCCCTTGTCCTTAATGCTGTAATAACTTTATACTCACTGATCTGGATTTCCTTATGTCTTACTAGCTGAGATCGTTGTCGAAAACAAGAACAGTTTCAGTTTCTGAAATAATCCTCGGCATTTGAAATCAAGGTTGATAGGTTTATTAAATAATAACTAGATATCTTCATAATGTACTTGGTGGAGACTCTAGTTGTCTTAAGGTAGGAGAAGAAGGTGGCCAAGAAGGCACAGCTCTGGGTCCTCCATCTTTATTCTAATGAGATAGCTCTGCTTTGCTGAGTTTATATATTGGCTTTCTGTGGATGGTGTTGTTTGCTGATGGGTGGGTAGAAAGTTTCAGCTGTTACAGAAAGGTCCAAGAGCATTGATATAATTCCAACCCTGATCCAGTGCCTTATCCTTCTTTGCAATATCCATATCACATAATCATCCAACATCTTCTTGAATACCCCCTGTGACATGCTGCTCACTACTTCTAAAGCTGAGCTACATCAGCGACCCTTGGAAGCTTATTAGAGATGCAGACTCTCAGGCTTCACCCCAGAGGGACAAAATCAGAATACACATTTTACCAAACTACCCAGTAATTCCTGTGTACACCCAAGTTTGAAGCACACAGCTCTTGGTCTTGGATGCACGTTGGAATCACCCGCAGAGCCTTGAAAAATTCCAATGTGTAGATTCCACTCCGATGCTTCTGATTTAATTGGCCTGCAGTGCAACTTTAGGCACCAGAGATCTAGAAGCTCCCCAGATGATACTCCTGTGCAGCTGGGGCTGAGAATCACTGGCATTGAGACTTCTGATGCTGGCAGCTGCGACCGATGCAGTTCCTCCTTAAACCAAGCGTGAAAACCTGTGGCCCTGTAGCTTTCACACTTTGTCCCAGGTCACAAGCAAACCTGAATCTGCAAACCTCCTAGGATGGTCCTGCAAACACAAGGTGGCCATGAACCTGCTGTTCCCCAGGGACCCCTTTGCATTGAGGGCTTTTGAGGCCATCTCTCATGTCATACGAGCTGAGCAGCCTCGTTCCTCCTGCTCTTCCTCAAAGGTCCCTCAGCTCTCTCTCCTTCTCACCGCATGGTGCTAATGCTTGACTTTTTACTTTACTTGACTTTTCGCTTCCTAGAAAAAAAAAAACTGCAGGTCACTGTGGCTTCTCAATAGTAAAGGAAAGCAATACTCATATATTTCTTGGTTCACTCACATCAGGATGTTAGAGCCAAATTCCAAAGACCTTTGAAAGTTCTCTTGCAGGCAGGCAACAATTGTAATGGTTGATTGATAAATTCAGCAAAGACTGATTCAGCACCTATTCTATATCTAGTCTTATGCTAGGGACTGGGGACACTGAGGAGAGTTCTAGTTGTTTTCTTCTTCCAGAGCTCACAGTCTGCAGGGGAGAAGTGCCAAAGAGTGTGCCAGTGGAAGTGGCTGACGGTGGTTACTTTTTCAGGGGAGTGGAGACATTGAGGAGGGGTATGAGTGAGCCTTTTTCAAATATAGCTACAATGTAAAAATTAAAAATAACCGTAAATACAATGGTTCAGTGTTTTGTGCATGTGCATAAGTGCACAATGCAGTGCTGAGATATTCAAGCAAACTGGTTAGGGAAGCTTCCTGGAGGAGGAATTGCTTGGCTAAGCTCCAATGTCCAAGTAGGAGTTAGGCAGGTGAGGTGAACACTACAGGGAGGGGAGGCAGCAAGTGCAAAGGCATGGGGGAGGAGCCCGGCATGAGGCGGGTACTAGGTCGTCATTTGAACTGAACAGAACGTGGTCATATGAGGAAGTGCCAGAAGACTCGGATGGAAGGGAAGACAGAAGCAAATTACAAAGGGCCATTTATGACAGGCTGGAGAGTTGTGATTTATTCTGAAGTTGGTGGAAAACCAGGAAGTGGTTTTAAACAGGGAATAAACACGGTCAGACACTTGTGCTCTGGCAACAGTGGAGCAGGGATGGAGGTGGGAAAGGCAGGAGGCGGTGAGCCTTTGGGATGCCCTGTGGGCCCGGCAGGAACTGGCACTGGCCTGAGTGAGGGCTGTGGCAGGATGGATGGATGACAGGAGGAGAGAGACTCAGGAAGCACTGTGGCTTGGGGGAAGAGCTGGTGGACTTGGTTGCGGATGGCAGAATTTACTTGGATTTCTGGCCTGGGTGAATGAGGGAGTGAAGGTGACTGTCACTTGTGTGGGGACCCAGGGAAGAGGAACAGGCTTGTGTGGGGGAGTTGGTAGATTGGCTTTTGGAATGCTGACCTTGAGGGCCAGCAGTTAGATGGATTTGGGCTGGCATTAGATTTGGGAGCCCTCAAGTGTCCAGAAACCATAAGAAGACAAGGGGATGCAAGATGACCAGGAGAAGAGAGGAGATCCACATCTGGGGAGTGGGGGCAAGTCCGGGTAAGGCTGAAGGCGGGGCAGGAGGGAGAGAAACTCCAGGGGCAGGTAGAGCCTGCCTCCGAGAGGAGGGAGGATGAGGGTGGGAACTTGGTCTCTGCTTCTGGACATCAGAGACCAGGGGCAGATTCAATTTTAGTGGCATCATCAGAGAAGGTGACAGTGGACCCGGTGAGTCAAGTGGAAAGTGAGGAAGTGGAGGCAGTGGGTGTAGACTCCATTCTTAATACACTTGCCCATGAAAGGGAGGGGAGAGAGCAGTCGTTAAAATGGGCCAAGGGCCAAAGGAAGCTGCCTGTGTTTGGTTGAAAGGACAGGGGATAGGAAACCCTCTGTACCTCTCTGACAGTCTACCCCATGATATAGCGACATGAGTACATGCCCATCTCCCTGTTCTTCTGAGACAGGCCAGGATCAAGCCTCCATCAACTCCATCCATACATAAGCTCTGGGCAGAAATGTCCCAGAGTCGGCCCGTCTCGTGATGGGGTGACCAATCAAGGCGGATGCTCAAGCGCATACATTTAATTCATGGAAGAATTGGGTCACAGGATCCCCATGCTTAAACGCTGCTGCTTCCTAGTGGAGCCAATTCCCATGGGGCAGCTGCTCAGAGGGAAGGTCACACTGACACCTACCCTTGAACAATACAGGAAATGAAGCAAATTCTTACTGCAGTCCCTGCTTAAACTGCGCAAGTCAGAATTTCTTTGTGTTGTTCTCCAGGTTACTTTTTATATACGATGATTTCATCTGCTTGATTGAATTAAATGTTCCTTCCAGGCAGAGCCCATGTGGTGCTACTCTCTTCTCGTCACAAAACCGGCACCAAGGAAATATTTCATAGAGAAACATCATCTTGGGTTTCAAAAAACATGAGAATTCTCACCTGATTTGTCCCCCTCATCCAGCAAGAAGCCCTCTTGACAGCATCCTCTGCAGAAATTGGCCCAGCATCTGCTTGAATGAGAGGCTTCAGGCAAAGAGACTGAGTGCCTGAGCTTTCCTTACCTCTTTGTTCTTTGATAGATAGGCTTCTCACTACAAGTAGTATATATTCATTGTTGATTTGAAAACACAGACAAGCATTGAAAAAAACTTCAAAGGTTTTTCTAATTATATAACCTAGAAATAAATTCAGTAAAATGGATTGATGTTTTCATATATCTTCCTGATATCTTCCTACACACACTCATATGTGTACACACATAATCATACTGTTAGACTACTTTAAAAACAACATTATATCACAACCATCTTTTTATGTCAATAAATATATTTCTATAACAAAATTTTTAGTAACTGCAAGAATGTTCTATTGCATGGAGATACCATAGTTATTTACCAAATCTTCTATTTCTTCTATTTGGGACATTTGAGTTATTTACAATGTTCTAATATTTAAGTGATACCTAAATTAACATATTCAAATATATGTTGTGGCTCCCATTTTTATTTCCTAGGGCTAAAGTCACCAGAATGAAGTTAAAGGGTTTTTAAAGGGTTTGATGTATACTGTCATTTTCCGGAAAATATGTGCCAATCTGTACCAGTTTATGAGACTACTCTTGCCTTTGCACAGCTGCAGTGGACATTATCATGTATCATAGTGTTTGCCAACATGATAGGTCATACATGGTTCTCTAATTATAATTCTTAACTCATTGTAAATTACAATTTTATAGTTGTATTAGTCAATTTTCATGCTGCTGATAAAGGCATACCTGAGACTGCACGATTTACAAAAGAAAGAGTTTTATTGGACTTTACAGTTCCAAGTGGCTGGGGAGGCCTCATAATCATGGTGAAGGATGAAAGGCACGTCTCACATGGCAGCAGACAAGAGAAGAACTTGTGCGGGGAAATGCCTCTTTTTAAAACTATCAGATCTCATGAGACTTATTCACTATCATGAGAATAGCATGGGAAAAACCTACTCCCATGGTTCAGTCACCTCCCTCCAGTCCCTCTCACAACATGTGATGAGATTTGGGTAGGGACACAGCTAAACCATATCAATAATTATGCCTTTAAATAATTTTCATGGCTGGGCATGGTGCCTCATGCTGTAATCCCAGCACTTTGTGAGGCTGAGGCAGGTGGATCATGAGGTCTGGAGTTCAAGACCAGCCTGGCCAAGATGGTGAAACCTTGTCTCTAATAAAAATACAAAAATTAGCTTGGTGTGGTGGCAGGTGCCTGTAATCCCAACTACTCAGGAGGCTGAGACAGAGAATTTCTTGAACCCAGGAGGTAGAGGTTGCAGTGAGCCAAGATTGTGCCACTGCACTCCAGCCTGGGTGACAGAGCGAGACACGGTTTCAAAAAAATTTTTGTTTTCATTTCTTCTTTTGTGAACTAACTGCTTGTATAATTTACCCAATTGTATATTGGGGTGCTCATATTGTCTTTCCTAATTTGGAAGAACTCTTTATGGCTTCTATCGTATTATACTTAGAAGGACATTCTCCATTCCAAAATCACAAAAACATTTACAGATATTTATTTATTTGATTATTTGCATTGTAACTATTCAGCCCATTAAGGATTTGTTTTGTTGAGTATTATGAGAAGAAACTCCAAATATTTTTTTTCTCCAACACTGTTTATGCTTTCCCAGGACTACTTATTGGATACTCTATCCTTTTCTTGATGATTTGAAATTGCACTTGGACCACATACCACGCACTATATTCCTGGCTCTGTTTCTGGGCTTTTGTTCTGTTTCCTTCATCTGTCCTTCCTTACTGGTATCAGCTCTGCACCATCTCAATTTTTACGACTTTGTAATACATCTTTTATCTATCACATAAAAATCTCTTCTTATTATTTTACTGAGTTTTAAAAAATCAAATATCTTCAGACCTGCACATTTCTTACACAGAAAGTTGGAGGATGGTCTCTGTTATTTATTGCCAGGTTTGCAGCTTCTCAGAAGATATCAGGTTGCAAATTCACTGGCCCTTCCCAGCATGACACTCATGATGAAGTGTAGTGGTGAATGCTGTTGGTTTGCCTTGGACCTCATGACCCCATTACAGATTCTTTCTTGGGCAGCTCTCTTAGGCCAAAAAAAAAAAAAAAAGATTCCGAAAAACATATGTTGCCAGGAATGGCTCCAGAGTCGGGGAATGCTCTAACAAGGGATATTAGAACACAGACTCAAGCAGGAAGAAACTCAGCTCCCTTATCCACACTCTTCCTCCCTCCAGTCTGCTTAGGGAAAGGATAGGGAGGGCAGCAATCGTGTGTAAGGAGGCAAGTGGCTGATGATCCTGCCTGAAATCTCAACTGGGTAGACATGTTAAGAAAGACAAACAAACCTTGAATTCTAAAGTTTCTGTAGGCTTTGCATTGCTGAGAGACAAGTTAGACGGTCTTTGGGTTGGCTAAGGACCTTATTGTGTGTTGGGATAGGAGAAAATAGACCAGAAGCCTAATTCAGGGGGGAGTGAAAATGCTAAGTTGATCTGGGAAAAAAATATCAAGAGTACAGGTAATGAGAAAAAGAGAGAAAGATAACATATTAAGAAAGAAGGGAAAGAAAGAGCACCAGTACACCCGAGTCTCATGGCTGGAAGAGGGACTTGCAAAAGGACACAGCCAGCAAGACATTTCCTGCAGGGATGGCTATGCAGCGTATTGCGAAGAACAGTGGTATCCGAGTGCTAATTAAAGAAAACACAATTTTGTCCTATGCTGCAATTCCTATTCCACTCTTCAAATCTTTAGAAAATATGCCAAGCCCAAAAATTCCATGGTAGGGAGGCTTTGAGGAAATAAAGGGGAGGGACTATTTCACAGAGTGGAGCCAAGTGGGCAGGCCAGAGCTGGTGGCAACCACGAAGCTCCTAGTGGTAAGTTAAGGTTCTTACTTTGGGTGGGGAAGTGGATGTGGTAGAGAGGGGAGACCCTGCTTCAGGAAGCAGAGAGACAGAAAGGGACCTCCTGAATCTGTATTATGCTCCCTGGCCAGCATTCCCAGTCTGGCAAGATGATATCAGTCATCTGAGGATTCCTGGAATCTCAGGATGTTCTGCAAGTGCCCCAGCCCCAAACACAGAAATGTGAGGCAGGCAACTGCCACCAGGTGGCGCCAATCTGCAGCCGGCACCTGGACCAATCAGTATTCATTTAGATGACCGGCGTTTCAGTAACCTAGCAAAAAAGCAGCATGCATTTTATGTGCTCGAATTCATTACACACCACACAGTGCCCACCTCCCAACCCCTACATTCCTTACTATGTCATGGTGCAGTTTTCCAGTATGTGGGCAGTTTTGTTTTAAACCAGTGTAGCATGAGTTTTGCAAATCCCCTTGGAAAATTGCAACCCTACTGAGGACAAGATTGCATTTTATCTGTGATGTTTGCTCTGAGTATTAGTGGGTACTGATGCATGTTTTGCTGATATAATCCACCCACCTTCAAACCCTCTAGATGGGTCTTAACTCTACTGTGTTGTGCTCTGCTTGAAGTTGAGTTAGCTGACTATCGCATTGCTGCAGTGGAAGGCTTTTTGCTGGGTGGGTAGGCAGGGACAAGTCTGGGATGAGCTTCTCTCGCTGCTGCAGCTGGAATGAACACTGAGCTGAGGGTGGGGGTTGTGGGAGACGGATTGGATACATGCAGCAGAACTGAAGCTTGTACTTTATCATTCTGTCAAGTACTTGAAATAAGCTTAGTTTGGGTGGGGCATTGTTTAGAAACTGCTTCAATTGATGCCAACTGATATGACTAAACATTTCGTGATATGGGTAAGTTACACCAAAAACGTGAGTGTTGGTTGGTATTTTACATTTCCTCTCATCTCTAGAGTTTGAAAAAACACTTAAAATAATCAATAATTTAGTCACAGTACACTGTGACTAATAGCCATCCATGTCCCTAAGTCTGGACTAAGCATCCAGACTCACAGCCCTCATGCTAAGTGCCCATTCTCTTTGCTGTGCCCTGAAAATACGTCCTCTCAAGACAAATCTTAATACAGCCGCTACTAATGAATGGCCAGGAACATTTTCTTCTGATGCAATTTATCATCAAGTGCAATACAATGTAAATAGCTCTCAGCTTGTAGAAGATGTAGAAATTTCACATTTTCTACCTGCAGTAGTTTCATTGTAAAGGTACTTCTGGAGAGTGGATTTCGCTTTATCTCATTACCTCTGGGACTTTGGGTAAAAGACAGATATTCTAACCCCATTTTAAATGGAAAAATTAAGGTATAGGGAAGGTAATTGCCTTGTTCAAGTCACTCTGGGTTGAAATGGGAGTAGAAAACAGATCAGTCCTTATCTCATTTCAACCCTGTGCATTTCTTTCTCTTTCTGCTCAGATGAGCTAAGAAGAAGAATGGATAAATGTCACTGAGAGCGGGGAAACCACGGTTTTTCAAGAATGAACAAATACATCAAGCACAAAAATTATCTGCAGCATTTTATAATGGCACATAATTTATTGTAAAATTGCATAGCTTAAAAAAGCAGGCCCAGAACTGAAATTCATCTAGATGGGTGACTTGGAATGTGGCCAAGTCTTGAATTCCATTTTATGTCTGGATTCATTCTTGTATTTCCACAGCCTCTTCCTGTCTTGAACTCTGAGCCCAGAGAGACTCTCAATTGACTGAAATATGTGGGAAAGACAAACACCCTATTTTCTATTTCTCAGCCAAAAGTTTCTCAGCGTAGACAATAGACCATTATGCCACGAGCCACAGAGGCTGCCAGTCTACGGTTCGCATGAACAAATTGGGCAATGCAACTTACGTGTCACGCAAGAAATGATCAAGGATGCTACATTAATCAGTTTGAAGTCTGTTATGAATTGTATGTGAGAGGGCAAACATTTTAATGTGGGATGGTTGACAGATTTTCCTACCTCCCCAAGGCAGCTAAGGAATCTAAAAATTTCTGGACCATCTTTTATGCAACCTTACAAAAAAGGTCTTTATTGCTGGAAGAAAAGCTAAGTTAATCTGTATAATAGAGAGAGAAAGTCTATGCGGATTGGATGTGGGAGAGGAGGTTTCAACTGGAGAGGGTCTGAGGGGAGCAGCAGGGGGTTATGAGAGCAGGAGGTTAGCTAAGACAGGGACTTTTTAAAATAGGTATTGTGGTGGACAATTGTTTGGGGCACTTTTGAACAGAATTCCTGTTTTATCACTTTTGCTAATTAAGCCAGGATTCCCCAGCCTGATAGTTCTTAGATGCTGAATTATGCTGATTTAGGCTTTATAATGGCCTCATATATATTGTTAGCAAAGTCACCTGTTCAAGTTTGGGGCCAGCCTGGTGTTGAGGTAGCATCTTCAGTTATGGGTGAGGAACAAGGGAAGAAGAGGCTGCATAGTTGCTTCTAGGCCCCATGGGTTCAGCCACCCAATTGTCCATGAAGCCTGTATTTTGTCTAGGTGCTGAGGATATCGTGGTGAATAGAAAGGCTATGGTCCCTGCCTTTGAGATGCCTAAAGTGTAGTGGGGAAGACAGATAATAAACAGATACATCAGCAAATAAATATAAAATCATAAATGTGCTAACTGAATAGAGGAGCCAAACAAGGGGAGTGGCAGAGAATACTACTCCCACACAAAGGGCTTGGATAAGGTGATGTTTAACAGAGATCTGAACGTCAAGGCAGCAAGGTGAAGGGTGCAGTGGTGGGTGCCCCAGGCAGAGACAAGAGCAGGCACAGAGGTCCTAAGGTCCAACTGAGCTGGGCACATTGGAGAAGCTAACAGAAAGCCTCTGTGGCTTGAGTGGAGGGGTTGAGGGGTGAGGGCCATGAGATGTGGTGGGGGCCACAGCCCTTAGAGTCCTATAGGCCATGCTGTCAGGAGCTAGGCCTGCAAAATGCCAAGTAAAGTCACTAGAGGGGTTAGGCAGGGTGGGGCATTACCCGGCTTTGATTTGGTTAGACATGTAAGCCGGGCCCTGGTGAGAGGCTGCACTTACATCTGGGCAAGATATGATGAAGGCTGGGACTGGAATGCTGCATCAGCCAGGATCCTCTGCAGAAACAGAGCCAGGAGGAGATACCTATGTCTATGTCTCTAAGTAGTTATCTACTTATCCATCTATTGAGATTTATTTATTTTAAGAAACTAGCTTACACAATTGTGGGGGTTGGCAAGTTTACATTTGCAAGGCAGGCTGGCAGGCTGGGAACTCAGGTAAGAGTTGATGTTGCGGTCTTGAGGCAATATTCCTTTCTTTCTGGAAAATCTCAGCATTTGTTCTTCAAGTCTTCAACTGATTGCATGAGGATCCCTCACATCACGGAGGGTAGGTTTCCTTATTTAAAGCCAACTCATTGTAAATGTTAATTGCATCTACAAATACCTTCACAGCAACATCTAGACTAGTGTTTAACAAGTAGCCTTGCCAAGGTGACATGTAAAATTAACCATCATAAGGGCACAGCTGGATGGAAAGAGCTGGGTAAATTCAAGGCATGATTAAGAAGTATTCTAGTAATAATAATAATAACTACCACTACCACCACCACAAACATATTAATAGCTGACACTGATACATTGTTTCCTATATGCCTGGCTCTTTTTTAAATGCTATACATATATAACCTCATTCAGTTCTCCCAACAGCAATCTCCGTTTTACAAATGGCAAAACTCAGGTACAAAGATTGCAAAGTGTTTACAGACTGCACTTAGCATAACTCAGGACACCATTCACAGAGACTATTGGGTAAATAGCACCCTCTTGAGTTGTGCAATGCAGTTGACCCTGAGAGAAAGTTTAAGTAATTGGCCCAAGAATTCTCCATTATAGAGATTAGCATTGTCCAGGGTAGAAAGAATTATAAAACTGTATGGGAAGGGATGCCATCAGTATGGTATACATAAGTTTTTTATTATATGTACATGATATGATTTGACTGTGTCCTAGCCCAAATCTTATCTTGGATTGTAGCTTCCATAATTCCCACTTATTGTGGGAGGGTACCTGGTGGGAGGTAATTGAATCATGGGGGTGGGTCTTTCCCGTGCTGTTCTTGTGAAAATGAATATGTCTCACAAGATCTGATGGTTTTATAAAGGGGAATTCCCCAGCACCAGCTCTCTTGTCTGCCGCCATGTGAAATGTGACTTTGCTCCTGCCTTGCCTTCTGCCATTATTGTGAGGCCTCCCCAGCTATGTGGAACTGTGAGTCCATTAAACCTCTTTCCTTTATAAGTTACCGAGTCTCAGGTATGTCTTATTAGCAACGTGAGAACAGACTAATACAGTATGTATATATTTGTTAATATAATGAGTTTTTTAAAATAACCATTTTATTTTGGAATAGTTTAGATTTACAGAAAACTTGCAAAGATAAAACAGAGTTCCACAGCCCATGCCCCCTTTTACTAACATGTTATTAGTGTGGTACATTTGTCACAATTTATGAACTAATATTGACATATTATTAACTAAAAGTCCATACTTTACTCAGATATCCTTAGTTTTTCTCTAATTTTTTTCTGCTCCAAGATCTCACATTACATTTACTCGCCACGTCTCTATAAGCCCCTTCGAGCTGTGACGGTTTCTCAGACTTTCCTTGTTTTTGATAATATTGATTGTTTTGAGGAGTACTATCAGATATTTTGTAAAGTGTCCTTTATCTAGAATTTGTCTGATGTTTTTCTCATGATTAGAATGGGGTTATGGTTTTTTGGGAGAAAGTGCCATTCTTATCACATCATATCAAGGGTACACGCTATTATTATTAATATTATTTATCACTGTTGTCATTCATCTTGCTCTCCAGGCTGAGACAGTGTGAAGATACTCTTTTTTCTTGCTTTCCATACTGTAATCTTGGGAAGCAAGACACCATGTGCAGCCCACATTTACAGGATGAGGGGCCATGCTACCTCTTGAAGACGTATCTATATGAACATTTTGGAATTATCCTGTGTGGGAGATTTGTCTATTCTCTCTCATTTATTATTTATTTATTCCATCCTTTATATCAATATGGATTCATGGAATTTATTATATATTTGGCATTATTATTTAATAGTACCTCATTCATTTTGCTCTAATTGTTTCAACTTTGGACATTTGGAGCCCTTTCAGTTGACCTACCCCCAACATTGTGTGTCTGTGTGTGTGTGTGTGTGTGTGTGTTTTGAGCACTTCTTTTCTGGAAATACAAGGTGCTTCAGGCTCAAGTTGTTTAAGTGCACTGCTTCTGTCCTAGAATCAGCCATTTCTCTAAGGAGCCCTGGTTCCTTTCATTTGAGGATGGTATTAAAAACCACCATCTAAGAGTGAATTCCCATTCATAATTACTACAAAGAGAATAAAATACCTAGGAATACAACTAACAAGAGATGTGAAGGACCTCTTCAAGGAGAACTACAAACCACTGCTCAAGGAAATCAGAGAGGACACAAACAAATGGAGAAACATTCCATGCTCATGGTTAGGACAAATCAATATTGTGAAAATGGCCATACTGCCCAAAGTAATTTATAGATTCAATGCTATCCCCATCAAGCTACCAATGACTTTCTCCACAGAATTGGAAAAAACCACCTTAAAATTCATGTGGAACCAAAAAGGAGCTCACATAGCCAAGACAATCTTAAGCAAAACAAACAAACAAAAAAACAAAGCTGGAGGCATTATGTTACCTGACTTCAAACTATATTACAAGGCTACTGTAATCAAAAAAGCATGGTACTGGTATCAAAACAGAGATATAGACCAATGGAACAGAACAGAGGCCTCAGAAAGAACGCCACACAACCACAACCATCTATCTTTGAGAAACCTGACAAAAACAAGCAATGGGGAAAGGATTCCCTGTTTAATAAATTGTGTTGGGAAAACTGGTTAGCCATATGCAGAAAGCTGAAACTGGATCCTTTCCTTACACCTTATACAAAAATTAACTCTAGATGGATTAAAGATTTAAACATGAGACCTAACACCATAAAAACTCTAGAAGAAAACCTAGTGTGATACCATTCAGGACATAGGCATGGGCAAGGACTTCATGACTAAAACACCAAAAGCAATGGCAACAAAAGCCAAAATTGACAAATGAGATCTAATTAAACTTAAGAGCTTCTGCACAGAAAGAGACTACCAATAGAGTGAACCAGCAACCAACAGAATGGGAAAAATTTTTGCAATCTACCCATCTGCCAAAGGGCTAATATCTAGAATCTACAGAGAACTTAAATAAATTTACCAAAAAAAAAACCATTAAAAAGTGAACAAAGGATATGAACAGACACTTTTCAAAAGAAGACATTTATACAGCCAACAAACATATGAACAAAAGCTCATCATCACTGGTCGTTAGAGAAATGCAAATCAAAACCACATTGAGATACCATCTCACACCAGTTAGAATGGCAATCATTAAAAAATCAGAAGACAACAGATGCTGGAGAGGATGTGGAGAAATAGGAATGCTTTTACACTGTTGATGGGAGTGTAAATTAATTCAACCGTTGTGGAAGACAGTGTGGCGATTCCTCGAGGATCTAGAAATAGAAATACCATTTGACTCAGCAATCCCATTACTGGGTATATACACAAAGGATTATAAACCATTCTATTATAAAGATACATGCACACGTATGTTTATTGTGGCACTGTTCATAATAGCAAAGACTTGGAACCAACCAAAATGCCCATCAGTGATAGACTGGATAAAGAAAATGTGGTACATATACACCATGGAATACTATGCAGCCACAAAAAAGGATGAGTTCATGTCCTTTGCAGGGACATGGATGAATCTGGAAACCATCATTCTCAGCAAACTGACACAAGAGCAGAAAACCAAACACCGCATGTTCTCACTCATAAGTGAATGTTGAACAATGAGAACACACGGACACAAGGAGGGAAACATCACACACCAAGGCCTGGGGGATGGGTGGCTAGGGGAGGAATAGGAAGGGGTAGGAGGATTGAGGAGGGATAGCATTAGGAGAAATATCTAAGATAGATGACGGCACGACGAATGCAGTAAACCACCACCATGGCACGTGTATACCTATGCAACAAACTTGCCTGAGTTGCGGGTGTACCCCAGAACTTAAAGTATATTACATAAATTAAAAAAAACTCACCATCTAGATGCTGGGTGGTACAGAGCCTTGTTAACTTTTCCAAGTACAATAATGTTGATTATGCCATTTCTTCCCATATGTATCCTTCAGAGTGAGTAAAATTATCCTATTTTACATAAGAAGAAACTAAGGAAATGGCCTCCAAAGGTCACACAGCAGATCTTGAACCAGACCATAAGTCTCATGGCAACAAGCCTCAAGTTTCTTCTAGCCATACTTTTATTTTCTGCATTGTTTCTTCTACGTGTCTCTGGGTAAATTTCATGGTTTCAGGACTTTTTACTCATTTAATTCTCATAACAACCACAGAAGACACATACTGCTATATCCTTACCTCCACTTTGTTGGTGAGGAAGCTGAAATACAGACAGGTAAGCAGGCTATGCATAGCCATGCATCTGGTGAGTGGCAGAGGTCAGACGTGGACCCAGACGCTCCAGTTCTGTGGGCTCCATGCTCTAGTCCTCTATGATAGGGGCCGCAAACTATGACCCCTGTTCAAAGCAAGTCACCATCTGTCTTTACATGGCTTGCAAACTGAGCATGGGTTTTATATTTTAAATGAGCAGGAAAAAAAACCCAGAGAAGAATAATGTTTTATGGCATGTAAAAATTACAAAATTCAAATGTCAGTATTTGTAAATAAAATGTGCTTGGAACACAGTCATGCCCATTCACATAAGTATTGTCTGTGGCTGCTTTCATGCTCTAGTGGTTGAGTGGAGTAGCCGTGAAAGAGACTGTGGGACCTGCCAAGCATCAAATATTTACTACTTGGCTTCTTAGAAAAATTTGTTGATCCCTGCTCTAAGGGAAAAATCTAAAGTCTTAAAACTGCAAAGGGAAGGGGCTGAGTTAACAACCATTATAGAGGAAAGCAGCCTAGGCTGGGCCCAACTCTTGCCAACCCTCTGCCTTCACTGGCCTTATTTCTTCTACTGAGATGCCCTCCCTTCTTTGGTACCAATCCAAATCTTACCTTTCTTCAAGGTCCATCTTGTGCTGCTGGGAGCTTCTCCGGACAGTGTGGTCCCCTCCCCCTTCTCATCTCCCAGAGCATTTAACATTAACTTACGTTTTGATTAACTGACGCTTTGGGCAGTTCTTCATTTGTGCGCATTAGCTTTATCGCCCAAGTACTTTTCAAGGTCCTTGAAACCAGAGATCTTGGGTATCGTTCTTCTCTACTCTCTATGTTATCAACCACAGATTAAGTTTTCTAAAACCCAACTCTGATCATTGATACAAATGACCTTCCTGTTCAGGTTTCCAATTGCTTAAAAAGTAAGCACAAACTCCTTAGCATGACAGTTAAAACCCTCCATAATATAATTATCAACCTTAATGCTTACTATTTAGTGCCTAGATTAATGCTTGGCATAGAGTGGCTGCTCCATCAATGCACCTTCCTGCTCTCCCTTTCTTTGCTTTCTCTCATGCCCTTGCCAAACTGGAAGAGAGAACTGAGAACAAACCACTGGGTCTGACAATCATCAGGTCACTCATGAGCAATTTCAGTGTCAGGATGGAGACGAAAGCCAGATAGCAGGAACTGAAGGAGTACGTACGTCATGAAAAAAAATAACTGCAGCAAGCTCAGCATAGATGTTTGTTTGTGCTAAGGAGGGAGTGGAGGAGTGGCAGCCAGGAGGCCAGTGTTTAGTCTAGGGGGAGCACAGAGTGGACTTGTGGGTGAAAGACAAGGAGTCAATGGCACCATGAAGTGGGAGTTAGTTAGGGTCAGCTCAGGAGGAGCAGGAAGAGGGATCCAGGGCACAGAGGGAGAGAGAAGGGAAGGAAGGAAAGAAAGGTTCAGTTTCCGTCTTCTCAGTGAGGCTGATGTGAGTCATCTGCCAGGTCGAGACGGCAAGACAGGATTAGTGATCTGAGACCAGCCACAGGGAGGCAGCTGAAGGCATCAGTAAGAGAAGTGCTGAAAGATCGCCAAGTATCATCAATCAATATAGCCACAATTAGCCTGGTTTCCTGTCTTTTGCTGGCATTCCTTAGAGACCCAGGTGTGAGAGGGAAGAAAATATAGGGAAAATATAGGGTAGAAAAGTTGAGGTTGGGATGGACCATGAGAACATGAAAAGCCCACCCTAACCCTAAGCCTAACCCTAAGCCTAACCCTAACCCTAAACCTAATCCTAAGCCTAACCCAAACTGGGCATTGACATTGGCCGGATCAGTAGGGTTGCAGATCAGCAGATATGGTACGAGGAGGGTTCTTTGTCTGATTCCAGGGCTTCCTTGCATCAGACCCTGTTCGCCTGAAGGGCATATGCACGTCACTCCCTAGTGAGGATCTGAGTGTCAGGAGGATGGGTATGCTTGCCCTGAGGGCACTCAGCTCAGCTGCCCTTGCATAGTGCCTGGCACACAGCTGGTGTCCTGGAGGTGTCTTAGCAGGATGAGGCCAACTTCAGGACATTTTTCCTCAAATCCTCAAGGACTATGGTTCCCAGGTTTATGCATTTTATGGAAAATGTTTTAAAAAAATTTGAGAATTGATGTAGGTTTTTTTTTCAGTTTCATATTCTGCCAAATAAGAACGTTAAAAAACTAAACTGAACTAAACAACTATTGTCATCATCACCACATTTATTAAATGCTATCTCAACACCAGAAAAGAAGGGCATAATCTTAGCAAAAAAGGCACATCTTTAAATGTAGAAACTTTACTATATTAAGAGGAAAAACTCACTATTCACAGGAATAGAGGCTGGGTGTTTGGAAACCCCTGAGAATCAGTAGTCACCTTCCAGAAGAGCTACAGAGCAGCTGATTTCATTGCTACCTACTCACAATCACCCTGATTGGAGTTTTAGATGTTCCTAAACTCAGCAGTCTAATTTTTACAGAAAAGCTCCAGTTTAAAGACAGCTCCCATATCCTTTGTGTGTGGACACTCTCAGTGGAATTCTCACACAGTCACTTTATTTCCAAGAGGAGAAGAGAGGGGTAGTAGGTGGTGACTACCCAGTCACCAGGGCTTAGAGTCAGCTTCTTTGGACTGACATCCCCCTTAAAGGGAGTAAGCATGTGTGGCACGGGGACCATACATGAGGTTGGCAGTGGCTGGTAAGATAAGGCAAGGCAGCAACTGGTTTGAGCCCTGTAATTAAGTGGCACCAAGGCCAAAGAGGGAATAAAGAATGAGAAGATGGTGTGTGCTCACAGGCGAGGGTCAGGCTTTCCCTGGTTGGAGTCAGGTGGGCACCCGCTGAGGCTGATCTGGCAGGAGGGGCAGTGGGCCTGGGGGCAGGTGGGAGCTGACACGAGGATCCTCTATGTGGAGACCATGCACAGAGAAGTAAATCCTCCTTCCATTTTCCAGGAAACTCATGCACTCTTCTGGCCTATGATGAGGCCCTGGACAGATTCCCTTTTCTACAGCCTCACATAGGAATGGCCACTTCTCACCAGAAGGGCTGCTTCTGCTGGATAAGGTGAGGCACTACTTTTAGATGTTTACAGAATATATTCTCCTCGGCACAGCTGTGAGGCCCTTTCCTACTCAAGGGCTGTGAACCTGAAGGCAACTCCTCACTCCCTGAAATAGATCTGTGGTGGTTCCCACCCCTCTCATTCTGTGCACTGCCCAAACCAAAAACATGTCTTGATATTATGTGGTACGGTCAGTGTCTGAGATAAAGCATATGCACCAAATGGAGAGGAAAAATCAAAAAAATTTTCGCAAGTGAGGCAGCTGTAACCTGTGCTCCTGCTGGACGCCAGCGCTGCTTACAAGGAGCGCCAAGTTCATTAGCAGGATGAGAAATTGACGCAAATGTCAGCTGGTGCAGTTGTGACTTGTTGCAGAGGAGATAAATTGACAACAGGGGTTCCTGTCACTTTAGTTCCCTGAAACTTCAGCCTCTACTCTGTTAAACCTGCTCTTAGACATAGGCATCCAACCGGAGCACCCGGGTCTTATCGGGAAGGCAGAGCTCAGATATCACATCCGTATAACATGGCCCCACAGCATGTGGCTCATTCTCCCAGGAAGACTGGCCCTAGAGCTTGTTGTGTCAGCTTTGAAATGTCTTGTTAAGATGTCACATTTCTCCAGTCTGGGGAAATAGAAATTTTAAGAAGAGCAGCTAGTGAGGAATATACTACAATAAAAAGTAATATGACCCAGATTTTTCTTTTAAAGTGAGGAAATTCTTTCACTCACCTTAGCCGTTAAGGAATGGGCCCTGAAAAAAGGTTGTTATTTTCCAGGTAAGAAGATGGCTTCAGATCATAGTCTATGTGGCACTCTTTACTTAACATGTCTCAGGAGAATCCATCACTGGTGTCTTTCCTGAAAATGCCACTCTCAAATCCCCCTACCTATTCCAGGCAGATTTGCACACACAGAAGCTTATAAACCTCTTTGTCAGCTTAAGGACCAAAAGAGTGAAAACTCGTAGACACAGCTTCTTAGACCTACATGTCTGGTTTGTCTCTCAAAGTAAATTAGAAGGTGAGAGAGAGGAAATCAGTCTAGACCGACTGCACTGGCAGGCTGACACTAACAGGACATGCATGCCTGGAACACGGAAGGGGCCATCTGTGAAAGCTGGGAGTACAGCTTCCCTAAATAGTAATTCCAAATGCAGCATAAAAAGATAAACTGGGAAGTGCTACTGTGGTAACGTGAGCCCAAGACCAAAAGTCAGGAGCCTGGGGCTGGTTTTCTGGACTTGACAATCACTAGGGCAACTTCAGCCAAGATGCTGTTTGTCTCTGCATCTCTTCCTCATTTCTAAAGTGATGGGATTGGATTCTAACCTCTGAGGCCTTCGCATCTCTGGTAGGGAGTGAGACTCTAAGTTTTGGTAGGATATCTCTTTAGTTAAATCACTTTTTTATTCAGTAGGAAGGGGGAAGTGAGCTAAAATTTACCAGGTGCCTACTAGGTTCCAAATGCTTTACACAGGTAATTTCATGTAATTTTTGCCACACATCTATTATTATTTTAATTTTACTGATGAGAATTGAGGTTCAGAGAGAGAATACTTTGGAGAGCAGTGTTGGCAAGATTTAAACTCAGGTCTTTTGACATTAGGGACTGCACTGTTTGTGCTACAACCAACTTTCTCCAGTGGGTAGGACATCTCCAGGAAGAAGTTAGATGGACCTACTGTGAATTTTCATTCCTGTAAGGTAGACACTTCCAGAAGAAGCTGAGAGGAGAGGTTGTTGGTAAAATTCACAAGTGTCTGATAATTGATGTGGGAACAACACAAACAAGCAAACATCCTGGTGAATGATGCTTAGCAGGCTACCCTGAGGCAGAAGGAACCCTGCAGGTGACAGGTCAGTGTCTGCATTCATCTATTCCTGTGCCCGTTTATGGAATTTTTTTGGTGTTTACTGTGGTTCAGGCCTGAGATGCTGAGATAACAGTGATGAATGACACAGACCAGTCCCTCCTCTCTTGTGCTTCAAATCTACTGAGAATTTAGGGGCATCCTTGGGAGCATGGAGCTGGACCCCTCCCTAGATAAGAGGTATGAGGGAAGACACCCAGGAACGTAACCCATTAGTGTTCTTTTCCTCTTCCTTTTCTCTTCCCATTTCCCCATTTTAGTCAGTCCCACCTCTATGTTCATCTCATTTTCTTCCCATAGTGACACGTGAATCAGTGAGCTTGAGTTGGAAAGCTCATTCATATCTATTGTATTACCCCTTCTGGAGAATCCACATTTTAACCTGGAACTCCTGAGATTGAATTAAACACTTCTCTACTGGCATGACAGCTATTATTGGAGCAGGACAATGTTTCAAATCAAGAGTGAGGGGGTGTCCCCAGATCACCCAGGTAGGCCCCTTACCACCATCATGCATGGAAGCACAGTGGCAGGGAGCTTTCCTGAAGGAGCTGTGAAGTGTGACAATCTTGAATACAATACTTCTTAGCTGAATTAAAAGCGCAGTTCAGTGCCCCCATTCAGATTCTATTTGGGATCTTGTCTCTTTTGAACTTGGAGTTTTGCGTGATTTTTTTTAAGTTGCGTGAACTTGAGTGATTTCTAAACTCTCTGAATCTCCATTTATGTATCTTTAGAGAATAGATGATAGCCCTCCTCATAGGAGGTTGTGATGATCAAATGAGATGATTCATTTAAAGTGCTTAGCATTGTACCTGGGTCATGGTAGGAGCTGGATAAAAACTTAAAATCATTTAAAATACTGAGAGTTTAATTTCTGTTAGTCTCTGTTTTATTATTTTTTCTTTGTATTAAGGTACTCTTCTTTAAGCCAGTATATCCAGTGGCATCTCGGTTTGCTTTCCCATGTTCCACCTCAGCCTGCTCCAGTCACATCATTTGTGCCATTTCCAGCATCACGGGGGTAGCACAGGGATGAAACTATGCCCTTGTACGAGTGTATTCAGGGAGACTAAGAATTGTCTTTGGGCATCAGAAAAGCGAATAGTAATTCTAAGTGGTTTTCAAACCATGGATATTCAGGTTTATTTATTCCTTTTCTGATAATCATGCTGTGTGCAAAACGCTGAGCACCATGATCCATCTTTTGTAGGTTCTGGGTCAAGAGAGGTTTCGTTCCTTTAGAACACCTTTTTCCTACTTGCTTTCCATCTAGTCACAAATCCTGTAGGTTCTCAGTATTTTGAGGGGAAAATGTGGCAAAATAATTCTCAAGTTCAGGTAAAGCAAACATACACTCTGGGAAACCATCAAAACATCAGAACACTGTCTGTGCTTGAGGTCCTACCAGCTCTGGGAGCCCACACCTCACCAGGCAGCTTATACCATTCATGTCCAGGACTACTTATTCCTGAAGCTGCCTTTACGTGGAAGTCATATGACACTCCTTCACGTCCCTTCCATTCATTTGTCCTAATTTTGCTCTCTGGAGCAACCCAAAGTGAGTCCCGTGCCTCTTCCATGTGACAGCTTTTCACTCTCTCTTTCACATACATCCTTCCAACTGGTGGCCGCTGCTATAGGGTTGCTATCATATTTGAATGAGCTACTGTAACAAGTCTCCCGAGCATGTCTCTCTGTGTCTGGTCTTTCTCCCTTCCAACCCATCTTCTCCATTCATGTCAGATTTCTCTTCCCTAAACCCGGTCACTTTCTACCGGTTAAAGTGTTAAATTTGCACGTGGGCTTGTGCTGCTCCCTGTGGTGTCCTCCCTGCTGTCCACTGCTGGCCCCACCATGCCCAGTCTGTCTTTCCTGAATTTTTTTTTTATTGTACCCCTACACCAGTGGTACCCAGTGCTATCTCCAGCCACCATGGCCAACTTGTTGCCACAAATACCTTGTGATTTTCTGCTTTCTTGATTTCACTTGTTCCATATTTATTCTTTCTCTGGAAGTTCCCCCCACTTTACCCCTTGTGTTCAAATGGGTGTATTTACATCTCAGGAAAGTCCAAACTGTGCATCTAGACCTAATGCTTTTTTGGGTCTCACTCTGGAATGAGTCATTTCCATTCATCCTCTGAGAGATTACTCTCCAGTTCTAACAATGTTCTGGAGTAGTGATCCCATGTTAGTCTTTGGGGTTATCTGGGGAAGAAAGAAAGACTTCAGGTGGAGAAACCACCATATTTCATCAGCAGCTGTATCACTTTGGGCAGGTTGCTGCATCACAAGGTACAGAGAAGGTTGGCAGAAGCTGACTTTGAAATAATTAAGTTGTTCTGTCTACAGATCACAGCACTAGAAGAAGCAGTTACCCTCCCATCTTGCAAAAGGTTATTATGCAGCTATTACTTATACTTCAGGAAAGTAAGATTGAGATAAGGTTAATTGTTACTGAAATTAGAAATCTAAATGCAATTAGGACTTTCTAATTAAGTTGTTATAAATATTTAAAAGAGTATAATTCACATTTCAAATGGCTGAATGCTAAATGTCCCTTTGAAATGTGCTGAGGAAGAGAAATGTAGCGCTCAGTCACTCCATCCTGGAAAAAGGTTGGCTCTTCAAAAGGTTGAACTCACACAGCTCATGCATGACACACATGCACACACACATGCAGGCATGCACACACACCCATCATCTCTTCACTTGAGCACCTATCCCCATCGGTATGCTTAAAAATAGCTATTTATCTGGATTTTTTATTCCCACAATCACTGTCCCATTGGGTCAGTTACAGTTAGTTTTTATAATCCTCCTAGCTCAGAACTTTGGAAACATATTAAATTGCCCACTATATAAGAGCATTATTAGCTGGCTTAGGAAGCTGATGTCTAGAGCCATCACTTGGTTTAGGGGGAAATCACCTAACCACAGAGGACAGAAGACTAGAGTCTTCATTCAAGCTCTTCTATTCACTAATCTTATGAACTTGAATAAGGCTTTTATCCTTTTCTACTTTCAGACAGGGTTAGCAGATCCATTCCCTACTTCCCAGGCGTGTTATGAGGATATACAGAAATAACTGGTGGGAAAGTACTTAGGAAAATTAAAAAGAACAATGCATCCAAATATTACTGTTGTTGATGTAATTATTACTAAATTGTTACCCTATTAGCTGATGGATTAGCACACCCAGAATAAATACTTCTTAAACCATCTCCACCTGGGATGGGGATAATTGGAAGGAAGGAAGCTATGGGTAGGAACCAGATAAGGAAATAGAGAAGACCGAGTGAGAATGGATGAATGAATCAGGGAAGGATTATCTTTATAAAACCAACTGGGAAATTGCTATAATTCCAGGCCATATGGCAGATTGCTTGAGAGAACAATGGGCATGTCAATCAGTGCACAGCCTATCAATTCATCACACCAGAGGTGCTAGGAGGAATACAAAAGAAGAGCCAGGCCTGCCCTGGGGGAAATCATATTGAATATAGAAACATGATGTAAATTAGAAAGCAGAACAAGACTGTATAATAATTAACAAAAAATTGTATAAAAGGCAAGTGTATTAGTGTTGCCAGCCTACCTTTATAAGAAGGCAAGAGGGGTCCCTGTCCTTGGTCCTGTGATATAGGGGTCCCACAAAAGCTTTTCCATGACCAGCCCACCCCCATACAGAGAGAAATCTGCAGGGCCAAGAAGCATGCATGCAGGTGACCCCTCTACTCTCATTATGCTGTTGCACAGGGGATGCTGAAATTTCCTAGAGCCTCTTCTAGGGCCTGTGTGAGCCTCTTCCATTGGATCATTCTCCCCAACAGGGGACCATGCTGCTCTTGTTGCCTTAGGGGTGGCCAAAAGGTTAAAATAACCTGGATGCAGAGATGTGACACCTGGGGTGTCACATGTATAAGACTCCTCTGGGATGGGGCAGAGTCAGGGAGGGGTGGGAAAGAAAGTGGGCCAGGTTGACAGCTGTGGGCTGCATTGTCCTGCAAGGGCAAGTTTCCACAAATAATTCCAAGGAATCCAGGGGTTCAAACCTCACCTCCAGGTCCACATTAATGCATAATTTTCAAGGTAAGAAATAGAGATTTTAATTCATCATTTATTAGCACGATCTATAACTTAAATATTTAGACATGATATGCAGACTGTGCTCTTAGTTCTGCCTTGCAAATGTTACCTTTAGGTGTGAGTGCTACAGTAGCTTGGAGAAAGGAGAAATCAACATTTCTTAAGCAGATGCATCACCATGGGCAGGTTGCTGCATCACAAGGTACAAATAAGGTTGTCAGTCAGAAGCTGATTTTATCCTCCTCACTCCAATCAATCAACACCCCTAATTTTTCCAGCCCCTTACCCTCCATGATTCCCTAAAAAACAGCCCAAAACTTCTTGGGGAGATAAATTTGTGGGTCTTCTCCAATCTCCTCACTTGGTGTCCTGCAATCGTTACTCTTTGCTACAAACCCTTCTGTTTCAGTGCAATTGATCTATTACTACACAATGGTCATATAAACCCATTGGTCCTATAACAATAGCACTAGAGGAAGTAGTTACTCTCCAATCTTGCAAAAGGTTGTTGTATGTTTATTACTTATACTTCAGGATATTAAGATTGGGAGAAAGTTAATTTTTACTGAAATTAACCGCAAATATCATGGAGGATTTAAGGAGGTAGGATCTGACTTTTGCCTTCAACTAGCTGTTAGGTTGGGAAGAAATTCCAAGGCATATTAGTGACTTAGCAATGTCCAGGAGATTATGAGGGTGATAACGGTGACCTGGTGGAATCAGTCACTTTTGATTCCTTCCAGCCCCAACCACTCTCCCTACTCTTCCCTGGGGTTAAATTCTCACCCTTTTTTTTCACATCTTATTCAGGCTCTACACACTTGGTGGAATCTTTTCACATTTATTCATTCCATAAACTCATCCTCTTTCTCTGATCACCGCTGGAATTCTTTATCTACACCACCAGTATGTACCAGCATTTTTAGAGAAGCTATTGTATGTGACACTGTAGATGAGCTGGCACCACCCAGTATAGAATTCGATTATGAAAGTAATAATGTCTGGAGTATTATTTTGATGTCCTTAGAAGCAGATGTTCCCAGGGATCAAGAACTCTTCAGTAAAACCCAAATTGAGTATGAAACTGGGCTGTAACAAGGTCATTTTAACAGATCTGTGTTGTTTGGGTTGAGGAGAGAGAAAATGGAGGAGCAGGAGCAATTACTGGTCTCCTTAAATGTTTCCATCAAAGTTGCTTCTCACAGCAGAGGAACTGGGAATGTGTGTCCTCTTGGGAGACTGACAGCATAGCCCTTGGCTATGCGTGTCAAATCTAGACATTTACTTAAAATCTCTTGCTTTATCTGAAACCTTCATGTGGATTTTATATTCTAGTCCATGATATGTTTTTGTGTCTGTTAAAATACAGTTTTAAATTACTTATCACTGAGAAAAACCAACTCTCTTGTAAGATTGATCATGCTAATCTTATAAAGTACAAATTTTTCTCAGGTCCAAGTGCAGCACTTGGCACACAGTGGATACTCAATAAATACTTGCTGACTGACTGAATGAATGAACCAGGTTGGGGAGTCTCATACACCCAGTCCATTGTGCTATATCCCCAGGAGGAAGCAAGTCTGAGTTTGTGTAATGGGGGATTATGATGCTATTTCAATGGTCCACATGTGAGGAAAAGGGCCTGGTCAAGGTTTTGGCAGTGTAGGGGAAGGATGGATATGAGAGATGCTTCAGACTAAATTATTGCAAATGGAATCCAAAAATAAGAATGATAATCAGAAATGGGGAAGTTTCAAAAGAGAGAGAATGTTTAATTCAACTTTGGTCTCTGGGTTTGTGATGACAGTGGCAGATTCAGGTACTCTTGGGTCATTTTTCCTAGGCAGAGAAGACTTTAAGAGTCATTATCAATGTTACATACAGTATGTGAAATCTTCAATCTGGTAAGGTAAATCATCAAATAATCACTGTTTAGACCCATCTTGACCAATATGGTAGCCACATGTGGCCAATGAGCCTTGAAACGTGGCTAGTCTAATTGATCTGTGCTATAAGTATAAAATACACCCTAAATTTTGAAGACAGTACACATCCACACTCACACCTACACCCAAATAATAGAAAATATGTCACTAATACTTTTTATATTGGTTACATGTTGAAATGATACTACTATGGATATATAGGTTGAACAATATGTACTATTAAAATTTGTTTCATTTATTTGTACATTAAGAAATGTGGCTACTAGAAGATTTAAAATTCCATTTGCATCTTGCATTTGTAGTTTGCATTTTGTTTATATTGACAGTGCTGGTCTAGAATAATGAAGAAAGATGACCTGGTAACAGATCCAGGAGAAGAGATCCCAGTAGTTCTTCCTCAAAGAGTACCAGTGACAAGCTTCTGCAAACCTCCCTTTGCAAAAAGTGTTTTTCTCTCTGGAGTGTTTGGAAGACACCGTTAATAGATAGTTGCAAGAAAAATCATCATTCACCACGCACATGTGACAGAACTCACTGTTAAGAAAAGCTGTAGAAGTGTAAACTTGAAACTAATTAAAACCCTTGCTAAGGAAGCCCCACCAGTCCCAAGCAACTTCAAGCAGAAATCTGCTTAAACTCCCTTTTGTGCTAGTTAACACTTCCCCAGCTGCATTTCCATATTGTCAGTGACTCCCCTCACCTCTTGCCATTTTAAAAACAGTAAATAATTGGATTTCTGTTCACTTCCTTGCCATTCTTAATCACTTTTCCCCTCCTAAGGCCCAGTCCTTTAGATATAACTAGTGTATCCCCTTGGAAAAATTGAAATGTTTTTGATACCGTTACTTAAACATCTGTAACAGCTGTAGCAGGTTCAAGAGTCTAATTGCCTCTTTGTTGTTAGTGGTATTTGACAAAGTGCTACATAGCATTACATAAAGAACTACCCACTGATGAGGAACTCAGCCTCCAGTGGCAGGCATGCGGGATTGTTTTTGGAATCCTTATAAGGGAAGCTTTCCTTTGTGGTAGAATAACTTCTTTCATCTGCAGTGCCCCTAGGTCTGAGTCCTCATTTCTCTAGCAGATGTCTGCCTTGCAGTTGGATCTTGTTAACTGAAAGTTCCAACCTACTTCTTTTGGATTAAAGACTCCAACCATCCATGGGTCAGTGATGCTTTTCTTGACCTGCTCCTGCTCCTTCTGTGGCCGCTCTTGGCCCGTCTCTCCCGTACCCTGCTCCAGCCACCCTGGCTAGCCCTGGCTCTTGTCCTTGATCAGGTCCTGCTGCCTCCAGCCTTATGTCCTGGCCCTGCAGTGCTCTTTCCCTGGAATACACCCTTCTTCCTTCCCTCTCCATGCAGCTAACTCCTCAAAGCTTAGCTCCTGAAACCTCCAGCCTTTTTATTTGCTGTCATGAGGGCCTGGACTTTTCTATCAAAGTGCTTATCACAGCGAATGATATATAGTCAACATGGTTATATAATTACATAAAGTCTGTGTTTACGACTTGATTTTAAGTAGCTAGAGGGATAATGTTTGTTTTGTTCACTGTTGTATCCCCAGGGTTAGAGACTCAATAAATATTAGTTGAATGAGTGTATAAATGTGTTTGTTATGCTCCTCCTGCAGACTGCTGGAGGCCTCCTGCAGGTGCTGTCTGCATGGCAGGGGGCACTTTCTTATTCTCTCCTCCTTCTAGCAGGTGGAGAAAACTCCTGTACTTTAGACCATAATCACTTTAGACCTAAACATGGAGGTTTAGGCAGGTCAGTGACAAGGAAGGCCAACGTGGGCATATGGTAAAGATATGAGATGGCATTCCCCTAGCCCCTAAATCTTGAATTGTCCTCTTTATTCCCCTGTCTTGAGTTGATTCTCCTCACTCCCTGCAATTTCCTTCTCTCTAATTTCCAATCTTCTCCCTCTTCCTCATAGCTCAGCTGCTTTAGCTTCGTGTGGTTCTCTTCCCTCCCTTTCCACGTGCTGCCCCCACCCTCCTGTGAGTTTGGCAGTTTCCCACAGAGAGCATCAAGCTCCCTTGGGATGCATGTAGGCACTTTTCCATCTGATTATAGTGGTGTCTAGTTTTAACACACCCTAATTGAATCACACAGGTTCAATTAGCTTCACCACATGTGCTGCCCTTTGGCCTAGAATACAGGGCTCAGAGCCAGGTACAGAGCTCTAGATGAGTCCACTGGTAGAGAGCTCATCTCCTGGAGATCACAGCTGTCATGATCTTATATAGTAGCTACAGAATGACTTGCTTTTTGCATAAATGAGAGCTTTCTTTCATTGGTAAAATCTGCTAGGTCTCCCTTCAAAGATATACCAAAAAGCACAGCACTTCTCACCACCTCCACTGGCAGCCCCTGCCCTCACCTCCTCCAGGACTCTGCTCAAACTTGATCTGATGAATGTGTGGACTTAGTGTCTTTCTCCTAACTTTTCATTTTACTTCTCCTGGTTTTACTCTGAAAACAGAAAGACAAACCATTGAGATTACAGTTAAACATGAGCAGGTTAAGAGTGCCCTTTAGAGACTCACCACTCTTGCTTGGAAGTATCTGATGACTTAAAAGAGACCTTAGAGACTAAGGCAATGGTTTCAAACTTAAAAAAAAATAAGTGGAGTCCTTTCATTAAATGAAATCATATATAGAAGATTTTACCTCTGCATGTTTTAGAGAAATGAGATGTTTGGCCATGTGGACACATAGCTGGGTCACATGGTGTGCTGGTGGCAGAGGCTGTAGGTATCTTAGGTGAGAGGTGAGGAAAGCGAGGCCAGGAGAGTTTAAGTTCTCAATGTAGACACTGGGAGCAGTGAAGGGGAACCTGGGCTTCTTGAAGGTCTTGTCTTTGTCACGACTACCACTGCATGTCCTCTCACCCCAGCCAAACCACAGTACATTACAAAGGTTTTACAAATCTTAAATTTCTGGAAAGCACCACCTGGACTCAAATAAATGCACTAGCAGCTAATTACCATCTTAATCTTCATTAAAATAATCATCACCATTCTACCAATTGCCTGTATTTCATTGTTTTGTCAATAAGGAAAGTGTTAGGACTTATCACATACATTTGCTACTCCCCACCTCCTTCAAGTCTGCTCCAAGGTCACTTCTCAGTGACATGACTGTCTTGGTGGGGTGTGCAGTTCCCTGCTGTGCCCTCCCTGAATGTCCACCCTCCTATCCTGCTCTGCTTTTTCTTTTTTTTCCATAGCACATTTCACTTTCTAACATACGACATAATTTATTTTGTAGACAAAAACAAAATTCTAAGGTCCCCCAACCATATAAAGGAACTTCCTCCTCAGCCGGGGCTCTTAAAATTTAACCTGAAAGGCTGGTTCAGGCCATAAAGGGAAGTGGGGTCAAACTGGCCTCATTGTATCTCTCTGGGGCATTCACATCAACACAGACTTTAAACATTTTATAGCCTGTTCTCTCTGAAGCCTGCTAGCTAAAAGCTTCATCTGCATAATAAAACTCTGGTCCCCACAACCTCTTATTGCAACCCAAACATTTCTTTCTATTGATTCCAGGTCTTTAGACAAATTCAACCAATTGTCCACCAAAAAATGTTTAAATTTTCCTCTAGCCTGGAAGCTGTAGGTAAGAAACTGAGTGTAAGTTTCTCACACAATAAGCAACAAATGTCAGCTAGTAGTTTTAATCCCATCCCCAATTACCACTCTCTTAATCTCTATACTATCTTAAACCTTTTGAGAATTAGGACAAAAATTTCCCAAGGAAGGGTGGTGACCCTTCCCCAGCAGACCCATGGTGTCACCAAGAATGTATTCTTCATGATCCCAAAGTCATCCTCTCTGAAGAACATGTGGTCCAGGTTCAGAAGTGTTTCTGAGTATCCCGTGCTTATAACTCAGGAACACTTCTGAGCTGGGACCATACAGATCTCCTTACTTCTGTTCTCTCTCAGACTACTGCTCTGTTCTTAGTCACATTGTAGAAATGGGGCCACCTAGCTAAGGTTCCAGCAGTTCTCATCTTATCTGAAAAAGGCAGCCACTCTCTGTCCATTAGCATTCTACTCTTCCTTCAAGTTCCAATCGAGATATAACCTTCATTCTTGGCTCTGGTTTGCGTCAATTCTACTTCCTCTTGATTGCTCATGGAGTAATTTTTGTTTTTATCTCACACATTTTAGTGCTTGACGGAATTCCTTCCTGTACTCTTCAATTTCTTATATGCTTGGAGGTATAAAAAAAATCTCCCCTGAATTTCCACTCCTAACTCTACCATAACTCATGGTGACCTTGGAAAATGACTCAACCACTCTGGATCTCATTCTTTCCATTTTTCAGATGATGAGTTGAATTGGATGAAGCTTAAGCCCTCCTCAGATTTCACATTCTAGGAGATTATAGGCAGTTTAATAGCATGGTCCATGACCAATAATAACATGACAGTTCTCATTCACAAGGGCCTGCTAGACCCTTCAATGATGTCAGTTTCAATCTTTTTGATAATCCTATAAGGGAGGTGCCATAATATCCATTTTAAAGATGAGAAAAACTAATGTTCATAACTGTTAAAAAACCCAACATGCTTAAGTGAGTCCATTAGCAACAGGGCTGGGATTCTACCCTGAGTCACAGCCTGTGTTCCTCTCTCCTTTCTGAGCTGTCCTGTGTCTTCTAGTTTTTCATATCACTGTTAGCCATGACTGACAGACCTAGGCACAACAAATGATCTGACGTGAACTCTGAAGTGGGTTCCAAAACTTAAGAAGAAGAATTCACTCACGTTCTCTTTCTTTTGCTCTGTGACTTATCTGCTGTGTGGGCTATGCCATACTCTCTTGGGGCTCCTTGATGCTGGAAGTTGGGCAGAAGGCAGCCCACATCGGGAAGAAGCAGTTCTTCCACTCACTAGTGTATGGCTGTGGACAGGTTATGTAAGTTCTATAAGCCTCAGTTTACAAACTATCTTTATTAAATAAGGACAGTGACATTTACCGCCTAAGACTGTGAGGAGAAATTTATATGAGGAAATTAACATATATTTATATGAGGAAATAAACATATTCATATGAGGAAATAAACACACAGCATCAGTGTGTGGTGTTTGTTTTTATTTCAAACTAGTCTGAATGCAGTATTCAGCATACTTTTCAGTTCTCTCAAAAGCGTGCATGCGCACACACACACACACACACACACAAACATTCTCTAGATACACAGCTTCATTGCCTTGGTTTTTCCATGAGCCATGAAACTGTCCATCACTAGGAGGGGTATTCACTGTAGTTCAGGGACCACAGTGGTCTTTGAAGTCTCCCTGCATGGTAGCTGGCCTCTTAAAGCAATTAACATTCACAGAATGTCAAGTCTACATAGTTTGTGATTTCCAAACTCTTTTGTAGTGAAGGTTCTCCAAGATAGTGAGTTGTGGTGCTTGTGGTGATAATGGCAGTGGTTGTACTGGTGGTAGTGATGGTGGCAGTGGTGGAGGTGGACATGGTGGTGGTGGTGATGACGATGGTGGGGATAGAGGTGGAGGTGGTGGAGGTGAGGAAGTGGTGGAAATTGCCAAGTGGTAGCTGTGGTGGTAGTGATGGTGGTGGTAGCAGTGAAGGTGGTGGCAGTGGTAGTCATGAAGGATTTACCACCTGCCTTCAGCATTCAAGGATGGGCAGGAATTTCAATATGCAGAGTTTGTGGGAATGGAAATTCCAAGCTGAGAAAGCAGCTTAGGAGGGGTAAGTTTCTCTGATTGGCTGGAATGTGGCATGACGGCATGTAGTAAGAGTGTGAAAGATAATTTCAGATAGGTGCATTGGGGCCACCTGGTGAAAACTTGGATGCTAGCACAGGAATTTTGAACAGATTTATTTATTTATTTTTGCCCAGGATGGCAAGGAGAACAGCTAAAATATGATTGGAATCATTCACATGAACAGTGATGAGGAATTCACTCACAGCAGCAGCCTTTAGGGTAGAGAAGCTAGAGTAGGTATGAGAGTCCTTTGAGGATCAGCCGAACTTGACCACTGACTGGGAGTGAGGATGGAGCGAGAGTCATGCTCTGTGTAATAAGTGATCCTCTCCATGAGGGCAAGGGTGGGAAATTGTGTTCCTTGGCTCTTCCATAGGGTCTGGTCCTGTGTTGAATACACGGTAAGCTTTTTGAAAATGTCTGGTGTCTTTTTAACTGCTTTGAGTCATCCCAGCTGAGGAACTGGACATGTGGCTGGATTTCATTCTTTTCTTGTCCCTTCACTCTCCCGGAGGGTGCACACTCAAGTGGTGGCACACCTGCACATGGTTCTAATTTCCATGGCGGTAACTCGGTTCATATTTAGTTAGCCTCCAGATAATCGGCCAGAGATGCTAGCATTGTATACTGCTTTCTTTCCGCAGCCTCCATTAGAGGAGGGAACTCACTGAAGGGTGAGGAGTCTGGACAACCTCATGGAAGAGGCAATATTGATCTAAATCTTGGAGAAGGATAGGATTGGGTTGTCAGGGAGGGGGGCCGTTTTGAGAGGGAAGAAAGCAGATGCTGAGGTTTAAGCACCGGCACGAATGGATTAGTTTTGCAAAAGTGGGCACTGTAGGATGGACTCATTCTGGTCAAAGTAGGAAAGGCCTTGAAAGCTTAGGGAAAGAAGCTAGGCTTACCCTTAGGACAGGAGCTTTTGGGTTAGGAGAGTTAGTGCCCTCCTAATATCCAGCAGCTCTTCCTCATGATTGGTCTTCATGGTAGTCAGTTGAGTGACTCTGGCAAATGGGAATGTGAGCCAGTCAAGTCCTCTTAGGATGCCTTTTCCATCCCCCATGTCCCTGCTGTGTGTCCTTCTAGGTGCTCCAGTTGGTACAGCTACAAGATGACAGAGCCTCCATCACCCAAGTTCCTGACTGTGAGGAGAAAGATTCTGCTGGCCTGGGCGGGACTTACACTGTGAATGAGAAATAAAGTTCCGTTGTGATAAGGATCTGAGGTTTTGGATTATTTTGACAGAGCAACTATCTTGACAGCCTCTAAGGCTTAGGGTCAAGGTGAGAAATGGTGGAGGCAGTGAGGGGACCACTTTGTACAAGAGAGGACATGTACAAAGCCAAGTCCTCTTCGTCTGTGAAGCAATTAGATTGTGTGGTGCTCTTCTGGGCACGGGGGAGAGCAGTTGATTGTAAAACTCATGAAATCCCTCTCCTTTCCTCTGGGCACCAGCCTTTGGCCTGTGCTGTTCTTTGAACAACTTGGAGTGGTTGCGCTGACATATTTGAAAAGAAGGGCTATCCTCCAGTTGAAGCAGGGCCCCTCTGCTCTCCCTAAATGTCAACCAGTCCCAGTGGAAGCACCTCAGAACTCTCCATGCAACTCAGAGTCCAGTTTGAAAATGCCCTGGTAGCGTGAAAGGGTGCCAGATATGGATTTGGAAGATCTGGATTTAAATCCTGGCATCATCAGTTGTGTGATGGGTAAATTTAATTGTGTGAATTGGGGTAAATTTCTTGATCACTTTGGATTGTATTATTAATATAAAATTGAATATGATAATTGTACTTTGTACTGTACAGGGCTATCATGTAAATAGAGAGAAAATGTGTAAATGATGCTTTTGTATCTATTTAGAACTTTGCAATAAACTGGTTCAGTTGGGGCCTCACTACACCCTCTCACATTGTCTATGGTGCACATTCCAGAACCTTCTCACTTCTTTCTGTCAGTGACCTTGCCTACCACTTCACTGAGAATATCGAGAGCTTCCAACATAGGTGTCTCAACTTCTGCCTTTACCTCTGCACATCCAGTCATTCTTCTCTCTTGCTTCAGTGGAAGATGAGGTCCTCCTCAGACCCAGGGCCAAACCTTCCATGTGGGCTCACAACCCCACTCTAGTACACCTCTTTCAGGACTTTGCTCCATCAGTCAACCCCTATCTGTCTTGTATCTTCCAGTACTTCCATCATCTCAGTCAGATGATGTGTTCAAGTCTCTTGTATCCTGGAAAATGACATTACTTTAGCACATTGCCTCATAAAATTGTGTTATTTTTCTCTCCTTCTCTTTACCACATATATTTCTGAAAGAATGGTCCAAGTTCCCCACTTCAATGCACATTTGGTGGGAAGAATAGAAGTAGCTGCCTTCTGACCACAATTAAACAATTAATTTTTCATGAGAGTGATAAATGTGGGCAAATAGAGACAGAGAGGTGTGTTTTTCAGAGTCTTTTTTTCTGAGTAGGTACACAGTACTTCAGAAATGTTCTGCAATGAAGGAACTAGGTGAAATAACTTGCTAACATTTCTTTGATCCTTTCCCACTCTGGGTTTTCAGTAACACCATTGCTTCATTACTTTTTTTCTTCCTACTGTAAATGGTGAAACTATTTCTGTTCTGTGAAGTATATGAGTATTTGGAGACTTGACCTAAACATCCTCTTACCTATTAAATGGCACATTCAGGATTAGAGCCAATCTGGGTCTTTTTAAATTAATGGCAAAAACCATGGAGCTCAACATGTTAAAAGTAATGACAGTGACAGATCATCACAGAAGAGTCAGGACTGTGGGGGGCTAAGCCACAGTCTCAGGTGCCCTTCCTATGCCCAGCCTCTGATCACTGTTCATGCCCAGGGTCACCCAAACTTGAGGCAGCTATTTTTACTCTTTAAATCCAAGAGAGATTTTGTCTCTTTCTCTTGCTCATCTGAAAGGTAAACAAGTGACTTCTCTCCTCCCTAGGGATCTGCATTAAGGTAAGGACAAATGGGGCATTTGGTCTCTCTAATTCTTGCCTGTTCCAGGTGGTGGTACGTGGCCAGTGGTATGCTGGTAACACTCAGCTCTCTGAAAAGAAAAACATCCCCAGTTTGTAGCATTCTGTGGTGTCAATACTTCTGTTACAGCTAATTACAGTTTCAAGATACGATGTGATGTCAGTGAATACGGAGTTGGGAAGAGATGAGCACAGTTGGCTTTTGCCAGCTGGCTCTGGCACACTGCTGAGTACGCCACACATTCTGTTAAAAATAATACACATACCATAGAAAATTTGAAGATCATGGAAATGCAGGGCAGATGCAGAGCGAAAAAAAAGTACTAGGAGACAGATTCATTCTTCAAAAAGACTTAATGATTTGATATATTCCATTCTCAAGAAAGAAAGACAATTCATGCATAAATTGCTTTTAGTGCTTAGTTTTTACATCATTGTCATTACCATACTGCAGTTCTGTTTCCTTTTTTTACGCAAACATAACATAAGCATTTTCTCATGCTATTACAAATTTGTCCTAAACATTTTCATTTTAGAATATAGAATGTTCTAATGCATAATCAAACCAGACCATATCATGGCACACTGGGTTTGTTTCTAATTTTTCACAGAAAATGATCTCGTTTGCCTTAAAATTCATCCTCAAATATCCCAGAAATATTTTTTTGGAGATGACTGAGGGAGCAGTTGTCAGATGAGAAAGATGAAGAGAGACCTCTGGGAATAGCTGCCTCAATATTGGCCAATCCTTGAGGACCACAAAGCCTTGAAGTGAGCGACTCTCATCTGTTAAGAGACTTCCAGGCTTTGGTCCCTGAAACCCACATCCCTGCCAGCCTTGCTCACCACCACATCTAGGTTGCTCTAGGCGTGAATTCTCAATCCCTGACTTCTGGGTTGGTCTCATTAGCTAACCCAGTTTCTCCCACTTTACTCTCAAACTCTCCTGCTCTGCCTTTGGGCTTCTGCTTTGCAGCAAGCAATCTTCTGTCAATATTTGAAGTTTTAGGAATGTTCTTTTTATTTCCAGCCTTCATAGAACTCTGGCTGCTTCCTGAGAATGTGTGTTCTCCGTAGTTCTTGCAAATTAAGGCTTTTTTTTTTCTTGCTTTCACATTTATTCCCCTCAGAACCAGCAGGTGGAGTGAGGGTTCTCCTGTTCCTCCGTGCCACTGCCAGACCACTTCCCCTGTGTCCTGTCAGACACATGCCTCTGAGGAGCACATACCTGCCACATCTTCTTTTTCACTTGCTGCTCTCACCCTCCAGCCACCTGGTCACTCTTCCCTGATCACTGAGGACCTCAGCTCTGGCTCAGAGCCTCCCTCTCCATCCCAGTCTCCATCCATCTCACCCCAGTGACTTCATCCTCTCTGAGGAGAACCATCTCAGTGCTGAGACTCATCTCAAGTGAGTTCTCTCTCTCTTTTCTCTCAGTCATCTGTGTCCTGGGCATACCTGGGATATGCATCACTTTTTAAAACATCATCCCCATAAATACGATGTCCGCCCTCCCAAGTCACTTGCCTAAGTACCTCCACTGTTACAACTCTCTGTGGAAACTCAGATTGACTGAACCTGACACTTCCTTCCTATTCCTCGGCCTCTTCATGTTTTCTTTCCTACCTTGTCCATCAATCTAATCACTCCTATACAAGTCACCTCCAGTTCCCTTACCCTTTCCTCCCTCTATGATACTCACCTGATAAAAATCTCAGGCTGAGATGAATCCAACCACCCACATTCTTGCCCACAGCTGCCCCAGAGGCCAAACCTTGGAAGAGGTTTGCAGAGTCAGGGTGACTCCTGGGCCCCTTTCCTTGCATTCTCCGACACCACACCTCTAGTTTTCCTCCTACCCTGCTGGCCACTGGCTCACAGCCCCCTTTGTCAAGTCCTCCCATTCCATTGACTTCCTCAGGGCTTTGTCCAGACCTTCTCCAGTCAGTTCCCCCTGGGTGATTCGCCTGTCCCCAAGGTTGTAAATCCAACTATGAGTCACGATTCATGTTTTTATATCTCTACCTCAGACCTCACTGAACACATATGTCCACTGGGGTGCACCTCACAGGCATCTCATGACCACCCTCTTCTTACAGCCTTTATTCCCCATTGTTGTTAGAGCAAAGCCTAAACTCAGTGGTCCTACAGTACTCTTCATGATCTTCAGCCTGGGATTTCTTCCCTTATTCCCATTCTTTTTCACAGGCCATGCCACCCATGCCCCCACACATCACACACTCCTCCACACAACCATGCTGAGTTTTTTCAGAGAGGCAGGATGATGTAGTAGCTAATGAGTGAGTTCCAGAGACAGACTCCTGTAGTTCAGATTCTAGTTTTGCCACATGCTAGCTAGATCATCTTGGACAATTTGCCTACCTCATTGAGCTGCTGAGGGGATGAAATGAGATGTTGCATGCAAGGTTCTTGGCAGAGTGCCTGGAGCATCATAGGTGCTTAATGCATGTTAGCAATTATTATTTTTAAATTTAGTTTCTTAGGCATAAATTATACTCTGTCTTTCAAATCTTTGTGCATGAGGTTGCCTCGACTTGGAATTCTTTTTTCCCAACAAACTCTGACTACTGCTTTGCTTCCCCTCATCCCCAAAATGCCATATGACTAACTCATATCTAACCTCCAGGACTTGGCTGACTTGGTCTGTTGAGCATTTCATGACTATGTGGTAATGAACGGCACTGTGGATTTATTGCAGCATGAACTACTGTATTCACAAGCTTGCTTACCTGTCTGATTGCCCAGTAGACTCTAAGAGCTTTGAGGTGAGAAGTGTGTTAGGTTATTGTTTTGTCTCCAGCACAGTACATACCATAAAGTAAAGGTTCATAAATATTTGCTAAGTGAATGAATAAAATGATAAATCACATTGCAGAGCCATAGTTCTTTCATTGTGAGAATAAGTCAAAAAATAATGTTCTTGATAACTATAAGGAAATTTTGTGGTTCAGAAGAATGCAACCTTCAGTTCACCGAATATTGTTGGTAAAATAAATGTGCCCCCTAAAATAGACTACTGTAAGAAAAAAAATACTGTTGAAATAGCTAATTTATGTACTTAATAACATCTGTCTTCAAGAAACAAAAGAGACTTCATTAGATGAGTTCCAATATCTATAACCAGACAACCATTATGAAAAATGTGGTTAATGAATTAAAAAAAAGAATGGTGAATAACATATTGGACAAGGCAGAAAATTGAATTAGTCAGGCAGAGGACAATTTGATTATTCACTGAGAATATTTTAGAAAAAGGAAAACAAGGTGAAAATAAAGATAGGAATATAATAGATACAGAAGTGAGATTCTCAGCAATCCTAGCTTCTAATAAGGAGATTTTTCTGAAAGAGATAAGAATGATAGAGATGAAGCCAAAAATAAAAATGATGTAAGCATCTTTTTAATAAATTCTCTCATTAATGATACTTCAGGACTTTCCATATTAGTAATAATAATAAATAAAGCATCTTAAAGGTAGATGAATGATCATTGTGTACCAGACACTGTGCTAAGGGTTTTACATAAAGTGTTTTATCTAATCCTCACAATAATTCATGATGTACGTACTGTTCCTAATTTTCAGATGAGGAGACTGAAGATCAGAAGAGTGAAAAGTAACTTGCCAAAGTCACATAGCTCATGAGTTGTAGCCCCACTGTAGATTACTTTGGGAGTGAGCTCTTGACTCATATTGGGCAAATCATCATCATGATTCTGAAACATGATTTATTTCTGAGAAATAAATGCTAGGCTCTCTTTGGCAATTAAAACTAAAGGCTGGGCATGTGGCTCATGCCTGTAATCCCAGCACTTTAGGAGGCCAAGGCATTTGAGGTCAGGAGTTCAAGACCAGTTTGGCCAACATGATGAAACTCCATCTCTACTGAAAATACAAAAATTAGCTCGGCGTGGTAGTGTGTGCCTGTAGTCCTAACTACTTGGGAGGCTGAGTCACAAGAATTGCTTGAAACTTGGAGGTGGTGGTTGCAGTGAACCAAGATCGTACCACTGCACTCCAGCCTGGGTGACAGAGTGAGACTCTGTCTCTCCAAAATAAAAAAAAAAGACATATACGTATTTTCTGCCGTAACTTGGTCAGTGGCATGCTGGCATATGTGAGACAAGCAGATGAGCCTGGAGCAACTTGTAGTATTGCAAAGTAAGAAAGTCCTCAAAACACAGCACAGCATGACACAACACAAGAAGCACAAAACTAGAAACTACAAACAAAACTCTCAAATCCCTATAAGTATGGGATATGTCATAATGGGGTATGTTAAAAAGATACAAAATTAACCTGAAAGTGGTCCCAATGGCCAAAACTGGAACGATTTGAGCAATGAAATAAATTAAGTAACTCAAAGAAATTATACCATAAGTCCAAAATAAATACCCATGAGTCCATACTAATATAAATAAATGATTGAATAAATAAATATGTAAATGGTAAAGAAGAGACAAATCTTCAGTGCAGAAAAATTTCAAATAATTTATGTAGTTACTCTGCAATAAAGGAGTAGGAGCATTACTCTCCACTCCTTAAGGATAGCCTGCACACAGTAACTTCCTTCCAAAGACTATAGTATGGGAAAGAGGAGAAAAATAAATTTTAGTGTTTGTAAAGAGATCTGACAAAGATGGTGAAGTAGGGGATACAAGTGTAACTGTTATCAGTTTGAAATAGACTGTTATAACTGTAAGATATTTTACATAAGCCTCATAGTAACCACAAAGCAGAAACATATAGTAGATACCCAAAAGATAAAGAGAAAGGAATCAAAGCATACCACTACAGAAAATAGTTGAATCACAAAGGAGGAGAGCAAGAGAGGAAGAAAGGAAGAAAGAATATGCAAAACAACCAGAAAACAATTGACAAAATGGAAGTAAGTATGTACCTATTCATAACTACCTTGAAAATAGAAAATAAGTGAATTAAATTCTTAATCAAAGGACATAGAGTGCTTAATGGATTAAAAAGCAAGACTAAAGTACATTCTGCCTGTAAGAGACCCACTTTGGCTTTGAGGACACACATAGACTGGAAGTGAAGGGATAGAAAAAGATACTCCATGCAAACGAAAAATAAGAAGATGTAGATATACTTGTATCAGACTTTAAGTCAAAACCATAAAAAGAGACAAAGAATATCGTTATATAATGATAAAGGGGTCAGTTCATCAAAAGGATATAACAATTATCAATATTTATGCACCCAACTGTATAAAACAAATATTAAAAGATCTTAAGGAAGAGATAGACAGCAATGTAACAATAGTAGGGGACTTTAATAACTCACTTCAACTATGAATAAAAATCATCTAGACAGAAAATCAATGAAGAAATATAAGAATTGAAACATACTTAAACCAAATGTACCTTATAGACATATACAGCACATTCCATCCAATAGCAGCAGAATACATGTTCTTTTCAAGCACACACAGAATACACTCCAAGACAGATAATATTTTAGGAAATAAAACAAGTCTTATAAATGTAAGAAGACTGAAATCACATCAAGTATCTTTTTTAACCATAATAATATGAAACAGGAGGAAAAATTCTCAAAATATGACATACAAATGGCTTTCAGGTATACGAGAAAAGTGCTCAGCGGCACTAATCATCAGGGAAATGCAAATTGAAACCACAAAGCTATCACCTCAGAGCTGTTACGATGGCTATTACCAAAAAGACAAGAGATGACAAGTCTTGGACTGGGTGTAGAGAAAAGGGAATACTTGTGCATGGTTGATGGGAATGTAAATTATTACAGCCACTGTGGAAAACCATATAGAAGTTCCTAAAAAAATTAAAAATAGAACTACTATATGCTTCAGCAACCCTGCTTCTAGATATAGATCTGAAAGAAATAAAATCAGTTTGTTGACAGGATATTTGCACTTCCATGTTTATTGCAGCATTATTCACAATAACCAAGATATGGAATTAACCTGTGTCCATCAATGGATAAAGAAAATACGATGATGAGAAAGTGTCACAACCAAGAGGAGCCTAAAGAGACATACATGCAATGTGGTTTCCTGGATGGGATTCTGGAGCAGGAAAAGGACATTAAAGAAAAACTGGGAAAATCTGAATGAAGTGTGAATTTTAATTATGAATTATTTATCAATATTGAGTTTATTAATTGTGACAAATTTGCTATACTAATCAGTTGTTAATAATAAGAGAAACTGGGTATGGAGTATCTGGGAACTCTTTGTACTAACTTTGCAACTTTCTGTAAATCTAAAACTGTTCTAAAATATAACTTTATTAAAAATGGCAATTATTAAAAGCTAACATAAATAATATATGAATGAAAAATTATGCTATTTATTTCAGAAACATTATTAAAGAGAGGAAACCCTCTCAAAGGCCTCAATATGCTATTATATATTGTAACTCTCCAAACTGTGGATGGCAGTAGAATAGAGTACTCTACAAACTCATTCAAGTACAGACTCCTACAATTTTAGGTTATTCAGGTTTCCAAAAATATTTATGGAGTAATCCTTACAAATCTGACAAGATTTTATGGCATTTCTGTCATAATAATTTCTGATAGTATATGCTATCTTTAGCATATACTAAACACAAAATTTTATATGTTTGAGGTTTTTTGTGTGTGTGTGTGTGTGTGATTTCTAGTCCACTTTTATTGAATGATTCTACCCCCAGTACTGAGTATTTTGAGAGCTCGAATGGCAAGTCATTCATTGTCATTCTCTTAAAAGTTATTTTGCTGATATCAAAATTAATTCTTCTTGTTCATTATTTTCTTGAACGATTTTATTCATTAACTCTTTTTTTTTTTGAGACGGAGTTTCGTTCTTGTTACCCAGGCTGGAGTGCAATGGCTCCATCTCGGCTCACCGCAACCTCCGCCTCCTGGGTTCAGGCAATTCTCCTGCCTCAGCCTCCTGAGTAGCTGGGATTACAGGCACGCACTACCATGTCCAGCTAATTTTTTGTATTTTTAGTAGAGACAGGGTTTCACCATGTTGACCAGGATGGTCTCGATCTCTTGACCTCGTGATCCACCCGCCTCGGCCTCCCAAAGTGCTGGGATTACAGGCGTGAGCCACCGCGCCCGACCCTTCATTAACTCTTTCAGATGATTTGCTTTATCAAACTGCCTAAACATACTCTTAGGAATAGTTTGAGAAGAACTAATATCTTTAGGAATTATATAAAGATAGAAGGGAAGCTGTTTTCTATATACACTTAAATACTTTTTGAGTTTTGAATCATATGGAATGTATTTCTCAAACAGTTTCTTATAGCATCCAGTAAAGTCTAAATTAGCATGATATTTTTCATTTTCTTCATATAAATTCTGGATATTTCTTAATTATTCTAAGTGTTTTTACTTTGTCTTTGTTGAAAAGGAGATCCCTTATTCATTTTATTTTGTTAAGGATTACTGATGAAATAAGCTGCTTTTTTCTTCAACACATATTGCATTTTAACAAATTTAATTTTGGCATTTCTTGAGATAAATATATGGTACTTCCCTTTAACAAATTAATTTGAAGAAATATAATAACAGATTTTCTGATAATTTATTTACCAGTATTATTTGCTGGAAAAAGTCATGCTCAAAAACATAGCACTGCTGTTTCAATATAATTTTTATTTTTTTTTTGGTGAATGTTTTAATCGGGATGTTTGCATCTATATTTGTAAATAGAGTTGGTCTGAAGGTTTGTTTTTGGAGTTGCTTTTATTAGCTTTTCATATTTAGGTTTTTCCAAATCTCTATAATAAATGAGCAAGATTTCCATATTGTTCTGTACTCTTGAAGAGCTGATAAGGGCATTTGAAAGATTTTCCCTGCACAGATTTTGATCCCTGTGTCCTTGGTAAATGTAATTTTTGAACAGTAGTTTCATTCCCCTTTACCTCCAAGCTGTATCAGTTTGATTATTTACGGTGTTGTAGAAAATCATCATTTTATTTTATCGTGAATTATGCTCTCTGGCCTCTTTGTGCTTTCTCTGTCTCCATCTGAGGGCAGCTGCCTCCGGAAGTTCATGGCAGCAGCCCAAAGGAGTCCTGAATTGGGTGGGCCCATCTTTCTCAAGGCTGCAAGGCTCAGGCTTTCACCTCGTAATCAGGGGCTGCTGGTGTGTAGAGGCCATAACAGCACTTGGTGGCTGCCTCCAGTTCGGCTCTATCTGCACAATGTCTACCAGAAATGTCATAAAATTTCTGGCATTTGTATGGCAACCTTCCCAGTTTCTGCAGTAATGTGGGCTTTCCTCCTCTCTCTCTTTTTTTTAAACTTTGTTCACACTGATTTCTGTCTGGGAGTCCAGGTTAAGGGCTCATTTTTATGCTACCATCTTCCCCTGCAGTGTCAGTGCACACTTCCCTCTCGGTTTAACTGCTTTTCATCAACCAAGGCGAAAATACTAAGGGCCCTGGGCTATATTTATAAGTGTAGTGGGTGTCAGGGGAAGAGATTAATCACAACAGCTAGCGTAAACAATCAATCCTAGAAACACAAATATGTTGACACCCCTTTGGCCAAGGCCTGGAGCAGCTTGGCAAAGGATCCACATTTTTTTTTAAATTTGTAAAATAATCAAGAAGGTGAAAAATCTGAGAAGTAGTCCTGTAGGTATATTTTTAAATACTCCTCTTTCCTGTCTTACTCCCTGTTAATGAGCTGTTTCAATTTTCATTACTGTGAATTAAAATAAAGAATATGTATAAATATAAAAATTTCATCTGATTTTTGATAATAAACCGTAATATACAAAAGACAAAGTGCTATAAATAATGACAACGGCATATTTTTGTAGTCTTCTGTTACAGTTGGTACTTATAGAGAATTAATTAGAGCTAACATACCCATATTCACTCACATTTCCACAAAATATCCAGTTAATTAAATGAATGATTCTGTTTTCTAACATAGCCTTCTCTCCCACTATTATTGGTAGTATTTATAATTCAGAATAGGAATGTCTTACTTCTTGCTAAAACTCTACCATAAAGTTATGTACATAGAAATTTAATTATCAGAAAATGACATATGAGCAATATTAATAAATGACTCAGGGAAGCAGAAATTCCCCAGGCTGCCTAAGTCTCATTCTTTTAGACATCTTTTTCATCTTTCATCCTCATTACAGATTTTTTCTTGGCCTTGGTGGTGGGTCCTCTGATGAAGAAATGTTGGCTCGTTCATCTTCCTTGTCCTCAGGGGTATTGCTCTAGTACCTTCTGGGACCATTGCAACCTTACAGCCCATATAACATCTGCAAGAGTGGGCTTAGCTCTGATTAACTTTGAAACCTACTGCATGCCACTCACAGTTTTTATAGAAAAAAGGAAAGGGTCAATGCATTTTGCAAAGCCAAATTTTTCTTCTTTATACATTCACCTGTCTTTCTCTGTGCTTTCTTCTCCAACAGGAAGGTTCACCTTTGATTATATGTAAAATATTTCTTTATCACCTGTGAATCATCTCCATCTTCCTAGAACTTCCTGTGTAGTGTCATAGTTTTGCCAGAGCAGCCATGCTAAGCTGCTGGGTTGCTAATTATTGCAGGACTTAAGTACAAATTATTATAATAATGTATTAATGATGAACCCCAAGCCCAAATTTTCATGAATATTATAATGTTAGCATAATTATCTATAACTGTGGATTGTAAACATAGACAGGGAATGGCAGATAAAACTGAACAGTCCCCCCAGGGATCTAGGAATATAGCTAGAAGTAGCTCACTTTGAAGCTGGTGGTTTATCTTACTGGTCAGTTAAGAGGAACAACTGAAATAATAAATTTTCAAAGGAGGGGATTTGTTAACGTGTGTGTGTGTTTGTGTGTGTGCATGTGTGTGTGTCTTTACATCAAGTTGTAGAAACAATTTTAATAACATAGGAAATTGCTGATATGATAAATGAAATAAGCAGATTATAAAATATATATACAAAAGACTATTAAATTATAAAAAGATGTTCATCTCCACTCCTAAAAGAGAAATGAACATTTTAACTATGAGATCCCATTCCCATTTTTTTCTCCTATCAAATGGGTAAAAATCTAAAAGCTTGATGATATACTTTGCTGGTGAGGCTGTGGAGAAACAGGAACTCTCACACATTGCAGGTGGAGATGTAAATTGGATCCTGTATGGAGGGTAAATATCAAAATTAAGGTGGTATAGTCTATTTTTGAGATTTTATGCTATAGATATTCTTGCATGATATATGTAAAAGTTATTGATGGTGGCACTCTGTAATAGCAAATCATTGAAGACAATTTAAAGTCGACCAATAAATAATTGGTTAAACAATAGCATACATTCAAAAGTTGGAATACTAATGAAAGAATAGAGAAATTCTTTATGAACAATATGGAAATATCTCTAAGACATATTGAGATAAAAGAACAGTGTGCATGATAGGCTATGGTTTGTGTTATAAAAAGGGAAATAATCTACATTTGTGTTGACTTGTATTTATATAAGGCACTTTAAATTTTTATAAGACACCCAATTTTTTTTTTTTTTTTTGAGACAGGGTTTTACTGTCACCCAGGCTGAAGTGCAATGAAGTGACCTCAGCTCCCTGCAACTTCTGCCTCCCAGGCTCAAGCAATCCTCCCACCTCAGCCTCCCGAGTAGCTGGGACCACAGGTGCACATGCCATAATGGGACAGCTAATTTATTTGTAGAGATGGGATTTCACTATGTTGCCCAGGCTGGTCTTAAACACCTGCACTCAAGCAATTCACCTGTCTGGGCCTCTCAAAGTGCTGGGATTAAAGGCATGAACCACTGCACTGGGCCACCACATTTTTTTTTAATCCATTCTATTGATAATGGATATTTGAAACATCTCCAGTTTGGGGCATTAATGCTGAGCAATGCTGATGGGAACATTATGTTTATTGTAACTGAGTGCATATGTGCATGGGTTTTTTTTTTTTTTTAGGGTAATTACCTACAAGTGAAATTTTTGAGTTACAGGGTATGCATATCTTCTTCTTTTCTAGAAACTATAAAACAGACACGATTTTCTGGGCTGGGCACAGTGGCTCATGCCTGTAATCCTAACACTTTGGGAGGCCAAGGCGGGTGGCCTTGAGGTCAGGAGTTCAAGATCAGCCTGGCCAACATGGTGAAACCCCGTCTCTACTAAACATACAAAAAATTAGCTGGATGTGGTGGCGGGCGCCTGTAATCCCAGCTACTTGGGAGGCTGAGGCAGGAGAATTGCTTGAACCTGGGAGGTGGAGATTGTGGTGAACCAAGATTGCACCATTGCACTCCAGCCTGGGCAAGAAGAGTGAAACTCCATCTCAAAAAAAAAAAAAGTTATTTTCCAATGTAATTATCAATTTATATTTTTTCTAGCAGTTGACAAAAGTTCTTATTGCTTAGTTTGAAACAGTTTTGTAAGATTTCTTAACATTTTCTAGTTTGATGGCTGTGTAGTAAGATCTCATTATGGCTTTAATTTGCATTTCACTGGTAACAAAAAAAGTTGTGTTCCTCCTCATATATTTATTGGCCATTTGAATTTGTGTGTGTGTGAAGCCCACATTCAAAACCTTTACCCTTTCTTTTATTGGATTGCCTGTCTTTAATAGTGCTTAATTTAATCGATGTTTTAGTAAATGTTAATTTAACTGTATTTGTAGTAAACATTAGTAAAGAGTTTGAATGAATGATCATGGTTGGAGGTCTACCATGCAGCCAGAAGCCATATGCAGCAACCTTTTTCACAAAACATTTTATGTAATTAGCTTACACAAATTATTCATTAATAAAATTGGGCCTAAGCATCTGCCCATCACACTGTCTGCTGCCAGTCATCTTCCAGTGAACTCAGATTAATGAATGATGCTAACATTGGTAGTTAACACTCACCAGACCCTTACCATATGCAGGGCACTGGGCTGAGGACTTCGTGTAGGTTATTTTTATGTACTTCTCTTAACACTTCTTTGTGGAATGTACAACTGCTCCTTGACTTACAGTAGGGTTAGATCCAGTTAAATCCATCATAAATTGAAAATAATTTAAGTTGAAAATACACTTACCACACCTAATCTACCAAACTTCATAGTTTAGCCCAGCCTACCTTACATGTACTCAGAACACTTACATTAGCCTACAGTTGGGCAAAATCATCTAGCACAGAGCCTATTTTATAATAAAGTGTTGACTATTTCATGTAATTTACTGAAAATTACACTGAAAATGAAAAACAGAATGGTTGTATGAATACTCAAATTACAGTTTCTACTAAATGCATATCACATTTCCATCATTGTAAAGGGGAAAAATTGCAAGTTGAACCTTCAAAGTAGGGGACTCTCTGTACTATTAGTTAGGCTCAGTGCCTTAAATTACTTGGTCATTATGACTCAGCTAGAGAGTGATGGGACTGGGAACTGATCTCTCATCTAACTCCAGAGCACACCCTCTGCTAATTATTCATACTGCCTCAAAATGAAGTTTCCATCTGGTTTCAAATTTGGGATTGTTGTGTACTGTGAAAGTGGTAGTCATTTCTTCTAAAAGAAGATAATATAATTACCTAGTTTAGATATGGTAAAAATTGAAATTGTCTAGAAATATATTAGAATGTGTTATGAAGGATACTGACAAAAAGAAGATGGGTTTGAATAAAGCTATGCTATGCACTTACATTTCTGTCACTGTCATTAAGTGAATGACAAATGTACTGTTTTGATTTACTATTGTATCAATAACATCAATAATAAATATTCATGTTATACTTCATGAATAGATAACATTAGATGCTTTTAAGCCAGGCTCATTTTCTTAGGTTAAAATGATGTAATAAATAACAATGGCAAACTTAACTGTGCATCCAGTAGCAGCTACCCTAAATAATTCTCAAAGCATAGGAACAAGACGATCCAACACGTCATGTTGAGTCTCAAAGGGATTTTCTAGTCATTCATAAGCATAAAACACCAAAATGTTCAAAAATAAGGCCCCCCAAAAACATTATTCTTTTTTGGAAAAGACCTTAGACAGGTGTGGTAAAATTAATCTCTATTTCCAAGTTGAACTTTAGATTTGTTGTGAGATAAAAGAACTATGAGTATTTTGAAACAAAAGTTGTAGGAAGTGATCAGATTTTGAAAAGACCATGAAAACTAAGAGCTGAGCTACAGCCCATGGAAACGACGGGAGAGATTTCTGAAGCAGTTTATATAACGAGCTGTAATTCAGAGGTTTTTTTTTTCCCCCATTTTGAGGAAACCTTCTGGCTTGAACATGTTCACATGTCCTGTATGGCTTGTGAAGCTGTGTTCTTTCTCCCGCTGAGACCTTGCTCAGGCTTGTAGTTTTATTTGAAAGAATAATTTTTGATGTCTCCTAGGCTGAACATTAATCCCCCCACTGCTTGATTGATTAAATCCCACTGTCTGTGTCTGGAAGGCGATGTCTGAGCTTTATGTATTGCTTTCTGGCAAGCTGCATTTCCATGCTCATGAAACAGATGCAGCAGGATGACTGTGTGCAACAGGCTTTCAGCCCTCACATCTTGGGGGAAATGACAAGCATGGTGTCTCATTTTAACCCAAGTTTAAAGGTCTCATAATTATATTGCTATCTGGTGAATTTTGTTCATACCTTTTGTATGACATTTAATAGCTTACAAGGTGAGAAGACATTATCTTGTTTGATCTTCGCAAGAATTGTTTATAGGAAGCAGAGCTCTGGTCACATGACCAGTTACTGGCAATCTTGTAATTAAAATTCAGATCTTTTGATTCCAGCACCAATGTTCTTTTATGATTCACATAAAAAGCCTGAGATTGGAGAATTATAGTGGGCTTTCAAAAAGATCCACATTATCCGTGTGCTCTGAGTTCAGAAAACTAACTGTAATATAAATGTCACATTGTGGCTCACTTGAGCAGAACAAAACAAAGACCATGCCATTTCAATATTGCCTCAAGGATAAGAAGTCTTGGAGAAAATTGCTGGGATACTTTGAAAAACCCTAAATGTGATCAGGCAGGCCCCTACATCTGCCCTGGAAGGGACCTGTAACACATAAGCTCTCAATGCCTGGCCTGGCCTTCCCGTCTGTTTCACCTGCATGTGTCCTATTTCTCCAGCTGGAAATCCTGGGTGTAGTTGTTTTATTTTGGTCCTCCGCAAAGGGGAATCTTTATCTCAAGATCTTTAAGTGCAAGTACCTTATTAGGGAGAAGAAACACCAGTAGGAAAAGGGGACAGTGGTATAGGGAAGGCACAGTGGCCAGTAAAGGGCAGCCAGCTACCACTGGAGAGTAATCCCACAAGGAAAGCCTGGACATGATGTAAAACACAAACCACAGAGACACACTCTCCTGAGGGGTGAGAGATGGGTGTTCAGATGCCAGCTCCCTGCAGTCATTGTTCTTTTTTTTTTTTTTGCAGTGCAAAGTGAAAGCAAGTTAATTAAGAAAGTAAAGATATAAAAGAATGGCTACTCTATAGACAGAGCAGCCCCTCAGTCACTTTTGAGAGCTGCTGGGAGTTGGGGGTAATTTCCCACCTTCCTGCATCTGTACAGTAGGGAAGAGCATCATTCTGAAGCTTAGGAAAAGGTTCCTAGGCAAAGAAATGCAGATCCCAGCAGGGTAATGTCTCTGGTAAAGGCCCGAGGGATATGGCTCTGCTATAACAGGATCTAGATCTTACACTTCAAAAATTACCTTTCAAATGCTCAGAATAGTATTTGGGATGCTGTAGTCCCCTGATAACTGTGGACATATCAACCTGATATGAGGGTGAATGTGAGAAATGAAATGCTTGCAGATACACATTAAATCTGTACCAACAAAAGATTATGGAAAGAAAGTGTTAAGAAGGGGCCTGGAAGGCACCCTGCACCATGGTTGCTTTGGCATGGGGAGTCATCTCTACTCACACTTTCTCATAAATCTTGTTGGGATGCTCTGGCCATTCGATCATGCACACGACTCTGCTGGGCATGGTTTCTGTGGTTGAGTAGTAGCCCTGGGGGAAGGCCAGCAGGAGAGCCAGGACCCAGATGACACAGATGACCACTTTGGTGGCCGTGGCTGACAGCCGGGGCTGGAGGGGATGGATGATGGCCATGTACCTGGAACAGACAAGAAAGAACAAAGTTCTGATTTGGTCACCAAAATCTGCATCATAGAGTCCGTGTTTTTTCTGTCAATAAAGACATTCATGGAAACCCTTTGATACCTGATGATTTGTATAATTATTCTCCAATTCCTTTTCTATATTCTATCCTTAAGCTTTATGATATGGCATACAATGCCAACATGCATAAGAAAAGTCAGCTAGGTTTTTCAGTATTTCAGAACCCATCTAGCAACATTCAGGGAGAGACATTTTCACCATTAAAATGCCCATGCTGGGGACAGGACAGCCAGGTACAGGTAAGTGAAATTAGAAAAATTAGGACTGTAAATTTATTCAATGTCAAGACTGTATTTTATTCTTTTTGGATTAAGAGATAATGATGATCAGAAGAGTAGTTGTTTTCAGTCCGTGTGATATTATAAAAGGTTAGCAGTCTTACTTCGGTCCATAGAATTTGAAGGAAAGTAAACGTGTCTCTGTGACAAAGCATTGGCCTAAAGTCAGCAACAAACAACAGCTCCTGGAGAAAATTTCATCAATTCTTTGAGCATCTAGGAGTCAGTGTGTGGCTAAGTGTACATACTTCATGAGGAGAAAGACAGCCTGCACCTGCTGAGGCAGACACACTAGAGTACACAAAGGGCCAGTGTGGATGACATCTCGTTGCAGGAAGAGGGGAGCACAGTGAATGATGACTTCATATCTGGAGCCATTTCTCCATCTCCTCACTCCTGGGCTCTGGCACTAAACAGTGTCATCTGAATGAATGTGTCCACATGTTTGTATTTATGCACAGTCCCTGAGATGTTGCTGAGATGTGAAAGATAAGTATTTCATCTCAGCCTTTCATGTCAGTTATAAGCACATCAATTCTGCCTCTTTCATTTTAAAAGACATCTCTCTATGAATATTTTTCTTGCAAAGTTTATAGCTCTATACCTTAAAATAAGCATTTTTTAAAGAGAAGGAATGATATCTTATAGGGTCTTTGGGGTTTAAATATTATCTGACAAAATCTCAGAATCACACATTGATTCTCTGACAGTCAGGTGTTTCTGACTTCCATGTGACAGAATGGTCAACGGAGACTTCAGGCCCAGCTGTCAGCTGGGTCCACTTCATTCCACATAATTCTTTTGCTGTCCTCTTTGGACTCCTAGGATCTCTAGACCAGAATTGGGGCCAGAGTTACAAGTAAAGCAATTTTATTCAGTATGCACTCAATAAATTCCCACTGGGCACCTGCCGCGTGTAGAGCACAGCATTTCCTTCTGGGCTATGAGCTTCTAGTTTCTCCAGGGAGAAAAGGTGCATCAATAAGCAGCTCAAAACACAGCAGCAGGATAAGTGACCTCAAGCGGTAATTGGATCAATACCTTAGAGTCTTAGGGGAGCTGCGGAGACACTCAAGCTCTGGAATGGCAGGTGGTCTACTGGAGGGGCTTCAAGAGGTGTGCTGGATTTGGGGTGAACCTGCTGAGCATCCTGCCCCAATGGCAGGAAGTGTTTGGAGCCTTCATCGTTCTCCATGTTAGGATTAAGCTCTGTTTGCATGAAGGCTTCCTTGAGCATCCTTTTATCACTGTAAACTTCAGAAACTTTTCTCTGCATTTTCATGCTAGGGCCCTGGGCTGTCCTTCCCTGGTCTGTAAGGGCCACTGAAGGTGTTTAGTGTATAGAGTTTGGCTACTAGGAGGACACTTCATGTCAACCTTTATATTAGAAGTCACAACAACTCCTAGGAAGGAGATTACTAGAGACTCTTCCTTCTGCATCTTTTAGAAAGTGGGTAGGTGATCTTAAAGTCAGGGGAGAGTGGAATTATAGGAAGGGACTTGGAAAAGATACGATGGTGGGGGTGTGTAGTAATCTATAAATCTCTGGTTCTGTTGTTGGTACAAAGCCTATCTCTCAAATGCTGTCTGAAGGTCATCAAAAGGGCGAAAACAACTCTCAAGATGTTGCAAATCAAGCATTGTCTGTTTTCTTTAGGTTACTCCAAAAGGGCCACGACTACTGTCAAGGAAGGTCCAGGAGACCATAGACTAGATGAGCTTCCATCTCTGGAGTAGTCCCCTGAAAAGGACCCTGAGAAGTGTTGATTTCTCCCCTGGACCTGTGTCTTCCTTGATGCCTGACAGTGGTGGAGCCCTGTGTCCTCTTCTTCAGTCATGGGGTGTGATGGGTGGGGGAAAACTCAGAATCAGAGCCACCAACACATGTGGGCCTGTTTAACCATTATTGTTGCCGTCTTTCCAATTTAGTGAAGGGCTGGACCCAGATGGTCATGGTCAGAACCTCCTTGAGTGTTTGTATGAAAACTGTAGGATTGCTTGTTGGATTATTTCCCAAAGGCAAATTGTTTTCCCCCCACAAAGCTGGAAAGACAGCGATGAAGATGCCTTATCTCACCTCCAGCACTGCAAAGGCTCCCACCCTCACTGGCAGCTGCACATTCTCAGGCTTCACAGGAACTCGAGGAGGACGCTCAGGGGAGAATGTGGTAATTACACTGCCCTCTTTCAATATTATCGTGAATGCAAGATTTTAATTTGTTTCACACTCAGGATAAATGCTTAGTTTTAAATAAACAAATCCTAACACCAATCCCCATGCTCAAATTGGTGATACACCATTCAGAATCTAATGTGACTGGGCTTATGGGGGATTGCATCAGCATATTGGCACTGTAACTCCAAATGGGTGGCAGAGAGCCATATTTTATCTTTATTGCAAAAATTGCAATTTGGGAACCCATTTCAGTGAACTCTCTGCCATTCCTTGAGTGTAGGAGCCATTTTAGTGACAGATGAAAGTATTACCCACATAAAGCCAGAGAGAATAAAAAAGATTGCCTTTAAAAAATGGACATATTTTCATTTGTTCAAAACAGAGGTTATTTATAAATCTCCCTCCCTCCTTCCTTCCTTCCCTTCCTCTTTTCCTTCTTTCTTCTATCTCTCTCTTGCAATCCTCATTTCTGGGGCTTGTTTAACATTCTTTTTTTCTTATTTATTCCAAAGCTAGCACCATTTGGATAACCTGTACACAGATGGATGAATATTTTCTTTCCTACTCCCCATTCCTAGCTTGGAGCCATTAACATACATTTATGTATTTATCTGGAACCATCCTGAGCAATTCTTGCTTATTTGGTTATAAGATATCACTGAGCAAGTGCTGCAAGCCCAAGGAAAATACATTCAATAAATATTTATTGACTGCACCGTGCTCACGGGACTCTAAGGTAGTCAATGAAACATCTTTCTGGTTTACGCATTAATCATCAGGCTGCCAGAGACAGGTGTCCGGAGGCGTGTGCGATGTGGATTACGTTCTCTACTTCAGGTGGTTCCAGTCCCACTGAGGGCCATCAGCTCTGATTTGAATTGTATGTGCCTCCCATCTGAAAAACCTGAGGTGTAGCCTTCCTCTTGCATGATGATGCTTTATTAAAAGAACTCTCTGCTGCACATTTTTATTTATTTATTTTTTTTGTAGGCAGACTGAAACAATTTTATTGTGGAAAAGAATTCCAATCCTCTGACAGGTGACAGCATCTTCATAACTTCCTCCTGTACCAGTCCCAAATCACTCAGCAGAGAGAATGTCTTTCCTCTACCATGACATTTGTCCTGCAGGGCCCTTCTTCCACAGTCTTTCCCATCCAATTCCAGTTCCTGCCCTCCCTTCTCCCCACTCATTCCTGGAGTATTACAAGTTTCCTTTAAGGGGCCATATCTTCCTGAGTTCAGATAACCAGGGTGGTAATAGCTGAGAGTATGGCCGCTGTAGTCTAGTTTAAGGGTTGACAATTTTTTTTCTGGGAAAAGACAGGCATTAAATATTTTGAGTTTTGTGGTCCATATAGTTTCAGTTGTAACTATCAAACTCTATCTTTGTAGTGTGAAAATAGCCACAGACAGCAAGGAAACTATTGGGCATGACTGTATGACAATAAAATTTTATTTACAAAAAGGGAGGTAGGCTGCATTTGGCCCCTGGCCCATAGCTTGCTGTCCCCTGGTCTGGTTTATGGGAAGTGAGGAGCAGGAGGAATTAGAACCGCAGGAGAAGACGGTGTAATCTTCAGAAACACTCTTTACCTTTGGCAGATGAGAACTCATTGCTTAGATAACTCCTGTGTCCCACAAGCAGTCAGTAAGGTGGTCTACGGCCAGTCATGACCCAGAATCACATAAAGCCCTGGTTCTAATGTGTGCACAGTGGTCAGTCTGGGATGTTTTTTCGCCTCCATCCTTTCCTGGCTGCTCCTGTTTATTTTTACAACTTGGCATCATGTCCTTGTGGCTGGGTTTGGTGTACTGCTGTGAAGATCTCTAAATCTTGTGCTGACCAGATTTCGCTTTATTTTCGATTTTCTTTTCTTTTTTTCTTTGGAGATAGAGTGTCAGTCTTTCACCCAGACTGGAGTGCAGTGGTACAATCTCGGCTCACTGCAGCCTCTGCCTCCCAGATTCCAGCAATTCTCATGCCTCTGCGTCCCAAGTAGCTGGGATTACAGGCACCCGCCACCATGCCCAGATAATTTTTTTGCATTTTTAGTAGAGAAGGGGTTTCACCATGTTTGCCAGGCTGGTCTTGAACTTCTAACTTCAAGTGATTCTCCTGCCTTGGCCTCCCAAAGTGCTGGGATTACAGGTATGAGCCACCGTGCCGGGACTCTATTTTTCTATTTGCATATCCATCTCCTCTTTTCACCCTCCACAGGTCCTCAGCCTGCCCAGGTGCCCAGGATGTAGTAAATATTCAAGGAAAGTTTGGTTGCATATACGATATCTTGGCACATAGCAGCGGCTCCATAAATGCTTGTTGAGTGAAAGGAAATGTAGCAGGAGAAAAGCATACATGTGTACCTTTATTCCTGCCAGTCTGAACACATGTAAGACTGATGTGAGAATAAGTATTGCTCAAAGTGTTTTCTGTCATGTAAACATGCAGGATCATCCTGCAGGAGTGACCTCACTGGACCTGGCTCTTCAGAACTTTTTATCTCTTGACATTAAGCCCTTAAATAAAGCCTCAGTACCTACTTGTTGACTAACTTTTATGTTGTTTATATGTTGGGAACTGTGCAGGATTCAGTCTTTCTTAGTTTTTTTTTAGCTTTTATTGTAGGTTCAGGGGTACATGTGCCAGGTTTGTTCTATAGAGAAATTCATGTCACAGGGGTTTGTTGCACAAATTATTTAATCTCCCATATTAAGCCTAGTACCCAATAGTTATTTTTTTGGCTCCTCTCCCTCCTCCTACTCTCCACCCTGAAGTGGACCCCAGTGTCTGCTGTTCCCTTCTTTGTGTTTGCGAGTTCTCATCATTTAGTTCCCACTTATAAGTGAGAACATGTAGTATTTGGTTTTCTGTTCCTGTGTTAGTTTGCTAAGGATAATAGCCTCTAGCTCCATTCATGTTCCCACAAAAGATATGATTTTATTCTTTTTTATGAAATGATTTTATGTGTAGTATTCCATGGTGTGTGTGTGTGTGTATATATATATATCACATTTAAAAATCCAATCCGTCACTGATGGTAAGTTAGGTTGATTCCATGCCTTTGCTATTGTGAATAGTGCTGCAATGAGCATATCCATGCATGTATCCTCACAATAAAATGATTTATATTCCTCTGGGAATATACCCAGTAATGGGATTGCTGGGACAAATGGTAGTTCTGTTTTTAGCTCTTTAAGGAATAAAAACTTAAATGTGAAACCTAAAGCTATAAAAGACAAACTAGGCAATACCATCCTGGACAAAGGAAGGAACAAAGATTTCATGACAAAGACACCAAAAGCAGTCACAATAAAAGCAAAAATTGACAAATGGGATCTAATTAAACTTAAAAGCTTCTGCACAGCAAAAGAAACTGGAACAGAGTGAACAGACAAAAATGGAGATATATTTGCAAACTATACATCTGACAACGGTCTGATATCCAGCATCTATAAGAGACTTAAACTAATTTACAAGAGAAAAAAGTTAAACATTTGCCCATTAAAAAGTAGACAAAGGACATGAACAGCCACTTTTTTTAAAATTGCATTTTAGGTTTTGGGGTACATGTGAAGAACATGCAAGATTGTTGCATAGGTACACACATGGCAGTGTGATTTGCTGCCTTCCTCCCCTTCACCTATATCTGGCATTTCCCCGCATGCTATCTCTCCCCAACTCCCCACCCCCTGCTGTCCCTCCCCTATTTCCCCCCACAGACCCCAGTGTGTGATGTTCCACTCCCTGTGTCCATGTGCTCTCATTGTTCAACACCCACCTATGAGTGAGAACATGCGGTGTTTGATACTCGAACAGACACTTTTTAAAGAAGACATACATATGGCCAACAAGCATATGAAAAAAATCTCAGTATCACTGATCATTCAAAAAATGCAAGTCAAAACCACAATAAGATACCATCTCACACCAGTCAGAATGGCTATTTTGAAAAGTCAAAAAACAACAGATGCTGGCAAGGTTGTGGAGAATAGGGAACACTTATATATTGTTGACAGGAGTAAATTTGGATTCTGGCTTTCTATATATGGCATCACTCTCTGGCTCTTCTTCTGAACAAATTGCTCCATTCATTCTCCTTCCACCCTCCCTCCATTTCAGGGAGCACACAGTCTTTTGACCTGAGGTCACTAACATTTCATCAATTGAGATTTTCTTCCAGGATATTTCTTTTATCATCAAAATCCAAGGATGTTACTTAAGCAGATCACTTGACCAGCATCCTTACCTATTCAGCTAAGCTCAAGCTCACAAAGCTACAACCAAAGAAGCCTTTAGCAGCCTGCAGAGATGACACAAAGTTCACCCAACATTAAACCATTTTTATTATTAATTAATTACTATTTATTAATATTAACAGCAGAGCCCCTTGCATCCTCACTGCTATGTTGTACACAATTCTAAAAAGCATGAGGTTTTGATCTCCAAGCCCAATGCAGATTCACAGTATCATAAGTGGAATCACTTCAAAAGGTGCCAGCTGATGGCAAGGGCGCCATTGACAAGACCATAAAAAATGGATGCAAAGACAGATCTGAAGGCTTGTGACAGTTTAGGGTGAAGTGAAGGAGGAGATGCAGTTGACTGTTGTTTGAGTTGTCCTTTCTCATGTGAGACCAAAGAATGACCCATATAGTTCAAAGAAGATTCAGAAATAGAGTTCTTGAGCTGTTAGGAAACAAAGTACCTGATGTAGGAGCTAATGAGAGGAGGAGATTTCAGACCCTGGGAACCTGACAGCCTTCTCTAGATCCTACTTCCTAAGCCACTACCATCTGTAGAAATTTTATTCCTCCTTTAAATGTGGGTCAGAACCCATCTCCTTCAAGAAAACTTTTTCGATTGTTAAAAAATCTCATGGAGATTATCATACCCACATTCTGTTGAATACCCTCCCATACTCCTGTTAGCTGTTGTCCCTTATGCAACCCTCTCATTTTATTTTATAGCAGTGCAATCAGTGCTCTTGTTCTATCCCATCACTAGATGGTAAGCTTCCTGAGGGCAGGGGTTATGTTCACATATATTTTTATCTTTTGGGAAACTTACCAAAGAGCCTTACACAATTGGTAAAAGTTTGCCTAGATGTGCCAGTTGATGTTTGACTAAAGAACTCTATCTTCATTCAGCAGTTGCCAGCTAGTGGTTCCACTTAGGGCATTCAGACTAATTTTAAAGGACAAGATTACAAAGGGACAGATACAATTTTGGAGTATTCTTTCCACAGTGAACTCCTTAAAGCTATTTTGGAATGTTAGGCATTAAATCAAGATTGATAAAGTGCTGCAGTTGGGCATAGATTAAAGGTGTCCCCTAAGCAGCCCAGGTTAAGCCCTTTGATTTTTGCAGAGCCAGGGCTACCATAAAAGTGCATATGACTAAGGTCTGATGTGAACTAAGGGGAAAAGACAGTGAAGGTCCAAAGTAAGGATAATATTCTGAGTGTTTCTGCCAGCAGGTGGGCCAGACAGTAAGCATTGGGAATGAGAAACACCAGGAGTATCAGTCAGCTAATCACTGGGATACTGGCAATCACAATAAAATGCTATCCCTCAGGGGTGGGACTAGGGGTGGGAGTGGCTGAAAAGAGAAATGATACAAGTTTGTAACGCAATGGAAGGTGAGTAAAGTAACACACCATTTCGTTTCCAGCTTGAGGGCTCCTGTCAAGGATTGGCAGAAGATACTTGCTAGCTCACATTTGTAACTACTGCTTCCTTCCTGTATGGCATCTCATGCTTGCATTTAGGACTCCACTCCTGAGCCTGTGCTGGCATGTGCGAGACAGACACACTCAGTGATAGCTATCCCCTGGGCCAAAGGCTGATGCTGCTGGGACAAACTAGATCCTTGGTGACATTGACAGGTTTGCAATTTAGAGTTAAAACTTAGGTAGGAGGTGTGTGGGGACACATGGGAGACTCAAGATTATAGACATTTGACTGGGGAGGTGATATTAGGACCACATTAGCTCTAGCAGAAGAGTAAGAAAAAAAAAGAGAGTGGTTTGGATTATAATGTCTTTGAGATTTTAATTACTGAAAGGGAAAGGGGAATTGCACTGATTGAACTTCATGGTTTTAGTGGAAACTTAATAATGGAAAGAATTTCAAATTTAGGGCATCTTTAAAATTGTTGGCACTGTGCTTTTTGACCTTTCTGTCACTGCAGTATTGAGTAATCTTCTCTGGCAAGCTAGTTAGGTAAATGTAGTTGGCTGTAATCTTAGAATTAGATTTCATCTTATGCAGTGTGGCCTTGATATTAAGTTATTAAATAATTAATACTCTCTTCTGACCAATTTTGAAGTTTTTGGGAGCAACATCAAAGATGCATTTCTTTCAGCTTTTTGAAAATACATAATAAATTGTTGTTGAATGGATTTTGCATGTTCCCAACCCATCAAAATACTAAATGTTTGAGGTGATGGATGTGCGAATTACACTGATATGACCATTACACATTGTATACATGTATCAAAATATCACATCGCACCTCACAAATATGTACAATTATTATGTGTCAATTAAAACAAATAAAAAACAATTTTTTGAAATCTTAAGAAAATGATGCATTTCTTGGAGGGCTGGATCATCCATTCCATTGGGCCTGGCAGGCTATGTAAAAACTGCTGCAGTCACTCACAAGTATATTTAGCTTTCCTGATTCTCTGCCATTCTCTTTCTCCAAGTGATATGCATATTTTCTGGGTGACCATAGGCTTGACTTTTACTTTCTGCAGCAGGAAACTTAAAGCAGAGGCACTGGGGGCCAAAGGGAGGGGTAGGAGGGAAAGTGATATTTCCCTGCCTCCTCCTCACTCAGGGTAGCCTCTCTTCTCTCACAGATCTTTTTTATTGGATGCACAAAGGCAGAATCTGTGGGCTGGGATTGGAGTGAGGTGAGTGAGACACAGTGCAAGTGAAGAATGTGAAGAATTAAATCCTGTCTTTATTTAAAATTTTGATATTTTATTTATCATAGATTTTTGTGCATTAAGTTTGATATCTTAATGTATTGCATTAAAATATTATTTGTCTTGATCGCTGAATTTTTGGAGTTTCCTTAAATTTTGTACCCCAGGCAAGTGCCAGACTTGCCTCATCCTAATCCCAGTTTTGAAAATGTCTCCTACTGAAGTACAGCGGGCAGGACGATCACTAATCAAATGAAGTGTCCTCAGGCTCAGGTGCTCAGCATTATTCAGCGCTGCTGCCCCTGCCAGGCACCTGATGTTTCAATCTGTTGTGCTATGTTCTGTGCCTGAAGCCACCACACGGGGTGGCAGGCTCAGCAGGAAACCCGTAACAGTTTAAGAAACACGGATGGGCCGGGCGCTGTGGCTCACGCCTGTAATCCCAGCACTTTGGGAGGCCGAGGTGGGTGGATCACGAGGTCAAGAGATCGAGACCATCCTGGTCAACATGGTGAAACCCCGTCTCTACTGAAAATACAAAATATTAGCTGGGCATGGTGGTGCGTGCCTGTAATCCCAGATACTCAGGAGGCTGAGGCAGAAGAATTGCCTGAACCCAGGAGGCGGAGGTTGCGGTGAGCCGAGATCGCGCCATTGCACTCCAGCCTGGGTAACAAGAGCGAAACTCCGTCTCAAAAAAAAAAAAAAAAAAAAAAAAAAAAAAGAAAAGAAACATGGAAAGATGCTGAGTAATGCTGCTCTGGAGAGTATAGAGGTCATTTGGGTACCCTTGCTATAGTATAAATCCACAACTGTTTATTTATTTTTGATAGTGCTTTCTTAGTTAAAAAATCTTTTGACAGTGATAACTTATAATTTCAAAGAAGCACAGGTCAAATGAAAAATTTAGTACTAAATTTCTGCTTTTCACGAAAGTCAATGATGAATGTGTAATTTGCCCAAAATGATTTTAGACATTTACTTTTTATCAGGCCAAAGCATTAATCATTGAACCTGTGAAAACCAGAAGACACACATCTGCTGAAGAAGCAGCAGCATTTACACCAAAAGTTAGTTATTTTGAGATAACTGTGCTCAAAGACAGTTATTTAACCAATGCAGGGAAAATGGTGCACTTGCTCATCATTCTGTGAAGCATGACTTTTCACTTAGATTAAATGACCGTTCCTCTAAATTAACTTCACTCATTTTTCAATTCCAATGTTTCTTGTGCATGTACAAAAGGTCGAGTGATACCTATTAATATGTTGGCTCAGTTAGCAGAAGAATTTGGCAAATAGCTAAACGATTCTAATTTTATATAAGTGTCATCAGATTTTTCAAATAGAAAATCAGTTAATTTCAATAATGAGTCAATTAAAAAAATCTAATTCATAGGTTTAAAATTTTTGGAAGGTGAAATAATGGACATTGTGAATGTTATCATGAGCCCATTTCAAAGTTCAACAGTGATGATAAATTGATTTGTTTTGGTACTAATAAGAATATACTGTGGTAAAAATAATGTGCTTACTAAATTAAGAAATCCATAGAACATAAATGTACTTGTAATAGGTTGTGATACACATAATTTGCAACTATATGCAAATAAACTGTGATATCTTACTAATTGAAATAGAAGCTGTAGTTGAAATTTATAAAAAGTTTTGTAAGTATAGAGTAACTGAACTAATTTATTTTAGGTGTTTTCTTTGTATGATGAGTACAAAAGTATACTACCTAGGATTAAAAAGTGTTTGAGCCTTTGACTATTTTATGAATTAACCTAAGTAACGGTACCAAGCTTTTTGTAAATGAGTCTTCAAAGTTTTATTTACATTTCGTTTAAAATTAGCTAAAAATTGTCAATCAAAATATTTTCAATTAAGTACTCCTAAATTTTTAACTTCTGAAGCTATTGGCAAGTTGCAATTTCTCAATACAAGTCTGCAAACAAAAAGACATTGAAATTTATTTCTATAAAAGCCACAGACAAACCTTACAAAATAAAAACTGAAAGCTCCTATGGGGTGCGCAATTTCATTTTGAAATCCTTGAATTGCTCTTAGGAATACTTTGATTAGGGGAAATAATCTTTTGATGGATCTCTTGTTTTTTAGTGAATTGCCAGTATTCTCTATCAGAATAAAGTATAAAATTGAGAAAATTTTACTTCTCACAATTATGCAGTGATTAAATTAGATAAAACACTAAATGAAAGAGACAACCCGTCGACTCAGATAACTTAGTTTCATGTCTTAAATCTAACCTTCTGGACCTCCGTGCTGCATTCTGGCTAATTTTTTTTGGATCTATCTTCCAGTTCATTGACTCTCTTCAGCAAGCCTAATCTGCTATTAGATTCATCCACTGAGTTCTACATTTCAATTGTTATTATTGTTCATTTTTAGAATTTTGATTGCTTATTTTTAAACATATCTAGTCATTCTTTGTGATTTTTACTCACTCCTCATATTTTCAGGCTTCTTTTTTCTTTCATTATACATTATAAACATAATTTATATTTAGTATCTCTGTTAACACTAATAGTTTAAGTCTCTGGGTTGGCTTCTGTAGATTCTCACTCATGGTGATTTCTTCCATTATCTGTTTTATGCTGACTGCATCCTGCTTATTTTCTTTGGAACTTTACCTTTGAGAATTCATTGATTCCTGGGTTGAAGGTGGGTTCCTTCAGCGATGATTGCCAGAAACCTGGGAATACTTCTAGACTGGGACCACTGTAAACTGTATTTCAGAGTGAGGTTTGTTTTAGACCAACCAACTGGTATGAATTTGGTCTGTATCCCCATGTGAAGATACTTTTTCTGCTGCAGACTCTCAGAAGAGATTTTTTTTGTTTGTTTTCTGTCAGCAGCACCACGGTTGGAGATGTGCAATTTTCCTTGCAGCTGTTGGCAGGCTAGGCATTCATTTCTAGTTCTCTTTTACACTGAGGATGTAGCTTTTCAGTTTCCAAATTTAAGGGAAGGTAGCCTATTAGACAACCCACCTTGGACAGGTCCTAGGCTTTGTTTCTTGTCCTCATACTATATGAGCCAAGGTCAAGGTCAAATGCCTTTAAGACAAAAGCCAGTTTCACCGCTGTCAATACTTAGAATTCCTGTCATTATTTAAATTTTGACTTGAGCCTATTTGACTTTCTTGCAAGACAATGAATGATTTAAGAAGAATTTCTTTGTATGTGGTATCTTATTCAGTCGTTTTCTTTAAATTTAATTTCAAGAGCAGCAATCAAGATATCTAGTCTGTCACTTTGCTGCTTGTCTTATTTTTTATTTTTCTTTTTGTTGTCTAATTATTCCAAGTAAAAATCTAAACAATGCAGGGAGATATAAAGAAAAAGCTTCTCTTTGACTTCAGTCCTTAGGAGCAACTCATAATTAATATACTGAGCACTTGGTAAGTGCCAGACTTCATTCTATGTGCTTTCTTTGCATTAGTTCATTTCATCTTTCACCAACTCTTTGAGGCAAGGTAATGTTATGACCTCCATTTTCCAGATGAGGAAATTGAGGCACAGAGAAGTTAAATAACTCATCCATTAAGTATTGGAGCTGGATTTAAACTTGGCAGTCTGGCTTCAGAGCCTTTGCTTTGCTTTTTATCAAGGTACTATCCAGGATCCTCACACCTGCTGCCAACAATGAGTGTAACCATCTTTTCTCTGAATATACAAACATATATATCTGTCAGAGGTATCTGAACCAGAGTAACTCCACCTTGAATAGGAGCTGGGTAAAATGAGGCTGAAACCTACTGGGCTCCATTCCCAGACAGTTAGGCATTGTGATAAGATAAGATGAGATAAGATAAGATGAGATAAGATAAGCTCAGAGAGAACACTGGTTTTCAAGGGAACACAGGATAAGATAAGAGTAGGCACAAGATACAAGATACAGGTCATAAAGACCTTGTTGATAAAACAGGTTGTAGTAAAGAAGCTAGATAAAACCCACCAAAACCAAGATGGTGAAGAGAGTGACCTCTGGTCGTCCTCACTGCTACACTCCCACCAGCACCATGACAGTGGCACAAATGCCATGGCAACATCAGGAAGTTATCCTATATGGTCTAAAAAGGAGAGGCTTGAATAATCCACCCCATGTTCCCCATGTTTAGCATTTAACTAAAAAATAACCATAAAAATGAGCACCAGCCACCCTCGAGGCTGCTCTGCCTTTGGAGTAACCATTCTTTATTCCTTTACTCTCATAATAAACTTGCTTTCACTTTATGGACTTATCCCGAATTCTTTCTTGCATGATATCCAGGAACCCTCTCTTGGAGTCTGGATTGGGACCCCTTTCTGGTAACATGTCCATAGTTTTTCTGGTCCTGCTTTTTAACTCATTCAATAAGCCTTATTTAACCCCCTTTTTACATGTCAGAGAAGAGCTCAGTATATTCATGTTCTGTAGGAGTGGCTGTCTCTGGAGAGGGACACATATGATAATGAAAATGCAATTTGCTGTGTGCTCCAGAGCACTCATAATGCATGAGAAGCATGAGTAGACAGGAGGACATTTAGGCCTGGGTAGGGAGGTCAGGAGAGTTTCTTAGTGGAGGTGACATTTGAATTTGACCTGGAAGTTGAGCTGACACACACAGTCTATGGAGAGCTGTGTATAAGTTACTTTCTAGGAGAAGGCTGCAGCATATACAGAGGCCCAGAGAAGCAAAAAGAAATGGCTGTTTGTATCATTTTCAACATTTTCTTAGATGCTTATCAGGAGTCACTGTTGCATCTTCTATTTCATTGAATCCCCATGGCACCTGACCAGGCACAAGAAAGCTCCTTAGTAACTACTGACTGATTAACCTGATGATCCCTTTCTTCTTTCCATAAAGAATGCAGCAGGCAGAGATGTTGACTCCCAGATGTTGATGAAGAAACAGGGATAGAGGATTGAGTGAGGAAGGAGATCTCACAGGCCTCTGCTGGTGAAGTGCTCAGAGAGAACACTGGCTTTCAAGGGAATACATGAAGGATGCTGGGACCAGGGCTGCCAGACACAGAGCGAGAGAGAAATGTGCTCTCCAGAAAGTAAACACTCCCCAGATCTGTGCTTACAGACCACCCCATGGCCTGTCTTGCTGGTGATGTAGGACTTCCTTAGCTTGGATTCTCTGGCAGTGGAACCCCTGCTGCCTGAATTATGACTTTCCTCTTCCCATAGGGCCCCCCAGCACAGGACGTATTTCTTTCCCTTTACCCATTGCTCTTACTTATTGCTTTTTAAGCTACTTAATCTCTCTTAAAGTGATTTCTTAGAATCTTAGTTTTCTCATTCTGAAATCAGGATTGATAATATTTGCTGGGCAGTGTTGCTGAACAAGATAATATGCATGAAGGGAATAGACAAAGTCTGTTGCATAGCAGGCACACAACACTTGTTCATGTTCCCCTTCCTATCTATCTTTGTAACTTCCAGAGGCTATTGCAGGAATTGCACAGGAGGAGAAAAATCACCTCCCCAAGCAAGAAGTGGTCTCTTTCCAGAGATTCAGTGCCTAGCTTGAACCCAGGGTACTCAGGACACCAGACGCTTAAACTCTCTGTGCTACTGGCTGGATCCAGTGCCCGGCGCCCAGAGATACTCAAAACAGCAAAAGGCCAATGAGGCAGTGGCGTCTGCTTAATAGCTGCTGTCAAGGATGGAAATACTCAATTTATAACTTAAATAGTATTTCATGAGAGAAAGTAAATTAAAGTAGAATTGTTCATCCCTGTAGTCCTTACATGCTAATTCCACACAGACACTTAAGCACGACAATTGCTGAAATTTCAGACTGGTAAAGGGGGCACAACACCCAGCTGTTGCACATTGGACCTCCTCCAGAGTTTGCTGGAATGAATTGCTTCCTTGCAGGGGGATCTTAAGACCCAGCTTTCCTGTGGAGGAGGAGCCTGATTCACCCTCTCCCACCTCCCCTATATTCTCCACGCTCCCTTTGGAATTCTGTTTCACCACCTTTTTACAAATCTCACTGCTGAGAATGGTTGTTGGAGGCTCACCAGGGACACCAGGAACTAGTGGGTCACGGTCAGAGGATGAAGCAGCACAGATTGTGAATGTCAGGATTGCACAGGAGGAGAAAAGCACTGCCCCGAGCAAGAAGGAAGTGCATGGGGTGGGCAGGGGTTGGCGGAACTTGGGCCTTGTAGAAAGAAACCTAGGCACATCATCTCACAGGGCACAGCCCAACCTCCTCGTTTCCAGAGCCCTCTGCGCAGCTCTCACTCCGGCCTTCCTTCCTGCCCGGTGCTGTGGCTGCTCCCTTGGGAAATGTGGGTAAGAGGTCCAAGGGGCTTGGCCCTTACTTTTTCATCTTCATCAGCCCACAATAGAGGACATGCTGAACACACGCTTATTAGTGCAGTGTATTAACAAAAACAAAAACTCATCTCCCAAGTCACCTGAGTCAGAAAGAACAGAGTTCTAGTTTTTTGTTTTTCTGTCAATGACAGGTATGCACTTTTGGCAAATCACCTCCTCTTTGAGTCTTAGTTTTCTTCTTGGTGAAGAGTTTCTGCAGATGTTTTGTAAGGTCTGCGAATGAGTCCAGGGCCTGAATGAAAGTAGAGCTGGCCTGCCTTCTCCCTGCTCCGGCAAAGCCTATCCCCTCTGTGATCCCTGCCCCAGCTTACAGCACCCCTGAGCTAGCATCTCTCAAAGTCCCCTTACTCTCAGAAACGGTCAAAGTCATAACAGGCACTTTAACTTTTCCATCTGACCTGATTATTGTGAGGATCAAATAAGACAAAAGTTAAGAAATTGCAATTGTTACTTGAGGCATTGTTAGGAGCCTCACCAAACAGACATTTAGGCACAGGAAAGAGAGGAAGAAAGGCAACTCCTGATGGTGTATCAGGCCACATTCAGAGCTCCAGGAAGAATGCCTGGTAGACTACCTAGGGAATCTGTAGTGCCTATACCTGGCTTAGGCTGGGGTGGGGGGGCGCTCAATCAGATGAGGATATTCTAATAATCAGTTTGTATGCTTCCTTGACCGTGGCTTGAAGGAGAGATTGTTAGGTCAATGATATCTCACTAGGCTAGAAGCAACTTGAGTCAGGGATTGGAATTAGCATGAGTGTTCCTTGTATACTCATGGCACGTGGAACCTCAGTGACCGTATAGGCTGTTAGGATGAGGAGGGGGATTGAAGGCTGTTTGGTTCAGTCCCCTCACTAGACACATGAGGACAGTGGGGCCCAGAGAGGTGGCATGAACACTTAAGATGGAGTCTGAGGCCAGGCTGTGCTTGAAGTCAGGTGTGGCTCCAGAAGGGCTGGGGAAGAAATCAAGCTGAGGGAATGGGGGAGGGTTGTCTTGAAGCTGCTCTTGCATAATACTTACATAAAACTGGAGAAGTGTCAACTGTGCATATGAGAAAATAGGAGGGAAGAGCTGATGCAGACGGGAGAGAACGAAAGCTACTTTTGGTACCAACGCAGCTTGAGGCCCTGGGACTCTCCTGCTCTTCCCCACCAGGTGTGACCAGCTTAACATTTTTAGGTAAAGGGGAAGGATAGCAAGACCTGGATCCACACAGCAATGAACTCACCATCTGGACTAGGCAGCCCCAACCTTGCCTCTGCCAGGCTCCCGTGGCAGCAGAGGGGAGGAGAAGTGCTGGGGTCTGCCTGGGCCATGAATGTTCCTTCACTACAGAGAGGCATCTGCCTGCACCTCCATCCCACACACAGACTTAGAAGCTCAGGAAAGTGATTTCTAGCAACAAACTTATTACACCAGCCTCTGTTTCCACAGAAAGCAATTTGGAGGGCTGATGGAATTTATTAAAATCAGATTCTACTTATAAGAATAACTGTACGCAGAAAAGATCGTGATTTATGCCAGCTTTAAAATGCCCTCCAAGGGGGGCCATGAAAGGACTCAGTCTCCCACTGTGTCATGAAGGCCTCTGACCTTGCAGGGCCCTTTCTGTGCCTTGGTGACAGGTGTCACAAACAGATTAAAGACATTTATTTGAACAGCTTCAGTGGCTTTGTTTCTGTTCCTTGGTTACCCAGCCGGCTTTGAGGCCTCCCAACATTTTCTTTCTTTCTTTTTGACTATTTACTCTGAGTGGTTGCAGGCTCCCTGGGTGACTAGGCCAACTGACAGAGGTGGCTGTGGACCATTTCAGGAGCTATTGTCTTAAGGGGAGCTGGATAGTTCACTTTCCAGTGGCTCCTGAAATTTCACCTGGCCCTGCCACTGAGTTGGGCACCCAGCCTGACAGGAAGCAGGATGGTTTGACTCAACAGATTCGATATGGCCTTTTTTAACAGAGGGTGTCAACATGTGGAAATAATTTTCTGATTTCCAGTAATGTGCAGAAAATTACTTCTCTATCCTTCAAACTTTCCTCTTCAATACTCTTACCTCACTAAGGTCCATCTTTAAGGAATAATTGGGAATGATGTGGGAAGAGGTGGGATCTCAAACAACACATTCCAGGTCTTTACAGAGCATATTAAAAAGGCCGCATTTTCTAATAGAAAGAACAGCTTATTTTGTTCCACTTCTACAAGTTATTTAAAATTAGTATTTATGAAATAGAGTTTTTATAAACAGAATCCTAGATGTATAGGTAGATTGGTCAAGCATGGTGCTCCCTCCAATTTCCTGCATCTTCTAAGTCCAAGAGAAAAATATTCCTCAAATCCAGTTGTCTAGGAAGACTCTTTTGTCCATAGGATCTTCCAGTGCTTGAGATATGTAAAGTGTCTTTCTCCTTCCTATACTCATCTACTTTCTCTACACTCTTAGATCTTTATTTTGTTTCTTTGTGATGGGATCTTTGGCATAAGACTTTCCAGAGTTTTGAGCATACTGTGGTAGTCTTCATCAGTCCTGCCCAGGACCTATTTACATCCAAGACAGTTTAATAGCTTCAATGAGTAATATGGCACTGACTCTGAATGCTAGGAGTGAGATATACTGGGAAAGATAAACATTTACCATCACATTGTCTCTTGACAACAGGTGAGGAGATCGAGGTTCATGGATATGCAACAGTTACATAGCAGAGATGGAACCCCCACCCATTAGTTCTGCCTGATTTAAATTCTCCACTTTGAAAAGGGTATGCGAGTCTTCCACAGTGCAGAGGCCCAGCAGGAAGACAGAGGACTGGGAATGACTCAGTCACAGATTTTAACATTGCTGCTGTCAATTATTTGTCTTCCCCACCTCCTATGTGCCAGGTGCTGTGTACCATGAGATAGTTCCACTTTGGTCAGATTAATGAGTGAATAAACTCATCGAAACTTTGCTTTCTACCCATGACTAAAACTACCTAGCCTGGACTCTTGCCTTCTTCCCAAGGAAGGTAGTGGCTACTCAAGTATTATAGGAATATACTACAGGACTGAAATGGTTCTTTCCCATGAAGAAGTTCCATTTTCTTGACTCAAAACTGAGAAAATGTTTGAACAGGTCTATCCCAGCCAGGTAGGAGTGTCACCCAGTTGATGTGGTTGTGTTCTGATGAAGCCTTGGACAAACTTCTGCTGGTCTGTCACCATTTCAAGGACTGTAGGATCTGCCTCTCCTGGCTCTGTCCTCATTGGTCACTTCTGTGGTCTTGACCCATGGCTGGGTAATAGCCTAGAGACTTATCTACTCATTCATTCATTCAAATGCTGAGTACCTATCAGAGCCAGGCACTATGGCAAGAGCTGAGATACAGAGGAAGAGATCACAAATACCACCCCTTCTCTCAGGAAGCTCCAGTCTTATGAGAGTAATGAATAACAATTAAATAAACCTACAGATACATGTGCAATTACAACGGTGATAAGTCTTATGAAAAAGAAATGTCATGAATGCAACAAGGAGATCTGGATAGCCTTGTGGTCAGGGAAAAAGATTCTGAGGAAATGACATTTGAGTTGAGGCCTACAAAGTGAGCTGGATTTGGTAGGTGAAAAGTAAACTGGGGGTGAGGTCATTCCAGAGAGGGAGCAGGAACAGAATATTCAAAGGCCTGCAGTAGGAGAGAGACCAGCACATTGAAGGGAAGCAAGAGAGAAAATGATGTAAGGTGATAATAGTTTATACCATTGGGTGCTCACTCAGTGCCAGGTACTATTTTAAGGGGTTTACACACATGGAATTATTTAATCCTCACAACAATTTGAAGAGGCAGATGCTGTTATGATCCATAATTTCACAGAGGAGAAAACTGAGCCACAGAGAGATTAAGAAATGTACCCAAGGTCACATGGCTACTAAGCTGTGTGACTTTCCAGGTAGCCTAGTTCCAGAGCAGTGATCAGGGTGGGATGGGAGGGAATGAGAAGCCACTGCATGCTTTCAAGGCAAAAAATGGGGTGGCTGGTCTCACACGCTGAAGAGTCCATTCCAGCTAGCTGAACTCTGCTGGGTGTATGAAGACCTTGGGGTCATCTTATACCCTCTGCCTCCAGTCTTCATGACGACCTCCCAGGTCCAGGTAAACATGAGGCCAAAAGCAAGTATGAATGATGCTTAGTTCTGCAGTTCCCAGCATCCTGCATCATCAGAGTTCTGGAGCTCAGGGCCTCCAGAGGAACATTGGAAAGGATCAGGCTGCTGTGGGTTTAGATGATGCCTCTGCAGGCATAAAACAATCTATCTACCAAGTGTCCTTGCTCTGATGGGAAAGATGAGCAGTGCGTCCATGTTTGTCTGTGCTCTCCATGCCACTGTGACTGCCTCTGACCCCAAAGAAGGAGTCTCAGAGGCCACAATGGCTCTGCACTCATGGGTGGGCTTCCCCACCTGTCATGCATTTGGGGAGGACTTGATCACTCCTGCCAAGTTAGTACTCAGAGTTATCTAAGGAACTATAAAAAATTTAGATGTCATTGTCCCTCTTTATACCCCCAAATCAGAATTTCTGGGGCAAGGCAGTATTTTTTTTTTTTTTTGAGATGGAGTTTAGCTCTCGTTACCCAGGCTGGAGTGCAATGGCTCGATCTCGGCTCACTGCAACCTCCACCTCCTGGGTTCAGGCAATTCTCCTGTCTCAGCCTCTTGAGTAGCTGGGATTACAGGCACGCGCCACCATGCCCAGCTAATATTTTGTATTTTTAGTAGAGATGGGGTTTCACCATGTTGACCAGGATGGTCTCGATCTCTTGACCTCGTGATCCACCCACCTTGGCCTCCCAAAGTGCTGGAATTACAGGCGTGAGCCACCGCGCCTGGCAAGGCAGTATTTTTGAAGCAGTTCCAGATTAAAGCAGATCACTTCTAAGGTCTCTTCTTGCTAAAAAAATGGTGATTTTGTTTTTCCATTCATATGTCAACTAGTGAAGAGTTCGGAGGAATCAGACACAATGCTCAGATATTTTATATATCTTCTATTGCTTAATGCTCAACCCAGCCCTCTGAGGTTGATAATATTATTTGCATTTAGCAGATGAGAAAACTGAGGCTCAGGAAGTTTACTTGGATTATTCAATGCCTTACCCTTAATAAATTTTGCAGTCTGGATTTTAATTCATTTCTCTAAAACCTACTTTCCTCCTGCTAACCCAGACTTTTTCTTAGAGTCAGAAGTAAATAGTCTTGATTTTGTGGGCTGCGTGGCTGTTTTGGTGACTACTCAACTCTACCATTACACAGTGAAAGCATCCATAGGCAACATGTAAATGCATGAGTGTCTCAATAAAACTTTATTTATAAAATAAATAAAGGATGGATGGATTTGGTCTGTCGATCATAGTTTACTGAGAGCTCTGTACCAAATAGTTAAGGTATTAATTAAGGCTTCTAAAGGAAAGGGAAATGAAATTAACATTTGCTTAAGCATTCAACATGGGATATTTAACAAATGAGGCTATCCAGGTATCATGTAGACTCTTCATAGCTATCATTTCTTATGAACTGCTCCATCGGTCATGTTTTATCCCTAAGAAGACTGAGGCACAAAGCAATTAAGTCATTTGCCTAGGGTCACACTGCTAGTAAGGAATTTGGGGAGAGGAGAAATTTGAACAGGCCTGTCAGGCTAGGGTCAGCGATCAGACAGGATTTGAGTCCAGGCTATCTGACTTTAGTATCTGTAATTTTTCAACTAAAATGAAAGCAGCAAAGGAGAATCTATGCTGCTGGTTTTCCTGCTGCAGCCACGGATGTATAGTCATGCACATGATCAGCTCCTTCAGAACATGGGCTTAGCTGTCCTTTCTTTGCTGCTCAGTGTACAGTGGCATCTTTCTGTGCCCTTAAGCCACTAGGTCTCTCCATAGAGAATCAGGAACTGTTGTATAGGAAATAGAATATGTCAGAGCTTTATTTTCCCCACATACAAACAAGTAAATCATCAGTGTTCAATATTCTGGTAACAAAGTAATCTCCTTCCTGTTGAGCTGAAGATAAGGGATTTGAGAGTCTCCGTTGGGGAGAAATAAAAACCTGACTTGTAAGTTTATTTGAGACACAGCCAAAATACTAACAGCTCATTCAGAAGGGGGAAAACAGTGAGGGGAGGCGTGAGGAGAGCACCGGAAAGATTTGACATCAGGTAATGCAATAGCCCTGGTCGGCCTCTTCAGCAAGATGGGAATAAAAATGTACCTCATTAATTCTAGATGTACATCCAGGTTGTTAACGGAGAGAGGAGGCATAGTTTAGAAATCTGCTTTTGTTTCTTTTAAATCAACATGTTTCCATTAAAATGGAAATCGAAGCCTCATCATATGAAGCAGTCATTTTATGGGTACTGTATGATGATCTCTGTCTTTCGTGGACATAATGAGAATGGAAATACTCACATTCATCCATTAGCCTTTGGAAATTATAACCTCCAATTTCTCAAACTAGCCTCCTTTCCTTAACATTGAATGTAGACACTATTTTTAGGAGTAGGAGGCTGGGTGGATATAAGTGCATACCTTCTTCCCACTCAAGTTAATTCAGAAAGGCAAGGGGTAAATGAAAATGAGGGTGGAATGCTAGAAATGGCAGAAAAGTTTTTTTTTCTTTTTGAAAAAAGAGCAAAGGCAGGTTAATGTACACTTGGAAAAATGATTTTAAAAGTCAGTATGAGGAAAAAGGAAATCAAATTTGCCTGCAAAATTTACACAAGCAGATCATGTGAGGCATGTGCTTAAAATGAGCAGTGGATGGAGTTGCTTTTGGCTTGGGTTGTTCCTGGCTAGTCTGTTTCAAGAGGTCCTGTCAGGGCTGTTCCTGGGATTCTGCCAAACCAAATGCTGTCATCTCCCTCTGAAGACTCAGGGTGGCCCCTTAAGAAGCCCTCCTCTAGGCCGGATTATGCCTGTAATCCCAGCACTTTGGGAGGCCAAGGTGGGTGGATCACCTGAGGTCAAGAGTTCAAGACCAGCCTGGTCAACATGGAGAAACCCCATCTCTACCAAAAATACAAAAATTAGCTGGGCATGATGGCACATGCCTGTAATCTCAGCTACTTGGGAGGCTGAGGCAGGAGAATCACTTGAACTCGGGAGGCAGAGGTGGCGGTGAGCCGAGATAGCGCCATTGCACTCCAGTCTGGGCAACAAGAGCAAAACTCTGTCTCAAAAAAAAAAAAAAGAAGTCCTCCTTGAGGCCTTTCTTCAATCCTCTCCATCATTCTCTGTTGAAATTAAAATGCATCCTGAAGGCATGCTGCCCAGTGGCTTTGTATCTTGTCTGCACAATGAGATTGTAAGATTCTTGAGGAAAAGGACCAGGTTACATGTTAATTATGCATTCCTTGTGGTGTCTAGAATGATGAAAAGTTCAGAGGACTCAGATATCACTTGAGATGTCTCTTCCTGGCCCCTCCAATGGTCGGAATAAATTTGATTCAATTTTATAATCTTGATAAAACTCAAAGCCCTATCTATGATATGTGAAAATTCTTATGATCTTTCTTTTCATGGCTCCCATTGTGACTAGTTCAAAATACCATAGACTATCTTTCTTTTGCTTTTCATTGACATGGTTACAAAACTCATTCTTTTATAGACTTCCATTAAAGCTGATGAGTTTAGTAAGAACAGGGAATTTAGAGACCTCAGGAGGGTCTCATTGGGCAACTCATATAATCTTTTCAGCTCTCTCTCTTACTCTCTTTTCTCCCTCTAGAATTGCCTCAGAAGCTAGAAGTCATTCTTCCTTTAGTATTTAGAATCTTCTAGCTCTTCCAGTTTGCAAATCCACACGTATATGGTCTCAGCAGAACAAAGCCAACTCATTAACAGGACCCACCATCCTCAGAAAATAGCTGGATTTTTCAGTGTTAACTTTTCCATATTCCATTGAACAGAAATTGTTGCCTCTTCAAGATAAAACACTCCCTAATGAAAGTGCTTTACAACACTTATAACTTTATTTAATAAGAGGAAGTTCAAAGTTGCCAGGTAGAGCGAAGCTATGTGGACTCTGGAAGCCTTGAAGCTTAGGAGCATAAGAATTACAGCACTGTCTGGTTGGCTTAACCACATTCAGGCAAGGAGGCAGGACATAAAAAAAAAGAAACTCTAATGATAGTTTCTTTTGCTGTGCAGAAGCTCTTTAGTTTAATTAGATCCCATTTGTCTACTTTGGCTTTTGTTATCATTAGCATGAACAGGCAACCTACAGAATGGGAGAAAATTTTTGCAATCTACCCATCTGACAAAGGGCTAATATCCAGAATCTAACAGAACTTCAACAAATTTACAAGAATAAAAACAAATAACCCTATCAAAAAGTAGGCAAAGGATATGAACAGACACTCCTCAAAAGGAGACATTTATGCAGCCAAAAAATACATGAAAAAAAGCTCATCATCACTGGTCATTACAGAAATGCAAATCAAAACCACAATGAGCTACCATCTCACGCAGTTAGAATGGCGATTAAAAAGACAGGAGACAACAGATACTGGAGAGGATGTGGAGAAATAGGAATGCTTTTACACTGTTGGTAGGAGTGTAAATTAGTTCAACCATTGTGGAAGACAGTGTGGTGATTCCTCAAGGATCTAGAGATAGAAATAGCATTTGACTCAGCAATCCCATTACTGGGTATATAACCAAAGGATTATAAATCATTCTATTTTATGTTGCGGCACTGTTCCAATAGCAAAGACTTGGAATCTACCCAAATGCCCATCAATGATAGACTGGATAAAGAAAAATGTGGCACATATACACGGTGGAATACTATGCAGCCATAAAAAAGGATGAGTTCATGTCCTTTGCAGGGACATGAATGAAGCTGGAAACCATCATTCTCAACAAACTAACACAAGAATGGAAAACCAAACATCATATGTTCTCACTCATAAGTGGGAGTTGAACAATGTTATCATATGGACACAGGGAGGGGAACATCACACACTGGGGCCTGTCAGAGGTGGTGGACTAGGGGTGGGATAGCATTAGGAGAAATACCTAACGTAGATGACAGGGTGATGGATGAAGCAAACCACCATGGCATATGTATAACTATGTAACGAACCTGCACGTTCTGCACATGTACCCCAGATCTTAAAGTATAATAATAATAAAAAAGAAACTCAAAGATTTGTGTGGAAGATGGAACTAGGAAGAACTAGGAAACTAGGGAAAGAAGGTACCAAGCTGTACCTTTGTCTGTCCACTATCCAACTTGAATACTTTTTGGTCCTATATCAGGCACTCTATCGGGCACTAGGAATATGCAGATGAATGAGGCATGGCCCTTTCCTCAAAAAGAACTTATATGTGCTCAAATGTATTACAGAAACCCTATGAGAATTCTTGGATATTCCAAGAAGGTGGCTTGCTTGGTGTAGCTCAAATTTCATTGCACTGTTTTTCATACCTGGGACTGGGCTTGAGTAGACTCTGTCTGGTTTCCTGCAGCTGCATATCCCAGATCTGCCCATCCTACTGTGAGAGTCCAGCCCAGGGCGCTGGCTGGCTTCTGCAATTTTCTAGGTCACAGCTTGAGATGTGACAGAATGGAGAAAGGAAACATTTGTTTCACTCTTTCAAATGATCTTTCAAATGATTCTCATAACAAATGATGTCATAACATTTGAAATAGTATACATGAAAGAGATCAAGCTTATGGGTTGTTATGAGAATCATTTGAAATAGTATACATGAAAGATCAAGTAGAGTGCTACTGATCTGCTTTCAGCCCTCCTTTATGGAGGAGGACACAGGGTGGTTAATGTCTTGCCTAAAGTAACCAGCTGGAGGAGAGGCAGCAAGTGGAGAGGAGAGGAGATGGGACTCAATCTTAGGGCCTTCAGCTGCTGCTTCCACATTCTGGCTAGCTCACTACTAGGTCCATTTAGGTGTTGGCTCACACTTTCTGAGTGTTCCATTTTCTCATTCTTTGCGCCAACTCTTGTGCCGGGATTGAAGTTGCCAAATATTTAAGTCTCAGGAGAAGGTTGTTACACAATAGCCCCTCTGATCCCCTGGGCCTCCTTTCACAAGAAGACAGAACATTCAGAGTAAGTTTGGCAAACAAGTCTAGTGTATGTTGCCAAACCAGAAACAATGGTTCCTACCTCTCTTACAAGGTCTATAATTGAGTCCCTGAAAATCAAATGTGGTGGGCAAAAACAATTAATAATAATGATAGAACTACTGATCTACTGGAGGGAAGAGGTGATTCAGTCATTCATGCATTTATGCAACACGTTTTTGAGTACCAGGAAGTGTTCAAAGTGCTGGAGACATAAGACAGATACGGAATATACAGCATGTTAGAGAGTAGGATGTGCTAATCAGAGGGGAGTGCAGGTTACCAGAGGGGAGGTCAGGTTAACCAGTTGGGAGGGAAGGTTACCAGAGGAGAGGGCATGCAAACCAGAGGGAGTGTATTATTAACCCAAATCCGGCTGATTCTCAAAATCATCCCAGTTGTTTTATGAAAATATGGATTCTTGGGCTGTACTTATGGCCTAATGAATTGGAATCTTGCAGAGCCATCATCTATACTTTTAATAAGCTCCCTCATTAATTTCAACAATCATGATAGTTGTGGAGTAAAGCCTCATAGATACAATATAGAGAACTTTGTGCTGGGTGCAGGGTGGATACCAAGGAGGCGTCAGTTGATGTACCTCTGGGCTTCGTAGAGGAGGCAATATCTGAAGTGAGCCCTCAGAGTTACAGATAAGCAAGTTAGGTGCATGGTGTGCTATGAAGGGATGGTAGAAGGACTTTCCACTTGGAAGGCCTCACCTGAGCAGAGGCCCTGTGGTGTGAGCTGCCACAATGAACCCAGGAGGTTTGGTTGGGCTAAATCTCCTGGGCTGCAAGCAAGGACCAGGTTGGAGGAAAGGTAGAAAATAGTCTGGATCCTCATTGGCATTGCCAATACTGTCAACAAGTTTGAATTTTACTTTTTTGACATGTTTTCATTTCAAACATTTTTGACAATGTTTTCATTTCAAAAACATTACCTGAGAACTTCTGGAACAAAATGGAAAATATGACTCTTCCAGCTTTAAGTCTTCTCTTCCTAAGGGCCCATTGAAATGTCCAAAGAAATGTACAAAAAAAAGAAAACATCAGGGAAGGATGCCTTCTTTGAACCAGAAGTATTGGCACTGTTTTGCATTAGTTAACATTAACTGAGCATTACTGTGTGTAGGCATTGTCTGAAATGTTTAGCCTCTATTAGCTAATTGAGTTTTCATGGTACCCCATAAAAGAGGTGCTGTCACTAGCCACACTGATGAGATATTATTGGCCTCCTAGACAGATAAAGAATCTATGGCACAGGGAAGATTACTAATGCCAATAGTGTCATGGCTAGTGATATTAGGTTGGTGCAAAATAAAAGCAAATTGGCAAAAACTGCAATTACTTTTATACCAACCTAATAGTATTTGGACCCAAGGAGAATGACTCTGGAGACTGGACGCTTACTCACCGCATTGTATTGCCTGATATCTTGTGAAATATGGTGCTAGTGGCCTGGGTTGACTGATGAGTCCACTGCCCCCAATTCTGTGCATATGAAGGAAAAGTTGATCCAGGAAGTGGGTGAATGGGATACATAGTGTAGCCTCCCTAACTTCCAATCATGTAGAGGGAATATTCTAATGTTGGTACACAGAACAACAGAAGAGGATCAACTCCTCACTTCCGTAGTAGTGAAGCTCCCTGCCACAGGACTGTCTTCCTTGGTTATTAGTTTCCTAGTTTCCACGATCATGGGGAACTCTAAGTTGGCACAAATATTCCTAACTTTGAGCAGTAGGGTCCAGACTCCATGGGGCCACTACTGGAACAAAAAGTGTGGTCTTACATAAGCATACAGAAGTACAGTGGAGCTGATCGATGGAGCTCCCTGGACTGGAGAGGGGTCATAACTAAAGCGTGGGCACAGCCTGTGGGCTTCTGAGACAACGTGGACTTCACCGTGGACCGGAAGGAATCCTTCAACACAAGATAAGGTTCTCTTTGGTGTAGATGCCTCTGACTGTGGCCTCTTCCTGCTCCTCACAGTCAACTATATCGCCACAAACTGAAGTTGCAAATTTATTCCTTTCTTTTTCTTGGATATAAGATTTGAATAAGCATCCCCACAGCCTCTGAGAGAAATGGTCCTAACTTGAAACCATGGACATATAGTGTTTTCTCAGGAAAGATGGATAAACATAAAAAAATCATCGGGTCTATGAAATGAATTAGCAGTTTGAAGAAACTCTTCTGAAGAATCAGAGCAAATATTTTCCACTAAAAGAAACTTATTCCAAAAAGTGAGACATGACCAAAAACAAAACTGATTCATATTCTCAACGAGACTTGAGATTCAAGCACTCACTCCATCCACAATTAACATACTGATATCAGAAATATTACTCTTAAATATTTAAAAAATTAAATGTGAATTTATCGTATACATTTGTAAATTCAAATTTTAAATTTCAAATTTTTAATTGCAAGTGGTAGCAATGAATAACAGATTGGATAGCACAGAAAATGATATTGATGATTTGAAAGTCCACTTTGAGGAATTCCCCAAAAACCAAGAAGCAAAAGATAGAAGTGAATATAATATGTAAAAATATAAGAGATATGAGGGGTAGGTTTAGGAGACAAAATAGGGTATAGCAGAAATTTTAGAAAGAATGCGGTAATCAATACATTTGGAATGTATTAATACAGCCTGAGCGAAATAAGATTTTAAGTTAAATGGGTCCTTTCTAGAAAAAACATTACCACAAAGATGATTCACTGTTAATATCATTTATCATATGATTAGATCAAAAGAGAAAACAATTATAATCATTTCTTTGGATTACTAAAAGACATTTAGGACAAATTTATCATCACTTCTAATGTAAGATAGAAGTAGAATAATATGCCTTTAATAAAATAAAGTATATACATTTTATTTAATGGTGAAAATATCTTAAATGTAATTTGACGAAAATAGAAGTGGTCTGTCTGTGAAAGTCAGGAACTACAGAAATGACTGTTATTACTAGTAATAATATTGTTTTAGGGATGTGAGTCAATGCAATTAAGGCAAGAAAAAGGAATAAGGATATAAATAGTGTAAATTAGGAGATAACTATCATTATTGTAGATGATAGCTTATCTAAAAAACCAAAGAGAATCCACCGATAAACAAGAACAAATTAGATTTCAGCATGCAGCTGGTTTCAAAACAAATGTGTTAAAAATCAATAGCTTTCCTATATAACAGCACAGCCACTTACAAAATATAATAGAAATAAGATCACAATGGTCATGAGAGTATACGATGCCTAGACATAAACACATACTGAAATATGTGGGACTTATATGAATAAAACTGTCAAATATTCATTTGCTAAAAGAAATAGGCCGGGCACGGTGGCTCATGCCTTTACAACACTTTGGGAGGCTGAGGCGGGTGGAACAGGAGGTCAAGAGATCAAGACCATCCTGACCAACATGGTGAAACCCATCTCTACTAAAAAAATATAAAAATTAGCTGGGCGTGGTGGTGTGCGCCTGTAGTCCCAGCTACTCGGGGGGCTGAGGCAGGAGACTTGCTTGAACTTGGGAGGCAGAGGTTGCAGTGAGCCGAGATTGCACCACTGCACTCCAGCCTGGCGCCTGGCAACAGAGCAAGACTCTGTCTCAAAAAAAAAAAAAAAAAAAGAAACATTAGAAATTTGAGTAAGCAAAGAAGCATTACATGCTGCTGAATGGGCAGACCTAATACTGCCCTGTTGGAATAATCTAGTACAGTCACTTTTAGGTGTGTGCAACTTGAGATTCTTATTGCAGATCCAGGTGGGGAGGTGCAGAAAGTAGATGGGATATATATTTTGAATTCAGTAGGGAGATCTGGGTTACAGATCTGGAGACATAGATGTGGGAGTTACCACTGTAGAGTGAGTGGTTGGAGCCGTGAATGAAGAAGAGATCCTTCAGAAGACTGTGGGGCAAGATCAAATCCTAGAGAATATCAGCATTCACTAGGAATGCCAGTACAGAGCAGGCGGTAAAGAAGGGGTGGTATAAGACATAGGAGGAAGACATAAAACCAGTAGAGAGCAGCACCTTATTATTATTATTTTTTGGAGACAGTGTCTCACTCTGTTGCCCAGGCTGGAGTGCAGTGGCACAATCTTGGCTCACTGCCAACTCCACCTCCTGAGTTCAAGCAATTCTCCTGTCTCAGCCCCCCAGGCAGTTGGGATTAAAGGCATGTGCCACCATGCCTAGCTAATTTTTGTATTTTTAGTAGACACAGCGTTTCACTATGTTGTCCAGGCTGGTCTTTAACTTCTGACCTCAGGTGATCTACCCACTTCAGCCTCCCAAAGTACTGGGGATTACAGGTATGAACCTCTATGCCTGGCCAATAGCATCTTAGAAACCAAAGAAGACAGACTCAAGAGGTACGGAGTAGCCCACATGGTCATTTGTTACACAGGAATCAGGCAAGATAAGGATGAAGAAGAGTCCATTGTATTTGGGTTCTAGGAGATTACTGGTCACAATGGCAAGAATAGTTTTAATTCATTGCAATTGTGGGGGTGCCAAAGTGGAGACGAGGCTTATTGTGTTTCTTGTGATGCTAATAACCATAGAGGAGCCAGTACATGTGGAATGTACTAGTTACCAAGTGAAGTCACCAAACCCTAATGAATCTCAATTTCCTTATCTATAAAATGAGTTGCAGTTGCAGTAAAAAAGTGTGATAATGACTGTGAAATGCTTTTTAAACTATAAACCACTATACAAACAGATGGTGTTATTTTTGGTTCTGGTGATCTTCCAGGAAACATTTTAACATGAAATGTGTTAATGATGATGGCATTGAAATAATGGCCTTGAACATTTTCCCTGTCACCTCTTATGTGGTCCCAGTGTTTCATCCCAGGATGGGTTCTGTAACTCTGTTAACACAGAAACACAATATGCTGTGTGTATTTACACTGATGCAAACTAAGCTGCTGGGGGAAGTCAACTGATCTGAAATGTTTTGCAATATTGTGCATTGTTTTAGCCATCAGATGGTGAGTAGAACTCCACTTCCAGTCAAGTTAGGTGGCAGAATATTTTCCTGTTTGTCTAAGTTGATGCCAGCGCTTAAATAAATACCATGTTCCTTCCCAGAATTTGGCTGGAAAATGTCCCCACCATAGGAAACCCTGAGAAGCTTGGTGCATGGCCAAAACCAGCTGACATTTCAATTGTCCTTTATTCGTATTGTGTGGCCATAGGGCCAACATTTCCCCAGAACTTCAGTGGGAACATTCCAGTGACAACTATCAAGTGGTCATAACATAATGGGTTTATCCCCACATTCCTTCCATCCTTTATCCATCTCTACAAAGTGTATTTGTTTCGTTTTTAAAAAAATTTTTATTTTACTTTAAGTTTTGGGATACATGTGCCAAACATGCAGGTTTGTTACATAGGTATATGCATGTCATGGTGGTTTGCTGCACCTATCAACCTGCCATCTAGGTTTTAAGCCCTCTATGCATCAGCTATTTTATTTGATGCTCTTGCTTCCTTCCCACTCCACAGGCCTCAGTGTGTGTTGTTCCCCTCTCTGTGTCCATGTGTTTTCATTTTTCAACTCCCACTTATGAGTGAGAAAATGTGGTGTTCGGTTTTCTGTTCCTGTGTGAGTTTGCTGAGGATGATGGCTTCCAGCTTTATCCATGTCCCTACAAAGGATATGATCTCATTCTTTTTTATGGCTGCATAGTATTCCATAGTGCATATGTACTACCTTTTTTAAAAAATCCAATCTATCATTGATGGGTGTTTGGGCTGGTTCCATGTCTTTGCTACTGTCAATAGTGCTGCAATAAACATATGTGTGCACATATCTTTACCTTAGAATGATTTATATTTCTTTGGGTATATACCCAGTAATGGGATTGCTGGGTCAAATGGTGTTTCTGGTTCTAGATCCTTGAGAAATCACCACACTGTCTTCCACAATGGTTGAATCAATCTACATTCCCACCAACAGTGTAAAAGCATTCCTATTTCTCCACAGCCTCGCCAGCATCTGTTTTTTCTTGGCTTTTTAATAATTGCCATTCTGACTGGCATGAGATGGTATCTCGTTGTTTTTGATTTGATTTGCATTTCTCTAATGATCAGTGAGGTTGACCTTTTTTTTATGTCATATATTTGCTGGCCACATAAATGTCTTCTTTTGAGAAGTGTATGTTCATATCCTTTGTCCACTTTTTAATGGAGTTGCTTGTTTTTTTCTTGTAAATCTGTTTAAGTTCCTTGTAAATTCTGGATATTAGACCTTTGTTAGACGGGTAGATTGCAAAAATTTTCTTCCATTCTGTAGGTTTTCTATTCATTCTGATGATGGTTTCTTTTGCTGTGCAGAAGCTCTTTAGTTTAATTGATCCCATTTGTCAACTGCAGCTTTGGTTGCAATTGCTTCTGGTGTTTTTGTCATGAAATCTTTGCCCATGCCTATGTCCTAAATGGTATTGCCTAGGTTTTCTTCTAGGGTTTTTATGGTTTGGGGTTTTACATTTAAGTCTTTAATGAATCTTGAGTTAATTTTTGTATCAGGGTAAGGAAGGGGTTCAGTTTCAGTTTTCTGCATATGGCTGGCCAGTTTTCCCAGCACTATTTATTAGATAGGGAATCCTTTCCCCATTGCTTGTTTTTGTCAGGTTTGTCAAAGATCAGATGGTTGTAGATGTGTGGTGTTATTTCTGAGGTCTCTGTTCTGTTCCTTGGTCTATGTGTCTGTTTTGCTATCAGTACCATGCTGTTTTTGTTACTGTAGCCTTGTAGTATAATTTGAAGTCAGGTAGCATGCTGCTTCCAGTTTTGTTTTTGTTTTTTTTGCTTAGGATTGTCTTGACTGTACAGGCTCTTTTTTGGTTCCATATAAAATTTAAAGTTCTTTTTTTTCTAATTTGGGAAGAATGTCAATGATAGTTTGATGGGAATAGCATGGAATCTATAAATTACTTTGGGCAGTATGACCATTTTTACAATATTGATTCTTCCTACTCATGAGGATGGGATGTTTTTCCATTTGTTTACATTCTCTCTTATTTCCTTGAGCAGTGGTTTGTAGTTCTCCTTGAAGAGATCTTTTATTCCCCTGTTAGCTGTATTCCTGGGTATTTTATTCTCTTTATAGCAGTTGTCACTGGGAGTTCATTCATGATTTGGCTATTTGTCTATCGTTGGTGATAGGAACACTTGTGATTTTTACACATTGATATTGTATCCAGAGACTTTGCTAAAGTTGTTTATAAGCTTAAGGAGTCTTTGGGCTGAGATGATGGGGTTTTCTAAATATGCAATCATTGTCATCTGCAAACAGAGACAATTTGATGTCCTCTTTTCCTATTTGAACACACCTTATTTCTTTCTCTTGCCTGATTGCTCTGGCCAGAACTCCCAATACTATGTTGAATAGGAGTGGTGAGAGAGGGCATCCTTATCTTGTACCAGTTTTCAAAGGGAATGCTGCCAGTTTTTGCCAATTCAGTATGATGTTAACTGTGGGTGTGTCATAAATAGCTCTTATTATTTTGAGATATGTCCATCAATACCTAGTTTTTTAGTATTTTTAGCATGAACGGGTGTTGAATTTTATTGAAGGGCTTTTCTGCATGTATTGAGATGATCATGTGGCTTTCGTCATTGATTCTGTTTATGTGATGGATTACGTTTATTAATTTGCATATGTTGAACCAGCCTTGCATCCCAGGAATAAACCTGACTTGATCATGGTGGGTAAGCTTTTTGATGTGTTGGTGAATTTGGTACGAATTTTATTTGTTAAGCATCTGTGAAACACCAGACACTTTGCCAGGAATAAGGTTTGAAAAGATGAATGACATTAAATTGCCCTTAAAGAGCTCAGAGTTTAGTGAAAAAGAGAAACATGTTATCACTTAATTACAATTTGGTGAGACAAGAACTTTACTAAACATATGCTCTAATATGGCTTGGCTGTGTCTCTATCCAAATCTCAACTTAACTTCAATTGTATCTTCCATAATTTCCACGTGTTGTGGGATGGACCCAGGGGGAGGTAATTGAATCATGGGGGACCTGTCTTTCCTGTGCTATTCTTGTGATAATGAATAAGTTTCATGAGCTCTGATGGGTGTATCAGGGGTTTCTCCTTCAGTTTCTTCCTCATTTTCTTTTGCTGCCACCATATAAGAAGTGCCTTTCACCTCCTGCCATGATTTTGATGCCTCCCAAGCCATGTGGAACTATAAGTCCAATTAAACTTCTTGTTCCTCCCAGTCTTGGGTATGCTTTTTATTAACAGAGTGAAAATGAGCTACTACAGTAAATTGGTATCAGTAGAGTGGGATAGTGCTGAAAAGGCATCTGAAATGTGGATACAACTTTGCAACTGGGTAATAGGCAGAGATTGGAACAGTTTGGAGGGCTCAGAAGAAGACAGGAAAATGTGGGAAAGTTTGCAACTTCCTAGAGACTTGTTGAATGGTTTTGCCCAAATGCTGATAGTGATATGGACAATAAAATCCAGGCTAAGTTGGTCTCAGATGGAGATGAGGAACTTGTTGGGAATTGGAGCAAAGGTGACTCTTGTTATGTTTTAGCAAAGAGACTGGCAGTATTTTGCCCCTGCCCTAGAGATTTGTGGAACTTTGAACTTGAAAGAGATGATTTAGGGTATCTGGCGGAAGAAATTTCTAAGCAGCAAAGCATTCAAGAGGTAACTTAGGTGCTGTTAAAGGCATTCAGTTTTATAAAGGAAGCAGAAGATGAAAGTTTGGAAAATTTGCAGTCTGACTATGTGATAGAAAAGAAGAACCCATTTTCTGGGGAGAAATTCAAGCTGGCTGCAGAAGTTTGCATAAGTAGCAAGGAGCCTAATGTTAATCCCCAAGACCATGGGGAAAATGTCTCCAGGTCATGTCAGAGACCTTCATGGCAGCCCCTCCCATCACAGGCCTGGAGGCCTAGAAGTGAAAAGTGTTTTTGTGGGCGGGGCCCAGGGTCCCTGTGTTGTGTGCAGCCTACTGACTTTGTGCCCTGTGTCCCAGTGGCTCCAGCTGTGGCTGAAAGGGACCAATGTACAGCTCAGGCTGTGAACTAAGAGGGTGGAAACCCTAAGCCTTGGCAGCTTCCACATGGTATTGAGCCTGCAGGGGCACAGAAGTCAAAAATTGAGATTTGGGAACCTTCACCTAGATTTTAGAAGATGTATGGAAGTGCCTGGATGCCCAGGCAAAGTTTGCTGCAGTGGAGGGGCCCTCATGGAGAACCTCTGCTAGGGCAATGTGGATGCAAAATGTGGGGTTGGAGCCCCGACACAGAGTCTCTACTGGGACACTGCTTAGCAGAGCTGTGAGAAGAATGCCACTGTCCTCCAGACCCCAGAATGGTAGATGCACCAACAGCTTGCACCATGCACCTGGAAAAAGTTGCAAACACTCAATGCCAGTCCATGAAAGCAGCTGGAAGGGAGGCTGTACCCTGTAAAGCCCAAGACCATGGGAACTCGCCTCTTGCATCAGTGTGATCTGGATGTGAAATCTGGATTCAAAGGAGATCATTTTGGAATTTTAAAATTTGACTGCTCTGTTGGATTTCAGGCTTGCATGAGCCCTGTAAGCCCATTGTTTTGGCCAATTTCTTCCATTTGGAATGGCTGTATTTACCCAATACCTGTGCTCCCAGTGTATCTAGGAATTAACTAGCTTGCTTTTGGTTTTACAGGTTCATAGGGGGAAGAGACTTCCTTGTCTCAGATAAGACTTTGGACTGTAGACTTTTGGGTTAATAATGAAATGATTTAAGACTTTGGGGGACTGTTGGAAAAGCATGGTTGGTTTTGAAATGTGAGAACATGAGATTTGGAGGGCCCAGGCGCTGAGTGATATGGTTTGGCTGTTTCCCCACCCAAATCTCAACTTGATTTGTATCTCCCATAATTCCCACATGTTGTGGGAGGGACCCAGGGGGAGGTAATTCAATCATGGGGGCCAATCTTTCTCATGCTATTCTCACGATAGTGAATAAGGCTCATGAGATCTGATGGGTTTATCAGGGTTTCTGCTTTTGTTTCTTTCTCATTTTCTTTTGCTGCTGCCATATAAGAAGTGCCTTTCGCCTACCCCCGTGATTCTGAGGCCTCCCAGCCACGTGGAACGGTAAGTCCAATTAAAGTTCTTTTTCTTCCCAGTCTCAGGTATGTTTTTATGAGCAGCATGAAAACAGAATAATACATGCTCCAAGGCTGAGGCTTAAAGTGTCAGAGGTCTGATTCCTTCTAAATCTGAAAACAGGAAACTTAGCAGTTGGTACATAGCAGATGCTCAATTAATGCTTAATAAATGATTGATAAATATCACCAAACAGTTGTATAGATCACAGATCTCTTAGTCACCCCAATGCATTCCCAATAGGAAAATTCATTCCTAAGGAGTTGTTCCTTAGGAGAATAGACTATACATTTCACTCTACCATTTCTAGTGGGTGGATTGAAGGCTATTAATCCCAAAGAAGGATGGGGCCAAGACTTCGCTTTTTTTTCTGTGGTGAAGTCTTGCTCTATTACCAGGCTAGAGTGTAGTGGCACGATCTCAGCTCACTGCAACCTGCGCCCTCTGGCTTCCAGCAATTCTCCTGCCTCAGCTTCCCAAGTAGCTGGGACTACAGGTGCATGCCACCATGCCTGGATAATTTTTGTATTTTTTAGTAGAGATGGGGTTTCACCATATTGGCCAGTCTGGTCTTGAACTCCTGACCTTGTGATCCGCCCGCCTTTGCCTCCCAAAGTTCTGGGATTACAGGCCTGAGTCACTGTGCCTGGCCTAAGACTTCTTATAAGAGTACTTTTAGGAAAAAGCTCAGCAGAGGGCAGAGCAGGAACAATACCATAATTACAATCACCTGGACTGTGTCTAACAAGATGCTATGGCAGGAAAGCACAGGAATTGTCAGAAATCTTTTCTGAAGGCATCCAAGCCTCAGTGGGACGTTATGAAAGACTGCTTCTCAGAAGATAGTCCTGACACCTAAGTGGGGTGACTGAGCTAGAACAAGCCCCTCACTCGGTGAGGATGACTGACCTTACTCGTGAAATGTCAATATTGACTGACTGTACTCTGAGGTCTCTTCCAGCTCTAATGACCTAAGATACGTTTTTGGAATCAGAAAAAAACCCATTAAAATACATGTCTTAATTCTTAGAGTATTATTGAAATTGTGTACAACTTGGGGAAAAGCAACAGTGAGACTTCTGACATTCACCTGGCACATTCCCTGTTTCCTTCCATGTGGCTGCTAACCCTTTCAACTTGTCAAGACAGAGGATCCAGGCGGGCCAACCAGGGATGCAAAAGGGATGAGGTGGTTTTAACTCCGATGTGCAAGGGTTTAATTCCTCACATATCCTCTCTTCCTATTCAAGCTAATTCCGGGTCATTAGTGTGCTCTATGTATTCTAATCAGACTCATTAAATTTTTTTTCCCCTGGAATTACTGATTGTGGGCAGCACTATTCAGCTTTATTCAGGGTGTGGGACTGAGGTCTTTCTATGAGGCCATTGGCCTTTGGTAAGGAAACTGACTTCACTATAGGAGTTCAGTAAAGGCAGAGTTTGCTGGCTCACTGATTAATTTAAGGACGGGGGTGTGGGGCTTGCTGTGCACAACTAAAGCTCACTTGGGTGCCCTCTCTCACTGCCCAAAGCAATGCTCGGCCCACAGGAAGCTGAGCCTGCGGCTGCCTTCTTCCCAGCTCCAGGCTCCCTCAGGATCTGAACACTCAGGGTCATGCTGTTGCTGCCCAAGCAGCAAAGTCCTGTTTCTGAAAATTCCAAACAACAAACAGCTCCCCTACCGGCCTCACGGGGGAGTAGTCAGAACCTCCAGACCGAGCATGTCGCAAGGAAAGACTGCTTTGCTGAAGCCAGTCGCTCTGGGAAATTTATAATTGGAAGTTTGGCCCAGGGAGAAAAATCAGCCAAGCCCGCGCGTGCGCACACGCACACACCCCCACACCCTCACACCGCCCCTCCCCGCCCACGAAACTCGAAGAAATCCAGTGGGGATTCAGCACTAACCCAGCAGAGCTGAGTGAGAAACGCCAACCTGTCAGCCACTGAGCCACGGCGATTACCTCTGAGGAGGGATTCCCAGCTATCGCTTCCTTTCGTCCCCGCTGTAAGTTAGGCCCTCATGCATGTTGCCTGGACTATGGCTGGAAGTTCCTAATTGTCTTTTCTTCTCCTCTGGGTTTTCTGGCCCCAGGTCTCTCTTTGTCTATCTACACTGCATGCATCCCTGCTGCTGTTGGAGGAGTCTCCTAGACTCCACAGCACTGCTCAGCTCCTGGTACACCCTTACCCCTCCTTTCGGCCAGGCCTCTGTCACTGGCTTCTAAGTTCGCATTTGGCCTGCTCCCTGCCTCAGTCCTGGGCAGTGATGTAGGAAGCTGCCCGTCCTTTTCAGACAGGTCTATGCTCCGCTTCTCTCCTTTGCATCTCCAAATTCACACTAAGTGTGAACATCTCTGACCTCACCTTTTCAAACCAAGGGAAAGGGCTGCGTAAGGACAACTTAGTTTATTTTGGAAGGCTGTTACACTTTGACCTCCCTTTAAAGAACAATGAAGGGCCGGGCGCGGTGGCTCACGCCTGTAATCCCAGCACTTTGGGAGGCCGAGGCGGGTGGATCACGAGGTCAAGAGATCGAGACCATCCTGGTCAAAATGGTGAAACCCTGTCTCTACTAAAAATACAAAAAATTAGCTGGGCATGGTGGTACGTGCCTGTAATCCCAGCTACTCGTGAGGCTGAGGCAGGAGAATTGCCTGAACCCAGGAGGCGGAGGCTGCGGTGAGCCAAGATCGAGCCATTGCACTCCAGCCTGGGTAACAAGAGCGAAACTCCGTCTCAAAAAACAAACAAAACAAAACAAAACAAAAAACCTAAAACCGCAAAAACGTTGAGTAACTGTTCCCAAGCCTCAGCATCTGTGCCCATCCTCAAGCCTTCTGGGACCCCCTCTCCATTTTTGAGATTACAGCTCCTACCTGGTTCTTCTCTTCAGCTCAAGGACAATTCTAACTGTCCTCTCTCCTGGTACGGCTTAATGAGCCTCAAGCTCACGTAGCATCATATGGATTTAATTTCCTTTCTTGCCATGAGCAACCTTGGCTCATCGTTCTGCCTCTCTTCTCCTCTCCTTTTTCCTGTCTTCCCTTCCCTTTGCTTATGTGACCTTCTTCCCCCTTTCTCTCCTCTCTTTGTCTTTCCCTCTCTAATGTCCACAAGTGCCTCACAGCTGCCCCATTCAACCCCCATCTGTGTATCACCAGCTCATCTGGTCCAGCTCACCTGTAAAATCTCTATTCCTTCCAGAGAGGCCACCATCTCCTGTTCTTGGGGCCACATAGCTCAGATACAGACAAACAAGGTCAGGACAATCACCCTCCTGCCTTGGAAAATCACCAATTACCTTCCATTATTATATTTCCTGTGAAGATACATTTATATTTTATCATATCCACATGGCAGGAGGGAGAGTTTTAAAAAGGAGAGTGGTCAAATGTGTTTAAAGAGACACAGAAACACTTAGAATAATGTAGATGGAACAGATAGTTGGAGTTATTTGAAGGTTATTGGGCTATCAAAAAGGAATAAAAATGGTTTAGGATATATTCTATTATTCTAACTCAGGATTAGTAAATTATGGCTCATAGGCCAATGCTGGACTGCTCCCTATTCTTTTATATGGCTTCTGAGTAAAGAACAATTTTTACATTTTTAAACGATTAAAAAAAATAAAAAGAATATTTCACAAAGTAAAAATTCTATGAAATTCAAATTTCAGTGTCCATAAGTTAAATTATCCTGGAACACAGTCACACTATTTGTTTTTGCTATAACACAGAGTTGAATAGTTGTGACAAATATCATATGGTGCATATGGATTATTGTGGTGGGTCCTCGATATGATGACAAGTGTCCTTGTAAACGATAAAAAAGGAGAAGAAACAGACACAGAGGATAAGCCATGTCACCACGGGAGAAGACTGGAATTATGCAGCCACAAGCCAAAGAACCTCTGGAACTACTAGAAGCTGGAAATTACAGGTAAGAATTCTACCTAAGGGTGTCTGGAGGGAGCACAGCCCTGCCAACACTTTGATTTTGGACTCCTGGTCTCCGTAACTGTGAGAAAATAATTTTCTTTTGTTTCAAGCGGTTCGTGGTAATTTGTTATAGCAGCCCTAGGAAATGAATATGCTGGTCTTTTATAGAAAGTTTACCAACCCTTGTTCCAATCTGTCTTTCTATGTTGGATTTGGATATGCTCATGAGGGTCTAGTTTTCTTCTAAATGAGGTAAAGAGGTAGTGAAATGTAGGGATATATTGCATTTCTACTAAAATGAATAAGAAAATGAGAAAGAATGCTTAGCACTATGAAGCTGACAGTTCTTCTCCTCCCACGATAGGGATGGAAGTCGGGGCTGGGTGCTCCATCCATTTCTCCAAAGTACTCACGTCTCCCATGCATTCCAGCAGCTGACCTGGATCAGTGGTATTTAGAAACAGAGGCTGGAAGGGGTTATCCCCTCAACTTGTATTCAGGTCTGTGGTAGTGGCAGGGCAGGGGTTGGGGGATTGATAAGGAGGAGGATGAAGGAGGAAAGACACTACCTTGGAGCAAACTGGTAACTGAGACTTGGAGGAAAGCTAGGCCCCACTCCTCCAAATCTAAACAATTCCTTTTCCTTTCATTTTCCTTTTTACCATCTGCCTACTATAGTCTTCGTCACCCACCCATGGAAGCAAGGCTTACCCGGTGACTTGGGTAGGTACTCACACTTCTCTTTCCTACTTTCCCAAAAGAGAGGACTCAGGTCCTGACAAATAAACCCTTCACAGGCATCGTAAGGACCTACAAAGACAGGATTTGACATAGGAAAATCAGAGGTGGTATTGTTAAGAGTTAAGAAGGGGGATTGTATCTACCTTGTTCCTCCACCTGTTCACAAACAATGTGTCAAAGAAAGAGCAGGTAAGTGGCCCAGGCAGCCCTGAAATAGCCTGGGGCCAGGACCATGATAAGTGGTCACTGGGAACATCCTCCACCTCAGGGTTGAGGTCAGGAACAGGAATGCCCTGTCCTTACACAGATGGAACTATTCCTCTAAAAAAGAAGAAGAAGAAAAAACTCATACATGTATAAATCTTATTCTGGAAGACGGGGGTCTTAAGCAATTCAAATATTTCACTCTATTCTTTCAGTTCTGGCTACTGGCCATTATCAGGAAAATTTGGGAAGAAGACTGAAAGAAAATCTGATTATTGAAAGGGAATTTACAACAGCAAATCAATTTGCAGTGTTTCTACTTAGATACAGGGAAGTAAGAGAATCTGAGTTCAAGTCCCCACCGAAATGAGCTTTAGTTTAGAGCGTGTGTCTCAAAGAACTTGCATATACACACATGAGTTTGGGTGATTCTCATTTTTACCTCGTAGGTTAGGGCTAAACCTCATTTTACGACTGAGAAAATTGAAACCTAGCTGTATAAAGAATGAATCTAAGATCACAGAGATAGTTAAAGGTAGAGAGAATACAAGACTCTAACTATGACCCAGCTGGGTCCTATTACTACCTTTGGATCTGATTCACTTCAGGTAAGTATTTCCTGAGATCTTCATATGGACAAAGACCTGAGCATTTATGGGAAAAGCATTACTAGGCAACTACGTAATCAGTAGAATTTTAACTTGACCAAGTGGATGTGGGAAGATTTCCACGGCTTACTAACTTTCCTTTGCTCTCTGCCTTTTACCTGGGCAGAAAATGTGTATTACGTATTCCCAGTGTCTGACTTAATAAGAGGGATTCTTATAAAAGACAGCAATAGGACATCTATTTTCTAAGATATCAAAAATATGTATTTATTTTGATAAACAGCAAAAGTTAAAATGGTTTTGGGGGAAGAGTGCTCTATCTCAGACCTCAGGCAAAGTTCTAACCTTAGAATCTGTTTGTTTTTAGCAACAGGGTTAAAAGTTGTTTTTATCAGCTCTGGGTGATTGCCATATATTTTCGTCAATTAATTTTTGTTGAAATGCCTGCTGAGTATGTGGTGTAGCACAGGGAGACAGTTGAATGTTTGCAACATGATCTAATTTGGCAGCTGGGACCTGAAAGCTGAGTGTGCCTCAAATCAATATGCTCAGGGTTCCAAAGGAAGCAGAGCTGAAAGGAGAGGAATGTGTGGTTGGGTGAGACGCTTGCCGTGTAGTGATTTAGCTGGAGTTGAGCCTCTGTTCCAAACTCAGACAGTCCCATGTCCCAGGCCTGGCTCTGCCACCAACCAGCTGTGCAGCTTCCAGCAAGTTATCTCAACCTCGAGCATCTGCATCTTCATCTGTAAATGGAGCTAGTAATTGTACTAACCACGGAAGATTGTTAAGTGCTTTAGAAGTATTATCTCATTTAATTCTTACCACAACCACTAGTTGGTAAAATAATTTTTTACTGGTACCTTTTTTATGTTTTAGAGAGATAAGCAAAGTAGCTAATTTTGTAGGAAAGGCTAAAGTAGCTAATTTTGTAGGGAACCTGATTTTTAGTCCAGCTTGGCTGGTAGCTAACTCTAGATCTGTGAAGATTCAGAAAGCATATCCCAAGCATAAGCCCTCCTCAGTTATGTTATTTAAAGTGTTAAGTACTCAAGCCAACTGAAACACAAACCAAAGTAAAGAATTCAGATAGAAAAGACATGTGAAAAGGAGGCTACTGGTAAGTACATAACTCAGTTAAATGTAAATAATTATGAATTAATTGTATTATCTTTTTATTTAAAAATGAATAAATTCTGATTTTTCCCTCCCCAACTTCCTGTGAAATAACTAAGAAAAAACAAACACTAACTAGTTTCTATAAAACTGGAAACTCTGAGAATTCCCCAAAGATGTGCTAGGAAACGAAGAATTCCCAGTAGCCAAAGTCGTGAGGCAGTTACTGGCAGGAAAAAGGATCTTTTTTCATTCGATGAAGTTACAGTCCACTATAGATACTTGCCTTAGAGACAGGGAGTCTTCCCAGCAGAGAAAGGAAAGCTAGCCCTGATTTGACTTCTAGAATAATAGAGCCATTTTTACCACACTTTTCCTAACATTAGTTACTGTTTTCTTGCATTGGCCTGGGACTACAAGTACCCATAATGCTGTGTGACTAGCAGTGCTTATATCTAGAGGGTCTTGGTGGCAGCTAGAAAGAGCTGAGTTTGACAGAGTTGTAGTGCATTCTGGGAGTTATACTGAATCCTGGAGAAACTATTTAGTGAGCATTTACTACGTGTCAGTAGAGGTACCATTCACTGGATCAGGCACGTAAAGAATTGGGAAGAAGGTCTGACTCTTTAAGAATCAATGCCACTCATGAAAAGATAGGCAGTGGAACTGGGTATCTCCCCTGGCAACACATTCACACTGCATACAAGACTTTAAAACAACAAAAGATGGGCTGGAAAGTATGAATATCAAACAACACTTGCTCATAAGATCTGAGAAAAGAATTCTATCAACAGTTATGTGGACAGCGAGGGGAATCAAGTTAAAAAAATACGTTGGGAGTTTTGGGAGTTTACAGGAAAATCTCACCTGAGCAGACCTTTGCATGTTAAATAATGAGTAAATAGAAAAATAATTTAAACTTGATGGCAATGAATTATGAATATATATTATAAAAGGAGGGGAACATAATGCTCAAAAGGCAGAAAGAAACAGTTTTGAAAGATTTGTAACAGTTTTTCAAAATCAATTAGAAACTATGGTAGTTTTGGACTTTAAAAGCTATTTATAATATGGACTCTGTGGAACAGTTCTGATTGGAAATCAAAGGAATAGAAGCTGAAATAAAAAGGAACTCACTGGGGACAAAAAGGCAGGAATAAAGAATGATTGAGCTGAGAAACAATTCTGAAAGAGTTAAAAATGCAGTTACAAAATCAGATTCAGCATTAGAACAGGTAAATTGCAGAAAAGCAAATTAGAAATGAAAGAATCAGCTTTAGAAGTTGCTCCAGAATGAAAAGGAGAAGAACAAATAAGATAAAAATGGTGAGGAAATTGGGATTCCTAGACAGGAGATCGAAACAATTTGAACAGAAGTAATGATTTAAAACATAACAGAAAAAAGGCTCCTTAATTGAATAAAAGTCGGTATCTGCTTACATTAAGCAAAATCAATACACGTGAGAGAGGGGATACATACCCAGAGATATTCTGATGTATTTTCTTATTTCAATGGTAAAGAAAGAACTCTGCCAGCCATCCAAGAAGGTGAACATTTTTGCCTACAAAGCAAAAATATCAGGCTGGTCTATAATCCTCTCCTATATAATGCTAGAAAATAATGGAGCCACATTTACAAAATTATGACAAGAGAAATCTTAAAGACTGATAATTTTCTACCCAAGTTGTGATTTATGTGCTAAGGTAACAGAAATAACTTCTCAGGAACATGAGAAATCAGTATATTGTGCATACTGACAATGCCATACCTGAAAAAATAAACAAAAACCAAACTCCCAAATCAAACAAAAACCACACTACTCAAAGACATTATTCAGTTGAAGCGAAACAGTTCAGAAGAATATTAAAAAAGGAAAGCTGTTTACTAAAAGAATTATGGCAAATCTTGCAAACATTTAAATTGAAAATTAAAGCTTAATAATAGCTGTAATTTTGTTATGAGGCTTATTACAAATGTCACAAATAGCTCTTTAAGGAGAAAATATATAGCTTAATATTTAATAGGAAAAATATGAGTTAACATTCCTTAAAAACTGGGACAGTGAGAGAAAAGAAAAGGGAATTAGAAATACATACTAAAATGTTAATCTTTCATAGAGGTACAATAAATACTTTTAATTTTTGCATTGATAGGAAGAAAAGAATAGTTTCAAGTAAGTTATTTTAAATGTAAAACTACTAGAAAGATAACAGAATGTGTAACTTTCAAGTCACGAGAGAAAACAAAGTCAAAGAAAATAGTCCATATAGTAAATGAGGTATAAAATGAAAACAGTGGAGACAACACCAAATCACTTAAAATAGAAGCAGAAGTAGACAAGGCATAGTCACTATTACATAAAATTTTAATGGCTAAAACATTTTTACTAAATGAAAAGGACTCTAAAAGGTCAGAAGCATATAAAAAACCATACAGACTTTAAAAAATCTATTGCTCATGAAAAATTACAAACTAAAAGATGGACAACTTGTATACAAATATGGCTTATAGAGTTTGAGCCGTAACTTCCCATCAGCTCTGTAGAGAGAAACAGGCAATATTGAGTCTAGGACAGGTGAGTGTATCAGGTAATCACTAATCCAGAGTGAATATTAGATGAATTTGTCAAAACTGAAGGACAAGATCAATTGAGATGCTAAGTGCTAACAAGTACTGACCCTCAAAAAAAAAAAGAGTGTAGGAGTGTGTGTTGTGTGTTGGGGGAGAATGTTGGAAACCTTCCAAATAATATCACTTAGAAGCATATTGAAAATCCGTTTGCAGAATGTAAGCCAAAGAATGTTCTGAAAGTGCATTTTAGAATAAAATGTTATTGCTTTATGACACTTACAAATTCAAAAGACTACAGTCATCCAATTAAAAGTTTACATAATCAGATTTCTGAAGGTCAAAGGCATCCTAAAGTATTGCGTACTTTCTTTACTCCACCTAAAAATTTCTGTAAGCAAAATGACAGAATCTTAAAAAAAAATGTGTGAGACGCACACAGTGTTTTGTTCCCTAAGTAATTCAAGTCAATGGCCATTGGTTCTGGATCTCCAAATAGTACTGGAAGAGTGCCAGTGCCTTCATATGAAAGTTTACAATATTTAGTTCTTCTATTCTAGGAAAGAGAACCTTGGGACTGGAATAAAACATGCCAGTGAAAATTGAGAAGCTCCAGCTAGAAGTGAAAGATATATCAGTAGATCTATTTGAGCTCTGTTTTATTTTAGACATACTTAATTATATTTCATGACTTTCTTAGTTAGGAACACAGTTCCCTGTAATTGAAGGTCAATATGATTATATTTTTAGCAATTTTTTGTCTGAGAGACGCTCAAAATACTGACTTTTTTCTGCTTAAAACGATTTTGCACATTAGTTGTATATTACCATTTCATTGAAAGATAGATGACTCAGAAAAATTTTGTTGATGTTTCAAGATTGCTAAAATTCCATGCTAGAATTCCAGTAACAATCTGCTATACTTGAGTATGAAGAACTATACATTTATCACATGTAGAAGGGACTACTGGGCCTATCTTATATTTTCCCTGTCCTGGTCCCATAAGGTATTATACTTTCCAGTCTCTTTGCAACTAGGCAAGGCCGTATGAATAAATCTAACCAACAAAATGTGAGTGGAAGTGATGTGTGCTACTTCCTGGCTAAGGCAGTTAAGAGCTGATATGACACTTCCACTTCCCTCTTACCCAGTGATGGCAACCTTGGAAATCATGTGTTAAAATGACAGTGTCACAGAATGGAGGGAGATTTGATCCCTGAGTCAGCAGATGCTGGAGAGCCCCTGTTGACTTACAGGAGATTTTGGGAGAGGAAGCACCAACTGTTGTGCTAACTAGAGAAGTCGGGGTTTGTTGATTGCAACTTTCATCAATTATTTACCCTTACATAAGCTTTTTTGTGCTTTTCTTTTGGGCTCAAGTTCTTTAGGATCTAAGAATATGTATTTGTCTTGAATGAAATGTGAGTTCACAGGAGCTAAAATGTACAAGCTCTAAAATAAAGGCATTTACATAAGTTTTAATAACCAGTTTTGTGTTTCATAGGCATATATTCTATTAAATGCATTCTAAATTGATTGCTTGGCAGGGCAAAGGTAAATGTTGCCAGATTTCTTTTTATTTTTAAATTAAGTATTTATCAGATAAATGGGAAAAAGTTGAAATAGGAACAGTGAACTCTCAACTTCTTCCCTAATGACTTATTCTACAAAATTGATGCACAAAGTTGATGTTAAAAATGTGACATTCAACTTTGTTTTTATTAGAAGTATTTTATGACTTATTTTGAAGAAAATAATCAATTCAATAGAAAAATGTAGATGTCTTAGTAATAAGGGAAGAGAGCAAGGGAGAGAGAGAGATTCATATCCCAATATTGCATTATTATTATTCATGGATTTAGTCATTTGAGTCAATGAAATTTAAAATGAATTACTTAAGTTTCTTCATGTTAGTTAACCAGTCTATATTTTGCACAAAAGGATTCTTCTATTTCTCTGGAATATTTCATGAAGTGATATAAAATTATCACCCTTGTCTTAAAAAAATAGCTCCTAAAAAATAAACAAATGGAGGTACAAAAACAAGCAAATGCAAACTAAAAAAAGCAGGAGTGGCAACAATTATATTGTACAAAATAAAAGATAATAGAAAAATAATTATGACTAAATGAATTATCTTGTAAGAATTAAAGACATTATCTTAAAAGATATGACAGTAATGAAAATTGAATGCAATAAGTGAAATAGATAATTTTCTGGCAAAATACAAATGACCCAAACCAATCAAAGCATAAACTGATAATCTAAAAAGAACAATAGTCTTGGGAGAAAATGAAATAAAATCTGTTGAATGACTGGGCTCAGGCAGTTTGAAAAGTAAACTGAAAAATATGATATATGAACTACCCCTGTACAAAGAAAAATAGGTGAAACTACTGAATTCATTTCATGAAGACAATATTGATGAATCATCAGTCCATCCTCCTGAGTCTTCTCTCCACTCGAAAAATCTAAGAAAATATGTGTAATTTGAGTTTACAAGATGGCTGGCAATGTGTAACAGGCTAAGCAGAATGAATATTCTATGACTGTAGTTTCTCTGGCTCTGAGGGCTCCTAGAAGAACCTGTCATTTGGACTCCTGACTCACCATGCCCACTGCTAATTGGTCCAGCTGAAGACTTAACTTGGCCTCTGCAGAGAGTACTGACAGTGCTCAGTCCAAAGTTCCATTAACGCTTTATGAAGATAATTAGTTATAGAAAGCCATTGATAGAGCAAAGTCAAGGATGTAGTTGGATCCATGACCATGTGACACTGAACTAGTCTCAATCCTTCTCCTGAATTTTATTGTTCATCCTATTGTAGAGGATATATGGAGGGGTGAATGCATGGGACCCAGCATGAGCAGGAACATTGGATCAACTACCTGAGCATCCATGTTAGTCTTACTACGTTCCCAAAGGGGCTTGTTGGAAGTTAGACAAGGGTTTGGATTATATTCTCATAAGGAAAACTGCTAAGATAAAATGTCTCAGAATAATTGGCTACAACTCCTACTTCTGGCCTTAATCCCTTTCGAGCTAAAGATCCTGAAAGAGTGAGAGGAAGAAGGATCTATCTGCTCATGACAACCTCATTAATTAAGGATACTCAAGGGATGATGTCCACTTGGGGCTGGTGTCCCATCTTCCATTCTCCAGGTCAGAGCACTGGACCACTGGAGTAGCCTGGGAGGGGCCTTTGACTTCTCTGCCCTTAAGAGTGAGTTCTCATAAAATATGGTGTGCCCAGGCTAACCTTGCTACTCACCATGGCAAATCCTTTAGCTTCAGGTCCCTGTTCTTCTGTCCTCAGCTTCTGATATAACAAATGCCCAACAGTGAAGGCAGAAAGACAGCCCACCTTCTGTCAGAGCCTACTCCTCAGCTTATGTTTCTCTGTCCCTCCACTGTAGAGCAAACTCCTGCCAAGCCTTTTGGAATGACTTTTTAACAAGAAGAAAAACCCCATACTTTAATGGGCCAATTCAAACAACTAACATATATTAAAGAAGCTCACAAATATCCTTTAAGTCCTTAACCTTTAATTAACAAGTCATGCCAATGAACATTTCCTAAAGGAATACTTTTCCCCTCACTGTGACTAGAGAGGAATGAGACTCTAGAACAATCCAAAATGTGACTCTAGAACAATCCAAAGCAATGCAATATAGGCACATTTTTCTATTAAAACAAGAGTGATTTAATATTAAAATATGCATTAATAATAAAATGTCACATCATTAGGTTAGGGGAGAAAAACATGTGGCCATCTGGAGAAAGACTAGAAATTGGTTCAGTAAAATTTAACATCCATTCTTGATAAAATCTCAGAAACTAGGGCCAATCTTTTTCTTTACCTGATAGAAAGTATCACAAATCAACAAACAGAATGATGAAATTATAAAAGCATTCCCATTATATTTGGAATGTTCACTATTTAAATATTAAACATATTTTAAATTTTTAAGTATTAAATACATTTTAATATGTTTTAATATTAAGGCTGCTTTGAGAAATTTAATAAAATAATATAATCAACGGACTGGAACATTCCAGAGGATAGTAATGAAAACTTAGTAGTTGGCCAATCAATCAGCACTCCTTCTCTCTTACCACCCCATCCCCCACCCCTGTGCACCTTTATTGGTCTTTGGCCTTGGGGCTATCACTGACTCTTCCAGAGACAGAAAGTGCAATCAATCTGGCCAGTAGTCTCAAGATAGTTTCAAAGACAGCAAGAGTGAGAGAATGAGAGCACAGCAAGTGAGTGGGCTAGAGACTGTGGGCGACTGGGGTTGCAAAACGTAAAACTTGGATGCTATTAGAGGTTACATCCTCTTTTATTTGGTTCAGGTTATCTGAGGAAACCTTTGCTGGAAGAGAGAGAAGGATGGAGCACACATACAGAGAAGTGCAGAGATAGGAAAGTCTAGTTCTAGGTCATTCTGAGATACAGCTGCTGTGCTACATTTGGAATATAGATGCCTTAGTGTTCTTATAATAAAATGTGATTTTGCTTATGGTAGTTTGAACTGAGCTAATACCAAGAGGCAGTTAGTTACTAAATAAATAGCAAACACTAGATTTTTTTAAAAAATGCTCACAATAAGACTATGTGATAATAAAAATATTTTTCCACACTTAGCAACAAAAAGATAAACAACAGGAACAATGAAACTAAAATGTGCAGGACATTTGTATAAGAAATACATTCAGTGCTTGTCAGTGGTAAATTAGAAAACTTAGAAGGCTTATAATTGTAAGGAAATTAATTATCTTCCAATCTTTTTATATTTTAATGCAATCTCAATAAAATCACAGTGAAATTTGTCTTGGATCATGAGTTAGTGATTCTTAAGTTCATCTAGGAAAATAAACTGGCAAAAGGGCCCAATAGATCAGAAACAGAGCATAGCATGGCGTATATAGGAGGGTGGCAGAAGATACCTGCTTACCTTCTCAGATATCAGAATAAAGTCCTAATAATTAAAACATTGTGGTATCAACATGAGGATTGAAAGATGGATCAAATAACTGTAATAAAATGCCTAGAAACAAGATGACTACTACACACAAGAATTTAATACAAAATACCATGACATTATAAATTTATGGAAAAGAGAAAGATTTGCCAAGACATCCTTCTGGCACAACTGGTAAACTATTTGGAAAAAAGTTTCATTATCTTGCTCATACAAAAACTGCAAGAAAATAGAGGCAAATATCTTGGGGTGACAGATAACTTTCTAAACTAAAAGTCAGTAGTGAAAAAATAAATGCCCGATACATTATGTGAAACTCTGAATGTCAAAAAGATCTCAGAAAAAATTAAGAAAAAGATAACAAACTTGAAGTATACTCATACCTTCTATTAAAAAGAGTTAACATTCTTAACACAGAGACAACTCTTGCAAACCGATTTAAGAAATAAGCCAATAAACTCAAATAGAAAAATGTGTAAAGAATTAAACTCATTTTAAAATATAAGATATATAAATGGCCAGTAGAATATGAAAAAAATGCTTAGGCTCATTAACAATCAAAGAAATGTAGTCAGTGCAATAATGTGATACCACTGTTTCCTCATCAAATTGTTAAATAAAAAAAAAATTAAATAAAGTAGATACATGGTCCCCAGTTGTATTGGACATTTTCATCCACCACTGGAAAAGATGAATTCAGAGCTTTCAAGAAGTAAATTCACCAACATGTCAAGAGTTTTGGTATTTAAAAAAATAATCCTTGACTTGAAATTCAAATTTTAGAAGTTTGCTCTGTGGAAATGCTGTTTTCGCAGATTATGTAGACAAGTATTTGTTGTTTATTATTTTAAAAATCTTGAAACAAATGTCAAACAAAGGAGAATTGGTTAAATGAGCTATGGCCATATAATAATGGGATAGGTAGAAGAGTGCTCCCTCTACACCCAAAACTTTAAGCCCTAATCCCAGGAGTCTGTGAATATGTTACCTGATGTGGCACAAGGGACTTTGCAGATGTGATTAAGTTAAGGACCTCAAGATGGGGAGATCATCCTGTTTTATTAGGGTTGCCCAATCTAATCAGGTGGGTCTTTAAAAGGCAGAGAATCTTTCTTAACCATGGTCCCAGAGAGGCATGGCAGCAGCAAAATTGTCACAGAGATGCTGTGTTACTGGCTTTGAAGACGGAGAAAAAGGAGAGTGAGCTAAGGAATGCCTTTGCCCTCTGTAAGCTAGAAAAAGCAAGGAAACATTTACCCCTACAATGTCAGGGAAGAACACAGCCCTGCCAACATCTTGATTTTAGCTTGCTGAGATCTGTGGCAGACTTCTCCCCAACTGTAAGATAAAATTTGTGTTATTTCAAGCCATTAAATTTGTGGTAATTTGTTCCAGTAGCAATAGAAAACTGATACAAATGGGATGATTTGTTATCAGTAATTTAAAATCATTTTAGTTAAGAATGATTTACTTACATGTAAAAAGCAGATTTCAAAATTGTAAGTATGGCAGCCTAGTTCCAATGATGAAATGTGGATATAGTAGCAGTTATTATTTCTGGGTGTTGCAATTACCAGAGACTTTTTGCCTTACTTGATTTTCTATTTTCCAAAATAAGCATATCTTCCATTTGTAATCAGAAAAAATACAAAGAAATATTAGGTAAAATATACTTGAATCCACATTTCTCTAATTATTAAATCAGGATAACCTAATTTACAATGGCTTTATTTCTTAAGGCAAACACCTATTTCTACCTTCCCAACCCTAACTAAATCTTTGTCTAATACTTTCTGAAAAGTATTATTGTTTTTAATAAAATATAAATCTTTTTCAAGGCTTATTTTTTTTAAATTTTGTTTTTTGGTTTTAATTTAATTACCATATAGCAAGTGAGTGGAAATCATGTTTGACAGATTACAATTCTCATAATAACTTCTTTTGTATCAGTTCTTCCTCCTTTGAGTCCTCAATTTTGATTCATGCTTCACTAGTTATAATATGTCTTTGTATTGGTTTAGTTTTTATCCAGGAAAAGGCTGTGACTGTTCTACTCTAAAAACCTTGCATATCTGAGAATATCTTTCATACAGAAATAACAATGAGTAACAATGTGGCTAAGTATATAAAGTCATAATATTTTCTGCTAAAAATTCTATATGGATTTTGCTCAATTACTGTCTGACATTTATTGCCAACTCTCAGAAAACTGAGATCGGAGTAATTTTTGTCTCCTTTTAGTTATCTTTTATTTTTCCTGCTGGGAAAGATGAAGACATTTTACAATTTAAACCTGGAATTCAAAACTTACCATAAAATGAAAGGAATATTAATAGGTATAGATTTTTTTTTCATTAACATTACTTTGAATATGTGAGCCCATTTTATATTGATTCTGGAAAGTAGATTTTGCTCAGGAAAGTTTTATTCTATTGTAATTTTATGATAGCTATTCAACTTATGCTGGTTCTTTTTCAGGAATACCTAGTATGTGGAATTGGATTACTGGCTTGTCTTTTTACTAACTAATGATTTTTCTCTATAGTTTTCTTTTTCCCTACTTTCTTCTCTTTTCTAGAATTTAAATTTTTCTTCTACATGATAAATTTGGCTTTTCTGTTTCCATTACTACCTTCAATGCAATTTTAATTCTGAAATTGCATTTTTAGATTTCTTTTTTGTTTCCTTTCTCTTAGCCAGACTCTTTTGATTTTCTTTTCATCTGACTTTTCCATTTGAGAGAGGAAACACTTTTTTGTATATTCAGAGAACCTAATGCAGTGATATGGTTTGGTGTGTCTCCACCCAAATCTCATTTTGAATTGTAGCTCCCATAATTACCATGTGTCATAGGAAGGACCTATTGGGAGGTTCCATGAATAATGGGGTGGGTCTTTCCCATGCTGTTCTTGTGATAGTGAATAAGTCTCAGGAGATCTGATGGTTTTATAAAGAGGAATTTCCCTACTATGCTCTCTTGCCTGCCGCCATGTAAGGCATGACTTTGCTACTCATTTGCCTTCAGCCAAGACTGTGATGCCTCCCCAGCCATGTGGAACTGTGAGTCAATTAAACCTCTTTTCTTTATAAATTACCCAATCCTGATTGTCTTTATTAGCAGCATGAGAACAGACTAATACAGTAAATTGGTACTGGTAGAATGGGGTGCTGCTGTAAAGATACACAAAAATGTGGAAGCCACTTTGGAACTGGGTAACAGGTAAAGGTTGGAACAATTTGGAAGCTCAGAAGACAGGAAGATGTGGGAAAGTTTGGAACTTCCTAGAGACTTATTGAATGGCTTTGACCCCAAAATGTTGATAGTGATATGGACAATAAAGTCCAGGCTGAAGTGGTGTCAGATGGAGATGAGGAACTTGCTGGGAACTGGAGCAAAGGTGACTCTTGGTTTGTTTTAGCAAAGAGACTGGCAGCATTTTGCTTCTGCCCTAGAGATTTGTGGAACTTTGAACTTGAGAGAGATGATTTAGGGCATCTGGAGGAAGAAATTTGTAAGCAGCAAAGCATTCAAGAGGTGACTTGGGGTATTGTTCAAAGAATTCAGTTTTATGTATTCACAAAGATATGGTTTGGAATTGGAACTTCTGTTTAAAAGAGAAGCAGAGCATAAATATTCAGAAAATTTGCAGCCTGATGATGCAATAGACAAGAAAACCCCATTTTATGTGGAGAAATTCAAGCCGGCTGCAGAAATTTGCATAAGTAATGAGGTGGCAAATGTTAATCTTCAGGGCAATGGGGAAAATGTCTCCAGAGCATGTCAGAGGTCTTCACTGCAGCCCCTCCCATCAAAAGCCAGAAAATCTAGGAGGAAAAAATTGTGTTGCGGGCTGGGCCCAGGGCCTTGGTGCTTTGTGCAGTCTCTGGACTTGGTGCCCTGTGTTTTAGCTGTGGCTAAAAGGGGCCAACATACAGCTCAGGCCATTGCTTCAGAGGGTGCAAGCTTCAAGACTTGGTGGCTACACATGGTGTTGGGCCTGTGGGTGCACAAAAGTCAAGAATTGATGTTTGGGAACTTCTGCCTAGCTTCCAGAGGATGTATGAAAATGCCTGGATGTCCAGGCAGAGGTATGCTGCAGGGGTTTAGCCCTCATGGAGAACCTCTGCTAGGGCAGTGCAGAAGGGAAATGTGGGGGTGAACCCCCACAAAGAGTCCCCATTGGGGCACTGCCTAGTGGAGCTGTTAGAAGAGGGCCACCATCCTCCAGACCCCAGAGTAGATCCACTGACAGCTTGCACCATGGAAAAGCCACAGACAATGCCAGCCCATGAAAGCAGCCAGGAGTGGGGGTGTACCCTGCAAAGCCACAGGAATGGAGCAGCCCAAGACCATGGGAGCCCACCTCTTGCATCAGTGTGACCTGTGTGTGAGACATGGATTTTAAGATTTGACTGCCCTGCTGGATTTTGGACTTACATGGGGCCTGTAGCCCTTTCGTTTTGGCCATTTTCTCCCATTTGGAATGGGTGTATTTACCTAATGCCTTTACCCGCATTGTATCTAGGCAGTAATTAACTTGCTTTTGATTTTACAGGCTCATAGGGAGAAGGGACTTGCCTTGTCTCAGATGAAACTTTGGACTGTGGATTTTTGAGTTAATGTTGAAATGAGTGAAGACTTTGGGGGACTGAGTTGGGAAGGCATGATTGTTTTTGAAATGTGAGGACATGAGAGGGACCATGGGTGGATTTTGGGTATTTCTTCATAGATGTATAAAATGGACTAATACATGCAGATATTTTGATTGTTTTCTCTTTCTTGTGGTAAATTATTGAAAAGAATGCATTTTCTAATTCATCAGAAGAATGCTCTCCTCATCTTGTGCTATAGAATCTTTCTTATAAATCCCAGTGGTTTCCTGAATGAAGAATCAACCAAATCTGGGTTTGACAAACAGGAGCCACTGAGCATTTGATAATTGGTAGAATCCTTTCTAGCATCCAAACCTGGAAGGCACCCTGAATAGCCTCAGCCCAAGTTTTTGAACCTAGAAAGTGTTAATTTTGTGTACTTTTGCTGAATCGAGGTGAAAATTACTCTTTTTCCAAATGCCTGTTTCTCTGTAAGAAAGAATAATCATACAATTCTTTGATCTGAGAAGGAATATGAGAAACAACAGTTCCTTGCACACTTTTCTTTTGGGGCTGCCCCCATCTAGGCAGCCCCCTTCCATATCTTCCCTAAAGGGCCTGTACACACATCTCAGTTGCCAATACCTGTCCCTTCCCTGTCTCCTACCTGCTCTGCATTACCCTAGAAGTTGTAGCTCCCAAGGACAAGAGGCTCTTATGTGGGAAAGAAAATGGAATGAATACATTCTTCTGGTCATCTCAGAAAATAATGACTTGCTCTGGAGTCTGCAATACCTGCTTCCTCCTATTAACAGCAGAAAGTACTTGCATTCGTTTTAAAAACAGAAATTTATTTACAGTTTTGGAGGCTGGAAGTTCAAGATCCAGATGTTGGCAGAGTTGGTTTCTTGAGAGAGCAATATAGGGAAGGATTTGTTCAGATTTTTTTCCTTGGCTTGCAGATGGCCACCTTCTCCCTGTATCTCTTCATACTGTCTTTACTCTATGTGTCCAAATTTCCTTTTTTTTAAATCACGGTATCAGTCATACTGAATTAGTGCCCAATGTAATGACCTCATTTTAACTTATTACTTCTAAAAATCCTATCAGCAAATAAGGCTACATTCTGAGGCTCTGGGAATTAGGACTTCAACATACGAATCTTGGGCAGACGGGGGACACAATTCAACCCATTACAGTGCTGGTAAATGACTCCTCCATCTTTAATCCTGGATGAGGTGCAACTAGAGTTAAGGGGTCAGGGGATGAATAGGCTTGGTAAACTTCTTGCAATCCAGTAGAAATTGCCCTATTCACTGGCATAAATTCAGCTATTAACCTTAGTACCCAATGTGGTTGTAGGTTTCCATAATTTTTTTCTATTTTGCTGAGTATTATATTGCAAGAATAAAGCCTGACTGCCAGATTAATCTGGAAGTTCCAGTAATGAAATATTTGTTTGTAAGTAAGTGGTTTTTAATTAATTAATTAATTTTATTATTTATTTGCTTTTTTATTTTTTTAAATTACATTTTAGGTTTTGGGGTACATGTGAAGAACATGCAAGATTGTTGCATAGGTACACACATGGCAGCGTGATTTGCTGCCTTCCTCCCCTTCACCTATATCTGGCATTTCTCCCCATGCTATCTTTCCCCAACTCCCCACCCCATGCTGTCCCTCCCCTATTTCCCTCTAACAGACCCCAGTGTGTGATGCTCCCCTCCCTGTGTCCATGTATTCTCATTGTTCAACACCCGCCTATGAGTGAGAACATGCAGTGTTTGATTTTCTGTTCTTGTGTCAGTTTGCTGAGAATGATAATTTCCAGGTTCATCCATGTCCCTACAAAGGACACTAACTCATCGTTTTTGATGGCTGCATAACATTCCATGGTGTATATGTGCCACATTTTCCCTGTCCAGTCTATCATCGGTGGGCATTTGGGTTGGTTCCAGGTCTTTGCTATTGTAAACTGTGCTGCAATGAATATTCGTGTGCATGTGTCCTTATAGTAGAATGATTTATAGTCCTTTGGATATATACCCAGTAATGGGATTGCTGGGTCAAATGGAATTTCTATTTCTAGGTCCTTGATGAATCACCACACTGTCTTCCACAATGGTTGAACTAATTTACACTCCCACCAACAGTGTAAAAGTGTTCCTATTTCTCCACATCCTCTCCAGCATCTGTTGTCTCCAGATTTTTTAATGATCGCCATTCTAACTGGCATGAGATGGTATTTCAATGTAGTTTTGATTTGCATTTCTCTATTGACCAGTGATGATGATCATTTTTTCATATGTTTGTTGGCCTCAAGTATGTCTTTTTTTGTAAAGTGTCTGTTCATATCCTTCGCCCACTTTTGAATGGACTTGTTTGCTTTTTTCTTGTAAATCTGTTTTAGTTCATTGTAAATTCTGTATATCAGTCCTTTGTCAGATGGGTAGACTGCAAAAATCTTTTCCCACTCTGTTGGTTGCTGATTCACTCTAATGACTGTTTCCTTTGCCGTGCAGAAGCTGTGGAGTTTGACTAGGTCTCATTTGTCTATTTTGGTTTTTGTTGCCAATGCTTTTGGTGTTTTGGTCTTGAAGTCGTTGCCTACGCCTATGTCCTGAATGGTTTTGCCTAGATTTTCTTCTAGGGTTTTTATGGTGTTAGGTCTTATGTTTAAGTCTTTAATCCATCTGGAGTTAATTTTAGTGTAAGGTGTCAGGAAGGGGTCCAGTTTCTGCCTTCTGCACATGGCTAGCCAGTTTTCCCAACACCATTTATTTAACAGGGAATCCTTTCCCCATTGCTTGTTTTTGTCAGGTTTGTCAAAGATCGGATGGTTGTAGATATGTTGTGTCACCTCCGACACCTCTGTTCTGTTCCATTGGTCTATATCTCTGTTTTGGTACCAGTACCATGCTGTTTTGATTACTGTAGACTTGTAGTATAGTTTGAAGTCCAGTAGTGTGATGCCCCCTGCTTTGTTCTTTTTGCTTAGAATTGACTTGGCTATGTGGGCGCTCTTTTGATTCCGTATGAAGTTTAAGGTGGTTTTTTCCAGTTCTGTGAAGGAGGTCATTGGTAGCTTGATGGGGATAGCATTGAATCTGTAAATTACTTTGGGCAGTATGGCCATTTTCACGATATTAATTCTTCCTAACCATGAACATGGAATGTTTCTCCATCTGTTTGTGTCCTCTCTTATTTCATTGAGCAGTGGTTTGTAGTTCTCCTTGAAGAGATCCTTTACATTCCTTGTTAGTTGTATTCCTAGGTATTTTATTCTCTTTGTAGCAATTGTGAATGGCAGTTCATTCTTGATTTGGCTCTCTTTAAGTCTGTTATTGGTGTATAGGAATGCTTGTGATTTTTGCACATTGATTTTGTATCCTGAGACTTTGCTGAAGTTGCTTATCAGTTTCAGGAGATTTTGGGCTGAGACGATGGGGTCTTCTAGATATACAATCATGTCATCTGCAAATAGAGACTATTTGACTTCCTCCTTTCCTATTTGAATACCCTTTATTTCTTTTTCTTGCCTGATTGCTCTGGCTAGAACTTCCAGTACTATATTGAATAGGAGTGGTGAGAGAGGGCATCCTTGTCTAGTGCCAGATTTCAAAGGGAATGCTTCCAGTTTTTGCCCATTCAGTATGATATTGGCTGTTGGTTTGTTGTAAGTAACTTTTATTATTTTGAGATACGTTTCGTCAATACATAGTTTACTGAGGGTTTTTAGCATAAAGGGCTGTTGAATTTTGTCAAAGGCCTTCTCTGCATCAATTGAGATAATCATGTAGTTTTTGTCTTTGGTTCTGTTTGTGTGGTGAATTACATTTATAGACTTGCATATGTTGAACCAGCCTTGCATCCCCGGGATGAATCCTACTTGATCATGGTGGATAAGTTTTTTGATGTGCAGTTGCAATTGGCTTGCCAGAATTTATTGAAGATTTTTTGTATCTATGTTCATCATGGATATTGGCCTGAAGTTTTCTTTTCTTGTTGAGTCTCTGCTGGGTTTTGGTATCAGGATGATGTTGGTCTCATGAAATGATTTGGGAAGGATTCCATCTTTTTGGATTATTTGTAATAGTTTCAGAAGGAATGGTACCAGCTCCTCTTTGTATGTCTGGTAAAATTTGGCTGTGAACCCATCTGGACCTGGGCTTTTTTTGGGTGCTAGGCTTTTAATTGCTGCCTCGACTTCAGACTTTGTTGTTGATCTATTCAGGGTTTTGACTTCTTCCTGGTTTAGGCTTGGGAGGATGCAAGTGTCCAGGAATTTATCCATTTCTTCCAGGTTTACTAGTTTATGTGTATAGAGTTGTTTGTAATAATCTCTGATGATGGTTTGAATTTCTGTGGAATCTATGGTGATATCCCCTTTATCATCTTTTATTGCATCTATTTGATTATTCTCTCTTCTCCTTTTTATTAATCTGGCTAGTGGTCTATTTTGTTGATCTTTTTGAAAAACCAGCTCCTGTTTTTTTGATTTTTTGAAGGTTTTTTTTGTGTCTCTATCTCCTTCAGTTCTGCTCTGATCTTAGTTATTTCTTGTCTTCTGCTAGCTTTTGAGTTTTTTTTTTGATCTTGCTCCTCCAACTCTTTCAATTTTGATGATAGGGTGTCAATTTTAGATCTCTCCTTTCTTCTCATGTGGGCATTTATTGCTATATATTTTCCTCTAGAGACTGCTTTAAATGTGTCTCAGAGATTCTGGTATGTTGTGTCTTCATTCTCGTTGGTTTCGAAGAACATCTTTATTTCTGCCTTCATTTCATTGTTTATCCAGTCAACATTCAGGAGAAAGTTGTTCATTTTCCATGAAGCTGTGCGGTTCTGGGTTGGTTTCTGAATTCTGAGTTCTAACTTGATTACACTGTGGTCTGAGAGACTGTTTGTTATGATTTCCATTCTTTTGCATTTGCTGAAGAGTGATTTACTTCCAATTATGTGGTCAATTTTAGAGTAGGTGCAATGTGGTGCTGAGAAGAATGTATATTCTGTGGATTTGGGGTGGAGAGTTTTGTAAATGTCTATTAGGTTTGTTTGGTCCAGGTCTGAGTTCAAGTCCTGGATATCCTTGTTAATTTTCTGTCTCGTTGATCTAATATTGACAATGGTGTGTTAAAGTCTCTCACTATTATTGTGTGGGAGTCTAAGTCTGTAAGTCATTAAGAACTTGCCTTATGTATCTGGGTGCTCCTGTATTGGGTGTGTATATATTTAGGATCGTTAGCTCTTCTTGTTGCATTGATCCTTTTACCATTATGTAATGTCCTTCTTTGTCTCTTTTGATCTTTGTTGGTTTAAAGTCTGTTTTATCAGAGATGAGAATTGCAACTCCTGCTTTTTTTTGCTCTCCATTTGCTTGGTAAATCTTCCTCCATCCCTTTATTTTGAGCCTTTGTGTATCCTTGCATGTGAGATGGTGGGTTTCCTGGATACAGCACACCGATGAGTTTTGGCTTTTTATCCAATTTGCCAGTCTGTGTCTTTGATTGGGGCATTTAGTCCATTTACATTTAGGGTTAATATTGTTATGTGTGAATTTGATCCTGCCATTTTGATGCTAGCTGGCTGTTTTGCCTGTTAGTTGATGCAGATTCTTCATTGTGTTGATGCTCTTTACCATTTGGTATGTTTTTGGAGTGGCTGGTACTGATTGTTCCTTTCTATGGGTAGTGCCTCTTTCAGGAGCTCTTGTAAAGCAGGCCTGGTGGTTATGAAATCTCTGAGTACTTGCTTGTTCGCAAAGGATTTTATTTTTCCTTCACTTATGAAGCTTAGTTTGGCTGGATATGAAATTCTGGGTTGAAAGTTCTTTTCTTTAAGGATGTTGAGTATTGGCCCCCACTCTCTTCTGGCTTGTAGGGTTTCTGCTGAGAGATCTTCTGTGAGTCTGATGGGCTTCCCTCTGTGGGTAACCTGACCTTTCTCTCTGGCTGCCCTTAGCATTTTCTCCTTCATTTCAACCCTGTTGAATCTGATGATTATGTGCCTTGGGGTTGCTCTTCTTGAGGAATATCTTTGTGGTGTTCTCTGTTTCCTGGACTTGAATATTGGCCTGCTTTGCTAGGTTGGGGAAGTTTTCCTGGATGATATCATGAAGAGTATTTTCCAGCTTCGATTCATTCTCTTTGTCACATACAGGTACACCTATCAAAATGTAGATTAGGTCTTTTCACATAGTCCCATATTTCTTGGAGACTTTGTTCATTGCTTTTTACCCTTTTTTCTCTAATCTTGCCTTCTCGTTTTATTTCATTGAGTTGATCTTTGACCTCTGGTATCCTTTCTTCTGCTTGGTCAATTTGGCTGTTTAAACTTGTGCATGCTTTGCGAAGTTTTCATGTTGTGTTTTTCAGCTCCATCAATTCACTTACATTCCTCTCTAAGTTGTCTATTCTCATTAGCATTTCATCAAATCTTTTTTCAAGGTTCTTAGTTTCTTTGCATTGGGTTAGAGCATGTTCTTTTAGCTCATGGAAGTTTCTTATTACCCACCTTGTGAAGTCTAATTCTGTCAATTCGTCACACTCATTCTCCATCCATCCTTGTTCCCTTGCTGGTGAGGAGTTGTGATACCTTGTGGGAGGAGAGGCATTCTGGTTTTGGGTGCTTTCATCCTTTTCGTGCTGGTTTCTTCCCATCTTTGTGTATTTATCCACCTGTCATCTTTGAAGTTGTTGACTTTCAGATTGGGTCTCTGAGTGGACATCCAGTTTGTTGATGATGAAGTTATTTCCTTCTGTTTCTAGTTTTCCTTCTAACAGTCTGGCCCCTCTGCTGTAAGACTGCTGAGGTCCACTCCAGGCCCTGCTTGCCTGGGAATCACCTGCAGTGGCTGCAGAACAGTAAGGGTTGCTGCCAGTTTCTTCTTCTGCTATCTTTGTCCTAGAAGGATACCCACCAAATGTCAGTCTGAGGTCTCCTTTATGAGGTGACTCTTTGGATATACGGGGGTCAGGGAGCTGCTTGAGGAGGCAGTCTGTCATTTATAGGAGCTCAAGTGCTGAGCTGTGATCTCCGTTGTTCATTTAGAGCTGCTGGGCAGGTATGTTTAAGTGTACTGCAGCAGAACTCATACACCCCCCATTTTTTTCCCCAGGTGCTCTGTCCCAGGTAGTTAGGGCTTTATTTATGAGTTTCCATTGTGCTGCTGCCTTTTTATCAGGGCTGCCCTGCCCAGCGAGGAGGCAGCCTAGTCACTGTCTGCCTGCAGAGGCTTTGCTCAGCTGCTGTGGGCTCCGCCCAGCTGCCGTGTGAACTTCCCTGCAGTCCTGTTTATATGGGTGTAGTTAGAACTGCCTTGGCAAAGCTGGCCCCCCTCCGTAATGGCAGACTCTCTCTGTAGTGGCGAGTTGCCTCAGCAATGGCGGACTACCTCCATGGTGGTGGAGTGCCTCGGTAATGGCGGACGCCCCTCCCCCACAGAGCTGGACCTTCCTGGGTTTTGCTGTGCTTGCTGTGAAACTCTCAACCCAGAGCATTTCCAATTGCTGTTTTTTTGTGGGGGTGGGACCAGTTGAGCCTGATCACCTGGGTCCCTGCCTCAGAGCCTTTTTTTTTTGTCTCCCAGGTGTTCCAGTTGCCTATTGAAAAGGCACCAGGATCTGTGTGATTTCCCATGCAGTGACCCACTGCGTTGGCTGAAACAGCAGTGCTGAGACTCGTGGCATTTTTTTTTTGCCCAGGAATCTCCTGGCCTGGCTCCCTGTTTCAGTCCCATTTTTAATCAGATGAATGGGTGACTCTGCCTTCCCCGAGCTCCAATTGCCAGCTAAAATCGTGCCTGGACCCGTGTATTTTGTACAGAGAACCACTGCCCCAGTGCACCGGCAAAACAGCCGCGCCGGCCAAAACAGCCATGCCGGCCAAAACAGCCTCACTGGTGACCCTTGGGGCTCCTCCACCTGGGAATCTCCTGGTCTGTGGGCAATAAAAATCCATCTGGAAATGTGGTGTCCACTCACCCTCTGTGCTTTCACTGGGAGCTGCAATCCTGAGCTGCTCCTAATTGGCCATCTTGGATCCCCAGAGTAAGTGATTTTTTTTGAGTCTATTTTACTGTAGCTATATCATACATCATCCCTGCCAATTGTATTAATGCCTTTTGGGGTTATTTATCAAATCATGAATAATAATTAGGGGTCATTTTCTGTCAAGGAAATTGGCTTTTGATCTACTTGACAAATCTGGTTAAACTAAAGAAGAAATATCAAAAATGAAGGAAGAATGGAAATGACTGGAGAAATTTAGCAGCTGATATCTGTATAATTAAGCTGGAGAAAAAGGAAGAAACAGCTCCTTCCCTAACCTTCCTGCAGGGGTGAGCCTCCAACAGATCCTAAGTTGAAGTTTTGTCTAATTACACAACAATTATCTACTCTTTTAACTTGGAATAATATTCATCATACTTTTCCCTTGCCAAAAAGAACATCCTTTGACTTGGTAATGATCAAGCTACATTCTTATGTCGAGAGAAAGGCAGAAATGAGATCTTCCTGTTCTTATGCAAAGAACAGTTCTGTAATGAGGTGTCTTACTCTGCTCCATTTTTTTTCTGAGCCACGTGGCCTTCCAGGAGGACAGACAGCCTGATATGCTAAACACCAGTCTCCCTGGTGAGGGCTAATTACAATACTTTGGCTCAGGAACAAAACAATCATTCTCTTTGCTTCACTCCTCACCCACTCTCCTGCCTCACTCCCAAACCAGGGACTTTCCTGACTTGGATCCTAATCTGCACATTACCATCTCTAAATTCCCTGATTCTTTCTCTTGATATGATATCTAAAATCCCCCACTGAACCCTCAAGTGGTATCATTGTTATGACATCCACTGCAACACCAAGGACTATTATGTATTGTTTTCTAATATTTATCTACTGAAAAGAGTATACAACACCTTTGTAGATGCAGTAGTCTCCTCTTACCTGCAGGGGTTACATTCCAAGACCCCCAGCAGATGCTTGAAACCATGGGTAGTACTGACTCCTATATTTATACAGTAAACTATGTTTTTTTTTAATCTGATAACCAACAGGGCTATGAAGTGACTAACGGTAGGTAGCATAGACAGTAGATACACTGGGACAAAGTGATGATTTACGTCCTGGGTGGGCTGGAGTGAGACAGCATGAAATTTTATCAGGCTACTCATAATGGTGCGCAATGTAAACTTATGAATTGTTTATTTATAAAATAATTTTATAAAATTTTCCATTTACTATTTTCAAACTCTGGTTGACCGTGGGTCACCAGAGAAATTGAAACTGTGGATAAGGGGCCACTATTGTAATAACAAATGGTTGCTGACAGAGGAAGAGGTGTTATGTAAAAGAAATTTCTTTTTTTTCCCTCCCTTCTTAATCAATAGCAATGGAGAATAAAAGGAGAATCACTTCCATTTCCATTTTAATTGTATTAATTCTCCCTGGTTGAGAATTTTTATGATGGTTAGGGATTTCATTAAAGATATTTTCCTAGGAAACTAGATAGCTATGGATTTGATGACTTCTATTACCAAAGAGAGATGCTGTTCTCAGGCTTAATTTCAGAGGCAGAGGATGAGGAGGGGCTGAACACAGGCTTTTAAGAAATCGATTGAGGAGTCTTTACAGATTGATCAGAATCCCAATAGTTTATTGATTTTTACTCTGAAATAATGTCTCCTTTGAGGATACTGAGTTCCAAGTAACTAAAGGCCAATGAAAGTATCTTTGACACTGTTTCTAGCTTAAAGAAGTCCTCAGATATGAATGCCCTCAAATCCCTTTGCTTGTAAATGGTGAGCACTTCCTTTTGCAAATTGGATATTTGTGGAAGTGTGTTTTGTTGTCACAATGACTCAGGGGAGCTGCTGGCATTTTGTTTTGGGAACCAGGAATGCTAGATGTCCTGTAGTGAGTGGTGTTGGTACTGCACAAGGAAATATTGTCTCACACCCCAAATGAGTTTTGAATGTCCCTCCAGATATTCATGCAGGTGAAAAATCTTTTAATTACCCAAACCTAGAACCTAGCTCTGATTTTAATATAAATAAAATGAATAGTTTATATTGCTGCTTAAAACAACACATATTTCTTCTCTTACAGTTCTGGGGTTCAGAACCCTGTCAATTCACAAATTTCAAGGGACCTTTCACATTGCTTGATAATCCCCAATTATTTCTCTAGTCATTTCACCCTGCAGCTCCACAACATGACTATCTCACTTTTCCTCTCCTCTCAGCCTCTAACACCTCCTTCCTCTTCTTCATCTGATGACCTTATTTTTTATTTCACTGGGAAAACCAAAGCAATAAAAAGGAGCTGTCATTTTTCATTAAATCTACCTGTCTATCTTCATCTCTACCCATACGTCTACCTTCCCTCTAGATCCAGAAAATCTACTTCATTTTGAAGGCCAACCCAGACCCATGTGCTCACTCAAAACCTTTACTCCCACATTCATTCTTCCATCACTAGCATCATACATTTCTCCCAATTTCCTTGTTCTATTTTTTTCTTTTCTGAGACAGTTTCGCTCTTTGTTGCCAAGGCTGGAGTGCAGTGGCATCATCTTGGCTCACTGCATCCTCTGCCTCCCGGATTCAAGCAATTCCCCTGTCTCAGCCTCCCGAGTAGCTGGGATGACAGGCACCCACGACCATGCCCCTAATTTTTGTATTTTTAGTAGAGATGGGAGTTTCACCATGTTGGCCAGACTGGTCTCAAACTCCTGACCTCAGGTGATGCGCCTGCTTGACCTCCCAAAGTGCTGGAATTACAGGCCTGAGTCACTGCGCCTGGCAATTTCCCCTTTCCTATGTCTATTCCAACATGCTATAATACCTTTCCCCATTAAAAACAAAAACAAAAACAAAAACAAAAAACCTCCCTTAAATCAATGACCTTTCTGCCTAATGTGCTTTCTTTTTCTCCCACTTATAACTCCACTTCTTCCCTCACATTCTTCTATTAGCTTATCACTTTAATAAAGCCACTCTTGAGTCAGTAATGATCTCATCTTGTCAAATCTTGTAGTCCAGCCTTGGTCCTCATTTTACTTAACTTCTCAGCAGTTTATGACGCAGTAGGTACTTCCTTCTTCCTGAAATGCTTTCTTATTTAGCTTCCAGAATAGCTTACCTATTAGTTCTCTTAATTCACTGGCTATTATTCCTTCCTGGTCATATTTGCTAGTTCTATCTCATCTTCCTGATTTTTCTAAATTTAGAGTTCGCCAGGGCTCAGGCAGGGAAAATGTCTCCATCTCCCTCTTTCCCCGGGTGATTGTATACAGTTCTATGGTTTTAGTTATATATCAATATGTTCCACATCTGTATCCCAGCCATTATTGCACTCCTGAATTCCAGGCTTAAAAATCAACTGCTTATTCACACAGTATCTCCTCTTCTCTGTTTACAACCTATCTCAAACTTTCTGGGACCAAAATGACTCCTCATTTCTGTTCTTGAACCTATTTCTTCTCCAGTCTTTCCCATCTCTATAAATGAAATCACCATTCACTCAGCTGCTCAGCATCAAACCTAGGAGTCATTCTTGACTGTGCTTTTTTCCCCTCTATTGCACATCTATTCCATCAACAAATCCTTTGACTTTACTTTCAAAATGTTTCCCAAATTTGATCACTTCTCACACATCTGCCATTACACCCTTGTTTTAGCTACCATAATCTTTTTCCTGGGGTCGCCGCAAGAAAGCTCCTAACTGGTCTTCCTGCTTCCACTTTTGGCCCTTACTGTCTATTTGCCACGCGTCAGCCAAATGATCTTTTAAAACTGTAGATAAGATCATGTTCCTTCCCTGACAGTAATCCTCAAATTGCTTCTTATCATGTGTAGAATGAAATCTAAGCTTATCCTGTGGTGACAGAGACTTTTAAAGCTCACTTAATATTCATATGCTTGCCCACATTTTTCCAGAGCCCTTGAAGTTGTGCCTGGCCATGTGATTAGTTCTTGCTAATGGACGATGAGGAGAAGTGATGTACTGATGTGTATTGCTTCTGGACTGGATCAGGTAAATGTCCTGTGCAATTCTTGGTTCTTTCCTCCTTTAATGTAGCAACCAAGGAGTTCAGGTTGAGATGGCTGAGCCACATGATGGAAACAACCTTGCAACCAAATAATAGTTTCAGGGAGCTTTCCAGAACAGAAATTGTGCCTACAGTAGACTTAGAGTGAGTGATGAATAAGCTGCATATTAAAGCCATTGAGATTTGAGGGTTTGCCTGTTACTCCAGCATATCATAGCCTACCCTGACTAAGGTGGTCTACATGGCCTTCTTCCCTAGCCTTTACCCTGACTCATTCCAATCCAACCACTCAGGCTTTATTGCCAATCTCATTCCTGCTTTGGGGTCTTTTATTCTAGCTGTCCCTTCTACCTGGAAAGTCCTTCACTAAGATCATGACATGGCAGGTTCCAGGTCTTTGTTCGAGTATCACCTCTTCAGAAAAGCCTTCTGTAATCTCCCTATTTTAAGTAGCTTCCTTCTACTTTCCATGACTCACTGTCCTCTTACCCTTATCAGTACTCAAAATTACATATTTTATAGTTTATTTGCTTGGTGTCTATCTCTCTAAATGGAGAATAAGGGCTTTTACTGTTCTTTGCTATATTCTTAGAATCTAGAACAATACTGGCATATAGTTGATGTGGGTATTAATTACATTAATGGTCCCAACTGTTTATCCCTCTCTGTATACTTGCCTTTTTCTATGAGTGTTGACAGTTTTTGTCACTGAAGAGGTAGACTATAGCTCCCCTACATTAAATCTTGTCTTGTTGTAGCATTTGCTTTGGCCAGTGGGAGGTATTAGATGTGACACAAGCATAGACTTGAGAAGGTGCCTGTATGTGTCTGTGTGCCTTTTGCTCCTTTGAAGTCCAAACTTATCCTGCTGTGATAGGATAACCATGAGAGCACACCTTAGCTAGCCTGTGGAAGCATGAAGTACATGTGGAGCAGAGCCGAGCAGCCCCAGTCATGCCTCCAGAGGCCACATTAGATCAAGTGGCAGCTGGTTGGCCCCAGGCATGTGAGGGAACACAGACAAGATTCAGGCAAGCACAGCCTAAATTCAGTGAATATCCCAAACTAATGAACTAAACAATTGTTCGTTGCACACTGCTGAGGTCCTATGGTTGTTTGTTACACAACATTATTGTGGCAATAGATAACCGATACAGCAGAGGCTCAGTAAATAACTGTTGAATGTCTACAGTGGATATTGTAGACATTTTACACATATGTCTACAATATCCACTGTAGTGGATATGCAGACGCTCTTTCACAACCTGCTCTGTGTTCCTGATTTGACCATCTGTCCAGCAGTCTTCCCAGTTGGTAAACTGGGAGAAGCTTTAACTTTTTCCTCGTTCTCATTTCCAACTCTCTATTACCTTGCAAACATCTAATGGCCTACTAAATCATCCAATTCCACACTCAAATCTTGGAATCTGTTTTCCCCAGCCCCACGTTTTGAATAGTATTTTGCCTCTATAGCATAATAACTTCCTACTTGGAATCACTGCCAATTATTTCTTCCCACTCTACAACATTCTCCCACTTCTATTAATTTTATTAGCCTCAAAAACCAACATGAATTTAAAAATTGAGGGGTTATTTTGAAAAACTTCTTTCCCAAATTTTCTTTAAAACATCTAGGACATAATTTAAAAAGGAAAAAAAAAAAAAGAAAATATAATCTGAACAAGTTCAATAAGAGGAAAAAAAACAGACATAGAAAACATACTCATACTCTAGACCATGGATTGTTACTGTCTGATGTTAAAATTAATGTATCCTTCCCCATATAAAATGAGATATTAGAATTATATTTTTTAAAATCATAGTGAATTTAACATTATCCCTACGGTTATGTCACTCACTCATTTGCTCTGCTGGGTATGAAATAAAGGGTGAATTTATAGTGACAAATTCCAGTAACATTCAGCCTACCTAGTTGAACTCCAGTCTGCAGTGAGTTTCTGTTACTGAGACTCCATTAATAGTTGGGATGGTAATGAATTATCATAGTGCTTATAAGTTGTGATTTTATGTTTCTTCCCTTTTTGTTTTAATTTTACTCATGGATAAATTTTTAATGTAAGAGATGGGAAGTATAAATGAAAAGTATTTTTCTTTCCAAGGAGTCATGCTTCCTCCTGCCCAGGGTTTTTGTAAATGCAGTTAACTTGTCTACAACTCTTTTCTCCCCACCTGACCTCACTTCTGTTAATTGCTTAAGACTATATTTGGTTACAAATAACAGAACATCTGTTTAGTCAGGAGCTTAAAGAACTAGAGATTTCATTGCCTTTCATAGCAAGAAGCCCAGAACTAGTCAGTTTAGGGCTGGCCTGTGGATCAGTGATGTACTCAAGGGAATTCCGGGTACTTTCTAACTTTCTGATCCACAATCCTTAGCAGACAGGGGTTGTTCTCACAGATGAAACCTGCTGCTCTTCTCCAGGCCTCTCACCTGTGTTTCAGATAGAAAGAAGGGGGAAAGCTAAGAGTGAAAATGCATTTCTCCTTGTAGCTGTTGCCTTTTTATTCAGGAAAAGAAGCTCAACCTAGGGACTTCTGTACCCCATTGCCCCAAAATTTGTCACATGGCCTGTACTCCCTGCAAGGAAGCCTGGGATGTAGACAGCATCATTAAGGGATGACAAAGAGGAAGTAACTGTGAATGGCTTGTGTGTGGTCAGTCTATAGCATCTGCCACAACGCCTACCCCTGACACTCTCACCCTGAATTCTCACTCTTCCTTTAGATCTCAGCCTCGAACCATTCAGACAGTGTGAGTTTTCATATACAGTCATACGCCACATAACAATGTTTTAGTCAACAACAGACTGCATATGTGATGGTGGTTCCATGAGTTTATAATGGAGCTGAAAGATTCTTATTGGCTAGTGATGTCATAGCATAACACATTACCTTTTCTATGGGTTGATATGTTTAGATAGGCAAAAACTTACCACCGTGTTCCAAATTGTCTACAGTATTTAGTACAGTTATATGCTGTACAGGCTTGTAGCCAAGGAACAACAGGGTATTCTGCATAGCCTTGGTGTACAGTAGGTTATGCCATCTAGATTTGTGTAAGTTCACTTACACATTGTTCACGGTGTTTGAACAATGACAAAAGCACCCAATGACGAATTTCTCAGAATGTATTCCCATTGTTAAGTGATGTGTTTCTGTACTCTCATGGCATTAATATTCTTTAATAGCTTTTAAGACAGTTTGTAATTATACATCAATTTAAATAATCATTGGATTAATGTGTTATTAGTACTCCTTTTTTCCAGTTGACTGTAAGCTCCTGGAGGGCGGAATTGTGTTTGATTCTTGCTATTGTATCCCTGAAGCCTAGGTATATATGATGTAGGATCTCTATGAATATTTAGATCTACATTTACACAGCATGGGGGTGTTCAGTGTCAGTAGAAGATAACAATTACCACTCCAAAAGCAAAGTCATAATAAAAATAAAATGTGCCAAACTTGATTTGTATTAAAAATAATGTTAGAAACCAATAACTCGTATGCAATAAGAACACATTAGAAGCACAAAGTAAGATTTATTTCTATTTCTTCTTCAATAGTATCTACTTGCTTGTCTTACTTGTATAGTTTATGAGAAGGGAAAGCCTGGAAAAAATGAAACCCAATGTTTTAAAAGAAAAGTTTAACTTTAAAGAATTGCAATGTTTATCTATTTTTTTCCTCTAAAAAGTTAATTATTGAGGTCTTTAAATCAGCAGCTATATTTATCACACTCTTGTCAAATGTCTTACAAAATGCACAGCCAAGTGAAAAAGTCTGCAGTGCTATACTTTGTTTATCTGTTACATTTCCCTGGCTTTTGTCAAAATCTGTGTCTGCCCATGAGGATGTGTCTCCTGGGATACCATGTACTACGGCAGAAAAAAGATGGAGCACCAAGGCTCAGCCTCTGACTCTAACTGAGGAGCTTCTGCTCACTAACTGCTGCGGGACTCCCCCCACTGCTCTGCCGGGAGCTGGCTTTTGCCTTGATCACCCTAGAGAGGAGTACACAGCTGGGTTCGTTCTTTGCATTTATGTACTTGTCTGGCAAAGCTCCTAAGCTGAGGGAGTAAAATCCTCAAACTACTGTGAAGATTCCATTCCCATTAGTTTTCTGTGTCAATAATGTATTGTGTTATTTCTTTTATTCTTTTGCTTCACCTGAAAGGCTCAGCAAAAGCCCTGTGCTACTGTGTGATGAGTAAACAGGGAAAAATAAAGAATTGATATTATTTAGGAAATTGATTGGAAGAAAAACTTCTCACTGAAGTTCACTTATTTCAGCCAACAGAATTTTAGAAAATACTTATTTCACTTATTCATGGCCCTAAACCTAAACTTGAAAAGATAGCATTGAAAAAATTAAACCTTATGTGAGTTGTACTTTATAGCAAATATGTAAAACTGTAAATGAAATATTAGCAAGTAAATCTAGTAGTGTGCTAAAACAGTAAAGCACAAGATCAAGTATTGTTTATTCTAGGAGTTCTAGAACAGTTGAAGATTAGGGAAGTAAGCAATAGGGAAAAAAGCTATTGATAGATGCCGAAAACACAATTGATAAATTAAATATCTGGATTTGATGAAATCTTTTAGTAAACTAGACATTGAATGACGTAATTTTAAAATGTCTGTCTTCAGCCAATGGGCAACATATTTAACAATGATTTTAACCTTTGATTACCATCAGAGGTTAAAAAAAGGTGCTTACTGTCATGAGCTTTAATTAACTTGTTCTAAAAGCTCTAATTAAAAAAAAAGGACACAGACACCAGATGTAAGATTAAAAGTGATAATGATTTATAGACTATGCCATTATCTGAGGAGAATCTGAGAAAAATAACAGAAAAATCATTAGAACTTAAATTGAATTACAGGACTTATTAAGATAGCTGGTTTCAAAATAACTATTAAAAAATCAATAGCTTTCTAATGCACTAATAATAATCCATTAGAAAAAAGAAAGCGGAAATTTTGTATTTTCATTAGCAACCAAAAATGTTAAATTTATATATATATAATTTATATACAACATATGCAATAATAGAAATGTATATTAGCTTCTATATTATGCATTACGCAATATATAACAAAACTTTAAAAAAAGTGTAGAATCTATAGAAGAAAAATGTAAAAAAAACTATATAAGAAAGCATATTAAAAGCTCAACTACATAGAATATGCATCATGTTTATACCCTGAAAAAAAACTTGATATGCTAACAATTCTTTCCAAAGCTAATTTTGAAAATTAATGCATCTACTGTATTTTCAATAAAAATGTCATCAGAACTTATCCATAGGGGCATTTTAGATTATGAATCAAGAGTTTATCAGGAAGCATATATGCATGTTGATACAATTAAAGAAATAGTCAACAAAGTAGATAGGTCAGGGAAAGCCTAAATATAAATAACATTCATTGTAGGACAAAAGTAATACTTCAAATCTGTAGGGAAATGATCAGTCAATAAATGATTTTTGAACAACATGATAAACATATATGGCATTTAAAAAAGAGACCTCTTTTATATTAGTATATTGTGAATTAATAGTTTTAAATATAATACAATATAAAATATATAACAATATAAAATATCATAATATAATAATATAAAATATATTTATTATATCTAATTATATTAAATTATTGGAGTGGAGATTTAATAAGAACTTCAAAATCATGAAAGTACAGTAAATGAAATTATTCATATTTGCCTACTTTTGGTTTGAGAGAGGCCTTTTTAAGCATAATAACAAAGGGAAAAAGCATGAAAGAAAAGGAAGATGGACATAACAAAATAATATGAAATAGTCTCTGAAAAAATGAACATTTTAACCTGAAATATGAAAAATTTTTGGATTACATGACAGTCAAAAGGTTATAGGCTTTATATACAGTTTCTGCAATTCAGCCGGGCATGGTGGTTCATGCCTGTAATCCCAGCACTTTGGGAGGCTGAGACAGGCGGATCACCTGAGGTCAGGAGTTCGAGACAGTTTTTGCAATTCAATATGAAATTTAAAAATTAAGATTTAAATTTAAAACTATTAATTCACAAATACAAAGGACTAATAAATATATTAAAATATACTAGTAGGAAATGCAAACATAACTAATATTTTAATCTTTTAAATTGGAAAAGATTTTTGTAAAATTGTTAGGAATATGAATAAAGGAATACTCCAATATGTTGGATCTATATATTCTGATTCACGCTGCAATTACTAAAGCTTTCTGAAGACTGATTTAACAGAATGAAGAAAAAGCTTAAGATGGCTAACACTCTGAACAGACAATTTTTCTTCTAAGAATTTATCCTAATAATCATCCGTGTGTGCTGGTTTTGCTGAAACATAGTGATGACAAATTATATATTGTAGCAAAAACTCGAAACACCCCCCAGTGTTTAAGGATGAGGGATTCTTTGAATTATGATACTTTGTAACCACTTGGCATGATCTTACAGGAGAAAGTTTATTACATAAAATATATCTTATTTCATTATGTAAAACAAAAATAAAATTGCATATGCTATAGGACTATAATTATGAAGATTCTATGAATAGAAAGAAAGTCTCGGCATGAAATAATGCCTAATAATTGACAACAGTGCTTGGGCAGTGAGATGAGGGTTGATTTTGCATTTATTTTTCTTAAACTATTTTTCTGTAAATTGCTAATTCTCTTTAATAAATATGTAATATTGTATTATTTAAACTATACTTTAAAATGTGATCAGAAAAACACTGGAGTTATGCAGGTAATATTCCGTAAGTTATTTTTCTTAAAAAAAAAAAAGGTGGCTTAAGTTCTTACCTAAATGAACAGTCTCAAGAATCCTTTCAGGATCTTTCTGGACTCATCTGCTTAATCAGAATGTTAGTAATTTGCATTTTTTCTATTGCTGTACTCATCAACTGTTTTATATACTGCGGTCTTTGTTTTCATCTGCTTCATCTTCATTTTTCAGTCATTGACATTTATTGAAGCTGTGCTATTTTCAAAATGCTGAGGAAGGATTGGGAGGAAATGAAGCAAAGAATTTTTATCCAGGTGTAGAGAGAAAAAAATAAAGGAAAGATGCAGACAAAAAATGATGAATGTTTCCAGACGACGTGTGGGTCCAGACAGACCCTGGCAGAAAGCCCAGCTCTTGGAAAACTGGCCCTCGCCCCAGGATTTGTAAACAGCACACAGTCATTGATGAAGACGCAGGAGAGGTGAAGAATCTGCTTTGGCCATCTCAGCAGCACTGCCTTGCTGCCCTTAACCCCAACCCACTGAACTGGCTGATAATAATCTATTCCAAATACCCTTAACATCTTTCCAGGTTGTAAAGATATTACAGATGTATCAAGACAATTAGGACTTATAAGAAGTCTGAAGAAGGCAGAAGCAAATAGCCAAACAAATGTGAGTTCACTAGCACCTCAGGGCAGAGATAATTCCACCTGTGACAGGAGAAGGCCTTTCAACAGAAGTCTGGGCTCGTGGTGACAGACCCCTAGTATCCTCCAGCAGACCCCTTGGTGGATAGCTGGAACTATTTTTTGAAAGCCATACTCTGTATTACCTAAACTCCAGCCCTCTTACATTCCGTATTGGCACAGTCCCGAGGACTAAGTTTGTTTTAATTCTCCACAGTCTTTCCTGTTCAAGGAGTAGGTAACTAGAATGAGCACATTCCCATTTTAACATACAAATGGGACCTGGGAGATAGAAAGATGTCCATATTGTTCATACCTCAGTGTGATTTTAATTAGTTGCTCTTCTCTTGGTTCGACTCAACTTACTAAATTGGATTGGCTGTGAAGGGAATGGAGCAGTAATTTGGGATCATGCATTTGTGAGGCAGGATTGGGGAGCACCTCAATGCAGACTCCAGCTGGTTATAGCATTATTGGAGGGAAACCATCAAAAATGAAGGGGATAGTATCCGTGCCTTCTTTGCATTCTACCTGAAGTTTTAGGATGACAGTGTCCTAACTGGATCATTGAAAACCTATGGTGGCTTTAATTTGGCAGGTAATCTAGCTGAATCTTTAACACATTAACTTCCAGACCCCTCATCATTCCAGCTGGGAAAAGAAAGGAACTTCAGGAACAAATTTAAATAATGAAATTTGTTAAATGATGAAAATTCCAATGAAGTTTTCTATTTTATTGGCTGGGTGTGGTGGTGGCTCATGCTTGTAATCCCAGCACTTTGAGAGGCCAAGGCGGGCAGATCACCTGAGGTCGAGTTTGAGATCAGCCTGGCCAACATGGTGAAACCCCGTCTCTACTAAAAAATACAAAAATTACCTGGGCATGGTGGCAGGTGCCTGTAATCCCAGCTACTAGGGAGGCTGAGGCTGGAGAATCACTTGAACCTGGGAGGCAGAGGTTGCAGTGAGCCGAGATCGTGCCATTGCACGCCAGCCTGGGTGACAAGAGCGAAACTCTGTCTCAAAAAATAAAAAGTTTTTGGATTTATCTTCCTAGCTTATCTTTGAAGAGCCCAGCTAAGTTGTTGCGCTAACTCGTATTTCAAACTCAGGGCTGCATTCATTTTGGTTCTCATCAGGAATTCTAAAGGCACTCAAAACTTCCCTTTGCCTCGCTGGCACTATTTAGAAAAGTATTTGAGTTATTTGTTGGGTTTTCTTTTGTTTAAACATTTTCAGAGTCAGACAAATCCTTTTATGAAAACATATTAATTATTCAAGTGGATGTTTCTCTACAGTAAAATAAAATTAATAAATCATACAAAGTGGATATTTAAGCTTATGCTCCTAATCTCCTCACATGCCACTTAATATGCACATGAGGCTTTTAAAAATTAGTGTCTCAATTCTATTCTACAGTAGAGAGAACAGAGGTGTTACCAGCATGACTGTTCAACACTCTCCCCTTGGGAGCTCAGGCAGCTGTGTGATTTGTGAAGGTGAATGCTCATCAGTCCATCTATGGTTTAGGGCACTGGGCTGAGCTGTAAAAGCAGACTATCATTGCAGATTATTTTTTATTATCTGAAATAATGGCAATAAAGAGGAAGGGAAGGTGAAGAAGCCTAGCACTCCTAGAACTATGAAAAAGCTATGAGGCTCTGGCCTGAAGGGGAGACCCTGTTAATATGAAGAAAGAATCTCTAATCATCCAGTTGGAGGATTCAAGAATACTAGGTGTTTTTCATGCTCCAGGAAGAAGGTCCCTGCCACTGATGATCTCATGACCAGAGGAAAGGAAGGTGCTATGTAGACCTTCTATATAAAAGCACAGATTGGAACCATGCTGAGAGCCCAGCTTTGTTATAGCCAACACATACATTTGTGATGATTTATGTGGGGAAATAGGATACACTCAGAAAAAATCTGGCACATATTTTTCATGACTTCAAAATCTCAAAAAGGAAACTGAAGGACCACATTCCTTGGTGATTCTTTTTTCTTTTTTTTGGTCATGTTTTTCATGTTGATAAAAAGGTAAAATGTAGAATGTAGTTAACTTTAATCAAGTAGATAAAGGATGCAAACTAGAGGTGGGGTGAGGCTGTGCATGATTCCATCTATGTAAATCAGTCAAGGATTTACACTGGAACTGCAAAACTTGATTCCATTGGAAAAGTGTGAGTAGACTCTGTGGGCATCAGGCAAGCAGAGCTCCACCATGAGAGGGGCTCAGGCATCAGGCTGCAGCTCTGGGCAAGAACCCTGTGAGGCACAGCCAGATTTGGGTCTCCAACTCAACCCTTGATTCCAGAACTGCAGCTGTCTCTTACAGAGAAGACTATCCTGCCACTTCTATTTGTATGACCTTGTAACCCTAAGAAGGCATTTTTAAAAAGCAAATAGGCAATAAAGAAATGATACTTCTATGTAAGTAGTGCACATGCAGTAGTGAGTTTTGTGATCATTATACATTGCTTTGTATGTGATTTGCTTTTAAGTTGTTGAAAATGAGAATCTGATATATAAGAGAATTTGACTTACCAGATTTGCAGTTTTGATTATAACATTTAGGAGGAATTAATGAATTAATTTTGTAGTCAATGTTTGGATGCTCAGGAGAACCTCATTCACTGAATTTATCAGTTTAATTCTCAGGAGGTTGAAATGCTTTAAGATAATTTGTATGCTAAATTTAGAAGTTTTGATTTATTATTTTTACAAGAGCTAAGTAAGTCCTGAGAAAGATTTTGTTTCTTCTATTTGTAAGTCTTCCTGTTAGAGATTTGAAGATTTTAAGAAAGCTAGACGTGTCCAATTTGTGAGTATAGTTTGAAATGCTTAGAGGAATTTAATCAAGTTTATAAATATTGTTTACATTTTTAAAGATTATTTGATTTGTTAAGCTTATTAAAAAATTGTGACTAATCGAAAATATGTAAGATTGATTTGATTGTTTGAAAAGGTGTTCAAATATTTAGTTGGAAATATTCTATCTCGTGTTTAAAAATTAATTGAGCTATAGTCAAAAGACAAAGGAAAATGAATGTTTAACACTTTAACACATACAAACTAGATTTATAAAAAACTTCCATGATTTATAAGACATACACAAAGGCTAAAATACACTGTGACTTCAGCAAATTGAATATCAGTTAAAACTCACACAGGTATAAGAGTATTTTTCAATGAACATAGTCTCATTCAGATATTAAACAAATGATGCTCTCTCCATGTAAGGATGGTGACTTTGGGACATAAAGGATTGGAAATGAATGTTTTGGGGATGGAATAAAAGAGAACATTTGGGATTTCTGGACCACAATATGCAATATCCAAATGACCGACTACTGGTAGACTGGGTGTATATTTCCAAAGATAGAAATAATGCTGAAAAGCATTTAGCAAGAGATTTGCTGACCCAGTCAGGACAGTTTTAAACTACAGTCTTTAGGAGGAAGAATATAAATGTTTTACCTTGTAGCCATTGTACTTAATGTAGAAGGAATCCAGGAGGAGGCTGAGACAGGAATGGACATGTATAATGGATATGATTGTGATACTACAGAGCATAATATTAATTACTATTAACTGATATTTTAGTGGTTGTCAGGCAGTAAGCTAGGGGTTTTTCAAATCTTTCCTCTCTCTCCTTCCAATAGTATTCTACAAGGTAAGTTTCATCATATCTATTTTATCAGTTGAGGAAACTGGAGGCCCAGATGGTGCCTATGTTCCCACAGCTAGTAAGTGGTAGAACCAGCACCGGAACCCATAGCCTGGGCTCTTTCCTATACTCCATTCTACTGCCTAAGGCTAGGAGTAAGGTTTTTAAAGGGCATGCTCATACAAAGGACATGAAAGGCACTCAACATGGAATCCCAAATATTAAACATAGTGATAAAGCTGAATTGGAAATTAGATTAAGGATTACACAAGAGAAGGGCAGGGGATCAGGCCCAAGGCTGCTTAGACAAATTTCCTTGCGCAGTTCATATGCTGTATTAAAACTCATGCTTATGAGTATGTCTCAAGACCATCACTAAAGCACTTCTTCACCCTTGGTGCTCCTCATCCAGAGAGCCTCATATTTCCCCTTTCACTGAGGTGGAATTGAAGACTATGAAGGCGGTAAGAGGAAAGTTTGGGGCAATGTAAGCCAGTTCCCCAGTCTGTCTCACATAAATAGGACCTCACATCCACCACTGCACACTGTTATTTTCCCGTGTCTATGGCATTTTAACACGGTATGAACAATCATACAACTACTGTGGATGCAGGACTTGGAGGGCTGGGTGGAGGGTAAGTTTCTGCTAGTTTCACCTCAGGAAGGACAAATAAAGGGGAGAGTGCACTTCTTGCTGCTAGTGAGGGGTGTTAGACAAAAATCCAGGGGGTTCACAGCAGTTAGGCCAGAAAAGGGCTCATAAAATGGAGGAGGTGCTTAATATTGTCATCTCTCTGAGTTTCCAGTATGCCTGGGTAGACTGGAGGTATGATGGAAATGATAAGCACCTCCTCCAATAGGAAGTAGTTTTCTGGGGCACAATACCTGTTGCAGGTGGCAGGGTGTGGGTCAGGTATCCTGTGGGGTTCAATCAACTGGAGTGTGGAAGAGGTAAGTGTGAATTAGAAGCCATGGTTATTCTAGAACAGGGGGTTCTGAATCAAAAGCATTCTATTTTGTAACAAGCTTTTATGGTAGGCAGAAATTTGGCCCAGTTTTTCTTTTGCATCAAGGGACAGCATCATAGGTGTGCTTTAGGGTCTGCTTGAGGCATTGGGTCTGGTTTTCAAATTTTGGCTGATGTGTGCAGAAGAGAAGCATGGTTAGTTTGCTCACAATGCACACATTTTAATGAGTACCTATTCCGTGCCAGACACTTGGATAAGTGCTGGGAACAGGAAACCCAACAAGGGGTCCCTGTTTTCATGGAGCTTGCAGTCTAGTGAGCAGGGAGGTGTGGGAGAGATCAACAAGGTACAGTCACTTACAACACCATGGGATAAATGCTGTGGAAATATAAGGATGCCTCAGCTAGACTTGCAGGTCAAGGGAAGCTTTTAGTATAAGCAGTGAGCTAAGTCAAAGAGGACAACAAGGTCACTAGGGAGGATGCCAGTCCTACAGCAGGTGGTGCTAGACAGGGTGATGGTAGTAAGGTAACTCAGTATTAGTCATCTCCTTTTAAGAGGACCATTAACAAATGAAAATAACCAGTGGAGATGAATGCGGATGGCAAGTTTGAGGAACCAGGGACAGTTAACCAGAGGGCAGATGCTTCAAGATAAATATAAGCTTAATATCTTATCCTTATACTTACTGGGAAGTCTGCTACAGGGAAGAGGCCTGAGACCAGTAGGAACAGTCCAAAATCAAAAAGGCAGATTTCATTTCAAGAAAAGGAAGAATTTTGTGATGATTTAATAATTTATTGAATTTAACAAATGGGAAAAGTGGAGTAGAATATTTAGCCAAGTTTGGTACTCTTACAATGGCCCTGTTTGGAAAGTTGTGGGGTTGAATTTTTATTTGGGTGGAAAATTGTCAGAAAGGCCTGTAATATTTTCTCTTGTGTGATAGAACTCTTACATTGCTTTTCTGTCTCCAATGACCGTTTTCCTTAAATGAAATATCATCCAAAAGCCACCCAGAGCATGAGCATGTAGGCAGATGTCTAAGGCACATTAAAGCAAATTGCATGGGTCTCCAAGCTGTGAAGGGTGGAGAGTGGGGGGACAATGCTAAAAGAAATTGTTTATAATCACTCTTGCAAGGTCAAAATAGAAACCTCATTGGCATCATAAGGATTAAATGAGATAACGGATCGGAGGGAACATAAATAAAAGCTCTCATTATCAATTTTGTTAACATAAAATCTCCTTTCTAGTTTCCAAATGGTGAATATTAATAAATTATTATGAGTCTTCCCAACCAGGGTTCTTGAAGTTGATTAAAAAACAAAACTCCACGTTCATTTCCCTGTGCCTTGCTGCCCCTCATCCTCTTTGTCTTTTTCCTCCTCTTCTTTTCATCCTGTTCCATTCTGTCTCCTCTTTCTCTTTTCTCTCCCCTTCCCTCCTCTCTCCCTTATTGCCCTCTCTCTCCTTCTCCTTCTTCTTTTACCAGGAAGTCTTTCCCAAATCCCCAAGCGTAGTTCTCTGCTCTAACTCTGCTCCCTCTGCATGGCATTGATTGCAGTAGATTATATGCTGTTAGTGACCTTGTTAATCTCCAAATGACTGAGAGCACAATGGTAAAGGCAATGTCTTACTGTCTCAGAATATGGCACACAGTAAGTGCTCGATAGTGATTTGACGGATGGATGGATGAGGAAAAAGGCCATTCCCTTCATTGCCATCTAATTTTATTTCCTCTTACCATTCTGTCTCTTTGATCCCTGGCTTGTCATTTTCTAACCTCTATTCTCAAGTTTCTTGTCAGGCATTCCAACTAATCATTATATTTTCACATCAAGTTCAACATATTCTCATTTCCTTCCAGGCAACTCCTCAACTCATCCCTTGATTCAATTGTGAATTCACTTCAGTTGAATCAGTCTGTCATTGACCCAAAGCACTTTGCAACATTTGACTTCCATGCTTCTGTCATACAACTTCTACCTGAAAGTTCATTTCTTTCCTTTTCTTTCATCAGCTTCTTTAAAAATTTTATCTACTCTTCAAGGCCCAACTCAATTGCCCTGTTTTGAGGTCTTCCTTGATCATTTATCACTGCTGGGCAGGATGTCCCTCCTCTTGTCTCCTGTAGTATATATCTGTATAACCCATGTGAAACATTTTACTTAATACTTTATATTTTAGTTACCTCTGAATCAGTCTTATATGCCCACATATGTAGCCTTTTGAGGGAAGAAACAAGGCTGTGAGTTAAGAAACATCACCTTACTTTGACGGCATCAACACTTGATAGACTGAATATCTTTGTCTAAGTTTGATATGTTTCTGTCTCATGATCCTCATTCTAATTCAGCAACAATAATAGTAACAATGTCTTGTGCTTGTACCATGTGCTTTTATGTTGAGAATTATTCTTTATTAGTGTCCAATTGAAACTATGACTTCTGCCAGTTTTTAAAAAAGTAACACCCTTGACCATTCAGGACACTGCAGGCTCCCAGGAGTAGGGAGAAAATGTGGCGAGTGTAATGGGGTAGCTCCAGAGAGGAGGTGGGCATTGAACCTCTCTAGGAAAGGTCCTGAAATCTAAATGACCCGTCTAAGACATAACGAACTCCATTTTGATCCACATCAATGCTGACATTGGAAAAGACAGGGCCAGTTGTGGCCAATGGGCTTCTAGTGAATGGCCACTCATAGCATCACGGCAGTGAATGGTAATGGGTTTCCAGGGCCATCTGAATTAGTGCAAAGGATCCTGGAATTTAATTCCCCCTCTAGGTGGAGTGAGGAAGACTGCTTTGAGATAAACCATGCGATTCCAGTACAGCCAAAAAGGTAAAGTTCAAGGACAGACTGCAGATCTAATAAAGACTGGGAAAGCAGGATATTTAAATTGGTAGCTAAATATGGCTGGGACAGAATGGGTAGACACCAGAGTTCAGAACAAAGCTTTTGTGATTTATGCATGTTTTTATTCTAGTTTCCTCTTTTACTTTATCAGGTCTCTCAGAGAACTCAATTCCTCTTTTGCCCTCAATCATTACTCTCTCTGGGCAAGTATATTTTTTGGTCTCAGGGAGACCATCCCCATTTGGAGTCTGAGTGAGCAACCATTACCTTTCATTTTCTGAAATTATACTTGCCTCTACCAGGTAGAGAAGCAGTGACAGCAGGGCAGTGCTTGCCTAAGCCTCCCTGTTGCTCCCGTTGCTATGTGCATGGTTTCAAATCAGGTTACCTGTAGCCCATTCCCCAGCTCCCTGCAGGGCTTGGGGATTGCCTCCCTTCCCCTGCTCCCTTCTTAGATTCTGTTCCACAGTGCTTGCCAGAACATCACAATAGAACCAGTAACTGTCACCAACTCCTGAAAACGGGGCTGAGGGGAATGAGGGCATTGAGGGGGGAGTCATCACCTCTCTGTGTCCTTCATCTTCAAATTTCATGAAACATCATATATACCTTTTAGTTTTACAATTGTAAAGAATTTTTAAATTCCAAGTTAGAGAAATTATAGAGTTTCAATAGCTAAAATCCCTGGTATTTGTTTTGGAGTTTAGATAGAGGTAAACCTGATGTTATTTACCTATATTTGTCTCAAAAATGTTTTTAGATTCTAGGTAACCACGGGCTTCAAAAAATAAATTTTTTTCTGAATGAGATATCTCTTCCCTCCCCTCCCCTCCTCTCCCGACCCTTTCCCACCTCCCGCTTTTCTTCCCTTTCCTCCCTTCTTCTCTCTTCCCTCCCCTTCCCTCCCCCTCCCTTTTTTCCCTTCCCTTGTCTCCTCTCTCTTTCTGCCCCCACTGCACCATTTCCAAGAAAAATCTGCCGCTGAAGTTTTTTCTCTGCATACATTTTGGTTCTAATAGGAGATTTGGCAAAGTTTACCGAGATAGTTTGACCCAACTATTCCTTTAAAAATCCTTTAAAATGAGGATATAGCTTTTTTAAAATTCATTTTATTTGATGTAGTAATTCTACTTATTGGGATCTATCCTAAGAAAATAATCAAGAAGGCAAAACAAAATGATCATATGTAAATATTTTTAGGTATTAATTATAATAGCAAAAATCTAGAAATCACCTAACTATACAATAGGTGAGAAATGACTACATAAATAATAATAACATATTCACATAATGGAATAATATGAAGCTATTAATATTACATTTCTGAAAACCTTCGAATAACACAGGGAGGTGTTATTGATGTCTTTTATTAATACCAATGGAAAAATGTAGGTTATAAAATTATATAGAAAGTGTAATAGTCATAAAAGAGAAATTCAAATGTTAGCAGGTGCTGCTTTTGGTAGATTAAGGGGGATTGGATTTTTGTGCTCTTCTTATTTCCCAAGTCCTCTGCAGTGAACAGGTTTAGTTTTACAATCAGGAAAACCACATTGCTGTTAGTTTTAAAGACTTGATTCAAAGGTTGTCTGCTAAAAATTCAAGGAATATACAAACAGCTAATTTAACCTTTCTTCTAAGTCTGCATTTCCATGCTGGAGAAAGGAGAGATAACTTACAGGCAGAGAACTTAAAGTCTCCTTTCTTTCTAACACATTCTTGGGAGAGAATGGATGACTACACATGCAGGAAATACATTCATCGGAGGGCCTGAGGGGATGAGTTTATAGTGTGCTCACCAGGCTGAGCAAGGAAAAACAGAAGGAGCACTTGGCAGACGTGGAGACAGAGACCTGAAGTCTCATCCCTAATTCTACCTTGAACTCTAATCTTGAGCATGCCATTGATAACCTCCCTGGGCTGTATTTGTATGTTGGAAACACGGTGACATTCCCTGATGCTGTCATTTCCTAGAGCTCTGGCACCCGAGACCTTTTGATCTGACTGAGCAGGTATCACAGAGGGTCAGGGCTCTGAGATAGTTACCTAGAGAAAAACAACAATGGAGTTGAAATCTGGCTCTCTGCCCAATTCACTGTGAATACGCTGACTCTGATGCCCACCCCTAAACTTCTAAGTTCCAGAGGAAACATCAGGGCTGCAGAACATGTTTTCTGTGTAAGCCAAAAAGAGAGAGCTGTCTGCTGGTGCTCCATCAGCTACTGAATGCTCCAGCTCACACTGACTGGCAGGTATTCCTTGGTCAAGTCCCCAGTGCAGTGAAAAAAAATGAAAAAAGAAAAAACCCAAAAATCTTCTCCTCTAATTTAGGGAGCATCATGAGAGCTTGTGTAAGGCTGAAATGGCATCAGGTTTCACTACCCTGATATTCTCTTATATATCATGCTATCGACTTCTTTAAGTTTAAGGAAACTGTCGTGAGATTAAAGGAGCATGTCAATGCAGAAAGATTTACAGGTGTACTTCACTATCAGCAAATCGAATACTTGAAAATCAGTGTAGCACATAAGATAAATTTGCAAAATAATTCATTTCACTACCACTTTGAATAATTGGTTTACCATCTGCATTTAAAATCTAAACTGATTTTCCACAATTTGCTTTGCACACAGCATAGTAAGCACATAAGAGCTGCTTTACACACAATATAGTAAGCACAAGAGAGATGAATATGGAACTAATAAATCAGCATTTGGACACCACTGCAAAGGGTGGAAAAGAAGATTTCCCTGATTTTAAAAGTGTTCATTAACTATGGAAGCTGAAAAAGACTTCAAATAAATTGCAAGTTATAAACAGTCTTTATGCAAAGAGGGTTAGTGGTTTGGAAATATTTTTGAAGTTTCCTCCTAGCTCTTTGGGTTTCTTGCATTCAGTTATTTCAGGTAGAACATCAAAAGAATCCATTTTTAAATCACAGTGGTAGATGTTTTAAACATACTTTCACATCCCGGGTAAACATTTAACCCCTGTGCACACATAGACATACACACTGGAGATCTAAGATACTCACAAAAGAGATAATACCAGTAGACCTGTGCTTCAATAATCAGTTTTCCAGCCTGCTGCCTGAAGAGCCATTCATTCCAGAATACCAGCCCCATTGTTTGAAAATGCCAACGTTTTCACTTTCAATCAGCTTCGGAAACCCTAACCTGTTGGTTGCAGGAAAGGAAGACCTCTGGAATGCCTTTGCCAAACATGTTTCTCTGTGAATAGGGACAAGCCAAACACATAAATTTTACATTGCAGGAGAAATTTAGAAAACCTTTTGGGTAAGCTCCCTGGATCTCTACCTGTGGAATTCCTAGCATCAGAGTAAACTGAATTAGAATTCTGAGTGTCTTATGATACTGATGAAATGCTCTTTCACATCCAAAAAAAAAAAAAAAAAAAAAAAAAGACAAAACGGAGAGTTGCAGTAGGAGCAGAAAGTCCCAGAATCTTCTAGGTGTACTTAAAACATGAAAGCAACAAGAGACTGTCTGATAGAATAAAAAGGCTGGAGGAATTTTCAAAGCCCCATCCAGGGTCTAGTCCTTTGACCAAGCCCTAGGTATTGTCTAAGGGTAAAGGGGAGAAGGAACATATGGAAAGGAGCAAAGCAGAAGTTGAAAGTGTCAGGAAGATGAGTGGAGAAGAGATGAAGAAAGGAGAGTTAAATGAAGAAAAGGGTGTGTGTTGAAAGGAAGGGAGATTAGTGATGGGTAAAAAAGAGGAGAAAAAAGTTGAACTAGATAAGATGAAGTTCCCTATCAACAACAGACTCAGTTGACTATCAGTTAAAAAAACCCCTCAGAACACAGGTTCTGAGGCTGGACCCATAATCCAGCCCCAAACCTCATAGCAATGCCACGGTCCTCTATGAGCACTTTCTTGCCTTTTCACAAAGGCTAACCTCACCTATCAAAGGCCACAGCCGTCATGGAGTAGATACTGGCGAAGACAGCAGCGATGGGAAAGAAGTTGTGGAACTTGCAGTAGAACAGGCCGTAGTACCATTCGTTGTGGACAGCATAGGTGAAGTTCACCACTGTATTGAATGCAGCCATGGAGGCCTCTGCGAAGGCCAGGTTCACCAGGAAATAGTTGGTCACTGTCCTCATTCTTTTGTGGGCTAAGATGATCCACATCACTACTACGTTGCCCACTACAGAAGTCACCACGATGACCGTGTAGGCAGCTGCCCAAAGGACAATTTGCCAGGCTGGTTGCACGAACTGATTGGGTTCCGAGATGTTAGTGGAGATGTTTGGGGAGAGGTCTGAGTCCACCGGGAGGACGTTATCCATTTCGAAGCTAGGCGGTAAAGCCCTGCTATCTGTACACACCACCCCCTCTGCAGCTGAGTCCTGTAGCTGGCGCCTAGTCCTGTTTAAGCCAGACAGAAGGGTGGAAGGCTCTTTCTGGGCAGCACTCTTTTCGAAAGCTGAACTGGCGCTCAGAATATAAACGCTTCTGAATGCACTGCCTGCCTGGCCGCGGTGGCTCTGAATTCCTCCACTTTCAAGCCTCAGGAGGCATTTGAGTTCAGAAATCTGGAGACAGCATCTTTCTTGAATTAAACTGAAGAAGGGAAAGAAATTCCACCAGTCACCGTTCTAGGAACCAAGAGACCCCCGCCTTTATGCACCTGCTGCTGCCTGCAACTCCTATTTCCCCTTCTTGCTCCGGGAAAGGCAAAGTCCTGTGCTGCGTGAGGATTTAGGAGCGCAATGGGGGCCCATTGCAGCGCGACCTGTAAAAGTTCTGAGTTTATGGCCAGGATTCTGGAGCTCCGTGTCCAGCTGGAGATTTTTTCCTTCGCTTCTGCTGCCGCTGCCACCTCCTGCAGTTTCGCGGGCACCTCTCCATTCGGGTTGCTCAGCTCGGGAGTTAGCTGCGCACGAGGCTTTTATAACCCGCTGCAGAGACGTCACCGGGAAGGGGCAGTACCTGGGGCTGCGTACTCCCCAGTCCCGGTGCGCAGCGCGGCAGCTGCGCCAGCTGTTGGCAGCTGTCTCACTCCGCCGCAGCTACCACGCCTTTTGCTGCTTGCTACTTGCCGTGGGAGCCTGCGAGCCGGGAGCCCCACGCGCTCCGCGAGGGGGCAGTAGGCGGCCTGGAAGTAACTGAGACAGATGCAGTCCGCAGCTGGAATCGCGGTCGCCCTAGGGGTGTTGGAGGGGAAGGAAGGATTTGGGAAACAGCTGGAGCGGGCTTCCAGGGAGGGAAGCCCAGAGCCCTGCGAGAGCCCTGCGACAGCTCTGCAGAGGAGGCCTGCCTGTGGCAATGGGAAACCGGCAAGTGTGGGGGCGACGTGCCAGCGCTGCGCTTCGGGCCGCGCTCCAGCTACAGAGAAGAGAGAGGCGACGACTCCCTGGTCCAGGTGTCCCGAAAACAACTTTCCTGAGACTGTGTTTAGGAAACACTCCCGCAAAACATCTATCCGTTCCCGGGCGAGCCGATTCCCCTGGGAAGTGACAGACTCTAAGCTTTGAGGACACTTTCCTCAGCCACCCTGGTGACATGGCCCCTCGTTCCAGAAGCTCCATTTGAGCCCTCCACCTGACGCCTCTGCAGGAGCCTCTGCTCAAGCACTGGGGACCGGGCTGAGCTCCCTGCGAAGCTTGGTGAGCGCAGGAGCCACACTCACAGGCAGCATGCCGCGCAGACGCGCGGCTCTGGGCTCTCCGCCAGCACCCACTGCGGCGCTGCGTTTGCCTCCTGGGGACCTGGCAGCCTCCGCCTCCGCGCCTGCCGAGCCTGCAACCCAGAGCCGGGCCCGGGGTGGCATCGGTGGTTCTTCTCCCTGTTCCCCTTCCAGGTTTGCATAGGGGCTGGAGGACAGGTCAGCCTGCCTTCTCTCGCCATCTCCGTCCTGCCTTGCCCTCTTCTGATTTTGAGGCCTCGTATCTCAGTCCAAGACCACTTTAAACGGTAGAACTGGTGCCAGGCAGTGGGAGGAGGCAGGGGAAAGGCTCGACAGTCCGTTTGAACCCTTTTGGAGAAGGCGAGAGGGGCCGAGCTCCGCAGCGTGTTCCCGCCAGACTGCTGCAGGCCTTTCGAGTTCCGCGGAAAACTGAATCCCGGGAGACCTCAGGGGCCCATCTACCCTTGTGCCTGTCCCCTCCTTTCACTGCGGGGACTCGGAGCTGTGGGACGCGAGCGCAGACGGGCAGTAAAGACTCGCGCGCAGGTTGGAGTTGGCGCAAGCCCGCGACCTCCCGGGAGCGGCGTTTACGCACTGGTACCGCGAGCACGCAAAGCGTCTCTCGGGAAGCGCTTTAAGGCTGGGAAATTTACTGCACACTTAATGCCAGGCTAAATTTGGATTCCACGCCGGGGCGGGGAATCTGCCAGTTCACTGTGGTTTTGTCAGAGCATGGGATTTTAGCGTATATACGAACCGCACCTTGCTTTGCCAGGTTCTCCTAGGCACCCGGAAACACTGTATAGAAAACTCCAGCGATGTCTTGAAGAGAACAGTGCCGCTGTATTTGGAGCGGCTGCACAGGAGGTCTTCTTTGTGGAACGGAATGTCTCCTCCACCTTGGATCTCTCCTTGTGGCTTTCACCATCTCAAAGAACTGACAGAGAGAGGGAGGAAAAGGGAAAGGGGGCGGTGAGCGGGGGAGGGGGGCGGTAGAGGGGGGGGAGAGAGAGAGAGAGAGAGAGAGACAGAGAGAGAGACCTTCTCTATCTTTAATTTTCCTTCCAAGCTGTTTAAAGTTATCTTTTCTTTCTCCCTGTCCATTGGAGCCAGGTTGATGTTTTCAAAAGAAACTTTACTCAGTGGTTAGGGGAGAAAAAGAAATCTAATCGAATAAAATCTAAATATGTAATATGTAATAAAAGCTAAATATAAAATAAATATGAAATAGCTAAAAAATAAACATTGATCCATTTAGCCTCCATTAGTACAGCAAGTTGATATTTTGAAGTAGGTACTGTGCTGGGCACTGAGGCTGGGGGTGAACGAGCACTTATAGTATGGTGAAAGAGAAAGAAGCAGCAATTAACTAGACAAAAAGGGCATCTTATGATGACCAAAGGGACTAAGCCCTGAGTGAGGGGAGAAGATAGAGGCCACCTAACCAGACAATGAGGGGTATCCATACAAATGGAAGAAAATCTCATCCACGAAGAAGCCTGAAGAATGAGTTAGGATGGGAAAAAGTTGAGGAAAGAAGGCGAATATTTTAGGGGAAAGTTTTATAAGTCAAACCTTGTCACTCTGCTTAAAGTACCACAATGACTGCCCACCTATGAACCTACAGGTCAGAGCCCGCCGGGGTGGGATCAGGAGTTCTCTCTGTTCCCCTTCCAGGTTTGCATAGGGACTGGAGCTCAGGTCAGCCCGCCTTCCCTCCGCGTTTCCATCCTGCACAGCTTCAGGGCTAACTCTGAGGACTCGTGTCCCAGTCCAAGGCCACTTCAAATTGTGGAACTGGTGCCAGGCACTGGGACACCTCCATTCCTTACCCTGGCCTTCGGGTAGGGGTATTTGCACCGTGGTGTGTTGATGAGTCTGGCTTGGGTTGCTTTCCTTTCTGCTCTGGGTTTTTCATGGCTGGTAGCCGTATCTTAGGAGTACTTAGGACTTGTCAAAGTTAGTTTCTCTTCTTAAAAAAAAAGCATATTCATGATGGGTTGATGGGTTCACAATTGAGAAAAGAAAGTCTCAGCTATACAGTAGCAGAAGGTGTTTTTGGTTCAGACCCATGATATGAGGAGAGATCTTATCTAGCATCACCCATCGATAAAGTAATGAATTGCCCCACTACAACTTTGCGCAAATGTATAGATAAATTTCTACACATGCTATTTCCCTCCAAGAGCTGATGTTCTTTTGTTTTCTTATCCTTTTCCCTCCTTGGTTCCTCTTTTCACTGAACATCTTCCTTGACACCCAACACAGAACCACCCATCTTAAAGTAAATCCTGTTAACAATGTAGTATAAATCCTTCCTTGTTTGTCCAGACTCTTTAATATTCTCTAGACAGAAATACAAACGTAAGTAATATGCACACATGTAAATGCAAATATAGGACTTTCATTGTTGTCTGCATTTTGTTTTTCTCAGTCAGAGTCAACAGGTGTAGATTTAACTCATTTTTTTTCAATGGCTAAATATTATTCCTATGTTATGGATACACCATAATTTATACATTCAATTCCCTCTTCATGAAAATAAACTTTGTTTCCAGTTTTTGCCACTAAAGGCAATGTAACAATAAACATTCTCTACATCCTGGTGTTTTCTTTCTATGGGAGTAGATTCAAAGTGGAATTGCTGGGAAGTGGATTATATTTATATTCCTATGCATATGCATATATATGCTATGTGTTTCTATTTTTATTCATTTATGTTTTAAAAGTTTAAAAGTTTTATTTCTTTGAATTATTTACTACATTTTGTAGAAATGACTAAGAGCCTATACCAACTTTATATATTACTTTTTAAAGCAAAAACATGAATTGTTTGTAATTTGCCCATGTATATGCACATACACAGACACCAGCATGCATTTTAAAAATCTTTGGTTTTGGGTTCAGGAATAATATGTGTAGGAGTAACTGTGCATCACAGGGATTTGGTGTATAGATTATTTTGTTATTTTTTGATCCTCACCCTCCTCCCACCCTCCATTCACAAGTAGACCCCAGTGTCTGTTGTCCTTTCTATGTGTCCATATGTCCTCAGCATTGAACTCTCACTTATAAGTGAGAATATGCAGTATTTTGTTTTCTGTTCCTGCTTCAGTTTGCTTAGAATAAAGGCCTCCAGCTCCATCCATGTTGCTGCAAAGGACACGATCTTGTTCTTTTTTTTTTTTTTTAAGGCTGCAGAGTATTCCATTTACACGGTTATATATACCACATTTCTTTATGTAGTGTGCCATTCATAGGTATTTAGGTTGATTCCATGTCTTTGCTACTGTGACTAGTTGCTTCAATAAACATATCAGTGCATGTGTCTTTATGGTAGAACAATTTATATCCCTTTGGGTATATACCCTATAATGGGATTGCCAGGTCAAACGGTAATTCTCTTTTAAGTTCTTTGAGAAATTGCCATACTGATTTCTACAATTACTGATCTAATTTACATTCCCACCAGCAGTGTATACATGGTCCCTTTTCTCTGAAATCTTACCAACATCTTTTACTTTTTGACTTCTTAACAATAGCCATTCTGACTAATAAGAGATGGTATCTCACTGAAGTTTTGATATGCATTTCTCTAATGATGATTGACGTTGAACACTTTTTCATATGGTTGTTGGCCATGGGTATGTCTTCTTTTGAAAAGTGTCTGTTCATGCCCTTTGCTTACTTTTTAATGTGGTTGTTTGTTTTTTTGCTTGTTAATTTAAGTTCTCTTTAGATTCTGGATATTAGACCTTTGTTAGATGCATAGTTTGCAAGTATTTTTTCCCATTCTGTAAGTTGTCCATTTGCTCTGTTGATAGTTTCTTTCGCAGTGCAGAAGCTCTTTAGTTTAATTAGGTCCTATTTGTCAATTTTTGTTTGTGTTGCAATTGCTTTCGGCATCTTTATTGTGAAATCTTTGCCAGGGCCTATGTGAAAAATGATATTTCCTAGGTTATCTTCCAGGGTTTTTATAGTTTTACATTTAAGTCTTTAGTACATCTTGAGTTAATTTTTGTATATGGCATGAGGAAGTGGTCCAGTTTCAGTATACTGCATATGGCTAGCCAGTTATCCCAGCACCATTTATCGAATAGGAAGTCCTTTCTCCATCACTTGTTTTTGTTGGCTTTGTCAAAGATCAGATAATTATAGGCATATGACATTATTTCTGGGCTCTCTATTCTGTTCAAATGGTCTATGTGTCTGTTTTTGTACCAGTGGTATGCTGTTTTGGTTATTGTAACCTTGTAATATAGTTTGAAGTCAGATATGTGATGTCTCTAGCTTTGTTCATTTTGCTTAGAATTGCTTTGGCTATTCAGGCTCTTTTTTGGTTGCACAGGAATTTTAAAATTATTTTTCTAATTTTGCAAAGAATGTTATTGATTGTTTGATAGGAATAACATGGAATCTGTAAATTTCTTTGAGTAGTTGACCATTTTAGCAATACTGATTCTTTGTATCTATCAGCATGGAATGCCATTTCATTTGTTTGGGTCATCTCCGATTTCTTTGAGCAATGTTTTGTTGTAGAGATTCTTGTAAAGATATTTCACCTCCCTGGTTAGTTGCATACCCAGGTATTTTATTCTTTTTGTGAATTGTTGTGAATTCTTTTAATAAAAGAATAAAATTACACTTTACATCTTACATTTATTCTTTTAATAAATTACATTTATTATATTTTACATTTATTCTTTTAATAAAAGAATAAATTCACAAAATAAAAGAATTTTGTGAATTCTTTTATTCTATTGTTGAAGAGATTGAACTCTTGATTTGGCTCTCAGCTTTGATGTGGTTAGTATATAGAAATGCTACTGCTTTTGTACATTGATTTTGTATCCTGATACTTTACTGAATTGAATTGTTTATCAGATCTAAGAGCTTTTGAGCAGAGACTATGGAGTTTTATAGGTATCACCTGCAAACAGAGATAGTTTGACTACCTCTTTTCCTATGTGAATGTCTCCTATTTATTTCTCTTGCCCGATAGCTCTGGCTAGGACATTCAGTGCTATGCTGACTAAGAGTGGTGACAATGGGCATCTTTGTCTTGTTCTGGTTCTTTAGGGGAATGCTTCCAGTTTTCCCCATTCAGTATGATATTGGCTATGGGTTTGTCATAGATGCCTCTTATTGTTTTGAGGTCTTTTCCTTCAATACCTAGTTTGCTGGGGGGTTTAACATGAAGGGATGTTGAATTTTATCAAAAGTCTTTTCTTCATCTATTGAGACGATCATGTGGTTTTTGTTTTTAGTTTCCTTTATGTGATGAATCACATTTATTGATTTGCTTATGTTGAACCAACTTTGCATCCCAGGAATAAAGCCTACTTGATGTTGGTGGATTAGTTTTTTGATGTGCTGCTGAACTGGGTTTGCTAGTATTTTGTTGAGGATTTTTGCATCAGTGTTCATTCAGGATATTAGTCTGAAATTCTCTTTTTTTGTTGTGTCTCTGCCAGGTTTTAGTATCTGAATGATGCTGGCCTCATAGAATGAGTTAGGAAGTCCCTCATCCTCAATTTTTTGGGAATAGTTTCAGGAGGAATGGTACCAGCTCTGCCTTATACATCTGGCAGAATTCGGCTGTGAATCCATCTGGTCCTAGGCTTTTTCTGACTGATAGGCTTTCTATTGCTGATTCAATTTCAGAACTCATTAGTCTGCTTAGGGATTCAATTTCTTCTTGGTCCAATCTTGGAAGGTTATGTGTTTCCAGGAATTTACTCATTTTGTCTAGATGTTCTAGCTTGTATGCAAAGAGGTGTTCATAGTAGTGTCTGAAGGGATTTTTTAAAAAATTTTATTTCTACAGGGTTAGTGGTAACATTTCCTTTGTCATTTCTGATTGTGTGGTTTTTTTCTTTAATCTCCCACCCCCTTTTTCTTGTTAGTCTAGATAGTATCTACCCATATTACTTATTCTTTCGAAGAACCAACTCCTGGACTCAATCTTTTGTATGGTTTTTCATGTCTCAATTTCCTTTAATTCAGCTCTGCTTTTGGTTATTTCTTGCCTTCAGCTAGTTTGGGGGTTGGTTTGCTAGTTTCTCTAGGTGTGATGTTAGGTTGGTAATTTGAGGTCTTTCATGTGGGTGTTAAGTGCTGTGAACTTCCCTTTTAACACTGCCTTAGCTGTGCCTAGAGATTCTGGTATGTCGTATCTTTATTCTTTTTGTTTTTAAAGAATTTCTTGATTGTCAGTATACCAAATTACATTGTCATTTCATTGTCATACCAAATGACAGTTGTACATTGTCATTTTCATTGTACCCAAAAGTCATTCAGGAGCAAGTTGTTTAATTTCCATGTAATTGTATGGTTTTGAGCAATCTTTTACGTACTGATTTCTATTTTTGTTTAGCTGTGGTTCAAGAGTGTGGTTGGTATAACCTTGTTTTTGGTTTTTAATTTGCTGAAGATTGTTTTATTGATTATTTTGTGATCAATTTTAGAGTATGTACCATGTACAGTTAAGAAAAATGTAAATTCTGTTGTTTTGGGATGGAGAGTTCTGTTAGTTCCAGTTGATCAAGTGTCGAGTTCAGGTCCCAAATACCTTTGTTAGTTTTCAGCCTTGATGATTTGTCTAATACGGACAGTGGGGTGTTGATGTGTCTCACCGTTATTGTGTGACTATCTAAATCTGTCATAGGTTTCTAAGAACTTGTTTTATGAATTTGAGTGTTCTTGTGATGCATATATATGTGTGTGTATATATATATATGAACAATAGTTAGATCTTCTTGTTCATATATATATATGAGAAATTTTATATATATAGGATATATAAGGTCATATATATATATATATATATATATATATATATGATAGGTCTTCTTGTTCAATTGAACTCCCTTTACCATTATGTAATGCCCTTCTTTGTCTTTTTTGATTGTTGTTGCTTTAAAGACTTTTGTCTGAAACTAGGATAGCAATCCTTGCTTTTTTTTCTGTTTTCCTTTGCTTGGTAGATCTTTCTCCATCCCTTTACTTTGAGCCTATGGGTGTCAGTGCATGTGAGATGGGCCTCTAACAGATGTTGATTTTCCACTCCTGAGTTACTTCACTTAGAATAATTGTCTTCAATCCCAACCAGGTTACTGCGATGCCATTAATTCATTCCTTTTTATGGCTGAGTAGTATTCCATCATATATATATATATAAATATAAAACAGTTTCTTTATCCACTCATTGATTGATGGGCATTTGGGCTGGTTTCACATTTTGCAATTGCAAAAAATTTTTTATATCATGACTTATTTTCCTCTGGGTAGATACCCAGTAATGGGATTTCTGGATCAAATGGTAAATCTATTTTTAGTTATTTTAAAAATGTTCACACTCTTTTCCATAACGGTTGTACTAGTTTATGTTCCCACCAGCAGTGTAAAAGTGTTCTCTTTATGCCCATCCATGCCAACATCTACTACTAGTAGTAGTAGTACTAGGATTTTTGAAGACAGAGGTTTGCTCTGTTGCACAGGCTGGAGTGACTGGCATGATCTCAGCTCACTGCAACCTCCACCTCCTGAGTTCAAGCAGTTCTCCTGCCTCAGCCTCCCTAGTAGCTGGGACTACAGGTGCATGCCACCACACCTGGCTAATTTTTGTATTTTTAGAAGAGACGGTATTTTACCATGTTGGCCAGGCTGTTCTTGAACTCCTGACCTCAGGTGATCCAGCTGCCTTGTCCTCCCAAAGTGTTGGAATTACATGTGTGAGCCACTGCGCCTGGCCCAACATCTATTATTTTTTGATTATGGACATTCTTGTGCGAGTGAGGTGGTATTGCATTGATCAGCTCTCTAAATCTGTTTCAGCTCCAGGTAAGGTCAGATACTCCTGCTGTGATCTGGACTTTCAGTTTTCCCAGTGAGGATGTGTGTTTGGGAGTGAATGTTTCCCCTTACAAACTTGGGACACTCACAGTTTTTCAGCTGTCTCATGGGGCCTGCCACAGCAAGCTGCCTCTTTCAAAGGGGTCTGTGGATTCGCTTGGCTTTCCTGGTATGTTCCTGCAGTAGTTCTTGGAGTGAAAATTCATGGTGTGAGTCTGAGTCTCCACACACTGCTGTGTCTATCCAAGTGGGAGCTGAATGTTAGTCCTGCCTCCTATCTGCCACTCTACTCAACCCTGTGGAATCTGATGACTATGTGTCTTGAGGATGGTCATCTTGTATAATATCTCACAGCGGTTCTCTGCATTCTCTGAATTTGAACGTTGGCTTCTCTGGCAAGGTTTAGGAAATTTTTATGAACAATATCCTCAAATATGTTTTCCAGGTTGTTTGCTTTCTCTCTCTCTTTTGAGGATGCCAACAAATTGTAGATTTGGTCTCTTTACACAATCCCATATCTCTTGGGGGGGTTTTGTCCTTTCTTCCATATTCTTTTTTCTTTATTTTTGTCTGACTGAGTTATTTTGGAGAATCCATGTTCAAGCTCTTAATTTTTTTCCTCAGCATAGTCAATTCTGCTGTTAATACTTGTGATTGTATTGTGAAATTCTTGAAGTAAGATTTTCAGCTCTATCAGATCAGTTTGGTTCTTTCTTAAAATGGCCATTTAATCCTTCATGTTGTCTTAATATATTCCTTAGATTCATTGGATTGGGTTTCAACTTTCTCCTTAATCTCCACAATCTAGGTTCTTATCCATATTCTGAATTATATTTCTGTCATTTCAGCCTGGTTAAGAACAATTTCTGGGAAACTAGTGCTATTGTTTGGAGGTAAGAAGACACTCTGGCTTTTTGATTTGTCCAAGTTCTTGTGCTGGTTCTTTCTCATCTGTGTGAGCTGATGTTTCTTCAGTCTTTGAAGTTGCTGTCCTTTGGACAAGTTATTTTGCTTTTCTCTTCTTCGATGCCCTTGGAGGTTTGATTTTTGTGTAAGGTGGGTTCAGTCTAGTGGATTCATTTCTGGTAGATTTTAGGAAACTAAGGCTCAGCTTAGCACTCTTGGGCTGCATTCTCTAATTCTTTTTTTTCAGAGATGGGGTTTCACCATGTTGGCCAAGCTGGTCTTGAACTCCTGGCCTCAAGTGATCCACCCACCTCGGCCTCCCAAAGTGCTGGGATTACAGGCGTGAGCAACTGCGCCCGGCTGGTAGAAGTCTTCTGGCTTTGTTCTCTGGTCACTTAAGGTTAAGAACCTTCTGCACTGGAGGGGCTGAGGTGTTCTCAGTACATTGGTCACAACACTCTGATGAGTGGTGCTGGCTAAAGCGCTTCACTGGGGCAATGGCAGTGGGATCCATGCTTACTTGCATGTGCCAGCAGCCACAGCAGTGTAGCCGGGTGCATGTGTATAGGCTGTAGCAGGATACCAGGGGGAGCAGGGTTGTAGTGTTCCTGTGTGTGCTCATGCCAGTGGCAGTGGCAGTGTGGCAGGGCTCTATTTGTATTTAAATGTTGCCAGTTTTCCTTTCAAAAAGGCAATCTGTGTATTTTACTAGCAATTAAACTATCCTTTCCCCACATCTACTCCAGTTACTGGGCTTGTTAGTGTTATCAGTCTGTTGGCTATAAAATATTATAACACTGTTATGGTAGAGTGACCATTATTCTGACTACTAGAAAATTTGAACTTCTTTAAGTTTTTTTGTTTGTTTCAATTACTTGGATTTTCTGGTCTATAGATTGTTTATTCCCATCTCTTGCCATTTTTCTGTTGGATTGCTTTCTAGTCATTTTTTTCCCTAAGTGTTCTGTGTATATTTCCAGATATAAATACTTTGCCTGTCATAAATATTACAAATATTTATTTCTAATGCTATTATTTCTTTCATGAATTGATGTGCTTGTCACAAAAACTTACACAATGTTTATGTAGTCATATTTGTTTTAATAGCTAATAGCATTTAGTTTTTCCAGTATGACTTTTTTTCACATAGTGTCCTAGATTTTCTTTGTGGTTTCTTATTCTTTTTTATTTTTGCATATAGATCATTAATTCACCTGGAGTTTGTTATTGTATATGATTAAAAGGAAATTAAAATATTTGCTTTCATTTTCTTTCATGTGGTTAACTGGTTTTGACAGCTGCATTCATTTTCTTAGTGAATTAAACAAACCATTATTTATGTCAAAGATTAAGTTTTCAAACATATGTGATTTAATATTTATATTCTCCAGTTATCCTACTGATTTATTTTTCTATTCCTATGGCAATGCTATATATACCACATAATTTCTTACTTTTCCTATTCCTTGCAATCAGGCACAGCCATGTGACTAATTCAGTCCAATAGGTTGTGAGTGGAAATTATGTGTGTCACTTCTAGTCTGAAGCATAAAAATGTGTGTGGGGGGGACGGGGGTGGGGGGAGAGAGAGAGAGACTAGTTCACGTATTCTCTTTCCACTGCCAAGTCCCTTGTTCCAAATGATCCAGCTACAAGATGGAAAGTCTCTATCACTTTGAATTGCCAAGTGACTGTGTGGCACAGACCCCTGTCAAATCATTACAGACATGTAGCATGAGCAAAAAATAAACTTTTGTTGTGTTAAGGCACCAGAGTTTTGGATTAATTTGTTACTGGCCATGCAATAACTCATCCTAACTATTACAGGAATAAAGATTCTGATATTTAGTAAGACAAGTTCACCTGAGTGCTCATTTCATGCTTTGTTTTCTATTTCTGGGAATCACATTTAAACTTGAATATTTTTTATTCAATTAAAAACCCCAAGCCAGTCGACTGGCTTCATTTCCGGAAGATTTTAGGGGACTAAACTACCTTAGTTTTAGTATTCTAATTGAAATTGTCTGAAATTTACTTGTTAATTTTGACAAAATTTCTATTTTTGATATTAAATTTTTTCTTCCAGGAACATGATATGCCTATTTCTTCAGGTCTTATTTTATGTCTTTCAAAAATGATTTTATAATATTGACTAAAATAGTTCTAGTCTTTTAACTTCATTTCCATGTATTTTGTGGGTTCTGTTTCTATTGTAAATGAAATACTTTTTTTCCTTTCTTTGTTAGATCAAAGCTATTGATTTCTGGGCATATGTCTGTGTGTGTTTATGTATATATGTATATACTGTATAGCCTAGCCATTTTACTAACTTTTAAATTTATTCTAGTTTTTTTTTTGAGTTTCCTTAATTTTCAAGCACATAATTAGCACTTTCTTGTCTCATTGAATTTCCTTTACCTACCAAGACAGTGTTAATTAAAAATGATACCAAGGGCTGGGCATGGTGGCTCACACCTGTAATCCCAACACTTTGGGAGGCTGAGGCAGGTGGATCACCTGAGGTCAGGAGTTTGAGACCAGCCTGGCCAACATGGTGAAACCCTGTCTCTACCAACATACAACAAGACTGAAATTCTGTCTCAAAACACAAAGATACCAGGCATTTCTGTATAGGTCCTAAATTTAAATTAATGTTGCTTTAGTTTTCTTTCTTTCTTTTTTTTTTTTACCATTTAGAATAATATTTCTTGTTAAATTTACTGAATATTCTTTATGTTTATATAGTTTCTTTCTACTTTTATATTTTACTTTGAAGTATTAATAGAAATGTCTTGGTATTTCTTTTATTTTTAAGTGCCTTTTTCAGAATTTGTTGATGATTGTATGACTTTTTCCACTAAGTTGTTGACATAATGGATTAAGTGGATCTACTTTCCAGTATTGACCCTAATACTAATCCACCTTTGCATTCCTGGCATAAATTCTGCTTGATCAGAGACTATGCCATTGCTTTGATATATTGCTAGATTCAACTTGTTAATGCTTTATTTTGAATTTTTGCATCTATTTCTCTATGTGAAATTGGTGTATGGATTTTTTTCTTTACTTTTCTCTCTTGATCGGGTTTTAGAATTAGTGTTTTGTATAAAAAAATAAAGTTAGAAGCATCTCATCTTTAACTATAGCCAGAAATAATTTCAGTCCTAGTCCCTGAACCAGCAGCACTGGCATTACCAGGAACTAGTTGGAAATGCAAATTCTTGAACAGATCCAGAACAACTCAACCAGAATCTGCATTTCATTGATTTATAGGCACATTAAAGTTTAAGGAACTTAAAATAGGTTTAATGTTTTCCAAATTCTCAGATGATATGAAGCTCTTGAGGTGATTATTAAATAAACATTATTATGTTCTCTTGAAAATTGTGATTTAGTAGATCTTGGCTGGGGGCTCAGCAATCTGTGTTTTTAACAAGTCCCCTGAATCTGTCTTATCTTCAAGCAAGTTTTGGAAATATGTCTTTTATTTTAAATCCAGCATGAAACTAGGTGAGTCCTTTCTTCATCTCAAAGAAATATTCCTTTAGTATTTTTTGATGATTACCTCTTCTTCATCGGTCCTTTTTTTCTCCTTTGGGAATTTTATTGTTGGGACGCTATGTCTCCTGCATACATTCTCTGGATGTTTCAAAAACTATTCCTGGCTGGGCACAGTGGCTCACGCCAGTAATCCCAGCACTTTGAGAGGCCTAGGTGGGCGGATCACGAGATCAGGATTTCGAGACCAGCCTGACCAACATGGTGAAACCCCATTTCTACCAAAAATACAAAAATTATTAGCTGGGCATGGTGGTGGGCGCCTGTAATCCCAGCTACTCGGGAGGCTGAGGGAGGAGAATAATTTGAACCTGGGAGGTGAAGGTTGCAGTGAGCCGAGATCGCGCTACTGCACTCCAGCCTAGGCAACAGGATGAGACTCCGTCTTAAAACAAACAAACAAACAAAAACAAAAAACTATTCCTGTCCTCTTGGTGGTGACTAGCACTTAAAAAAAAAATTGCACAAACTGGAAAATGTCAGAATGCATAACAGATACAATAAGGGTAATTATCGTTTTGTAAACCTTTTATTTTCATGACTTCCCTTTGTATACAGGGTTTCAATGTAAAATGTATTTTTTGAAAATAGGTTGCCATAAAAAATATTGAAAGCAATTCTATAAGTGTTAAAAAATTTCTCATGGCTTCTATCTTTTTTTTTTTATCTTTCTGCTTTGTACTCAAAAATATTTATTGCATTTGATCTTCTAAGCCATTCCTTTGGGTCTTTCAATACAGCTACTGAGTATTTTAGCCAAAAGTTCTTGTTTAGTTTCTGAAGATCATGTTTTACTTTTTCTGCACTGTGAGTCTCCTAAAGGACACATCTTATTGTTATGTTTTGCTCAGCTGTTCTTTGAGCTCTTTCAGGAGCTCTCTCTTTGGAGGTACCCTTGCTTAGGTTGCTATTTTCTTTCCATTTTATTTTTTATTGTATATATTTATAAGGTACAATGTGATGATGTTTTGATACATGCGTACATTGTGCAGTAATTAAACCAAGCTAATTAACATATTAATTGCCTCACTTATTTATCATTTTTTAAATTTAAGGTCTCCTCTCTTAGCACTTTTCAAGTGTACAGTACATTACTATTAACTATAGTTACCATACTGTACAATAGATCTTCAGAACTTATGACTCTTATTTAACTGAAACTTTGTAGCTTTTGACCATATCTCTCCATGCCCAGCCCCTGGTAACCACCATTCTACTCTACATTTCTGTGAATTCGACTTTCTTAGATTCTACATATAAGTGAAATCATGTGGGACATGGTGTGGTTCTGTGTCCCCACCCAAATCTCATTTTGAATTATATTCCCACAATTCCCACAAGGGACCTGCTGGGAGATAATTGAATCATGGAGGCAGTTTCCCGCCATACTGTTCTCATGGCAGTGAATAAGTCCCAATAGATTTGATGTTTTTATCAGGGGTTTCCACTTTTGAGTCTTCCTCATTCCCTCTTTGCCTGATGCCATCTACTTAAGATGGGACTTGCTCCTTCTTGCCTTCTGCCATGATTGTTACCTTCCCCAGCCATGTGGAACTGCAAGTCCAATTAAACCTCTTTCTTTTGTAAATAGCCCAGGCTCAGGTATGTCTTTTTCAGCAGCGTGAAAACGGACTAATACAATGTGATATTTTTCTTTCTGTGCTTGGCTTATTTCACTTAACGCAATGTCTTCCAGGTTCATCCATGTTGTTGCAAATGACAACATGGATGAACCTGGAAGGATTTCTTTCTTTTTAAAGACCAAATAACATTTCATTCCATTTTGTGTATATACACACATACATACATACACATGCACACACACCATATGTGTACATGCACACACACACCATATATGTACATATATGTATAAAATTTTTTTTATTCATTCATTGATGGACACTTAGGTTGAGTCCATATTTTGACAATCGTGATTAAGAGGGAATCCTTGTGCACTGTTGGTGAGAATATAAATAGTACAGCATTATGAAAAACAGTATGGAGTTTTCTCAAAAAATTAAAAATAGAACTACCATATGATCCAGCAATTCCATCTCTGAATATTTATCCAAATAAATGAAATCAGTATGTTGAAGAGATAGCTGTATTTCCATGTTCATTGCAGAATTATGCATAATTAAGATATAGTTGCTATTTCCCTTATTGGGTCACCGGGCTCACGTCTGGACAGTGGACATTAAGGGATTCCCCAGGTCATTAAAAAAGTGGAGGGATTAGTGTTAGGATTAGTTCCTTCTCCTCCTCTCACTTACTTGAATTAAGAAGCTGGCAGGTTATCAGACTTCTGCTGAGATATCTCCAGAAAGCCTCCCTGCCTTTCATTTCCTTGCCTCAGGGCCAGAGAGACCTAATTTATTCTTACTTCTCCCTCTAGGCCTTTTGGATAGTAAGGAGTCACCCTGGTCCACCATCGGGCAGATGGCCACTCCCATTCTCAGATTTAAAAAAAATTTCCCCTCAATTTTATTTTATTTATTTGTTATGATTTTTAATGTTTGTGGGTACATAGTAGGTGTATATATGTATGGGGTACATGAGATGTTTTGAGTGCCACATCCCACCAGGCTCCTCTGTCTTGGTCCTCCCTCTGATCTCCTGTCAATGCCCAGCCTGCCAGAGGAAGCCCTGCCCGGTTCTGTCATTCTCTCAGCCCAACCCTCCAACAGAGCTCTCATGGCTCACTTATGTCTATATGTCCTGAAGTGCTGAAGCCACTTGGATGATGAGAGACAACATTGGCAGGGAGAGTGATGGCAGCTATGTTCAGGTCCTCATAAGCTGGATGTGGAAGCATTCCCTTCTTCCATCTGCAGAGTTGATGAGTTACTATCAGTCACCGGCTCCCTTTCTTATCCATCCTTTCATAAGATAAACTGTCTGGTGTGCATGATGTCACTTTCAAACTAGATTGTAATTCCCTTAGGGCAGGAACCATGTTATTCAACTATTCATTTTCTAGTATCTTCTTCCATACAGTACTTTACTCAAGTGGATGATCAATACATTTGTATTAAACTGGATTGATTTGCATAAAAATAGTTGACTTCAGGAAGGTGGTATGAGGTGGGATGGCAGCAACAAGACAGAAATCATCAAACTGTAAATCTTCCCAACACAAAACAGGAATAAAAAATAATAATAATAACAAAAAGCCAGGGGAAGAAGAGAAGGGCAGCTGGCACTTAAACAGTGTTTATGTTTATATATGCCAGAACTGCTCTACCTGCTTTATGTGTAGGCACCCTGTTTGACCTTTTGTCAGCACTTCTAACGTATAACATGAGCACTGACTGAGATTATAACTGTATGTGAATGTTATTCCTCTCACCAAGCAACATTTATCTCACTCCAGCAATTTTCTGCACAGACCCTTGTTCTGCAAGGTGTTTACATACGGAGCAGTGACACCCTTCTCTATTGGAGGTGGCGTGGACAGCAGTGTGGTCTGCTCAGCCAGAGTAGGGACAGAGGCTGTGGTCTGTCTGAAGATCTCCTACACAAAGCTTTGTTTATTAGAGGGCCAGAGAGGCATCAGCATGCTTTTAGGGAGTAAATGACCCAGGGATTGTCTGCATTAGTTTTAGAGAAGAAAGTTCCCACAAACAGCCTTAAACAAATTATTTTATTTTAGCTGAACTGATTGAGATTTAAGTGGTAATTGCAAGAAAAGAAGCTGTTATTAGGATGGGGAGGAGGGTGGAGCACAAGAGGGAGCAGATGCTCTAGGTCCACATCTGTATTGGGATGTGGGTACTGTGAGTTTTTGAGATGGAATCTGATATCAGCATGAGTGAAGGATAAATGCATTTTAGTGTATCTATCTGAGAAAGAAGAGTATATATGAAAAGTTGAGGAAGATGCAGAGTAAGCATAAGAGTCTGAATGTTTCTTTGAAAAGTGGAAGAGAAAGGAGGAATAAAATAAAAAAATAGACATGGCTCTTAAAGACTAGCTAATGTATACAGGGTAGATGAAACATTAATAAATATGTTAATTATGGTTTTGTTTTCACTTCTATTTCCCAGGATTTATAGCTCCAGTGTGATGTCTTTCCTAGATTAGGGCTATTAACATATATATTTAAATGTGTCTGTGTTTCATATACATTACATTTGACAGAAAGAACTCAGTATTAACTAATATTTTCAAATGCTGTCACTTCTTTCTAAAACACAGAGTATTAAATAAATAAATTGGTTCAATTAGAGTTCTTTTAGAAACAGAATTTCTTAACTCAGTAATTGTTCTTTTCTTCCAAAAACATAAAAAAATTTAAATTTACTCCAAAGATGGTTCAGTTTAATAATATCATTTATTATATACAGAATTTTTGAAATAAAACTTCTGATTAAAATTTTAAGAAATAAAGAAAAAATCCAGATAAACCAAACTATGTATATAAAGACACACCAGAGATTTAAAAAATAAGAGAAAACTGTATAATACCAAGTATAACAACTTACGTTGATAAATTGTAAACACTTGATTTGTGGTCTTATTTCTTTGTGTCTTGTTTCCTGATACAAAGAAATAAATGGCTGGAAACCAACATCCTCAAATCCTGGACCAATCACCTATTGGATCCCATGTTACTGAATGACAGATGTATATAAGGAACCCTAGGCGGATGGATGTTATTACTAGGCTTTGGCATCAAATCCTTGCTGGAAAAGGTATAAGTTGACATAAACTCTCTAGAGGATAATTTGACATTATCCTTAAAAGAATACTTATCACTTTAATCCAGTGACTTTATTTCTAGGTTTTTATTCTCAATAAAAACCAAGGATTTTTGCTTAGTCAGGCTGACTGCAGCTTTATGTACAATAGCAAATAATAAAAATAAATTAAATGTTCAATAATAGAAGCTTGGGGCTGGTTAATTCAACACACATGTTCTGGTGCTTTGCCATCTTCTCTAGTTTTGCAAATGCAGTGATTTATAAGGCATTGCTGTTAAACTCATTTAACTCTCAGCACTGGAGGCGGCACGCTAGGATCTGGGAAGACATTGAAACTTGTCAGATAGCATCGGTTCCCACTCTGGAACTGAAGAAGCTCTGCTATACATCTACTCATGCTGGACACCCAGTTTTCGACTTGGAAGGATGGTAATTAGGTCTGCCTGGTTCAGATGCGGCTCCATAACATGAACTGGAAAAAATTTAATCTTAAAATTGTATCCACTTCATTTATTATCAAAGTAGTTCATAATAATTTTTAAAATTACATATGGAAAAGGGCAATAAAAAGAAAAATAATCACCCTGTCAATAGCACTGCCTTTGGATGGTTCTCCAGCCAGTTGCTGGCTGAGGGATTCCCCTTTACATCACCCCACATGCTCCTCTACCTTAATGTGAGGATACCTGATCCAGCTCATGCAAATTCTGGAGCCCCAGCCTAGACCTACTGAATCAGAAACAGAGTTGAAGGAGAAGGTGCTAGTATAGGAGAGGGGCACAATTTGTATTTTAATAAACCCCCCAGGTGATTGTGATACACGTTTAAGTTTAAGATCCAGCTGGGTGCAGTGGCTCACCGCTGTCATCCCAGCACTTTGGGAGGCCAAGGTGGGCGATCACAAGGTCAAGAGATCGAGATCATCCTGGCCAACATGGTGAAACCTTGTCTCTACTAAAAATACAAAAATTAGCCAGGCGTGGTGGCATGCGTCTGTATCCCAGCTACTCGGGAGGGTGAGGGAGGAGAATTGCTTGTACCCAGGAGGTGAAGGCTGCAGTGAGCTGAGATCGCACCAGTGCACTTCAGCCAGGTGACAGAGTGAGACTGTCTCAAAAAAAAAAAAAAAACCCAGTGTGGGTGTGGTGGCAAATGCTGTAGCCCCCAGCTACTCAGGAGGCTAAGGTGGGAGGATCACTTGAACACAGGAGGTCGAGGCTGCAGTGAGCGATGACCACACCACTGCATTCCAGCCTCGGGACAAAGTAAGACTCTGGCTCTAAAAAACAAAAAATGTTTAAGATCCATCATCCGAAAGTCAAAGACCTTCTCTTATACAATGAAAATAACATTGTCATATTCAAGGAATTTAACACTAATACAACAATCTATTATATATTGTCTATATTGTCTAATTTATGGTGTACTTTTAAACTTTCCAATCATCTTAAAATGTCTTTTTTAGCTTTTTTTTTTTTCTGATGCAGATCCAATCATGGACCATTCGTTGCATTCATTTGATTGTCATGTTACTTTATTTTCTCTAATCGTGAATACTCCTCTTCCTTTATTATTATTCAAAAACAACTTTTCAGTTAATATGGTAATTTTTTTTTTTTTTTTTTTTTTTGAGACAGATCTTGCTCTGTCGCCCAGGCTGGAGTGCAATGGGGCAATCAAAGCTCACTGCAGCCTTGACTTCCCAGGCTCAAGAGATCTTCCCACCTCAGCCACCCGAGTAGCTGGGACTGTAGGTACATGTCACCATGCCCAGCTATTTTGTTTATTTTTTGTAGAGAAAAGGTCTCACTATGTTGCCCAGGCTGGTTTCCAGTGCTTGGGCTCAAGGGATTCTCCTGCCTTAGCCTCCCAAAGTGTTGTGATTATAGGTGTGAGCCACAGTTGATAAAATGTTTCTTAATGGAATTGTGATGTAACAATCAGACACTTCCAGATTGTAAGACATTTTATAAGACTACTGGCATGGACTTTTCCAAAAATACTAACTTGGTATTTTTGGAAAAGTCTAACTTGTATTTTCAAAATATTTTTTTGAAAAGTTGCCAGGTGCAGTGGCTAACACCTGTAATCCAGGTGTAATCCCAGCATTTTGGGAGGCTGACGCGGGTGGATCACTTGAGGCCAGGAGTTTGAGGCCAGGAGTTTGAGACCAGCCTTACCAACATGGCAAAACTCTGTCTCTACTAAAAAAAAAAATTTACCTGGGTGTAGTGGCATGCCTGTAATCCCAGCTGAAGCATGAGAATTGCTTGAACCTGGGAGGCAGAGGTTGCAGTGAGTTGAGAGAACACCACTGCACTCCAGCCTGGGTGATGGAGTAAGACTGTCTCAAAAAAAAAAAAAAAAAATCCATGCCAGTAGTTTTGTAGAATGTCTTACAATCCAGAAGTGTCTGATTGTTACATCATGATTGCATTAAGAAATATTTCATCAGCTGGGTGTGGTGGCTCACACCTGGTAATCTCAGCACTTTGGGAGGCCGAGGCGGATGGATTACCTGAGGTCAGGAGTTTGAGACCAACCTGGCCAACATGGTGAAACCTTGTCTCTACTAAAAATACAAAAATTAGCTGGCGTGGTGCTGGGCACCTGTAATCCCAGCTACTTGAGAGGCTGAGGCAGGAGAATTGCTTGAACCCAGGAGGCAGAGGTTGCAGTGAGCCAAGATTGCACCACTGCACTCCAGCATGGGCGATAGAGTGAGACTTTGTCTTGAAAAAAAGAAAAGAAAAGAAAAAAAGAAATATTTTTATCGAGAACATTACAAAGGGGATTCTGCATATATCCCACTGGATTGTATCAGGAGGTGCTTAATGTCAGTTGCTCTCATATTTGGTTAATCACTTCAGGGCAATGTCCTCAAAATACCTCCATTGTGAAAAGATTTTCTTGGTTATTAATAAGCAACCTGTTGTTGACATTTTGAGAACATGTGAATATCTTGTTCTCCAATAATCTTACACCTAAACCATTTAGCATCCATTGATAATCTTTGCCTGAATCGGTTGTTACTGTGGTAGCTGCAAAATGTGATTGTTTTAGCCTAGATTTCCTCCAAAGCCTAGAGAGAAGATCTTGCTTGCAGATAATTTATGCTGGGAAGTGATGCCAAGAGCAGAGTCTGGCAAGAGGAAAACAGGGAAAGAAGGAAAGTCAATTTAAGTGAGTGGATTACTGAAGATTATCTCTGAAGGAAATTCTCATTCTTTTTCGTAGGAAATTGTGTTGAAGAGCCAAAATCAGTCTGCTAGACTTGTTCATTGCTGCTGAGGTGTAATGTTAACCTTGTCTTAGTTTCTGTAACTATAGATTCAATTTGCCTGTTTTTGAATTTTAAATTAATGGAATCTTATCTGACAGGACTCTTTTACCCTACAGTACAATTGTGAGATTAATTTATGTTGCTTGTAACAAGAGTTTGCTTGTTTTCATTGCCATGTAGCATTCCAGTTTTTGAAAATATTCATTTATTCATTTATTGATGGATGCTTGATTTGTTTTTGTTTTTTGGCAATAAGAATAATGTTACTCTGTCTTTTTAACATGTTTATGTATTTTCATTGGATATATGCCTGGGGGAACAATTGCCATGTAGGATTTGCATATGCTTAGCTTTAGTAGATATTTACCAACATGTAATTGCTTGTGCTGATTACACTGCCACAGCAGCACATGAATTTTATTGCTGTTCAGTTTCTTGCCAACAAGTGGTATTGTCAGTCTTTTGAATTTATGCTATTCTGGTAGGTGAGATACCAATAATAGATCCTATTGTGGTTTTAATTTGCATTTCCCTGATGAATGAGAACATGCAGTTGAGCATCTTTTCATATTATATTAGTAGTGTCTCTTCCAGTTATTTGTCCAATTTTAAAAAACGGATAGTCTCTTTTATTGATTTGTTTCTTATATATAGTAAAAATGAATTCTTTGTCAGTTAAATCATCACAAATCTTTCTGTACTCTCGTTTGCCTTTGTCTTTCAACAGTCTGAAATTCCTTATTTTAATAAATCTCAACTTATTATTATTATTTTTTTGATTGTGCTTCGTTTGAGAAATCTTTGCTGCCCCAGGGATAGAAAGATGTTCTCATGTTATCTTCCATTAACTTGATTATTTTAACTTTTACTTCCAGATCTATAATCTACTTGAAATTGATAAATATGAATAGTTTGAAGTTGGGGGTTAAGAGTCATCTTCATCCTCACAGACATTTAATTGTCCTAGAACAGTTTACTTAAAAGAATGTCTTTTTCTAGTGTCTTCAGTGCGACTCTTCCGTAAATCAGGTATCTCTGTGCATGAAGGTCTATTTTTGGATTATATGTTCTGTACATTGACCTATTTGTACATTCTTGCCCCAATACCGCTTTAGCTCTATAATAACCTGTCTTATATTCTCGGAATATAAATCCTTAATTTTTTTCAAGAGCGCCTTGGCTTTTCTTATCCGTTTGCGTTTCCACACATATTTTGCAATTAACTAATCAATTTTCATTTTAAAAAGGACCAACATAAAGCAAGACCAAAACCACAAAACTCTGCTTCAAATTAAATTGGAATTGTTTTGAATCTATAGTTTAAAAAATATTGAAATCTCTACAATATTGAACATTCCAATCCAAGATTGTGGCGTATCTCTGCATATTTAGGTTTTATTAATGTTTCTCCATTAAGTTCTGTAGTTTTCAATATGGAGGTCTTGCACATCTTTCATTACATACATTACTAGATGTTTGATAATTTTGCTGTAGTGTAATTTTTCAAATTTTACTTTCTAACTGTTGCTGTATATAGATATGTAATCAGTCTTTGTAGTTTGACCTTATATTTGAGACTTTGGCATATTCACTTTTTAATTTTCATAGCTAAGTTTTAGATTCCTTCTGGAATTCCCACATATATAATTGTTGAAAGGAATAAAGACAGTTTTAATTCTGTCAGGTTTTGCTTTGTACATTTGGACGTAGTTATGTTTATACAGATTGTGTGTGTGTGTGTGTGTGTATATATATATATCACACATATACACATATACATATATATATATATACTTGATCACCCATGTCAGAGCCAAAATTCTATCCTTATAGGAAGAGTGTCAAATCATGCTATTTGACAGATGTTTTCTAGCAAAATCATAGGTGTATATATATATATAAAATCATGAATTTTATGTAAGTCGAATTCATCCTTTTATCATTATAGAATGTACCTCTTCATCTCCAGTTGTATCTCCTGCTTTCCAGACTACTTTGTCTGATGTTGCTATTGCTACTCTACCTTTTTTTTTTGGTTAGTATTTGCAGTGCATATTTTATGTTTTGGTTCCAGAATCTTCATTTATTTCTTATAAAGTTTCCAGTTCTGTGCTGAAATTTTTGATTCTTACTTGTTTTCTTAAACACTTTATAGTTTCTTTAATGTCCGTGCTTGATAATTCCAATATCTGAATATCTTTTTTTTTTTTTAGATGGAGTTTTGCTCTTGTCGTCGAGGCTAGAGTGCAATGGCACGATCTCTGCTCACTGCAACCTCCGCCTTCCGGGTTCAAGAATTCTTTTGCCTCAGCTTCCTGAGTAGCTGGGATTACAGTTGTGGACCACCATGCCCAGCAAATTTTTTGTATTTTTATTAGAGACAGGTTTCACCATGTTGGCCAGGCTGGTCTAGAATTCCTGACTTCAGGTGATCCACCCGCCTCGGCCTCCCAAAGTGCTGGGATTACAAGCATGAGCCACTGCGCCTGGCCCAATATCTGAATATCTTATGGGTTTGTTTCTATTATCTATTTTTCTCCTGATTTCATCCATCATTGTCTTTGTGCATGCTTAATTTATTTCCATCTTATGACAGAAAAGGTGTCTGAAAAATTATAGGATAATTTGAGGCACAGGATGATGTTTTATTTCCTCAGAGAGGAGTTATTTTTGCTTCTGGCATGTGGTTAGAATGACTTTAATCCAATCAGGGTGTGAGCCTATTGGAAGCAAAAGTTAGTGTTTATGAAGCCTGGTCTATTTTCAGCTCATCATTACTCCTAGGGTAATGCGCTTTGGGAGCCCCAAGTGACAAACTTGGACATTGATGAGGATCCTTCCTTCCTCGTGATCACCAACTCCATATTTTGGGTATTTTCAGCCCAATGAGACTACTGAAATGTCTGCTCAGTTTCTCAGTCTTTTACTAAGCACTTAAGGAAAGGCAAAGCCTGAAGAGGAGGGGGCCAGTGATTGGCTGGGGTGAGAGGCAGCTAAGGGATATGGGCTGCACCTATTTATTAACAGGTATGGAATCATTTCAATATATTTTTAATGAATAGACTTTATTTTTAGGTTTACAGAATAAGTGATCAGAAAATATAGAAATTCCTCGATACCCCCTCCACTGCCCCTAGTTTCCCTATTACAATGCGCACCAGCTGAACAACCTCTGATTTATTACCAGTCTCCATGTCTAGTGGGAGATGAGCCCAGAGAAGCTTAACCTTTTTGTGGTCTTGATCTCCTCTGACTCTAATGACCTTGGCTTCTACCTGGCTCTCTGAGGTGACAAGTTGGCACTAGTAAGCACATAGATATGGGATATTTTGTCAGCAAATATCTATGAAGGAAATTGATCACCCATGTCAGAGCCAAAATTCTATCTTTACAGACAAAGTATCAAAACATGCTATTTGACAAGGTTTTCTGGCAAAATCATGGGCATTTTACTCCTTTCATCTTTCTACTATAGTTTTACTGGCAGCAGTTTAAAAAACAAAACAACCTCAAAACAACAAGAGAAGCTTGTGAGGGTCAGCTAACGTCTTCACTGGAGTCTGAACCAAGCAGACCAGTAAAGCTTTCAAAGCCCTCTCATATTCCTCTTCCTACCAACCTCCAAAGAGAAAACATTTCTGACTTTCTTTTCTTTTTTTAAATTATTACTATTATTATTATACTTTAAGTTCTCGGGTACATGTGAAGAGTGTGCAGGTTTGTTACAAAGATATACACATGCCATGGTGGTTTGCTGCATCCATCTGACTTCATTTGCTAACCATTGCCCCGGCTTGGGCTTGATACTCCGGTGTCAGATTTTTTAAAAACTTTATGATATTAAAATGTTGTTTTACAAACTTTCTTAGAGTTATAATTCTAAAACGTTCTTTAAATTCTTCCATAGAACTTTGCATAGTTCTTTAACTCTCAATAAATGTTGTGACATGGTCAAAAGGTAATAGCATATATCTTTTCTGAGCGAGTGCTCATTCTCACCTACAATACTATACACCTAATATATTTTACAAAGTTTCAATAAGGCTGGCATTGGCCAAGGATAATTTCAAAGAAGACTCAACGAGGTGATTTAGAACTTTTGCCTCTCTAATGTTTTTTTATGTATGTCAGCATCTTTAAGTAGTTTTTTCACCTGCCACCTCCTCTATTAAAGCATTAAAATTAAGAAGGGCTCTGGAAAACTTTTGAGGCACCTTTCAAAATGGATAAAAGTTTTCCAGGCAGATAAATGCTTTTTCTTTATCTGTTCAAGAGTCATTGGCATCTGGTATATCTATTCTGAAATAATAAAACAGTGAACTGCCAACTTCCTTGACATGCTGATATGTCAAGTAATCCAACATGTCTTTTACTTGGGGTGCTATTAATCATCAATATTAATCAGATAATTAAGAGTATGACACACCACACATATTCAAATATTTCCAGACATTTTTCTCATAGCCACAATGGGGAAAACATATGGACTGTGGGTTTTGGTAATCATCCAGTTAAACATCAGTTCTTTAATATGATTCTTCAGGTCATTAACTGTCAATAGATCTTCTCTTGAGTGCTCTTGAGTCATTTAGCTTCATGGTGCTCAGTTTGCCTCGAACACACCCCTTATCACATTCTGTGGAGAAAATTGTATTGCTTCTGCTGCACTTTCTTTCAATCTCTCTCCTTCATGTCTCAGAAACTGAAAAGTCATCAAAGTTAAATTTGTCTAACTCAGCTTATGGAATTTTCTAGAGCAGTGCTAGGGATGAAAAAGATTTGTGAGTTATTTTGTTTTCTACTTTTCTCCACATTCTGGTAGGAAGACTGCTATGATTAATGGAGAACATAATTGAATATCTGTTAGCCACAACCTTTAATGGGGTAGTGTTTGCCCAACCAAGGATTTTTCCCTCCTACTATTTCCATGGGATATCAACATTCACAACAGCTGGCTTCACCTTTCTATAACCTGTTCAGTGAATTTCAACCTCAACAATATAAGATTAGTAATCATTATCTGTTCACTCAACAAATATTCAAGTGCCAGATTCTGTGCTACACATACAGTAAATAAGTATGATTCCTGTTCCCAACAAGAGAGACATATAAAAAGGCAAGTACAGTATAGTATGATAAATATAATATTAGGGGAATCATGCAGCACATAAAGGGAACCTGGCCCTGAGCTGAGACGCAGGGCAGGCTTCACAATGGGGTGACATCTGAACTGTCTATGCCACGCTGCAGTAACAAACAACCCCCACATACCAGTGGTTTAACTAATGGAGGTTTACTTCTTCCTTCTGTAAGAAGCATTCTAATTACATTTCCTTGGTCAGAATTAGTCACATAGTCCCCCTGAGCTGCAGGGAGCCTAGTAAGGGTGATTGTGGTATGCCCAGAAAGGAGGACTGTGAAACAGAATTTTGAATGGCATTGTCTCTGCCACAATCCATTTTTCTGGTACCAGATACACATTTCATTTTCTCTTCCACACACAGAATGCAGTCAATTCAGTATCTTAGCCAGTTATACTATCAGATTAAAAGTCCGGGATTTCTGGATAAATTAGATGATTCAGAATATGGCATAGCATGCATATTTTAATGTTTCTAGGTATGAATGTATTAACAGATTCTCATATGAACTAAAAATAGACAAGTATCTATGCTCCCACCCTACACCCAATATACAATTGTAAAACAAGAAAGGAGAAATCACAATAAACATTCTCATTTAGAAAGGAGAAAGACAGGAAATACATAGCAGTCACTCGTCCATGGAATTCTGAAATCCTCCTGGGCAGACTTTATGAGATGCCTTTCCCTAAAGCAGTGGTTGCCAACCAGGGACAATTTTGTCCCCTAGGGGACATTTGGCAGTGTGTCTAGACATTTCTGTTTGTCACAATTGGGGAAGAGAATCTGCTGGCATCTAGTGGGTAGAGGTCAGGGATGCTATTAAACATCCTGCAATGCATAGGACAGCCCCCCTCTCTCAAGAAAAAATTACTAGGTCCAAAAGTTTAATAATGCCAAGGCTGAGAACATTGATCTAGGGATAAGGAGGATTCCTTGAGTAGATCCTGGTCTTGCTTCTTCATCCACTATGGCTTTGATTCTTAGTTCTTACCTTTTTGGAGCTTTGCCCCTTTTCCTCCATTTTTCTTCATGGCCGCATCAAAATGGAGCATTGAGGAGTATTTCTCCTTGAGCACTGCATAGATGCTACCTCTGTAAAATGAGGGACCCAGGTGTCATTTAAAAGTCTTGAACAGTCACAATTTTCTTTTTTTCCTAATTCTTGGTTTCTTCAGCAGTTCAACTGTTTCAAAAACACATCCGTTTGATTCTTCTCAGTGTCTTATATCTGTACTCATACCCATGGTTCTTTACAAGACGTGTGTATTAGGGTTCCCTAGAGGGACAGAACAAATAGGATAGATGTATATATGAAGGGGAGTTTATTAAGGAGTATTGACTCACACAATCACAAGGTGAAGTCCCAAAATAAGACATCTGTAAGCTGAAGAGCTAGGAAGCCAGTCCGAGTCCCAAAACCTCAAAAGTAGGGAAGCCAACAGTGCAGCCTTCGGTCTCTCCCACCTTCTTCTGCCTGCTTTATTCTAGCCGCTCAGTTGACTAAATGGTGCCCACCTAGACTGAAGGTGAGTCTGCATCTCCCAGTTCACTGACTCAAATGTTAATCTCCTTTGGCAACACCCTCCCAGACACATCCAGGAACGATACTTTGCATCCTTCAATCCAAGCAAGTTGACTCTTAATATTAACCATCACAACATGCTTCTCATATCTGTTCTCTTTTTTTGCTTTATCATCCCCCAAACTGTCTTAATGAAGAAGGTCCTGAGTGTCTATTGAAAGCTTCACATTTAGCTTCATCTCTGACGCAGGACTGACTTTTAATAGGATTTTGCCATCAAAATTTTTTTTTAAACATTGCTATCTCTTCCTAATTGAGGAAGAAAAGAAATTGGCTTTTCCAGTCCTTCAAAGCTATGAATTTTTGAGCTGTCTGTTCTTCATTTCTGCTTAATTCATTTTCTGATTCCAGCTCTTTTTGGGATTCCTCGCCAAATGCAGTCAAATAACAAATAACGCAAATTACTAAATTTCTTCTTTCCAGCGTCTTCCATTAGAGCTGAACAACTTCACTAGGGAAGTTGTATTTTACAACTTTATAACATGAATTAACATTTTTCTTGGCCTTGAATATCCATTTTCTTACCTTTGCTACCCATCTGCTAAGCCAATGACACATATATTAGTTTTTACTGTGGTGGTATCCAACTCCTGACACCATTTTCTGTATTAGTCAGAAAATACTAGGCCATGCTAGATTAAAAAACATTCCTAAAACTTAGTGGATTAACAATAACAACAAAACTTCTTGTTTTTTGCTCACACAAAGCCTGCTGTGGGTTTGGGTGACTCTGAGATTTTTTTCTGTAGTCATTCGGAGACGCTGCTGCTTCAGGCTTAAGGCTCTCCCTTCTCAACTTGAGACCTCTGAGTTTGCAATAGAAGGTGAAGAAAGACATGAGAATCAGGCAGAAGCTTTCATGCCGCAGGATGGAAATGACACACATCACTTCTGATCATATTTCACTGGTAAAAACTAGTGATACAGCTCCACCTAATATCACAACAGCTGAGAAGTGTACTTTTCCATGTGCTAAAGAAAGGGAAATATTAAACTGGATTTTATGAGCATAAAATATTGTCTCTGCTTAGCTAAAAACCTGAAGAGTTGTAAGGAGTTAATGAGATAAAAGAAATGGAAAGGGAGAAAGAGTGTTCCAGGCAGAGAGGATTATGTATGTGAAAGCCTGGAGACTAAAAAAAATGTGGATCATTGAAGGACTCTTTTGATAGAGGTGTTCTGTGGCCGAAATGCTGTGAGGGCAATATTGGGAGAAGGAATTAAGAGAAGAGAGTGAAGAAAAGCCAGATAGGGGCTCTCATTGGGCTGAGCTTTGTTAATTCGTGTTAAGGAGGAAGGACTTCATCGAATGTCAAAGTGGGCATTTTAGGCAAGAGAGTGATAATTTCACAAGTATATATTACAAAAGTTGTTCTGGCTTCTTAGAGTCCAGAATGAATTGGAGTGGGTAAGACAGGAGGCAGGGACCCAGTAAGGAGGTTCTTGCAAAGAACTGCCTGAACTTGAGTAGCTTTAGAAAGGATAGAGTGACATGGATGAGTCTGAGATTCACAGGAGGCAGAGTCAATAGAAATTGATGAGTTATTAGCTATAAACAGGTGGTGGAGTCAGAGAGGAGACCCGAGTTTCTGATTGCGCTATTCAGTGGACTGTGGTATCATTCGTTAATGGAAAACACAGGCAGGAGTGCCAGCACTCAGACACAGGCACCCGTCCTGTCAGTTTTTATAGTAGAAAGCTGACCTGTTGTTGACAACAGAAAGAGTTGACAATTACGTTAGCCACTGAGCATCAGGAGTCAAGGCCTTCTTTCAAAATCCCCACTTCTCTGGGAGTTTGGGGGGATACTCATTATATAGAAATAAAATAGGCTGTTTATCGTGTCAACCATATCCTAATGAGAGGCTGAAGACCTTCACCCATGATGACTCTATGTGAGTACAGTCACTTTGGAAAATAGTATTACTTACAAAAGTTGAACATAAAACGTTGATAATTAATTTTATGTCTCAGCTTGACTGGACCGTGCTGTTCAGATATGTGGTCAAACATTATTCTGGATATTTCTGTCAGGGTGTTTTGGATGAGATTAACATTTAAATAGGTGGACATTGCAGCTGATGGTCTTTGGACTTGAACTGTACGCTTCACTCTTTCCTGAGTCTCCAGCCTGCTGGCGCATCTCTTAAATTTTGAACTTGCCAGCCTCCATACTTACAAAAGCCAATGCCTTAGAATAAATATTTTTCTAACTATATAGACACACATCCTATCAGTTCTATTATTCTGAATAACTTGGTCTAATACATATGCTAACCATACAACCTTGTAATTCCACCCTTGGGTATATACCATGGAGAAAGTCAAGAAGGTGAATAGCAGATGCACAGACAAAAATGTTAATATCAATTATTCATAGTTGTCCCAATAACTACACAAATGTTCATCAGCAGTAGTATATATACACATGTTGTGCTATGGCCATACAATGGAATAATGTACAGCAATGATAATGAATGAACTAGAGTAACACAAAAACATGAATGAATCTTATGAACACGATGCTGAATGAAAAGAAAGCAAGCTATAGAAGACCATACACAATAAATTTCCTCTATATAAATTCAACAACATGAAAAAGTAAACTATAATTTTTAGAATACATATTTAAGTAGCAATAATATAAAGAAAAAAAGTAAGCAATTACCAAAAAAAAATCTGAGTAGTACTTAATTTTAGGGTGTATGAAAAGAAAAATATAGGAGATTTCTAGGTGCTGCAATGTTCTATTTCTTGACCCATGTGGTGGTTATGTGAGTCTTCACTTATTCAATATACTATTCGTTTATGTTTAAGGTATTTTAGGTGTTTTCTTTCATAATGTAAAAAATAAATATACTTTTCTGATAGTCCCTCTAATTTTTTTTCAGTTAGAGGATGGTTTATCTTGACCATTGGAGCTGATAAATTATTCCCATCCTCTTCCCTGCAGAATAATGTGCGTGTGTGTGCGTGTGTGTGTGTGTGTGTGTGTGTGTGTGTGTTGGGGGTGATTCTCTTCTAATAGAGATAGGCCTTGCCTTGTCTACCCCCTGAAAGCATTAATGACCTCAACATGATCTCAAATTGCTGGCCCATATTTGCTTTGACTTCTACCACTAAAGCCTGAAGCAGGGTATCTGTGTCTTGTGCTTTTTCTTCTGTTCATTTGCTTCTCCTGATTAACTGTGACAGTGAGAATCTAAAGAGGCCTGGAGACTTTAAAGCAGTTTGAGTATCCACAGTGGCATGTCACACTTTATAGTGTCTGTTGTCACAGGTTCCAAATAGGCCACATTAGCCAGTTTTCAAATCTACTGGCCCTTCACTATTTTTTATAATGATTACTTTTGGTATTTGTCCAACTGGGGGTAGTTTTGCCTGGACTGTGATGTAGTGTTAAATCTCCACCTCCTTTTTAGCAGTCAGTCCCTTCAAGGCTCCAATGACCTTTAATGGAAGAAACACTGATTTAGTGATTTTGTTTTCTTCCTTGCCTCAGGGACCTGCCGTTATGGCACTGTCTTAGTCTGTTTGGGATGCTACCATAATCTGGGCAGCTCACAAACTGAAATTTGTCTCACCCAGTTCTGGAGGCTGAGAAGTCCAAATCAAGGCACGAGCTGACTTAATGTGTGGCGAGGGCCTACTTCCTAGTTCATAGATGGCAACGTTTTGCAGTGTCCTTGTGTGGTGGAAAGAATAAGGCAGTTTTCTGAGACCTCTTTTAAAAAGCACTAAATGCCATTTGTGAGAGTTCTGCCCTCATGACCTAATCACCTCCTAACAGCATCACGTTCTAAAGCCAATACATTGATAATTAGGTTTCATCATATGAATTCTGGAGGTACACAAACATTCAGACCATGGCAGGCATCATCTCAGCAGCACATTCTAACCTAATTTCAAAATCTTCTGCATGAACTGGGAGTCACCGAGTTCCCAAACACATCCATCTGGTGTTCCATTTGTTTCTCCTCCAAGCATCACTGCTTTCCCTCTTGCCTGTCACAGAAGTGCATCCCAGGGGATTCAAAGGTCATTTGAATTGATCCAAATTACTTGCCATCGTAAGTCTTTTTCTAGCTCCAGGAAAGACCCTACTAAAAATAATGTCATAAATTTGGTTTCTTTTGATCCTGGCTTCTAGGACTTCTCTTCGTTTAACAATTCTCCTACTTAAAGCTATTCACAAATTTGTGAAAGTCCAACTCTGCGTCTGCCATATCAAGAGCAGTGTTTCCCCCCAGAAAGTTAACTAGCTTTATTTTTTTCCTTCCTTGGGGAAAAAAGGAAGTGGGACTAGCCTAATCTTTGAACATTGGCACACATTTCAAGACACAACTCTGCCAGTGGTCAGGTAGCCATGATGCAGCTGCCCTCTTGGATTTATTCTATGAATAGTGATTGTTGTATTATGCAAATGGACACCATGTCAGAATTCATCAAAAATCTTGGGCTAGATCCTCCTGTGTATAACCTCTGCTCACAGAGACTGCACTTTATTTTAGGGTCATATTAGCTACAATAATCTGATTACACTGGTTCCTGGCCCCATCCATTCCTAAAAAGGCCTCTAGACCCTGAAATCTCCCAATTTCCAGAGACTCTCTCATCAGTGCTTATTAACAAATCCTTCCAGCTACCACATAGCACTTGCTATTTCCTTTACTCTTCTCTAACCTCATCAATGAGGCCTGTGAAGTTCTCTGTCCCAGCAGCCCACTGATGAGCTGCCACCATCAAGACTCTGATCATAAGAGTAAGAAGAAATTGGGGGCATTATCCATCTCCCTCTTATGTGACCTCTTTGCTTCCCAATGTCTGAGTCTTTCAGTAAAATAGCGCCTTCCTGTCTGCAGCCACTTTCTCCTCAGGGCTCACACAGGAGTCATCACAGAAGTAATTTCTATTCTTTCTCATAGCCTTCTACTTTCTCATCATTCGCCAACTCCCATAAGTTCTAAAATCAGCCCTTTGAACATGAGACTTGTATTTTACTTGAAAGCTTTTTCTATGTTAAACTGCTTCTTCAGGAGGAGAGGAAATTAAAAGACTATGACAATAACAGGAAGAAGTAGAATCTCTAGGATCCAAACAATCCTCCCAATAGCAATGTGTTAATCTTGTTTGGCCATTTGAAAGTTTTCAGTTCTGGCTTGAGGATAATGTTTTGTAAATAATTAAAGAAAATGACTTGACAAAGGCTTAATGAATGGTCCATGTTCTCTTTAGATATAAAATTAACACAGAGCTGTACTGTGGAGATAAAGGAGAGGAAGCCATGGTGGTAATCAGTGGACATAAAAAGTGACTCTCTGAGGAAGAATATAATTACATAGGAATACCAAAAGCAAAGTGTCACTGCCGGTGATTTTAATTGAGTTCCCTCCATTTGCCAAAAACCAGTGCGTTGTCAGAAGGAAAGTAGGCTGGACAGACATGAGCTACAGGGATTTCTGGGAAGTGAGAGGTGAAGAAATTGCAGGTTAGACAGTGAGGGAGGCTTTGTTCAGGCTGAGGATGCCTGTGTAGTAAGACAGTTACAATTTTTCAGGTTAGCAACAGCAGGAGCAAGGCTTGAGGACTTGCTCTGTTCCTGGGCTGACCTTGGGGCTCTCCCTGCCCTTTGTGGCAGGAGTTGGTAGAATGGACAAGGTACCAGAACCTCCATGGCCTTTCCTAACTGAGATGCTAGAAGGTTCTATGTGGCCTGCTGTGCGTTGGCTTTAGGTCCTCTCGTGAGGATAAATCATTTCCTGCCTCAAGAGGAACAAATAGTTGGCTTTTTGTGCTCCTTCTTTCTCTAGCACTGCTTTTAGATGACTGTTTTTTACTCAAATTTCTTTCTTCTGATGCCCCTACTTTTGGCAAAAACTCGACTGAATGTGTATTTGCCTGAACAATGGATGACACAATGCCATTTAGAGCAGTTTCCAACGGTGGCAATCATAGTTTAATTCTTCTTGGTCATTGTGGAAATATAGGGCTTTATCTCTGCTTGACAGAAGGTTAGGGCCTAAAGGAATCTTAGAGAGATCATCTTCTTCTGTTTGATGCCCTGTAGTTTAAAGTTTATTAATCCAACCATTATTTATTGACCTCCTACCGTGTGCCAGGTAATATGCTAGGTGTTGGAGACAGAGAAAAACAAGACAGAAAGAATTCCTTCACTAATGAGATTTATAGACAACAGGTAGGGGCAGCCTGGGGTGCTACGGGATTTCATCAAACCTTGTCTTGGAGGATCAGGAAACATTTCTCAGAGCCAGTGATATGTAAGCTGAGACCTGAAGGACAAGAAGTGGCAGCTAAGCAAAGAGGGCAGGTAGCCACAGCCCAGGAAAAATAAGTGGCTTTTTAGGGGGAGAGCCAGGGCTGTTTCTCAAACCTTCAAACTCCCAGTTTCTTGTGTATTTATATTCTGGGCATATCCTCAGGAGTAGAATTAACGAGAAGAAATCACATCACCACCCTTCAATAATTCCATGAACATAGTACACAATAGGTAGTTTTTAAGCCCACATCCACCCCTACCCCTTTTTAGGACACTCCCCAGCACCTAGTGTTCCTATCTTGGTGTCCATGTGTACCCAATGTTTAGCTCCCACTTATAAGTGAGAATAGGCAGTGTTTATTGTTACTGTATTAATTTGCTTAGATAATAGCCCCCAGGTGCATCCATGCTGCTGCAAAGGACATGATTTCATTCTTTTTTATGGCTGTGTAGTATTCCATGGTTATATGTACCACATTTTATTCATCCAGTCCACTGTCGGTGGACACCTGGGTTGATTCCACATAATAGAGAGATTGACACATAAGTAAATACAAAACAGTAAGTGCTGTGATAGCTCCCAGCACAGGGAGCACCTTGATGCATACAAGGGTGACACTTAATTCAAGCTGGAGTAGAGAAGGGTAATCAGACACAGCTTTCCTGAGGAGGTGACTCTGAACCTGAATTTTCAGTAAAAAGTAGATGGTTACTAGGTAAAGAAACTGAGGAGAGCAATTTAGGTAGATTTTGTAGGGAAGACCCAGAAGCATTTAATCCCATGACATATTTAAGGAATTATGAGTCATTCTATATGACTGGAGCATGCATGTCTGTGAAAAAGGGAAGGGAATTAAGGAATGGAACCGGCAGGAAAGAGCCACAGGAGGATTTACAGTGGATTGTGTTAAACAGAAATTATCCTTGAGATAGTGAGAGTCAATGGATGACTTAATTTGGGGCTAATCAGATTTACATGCCTGATAGAGCATCTTATCAATATTATGGAGAATGTATGAGAAAGGGTAAGATTAGGAGCAGGGAAACTAGAGCAAGAGCCACTGGAGGAGTTCTAACTTGAAACTGTGGTTGTCTCAGTAAAAGTAGTGGGGATGATGAAAAGTGGAGGGTTTTGAGAAATACTTGAGGGTGGAATTAGGGTGACTAGCTTGTCTCAATTTGTCTTGGATCTTCTTTTTTTTTGCACTGAAAGCCCAAAATCCTGGGAACCCTTCAGTCCTGGGAAAACTGGAATGATTAGTCATCCTCACAAAATCAACCAAACCCTTAAGAGAGAGGGAGAGGTAGAAAGAGAAGTCAAAGGTGACTTACTTCCAGGACTTTAAATTGGAAAACTCGACCAATGGTGGCACCATTTATTTATGTATATGTTATTTATTTATATGCTATTTTTATTTCACTTTTTCTTTTAGATTCAGGGGATACATGTGCAGGTGTGTTACATGATATGTTGCATGATGCTGAGGTCTGGATTTCTAATGATCCTATTGCCCAAGTAGTGAACATATTACACAATAGGCAGTTTTTAAGTCCATATCAACCCCTCCCCTTTTTAGGACACTCCCCACCGTCTAGTGTTCCTATCTTGGTGTCCATGTGTACCCAATGTTTAGCTCCCACTTATAAGTGAGAATAGGCCATGTTTGGTTTATTGCAACTGTATTAGTTTGCTTAGGATAATAGCCCCCAGGTGCATCCATGTTGCTGCAAAGGACATGATTTCATTCTTTTTTATGGCTGTGCATTGAGTACACATGGACGTAAAGATGGGAACAACAGACTAGCACTGTGGCTCAAACCTGTAATCCCAGTACTTTGGGAGGTTGAGACAAGAGGATTTGAGGCCAGCCCTGGAACTTGAGGCTGGCCAAGGCAGCACAAGGAGACTCCGTTTCTAAAAAAGATTAAAAAAAAAATTAGTCAGGTAGGATGGTGCAGGCCTGTGGTCCCAGTACTCGGAAGAATTGCTTGAGCCTAGGAAGTGGAGGCGGCAGTGAGCTGTGATGGTGCCACTGCACTCTAGCCTGGGTAACAGAGTCAGACCCCATCTCAAAAAAAAGAAAAAAGATAACACTAGACACTGCAGACGGGGAAGGTTAGGAGAGGGGCATGAGTTGAAAAACTACCTATTGAGTACTGTGCTCAGTACCCGGGTGACTGGATCTGTACTCCAAACCTCAGCATCACACATTATACCCATGTACCAAACCTGCACATGTAACCCCGAGTCTAAAATAAAAGTTGAAAGCATTTTTAAAAAGAATATAATATTTCTAGCTGATCAAATTATTCTTTATATAATCTTAGTCTTTTTTGTAATTTTCTTTTTGTAGGTTTCACATATTGCTTTTTAAAGTTATTATTGAGAATTTTATATGCATACTTATTGCTGTAATTGGGATCATTTTCTCATAGGTTTAAACTGGCCATAGATGTTTAGGAAATCTTTTGAATAAAAAATAAAGTTGTAAATTGTAGATCAGAAGTCAGAAAACTACTGACTTCAGGGGACAAACATAACACTTTTTTAAATTAATAAAGCTTTCTTAAATAAATTTTTACTGGAACACAGAACTGCTCATTTGTTTACATATTGTCTATAGCTGATTTGGCACTACAAAGGCAAAATTGAGAAGTGGTGGCAGAGATGGTCTGGCTGGCAAGCCTGAAATATTTTTTATCGGACCCTTTATGGCACATATTTTTTGACCTCTTCTCATCAATTCAAAGGGATCATCACAGTTGATGCTCTTGGGTTTTCTGGATATTGTTTACATGGTATCTAATAAGGACATGCTTCATCTCCTTTCTAAGTTATTGTGCTTAGTTCTGTCATGTCTTAGTGTATTCATCATGACTTCCACAATTCTGTTAAATAACTTTAGAGTTTATTCCTGTGTTCAATGGGAAAATTCTGGTATGTTTTTCTTCCATTATAATGGAAGTTTTATGAATTTTTTAAAAAATGCTAGTTTACTAAACTTTTGTTATCCATATTGGGTGGAATATTGTATTTCTTTGGCTTATTGATCTGCCATAATTATATAAATATATTTTAAAATTTGATGTCATCTTTGCATTACTGGAATAAATACTCTTAAAAATTTTGCTGCATTTGACTTACTACAATTAATTTGTATTTGATAATCTATATTTGGGATTACTTTTTAAAGTTCTATTTTAGTCATACTTTTGTGTCAAAGTTGTATAAAAACAGTTGGGAAACTATCCATTATTTTTCTATGCTCTGGAATCATATTTGTGGGAAACTGATTTTGTGATCCTTGGACTTTTTGAACTCACTTTTTAAAAAGCATCTTGGTCCAGTGGCTTTTTTTGAAGATTATTTTATGACATCTTAAAAATATATAGTAATTCCATATTTAGTAGCCAATTAAGGTGTTTTGTTTTTTAATGAGAAAATTATGATATTTGTTTGTTCTAGAAGCACATTCATTAATGGTCTAAAATCTATTATAGAGATATGGAATTAGAGAAGGAGAGGGTGGAGAGTAACTTATGGTCCATCATTGTTTCTTCTTCTGTGTCTCTCACTCTATCTTCAGGTCTTTGTACTTTTTCATTTTCTATTTGATTGGATCTTTTTCTCAAATATTTTCCAGAGATGAAGTACATGAGTAGACATAGTCTCTCTTCTTTGTTTCCCATGACAGGTCTTACATGTCTTCCTTGTCTCCAAAAGATTCACAATACCTTGGGTGGTTGAAGATTCTCTGATTAAACTTGTTTACTCTGAATATTAGTTGACTATTTTCTAGTTTCTAGTGTTGAAGATGAGAAGTTCAATGTCAATGGGACTTTTTTCCATGAGAAATAATTTTTTTTTTTTCCTGCCTGGAAGCCTGTAAGATTTTCTCCCAATACTTAATGTTTGAGAATTTTACCAGTATACGTCTAGGTATGGGCCTTTTTTCTCTTAATATTTCCTGGGCCTTAGTGGGCCCTTTCAGTTTGCAGACTCAGGCGTTCTTAAGGGATTTTCTATTGGTATCTCTTTAATTATTGTCTCTTTTCCAATGTTTTTGTTTTCATTTTCTGAAACTATTAATATTATTATTGGTATGTCAAAGCTCCTGGACCTGTGTCTATTATTTTTTCTCATGGTTGCCATCTCTTTGTGTTGTTATTTATATTTTATACTTTGTTTGGAGCTATTCCTTGCATTTGTTCTTGCAGGTCACTGATTTAGGTCTCAACAGAGCAGATTCCCTTTTAATTCATCCACAAAATTAGGTAATTTGAAATTATGTTTTCTACCTTCAGAAATTCTTTTTGTGTTTTATTTCAATTTCCTTAAGTACTCTATTATTTTTTAATCAGGTTTTTACTCATGTCTTCCAGTTATCCTTATTTTACTTGCATATCTTCTTTGATCTTCAGTTTCCCCTTTCTGCCTTACTTTGAGTTAATTGAAAAAAATTTAATATCCACTTTATTTCTTCTATTTGCTTCTTGCTACAACTCTTTTTTATTATTTTTAGGTGTTGCTTTAGGACTAACAACATGTATCCCTACTGTAAGGTTTGAATGAAGCAACCGAGGTTTGAATGAGGCAACTGAGGCCAGTTATTGAAATAAAGAAATTTAATCGGCTCCTGGGCGAGGTTTTGTGGTCTGACAGGAGGGGCTGGAGAAGTCGTGCTGTCTTCCTGGGACGTGGGGCTTTTATAGCTCTAGGGAATGAGGAGGGGCCGGGCCTTCTAATTGGTTGTGGGGAAGCAGGATGGAGACGGGTCGGGCTGTTATTGGTGGGTAGATTGTTGGGTGGGATTTTCTAAGGTGAGATCGGGCTAGGGTTACATCAGCCAGATCCTTCCAGGGGAACATGTGCTCGGAGGTAGGTGCTGGGTGCAGAGCCCAGTGTTGAGTGCAGAGGTGGGTGCCGAGTGCAGAGGTAGGTGTGTCTGGTAGGTGTGTCTGGCCTCCTGGTGAGGCATCTGGCCTTACATTCTGTCCCTTTTGATGATATAGGATGTCGCTTCTTTCTGGCTACTTCCTGCTGAGTAGGGGTGGAGTGAGGGAGAAGGGTCAGTTGGCTGGAACCTCGGTTGGGAGTCGGACGTAGGGGTGAAGCAGCATTTGGTTTATGGCCACCCTAGAAATTTTCCTTATGCGGGCCTGTAAAAACTTCAGAAAAAAAGGGGCTAACATTAACAGAAGGCAAACGACAATGATGGGGGTGATAATAGGGGTTAGCCAGGTAAGCAGGGGAGATTACCACCAGTTGAAAGGTGAAGCTGGTGCATTCTGTTTTTTTTTTTTGGAGGTTTTCTTGGAGGTAATAGAGAGCATTGACGTTCTCTTCTACAAGGCCTGTTTCATTAATATAGTAGCAGCACTGTTCCTGAAGAAACAGACAGGTACCTCCCTTTTCTGTTGTCAGCAGGTCAAGGGCCCGTCGGTTTTGGAGAGTTACCTGGGCCAGTGACATGATTTGTCACTGGAGGGAAGCCAGGGAGGTGGCTGATGCTTCGATAGCTACACAGAGCTTGTCCTCCAGTTGAATGGCTGAAGTGATGCTATAGCCTAGAGCACCGCTACCCATCCTGGCTGCTACCAGAGAAGATGCTAGAGAAAGACCAATGACCATTGGGAGGAAGACTGCTTGTCTGTCCCGGTGATTAGGAGAAGGTGGAAGGAGGGATAGAAATTCGGCCTGTCCATATACCTCTAACTGTGGGACTAAGGTGACAGGCATGCAAGGGAAAGGGAGGGAAGCATTAATAACTTTGGTTAATGTTCCATTGCACCAGAAGTATCCTCCTGGTGGCGCATAGAGGGAGGACTTTACCCTTACCATGGTGTTACAGTTGAGACTGAAGCTGCTGGCCATCTTGTAGCAGAGAGAAAAATTTTGAGAGTGTACTTTGAACAAAGGGATATTGGTTAGGGTGGTGCCGGGCCCCATAGGTGTTTGTGACAGATTGAACCCGGATCTGAGGGGAACTGCGGCCAAGGGAGGGTTGCTGAGAGAGGCACATAAAAAGCAGTTGGTGATATTTATGGCTTTGGTTAAATTTAACATGTTGGCTCCCTAAGCAAGTGGCAGAGGAGAGAGAGGAAGGGAAGGGAGGATGCCAGCGGTGGGGGGGTTTTACAAGGAGGTTATGGGAAACCAGGAAAGGCCGGCCATACAGCAATTAGAAGGGGCTGAGGCCCATTGGCCCCCATGGGGTGGCTCAGACCCAGGCTAGAGCAAGAGGTAGGAGTCTGGGCCAAGATAGTTTTACCTCTATGGTAAGTTTGGCCAAATGGTCTTTGAGGATGCCGTGGGCCCATTCAACTTTACCCAATGACTGAGGGTGGTAGGGGATGTGTAGTTTCTAGGAGACGTTGAGAGACTTGGTGACCAGCTGAACCACCTGGGCTGTAAATGCTGGACTGTTGTCTGACTGGATGGTTGCAGGCAAGCCGAAATGAGGGATGATTTCTTGAACTAAGAGGGAGGCCACCGTGTCTGTGGTTTCTCTGGAGGTGGGAAAGGCTTCAATCCATCCAGAAAAGGTATTGGAGAAGGATACTGGGCTGGAGGGGGCAGGAGCTAATGTCAGTTGCTAAGACTTGTCCAAAAAGGTGAGGGCTGTCTCTGAATCCCTGGGGCACCATGTAATCTGTTGTGACAGGTTGGTGTCCGGATTGGTCCAGGTGAAGGCAAAAAGGAAATAGGACTCAGGGTGAAGGGGAATGGTAAAGAAGGCGTCCTTGAGGTCAAGAACTGTAAAATGTGAGGTAGTGGAGGGAATGTTTGATAAAAGGGTGTATGGGTTGAGGACTACAGAGGAGGGGTACCACTGCCTCATTGATAAGGCATAGGTCCTGAACCAGGCAGTAGCCACTGGACAGCTTTCAAACCAGCAAGATAGGAGTGTTACAAGGGGAACTGGTGGGAATAAGTAGTCCCTGAGCCAGCAGGCAGGTGATGATAGGCTTTAGGCCTTGATGGTGGGTCTTTGAGATGGGGAACTGGGGGCGTGAAGGAAAGTGGGTAGGATTTTAGAGAAGTATTTTAACTGGGGGATGATGTTTGGCCACTACAGGCTTGGAGGTATCCCATACCAGGGGATTAACTACTTCAGGAGGGATGGGGGTTGGGGCAGGGAGTTAAGACAGGGTGTGGCATCAGTTAGGAGTGGCAGTAGGAGGTGGGAGGACGGTGGGCCTGAGTATGGGGGGCCAGTGAGTTGGAGAGTGGCCCCCACAGTCTGGAGAATGTCTCGTCCTAAAAGGGGGACTGGGCACGAGAGTATGATTAAAAAGGAGTGGGAAAAGGGGTGTCCCTCAAGGATACAGGCTAAGGGGTGGGTTTGATTTGGACAGGAAGGCTTTCCATCAATTCCCATGACTGAAACCTGGGAAGGTATACTAGGTCCTGAGTAGGAAGGCAATACAGAACAGGTAGCCCCTGTGTCCACTAAGAAGGAAATGGACTTATCCGCTACCTGCAGTGTTACCCTGCGCTCGGCAAGGGTGATGGGGGTCCTCAAGTCCAGGCTGCATCAGTCATCCAGAAGGCCAAGGAGTTCAAGCGATGGGACTGCTTCCTGTGGACCGGCCCCTCCTCCGCATAGAGGTGCGGGGGTGAGCCTGTAGTCTGGGATGGGCACTCGCTGCACCAATGTCCCAGCTGCTTGCAGTCTGGGTAGTGCTTGGTAGGTGGTCGAGGACATGGACACTGACGTGCCCAGTGTCATTCCTGACCGCACTTGAAGCAGTGCCCAGGTGGAGCGCCTCTGGAGTTCTTGGCAGGTTTCGATGGACCCCCCCACACACCAGGCGCCTGGTGGGATGCCTGCCTCAGGGCTGCCATAAGAGCTTGGTTTTGGAGGCTTACCTTTTGCTGTAGGAGGGCCTGTCGGGTTGCCTCAGCCTTTTCCTCTCAGCCATTAAAAACTTTAAATGCCATGTTTACCAGGTCTTGTATGGGAGTTTGGGGGTCCTCCTCAGCCTTTTTAAGTTTCTTTCTAATATCAGCTGCTGACTGAGAGATGAAATGGGTGGCTAGAACTGTAGCCCCTGCTAAAGAGGCCAGATCCAGCCAGTTATGGAGGATCATAGCATTAGTTAGTTGGACGAGAAAGGTAGTGGGGTTTTCAGTAGGGCTCTGAGTTATTTCCCTCAGCTTATCATAATTAACTACTTTTTGAGCCATGCTTTGCATGCCTGCTAGGAGGCATGTAGCATTTGGTCTCTGCCGCGGTGGCCATCTTGACCCATTTGATAATTCCAGTCTGGGTCGGCCTTGGGGACTGCTGCTGCCCCCACCGGCATCTGGTTGTTAGTTAGGTGTACCTGATCAGTGTATGCCTGGGCTGCTATAAGGATCTAGTCCTGCTCATCTGGGGTGAGGGTGGAGGATAGGATTACATATGTGTCATGCCAGGTTAGGTCATATGCCTGGGTAAGATAGTGGAATTCTTTGGTGTAGGCAGTCGGGTTAGTGGAGAAAGACCCTAGGTGCTTTTCAGTAGCCGATAGGTCAGAGAGAGAAAACAGAATGTGCACTCGTACAACTCCCTCGGCCCCGGCTACCTCATGCAAAGGGCAGAGGAGTGGGGGATTGTGAGAGCGGGTATGAGCGCTGATGGGGGAAGTCATATTAGGGCTTTGGGGAGGAGAAGGAGAAGAGGGAAGAGGGGATTGAGGCCCCACATAAAGAGGAGGGTTGGTAAAGCTGGAGGGGCGGGACAGGTCTTCCAGGTTTTCGGAGAGTGCAGAGTCGGGCGGGGCTGAGGGCAAAGGCGGGGTTTTGGCTAACAGGACCTGGGTTAGCCTTAGAACAAGAAGAGCAGAGGGTGGGTTGGGATTGCAGATACCAGAAAGACTGGACATAGGGAGCTTCTAACCACTTGCCGTTTTTTTGGCTAAAGTTATCTAAACCTGTCAGAACATTGAAGTTGAGTATGCCCTCTGGAGGCCACTTAGACTGGTTGTCCAGAGAGTACTGTGGCCAGGCCACAGTGGAGAGGAAGAGCAGTCTTTTCTTTTTTATGGAGAGGCCCAGTTTGGGTAGATTTTGGATGAGACATCCCAATGGCGACTTGGGGTCTAGGCGGGACTCCCGATTACCCATAGTTTACTAACAAAACTGGCAAATCTACAATAAAGACAGAACCACATACAGGATTGATGGACAAAGGATGGGTGCCCCCCAAATGGGAGACCAGTCTGATGCCTTCCCAGCCACATCCCCAAAGGGATGTTTCAGGGCGTCTTGGCTAAGGTGTACCTGTATAACCCCCGGGCCTGGTCACCTTAGAACTCTCCATCCTGAGGTGAATCACTGTTATGCCTTACGACGTCCCCATGGAACCATGAGTTGAGGCCCACATAAACCCTGTAGCCATTAGGCCATGGGACTACACATAAACTCACTCACTCACTCACTTGCATGGGGGTTAGGAAGAAGAGAAACTGAAGGTACAGTTGCTCCATTAAGCAGGAAATGGCCACTATCTTGAAAGAGGGAGAGAGAGAGTTAGGAGCGGGAAATGGCCACCATCTTGAGAGAGGGGGAGAGAGAGTTAGAAGCGGGAAATGGCTGCCATCTTGAGAGAGGGAGAGAAATAGTTAGGAGCAGGAAACGGCCACCATCTTGAGAGAGAGAGAGAGAGAGACAGAGAGTTAGAAGATAGGAGCAGAAACAGGAGCCGAGAATACAGCTGAATCTGGATTTGCTGCTTAGAATTTACTTACTCATCTGCTTACTTGTGCTGAGGTTTGGAAGAAAAACTGAAAGTGGCAGTTACTCAATTAACGGGAGTTTATATGCCAAAGGGCGAGTTTGAGATAGACATTTTAGTGGCGCAAGCTGGGGGTTTGGTCCTGCTCCTGTGCAGGGCCCGGGCTTGCAAACAGGACTTCTGATTATCCAAGCCTTGGCCGCCGCCATGGAGATGATTGGAAGGGTGGCTCAGCATCCCAGGCTGTGCCACCAAGCCCCGGAGGCTGACAGGAAGCTCCTGGAACTTCCAACCTGGAGCAGGAGGGTTCAGGAAGGTGGGGACGTCTCCCTCAGATTCCTGACCCTGAGAAACCCCTTATGGGGAGAAGACAAGAGTGTAGGGACATCTCCTCTATGCTCAGGTCCTCGGAATGGAGCCGGGGCCCTAGGCCCATGGCGGGAAGGAGTCCCTGATGCGGCCGTGATTACGGGCAGGGAGTCCATGGAGCAGGAGGTGGGAGAGGCTATGGGCGGCAGGTCTTACCTGGTGGCGGAGCGGCTCCCTGGTCTGGCTTCGGGTGGAGGAGTCAGTTTCCCCCAGGAGGGGTCTTACAACTCCTCCTGGGTTTCGGCACCACTTGTAAGGTTTGAATGAAGCAACCGAGGTTTGAATGAGGCAACTGAGGCCAGTTATTGAATTAAAGAAATTTAATTGGCTCCTGGACGAGGTTCTGTGGTCCTACAATAGGGGCTGGAGAAGTCACGCTGTCTTCCCAGGATGTGGGGCTTTTATAGTGCTAGGGAATGAGGAGGGGCCGGGCATTCTAACTGGTTGTGGGGAAGCAGGATGGAGATGGGTCGGGCTGTTATTGGTGGATAGATTGTTGGGTGGGATTTTCTAAGGTGAGATCTGGCTAGGGTTACATCAGCCGGATCCTTCCAGGGGAACATGTGCTCGGAGGTAGGTGCCGGGTGCAGAGCCCAGTGTTGAGTGCAGAGGTGGGTGCCGAGTGCAGAGGTAGGTGTGTCTGGTAGGTGTGTCCGGCCTCCTGGCAAGGCAACTGGCCTTACACCTACTTTGTCAAAGTTTACTTAGAGTTAATATTGTAGGACCTGACGTCACACGTCATGGACATTTCTTACTTTCTGCTTCCCCTTTCAAAAATGTAACCACATTACAATGGCATAATATTATTCATTCATATTCATTCTATCCTTTGTGCTATCATCATATTTTTTCTTCATTTATTTTAAACCCCACCTACCTTACAATGTTGATCTTTTTGTTTTGTCTTGTTTTGCTTTAAACACCAGTTGGCCTATAAAAAAATTATGAAAGAGAAAAATTAGATATATTTATATTTGCTCACTTCCTGTTTCTGGTGTTCCTCATTTCTTCCTTTAAGTCTGAGTTTCTATCTGGTATTGTTTTCCGTAAGTCTGAGAAATACTCTTTAGCATTTTGCATAGTATAGACTTGTTGATGACAAACTCTTCATTTTTATCTCTTTTAAAATGATCTTTATGTTTACACTTGCTTTTGAAAAATATGTTTACTAGACATGGAATTCTTGGTAGGCTACTTAAGAACTTTAAATACAGCATTCTTTTGACTTTTGGCCTCCATTATTTTTTGTGATAAGTTTGTAGAAAGTTTTAGTTTTGATTCCCAGTAGATGATCTCTGTTTCCTTTCAAAGTTTATGTATCATCTTTTTTTTTTTTTTTGTAAGTGATTTGACTATAATACATCTTGATGTTGCTTTCTTTGCATTTATACGGTATGGAGTTCACTAAGCTTGCTGTATTGAAGTCAATATTTTTCATCAAGTTCGAAAAATATTTTGTCAGTATGACTACAATTATTATTATTATTACTTTGCCCCATGCTCACTCTATCTGTTTCTGGGAGTCCAACATTAGTTACTATAGTTTGATATTGTTCTAGAGGTCCCTGAGACTCTGGTCATTTGTCTTTAGTCTTCTTTTTTGCTCTGATTTGATCATTTATATTGGTCTTCAGGTTCACTGACCTTTTCTTATAATTTTTCTAATCTGCTATTAAGCCCAGTGAGTGATTTTTAATGTTATTTATTGTACTTTTCAGTTCTAGAATTTTGATTTGGTTCTTTGCTGAAAAATAAATTCTATTTCTCTTCTGAGATTCCTTGTCTATTCTCTCATCAAGACAGTATTTTTCTCTAAGTCCTTCAAGATATTTTAAGTAGACATTTAAATGTCTTTGATAAGTCCAACCTGAGGCTCACTTTTGAGACTCTTTCTATTGACTTTTATCCTCTTGACTCTGGATGACATTTTCTTATGTCTAGTAATTTTTTGTTTATAATTTATAATACTGGATATTATAAATAATACATTGTAGAGTCTCTGAGTGCTGTTCTTATGAAGAATGTTATTTTTGTTCTAGCTGTCAGTTTGATTGATTGATCATTTTGAATTTGTGTGGTTTGGTTTTATGCTTTTTAAGGGCAAATCTCTGGATTTTCTAAGGTGTTTCCAAGCTTGTATTACTAGCTGAGACTCAGCCTTCAAAACCTACTTTTTCTGTGGATCTTGTCAAAGACTGATTTTAGAAGTCAATAGGGCAGGACTAGGGTTTGTCTTATTCTAGGGCAGTGGTCAGCAACCCATGGTCTATTGCCAAAATATAACCCACTGTTTTTTTATAAAATATATTAGAATAAGCCCTTTTTCATATTTTATATAGCTGCTTTCACACTAAAACTGCAGAATCGAGTGGCTGCAACAGAGACTGTATGGCTCTCAAAGCTAAAATACTATTATCAGACTCTTTATGGAAAAAGTTTGCCACCCCTGTTTTGTGATGTGGTTGCATTGTCATGGTATAATGTGAAAACTCCACTGGATATATCTTTTTCCCCCCTGTTTTTCCTCTCTTTGGCTCTTCTGTCCCATTAGGTGGGTTGGCTCACCAGGGCTCAGGGCTAGCCACTAGAATACCCTATACCACAAGAATTCTGCAGGTTCTGGAAGGCCTGCTTTGTAGAAGCAGACTGATTGTCAGCTCTCTGCTGAGGAAGCTTCCCTGCTCCCTGGTCTCTGTGTATTCTTGAGGCCTATAAGGCAAGAAGATTCAACCCATGCAGATCCTTCTTAGTCTTTTTTGAGTTGTGTAACCAGTATGGTCATGTGAGGACAAGGTCAAGGCTCTCTCCCTACTCCAGGTCTCTGAGTATCAAGTTATTTCCAAGATCCTCTGCTTTCTGATCCTCATCTCCAGGTTGTGATGCTCTTCTCTTAACAGTGTCCTTTCCATGAGGAGAAAGACACACACAATTCTCTTTGCTGAAATTCCCAAAAGTGTCTAAATTCTTATACTCAGTACATGTTGATCTGAGCAGCCCTTTGGCTCAAGACAAGAAAATAGCTTAGAATTGGAAATTAGGAAGAAAAGAGACTATTTTTGGTTCTCCCTGTTTGCAGAATCTTTATTTGTTTATTTGACAAATATTTACTGAGCACCTACTATATTCCTAGCATTATTCTAGGCAATAGAAACAAATAGTGAGCCAAACAGGCATGATACCTGCTTCAATGAAGTTAGACAAAGTTAAACTAAGAGAGACATTAAACAAATGATCACATTAATAAATTCATAATAATGAATCATTATAACTGCTTTGAAGGAAGACTCTGGGGTAATATGAGAGAACACAGAGGGGAGCTGACTTAGACACAAATACATGATCATGAACTGATTAACACTTCAACCTCACAGCTTTCCCACTACAATCATTCCCTGTTAATAGTTTTGAATTAGCAATGTCATTTTCTCTATAGAAGCATCTTCTGCCATGGCCTGTGTCCACTGAGGATATGATATTTTTAATATTTACAACTAGTGATAAGGCTCATAAGGCTAAATGTTTCAGAAATATCCAGATTTTTATTCTAAAATGATCTCAGTCTAAAGCACTATAATCCTAAACTACTAAGCAGAACAAATGTGAGAAGACTTTATCACTGATAAAACATTTCCTCCAGTGAATAACCATAGGCATTCTGAAATATGTTTACCAGATGTTGTAGTTGTGGTTGGGAGGCATAAAGGACAAAGGTGGGGGCGCAGTTGACTTCTGAATTAATTTCCTGGAGAGCTAAAGCTCAGTGGTAAATGGCTAAGACAAACCATTTCTTTATCACTGAAATAAACTAAAGTGAAAGTGATGTTTCTTGACCCAGTGATTCTTAGAACCTTTGCTTTTTTATTGCTGAAACTGTGGCAAGTGACCTTTGAGGCCTGAGCAGACAATGGAACTAAAATAAACACTAAATGAGCACTAAATGCACTAAATGAGCACTAAAATGAGTTTGGTGATTCTCAGTCCAGTATCTTCCCACTAGGTTTTGAATCCTAGATGCTTAGTCCTGAGTAAGAGTTTTGCTGATCTGTTGCCATGGCTTAGCAGAACCATGTCATCTTACCAAATCACTATTCTCAGAAAGTGTCAGTAGATAATTTTTTTTTAATGAGCTGAAGATCAAAATTACTATGAGAAATCCAGTTATCCCTAAAATGGAAGCCCTTTGTGACATATTCAGAGGGAACTAACTTTACTCTTAAAATTTACCATTATTTTGTTTGCCTAAGACAAGTGGAAAAGAAACACCACACTTACAAGCAATAAGGTTGTCTGAAATTGATCCATTTTATGTTGGAAAGATTGAGTTGATTTTCTAATAGTTATTTTTCTTGATACCCAGGCAGTTTTATTTATTTTATATTAAGAAAGAAGTATTTACTAAATATTTAAGACTTTCATGCATTTTACAAATTTTATGATCTATGTAATGTGAGAGATCTATTGCTCTGTGTTGTGTATATATCACAAATAAAACTATATATTATGTATGTACACTATATACATACATATATATTATATATATATTATATATACATATATGTATAAATGCAGGGTGGAAAAGGCTTATGTAAATATCTGCCCCCCCACCACACACACACACACAGTGCAGTACAGTAAGATTGCTTTACATAAATGACCACGAAAATATGAGCGTCAACACTATTTATCCTTTTTGCCCGTTATTTTACAAATATTCAGACTATTTGGAAAATTAAAAGAAGAAATGAATATTATGTATAAAATAAGCAGTAAAGAAAATCAAATGTGTGGGAGAAATTCTGGAAGGAGATATTTCAATTATGCATATAATATACACACATACATACACGTACATGTACATATATGGTGAAATTATATATGTGCATACCTCACAGTTATTGCAGTTTCAGTTCCAATCACCTCAATAAAGAGAATATTATAATAAAGCAAGTCATGAATTTTTTGGTTTCCCAGTGCACGTAAAAGTATGTTTAAACTTTTAGACTACTTAATAGACTACAATACTTTTACAAGTATTACATATTTTTTACATACTTGTAAAAAATAATTATTGTATTAGATAATCATGTATGCATGTAAAAAGTATGTAATACTTGTAAAAGCATTGTAGTCTATTAAGTGTACAATAGCATTATGTCTGAAGAAACAATATACATATCTTAATTAGAAATAATTTATTGCTAAAAATGCTAACAATCATCTGATTCTTCAGTGAATTATACTTTTTTTTTTTTGAGAAGAAGTCTCACTGTCACCTAGGCTGGAGTGCAATGGCATGATCTCAGCTCACTGCAACCTCTGTCTCCTGGGTTCAAGTGATTGTCCTGCCTCAGCCTCCTGAGTAGCTGGGATTACAGGCATGTGCCACGATGCCAGGCTATTTTTTTGTATTTTTAGTACAGACAGGGTTTCACCATGTTGGCCAGGGTGGTCTCAAACTCCTAATCTCTGGTGATTCACCCATTCTGGCCTCCCAAAGTGCTGGGATTACAGGTGTAAGCCACCATGCCATGATGGTGAGTCATAATCTTTTTGCTGGTGAAAGATCTTGCCTGGATGATGACAGTTGCTTTGCTGGCTGATCAGGGTGGTGGTCACTGAAAGTTAGGGTGGCTGTGGCAATTTCTTAAAATAAGACAACAATAAAGGCAAAATAAAGCAAATAATGAAGTTTGCCACATCAGTTGACTTCACGAAAGATTTTTCTTCAGTATGCAATGCTATTTGATAACATTTTACCACACTAGAACTTCTTTCAAAATTGGAGTCCATCCTTTAAACCCTACTTTGTCAACTAAGTTATGTAATATTCTAAATATTTTGTCATCACGTCAACAATGTTCAAAGCATCTTTACCAGGAATAAATTTCATCTCAAGAAACCACTGTCTGTGATCATTCATAAGAAGCAACTTCTTCTCTGTTAAACTTTTATCATAAAATTGCAGCAATTCAATCACATCTTCAGGCTCCACTTCTAATTGTGTCCTCTTGCTATTTCCATCACATTTACAGTTACTTCTTCCACTGAAGTCTTGAACTCCCCATAGTCATCCATGAGACTTGGAATCAATTTCTTCCAAACTCCTGTTAATATAACTTTGATGACTTCCTCCTATGAATCATGAATGTTAGTAATGGCATCTTCAATGGTGATCATTTCTAAAAGGTTTTCAATTTGCTTTGATCAGATCCATCAGAAGACTCACTATCAATAGAAGCTATTGCCTACAAAAAGTATCTCTTAAATAAAAAGATTTGAAAGTCAAAATTACTTATTGCTCCATGGGCTGCAGCATGGATGTTTTCTTAGCAGGCATGAAAACAATATTAATCCCTTTGTACATCTCTGTCTGAGCCCTTGTGTGACAAGATACATTGTCAATGAACAGTAATATTCTTAAAATAATATATTTTTTGAGCAGTAGGTCTCAAGAGTGGGCTCAAAATATTCAGTAAACCATGCTATAAATGAATGTGCTGTCATCCAGGCTTTGCTGTTTTATTGATAGAGCACAGGCAGAGTAGACTTAGCATAATTTTTAAGGGTCCTAGAATTATCCAAATGGTAAATGATCATTGGCTTTGACTTAAAGTCACCAGCTGCATTTGCACCTAATAAGAGAGTCAGTCTTCACTTTAAAGCTCTGAAATCGGTGTTGACTTCTCCCCTCTAGCTATGAAAGTCCTAGATGGCATCTTGTTGCAATAGAAGGCTATTTCATGCACATTGAAAATTTATTGTTTAGTTTACCCACCTTCACCAATTATCCAAGCTAGAGTTTTTTCTGGATAACATGGTGCAGGTTCTGCCTCAGCACTTGCTGCTTCACCTTGCACCTTTAAATTATGGAGATGGCTTCTTTGCTTAAACCTTATAACAATCTCTCCTAGCTACCAACTTTCTTTTGCAGCTTCCCCACCTCTCTCAGTTTTCATAGAATTGAAGAGAGTTAGGATTTTGTTCTGAATTAGGCTTGGGCTTAAGGGAAAGTTGTGGCCAGTTTGCACTTCTAACCAGACCAATATACATTTTTCCATGTCAGCAATAAAGTTGTTTCACTTTCTTATCTTTCACGTGTTCACCTGGAGTAGCACTTTTAATTTCCTTCAGGAACTTTTCCTTAGCATTCACAACTTGGTTGTTTGGCACAAGAAGCCTAGCTTTTGGCCTGTCTCAGCTTTCCGCATGCCCTTGCCACTAAGCTTAATGAGTTCTAGCTTTTCATTTAATTTGAGAGATATATGGCTCTCCTTTCTACTTAACACTTAGAGACCATTGTAGGGTTATTAATTGGCCCAATATCAATATTGGTGTGTCTTTGAGAATAGGGAGGCCCAAGGAGAGGATGAGAAATGAGGAAACCAGTCGGTAGAGCAATCAAAACACACATAACATTTATTAAATTTGCTGTCTTATATTAGTATGGTTTGTGGTTCCCCAGAAAAAATACAATAGTAATATCAAAAATCACTGGTCACAGATCACCATAATAGATATGTTAATAAGAAAAGAGTTTGAAATATTGGACAACTTCCCAAAATATGACACAGAGGTACAAAGTGAACACATGCTGTTTAAAAAATGGTGCTGTGAGGTCAGGAGTTCAAGACAAGCCTGACCAACATGATGAAACCCCACCTCTACTAAAAATACAAAAATTAGCTGGATGTGGAGGTGCCCACTTGTAAACCCAGCTACTCAGGAGGCTGAGGCAGGAGAATCTCTTGAACCTGGGAGGCAGAGGTTGCAGTGAGCCAAGATCGCGCCACTGCACTGCAGCCTGGTGACAGAGTGATACTCCATCTCAAAAAAACAAAAAAGAAAGAAAGAAAGAAATGGTGCTGATAGAGTGGCTTCAACCACAAATCTTCAATTTGTTAAAAAAAAAAAAGCATTATCTGTAGTATATAATAAAGTGAAGCACAGTAAAATGAGGTATACCCCCTGCCACACACACACACATACACTCACCTGCAATAATTGCACATGTAGAGACTTGTGAAAAGAGAAATCTAAGGTTTCTCCAGGGTTTTATTTTTTTTTAATAATGGTTTTAATTTGATTTTATTTACCCATAAGTAAAATATTTTCCCATGTGTTTCTGACCATTTTAGGAGTTACTTTTCAACTTAATGTTATTTATCCATTTTCCACTAAGGGTTTCATGTTTTTATTATTGCTTTATGTTAACTTGTATGTGTGTATACAAACACATGTATTTATTTGTTTAAAATATCTCTTTTTATTGTGTTCAAAACACATAAAATTTACCATCTTAACCTTTTTTAAGTGTAAAGAAGTGTCAACTGTATGCACATTGTTGTGCAACAGATCTCTAAAACTTTTTCATCTCACAAAACTGAAACTTTGTATTTATTGAACAACTCTTCTTTCCTCCCATTCTTCAGCCCCTCCCAACCACGATTACACATTCTAACAGTCTGACAACTTTAGATATCTCACGAAAGTGGAATTGTATATCTGTCTTCTTTTGACTCTCTTATTTTATTTACAACATCTTCAAGGTTCATCCATGTTATAACATGTGGCAGAATTTCCTTTTTTTCTAAGTCTGAATCATATTTCATTGTATGTATATACCACATTTTCTTTATCCATTCTTCTGCTGATTAACAATTAGGTTGCTTCTTCTCTTGGCTATTGTAAATAATGCTGCAATAAACATGGGTGTGCAAAAATCTCCTTAAGATCATGTTTTCATATTTTTAAAATAAATACTCTGAAATTGCATGACTAGATCATATGGTAGTTCTATTTTTAATTTTTGAGAAACCTCCATATTCTTTTCCATGGGAGCGGCACCATTTTACATTCAAACCAACAGTGCACAAGAGGAGTGCTAATTGTGCCACATCCTTGCTAATGCTTGTTTGTTTCTGATTTTTAAAATAATGACCATTCTAATGTATGTAAGGTGATAGTTCATTGTAGTTTCGGAAGTTTATTTTCTGTGGAAAGTGAACAGGAGTGCCTCAAGGACTCTGGGCACTTTAGAGAGCTTAAATGAGACACAGTGCTGAAAACAGAGTTAGGTAATAACAGGCATGTGCTTCCTTTACTAACAGACCTTGGCCCCTTTCTCTAGTACTGTTTCCAGAATGACAGCAGCCAGGGGTATACCAACTCCCACTCACAATCAGGAGATAAGAAAAAATTTTCTAGAAAAAAAAAATAAAAGGCTCCACAGAAAAGACACCATTGCAATTTCAAAGATCCCCAGTGAAAATCTTCACTCAACGATTTTGAATATTAGTACAATGAATTAAATGCTTTTCCAATTCTCAGTTAAAATCAGGGTAGGATTCTATACCTACCATATTATCAATCTAGTGTGAAAAATTCAACCAATTTCAGGTATTCAAAAGATTGAAAAATATATTCCCATGTGTCCTGTCTTAAAAGCTAAAAGAGGATGTACTTAAGAAAAAGAAGGGAGTAAATGAAGAAAAGAAGACATGATATTTAAGAAGCAAAGAGCTTTAACACAGAAAAACAGTGAAAGAATATTTCAGAAATTCAGATGGACAGCAGACTTAGAAAGACCTAGAGTCTGGATTGGTTCAGAAGAACAGATGATTCAAGGTTCTTTGAGGGAGATCTCCATGTTAATAATAGGCATATGAGATATTGGGGAGATATCAGAACATTTTTGAAAATTTGTCTACAAAACCATCATTCAAAAAGACAATTGCTAACAACATAGATCTCACATTTTAGTTCTCCAATTTTTAAATTTTCTATTGGCAAATTCACTAACCCATTACTTAGTCTTCTTGGTCCTCTATCTATAATTAAATTTGTATTATCTATGATAACAGGAGAATATCAGCACCTGATCAGTTCATGTGAGAAAAGATGGGTCCCTGTTTACTTTTGGGGTTTGTAGGGTAACAGAAAAATGATTGTTCTAGAGAATCAGAAGCAGTGGGCTCTATGCCAGCTCTTGTAATATCACACTGTATAATTTTGGGTAATTTGTTTATCTTCTGTTTTTACTTTCTTTCTTTGCTAAATAGAGTCAAACCTGTCATAAAGGACTGCTATAAGTTGCAAATTAGATTTCACACTATTTTTAAAACCATAAAGCCTTCTCCCTAAAGAAAGCACACTACTGAAATTTTTGTTTACTTAGATACCATCTTGCCACATAAATCTTCCTAGTGACTTCTGAAAGAAATTATGCAAATGTTTGCAGTAACAGTTCTTTACAATTTTCTGATATCTGAGAAGATTCATTGTCCCGAGACACTGTTTTATTGGTGATATTTCAATTAAGGTGAAAGATGAAGATGAAATGGGCCAAGTCTTCTTTCTTTTTCATAGTTGTATTTTAGTATTATGGAATTGTGTGGTTTTACGGGATCCCTGGTAGCTAAGGAATTTGCTAGAATTTGATGGGTAGCTGAAGTACACAGGAAATCAGTAGGACTGAAAAACAGGATCAATCATATATACATGTGTATATATATATAATTATATGCAAATATACTAGGAAGAGCAAACATACATATATACACAAGAAGATATTCTAGGGAGAGCAAGTCCAAGCTTCCTGTGTCTTTTCTGCTTTCTTTTCAGGCCTTCAATGGATTGGATGCTGCCCACTCACACTGGGGAAAGCCATTAGCTTTATTCAGTCCACCAATTCAAATGATAATCTCTTCCAGAAACCCCCTCACAGACACAACCAGAAATAATGTTTAATCAAATATCTGGGTATCTTGTGACCTACTCAAGTTGACACATAAAATTAATCACCACATTTCCAAAGCATAAGGACAAATACAGAGATGGCTGCATTTGTTTGTGTCAGCTCAACTTTCTTTATATAAATAAAAAGTTGAGAAATCAGGAAAATGTAGCTGCAACTGTGAGTGTGCTTACAGCAGAGGATTAAAAACCAATTTCACACCTGATAAATAGGTACAACTAATCTGTTTTCACTACAAAGATTTCAAAAAGATCTTCCTTTTCGAAGGCCAGGTTTATGTGGGAAAGGTAGAGATCTCCACATACATTCTTGGTTTATATTGAATAAACACACGGAGGCTAAAAGCTTTAGAGCAGGGCATACCTGGGCATACATTTTAGCTCTGCCTAATATAAACTCTATAAACTCAGGCAAGTTACTTAACCACTCTGAACGTCAATTGTTTTTATCTGTAAAATGTTATTATTACCTTCCTCAAAGGCAGTTTAATATTAAATGAGATAAAATATGTGTCTTTAGCACGGCACTGATCACATAAATGGTGGTAATAGAAATAAAATACCTGCTACCTAAACATCTTACTTTTAGTATCTACACTCCCCATGACGCATAGCATACATATATTTAATAAGTATTTGTTGAATGAAAAAAATCTCATGATTGCGTCCTTCCCTTTCCCCTTTAGGGAGATGGTCAATACTAGCTCCTCATTTTTATTAGCCTTAGGTTACTCTCTTCTTCTGACAGTTTTCCTTACACTCTGCTTACTTTTAGTAAATAAACCACTCACCTCCACTTTTAACACTCCTCAGTTTACCTAGTTTGAGTTTGCCTTCTGTCTTCTGTTAGGATCCTGTATGACAAAGGAATACTATTACTCAGAAATGTAGTTTCAAAACTTCCAGTAATTCTCTGATTCACACTGTTGTTGACTGAAACCGACTTTGGGCAAATCAATCCTCAGTTCTGGGAAACCTACCTGAAAGGCCCTGTCCTTGATATGTAAAGGTAAATGAAGACATTATGTTAAGAGGTCTCCTCACAAAATTTAATTAGGCCAAAACCTGGGGAGAATTAAATGTTCCACAATAGGAAATTGGTTGTACACAATTATGAAACAGTCATTAATAAAACACCTGAAGCCAGAGAATTATGTCTAGGCTTCAGATTAGATAAATTATGGCAATCCATAGAGAAAGGACTGGGAACTTTCATTTTCAACTAATGGATGAGCAGCAAATCTCCAGGAAGACCAAGGTACTGAGTGACTCTTGAGTTCTGAAACCCCAGAATATGTGAGAGATACAGAAAAGCCTACTACTAGATGAGAAAATTGCTCTGTTTCTCTATTCGTTGCTGTGTATTGAAGGTATGCGTCTCTTCAAAATTCTCATGTTGGAAGTCAAATCCTAATGTAACAGTATTAAGAAGAGGGGCTTATGGGAGGTCACTATACTATAAGGCTCCACCCTCATTTACAGGATTAGTGCCCTTCTGAAAGGGCTTGAGGAAATGTTTATGTCCCCTTTGTCCTGCTCCTTCCACTATGTGAGGACATGACATTTGTCCCTTCCCTTACGTGAGGATGAAGCAAGAGGTGCTATCTTGGAAGCAGAGGGCGGCCCTCACCAGATGCCAAATTTGCCAGGACCTTGATCTTGGACTTGCCAGTCTCCAGAACTGTAAGAAATAAATTTTTATTGTCTATAAATTACATACTTTAAAATATTTTGTTATAGCAGCAGGAATGGCTAGAGACAGTCACTATATATGTGAGGAATACTTTGAATAAGTAGTCCCAAATTTGGATGATTTGGATAACATGGGAATTTTCAGTCTGAATAAGTTATATGTATGTCTTCATTCAGCCCATTTACATAACAACATCTAGGGACAAGATGAAAACACATGATGTCAAACTCCATGAGAGCAGGGACTTTATTCTTGCTAAATCTTCAGAAATATTTTAAAAATGTATCCTCCTTGCATGCGTAGTGTCTGTCCTTTTGGCTAGAAGGCCAGATCCATTAGGGCAATGATTTAAGTCTAAGTCTATTTGGTTTACTACTATATTCATTGTGCCTTGAACAGTGTCAAGCACATAGCAGATGCTTAATAAATACTTAACAAATATGTGACACTTTTTTATACATTCTTAGTTGAAATAATTTTCCAATAACTTTTAAAACAGCCTTATCAATATGTAATTCACATACCATAAAATTCACTCATTTAAAGTATACAGTTCAAAGGCTTTTAATATACTCACAAACTTGGGCAACTATCACTACAATCAATTTTAGAATATTTTTATTACCCCAAAAAGAACCCTTTTACCCTTTAGCAGTCACTCCCATTTCCCCTTTTCTCCAGCCCCTAGACACCATTTATTTGCCTTCTTTCTATTAATTTGCCTAGTCTGGTAATTTCATAGAAATATAATTATATAATATGTTGCATTTCATGATAGGCTTTTAAAACATAGCATAATGTTTTCAAGATTCATCCATATTGTAGCCTGTCAATACTGCATTCTTGTTATAGTTGAGTAATAGCCCATTGTATAGGTATACCATATTTTGTTTATGCATTTATTAGCCGATGGACATTTGGGTTGTTTCTGTTTTTTTGACTATTATGAATAATGCTTCTATGAACATTTGTGTACAGGGTTTTGTGTAAGCACATATTTTTATTTCTCTTGGGTGTATACCTAGGAGTGGAAGTGCCAGGTCATGTGGCAACTCTGTGTTTAACTTTTTGAGAAACTATCAAACTTTTTTCCAAGGCAGCTGTACCATTTTACATTTCTGCCAGTGACGTATAGGTGTCCCAATTTCTCTACATCTTCACAAACATTTGTTATTTTCTGTCTTTTTGATTATTGTCATCATAGTGAGTGTGAAGTGGCATGCCACTGTGATTTTGATTTCCCTAATGACTAGTAATTTTGAACATATTATATTATGTTTTTATTGGCTTTTTGTATATCTTTGAAGAAAAGTTTATATAAACCATTCCTCCCACCCATTTTTGGTTTTACTTGTCTTTTGATTGAGTTGTAAGAGTTCATTATATATTTTGAATAGATTTTTATATATTCTGGATAGACTCTTATTAAATACATGATTTGCAAATATTTTCTCCCATTCTGTATATCATATTTTCCTTTTATTGAGAGTGTCCTAAAGAGTGCTTAAGAGAGTACAACAGTTTTTAATTTTGATAGAGTCCAACTTTTTATTTGGCTTCTTGTGCTTTAGATGTGATAGCTGAGAAACAATTGACTGTTCAAACTTCATAAAAGTTCATGCCTAAGTTTTCTTCTAAGAATTTTCTAGGTCTAGCTATTGTATTTTGGTCTTTGATCCATTTTGAATTAACATTTGTATATGGTGTGAGGTAGGGGTCCAAATTTATTCTTTTGCATGTGGATATTCAGTCATTCTAGCACATTCATTTTAAAGAATATACTTTCCCCATCACAATTTTTTGCATGCTTGTTGAAGATCAATTGCTCATATACATATATATGGCTTTATTTCTGGACTCTCAATTCTATTTCATTAATCTATGTCCTTATGTCAGTATTACATTGTCTTGATTTCTGTTAACTTATAGTAAGTATTAAAATTGGGAACTGTGAGTTCTCCTCATTTGTTCTTCTTTATCAAGATTGTTTTGTCTTTTCTTGATCCCTTGCATTTCCATAGACATTCAAGGATAAGCTTATCAATTTCTCCAAAAAAAAGGAAGGTAGAATTTTAATAGGGATTGCATTGAAATCTGTTGATCAGTTTGGTAATTATTGCTGTCTTAAAAAAATTAAGTCTTCTGATGCATGAACACAGAATGCCTTTTTATCTCAGGTCTTCTTTAATTTCTTTCAATAATGTTTCATAGTTTTCAGTTTTATACTTCCTTTATTAAACTTATTCCTAAGTATTATTGTAAATGGAATTGCTTTCTTACTTTCATTTTTGGATTATTGTTGCTAGTATATTGAACTACACTTGATTTTTGTATTTATATCTTGCAAGTTTGATCAACTAGTTCTAATAGCTTTATAGTAGATTTCTTAGGATTTTTCTAAATCCAAAAAACATGTCATCTGTAAATAAAGATAGTTTTATTTCTCTTTTTCCAGGCTGTATGACTTTTACTTTTTTTTTTTTTTTTTTTTTTTTTGGTAGCAAATTTCTCTGGCTAGAACCTCTAGTACAAGGTTGAATCAAGTGGTAAAAGCAGACATCCTTGTCTTGTTCCTGATATTTGGAGAAAATAATTTTATTGTTCACTATTAAGTATAATATTGGTTGTGTGTTTTTTATAGATGCTCTTTATCCAGTTGATCAAATGCCTTTCAATTCCTGATTTGTTAAATTTTTCCTCATAAAAGAATGATGAATTTTATCAAATTATTTTTCTGCATCTATTGAGATGATCCACATGGTGTTTATCCTTAATTCTATTAATTATAGTATATTGCATTAATTTATTTCTGAATGTTACAACATGTTTGTATTCCTGAGGTAAATCCCACTTAGTGTACAATTAGTTTTATATATTGTTAGACTTGGTTACTGCAATTTTATTAATAATTTTGCATATATGTTGATAACATAGATGAGTCAATAGTTTTCATATATCTTTGTTTAGTTATGGTGAAAAGATATTACTTTATTGAATGAGTTGGGATGTTACTTCTATTTTGGGGAAGAGTTGTGAAGAATTTGTATTAATTATTTAAAAACAATATTTGGTAGGTTTCACCAGTGAAGCCATTTGTGTTTTTCCTTATGTAAAGTTTTTAAATTAATAATTCAATCTCCTTACTTGCCATAGGTCTATTTAGATTTTCTATTTTTTCTTGAGTAAGGTTTTGATATATCTACAATGACTGGAGGAACACTAGGGTCCTTTGTCTCACACCGGTTTAAATAAAATGACAGGGACACACATAGAGTGGTTATAAGGAAAAGAGAGAGTTTAATAGGCAAGAAAGAAAGAAGCAGCTCCCCCATCAGAGACAGATGGTGGGGGGGGTGGGGCTCTAAGCCCAGAGAGGAAACCCAGGGGGTGTGGAAAACAGCCAATTAAATTAGGAGGCTGAAGGAGGCAGTGTCTAATTTGCATAAGGCACAAGGGATTGTTTTGAACAGGTACGTAATTCAGGTAGTCTGCGGAAAAAATTGGCCCTCCCACACTAGCCTTTTAATGTGTAAATGAAAGGCACCATGATGTTCTATACACCTGAGGATATGTGGGGGTGGCCATGATGCTAGGCATGTGTGGTGACAAGAAGAAGGCAGGACTCACCGTATTGAGTGGACTCAGTTTCTAATGGCCAGCATTTGCATATCAAAGCTTGATGGCCTGGTCCTTCAAGCCATTATTCTGCTAGATGAGAAAAGTTTTTGGAGTTGCTTTAAAAGAAAAAAAACCTTACCAAGGACCATTTATCCTCTCCATATGCCCAAAATAATTTCTTAATAACTCCTATAACAGTTTGGTAGTTTATGTCTCTCTAGGAAATTGTCCTTTTCATCTAAGTTATCTAATTTATTGGAATACAGTTGTTTATAGCACAGCCTTATAATCCTTTTTATTTATGAATTTTGGTAGTGGTGTGTCTTCTTTCATTCCAGATTTTAGTAATTTGAAACTTATTTTTCATGTTTTCTTCAAAGAAATACCTTATTTTAATAATTTTCTCTATTTTTTATTGCTTCATTAATTACCACTCTAACCTTTTTTATTTCCTTGATCCTGCTTGCTTTCAGTTTAGTTTGATCTTTTTAACAAATTATCTTAAAGTAGTTTATTAATTGCATATCTTTTTTTAAAAAAATAGGCACTTAGAGGTATAAGGTTTCTCTTAGCTACTAATTTAGCTGTATCCCATAGGTTTTAGTACACTGTTTTCATTTTTATTTGTCTCCAGTGTTTTAAAATTTCCCTTGTGATTTTTTTCTTTGACTCATTGCATATTTAGGACTATGTTGTTTAAATATCTTCATAGTTGTTAATTTCTCAAATTTCTTTTTGTTATTAATTTTAATTTTACTCCATTGTGATTGTAGCACAGACTTTGTGTGATTTCAAGCCTTTTAAACTTATCAAGCTTCTTTTATCATCTAGAATATAGTCTAACCAGAAGAATGTTTCATAAACAGTTGAAAATAATATGTATCCTGCTGTTGGATATTTTTTATATATATATATATATACACACATACACACACACACACACACACACACATATATATAATGTCTACTAGGTCTAGCTGATTTATAGTATTTTTAAAGTCTCTATTTTTCTATTTCCTTATTCATCTTCTGGCTAGTTGTTTATCTATTATTGATAGTAAGGTATTGAAGTCTCTAGACATTATAGAATTGTCTCTTTCTCCTTTCAGTTCTGTCAGTTTTTGCTTAATGTATTTTGGCAGACTGTTGTTAAGTGCATACATGTGTGTAATTGCTACAGATTGACTCTTCTGTCATTATAAAGTGTCCATTGTAATCTCTAGTGACTTTTATTGTTTCAAAGTTTATTTTGTCTAATATTAATATAGCCATTTTAGTTTTCTTACGGTCATTGTTTACATACTGTATATTTTTTCATTCTATTATTTTCAGGCTATTTGTAACATTGAATCTAAAATATATCACATATATACAGAATATAGTTGAATTTTGTTTTTCTTAAATGTAATCTGACAAGCTCTTCCTTTTGATTAGATTGCTTACTTTGTTCACATTTAATGTTACTACTAATATAGTTCAATTTACATCTGTTATTTTTCTTATACATTTTTAAATGTTTTATGTCTTTTTATTATTCTAATTCTTTTTTGCTGTTTTGTTACATTAAGTGGATATTTTCTCATTTAATATTCTAATTTCCTTAATAATTTTCAACTATTTTCTGAGGTATTTTTTAGCAGATACTCTAGAGTGTGCAATATATATCTAAACTTATCAAACTCTGCTTCAGATTTATACTAATTTAGTTGCGGTGAGATATAGACATGTTAATTTGATATAGCTTTATTCTCTCTTCCTCTTTTTATGCTTTTGTTGTTATACATATTCTATTTATATTACAAATGCAACAGTCCACTTTTATAATTATTGCTTTATATAATTTTATATCTTTTAAAGAAGCTGACAAAGGAAAGGAGAACAAATATATATTTATAGTGTTTGTGATATTAACCTTCTTATTTACCATTTCAGTTTTTCTTCATTTATTCTTGTAGATTTGCATTATCATCTGGTTTAATTGATCCCACTCACCTCCTTTGTGCTTACTGTTAAATATATTATATTTCTATGTGTTACTAGGACAATAATATAGTTATAAATGTATTGTTTGATACCAGTGTTTTTAAAATCAGTTAGGAGAAGAAATACGTGATTATACTATTTTTTTTTTTTTTTTGAGACGGAGTTTCGCTCTTGTTACCCAGGCTGGAGTGCAATGGCGCGATCTCGGCTCACCGCAACCTCCGCCTCCTGGGTTCAGGCAATTCTCCTGCCTCAGCCTCCTGAGTAGCTGGGATTACAGGCACGCGCCACCGTGCCCAGCTAATTTTTGTATTTTTAGTAGAGACGGGGTTTCACCATGTTGACCAGGATGGTCTTGATCTCTTGACCTCGTGATCCACCCGCCTCGGCCTCCCAAAGTGCTGGGATTACAGGCTTGAGCCACCGCGCCCGGCCTATACTATCTTTTATAATTACCTACAAAACTTCCATTACTGGGATTCTGTATTTCTTCTTGTACATACTTACCATCTGGGTTCACTTGCTTTCAGCCTGAAGAACTTTTAACACTTTTTACAAGGTAGGTTTGACAGCAACAAATTATCTCCATTTTCATTTATTTGTGCTTGTCTTTATTTCATCTTCATTTCTCAAATATATTTTTGCTAGATATAGTATTCTCTGTTGACAGATTTTTTTCCCTTCAGAACTTCAGATATGTCATGCAACTGGCCTCCATTGTTTCTAATGAGAAGTCAGCTGTTATTCTTATTGTGGTTTCTTTATATAAGACAAATAATTTTTCTGTTGGTGTTTTTTAAGACTTTCTCTTTGTCTTTGACTTTTTTACTCTGATATGTCTGTGTATGGATCTCTTCATATTTATTCTATTTGGGTATCTCGTATGTGCAGATTAATGTTTTTTTAAATCCCAGTGTCATAATTTGAGAAGTTTTCAGCCATTATTTCTTTGAATATTCTTTCAAAGAAAGAATCTTTCTTTTTTTTCTCCTCTCCTCTTATACTACCATTATGCATGTTTTCAAGTGCTTAACAATGTCCCACATTTCTCTGAGACTCCATTCAACTTTCTTACATTATTTTTGTTCTTGTAACTGAATAATCTCCACTAATGTATCCTAAAGTTTGCTCATTCTTTCTTCTGCCAACTCAAATCCTCTTTTGAGCACTCTCATTAATTATTTGCTTTGGTTATTGTACTTTTTAATTCCAAAATTTCTATTTTTTTAAATAATTTATTTGTATTTGTTGATAGTCTTTATTCGATGAGATATTGTCATCTTCTTTCCTTTGCTTCTTTAAGTATTATTTCCTTTAGTCCATTTAATATATTTATAATATCTGCTTGAAAGTCTGTCTTATGATTTCAACATCTGGGCCCTCTCAAAGGCAGTTTCTTCTGTCCATTTTCTCCTGTATATGGTTCAGTCTTCCTTGTTTCTTTGTATTTTTCATAATTTTTTGTTAAAAAATTGAAATTTAGATAATATATTGTAGCAATTTTGAATACTGATTTACTCCTGTCCCTCCCTCTTTCACACACACAGTGGCTTGGTGGTGGTGTTTGCTGGCTTTTCTCTTCAGTGATTTAGCTGAGCTATTTCATCCTATTTCCTTTCTTTGTAGCCTTTGATGTCATTTTTCAGCAACTGCAGAGTTGGATAAGCACACAGTCTCCCTGGAGTAACAATGGTTTTAACATGGTTCTTTTTGATCGTTTCTTTTCCTGCTTTCTTGGTTAAGCTGCCTGTCTATTGCTATCACACCTACTGATAGCCTCCACTAACTACTGGCTGTATGCTCTATTGTTTTCAGTAATGCTATGGAGTACAAATGGTTCAACATTCCCATCTAAATTTAGGCCTTTTTGGAACAGTAGTTATTTAAGACAAATCTTTGAGGCTTGTTTCAACTGTAATTATTGCTTTCCTTGGTTCTCTCTATGGAATAATGTAAAGCTGCTCTACAGTTGAGTGCATTCTTCTCACTGCTTTTAACAGAACCTGTGGGCTTGAAATTTCTTACTCTGTTCCAAATAAATTCAGGCCCCTTGAGGGCAGCTTGAAACTTTCTCTTCTTATTACCTGGTGCTACCCCTGTACAAAACATCTGCACCATTGTTTCATAGCAGAGGGTCAAGGCAGTGACTCATTTATTTTGGAGTAACACCTCCTTTATGAATCAGGCACAAGGTGGGTGCTTTATCCTCTGTTCTTCTTAGTTTGCTTCTCCTAGCATAAAACTTTCACCCTATCAGCAAGTTGCAGTGTGAGCAGTTAGATTCAGTATGCTCATCCTGCTTCATGGTGGAGCTTCTACCCTATAAATGAGTCCTATGCTAAAGAAGGGATCCCCATATCTCTCAGCTGCCCTGGCCTGGAATACAGCTCCTGCAACAGGGACTCTGGGAGTGGGATTGGGGATGGGGGTGGGGATGAGAAATGCTGATGGCCTGCTCCACTTGGAATGACACTGTAGCCCTAAACTAGGAGTTGTGGAAAAGACAGCCCTGTGTTTTTTCTTTATCCACCCATGGTAGAGCTTCTATTATGCTGAGCTGGAGGATAGAGAAGGGAGCAGGTCGTGGCTCAAATGCCACAGAATCTCACTCTTCTTACCAAGATATTCATTTTTTTTGAAAAAAAAGTGTTTCTCTGTTTGTCAAATTCTCTTAGGACAATTTTCAGAGACTTGAACATTTGAAGAATCATTTTCACCAGTTATGGTTTGCAGGGGAGAGAGACTGTAGAGCTCCTTACGTTGCAATTCTGGTTTTAATAACTCGTTGTTAAAAAACGTGTTGAAATTTTTTTATATTTCAGATAGTCACAAAGGTTATAGGAGAAGGAAAAATGACAACGAAGGCAATCATAGAAGTAGCTAATAAGAAGAAGAATTGTGGAGAATTGCAGACAGAGTTTATATTGCATTTCTGAAAATATATAGCCTGATTTCATTACCATTTCTCTGTTATTCAAGAGGCCTCAGGGTATCATAAGACCAGATTGTTATAATAATATCAACTAACATTTGTATGGCCCTTAACAATGTTAGACTTTTCATTTACATAATCTTGTGGTTGTGGTATAATACTAAACTTACTTAAGATGGAGTGCTAAAGGCTTTGTCATCTCTGCCTCATCTTTTTCTAACTTTGCTTTGCATACAGTATTGAAAAAGTGAATCTAAACTCTGTTACAGAAGAAATGACTATACCTTCATTCAGTCATTTATTTTCCCTTTATAAAGCATATGGCTTATTAATATTTATTAAGGTAAATAATGTACACATTATATGTGAGTACATGTATGATTTATTCATTCTGTGTTTTATTTAAAAAATATAAAGCACCTTTCAAATATTTGTAGAGCAAGATAAAATAAATAAAAATAAGAAAGAAAAAGAGGCAAAGGGAAATGTCAGTGTAGAAAAATAAAATGATGCACCTGGTACTTGTCTGGTTTTAGCTCTGAAAGTTCCATTTCTGGGGAAACTCCTTAGTCCCAGGCACACTGAGATGGTTGGTAATTCTAATATTGCCAGTAAGCTATTATGGGGTTCTTTTAATATGCTGAGCCCTGTTCTAAGCACTTGACATCTACTATCTTCATTTGTCCACACAATAACCCTTTGAAGTATGCTACTATTACTACAGCTGTTTTACAAGAAAAAAATACTGAAGCACAAAAAGGTTAAGCAACCTGTCCCAAATCAACATCTAGTAAATTGGTAGAACTGGGTCTCAAAGGGCCCGCAGCTCCAGAACTGAAGTTCTTTACCACAGCCATAAAATGCATGTAAGTTTCTATATATATTCCATACATTTGATTCTAAGATTCATAGTAGCTAAAATGAAGAGGAAAATATGATCAGCTACAAAATTCACATTGTCCCTAAAATAAACTATTTACTTAGGGAGCATGACTATACCTAATTCTATGACCATTCAAATATTTACTGAGTGCTTACTCTGGTGGACAAGCACTATTCTAGGTGCTGAAGATACAGCAGTGGAGAAAACAGATGGAACCTCTGTCCATGTGGACCTGACATGCCAGGGAGATATTCATTAGAGGGAGATAGGTGGTGTAGACAGAATAAAGTAGGGTAAGGAGAATGTGAGCTTCTGGGGAGTGAGAGGCTACAATTCTAAATAGAGTGGTGAGGACAGATCTCAATAAGAAAATGACACTTGAGCAAAGTCTTTAAGGGTGAAAGAACCTTATAAGCAAGAATGTTCTATGTGGAAAAAACAGCAGGGACAAGGGCCCTATGTTAGTGGGGTTAGGGAGGATTGGTATTTTTAAGGCACACTGAGCAGAATAAGTCTAGAGAAAAATAGTAAAAGAGATGATCAGAGAGGGTAGAGGGTCTCAAATGTGACACAGGAGATATTGTTGGGCATTGTACTGACTGTGATATTTACTCTGAGTGGAATAGGGTTTTGACAGAGGAGTGCTATGACTTGGCTTGAATTTTCAAATGATTACTCTAGTTTCTGTGTTGAAGGTTGACTGTGGGAAAGGAATGGGGAATCAGGAAAATTAGGTAGGAAGCTACATCAATCATCTAGGTAAGAGATGACAGAGCATAGACAGAAAAGTAGCAGTGGGAAAAATGAGAACATATTTTGTCAATATAGTTTTGGAGATAAAGGCAGCAGAATTTGTTAGTGGATTGGATGTAGGGTATGAGTGAAAGAGAGAAGACAAGAAAGACTTCAAGGTTAATTGAGATGAAGAAGCCTGAAGGGGGATCAGGTTTGTGGACAAAAAGCAGAAATTCAGTTTCGAACAATTTGAGTTTGACGTGTTTGTTAGATTCCAACTGGAGGTGTTTTATAAGCCATTAGAAATAAGATTCTGGAGATGGAAGAGAGGTTTGGGCTGGAAACCAAAATTTGAGATTCACCACTTTATAAATTATATTTAATGCCATGAAACTCAATGAGATCACCAAGGAATTAGTATAACTATAAAAGAGAAGTGGCCTGAGACCTGGGGCTCTACAATATTAAAAATCAGGGAGAAGATGAGGAACCAAGAAGAAAGATAAATAAAGAGGAGCCAGTGATGTAGAAGGACATCAAGCTAAGCATGGTGTTCTGGAGGCCAAGAGAAGGAAGAATTTCAAGGAAAAAAGAGTAAGGAACTGTGTCAAATGCTACTGTTGGTCAAGTTAAAATAGGGGCTGAGAACCGACCACTGAAATTAGCAAACTAGAGGTCATTGATAATTTCTATAAGAGGAGGTTCAAGGCAGTTGAGAAGTCAACAATTTTAAGAGAGAATTCAGAATGAACTTGAGATAATGATGTTGATCAAGGCTCAGCAAACTACGGCCTGTGTGGCAAATCTGGTCTGCCATCTGTTTTTGCAAATAAATATTTTAAAAAACTTTTAACTTTTGGGTGATACATAGTAGGTGTACACATTTATGGTTTACATGAGACATTTTGATACAGGCATGTAATGCATAATAATCACATAGGGTATTCATCACCTCAAGAATTTATCCTTTGTGTTACTAACAATCCAATTATACTCTTTCAGTTATTTTAAAAGATACAATTATTTTTGACTAAGATAACCTTATTGTGCGAACAAAAACTGTCCTATTCATTCTTTCTTTTTTTCTTTTGTACAGCTTAACCATCCCCACTTCCTCCTCATGCCCCACTATCCTTCCTAACCTCTGGTAACCATCCTTCTACTTTCTATCTTCTTGAGTTTATAGCTTTAATTTTTAACCCCCACAAATAAGTGAGAACATGCAAAGTTTGCCTTCTTGTGCCTGGTTTATTTCACTTAACATATGACCTCCAGTCTCATTCATGTTGCTGCAAATGACAGGATCTCATTTTTTTTATAACTGAATAATACTCCATTGTATATATTACTATATTTTTATATTTTCTTTGTAGGATCATATGGTCCCATTTTCTTTATTCATTCATCTGCTAATGCACATTTATATTACTTTCAAATCTTGGCTATTGTGAATAGTCCTGGAATAAACGTTAAAGTGAAGATATCTTTTCTGTAAACAGATTTTTTTTTTTCCTTTTGGGTATATACCCAAGAGTGCGATTTCTGAATAATAGGGTAGCTCAATTTTTAGTTGTTTGAGGAACCTCCAAACTGTTCTCCATAGTAGTTGTACTAATTCGTATTCCCATCAACAGTGTACTAGGATTCTTCTTTTTCCACATCCTCACCAGCACCTATCTGACTTTTGGATAAAAGCCATCTTAACTAGGATGAGATAATATCTCATTGTAGTTCTGATTTGCATTTCTCTGATGATCAATGATGCTGAGCAGCTTTTCATATGCCTGTCAGCCATTTGTATGTTTTCCTTTGAGAAGGATCTATTTAGATCTTTTGCCCATCTTTTGATCAGATTATTAGATTTTTTTTTCCTATAGAGTTGTCTGAGCTATGTATCTGTGAAGATTTATGTATCTGTGAAAATTTATGTCCTCTATACCATTTAAGCCATCCATCATTTTTTTCGTTTTAAATTGATACTTAATAATTGTACATATTTATGGGGTACATGTGATAATTAATACCCACATAGAATATGATTAAATCTGAATAATTAAAACACTAATCACCTAAAGCATTTATTATTTCTTTGTGCTGGAAATATTTTACATCTTCTCTTCTAACTATTGTGAAATATACAGTAAATTATTGTCAGCTATAGTCACCCTAGTGCTTTCAAACACTAGAACTTATTCCCTCTATTTTGTATTTATTAACCAAACTTTCATCACTCCTCACCTCCCTCTACTCTTTTTAGCCTCTGGTAACCATCATTCTACTCTCTGCTTCCATGAGATCAACTATTTTAGCTCCCCCATATGAGTAAGAACATAAAATATGCAATATTTGCCTTTCTGAGCCTGACTTATTTCACTTAACATAATGTCCTCTAATTTCATTCATTTTGCTGCAAACGTCAGAATTTCATTATTTTTTATGACTGAATAATATTCCACGGTGTGTGTGTGTGTGTAAGTATATCACTTTTCTTTCTTTATCCATTCATCTATTGGTAGCCACTTAGATTGATTCCATATCTTTGCTATTGTGAATAGCACTACAATAGAAATGAAAATACAATTTGAAATGAAAATAAATTTGAAAATGCAAATGTCTCTTCAGTGTACTGATTTTCTTTCTTTTGGATATATTCCCAATAGTGGCGTTATTGGATTATATGACAGATTGATTTTTAGTTTGTTGAAGAGCCTCTGTATTAGTCAGGGTTCTCTAGAGGAACAGAACTAATAGAATACATTTATATATAAAAGGGAATTTATTTATTAAGGAGTATTGACTCACATGATCAAAAGGTATGATCCCACAGTAGGCTGTCTGCAAGCTGAGGAGCAAGGAAACCTGTCAGAGTCCCAAAACCTCCAAAGTAGGGAAGCCAACAGTGCAGCCTTCAGTCTGTAGTTGAAGGCCCAAGAGTCCCAAAACTGAAGAACTTGGAATCTGATGTTTGAGGGCAGGAAGCATCCAGCATGGAAGAAAGATGTAGGCTGGAAGACTAAGCCAGTCTAGTCTTTCCATATTCTTCTGCCTGCTTTTATTCTGGATGCACTGATAGCTGATTGCATTGTGCCCACCCAGATTAAGGGTGGGTCTCCCTTTCCCAGTCCACTGACTTAAATTTTAATCACCTCTGGCAACACCCTCACAGACACAATACTTTGCATCCTTCAAACTAATCAAGTTGACATTATTAACCATCACAGCCTCCATGCTGTTTTTCACAGTGGCTCTACTAATTTACATTTCCAGAAACATTGTACTAGCATTCCCCTTTCTCTACATCCTCACCATCATCTGTCATTGTTTATCTTTTTGATAATATCCACTTTAACTGGGGTGAGTTAATGTCTTATTGTGATTTTCATTTGCTTTTCCCTGATAATTAGGGATGGTAAGTGTAAGGTTCATTCTTGGGGTCTTGCCGCATTTAAAATGAAGAAACTGAGGCCAGCACGAAGACAATCCAATGCGAATGAATTTATTCAGGCTCCCAGGTGAGGTTCTGTGATCTGGACAGGAGGGGCTGGAGAAGTCTCGCAGACTCCTCTCAGGCACGGGTTTTATAGGGAGTGGAGGCGTTTGATTGGCTGTGCCCAAGGTGAGTGGGACAAAATGGAGGGGAGTGGGACCTGGATGGAACAAAATGGAGGGGAGTGGGGCCCAGATAGGACAAAATAGTAGGCAGGGAGTGGGGCCCAGATAGGACAAAATAGTAGGCAGGAAGACAAAATGGCAGGCACGGGGTGGGGCCTGCAGAAGACAAAATGGCAGGCACGGAGTGGGGCCTGGATAGGACAAAATAGTAGTTAGGGAGTGGGGCCTGGATGGGACAAAATGGTATCAGGTAGATCCTGATGGGGCTTTTTTCCCCAGGCTCCTGCGGGGGAGGAGGTGTGTCCGACCTCCCGGAGAGGGAAAGGGGTGTGTCCGAGCCCCCCAGCGAGGGAAGGGGGCGTGTCCGAGCCCCCAGAGAGGGAAGGGGGCGTGTCCGAGCCCCCGGAGAGGGAAGGGGATGTGTCCAAGCTCCCAGAGAGGGAAGGAGGCGTGTCCGAGCCCCCCGGGAGGCAACCGACCTTACAGTAAGCATTTTTACACATACTCATTGGCCATTCATATGTCTTCTTTTGAGAAATGTCTACTCAGATCTTAAGCTAATTTTTAATGAGATTATTTTGGTTTCGACATTGCGTTATTTGAGTTTCTTGTGTATTCTGGTTATTAATTCCTTGTCATATGGATAGTTTTCAAATATTTTCTCCCATCTCGTGTGTTGATTCTTCACTGTTTATTGTTTCCGTTACCATGAATAAGCTTTTTAGCTTGCTGTAATCCCATTTGTCTATTTTTGCTTTGGTTGTCTCTGCTTTTGAGGTCTTAACCCTGAAATATTTGCCCAGACTGTGTCCTGAAGTATTGTTCCAATGTCTTTTTCCAGTAGTCTCATAGTTTTAAGTCTTAAATTTAAATCTTTAATCCATTTTGATTTGATCTATATATATGGTGAGAGTTAGGCATCTAATTTTATTCTTCTGCAGATGGATATCCAGTTTTTCAAGCACCATTTATTGAAGAGACTGATCTTTCCTCAGTATATGTTCCTGCTGCCTTTGTTGAAAATAAATTGGCTGTAAATGTACAGATTTATTTATATGTTTTTTATTCTATTCCACTGGTCTTTGTGTCTGTTTTTATACCAATACCTTAATGTTCTGGTTAATATAGCTTAGCAGGATGTTTTGAAGCCAGGTATCATGATGTCACCATCTTTGAACTTTTTGCTAAAGTTCTTTTGGCTATTTGGGATCTTTTGTGATTCCACATGAATTTAGAATTGCTTTTCTATTTCTGTGAAGAATATCATTAGTATTTTGATAGGTAATGCATTGGGTAATATGACATCTGACTAAATTAATTTTTCTAAGCCTTGACATATCTTTTAATTTGTGTCTTTTTCAATTGTCATCAGTGTTTTACAGGTTTCATTGTAGGATTCTTTTATTTATTTGGTTAACTTTATTCCTAGGTTTTTTCTTGTAGCTATTATAAATGGGGTTGTTTTATTTTTTTCTGGTTGTTCGCTGTTGGTTTACAGAAATGCTACTGACTTTTTTATGGTGATTTTGTATCCTGAAACATTACTGAATTCATTTATTGGTTCTAATATTGTTATATGTGAATCTGATCCTTTTATTATGATGCTAGCTGATTATTTTGCCTGTTAGTTGATGTAGTTTCTTCATAGTATCAGTGGTCTTTACAATTTGGTTTGTTTTTGCAGTGGCTGGTACTGAATTTTCCTTTCCATATTTAGTGCTTCCTTCATGAGCTCTTGTAAGGCAGGACTTGTGGTAACAAAATCTCTCAGCATTTGCTTGTCTGGAAAGGATTTTATTTCTCCTTTACTTATGAAGCTTAGTTTGGATGGCTATGAAATTCTGGGTTGAAAATTCTTTCCTTTAACAATGTTGAATATTGGCTCCCACTCTCTACTGGCTTGCAGGGTTTCTGACAAGAGATTCTCTGTTAGTCTTATGGGCCTCACTTTGTGGTAACCCGACCTTTCTTTCTGGCTGCCTTTAACATTTTTTCCCTCATTTCAACCTTGACGAATCTGACGATTATGTGTTTTATGGTTGTTCTTCTGGAGGAGTATCTTTGTGGTGTTCTCTGTATTTCCTGAATTTGAATGTCTGTCTTGCTAGACTTGGGAAGTTCTCCTGGATAATATCCTGAAGAGGGTTTTCCACCTTGGTTCCATTCTCCCCAACACTTTCAGGTACACCAATCAAACGTAGGTTTGGTCTTTTCAAATAGTCCTATATTTCCTGGAGGCTTTGTTCATTCCTTTTCATTCTTTTTTCTCTAATCCTGTCTTCATGCTTTATTTTATTAAGTTGATCTTCAATCTCTGATATCCTTTCTTCCACTTGATTGATTTGGTTGTTGATACTTGTGTATACTTCATGAAGTTCTTGTGCTGTATTTGTCAGCTCCATCAGGTCATTTATGTTCTTCTTGTCTAATCAGGTTATTCTGGTTAGCAATTCCTCTAACCTTTTATCAAGGTTCTTAGCTTCCTTGCATTGGGTTAGAACATGCTCCTTTAGATTGGAGGAGTTTATTATTACCTACCTTCTGAAGTCTACGTCTGTCAATTCGTCAAACTCATTATCCATCCAATTTTGTTCCCTTGCTGGTGAGGAGTTGTGATCCTTTGGAGGAGAAGAGGTATTTTGGTTTTTGAAATTTTCTGCCTTTTTGTGCTGTTTTTTCCTCATCTTTGTGGATTTATCTACCTTTGGTCTTTGATGCTGGTGACCTTCAGATGGGGTTTCTGTGTAGACATCCCTTTTGTTGATGTTGATGCTATTCCTTTCTGTTTGTTATTTTTCCTTCTAACAGTCATGCCCCTCTGCTGCAGGTCTGCTGGAGTTTGCTGGAGGTCCACTCCAGACCCTGTTTGCCTGGGTATCACCAGCAGAAGCTGCAGAACAGCAAAGATTGTTGCCTGTTCCTTCCTCTGGAAGCTTCATCCCAGAGGAGCATCCGCCAGATGCCAGCCCGAGCCTCCCTGTATAATGTAACTGTCGACCCCTGTTGGGAGGTGTCTCCCAGTCAGGAGGCATGGGGCTCAGGGACCCACTTGAGGAGGCAGTATGTTCCTTAGCAGAGCTCAAGCTCTGTGCTGGGAGATCCGCTGCTCTCTTTAGAGCTGGCAGGCAGAAATGTTTAAGTCTGCTGAAGCTGCACCCACAGCTACCCCTACCCCCAGGTGCTCTGTCCCAGGGAGATGGGAGTTTTATCTATAAGCCCCTGACTGGGGCTGCTGCCTTTCTTTCAGAGATGCCCTGCCCAGAGAGGAGGAATCTAGAGAGGCAGTCTGACTACAGCAGCTCTGATGAGCTGTGGTTTGAACTTTTCTGTGGCTTTGTTTACACTGTGAGGGGAAAACTGCCTACTCAAGCCTCAGTAATGTTGGATGTCCCTCCCTGCACCAACCTTGAGCATCACAGGTCAACTTCAGACTGCTGTGCTGGAGCAAGAATTTCAAGCCAGTGGATCTTAGCTTGCTGGGCTCCATGGGGGTGGGACATGCTGAGCTAGACCACTTGGCTCCCTGGCTTCAGCCTTCTTTTCAGCAGAGTGAGTGGTTCTGTGTCACTGATATTCCAGGTGCCACTGGGGTATGAAAAAAACCCTGCAGCTAGCTCAGTGTCTGCCCAAATGGCTGCCCAGTTTTGTGCCTGAAACCCAGGGACCTGGTGGTGTAGGCACCCAAAGGAATCTCCTGGTCTGCGGGTTGTGAAGACTGTGGGAAAAACTTAGTATCTAGCCTGATTGCATTGTTTCTCATGACACAGTCCTTTAAGGCTTCCCTTGGCTAGGGAAGGGAATTCCCCAACCCCTTGCACTTCCCAGGTGAGGTGATGCCCCACCTGCTTTGGCTTGCCCTCCATGGAATGCACCCACTGTCTAACCAGTTCCAATGAGATAAGCTGAGTACCTCAGTTGAAAATGCAGAAGTCACTCACTTTCTGCATTGATCTCATTGGGAGATGCAGACCAGAGCTGTTCCTATTTGGCCATCTTGCCAGCCACCCCAAGTACATACGTTTATAACAGTATGAGGCAGAATGTGATAATAACAAAAGTAGCTAAAGTTTCTTAAGTAACAAGACTGAACTGTTGCTTTTTCCTGTATACAACCTTCCCTGTTCTAGGAGACAGCAACTCTATCTTTTCAGTTGCTCAGGCTTAATGCCTTGATTCTTTCACATTCCGTATCGAATTTCTCACAGCGTTTAATTAGGTTTGCCTTTAAAGCACATCTCAAATTTAACACTTCTCACCATCTCTAAGGCTATCCTTCTTTTATTCTCCCTACTCCTTCCCCCAGACTCCAACCTGAGCTGCTGTCATCCATCACTTAAGGTACAACAGTAGCAACAGGTCTTTTTGATTTTTGCTTTTCTCCCCTACAATCTATTTTCAACAGAGAGTTAGACTGAGTCCCTTAAAATGTCAGTCAGATTATGCCACTCCTTTGCCCAAAGTCCTTCAGTCTTTCTACATGTCACTCAGAGTGAAAACTAAAGCTCTTAGACTATCTTTCAGGGCCCCACCTGATTGAAAACTATTATCACGTTGACTTCATCTTCTGCCACTCTTTGCTGACTCCTCCTAATCCTCTGAGCCCTCACACTTGGGCTTGGCTCAAGCTCAAAATGTTCTTCCACTGGTACCTGCTCAGCTCACTTCCTCACCTCCCTTGAGTTTTTGCTCCAATCCCACCTTAATAAGGTTTTCCTATTCTATTCAGTACTGTAATTTTCCCCACACTTCACTCACCTCTCCCATCCCTCTCACCATGCATTACTTTTCCTTCTGTTTCATATCATTTATCATTGTGGAACATACTCTGAAATTTACCCATTTTGTTGATTTATGGTTGCTTGTCTGCCTCCCTTGCTAGAATGTAAGACCTATGTCATTCTTTATTTTTTTTGTTAAATTCCTACAACAGTTTCTGTTACATAGTATGTTGAATAAATATTTGTTGAATAAAAAAATGGGCACTGACTATTAGCAGAAACTGGACTACTCCATTACATGAATTACTGATTTGAATTTTTCTCAAAACCATAAAATATTATGCAGTATCATCCTCATTTTATTGATGAGAAAGCAGATGCATAATTTTCCCAAGATCACACAGCTAGTACATGGTAGAGCTGGAATTTGAACCCAGTGAAATAGGATGAGGGACTTACTGATGAGATGCTACTCCTTACACTTGGACAAGTACAAATGATTTGCTTGGCCCCAAAACCAAACAAGAAGTGGGTTAATTGTAAAAGTATTCAGAGCTCTTGTTTAACCTAAGGAATACTAAAGCTTCACTGCAGTAAACTGAAAAAAATACACATTGATTTGCTGAGGCAGACCTTGATTTCATGTGAGAAGGTGGAGTAGGAAAAAGAAGAGGAGGAGGAGGAAAACCTCCTGGAGAGTGCATTCTATTTCTGTCAAGCATTTTTATGATTCAACATGCAATCAGTAGTCAGCTAAGATTCAGAAGACTCCTGGTCAGTAGGGCTCTCAGCATTGTGAGGACAGCTGAAAGGGAGGGAAGCTTGTTGGATAATCAGCCCGAACCTGTCTGGGGCGTAAACTCCTGAACTTTAGTGTGCTCTTGTGGTTGATGTTTATTTCTCAGGGAACAGTTTATAGCCCAGTGTGCTTTGCTTTAATAAATCATGGAAGAAAAAGCAGGGACAAAAACCTGGCACTGGATTTAGAGGGTTCTAAACCTTTGGTTTGATAGAACTTATTTTTTACATTTTTTATTCTAGACCAGGTAATCTTTTACAACTATAAAACAAGATGGTTATATCAGATGCCAAATTGTTCCACCTGATTCTTTATGCCAGCAATTGCAGACACATTTACAAAAGGGTAATCTGATTATGCAGCTTCTCCACATCCCAAAAGCCAAGCAAGGCGTGGGCTAGTTGTAATGGTGTCCATGAGTTTTGCTTTATCCAAGGAATACTAAACCTCCAGTGCAATAAACTGAAACAAAAATACGTTGCTTCTACAGAGCCAGACCTTGATTTTATGTGGGAATAATAATAAAGAGAAGAAGAAGGAAAACTTCCTGGTGAGTGCATCCTACTTTTGTCAAGTATTTTTATGATTCAACATGTAGTCAGCTAAGAGTCAGAAGTCCCATTCAGCTGAAATTCCAAAACTGAATAATGCATGGAATAGTGTCATTTACTGGAAATGAGAGGTTTGTTTTATGTTCTGAGTTTTACACTCTTTAATATACTGCCCCAGAAATTTTCTTATTTGGAAACCACAAAAGAACACTAAAGAAGCAGTGTAATTCTGAAATGTGGCAGATAATTTGCCATTCTATTTTCTAGAACATCAGCTCTGTTTCAGTTAGTAAAAATGGCTTACTAAGTAAATCAGTTTTGGCTCCAAAAATTATTCAAAGGAATCCAGTTTTCTTGCTCCCTCACTAAATAAGCAATGAGAAAGATAGAAAAAATATCAATTTGGAGAAACACCAAATGATTAGCCTATATAAGCTACCTTTGTATTTCAGCTGTCCCTGGGTGGCCCCAGGAAAACAATCAATATCTCTGAAAATTATATAATGAGTTGCACGTGTTTAAGCAGTTACTATGTGTTAGGTACAGTTCAAAGTAGTCTATATATGCTATCTCACTTAATCCTGCAACAAACCTGTATTTTGGTTATCTGTTTTCACAGTATTGCTGCCTGACGAGCAACAACAAAGTCTCAGTGCATTCAATAATAGACATTTATTGCTCATGTATCTGGAGTCAGCTGGGTGGCTCTGCTGATAGTGACTGGCTCACTCATATACTGGGTGTCAGCTGATCAAGGCTGGCCCCAGCTGAGACTACCTGGGAGACTCAATTTTACCCTAATTTACCTCTCTTCTTTCAGCAGGCTCATCTGAGTACATTCTCCAGGTGATAGCAGAGGGGCAAGAGAGCTTGCAAAAAGAAGCACAGAAGGCTTCTTGTGGTCAGAACTGGCTTGGTGTCACTTCTACTTCATTCTATTGGTCAAAAAATGTCAACAGGCTGAGCTCAGAGTCAGAGTGAAAGGGTACTGCAAGGTTACATGACAAAAGATGTGGATAGGAAGAATTGTGAAGAATTGTTATCTATCAGAGCGATCGATCACAAAAGGGGCTATTGTCGTTTTCCTCATTTTGTACATGAGGATAGGGAAGCATGGAGATAGTAACATGCCTAAAGTCACATATCTTCTTACCTGTGGAACGAGAAAGTAAACCTGGACCGTTTGACCCCAGGACCCATGGCTGTTATTAAAACCACTGTGCACACTGCCTTGCTCCTATCCTTCACAATCGGGTTTCTGCTCTGACCCCTCTAGAAAACATGCCCTCAGGTTACCGATGCCCTCCTATGGACAAATCCAATAGCCTTTGTTAATTGTCCACATCTCTATCCATTCTGTAATACTCCTGCACACTGCATCCTTGGAGCTATTTTCTCATTTGATTCTGCAGAATCTGCACTGTTTTGTTTCTCTTTCTGGCTTCCTCTGTCTGGCTCTCTTCACCCACTACATAAAGCATTCATTTCTCTTTCTTGGCATCTCCCTTTCCAAGCACACCCACTCTCCTGGTTTCCATTATCTCCCTGCAAATGACTCTCAACTGGCTCTAAGAAAGCTCATTATAATTTTCAGCAACTTTACTTAGTCGTTTGTCCCTCACAAATAACAGCCCAGGAAAATCAAAGGCTATTCTCACTAGCGTCGTATCATTTCATGTCACTTAGAACTATCCCAGTGCTTGATATTCCACTACAAGAAACTTTCTATTACAAAGCTAATATGACTGGAAGGTATAAAGCCACTTGCCCTACCTCTCTCCATTCACAGCATTTATAACTATAAGAAATTGCCAGTGGTTGACTCTTTTTGACCTACAAAAATGGCAATTTCATGTGGTTCAGCTTAGTAGTATTTATTACCTTGTGCAATAATTTTGTATCCGTGTCTCCCATGAGACTCAAAGCTGCTTGATTGAAGAGATCATGCTTGCTTCTGCTTTGCATCAAGTTGCCTAGTACATGACACCTGTAAGGATTAGACCAAGTAGGTACTAAATCAAGGTTTGGTGAATTTAAAAAATTAAAGAAACAATTTGAAATCAATGCACCAGAGGCTAGAGACAGAGTGCTAGGAAGGGAACAGGATGGGAACCGGGACACCAGAGCAAAAATGGAGTCAAAGACACATTTCCAAAATGGCAATTCCTGCCTTGTATCAGGTGCATGTACCTCACATCCTTTAAATAACAGTTAAGGTTTATCTGGGTAGTAAGTGCAATACGTTCCTATTATAAAATAATATAGAGAGTTCAGTATGTATAAAGGAGGATAAAATCAAAATCACCCCCAATCTCACCACTTTGTGATAATAACCATTAACTTCAATATTGATGAATTTCCTTGAATGTTTTATCTACAATGTTTCTTTCACATAGTTGATAGCACTCTATATACACAAACCTATATTTTTTCTAAATCTTAATATAATATTAGCATTTTCTAATGTTAGTAGATGTACTTCTTAAATATCACTTTTTAATGATACAATTTTTTACAAATAAATGTTTCTCTGTATATTTTGGGTTATTTCCTTAACACATATTCCCAAAGATAAGAATCAAAAAGCAATTTCAACTAGGTCAAAAAGCATGACAATTTTTTAGATTCTTGGTACACATTTTTATCCACTATTTTACCAAAAAAGTATACCATAATACACGTTTCCAATTTCAATATCACTGTGTAGTGCTTGCCTTATCACAAAAAAGTCAATATTGATTATTATTTTTATTATACTTTTATAACTTGATTGGCAAAATGTTAGCCTGCTATTTTAAAGTTTGCCTTTGTTGGATTATTAGAGAGATTGAATTTATTTTCAGACAAATATTTTATTATGTTATTTTCTCAAAAATGGTTTGTTCATAAACTTTGCCTTTTGATCTATTGGAATCTCTTTTCTAATCTGCTAATTTTATGAATATTAGTTTATTTGGCTTATTATATACTTGAGTTTACTTTTACTTTTATAAAAATAATACCTGCATATAGTTAAAAGCGACAGAGTACTAAATGATTTGTGACAAAATAACAGCAGTCCCTTTCTCTCAAGCCCTCCTCAAGGCCTATTCTCAGGTGTCAGAAGCAACTACTTTCAGTGTTTCAGCTCTTTCTTTTGTAATACCTGACCATTTTTTTTTTTACTTTTGAGTCTTAGATGAGATCTGCCATGGTATCCTATTATGAAGACAAAGATTTTGCCTCTTTTAGACAGTCCCCTCATTTTCTTCTTAATCCCCCTAATGTGGTTAAAGTGCAATTTTTGGTTACATTACAAGTCAGTGTTTCTAAATGCACTAAATTCTGGAATAGAAAAACTGGGGAAATTAAATGGTCTCTAGTGTTACATAGTACTGTATTGACAAATGTCACATGGTTATGGAAGATATTAAAATGCAGGGAAGCTGGGTGAAGGGTATACAGGAACTCTCTGTACTGTATTGACAACTCTTCTATAAATCTAACATTATTCCAAAGGTAAAAGTTTATTCAAAGCAAAGTCAGTATTTATACTACGATATACATATATATGCTGCTGAGCCAAAAGGTATGCCATAGTTATAACTCCTTTGGAGTACAATATTTCATTTTTTTCTAGAATTAATACTGGCCTCATTTTACATTTATTTATGAAACTATGTTCCAAATCTTCAAGTAAACCTGTTCAACAGATATGACAAATATCTGTCAATATTGTTATTCAAGTGCTTAAATACATCTGATAATCTGCAGTTAAATATATTTCCCCTTGGTACCTCCTTCCTTGAGCCCTTGATTCTACTGCTCCAATTTAGTTTGATTGATTTGGAACCTTCCTTTTTCTCTTTCCTGTGTTGGATTTGTTGTTTACTGGATTACTGTCTTACTTATTCTTCATTTATCCTTTATTTTGCTAAAATATATCTTCCATATCATTCTAAGAAAGAGTATGGATGGATGAACATTTGAGTCAGGGCTAATGCTATTCTTATTCTACTCTTATACCTGTTTATAATTTGATAGTGTAGAATAATAGCTGGCAATAAGTTTTCCTCTGGATTTGGAAGGCATTGTTCCGTAGTCTTGTAGCTTCCAGTGTGACTCTTGAATAGTCTGACATGATTCTGATTGCAGATTCTAATTATGCACATATTTTTCCTCTGAGTTTTTAAGAGTCTTCTCTTTATCTGTAAAGTAATAATATTTTACTATCATGTATCTTAATTAGTTTTTTTATTCATTCATTCATTCATTCATTCATTCTTCTGGGCATTTTGACAAGTTCTTTCAACCTAGAAACATGTTTTCCAGTTCTGGAAGGTTGTCTGATAATTTTTCTTTTTTATTCTCTTTCATCTCTGGAGTTCCTACTAATTGAGGCTTCTGGATTGATCCGCTAACCTATCTCTCCTAATCTTTTTCTTTTTGTTTTTGCTCTCTTTCGGAAATATTTTCTCAATTGCATTTTCAGACTTTTCTATTGCTTTAAAAAATATGGCTATCCTTTTTGATGTCAGTTTTTTTTGGATATATTTTTAATTTTTTTTGAAGGCTTTAGAGAAATAACTGGTGATCCTAAGCTGTCCATTCATATTTAAGAATAAAGTATTAAAAAACTAATTAGAAAACTATCCTAAATAATTTTAAAATGCAATATTTTGATTATACAACTGTAGTGAGTTATACTCCAAAGACAAAACTGTTCCAAAATATATTTAAATAGTTTTCAGTTATCATATTGTTTGTAGAAATTGATATTGTTATTCTAAGTTGTAGAGTATGTATTGTTACATAAGACAAATGAGTAATTATATGAAATTCAAATTATGTCATCCTCAGTGTTGTTGACATCAGAATTCTCATCATGGGAAAAAGGGCACAATAGAAAAGATTAAATAAAAGCTCTAGTCTGAATTTAAATTGAAGCATCATTTTAAATTTGTCATGTATTTTATCTTTTTTTAAAAAAAATAAAACTTAGCCTTGTCTACTGAAAAACTCTAGAAATAATGACCGACCTAGTAGCAATAACTATCCCTAGCAGCCAAATGATAGTCTTATATCATTTCCCATTAAAAGCAGCCAGAGTTATTTAGAGAAATGGCTGATTCCCAGCCCAGAACAAATTGTCCTACAGACAGCAAGAAAAACTATGAATGACTAATGGCATCATGTCAAAAGGACTCAGGAGCCCACTTTAAAAGGCCCTTATAGCCAAAGATGGGACAATTGAGCATCAAAAAGGAAAATAAATGCAATGAATTGAGATGCATTAGATATTTTTAAAATCCTCAGCTTGTAAGCATATCAAGGAAATCTAATTGGTCAACATTAGAGAACACTGGGGAACCAACTCATTATTTTTAAAAGCAGTAAATAAAAAGAAAGACTCAAATAGTTTATAGAGATGTTGCTCTGTAAAAGTATTTTACCTAATAAATAAAGACAAAATGATAGAATTACAATATAGCAATTTTGCAAAATGAATGTAGGTATTGAGCATCGGTGGCTGCTAACACCATTCAAAAAACACTCAAGGAAACACCATGTAACTTCTGATGAGAGAACCCAACACCACCTATGAAGTAGCTTTGTCATAAAAATAAATCTGAATCTGATCAGCCTTCATTTTCTACTCTCAAAAGAAATACAGAGGACAGAGGTGCATGTTAAATGTAGTGTGATCAATTGCTTCCAGTTTAGCAGTGAAAGTTCTACATCTCAGAAAACCCCTCAGTCCTAGGCAAACCTGTGGGGTTGTCACTGTATGTGGAAAAGTCATCAGGAAAACCCAGAATATGGGAAAGCCTGTCAGTAGGATGGGCGCAAAGATCTTGATTTTAGTTGATTTTTTCTGCTCTAAGTCCCAAGCTTCACCCTCATAATTGGGTCTGAGTCCTTCTAGAGTTTGGTGAGACAAGCAGCCTGCTGCTTTAGGCTATTTTTGTCCTCAGGCACTCACACAAAGTTGTCCATTTTCTGGCTATTCCTCCACCTACTTTTTCTCTTTGGTTTTTAAAGTTGTCATAAAATATACATAACAGAAATTTTATCATTTTAACCATTTTAAAGTGTACATTTCAGTGATGTTAAGTCCATTCACATTGTTGTGCAGAAATTACCACCATCCGTCTCCAGATCTTTTCACTCTCCTCAACTGAAACTCTATACCCATTGAACAATAACTCCCTATTATCCTTTGGCCCCTCCCTAGCAACCACCATTTCACTTTTTGTCTCTTTAGATTTGACTACTTTAGGTACTTCACAGAAGTAGAATTATACAGTATTTGTCTTTTTGTGATTGGGTTTTTCACTCAGCTTGATGTCTTCAAGGTTCAACTGTATTTTAGTATGTATCAGAACTTCATTTCTTTTTGTGGCTGAATAACATTGCATTTATATATAATGTGTGTGTGTTTGTGTGTGTGCAGACACACACACATTACATTTTTGTTATTAACCTGTCAGTGGACACAGTGCTCTTCTGAGAATTTAGTGAGTTAATACTATTTTGTTTAACTCTGTTAATATTGTTAATGCTGGGTTGCTCTTTGTACAGTGACTGACAACAGATAATCTCTCTGTATGCTACTACATCATTATCAGTTTTTATTTGTGCCTAAACATTCGTCACTAAGTACATATGTTAAAGGATGTAAAAATGGGACTTTTTCTTTTTTGGATTTTTAATTAAGATCTCAAACCTGGCAACAATAGGTATTAAGTATTCCCTCATTTAAAAGCAAGTCACTTGACTATCTCTGCAGGACTTACACAGAGAATGACCCAAAACTAACCGGCCTTCATACATTCTATCACTTCCAGGCTATGTAAGAACAAGCTAAGGATTTACCATGAGGTCCAGAGGGACTCAGAGTGCTGGGACATACCCCACCCCAGAGGGAGATGATGAGAGCTTTTCAAAGGGTCCAAAGAGGTCTGCTCCGACAGTATAGAGAGTAAGTCTGACTTCCAGTGGATAAGAGTATGTATCTATCTTTCCTGTGGGACAGACAGGTGAAGACTCTGGGTTATATCCTAGAACAAGAGCTGCTGGAAGCCAGGGCTTGACAGAGGAGTCATTGGTGGCCAATAAAGAGGCGCCGTACATAACAGGGAGCTGCAGTAGGAGGACTGCAGTTGGGAATCTGCAACCTTGGAGAAGCCAAAGGCAGAGTCAGTAGGGAAGACAGGTAGAAGATAAAGGTAGGGAGAAATAATGAAGGAGCTATCACAGTCCCTTTCCCTGTTGCTGATCTCAAAACATGATTCACAGCAGAGTTTAGAAAGGGGGTAAGTTTTAGATTGGGTAAAAGACTGAAGTTTGGGTATATCTTATTGAAGTTTTAGAATTTTGAATTAATGGAAAAGTTCTGGAATTTGCCTGAAATTTCATTCAGTGCCACAGAAGGAAGACTAAATAGAGACATTTTACCAGAGGATGGTGAGAAAAAAATATAGTGGCATTCTGTTTACACACTACTTAGTTCAGGTCAGTTACATATATTAGTACTATTTATTATTCATGGGTTTTCATTTATGTCCTGTTATCTGTTTCTTCATCTATATGCCAGAAGTATACTGTGATGCCCATTGTAACTTTCAGTGATGCCTCAATATTTGGCAGATTAAAAAAGATAGTTTTCATTTGGTAAGGGTCTACTGTATATGAGATCATACATTATCTTATATAGCTGTCACCCACACATGCAAGGTTACTGTTTTCCATTTTAAAGCTGAGGTTTAAGGAACTTAAGATCACAAAGCCATTATGTGGCTGTCAGATCCCTAACGTGCCCCCTTATTAATCTTTGTCAAGAACTTCATAGATATTCTTGTTGTTTATTTCTCCCTATGACCTTAGGATTAGTTTGCCCATGTATTTGGCTGAATAAATAATTACTTGGTCAACTATATTCTCTTTCCAGGTTCTCTGCCAGAGGAGACTCTTCTTCTAAGGGTCACTTACTTTTTTACATAGTAGTCACTCCAGATTGGCAGATTGTCACACTAGCATGGAAAAATGCCTCATATATTTTCTTACCTTAGTCTCTTCATTAGTTCCTTTTCCCCTGGTTGTTTCCTTATAACATTTGCCCTCTAGAGTATACCATGTTTTTTCCTCAACTCTCTGCAGTGCTTATATTATTTTCCCCACATTAAACACTTTGAATTAACCGTTCCTTTATCCTCCCACTTGCACTCCTTCAAATTACCCCTTTCTTTAAAGCCCAATTCATGTTTCAAATGCTCCACCATTATCCTAGTAAATAGCAGGCACCTTTTCAGTGTGAATTTATTGTGTGCTGCTTGATAATGTTAGGAGCCATCCTGTGATTTTATGTTTGCTATGAAAAGCATGGCTCTATCTTAAGGGTTACTGAGACTTCTTAGTAAGAACTGACGAGGGTGAGCAAAACTGTTCTATGGGGTGGTGATGGAGTGGGGTGGAATGGACAGATCAACTTGCATAACAGGTGTGACCTGCTAGCTAACTCTGTAAATTGTCAAGTCAAGTGTGCTGCTAACCTGAGTCTGATTCTATCCAGCATCTATCCCCAAGGCTAAATCGTCATGCCATTCACATCCACCTATGCTCAATGCAGCCAGAGCAACATGGACATGTTTCAATGTATTGAAGAATTAAATCTCCCAATCTCTTCCTTGATTCCAGGATGGAGGCACTTGGGCTCTCAGGCATTTAAAAAATAAACCTCAAGTGCCTTTTCTATGTCAAATGTTGACCTAGAGGTGAGATAGGAAAGACCAACCCTGTGCCTTTATAACGCCAGTGGGAGGAGAAAGAAAAGTAAGTCAGAAGCTTGTGATTGCATCATGGACTCACAGCCAAAGGAAGTCTTTCTGAGTCAATGGAGAGAGGTAGAAGAGCACTTAGAGCAAGAGTTCTCAACTGGGGGTAATTTTGACCACCAAAGGACATTTGGCAATGTCTAAAGGCACTTTTAATTGTCATAACTGTGGGAGTGGGGGCTGCTAGTGGTGTCTAGTGAGTAGAGGATAGGGATGCTGTTTAACATCCCAGATGCACAGGATTGCCCCCCACAAAGAATTACCTGGCCCCAAACATCAAGCTTGCCAAGTTTGAGAAACCCTTCTTTAGAGAGAGGGCAAGGGGGCTGAGGGCATCAGGACTTTCACTGACTAGGCTGAGGTTCAGGGCTAAGGTCCAGTAGTAATAGGAACAAGGACAAACAAAACAAAAACGAAACAAAAGCCTAAGAACTAGGGCAGAGGGCCAGTTGGATGGACAGACTATCAGCAGCAGTAGTGTCGTGCAGCTGCCATAAGTGCCAATTTGGGGAGCTTGGCCACAGCAGATGATTCCCAGAGCCATCTAAGAGAAAGAATCAACTACATGCCTGTCATGGACTCAGAGTGAACATACAGGTGCTGGCTACTATTGGCTCAGTGAAGGAAGTCAACAGGGTTGAAAGTGGCCTTTCAGTATTTCCTAAATAATTTCAGGATAGGGACTAATTCTTAGCATGTTTATGTCCTCCATAATGCTTAGCCAAGTGTCCTATATTTGTTCAATTAGTGTTTATTAATTGACTGATTGATGGTGTCCTTAATTGGTCATGCCATTTCCATCCATCTATGCTCACCACAGCCAGGACAACTTGGCTACCTTCCAATGTATTGAAGAATTGAATCTCCCAGTGAGGATCTTGGCAATCATATCACCAGTAGGCTTGGGTTCAGCCCTGCATTTAAATAGGAATGAAACAAGCACACTCCATCCCTGTGGATAGCAAGCTGCATAATCTGCTTACTTATGGCTGGGTACACATGAGAAATGAAAGTGATAGGCAGTAACTTTAGTGATGAATTACAGAACAGCTCCATTTAGTTTATTCCACCAAGACAAAGCATCCCAGCAGCCTCTGGAGAAATTAATGTACCTTAATTTGAATTAGTGGATAATTTCATATCAGCTATTTTACATATCTAGCTTCTTCTCCTTCCCTCCCTAGGTTACCTCTTGCATTTTCTCTGCCTAGATCTGGCTATCAAAGCTAAATATTGAAGCTAAACATTCTATAGGTTAAACATTAAAGTAAAATCAGTGGACATGAGTCATGTCCTTACCCTCTCAACAGATGCCTAGCCTTATTCTTTTTTTACAGAGCCTTGTTTTCACAATTGTCATGTTAGTTCATGGAGGAAGTTATTACCTCCTCCCATGATACTTACATGACCGTGGAGAACCCTAGAAGTCAGACAGACTTTACATCCAATGAAAATTACTCTTTGGTGGTAGGATTTTAGGCACCACAAAGGCAACTATGGACAGAGAAAGCCTCTGACTGGCCCTAATAATCACATCATATCTACAAATAAATAATATACCATTGCTTGATCATTAACTTGCTGTGGGATGCTGGCTGTAAAACTTCCTCTTTTTGTACCACTATTTCTCCCTTCCAGATGATACTTACTTTCCATTTGCCAATCCATAACTGGCAAGGACATCATCAAATGCAGTGGGCCAAGGCAGAATCTCTCTCTTCTTCCACATATGGTGACTGAATCCTAGAGCAGAGGACCTGGTGCACACCGAATTAGCCTCATTATATGATGAGCAAGGTCTTCAAATATTGTTACTCCTTACTGTCATGAAGACTTCTTTTATGTCTGGAAAGACATTCAGGCAACTTAGCATTGTGATAGAAAACAGCTAAATTACTACAGTTTTCTAAGTTCAAATCAAGATTTCACTCAACCCCTAGCATCTTACTAAAACCTGGGTTTCCTAAGTGGGAAGATGAATTGCCCACAAAATTATAACTACCTGAATTGGGACTCCGTTCTGTGAGGTAGAAACAAACGCAGACACCATTTTTTTCATCCTAAAGTGAGTAGAAAAAACAACAGTTATTTTCACTTTCTTTTGGCACACTTGGTTTGGCCTAAAACCATCAACTGTAGAGGTATATTGGTCTCTAAAAGAAAAAACAACCAAAGATGTACAAAAAAGGAAGTGCCTACTTGCATAGTGGAGTTAGAGGTTTCCCAGAGGGGCCGTTTTACCTGGTCATTGAATGCCGAAAAAGTACAACTTTATAGACATGCTAATGTCAGAGGCATGTGAACCAGAGCAACTCCATCTTAAATAGGAGCTGGGTAAAATGAGGCTGAAACCTATTAGTCTGCATTCCCAGACAGTTAAGGCATTCTAAGCCACAGAAAGAAATGGGAGGTCAGCACAAGTTACAAGTCCTAAAGACCTTGCTGCTAAAACAGAATCTAAAGCTCTATGAGGGACTTGACTTCAGGTCAAAGTTGTATAACCATAAACAATTACAAAGCTTTATCTGGTAGCCTGGCAAGGGGGAAAAGTTGCCCTTTCTCCCCTTGCCAGACTTGGTGCACAGTTAGTATACTGCAGTTTCTGAAAGAAGTTGAGACTCCTTCAGAGACTGAACACTGAAGTGGAGGACTCAGCCACCCTCTCCCCCAACCCCAGCTACTCATGCTCTTGTGCATGTCTGCATTTCCAGCCAAGGCATCTCCATTCAGCAGCTGCCTTATGTGTGGGGTGGGGTGGGGTTCAGCTTAGATACTGTGCAGGCACCTCTGCCAAGATCTTATCCTCAAGGACAGTTTTCACCACTCTGACTCAGTCTTTTTAACACTTATCTTCTTCCTGTTTCTCTCACTCCATCCCCCGAGTCCAGAAAATTTCAGGAACGTTTTGTTCCCTAGCTGGATGATCTATCTGACTCTCACCTGGTGCCATTCCATGAGGGAAAATGGAGCATTGAGAGAGCTGGCACTACTCTTCTCTTTTTGCCCTCTTGCTTACACTCACACAGTACGTGAATAAAGCCTTGATTGTTGCTTTCAGTTTGGCTGTTGTCTTAATTGATCACCTTGACAACTCACAGGTCTTAACATCTACTCTATGTATTCATAATGTACAGTTTTCAATTAAAAATGAGACATGTAGAAACATGAAAATGATGGTCATACTCAAGAATAAAGAAGATGAGGAAGAGGAGAAAAATATAGAGCAAACCCAATATTGTCTAGATGCTGCAATTAGCAGAGAAAGACTTTAATGCAGCTGTTATAAATATGGTCAAGGACTTAAAGGAAAACATATGTACAATAACTAAACTAATGGAGAATATCCATAGAGAAATAAAAACTATATTAAAGAACAAAATGTGAATTCTAGAGCTGAAAAAATAAAATTGTTGAAATAAAACATTTATTGACTTAACTATAGATTGAAAATAGTAAAAGAGTCAGTGAATTTGAAAATAGATCAACAGAAATGATCTAGTCTAAAGAACAGAGAAAAAATGATGGAATTAAAATGAACAAAGCCTCTCAGAGAACTGTGAAACCATTTGTTAAGCAACTTAATGTATATGCAATTGGAGTCCTGGAAAGAGAACAGAGAAAAATTAAGCAGAAAAAATATTTAAAGAAATACCAAGTGAAGCTTATGAAGGACATCAGTTTAGGGATCCAAAATGCTCCCACAAGCCCCAATCAGTATAAATGCAAAGACACAGCAAGACGTATCATAGTTAAACAGATAAAATGGAAAGATAAAAAAGAAATTTCAAAAGCAACCAGAGAATGACGTATTACATACAGTGGAAAATTGATGCAGATCCTGGCTGGCTTCTTATCAGAAACTATAAAGAATTGAAAACAATGGCTACTTTCCTAGCAAAACCTATGCTATGACTCATATCTCAGTCATATTATAAATTGTAGCTAATAGATAGAAATCTGCTTTAATTGTCCACACAAAGTGCCATTATAGAGAGTAGGACCAGGTTTTTTACTCATCATGGAAATGTTACAACAAATGAGCAATCTCTTAAGGGTGGACAATAAAATTCTAGGCTTGAAAAGGAACGTAGTAGTTCCAGTCCATTTTTAGGTAGGTAAATGTAAAGAGAGATTTAATCCAGAGAACTAAACGGGGATAAATATAGAAATGTACCACACTGACAGAAGAAAAGACAGACAGATAATGAAGACACTGTGTAACTCAGATGTACCCAAGTCATCTAGCCTTCTGGACTCATCCTCCTTTTAATATTCAAATAAAATAACTTAAATCCTATTCCAAGGGTGTGCATGAACTCATGGTCAGCTCTTCTTCTAAATTCCTGCTCTAATTGAATTATAGGCGTTTATTCACTATCTCACCTCCAACAGCTGCTTTTCTCTCTCCTTCTCTTATAACTTCAAGGGTGGAACCAATCCCTTTTTTATTCGTTTACCAAAGTGCCACTAACTCAAGTCTATTTTAAGAAACAGCCTTATTCAAGATAATAGAGAATAAATTCTATACAAATTGGTAAAACTGAATGTCAGTCAGTTTCATTGAAAAAACAGTTCTCACTGTCTTGTTCTTCCTTCAGCAACGCAGTTGTCAGGTCTCCATATGCAAGCCTGGAGCCTGAAAGTCTGAGGTCCTGCTTGCCTTGGCTGAAGTCTCCCACCTCCCTGCCTCTGTTCACCATTGTTCCTGATTGCCCAGTGGAGCTCCCTACAAGCCTCTCACCCAACCCTGCCATCTTAACTGTTCTTATGATAATGTAAATACCTCTCACCCAACCCTGCCATTGTAACTGAACTTGTATACTCCTTGCCCCTACCCCTCACCACTGTAACTGAAATTGCTCTGCAACACTCCCACCCCACAAAAAAAACTACTCAAACCTCTAAGACCAACTCCTATCCCACTGCCCTTTGCTAATGCCCTTTTCAAACTTAGCCCACCTGCACCTAGGTGAATAAACAGCCATGTTGCTCACACAAAGCCTGTTTGGAAGGTCTCTTCATTCAAAGCACGTATTTTTTCTACAGTGATCATTCCATGTTACTTGGGCTGCTATTCTCTAGATAATTCCTATGGCACCTCTCCTTTTCTCTGAATTTCCTCAGGTGACCTCCTTGCCTTATCTAGAGCTATCAAAGGCAACTCCCAAATTCCCATTACTTTATTTTTATTATTATTTTTTTGAGATGGAGTCTTGCCCTGTTGCCCAGGCTGGAGTGCAGTGGTGGGGGTGTGATCTCCACTCATTGCAACCTCTGTCTCCTGGGTTCAAGCAATTCTCCTGCCTCAGCCTCTTGAGTAGCTGGGATTACAGGTGCATGCCACCATGCCCAGTTAATTTTTGTATTGGGGTTTCACCATGTTTTATACTGTGGTGTGGAATGATCTAATTCTTTCTTTGTTTCACTGTCACTTTCTTTCGATTCTAATTCAAGAGCTTAACCTTTTCCAACAATAACATCAAAACCCACTAAGTCAATCTCCTAAACAAAATGCAAACATTTCCTAATAAATATTATTTCATCCTGTAACAGTGTTTTCAGAATGTGGACCTGGGATCATACATCAGTCAGAGTCTCAGTGGAAACTGATTATTAAATTAGGATCATTTGAGGAAAGTTTAAGAAGAGACTCTTTACAACTATATGGGCAGAGCATAGGGAACTGCCATGGATACTAAAGTAACCTGGGTCTAGCAACAAAACTATCACCACCTGTAATCTCAAAGGACAAGGGAAGGAAAAGGTTACTCTAAGCAAGAATGAGAGAGTCCTGCATATAAAAGGCCACCTTGAGAAGAAAGAGACCTTCAGTTAAGGGCTACAGCCAGCCCCAGGCAATCCAGCAAGGTGAGGCTGGGGAAAAAATACCCTGATCTTCTTCTCTTCCCTCCTCATTTCCTTCCAAGATTCTCCATTGACTGAGCCTAACCAGAAGCCAGAATGCAAGAGAGGCTTTTGAGTGTCCCAGACACTTCTTAGAGGAAGAGAAGAATGCAGGATGGATCCAGAGGGACAGATGGAGGGTTTCTGGCAGAGATGACCTGAATCGGGATCATTATGGACAATAGTTTATAAAGCAGATCTCCTTTGAGAAAGGATCTGGTGGTTTGCATTTTCAAGCAGTTCCCTGGGTGTCTGTGTTTGATTTTAACTTATTATTTTGGGGGGGAAAAGTAATCTAAGCTTATGTAAAAGGTGCAAGAACGAACAACAAACATCCATAACCCTTCCAGATTTACCAGCTCACCAATTGGTAACATTTTGTCACATTAGCTTCTCTCTCTCTCTCTCTCTCTCTCTCTCTCTCTCTCTCTCTCTCTCTCTCTCTGGTAATCATATGGGAGAAAACTGCAGACATCAGGACATTTTACCCTAAATATTTCAGCATGTATAAAATAAGATAGCCTCTTAACCACAATCCAATTGTCAAACTCAGGAAATATAATATTGATATAATAGTATTATTTAATATAGAGCTTATATTTACATTTTGTCTTTTGTTCCAATAAGGCCTTTGTACACATTTTTTTAAAATTCAAGATACAATCAGGATTATGCATTGCATTTAGTTGTCGTATCACCTTAGTCTCCTTCAGTCTGAAACCTGAAACCTGAAACAGTACTTTTCCTTTTTTTTTTTTTTGAGACAGAGTCTCACTCTGTCACCTAGGCTGGAGTACAGTGGCACAATCTTGGCTCACTTCAACCTCTGCCTCCTGGGTTCCAGCAATTCTGCCTCAGCCTCCTGGGTATCTGGTACTACAGGCATGTGCCACCATGCCTGGCTAATTTTGTATTTGTAGTAGAGATGGGATTGCACTATGTTGGCCAGGCTGGTCTTAAACTCATGACCTCAGGTGATTCACCTGCCTCAGCCTCCCAAAGTGCTGAGATTACAGGCATGACCCACTGTGCCTAGCCAGTACCTTTTTAAGAACTTGAATTTTTTGGAGAGCACTGGCCATTTGTTTTGTAGAATGCCCCTCTGTCTGGGGTTGTCTGGTTGTTTTCTTATAATGAGATTTAGGCTATATATTCTTGGTAGCCATACAATATAAGTTGTATTATATCCTCTCAGGGATCTTAGTAGGTATATTCATATTTGAGAACCATTGCCAACTAGCTCAAATTGCAGCCAACTTTTAAAGTAACATTTTAAAATTTATGCTAAAAAAGCAATTATTAAGATTTCACCATAAGCAGAGATGTAGTCTAGATACTTCAAATGTTATCTCATTTAAGTTTCATAATAATGCTTTATTATTATTCCACCTTCAAAAATGAGAAAACAATCTCAGAGAAATTTAAGCCGACGAGCAGCAGAGATAGAAGTCAAACCTAGGTCTCTACAGCTCCAGCATCAATGCTCGATTCATATGGTTTGGCTCTATGTCTCCACCCAAATCTCAAATTGTTAATCACAACGTTGGTGGAGGGGCCTGGTGGGAGGTGACTGGTCATGGGGGTAGACTCCCTCCTTGCTATTCTCGTGATAGTGAATGAATTTTCACAAGATCTAGTTGTTTGAAAGTGTGTAGCACTTCCTCCTTCTCTCTCTCTCTTCCTCCTGCTCCAGCCATGTAAGACATGCCTGCTTCCCCTTCACCTTCTACCATGATTGTAGGTTTCCTGAGGCCTCCCCAGCCATACTTCCTGTACAGCCTGTGGAACTGTGAGCCAATTAAACTTCTTTTCTTTATAAATTACCCAGTCTCAGGTATTCTTTATAGTAATATGAGAACAGAAAATTGGGACCTGTAGTGGGACATTGCTATAAAAATACCTGAAAATGTGGAAGCAGCTTTGGAACTTGGTAATGGGCAGAGTTTGAAACACTTTGGAGAGCTCAGAAGAAGGAAGGAAGATAAGAGAAAGTTTGAGACTTCCTAGATACTCATTGAACGGTTGTGACCAAAATGCTGATAGTGATACTGACAGTGAAGTCCAGGCTAATGTGGTATCAGATGGAGATGAGAAACTTATGGAGAACCAGAGTAAAGGTCACTGCTGCTATGCTTTAGCAAAGAGATTGGCAGCACTGTGCCCCTGCTTTAGGGATCTATGGAAGTCTGAACTTGAGAGAGATGATTTAGGGTATCTGGTGGATGAAATTGTTAGGCAGCAAAGTGTTCAAGAAGTGTCCTGGCTACTTCTAACAGCATATGCTTATATGCTATGTGTGAACAAAGAGATGATCTGAAAATGGAACTTACATATGTAAAAGTTTGGAAAATTTGCAGCCTGACTATGTGGTAGAAAAGAAAAATCTGTCTTCAGAGTAGAAAAGAAAAACATAAACTCAAGCCAGCTACAGAAATTTACATAAGTAAAGAGGAGCTGAAAGTTAATAGCCAAGACAATAGGGAAATGTCTTAAAGGTATTTCGGAGAAAGGCAGCCCCTCCCATCACAGGCCTGGAGACCTAGGAGGGAAGAATGGTTCCTTGGGCTGGGTCCAGGGCCCTGCTGCCCTGTACAACCTCAGGACACCACTCCTTGTGTCCCAGCCACTCCAGCGGAAGCCATGGCTAAAAGGGTCCCAGATATGTTTCAGGTCACTGCTCCAGAGGATGCAAGCTGAAAGCATTGGTGGTTTCCACATGGGTACACAGAGGGCAAGTCTGTGGGTATACAGAGGGCAAGAGATGAGTCTTAGTAGTCTCTGCCTAGGTTTCAGAGGATGTACAAAAACATCTGGATGTCCAGGCAGAAGTATGCTGCAGGGGTAGAGCATTCATGGAGACCCTCTACTAGGGCAGGGCAGAGGGGAAATGTGGGTTTGGAGCTCCCACACAGAGTCCCCACTGGAACCCTGCCTGGTGAAGCTGTGAGGAGAGGACTACTGTCCTCCAGAATACAAGTGGTAGATCCACTGACAGCTTGCACTGTGCACCTGGAAAAGTTGCAGGCACTCACCCCAGTCTATGAAAGCAGCTGTGGGGGCTGTACACTGCAGTCACAGGGGCAGGGCTACCCAAGGCTTTGGGAGCCCATCCCTTTCGTCAGTGTTGCCTGTATGTGAGACATGGAGTCAAAGGAGATTATTGTCGATCTTTGAGATTTAATGATTGACTTGCTTGGTTTTGGACTTGCATGAAACCTGTAGCCCCTTTGTTTTGGCCAATTTCTCTCTTTTGAAATGGGAGCATTTACCCAATGCCTATACCCCCCCCATTGTATCTTGGAAGTGACTAACTTGTTTTTGATTTTACAGGCTCATAGGCGGAAAGGACTTGCCTTATTTTGTTTCAGATGAGACTTTGGACTTTGACTTTTGAGTTAGTGCTGGAATGAATTAAGACTTTCAGGAATTGTTGGGAAGATGTAATTGTGTTTTGAAATGTGAGAAGGATTTGAAATTTGGGAGGCATTATGGGTGGTGTTATATGGTTGGGCTCTGTGCCCCAGCTAAATCTCATGTCAAATTGTAATTCCCAGTATTGTACGAGTGGCCTGGTGGGAGGTGACTGAATCTCCCACCCTTGCTGTTCTCATGATAGTGAGTGGTTCTCATGAGATCTGGTTGTTTAAAATTGTATAAAACTTTTCCCTTCTCTCTCTTCCTTCTGTTCCAGCCATGTAAGATGTGCCTACTTCTTCTTCACCTTCTGCTATGATTGTAAATTTCCTGAGGTCTTCCCAGCCATGCTTCCTGTATAGCCTGTAGAACTGTGAGCCAGTTAAATCTCTTTTCTTTATAAATTATCCAGTCTCAGGTAGTTATAACAATGCAAGGGCAGACTAATACATCCATCCACTCCCCTATACCAGTAAGGTCATCCTGGAAATCTACCTTAAAACCAGGTAGGAGAGGATGAATCATGGTCTACCTTGGGGGCAGAGCTAGAAGGAATAAAGCAGATACATAGGTTGAGCAGAGCTTCTTTGCTGGGCACAAGTGCCCTTGGGTGAAGTGGAACAAAGAGATTCCTAAAAGCTCCAGGTAAAAGTAACCTAGCAAGGCCTAGCCTCACTAAGGACATATTCATGGATAGTGAGAGTACTTGGAACTTCTGCTCTTAGGCACAGGCAAAAATCTGTCTGTGACACTCAGCAATATATGAGCAAGAATTTCAAATATGCTTAACAGGTGACTTTTTTTTTTTTGCTTTCGAGAGAAGAATGGATCAACGTGTAGATGGCTGGATAAGCCCTTAAAACAGCCGGGTAAAATCAGAACATAATACAGTGTCCTACAACATAAAAGACTGGGCTGGCCAACACAGTTCTAGTTAATGCAAATGTCTATCAAGAACTTCCTATCTAGTAATCAGATACTTACTGTGGAAAGGAGATCAAAATGATCAATGTAGACAAGCTCTACCTAGGTTAATATATTAGAAGTGGGGGAGGCAGTGTGTAGGCTTCTTGGGATCCTAACTAAAAGACACCGGCACCACAGCTTGAAGGAACAATGTAGATTGGGGAAGAAAGGCATAGTTGAGTGGTCAGAATTATGAAAGTCAAAAGCCTAAAAATGCCCTACTGGCTGTTTACAGTAGGCCCACTGCCATCTCAAACTTATAGTAGGGCTTGAGCAGGCACATTGCCTTGAGGATCTGACTTTTAAGATGGAGATGGCCACAATAGGGTTGTAGCCTCTAAGATTAGGCCTGCAAGTCACCTTAACAAGAGTAGTTGCTCTAATATATTGATTCTTTATAATAGATCAACAACTAGGGGATTCAATTATGTATTAAACAAATGTTTATCATGTACCTACTGGCTTAGGTAATTTTATGTTCTGGAGCTATATCAGTAAAAAAATAAGATAAACTTTATGTTGCTTATATTACAGTGAAAACAGAGAGGAAAAATTATGAATTACCTACCTATATTCCTGTATTCCTTTCCTTTCCATGGATAATTTTGAAGCAAATTTCAGATGTTATATCATTAAATTAATAATAGATATACTTTTTTATTTCAGGAAGTCTTTTTATTACATAGGAATTAACATATTTTAGAGTTTGCCTTTGGCATAGATTTTAGATCTGACATTGGCAGTTTTTCAGAAGCCTTTATTTCTTTTTTCTCATCAGGGACTCTAGAAATGAATTGAGCAGAAAGTAAACAGATTATCACCTATGTCACCGAAACACGCAGCGCTAGTGTCAGTGCTCTTTGGGCATTCTGTAATTTCTAGTAACTTTAACATTATTTCTTCATGCTAAGAATTATCTACATAAATGCCAACAGCGTCCATCCTTTTACCTGCAAGGATATTAAAATTTCATATGTGGTTGATTTCTCTCTAATTACTAGCAGTAAAACTCCTATTAAAATAGAAAGCTTATTTGTATGCATGTTGTTTCACAAACTGCAGGGTGCAGAACAAATTAAGACACTCTATTCTGCTTCCCAGAGAGCTAGTGCATTAGCTTCTTATTGCTGCTGTAACAAACGTCACAAATACAGTGGCTTAAAACACACAAATTTATTATCTTACGGTTCAGAAGGTCAGAAGTTTAAAATGGGTTGGCAGGACTGGACTCCTTCTGGAGGGCCTAGAGGAGAATCTGTTTCCATGACTTTTCTAGAAACCACATACATTTTTTGGTTCTTGGCCTCTTCCTCCACCATCAAAGCAGCAGCATAGCATCTTCTCTCTCTCTTTCTGTGCTTCATTTATCACAGTGCCTTCTGTCTTTTATCCTCCTTCTTCCCTTTTATGAGGACCTTAGTGGTTACATTGAACCCATTCAGGTAATCCAGAATAATCTCTTTATCTCAAGATACTTGATTTTATCATATCCACAGAGCTCTTTTAAATGTAAGGAAACGTTTCATAGATTCTGGGGATTAGAATATAGACATCTTTGGGAGACCATTATTTAGCCTGCCATACCCAGTCGGCTTAGGGATAGAGAAAAAGGGAAAAGGAAGGAGAAACCAAGCAAGAAAAATAGAGGGAGGCAGCTGGTGGAGAGATGACCACAGGTTTGCAGTAAGATGGTGCAGACAAACAGGTGAAGCATCCCTAGGTGTCTGATTTATAGAAAGGTGCAATGGCTTGAACATGTCTTTCAAGAGTTCATGTGTTGAAAACTTAATCCCTCTACCTCATGAATAATTTAATGGATTAATGAGGACTCTTCCCTCATGAATAAATTAATGCCTCTATCACAGAAGTGGGTTCCTTATTGAGAGAGTAGCTTTGTTTCAAAAGTGGGCTCCCTCTGACCTTCTTGTTCTTGCCCTCTTGCCATGTGATGCCCTGTGCCATGTTATGACACAGCAAGAAGGCCCTCGTCAGATGCCAGTGCTATGCTCTTAGACTCCCCATCCTCCAGAACTGTAAGCTAAATAAACTTATTTTCTTTATAAGCTATCCCATCTGTGGTATTCTATTATACCAACAGAAAATGGACTAAGACAGAAGGTGTTCTTCAACAGCTGGCAAATTAATGGATGGAACCTTCTATCTACAACCTGCTGAAAGGTTTAGAAAAGTGGTGAAAATATCACAGAAAAATGTTTAATGTTTATAAATATGTCTTTTAACCATGAATAATTTTTATACTATTTGTTTATTCTGAATGCATTCACACATTTAGACCCTAAGAACCTTAAAGTAAAAAGAAAAATATTAGCCAGGAGTAGTCTTCCAGGGCTGTTATAACAAAAAACCACAGACTGGGTGACTTAAATGACAGAAATTTATTTCTCACCATTCCAGAGGCTGGAAGCCCCAGGTCAAGGTGTCAGTTTTCATTTTTCCTGAGGTCTCTCCCCTTGGCTTGCAAGTAGCTGCCTTCTTGCTATGTTCTCATATGGTCTTTTCTTTGATGTCTCTTCCTTTTGTTTTGTTTTTATTTTTGTTTTTTAAAGAGACACGATTCCCATTGAATTAAGGCCCCAACTTCATGATCTCATTTAACATGAATTATCTCAAGGGCCCTTTCTCCAAATACAGCTACATTGGAAATTAGGCTTCAACCTATACATTTGGGAGAAACATAATTCATTCTATAACATCAGGAATCAGAATGTACTGGATAAGACAATCTTCTATATACTATGTTTGGTACTTAGAGTACACATCAGATAACATTGTAGTAAGGATGGGTTGAAAGAGACAATTCCCAAAATGGAACAAATACAGTGAAGGCCTAACTCCAAACCATTCAGCGATACCTGCCTCCATAGTCAAAGTGCTCTAAGCAGAAAGAAACACAAGTGCAAAAGTCCTGAGAAAGAAAGGATGCTTAGCAGAGTTGAGGAGCAGAGAGATGATCTCTCTAACTAGAGCATGGAACAAGAGGGAGGAGTGTAGGAAGGTAATTTTTTATTAATAGTCAAGGAACAATCATGTAGGGCTTTCAAGAACATGGTAATTACTTTAGATTTTCATTTTATGCAGAAAATAAAATTTTATCTCATTGCCACTGTGTGGCTGATGAACTTGGGGTTGGAGTGGCAGAGTGGTAAGAGAACATCTAGGAGACCGCCTGTGAGGCTACTGTGTTTCTTCAGGTCGGGGAAGAGGTGGTTTGCACCAGAGTCATAACAGTGTAGTGGTATTCAATGGTCATATTTGTAATGTATTTTGAAGGTGATCTGAAGGGGCTTACTACTAAATTAGATTTGGGGTATGAAGGAAAAGAAAAGAATCGAGCTTGTAGAAAGACCCCTAGAGAACCCAACGTTTTGAGAGCTGAATTGGCAGGAGATGCCCAGAGGAGATAATGCAAAGTGCCGCCTCCACTGAAAGATCAGGACTGGGGCTACTAGGCAGATTGTGGAGCAACCAGGAAAATAGTTCTCTTCCTTAAAATGGAATTAGAATGTGATTTTCCAATTATATTTGATTCCTAAAGAGGCAGAGACTGACCTTTGGGATAAACTGGATTGCATCCTCCATAGCTATGCAGTAATTGTACTTGTCAGCCGCAGCAAGACTTACGGCATGACTCCTGTGATACTGTAATGAATAAAACAGAAAAGAATAGGGTAGACAATGTAGAGATTAGTAATTTATTGGGAAAATTTGCTCCAAATGACAAATGACTAAACTGTATCTTAGAAGTACCTTTCTTATAACTATAGAAACCTGCCCATTGCTTAGATGAGGACATAGAGGGCTTGCTAATTAAATTTGTGTATGATGTGAAATTGAAAAGAGACATGAATACACAAAAGACAAAATCATGATCCAAAACCATTTACATTTATATCTAAAAAATTTAATTTAATGAGGTTTATGTAAGGTCTTGTACATGATCCGTAAAAGCCCCACAAACAACTGAACAAATGCAAGTGTGGAGAGTCATGAGTGGACAGAAACATCCGTAAAAGACATAGCAGTTTTAGCATTCAGAGAAGTCAATATTGTCCTGCAGTGTGATATGACTGCCAAATAAATTAAGGCAATCCCAGGTGGTATGCATGATATATTATCCAGAGATAAATATTAATCAGACCACATTTAATCTCTTCGAAGTCACAACTTAAGAATATTGACAAATGGAAATACAGAAGTTTAACCAAGACAGAGAGACTGAAAAACACATCTAAGATATGGAAGACCTAGGTTATGTTTAATTCATTCAACAAATGTTTGCTGTATGATTAGCTTGTGTCAGGTGTCTTTATAAGCACAGAAGCTACAGTAGGAAAAAAATTGCTTTTAAAAGGATGAGACTCTAGAAAGGAGTAATAGCTAATAACTGCTATGTAGAAGAGATAGAAGATGTATTCTGGATAGATCAAAGCAGAAGTTGTAATGATTAGGAGCTTTAGGAAAACCTAATATTAATAAATTATTTTGACATAGTAACTTCTCTTTTACTAGACTTGTTAGGAAAAATAGGAAGTCATACATTTAATTCTTTTCTAAAGGTGTTTTAAATGCACATTTTAGAAAAGTAGAAGTACAAAAAGAAAGAGAAATCACCCATAATTCAATATGGGTAGTCACTATTTCTTCTTCTTTCTCTAAATATCTGTCTCCTTACACACACACACACACACACACCCCACTAATGCTATAATTCTATTTACATGTTAGATGGTTGAAATCTTACTATGATATAGCTTTATGTTCCTTTTTACTAAACATTATAAGTATTTTTACAACATTTAAAGTTTTCTGTATCATGTTCATGATGGAACAATATTATATCATATGTGCCATGAATTTTTAAACCATTCTTCTGTTGCTAGAAATTCATGAGGTTTTAATTTATTTGGTCATAAATGAGTCTGTGGTAAGTATCTTTGTGGTCGCTGTGCTCTCATCTGATTATCTACTTGAAACAGAGTTATGAAAGTGTAACTCCTATGCAAAAAGCTACAGGATTTTTTTAAGATTTTAGATGTATATTATAAAATTAATTTCAGGAAGATTAAACCCATTTACATGCTTATTAGCATGAGAATTCCAATCTCACTTCACTCTTAGCAAACATTATTTTGTTAAAATTTTTTAATTTCATGGGCAAAAATTGATGTTACATTTTAATTTACTTTCCTTAGATGACTAATAAGCACTTTCAGATGCTTATTAACTACTTGTCTTTCCCGTAAGTTTTCTTATGCTCAAGTTTTCCAATGGTGGTGTACAATTTTCCTTATTGATTTGAACATACTCTCTAGACAGTAAGAATATTACTTTTTAAATCTTTATTATGTCTTTATGGCAATTACTTTTTCTTCCTTGTCTTTGTTCTTTGGTTTTGATGATTATATTTACATAGCAGAGAAAAATATTGATAAATTCTATGATGAAAAATAACATTTTGTGAATACTATAAAATAGTATAAAAACAAAATGCATATACCTATGAGACATTTGCATCAAATATTTCCAACAAAATATTAACATGCCTAATATTTAACACTTCAAGCAAATCTATTAAAAATATCAAAATGCAATAAATGGGTGCAAAAAGGACAAAAACACACAAATAAATCCAAGAAAGAGTTTAACCTCCATAGCAATAAAATAAATCAAAACAAAACATCAACATCAATGATGAAATTACATCTATCATATAAGCAAATATTAAAATAAATGATAATACTACTGTCTGCATGGTGATACAGATGCATGCAAAATTTGAGAAAGCATTTTGGTAATACGCTATGTATTAAGAATCTTGAAATATTCTTATTTTTGTTTCAATACTGCAGTTTTGGAAAATTGAACTGAATCAGAGATATGACACAGGCATGTTTATTGCATCATAATCTGTAAGCCGTCTACATGTGCAACATAAAGAGATGATTTAAGTAAATTATGTTCTGTTTATAAAGTGAAATGTCATGCTGCTAATGAGTGAGACTATCATCTTGGAAATTAAAATAGAATAGCTAACATTCAGTAAAATGTTTGAAAGATAAAACTGTGGATACCCCCTGGAAAGCAGAAGAAAAAGGTGAGAATGATATGGAAATTCTGGAATCTGTTTGGGAAGGCCAACATCCAATTAATAGATTTCCAAAAGGAAGAATAAGTAAATTAGTGGAAAAGGAAATGATCTAGGAGTAAAAAATGCAAGGACGTTTTTTAGAACTAAAGGATATTTGCTTCCAGATTCCTGGGTCCTCATGCCCAGCACAATGCATGGGAGGGATATGTCGGGAAGAGACCCACACCAGCAAATCATAACATTTCAGAAAACTCTGGAGATAAAGATCCTAAGTGTTTCCAGAGAGAAAATCATGTCTCAGGCAAAGGCCTGAGACAAGAAGGTAGCAGATATTCTGAACAACAACACTGGAGGCTAGAAGACAAAATGCCTTTGAAAATCTGAGAGAAAAGGGTATTCAACCTAGAGTTCTATATCCAGACAAACTGTCTATCATACAGAAGAGTACAATAATGGCATTTTTTGGCCAGCAAAATTTCAAAAAATATACCTACATTTACCTTCATTGAAATCCTCTCAAGAAACTACAAGAGGCTGTTTTGTAAGAGAAAAGCAGAGTTCAGGAAGTAAGGGTCTCTAACAGGAGGGCACCAAGCCAAGATACCTTCGGTCAGCTGTGCAGCAGGCAAAAGGGAAGTGGTCTTAACACTGGGTGGACAGAGGAACTCTGGATGGATATCTCCTTCAATTTATCGTGATTACCAGTATTCCTTATCATTTTCCCAACTGTGATTGGCTACCTGATAGATTTTAGTGTGAAGAACAGTGTAGTATGTGGTGTTTTATGTAATTGTTGAAGGATGTCTGAAGACTAAGAGATTAAAAGAAATAAAGCAAGAATTTTAATGAGGCAACATTAACTCCAAGGTAAAGAGAAAAGATAGTAATAATCACAGTTATTTTGTTTTTTTTTTTATATTTTATTGACTACTTCTGTCATATCACTTAATGTTCTAAGCCCTTTGCACATATTGACTCATTTAATTGTAACCAACACCTTAGCAAGTTGGTATCTTGCCATTGATATCTCCATTATTCAGAAGGGGAAACAGAAAGACTGGTCTGAGGTGCCAGAATGGGATCCAAGCAGCCTGTTAGGCTCTAAACTGCCTCTCTAAGAAAGAAAATGTAATCACAGCATTCAGTTTCATTCAGCAGTGAGCAATATTTGCATAGTCAAAATGGTAAAACCACTGAGTACAGATTGAACCAAAACTGTGGTGTAATCATATCAGGAGGATGACAGATTAGGAAAAAGGAAAGAGGTAAAAGCAAATAAACTAACAAAAAGCTTTGCCTGCAATAAAAGTCAATAAATAACACCTAGATGTGTACATATATGTGCATATATATATATATATATATGTGTTCATGTGTGTATATATTTAGGTATTTATCAACTTCCTGTTATCACAGGTAATATATGTGAATATTTATGTGTGTGTGTGTGTGTGTGTGTGTGTGTGTATAATATGGAGGAAATATTTGAATAAAAAACTGAGAGTCATAGCTTCTAATAGCTATTTAGTGGCATTTGATTTTTAATTTAAAACCATGTGCATGTATTACACACACATACATATCTATACCTATAATGTATCTATAACAATGTATATTTCATGCTGACAAAGATTTTTAAAAGTCTTGGTTATGGTTAATAGCCTGTGGACCTGAGTGCACCTCTGCTCTTCTGGCTGTCTGGAACCTCCCCTGCCTCTCAAACCTACCTACAACCCTATAATCTGAAGGGTGCAGGCTTGTCAGAGCCTGGGACTCCAGGATCCCCTCTACCCTACACCAGCCTGTCATGGATCTCATCCCAGTTGGGCCTGTGCTTACATCCTCCCAGTTGTTAAATATTTCTTCATATTATTCTTGCTTGTGAAATTACATTAAGTGAAAAAAGAAGATAAAAATTATGTTTATGAAGTCAATAAAAATGAGTTTGTATGGGAAATAATACATTGTTTTACTCTTTATACTTGTTTGGATTTCAAAAGTATTTTACATAAAAGGCACAGATTAATTTTAAGATTGACAACAAATGTAAGAAAAGGAACAAAATGAAACTCATAGATGGGTAAAGTCATGGATTTATAATATGACTAACTATGTCTGTGCATTACAGAAGCTGGTACAGGCCAATCCTCACTTTCATAAATAGCCCCTGGAAATGTTTGAAAGGCAAATGTTGGAGTCAAAATGTGGACATAAGTGTTATGAAGGGAATCTTGACCCTAGATAATTTAAACTAATTAAAAATCTCTATTTATCACCCTTATGATTATAGGAAGAGACACCTCCTTTGGACCCAGGAGGCCAAGTAGACAGATGACAGCCTCCATGAGTGCCTGATCAGATAGGAGGCAGGAGCCGGCAGTCCTAGGTCAGGTTAGATGGTCAGCCACTCCCAATCACTAAATCCTTATCCAATTGTATTAGATATACAGAGCAGGGTGAGAAGGGGTTTAATTTGCTTAATTTTCCCAGCCCAACAGAAAGACATGTTACATCTTAAATTGCTCCCCTGTCTGCCAGCATAGATGAGTTCTTATTGCAGGCTGCCTATAACTTCTCCTCACAACCCTTTGAAATTTCCAAGCCCTAAAGTCTGCTCCAGAGCCTGATGCCCACAGTGTCCAATGCCAGAGACCCTTTGCCCAGGTGGAGACAAGCTGACTAACTGTCCCATCTTGCTCTTGCTTGGGCCTGGCGAAAGGGGAGTTTCCAGGATATGAGATTTTCAGTGTCCAAATCAGGAAACATCCTGGGAAAACTAGAATCAGCTGGTCACCCTAGCTGGAGGTCACCCTAGCTGTAGATTATTATTGGATAAGATGTAACTGTCACCCATGTGGCTGTAGAAGTAAGGATCAATGGGTACCTCTGCTAGGTGGCCAAGGGCTACCTGTCAACACCCTCTGTCCCCCTTTTTTCAGAGGAACAGTGGCTGGAAGAAAGAGCCCTCTCCATGAGAGTGAGAAATTACCTTTCCTTCACTGAGATGTGAAGGAGAGGGCAGCTGACACCAGAGTCAGCTTTTAAATATCACGTATAAGACCACAAGCTTCAGGGGCCTGATAGGAGAAGTGGTGGTAGGGGAACTTAAATGGACTGATGGAGTGGTAGAGATCATAACAACCTAAGAAGCCTCTCTTGGGGCAGGTGATCCTCAGCTCCCACTGAGATCTCAAATTGGAAATAGGATCTAGTTTGGTAGATCTTCCCATTTTCTAGAGGAAGCCAACAACCTGAATGTTTATGTACTATTTCAACTTTTCAATGTGGAAAACCAATTTAAAAACATGTAAGCACTGTGCAGTCTTTCTCAACTCATGTCTGTGAGTAACTGTGATGCATGCTGTCTGCAAAAGTAAGATGTGTGTCTCAGTTACACTAATTAAGGGTTCATCATGTGGCATAGAAGATGCCTGGGGTGGAGTGGGGGTATTAGAGTATATCCACAAGACTTGCATTCAGCGTCAGCTACTTTGCATTCTAGTGCTTTCCTTTTCTCTCCAGGTGTGCAGGTCACTTCACCCACTGCCCCCACCCAAGTACTGGGCATACTAAATCGGAGAGATCTTCTGTGATTTGATCCTTTGCTTCTTCCTCATCTCTCCCTTCCCCAACCAGCTTTGAATATTGAACTGACCATTTCTCTCTAAGGTGGCACATGGCATTAGAGCAATTCAAAAAGCTCACACTTACGGATTCATTATTAGTATCTTGCATTTTAGAAATTCCTGCTGCAGAATCAAATTCCCTGGGCTCCTATTTGGCCTTTAAAAATCAATACTCTGGCCGGGCGCGGTGGCTCACGCCTATAATCCCAGCACTTTGGGAGGCCGAGGTGGGTGGATCACGAGGTCAAGAGATCGAGACCATCCTGGTCAACATGGTGAAACCCCGTTTCTACTAAAAATACAAAAAATTCACTGGGCATGGTGGCACATGCCTGTAATCCCAGCTACTCAGGAGGCTGAGGCAGGAGAATTGCCTGAACCCAGGAGGCAGAGGTTGCGGTGAGCCGAGATCGCGCCATTGCACTCCAGCCTGGGTAACAAGAGCGAAAACTCCGTCTCAAAAAAAAAAAAAAAAAAATCAATACTCTATCTAGACACAAAGAAGGGGAACATCCTTGGCTGGGGCTTACTAATGGGGAAGAGTCCCTATGGCTGTTGGTGTCTAAGGGCATATTCTACAACTCCTAATTAGTGTTTCAGAAATTAATTTTCATTTTGCAGATTAAAGTTGCTCTTGTAAATTAACACATATAAGCCTCTGGCATATCAATGAAGGGGGAAAGCCACCCAGCACTGAACTGCTGAGCTCTAGCAGCTCTGAAAAGCCCAAATAGTGGGAGAAGTTAGAAAGGTCCCAAGGACAGTACTTCTCAAAGTGTCATCTGAAGCTCACTTGTGTCAAATGAAGCATTTCAGGAGGTATTTTAAAAATACAGATTCAAGGATGGGCATGGTGGCTCACGCCTATAATCCCAGAAGTTTGGACAGCCAAGGTGAGCGGATCACCTGAAAGTTTCACTTGAGAGTTTCTTGAATTCCCGATGAGTTCAAGACCAACCTGACCAATATGGAGAAACCCCATCTCTACTAAAAATATAAAAATTCACTGGACGTTATGGCACATGCCTGTAATTCCAGCTATTTGGGAAGCTGAGGCAGGACAATCACTTGAACCCAGGAGGTGGAGGTTGCGATGAGCCAAGATTGTGGCATTTTACTCCAGCCTGGGCAACAAGAGCAAAACTCTGTCTAAAAAGAAAAAAAAAGAAAACAACAACAACACCCCCCCCAAAAAAAAAGAAACAAAAATAAAAGATTCAAGGGGCTAACTCTCAATGGACTGAATCACATTCTATAATGGGAAAGCCCAGGACTCAACTTTAACAAGCTCCCTGCATCATTCTTATGCACAATATATCAGAAGACCCGCCACTACAGGGCTTTTATTTCTGGTTTCTAAGAAGCCACCAAAGCCTCAGATTTCAGGCTGGGAAAGCAGGATGGAGGTTAGTCTTGTCTCACCTTTTGGTCAGATAAAAGAGACTAATAATAAATAGAATAAAAGAACACAAGGGAAGAGGAACCACTCATATGAGAATTAGAAAATCATGTTTGAAATGAGGGCAGTTTTCAAAGAGCCAATTATGAAAGGAAACAGCCCAGTAGTCTCATAATGGCAACAGATTCTGAAAGGCAGGCATGATTTATTTCAGATGTGCCTCATGCCAGGAACTCCACTAGGCAGTGACATTCATTACTTCAGCAACATTTACTGAACACCTACATATAAAAAATTCAAGCCAAAACATATTACATAGAATACATAGGGCCATTTCATATTGATAACATGAAAATATAACAATCATTATACCTTCTACGCAAATAGCATACACTATTAGTAATATAAACATAAGCAGAAAGAAAATAGTAGGATATTTTGACATACCATCAATCAATGTGGTAAACCAAGTAGATAGAACTTAATGCTGGAGAACTTTAATAATGTGACCAATAGGCTGGAGTTACTAGACGCATCCAGTAACGGATGATCCATGTGTGCCCTCAAACATTTATAGTGTAAGTAGGCACAGTTTTTCTAGAGGGAAATTTGGTAGTATGTATCCAAAATCTTTGAAATGTGCATCTCTTTAATCTTGAAATTTTATACCTAGGAATTTTTACTATGGTGAAAGATGTATGCACAAAGATGGTGGTTGAAACATATAGAAGTCCAAAAATGGGGGACTCCTCCAATCAGTGCCTTTGGCATACAGGCATACCTTATTTTATTGTGCTTTAATTGTTTTGAGCTTTGTAGATATTGCATTTTCTACAAATTGAAGGTTTGTGACAACCCTGTGTTGAGCAAGTCTGTTAGCACCATTTTTCCAATACCATGTACTCACGTGTCACATTTTAGTAATTATCACAGTATTTCAAATGTTTTCATTATTATTAAATGTTATGATGATCTGTGACCAGTGATCTTTGATATTACTATTGTTTTTGTTTTGGAGTGCCATGGACTGCACCAATATAAGACTATTAATAACTCTACAATGGTCTCTCAAGTGAAAGCAAGAGTTATACATCTCTCACTTTAAATCAAAAGCTGGAAGTGATTAAGCCCAATGAGAAAGGCATGTCAAAAGTCAAGACAGACCAAAAACTAGGCCTCTTGTACCAGTCAGCCAAGTTATAAATGCAAAGGAAAAGTTCCTGAAGGAAATTAAAAGAGCTATTCTAATCAACACACAAGTGATAAGAATGCTAAACAGCCTTATTGCTGATATGAAGAAAGTTTTAGTGGTCTGAAGAGAAGGTCAAACGAGCCACAACATTCTCTTCATCCAAAGCCTAATCCAGAGCAAGGTTCTAATTTTCTTCAATTCTATGAAGACTGAGAGAGGTGGCAAAGCTGCAAAAGAAAAATTAGTAGCTAGCGGAGGTTGGTTCCTGAGGTTTAGCGAAAGAAGCCACCTCCAGAACATAAAAGTGTACAGCGAAGCAGCAATTGCTGATGTAGAAAAGCAGCAGCAAGTTACCCAGAGGATCTAAGATCATTGATGAAGGTGGTCACACTAACAACATGTTTTCAATGTAGACAAAAGAACCTTTTATTAGAAGAAGATGCCATCTAAGACTTTCATAGCTAAAGAGGAAAAGTCAATGCCTGGCTTCAAAGCTTCAAAGAACAGGCTGACTCTTTTGTTAGGGGCTAATGCAGTTGGAGACTTTAAGTTGAAGCCAATGCTCATTTGCCATTTGGAAAATTCTGGGGTGCTTAAGAATTATGCCAAAGCTATAAATGAAGCAACGGAGCCTGAATGACAGCACGTTCATTTATGGCATGGTTTACTAAATATAATGAGCCCACTATTGAGATGGCTTGCTTAGAAAAAATTCCCTTTGAAATATTACTGAGCACTGACAATGCATCTGGTCACCTAAGAACTCTGAGATATACAAGGGAATTAATGTTTTAATGGCTAACACAATATCCATTTCACAGCCCATGGATCAAGGAATGATTTAGACTTTCAAACCTATTATTTAAGAAATATGGCCAGGCATGGTGGCTCACGCCTGTAATCCTAGTGAGGGAATGTGTTCTCTTTTTGGGTCCACAAGGGGGCGTAGTTTTAAGGGCAAGAACTTCCCAGTGCCATGCCCCCCTCCCATCTCTCTCCATCCGGGAGATTTAATGGTTTATTTATTTATTTAACAGGAAGCAACTGAGAGTCAATCACTTCAGCAGAAGTTCTAAGGAACTCCTTTCATTGGCCAGGGGTCTTAGAGAAGGTGGGGGTTCCTCCCAGATTAAAAGTCCCCTTCTTCCACACCCCTTTGGACTCCATGTTTGGGTCCCCTTCCACGAACACTCCCTTCATGGAAGCCGTCTTTCTTTCTCCTGGATATCCCCTCTGGGGTCCCCTTCCACACTCTCTCATGGAAGCCCGTCTTTCCCTCCTAAATGCCATCTCTCTCTCTCTCTATTCCCTTCCACTCAGTGTGGAAACAGCTTTCTTCTCCTGGATTCTATCTTTATGGATTCTCTCACTCAGTGTGAGAGTCAGCAGTATCTTTCTCTCTCCTTCGCCTGTTTCTCTCTCACTTTAAATAAATCACTTTCTACAAACACTTTTGAGTCTGGCATTTACTGCGCACTGTGCTGTGGTCCCCTCTCTCATTCTTGAGAGGGCAGGAGACCAAGAACCTGGAAAAACACTCTCTCAGGGGAGCCAAGGGCGCCCTGAGCCCCTGTATCCCAATATTACACTAGCACTTTGAGAGGCTGAGGCGGCTGGATCATGAGGTCAGGAGATTGAGACCATTCTGGCTAACATGGTGAAACCCCGTCTCTACTAAAAAAATACAAAAAATTAGCCAGATGTGGGGGCAGGCACCTATAGTCCCAGCTACTCATGAGGCTGAGGCAGGAAAATCATTTGAACCCAGGAGGCGGAGGTTGCAGTGAGCCAAGATCAGGCCGCTGCACTCCAGCCTGGGTGACAGAGCGAGACTCTGTCTCAAAAAGAAAAGGAAAGAAATACATTTTGTAAGGCCATAGATGCCATAGATAACAATTCAGCTGATGGATCTAGGCAAAGCAAATGGAAAACCTGGAAATAATTAATTTTTTTTTTTTTGAGATGGAATCTCTTGCTTGGTCGCCCAGGTTGGAGTGCAGTGGCGCAATCTCAGTTCACTGCAACCTCCATCTCCTGGGTTCAAGTGATTCTCCTGCCTCAGCCTTCTGAATAGCTGGGACTACAGGCATGAGCCACCATGCCCAGCTGATTTTTGTATTTTTAGTAGAGATGGGGTTTCACATGTTGGCCAGGATGGCCTGGAACTCCTGACCTCAAGTGACTCTAAAAGTGCTGGGTACAGGAGTGAGCCTTGCATCTAGTCAGGAATTTATAATTCTTGATGCCATTAAAGACATCTGTGATTCATAAGAGGAGGTCAAAATAGTAACTTTAATAGGAGTTTAGAAGAAGTTAATTTCAACCCTCATGGATGACTGGGAGGAGTTCAAGACTTCAGTGGAGGAAGTCACTGCGGCTATGGAAGAAATGGCAAGAGAACTAGAATTAGAAGTAGAGCCTGAAGATGTGACTGAATTGCTGCACTCTCATGATAAAACTTGAATGGAAGGAGTTGCCTCTGATGGATGAGCAAAGAAAGTGGATTCTTGAGATAGAATCTATTACTGGGGAAGATGCCGTGCACATTGTTGAAATGAGAGCAAAGGATTTAGAATAGGACACAACTCTTAGTTGATAAAGCATTGGCACGGTTTGAGAGAATTTATTCCAATTTTGAAAGAAGTTCTATTGTGGGTAAAATTCTGTCAAACAGCATGACGTGCTACCGATAAATCATTTGCGAAATGAAGAGTCCATTGATGCAAAAAATTTCATTGTTTTCTTATTTTAGAAAATTGCTACAGCCACCCCAACCTTCAGCAACCACCACCCTGATTAGTCAGCAGCCATCAACATCAAGCAAGATCCTCCACTAGCAAAAAGAGTATGGCTCACTGAAGATTCAGATGATTGCTAGCATTTTTTAGCAATAAAAAATTTAATTATCATTTTTCTTAGCTATAATGCTGTTGCACATTTAAGAGACTAGAGTTTAGTGTAAACATAACTTTTACATGTACCAGAAAACAAAAACGTTTATGTGACTCACTTTACTGTGATATTTGCATTATGGCAGTGGTCTGAAACTAAATCTACAGTGTCTTTGAGGAAGTATACCTGTATTTTTATCAAAGCAACTGTTTCTCCAGATGAAACTGGAAAGCACGATTTATCAAATTCTGGATGGATTGGAATAGTAAACTCCTAGAGCTTTGCACATTCCCAAGAGAGGTTCCCAGTTTCAGTGCAACAAGGTGGGGAGCCCCCAGGTCTACAGAGGCTCATGACCAGCAGTAGACATGCAGTGACCAGGTGTGGGCTGGCTAGACATCTGAAAGTCCTCCATCATGAAGGCTGGCCAGGTCTCAGGATCAGATGAGAGGCTTAGAAGCCAGGTATTCGTTGTAAATCAAGACCATACACATTCCTCCATTATCTGGCATTATGTAATGGAGGGACCAGATACCACTGGGGTAAAGGAGAACCATGGAAAACATCCAAAATTTAACTGAGATTATTTGAAAGTAAGTAGAAGAAGGAGAATAAGAAAAATTAAGAAATATGTGTCAATAAAATCAGAATAGTGGTTTCCCTCTGGAAGAATGAATAATTTAATCAGGAGGAACACATGGGTCTTCAAATGCATGCATAGCATTATACGTATTAAGTCAGATAGATGGTAGGTACCTCCTTGAGTGTCTAGATGATTCCATAATACATTTTTTAGAAGACATGTGTTACTCTGCTGGGCTGAAGAGATAAGCTGTGAAGGACTATGACAGGTAAGACTCAAGACAGATGTAAGAAGGGTGGAGAGATTTCTTCACAAAAGGAAACTAAACTCATTTTTTCACAAAAAAAGGAAACTAAACTTTAATACAAAATCAAACAAAATCAGTGCCCTCAAGAGGGAGATGAGTAATGGTGGAGCCATCTGTAAACACCAGCAGAGGTTGCTGGAAGCAGGGAATGAATTGCTTTTAAATAGCAGGTTAGAAGTTTTCTGTCCTCAGGCTGCAGAGGCAGCAGCTCCTACTGTCACCAAGAACTCTGCTCTGGGGTTGGTGGTACATGAAGTCTCAAAATTTTCTGTTCCCATAAGCTTTGTGTGTGTGTGTGTGTGTGTGTGTGTGTGTATTATTGTTGCTGTTGTTGTGTGTGGTGGTGGTAGGGGTCAGTGGGAAATCAGAGGGGATCAGAGTCTCCAAAATAAATAAGTGGATAAATGTCTAGTTGCCACCTTTCACTCTTGAGGTGGAAGACAGATTCTTTTAGTATCCTCCTTTCTCTATACTTAGCAATAAAAAATTTAATTATGGTGCATACATTTTTTCTTAGATATAATGCTATTGCACATTTAAGAGACTAGAGTTTAGTGTAAGCATAACTTTTATATGCACCAGAAAACAAAAACATTTATGTGACTCACTTTACTGTGATTATTTACATTACAGCAAGGGTCTGAAACTAAATCTACAGTATCTCTGAGGAAGTATACCTGTATTTTTATCAAAGCAACTGTTTCTCCAAATGAAACTGGAAAGCACAATTCATGAAATTTGGTTGAATTCGAATAGCGACCTCGCAGAGCTTTGCATATTCCCCAGAGAGGTTCCCATTTTCGGTGAGGCAAGGTGGGGGTCCCTGGGCCTGCAGAGTCTTATGTCCTTGTTCCAGCCAAAGGAGAGAAACACAATAGACAACTGAACATTTGGCTATGCTCTGACCAAAGGAGGTGAAATGAGCAAGAGTCCAGATCCATAGCTAACTGGGATGCCCTCGTTCCAAGTGGCACTGCTACACTTTCTCAGGTGCATCGCACCCAAGGACACAGTCAGGCATCAGGGACCAGGGTGCAGAGCCATCTGGCCAATAGCAAGTGTGCAGGAGGCAGCAGCCTGCAGTACCTGGGCACAGCCACAAGGGTTCCCTGTGTGGCCAGTGTGAAAGGCAGGAGGAGGATGTGAAACTGCTTAGAGGAACACAGCCCTCTCACTGATTGCTGGGACCAGGTGGTGGAGGGTGACAGAAATAGGATCATGCCCTAGAAAAGACCAGGTAACCACATGCATCAGTATAACCTTTGCCTATTTCTCCCAACACATGTCTGAGCAACATACTGCATTTAATTTAGTGTTGCATTGAAAGGAAGGAAAATACTATCTATACATTTAGATTCACAGGGACCTTTGCTAAAATTTTTATGCGATGAAGACTAGTGTCTTTTATACCATTTGGTACTAACTGTATGAATGAGTAAATTAAGAGGAATTAAAATGTCATGCCTGAATCGAACTAAAATTAGGGTAAGAGTTAACTTATACATCATTTTGTACTAAACAATGAAGTCTAAACATGTTATTTAGGCTCAGTCATGAATAAAATGCAGCTTTCAATTTCTCCATGATTGAAGGATGATTATTTCCACAGACTTATTTAATATTGGTCTGACATCATTTAGTATAATACAATAAACTGAATTGAAATTTCATTTATAGAAATTAATGGGGTCATGACCCCACACAATAGTTTGTAGCCAAGATGCACTTTTTGTTGAGAAAAATAAGATTTCTTACAGTGTGAACCACCAGTGTGAACCACATCTGTCCTGTTAGATCTTCACAAAATCATTTTTGATCACTGATATTAGGATCCTTCTAGAATAGCAGCATTTTGTGAAGGTACACCAAAATGAGACTTTTTTTCAAGCTTGTTAAAGAAGTGAAAAACTAAATTTTTCCCAGCTTTGGGGTTTGGTTGTAAATAAGTCACACACTAGAAGGTGAGACAAATTGGATGGAAGTGGAAGAAGACACCTGCTTTCAGGACCCCTCATGGAAAGGGACAGTCCTAGGGCTGTGTAGGTCATCTGTGGAAATTCCATCAAGCCACAGAAGACATTTGCTTACCCAGCGGGATTTGGTGGTTAAGGTAAGCAGCTCAGAATATAAGTTCACAGACACTAAGCCCGTGGTGGCTGTTCCTCTTACATGTGGCCTGGGGTGTCTTGCTGGAACAGGAGCTGGATTGAGTAGCAACTTAGGTCCAAGGTGTTGGCTAATGTTCCCAGCTCCGGAAGGCAGATCAAGGAATGAATGTCTCTTACAACCTCCTCTTTGTGTGCCTTTCTCTGTTACAGAGGCTGGAAAGCTGAAAACTATATCCCATACTTCTTTGCACTAAGATAACCACAGGCACTATGTGAGATCTGAACTTAGAACCAAGCTCTGCAAGGAGGGAAGTGGCAAAATGTGGGGCATCTATTTTGTGGATGCGGCTCTAGCCAGCATGTGATGCTCTGGAACCAGCTCCTCTGGTGGCGGCTTCTTGACCCCCAGTTACACGTGGACTGATGTGTGATCCTGGAGCCAACAGGGGTACAGTGGTTTCCTCATCCACCAACATTCTAATTACAGCAAAAGTCACTATTACTTTAGTCAGTTTTGTTCCAAAATTCATTTCTGGAGACGAGCCTAGAGGCTGCTTCTCTAACTCTTCCAGAAACTTTTACGTGCCTAATTTCCTTCTCTTTATAGTCAAGGAAAGTACTAAATCCCTTTCTCTTTATAGTCAAGGGAACCCTGTCTGATACCAGAGCCCTCCCATTTGACCAGTTATTTGGGATAATCTTTCTGGTCCCTGGAAGCCAAAATCAATATTTCTTAAATCAGAAATATATGTTGAAATATTAATAGTTTGTTTTTCTCTGCTCCATATTCTATCTTGCCTTCCTTTTCAGGCATCAAGGGTAACATTATTTTCAAATGACACCCAGAAGAAGCCAACACATAGACAACTAAGAGTTATTTTCTTGACTTTGGGGTTCTTAAACAGACTTGCAAATCTTTGTTTGAGGGCACAGTCTTTAAGGCCAGTACACTACTGATTCACAAGAGCTGAGTCCATGGGAGCTAACTAATTTCGGTTTTGAATTCTAAAATAGTGCCTTGGCTCAGAAGGAACAAGGATAAAGCCTGGAGAACCAATGGTATAGAATTTACCCCATCAAATAGTTTGAAAAGAAAAGTATGATGTCATAAAGTTTTTCTTATTTAAATAAAGTAAGAGTCCAAAACCTGTCAGCAGGAAAGGAAACCAGAGGGGAATTAATGAGAACTTGGATACCTCCTAGATCCCCAAGAAGGTTCTCAGTGTTCCTACTTCAAGTTTCAGGAGCTGCACACGTGATGGGAAGCCAAGACATATTTTGCGAACCATCATGAGAACAGAAGATGTGTCTTTGTGGTCCATTTGTCAGAGCATAACTCAGGAGATGCGAGCCTCACCCAGCATTGCTCCTGAATGGTAGAATGGCAATGCCATTGGATGTTGGGGTAGATGTGCTCAGGAGCAGTTTCACACAATCAGCACTGCTCAGCAGAGGGAATTTACTGAAAAGATAATGAGGCTGATGTTCAGTGCCTCTCACAAAACCTGGGGATGGGCCCAACAGTGTGTTCAAAAAGAGCAAATCTCAGGTGCAATCGGTGAAGACAACGGTTTCTTTCTTCTCCACCTGCCCCTCTATCCATCTTCCCTTCATATGGGGTGGCATTGGAGTGGCCATGAAGTGTTTGGGACCTGCGTTAAAAAAAAAACCTGCATTTAGGATACATTCCAGTTGGGTGCGTTGCGATACATGTATGTGGCTTGCAGATGTTTCTTGTATCACCAATCCTGTGTAGAAAGAGCCTCCAGGAATAATACTACTCCTTTAAACTGTGCCACATTCTCTGGAGTCATGAGAGGAGGATGAAGAGTCAAAGGTCACATGGTAATATAAATACATCCCGTGGTGGTCAGAACTACTGGAAATACATGGTTAGAGGAGGAGAAACAATATCTTTGTTGGTAAGGCACAAGCCTATACTGACACTACCAACAGAGAGTATATCTCTGTGTGAAGACATATGTTTTATCAATTGTGCCAAACCAAAGACATTGTCTTTCTAGTCTTTTAAAAATATATATTTCTAAAATGTTTCCAAGTAAAAATATTTCATTGAAATATTTCATTTCTGCATTTCATTGAAAAATATGGAAAAATATCAGACAAAAGAATAACCAAGCTACCTAAGACAGTTAATTAATAATATTATTTTTCTAGATTCTAGTGTTTTTGTATGTCAGTTTTTGATGTGTTAAGCCAAGAACCACTCCCAAACAAATCAGCAAGGCAGGACATATTGTGTATTAATTCTATACTCATAAACTTTAAAATCTTGATGAGCTGGGATATTTAAAATATAAAGATAATAACTGCCTAAGAAATAGTAGAACTTGAATTGCACTGTGTAGTAGTGACAGAAAAAAAAGTTATGATTTATTTCGTCATTCTAAGTAAAAATTCATGTTTGTTCCTAACTTCGTACTTTTGTTAAAGTACAGGGCTCATCAAAACCAGATGCAACTCTAATTCCAACCTGAAGTTCCTGAGCTTCTCAAAGATACTACAGAGGTTCTGAGAGGGCCGTGTACCAAAGAGGTCCCTGCTCAGGATAAGGAAGGTACAATGTATGTGACACTTGTGGCTGGAGGTCAAACCAGGAAGACAGACACCAATAAAAGAGGCCATATGGAAAAATGGGCACAGGCCAACAAGAAGAAGGGAGGGCTTGCAGAGCAGAAATTGTCCCTCATCGGCAGCATGATAGCTGAGCCTCCTACCCCAACCTTGCCCCAAAGAGAAAGACAACAATAAAGGGGGTAAAAACTTAAATTGCTTTAATTAGAAGTACCTGAGCTACTTTGAATTGTCAAGATAAAGTTTTCAACCATTGGGGAAACACAAACACAGTCCTGACAACCAGATTAAATTCAATTACTGGGAAATAAAGAAAAATGCCCTTTGATTCCTGGAATGAGTGACTTGCAAGATTCATGCAACTCAAAGTATTTTGGCTTCCCCTCATGATCATCAGAGCAAGCTGCAGAGGGCACTGCAGAGCAGGTGTCCATTCAGTAGGACATCCCCAAGAACTGGTGGGTGAGGGTGGGTATGTATAAAGGAAGAGAGGCTGGGTGCAGTGGCTTGCACCTGTAATCCCAGCACTTTGGAAGGCCGAGGTGGGTGGATCACCTGAGGTCAGGAATTTGAGACAAGACTGGCCAACCCTGTCTCTACTAAAAATACAAAAAATTAGCCAGGCATGGTGGTGGATGCCTGTAATCCCAGCTACTTGGGAGGTTGAGGCAGGAGACTTGCTTGAACCCGGGAGGCGGAGGTTGCAGTGAGCTAAGATCGTGCCATTGCACTCCAGCCTGGGTGACAGAGCAAGACTCTGTCTCAAAAATAAATAAATTAATTAATTAAAATAAAAGAAGAGTTAGAGAGAATGTATGTGGGGCCAACTGTCCCAGGCCACAAATATAGGCTCAGGAACCTGCCCTCCTAATTACAGGAGTGGGTCAAGACCACAGGGCTGGTTGTGGATCCCCACTTTTTGTTCAACAAGCATTTCCCGGAAGCCTCTCATGAGGTTGTTGCTGAAAATGGAGCAGTGAACACAACAAAGTCCTCGCTCTTGTGAAGCTGCCATTCTAGCAGAAGGGAGATAATATGTAAATTAGCAAAAACCTTACATTAGGTTGTAATAAATGCTATTCAGGAAAGGACATTCCAGGAAAAGGGTGCTATTCCACAACGGGGAGTTAGGGAAGCCCTCCATGAGAAGGGGAACAATATGGCATTATCTGAGGGAATTAAAAAGACAGCCATGTGGGATCTGGTAGAAGAACTTTCCAAATGGGTGAAAAAGCAAGCGCAAGGCCTGAGAGAGGAGCCTGGTTGGGTGTCCAGGAATGGAGGGGGACCAGTGAAGCTGCGGTGGAGTGAGGGAAGGAACTCATAGGCATAGCCAGAGGCTGGACCCTGGGGCTTAGCAAGGACCTTGGATTTTACTCTAGGTGAGATGAGAAGCCACTGTTGAAACCACCTTTGCGAAAATTATAACTGAGAGAATTCTTACAGTGAAAGAAATCTGACCTAACTGACTCCATCTTGCTTCTAATCTCCAGGCTGTTCTTGTTCATTCCTGGGCATAGGCCAAACTAACTTTGGGAGGAACTTAGTTTGTAATTTAGCTTTGAAACAAAGACGGTAACAGCCCTTTTCCAAAACAAATACCCTTCCTGCCTGGGGACTAGACTGTCTATGTAGGACTAACAAATTAGCCACAAAAGTAAAACTTATGGTTTAGGAGTTATGCAGCCGGAGGCTGTAAGATTCTAAACCTCCCCAAATTGCTTCCGGGGATAACATCACTATTGTAAAACCTAAGATCAGTCCTTGAGATATTTTGCAGACCCTGCACTCAATAGATTGGCTGGCAATACCCAGATCAATTAATTGGCTCATCTGGTCCTGTGGCCCCCACCCAGAAACTGATTCAGGGCAAGATGACAGCTTCAATTCCCTTTGATTTCATCTCTGACCCGACAATCAGAACTCCCGACTCACTGGCCCCCTACACACCAAATTATCCGTAAAAACTCTGATTCCCTGTTTTGAGTAATAACAAAACTTTGGTCTCCTCGCAGCCAGCTCTGTGTGAATTATTCTTTCTCTTTTGTAATTCCCCTGTCTTGATAAATCGGCTCTGTCTAGGCAGCAGACAAGGTGAACCTGTTGGGTGGTTACACTGGCAGGCTTAGGGCAGACGAATTACTTGGTCAGATTTTTTCTAAATTAATCCCTCCAGTTGCTATGTGATAAATCTACTGGGAGAGAGGTAAGGGTACAAGCAGGGATACAAGCTGGAAGATTCCTGCAACAATCTAGGAGAGAGATAATGATGGTTTGGACCATCACAGGGAGGCAATAAGAAGTGATCTTATCCTGGATATATTTGAAGGAAGAGCCAACTGGATTTACCAATGGATTGGCTATATGAGTAAGAGAAAGAGCAGAGTGAAGGATAACTGCAAGGCTTTTTATGCTAAGCAGTTCTTAGAAGAGTTGTCATCTACTGACATAGGGAAGAATGGAAGAAGAACACATTTTGGGCAAGAAAATGAAGAGTTCAATTTTGCACGTATTAATTTTGAGATAAATATTATATATCAAAGTAAAGATTTCAACTTAAGAAACTGGGTATAAAAGAGCTGAATTCAGAGGGGAGGATGGGGAGAGAGAAAAATTTGGGAATCATTGATGTATAAATGTCTTTGAAGCTCTGGGCCTGGGTGAGCTCACCTAGTGAGTGAGGATATATAGAAAAAAGAGATATGAGACATGAGGACAGGGATACTGGAATATTTAGAAGCTGCGAGATGTGGAAGAAGCAACAGAGAAGTTGAGGAGTGGCTGGAGCTGAAGAGTGGTGCCACACAAATGGAGAGCGTTCTGCTTTGCCCAACCTGCTCCTTTATCTTCCTATCTAGGTTGGACGCCTGACTTTTAGCTGTTTCCCATTTGTAACCCCTGTGCAGATCCACAGGCTTTATAGGTTGACTCTAACTCCTTCACAAGAGGTGCAGCAGTTTTTGCTACCTCCAATGGCCAACAGCATTCCACATTGTGTTCTCAGCCCCCACAAAGCAGAGGACCCTGGTGTACAGCAGGAAGAGGAGGCAAGCAGATAACCAGGTGAGAGTTTGCATCATCAGAGGGCATGGCCTCTACCACCTTTCCACTGGTTCCCTCAGAACTTATTTCGCGGGGCCTCTGAATTGTAAAATGAGAGGTCACTTCACACGTTAATGTCCAGACAAGGCGGTGTCAGAAAAACCAATGCCCAGGAATGAACAGGAAATGGGAAACCGTAGAAATTGACTTTCAATAAAAAGAAAATAATTTTGTGGCTGCCTGCTGAACTGAAAGTGACAGTAACCTGCTTCCGGATTTATGCCCAATGGATTTCAAGACATCATATATTTTTAAGGATAAGGTCTTGATCCAGGGGATTCTATACAACAACTTAGACCAAGCGAATATTTATTGGAGGTGTGTGTCCACTGCTGAGAGCCATGCAAATCCAAGAACTGTTCCCAAACAATTCAGCAAGACAGGAAATACTGTGTATCAATTCTATACTCATAAACTGTAAATCCTGATGAGCCGGGTTGTTTAAAATATAGATGATAATAACTGGCCAATAAATAGTAGAATTTGAATTGCATTGAGTAGTAATGATAGAAAAAAATGTTTAGTTTGATAATCATATTCAAAAAATGCTCTGAGCCAAATAATTGTAATTTTTAAAATCCGTTCAATCCTTTAAGGAACAGGAAATTCCCATACCATATATAAAATGTTCTGAATATATTCTAAGATGAAAAGCTACTTACTTCATTATATTAAGATAGGATAATTTCTGCTACTAAAACCTGAAACATATAATACATACACAAAAGAAAATACACGTCACATCCCCTACGTTAATACATTTAAAATTTTCAACAAAAGAGTGATCTGATATCATTATAGCAGTCCCTTCTAGACTAAAGTGGTGTCTTCTTCAAGCCATACTCCCTAGGTTCCTGGCCCTAGACCCATGGGGCTACATCAAGAACAGAGATGAGCCAGAGTGTTACAGATTCTTGACAAATGGGCCGTATGTCTCAGAATTATCTGAGCCAGCCCAGCCCCACCTCCTATTTCTGTTTCTATTCTAGGAGTTGCAGACTATGAAAGTTTAGTATGACGGAAAAATAAAGGCTGGAAGGGACAAGAGGGCAAAAGTGCTCAGGCTACCTCAGAATCCACACCTGTGGGTTAGAGACTGGGGGCAGAGGGCAGCAAGGACAAAGGCTCTGCTTTCCTGTTATCAGGATGTGTCTGTATAATTACGCGAAGTGTTTCTGTTTCTGCTTTGTTTTAAACATGAATTTAGTGGCACTTGCCTTGTAATTTGTAAAACTTCCACCAAGATTCTGGCATTAGTTTGCCTGTTACTTTAAGTTTCATTGGTGTTGTGTATTTCTTTACATCCCCTTACTGCATTTTTTACTGCAAAGTTTGAAAGAGCCACAGAGAAACTGCTGCCCAAATGCCATTTACGGAGGTTGAGGCCACTGGATTTTTTTAACCAAATGTGTTTACCCATACTCATCAACGCCACTGCTTTTTTTTTAGGATGCAGCCTTGATACTCAGAGGATACTAAGAGACATGAGGTGGCCAGTCCAGTCTGAAAAAGTGCAATTTCCCTCTAGCTCACTTGTTGCTCTCCCTAACCCTGTCAGGAGCCTGACACTTCACGTTCCTTCCTATTTCTGACTTGGTCATGTTTTATGAGCTCAACGTATTGAATTAGTATTTTTACTCCCTTCCCAGTTATGTGTTACACATTCTCCAAAGGGTATGGCTAATAACAAGGTTGGAACTAGAAGTGTGTCCTCAAACAAGAGGTCACAAAGAATCCTTTTGTGTCAACCACAAAATAAATATGGCTCCAGCCTCTGAAAATAAAAAAAAAAGTCAAGATTTTCCTTCATTTCCTTGAAAGACCAGAACCCTTCAGGGAAATCAGCCTAGTTCAAGCAGACACTTTTCATTAGGTAAAAATAATTAGCCCAAGTGCATCTTGTTCTTGTTTGGAAAAGCAAGATTTAGCGGAGATGCCAAAAGCCTTAATAACACTCTGGATGCAATCCAGAAGAAAGGGGGAGGCCTCCTTATGTTGAGGACCCTGGTTTCTCAGGTCTTGGGGTGGGATCAGGTGGTAAATACATGAATATATTACTTCCCAGATTCTCTTTGAGCAGGAACAGGGAGCAGAGCCAGTGTGAGTAAAGAAAACATCAAAGAAAAATTTGCAGCTTGCAGCTTGCATTTCTGGTTGTCAGGGGCTGCTGTGCCTGCTGTGAGTGAAAGGGGATGCTGCCTTCCTCCCTCAGCCTCCCTGCAGTCTTTCCTTGCTCTGCAGCCCAGGATATCACCAGAATACAATCAATAGCAGCCCACAGGCCACACGAGTGGTCCTCCAGGCCCCTGAGCATTTAGTGGCACTAATTAATGCAGTGTTCCCGCTTATGACAAGAGACATCTCCCTTCATTTCCCCAGGTCACAATGGCTGTGCCAACCTGTCCTGCCACTTGGGTCCGAGAAACTACCCCTTCAAAGATTGCATAATACTGTGCTTGCTATGTTTAGTCTTTAGGTTTACTTTTCCTTAACTCTAGAGTGAATCTTCTTTGCTGTTTGCCATCTCTTCTCAGATGCCTTGGTGCTGAGACAACACAGAAGGACCTGGTAAACTGAAAGGCTGGACCACTGTACAGCTGATGTTATCCTGGACAATGGGAAATCCTTCCTACTGCCCTGCATTCCATCTCAGCCCCTTTTCCACATCTTTCCACATCTCCCTGCTTCTCTAAGATTCTGGGTCCAATACGTCAGCTAATTGCCTTTGCTTCTTATTTGTATAATGAGATTCCAATATTTAAAGAGAAAATGGTGTGGTCAAGGGTAAAGCACACACGTTTAAGAAACACCAAACACAGGCTTCAGATCTGACCCTGCCATTCAGGAACTGAAGATTTGGTAAAGTTATTGAATCTCTCTGAACCTCTGTTCCCTTATTTGTAAACTGGGAAACAAATCATTACAATACCGAATCATCTTTCAGAGACAATGCATGCGTGGTGCTTAATATCATTGCTATTGTCACCAGCTGATTTGTATTATATTCCTTTTTTGGTGAAAATTAAATAAGATGTGAAAGTGCTTTGAATACATTGCTAAATAAGTTTTAAAATATTTGCATATTTTTGGCCAGGTGCAGTGACTCATGCCTGTAATCCCAGCACGTTGGGATGCCGAGGTGGGCGAATGACTCGAGGTCAGGAATTAGAGACCAGCCTGGCCAACGTGGTGAAACCTCATCTCTACAAAAAATACAAAAGTTAATTGGGTGTGGTGCTGTGCACCTGTAATCCCAGCTATTTGGGAGGCTGAGACAGGAGAACCACTTGAACCTGGGAGTTGAAGGTACAGTGAGCCAAGATCATGCCATTGCACTCCAGCCTGGGTGATGGAGTGAGACTCTGTCTCAAAAAAGAAATTGCCTACATTTTCCATATGGTAATGTTACATGCACTATAACAGCTTTTAATCTCTCATGACATCCTGTGTAAACCTTTTTAAATGCAGTGGTATATTTATTTAAATAATACATGTTACAGGGGAAATGTACATGTTTATGAATCATTTTGAATTATTCTATAACTATAGATTCCAGGCTGTATTACATAGTACTTTTTTGGTTTCAAGTGAAGGAAACTAATTTCCTAAATAGTAGTCCTCCCTTATCTGTGGGGAAACAGCTAAGACTCCCATCGATTGCCTGAAATCATGTTTAGTACCAAACTCGACCTCCACTGTTTTTTCCATGTGATAACCAAAACGGATACCAGGTGACTCACGGGCAGTAGTGTATACAGTGTAGATACTCTGGACAAAGGGGGATTCATGTCTGAGGCCAGACAAAGCACCACGGCAAGAGGTTTTATTGTGCTGCTCAGAATGGTGCACAATTTAAACCTTATGAATTGTTTATTTCTGGAATTTTCCATTTAATATTTTCAAACTTTATTGACCATGGGTAACTGAAACCATGAAAAGCAAAACCACAGATAAGGGGGAACCACCGTACTTTGCGTGCACACACACACACGCACACACACACTGGATTGTATGTATAATATATGTGCATCATGACCCCTGAACAACATGGGTTTGAACTGTGCAGGTCTGCTTACTCATGAATTTTCTTCTACTTCTACCAACCCTCAGACAGCAAGACCAACCCTTCTCCCTCCTTTTCCTCAACCCACGCAAGGTAAAGACGGCAAGGATGAAGAGCTTTTTTTGCTGATTAGCCGCCTTCAGTTAATAAATAGCAAATGTATTTTCTCTTCCTTATGGTTTTCCTTCTGAACATTTTATTTTCTCTAGCTTACTTTATTGTAAGAATACAGGATGAATACATATAATATACAATATGTGTGTTAATTGACTATGTACTGATAAGGTTGTTAGACAACAGTAGGCTATTAGTTAACTTTTGGGGAGTCAAAAGTTACATATAGATTCTTGGCTGTGCAGAAAGTTGGTGCCCTTAACCCCTGTGTTGTTCAAGGGCCAACTGTACTTATATAATCATATATATGAATTATACAAATAATTATACATAAAATTCTATGTAAGTATATATGGAGAGAGAGAGAGAGAGAGAGTGTGTGTGTGTGTGTGTGTGTGTGTGTAAAGAATGATGCAGAGGTAGCTTACAAAAATGTTGAAAAATTGTGGAAACCAGGAATTAGGGCTTTGGGATTTGAAACTGGGGATTCAGTACCACTAGTATTGTCCTTGTCCAGTTCTTGTCTCTTCTCCACAGGGTGGAAACCATGTTCACTAGTGTTGGTCACCAAGCCACGATCAATACAGGGAAAATGGATTTCTACCAGTGCCTGCATGAGTCCCGTGCCCATGCCAGAACACATCACTTCACTGGGCAATGGGGGCTCATGATTGGCCAGGGCTGGTAAGAGCCAAAGCTCTTACTAGAAGTGGGAAGGAATGTTTCTAGGCAGTACTATAATCTCCTACATTCCAGTTCATGGCTGCTGGGACTTACACTCACCATCTTTATTTCCATACACACAATTCCAGAATTCCTAGTGTAACACAACTATCCCATGGGAAATCAAATATGTATTCCCCACCACCCCTAAAAGGAAAAATTTCCAAAATCATATCCAGGAGCCTCATGTAGCCTGAGACCTGGATGCTGGCTGATGGGCATGTCCAGATACAGCTTCTTATAGTCTGTCAATTTATGGTAATTAATAAACATAACCATCCCCAACAGACTGAATAACCAAAAGTGAAGGGAAAACAGGAAAACCACAACAGGAACTGTCTTCTATAAAGGGGGAAAATGAGATATTTGAGACGTTCTCTCCCGGTCTATTGCAGACCCTCTGCATCTGCACTTGGTCGGCTGCTCTAGCTGCCCTGACTCTCCTGCTGGGAGAACTTTCCCTACTTGTTGGCCTCCAGGGCCATGACTGAGAGACATGTAGGGATGTTTCCTCATCAGGGAGCTGCTGCAGCAATGCCCTTCCTGTTGACATGATTTTGGAACCTGGGAATTGTTTTATGAATGAAATATTATGGGTTGCTTCTTTCTAAGCTGCGTTCTCTTTGTCAATTTAACTTCCTTAAAACCCTACTAAGCTGCCAGTCTATTCAATTCCTAGGAAAATTTATAGCTAGTAACCAAAGCGATAAATTTTTTAAATCACGGTCCTTAATTCCAGATCTCACTCCTTTGCAGTTTTCATGTCTTAGCAACAGGTCTGGGGTCTCTGTCTACTGGACTAGATCTCAGCCTGGCATTGCCATGGCGCAGGATGAAGCAGTGGGTCCTGGTGAGTGGCAGAACCAAATTCCCAATCTTACATAGAGTATCAAAAAATAAAGGCACATCAACAGCCTCATGTGTGGGATGGGGGACAAGGGACTTGGTCAGGCTTTACCCACTTCTGAGGACACTCCCATCCCCCGTCTTACAGATGCCCGGTTCCCATCATCACCTTGGTTTTACTCACACACAGAATTTAACTCCCACCTTCACAGGTCCTGGATTTGCTGGTCATAGGAGAAAAGTCAGCTGCTTTCTGCTCTCTTTCTGCTTCTATTAAATGGGTCAAGTTGGACAAGGTCTTGTTTCTCTCTTGCAAGGTCTTCCTGCAGGCCAGAAGTGGTATTTAACCAGTACACTTGTAGGCCCAAAACTGTTAATAAATATTAAAAGAACTACAGCCTTAAGCCTTTTTCCTGTCTCTAAACTACCCTCTACCCTTCCCCACTGCCCTGGCCCTTCCCCAGGACCTCCTGAGGACATCACAATTGGCAATTAAGGGGCTGATGTGAGCCCGTCAGGGCCTGAGGGCCCAGCTGCACAGCCCACATCTGTTCTGATTGGCGGACTGAGAGCTGTATGAGCTGTTGAAGGTATCAGTAGCCAATATCCTTTAATAATCAAAAATTTTCTGCCAAGTCCCCTGAACTTCCATGCAGGCATATGATCTGAATGCCAATAAACAGTTAACAGTTTAGCTATTTTTTTCCTATAGTGCATAAATGTATCTGAGCCAGAATAGACCACAGTCTATGCCTCCATATCTTGAGCCAGACAAGTTTTGTATTTAATGTCATCTTTTAAAATCTGTTATTTGAACACTTCAGGCTCCAATTTTTTAAATTAATCAGTAGTTTTTCATTTTTAGTAACATAAGCCAACTTCTAATTTAGGCATAAAACAATATTTATTGGAAACATACTGATAGTTTCCAGGCAATGAAACAATAAGAAAATTACACTAATTTTTTAACAACCATACCAGAATTTTTGTATTCAAAAGAATGTTGTATTTGAAAGTGGTCACTTTGAATGATTTTGCATTTATTCCAGCCTCACCATCATTGCCCAGACTTGGTTTTGGACTGTCTAACTTTGAATTGCTTCCAGAACCCACATTGCATTCTTTTGAATATCTAAATTATGTCAGACTTTTGCCCTTTGAAGGTGGATTTGATTTGCTTAGAAAATCATTTGAAATAATAACTGGTGGCTGAGGTGACTTATCAAGGTGACTAACAGTGGTTTGGGTAATAATTTTTTTTAAAGTCTTTTTTTGTAGCAGAGACTGAAAAGTAGGGGTGAAATGTTTTTCTTTACTATGTTACCTAAGGTTTTTCCTCTCTGCCTGATTGATAACAGGTTCTCTCTTTTTACTGACAGGTTGATGATGATAATTGGTTAGTAAATGGCTGACAATCTTCAGCCAACAGAATGTGTGACCAAAAGAGTGACTTTCAGAGTCCAGACTCAACTAGATACTGCAAACTGACCCAAGGGAATAAAGGAAGGAAGCTATTAAGGGAAATAACTAAAGACTGCAATACCTATGAGACAAATTTAACCATAAGATAGGGAAGCTGTGGAGAAAAGTAGTGACCTCTGTGAGTATGCTGTTTTGAGAGTATGGCTATGGCAGACAGGGCTTTAGAGTAAAGTGGACCTGAGTTCAAATCCTGACTTCTCCATGTGGCCTTGAGCAAGTTACATTACCCTCCTGGGAGCCAGCTGCCCAATCCACAAAGTAGGGATTATCACACCCATCTTGTGGGTTGTTGCAAGAATTACATGTGTATCTTAATTTTAAAAGCCTAGGACAATGCTTAACACATAATAAATAAATGGTAACACTATTATCTCACCCACAACACTAGAAATGAGTATGTGTGTTTATTTGCTCTTAAACCCATGCTTGAGCAAAAGACGAGCAGGTTTCAGGAAATGCCACACTATATTCCAAAGTAGTAACACAAAGAATCCATGCATAGGAAACCCCTACACAAATAAATTCAGGAAGTTTAATATTCTATGGAGTTCAAGGTCGATAAAAATATGTCAAAAGCATGACAAGTACGAGGTGATAAGAAAGGAAATTCCTTCCCGTGTGAACACCCCCACCTCTTTTCTTCACTCTGGCTTCCCAACACTGTCTCTGCTGATTTCCCTGATGGCTCTGTCCACCCCAGTTGCCAGACCTTCATGTCACTGCATCAGCCTCCCAGGTAGACAGATCTGACTCACAGGAGCCCAGCAGGAGCCTCTGGGTTCCCACAGTGTTCAAGTTGACATGGTGTAAAGAGGTGCAATTTAGCATTCAATCTCTCATCCCTGGGAATTTCCGCTTTGTCGTCAATGAAAAGTCAAACAGATGCATTTAATTTAAAAATTCTGTTTCCGATAGCAAGTAATTTTCAAAGAGGCACTCTTTCTGAGTCTTCAAATCATTCTCTTACCTGATTTTTTTTTTTTCCTTAGGACCCATGTTTGCTTATTTTATATTATTTTTTAGTTAACTAATGCTTTAGGGAAGAGCTATCCTGAGATCTATCATTTACAGAATTGTAGGGGATGTTTCCCCTGTTTCCAGCCACGGGGTGCTGCAGCTTCTTCCCTCTTCCAACATGGAGTGAGAGGCAATTTTGATGAGTACTGCTCCTGGCCCAGATACTGGGGCCTGACTTGATGTCCCCCAGAGGAACTTTGCTGGACTCAGATAGACCTTCCCTGCTTTCTCTCTCACAAGTTCTCTGATGATAGAGGAGTATCAGCTCATCATTTTATGTATGTGGCACGTGAACCTTCATGGAACATATCCCAGAATGCAGTGTACCACAGTCAGATTTATTATGAGTCCTTTTTTTAAAGTTGGACCTGAATGGAAATAGAGATGCTGCTGTGTGGTAGGTGCGGGGAGTGTCAGGGCACTGCTCAGAAGAAAGTCTTCTGAGCAGGTGGTGGGGATGAGGTAAGGCAAGGTATCCGCAGTTCAGTGTGTTTCTCGACAAGGCAGTCATTAGAAATTCTCCAGATTGTGTCATGCAGGTTTCTTGTATCTCTGAATTCAGTACTTTTGCTAGTTTTTCTTTCTTGTTCTATATCTTCTTAGGTATTAAAATATACTGGTGAGATAAGATAAAGTAAGCAATATTAATCTACTACTATCTTATAATGCAATACTTTACCATAAATTTTTTTTACTTTGGTTGGTCTGGAGTTCTGTATCACTCACCATCTGCTAAACATTGATATAAGGTAATTTGCTACTTAGTTTATTTTTGGAACTGTCTGTTCAGAAAAGCTTTGAACACACATCAAGTTTGTTGTTAAAATGTACCTGGTATATTTTTTACAAATACATATATATTAAAATGGCTCATGTCCAGTGATTCTTGACCACTAGATCAGCCTCTGGATATCAATATTTGAGAGAGATCTTGTTTCTCAGAAACCAGACATGCACCGGTTTGTGGATGATAAAGATTTTTTTTTTCCACGTGGACGTTCTGCTGCCTTCTTCCTGCTAATCTCCCAACCTCTGCCTGAGAATTAGGCAGCACATCACAATAATTACAAACAGCCTCTGGCTTATCCTGACCTCTTCTAACATGGCTCAGCCTTCAGATGTCTGAATGTTTCTTAGAGATACTTTTATTTATACGTTATTTCAATGTGGTTGAAAACAAAGGCCACCGGGCACGGTGGCTCAGGTCTGCAATCCTAACACTTTGGGAGGCTGAGGCAGGCAGATTGCCTGAGCTTAGGAATTTGAGACCAGCCTAGGCAACATGGTGAAACCCTGTATCTAGTAAAATGCATAAAAGAAAGAAAAAAGAAAATTAGCCATGTGTGGTGGCATGCACCTGTAGTCCCAGCTACTCGGAGGCTGAGGCATGAGAATCGCTTGAACCAGGGAGACAGAGGTTGTAGTGAACTGAGATTGTGCCACTGTACTCTAGCCTGGATGACAGAGTAAGACTCTGTCTCGAAGAAAAAGAAAATAAAAAAGAAAACAAAGGCCATTCACTAAACAGAGGATGTTTTGCTCTAATTACAGAGCACAGGCAGATTGGGGTGTTTATCAGCTATGAGACCTTTGCAATTGATCTGTTATGATGTAACACATTTTGGGTAGATGATTTTTAAACATCTGTGTCCCTGGACTCAGGCCTATTATCACAAATTTGCTCCTTTCTGGTATCATACATGCTCAATTGAAAGCTACATAATCCTTGGGTGTGAGGTAGTTTTATTCTGGAAAAGCTCTCTTAGACTGTATTATATACCAGCTTATTTATCCTCTAAGTAAAAATGAGCCAAGCACCCAAGGATCTATTAAGCACCTTCACATTGGTCCATTCAAATCCACAGGCTTTCAGGCATTAACCCATCCCCAAAACAAGCTTCATGAAATGGCTCATCAAATGCCTGGCAACAGAGGAAGCCATCTGGTGAAGGGTGAATTGTGATTATAACCCATTCGGATTTGCCTTCTCATCAGCAACAACACTGTCATCTCCCTTGTCCCTGTAATCGGTTGTGAAAGCCTAGGGACAAAAATTAAACATAAACAGAGCTGACCATCAGGTTTTATTGTGTACCTTTTTTTTTTTTCCTTTCTTAAGTTGGGAACATCCAATTACACTCATCTCTGAGGTTAGAATGATTTACCTTGTGGAAATCCCCTTCGTCATTGAAGACGAATCTTGCTCAGCTAACTACTTCCCAGCTGCTGGGCAGCTGAAATATTCAGGGCCACCATTATACCTACCCCTCAGCAAAAAGCTCCCCATGGCTGAAGACAAGGCAGTTCAACAGGAATCCTACGGAGCAAATCCTGCAAAGCTCATTTAGTGGACTTCCAGGCATTTCCATGCCCACAGGAAATTGCAAGAACCACAAAGCCATGCTGAGAAGTATATGATGTCAGGCACATGTCGTGCTGATTTCACCAGAGCTCTGTTCAGATCGCTTGTGCTGCCATTCTTGTGAAAACACTGTTCCAGTCACATAGCTGAGCAGTGTGCAGATGAACTAGTCTTCCCAATCTTGGCTGCACACTAGGTCTCACAGTTGAGGCTGTTTTCTCATGTGGTTCAGCCAATGTTAACTACTCCAAGCCTAGTTAGCCGACCAGCAGCGGAAGTGTCATCTTGTTAGAAATGTGTAGAATCTCAGCCCAACCTAGACTTTCTGAATCAAAATCTACCTTCTTATAAGATTCCCAGGGTATATGTATGAACATTACCATTTGAGAATCATGTGAGTACAGCCTCCCAGAACATGTGACCTATTGAAATCAATAGGAGAGCCTAGGCTTACAACATTAGAGTATAACTTAGAAATTTCTATTTAAAACAAATGTTCAAGGTGCTTTATATTGTGACCTGGCAGAAGTCCATGGACAGCACCATAGACCAGACCCAAACGTCCTTAATAATAAGAACCACCTGGAGGAGGAGGCGTATTTTCTTAATAAATCCTATGCTGGGCTTAATAACTAGGTGAGGGTTGATCTGTGCAGCAAACCACAGTGGCACATATTTACCTGTGTAACAAACCTGCACATCCTGCATGTGTACCCCAGAGCTTAAAATAAAAAAGTTGAAGAAAAAAAATTCTAGGCTACTTCCCAGAAATTCTACTTCAATTGGAGCTTCAGGTGAGATACAAGAATCTGTACTTACTCCCCACACACATAAGCACACATACACTGATTCTTGAAAAATTCAGGAAACAGAGGAGTGGTCTATAGCAGTGACTCTTCACTGTTGTGGTGCGACAGCATTGTCTGGGGAGGCTGCTAAATGTATTGATTCTTGGAACCTTTAAAAATAAGTGAAGAACACCCAAATAGGAACAAGCAATAGCTATTTATTCAGAGCTTGTTACAGCAAGGAAGTCAGCCACTATTCACTTGCATTTGGCAGAAACACAAAGGCAGGCAGGGAAATGTAAAAGCTTTATAGTGAGCAAAAGGGAAGGGTTCAAGTGTGCCCTGATTGGAGGGTGCTGGCAGGGGCATACTGTAGATGGTCTAACTAAAAGCAGAGCATCCCATGGGATTGGTTAGGGGTACATATTTGGCTTTCTCCAGTTGGTCCTAAGTTGGAAGGAAGACATACATTAGGGAAGCTAACCAAATCCTAGCAATTTTGGGCTGACTGCAGTAGAGACTGTGGTTTGGTTTCCTGGATTGGTTGCCACAGAGGTTGTGGGTCAGAGTTCTATTTTTATGTAGGTGTGGCCATTGTCCATTTGTATTTTCAGTCTCTCAACATCTACCCCAGAATTATTAATTAAAAACAATGTGATGGACGGGCGCGGTGGCTCACGCCTGTAATCCCAGCACTTTGGGAGGCTGAGGCGGGAGGATCACGAGGTCAAGAGATCGAGACCATCCTGGCCAAAATGGTGAAACGCTGTCTCTACTAAAAAGTACAAAAAATTAGCTGGGCATGGTGGCACGTGCCTGTAGTCCCAGCTACTCAGGAGGCTGAGGCAGGAGGATTGCTTGAAACCGGAAAACGGAAGTTGCAGTGAGCCGGGATGGCGCCACTGCACTCCAGCCGGGCGATAGAGCGAGAGTGTATCAAAAAAACAAAAAACAATGTGGTAAAGCTTGGACACCAATATTTTAATAAGCTCCCCAGGTTCTCAAATTTGTGAGCCACGCATCTAAAGATATCCTGAGTTTTTGCTAACCGCCCTACTACAGTTTCAAAGGTGTCAGGCAGTTTTTACTCCAACTCTGACTACCACACACCATTTGAAACAAGAACTTCACAGTCAGGGGGGATTTCTTGGCAGCTTCCCACCATTTATGCACATACCCTATGGGTGGTCAGTATGATACCTGAATGCTAGGGTTGTCAGGGATCTTACTTTGGGATGAAACAGGGGAGAAGAATTGAAATACAGATAACAAGATGCCTTTCAATAAATCTCATCTAAAGACCAAAATAAAAACGAGGAGTTGAATATGAACAAAGAGTTTTCAACTAAATAATTACATCAGAATTTCATAGACAATAATTGTAATCTGATAGAATCATTCATATGGAAGGATGTGTAGTTTTAAGAAGCCACCTCGTTGACTGTGATATTTCTCTGTACCCCTTTGTTGAGAACCACTGACGTAGAGAATGTAATAATTCAGGGGTTGCAAACTCCAACATCCACATGAGCCGTGAGGGTAACATAAATTGGTAGCATAGCTGGGAACCTTAAGGTGTCTTCTTTTGACACAGACCTAACATGTTTGTTTATTAAGCAAATGGATATATTTTTCACTTCCACAAGTACACATGTTCTCTCATTTATCTTGGGGGAAAAAGTTCTCAATCTGCCTTTCATTCTCTGACTTTTGAGATATAAGTTTTAAAGATTAGTGAGAAAAACAGCAGCAACCTTGGCATTATAGCATTGCTTACAAATGAGGTGTTAGCACAGGACCCAGTTCATGCTAAGGGCACCACAGTGTTCTCCAACCAAGCACACACCAAGAGCAGGACCATACGAACCCTACCTAACCTCCATCTCCATCCACAGTTCATCATTTCCATAGTGGAACTTAACCTTGCTACACATGTCATTAGAAAGTAAAGATACCAAAGAGATCTGCACATGGCTTCCTTTCCAATGAGCTCAATCTCTCTTCTTTCTTTTCTTCTTTAATTCATAAAACATAGTGGTTAGGCAGCTTAAGCAGGGAAAGTAGGGGGTGGGAAGTAACTGGTCCCTTGTCAACAATCACTGGGGTAGCTAAGTTATTTCTTAAATTTAGTTTAAAATGGATGTAGTCAGCAGTTTCTAATTCCTCTCTGGGTTAAAGAAAAAAAGGTGTTTGCATTTTTACTTTTCCAAGAGTTTTCAGCTTTATTTGGAATCAACTGACACACATTTGGGTCAAAATCAAAGGATTGTTGATTTGGGAGTCAGAAAGGAAAAGTAGATAAATTTTAAAATACTTTCGTAAAATCTTTCTATTAAAGATGTTGGAATTGCCGAAGATTTTTAGTCTTTTCAGAATCAATCAGAGTCAAGCAAAAGTGTGCTGGGAAAGGTAGAGGTAGGTGGCTTGAGATTAATGATTTTTAGTGGGATATGTGATTAAAATGGATATTTTAGGTGAATGGGTTGATTCACTTAAGCAATACTTTGGCAGGTAATACCTTTTAAAAAATATCGCTGATGCAGATCTGAATAATGGTGTCAAATAATTCAGTTTTCTCAGTAGCAAAATATAAGTTAGAACCTCTCTCCACCAACCTTCGTGGACATTTTTGGAAGCTTGCTCCTCACCAGCACCGTCTCCTTTTGTTGACCATTTCTGTAATGCAGTTGTGTAAGTTGCATGGTGCAACCTGAGGCCAGATACTACCTCCAAGACCAATGAAATCAGAGGTCAGGGGAACTACAATTCTGAAACTAAGTGATGCATAACAAAAAACTGATTGCCTGAAAAAGGCAAAATTAGGAAAAAGGAAAAAGTTAAAATGGTTTAATATGCTTTACCCAGGAATTGTCTGCTCTGAAAAATGACATGTAATACATTCCTTAATTGTAAAATAAAACATGGAGTATAACATTTTTATGAGTAGTAAATTAGGTTGTTTTCTTCTTCACTAAGAATCGAATAAATATCTATATGTAAAAAGTACTTTGATATGCTTCCACAAAGTTTGAGTGTGGTTTCACGTGATCACTCCAGCCAATAATCATTCAAGACCTCAGCAATCATGGGCAAACCCATGCCTGTTCATTACTAAGCACTGAAAAGGGTGAGCCAGTGAAGAATACAATAAGGCAATCTTTAGATTCATTTATGGTTATGAGCATTGATTTAACAAATAAAAGCTTAAAATTTAATGGGCCTGAAAAATGAAAAGACTGTGTGTAAGAACTTTCAGAAACTGTGAGAAAAGAATGGTAATGAAACTGTAAAGGGGAGACCAAATTGATTAGAATAAAATAACACGGAGATGGGCTGAAGACACTAAGGAACAACTGGAATGAGAAGAATCACTAAATGTGGAGCACCTAATCAAAAAGAGAACCAGAAACAAATATCAACGAGGAGCTGTAATCAACATGGGAGAGCAAACAAGAAAAGATGGGCTGGGAGAGCAAGCCTTGAGGGGAAGCTGGAGAATGTTCTATCACGTGCATTTTGCATTTCAAAATCTCATAGAAATATGCTTTTCTTATCCAAAAGAAGAGTTTCCTATTTGCTTGACTTTTTCAAGGGTCATCTCATCACAAAGACAGACTTTTGAAGAGATGTGCTGAAACCTGTAATTAGCTCTCCACTCTGTGGTGTTTTGATAAGCACTGGCACTGGTTTTCTTAACAGTCATAACTGAGAAGAAAAGGTTATTTGATTGCACAATGAAATCAGACATATGTATATATAAACTTAAATATAATTTGCCAATATGTTATCAATGGCTACGAAGTTCAGTCAGAGTGGGTTATTGACACCAGGGAAAGCTAATGTAAATGTATCTGAAGGGGTGCCAAATTATTACCCCCCTGTGGCATCTCATGAAGAGTCTCACTGTGGTCTGGGTTAACTTTTCTCATGATTCTTTCCTCTTGTTATTCACTGCTTTCCACCCAGGTTCCACTGGGCTTCCAAGTTTTGAACCTCATTCTCTGTGCCTTCTTCTCACCTTTGTGTCATGATTTTGCCTGATTCTCCTCTCCTCTAGCAGTCACTTAGACTCATAACCTACAGAGGCTTGCAATCTTGTCCACAGACTAATTTTCCAACCTTAAGTAGAGCCATTAACAGTAATAAAACTTCATACTTAAATAAACTTTTTTTCAGAATTTTGAAAACAAAATTCCAAATTTGTGTTTTGATTCTTTCTCTTGGTTATACAGTTAAGACTGATTATTCCCTGTAGCTATGGAGAGCTGCAAATCATCCTTTACTCCTCCAACACTTCTCATTCAAGTTAGATCAAAAATTCCAGATTCTGTCCTCCTCTGCTGTAACTTCCAGGTCACTTTTCCATTGACACAGGGAAACACGGAAAGTAGGAATAATGCAAAAAGCAACCTACTTTCCTGTGTCTGTGAATAAAGCATAAAGGATTAGCTCAAAACAAAATGGTGAAATTATTGAGCTTGTATTGAGGGTTCTGCTCACTTGCTTGTTTCTACTCTTTTTCCTAGAAACCTACTTCCAGGTGATGTTCTTAGGCCACTTCTGGTTGTGCTGAGGATCCTGACCAGACCTGCTTCCTCCTGCAGAATCCCATGTATCAATCCTAGTCCTCCTACCATTTAAGGAAAAATAGTGCTCCAGAAGGGATATCATCTGATATAGTGATTATTTATAAGCTATTGATGCCTGAAGTCTCTCAAAGGTGTTTCAGATTCAAAGGTATCTTACTCCAGAAAAGGTTAGGGCCAATTAATGAAATACTCTTTTGGGGAATACAAAGAGACCTTTTCTGATCCCCTCTAATAACCTGATGCAACTGAAAGTGTCCTGTGTTTATGCCAATCCTTTAGTCAGTGTGCTTGCATCTAGAGTAGGTATAAAATCTTTCCTTATGCATCTCAGGCCACCCTTGGAGGATTCCTTTACTGACTCTTTCTACCAACAACCATTAGGATCTTTCCTCCAGCATAGAGGTGACCTTGTACCATGTTTATTAATGCATGTGGTCACTCCCATTTTCTGACCCCCTGTCCCATGTCAGGACAATGTAAGGCACTAAGAATGGAATGATAATAAGAATAGTTTCTGTTCCCAAGGACCTTATTTTATAAGTGAATGAAGCAAGTGTGAAAACAAATAATTATTGCAATGCACTAAGTATAGTAACAGGGCTTGGATAAGGGCTTGATTCTGCCCGGAGAGATCAGGGAAGTCTTTCCTGAAGAGCTCTCCATTGCCTGCTTCATCCTTATCTGTTTTGTTCATGTCATGTTGTCTTCCCAAGTAGATTATGAACTGTCATTTTGTACTACTCACACGATAAATGCTTATCTACTTATTGAATAACCATAACTAAACACAACTTTGCCCAACTTTTCACTAATCACCTCTTGAGGATCAAAAGTACAGCCATGGAGGGCATAACCCAAAGCGCTATGACTTCCAATCCAGTCCTTGCACATTTAGTGATTAATTTTGATGACTCCCCATGCTGCCAATACATACTCCACCCAGACAATCCACCACACACACACCATGCACGTGCACATACGTTATGCTGACATGCTGGAATGTTTAACAATCTGAAAATGAGGAAATTGTGTCTCAGGACCAAATAAGTAAAGCCAGCCCTCATCAAGTCATCAGCATTTGCCCCATACAATTCCCCCAGGGGGTGGCTCTCCAGCATTGTCATAAACAGAATGGAGGTCATTAAAGCTTGGCAAAACCTAATAACGTATCTAATTATAGGTTTGAAATCGCAGAACCAAGCAGTAACTACAGGGCATGCTGAGTTTAGTTACTTCTGAACACACTTTATTGCTTTGCTTGGGTAAATCATTCCCCATACTTAAAAAGAAGTGGAGATTTTTTTGCATCATCTCCAGAGGGGCAGTCGGTAGGACAGCATCCTCGGGCAGAAATAGAGTTTTGAAGTTTTCTAAATTAACTCTTTAATGCAGTTGAACAAAAAGTGCAGCCCTTACCAGCAGGCAAAACTAACCTTGAGGTCATCTGGAAAGAGTATCTGACAATTTACATTTATCTGATAAATTTGTCTTCTCTTCAAGTTCTTACCAGCCAAGAGGGAGCTGCCAATACTTCCTTAAATTACTGGGGCAAATTGGGTAATTTGGTGACTAAGAAAGAAAATAAACAAAATCATGGCTATGGTTTCAGTTTGTACTTTTTTTCTAGGAAAAAAATACATATTTTATATGTGCATATGTTTTGTTCTATGGTTTAAAAATTAGATCGGAACAAAAAATCTTATAACAATGACTGTGTAGCTGTTATACATAAGATGTGAAAAGCTAAACACATTTTCAAGACTTATTGATTGGCCTTGTTTTTTTTCTTTTTATTAATAAAGCAAGGAACATACCACCTAGAGCAATCATATTGGTATAAATATAAAAATGCATAATTTGTTATTCTTTTCTATCAAAATAAGATTGGGTGATCCTCCCTATAGTGGGTGCACATTGATTATTGGTAAATTAAATGTTTTTTAAATACATAAAAATAATTATTTTCAAAAGAATTTTTATTATCTTGTAAGACAAATTATTTTATTAGTTTTCTTTTCCAAAATGTTATTGAACACTCTTGCCCTTTGATTCCTTCAGAAAAGTCTAAGTAAATATGTCAAATTCCTGAAATCTCCTTTTAGAATTTTGACTAAAAGGTATAATAGATATAATCTGGTGAACATTGTCAATTTTATAAAATTAAATCTTTTTCATTCAGGTATATGTTGTACTTTTAATTCTAAGTCTTTTTGTTTCTTTGTTTTTGTTTTCAATTTTACTCACACAGGTTCTATATAATTCTAACTATGCTTATTTCTAAGTATTGTGATTTTTATATTTGAATTGTTCTCTTAGTAATCAGTCTACTGATACTGTACTGCCATCATTGCTAAGGAGAAATGTTAACCATGGTAAATAAATTCTTCTATATGAATAAATAATTTCACATAGAAATGGCCATGTGAGAAGCAGTTTGGAAAGATTCCTCTATGAGTTCTGACTTGGAGTATTTTTTGACATCACCATTGTGTTGTTTGTTTTCGTGTGTATGTGTGTGTGCGCACATGCGCACGTGCATGCATCTTGCTTCTCTCTCCCTGTCATTGTACTCTCCACAGGGTTTTTCTCCTGACATTCACATATGCCCTGCTCCATCCATCTTGGCTTTTATAGAAAATCACTGCCCATGTCTTTGAGATGCATTCTTGGAACACCCAGAGCAAATGTTTATACCCTAAAGTCTTTGTTTAAAATAAGACAATTCAAACATAACCTCCAGATTTGTGGAAATCCAATTATCTACTTTTATGAGATATAATCACAAACAGATGAAAACCTATTCATATAATTTAATATATACTCACAGGTAAGATTTGTTTGTAATTTTCTTTTTTGCTATGTATAGTTTTGTTCTTAGATAATGCTGGTTTCATAAAATATATTGTACACATGACTGTCATTTTCTAAACTCTGAAACAATTTGAATAGTATGGTAGATGTTGAGCCCTTGGAAGTTTGAACTGACTTCCCATGAAAAGTTATCTACAAGTTGTACTTTGACACCTGTTCCAATTCCTCTCTGTTTATGCATTCAAGTTGTTGAATGCCTGCCCTCTGCCAGAAACCATATTTGGTATGTTTCAGTTCCTACTTATCCTTGATTCAATCTGGAGTAATTATTTTGTACCAGAGACTCATCTGTTTCTTTGAGATATTCAAATTGAGTGAAGTTATACAAAATCATCTTTTATAAATTTTGAATCTCTTCTAATTTTGATTTTCATGTTTTCACTTTTCTTTTTGATGAGACTTGTCATATTTGTATATTCTATTGCTTATATGTAGAGAATTTGTCTTGAATATCTCAATGCTGCTTTTTCCTTCCATTTTTAAGTATCTCAGCTTCTGATCTTATTATTTACATTTTTCTTGTATCTTTATATTTATTTTCTAATTTCTTAATCCATAGTAATTATTTTAATAATGAAAGTATTTATAGCAATAGATTTATCTTTGGTAACTGCTCTGGCTGCATTTTCATACATTTTTATATGTAATGTTCTATGTTTTTATTTTATGAATAGTTTATAATTGTGGTTTTTATATTTTTATTGTAAGCTTAAAATATATTCAGTCATTTTACACATCACAAAAGAAACAGTCTTTTTATACAAAGCCTATGTTGTCTTCTGGCTTTGAATAATAACCACAGTCACTTTAAATACTTTACAATTTATGTGATTAAAATTAAGGCATAGATATTTATTAATGGAATACATCCAACCTAAATTTTATTTTTAAGAGTCTTTATCCTCTTAGACTGATTTTTTTTGTCTAATTGTGTTCACAAATTAAGTTTTATTCATTTTTTTATTCTCTAAGACCTGTATAGTTACAGGAACATAATAGGTTTGGATAAATTTTATTAAACATAAAGGTAGTCTATAGGAGATATCATTTTCAGGACAAGAAATAATAGTCTACTCTAGGAATCTGAGTAACCACTAGAAATCTCTGTGTTCTATTAATCTGAACTGTTGCTATTGCAAGCAACAGAAATGAAAATTGGTTTGAGTAAATAGAGGGGAATTAGGGTGAAGTATGGGGGTTAACAGGTCCCAGGCAAACATAACAGGATCACAAACAATGTTTTCAGGATCTGTTGTTCTTGCTCCATCTTTTGAATCTGCTTTCTTGTCTTTCTTGTTGGAGTTCTTAAGGCCCTCTGCTCATGTCGGGAAAGATGTCAATAGTAGCTACCAGCATATGGGACTTACCAGCTGGCAATCCCAAGTAATAATATATTTCCCAAGTAAAGCCACTAGGAAGGCTAAATTCAGCTTATTTCTGACTCAATTCCTGAGGCTGGGAGGATGAGCTGCTCTAAGATTCCAGGCCTGGGAATGTTCACACCTCTGTAATGAGGGTGAAGATGGGGGCAGCCCTCCTACACCACCTGGGCTGGTGCCCATCAGGTAGGAAGGTTTGTTTCAGAAGACCAGAGGATGAGTACTGGGGCAGGCAACAGGTAAGAGATGTTTGCAAAACCATTTTTTTCATAATTTTGAATATCTTATACTTTCAATTATAACAGGATTGCCTGACATCAGTTCAAAACCCTGAGCTCCCTGGAGACCTCAGTTAGTGTTCTGTTCTCTTTACTTTCTTTAGCCATGAGCTTCAACTAGTTCTGAGCTCAAGTCTTGCAGCTCCTCTTTTGTTTCTTTATGTTGAGGAGTGGGGGAAGATGACATTCAACTTCAGACAGCTTGGGAAAAGTTAGAAGCAAAAGATGAATCTGAATGCTGTCTGATAGTCCATTTTTAATCAGAGGAGAGCAATTTTCCCCTCTCAAAGAATGTCTCTTCACATCAGGTATTTGCCTTCTAGGTGCCTGCTGATTAATTACTTACATTTACATAACATTAATCTCTTCTCTAACGATTTAGCAGGCTTCCAGCCGTTTTCCCCGCCTCATCAGTCTGGCAGAACATCCTTGATCTTAAAAGAGCCAGAACTACTTTTGAAATGCATAGGTTTTGAAAACATACTTAAACAAAACAGAATTAATGTCTTCAGCAGAGCTATAAATGATTATTTCTTTCATGTATATTAGGTAGATATCTGAATGAAATGCTTGGTCTACAAACTTTTTTTTGAGTTGTGTATATGAAAAATGTCTTCCCTTCTGATTTGAACTTCCTTCCCTGAATTCTTTCCCAGAATCTTATTCAATCATTCTAAGCTCAGCTGCAATAACACCTCCTTTTGGAAAACCTCCCAGAGCCTCCTGGTCATTTGACATCTTTCATTACAATTCCACATCACTATTTGGGATTACATTCATGGATTCATTAAACAGATATTTACTGAGCTCTTCCAATGTTAAGCCCCGTGTAGGAGCTGAGGACAAAAAATGTGATGAAAAAAGAAATGGTTCCTGCTTTCCAGAACCCTCATTCAAAAGGCATGTGTAAGGTATAGTGATGTTACAAAGATAGGAATTCAGCCAGGAGGAAATACTTGCATTAGACCTTGAGGAATACGCCCAAATTCACCACACAAGCAAACAATAGGGTTGGCAGTACTGTCCTCAGATGGGGAAAGAAGGTGCCCCATGCTTTCAAGATCCTGCTGTGGTCTTTCTCTAGCTCTGCACCACCCTATATTTCCACTTCTAGGCCCAGTTCCAACCACCCAGTGCCCCAGAGTTCCCTACCCAAACATCCCCAAGCTCCCTTCTGGGCCTGCACTGGCCTTTTCCCCAAGTCCAGACTCTTAAAGGCCAGAATGTGCTGATAGTGAATGTGCCCTAGGCCTAAGCTGTGGGGTGATGTTAGAGGGTGTGGATGGAGCTTAGACCAAGCAGTCCATGCGTCTAAACCCAAAAGCATTTGTTGAATTGGAGAAAGCCAGGGTGCAGAGAGAAGTGGGGTGGGCTAGCATATTCTATACCAGCAAGTTCCAGCATAGAAAAATCCAAGAAGCCTGAAAATTCTAAATCTGAGCTTGACCTTCAGGTCATTATGAAGATCTATTTGTCACACAGGAAGATAGAATGCATTTTATATAACAGTTTGTTGGCCCGATTTATAACTTTTAAATGTATGCACGTGTGGTAGGTGTGCCTCCATTTATGCTTTTGCCTTGGGCTGCAGAAATACTAGGGCAGGGCTGGAAGCAGGGTACAGAGATGGTTCTGAGCTGACAGAAGAGAGACAGAAAGGCCCAGAGGTGTGATTTGGGAATCCAACCACAAGCAGGTTGGTGTGAGCACAGAATGACTTGGAAATTAGTTATGCATACATTCATGTTTCCCTCCAGACTGTATATTCTTTGAGGTCAAATGCCACAGAACATTCATTCCTGTGTCTGGCGGAGCATTTTATATGAGTAAACACTCAATTTATGGTAGACAAATTCATGTTGAACTAATGAGGTAATATATATGACTTAGAGGGAAACCACAAATACCCTTACATTTCCCATTATTTACTTATCATTAAGACAACTGCGGTTAATCAATAATAAAACCTTAATTTGCATCATTTAATACCTGTTATATGTGGAGAGGTTAGGCTATTTTGGTTTAGTCAGATAACTGGTAATAAGTAAAATAAAAAAAACAAAACCATGGTTAATATACAAGTGTTGTGTCTCAATTTACTTTTCTAAAAAGTGAGGGCCTATTGTACTAACCCAGGCCACTATAGGCAGGAACGTGGGCATACACTGAGCACTCAGAGGGGCTGGCATTCTAGGGGATAGATCTCCAATGGCAGCTTGGCACCCTCTAACCTGTTTACAAGGCCCAGCCATGTTCACTGTTGAATGCAGAATCTTTCCAACACAGTTTAGGATGAACTGTATATGTAAGATTTATAAGTTTTTAAATGATCTTTTCTTCTTTCACAGGCATAAGGCAGCCAAGGAGGATGAGCTGGCGATCTCTGCAGTCCTCCCATAACTGCACACAAAACTTTACCCATTGTCACAGGAGAGTATAGGTGTAGCAGAAAGATCCTCATAGATGGACTTACAGCTCCATGGTTAAAGCAACTGACAAGAATCTATTTCTTTCAGTGCCCCAGTGAAGGGGAAAAGAAAGAGAGGGAAGACAGAGGATAGGAAAAAGAGTAGGGTGGTGAGCGAATGGTAAATTGGTGGCAGTTCTATGTACGATAAGGATCTCCCTAAACTCCCATCTTGCCATTTCCTTCTCTGCCCTCTGGTCATCATCTGCGCATGTGGACACTGACACCACAACCCCACATCTGCTTACCTCTTGAAGTGCCCTGTAGTCTCCACCTACTAGGAAGTCCTTCCATCTCCTTGCACACAACATCATTTCTCTCAGCTCTGCGCTTTGGCACATAGAGTTCCCTTTTCTCCTCTCTTCCTCCCACCTGCCTCTTCAGATGGTGACATCTTACTCATCCCTCCAGTCTGATCACAATGCTTGGGGGAGGCTCCCTTTGGTGTTTCAAACCTGGGTAGTTGCCCTTTTGCCTGCTTCCATAGTTTCCTATATTTCCCCCATAATAGATTTAGTATGTGATATTGCAAATTTCTGCTTACTTATGTGTATCTTGCACTAGACTGCAAGCTCTGTGAAGGTAAGGAACTGTGCCCTCACAGCCTTGTTCATGTTCTCCACAGATATTTATCCATTCATTTCTTGAAGAAATGATTAAATGAAGGAATGAATGACTAAAGACCAGGTTGGTAGGTAAGCTTATGATGGGATGCTGTGGTTTGAATGTTTGTGTCCCCAGAAAATGCATACATTGAAATCCTACCTGCCAAGGTGATAGTATTAGAAAGTAGGATCTTTAAGGAGCTGATTAAGTCATAAGAACTGAGCCTCGTGAATGGTATTAATGCCCTTATGAAATGGCCCAAGAGAGTTGTTTGCCCTTCTGCCACACAAGGAAACGGTGAGAAGGCACTATCTATGAACCAGAGAATGGGCCCTCACCAGATAGCAGACCTGCTGGTGTCTTGATCTTGGACTTCCTAGCCTCCAGAACAGTTAGAAATAAATTTCTGTTGGTTATGAATTTTGTCTATACTTTCGGGTACTAGGTATTTTGTTACAGCAGCCCAAATAGACTAAGATATGGAGCCTAAACTTTATATTCATTTATTCAGGTGAAAGCCAGACCAGGAGCCTACAGCAGGTAGACACACATCTCAGACAAATGCAAGGGAAAGATGAATCAGGCACATGTCTGTTCTTCAAAGTATACAGAATGGTTTTATTGACCCATCTGTACATGTGATGGTTTTTATCCTGTGGGAAAAAGGCATATCCACACCTATGGAATATCTATTTCACAGGCAATGTGCCAATTATTTATATGCACAATCTCGTTAAATTCTTACAACAACTCTGTGGAGGCATTTACTGATATCTCCATTTTACCCAGGAGGACACTGAGGTCGAGAGAGATTAAACCATTTGTCTGAGGTCACATGACCAATGCATTTTTGATGCAGGATTTAAATCCAAGTCTGTCTCTTACCACTTTACCATGCTGTTTCCAGAGGTGAGGAGAGATGTCTTAAAAACACCATATGGCTTCCACTACCTGGGAGACCATTGTCAGATTCCAGGAGGGAGATGATGAGGGTCTCAACTGAATTATTGAGGGGAGATGGTGTGTGAGGAGAGACAGATTTAAGACCTATCTATGGGGTAGAAATTGGATTGGTGAATTTAAAACAATGTTTCTTTATTAATTTCAATATTCACTGAGTTTTATTATGTGTCAAGACACTGTGTTTAGTTGGCCCAGGGAAAATAAATGTAAATAGGACAGCTGATTCTAGAATGAGCAGTAAACTAAAACCAGTAATGATTCTAAAGCATCACCACATCCTTTCAATTCTACCTTTTAAATATCTATCTCCATCTATTTCTTCTTTTCTACCCTCACTGACATGTGGTTCACAGACCTCACCATTTCTCACCCATTGCTGTAAGAGTCTCATACCAGGCCTTCCTGTCTTGCATGAGGCACTAGCTCGAGTAGAAAGCCATTTCATGGTTTTCTGCCAAAAACTGTTTTCTCAGCTCATTGGCAAAACAAATGCAGCTTCAATTCCTATCCTGAAAAGTTTATGCATGAAGAATTTAAAATATTACTTATCATTTATTCAACATACATTTTTTGAACACCTACTATGTGTGATGCCTTGAACAGGTACCAAGTATATCACTGCAAGTGCAATAGTCGTGGCCTGCCTTTGAGGGAGATACAGACAAGTAAGCAGGCAACTGTAATACAGAGCTATAAGTTCAAATGCCTAAAATAGCATATGGGGTAAATTATGGTAGAATATAGGATGGGCATTTCCTTCAAATTAAGAGTCAGATGGAGGAAGTGACATTTAAACAAAAAAAAAATGAGAGAAATATGTATATCTGGAGATACTCTCCAACAGAACCTTTTATCCTACTCAAAAGTATTTTGAATGTATCTTTTGAGGGAGCTAGAAACATTAAAGAAAATATTGTGCTATTTTTCTCTGGAACTTGAAAACAGAACAAATTGTGAGATGGGGAATGTTTCCTCACTAATGGCTTTAATAAAAAACTCAAAATCTGCTTGTCAGCTTTAATATTCAGAGGCATGTTATGAGGGCACCAACTAAATTGTATATTCCTAATCCTTTTCTCAGCCATTGTTTATCCTTCCCATCCCCTTTGTTGAAAGAACTGTCAAAGCTACATTTCTCTACCCTGGAGTTTAGGTTGATAAATGAAAAGATTAGTTCCCCTGGGAATATTGATAGGCTCCAGGTCTTGACTCTTGGGTTTTGAAAGAGGATGCTGCTTTTGTTAATGGAAATTCATGAGTACTTGAAACACAATGATGCAATAATTCCTAAGTCTGGGGTCAAGGAGGACCTATATTTGTTGGCAGGAGGCATTGACTCAAATCAAATCAGCAGTAACCTTAAGACCATCAAAATCAAGAGCTCTGAAAGTGGTGCCAAATAAAAGTTTGATACATAGTTATAAGTGATGTTGCCACTTGAAGTCACAGGGTCTGTCTGTGGTGCTCTTGTTACCTCTTCTTTTGTCTGAAAGGAGCTGCAGACCACCTAAGTTTGATCATGAGTTTCCTGTTCCATAATGGGACCAACACCAAGGACTCTGTCCACTGATTTGCTGCAACCATAATATTTGTTCCCCCCTTGTCTTTTTCAAGTATTTCCCACAATAAAATAAATACGTCTCCATTCCATAGGATATACATTCAAAGAGTAGAGATATATATCTCAGCTGTATAATGACAGGTGACTTTTTCTCCTATTTTATAAATTGAAGTTGAAAAGGTAACTAATATGGAGAGGAGTACATATTAGTTGGATCTGGGATTCAAATCCAAAGTCAAACACTTTGGATTTGAAGCCCAGATCCAACTAATAGGTGTTTGACACATAATATAGTGTTTGACTTCATATGCTGGTACTCACTTGGTTACTCCAAAATAGTTTGGCCAGCAAGCCAGAAAAAATACCAGCTTCAGTTTCTGGCTCATGAGGTTGACCAACAATATTTAAGATAAAATCAGTGAGGAGGATGGTAGCACACAGGACTTAGCAAACCAGATGTCCTATCAGACTGGTGGTTTATACTGTTTCTATAATATGGATAAGTCACTGGCTTACTAAATTTCTGTTTCTATTCCTTGTTTTCCAACAAGACGAAAGTCATTTATGCTATTGCTCTTTTACTTTCAGTCATTTAATAATAATAATGTAGTAATAATAATAATAATAATGAAGTGGCACATTGGAAGTAGGACTATCATTTCATGTCAATGCCTTTCTAATGGCAGGCAGTCTTTAAAAGTGGTCTTTTCCAGGCCTAGAAGGCCAGTTGGTGTGATTACTGCCTTTGAATTTAGGATTTTAGACACAGTTACTATAATGAGTAAGGTCAACCAATGTCTGTTTAATGATTGTATGCCAGATGCTGATTGGATGTGGTTAGTCACAAGGAAGGATGGGTAAGATAAAGTGGAAAAACATTCACATTTACAGAGATGTTCAACCTTTGTATGTTTGTGGGATGTGTTTAGTAGTCAGTTTGGGAGGAAAGAGAGCCAGGGAGAACATGCAAATACACACATATTTCCATTCATTCATATAAATTCTCTCTCTCTCTCTCTCTCTCTGTCTCTTTCATCTGTCATTTGAGAATCCCATCCCTAGACATATCAGAGTCCAGCAATAACCTGAACTGTAAGATCATTCCCAGTCTTGGGAGATTTCTTTGGGATGCTCTGAAATTGCCATAAGCTTTCCAGGAGCTCCCTAACCAAGAAAACATGACTGGGATCTGACACTGTACACTTTGATCTGATGAACCCCAGGTTCCTAAGTGATTTTGGCATCACTCTCTAACATACAGTTTGAGAAAATAGAAGAGAGAAGTGCAACCCAGATATTATCTTAGAAAATCAAATTAGATTCATAACTCCATTTTCTGAAGAACTGTAAGGTAAATGGAGAAAAAGAAAGGGACTTCTTCCTTCTACATTGGAATAGAAGTCCAAATCCAGACTAACTAGACTGCTTACTAGCAATCCTGGAATCAAGCTAATTGGTTGTTTTACTTAGGTACCATCAAAATAAGCATCAAAATAGAAAGAAGGAGGACATAGAGAAAAGAGAAGCAAAGAAAAATGTTGATCAACTAGGATGCAAAACTTGGAAGGACTGTAATAGAAGAAGATTTCAAAGCTGAAGTGAGAATTTGACAAGAGTATTCATTCTTAGTCTTGGTGAACTTAAAAATATATGAGGATGTTCACACAAAAATCTACATATGAATGTTTATAGAGGTTTTATTTGTAATTGCTAGAAACTGGGAGAGAAGAAAAACAAATATCCCTCAGTTGCAGAATAAACAAACAAACCATGGTACATCCACACAATAGACAAAAAACCTCAACCATAAAAAGGAATTGTATTAGTCTGCTTTGCATTGCTATAAAGGAGTATCTGAAACTGGGTAATTTATGGAGTAAACAGGTTTATTTGGCTCACAATTTTGCAGGCTCTACAAGATGCATGGCACCAACATCTGCTTGGCTTCTGGTGAGGCCTCAGGAAACTTGTAGTCATGATAGAAAGAGGCATGTCACAATGTGAGACAGGGAGCAAGAGAGAGAGGGGAGGGAGGTGTCAGACTTTTTTAACAATCAGATGTTGTGATAATTAATAGAGCAAGAACTCACTTATTACTGTAGGGAGGGCACCGAGACATTCATGAGGGTTCCATTCCCACGACCCAAACACCTCCTGCTAGGCTCTGCCTCTAATATTCGTGGTCACATTTCAACATGGATTTGGAGGGAACAAACATTCAAACTGTATCAGGAACAAACTACTGATATATACAATAGCATAAATGAATCACAAATGCATTATGCCAGTGGGCAAAAAAAACCAAAGGTCACATAGTTCATTTATAAGACATTCCAGAAAAGGTAAAATTTGAGGGACAGATAACAGTTTACTGGTTAACAGAAGCTGAGAATGGTGGGAAGGTCTGACTACAAAATGGCATGAGGGAATTTTTTTGGAGTGATGCAAGTAATTTATTATATCTTGATTGTGCTGGTAGTTACATGAATATATGTTCATTAAAACTCACAGAATTGCACACTAAAAAGTATAAATTGTATTTTACATAAATTGTATCTTGATGGAAAACAATCACCTGGGACATTTATATAAATAGCAGTGCCAGGGCCCATGGCAGACCAATTAAATCAGAATCTCAAGGGGCACTGGTAATTTTTTTAAGCTTCTCAGTTAAGAATGCCTGAGATAGAGCAGGGAAAGAAGGTGAAACATGGATGGGCTCAGTTAGATCAACTCTCACAAACACCAGATTCTTCCTAAGTCTGAAGGCTTCTTAAGTGAGTGGGCTCCAGAACCCCGTGGAACTCCAGCTTTCTTGACAGGACATAGTATAATAGCCCTGTCTTCTCATGAAAGGCACTTTTGGAGACCCATTATTTAAACAAAACTGCTCTTGTGTCTACCACTGACGGCATCCTAGAGGCTCAAATCTTCACAAGGAATCAAATCAAGTATAACAACATTTAGGTTTGAAGCCTCCGAATTAGTTTATGCTAGAAAAAGATTCAAGTAGGAGGGCCCAATCCCAATAAGGTAGAAAAAGATGCAGGATAGAAGGCCCAACAATTCAGGGGAAAAAAAGTCTTCATACAACACTAGCAAGATTTTTCTCTACCATAAACAGCCTTTAAAGATTATGACAAGTCAAAATCATTACAGATGTAAAAAGCTGCTTCAGCTTTCTAAAAGCTTTGTCCATTACCAAAGTCTCATTAAAGTGTTACTCGTTCTTGAATAAGTCTATCAATGGAATGATTAGAGCAGTTCACTACTCCAAATTTGTGTCCACGAAACTCAGTTTTTTGGAAGGACTCTGTGGAGAAGCTACTCAAACGAGAGAAAGCATGCATGAGCTTGTGCAAAATGGCCCAGACATGAGTTACTATCAATGATGTCTCTTTAGGCCAGGTGAGTTTGTGGCATGTTGACACTTGTACCATGCTCAGTTGACAAGTTTACTCAGTGTCTCCATGTATACATCATGGCGTGCACTCAGCTGGAGAGTTGGGCTTTCCATATAAGACCTGCCAAGTCTCCATTAAACTTCATGCAGAGGGAAGTATTAAATAAGGATAAATCTTGGGCAAGGAGGTAGAATTTAGTCACACACTGACTCAGAAGTGCACAGGATTTCATCCTTATGGAAGCCAATAAACATTCTCATAGTTGCTTGATTATAGGCTGAACTTTGATAAGTGGTAACATTGCTGCATGTGGGACCAACCCATGTTTCACTATATGAGCCAGGTCCAACAATGAGAGGACTAATGAATAAAATCTTCAAACTGGAAAACCAGATAACTAGACTAGAAAATTAAAAGTGGGGGACAATATGGAGCACACCATAGCTAGTTGCAGAACAGCTTTTTTTTTTTTTTTTTAATTTATGGATTGGGGTCCTCCTGCTACATCGAGGACAGTCCTAGAGCATCTAGACAATCTTTGGAAACATTCTGGACTATGGGCTACATCTCTGAGATGTTCTTTCTATAATGGTTATTGCCCTGTATCCCTTGTTCCTAGCTTATCCAACTCTGGCACAAACGTACTTTGCTGTAAGGATACCAAATTATCACAGTTTTCTTCCTTTATGGGAAAATGGAGCAGGTTCCCACAATTCATTCTCAAGAAAAGACTTATAATACAAGTCGGTTAGCACTGGCTCATTTTCATGATCATAAATTATTCTGGAAAGTGATATTTTACCTTAAATGCATCATATCAAAAGTACAGCAGACAGATTTGGCCTCTTCATCTTACAGATCTTTCCTCAGTGAATCCTGGAGTCAACATTTCTCACAGTTGTGACTATAAAGATACCATTAAAGTACCCATAAGAACAAAAAAAATAATAATACTTACAACCCCAAAGCCCACAAAGTATTATTTTAAGATGCATTTTGATAAGTTTGTAGATTTTTCTCTGATACCTAATTATGACAAATTGAAAGTAGCCTATCTCAAAACCAACTACCAAAGCCAAAACCAGACTTGCTCCAGGCTCATGAATTGAATGTGCACAGAATGAGATGTAGTTCCACTGAGGCGGAAGGCAGAGCTGGCTGGGGCTGATTAAATGAACACCACAGGAAGGCCACAGGGGATCCTTCCAATGCAACAGCTACAGCAAAGACAAGCAGAACAAAGGGAGTCAGACTGACTCCTGTTAAAACAAGGATCAGGCAGGATGGTAATGAGGTGGGCTATTACATACTGAAATTTTCACATGAGATGGAGGCAAACCTGGCTATAGCTTGACAGGTAAAGTTTATGCTTGTGGTGCTATTCTCTCTCATGGACCCATTTCACTGTTGGGGCAGTATTTCTCCTAAATAGGTAGATCTGCAAAATGTACAAGTGTTTAAATATTCTGATATTTGTTCTCATAGAATGCCCATGAGTCTCTGATTCCATGATTTTCTCCTCAACTCTTTCCCCCACACAAACTTTCTTGTCCTGAATCACATTTGTCTGTGAGTTTAGGAAGGCAATTCCAGCATGATGGTAGGAAACCTGAGGTTTGAATTTGGACATGTCTGTGTTTAGTCCTGCCCCACATTTACTAACTATAGAACACAGATAAGTTCCTCTAGCGCTCTGGGCTTCTTTTTATTTGTCCATAAAATATTGGAAATACACCAACTGTACCTACCTTAAAGTTTTCATGTGAACATAGAACCAATAAAGTAAATGAAGGGTGGATGCTGAGACTGACACTAAATTCTCAATAAACCACAGTCACCCTTGGTAGTATTGCTGTTAAGAAGGCACAAGTGTCTTTATCCAGAAATAATGAAGCATTTAAATCACTATTGCCAGGCATTTCTATAAGCTTGACCAAGCAGTTTCTAAGGCTTATCTCTTAGTTAACTAGGATTCCTGATGGGGGAGAAACCAACTTGTTCAGCTTCTGTGTGCACACCTCTTGCTGGTGTCAATACTGTGCCCTGCTAACACATATCTCCTCACCTCTATGCCCCAATCAGTGACATCCAGGCTTCAAAGAGATATTTTCTCTTCATCATGAAGAGGCTAGGAACTCTTCAAATTCCTTCACTGACTATTGTAGCTCCCACCTGGAGACCCAGTCTTTTTTTAGCTGTGGAATTCTAATCCAATAAGACAAATATTGAAAACTCATGACTCTAAAGTTGATGCATTAGTCAGGGTTACACAGAGAGACAGAACCAATAGGATAATGGATAGATAGATAATTGATAGATAGATAATTGATAGATAGGTAGATAGGGAATTTATTAAGTGAATTGGCTCATATGATTATGAATGGTCAGTCCCATGATAAGTCATTTGTAAGCTGGAGATCCTGGGATGCCCATAGTGTGGTTCAGTTCAAGTTAGAAAGCCTTACGACCAGGCAAGTTGATGATATAATTGCCAATCTGAGGCCAAAGGCCTTAGAACCCAGGGGTCCACTGGTATAAGTCCTGGAGTAACAAAGCTGAGAACCTGAAGTTCTGACGTCCAAGGGCAGGAGGAGGAGAGTATCCCTGCTCCAGGAGACAGCGAGAGAGAGAAAAAAATCCTTTATCTCCTTTTTTATTCAATCTGGGCTCCTAGCTGATTAGATGGTGCCTGCCCACACAGAGGGTGAATCTTCCCTCCTCAGTCCATTGACTCACATGCCAGTCTCCTCTGGAAACACCCTCATGGACGCACCCAGAAGTTATGCTTTACCCATTTTCTGGGTATTCCTTAATTTAGTCAAGGTGACACCTAAAATTAACCATCACAGTTGAATAATGGACATTCTTGATGACGAACCAGCATTTGTCTATTCTCTACTGCAGGGTTTTGGATTTTTTTCTTTGTTTCCTTTGTGGTGGTGGTGGTGTTGTTTATAATCGGCTATTTTTTTTTTTTTTAATAACTGTTTGACTTTCTAGCTCTTGTCCTTTTTGGAATAAACTATCCATTCACAACTGAGACCCAGTTCAAAGTGCTTATTCCCGTTTTAACCTAATTTATATCAGTAATAGCAGCTTCTTGTGCTACCCCTCACAGAATGTCTGCCTTTAAACATAGAATTCCTGTAAATGGTGATAGTTAAATTCAAAGGAATTTTATTACTAGTCCAATTTCAGGTATCATGGCAAATTGTGAGGAAATGTATTTAGGTCAAGAATCCTCCCGAAATGCCCTAAAGCCTCTATACCTTCCCAAACTCATAATAGCTTTCCATGAAGCGAGGCCAGCTTTAGAACAAATGGCTGAAAATGTCTTCCTTTTTTAGGAAGACTGCATCTCTGTTGGAATCTGTATATCTCACTACTTTCATTCTCGGAGACTGCATATGCTTTTCTCAATCACGTGGTCTTCCAGTATCAACAGCAAAATCAACATACCTCTAGAGTGGGATATAGGAAGAAAAAAGACATTATATGTCATATGTTGAATCTTGTATTCAGAACTTCTTTTTCACTTAACTGATTTTAAAAGGTAATAATTTTAGATATTAACCTGCATATTTTTTATTCTCCATACCTGCAACCATCTCTCCCATTTGGGCCTTGAAACATATTACTTGCAATTCCAAGAATCAGTTATCATCATTGTGAGAAAATAGCAAACACAAAGCCAAGATAGATCATAACAGGGATGTCAGCAGCTCCCACCTGGCTGACACTGCAGTGATACTTATACAAACCCTCCAGAGATGAGTATCAACCCCCAGAGCACAGGAAATCTATCCTGAGTTTGACCAAGTTTACCGGCAGAAACAGTGTCCAGAGTCAGAAATTAAATTCAATTAATACAATAAGTTACATATACATATCTGAGTTGTGGACTATAACATATGTCAAAATTTATTTAATCTATATGCTTTCTCTCCATCTCTTTTATTATTGCTAATTTTTTGTTAGAAAAATCATAAGATGCCACTATAGAGTTTCCCAAGGCTTGGGTTTCACTACTGAAGACTTAGGAATTATTTAATATGTTCCTTTTCCTCTGTATTTCCTATACATTGGTAGTTAAATATGGAGATTTGATCAGATTCAGACTGATATTTTCCATCAAGAATACTTAGTAAGTGGCATTGTGTGCTTCCATGAGAAGAAACTTAACATTTGGTTTATCTTTTAGTAGCCAATGTTAGTAATATTAGCGTTAGTGACCAATGATAATAATTTTCTAGATCTATTAATTCATTAAGGGTTGAGAAAGGTTGATGTAGTCTAGTTGTATCATTCCATCTTCCTTTATTATTTGAAAGACTTCTATAAAAAGAGATTACTTCCTTACTAATGCTTTAGTTACCTAAGGTATGATCTACAGAGAAAGGCAACATAAACATCTGACTTCTTTCCTTTTCATTTTTTTTTTTCAAATAATTGATTGGCTTCTTTGTATTCTCTAAAGTAGGCCAGTAAGGGCTTGTTGTTGTATTATTATGAATTCATGCATTTAAACCTATTTGATATTTGTCAATCCATTGGCATCATTATCCTTATTGATGCAAAAGGTGTACTAGCTGTGGCTAATGGGATCCCCTTCAAACTGGCTCCCAACATTTATTTCTGGCGTTGTTCCAAGAACTTTTTACAGCTACCTTGCTGTCTGGCATGGCAAGATGTTCCAGGCTTTGCTGCGCACCTTCTGTTCAACTTTATACTACTTACAAGAGACAATAAAAGGTCACAGAGAGCGTGAAGTAAAATGGTGAAATAAGGATATAATATGAAAACACAAACCAGAACAAAAAGTAGTGTAACTCTACTAAAATCAGATAACATTTAAGGCAAAAAGAAATTCTAAATATAAGAAGAAACATTTTATAATGATAAAATGCACTCCAATGTAAACATGTAGCAATACAAAAAACATGTAGCAATACAATACAAAATATCATAGCTTCAAAATATATAAAGCAAACGATTGAAATGGAAGGAGAAATAGGCAAATTCATAAACATGGCAAAAATTTTTTAACACATCTATCTCGGTAACTTATAGAACAAGCTAAATTACATCATGACAATCTGTGCCTTAGTTGTCACATGGTATTCTCCCTGAGTATATCTGTGTCTCTGTGTCCAAATTTCCCTCTTCTTATAAGATAGTCAGTCACTAGATTAGGGCCTATCCTAGTCTAGCATGACCTAATCTTGATTATATCTACAAAGGCTCTATTTCCAAATAAGTTAATACTCACTCACTGGAATTTAGGACTTCAATGTATCTTTTAAGTGGACACAATTTAACTCAAAATAATACCTAAAGACTATACGTATATAGTCTTTATGTACGCTAAGACTTATATATTCTTAGGTATTATTTTGAGTTAAGTTCAAGGGTACATGCGTAGGTTTGTTACATAGGTAAACTTGTGTCGTGCGGGTTTGTTGTATAGATTATTTCATTACCCAAGTATGAAGCCTCGTACTCATTAGTTGTTTTTCTTGATCCTCTCCCTCCTCCCACCATCTACCCTCCAAAAGGCCCCAGTGTGTGTTTCCCTCTGTGTTCCATCATTTAGCTCCCACTTGTAAGTGAGAACATGTGATATTTGGTTTTCTGTTCTCGTATTTACAAAGGACAATGGCCTCCAGCTCCATCCATGTCAATGGAAAGGACATGATTTCATTCTTTTTTTATGACTGCATAGTATTCGCTGGTGTATATGTACCACATTTTCTTTATCCAGTCTATTATTGAAGGGCATTTAGCTTGATTCCATGTCTTTGCTATTTTGAATAGTGCTGCAATGAACATACATATGCATGTGTCTTTATAATAGAATAATTTACATTCTTTTGGGTATATACTCAGTAATGGGATTGCTGGGTATAATGGTATTTGTCTTTAGGTCTTTGAGGAATCACCACACTGTCTTCTACAATGGCTGAATTAATTTATACTCCTACCAACAGTGTTTAAGCATTCCTTTTTCTCAACAACCTTGCCAGCATCTGTTTAATTTTTGACTTATTAATAACAGCCATTCTAACTGGTGTTAGATGTTATCTCATTGTCATTTTGATTTGCATTTCTCTAATCATCAGTAATGTGGAGCTTTTTTCATATAATTGTTGGCCACATATATGCCTTCTATTAAAAAGTGTCTGTTCATGTCCTTTGCCTGCTTTTTTATGGGGTTGCTTGTTTTTTTTCTTATAAATTTGTTTAGGTTCCTTATTAATGCTGGATATTAGAACTTTGTTGGATGCATGGAATTTTCTTTCATTCTGTAGATTGTCTATTTCCTCTGTTGATCATTTCTTTTGTGGTGCAGAAGTTCTTTAGTTTAATTAGATCTGTCAATTTTTGCTTTTGTTGCAATTGCCTTTGGCATCTTTGTATAAAATCTTTGCCTGTGACTATGTACTAAATGGTATTGCCTAGGTTTTCTTCCAGGGCTTTTATAGTTTTATGCTTTATATTTAAGTTAAAGACAAATATTAAAAGCATTCTGCCCCAGAATTCCCTCGTTCTTCCCTCATACTTCATAAATGAGGCAAAAATGTCCACTATTGCTACTCCTATTCAATACTTTATTGCATTGCATGGTGCAATAAGGCAACACATGAAAGGCATAGAGTTTAAAAATAAAGAAATAAGAGTGATAGGTTTTATGTATAACAAGATTGTGTACATATAACATATAAAATAATTTATAAACTATTATAAGTAAATTTAGTGACACCATTGAGAAAAAGGTCAATGTATAAAATCAATTGCATTTCTAAACACTTGCAACAAAAAATCAGAAAATAAAAAAATTTATATAAATATAACTTAGTCTAAGAAAAATTTTAATAAAAATATGCAGAGCTTCTCCACAGAAAAATAGAAAACATTCTCAAATAAATTTTAAGTGACCTTAACAAATAAAAATATAGAGCACATACTTGGATAGTAACACTCAATATTTTAAAAATACCTATTGTCTCTATATTGATCCAAAGAGTTAATGAAATTCCAATGAAAGTCCCAGCAGGTCTTTTGCTGTTGCAAAAAATGATAAGTTGTTTTGAAAATTTAAATGGAAATCAGACGATCAAGAACAGCTAAGAATATTCAACAACAAAGTTGTATATTACCTGATATCGAAACTTATTACTGTATAAGCATGTAGTAATTGAGACCATGTAATATTGGTGCAAAAATAAAAAAGAGACCAACAAAATGGAACAGAGGGACTAGAAAGAGATCCACATATGTATATTTATTTGCTCTGTGGCAAAAAAAAAAAAAGAAAAAAAGCCACAGTAGCATAGTGGGAAAATTATAGTCATTTCAATAAATTGTGTTGGGCCAATTGCCTATTTATATAAAAATAACTTAAATGGTACTCTGCACAAAAATAAATTTCATGCCTAAATGAGAAAGCCTAAAAATAAAACTGCTAAAATATAACATTGGAGGAGAGCTTTATAAAATTGGGATTGATAAAAATTTCTTAAAGAAGATAAAACAATATTAACTTTAAGATTTAAAAATTGATAATTAAAACTTTGCTAAAATTAAGAATCTCTATTCAGCAAAAGACACAATTAAAAGTAAAAAAAGCGAGTAATAGAGTGGAAAAAGGTATTTCCTATACACATATTTGACAAAATATATTTCAAAAAATACAAACTTAGAGTCATAAATAAGAAAAAAAGACAGGCAATTCCATAGAGAATCAGGCAAAATACTTAAACAGAAACTTCATAAAAGTGGACATCTAAATATTTGTTAAACAAATGAAAAGTACTAATTATCGTCAGATAAATACAAATTAAAGCCACAATGAGATATTATAATGCATTCATCAGAATGAGTAAAATTAAAGGCTGATAATGCAACAGAAATGCATACATATAGAACACACATATATGTGGGTACCAAAAGATATATATTAGGTTGTTGCAAAAGTAATTGTGGTTTTTGACATTAAATGTAATGTCATTATATGTGTGCATTTCTGTTGAATATTCACAATAGCAACATTTTAATATTCAAAAATTGGCATCAAATGGCATAAAAATAAAATTAGTAAATAAAATGCAAAATTTAAAAAAATGAAGTATTTATTCAACATGAAAAAATAATTACTACACTATGCAACAATGTGAATAAATCTCATAGACACACTGTTAATCAAAAGAAGTCAGATACAAAAGAATGTATACCGAATGATTTCTATTATTTAAAGTTCAAAAACAGGTAAACCTATGCTATAGCAATGAAAGTTAAAAAAAAGTGGTTAATTTTGTAGAAGTTGTAACAACTATGAGGAGCCACAAAGGAGTTTCTATGTGGTATTAATGTTCTGGTTAAGGTAATGCAATGTGGAATTATCTGGGGAATTTTGAAAAATACTTACGCTTGGATCCCAGTTCTAGAGAGTCTTGGATAGAGGCACAACTTGTACAATAGGATTCTTAACTCACCACCTGACATTAATGAGCTGACAAGGTTGAAATGTAAAGAAAGAAATCCAATAACTTATAAAGACAGGTGTGTAGGACGAGTGAGATTTATCCCTTAACTAGAACCACCCCCTCAATCTTTCACACAAGAGTCTCAGAAAATGCTCACTTCACAGTTGCATAGAGAAATACATTGGTGAAGGGAGCACTAGCATTTTCAAAAAGAACTTTAATAGCTGTTTACTGTTGCTAAGTATGTGGGTAGGAGATAACGTCACTGAAGTAGGTTGTATAATTTCAGTGGAGATGGTGGGATCCTGAGTAGAAAGAGGTTGAGTAGTAGCACTCACGCAATCAAGACAAGACTGAAATGATTATAATAGACCCTAGGGCTGGGGTTGATAACCAAATAATCCAATCAACACAGATCTCTGGTAGTGTGTAATTAATTACAAAGCCATTAGGCCTAAACTAGATGGTCAATCTAAGGTACCTGCATAGAAATACTTTTCTTTTTTAACCCTCTAGAACTGACCAATAGAGGTCTGACTTGAGCCATGGTAAAAGTGAAATATACTTATTAAAATCTCAGACCTGTGTTGATTCACACATCCAGAGTTCTTTAACTGAATGGAAGTCTAGTATACTTGAGGTAATAACACAAGTTTGTGTTATGACACTGTCTCTCTCCTTCCTTAAAGGACCTATGGCCCAAGTGTGCATCATAATTTTTTCTCTTTCCTTCTCTAAAGATACCAGGATATCTGCACATTGGAAAAAAGTACACATATATTTTAAGATTTTCTGAACTCTGATTTTGAACAAATTGGTTGATTCCTGGGAAACCAGATGCCATTCAGCTTCAATAATTACATAAGACAGTGATAAATGTTTAAGTTTTGTCCAGAATTTATACTATAGTGTGACTCTATTTGTCTAGTTCTTGAGTATTTACTCAGGAAGTAATTTACTCAGTAATTGGCAAAGTACCATATCAGCTCCTTGATCCATGACAAAATTATAAAGAAAAAGTAATACTACATCCCTGGGAGAACAAAGGAATTAATGCTACTGTCAATGGTCTGAAATATTTAAGGGTAGTGATTCCTATCATATCTCCATTTAACCTGAAAATACTGAATCAGACACTCTGGGGGTGTTGTCTAGCAGCCTGTGCTTTAATGAGCTCTCTGGATGAGTCTAATATATGTTTAAGGTTTAAGAATCACAGATATAGAGCACTTATTTTTGTATCTCAAAAAGGAGAGCACACTCAGAAGCACATTGCTTTAATCTGGAAGGGACAGGAGTATCTTCTCTATCTAGCTTGAGAGCTACATTAATTCTTCAGATCTATAACTCTATTTAGTTAACAGGTACCTTTTTTTTGGTCATTTTGAGCTATGCTTTATTTATTTATTTATTTGTTTTTTGTTTGTTTATTATAACTTGAAATTTTATTTCAGATTTAAGGAGTAGATGTGAAGGTTTGTTACCTGGGTACATTGTGTGATGCTGAGGTTTGGGGTATGATGGATTCCATCTCCCAGGTACTGAGCATAGTACCCAATAGTTTGTCAACCCTTGGCCCCTTTCCGCCACCTTCTAGTAGTCCCTACTGACTATCGTTGTCATCTTTATGTCCATGAGTACCCACTGTTTAGCTCCCACTTTTAAGTAAGAACTTGCAGTATTTGTTTTTTTGTTCTTGTGTTAATTTGCTTAAGATAAAGGCCTCCAGCTGCCTCCATGTTGCTGCAAAGAACATGATTTTGTTCTTTTTATGGCTTTGTAGTATCCCATGGTATGTATGTACCACATGTAGAAGAATAAAACTGGATCCCTACCTTTCACCATAAGCAAAAATTAACTCAAAATGGATTAAAAATTTAAGTGTAAGACCTCAAACTAAAAGAATACTAGAAGAAAACCTGAGAAGCAGCATTCTGACAGCCTTGGAAAAGAATTTATGACTAAGTCCTTAGAAACAACAGCTTTTCTTTGTACATCTGGTAGAATCCAGCTGTGAAATCTATCTGGTACAAGGCTTTTTTTGGTGGGTAGTTTTTTTTTAAATAACGATTCAATTTCACATCTTGATTTTGATTTGTTCAGAGTTTCAATTTCTTCCTAATATTGGGAGATAATATATTTCCAGAAATTTGTCTATTTTCTCTACATTTTCTAATTTGTGTGCATAGAGGTATTCATAATAGTTTCTTAGGAACTTTTATATTTCTGTGAGATTGACTGTAATGTCACCTTCATCATTTCTGATTGTGCTTATTTGGTTCTTATTTTTTCCTTTATTAATCTAACTAGTGGTCTATCAATCTTGTTATTTCTTTTGTTCTACTAGCTTTAGGGTTAGTTTGTTCTTGTTTTCCTAGATTTTCTAAGGGTAGTGTCGCATTATTAATTTGAACTTTTTTTAACTTTTTGGGAGGTGTTCAGTACTATAAAGTATCCTTTTAATACTGCTTTTGCTGCATCCCAGAGATTTTGGTATGTGGTGTCTCTGTTTCCACTTATTTCAAAGAATTTTTTTCTGCTCTGAATTTCACTGCTTTCCAAAATGTCATTCAGGATCAACTCTTTAATTCCAATGTTTTCAGAGATCTTCTTAGTATTTATTTCTATATTTAGTCCACTGTGGTCCATTAGTATTGTTGGTATGGCTTTGATCTGTTTAAAATTTATTGAGACTTGCTTTATGGCTAAGCATGTGGTCAGTTGTGGAGTATGTTCCATGTGCAAATGAGAAGAATGTACACTCTGTGATTAATGAGTGGAATATTCTGTAGAGATGTCTATTAGGTCCAATTGGTCAAGTGTCAAATTTAAGCCCAAAATTTATCTGTGAGTTTTCTGCCTCAATGACCTGCCTAATGCTGTCAATGAGGTATTGAAGTCCTCTGCTATTATCATGTGGCTAAGTCTTTTCATAGATCCAGAAGTACTTGTTTGTGAATCTGGGTGCTCCAGTGTTGAGTGTGCGTAAATTTAAGAGAGTTAAATGCTGTTGTTGAATTGAATCCTTTATCATTGTGTAATGCCCTTCTCTGTTCTTTGTTACTGTTATTGGTTTAAAGTCTACCTTATCTGATGTAAGAATAGTGACCTCTGCTTTTTTCTGTGTGTTCCAATTCATGTTAGGTCTTTTTCTAATCCTTTACTTTCAGCCTATGGGTATTACATCTAAGATGAGTCTCTTGGAGATAGTAGATTAATAGACCTTGTTTTTTTAAGCCAACTTGCCACTTTGTGTTTCATGTGGAACCTTTAGACCATTCACATTTCAGGTCAATATGAATATGTGAGGTTTTGATTCTGTCATGAAGCTGTTAGATGTTAGCTTTATAGTTTCTATTGAATGGTTGCTTTATAGGGTCTGTGGGCTATGCACTTAGTATGTTTTTGTGGTAGCAGGTTTGTTGTTTCATTTCTATGTTTAGAACTCCTTTAAGGATAGCTAGTAAGTAAGGTTGGTCTAGTGATAATAAATTCCCTTAGCACTTGCTTGTCTGGAAAAGATTTTGTTTCTCCCTCATTTATGAAGCTTAGTTTGGTGGTATATGAAATTCTTGTTTGCAATTTCTTTTCTTTAAGAATGCTGAAAATTAGGGGATGTATCCTATGCTGGAACACCAGGATCTGACACCCCAGGATGACTGTTCAGAGAGGAAGGAGGTCATAACTCTGAACAAAACTTCCTGCCATTATAGGGCATTACTGATGCTCACAGTTTGCAGGACCTGGCAGTGCCATGACATCAGAACATTTCAATAATAATGAAAAACCAGCAATTAATTCCTGGGCAGAAGTAGTACCAGTGTGAACTCAGATCAGTTAAAGAGGCTGGGTGGTTGATTGCATCAGCTGTGCAAACAAAACCCTCAGGCAAATTCTATTTTCTGAATGATGTTACTTTCCTCCCTGGATTTATGAAGGGGCAGACATGGATTTTTTCTCCTCTCTGCTCCAAGAAGACAATAACACCGAGGGCTTAGAAGTCTCTTTTGCCAGGACTACAGGCAGAAATCTTGCCTGTTACCTGTTTCTCCACCTAGCCAGGTGTGTTGAATGTAGAGATGGAGAGCAGTTTTTAGCCAAGGTATTATGAGTGTCAGAGTACCATGAGGCATAAACTAAGCTTACCTATGTGAGGCCTTGGAGGTAGCTGGACCTGTTGCAAAACCGTGAAGTGTTAGACTGTGATCACAAATATCTCCTCATAGGATAGACAGCTTCAAAATTCTACCCAACAAGTTGCCAGAAAGGGAATATCAGAGTAGACAAAGAAAGAAATTTCTTCAGATGAAATTTCTTAAATGGACTAAAGGCGTTATTTAGTGAACATTGAAGACAAAGAAGATTTTACAATTCAGCATTCCTACAAACTAAAAAACATACATATCCAACTATTTTTCCTCTTCTTTGGTAGACATCAATAAGTAATTCTTTTAAATTCTCAGAAGGTAGCAAAATTTAAAAAGCTGTATTTATTTAATGCATCAAATACCAAAGTTCAATGGAAAAATATTGTAATTTTCACCTATGATAATCCTACCATCACGTTTATAATAAGCTGTGATAAGGGGGAAAACAACAAACAAACAGATAAATGAAAAATCCTGAAAATAGGGCCCCAGTCTCTCTTGATTTATAAGATTTCTGCTGAGAAGCCTGCTGTTAGCCTTATAGGGTTCCCTTTGTACATGATCTGACCTTTTTCTCTAGTTGCCTTCAAGATTTTTTCTTTAGCATTGACCTTGGAAAACCTGGTAATTATATGCCTTGGTGATGTTTATTTTTTATGGTACACCTTCTTCAGCTCAACATTACCACAGAACATCAACTGGATCCTACCATAATTATAAAAATACTTGTAGGAAGTAAAGCAAGATATTATAGTGCTCTAGGTAAACATAGGAGATAAATTCGTATCAGAAGACAGGAGGTATTTTCCATAAAAATACAGACTTGAGCCACCAGAGGGAAGTTAGCAGGACTCAGTGGTCTAGGACATAGTGAAACATTCTCTCCAAAAACAAAGATAGCTTGCTATACCTTTTCTCTGTGTTCCCATCAAATCCCAGATTTAAAAGCATGTTGTTGGCAAGTCTCTGGGTTTTGAAAGTAACAACGTTGTTTGTGATGTCCTAACCTACTTATCAAGGGAATAAAAAGTCTGAAAACTTTGACTCAGGCTCAGAGGAAGAAGTGGTTCTCCAACTAATCCAGGGGGATATTTTGTGCTTAGGACTTAGCAGATATTCTGTAGAAGATCTGTGTGTTAAATAAAGTCTGTAGCAAGCCAGAACTGAAAAATCAAAGCAGAGTTTCCCATTGAATTGTGGTTTGCCTTCTCTCTATATAACTATATTCCTTTCCAGAAATAGCTATCATGATTCTTACTGAGCCCTAGTAGAGACCGAATGCATAACTATGAAACACTTGGTGATCATACAATCTGAGCTGCCCATAATGTACAGGATTTATGTGATTCATCAAGTTATAAGATTGTTCATGTCTGACTAAAACACCAAAAGCAATGGCAACAAAAGCCAAAATAGACAAATGGGATATAATCAAACTAAAGAGATTCTGCACAGCAAAAGAAACTATCATCAGAGTGAACAGGCAACCTACAGAATGGGAGAAAATTTTTGCAATCTGTTTATCTGCAAAGGGCTAATATCCAGAATCTACAGAGAACTTAAACAAATTTACAAGAAAAAAAACAACCCCAACAAAAAGTGGGTAAAGGATACAAACAGACACTTCTCAAAACAAGACATTTATGCAGCCAACAAACATATGGGAACAAGCTCATTATCACTGGTCATTAGAGAAATGCAAATCAAAACACTACAGAACACTATGCTGCCACAAAAAAGGATGAGTTCATGTCCTTTGCAGGGACATGGATGAAACTGGAAATCATCATTCTCAGCAAACTAACACAAGAACAGAAAACCAGACATCACATGTTCTCATTCATAAGTGGGAGTGGAACAATGAGAACACATGGACACAGGGAGGGGAACATCACACACTGGGGCCTGTCAGGGAGTGGGGGGGCTAGAGGAGGGATAGCATTAGGAGAAATACCTAATACCTAATGTGATGAGTTGATAGGTGATGAGTTGATAGGTGCAGCAAACCAGCATGGCACGTGTATACCTATGTAACACATACAACCCAGAACTTAAAGTATAATTTTTTAAAAAAAGATTGTTCATGTCCAACAATATCCCACAAAGAAGTGGAAGTGTTATAGACAGAAAGGGGATCAATAAAGTCCTGAAGGCCCAAGTAGGCTCCATAAACAGATTAATCACATCACTAGTGTGCCTGCTGCTACCACACTACAATCTCTTTCTCACCCAAATCGAGTCTTCCAGAGAATTTCTTATGATTCCTTAGTAGAGAATAAGAAATTTTAAGCCTCGTTTACAAATGTTCTGAACGATATATTGTTGTAATATAGATTCATGCAGGACAGTCCTCCCAGGATTCTACCTCCCAGGAGGTAGGATTTAATTCATGAAGAGAAAGGTGACCTGAAGTATGCATCTATGGTGATTCACGGGAAGTGACTAATCGCTTGGCTGGATTTTTCAGAGATATTAAAGGAAAAAGATTGGAGGTTGGTGGCAAGGAAAACTGGGTATCAGCTATGTGAATAAAATTTTCAGAATTGGCCCATATTGGATTCAACATTGAATACACAACAAAAGGTCCCAACTGTGGTGAAAATTATCAGTAGTCAGGTGGATGAAATCACTGACTTGAAGGTGCCAGTCAGCCTCTTTCTCCAGTTCTCTCAAGTCCTTGTTCAGTATGCTCAATAGCAAAGCACCCATGGTGGCAGGGATGAGGGTTAAGCCTGGACTCAGCATAAGTGCTTTATTTCACCAACAGTGACCCAGTCAGCCATCACCATAGCTGAGTCCTTATCATGCCAGCTGCAATGACCAATGCTTAGTATTTAATAGGATGACATGGCTGGGGGAATCAGCCAGCCAGCTGGCACTAAGTTTATTGCACTGGACTCTTTTCATCATGGGGTGGAAAATGATATCCCCCTCTAGAATAAACATTTATTGTTGAGCCACTTACAAAGCTTTTCTTTTTTCTGCCTGCCAAGATTCTGCTAGCAACACCATGTGTGAATTTACTAATCATCTTATTCACCACTGTGAGATTCAACATAACATGATTTCTAACAAGAAAATCTATTTTACAATGAGAAAGAAACTGATGCCCATGTATTCACTGCAATACCGTGTATCCTGTGTCCTAAAATTAGTTGGCTTTAGTAAATGATGGAACAGTCTATCGAAGACTGGGAATATCATTGAAGACCACACGTAGTGAAGATAATATGCTGTTCTATGTGGTGTTTGTTCTCCTGTAGTCAGGAAATGTGGTTCCAGGAACTAAGAAGAGGAAGTGGAGTGAAGATGCATGTCTTGTTATTATACCTAATGAGCCATTTACAAAACTTTTCTTTTTTCTGTCCCTATGACTTTGGGATCTAGAGGTCTTACTACCCAAGGAAGGAAACCTAACCTGGTAAACCAATATTCCTTCAGACTGTTCTGAGTTTTTCACGTCATTAGGCAAAAAGGTTAAAAAAAAAAAAAAAAAGGTGAGTAATTCTATCACCACAGGGCCTGAGAAAAATATGTATTTACCCTTAGAAATTCTCTAAAATTAAATTTTAAAATGATAAGATGTGAAAAGATGTTTTACAAAAGGAAACATTCTAAAAATGACTAAGTGGATGAAAAGATGTTATATATATTTAGTTATGCAATATGAACTAAAACTACAAGGAGATACTACTGCTTACTGGCAAAAATGGTTAGAGCTAAAAACAAGTTACCAAGTGTTGATGAGGATATGGGGCAACTGGACCTCTCATACATTGTTGGTAGGAGTGCCATATAGTCCAACAGCCTTGGAAAATAATCTGGCAGTTTCTTATAAAGTTGAATATATACTTACCATATAACCCAGCATTCAACTCTTAGGTAATTAAAAAGAAGTTTTATTCATAATAGTAAAGATCTAAATATTCAATAGTAAGTGAGTGGATAAACAAATTAGGCATAATTATGCTATGCTAATCAGCAACAGGTATGAATGCTAATCAGCAATAGATATGAACTAGTAAAACAGACAAAAACAAGAATGACTCTCAAAGATGTCAAGCACGAAAAGAGTACACATTAACTGATACCATTCTGATACCATTTATGGCAGGTTCTAGAACAGGCAAGATTAATCAGATAAATATCAGATCAATGATTGCCTGAGTGAGGGCATGGGAGTTGACTATAAATAAAAAAGTCTTGGGGAACTTTCTGGGATAATGGATATGTTCTATGGTTTCCTGATTGAGGTATGTATTAGTGAAACCTCATTGAACGGTTCCCTTACAATGTGTTCATTTGATTACAAGTAAGTTAACACGTTAGCTGATTTTAAAACTGAAAAATAAAATAATTTTTCCTTTCCCTTTGCCCCATTACTTCACATTTTTGTAAGTATGTTAGTAATGCTTAGCTTAACACTCTGATCCATAGCATACGAAATATTAAGGTAGGGATTGTTACAAACCTAGAGAAGTTATAAACACATCTATAGATCCTGGACTTCAAGGCAAATCCAGAAACTGGGTTAATACCACTGGGGGAAGTGGTAAGTGATATAAAACGTAGTGAAAAAGTGTGGTATCGCCAACCTCTGGTCCCTTACTATGCAGCAGTGTTGTCCTAATGGACCAGTTTTGTGTTTTTTACCTATTGGTCTGACTGTATAGACCTGAATCTGATTTTCTCAGAATCCTGGAAACTCCAAAAGAAACCAAACATTAATTAAATAAATTTTCTTCTTACATAAGCCACGTTTGATATTTGTTGATTGCAAAAATGCTGACTGATAAAGAAAGGCTTAGGGAAATGACCTAGAGAAGGTAATTCTGAGCTGTGTCTAAAAAAGTCATTACAAAGCAAACAGAAGACATAGGGCAGGAAAGGATGCTGGATGAGAATAATGGCAAATATTTGGGTGTGGATAGAACTTTAATTTCAAACCAGAGAGTCACTAAAGTTTAAGCTGGAAGAGTCTGCAGGAGACAGATACTGTAGAATCTTATGTGTTATATTAAAGAGCTTGAACTTTATCACATAGATGATGGAATGCCATTAAATGGTTTTCAGCAGGGGGATGACATGGCCTCATTTGCATTTTAAATAGATCACACTGGCAGCTGTGTGGAGAATGGGTTTGACTGAGATATAAATGGAAGCAGCAAGTGCTATTAGCAAGTTCTTTTGGTGGTTCACAAGAGAAATGATAAGGGTCTAAACAGAGTAATGTTCATCTAGACAGAACTGACGAGACAAATTTAGGAGACCTTTGGTGGTACAATTACCAAGACTAGGTATTTGAAGGTGAGAGAGTCAGAGAAATTCTAAGTTTCTTCAGTAGGCTATTGGAGATAGCTATTGAAGAATGGTGTATTCTAATTCAGTTGATATTATTAATACCAATAGCCCACTAGGGAAACAGAGGAGGGCTCCATTTAGAAGAAAAGATGAGATCTTCTCAAACACATTGAGACTGCATATATATGGTACATCCAGGTGTAAAAGTCCAAAATTTACATCTTGAGAGAGGCATCTGCTAGATAACTAGACTTGCCTGTTGATGTAAGAATAGTAAATTATTTGGTGATAACTCATCACAGTAGATTAAATAACAAAGGGAAGCATGTAGGGAATATGGCTGCCACATGTGGCCAATGCAGGTTGTGCACTGCAACCATTCCAGATGATCCTGGTGATTATATATACTATATATATTTATAGGACTATAAATATTTATATTATATATATACACACACACACACATACCTGTGGGCTGAGGACAAAATCCTTGTGAATATACGAATATCTGTGGTCTGAGGACAAAACCCCTGTGAAAAACACACTTAAAAGGTAGACATATTAGAGCCCTTAAAGTCAGGGAAGAAATGGTCAGAGAAGCATGAGGACAATAAGAAAATGTATTTTGCCCCATGGACTGAAGAAGTATTTGTTACTTTCATTTAATGGCAAACAACAGTAAAATCTACTACAATGACTTAAATAGGGATTTGTTGATCTCATACAACGAAAAGTCTAAAGGAAAAGCGTTCCAGACTAACATAGTATTCCTCTATCCTCTTTATCATGGGGCTTTGTCTTTATGGTCATAATATAATTGCTACATCTTCAGGCACATCTTCATTCTAATTGGGCAAAGGAGGGAAATTGAAAGAGGCTGATATTGCATGCCTGCTATGGTAGACTAATTGCGAAATTGTTTCCAATTACTTATCCTTCCCTGAATCCACACCCCTTATAATAGGATTTTAATGTTGCAGATCCTCTTATTAGAGGTGGAGTCTATTTCCCCAGCTTTTGAATCTAACGTGACTTATGACTTGCTTTGGCCAACAGACTGCAGTGGAAGTGGTGATGTGTCCATTGCCAATCTAAGCCTTGGAAGATCTGTGTGTTCCATGAACTCTTCTGGAACTCTGCCACTGCTGCATGTATAAGCATGCCTCAGCCAACAGCCAGCCAAATCCCAGAAGCAGATCTATGTAGGTGATCCTAGAATAAACACGTAAGTGAGCACAATCAAAACAGAAAACCACTCACCTGAGTATAGCCTAAACTGCTGACTTACAGACTCATGAGCTAAATAAATGGCTGTTGTTTTAGCTCCTAACGTAGGAGGGTACTTTATTTTGTTCAAATCATAATTGATAAATAAGTAGAGTCAGATCCTCTTAGAAATGTTTCCTAGGAAATTTCCAAGTAAGTATGGTAAATTGAACACACATATCTTACATTTCATCCGATGTCATAAATGAACTTAGAGTAAACAATTTTAGAAGGGCATAAATCCACAAGGATCGGAAGAATGGACAAGATGCAACATTTTGGAAGCTGAAAAGCAAATAGTACAGGACAGAAAATTAAAATTCTATGTAGAACTAGGGAAACTTAAAATCACTCATTTTATAGATCCTCTAAAAGTTTAAGAAATGTATGTTGCAAGGTTTCTCAGTTAGTTGTTATTTGAATATAGGAAGGCTACTGACAGTGACAGAAGGCAGTCAAATGCTTAGGCAGAAACCTGGAGGTCCCTGGTGAAGCTCCACTGCCAAGCTGAAGACAGTTTAAAGGGTGAAAGCCAAGCTACAAGGTAAATCCTTGGACCAGATTGAGAACCTGTCTTCCTGTTTGGTGTACTTTCCTCTGATTGATCTCCACCCTTCACCTATTTTTACATATACCTACCCTTTCCTAATAGGTTTCCTACACTGTGATGCCCACTTTTGAGTGGTGTCTTTACTTTAAGCTTTTTTTGCATACTCACAAACCAGTCAGCACTCCCATTCTGAGTCCATAAAAAGCCCCAGACCCAGTAACACTGAAAAAGAAAAAAAACTACCCTAATGTGGGGTTAGGGGACCACCATCCCCATGCCCCTTCCTCATCCCTTCCCCACTGAGAGCTGTTCTATTGCTCAATAAAATTCTTTTCCGTCCATCCTAACCCTTCAACTGCAGCATATCCTCATTTTTCTTGGATGCCGGGCAAGAACTCGGGAACCGCTGAAGGTGTTTACAAGCTGTAATACAGGTGGGCTGGGGTGCACCTGGCCCAGCTATGGGCTGAGCTGGTATGCAAGCCAGATTTGGCTCTGGACTGAGTAGGTGGGGTGCCTCCAGTGGCAGACCTGGGAGCGAGCAAAGGGGTGGGAGGCAAGAGGTGGGGGTGAGCAAAGGGGTGTGTCACTGGCTGGAGGTCTCAGCTGACAAAGTGACCAAGAAAATTCCTGCATCATTGCTGACTTTGGTATATAGTATTTTTACCAACCATCTTAACATTTTCCATTGAAAATGATGCATTGAAATATCTTACATTAAAAAGAAATAAATTTTGGTTTTTTTTGGAAATTATAGATATTTTCTTTGTTGTCTATTTGTGGGTATTCTATCGGCATTGAAGATAACAATATTGTGCGTCCAAGTATAAAATTCAATCACATCTTCTATATCTACATGTATATTTCTTTCTTTTGGGCTGCGGGTGACAAATTAGTCTCCTACTTCTAACGTACATCTAATATTTTTTATGTATGAATTTTGATATTGCTATTTTTACATGGATATTCATAGCTACCGGATCTTTATCATGGATTTTACCTTTTGTTATTATATGCTGATTCTCATTGTTTCATTTATTGCTTTTCCACTAAATTTAAGACTGTCCAATAGCAACACTGTGGACATGTTTTCTTTTTGTTTGCAATTTTCTGGTACACCCTCACTATCCCTTAACTTTCAGCTTTGCTTAGATAGTTCATTATATAAAACATTTCTCTATAGAAAGCAAGATTTTGCTTTGCAACTTTGAGAGCTCTTTTTCTTTAATGGAGAGTTTCTATTTACATGTATTGCTGTAAAAGATAGGTCTGGTTTTTTCTTCCTTTTTTTTGGTAACAATTTTGTTGAGCTGTAATTCCCATACAATGTAATTCACCATTTTAAGTAAACAATTCAATAGTATATTCACAGATAGGTACAACCATTGCCACAATTTTAGAACATTTGTTATCAGCTCAAAAAGAAAACATGTACCCTTTAGGACACCTTTCTATCTTTCTATGCCCCATAGCCTTAAGAAATCTACTGCTAACTAATCTACTTTCTGCATCTATAGATTTTCTGATTTTGAGAAGGAAAGAATTCATTCTTCAATGCTTAAACATGATTTACTTGTGGGTTTTTTGAGATACCTTTATCAAGATGAAGAAGTTTCCTCTCATTCCTGAGTGTTTTTACCACTAGAGAATGTTAAATTTTATCAAATGTTTTTTCTGCATCTATTGAAATTGTAGTTTTTGTTTGTACTCTATTGGTCCCTTAATGATGTATTATATTAATTGATTTTCAGATATTAAATTAAGCTTGCATACCTGGATAAATTCTACCTCATTATGTTAAATAATTCTTTTTATATTTACTGCATTCGATTTACTAGAATTTTGCTGAGGATTAGGGGGTCCACATATATAACAGGTATTGAAGCCATTACTTTGGCTTCAGGAGAAATCTACAGACCAATACCTGTTATTTATATGGACCCCCTTGCCCCAGCCTCAGCAAAATTCTAGCAAATATTATATAATGAGTTGCCAATGTTCCTAACAGTGAATTTTAACTTTAGTTATTGCATATTTTAAGTACAGAATTTCCATTTGGTAGTTTTTTGATAATTTCTATCTTTTCATTAATTTTCTCTACTTGACTCAACATTATCATCAGATCTTCCTTTATTTCCTTAATTATAGTTTTCTTCAGTTCTTTGAACATATTTATGATGGCTACTTTGAAGTTTTTGTCTCTTAAATCTAATGTTTACCTCTCTCCCAGGCTGTTTCTGTTGCCTATTTTTTCCCTAATGTGTGGATCATACTTTCCTGTTTCTTTTCATATCTTTAAAATTTTCTTTTCAGAAACTTGACATGTTAGCTAATATATTGTAGCAACTCTGGGTGCTTGTTTCTCCTTTCTAGCACTTGTTAAAGTTCTTTGCTTATTTGCTTGATAACTGGCTGGATTATTTAGTGAGATCTGTTTCCCTTCTTCAGTGTTAAACTGCTGAATTTGCTCCCTGGGAGACAAAGCCTTGGGTAATCTAGTCATCTTGGGATGACAATGGGATTTAGCAGGGCTCTCTTGACCATCTTTTTTCCTGATCATACCTAGCTATAACTTTACAACTAGCTGGGTGATTGCTCTATTGTTTTCATCAATGCCCTGAGGCATAAATGACTTTATTGAATAATCCAATAAAACTCAAGTTCCTTTGAAAGGATGGTTTCTGAGGTCAATATTTGAGATGTGTTCTAAGCCCAGAAAAGTTTCTCCCAACTGTCTCTTTTTTCTGATTCTATCCTAAGACTTTCTTGCCTGCAAGTTGTCCTGTATCTGATAATATAATACCAATTTCTTACTCCAATGTTTTCCCAGTTTTGTTTACTACAATCTCCACTGTTTTTGAGAGCCCTCTTAAGTTCAAACTTCTTTGTGTTCTGCAGCGTAAACTGAGGAGCTCTGCAAACTGGCACACTAGCAAAACGGGTGAATATTACTGTTTTAAAACAACCATTTAAAGTCTCTGGAAGTGGCCCTACATTGTAGAACAAATGAAGAAATATATATTACAAAAAATTTACAAAAATTTAATAATAACAGTGAAAGTCTATGGTATTTGAACCAGGACTGCTCCATCTCCCATTCTCACAGTTCAAATACTAGCAAACTGAATTCAATAGCACATTAAGATTATACACCATAATCAAGTGGGATTTATACCTGGGATGCAAGGATGGTTCAACATAGCAAGTTAATAAAAATGATATATCACATTAACAAAATGAATGACAAAAGCCATATGATCAGCTCAATTGATACAGAAAGAGCATTTGACAAAATCCAACATCATTTTATGATAAAAAATTCTCAAAAAATTAGGAATAGAAAGAATGTACTTCAACAGAATAAAGGCCATATATCATAAGCCCACAGCTAACATAATACACATTGGGAAAAACATGTAAAACTGTGTTTCCTGTAGTCTTAAATACATGTTACACTGTTAACTCTTAGCAACTTCAACTTTTGGTGAAAAAACTGGTTATACATGATTTTAATTATGTACTAGATATGGAACACTGGACACTAGACAGAAACACAGATAAGGTCTGACACTTTCCAGCATAGCTATGGGACATGGCTAACTCTATGTCCCCAGGCCTTAACTAGCTGTAAAAAAGACAAATTGTACAGTTAAGAGTCATAGTGGCATTTAATAAAGTATTTAGTAGACCTAATAGCTTTTAAATTGTATTAACATTTCTTTCATAAATTCTCATCAAGAGTCTTTTCTCAAAATTTATACAGACAATCTATGACATGCTCAGACTTTCTGACTTGTCCTAAACATTCTTCTTTTTAAACAACCAGTCATTTTACTTTAGGACAAGAATTTACCATAAAGATTTTTTCTTTTTTTTTAATTTTTAATTTAATTTTACTTTAAGTTCTGGGATACATGTGTGGAGTGTGCAAGTAGGTATACATGTGCCATGATGGTTTGCTGTGTCTATTAACCCATCATCTAGTTTTTAAGCCCCACACGCATTAGGTATTTGTCCTAATCCTCTCCCTCCCCTTGATCCCATTCCCTGACAAGCCACAGTGTGTGTTGTTCCCCTCCCTGTGTCCATGTGTTCTCATTGTTCAACTCCCACTTATGAGTGAGAACATGCAGTATTTGGTTTTCTGTTCCTGTGTTAGTTTGCTGAAGATGATGACTTTCAGCTTCATCCATGTCACTGCAAAGGACATGATCTCATTTCTTTTTATGGCTGCATAGTATTTTATGCTGCATATGTACCACATTTTCTTTATCTGGTCTGTCATTGATGGTCATTTGGGTTGGTTTCGTGTCATTGCTATTGTAAATACTGCTGCAATAAACACACATGTTTCTGTATAGTAGAATGATTTATATTCCTTTGGGTGTATAAATAATGAGATTGCTGGATCAAATGGTATTTCTGGTTCTATTTTCTTGAGGAATCACCACACTGTCTTCCACAATGGTTGAACTAATTTACATTTTCACCAACAGTTAAAAGCATTCCTATTTCTCCACACACTCACCAGCATCTATTGTTTCTTGACTTTTTAATAATGGCCATTCTGATAGCCATGAGATGGTATCTCACTGTGGTTTTGATTTGTATTTCTCTAACGATCAGTGATGTTGAGCTTTTTTGCATATGTTTCTTTGGCTGCATAAATGTCTTCTTTTGAGAAGTGTCTGTTCATATCTTTTGCTCACTTTTTAGTAAGGTTTTTTCTTTTCTTGTAAATTTGTTGAAGTTCCTTGTAGACTCTGGATATTACACCTTTGTCAGATGAGTAGATTGCAAACATTTTCTCCCATTCTGTATGTTGCTTGTTCACTCTGATGATAGTTTCTTCTGTTTTGCAGAAGCTCTTTGTTTTAATTAGATCCAATTTGTCAATTGTAGCTTTTGTTGCAATTGCTTTTGGTGTTTTCATCATGAAATCTTTGCCCGTGCCTATGTCCTGAATGGTATTGCCTAGGTTTTCTTCTAGGGTTTTCATGGTTTTAGATTTTACATTAAGTCTTTAATTCATCTTGAGTTAATTTTTGTTTAAGGTGTAAGGAAGGGGACCAGTTTCAGTTTTCTGCATACAACTAGCCAGTTTTCCCAGTACCATTTTTTAAATAGGGAATCCTTTCCCCATTGCTTATTTTTGTCAGGTTTGTCAAAGATCAGATAGTTGTAGATGTGTGGTGTTATTTCTGAGGCCTCTGTTCTGTTCCATTGGTCTATCTGTCTGTTTTGGTACCAGTATCATGGTATTTTGGTTACTGTACCCTTGTCTGACATCAGGTAGAGTGATGTCTCCAGTTTTCTTAATTTTTGCTTAGGATTTTCTTGGCTATATGAGCTCTGTTTTGGTTCCATATGAAATTTAAAGCAGTTTTTAAAAATTCTTTGAAGAATGTCAATGGTAGTTTGATGGGACTCATGATTTGGCTCTCTGCTTGTCTATTGTTGGTATATAGGAATGCTGGTGATTTTTGCACCTTAATTTTGTATCCTGAGACTTTGCTGAAGTTGCTTATCAGCTTAAGGAGTGTTTGGGCTGAGATGGTGGGGTTTTCTAAGTATAGAATCACATCATCTGCAAATAGAGACAACTTGACTTCCTCTCTTCCTATTTGAATACTCTTTATTTCTTTCTTTTGCCTGATTGCTCTGGCTGGAGCTTCCAATACTGTATTGAATAGGAGTGTTCAGAGAGGGCATCCTTGTCTTACACTTGTTTTCAAATGGAATCTTTTTTCTTTGTAACCTTCTTTACCAAAAATTCCTCTTTACTTTTATAATCTTTGAATTAGTTCAAAGTCATTTTCATTCTGTTAAAAAGTTAAGGTTTTTTACTACATGTTGCTATGCATGTCCTGTGAATGGGGAGCAGATAAGGAGGTTATCTTCATACTGTAGAAGTTATTTTCCTTCAAGGGATTGCTCATTTTTACTAGGGCTTGCTTGAATAAGTGTGGGCTATTTCTAAACCCCTGATGTAGTATTGTCCAGGTTGAAGTTACTGGTTAAGAATTTAGATAGCTTTCCTTGGAGAAATAGGACTATTAGAAAGATGAATTCAGAGATCAGGTAAACATTAAGTGAGCACTGATCTTGGAAAGTATAGTCTTGTCCCAAAGAGGTGTAGGGTATTTAGACATTACCAGGGACTGATGGGAGAATGAAAATTGGTCCCTTAAGCAAAATAAAGAGGTGTGAATCTTTTCTTTTGGAGGGAGAGGATTCCATTTTCCCCAAAATTCCACCAACAGGCTTAGCCTTGTCCTCCTTATTCTGCTCTCAGGTATAAAAGACTGAGAAGGCTAATCTGAGGACCTCCTGTACAGGGGCACTGGGTTCCAAGGCTGGCTTTTGTAATTTCCTCCCATTTCATTTTTAACCCAAACAATATTACAAAGGAAACCTAGCTTTTTGTTTTAAGGTTTGGGGGAATTAAACTTTAGTTTGGGGGAATGTATTTGAGAGGCACGTCTTGTGGTATGGAGATGTAATTACTCATCTATGAAGAAAGAACAGAGGAGGAAAAAAGAATAAAGATATGCCCCTCTGTTTCTTTTTATTGTCCTGAATTGGGCATCTCATATCATCCTTGAGTTCTGGAATGCACTGGCTTTACCGTGTACCCTTGGTCCCATCTTGTCACAATTACTTGAGAACAAAGGAAATCTGGAGTGAAGATTGGGTTCCTTGTTAATCCTTGGGGTTCCTAAATAACCTATCTTACTGAGTACCCTTCCTAACCTTTCGTCTGTGTTCCAATGGTAATCCATTAGCCTGAGACCACCCTTCGTTTCTGTCCTACGAGTCTCTTGGGCCTGCAACCTTGGGCCAGCCTGGATTCTTATCTCTATGACCTACAGTGACTCTCACTCATTTAGTGAGTGCATTTTAGTAATAAGATGATTATCTCTTTCCTTAGTTTCCCATTTCCCATGTTCTTTTAAGTAGATGAGAAGCCAGTTGTTTTTTTTGTTTTTTTTTTTTAGCTAACTGCCAAAAGGGGGCTGTACTTCCCTCCCCACTCCCTTTGAATGTGACCTTGAAAGTTTTGATGCCTGATAAGTGCATGTAAGTGATTTTAAAAAACAGAGTCTATAGGAGGATATGGGAGAAAGAGCAACACTCATGGAAAGCCTTCACATCCTTGTAAAAACAGTAGCCCTTGGATTCAAGAAGGCAATATTTATTTGCCCTCTAGACATAAAGTAGTAATGTCTGGAGGACTTGAGGTGTGGGGTAAGAACTCAAAAATGGCAAAGGAAGAATTTCTCCTCCTCTCAAAGGTGTGTTCACAAAAAGAAAAAGAAAAAAAAAAATAGCAAATAGGTGTAATCCTTAAAGGACCAGAGTGAGGCCCTATGCAGGCTGATAGTCTGCTTTAAAAGCTATCAAAAAACTCAGTCCTGGGGCATAATAAGAATGAAAAGCACATGCTAAGATATAAGAAGCTGGCAAAGTCAGAGTTCCAATTAGTGTCTTTCCCAGCCATGTGCCAGTGGGCAGGGGAAGGGCTGGAGGTCATTTGACGTGCTAGAGTAAGAACAAGTATAAATTTTAGGGAATATCTGCAAGGGAGCCCACGTCTTTGCTGCTGCATTTATGCAGAGAGCCATGGGCACAAGAATAATGAGTATTTTTTAAAGAAGTCACATGGCATGCAAAGTGAAAGCAAAGAGTAAGTCTTGCCACTGGAGATGGATGATCCAGCAAGTATGCAAGGCCATTTCAGAACACACACAGAGAAAAGAGAGGAATGGGAAATACAGGTTTTTGGGAAACAGCTCATTTTAGTTGAAAAGGCATAGGAAACCCAAGACATTGCATGGCTTTAGGCCTTAGTCCTACCACTCTTGTGAGCCTCCTGTCCAGGAGTGTCATTTTGGTACCTCAGATCTACTCATTGCAGACCCTAATTTCCTTCCCACCTCTGTGAGTCACCCATCAGAATGAGCTGAGAAATCCACCATGGGGTGGGCAGAGTCACTTGTGGTCAAGAGGAATTGTTCTGGCGGTTGATTAGTAAAAAGGAGAGAGGAAGAGGAGAAGAAAACTGCATACAGGGGTTGAATGCCTTTAGCCGAAGAAGGTGAGGTGTAGAGATCTCTTAGTGCTAGAAAAGTATTGGAAGTTATCCAAGTCACTTGGCACCAAAATATGTTACCAGTGGTGAATTCGTATGGGTCTGCAGCAACCTCAATTCTTGCCTCCTCAGAAGAAAGAATTTGACTGAGGAGCATAAGGCAGAAAAAGAGACCAAGGCAAGTTTCAGAGCAGGAGTGAAAGTTTATTAAAAAGCTTAAGAGCAGGAACAAAAGGAAGGAAACAAAAGTACATTTGGAAGAGGCCCAAGTGGGCATCTTGGAAGTCGAGTGCCCAGTTTGATCTTGAACCTAGGATTTCATATGCTGACCAACATTCAGTGTTTTGCACCCCTTTTCTCTTGATTCTTCCCTCAGGGTGAGCTGCCCGCATGCATGATGGTCTGCTAGGACTTAGGAGGTGAGCATGCACAGTGGGTTTACTGGAGTTATATGCATGTTCACCTGAGGCTTTCTTTACTTTTTTTGGTGGAATGCCCCTGGAATATCATACTCTGCCATTTTGCCTCTTAATGCATGTGCTTGAGCCCACTCACCCAATTCCTAAAGCTGCTAATTATCAATTTCGGGTGTTTTTAATGTATTGGAGAATGCCTCTCTCTAGCATTGCTGTGAACAACTATTATTTTAGAGAGGCAGTGTGACAACTGCCTGATTATCGCCTGATAATTGCCTGACATTCCTGATGTGTTGGGGGAGCCATCTTCTGCCCTGATTATGCCTGACTACCTACTGTAACAGAAATTAAATATCAGCTCTTGAATGATTTTGGGGTTAACAATGAAATCAAAATGAAAATTAAAAAAAAATTTAAGTGAATGATAATAGTGATACAACTTATCTAAACCTCTGGGATACAGCAAAAGTGGTGCCAAGAGAAAAGTTCATATTTAAATGCCTACATCAAAAAGTCTGAAAGAGTGCAAATATACAACCTAATGTCACACCTCAAAAAATACAGAAACAAGAACTAAACTCAAGCCCAGTAGAAAGAAAGAAGTAACAAAGATCACAGCAGAACTAAATGAAATTAAAAAATAATACAAATGATAAATGAAACAAAAAGCTGGTTCTTTGAAAAGATAAACAAAATTGATGGATCATTAGTGAGATTAACCAAGAAAAGAAGAGAGAAGGTCCAAATAAGCTCAATTAGAAATAAAACTGGAGATATTAAAACTAATACCACAGAAATACGAAAGATCATTCAAGGCTACTATGAAATTAAAACAAAAAAACACAATTGATAAATGAAACAAAAATCTGGTTCCTTAAAAAGATAAACAAAATTGATAGACCATTAATGAGATTAGTGACCATAGAGATTATAGACCATAGTGGAGGACCACAATGACATTTGGGTCCCCTGGAATCAATGTCAGCTCAGAGTCAGTGTCCAGTAGTCCCCGAAATGTCTGATCATTTCCCTTTCCCCAGTGCATAGTTACCTTGGTAAAAAGCCAGAGGTGCCCTTGGGGAAGAATGGGAGAAAGATTAATAGGATAAATTGTCAATAGTGTGGTGGAGTCCTTCCTCAAGGGAACCCAACTTCCCTTTCATTAAAGGGGTTCTGGGTCTTTAAACTGGCTCAAGTCTGGAAATTTATTGAGGGGCCGTGATTCTCTGTTTCTGTAATTCAAATTAGTCTTTTGTCCACTCAACCTGGACGTTTTCTGCTTATATAAGTAGAAATGCACTAGACTTCTTATCAATTTCACTTCTAGAAACACCATGATTAATGATCCAATACCAGAGCTCTACACAGTCAGACTATTTTGATTGCTGCTTTGGCTCTGCTGTCCTTTATAGTAGATATGCTCATTTTGCCTTTGATGGTTGAGTGCTGCCACTTGGCCCCTGCCACCTTGGGATCCAATTATTCCCATTGTATATAAATTTTGTAGTTGAGTAATTGTGGTTCCCACTGTTAGATATGACATACATAGAAGAGCAATTGGAGGGCTCTTCAAAGATGCAGGTGCTGCCCTCACAAATCTATTTCACAAAGCATTGGTCAAGGGTACATTTTCTGGACCTGCCCAGCTGGAATGAGTAGGTCTAAAGTGAGTGACTAATCCACTCCAGCATCCCAATCTCCCTGAGCCTTTGGATCTCTTCCTGTACATTAAACCAAGGGAAATCAGGTTTCCAGCTTGCTCACAGAGGGCCATATTTTAATCCATATTTCAGCTAACCAAGAAAATAAACTATTAGTAAATTTTTTAACTCCCTGAGCTGCAATATTAAGTGAAGAATCAATATTTAGGTGGGTCCAAGTCAATAAATTCGGCCAGATCCAACTCTGTTCCTTCCATCACTATCTTACACCCTTAATATCCATTCCCATGCCTGTTCTCCAGATTTCCACTTATATAAATTAGAAAACTTAAGCAGTTCTTTTTTAGTGTAGTGTATCTCCTCATGGATCACACTCTGAACCTCACCTCTAGAAGCCCACTGGGACTTTAGTCTAGTTATAGATCTAGAAGCAAACAAGGGTGTTGGGGGCGGCCCCTGAGGAGAATCAACATTATCTTGCCTGGCAACTGCCTCAGGGGAGGCCATCACTGTTGCCTCAGGCAGAACAGGGTTTATCTCCTCAGACAAAGATGGAAAGGCTGATGGCAGAGTGGGTCGGGGAAGGAATGCTGCCACTGTTGGGGATGGGGAAGTTGTTTTTTCTGGCAAAAATGGTTCATCAGAATTAACAAGCTCAGTATCCCCAGCTTCATGAGGGTCCTACCACGTGTCCTCATTCCAAGTTACAGGGTCCCATTCTTTTCCAATCAATGCCTTCACTTTAACAGTAGATATCTGGGCAAGGCTGTGCATGCAACTTTCATTGCAGATCAGCCACTCATTCAATAAGAGCTTGTGTCTGATTTTCCACAATTTCAGCTCTTTCTCTACAGAAGATAAGACTCTCACTCAGGGCATTCTTAGCAGATTTGAGGCTCAGTATCTGCTTCTGAAGCTGGGAGTTAGAATCCCTGAGTTCATCATTTTCTTCCATCACTTTGTCTAGTGAACTGAGGAGTAACCAACCAACTTCATTATCTTTGTTGGTTCTCTACATATAGTCAAAAATACGTATAGATCCATTAAACTCCTTGCCTGTCATAACTGTGAATCAGGAATGTCAAATGCATTTATTTTGCATAACTCTCTAAACACTTCATGCTAAGGACTATCAGGGTCCTCCATACTATTAGAACTAGAGTCCTTAGCATTTTGGGGTCTAATCATATTAAGCAGCCAACTCCAGAAACACCCAAACCAATGAAAGAACTCTATCCTTAATATTCTGTTCCTCTAGAACCACTCCTGGACCAAAACCTGTATTATTCAGTGTTCTGTAGAGGGACAAAAATAATAGGATATATATGAGAGTTTATTAAGGAGTATTAAGTCACATGATCACAAGGCACCACAATAGGCTGTCAGCAAGCTGAGGAGCAAGGAAGCCAGTCCCCGGTCCCAAACCTGAAGAACTTGAAGTCCAATCTTCAAGGGCAGGAAGCATCCAACGTGGGAGAAAGATGTAGGCTGGGAGGCTAAGCCGGTCTAATCTTTTCATGTTCTTCTGCCTGCTTTTTATTCTGACTGTGTTGGCAGCTAATTAGATTGTGCCCACCCAGATTAAGGGTGGGTCTGTCTTTCCCAGTCAACTGTCTCACATGTTAATCTTTTTTGGCAACACCCTCACAGACACACCCAGGAACAATACTTTGCACCCTCAGTCAAATCAAGTTAACACTCAGTATTAACCTAAATCATTCTATGAATCCAGCAACACCCTAATATCAAATCCAGGAAAGAACATAACAAACAAACAAAAACAAAACTATAAAAACAATGTCCCGGCTGGGCGCGGTGGCTCACGCCTGTAATCCCAGCACTTTGGGAGGCCGAGGCGGGTGGATCACGAGGTCAAGAGATCGAGACCATCCTGGTCAACATGATAGAGAAACCCCGTCTCTATCAAAAATACAAAAAATTAGCTGGGCATGGTGGCGCGTGCCTGTAGTCCCAGCTACTCGGGAGGCTGAGGCAGGAGAATTGCCTGAACCCAGGAGGCGGAGGTTGCGGTGAGCCAAGATCGCACCATTGCACTCCAGCCTGGGTAACGAGAGCGAAACTCTGTCTCAAAAAAAAAAAAAAAAAAAAAAGTCCCTGATAGTACTATTTTTAGTTTTTTTGAGGCACTTCCATGCTGTCTTCCATAATGGCTATACTAATTTTATTTCCACGAACAGTACACAAAGTTTCCTTTCTTCCACATCCACTCAAGCAGATTTTGAATGTTCTCATCCATAAATGGTTGAGGTGATAGGTATGCTAATTACCCTGATTCAATCATTATACATTGTATACATGTATCAAAACATCACACTATATCCCATAAATATGTAAATTATGTATCAATTAAAAATAATCATAAAAGCAAAAACAAAAAGAAAAAAGAAATTAAGAAAGCCATCTCATTTACAATAGTCACGCAAGAAATATAAACATAGATGTTAAAGATCTGCACAATGAAAATTATAAATCTAATGAAAAAAATTAAAGTGGACACAAAAAAGTAAAACAACATTCATACGTATGGGTTGGAAGAATTAATATCATGAACATTACCATAGTGCTCAAAGTTATCTATAGATTCAATAAAATCTCTACCAAAATATTAGTGACATTCTTCACAAAATAGAAAGAACAATTCTAAAATTTGCATGAAACCACAAAAGATCTCAAATAACCAAAGCAATCTTGAAGGGGGAGGAAAAAAGAACAAAGCCACTACCTGACCTCAAAATAGCTACGAACCTATAGTAACCAAAGCAGCGTTGTACTGGCACGAAAATAGGACACATAGACCAATGAGACAGAATAGAGAACGCAGAAATAAATCCACATATTTAGAGTCAACTGATTTTTGACATTGCAGAAAGGAAAATCTCTTCTGTAACATTTTAAACTTTGTTCATTTATATTTCATTTTGCTTATTTTTTTCTGATCCTGCTTTTTTTTTTGTCTCTTACTGAGTGTATTAGTTTCCTAGGACTGTCACAACAAAGTACAACAAACTGGGTGGCTTAAAACAACAGAAATCTATTGTCTTACAGTTCTGGAGCCTGGAAGTATAATATTAACATGTAAGCAAGGTTGGTTCCTTCTAAATATTTTGAGGAAGAATGTGTTATGTGCCTTTCTTCTAGGTTCTGGTGATTTGCTGATGAACTTTGGTGTACCTTGGTTGTAGATGCATCACCCCAACCTTTGCCTTCATGTTTGGATGGTATCCTCTTTGTGTGCATGTCTGTTCCCTTCTTATGGCATTCTTGTTTTAAGGATACAGTCATATTGAGTTAGAGATCGACTCTATTCCAGTGTGACCCCATCTTTTTTTTTTTTTTAATTATTTTTTGAGACAGAGTTTTGCTCTTGTTGCCCAGACCGTAGTGCAGCGGCACGATCTTGGCTCGCTGCAACCTCTGCCTCCTTGGTTCAGGTAATTCTCCTGCCTCAGCCTCCGGAGTAACTGGAATTACAGGCATCCACCACCACGCCCAACTAATTTTTTGTGTTTTTAGTAGAGATGGGGGTTTCATCATGTTGGCCAGGCTGGTCTCAAACTGCTGGCCTCAGATGATCCACCCACCTCGGCCTCCCAAAGTGACGGGATTACAGGCATGAACCACTGTACCTGGCCGACTCCATTTTATCTTCATTATTTACATCTTCAGAAACCCTGTGTTCAAATAATGTCATATCCTGAGGTACTGGGTGTTATAACTTCAACATATATATATTGGGGAGACACAATTCAACCTATAATTCTATACTTTCCATTGCATTCTTTGTGCTGCTTCCAACTTGGCCATTCTTTCTGTGATCGTTTTATTTTTCTCTTCTACTTTTCTCCCCGAGCTCTGCCCTCATTTTTTTAGTCTTATTTGACTTTCTGCCCATTTCTTCCTTAAGTTCTTTTATCTCTTCTTGAGTTCTTGTTTTAGAAAGATATTATTTGCTTAGTAAATTTTGTGCTTTTGGTCATGATTTTATTTGAAACATGGTTTTTTTTCTAATGTGTGTTCCTCACCTACCATTGTTTACTACTATTTTGTAGTATTTATGTATAGCTCTGATATTAGTTCATTATTATTCATCCTTACATGAGGTCATGTCTTCCTCGAACAACTATTAGGAGGTTCGTGTGAGAGACAACTAAGGCAGTGTTTTGGTTTCATTAGCAGTCTTGCATTAAACTTCTTGTGACACTTGGATTGGGTTGTGTGTTTGACTTTGTTTTCCACATTTGGTAGAGATTAGCAACTGCAGAACATGACATTTCCATTTTTCTTCCATGTTGCCTAAAAGTTTGTTTATTGCATATAAAGTATGTATTTGTGTCTCTGCATTCAGCCCTGCTTCTTCTGCCATTTTGTAGTGTAAAGCATGTGTACAGAAACTCCCATAGCTAGACCCGACAGCATCTACCCATTGGTCTAAATTAGGTTGTGCTGCTTCTTGCTTGTTGACTGTGCTCCTGACTGTGGAGAATTCCTCCATCTACTGGTTTATCCTGAGAATTGCAACAAATTTCTCTGCATTTTTAGTAGAGATGGGGTTTCACCATGTTGGCCAGGCTGGTCTTGAACTCCTGACCTCAGGTGATCCACCCACCCTGGCTTCCCAAAGTGCTGGGATTACAGGCATGAGCCACCGCACCTAGCAAAAAGTCTTTTAACCTAGTGGAGAACCAGAAATAAATCCACATACTCAGAGTCAACTGTGTGTTTGACTTTGTTTTCTCATTTGGTAGAGATTAGCAACTGCAGAACATGACATTTCCATTTTTCTTCCAATTTCCCAAATTCCTCATGACTGTGTGAACACATGAAGTTATAATAAAATGGGGTTTGTCGATCTATCTTATATATCACATTACCTTACTGTAATGGTTCTAAAACTTTTATTCATGTACTAACATCTCTAAAATAAGACTATGTCTTATATTCAATGGAATCATACCATTGTTATCAGTATTTTGATATAGTTGTTGCCTGGGCATGCGGGAGCTTGCTCATAGCTGTTCATATTGTTACCACTTCAAAAGAATTATGCTCATCGTTGATGCTCTTTGCATTAAATTTAATTGATATGTGCAATATACCCAAATTGAACACACTGATTCATCACTGAAATGAAATGTTATTAAGTACACAGAAAGGTATGAAAATAGTATTTCAGGGCATAAATTTGATATTAGTAATGCACATATTCATTGTTGGAAGGACAACTGCATTTCCATATTTTCTTACAAAGCAACAACCAAACGCTTTATAGGGCCTAAGAAAGAATGGTTTGCACACGTAGGTGAGTCTCTATTATGATGTTCTATTATTAAGATCAATGCAAAATGATTGCCTAAGCAATGCAACTGAAGGCCGAAGAAATTGCAAAATTCTCCAGAATAGATTAAATAAATTTCGAGCCAGAGAGAGGCTATGTGACCCATTCAGGTTGGGTAGAAATATCATTAAGGCATCAAATATCAATTTGTTAGGAGCTTCCTGCTGTCATATTTGATGGCAAAATTTTACTGTACTAGACAGCTAAAGAGCTTCCATCCATCATAAATCACTTCCTTCTCTCCGTCTCTTTTTTTCCCCTCTCTCTCTCTTTCGTTTGAGATGTAAGCTCTTTCTCTTTTTTTTCCCAATCTAAGACATACTCTTTATTTTTCTTATGTGGGTCATGGCTCTTTCTCTTGAGCACATGTATCTTATAAGCTCTAACTGCTGAACTATCTTTTCCTTCCTGAAAATCTTCCTCTGGGTAAACAAGCAGAAAAATATTAGAATTTCACTCACCCATTTCCATTTATTTCCAAGGATTCTGGCATCATCTGAAGGCAAAATAAAAACTGGAATGCTTACCTGCATGTAGACTTCCCTTTTCTATTTTCAATTTTTTTAAGTAAGTGTTCTAGAATATCCCTGTCAATTGCCGTATCTCTTACTGTTTGCTTCTGGCTCTTATAAAGGCTATATCACACTTCAGCTCATGGAAAAGTTAACTACATCAGAAGATCTGCCAAAGGAGATAATCATCTTGGCCCCAGAAAAGCTGGAATGAGTCTCTGAGATTTTATGTCAATGTAAATCCAGGCCAAAATGAAATACTTTAAGATGAACTTAAAATATTTCATTGACCTTTCTGTGGAGGCTCTTATCTTTACCATACACATCTATATTAATATGATATAGCTTTTTGGGGTCCTTTCTGACTCACCTAGGATTCTAAAGGCACTTTACATACTACAGTAGAGTTCTGAGTGTTTTCAAAGTTACTAAAGTTTCCCACAGCTCAGTAGAATCATATTTTCTGAGTATTTTTTACCCATTCCCATCCATGTGAAGTTTCTCTTCTGGGCCTGGCATTATTTTCTTTTATTCTACTCAAGTCTTCACAAAACACACCTGCCTTTTGACTCTTGCTATCTGGGCTGTCAGCCTAAACCCACAATAGTGTGGAGCCTGTGAAAGATGGCTCAGTCTTTTGTACTGTAGGCATCCTTTCAAAAGGACTCTATAGGCAGAGTTAAGCAGACATACAAAATCTCCCTCCTTCTCACCCATTAATTTCAGTCACTTTCATAGTACAGAGAAAACCCTTTCACATTTTAGAAGTTGAATTTGCATAAATGTGCATAACATTTATGTTGCTGCCCTTTCCCTTCAACTATTTTCTGTTTCAATAATTCACCACCACCTGCCCTTTCATCCTGAAGATTTATATTTTGAAAATCACATGAAAGCAGTCATATGGTTCATTATTCTCATGGAAACATGCTTTCAGTGTATGATGGCTCTTTGCTCCTTATCTCTGGGCACAGAAAAATCTTCCCTATTTGTAGTGCTCTGTCCCATGCTCCATCTTCTTCTGCACATATTTTTCTTTTTTTAATTAAATTAATAAGAAAACCAAAATTTATTACCACATTTAAATGCACATAAGAAAGAACTCTCTATAGATGAACATTCTATATTTGTGTAACAGAAAAAAAAAAAGTAAATGAGAATGTTTCTAAAGTTTGTTGAAAGTTTTTCCCATGAAGCATAGAACAGGTAAAAAATTTATATGCCTTACTGAACTTCTAAAATTACCTAAACTTCTGATTTATCAAAGCACCACACTATCTCAGCGACTGTATTACATCCCCAAGTAAACTAATGACATGAAATTGTTAAGTCTTCCTGAACCTAATGGAAGGTCACAGTTGACAAGACATTGTGATGACCACAGCACCAATAAAATAAGTTCAACGAAATACAGCCAACTAAAAAAACAGGTGAGAGGTTTAATTTTTTAAGCTTTAAAATATTTGTTATTCTCACTATATACATCTACAGCATAGTGAAGAGATACAATAGAATAAAACAGGAAAAAATATCAACCTAATAAAACACCCAATGAAATAACTAAACTAAAAGCAAACAGTGCACAATGGGAATTGGGGCTGTCATTCCCCATAAAGTAATTCCAAGGCTCAATAAATATCAAAATGAAAAATCTGTCATTGAGGAAATTAGAAGAGAGCAAGAAGAGGAAGGTTGGTCTCATAGAAAGGAACAGAAACACTTTTTTTAAAAGAACTAAGGACAAAGACCTTACACCAGAGCCACAATAAATTTACTCCAATGGCACAAATGGGCTTTTACAAGACAAGATATGACTCATAACAAAAATGTTGCTTTCATGATGAGTTTTTTTAATAAAAAGAGAGGAAAAGAAAAAATAATTTAAGGATTTTTCTCAATAGTTTGGCAATCATTGGCTCAACATTCAAGTTTAAGAGTAAAGTTATTACAAAGCTGATTGGTTTTTTGCTGTGCATGAGAGAGGCTTGTTGATGTGTGAGTTTCAGCAAAGAGTTGTGGAGATTGGGTTGACTCTTTGAAAGACCGTCTAATACTAATATGCTTAAGTCTTACTACACCAGTCAGTTTCCTAGGGAGGAACCTTCCAATATCTTGCCTGTCGTGAAGAGAGGGGATGGCAGTGGACATAGAAGCTCGGATTTCAGACTTCTGGGAGCCAAAAGGGACCTCATCACTTAGTATTCTGACTTTATTTAGGTCTTGTGTTTCTGGCATGGCACTCCAACTCTTAGCTGAAATCTGAGATATCAATTTCTGCAAAGAGTTAACTTCTCTAGTTTTTTTTTGTCCCAGTGTGAAAGGAATGGTCTTGTGAGTGTACTGTGAGGATGAGGGGTGGCTGTTTGTTTTACTGACTTCTGGTAAATTTTTCTATTTCCAGTGCTGACTTGTATGCATAACTTTAGTCTTCTTCAATAAACTCCTCTAGACTTTTTTTTTTTTTGGCTTCCCTGTGTCATTCCTAAAAGCCAATACTCCCCCTCACACTACAACAAATACCAGGCATTTGAGTTTTAGTTTTTTCTGATCTCTTTAGTAATTTAAGACATCTATCCTCAATTCATCTTCTAAATATTATAGATCTTTACAATTTACTGTGATTGACTTCTTTTTTTCTTTTTTAAAAAACATTGAATTATACTTTTTCATTCCTTTGTTGTCAGTTTTATAGGAGTTGGGAAGGGAGCAGAAGTAAACATGTTTAACAAGAAGTTCCTAATAGTTTAATAAGACACAGATGTATGTTTTACAAAAACATTCGCAAAGGGGGTTCTCATGATAAATGAGGTTCACATCTTAGGAAGAAGGTGACAGGTCTCACAACAGTAACAGTGAATTTTATTCACAGGATGGTTCCGCAGAGCTATGGTAATTTATAAGAACTCACAGATGAGAGTCTGTAACAACCTATAGCATGCATAAGTTTGTGGGGTTGTCACTTGATACTCAGACATACAAGGGGCATGATAGTTATGGATTTACCATCGGCTTAAGACTCCTTGTATACAAACTTTATAGAACCCTAATTGCATCTCTTTCCCCAATTGTATACCTCTTTCCCCTAGTTGTACCCTCTTTGAGCTTTATTTCATTATTTATAAAATAAAGATACTTTTACCTACTTCATGGTGTAGTTATTAGCATTTAGTAAGATAATGCATGCAAAAATATTTAGCTCACTGGAGCTCAGTCAATGATAGTTAAGTTAAATATCCAGAAGTTCCTGGATTAAAGTCAAGTCCTAGAAAAAATCAGTTGGTTTGTTTCTGCTTCTATGTACAGTTTTTGGGACAGCTTATTCCATCTGTAAGCAGCTCTGATGACTGGAAACCTTATCTTTATGTCAAGCTTATTTTATTATCTCATTCATACCTTAAATGCCTAAGGTCAGCAGGGAACAGGATGGACCCTAACTTTGCCATTGTGGAACTTATAGTCAATGTTATTACTTTTTTTGTCCTGAATCTTTCTATATGATTATTTTACTCTTGTCTTAAGAATACATTTTAGAATTTTCTTTAGCATGGATCTGCTAATAGTGAAATCTGTGTTTATTTGCCCGAAAACGTTCCTAATTGTCTTGATTTTTCAAGAATTTTTTGAGAATAAGAATATTGTTTAAGAATGTTTTTGCTGCCTGGATTGGCAGTCATATTTTTTCAATAAGTTGAAAGTATCACTTGTTTTATGTTCTCTGTTGCTGTGGTTGAAAAATCAGTTGTTAGTCTAAACCTTGCTCTTTTGGGAAACTCTGTCCTTTTTTCTCTGACTACTTTCGAGGTATTCTCTTTACCTTTGGGTTTTCTTTAACTGTACCATGTGCAGTTGCAAATTTCTTTTTATTTATTTTTCTAGCACCAGAGGCATATCTCTGGCCTCAGGCACAAGGCTGCCACATATAGACACAGACTCCAGGCCTGTCAAGGCTGGTCCCTGCAGCTCCATTCTCCAATTTAGCCCCTAGTGCCTCATGTTGCAGCAACACAGGGTTCAAGTCCACACCTGAAGACCCAGGAAAAAGACCCATCTTCATTTGCTCAAGCCCCAGATCTTCCCCAGTCCCAGGCTAGTGCTTAGGGACTCAGCTCTAGGCCCATCCCTATGGACTCAGGCACCAGGCCTGTCCCAGTGAACACAGGGATCAGGCCCATCCTAGTACCAGGCTGACCACTGCAGACTCAGGCTCAGGGCCCATCTCAGCACCTGGTAAGCCCCTGTGAACTTAGGTGCCAGGCATCCACCTGGGGCCAAATCTGCCCAAAGACTCCAGCAGCAAGCCTCCCCACAGATCTCACCAGAGAGCCTGCTCCTGCCCAAAATCTCTGTATGAGCTGACTGATAAAGAGCTTTCCCAGACAAAACCCATCTGCAAATATTAGAATAAGTCTCTACTTTTTCAAATATACAGATATCAGTATAGGGCAATAAGAAACATGAAAAATCAATGAGAGATAGCATCACCAAAAGAATACTATAATTTCCAGTAGCTGACCCCAATAAAATGGAGATGCACAAAGTGCCTGATAAAGAATTTAAAATAATTGTGTGAAGGAGGTTCAGTGAACCTCAAGAAAATAGAGAGAAACAATTTAATTAAATCAGAAAAACAATAAATGACCAAAATGATAAATTTAACAGAGAGAATGAAATTAAAAAAACAAAACAAATTATGGAGTTAAAAAACACAATGAATAAAAATTTTTAAATGTAACAGAGAGAATTCACAATAGAATTGATAAAGCAGAAGAAATAAAATCTGTGAAGTTAAAGACAGGTTATTTGAAAATATACTATCAGAGAAAAAAATAGAAAATAATAAAAGGGAATGAAGAAATCTTACAGCATTTGTGGAATAGCATCAAAAGGGCAAATGTTTGAGATATAGGAGTTTAAGAAGGAGAAGAAAGGGACAAAAGGGTAGAACACTTACTTAAAAAAAATAGCAGAAAATTTTCCAAATTGGAGAAAATATAAATATCCAAGTACAGGAAAGTCAAAACCCTAAATTAGATTCAGTCCAAACAGGACTATCCTAAAACATATAACCAAACTGAAAATTCAAAGACAAAGACAGGCTTCTGAGAGCACAAGGGAATAGAAGCATATCACATGTAAGCAGAGCTTTAATAAAGCTAGCAGACTTCACAGCAGGAATTTGACAGGCGAGGAAAGAATAGTCTCACATAGTCAAAGTGCTAAAGGAAAAATACTGCAAACTGAGAATATTGTACCAGGCAATTCTCTCCTCCTGAAATGAAGGAGAAATGACAAACAAGAGCTGAGAGAGCTCATCATCACCAGAAGTCTAATAAGAAATGTTTAAGGGACTCCTCTAAGCTGAAAGAAAGAGGTACCAATTAATAACATGAAAACATATGAAAATATAAAACTCATCGTCAAAAGTAAGTACATAATCAAACTTAGAAAACTCTAATACTGAAATAATTTTGTGTAAATCACTTATTTCTTTAGTATAAAGGTTAAAAACAAAACTATTAAAATATGAACAACCACAATAATTTGTTAAGCGATGTACAACATGAAAAAGTATAGCTGGGTGTAGTGACTCACGCCTGTAATTCCAACACTTTGGGAGGCCAAGGCGGATGGATCACCTGAGGTCAGGAGTTCAAAACCAGCCTGACAAACATGGAGAAATCCATCTCTACTTAAAAAGAACAAAATACAAAAAATTAGCCAGGCATGGTGGCGCATGCCTGTAATCCCAGCTACTCTGGAGCGTGAGGCAGAAGAATCACTTGAACCTGGGAGGCAGAGGTTGCAGTGAGCCAAGATCATGCCATTGCACTCCAACCTGGAGAACAAGAGTGAAACTCCATCTCAAAAGAAAAAAAAAGTATAAATTGTAACTTTAAAAACATAAAATGGGGGGAAGTGAAATAAAAAGTTTGAGTGTTTTTTTAATATAATCAAAATTAAGTTGTTATCAGTTTAAAATAGGCTGTTATAACTATAAGGCTTATGGTAACCACAAAGCAGAAACTTATAGTAGATTCACAACAGATAAAAAAGTAGGAAATCAAAGCACAGAACTAGAGGAAATCACCTAATCAAAAAGAAAAACAGCAAGAAAGGAAGAAAGGAAGAAGGATCTATAAAACAATCAGAAAGAAGCAAAATGACAGTAGTAAATCCTTACCTATCAATAATTAGCTTTAATCCCACTACTGGGTATATATTCAAAGTATATGAAATCAGTGTGTTGAAAGATATCTGCACTCTCATGTTCATTGCAGCACTATTCACAGTTTCCGAGCTATGTAATCACCTTAAGTGTCTATCAACTGATGAATGGATAAGGAACATGTTGTATATGTACATAATGGAATGCTCTTCACCCTTAAACAAGAAGGAAATTCTATCATTTGCAACAACATGGATGAACCTAGAGGTCATCATGCTAAATGAAATAAGCCAGGCACAGAAAGACAAATACTGTATGATCTCACTTATATGTGGAATCTAAAAAAGTTAAACTCACAGAAGCAGAGAGTAGAATGGTGGTTATTAAGATGTGGATGGGGAGCAATTTAGGAAGATGTTGGTGAAAGGATCGAAAATTTCAATTAGATAGAAATAAGCTCAAGATATCTATTGTAAAACTTGGTGACTATAGTTAATGATAATGTATTTTAATCTTGAAAATCACTAAGAATACATTTTGTGTTCTCACCACAAAAAATAAGTTATGTAATGTAATGCATATGTTAATTAGTGTGATTTAGCTATTCTATAATGTATATATTTTAAAACATCATGTTGTCTAGGATAATATAATTTTGTTAATTTTTTTATTTTAAAAAAGAATGGTCATCATTTGAAGAGTCATGTTTTCAGGTTGAATCAAGATCCCAATAATTACTTGAAAGGTAAAGAAACATGACATAGTTTTGTATTAGTTCTTTATTGTTGCTGAATCAAATTACCACAAATTTACCTGCTTACACCACACAAATTTATTTTCTTATTATCTGAAGGTTAGATCTCTGACATTGGTTTCACTGGGCTAGAATCAAGGTATCAGGCAAAAATGCATTCCCTTCTGCAACCCCTAGGGAAGAATCTGTTTTCTTATTTTTTCCTGTATCTAGAGGCTACCTGAATTCTTCGGTCCATGACCCCTTCCTTCATCTTCAAAGCCAGCAGTGGTCTATTGAGTCCTTCTCATAACAGCTTACTCTGACTTTCCTTTCATCATCGCATCTCTTTCTGTGATTTCTTCTGCCTATCTCCTCCACTTTCAAGAACGCTTATAATTACACAAGGCTTCTCTCAATAACCCAGGATAATCTCTCTATCTTGAAGGCAGTTTATTAGCAACCTTAATTCCATTTGCAATCTTAATTCCCCTTTTCTGTATAATGTAATTGATTCTAGAGCTTAGGATGTGAACATCATTGGGAGGCCATTATTCTGTCTATCATGTGTCCTAAGGGTAAATTATTGAAAAAGAGACAGGCAAGGTATTATGGCCCCAGGAAAATGAACTGGGGTTCATAGTAGAGCTCTGGTTCTAGTGAGGAAATAGAATGTAGATTAGAATAAAAAGTGATACTTATTATGTGGGTTGGGAGTTCACAGAGGGAGTTAGGGAGCCATTTTTGTTGGGTGAGGATGACAAAAATACATGCTCATATCTGCGTATTTTGTATGCACTTAGGTGCTAGTTCCTGCTCAGTCCTGGCTCCATTGGCCCTGCCCCAAACTAAGCAAAGTGAAGTCGCTTGGCAGAAGGATGCTAAAAGACAAATGAAGTTTAGAAACAATTTTTTTGTTGTTGTCCACTCTTAAAGGCAAAAGTCATGTGTCATACAAAAATACTCCTTAGAGACCTGTGGCAATTTGAAAAGTGTACTTTCTATCCCATCCTTTGTGGTAGGGGTAGGAAAAGGAGGGCATGTTTCTTGCTTTATGCCTAACAGCCCTTTCTCTAAGCAGTGAGCTCTATTGGATTTTCCTGATGATTCCCACCAAAATAACTTCTAGTTAATGACCGTGACTCTACCTGCCACTATACAATGCTGCTTCTCAGAAATACAAAAGTGCTATCTTCACTTTGCCAACACCAACTGGACTCTTCTTTAGACACTGATGAATGCCGGAATTGGGCTAGAGTCTTTTCTTACTTGCTGGGATGCATTTTCTGAGGATTACTGGTATATTAGTCTGTTTTCACACTGCTTTAAAGAACTGCATGAGACTGGGTAATTTATAAAGGAAAAAGATTTAATTGACCCACAGTTCACCATGGCTGGGAAGGCCTCAGGAAACAATCATGGCAGAAGGCGAAGGGGAAGCAAGACACCTTCTTCACATGGCAGCAGGAAGGAGAATGAATGCAGGAGGAACTACCGAATGCTTATAAAACCATCAGACTTCACGAGAACTCACTCAGTATCACAAGAACAGCATGGGAGAAACCATCCCCATGATCCAATTAACTCCTTCTGGTCTCTTCCTTAACACATGCAGGATTGTGGCGGTTATGGGGATTATAATTCAAGATGAGATCTGGCCAGGGACACAAAGCCTAGTCATATCAACTGGCTTTTCCTGTTCAAAAATAAAGACCTACAACTTTTCCAATTCTCCCTGGCTTGCATGCTAGTACATTTGGTAGGCTTAATAACTGGTCGAATGGCCATTACCAGACAGACATTTCTACTTACAGTAAAGCAAGTCCTGTCTTAATAAATCTTTTTTTCTTTTCCTTACCAGTGATAAGAAGCTAAAAACAGTAACAAACATGTTGAATGTCAAATTATGGTTATGAAAGGTCTTATCAGGTCAAAACAATTGACTGATCTAACAAGATTAATTTAATAAAGATTTATGTAAGATTCTTCCCTTGCCCCACCCCTCCAAAAAAATCAAACCAACTAATAAAAGTACAAAGGTAGATTAAAATATGGTTTAGCTTTAGTTCATATAAAAAAGAGTCAAGGGCTTTGGTCAGCAGTGAACTCAGTTACACATAGCAGTTCATAGGCGCTTCCGAGAAAGCTCTGTCCTATTACTTTGCCTACATTACTCTATACTTGTCCTGTTACTCTAGCCTATGTTACCAGAACTGCGTCACCTAGCCTGAGGGAGGAAATGATACTCCTTCAGTCTTCATCAGTTTACAATGTGCTGTGTAGCGATTTATTTTGGGGCACCTCAATGTACAAGATTTCAGAGGAGCAAGACCTATAAACACTATCGACTAAGGAATTAGTGTCTATAGAAATTAGAGATGTTTCACCTAATGATTAAAGTTTCAGGAAGCCAGGATAACTCTTCAGATCTTAATAGTTCTGCATGGCCTCAAGCATCCAAAACTTGCAAGCGGGAACCTCAGAAAGATAAGTTTTTGCCACAATCTCTAGTAGTTAGGAATGTCTCAATCTAGATTGGGTTAACTCAAAAGACTGTGAGTGCTTTGGCATGAGAGAACTTTAAGCAAAGGTCAATGGCTGCTGACAGAGGGCCTAAGCTACAGATGGGAAGTTAATTAGATGACCCCGAATTCACTATAATTCTGCCAACTCTTCAGTGAATTTTTCGGGCAGTCTTAGCCTTAGTTGAAAATCTACAGTAGGCCAAGATGGTCATTTGAAACCCTCAACCTACCCCCAGTATGATCTTCCTTATGTGCCATAGCTAAGCACTTCTCCTCCCTCAGATACTCACCATCCTCTGTATCACTGACCCTCCACAGATATGCTCTAACGAGACATTCTTATACTACATGAAATGTAAATGTTTGTCTTTTAAGTTTTGTCTCTGGACTTCTTAGTCTCTGCCTCATATTCTCTAGGCACCGTTTTCACTCTAGCCCTTGGTATGGCAACTAATGCCTGCGAATGTAGCCTGAGAGCACTTCCGTTCAGCTCCACCAGGAATCTCTTGATTTCTGCCTCTTAGCACTTCTCACCACTGCCTCCACCACTGCCTCCCTAATGCCTGCCGAAACTTGTTCAGCTATTTTAATCTCTGGAAACCTGGAAGTAAGATGCAGTTAATATCGCATGAAGCATTCACCAATGGGAAACAGAATTTGCTTGATAAGTATTCTCCCTTTGCATCCCTTGAGTGAATAACTCTCAGGTGAATTATCATTGGCTCCTCAGATGTTTCCATGTGACTCGAGTTTCAGCTGTCTACAGTGGTAAAAAAAAACCTTAATAACACACCCTTGGATTATTTTTCCTCTGTTCCCTGTCCTCTACTTTCATTCTTTGTGATTGTTTTCTAAACTATAAACTATAAACTATAAACAATAAACTATATGCAAGTTGTTGTGTTAGATTTGACCTATTGAGGAAACGTAGACTAAAACAATTTATACTTATGAGAGATATTACCCATTTAAGAATTTCAGAAATTAGTGAACTGATGTAGAAATTTTCACTGCAAATTTAGTTGCTTATCTCTTTATAAGGCCAATTCAACTACATAGACAACATTTATGGATACAGTATTAGTAAGAAGTCAGTATTGACCTCTCTCCTTAGCTATGTTCTATCATAGGCTATAACCAAATGATATAAATGCAATTGTGAGCAATGGAACACTTTTTCTTGGCAGAATCTAAAAGCACATGACACAATCTCCCTTGGAAATACTTGTAGCACAGGAAGGAAAGTTCATGAAAGAGCCAAGAAATAAAGCTGATTTGAAGTTGAAAAGAAGCATCTCTTCAGGAAGTGACATACTCCTTGAATTTTCAAATGCAAAAGAAAAAAAAAAACTATTTGCTTTTCTTAAAAACTTCACATCATAAACCCTGAGTAATTTATGCAATTATAATATTCTACATCCAAAATGAGATTTCATAGCCCTTCATCCAAGAGAAACAAGCCTTGGAATAATTTTACTCTGAAGTCCCTAAATAACATAAAATGCAATTCACAGAATCACATTACTACTGGGAGAATCGATAATTTTTTTCAATAAATGAGTTTAACAAAAAGGATTTAATTTAATCTCCAAGTTTATGAGGGTAATGCTTGTTTTCTGCAACTATTACCATACTCATTTCAGGTTAACTGCATGAATAATATCATCTAAGCTGTTTCTAATGATTGATCTACATAATAAAAAACAAATTCCTACATACTCCAATCCTTGGAAGAAATTAAAGATCTTTGCCAGCGTTCGTCAAAGTCCCACAGTATGTACCATGAAATGCTCAGAACAGTCAGCTCTGGATTCTCATGAGAGCACACAGTTTGTACAAAACTCCAGCTGTCTGTAGTAGAGAAAGATACGGACAACAGGATTTTTCATTGTAACATTCTTATCTCACTATTCCCTTCCTGCAGGTCTTCTCATCACCCAGTGCTCTCAGGCTCTCTGGGTTGCTCTGGTCTTTCTATTTAACCTCTTATTGACTCCTCCTCTGCCTTCTTCCTCTTTCCCACCCGGCATTCTAACAGCACTCAGTTGTGCTGCATATTGTCCCTTACCAAGTGCTATTGTGTGGGAGGATCATCTGTTCAAAGGCACCAATTTCCTCCTTCCAACACACTTGCTAAGGAGAAATTAAGGAGAATGTCCATGATCCCCAAATCAACATTTCTGAAAAAGACACTGTTTTTTGGCAAAAAACAAAGTGTCAGAATTTCTGTGAAGTCTTCTGTTTAGAACTGTTCTGGCTGAGTCTGTGGTGTATCAACTGTAAAATGCACTTACATTTTTTGCCAGGTCTACTTCCTGTTTAAGAAGCTGTAAGAGTGCATGCAGCCCCTGGAGAAACTGCAAAGCATGAGGTTATAGATAGGAGAGCTGACAATTTCTATCATTTACTTCCTGACATCATAGCCTGTGGCTTTAGAAGAAAAGTGACTGCAATTTTCAAACATGCACCCACACACGCTCTCTCTTTCTTTTTCCTTCTGCTAAACATTAACCAAATCAAATACTCTCAGAGCAGAAATAAGAAAGCAAGTGCCAGGTCTCAAATATTGTGAAGACAAACCTATTTAACTTATTTGGCTTGAATAACTGTCCCATATTATCAAGAGCAAATAATCATTTCTCCTTCTGACAGATATAAAGTCTTGATATTTTGGGATTGTATTGTGTTTCTGTTTCCTTTAGGAGAAATTTCCTGCTCATAGGGATGGTCAGTGGCTTGGCAATCTCCAACTCACTTCTATTATTATAAAAAGGTAGAATTTGATTTTATATTTTATAATAAATCTTTCAGAAAACCACTGCTTGTTTTTCATTCATCATGGAATCAAAAGATATGAGGTACAGAAGAGACTCTCAGACTTATTACCCCTGTATGTTACAGCTGGAAAGACAGAGATCCAGAAAAATTACGTGACTTGCCTGAGCTCATGTAGCTAGATGTGGACCCTCAAGAAAACACATTTTGTATAGATCTCTGTGAATCTGATGTCATCTCTAGGAAAACAGACTGCCTTTCTTCTCAGTAAGAGATCATTGCAGAAGCACAGCATACGTTGTAACGACTGTCCATCCATCAGTGAAAGTCCCTGGCATTTGCATGCTTTCCTCCTTCAACCTTATCTTTAAATCATGTTTATGCCTGTATAGTATCTCTTCTTTAGGTATTTTATTGGGACATTGGAAGAGTAAGAATTGGCATTTAGATTTTGAGGTGTCCTCTATTGCCCCATACATTTCTTCCTAGAGATTTGAAGTAACTGTATGTGCTGGGAGATCCATCAGGATGTAGGGACAGAGAGCTGATTAAATCATCACCATAAAGTGCTACAGTCTAGTGGGGATTATCGACATGTAGGTAAATAATTTTAATCCAATGGGACAAGTACTTTAATAAAGATATACTTATTGATCCCATGGGAATCACAGTTCTCTGCCTAGTGGGACTTCTCCGTCTTTCTCATTCTGAAGAGTTGTCGTTATTGTGACTTAAACTAAATTCAAAGTTACTAAATAAAAGCCAGTCAGATTAAATTTTTAGGACATAGGTTTATTTTTTTTAAGGCTAGAGGACTTAGATTGTCAACCAGATAATCTTCTAAAAAGTCCTTCAAGATGCATTAATAAAAATTTTGGTTTTGTGAGTCTGGGGCCTAGGCAGTATTCCTGCCCTGTAACTAATGTAATATTAAATTACCAAATTTATTTCCCTTCTTTTTGTTTAATTTGTCACACATTTACATGAACAATTGCAGATCACGGAAAAATAATAAAAATGATTAAAGACTGAAAAATAATAGGACTAAAATAGTGTCCCAACTCACTTTCAATAAAATACTAAACAAAATACAAGTCAATGAAATTCAGGTAAATGTAAATGATCACTACCATCCAGATAATTTTAATCATGCAAAGTACTTTGCTTTGCTATTAGAATATCTCAATACATAAAATGTGATACAAATGGGTCTAATATGAAAACTTATATAAAAATCTCAAAAGATGCTGAAAAACCATCTGATAACTTTCAACATGGATTTCTTTCTTTTTTTTTTCTCATGTCAGATGGGTAATGTACAGATGTCATAACAAGATTTGAGGGAGGTGCATCTAACACCAAACAATAAAAACCCAATCATCATGTTTATGAATCACAAAAGGATCTCAATGTAAATTTTTTGAGGGGAAGACATGTTAGAAAACTAGGAATACATAGGTAATTCTTCAACATGATTTCTAAAAACATTTATCTTAGTGGTTACACATTAGAAGCATGTCTATCAAAATCAGAAACATGAAAATTACACACATTATTGCTATTACAATGTTATGGTAATAATTTTCTAGAAGTTATGGCTAATTCAGTAGGACATGAAACAAAAACAGAAGTCTAAGAGCTTTTCCATTGTAGCACTCACTACATTTGTAATTAAATAATGATTATATGGTCACTTGTCATCACCCTTGTAAAAACATATGAACGGGAACTAGGTCTGTATTATTTATTAAGGAATCGCAATGCCCAGAAAAATACCTTTTACAAGAAAATAAGAAATAGATATTTATTAGATGAATGAAGAACTTCAGGGTATGGCTTAGTAAGAAGGTTAGCAAATCCTCTCCCCAAAAGCAACTGTGAAGCTAAACAAAAATGACATAACAACTATGTCTGTGCTCATATATCTAGGCTCTACCAAAAGCATAGCCAATTGGAGAAGCATTTATTCTTAAAAACCTGTGGAACTGTGAAAGTTAGCGGGAGCTTAGGGCATTCTTTACTGGGACAACTCCAAAGCTCCTGCCAGCCTGATTGACATGGATGTTTTGTGAGAGTGGGACAGGCTGTGACAACTAGTAGTTTTGCTACCATGGTCATACCGGGCACACTTGATGTGGAGAGCTGCACCATGCCCGTGCAGCAATGTCAGTAAAAGTGATAATCGCGGCAGAGGACAGTGGAATGGACCAATGATTCTTCTAATCTGCGGTTTTTGTTGGGACAAACATAAGATTAGCTAAGGCTATACACATCCACGGCAGAAACCAAGATGGCCCAAGCCCTCTACATACTACTGGCCAACACTGAGGCTGCACACGCACAGAAGACATGCAAAAAAGCCCAGTGGAAAGAAAAGTCTGGAGAAAAATTGAAAACAGCCTGCAGTTTGTATGTGGTACTCTTTCCACACATAAATCCATCAATAGAAACCTTACTGGATTAAGCGTTTTGAGTATAGCCTCTGCCCCATCATTGGCTGACCACTATGCTACACAGAAAGAAAATGATCCCTCTTAAGTCCAACATAAAAACAATAACTTAAAAAAAAAAAAAAAGGGACAAGGACAAGCAGCCATTGGGAGGATCAGTTTTACAGATTTGGCCCATGCAAGCTACTCAACAAACAAACAAAACAACAAAAGCAAATGTCAGGAAAGAAAACCATGACCCAGAGTTGCTATATTATCAAAGTCTAATTTTCAATAAACAATGTTATGGGATATATGAAGAAATAAGACTCATATTCAAGGGAGGGAGAAAAAAAGCAGTCAGTAGAAACAGAATCTGAGGGTCTCATTTGTATCCTCTGCCTTTTCCAGCTTTTCTCAATCTGACCTTGGCAAACCAACCTTCCTTGGTTGGTAGAGTTAGTGTAGGAGAGAGAGGCACAGAGGAAAGGAGCAGGTTTCCATTCTTTGCTGCTTTGGGCCATGTCTCTGACCATGTCTGCTGTAAGGTTTCAGGCTCACTGGAAAGCCCTAGCTGCTAATAACAGATTTTTCTTTTGTCCTTCTGGCCCTGGAGATGGAAGGGCTGCCTGATGTTGCTACTCCTGGGTTTCCCCACTAACTCATTTGCTCCTTATCTCTTCTAATTCCTTTGTAGCAATCTTCCCCACATTCAATTCCTTCTCAATAGTCAACCAATCACTCATTGATAGACATTTGTGTCATTTCCAGTCTTTTCCTATCTAAAACATGCTTAAAGAATAGCCATGTGCAGGCATGTTTTTATTTTTTTTTTGCAAGAGTCTATTTGGGATAGATTCTTAGAATTGAGATTGTTGATTCAAAGAGCAAATGCATATGTCTAAGCAGCTTAAAGAGGCATTGTTGTCATCTTTCAAGCCACAAATATCTTCTTTAAATATGGTTTTCTTAAAAAGAAAGTAATTAAGAGAGCTTTTGAAATCCCAAGACAAGTGAATCTCTTTGGGAAAAAATTTAGTATTTGCTTATATACCTTATTTGCATATAAGGTATAGTATATAGATAAAACCCTTTGAAAGCACTCAAGAAACCTCCCAAAATGTGTTATTTCCCACTAAATTTCTCCCAAACCAGCTCTTACTTCTGAGCAGAGATATGCAGAACATCCATTTGATCTCTGGAATTCAACCCCCACCCACCAGGATAAGTGAGACAGAAAGCCAGAGGACAAGAGAGGGTAGGCTTGCCTCCTGATTTGCCCAGACCAGCGCGGCAGCTCTGGTGACACTGCCATACAGGATAAAAGAGGCAGACAGTTAGTTATTCTGGATGCAGGCAGGGAATAAAAAAAAGTTATTCCCACAGTACTAATTATTAATTCCTTCGGAAATGTTACCCCTAGAAAACATGGCCTGTGAAATGTCTTCAAACCTGATTGTCCAGAAGAAGTAACTTCTCATGCAGGTGGAGTGAAGAGAGGAGGGAGAAGCTTGCTCTTGATTCATCTTTAGTTAGAAGTGAGGTGGGTGCATGAGGAGAGATGGAAAGGCCATTTTTTGAAAGAAGCAGCCATGTGGGGCATTGCATATGCCTGGCACTGTATAATTAGGGATATAGCATCTCTTGATGCATACCGTATAATTGTTGCCTTGGCTAATCAGAGTCTCTGAACCCCATTTAAGATGGAAAGTGGAATACTGAGTGAATTCTTATGTCAGAAGTTGGGTAAGATAAGTCACGCCCTCTGATCCATTTAAAAATACTTAGCAGGTGATTCCAAAGACTGAGCTATGGAAGTCCTTAAGTTACTGATCCCAGGGGGATATGCAAAAATAGAGACAAGAATTAAGGAAGAAGCCAGCAGAATTGCCCTGATTCTCCAGAGATGTTTCTGCACAGGGCATGGCCACAACCCTGGGGACTGTAGTCTTCCCTGTATCCCAATTGGAGTTAAAAAGAGAAAGAACAAAAACTAGGGGCAGGGGAAAGAGATTTCGGTTTCTAGGGTTATGGCACAGAAGCAATACTAAAGCCTTCCTCTGTCCGTCCTCTTTTACTCCACCATAAGGATGAGTCCTAAATAAAAGTTTAATCCAGAGGCATTTGGGATCATAATTCTAGTGAAGGAAGCTTTCAAGGGGGAAAGGGTCTCTGTATGAACGTATCTGCTTTATTCAGTTCTTCTGTGGCACACTGTTATTTTCTTAACACTGTAGAATTCTAGTTATTTTGTTTCAGCACTTAAAGATGTCACTCCATTATGTTCATTATCTTTTCTTTGCCTTGGCAGCTCACCAATGCCTTCAAACAGATGCTTTTTGTATTTTATTTGGCTTTTCTTGTTTTCTTGGCAGGAGCATTACTCTATAGGAAGCTACTCCATCAGAATTGCAAGTCAAAGCCTCCACTCTCAATTATTGAAAATGTATATGTGTTAATATCTAGTATTATAAATCCCTGTTCCAGTTTTATTTTTCAAAATTTATAAACTATTACTGCCTATTTACCCACATGAACTTTAGAATCTCAGTATTGTACACTTCCCCATTACTAATTTTACCAAATGTGTAAACCTATTTGGAGACAACTTTTATGATATTGAGTAGTCTGTAACCAGAAGCATGGTATCTATTTTTATTAAATTGTCTATTTTTCTTTTGGAGCTTTATTTCAGTTGGTCCTGAATATTTCTAATTCAGTTTAGCCTGCATATTTCAATGGTTTATGTCAGTGGACTCTTTTTACCATTTTATGTTCTGCATTGTTGAACATTATGCAAAATCTTTAATGTTGTATATGCCATTTTAAACTCATTATCTTTGTAAATTTTTATTAGTACATTTTCTTTGGCTTTCTAGGCAAAGAGCACAGGGAAATCATAACTTTGTTGTGTCATTTTCAATAGTTACCCAACTTAATTATTTCCATGGCTTGTTTTTTTCTACAACTTTCAGAACAGTGTTAAACCATAGTGGTCACAGTGGTTATCCTCCTTCTACTCTTTAATGGGAATCCTCTGGGATTCTATGATAGTGTGTGCATGTTTTTCATGTTAAACAAATAAAATTACCATCCTATTTCTAAAAAAATTCTGTCCAGAACTAATATTAAATTACAGATGCTTCTTGAACAAGGCTGGGGTTAGGAATGCCGTCCCCCCATGCAGTCTCAAAATCACATATAACTTTTGACTCCCCTAAAACTTAACTACTAATAGCCTACTGTTGACTGTAAGTCTTACCAATAACATAGTCAATTAGAACATATTTTGTATGTTATATGTACTATATATTGTATTCTTGCAATAAAGTAAGCTAGAGAAAATAAAATGTTATTAAGAAAATTATAAGGAAGAGAAAATGTATTTACAATTCATTAAGGGGAAATGGATCATTATAAACATCTTCATTCTCATCAACTTTACATTGAGTAGGTTGAGGAGAAGGAAGAATAGGTGTTGGTCTTGCTCAAGAGTAGCAGGGGTGGAAGAAAATCTATGTATAAGTGAACTTGTACAGTTCAAACATGTAAATTGGGTAAATTGTATATGGATGAGTTCAAGGGTAACTTGCATATGGATATCTATTTAACATATATTTAAATATGAGTTTTACACAATGAGATGTCACCTCAAATCTGTCAGAATGGCTATTATACATACACACACACATCAAAGATAACAAGTGTTGGTGAGGATGTGGAGGAAAGGAAATCTTTGTACACTGTTGGTGAAAATGGAAATTGTTATAGCTCCTAAGGAAAACACTATGGAGGTTCCTCACAAAATTAAAAATAGAACCACCATACAATCCTGCAATCTCACTTCTGGGTATATATCCAAAGTTGCTGACATCAGGATTTCAAAAAAAATCTCCATTCCCATGTTTATTCCCACATTATTTAAAATAGCCAAGATATGGAAGCAGTCTAAATGTCCATCAACAGATGAATGGATAAAGAAAATGTGGTGTATAAATATATATATATACCCTATGATGCTATGGTCTGAATGTTTGTGTGCCCCAAAATTCATATATTGAAATCCTAACTCCCAAGGAGATGGTATTAGAAGGTGGGAAGTTTTGGAGGTCATCAAATCATGAAATCAGACTCCTTATAAGTAGGATTAGTGTTCCTATAAAAGAGACCCCAGAAAAATTCATCACCCTTCTGCTCCTGAGGTTACAATGAAAAGGTGACACTTATCAGACATCAGATTTGCTAAACTGTATGAATTAAATTCCCATTGTTTATAAGCCACACAGCCTATGGTATTTTGTTATAACAGTTCAAACAGACTGAGACAGTGATATAATTCACCCTTAAAAAAGAAGGAAATCCTGTTATTTACAACAACACAGATGAACCTGGAGGACATTATGCTAAGTGAAATTAGCCAGACCCAGAACAAATACTACATTATATCACTTATTTGATGAATCTAAAGTGGTCAAACTCATAGAAGCAGAGAGCAGAATGGTGGTCCCCAGGGGCTGGGAGGAGGGGGAAGTTAGGAGGTATTAGTCCAAGGATACAAGGTATTCCTTGTATGAGGTAAATAAGTCCTAGACATCTACTTGAAAAAGCATAATGTCTACAGTTAATACTGTATTGCATACTTTTGCTAAGAAGGTAAATTTTATGTTGTGTTCTTATCACATACACAAAAAACTGTTGCATAATTTTGTTTACAATACTAGATTGCAAAATTTTGCTAAAATGGTAAATTTTGTATTAAGTGTTCTGAGCACAATAATAATTAAGAGGACAGGAAGAAATTTTTGTAGGTGATGGATATGTTTGCAGATAAAAAGGATGCATTTCTAGTAAAATGTTTTTCAAATTTGACTGTGTATAAGAACCTCCTGGAAGTTTTGTTAAAACACAAATTACTGTTGATGCAGGATTTTTCTCAGTCACTTTCTCAGTTGGAGACCTCCAGCTGGCGACAGTCCTGCCTGGGCCTTGCTTGGGCCCAGGCTCACTGCATGAGATACCCCATCCACTCAGCCTGCTTGGCTGAGTCCAGCCTATACTCTGGCACAGATTCCACAGTTGCTGCAACTGCACACTCAGACCCTTGTGAGAGGGGGTGTGTGAGCAAGAGAGTGCAGGGTCCAGCTGGCCTCTCCAAGTACTGGCACACAAGTGGGCTCTGTGTGGTGCTTGTGGCTGAACCAGGCATGTCACAAGCCACTCCTATGGTGGACTCTGGTGTCCAGACAAGGAACACAGTGGCTCCCAGGTAGGAGTGCCCTTGACCCTGAAGCCCCAGAGGGGGTGTAACAGCATGATAATTAGTTCTTTTGGTCCCATGATCTGCAGCATGATGGACAATGGCATGTTAACAGCTCTGTCAGCCTCTTACCCCACTCCAGCTCATGGCTCCAGGGCTGGCTAAGCCCTACCACTGCTTCCTGTCATGTGGTACAGTTGCCCTCCATGGGTGAGGGCAGAGGGCCACAGTCGTTACAGCCTTCTGTGTACCCACATTCACTGGATCCCAAGTTCTTGTCCTGCGTCCAAGAAGAATGAGGTCATGGTGGCAATTGAAGAGTGAGGAGGGTGGAGAAGAATTTTATTGAGCAATGAAACAGCTTTCAGCAGAGAGGGAACATGTGGGTGGTCCCTCACCCAAAATCGGGAGGTTTCTCTCTCAGTGTGACTGGGCCCAGGGCTTTTATGGGCTCAGAATGGGGAGTACATGCTGATTGGTTTGTGAGTATGTGAAAAAGGTTAAAACAAAGGCACAACTCAAAGATGGGCATGACAGTGTAAAAAAAAAAAATTATGGAAGAGTAGGTATATGTAAAATAGGTAAAGCAATCAGAGGAAAGTGTACCAGATGAGAAGACAGTTTCCCAATTCAGGCTTGGCTTCGGGAATTTGGCTGCCTCCTACCACTATCACTGTGCTCCACTCCCACAGTTTCTGACTCAGTGATCTGGGATTACAACATGAGAAGTTGCATTCCATTTTTTTTTAATTAAATTTAATTTAATTTTAAGTTCTGGGATACATATGCAGGACATGCAGGTTTATTACATAGGTAAGCATGGGCCATGGTGGTTTGCTGTACCTATCAACCCATCACCTAGGTATTAAGCACCATATGCATTAGCTCTTTATCCTGATGCTCTCCCTTCCCTACCCTCCTCAACCCAAAAGGCTCCAGTATGTGTTGTCCCCTCCTTGTGTCCATGTGTTCTCATTGTTCAGTTCCCACTTACAAGTGAGAACATGCAGTGTTTGGTTTTCTGTTCCTGCATTAGTTTGCTGAAGATAATGGCTTCCAGCTCTATCCATGTTTCTGCCTAGAACCTGATCTCATTCCTTTTTATGGATGCATAGTATTCCATGGAGTATGTGAATTACATTTTCTTTATCCAGTCTATCTTTGTTGGGCATTTGAGTTAATTCCATGTCTGCTATTATGAATAGTGCTGCAATGAACATACACATGCATGTATCTTTATAATAGAATGATTTATATTCCTTTGGGTATCTACCCAGCAATGGGATTCCTGGGTCAAATGGTATTTCTGGTTCTAGGTCTTTGAGGAATTGTCATACTGTCTTCAACAATGGTTGAACTAATTTACATTCTCAGCAACAGTGTGACAGCATCACTATGAGAGATTGCATTTCTAACAAGTTTGTGGAGGTACTGATGCTGCTGGTGTGGGAGCAGTACTTTCAGAACCACTGTCTAGATTCTAAATATAAATTCTTAAGTTTAACTGAAGAATAAAATGAAAACCAAAAATCTAAATGTAAGAGCTAAACCTATAAAACTCCTAGAAGAAAACAGGGCTAAATCTTTGTAACATGCAAACTGCCAAAAAAAACATTAGCAGGTTGAGTTTTAAAAAAAAGTCCTCCAAGGATTGATCAACATTCTGTTTAAATAATTCATGCCATTCATTGATCAGATAAGAAAAGAAAACCATACAAACATATAATCATCCCATTAGATGTCACAAAAAATTGTTTGAAGCTTTCAAGAGAAAATGATAGGTGAGAATTTGGAGATAGCAAGTGGAAACTGTTTTGCCAACCAATTTGGTTATTCAAGAAAAAATAATCTAAGAGTTGAAGGAGAATACAGGCTCAAGGGACAAAGTGTGTGTGTGTGTGTGTGTGTCTGTGTGTGTGTGTGTGTGTGTGTGTGTGTGTGTTTTATGAGATATCCTTGAACACATTCCTAGGTTAATTTGGAAGTGGTCAGTAGATAGAGAAAATCCAAATATACTCGAGAAGCTATTGATGGAGTAATATTCTATAAGAAATGAAAGGGTCTCAGGAATGGAGCTTTGAACAACAGAGAGGCTTACTCAATGGGAAAGGGAGTAAGAAAGGGTGATTTCAGGTTGAGAAAACTCAAACTTGCTCACATTAATTTTTCCTATGAAAAATATGAAGTGAGAGGTGAAACCAGGTAAGAAAAATTTTGGAGGTTGAATTTGGCTGTTAGCAATTCAGTGGTGACCTTCAAGATGAGTTGTCATGGACTGATGATGGCCCAGAATTCAGTAAGCAAAGGAGTGACTGGGGAGAGGTTGAGGGAATGGTTGGGGGCCTGTGGGGCAGAGAGCAGGCAAGAATGTGGCAACAAGTGCAAATTTTTCTTTCAAAGATCAAGACTGAAAGGGGGATAGGAAAATAGAGCGACAGCTAGATTTCAAAAGAAAACTACTCAGATTTTAAAATAATTTATCAGTATTCAAGAACGCCATACAATGGGAGAGAAGATGTCATTAACTGACAAGTGATGCAATTTGTTGTTTTGTTTGTTAACGAGGCATCAGGCACTGAATTGTAAAGGCACAATAAACTACAAATTACCTGTCTCTCATCCAAAGGAAAGAAAAATTGGCACCAGGACTCCAGCAAGTATAGAAATGTAAAAGCTTAGGGTTTCTGAGCTTTCCATTCAAATCCAGATTGAATGCAGCTCTTCATTCTCCATAATAACCACCTCCGCTTAGCCCTGTTCTACAATCCATAAAATGGGCTTCTCTGAATAGACAAACTAAGGGGAAAAAACCAAAGAGAACAAAACAGACTTTTGAACGTTACATCTCGAAATTTCGATTTAGCAAGCAATCTGGCTAGCAGGCCCAAATGCAGCATTTTTCAACTTTCCACTAAAATGCCTGTGAAGACATAAGGGGGAAAAAAGACAACAATTTCATCAACTGGGAATGAAAATCAATCTATCACAAAGATCTTAGAGGGATATAATTGGATGACACAGTCCACACAGCCTTTTTTTTTATCAGAAATAGCACAAACCTGTTGGGTAACATTTTTTTGAAAAACAGAGGAAAATGTGTTTTCCCTCTCCCAGTGCCTGTTTCTTGATTGGAAAGTTCAAGGACAGTATCAGAAGATCTAAGCTGCCTTCTCTTTAGAGCTGGGGCTGATTTTTGAGCATCCGTTATGCTTTGTTTCTCTTCATCCTACACCTCTAACCTTTTCCCTAAACAATATAGTTCTAAAAGAATTCATTAGGTTTCATCAGTCTCTGAAAACAACAAGTTAAACATGTGACAAGAACTAATTACGATGAAGAAATCCCGGAGGTAGGTACCCAGAAGTAATTGAAAATTTTAATGTCTCTGATAAAAGGCCCATGCTAACATTGTTGAAAAACCAGCATGGAGTTACAAGATTGCCTCCTAGTCCCTCAGAGACATACTAGGTGGATTAATAATGCTAGGAGCCAGCATCTTAAAATGCTCTCTAGTTGTCTCTTTTAGAGAGGGTTCCTCCTGAATGCAAATCAAGCAGACGAGCAGTGGCAGCAGAATGTCAGGATTCTGAAATCTCACTGCCCTGCTAGTGCAGTGCCATAGGAAGAGGTGCCGTGAAAGACCTAAGCATTTTGGGGGACTTAAGAGGAAAGCTCTGCTGTGCTGTGTAGGCCATACTTAAGGGCTGCATAAAGAGGAATTATCAGAAGAGGGTGAAGGGAGAACCTAAGATGATGCTTCTACCTATGGAAGAGAAGGCTGGCTGGGGTAAAGAGGATGAGCATCTTGAATGGAAAACTTCAGATCTGAAATGGAAAATATCTCCCTGCAGCAAAAGAGGCAGTTTTGGTAAAATGCTGGGAACTACCCACAAAGCTCGGTTTGTGTCCTGCCTGTGTATCTGTTGTCACTACCATTCCCAGAGGCCATGGCCAATTGTGGCAGGTGCCTTGGCAATATTAATTAGTCATAGTGGTGGCATTGTAGATCTTGGAAAACAGTGGTTCAGCAGACTTGTCAGTGAGCCCAGTCAGGAATCAGACTGAGTAGTGCCCAGAAGCCTGGGAGCAGCCCATCTGCATAGGCATGTGGTGGGAGGTGCTTACTGCCTTGGTTGAGTAGTTGCAAATGTGGCTGTTGTCAGCTAGAGCAGTTCTGTCTGTCCCACTGGGAGATGGCTGCTCTCTTTTCTGGGACTGCCAGTGCTGCAAGCAAAGCTAAAGCTGGCTGATTACAGTCTCAACTCTTTTCTTGAGTTAGCTTTAGATTTTAACTTCAAATGCATGGCATGCTAAATACTAAAACTAGGATGCACAGAAAGGCACAAAGAAGCTGCATCTTTAGGAGGTCCCACCATTTGTCGCCTCTTCATTTGCCATGCCCATACCTGCCTTTGCAACCGCCATCACATTGGCTTCCCAGTGTTATTCTACAATGCTAAAAGGACATTAAGTCAAGAACTCCCCACCTGACCCACAGCGAACTGCCTTCTTTTCCAGCTTGAATCCTTCCGAATTAGGGTATCTTAATGGGACTCTTATAATAGGTTGTACTTTCTCAAGTAGGAAACTTGTGGGATGATCTGTGGTGTCTTTCATCAACTTCAACTTGTCTGCACTACAAATGCTAGAAACATTTTTAGGAGTTACTAATAAAGTAGGCTTCCGCTTTTCTCTTCTAGATGCTTTACACAGAGATATATAATTTTAGGCAAAAAGAATGACACAAAAACATGGTGATGTGAAAAGCATGGAGTCCTGGGGAATGATGAGTAATTTGATGTAGAGAGACTATAAGGTATACAGAGAATGGAGCAAAGAGGAAAGAAATTAGCATTAAGGGGTTCATTGAAATCGGGTAGTAAATAAACTTAAATGCTGTCTGCTAGTTTCCTGTTGCTGTTGTAACAAATCACCATACGCTGAGTGGCTTAAATAGCACAATTTATTATCTTACAATTCTGAAGGTCAGCAATCCAAAATAGATATTACAGGCTAAAACCAACGTATCAGCAGAGCTGCATTGCTTTTGGAGATTCTATGGGAGATCTGTTATCTTGCCTTTTCCAGTTTCTAGAGGCCATCTGCATTCCTTGACTTGCGGCCTCTACGTTTGTCTATGAAGTGCATAATTTCAGCCTCTGCTTCTGTCCACATCTCTCTCTGATCCTGTCCCTTCTGCCCTTGTCTTGTAAGAACCCCTGTGATTACATCAAGTCCATCCAAATAATCCAGGGTAATCCCCCATCTCAAGATCCTTAACTTAATCACCCCAGCAAAGTCCCTTTTGCTATATAAGGTAACATTTGCAGGTTCTAGGGATCAGGATGTTAATAAAAACAGTCAAATTCTGTAAAATATTTGAAGAGAAATATTCTGTGCCAAATATGAGTGACCATGGCCTGTGACACAGCCCTCAGGAAGTCCTGAGAACATGTGTCCAAGGTGGTTGGGTGCAGCTTGGTTTTATACATGTTAGGGAGACATGAGACTTCAATCAAATACATTTAAGAAATACATTGGTCCGGTTCAGAAAGGTGGGACAAACTGAAGCCAAGCCTGGGGGGAGCTTCCAGGTTATAGGTAGATTTTTTAATTTTCTGGTTGCCAATTGGTTGAGTTTACATAAAGACCTGGGATCAATAGAAAAAAATGTCTAGGTTAAGATAAAGGATCGTAGAGACTCAAGTTCTTAGTGTGCAGAGGAAGCCTTCAGGTAGCAGGCTTCAGAGGGAATAGATATAAGTACCTCTTATCAGACTTAAGATTTGTGTTGATGTTAATGCCAGAGAGGTATAATGAGGCATGTCTGACCTCTACTTCCTGTAATGGCCCAAGCCAGTCTTTCAGGTTAAATTTTAAAAGTGCCTGACTGAGGAGGCAGTCTATTCAGATGGTTGGAAGGCCTTATAATTTTATTTTTGTTTTACAAGGACTTAGGCATTTTGGGGGGCATGATTCAGCCTATCATATCATTCAAGAGCACTTAAACTGTATTACATCAGCCAGGGATTAAAATCTTAATGCCTACTAGGGCCAGGCAGGTAAAGAAAGTATCTTAGTCCATTTTGTGTTGCTATTAAAGAATACTTGAGGCTGGGTAATTTATAAAGAAGAAGGGTTTATTTGGCTCACAATTCTGGATGGCTGAAAAGTTTAGGATTGGGCATCTGCCTCTAGCAAAAGCCTCAGGCTGCTTTCACTCATGGCAGAAGGCAAAGAGGAGCCAATGTGTAAAGAAGTCACCTGGTAAGAGAGGAAATAAGAGAGAGAAGGAACCTCTAGGTTCTTTTTAACAATCAGCTCTCATGGGAACTCATAATATGAGAACTCACTCATCTCACCCATCCCCAGAGAGAGGATTAATCTATTCATGAGGGATCCACCCTCAGTGACACAAATACCTCCCATTAGATTCCACCTCCAACACTGGGATCAAATTTCAATGTAAGATTTGGTGGGACAAACCAACTGTTGGAAACAGATGCTCAGTGCCACAAAGAAAAATCAGCACTGAGACAAAAGATCTCTCAGCAAGCGATTTTTACATCCTGGACTGCAGGAAGGGTACCCTTGCTAGCCATCTTGCCACAAGAGTACAATGAACAAAGGAAAAGCAGACATATTTATCCTTTATGCACTTGGACTTGTCCTTACTGCTGTGTCTGATCTCTGTTGGTTGGATCCAGACCTCACAATCTAAACTAAAACCCGATTAGCTAATAACTTAAAACTTTGCTAAACAGGTAAGGGGCATAGGCTGCAAGCTGACACATGCCTGTGAGCATGTGCAGCACAGATATCTTGGTTAAAGTACAAGGACATAGAATATACTACATGCCCGTAAGCATGGCATGTTTAACAGCTACATAGGATAGGGCTTATCAAAGAGTTATTAGCACACTTATGATTTATTCTTTAACAAGAAAGGAAACTTTGAAAAGGAACTTTTACTTCCCACACCAACCATATACAAACTCTAACAAAAGTAAATAAAGCAGTCTGGTTATTAGCCAATAGGGAAAAGTGAAAACCCAAATTTTATGGCCTATCTAAAGGGAGTACCAGTTACTCAGTTCACAGTGTTACCAAAATAAAGGCAAACCAGCATTGCCTGATTACCTGATTCTTTTGGAGAAGCTAGGATCCAGATATTTATGTAAATTTTACCAGTTTTATAAACAATTTTACCAATCTCTACTGGACTCCTACAAGGATTTTCATGTTGGGAATGCCTTGTACTAAAACACCTCTGAAGACAGCACTGAAGGAAAGAGGCTAGAAATTAGAATGAATCAGAAAAAACTGTAACAGTGGATAAGAATGCAAACTATAGAGAATAAAATATTTTCAGAGCACATGCTCAACAAAGGACTAATGTCAAGAATATATATATTTTAAATTCTCCAAATTTAATAGTAAAAAAGTCAACAATCCAATTAGAAAATGGGCAAAAGGCATGAAAAGACATTTTATCAAAAAACAAATACAGAAGATACATAAGCACATGAAAAAAAAAAGATGTTCTGTTTTTAGCCATTAGGAAAATGCAAATTAAAACCACAGTAAGATACTACTATAGATCTGTCAGAATGGCTAAGATAGAAAAGAATGACTCCAGCCAAGATGGTCAACTAGAAGCAGCAGTAATCAGAGGCTCCCATTGGAAAGAACCAAAACAGCATGTGAATCTAGCACCTACAACCAAGTTATGCAGGTTCTGTCACCAGGACCAACTAGACAGATGGCATGACCCACAAAAAGGAAGGAAGAGCAGTGTTGTGCAGTGGCTCAGCTGAAAGTCACACAGGACAGGGGAGCTTCCACCCCTGAGCCAAGAGAGGTGGTGAGTGAGAGTGCTATCCAGCCTGGCAAACCATGCTTTTCTCATGGAACTCTATAACCCACAGATCAGAAAATCCCACTAGTGAGCCCACACCACTGGGGTCTAGAAAACCACAAAGTTGTGCAGATTCTCAACAGCCACCCAGCTAGAAATTGCCTAAGTCTGCTGAGTTCCTGGGGTGGGTAGGGGGTGGCTGCCTACTATCTAAGCCTTCTGAGCTCCTTGGGGAAAGGGCAGCCCCCAACAATGGGACTGCTTGTTGCCTAATACACTAAGCTCTCAGGGTGGGGGAAGAGTGGCAGCCATCTCTACAGCTCCAGGCTGTGCTTTTCCCTAGCTGGAGCCAGTGAGGCTGGAAGGCTTTGTCTTAAGAGGTATTCTCCACAGCCCAACACATGGGCTGTGGCAGGCTGCAGCCAGAGTGCCTTTTCAGGCCTGACCCTGACCCATCCCTCCTCACTGGGTGGGGCACAGGAACTCCAATAACTCCATCTGGGGGCTCAGGGACAGAACTCTGATAATCCTGGGCCTGAGTCCTTAGGGAGGAGTAGTTATCTTCTCCACAGACCAGCAGATTTAGTCTTTTCTCCTTCTAATTCTGAGGAATCCAGACAGCTCAGGTGAGTGAGTTTCCCCCCACTGTGGCACTCCCCCTCCACCAATGGGTCCTGCTCCCTGTGCCACCCAACTGGGTGAGACTCTGCAATAGAGGTTTTCAGACACCCTATACAGAAGCATTCCCACTGGCATCAGGTTGGTACCCTCGAGGTCAGACATCTCAGAGGAAGGAGGAGGCACCCATCTTTGCTGTTCTCCAGCCTCCTCAAGTGACATCTCCAACCTCAGGATGAACTAGATGAATAGGGCCTGAAGTGAACCCCCACAGCAGAACCACAAAATAGGGACCTGACCATTGAAAGAAAAGCAAACAGAAAGCAATGACAGCATCAACATAAAAAGTCCCCACAAAAATCTTATCCAAGGGTCAGAAGCCTTAAAGATTGAAACTAAAAAGGTCAGAGTGCCTCTTCTCCTCCAAATAATTACAACACCTCTCCAGCAAGGGCACAGAACTAGACTTAGGATAAGATGGATGAATTGGCAGAAGTAGGCTTCAGAAGGTGAGTAATAAACTCTGCTGAGCTAAAGAAGCACATTGATGGAGCTGAAAAACACAGCACAAGAACTTTGTGAAGCATACACAAGTAACAATAGCCAAATAGGTTAAGCAGAAGAAAGAATATTGAGTGTGAAGACCACCCTGCTGAAATAAGGCCGGCAGACAAGATTAGAGAAAAAAGAATGAAAAGGAACAAACAAAAGCGCTGAGAAATATGGGACTATAAAAAGACTGAACCTACAATTGACTAGAGTACCTGAAAGAGGAGAATGGAACCTAGCTGGAAAAACATACTTCAGGATATTATCATGGAGAACTTCCTCAACATAGCAAGACAGGCCAACATTCAAATTCAGGAAATACAGAGAACGCCACTAAGATATTCCATGAGAAGATTAACCCCAAGACAGAATCATCAGATTTTCCAAGGTCAAAATGAAGGAAGAAATGTTAAGGGCAGCCAAGGAGAAAGGCCAGGTTACCTACAAAGGGAAGCCCATCAGACTAACAGCAGTTCTCTCAGCAGAAACCGTACAAGCCAGAAGAGAGTAGGGGTCAATACTCAACATTCTTAAAAAAAAAAAAAAAGAATTTTCAACCCAGAATTTTATATCCAGTCAAACTAAGCTTCATAAGTGAAGGAGAAATAAAATTCTTCTCAGACAAGCAAATGCTCAGGGATTTCATCACCATCAGGCCCACCTTGCAAGAGCTCCTGAAGGAAGCATTAAATACAGAAAGGAAAAACCGGTACCAGCCACTGCAAAAACATACCAAAATATAAACATTAGAGATTAAAGTCATTATGAAGAAACTGCATCAACTAATGTGCAAAATAACCAGGTAGCATCATAATGACAGGATCAAATTCACACATAACAATGTTAACATTAAATGTAAGTGAATTAAATGCCCCAATAAAAAGACACAGATAGGCAAATTGGATAGCGTTAAGACCCATTAGTGTGCTGGCTTCAAGAGGCCTATATCATATGCCAAGACATACATAGGCTCAAAATAAAGGGAGGGAGGAAAATCTACCAAGCAAATGGAAAAAAAAAAAGAAACAGAGTTTGCAATCCTGGCCTCTGACAAAACAGACTTTAAATCAACAAAGATCAAAAAAGACAAAGAAGGGCATAATAGTATAGGGATCAATTCATAATAGTAAATGGATCAATTCAACAAGAAGAGCTAACTATCCTAAATATATAGTCACCCAATATAAGAGTGCCCAGATTTATAAAACAAATTAATTCTTAGAGACCTACAAAGAGGCTTAGACTCTCACACAATAATTGTGGGAGACTTTAACACCCTACTGTCAATATTAGACAGATCAATGAGACAAAAAATTAACAAGGATATTCACAAGAAATAACTAAGATCAGAGCAGAACTGAAGGAGATAGAGATACAAAAAACCCTTCAAAAAAAAAATCAATTAATCCAGGAACTGGTTTTTGAAAAAATTTACAAAATCAATAGACTGCCAGCTAGATTAATAAAGAAGAAAAGAAAGAAGAATCAAATAAACACAATAAAAAATGATAAAGGGGATATCACCACTGACCCCACAGAAATACAAACTACCATCAGAGAATACTATAAACACCTCTATGTAAAAAAACTAGAAAATCTAGAAGAAATGAATAAATTTCTGGACACATACACCCTCCCAAGACTAAAGCAGGAAGAAGTCAAATCCTTGAAAAGACCAATCTCAAGTTCTGAAATTCTGGCAGTAATTAATAGCCTACCAACCAAATAAATAAATAAATAAATCCCAGGACCAGACACATTTACAGCCGAATTCTACCAGAGGTACAAAGAGGAGCTGGTACCATTCCTTCTGAAACTATTCCAAACAATTGAAAAGGTGGGACTCCTGCCTAACTCATTTTATGAGGCCAGCATCATCCTGATTCCAAAATCTGACAGAGATGCAACAAAGAAAGAAAACTTCAGGCTGATACCCCTGATGAACATTGAAGCAAAAATCTTCAATAAAATACTGACAAACCGAATCCAGCAGCACCTCAAAAAGCTTATCCACCATGATCAAGTCAACTTCATCTCTGAGATAGAAGGCTAGGCTGGTTCAACATATGCAAATCAATAAATGTAATCCATCACATAGACAGATCCAATGATAAAAACCACACGATTATCTCAATAGATGCAGAAAAGGCCCTAGATAAAATTCAACATCATTTCATGTTAAAAACTCTCAACAAACTAGGTATTGATGGAACATATCTCAAAAAAAAACCCAGTTATTTATGATAAACCCACAACCATTATCATACTGAATAGGCAAAAGCTGGAAGCATTCCCTTTGAAAGCTGGCAGAAGACAAGGATGCCCTTTTTCACCACTCATATTCAACATAGTATTGGAAGTTCTAGCCAGAGCAATCACGCAAGTGAAAGAATAAGGGATATTCAGATAGAAAGACAGAAAGTCAAATTGTCTCTGTTTACAGATGAAATGATTCTATATTTAGAAAATCCCATTTTTTCAGCCCCAAAACTTTTTAAGCTGATAAGCAACTTTAGCAGTTTCAGGATACAAAATCAATGTGCAAAAACCAGAAGCATTTCTATACACTAACAATAGACAGGCAGAGAGCCAAATCGTGAATGAACTCCCATTCACAAATGCTACAAAGAGAATAAAATACCTAGGAATACAGTTAACAGTGACATGAAGGACCTCTTCAAGGAGAACTACAAATAACCGCTCAAGGAAATAAGAGAGGACACAAACAAATGGAATACATTCCATCCTCATGAATAGAAAGTCAATATTGTGAAAATGGCCATACTGCCCAAAGTAATTTAATGATACAATGCTATTGCCATCAAATTACCCCTGACATTCTTTGAGGAATTTTAAAAAACAACTTCATATGGAACTAAAAAAGAGCCCATAAATTTAAATTTCATATGGAACCATAAAAAAAAGTGCCGGGAGCCATGGCTCATGCATGTAATCCCAGCACTTTGGTAGGCCAGGGTGGGCAGATCACAAGGTCAAGAGATCAAGACCATCGTGGTCAACATTGTGAAACCCTGTTTCTATTAAAAATACAAAAATTTAGCCAGGTGTGGTGGCATGCACCTATAGTCCCAGCTACTTGGGAGGCTGATTCAGGGGAATTGCTTGAACCCAGGTGGCAGAGGTCACAGTGAGCCAAGATCTCACCACTGCACTCCAGCTGGGTGACAGAGCAAGACTCCATCAAAGAAAAAACCTGTATAGTCAAGACAATCCTAACCAAAAAGAACAAAGCTGGAGGCATCATGCTACCTGACTTCAAACTATTCTACAAGGCTACAGTAACCAAAACAGCATGGTACTGGTACCAAAACAGACATATGGACCAATGGAACAGAACAGAAACCTCAGAAATAACACCGCACATCTACAACTATCCGATCTTCAACAAACCTGACAAAAACAAGCAACGGGGAAAGGATTCTCTATTTAATAAATGGTGCTGAGAAAACTGGCTAGTTGTATGCAGAAAATTTAAACTGGATCCCTTCCTTATACCTTATGACAAAAACCACATGATTATCTCAATAGATGCAGAAAAGGCTTTGATAAAATTCAACACCCCTTCATACTAAAAACACTAATAAAACTAGGTATTGATGGAACATATCTCAAAATAATAAGAGCTATTTTTGACAAACCCATAGCCAATATCATACTGAATGGGCAAAAGCTGAAAGCATTCCCTTTGAAAACTGGCACAAGCCAAGGATGCACTCTCTAACCACTCATATTCAACATCGTATTGGAAGTTCCAGCCAGGGCAATCAGGTATGAGAAAGAAATAAATGATATTTGAATAGGAAGAGAGGAAGTCAAATAGTCTCTGTTTGCAGATGACATGATTGCATTTTTAGAGAGTCCCATTGTCTCGGCCCAAAAACTCCTTAAGCTGAAAAGCAAATTCAGCAGTCTCAGGATACAAAATCAATGTGCAAAAATCACAAGCATTCCTATATACCAATAATAGACAAACAGCCAAATCTTGAGTGAACTCCCATTCACAATTGCTACAAAGAAACTAAAATACCTAGGAATACAACTTACAAGGGATGTTAAGGACCTCTTTAAGGAAAACAAACCACTTCTCAAGCAAATAAGATAAGACACAAACAAATCAAACAAACATTCCATGCTCATAGATAGGAAGAATCAATATTATGAAAATGGCCATACTGCTCAAAGTAATTTATAGATTCAGTGCTATTCCCATTAAGCTACTATTGACTTTTTTCAGAGAACTAAAAAATAAAATTTCATATGGAACCAAAAAAGAGCCTGTATAGCCAAAACAATCCTAAGCCAAAAGTACAAAGCTGGAAGCATCATGCTACCTGACTTCAAACTATACTACAAGGTCACCATAACCAAAACAGCATGGTAGTGGTACCAAAACAGATATATAGACTAATGTAACAGAACAGAGGCCTCAAAAATAACATCACACATCTACAACCATTTGATCTTCAGCAAACCTGACAAAAACGAGCAATGGGGAAAGGATTCCCTATTTAATAAATGGTGTTGGGAAAACTGGCTAGCCATATGCAGAAAGCTGAAACTGGATCCCTTCCTTACACCTTATACAAAAAGTAACTCAAGATGGATTAAAGATTTAAACATAAGACCTAAAGCCATAAAAACCCTAGAAGAAAACCTAGGCAATACCATTCAGGATATAGACATGGGCAAAGACTTCATGACTAAAACACCAAAAGCAACAGCAATGAAAGCCAAAATGGACAAATGGGATCTAATTAAGCTAAAGAGCTTCTGCACAGCAAAAGAAACTATCATCAGAGTGAACAGGCAACCTACAGAATGAGAGAAAATTTTTGCAATCTACTCATTTGACAAAGGGCTAATATCCAGAATCTACAAGGGATTTAAACAAATTTACGAGAAAAAACAACCCCATCAAAAAGTGGGTGAAGGATATCAACAGACACTTCTCAAAATAAGACATTTATGTGACTAAGAAACATGAAAAAAAGCTCACCATCACTGGACATTAGAGAAATGCAAATCAAAACCACAATGAGCTACCATCTCACACCAGTTAAAGTGGCAATTATCAAAAAGTCAGAAAACAACAGATGCTGGAGACGATGTAGAGAAATAGGAATGCTTTTACACTGTTGGCAGGAGTGTATATTAGCTCAACCATTGTGGAAGACAGTATGGTGATTCCTCAAGGATCTAGAACCAGAAATACCATTTGACCCAGCAATCCCTTTACTGGGTATATACCCTAAGGAATATAAATCATTCTACTATGAAGACACATGAACATGTATGTTTATTGCAGAACTATTCCCAATAGCAAAGACTTGGAACAAGCCCAAATGCTCATCAGTGATAGACTGGAAAAGGAAATATGGCACATATACACCAGGGAAAACTATTCAGTCATAATAAAAGAATGAGTTTGTGTCCTTTGGAGAGACATGGATGAACCTGGAAACCATCATTCTCAGCAAACTAACACAGGAACAGAACATGTTCTCACTCATAAGTAAAAGTTGAAGAATGAGAACACATGGACATAGGGAGGGGAACATCACACACCAGGGCCTGTTGGGGGTTGGGGGGAAGGGGAGGGAGAGCATTAGAACAAACACCTAATGCATACGGGGCTTAAAATCTAGATGATGGGTTGAGAGGTGCAGCAAACCACCATGGCACATGTATACTCATATAATACGCCTACATGTTCTGTGCATGTATCCTGGAACCTGAAGTAAAATTAAACAGTAAAAAAAAAAATTTTTACATTTAAAATTTTAGTACCCTCTGATGAAAATATAATTCTGGAATATATTTCTACGCACATTATGCAGATTCTGCAAGTATTTGTTAAACTGAATTAAAGCCTCCAAACCTAAAATTTTTTACTTTTGTGAGTACAATTTCAAAGTTTTTCTAAGTCTCTAAGAACTCAGTCATACACACAAACATACAGAAAATATTGATTTAATCAGGCAAGATGTGGCCTCAGGCAGGCAAAACTCAATTTATTTTTGAAAAGTTTTCTAATTCTTTCCAATATTTCAATATTCTTTTGAATTTTCTACTTTTGTATTTTGTTTTTTGCTTCCATGTTTGCAGTATAAATGAAAAGTAACATACAACATATTTTTGAACTCTTCCAAGAAGCTTTGGATAGAGAATCTGGAGAGTATTTTGACATTTTCTTTGAGTGTAGACATATTTGAAATTTTTCAAATTAAAGAAACATAGAAATAAAAATATTCTATTAAAAAACCTGTACAGAAATATTTATAGCTGCTTTATTCATAATAGACAAAAATTAGAAACAACCCAGATATTCTTCAATGGACACATGGTTAAACAAACTTTGGTACATCAACACTACAGAATACTACTCAGCAGTTAAAAACAAATGAAGTGTAGATGCATGAAACAACCTAGATAAATCACCAGAGAATTATGATGAGTGGGGGGAAAAATGCTAATCTCAAAAGGTCATATTTCAAATATTTTTAAAATGACAAAATTATAGAAGTAGGTAACAAATTAGTGGTTGCCAAGGTTAAGGAGGGCAACCTAAGAACCTTCCTGTGGCTCTTAAAGGGCAACCTAAAGATTCTTTGTGGCAAGGAGAATGGTTTGTGTCTTGACTCTAAAGATATCCTGGTTGTGATACTATACCATGGTTTTCAAGATGTTTTACCACTAGGGAAACTGGATAAAAGGTACATGGGATCTCTCAGTATTGGTTCATACAGCTACATGTGAATCTACTATTACTTTCAAATAGAAACTTAAAAACTAAACTAAGAAAATCAACTGGAATAGTAAAGGAGAATAATGAAAAAGCCTCAACCACGATGGGGTCAGTATCAATGGAGAAAGAATAGATTCAAAACATATTCAGAAGGAATAATCCACAGAATTGATGTTGCATGTGAGTTCTGCAGCCTTTATGAAGGAATGAGCCCAGAGAGGGGTGAGAGTCCCAAGGGAGCCTGCGCAGAAACAGATACCTACAGATCTGAACACAAAACCCTGGGAACTCTGATACTTCACCTCCTGAAACACAGAGAGGAAGGTCTGGAAAACAGCATTAGAGTGGTAAGAAGAAAACCAATTAAAAAAGGAAAAAATGCCACAGCAACTCAGAATCTGAAGGAAGGAGTGCTAGGAATGTAGAAATAGTTCTCCAGAGAAGAAAACCCTTCCCCAGCTGAAAAATGCTGTATTTAATTCATCTAAAATGCTGTCAACTGGAAGATGTACTTTTATATACCACAAAGGCAGAAAAACAAAACAAAAATCTGCCCATTGAACCAGAACACAGTGATTCAGCTCTTAGAATTTTTACACTTACTAAATGAGCTCTTTCAAACTTATTAGACAGACTTTTTAATCACATACCACTTAGGTATTTTTCTAATAAGAGTACCCTATGCTTATTGTTAAAAAACAAACATTTTAAAAATCCTGATAAAAGTATGGTGAAGAAAACTAAAACAGCTCATTCTTCTAGAGTAGAGTTTCTTAATCTCAGCAGTATTGACATTTTGGGATAGTTTATTCTTTGCCATCCTGTAGGGTCCATCCTGTGCATGGCAGGATAATAAGGAATATCACTGATCTGTACCCATTAGATGCCAGTAGCATTCTATTCCATTCCACTCATGACATCCAAAACCTGTCTTCAGAAGACATTGTCAAATGTCCCCTGACAGAAAAAAAAATTATCTCAGTTGAGAATCAATGTTTTAGAATACAGAAGGCATTGCTATTTGCAGTTTGGTCACTTATTACTGGATTTTATGTTTTAATGATGTAGATTGTAAATTCTATGCTCAGTTCAGCCTCCTGCCTTTATTCCCTCACAGCACATCAGAAACATCTATATTCTTACGGACACATCATGGCTTACTGAGCCATCCCCCAGTGTTGGAAATTAAGGTTGTTCCCAATTTTACATCATTATAAATAATGTCATGACGACCACTGTGCATATAAATCATTTTCTGTAATTCTGATGATTTCTCTAGAACACATATCTCATAATAGAATTAACAAACCAAATAGTACTGAGATGTCTTTAAATTACAGGAGTGGGATGTGTAGGTAGAACACAGCGGCTAGGAACACAGTATCCATTACATGAATCAATGCCTTTCCAAATATGCTCCTGAAGACAAATGACATTCCTTAAGCTAAAATTAAAAAAACAACAAATAAGCCTTTGTCTAATTAATCAAAACTTAAATGGATAGAACTTCTAAATTTTAATTTTTACATCCAGTAAATATCTCTTGATCTTAGGAAACTGCCTCTGCTTGCTGCCAATGAGACCTAGCAAACATTAAATGAACAATTACAAAACCAGTATTCTTGGGGGCATAGGGAATGTATTTTCATTAAATAAATACACACACATTTTGTCAATCATGACCTCAAATTTACCAAATCTAAAGTATCCTCTACGAGTATCCTGACTTCTAGGTGATGCGGTTTCAGCATCCAAACAATTTAGAAATTACCCATATGAATCTTTTGATTTGACATTCATTTTATTAAGATAATGGTATATACTCATCCAAACATGGCTATGTTGCACCAGAAAGAAGCCAACATGAAAAAGAGACCATGGGGAAAGTCAAATACAATGCAAGGAGCTCTTGCACTGGTTGATGGAACAATCAAATGTAAATGCTGCCATCATGTGATCATCATCAAGTGCTGCCAATGGATGAAAATAAATCACATTTCTAATATGCATTTGGTCTTGAATGCAAAAATGAGATAGAATAGAATCATACATTGCATATAGTGAAGGTAGGTATTGTTTTTGAAACCTTTTCTCAAATATATGAGATATATATTCACATATATATACAAATATATATATGTACTGTGAGAAGATTAAACTTTGTTTTCCTTACTGTGGGTTTCAGTTGAAAATGTTTCAAAGTCACTGCTCTAGAAGGCAAGAGATGGTTATGTCCATCTACGTTCTTCAAGAAACAGAAAACAAGATAGAGTTAAATATGCAGAATCTTTTTTTTAAGAAAGAACTGTGAAGGAGAAGGAGAGAGGAGAAGGCAGAAGGAGCCATCAAACTGCAAAGTGGGCCTAACACCTGAAAGAGGGGAGAAAAGGAAGGCAGGTTGGACAAAAGGAGCCCCAGACTGTAGTGCAGCTCTAAGATAGCCTTGGCTAATCAGATGGGAACCCCAGGTTGTTTAAAGAAGTCTGGTGTTGGGAAGAAATAGTCCAGCAAAAATTATACCCCCAGCCTGGGAGGGTGTAATGTGCCTGGACATGAAAGCCAGTAAGTGCCTAGATATGAAAGCCAGGGAAGACCCTGAAGTGCAGCCTTCGAGCCTGTCTGTCACCTACACTTCTTGCAGGATGTTCTTCAGAAGGGAGATCTTTGGCTGCCACGTGAAGGTAAAAGGGAGAAATTGTCTCCATATCTTAATCTTTCTCTGTGATATTTGCATGTACTACAGGTAAAATAATGTATTCTGAAGAAAGACTCCTTGGGTTCAAATCCTAGCTCTAAAGCCAGAACTCGAGTGAGACAAGGGAGGCCTCTAGGGCAGCCAATTTAAAGAGGCACTTATTCCCTGAGGAGCACTTGCATAACTCTGGGAGTGAGACGTCACCAATATTGCAACCCAGGCATCATTAAAAGGTGGAAAAGCAATAGATGTTGGCACAGATGCAGTGAAAAGGGAATGCATACACACTGCTGGTGGGAATGTAAATTAGTACAGCCTCTACAAAAAACAATATGGAAATTTCTCAAAGAACTGAAAGTAGATCTACCAATCCCACTACTGGGTATCTAATCCCCCCAGAAGGAATTATTATATCAAAAAGATACCTGCACACGTATGTACTGAAGCACATTTCACAATTGCAAAGTTATGAAACTGACCTAGGTGTCCACTATCCAGTGAGTGGATAAAGAAAATGTGGTATATGCATATACCATGGAACACTACTCAGCCATAAGAAGAATGAAATGATGTCTTTTTCAGCAACTTGGATGGAACTGGAGGCCATTATTCTAAGTGAAGTAATTCACATGTGGAAAACCAAATACCATGTATTCTCACTCACAAGGGGAGCTAAGCTATGGATATTCAAAGGCATACAGAATAGTATAATGGACATTGGAGACTCAGAAGAGGGGAGGGTGGGAAGAAGATGAGGGATGAAAAACTACCTATTGTATACAATGTCCACTCTTCAGGTGACAGGCACACTAAAATCACAGACTTTACCAATATAAAATTCATCCATGTAACCAAAAACCATTTGTATCCCTTAAGCTATTGTAGTTAAAAAAAAAATATTGTAGCTCAGGAATTTCACCCTGGATCCAGACTTGCCTATCTGGGTCATGTGACTTTGGATCAGTTATTCACCTCTGTTTCCTCATCTGTAAATGGGGAATATGAGAAAAATAGACCTTACCACAAGACCAATGTGACAATTAGGTGAGTTAATAACCATGGATACTCAGGACAATGTTTGCCACATATGAATGACTACGTGAGGTTGACTGCTGATGTTATCATCAGTTTTATAGTTATATTTAAAATTCAGACTTTCAGGCACCATTCCCCCTACCCAAACATTTTTGATCCAGCAGGTCTGGGAGGGGGTGGAAGAATCTGTCTTTGCAACATGCTCCCTTAGTTATTCCCATGCATGCTCCAGTCTGAGAATCACTGTCCAGCCTCTCCTTGCTGAACGCTTTGTTTTTACCACTCAGCCACTTGCTGCTCATCTATCCAAACATTTTTCCAAGTACCACAACACAGGCAATGAAGCCAAATTTTGCCAGGTACACTTCCAATGCAAAGAACCTTGTGTGTGTCCAGTCTAATCATGACATGATCTTGACTGAACCAAAGTCACTTCATTCCTTGGTGAGACAGCCACGAGAAGTGAAAAGTTGATGGCCTAGTGTCCTGTTCCAGCAGGCATGCCCAAGTTCTGCCTCACTGTGCTCCCATTTGAACTGAACTCTTCTGTCTTCTTCTTCTCATATATTTCTCACCCTCCCCATCTGATTCTGTTCTTCTTCTCATATATTTCTCACCCTCCCCATCTGATTCTGAGGCCTCCTTGAGAATGTAATCACTCAGCTATTCATGGTGCTCTGGATCACATCAAAGACCAGTTTTGTGAGCTTCACATTTCTTTCACACATAGAGATCATGATGCATGGCTGTGAACACCTCCAAGCTGACTGGCACTGGGCCCCAAACATGCATTGACCTACAGCTTTGAAGTCTATCATTCTGAAAGCGCAGCCTAGGAGAAGCATACAGGTGCAATTTCAATAGGGGATTGTGGGGGACAATAGCTTCTGATTGGGATAAGATCCCACCCATGTCAGAAATCAGCTGTGGCATAATCAACAACTTTGTATTAAATGACAGCACCACTCAACAGTTACCTTATATTCTGAAGGAATCAGTTTAATGTGGAAAACACAGCCAGAAAGCTAAAGAAATTGAAATGTTCTGCCTGATTCTCAAAGAGGGGCTGGTCAGAATAAAAAGCCATTGTTCCAGACACAACCTGAGGAGGAAGTTGCAGGGACAGGAAATGCATCTCAACCTGGCCATCAGTTGGAACTGCCCTTCTGCATTCAGTCCTGTCATGGAGTGTCCAGTATGACCTGGCGCTTCACCCAACTCAGCTGGGTGGCACTGGCCATGATAGGCAGTGCTGCTGCTATCACTAGCAGTTGTTACTATGATTTATTGAGTATTGACTAAATGCTAGGCACAACATTTTACCAACATATTGTTTCATTTAACCACCATGACAACCCTATGAGATGGGTATTATTATCTACATAGATGTAGTTGCTGAGGCACCGAGACAGGCTAACTAACATGCCCCAAATCACAAAGTTAGAAAATAGAGAGGGTCAAGGTCTATGTCCAACTCCATCTGGCTCCAGAAACACTATTCTGTTTTAAGGAGATGCCTTTGAACAAAATAGAACCAAAATAGCTGTTTCTTATAAATTTCAATATGTAGCTGGAGAAAGCATCAAACATGTAAGATACAAATTGGAAGTGTGGAGTCAGTGTTGAAAAGGTCAGAGCACAAATTCTGCAGAAGTAGAGAGAGCATCAAAGTGAGTGAATAGTTTGTACAGGTAGGAGTAGGTTAGAAAGGGTGTCTTGTTGCTGATTCATCTTGTTATCTAAGCAGGACTGGGAAGACTATAAGACCTGGGACTTGAAACTAAACCCATCTCAAAGAGTGGTGGGTTCCAGGAGCCAGATTCAAGTGGGTATTAGCAGACAGTGTATGACCTTTGAATGGATGGATTTATGCAGTGTCTTCCCCAAGAGATGCAATACAAGGAAGCAGGGTGTGCAGGTAGACAGGGCAGCCTGCGGAAGTTGATAGCAATTGGATGTTCTTGGATGGTGGACCACAGGGATGATCCACCAGGGGAGTTGAGAAGCACTGTAATAATTGAATCTTAAATATGTGCCAGGTCCTATTCTAAGCAATACATGCTTTACCTTCTTTACATTTCACCGCAACCTCTATGATGTAGGTTACTATATAACTCTATTTTACAGATGAGAAGACTGAGGCTCAGAGACAGGAACTAACTTTCCCAAGTTCGTGCAGCTAAGAAGTGGTGAAACGAGGATCCTACCAAATATCTTGTTTGATATCGAATATCTTGTTTGAATCCTCATTTCATCACTGAGGTGAAAATGATCTAATTTTGTCCTCAGATTTCTATTAAGTCAAATGATCTAATTATTGTCCTCAGAATTATATTAAGTCAAATGATCTAATTATTGTCCTCAGATTTCTATCAAGTCCTTGATTCAGGTTTATTTTGGTGCATATCCCAGCTGTTGGGAGGGTTTCTATTACCTCTAGACTCTGAACTAGACGCTCTTTAGCCCCTGACAATCATAGTTACCCAGTAAAATAACATTTTGAGTGTTAAAATACATGTAATCTAATCTCACCTAAGTATCTAGATTATAATCACTTCCATACTCTATCCATCTCAATCATTACTCAGTCTCTTATTCAACCAAAACCTTTTATGCTTTTTTCCTACATTCTAGCCACTATTCCAGGCCTTAAACAGACTCAAAGATGAATTAAGATAGAGAGGCAGAGAAACAGGCAAACATAGAAACTCAGAACATTCTGGTAAGTAACTTTGGTAGAAGCATCAAAAGATTTGTGTGTATATGTTGGGGGAGAGGGAGAGCCAGAATGCCTCACTTAAGAGATGTAACTATGGAAACATAGCATCTCAAGTTTCACTCCTGGACCCTGTCATCCTTGTCTCCATTCTCATTCCAGCTCCGATGTGCTGTACCCAGCCTTTCCCTTTATCCTCTAAGTCTCACATTGACTTCAGTTCCATTCCAGTTCCTAAATTCCTATGGTTGCTCCTTTGACCACACAATGTCCAAATTCACTAAATATTGGAAATGATGTCTACCTTTTTCCCAAAACTCAGGTTTTGGATAATAGAGAGCATGGAAATGAAAGGCATATTTCTGAGGGAAGAAGAAGGCAGAGAACTATGGCAGGAAAAGTCTATATAGTTCATTCTAAGTTAAGGGCTGTGTGTGTGTGTGTGTGTGTATTTGTACCGGTAGCTAATCTTTATGAATGGTATGCTAATCAGTGTAAAAGTTTCATGACTATGAAAATACTTTTTCATTGGCACTTTAAAACATACTAATAACTGAAGTCATTTTGCCTCCTTTTCAGAGAAGTTTGTGCAAGTCACTGGCCAACAACCAAAAAATTAAAATATCTTTCCACGGCACTTTATCAACTTTTTTGACTTACCTAAACCAAATCTATAAGCAACATGTAACCATAACACCTAGAAAAAAATGAGTAATCCCCTATTTATGATGAGTGTGCTAGTATAGAGAGCACAATTTTTAGTGCTTCATTTCTCAGCCATGTCTGTAAAATGTGCATGTGCAAAGCAAGACTTTATGTTAGAGAGTTGTGGAGGGTTGAGGGGGTGGGAGGTCTGGCACTTTCCTCAGCCCATGCATGCTTATTGATGCATAAACCTGATGATGCTGGCAAGCAGAATCTGAGCACCAGGTTAGCTCGATGTATTTGGTGCATGGTAAGCAGAGTTGAGTGAATAATTCTCAGTTTAAATCCACTATCCTTCTGGCTCCTCTATGAAATGATATATAGCAATGAGGTAAGTAGGATAATACACAGCCTCTTTATGCATGTCAATTGTATTAGTTTTCTATTTTGTAACAAATTGCCCCTAGAAATTAGTAGCTTACTACAGTTTCTGTAGGTGAGGATTGTGAGAGCAGCCTGGCTGGGTGGCCTGACTCAGTGTCTCGAACTCCTGACCTCAGATGATCTGCCCTCCTCAGCCTCCTAAAGTACTGGGTGACAGAGTGAGACTCTGTCTCAAACAAACAAACAAGAAATTTAAGATTCTGCTTATGGTATATCAAAGAATGCCTCTATCAGGCCAGTACTTCCTCAGATATCAGCTAAATATAAATAACAACTACTGAAGGCATTGAAGAGTGAATAAAAGTAGGAATATTCTTGAAGAGAATCAAAATTTGGAAGGACAAACATTGTGTGTTTTCTATCTTTACAGCTTTTTAGTCTGAAGATGACCACAAGGAAAGGCTAACACTTTGATAGAAAATTACAGTCCTAGTCTGAAGAACCACACCTACAGAAAATGAGAAGAAGGTGGAAATCTCAGAAAGGATAGAGCTAAAGTAGGGAGGACACAATCCATGTCTAAAATCTGCCCAAATCTCTAAATAAAACCTGAACCATATAAGCATGAGACAAAGCACAAGAATTACAGCTAAAAATGAAAGAACTGGACTTATGTTTCAGCTATTACCAAGAGACTGAGTTTGCAGTGTGAATTCAAGCAAGTTAACCACTTGATAAAACAAGATAAAATTAGCATTTTTGGAGACATGGAATAGAATCAACAATATAACAGTCACAATATTCATTATATAATCTAAATTTATTCAACATATGAAGAGTCAAAAAAAAAGTGACTTATTCTAAAGATAAATGGCAATCAAAGGAAGACCGCTTCAATAAAATTGATAAAAACAAGGTAGTACACCTGTAATCCCAGCACTTTGGGAGGCTGAGGCAGGCAGATCACTTGAGGTCAGGAGTTCAAGACCAGCCTGGCCAACATGGTGAAACCCCTTCTTTACCAAAAATACAAAAATAAGCCAGGTGTGGTGGCACGCACCAGTAATCTCAGCTACTTGGGAGGCTGAGGCATGAGAATCACTTGAACTCGGGAGGCAGAGGTTGCAGTGAGCCAAGATCATGCCACTGTGCTCCAATCTGGATGACAGAACAAGACCCTTTTTCAAAAACAAAACAAAACAAAACAAAAATGATAAAAATAAAAACCAAATGAAAATTCTAGACCTAAAAATGTTATATCTAAAACTTAAAAATTTATTTGGTAGGCTTTATAACCAAAAAGAAATGACAAAGGAAGGAGTCAGTGAACTTGAAGATAAATAAGTCAAAATTATCTAATTTGGAAAACAAAGAAGAAAAATATTTTTAAATGGGTAATATAAAATGGTTCAACTCATGTGTAGTTGAATTATCACAAGAGAAGGGAGAAATTTGGAGAGAAAAATATTTGAATAAATAGTGGTAAAATTTTTCCCCAATTTGGGAAAGGTTATAAATTTACAGATTCAAAAAGCTCAATAAAATACAAGCAGAATAAATGCCAAAAAACTTAACACACCTCGCTAGCTACATTATAGTCAAACTAATAAAAATCAAAACCAGAAAAATTTGAAAGCAGCTAGAGAAAAGTGACACATTACATCCAAGGGAGTAATAATTTGAAACCACTAACTCGCCAGAAGAAACTATGAAAGACAGATGATACTGGAACAATTTGAAAGTGCTAAAATAAATTTTAAAAACAATAACAACTGTCAACCCAGAAATCTATATTCAGAAAAACGTTCTTCAACAATGAGGGCAAAATAAATATGAGTCAAGATAAAAGAAAACTTAAAGAATTTGTTGCCAGCTATACTGAACTACAAGAAGTGCCCAAGAAAATTCTTCAGGTTGAAGGAAAATTATAGAAACTAGAAACTCAGATTATTTGAAAACAGTCAAGAACCTCAGAACTGATAAATATCCACTAGAAATGTCAAGTATGTGAACAAATGTAAGAAACTATTTTTCTGTTAAATTTAAAAGCCTTCTTATATATTATACATTGTATGATGTATTAAGACATCACTCTGTGCCCCATAAATATGTACAGTTATTATGTATCAACTAAAAATAAAAGAAAAAACTCTTATCTAAAAAAAATATGACTTAGCTGGCTTCCTGGGGTATCTTATCAAATATTTATGGACGAGATGGTATGAATTCTATGCAGTCTTTTTCTAGGATATTGAAGATTAGGAAATATTTTGCTACTTATTCTTTGAGGCCAGCATTACCCTGATACAAAACCAGAAAGATGTACTACAAGAAAAGCAAATTTTTCACCTATATTCTTGACAGATATTCTCAAACAGAATCAAAATTCTCTTCAGATGACCACATCCAGAGTGTACTATTCTTGATAGTTCTGAATTTGATAGATGTTGAAATATTGGGGAGACCTCCCAAGAAACAGAACTCTTAGTTCCCATAAAAGTTCTGAACTAATTAAGGCCAAAAAGAATTATATAAGGGTGGGCAAAATACTTTATTCTGAAAGATTGACAGTAGGAAATGCTATTTGTATTTAAAGGCAAGTAGCTTGCCTTTAGTGATATTCCCTCAAGAATTTAGGTGAAAAATTTTAAGCAAACTTTTAGGCAAATTGGATTTAAAAATATATGAAAAGAATTATTCATCATGACTATATTAGTCCATTTTCACACTGCTATAAAGAACTACCTGAGACTGGGTAATTTATAAAGAAAAGAGATTTAAATGGCTCACAGTTAAGCACAGCTTTGGAGACGTCAGGAAACTTACAATAACAGCAGAAGGTGAAGGGGAAGCAAGGCACATCTTACTTGGTGGAAGACAAGAGAGAGCAAGTGAGGGAGGAAGTGCCACACACTTTTAAACCATCAGAGCTCATGAAAACTCACTATCATGAGAACAGCATGGAGGAAATCTGTCTCCATGATCCAATCCCAGAAATGCAACATCTGGCAAGAGTACCACAGAGGTGATATGCTCTTCTCAGTGCATTTTATCAGAGGAAATATGACATTAATAAGTCTAATTACTGGCAATGCTAACCTGCTTACTTGATTAAGGTAGTGTCTGCAGAGTTTTGATCTCGCAAAATTACTATTTTTTTTGTTTTATAATAAACATGTACTTTAAGATTGTGCAATTATTTTGTTTCTCATACTTTCAAGCAATGATTTTGACATTGATTTGTGTATCTTGCCTATAACAGTTATTATTGTGATGTTTTAATAGTAGTTTTTATATTTCCTTCATTGCTTCTTTTACATATATTAATTGGAATTAAGAAAAAGCTGTTCCTTTCTTGCCCACTTATTAATTTACTAAACAATATCGGTGAGGATTCATAGTTTCTTATTCTGTGAGTTTAATAAGCCAGTATTACTATTATTATTTATTTAATTGCTCTTTTTTTTAAACTATGGTCATTGGGAGCTCCTTCAGGCTGGTTTCTGCCCTTTCGATGTGCCTTCATTCTTTTTTAAGCACTCCCACAAGGTACTCCAAAGGAATCTTGCGTTTTCACCTTCCCCAGCGTTGCAATCAACTGTTTCTCCAAGGAGCCCTTGATCCTTTTATTAAAGAATGATATTTAGAAATCAAGCCCTGTGTGTTTGGTGTGTTCATTGCTACTAGGATATCATAGTTGCTAGACCTCTCCGAGGTCAGAACTAGGAAATATATGTATGTATATTATATATGTGCACAATATAGATGTATATAACATACATGTATATATGTAGGTATACACCCATGTGTACACACTTCTATGTTAATTTCTATGTCTAGCTCTCTGGATAAGTACTTAAAAGCCATGAGGTCCTACCTCATGAATTCAATACCTTCTATTTAAACCACCACCCCAGGGGTCATTCTAGCCTTCCCTCTTTTTTATGTATCTTAACTTTTTACTTGATATAGTCATATATATTTAAGGGTTTTTTAAAAGTTTGTATTACATTTATAATTAAAACATCAAAATAAAAATAAAAGCAAAGGATATTATATTAACAAGTACAATGCTTGTCAGTTACCTACACTGGGCAAAGCAATAAGATAGATATAAATGGGAATGAGACATATACTCTAAGAAACTTTATCGTATTGACAACATGTAATGCAACATCACGTCAATGTTGCCCAAGATAAGCAATTGAATAGTAATCTAATACGATATAAAGATTTGACAGATATTTATGGTCTTATAATAGCTAATATTCTTAAAGTGCTTTTGAGCTATTCTGATAAGGAGGTCTTAGAAGTTGCCAATACTCTCAACCTTTCTCTTGTATTGTTTCATTTTATTAGAGAAAGATTCTTTCTATTGATCATGAAATTTAGTTGCTTTTGAACAGAAAAAAAGATGAAGAACTACTGAAAGCTTTTAATTTTTTTTTTTTTTTTTTTTTTTTTTTTTTTTTTTTTTTGACACGGAGTTTCGCTCTTGATACCCAGGCTGGAGTGCAATGGCGCGATCTCGGCTCACCGCAACCTCCGCCTCCTGGGTTCAGGCAATTCTCCTGCCTCAGCCTCCTGAGTAGCTGGGATTACAGGCACGCGCCACCGTGCCCAGCTAATTTTTTGTATTAGTAGAGACGGGGTTTCACCATGTCGACCAGGATGGTCTCGATCTCTTGACCTCGTGATCCACCCGCCTCGGCCTCCCAAAGTGCTGGGATTACAGGCTTGAGCCACCGCGCCCGGCCCTGAAAGCTTTTAATTTAAATTCTCTGAAGTGTGGCAAGAGATAACTTGCCTTCGGATGCCCTGATGCTTTTTATAACCTGATCAGCAGCAATAGTTATTGTTCCCTCCAGTGATCAATTTAACACTTAGTGGGACTCAATATCCTGGTAACCAACACAAATGGATGCGAAGAACTCCAGTGCATAGACCTGAGTCTCCTAGCCAGTTCATATGACCTGCAATCAAAGTCAGGGTGTAAGCTTCCAGTAAGTTTAGGAGGGATGACTTTCTTTAGGAAAGAGCCTTATTTAGCTTTTTATACACAATCATTAGGAAATTTGCTCAGCCCTCAAACATCTCTTGAACTGATGGTAAAAATTCCTCTATTAGCATTCTTTTCTCTTTTATATACTGCCTTTTCCATTGTAAATCCAAGAATTTGAGAGATGCAGGCATGAAGTTACAATCAATCCAGTTTGGGCCAATAAGCATGTATTGAATGCCTCTTATAGACAAACACTGTACTAGGCTTAGGATGCAATGCTGAGTAAAATGCATTCCTTATTTAAGAACCAATGTAGTCTAAGCAACAAGTTCCCAAAGCCACCCAAAGGAATGCAGAAGATTGCAACTGAGGTCCTTGTTAAAAAAACATAAAGATCTCCAGGCTCTGTCTCAGAGATTCTCATTCAATGGCTCTGAAGTTCCAGGAAATTTACAGCGTAGACATACTATTTAGACTGGCAATGATAGATGAGTGGAGTTCATTTGTTAGACAAAGGTGTGAGGAAAGAAGGCTTTCCAGGCAGAGAGAAGAGCTTCAACACAAATTCAAAAGAGGGAAGATGTTTTGCATGTTCAGTGGGCAATTCATTGCCTGCTGCAATTTGAACATAAACAAGCAGGATATGAGGACATATGGACAAAGAGAATGAAACTATGGGAGAAGTCACAAAGAGGCCACAAACAGGAAAAAAATGCATTAAACTACTGATTTAAATATAGATTTATTCATTCACTCATTCATTCAACAAATACTTATTTAGCACCCGCTGTGCCCACGCTGAGTGAGCAGCTTGTCAGATAAAGATCACAGGACAGGCTGAGGAGAATGGGGTCTTGCAGCACAGAAAGGAAAGGAAAGCTCAAAGATGACTCGCTCCCGCATTTCAGTGCAAAGTGTTGAAATGTTGGGGTTAGATCCCCAAGAAAAGTTTCCTGAGATGGGGCTAGTTTGGATTTCAGTAGAGACATTGGAATTAGATGGGATAATGTACGTAAAAATTAGTTGTAACTATATATTGCTATACAAATGTTCTGACTTCTACATATTCATGCAAAAATTATGCATATGAAGTATGAAGGGAGACTGACCCCAAGACAAGTTATTTATTAAAGAATTTGTTTAGTACTGTCAGGTAGATTAGAACCATGAACTGATAGAAGCAATTAGAAAAGGAAGAAGCTTAAGGTCTGACTTGGTTCCTTAACTCTCTATTGTAAAGTCTCCCACCAGGGCCCAAGCCATAGATATCCATTTTACTCTGAAAATCTCATTTGCACCCAAATGAGAGATTGAAGCCAGGGAATTTATGCTATAACCTACCTCCACCTCCCTTCTCCCTTTCCCTCCCTTTCCATCTCTTCCCCCTCTTTATCCTCTTCCCTCCCCTCCCTCCTTGTTTTTTTCTCTCCTTTCCTTTCTCTTTTGTTGGTGTTGTGCTTTGTTTTCTGGTTTGAACTGCTTGGGTGTACTCTGTTTAAGGAGTTTCTTTTTTGTTGTTTTGCTTTGGTTTTCATTGTTTTAGTTCACTCCAACTTTTTTGTGTGAGTGTGTGAGAAGTACACAATAGACTTTTCTGATGTGACTGATGATCCATAACAAGGTAGGTCTCTCTAAGCTCCTCTGCTTCTTCAAGTGACCTGATGTGGAAATTGTGTCAATCTCAGTATTTGAAGAATTAAAGCTGGGCCAATATCTTAGTCATCTCAGCCTACCATAACAAAATGCCATACACTGGATGGTTTAAACACCTGAAATTGTGTGTGTGTGTGTGTGTGTGTGTGTGTGTGTGTGTGTGTGTATTTTTTTTTTTTTTGAGACAGAGTCTTGCTCTGTTTCCAGGCTGGAGTGCAGTGGCATGATCTCAGCTCACTTCAACCTCCACCTCCCGGGTTCAAGTCATTCTCCTGCCTCAGCCTCCCAAGTAGCTGGGACTACAGGCATGTGTCACCATTCCCAGCTAATTTTTGTATTTTCGGTAGATATGGGGTTTTACCACGTTGACCAGGATGGTCTCAATATTTTTTACAGTTTTGGAGGCTGGGAAGTCCAAGATCAAGGTGCTGGCAGATTCACTGTCTAGTAAGGACCCACCTTTTGACTTGTAGAAGGCTGCCTTCTCACTTTGTTCTTACATGGTGGGAAGAAAGAGCAAGATCTGACATCTTTTCATATAAGGGCACTGATCCCATCATGAAGGCCCCATTCTCATCACCTCATCTTAACCCTGATTACTTCCTAAAGGCCAGATATCCAAATACCATTACATTGGGAGCTAGGACTTCATCTAAATTGGGGTGTGAGGGAGACACAATTCAGTCCATAGCCACCAGTGACTCCCCAGATACCAAGAACCTTTCTCTTCTTGTGCTATGGCTGGGGCTGATGGTCCAGAGTGCTTACTCCTTACGGCCACATGGCCTATGAAGTTCACCTCACATATGCTATAGGCAAGTTTATCATTAGACCAGAAAATAAGTCTGACCAAGTAGTTGTAAGGACAATGAAAGACCCTGCATCAAAGGTGGAGGGACAGATATCACTACAAAAATTCAGTGCAGCCTGGGATACCCCGTGAGGTCTCTCTGATGCCTTCTCATCACTTTTTTGATGTTGTTACTTTTTCATCTTTCTCCAATGGTCAAGTCAGATCTCACATTTTGGGTGGGAACATGGAAGGCCATGTCAGTGAACTTTCTGTTCAGCTCAGCGATGACTCTCCCACAGCCTGACAGGGCCAGGGAATATAGAGAGGATGTCCTGGGCGGAACTCCAGTCATCATGCCAATTTCCATAGGAGCTGTCTAAAGCTTTTTGTATGGCAGTAATAGCATGGACTGTGGTCACCAATCTCTCCACAATACCAGTGTTGTCATGGTGACCTTGGCCAGGGTGGCCATGAGTTTGCTGGTACAGGAGGCACTGCTGCCAACACTGAAGGAATGATCATATATCTTATGACTCACCATCACCACAAACATGGCAGCAACCACAGAAACAGCAGAGATAATGATCCCCTGGGGTCTATCCTGCAAGTGAGTCCCAGCCTCTTATAAGATAGTGAAGACACCAGTGGACTCTAACATATTCAGCTCCAGCATATTACCTACCTTGTATGCTGTAAGATGGAGATGTACCTCCCATTGATCACAGGCTTCCAGTCTCAACTTTGACAGTGTCATTTAGTTTGCTATGGAGGAATCATATAAGACACACAGTTGGTGATCAGTGTGGTTGAAGTAAATGGCATCCAATGAAAGTGATGATATTGCTCTGCAACTGTTTTTTTTTTTTTTTTTTTTTTTTTTTTTAGACAGAGTCTCAGTCTGTCACCGGGCTGGAGTGCAATGGCACAATCTTGGCTCATTGCAACCTCTGCCTCCCCAGGTTCAAGCAATTCCCCTGCCTCAGCCTCCCAAGTAGCTGGGATTATAGGCACGTGGATTACACCACACCTGGCTAATTTTTGGTATGTTAGTAGAGATGGGGTTTCACCGTGTTGGCCAGAATGGTCTTGATCTCCTGACCTTATGACCAACCACTTCGGCCTCCCGAAGTGCTAAGATTGCAGGCATGAGCCACCACACCCGGCCTGCTCTGCAACTGTTAAAGGCGGCCCTTCCTGGCTAGCAGGCACCTGATGTGACCAAATCTGTTTATTCTAAACCATCACCACCATGTCTTAGAGATGCAGCTGGCACTGCACAAACAGCACAGCTGACCGTTGAGTGGGAAGGAGCTTTTCGTTAAAGAGAAAAACGGCAACACGTTTCTATGTACCTAGTTTCTCTAGTTTCTCACACACTTACTGAAATAACCAAAGAGGAAATTATCTATATTAACACTGGAACCCAGGGATGAGTACCAACACATGCTAGATGCCTGGAGGAATTTCTCAGATGTGTTATACAGAAGGAACCCCTGGGGGCTGATATAGCCTCAAAGAGAACCTAGATGGTAAACACATGGCAAAAGAAGTTCCCAGGGCCAGAGCAAGCAGCCCCTGTGTCTGATAGAAAGGGTGTTTTACTTGTCCATTGGAGACATTGAGAGGTTCTAACCAGGGAAGTGATTAAGTAAACTTGTATTTTTCACAGATTAATCTAGCTACTGGAAGGCAAATAGGCTGGCAAAGGACAAGAGTGGAAAAGGGAGACCAGTTTAGAGACTTACTAAGGTAGAGGAAGTAGAAAATAATAAAGTGGATAAATGTTCCATACATATTGTAGGGACAATAATAGATACAGTGTTGAATTAAAAATAATTGTCTCTGGTGGTAGAATTGTAGGTTGATTTGTAGTTACCTCTTTTTTATGCATTTTATAATTTTTTTCTGCAAGGAACATCAATTATTTAAGTTTTTAAAAACTTAAAAATTTTAAAAATTCTCCCTGAATACACTAAAAAGAGGTAACTTGATTATGTAGAAGGCATATCCTGGATAAATAGCTTTCAAATAAGAAAAGTTCTCAAAATAAAAGCAAAACAGATGAAACAGGAGTAAGACTAACCACTGGCATGTATAAGGGGGTAAAAATTTTATATCTCTATGTTTGACCAGGGCAGTGATTGCAGGATTTTTTTCTTTTCAGCATTGGAATTCTTTCTTTAAATAAAATCTCAGTGGAGGCCCTGTATATGGTAGAGATCACTGGAGCACTGTCTGGGAAAGAGCTAGGAGGCTCTGAGTCCCACCTGTTCCACTCATGCCTGAGGTTGTGCTCTTCCCTCATCTTCCCCCTTCCCCAGGAACAAAGGTCAAGGCACCTCCAAGGATGAGATCAACAATGGTTTTGCTTTTTGTTTTCTGTTCTGTTAACTTTAGGGATTTCAGCAGAGGCAGCTCTGTTTGACTGTTTGACGCATGTAATATCTGGGTGACAGATAAAGCTGAGTAGAAGCCTGGCTTCTATCCTTAGTCAATCACAGACATTATTGTGCAATGGCTAGAATGAATGCACTGTAAAGGCAATATATCACTGATTACAAAGTAATTAGATGGGAAAACAAATAAAAAGGTGGGAAAGCAAGAAAAAGAAGCCTTTTCTCTTTCAAGGAAAGAAAAAACAAATGAGAGATCAGGACATGGCTTGCAAGCAAAATGTCTGCCCCAGATTAGGTTTGAACTACCTCTTTGATTTTTCTGTTTGAATCCAAGTCATTGCTAAGGACACCTAAGCAAGTCTGAGGGAGCAGGGCCAGTTCAGCAAAGGCAAATGGACTGGCCCCTTTTCTCACAGGCAATCATTACCCCTTGCCAGTTACCACTCAGACAAATGAAGAGGTGCAATTGCTCCTCCAAAATCCAGTTTGCAGCACAGCTTTAAGAGTTTATGGACAAAAATTGAAGATGGCCGCTTAGGAGGAAGTCGGGATTGCAGCTCCGAGAGAAGGCGCAGAGGGTGAGTGGATGCCGCATTTCCAGACGGACTTTTACTGCCCACAGACCAGGAGATTCACAGGAGGAAAAGCCCCATGGGTCGCCAGCACCGCTGGTTTGAGCGGAGTGGCCGCTCAGCCTACGCCCTGGAGCGGGGGGCAGTGGCTTCTTATGCAGAGCGAGAGAGACAGAGTTCCCTCTGAGCCAGAAAGGGGAGCTGAAGCAGGGAGCCAAACCAGGAGACCCCCGGGCAAGGGAGCGCCAGGAATCTCAGAGCCGCTGCTTCAGCTGATGCAGCGGCACACAGGGCAGCAGATTTTAACTGCCCACAGACCAGGAGATTCACAGGCGGTAAAGCTCCCCGGGTTCCCAGCGCCGCTGGTTGGACCGGAGCAGCCGCTTGGCCTGCACGGGGGGCGGGGAGCAGCGGCTCCTTGAACAAAGCGAACGAGACTGTGTCCCCTCTGGGCCAGCAAGGGGAGCTGTGGCAAGGAGGCAAGCCAAGAGATTACCGGACAAAGAGGGCCCCTCTGGAAACACGGCTGAACCCGGGACGGTCCAGCTCTGTGGGGGAGGGGCGTCCTCCATCGGGAAACACCCTGCAGTTCCGGGACAATTTTCCGTAACCAAGACAACCCGCCACTACAGAGACTTCGTCACTACAGGGGCGGGCCAGCATAGCGGAAGCAGTTCTAACTACACTCACAGGACTGCAGGGAAGCTCACACGGAAGCTGGGCGGAGCCCACAGCAGCTCAGCGAAGCCTCTGCAGGCTGAGTGTGACTAGACTGCCACCTTGTGGGCAGGGAAAACGGTAGCAACACAGCTGAAAAACATAAAGTGCTAAACCCCTGGGCCAGAACACCTGGGGAGAAGAAAAGGGGGTTTATGAGTTCAGCTGCTGCAGACTTAAAATTACCAAAATCAGAAAGACAGCAACTACAAAGTCAATAGGCGGATAAATCCACAAAGATGGGAAGAAACCAGCGCAAAAAGGATGAAAACACCCAAAAACAGAGCACCTCTCCCCCTACAAGGCAGCATAACTCCTCACCAGCACGGGAACAAGACTGGACGGAGAATGAGTGTGATGAAATGACAGAATCAGCTTTCAGAAAATGGATAATAAGAAACTTCTGTGAGCTAAAAGAACATGTTCTAACCCAATGCAAAGAAACTAAGAACCTTGAAAAAAGACTTGATGAAATGCTAACGAGAATGGACAACTTAGAGAGGAATATGAATGAATTGATGGAGCTGAAAAACACAACACGAGAACTTCGCGAAGCATGTACAAGTTTCAACAGCAGAATTGACCAAGCAGAAGAAAGGATATCAGAAGTTGAAGATCAACTCAATGAAATAAAACGAGAAGGGAAGATTAGAGAAAACAAGGTAAAAAGGAATGAACAGAGTCAACAAGAAATATGGGACTACGTGAAAAGACCTAATCTACGTTTGATAGGTGTACCTGAATGTGACGAAGAGAATGCATCCAAGCTGGAAAATACTCTTCAGGATATTATCCAGGAAAACTTCCCCAACCTAGCAAGGCAGGCCAAGATTCAAGTCCAGGAAATACAGAGAACACCACAAAGATATTCCTCTAGAAGAGCAACCCCAAGGCACATAATCGTCAGATTCACCAGGGTTGAAATGAAGGAGAAAATACTAAGGGCAGCCAGAGAGAAAGGTCGGGTTACCCACAAAGGGAAACCCATCAGACTCACAGCAGATCTCTCAGCAGAAACCCTACAGGCCAGAAGAGAGTGGGGGCCGATATTCAACATCCTTAAAGAAAAGAACTTTCAACCCAGAATTTCATATCCAGCCAAACTAAGCTTCATAAGTAAAGGAAAAATAAAATCCTTTGTGAACAAGCAAGTACTCACAGATTTCATCACCACCAGACCAGCTTTACAAGAGCTCCTGAAGGAGACACTACACATAGAAAAAAACAACCAGCACCAGTCACTCCAAAAATGCACGAAATGGTAAAGAGCAGCAACACAATGAAGAATCTGCATCAACCAATGGGCAAAACAGCCAGCTAGCATCAAAATGACAGGACTAAACTCACACATAACAATATTAACCCTAAATGTAAATGGACTAAATGCCCCAATCAAAAGACACAGACTGGCAAATTGGATAAAAAGCCAAAACCCATCAGTGTGCTGTATCCAGGAAACCCACCTCACATGCAAGGATACACAAAGGCTCAAAATAAAGGGATGGAGGAAGATTTACCAAGCAAATGGAGAGCAAAAAAAAGCAGGAGTTGCAATTCTCATCTCTGATAAAATAGACTTTAAAGCAACAAAGATCAAAAGAGACAAAGAAGGACATTACATAATGGTAAAAGGATCAATACAACAAGAAGAGCTAACGATCCTAAATATATATGTACCTAATACAGGAGCACCCAGATACATAAGGCAAGTTCTTAAAGACTTACAAAGAGACATAGACTCCCACACATTAATACTGAGAGACTTCAACACACCATTGTCAATATTAGACAGATCAACGAGACAGAAAATTAACAAGGATATCCAGGACTTGAACTCAGACCTGGACCAAGCAAACCTAATAGACATTTGCAGAACTCTCTACCCCAAATCCACAGAATATACATTCTTCTCAGCACCACATCACACCTACTCTAAAATTGACCACATAATTGGAAGTAAATCACTCCTCAGCAAATGCAAAAGAACGGAAACCATAACAAACAGTCTCTCAGACCACAGTGCAATCAAGTTAGAACTCAGAATTCAGAAGCCAACCCAGAACCGCACAGCCTCATGGAAATTGAACAACTTTCTCCTGAATGTTGACTGGATAAACACTGAAATGAAGGCAGAAATAAAGATGTTCTTCAAAACCAAGGAGAACGAAGACACCACATACCAGAATCTCTGGGACACATTTAAAGCAGTCTCTAGAGGAAAATATATAGCAATAGGTGCCCACATGAGAAGAAAGGAGAGATCTAAAATTGACACTCTATCGTCAAAATTGAAAGAGCTAGAGGAGCAAGATCAAAAAAACTCAAAACCTAGCAGAAGACAAGAAATAACTAAGATCAAAGCAGAAATGAAGGAGATAGAGACACGAAAAACCCTACAAAAAATCAATAAATCCAGGAGCTGGTTTTTTGAAAAGATCAACAAAATAGACAGACCACTAGCCAAACTAATAAAAAAGAAAAGAGAGAATAACCAAATAGATGCAATAAAAAATGATAAAGGGGATATCACCACAGATGCCACAGAAATTCAAACCATCATCAGAGATTATTACAAACAACTCTATGCACATAAATTAGAAAACCTGGAAGAAATGGATAAATTCCTGGACAGTAGTCTCCTCCCATGCCTAAACCAGGAAGAAGTCGAAACCCTGAATAGACCAATAACAAGGTCTGAAGTCGAGGCAGCAATTAAGAGCCTACCACCCAAAAAAAGCCCAGGCCCAGATGGTTTCACAGCCGAATTCTACCAGACATACAAAGAGGAACTGGTACCATTCCTACTGAAATTATTCCAAATAATCCAAAAAGAGGGGATCCTTCCCAAATCATTTTATGAGACCAACATCATCCTAATACCAAAATCCGGCAGAGACTCAACAAGAAAAGAAAACTACAGGCCAATATCCATGATGAACATAGATGCAAAAATCTTCAATAAAATACTGGCAAGCCGACTACAACAGCACATCAAAAAGCTTATCCACCATGATCAAGTAGGATTCATCCCGGGGATGCAAGGCTGGTTCAATATACGCAAGTCTATAAATGTAATTCACCATATAAACAGAACCAAAAACAAAAACCACATGATTATCTCAATTGATGCAGAGAAGGCCTTCGACAAAATTCAACAGCCCTTTATGCTAAAAACCCTCAATAAACTAGGTATCGATGGAACGTATCTCAAAATAATAAAAGCTATTTATGACAAACCGACAGCCAATATCATACTGAATGGGCAAAAACTGGAAGCATTCCCTTTGAAATCTGGCACTAGACAAGGATGCCCTCTCTCACCACTCCTATTCAATATAGTACTGGAAGTTCTAGCCAGAGCAATCAGGCAAGAAAAAGAAATAAAGGGTATTCGATTAGGAAAGGAGGAAGTCAAATTGTCTCTATTTGCAGACGACATGATTGTATATCTAGAAGACCCTATCGCCTCAGCCCCAAATCTCCTGAAACTGATAAGCAACTTCAGCAAAGTCTCAGGATACAAAATCAATGTGCAAAAATCACAAGCATTCCTATACACCAATAACAGACTTAAAGAGAGCCAAATCAAGAACAAACTGCCATTCACAATTGCTACAAAGAGAATAAAATACCTAGGAATACAACTAACAAGGAACGTAAAGGACCTCTTCAAGGAGAACTACAAATCACTGCTCAACGAAATAAGAGAGGACACAAACAGATGGAGAAACATTCCATGTTCATGGTTAGGAAGAATTAATATCGTGAAAATGGCCATACTGCCCAAAGTAATTTACAGATTCAATGCTATCCCCATCAAGCTACCAATGACCTTCCTCACAGAACTGGAAAAAACCACCTTAAACTTCATATGGAACCAAAAGAGAGCCCGCATAGCCAAGTCAATTCTAAGCAAAAAGAACAAAGCGGGAGGCATCACACTACCGGACATCAAACTCTACTACAAGGCTACAGTAATCAAAACAGCATGGTACTGGTACCAAAACAGAGATATAGACCAATGGAACAGAACAGAGGTGTCGGAGGCGACACAACATATCTACAACCACCTGATCTTTGACAAACCTGAAAAAAACAATCAATGGGGAAAGGATTCCATGTTCAATAAGTGGTGTTGGGAAAACTGGCTAGCCATATGCAGAAAGCAGAAACTGGACCCCTTCCTGACACCTTACACTAAAATTGACTCCAGATGGATTAAAGACTTAAACATAAGACCTAACACCATAAAAACACTAGAAGGAAACCTAGGCAAAACCATTCAGGACATAGGCGTAGGCAAGGACTTTATGACCAAAACACCAAAAGCATCGGCAACAAAAGCCAAAATAGACAAATGGGACCTAATCAAACTCCACAGCTTTTGCACGGCAAAAGAAACAGTCAATAGAGTGAATCGACAACCAACAGAATGGGAAAAAATTTTTGCAGCCTACCCGTCTGACAAAGGGCTGATATCCAGAATTTACAATGAACTAAAAAAGACTTACAAGAAAAAAACAAACAAGCCCATTCAAAAATGGGCGAAGGATATGAACAGATACTTTACAAAAGAAGACATACATGAGGCCAACAAACATATGAAAAAATGCTCATCATCACTGGTCATCAGAGAAATGCAAATCAAAACTACATTGAGATACCATCTCACGCCAGTTAGAATGGCGATCATTAAAAAATCTGGAGACAACAGATGCTGGAGAGGATGTGGAGAAATAGGAACACTTTTACACTGTTGGTGGGAGTGTAAATTAGTTCAACCACTGTGGAAAACAGTGTGGCGATTCCTCAAGGACCTAGAAATAGAAATTCCATTTGACCCAGCAATCCCATTACTGGGCATATATCCAAAGGATTATAAATCGTTCTACTATAAGGACACATGCACACGAATGTTCATTGCAGCACAGTTTACAATAGCAAAGACCTGGAACCAACCCAAATGCCCATCGATGATAGACTGGACAGGAAAAATGTGGCACATATACACCATGGAATATTATGCAGCCATTAAAAAGGAGGAGTTCACATCCTTCATAGGGACATGGATGAACCTGGAAAACATCATTCTCAGCAAACTGACACAAGAACACAAAATCAAACACCACATGTTCTCACTCATAGGCGGGTGTTGAACAAGGAGAACACATGGACACAGGGAGGGGAGCACTATACATGGGGGTCTGTTGGGGGGGAGGGGGGATAGTGGGGGGGTAGGGAGTTGGGGAGGGATAGCATGGGGAGAAATGCCAGATATAGGTGAAGGGGAGGGAGGCAGCAAATCATACTGCCACATGTGCACCTGTGCAACAACCTTGTATGTTATTCACATGTACCCCAAAACCTAAAATGCAATAAAATAAATAAATAAATAAATAAATAAATAAATAAATAAATAAAGAGTTTATGAATTCGGGGGGAAACCACACCTTTTAGACTGGTTGGTCTGGGAAGAGGTTTGATGAGGAGGAGGTTCATGGGAGAGTAGGTAAGAAATACATTGTTTTTCCGTCTCAAACTCTTCTCTTTCTTCATTCTTATGGTTTCAGTAGCAGCTGCCCTATTCTCATATGACTCTGCACTCCTGGTCAGATGATGCACCTGGGTTGGGCATAGACTCATGGTGGACCAATTCTAACACCTCATCCCCATATCCAGGGAATGAGATTTGCTCTCAGTCACAAAGGCTTACTGTAAAATTAAGAGTCCTATTTTAACAGAATTCTATTTTTCATTTGAAAAATGAGAAAAAATAGGCTTATATATGCCTTACTGCCCCTGGAATAAGTAAAAAGACAAGAACAGCAATTCTGATAAACTGAGAAGTAAGTATGTTTTATTTTAAAACTCGATTTTGCAAAACAGAATTTAAGATTTAAAAGGAAATATCATTACATGTATATTCATAAAATTTGCTTTATAGTAGGAGTTCTTTTAAACAGCCTCAGCTAATCAGCAGCTAAGCCAATATTGTTATCCTCTCTGTAATAATCCTGACCCATGCTGCAGCTGTTTGTTTACTCTATAGAACACCCTGGCCCTTGGCACCCACCAGATGAGTTGTATATTTAATTGCCAAGAATATTTGTTCCTCATTCAACTCTACTGTTATTTTATATGCACTGTACTTAAATATTCCACAATCTGAAAAAATGTGATTGCAAAAAAAAAATAGTTGAGTGCTTTAGAAAGACTTAATAAAGGCAAATTACTTTTAAAAAATGAATTACGTTGAGTGAGACAGCTTTAAATGACCAAAGGGAAAAGTAAACATCTAGATGGAATATGTATTCAGAATTTTTTTTTTGGCAAACAACTTTTGTTTCTCATTCTACTTTATAGAAATAAAAACTGGAAATCACAGATAATGCATTCTAAGTATGACCTAAGCAATAAAGACCACATAGAATCCAGTCACAGGACCTAAGTTGTAGAAACCATATTTTTATATTAAAGATCTCATGTGAATATATTTATATTTTAACAAAATGTTTCATCATTTTACACAAAGGTATGTACTTTATGTCCTTCACATTAGCCCACATTTTTACTACCTGTCTACCTTGACAGGTAATCTATAGATGAGACAGCATCTGCTCAAATACTTTGTCTATCCGCTCATATAGCTTCAATTATCATCAAAATACTGATGTCTCCAATATCTGTATCTCTAGGACAGATTGCTCTCCTAATTTAAGATAGACTGCATATTGGATACTTCCATTTAGAAGTACCAAAAATATCTAAACTCAACATCTGAAACTATTTCCACATCTCCTTATTCATTTCTTATCTCTGGGATCCCAGTGTGGCTCACATGTAAGCTTCATACCTGATTTCCTCTTCATCCACCACTGCCACTGCAGCATCTAATCAATTCCTGAGGGCTGTGTGTAAGCAAGAGGGGATGTAGACTCTTAAGAACCCTTCATATCTATGTAGTTCTCTTTAGCCACACTGCCACTCTCCTATTTCCAGCCACTGTCAACTCTCTCCTGGAATACTACGACAAGCTCCTAATTGATCTCTCTGCTTCAAGCTTTTTCCAATTCAAATATACTCATTATCACAAAGCAACCTTTCTAAAATGTTAAGTGTGATCCAGTGAGCCCCTTGATGAGCTTCTTGATTAAAATTCTATGGTTTCTCTTTGTTCTTATAATGAAATCCAAAGTTCTTAACATGGTTTACAAAGTCCTGCAGGATCTATCCTCTAATTATGGCTCCAGACTCAGATATTACCACTTTTCTTTTAAACTCTAAACTTCAGCTAGAACAAATGTCCTTCCCTTCTGGGGACATACTAAGCTCATTCTTGCCTTCTGGGCTTTGAGTATACTCTTCCTTCTTCTTGGTCCACTCCGCTGCCCATCCCAACTTCACCCTCCAAAAAAAGTACTTCCCTGGAATTACTACAACTCATCCTATAATTCTCACCACAGGCATTGTTTTCACAAAACACCTTCAGGAACATCCATCTCATCAGGGTGGTTTAGATGTTCTTCTAAGAGTTCCAAGGTACCCTGCACCATCCTTTCCATGGCATCTGTCACTCTATGTTGTTGACTGTCTGCTTACAAGGGCGAGGGCAATGTCTTGATCACTGCTATATCTTCAGAGCCTAATGAGTAGTTTCTTCATTAATGAATGTTAAATGGGTGATTGAAGAAAGGGTCCCTGCAAGTAGCTCTGTTCTAGCAATGGAACCTCCTTTTCTGAAGGAAAATCTCTCTTACCTTTCCTGCAAACTTTGCCCTGTTTTGTACTTTTAGTACTAAGTACTCTATTATTTAGTACCCTAATACTAAGATTCTATTCCTTAAGGGCTTGCAGAGGTAGCCCATGCTGGGAATTCTTCTCAGGATCTACTCCTTCCAGTCACATAAAAACAATAGGTTTCAGTACCCTGTTTTGGTATATAATCAGGTCAACCATGAGCTGACTTGTTTATATTTTATAGCCCTGTAATAAAGCCATCCATCAACAATTTCGTAGGCCCTAGGATTTTCTCTAAGAGGTGATATATTTTGTGAGGAAAAGTAAAACATTCTTGTTTACTAGTAAATTAATGTTTATTAATTTTTTTCAATAAACATGTACTAAATATCTACTGTGAGTTGGCACTGGACCACAGTCAGACAAAAAAATAAATCTGCCATAAACACTAGATTTACATCTAAGGGTTAAGCATGACACATTGAGGAAAGGCTGAAGAGCCTTTTGCCAGGCTACAAACTCAATCCTTTATCATTCTGAAAATTTGCTGTAAATGAGACTAATCAGGTAATCATGACTCCAGGGATAAAACAGCATAAATTAATTAGTTTTCATTGACCAAACCCTAGTTTAACCCCTCATCACATGTCTGTTCCAATAGCTTACTAACAACTTGTCTCACAAGGTAGCTTAAACTGAGGGATTTAAAAATTTATTGCCAAAATTTAAAAGTACAGATTTACTTGGGGAAAAAAAGCATTCACACGTGGCAACCATTGGCTGAGTAATACTGTGGTTGCCTCCTTTACGTGGGTCAACTTCTCTTCTGTTCCCACCAGCTTCCCACTTACAGATCTACCTGTTCCCTGGAGGCTTTTAAGATTATGACCCTTCATGTCAGGATAAAGTCTAGACACAGCATAAAACGTATTCAGTGTGTACCCAGCTCACCTCTTCAGCACAGTTTCTACTGCATCCCATTATTCCAGTTACTCTGAATAGAAAATGGTCATAATATACCCTGTTTTTTCCTATCTTTCAACCCATGAACATTCATTTCCCCTATATGGCCGACATCTGATTTATGGATGATAAAACAGGGGAAAGGAAAGTAAGCTATAGAAAGGTGGAAAGGTTACAGAATTTCTCAGACAAGGTATTAGAATGGCAACCCTGCATTAGGAAGCCACAGAAATTAGCACCTATCTGTGCGGAACCCATACATAGCCTGAACTACCATTGAATTGGCTTTAGAATAAACTTCTCCATTTGGTGACCAAGTTAAGGGCACTATAGCCTTGCCTGCTGGCTTTGCACCAGCTTTTCACATAAATGTAATGAAAAAGCTGACAATGGCCTGGTGTTGTGTTGGTTGTTAACATGATGTGTCATGGCAACACTTATCCAACCAACTGCTTTGTCAAAAGATGAAGGAAAACAGAGAAGAGGCAGAGACTTTGTGACAACACATTCTAGGGCAAGATAAGCTGTATTACAAAGCTACTTAAATAACTGAAGTTGTAAACTACCTTTTCTCAACATAGAATGTAAAAACTAGTTTTCTTCATTCTAAGTATGGGCAGCAGTTGTGTGTCTGCCCAGCAGAGGGAGGTCTCTTACCTGCATACAAAAATAACATTCAATACACAGTCATACTCAAATGTACACACACACACAGACACACACACACACACACACAGATTTCAAGTTCTCATCTTGAACTTGAAATATTAAAAAAATAAAAATAAAAAAAAGATTTCAGGGACTTCCGCCAAGATGGCCAAATAGGAGCAGCTCTGGAGCGCAGTTCCCAGTGAGAGCGATGCAGAAGGTGAATGATCTCCACATCTCCAACCGAGGTACCAGGTTCATCTCAATGGGACTGGCTGGAGAGTGGGTGTAGCCCAAAGAGGGCAAACCAAGGCAGGGTGGGGTGCTGCCTCACCCAGGAAGTGCAACGAGCCAGAGGATCCCCCTCCAACCCAACAGAGGCCACCAGGGACTTTTCCAGCCATTCCAGCACTCTGGTTCAGATACTGCGCTTCTTGCAGGGTCTTTACAGCCCAGAGACCAGGAGATTCCCACGGGGTGACAAGCACCATGGGTTTCCAGCACAACACTGGTGGCCGTTTCAGCCAGCACCGGCGGTTTCCAGCACAAATCTGGACCCCTTCCTTATACCTTCTGCAAAAATTAACTCCAGATGGATTAAAGATTTAAACATAAGACCTAACACCATAAAAAACCTAGAAGAAAACCTAGGCAATACCATTTAGGACATAGGCATAGGCAAGGACTTCATGACTAAAACACCAAAAGCAATGGCAACAAAAGCCAAAATAGACAAATGGAATCTAATTAAACTGAAGAGCTTCTGCACAGCAAAAGAAACAGTCATTAGAGTGAACCGGCAACCAACAGAATGGGAAAAAAATTTTGCAAGCTACCCATCTGACAAAGGGTTAATATTCTACAAAGAACTAAAACAAATTTACAAGTAAAAAACATACAACCCCATCAAAAAGTGGGTGAAGGACATGAACAGATACTTTTCAAAAGAAGACATTTATGCAGCCAACAAACACATGAAAAAATGCTCATCACCACTGGTCATTAGAGAAATGCAAATTAAAACTACATTGAGGTACCATCTCATGCCAGTTAGAATGGCGATCATTAAAAAATCTGAAGACAACAGATGCTGGAGAGGATATGGAGAAATAAGGATGCTTTTACACTGTTGGTGGGAGTGTAAATTAGTTCAATCATTGTGGAAGACAGCATGGCAATTCCTCAAGGATCTGTAACTAGAAATACCACTTGACCCAGCAATCCCATTACTGGGTATATACTCAAAGGATTATATATCATTCTATTATAAAGACACATGCACACATATGTTCATTGTGGCACTGTTTACAATAGCAACGACTTGGAACCAACCCAAATGTCCATCAAGGATAGACTGGATAAAGAAAATGTGGCACATATATACCATGGAATACTATGCAGCCATAAAAAAGGATGAGCTCATGTCCTTTGCAGGGACATGGATGAATCTGAAAACTATCATTCTCAGCAAACTGACACAAGAACAGAAAACCAAACACCACATGTTCTCACTCATAAGTGGATGTTGAACAATGAGGACACATCGACACAGGGAGGGGAACATCACACACTGGGGTCTGGTTAAGGGGTGGGGGTTGGGGTGGATAGCAGAGGGTGGGGAGATTGGGGAGGGGTAACATTAGGAGAAATATCTAATGTAGGTGACGGGGGCATGAAGGCAGCAAATCACCATGGCATGTGTATAGCTATGTAACAATCCTGCAAGATCTGCACATGTACCCGAGAACTTAAAGTATAATAATAAAAAAAAATTCAAGAACTTGAAAATGTTTGATGTGAAATCATGCCAAATGGCACGATAATGGGATGCAGAAGAAACTATGTGGAGAGGCAAGCTGGGTACACATTGAACAGATTGTATGCTTAGTTTAGACTTTATCCTGACATAGACGGTCATAATCTTAAAAGTCTACAGGGAACAGGTAAATCAGTGATTGAAACAGCTAGTAGGAACAGAAAAGAAGTTGACCCTTTCAAAGGAGGGTTATTAGTGACTTGAAATCTACCTAAGATAACAAACAGAAAAGGAAAATAGATCATAGTAAATAAACTCTTGGGGATCATTACGAAGTTCTCTTTGCTCCAGACTGCCTACTGCCTGGGTTATAGAAAGATATTAATATATAGCCCAGTCTGAGAATGTAATGTCTAGTGAAAAACTCAGGATCTCCATCTTGAGCAGTTAAGCTAATGAGATATAAAAGATTTCTACCTTCCAAGATGGAGGTGATTAATCAAATTATTTTGCTATAGAATACATCCTATGAATAAACATTTTGAGTGATAACAAGTGATCCTGTGAATAAACATTTTGACTGATAACATCTCAACTAGAACCCAGGATTCTGAACCTACACAACCTACAGAACCCCACATTCAATATAAAGAAGGGGCTGAGCAAACACAGGTTCTTTTCTGCTTCAGTCATGTGACTTCTTTAACATGGTCTCCTGATGACTTCAGGAAGTTCCAAACTAAAGTTTTAAACAAAAACAAGACAGTGGCTCTCCTAGTCCATTTCCCCAAGTGATTTAGCTCTAATTCAACCATTAGGTGTCATGCTTCTTTGATGGTGAATAAAGGTGAGCCAAACAAAGAGTAAGCCCATGGAAAACACACCTTCAGAATAGCAGGGGAATCACTGCTCCCAGAGGTTGTCCAAGCCACGAGGTGCCACAGACACAGCAGCACAAATGGACTTTTCGTGGTCTTATTTAAAGAAAGTGCTTGAGAACTAAACCAAAAATTGGATAGAGTCTAACACATGAAATGAAAACTACAAATAAAAGTGGTAATATTGGCAAATGCTTATGTGGTACTTGCTATATCCCAGGCTCTATTCTGAGAGCTTCTCTCATACTGATTTATTTGCTCTTTGGCATTCCTGTAGTACTGTTATTTCCATCTTCACATTATAGGTGAAGAAACTGAGCCATGGAATAGTTAGTTAATTTGCTAGTAAGTGATAGGGTCCAGATTGGAAACCAAGTGTCTGCTTCCTGAGTCCTTGATTCTGGATCTGTAAGTGAGAAGAGATCCAGAATTTAGAAACTTCCCTAAATAAGTACATCTTTCATTTAAATATCTACAAAATGTAGCATTCCATCAACTAGAAAACTGCCCTTCAACTCGATTCTTACAGTTACATATAAATTATCTTTATTAGCAATGTAGTATATTTTAGTAAGTTTGATGTAGTAAAAGTAGGAGAGGCTAGGTCCTGTAAAGATTTTAAAGTAGCTCTGAAGCCAGGTCCTCAGAGCCACAAGAACTTTGTTAGAGAAACTGAGAAGATGCCGGAGAGCCACAGGAGCAAACTCACTGCTCAGACTCAGGGCCTCTCTGCAAGCACCATGTCTTGCTCCATAGGCCAATAACATCCTTGCTGACCACCCTAGACCAAGGGTTGGCAAACTATTTCTAGAAAGGTCCAGATAATAAATATTGCAGGCTTTGCAGACCATTCAGGCTCTATGGCATTCACTCAGTTCTGTCATTGCAGTGCTAAAGCATGTACAGTGGATATACAAATGAATAGGCATGGCTGTGTTCTAAGACAACTTTATGAACATCGAAATTTGAATTTCATATAATTTTTATGTATTAGAAAATATTATTCTTCTTTTGATTTGTTTAACCATTTGATTTAATTTTTGATTTGTTACAAAACCATTGTCACCTAATGGGCTGTACAAAGACAGGCAGGTATGATTTGGCTCTGGGGCCATGGTGCACCTACCTTTGCCCTTCATGGAAATCAGGAAGGAGGAGGTGACAGATGGGGAGAAAGAAGCCTGAGCACCACCTAGAGGCCAGAAAAATCTGATGTCACCCCAGGATAACCATTTTGGAAAGCTAAATCATTTCTGTGGCTCCCAACCATAGAACTACAACAGAATTACCCAGGGTACTTGTTAGAAATACAAATTTTTAGGCTCCACTTCCAGAAATTCTGATTCAGTCATGTAGTTAGGTGAGGAATCTATTATTTTAAAAGCAGTTCATTGATTCAGGCAAGAGGTCTTCAAAATGTGGTTTGCACTCTGGGGAGGTATAGATATAGCCACTAAAGTATGGGAAGAAAATAGTAGAACTGCTTTCTATATTATTATTAGCCAATAAAAAGCAAGACAAAAATGAAGTTTTATAAATACTTATCACATAAATTGACATTGGCTCCTTCACTGGGTGTGTGTGTCAGTGATCACTGATCACAAGCAGTACATGAGGAAATCCTAATGTGGAGGAACTGGTAGAGGCACCTTCACTCCTGTTTCCTCAGTGTACTACATAAAAAAAAGGCCAGTACCAATAATTACTGAGACAATTCTGAGAAAGAGAAAAGGTGATTTATCTACCAGATCTCAAAACTCATCATGAAGCTATGTTAATTATGATTATAATATGGTGCCGGGATAGACAAATAGGTCAAGGGAATGAAATAATAGTGTAAGAGATGATAGACTACTCAATACATGATACTAGGGGAACTAGTTATCTCTAAATAAGAAATGGAAGTAGATTTCTAACTCACTTCATCAATGAAAATGAATTGTAGGATAAGTAAAGTATGAAGAATACAATTGCTAAACTTGCAGAAGAAAATCTTTTTGGCTTCAGAATCAGGTAACATTCTTAAATAAGACACAGAAAGTATGAATTGTAAGGGGAAGGACTGATAAATCTGACTCCTCTAAAGTAAAAACTTATTTATGTTAAACAGGAAACTTCACAAACATAATTAAAATTCAAGCCATGAAGCAGGAGATTTACAAAGTATATAACCAATAAAAGACTGTATCTAGAATTTGTAAAGAACTACCACAAATTAGTAGAAACAAACAAACAAACAAAAAAACCCTTGTATCCCTTCCTTCTTTTCTATCCTTCCTTCTCTCATCAGAGAACCAATTATCCTGAACTATTGCTGAATTTATCACGGTAGGCAAACCGTGGCCCCAGAGCCAAATCATGCCTGCCTGTCTTTGTACAGCCCATGAGCTGAGAATGGTTTTGTAACCAATCAAAATTTTTGTAACAAATCAAAAATCAAATTCAATGGTTGAAACAAATCAAAAGAAGAAGAATATTTTCTAATACACGAAAACTATATGAAACTCAAATTTCAATGTTCACAAAGTAGGGGGAAAGGGAAGAGTGTGGGGGAGGGAAAACAATACAAATGGGTAACTCATAGAAGAGGAACTCACAGCTAAAAAGCCAATAAATACAGGGAAAGATGTTTAATATCATTGATAACAGAGAAATGTGATTTCAGATGACAAGATACCAAGTTGTATACCAGATTGTGACTAGATTAAAATAACTGATAATACCATGTGTTGTCAAAGATTAGAGACAAGGAAGCCCTTCTATGTAGATGCTGAGAGTGTAAGCTGGTATAACCACTTCAGAGAGAAATTTAGCAACACTTGTTAAAGTTGAAGAGGCACAAACCTACAGCCTCAAATTCAACTTCTGGAAATACACCCTAGATAAATTCTCACACGTTTCAAAATAAGATATATAGAAGAATTTTCATAGCAGCACTGTTTGTAACAGGAAAAAAATAGATAAACATAAACATGCATGAATGGGAGAATGGATAAGTTGTGGTCTATTAGAAAGGACTTTTTAAACTGACTGAATCAGAGTTATATGTGTTAGTATAGATACATACCTTAAAAAATAGTGTTATTGAAAAGAGGCAAATTGCAGAATAACACATGCGGCTTTAAAACAGAAATAATAATGCCAGGCATTATTTATGGACGTATGCATATGTGGTAAAGTAAAAACCTGCACAAGAATGATAAATTCAGCAATAATTCAGGATAATGATTGGTTCTCTGATGAGAGAAGAAGGGATAGGAAAGCAGGAAAGGATACAAGGGGCCTATTTATATCTGTTAGACTCCTAATAGGGTTGGGTATTCTTTGTAATGTAATTCTGTGTACTTTTTAGTATGAGTAAACTGCTGTAATAAAGAGGATTTAGAAGAAGAATAGAGTTAGATATAAGGTCATAACTTTTTAATCAAATGCCAGAATGTCCACAGCTTTAGTAGTGAATGGGGGTGGATAAAATTTCGGGCAGATTTTGTCACTAATCAATAGATTCAAGGAATAGGGGCTGTTCTGAGGTGACTGACACTTATAATGAGATCAACACATCCTAATTTGCCCCAGACAGTCCTGGTTTATATATGCTGCTTCGTGTGATTATTAACAGCTCTCCCTTTCCCTTTTAAAGGTGCCTCCCTCTGGAAGATCAATGATTTGGTCTCCTGAATGATAAAGCACTGTGGCTGATGATGCAGGCTATCAGGGGCTTGTCTGATAGGACCACATTGCTCATTAGATGAATAAAGAGCTACATGGGAGAAATTAAAAATAATATGGTTAATAACCAGTCTTCAGCTGATCTTTTATCCAAAAACTGAAGACCTCAGCAGTCTCACCTTTTCTTTAGAACCATGCCCGTTTAGAACATAGGTCTGCGATCTTCTCATCTTCTCAAAGACACACCTGATGGAGTAAAAAGAATTACATAGTTAAGATCATAGATGTGGCTGCGGACAAAAATCATCTGGGGAGCCTTGAAAGATGGAGATTCTTGGGTCCTAACACCAGATTATTGATTTGAAATCTGTAGAGTTGTGGCTACAGAATCCACACATTTTTTTAAACTCTACAAGTTACTCTGGTGCACAGACCCATGAAATTTTGTTATAAATACCAGAGCTCTTGCAGTTGTGCTATTTTAAATAACAACTTATTATTGGGAGCTAAAGTATTTTTTATATTAAATTTAAATGCTCATATATCCGACATGACCTGTCTTCATCTTTTGCCTTAATGATTTTCTAGCCTCATTATTCACAGCTTGCAGTCAATCTTTCTCCTGGCTGGGTAAAAGCGGATGGGTGTCTGTTATTGAGATAAAGAGAAGGCTGGGGCCCAGGATCTGAACAGGCTTGTCATGATCCCTCCTAGCAGCCATAAGGACATAGAGGACAATGCCAGGCCAAGGAGTGTTCAGTTATTGTGCTGATCCCACACCCTCTTGAGAAAGTCTAGTCTTGGTTAGTTAGTGGATAAAACAGATGCCAGTGGGCTCCTGCTTTCTGGAGGAGGCATGTCAAAATGAAATTCCCTTTCTGAAGCCTCATGCTGGTTCCCTTTGGGTTTCTGTCTAAGAGGGTGGGCTGAAAATTAGAGGAAGAAAATTGTCTCAAGCTGTAGTAAAAATTATTGAGAAATGCTAAAGTATAATGTTCTGCATTTCCTGCTCTTATTTTCTTTGTTTGGTTTGGTTTTAGTTGTTCTTTATTTAGTTTCATTTTTTTCTCCTGGAAAAGCATCTTTGGATTTGGCCAAGGGTTGCTGGATTTACTTTTTCATGTACTGAAAGACATCTGTATAAACTGAGAATGTGACTGCCTGGGTGTGCTGCAGCCAGCAATAAAGGGGACACACCATTGAGCACCAGCGAAGCTTGGGTAATGGCCTTGTCACCTTGAATTTTTAATTCATTAGCACTGGATTCTTGAGGACCCAGGTAATATTGTGTCAGATACATGAGCTCCTAGAAATTGTTCACATTGAATTGTCTGGGAAATTGTCTAAATATAAAGTTAGACATATCTCAGTAATAATTTTTAGATATTTCATCTAATTGGATTTTCTCATTTCCTGGTTGAACTCTTTTTTGGGGGAGAGGGTTTTGGGGCTAGGGAAAGTATTAAACCATAAATACCCTCATATCCTAAAGGCCTCTGAGAATTGGGGTCAGGCTGGAAATCTATCAGAAATATCTCTTATCATGTCCTGAGAGACTCCTTCGCCACTGGCCTGATCAAGCTGACTGACGATGTCCTTCATGTGTAATTTTAAACCTTCATCGAATATCAGAACCCCTGGAGGAACTTTTAGACATCATTAATGTTTCACCCCCACCCAGCATAATTAAAAGATAATGTCTGGAGAGGGGGTCTGGACGTCAGTGGTTTTCTGTTGCTTCTATAAAATTCCCAGGCGTAGGATGACTAAACATTCAGTATGCCTGAAACGGAGGAGTTTCACTTGAAAAGCTAGAAAAATCCTGCCCAAGTCAGGTTGAGTTAATCACCCACAATGCAGGTGAGACTCCCATTAGGATCATTGCTTCCTGGCTCTGTCTTACTGCACCCTAAGGGAGCAAAATCTCTGGGCTCTGCACCCAGTGTATAGAACTTGCCAATCTGTCTCACTGATGGGATTCATATCTACTGGTGACAGAGAGGATAACCATTACCTGGAACCTTCTGATGCTGTTAACTGTCACCTAACAAAAGGATGTGAGCAAGATATTAGAAGATGCAACAAACCTGGCCTAAGAAGATGGAAGAAAGAAAGTGGATCCACGTGGCTGGCAACCAGAGCGCAATGGCAAAACCTTTGAGTTCACATGAAAACAAAGGTGGTAAGGAGGGATTTCGAAAACAACACTTTCCCATTAGTCAATTTTTCTTATTCTATTTTTTTCTTACTCATTATTATGAAGAGATTATGGTTTAGTACTCTCCTATTCAGTATCAGACACTTTGTGTGCCCCCCCACCCCGCCCAGGTGTTATTTTGGAGAGCCAGCTTTTGTTTTTTTCCAGGTGTTACATCCAATAGTGTCCTGTGCAGGCCGCTGGTGGGAACATCAGCTTGTGTATGTGATAGAGCCAGCACTGCTGCCGTGCATGGGCACCTAAGTCTGAGTCACTTTAGTCTTCCCTGAAGCCAAGCTGGACTGTGTGGCACTTATTGCACTTCAATGAAAGGGACATTTGGGTGTATAGGAGAGGATGCCTGATATTCAAGCGTACCAATAGTAGGTAGATTTATATACAATGCAAATGCAATCAGGATGAAGGTGAGCTAGCAAGGTACTCAAACCTAGAGGTGAAGCTCATGCAGTAGTCAGCTCATACCCACCTTGGAGTGCAGCACTCTGCCCTTTAGAATAAAGCCTTTATGATGGCTGTTTTGCTTATTTTACATCATCTCTTGTGAACTGAATATGTTTGCCTAATATTGGTATCTCCTGGGCATTGGGAAAGGAATCTCCTTGCCATGGAGAAGTTAGAATCTCCTAGATCCACCTGGTGGATTTCCCAGTGCTCACAAGCAGGTTCGTTTTGCCACAAAATGTCAAATTTAAAGGATCTAAGTTGTTAGAATGATAGAAAAAGACCGAACCGGGAGGAGATTAGGCAATGAGGTGGAAGGTTATAAACTACCTAAACTTTTATGTAAATTTCCTTTGACTTGGACTTGAAATATCACATCGCCTGATCCCATGATAAGTGCAGAAATTGATAGAGCTTCCTTGTTTCAAACAAGGCCCATCTCTATCCTCTGCCTTGAGGGTTCTGTGTTTGGAAGGCCACATTCCTGGAGGAAAAGGAGTCCTGAAAGTACTGATAGAGATAAGCAATATTCTTTAGTTTGTATCACATGCTAGACTGTCTTTATTTTCCTATGCATTAACTCATCTGATTCTCATAAAAGCAGTACAAAATATATGGTATCATCTCCACTTTGCAGAAGGAAGCTGAAACACAGAGAAGGGAAAAAATTCCTCACAGTTGCACAGCCAAGAAGTGGAGGGGCCAAGTTCAGACACAGGCAACCCCAGATTTCTGAGCTCGAAAGGCTCTTGCTAGACCCCAGGGCCTTGTGTCAGCCTTAGCAGTAGAGCACAAACTCATCCACTCAGAGTGAAGGGAGGTAGATTGACCAATCTGGCAAACACTTGAAATAATGAGAATGAAGGGGATGACTGAAGGGTGATATGGGGAGGATGAGAGACCTAGCCAGTAATGGTTAAAAATACGTGGGGCAGGGCCAGGCATGGTGGCTCAAGCCTGTAATCCCAGCACTTTGGGAGGCCGAGGCGGGTGGATCACGAGGTCAAGAGATCGAGACCATCCTGGTCAACATGGTGAAACCCCGTCTCTACTAAAAATACAAAAAATTAGCTGGGCATGGTGGCGCGTACCTGTAATCCCAGCTACTCAGGAGGCTGAGGCAGGAGAATTGCCTGAACCCAGGAGGTGGAGGTTGCGGTGAGCCGAGATCGCGCCATTGCACTCCAGCCTGGGTAACAAGAGCGAGACTCCGTCTCAAAAAAAAAAAAAAAAAAAATACGTGGGGCAGCAGCAGCATTGGAGAGTGGGGGTTTGTAGAAGCACCAGTCTGCACATTTGGGTGATTTTTGTTTTTAATCAGTGGCCTATATATATTGGGACAAAGAAGATAAGCAATTGGGCTTCTCCAGACCAGTACATAGCCGAATGGTGTACATCTCAACAAAAATGGGGCTTTTATACTAGGTTGGAGAGTGGTTTTAAAGCAGCAATGAGGGGCTCATAGAATGCAGACCCCACCAGGTCCTGGTGTAATGTGGGAATGGGCAGCCTCCACCCTAGTCAGATTTCCAGTACAACAAGATGTTGAGTAAACCCCCAGGGAAGAAGTGAGTAATTGTTTCTTACCTTATAGTGGAGTGTACATAGGGCTTAGTAGAAAGCCTTGTGCCTTAGTCCATTCATGCTGCTGGAACTGAATACTCAAGACAAGGTAATTTTTAAAGAACAGAACTTGTTTTCTCACAGTTCTGTAGTCTAGGAAATCCATGATCAAGGCACAGGCAAGTTTGGTTGTCTGGGGAGGGCCAAATCCTCCAGAGATGAAGAGTGCCCTGTCCTCAACTTGGTGAAAAGAGAAAGGACCAGACGGCCAGCAAAACACTGGGTGAGCCTCTTTTAGAAACGCCTTAATATCATTAATGAGGAAGGAGCCCTCATGGTCTAATCACCTCTTTAAGGCCCTACCACTTGATACTATCACATTGGCAACACCTGAATTTTGGAGACGCCGCATTTAAACCACAGCATCTTGGAAGTGAGAGAGGAAACAAAGCAAAAAATATAGGGGATAGGGAGGCCAGGAGAGGAAAGGCCAACAAGAGAAGTTACATCATCAGTATTCGAGGCAAGGAGTATGGGGTGCTCACCTATAGATCCCACAGGACTTGAGCACAGGTACTCCCTGGCTAGTTAGGCTGAGGATGGGGGGTGTTGGAATGTGGTCTTCAGAGGTTGAGGTGGACGGGGGCTGACTAGGGCCAAAATGAATGTCTCTCCCCTGATTTTCAATGTGTGCTCTTCTCACTAGTTGCAAGCGTGGTGAGGAGGAAGTTGTGTGGGATAGAAAAAGCCTGGGGAAAGTGGTGCCTTCAGGCCACCCATCACATGCCTCAAACTCCAAAGAATGTGAACAACAGGAAAATAGATTTGCCGTCTCCACACTGTCATATGTGTGACAGTAGAAAGCTGAAGATTTGAGTCAGAAACTGGTAAGTACACCCCGGTCTCTCAGCAAAGTATGGCACAGGAATTTTTCTTGGTCCCCCCCGAGCCTGCTCTGATAACCAGGGACTTATACCAGCAGGGTGCGTGGTGTGGTTCAAGTTTTGGCCTCAGTGCAGGAGTTCTGGTGGCTGTTTAGAAGAGAAAACAGCCAGGATCTCTTTGCTTGTAATGAATGACAGCCTTACCTGCTTTTCTTTTCTTTTCTTTTTTTTAAATCTGTTCCATAGCTTGGCGTTCCAGAGGTCACCTTTTTATTTTACCTGAATGGAAAGCCTGACCCAATCCATCACTATTCTCTCAAGCTTCCCCCACCAGGAGCCCAGGCAGGCTTGAGTGCAGCATTTCTCCAAGTGTGGTCTGAGGACCACCCACAGGAGAGAGGCCCTGCCCAGGTGCCGCGCATTTATCAAGTTCCCCAGCACGCTTTCAGGCACATTCCACTTTGGGAACCACTATTGGGATGTCCTGCCCCGCCTCATTGCTTCTTAGTTAATTTCTCTTTCTTTCTTTCGTGACCTTCAGGCATTTATTTACCAAAAACCCTGAGAATGTAAGCCCAGGCTAAGTGCCGAGGATGTCACAGCAAACTAGACAGGCACAGGCCGGCCTTCTCAGCTTAGGGCTTCTGGTATTTGGGGAGGGGAAAGGGGAATAGTAGAAAGGTTGGCAGACTAAATAAGCGATCATAATAAAGTGTAAAAAGCATTACAATAAACTGTGGCAAGAATAATAGTTTGTTAATGTGGCTCAGGAGGCCACCCGAGAGAGGGAAAAGTGTGACACCCTTACCTTTATGGTTCAGCTGCAGATGGCACCCCTTGGGTCTTGATACATCTCTCAGAGAAAGGCAAAGATGAGAGACAGAGTTCTACCCGTGGGTTACAAGGAAGGATGAAACTGTATAGAGGGGCTCTATGCCATCCATGGAATGGGGAGTTAAGGACGAAAGTCTGGAATGATTTATGTTTCAATATCAGTGGGAGATGCAAAATTTTCCCAGTATCTGTGATCTTACCCAGAGTAACAAGCAGTAAAAGCCAGAAAGTAAAAATGAGGCTGGGCTTTTATAGAGCCTAGCAGAAAAGGGAGTGTAGAGAGGTCTGCAAATCATGCTGCAGCCAGCAGCCAGGCTGGTGGAAGGGAGGGACAGTGGGTGAAAGTTCTATGGTGAGAAATAAGGGTGCATGGAGAGCCAGCACGGAGAGGAAAAAAAGACCCAAGCTGCAGACGTGATGTGGTCCTAGACACATCCACATGCAATTTTCCCCACTGCCTTCCACATAGTCAGAACTTCCCTTTCAACTTGGTACTCTATCTCTTCCTATAGGCAGATTCAGTTCTTTTTATTTTGAATTTCTTTTAAAGTTTCATTTCATTATGCTGCTTTCTTTTCTTGGGCTGCCAGCTGTTAAAAGTTTCTGCTTTTTCCCCTCTGCTACTAGGAAAGTCAGAGCTAAAGTCAATGCCTAGTTAAAATAACCAGATTTTCCTAGGCATTGAGTCAATTTGTTTCCTGTTCCTTCCTGTTTTAATTTTTTTTTTTCTATTTTAACAGCTGCACTACAATTTATTTCTATTCTTGAAAGCTGTCTTAACTTCTTTGGAAGTTTATGCAGATATAAATTATGATAAAATGAAACACATGTGTCCACTCTCTCCCACCCACCAATCCTTTACCCTTCCCCCGACTGCAGTCACATTGCCATGCATCTTCCTATGGTGTTATCCCAATCTCCATAATACCCTTTTGTTACTATTCACTGCAGGCACAAACACACCTGTCAGACCTCCCCATTCTCTTCATTTTTCTCCTTGATTTTCACCTACTGGCCTTACTTGTGGCTCCCACCTCTGTCCTGACCCCTAACATTTAGTGTTCATTGTTCTTCCCTAATTCTGATACATCCCCTGTCTCCCAGAGGTTGGCTAATGTAACACCATTCCCCTAGAGAAGAATTAGTGTCGGCTTTCTTTCCACAACAGATCCCGCTAGGGAAATTGAGCATTCACTTATGGGGACTGAAGTGGGACTTAGTTCATACCCCGCCCCCAAACCCTGAGCAGTGAAATATACATAACCAAGGTCTTCCTTTGTGCATTTCTGTTCTGCTGCTTGGTAAATGTATGCTCACTCATTCATAATGAAGGCTTCTCAGCCCAGCATTGCTCATCCTGCTGTTTGACAGTTGTGCTTCCGCAACTCTTTGAATCTTAAATTAGTGTCACTGCAATGTTATGATTCATTGCTCTCACTCTTTCTCGAGGTTATGGTTGTTTCTTTTAAACAGTTCTTCCATTAAGGTGAAAGAGCCAACACAGAACACACGCATGTGTCTTCCCCATTCCCCAGCTCTGTGGGTGGTCCCAAGATTTTGTTCCAAATATAGACTCTGAGAAAGGGAAAGCATACTTGTTTGTCTGCTCCTAAAACTTAATTTTCAATGGAAGTCAGTACTGGTAAAAGATAGTTTAAAATTTGTGAGGGGGTCACAACTGTTTGTGTTCTATACTATCTGAGTTCTACAGTGATATGGTGTGGCTCTGTGTCCCACCCAAATCTTATCTTGAATTGTAATCATCGTAATCCCCACATGTCAAGGGAGGGACCTGGGGGAGGTGATTGGATTATGGGGGCTGTTTCCCCCATGCTGTTCTTGTGATAGTGAATGAGTTATCAGAAGATCTGATGGTTTTATATGTGTTTGACAGTTCCTCCTTCTCTCTCTCTCTCTCATTAGAAGATGCTTGCTGCCCCTTCACCTTTCACCATGATTGTAAGTTTCCAGAGGCTTCCTCAGCCATACAGAACTATGAGTCAATTAAACCTCTTTCCTTTATAAATTACCCAGTCTTTATAGCAATGTGAAAATGGGCTAATACATACAGTCTTAAAGATGAATTTTAGCTTAGCCCAATTTGGCTAATACAGAGTATGAACATCATTCATTCATATAACAAATGTTCATTGATGATGCTATGACATGGTTTGGCTGCAAGCCCACCCAAATCTCATCTTGAATTCCCACCCAGTGGGAGGTAATTGAATCATGGGGGTGGGTCTTTCTCCTGCTGTTCCTGTGATAGTGAATAAATCTCATGAGATCTGATGGTTTTGAAAATGGGAGTTTCCCTGAACAAGCGCTCCCTTTGCCTGCTGCCATTCATGTAAGACATGACTTGCTCCTCCTTGCCGTCCGCCAGGATTGTGAGACCTCCCCAGCCACGTGGAACTGTAAGTCCATTAAATCCCTTTTCCTGTATAAATTACACAGTCTCAGGTATGTCTTTATCAACAGCATGAAAACAGACTAATACAGGCTCTGTTTTAGGAGCTGGAGATACATTTGGTGGAGCTTGTATTCCAGCGAAGAGAAGACAGACATCAAAGCATATGTAAGTGATGTCATATTGGATTGTGTTAAGTGTTATGAAGAAAAATAAGAAAATTTTGGGTAAAATGACCGGGAAAGGCCCCTTTGATTAGGTGTTATTTGAGCAGAGACCTGAATGAAATGAGTGATTCTTTCCACTTCCCTTGACCATGGCAGATATCAGTAATCAAACAGAGCCATCATTTCTTTTTCATGGAGCCATGCAATCCTCCACTCAGTACTCCAGGCCATTACTGCCATTTGGTTGGTATTGACATGAATGAATGGGCCTATTTTCCATTCTATTCCAAAAATGCATTTCTTTTCTAAAATAAGGAGGAAATTTTAAAATAGAGAATAAATCTAGAGACCAGCTTTTACTCATAATTATTTAAGAGTTTAATGATGCAGGGTTGATTGTTTCCTGTATGAGTCCATTTTCGCACTGCTGATAAAGACATACCCAAGACTGGGTAATTTATAAAGAGAAAAGGTTTCATGGACTCACAGTTCCACGTGGCTAAGGAGGCCTCATAACCATAGTGGAAGGCAAATGGCACTTCTTACATGGTGGCAGCAAGAGAGAATGTGAGCCAAGTGAAAGGGGAAACTCCTTATAAAATCATCAGATATCTTGATACTTGTTTACTACCATGAGAACAGCATGGGAGAAACTATACCCACGATTCAATTACCTCCCACCAGATTCCTCCCACGATATATGGAAATTATGGGAGCTATAATTCCAGATGAGATTTGGGTGGGTACACAGCCAAACCATATCGTCTCCTCTTCTCGTGTCAAAAACAAGATGTTTTTGTCCTTTTGTGATTACTTTGTATGTCTGATTTTATAACTCACCTCTTTAGTGGTTCATGGCCCTCTCACAGTCATGGGGCTATGCAGCTACCCAGTGTTATTAGTCCTAGCTACCAGCTTTAAATTGTGCATGCTGTCATTCCATAGTCATATTTTTAGGTTTTCAACCTGAAGCATCTTGTAAGTAGCATGTTTTCCTTAACAAATTCCATTTTCATAAATAAAAACACTCTCTATATATATCTCCCAATTTTCTTTTTATCCATTCATTTATTAGGTGCCAGACACAGAGTATTAAAGATAAATAAGCCACAGTGTCTTAGACTTGTATAAATGCCAATGGAGAATAAAACAAAATATTATATACAGGGATAACTCATATCCTCTTATAGTTGTTTTTAAGATGCATGACTCTACAAATCACAACTTCAGTGATCACCAATGACTTCCAGTTGCCAATCCAGTGCTAATCCTTATTATACTTGATTTTTACTTAGGCCTGGGGACCATTTCCTGCTTTACTCCAATTGTCTTTCTCAGTTGCTGTCGTTATGTATTTTCTTGCTCTTTGTTCTCTTCCATCTCTGCATTCTTTCTCCTGTGGATCTTAGTCACTCCCAGACATTTAATATTACTTTCATGAGTCTCAAATATGCATTCCTGCTTACAACTTCTCTTCTGAGTTATAGTCCACTGGAATATTATTCTGGGACCTCAAATTCTGTATGTTCAAAGTCAAACACATGATCACTGTATTTACCAGCATCTTCTGATTGCAAATAATGGAAATACAATTAAAACTGGCTTATATGGGGAAAAAGAGGAATAAATTTTCCTGTACAACCAAAGACTCTTGAGCTACAACCAGGAACTCAAACGGTATTAACAGAAATTGAGTCTCTTCTCCTTTCCTCTTTCTCTCTCTCCCTCCCTCCACCTTCTCTCGCTCGCTCTCTCAGAGAGGGTGTGTGTGTGTGTGTGTGTGTGTGTGCGCGCACGCACATGTGCGCATGTGTGCACTGACTTTCTAGGTCAGGGTCTCCATATTATAGCTCCCATAAGCACCAGGCTTTCCTTCACTGGCTTAGTAAACCTACAGAAAAGGGAGAACTTGTCTTTCACAACAGTTTCATCAAAAATCCTACAGTTGAATTTCACTGGGATAATGTGGGACATGGACCATTGTATAACCAATCGCATGACTGAAATGTGGAAATATGCTATATTAAAGTATATGATTTGGGAAGTTATTGATAAGCTTCGATCACATAAACTCAGAGCAGGGAGGCTTAGTAATCTATAGAAAAAAATGAGTAAAAGAGAAAAGTATGCTAAGTAGGCAAAAGCAATAGATGTCAGCTATAACTGCCTGCCTCCCAAAAACCCCATTAACTCCGTTATTTCTATTAAACAAGATAATGCATGTAAAAACATTATGTAAATGTAACAGTATTCCTTAAATGTTGTTAATTCTACTGATATGATCATTTTTTTTTTTTTTGAGACAAAGTTTCGCTCTTGTTGCCCAGGCTAGAATGCAATGGGACAATCTTGGCTCACTGCAACCTCCGCCTCCCAGGTTCAAATGATTGTCCTGCCTCAGCCTCCCAAATGGCTGGGATTACAGGCACCTGTCACCACCCCCAGCTAACTTTTTATATTTTTGGTAGAGATGGGATTTCACCATGTTGGCCAGGCTGGTCTTGAACTCATGATCTCAGGTAATCCGCCCACCTCAGCCTCCCAAAGTACTGGGATTATAGGCGTGAGCCACCATGTCCAGCCTCTACTGGTATAATTTTAATGATATTGAAAGTTTAAATAATGCAGGCTTAAACTCTTGGAACCATCTTTGTCTGCACCCTCCTCTCTCATCAACATTTAGTCAGTTGTCAAAGCTTCTTGATTCTGCAACCAAATTATTTCAATATTGGTAAATCCCTTACAACCAGACTCTACCCTTTCCGATTCAGATTAACTTTTCTTGAAGCACAGTGCTGATCATATTTTGGCTCATAAACCTTCCATGCTCTCCAGTGCCTAAGGACAAACAGCCAGTCATATCAGCCAGTTAGTTCTCAAAGTCCAGGAACTAGATCCAACTTAGCTTGCCAGATGTACTCCTCACCATTCCCCTCTGCCTGTAGCCAACGGGAACTACTCACTGTCTCTAAATTACTCCGTCTCTGAAACTTTCTCTGGCTGTTTCCTAGAGGTGAAATGCATCACTCCCACTTTTCTGTCAGTGTTCTCATCACATTTTGGGCCCAACTTTAGGATCTCTGTGGATATTTCAGAAAAGTATAGTGACATAGTAATGTAAGATGATTTCAAATGGACAGAAATCCTGGATCTGACAGACATTTTCTGTTAAACTAGGATGTTAGATTCTGGTCTTGGAAGATTCTTTTATAGACGAGAATATGTTATTTACCCACAAAGGGCTTTAGTAAATAAGAAATAATCTAGTCTGCTGGCAAGTCGAATGTACTGATAAGGCCACTCTTCCGAGAAAAGAAAACAAATACGGTGAATACTTGCTGTTTGCCACCTGCTGTTTGCCAACTGACACAGGAAGTGTAAGTGTTCAGCTTTGAGAAAAGATGGCTAATGGATACACGTTTACTTTTAATGTGTATTTATTTGGCTTTCTTTGTGTGCTGAGTCTTCATTCTCACTAAAACTGAACACTTCAGGGAAATGGTGGCAGCTCCAGGACTATGTTCTCCAGCTGCCAGTTTCATCTTTATTGTTGGAAGTCCTAGAACGTTGTATCTTTCAGTCTCATTCTTACCATATTATGTTTTGCTAAATAGCCATTGTGTACTTTTTTATCTTCTTCAGCAGCCTGAGGCAGGGGACATAATCCTTTTGATGTTCTAAACATAGTCATTATTCAGTAAATATTGGTTGAAGTGATGCCAGTAGAAACTCCAGAATGTATGTCAAGGGGTCTTGGTGGGTTAAAAAAAAAGTGTGTTTTACAAACATTCTACCTTTTCATATATTTTTCTCATATTAAATAATGGAAATTTTCAGACATAACCAAGAGTTATTGTATTCATTTGTTCATTTTCACCCCCCAAAAAAGACATTTTATTCTCTTTTGGCAACTTCAAATAGCTTTGCAGAAAAGAACTCAAAATAATACAGTTAGTATTACCACCTTATACAGCAATTACAACAACACCAACATGTCCTCTGTATTTCAGAAAAGCTTTTGGATGCTAACACATAACATTCCGTTATTCATTTAGCACGTTTTTATTGAGCACATGCTAAGGTATGGCATTATGCTAGGAATATTAAGACAAAATTCATTGACCTCATAAAAGTTAGAATCTAGTTGAGAAGACAAATAGAAATTATCCGACTACGTATCTTTTAAGTACTGGGTCCATAAAAGCAGTGAAATTCAATGAATAAACTGCCTGCCTCTTTCATTTGCAGACTATCAAGATGGATTCAAGTTGATTCTCAGGGTTCTGTTTTATTTCCACCCAGGAAACACCAGCATTCTTGAAATCCTTTCAATGTTAGGCAGAGGAGCAGAAGTAGGCATTCTGCATGTCAAGGAGGTCTTTAGCAACACCTGCTGCCTTGCTGGTACTTAAAGAAGCCTTGTCTGTGGTCCCATCACCTAAATGGAGCTGGTGATGATGGTTGAAGGCATCCTGTGTAAAGCGACATTGTGGGTCATTGCACATACATGTAAGTTGGCTCAGAAAGTTCAGAAACTACTCAGGGATTTGAGAACTTCCAAAGCTAGCTTTGGATTTTCTTTTTTTTTTTTTTTTTTTTTTTTTGCTAGCTTTGGATTTTCACACTTTTTTGTTCATATTGTTCATAAATAATTTTGAATTGTAAGGCCTGTACAATTATGGACTCGAATTTCTGAGAAAGCCTCAGGAATTCTATGTACTGGTATCTATTTTAAGGCTAGAAACACAAGCATAAACTCACTCCAAATTTCAATTTTAATCTGTGCTCTGCACTCAGTTTAAATGGTTTAAGGAGGCACTTCCCAATGTTTGCCCCATAGCTCCTCAGTTCCAAGGGGTGGTCTCTGGTGAACATAATTTGAGAAATGTTGTCTTAAGAGATACTCGTTTGTTTAATGAATAATTTCTGAAAAAAGGACATAATTTTGAACTCTAAATGCTGTATCTGCTGCAAATAACTGGTTGCCAAGAATGCCACTGTGTCCAAATTACAGAAATTATAATAAGCAGATGGATTCTTGGTTGGGGGTAAGAAAATTTGTCTGAACTTAAGAGGTAGGTGGAGCCAAAGATTCTAATTTGGCAAAAAGTCACATGGTTTATATGGCTGCCATAAAACACACCCTTATAATTTTTAGGGCTCTCTTCTTTCTGCTCTTCTGCCAATGGGGATATCATTTGGTTTCACCTAGACACCTGGGCAGAGGCCACATAGAACCTAACTAATGCAGCCATGTCTCATCTCCCACATACTGCAATCATCTTCCTCCCTTTGGCTTTTAGCCACATTCCACTCCACAGTTCTTCTCTTTACAACTGACCTTACAACCGAGCTCTTCCTCGGGTGTCTTTTCAAAGTGCTCTCTACAATTAGAATTCTGTGATTATCTGTATGTTCTCTACTCTGAACTTCCTCTTACAACTGTACGTCTCCTCTTCCCCACCTGACCTGTGGGAATTCATTATACTTTGTGAGACTCTGTGGTGGGCCCAGTGTTTCCTCTACAACCCTGGGAGTGATGGGCTGACAAAGTTGTTTGTTTCCTATTGCTGCTGCAATAACATACTGTAAATTTAGTGGCCCAAAACAACGTCGATGCATTATCGTACAGTTCTGGAGGCCAGGATTTGAGATGAGTCTTACGGGGCTTAAAGAAAGATGTTCTCAGGGCTATGTTAAGTCTGGAAACACTAAGGGACAATCCTCTTTCTTGCCTTTTTTAGAGGCTGATTGTATTCCTTGTCTCCTGGTTGTATCACTCCAACCTCTGCCTCTGCCATCACACCTCCTTCTTTGACTGTGACCTTGACCCTCCCACTTTCCTCTTAAAAGAACTCTTGTGATTACATCAGGCCTAACCAGATAACTCAGGATCATCTTCTCATCTCAAGATATTTAACTCAATTATATCTTGAAAGTCCCTTTTGCCATATAATGTAACACATTTACAAGCTCCAGAGGTTAGGATGTGGACAGATGGTGGGGGATTATTTAGCCTACTCCAGGACAGTTGGGGAGAGGGAGATTGGGTTCTGCATTGATCTGTTTCCCTATTAATATCTGCAAATCATTTCTCTACAATAGGCATCAGCAAACTTTTTCCATACAGGGTCATATGGTAAATAATTTTAGGTTTTGTAGGCCAAGAGGCAAAATCTGGGATATAATATAGGTGCTTACGTAACTATTTTGAATGTAGCTATTTAAAAATGAGAAAACCATTCTTGACTTGCAGGTGGTACACAAACGTGGTGGTAGGATTTGGCCCATGCGCTGTAGTTTGGCAAGTTCTGCTCTGCAATCTCTTGTAAAATACTTCCTAAGAAGCTCATGCCATTCAGCTAAATCTCTTCTGTTTTATCTTGCCTTTGTCACTTATGTATATCCTGGTCACTCTTCAATACACATTGAGGATAAATTACCCACTGGAAGAAGTATACAAGAAGGTAGAAACAGTTTCTTGAGTTCCAGATAGGCAAAAGTCTAACTCTACAGAGTAACAGTAACATCATAAAGAGAAAACATGTTTTTGTTTATGTATCACCTTTCTATAAAAAAGTTCCTGATTCAGAAGTGCACTTTTCTCATTCAAGAAACTCACTTGGAAATACCCAAATATTGCCGTGAGTGACCACAGTTTTTCTACTCCAAAGTATCTGCCAGACTTAGTGTTGTAACAGGGTATAAGGCATCAAAAACTTTCCATGAAAAGACTAGAGACTGGCTGAAAACACAAATTTTCAGGAGTATAAAGGAAAATTTTTAGTTAATCATCTCGTCTTTTGTGGGGATTGCTCCCATGTGAAGCCCCACGGGATTGGGCCTCACCATATGGTGAGCTTGAGCCCGGACACAGTTTCCCGGTGGAGGCAGTCGAGATCGGGGAAAGTTAAACTGAGATCAAAGGATATCTAAAAGCAACTTTGCTAGACGATGAGGTGATACCTATGTGGTCTGAGAAGACACTGTGTTTATTTTCTGTTTCTGCATTTTATGACTTTGTCTACCCATTTGCTGGGTCCTGTGCTTGTTCTTGTGACTGCTGTTTGCATAGATAACAGGCTTACTGCCTCTCTGGTGCCCTGCATAGATAGTTAACTTTTTAACTTTAGCCTTCACTGCTGTTTGCACAGTTAACAGGCTTACTGCCTCTCTGGTGCCTTGCATAGATAGTTAACTTTTTAACTTTAGCTTTCCCCAACCTGATAATGAGACCCGTCTGGACGACTTGATTGTATCGGATTATGTACCTGATTTTACTATTGTGTTATCTGCTGCCTAAGCTTGTATCCCAGGACTTTCTGTTCCCTTTGATGTATGAGATATTGGTGTCTGTTCCTGCAAACGAAGTAGGATAAAGATATATATACTAACTGTGTGCAAAATAAATTTGTCATTTGAGCAAAAGCTCACTTGACCCTCTGGACCTCGCTATCTCTCTCTCTTTTCTTCCCGCGCACTCCCCTATTTAGGTTGGAACCCTCTTGCTGGCCAAGAGTCCCCGGCAGACGTGCTGGCCGACTGGGAGCCCAGAGTCTTTTTTGATTTTGTGGAGCTAGTTGCATGATTCTGGGTCTGAATGGACTCCTTAACATGGGCCCTGGCCTCAGGCCCAGATAAACCTCTCTTCGGAGAGCCTCAGAGCTTCCTTGTGTTCTTCAAATCACAGCTGGAAGTGAAGGTTATTGTTAATTTCACTGTCACTACTAGTAGGCCCATCTCTACCTACCACTGAAAGAAAGAAAACAAAAAGGTAGTAAACAGATTGCTCTGTTGCATACGCTGGAGTACAGTGGTGTGATTGTAACTTACTGCAGCCTCAAACTCCTGGGCTCAAATGATCCTCCCACCTCAGCCTCTGGAGTAGCTAGGACTACAAGCATGCATCCCAACACCTGGCTAATTTTATACTTTTTTTTTTTTCTTTGTTGAGACAGGGTCTTCCTATGTCTCCCAGTCTCATCTCGAACTCCTGGCCTCAAGTGAGTCTTCCAAAGTGCTGAGGTTACAAGCATGAGCCACCTTAGCCAAGACATTTTCATATATTAGTTCCCTATCTCAGTAACTAAATGATGGCTTTTTCTCATAGACAGGAGATAAATCGAGTCTGAGGGTCAAGCATCTAGACCATATGAGTGAGACTGAGATGGTCTTAAAGCAGAAATAATGGAATATATGATGTGACTATTTTGCAGACACAAGAGGCATACTTCCAGTGTTTAAGTTTTAGAAGTTTACCTTGATTTGTTCAATCCTTGAGGGACTGAAAACCTGTATCCATGAAGTTAAGAACAGCCATAGCAGTTCAAAAAGAAACATCCATGCCTTCAAAACCTGTAAGAATTTTGTAACATTTTGAGTGCTAAATCAAACTTGGAAAAATGTACTGCAAGCTCTATCACACAGCCACATCTAAGTTAATGTAGGAAAGATGAGAGAGACTCTAAAGTTGAAAGAGACTAGGAAATTATTAGTGGTAGAGGAAAGAATAAATGAAATAAGATAAAAGAGACCTTCACACACTCAAGAAAATTATCTTCATCACAAACAATCAAGGCTTTGGGGATTTGTGGAACAGCATGCTGCAACGGGCTGTATTTCAAATTCTCTGAGACCTTCTGCATTACTTTATTAACTCAAAAAACATTTAAGGAGACACTACTATGAAACAGGTCCTGTGTGCACACTGAGAAATTAGAGGTAAGATACAGTAGAGTTGTCAGGGGCTCAGGGACTAGGGCACAAAAACAGGTACAGAAAAATCACAGTGTGAGTGTGCAAGGAGCAGTGGGGACACAAAGGAAGAATTTTACTCTATCTGGAAAAAGAAGAATTTTTTTTTTTTTTTTGAGATGGAGTCTCACTCTGTCACCCAGGTTGGAGTGCAGTGGCATGATCGGGGCTCACTGCAATCTCCACCTCCCAGGTTCAAGCAATTCTTCTGCCTCAGTTTCTCGGGTAGCTGGGACTACAGGCATGCACCACCACACCCGGCTAATTTTTGTATGTTTAGTAGAGATGGGGTTTCATCATATTGGCCAGGCTGGTGTTGAACTCCTGACCTTGTGATCTGCCCGCCTCAGCCTTCCAAAGTGCTGGGATTACAGGCATTAGCCACCATGCCCAGCCAAGGAAGGATATTCTTATTCCAGGGTGAAAAAGCAATTCATATCTTTAAAACTTTCAAAAAGTCATGAATTTTCAAATTTGCTATTGACGTGGGAAGACTCTCACTTTGAAGGCTGATACACTTGGTGCTACTTTTAATGTTAAATTTAATGCTCAGGATAAGGAATGTATCCTGATATATACTGATTTGGGCTGTGATGGTGTGGCTCTGTGTCCCTCCGAAATCTTATGTGGAATTGTAATATCTACATGTCAAGGGAGGGACCTGTAATTCCCACATGTCGAGGGAGGGAAGTGATTGGATTATGGGGGTAGGTCCCACATGTTCTCATGATAGTGAGCTAATTCTCACAAGATCCGATGCCTTCATAAAGGGTAGCTTTTCCTGTTCTCTCTCCTCTGCCACCACGTAGATGTGCCTGCTTCCCCTTCTGCCATGACTGTAAGTTTCCCCAGGGCCTCCCCAGCCATATAGAACTATGAGCCAATTAAACGTCTTTTCTTTATAAATTACCCAGTTTTGAGTATCTCTTTATAGCAGTGTGAAAATAGACTAATACAGTAAATTGGTATGGGGAGTAGGGCACTGCTACAAATATACTTGAAAATGTGGAAGTGACTTTGGAATGGGCAGAGGTTGGAACAGTTTAGAGGGCTCAAAAGAATATAGGAAGATATAGGAAAGTTTGGCCCTTCCTAAAGATTTGTTGAATGGTTTTTTGACTAAAATGCCAATAGTGATGTGGATAATAAAGTCCAGGCTAAGGTGAGCTCACATGGAAATGAGGAATTTATTGGGAGCTGCAGCAAAGATGACATTCTCTCTCTCACCTGCTGTCATATAAGATGTGTCTGCTTCCCCTTCCACCATTATTGTAGGTTTTCTGAGGAGGCCTCCCCAGCCATGTGGAACTGTGAGTCACTTAAACCTCTTTCCTTTATAAATTATCCAGTCTCTGGCATTTCTTTTTAGGAGTGTGAAAACAGATTAATACAGGCTGGCAAACAATTAAAAGATTGATAGCCAGTATCTGATCACAATTTTCAAGAGGAGTTCATTTTACAATTTGTACAATTTCGACGTTGGTCAAGAAGATAAGGAAAGACATGGGAAATGAGGCTAATTTTGCCTGCTCAAAGCTGATTAGAATAGTGAGTTTAGCTGCCTTTATCAGAACTGCCACTCTGAAAAGCGTGATATTGAAGCTTTTGTGACAGCTATGATAATAGGTGGAAGATATTGCCTGACTCACTTTACTTCAACAGAGTAGAATATATGTATATATGTAAATAAAACATTAGAATAAAAAGGGAGAAGTCACCATGAAAAGCATATAAATAAATTAGAAACTATTCAGCATAAGGAGAGAAAAGGCAAGAAATGCATTAACTTTGAATGTTCATTATTGTGAATTACTATAAGGGGAGATGAATGAAAATCCTTTCTGAACATAAGGTAACTCCAATTGAAGCATAAGAAGTTAGAAGTAGTAAAGGGAAATGGTTACCTAAATAAAAGGGTTATTCTGCTCTGTAGAATTCCCTTTGAAGTTTTAGAATCAATTTTACTCATGAAGAATGAGTTAGAAGTAAGCCTGTCTGAAGATAGAGTTGGAAGCAGAGACTTGAAGAGCCCTCCCAGCCCTCAATTCAGTGTTGTATTTCATCAGCCTCTCTCCTAACACAAAGTACAATGTGGATGTTTGTGGACAGTGAATGGCCCACTGTGTGGTCATTCAGAAACCCAGGCTCCTTCCATTTTGTGGCTCCACTATCCTCTAGAGTCTCAGAGTTCTTTGCTGAATCTTCTGCATCCAGCCAGCAGAGAAGGGTAGGGGATCACATGGAATCCTTTATGAGCCAACCAACATCGTAATGGCAAAGTCAATTAGGTAGTCCTGCCATATTCCATTGGCAAAACTGTCACACAGTCATTCTACCCAAAATAGTACCTTAGAAATATAGTCCATCTATGTGTCCAGAAGGCAGAGAGAACAGGGTTTGGTGAATACAACGAAGTCTTCACCTCAGTTCAACAAATAGTTGCTGAAAGCATGTGATGTGTGCATCCTGCTGGGACCCAGTAACAAAGCAGATTCCCTGCCTTTGAGGCACAAGTGAAGAATTCCACAACAGTGTGGTAGGAACAAGGAGCATAGCAAACACAGGATACGTGGAAACTTAGAGGACAATACTTAGCCCAGCCTGGAGAAGTCTTGGAAGGCTTCCTGGTAGGGGAAACACTTGTGCTGAGTCTTGAGGATAGGTAGAAAAGTGGAAGAAAGGGAAAGTTATTTCAGACAGAAGCAACAATTGGGATAAAGAGTGTAGAAGAGAACTATAAGCAACTTGATATTATTAGAATGTAAAGGAGTGAGCAAAAAGGGGCAGGTGGTGAAGATGCGGGAGCCTTCTATGGAGAGCCTGGTATGTTATCTAGAAGTATTTGGACATTTTCAATAAGCAATAAGGACAAAATGGGAGATTTAAAAGAGAGATTGGTATATGAGCAGCCATGCATTTAATAGAGGTCACCTTGGCGGCTGTATTCAATATGGCTTTGATGGTAGCAAGACTTGGATAACAATTTGGAGGCTTTTTCAATTGTCTAGGCAGGAGATGATAAGCGCTTTAACAAAGCTGTAAATGAAGAATGAATGCAAGAAATATTAATACTTAAAATTGGGAAGATTGTTAATTGTTATATGTGAAACTTCAAGGAAAAGAAGGAAACTGGAATGGTTCCAGGCTTCTGACTTGGCTTACCTTGTAATTGCCTTGTCATTAACTGTATTAGTCCATTCTCACATTGCTATAAGTACTACCTGAGATTGGGTAATTTATAAAGAAAAGATGTTTAATTAACTCTTCATTCCACAGGCTGCATAGAAAGCGTGGTTGGAAGGACTCCGGAAACTTACAATGATAGCGGGAGGCAAAGAAGAAGCAGGCACATCCTACATGGAAGGAGCAGGAGGAAGAGAGAGAAGAGGTGGGTGCCACACACCTTTAAACAACAAGCTTTCATGAGAATTTACTCACTATCATGAGACAGAAAGAGGGAAACCGGTCCCCATGATACAGTCACCTCCCACCAGGCCCCTCCTCCAACATTAGAGATTACGATTTGATATGAGATTTGGGTAGGGACAGATCCAAACTATATCATTAACCAACAGAAAATACAGGTAGAGTCTAAGGTCTGGGGAGAAGGTGAGTGCCGCTTTGGGAAGTTGCCTAGTTATCTATTTTGTAAACTAAGGGGCATATTGCATGTAGAAATGTTTACTCCTCTATCCTTTGGGAACGGTAATACATTCAAAACATGCTACGTTTAAAAAGGACTCCTCAGGGTGACCAACTTTATGGTAGAGTTTGTAAGGTAATACATTTCTCCTTCATAAAAGTGGAAAAATAAACTTGGTGGCATAAAACTACCACCAATTCACTATGTTTATGAATCCTGTGGACTAAGAAGCTGGACAGGGGTGATTTGTGTCTCTTCTACAATGTCTAAGACTTTAGCTGGAAAGAGTCATATGGCTGGGGGCTGGAATAACTTGGATATTGCTTCACTCACTGCTGGAGCATTGGTGGAGAGGGCTGGAAGGCTGGCTTTGGCACTATAGAATGTCTAGCAGCATTCCTCGCCTCTAGCCACTAGATACAAATAGCATCCCACCCACCCAGCAGTAACAACTAAAGTGTCTCCCTGACACTGCCAAATTTATTCTGTGCAACAACTGTCTCCTGTGGTTGAGGTCAGTGGATAATATGAGTTTGAATTTTAGCCAGGACTGGAAAGAGATTTTTCAAGTCATCAGTGTGTAGGTGGTCTTTAGAGTCACTGCAGTATATGAGATGTCTCAGGATGTCGGGTGACAAGATCAGCTCTTCAAGGTTAGAAGGATGGACCCGTATTGAAGGGGTTGAGGAAAAGAAGATAAAATGTTAAGAAAAGTCAAGAGAGAAAGTAGGAAAACCAAGAAAGACGGGAAAGAGTGGTGCAGTGGCTATTGCAAGTATCTGCCTAGCATCTAGCTCCACTTTCTTCTTAGAGAAGCTCAGTCTCTTGCCCACAATGACAGGTGATTTCATCCATGGACCTATACAAGCCAGGCCATTGAGTCCTTCCTGTAATTTTATATTTTAAGCCACAGAGCAAGGTGTTTCTTTTTCTCTTCTGTGCTTATTTGAAACTATGTAAATCCAGAAGTGCCTATGGTGTGCTCCCTGCCACGTGGCAAAGGTTCAGCTGAGTGGGTTTGCAGATGCCATGAGTTGAAAATGACCACCTGATCCTTGCAGCTCAGGAAGAGGCTCTTAAAGGAAGCTGGTGGGAGCATTAATGCCTGAAGAAGATTTCTTGGGCTCCAAAGACACCTTTACTTTGTAAAGTTATCTCAGAATTTTGTCAGCTAGAGCTTCTCTGTGAAACTGCCAAAGACCAGGAAACCCGCACCAAAAGCATCCCTTCCGTGTTGTCTGTCTTGCTTCTGACAGCTGAGCTAAATAAGCCATGAAACTGTGCCAAATATGCACATACACGTCTGTGAGCTGTGTGGGGGTTTGTTCAGAAGCAAGCAACACAACACACTATATTGTACAAGTGTGTTACAGTTTCATCTGCAGTAGACGATAATGAAACCAGCAGCAGAAGGAAGCAAAGTGGAGAGCTAAGAAAGACCAACTTTTTGGTAGCATTTAAGCCCCTGGATCCAATCACCTGTGAAGCTTCAGATCCAGCAGTGACCTTCCAGTTATGTGAATCAATAAATGCTCTTAAGTGGAATATCTTTCTGTTGCAAGTGCAAGTGTCCTAACACAGAAACTTAAACCAGATGTGAAGTGATAAACCTAAAATGTGGAACTGGTTGAATCAAGATAGGGAAGGTTGAAAAGCTGTAATCCTTGATATGAAAGTGAAGCAGCTGCTACCTAGTGTATTTTATGCCTCAGGTCATGTCCCCACCACCATAATAGCAACAACATTATGGACTTGGTCAAAAGGGTATGGGAGTGAGAACTGAGACAGGCATATGCCCCAGAGCCCTCCCAAACACCTCTGCTTCTGCAGTCATAAGGCTCATAATCCCGCCCGATAATCAGCCTTAATGCCTCCTGGTGATGAAAAGCAGCTCCCAATTGTTCCATTTTTCTAAGAGGTGGAAACAAGGATAGATGATGTTAATCTAAAGCCCAGGGAATGGATGATTCCTGCAATTATTGCTGAAGGACTGAAACCACAAGGGCAGGGATCCAGATTGAGAGATGCTGACTCAACAAGATTTTTTGGCACTTATAACTAGCCAATATTACTAGCCACCCAAAAATATAGTCAGACCAGCGACTGTTTCAAGTGAACTTTATTGCCCCTTTGGCAAGTGGAGATTATGATTATGATTGTTCAATTCTTAAGACAGCCCTCCAAGAGTTCTTACAACAAAAAGTGGGTTGCTAAAGCAGTAGAGACATCACCAGAGAAAAGTCTCCTGACCATCCTCTTAAGCATGGTGACAAAGTCAATGAACAGGGGAGATCCTCTCAGCAGGAAGGTCCTGGAGCATCCAGATAGACTGACTAGGAAGCTACTCCATGGCAAGAGCAGGGAGTCACCAGAGAGAAAGGTCTCACTGTTCCTGTTTGCCAGCCTACAGGACGTTGCTTTGCCCTCTGTAACCCATTTCTAAATGTGGCAGAGCCTGGCTCCTCTTCCTTCCCTACCAACTTCTTCTTTCCATATAAGGGCTACCATCTTATTTCTAGCTTTAAGTAAGTCTTGTATTCCTCTATCTGCTTAACAACTCAACTATAGCAATCATACATTTAACCTACAGAAAGTGAAAAGCCCATTATCACACAGGAAGAATCTCTCCTCTCTAATCCTTGAGGGGCATGGCAAAAGCCCATACCCATGTATCTAAAAGAGCTGTCATTTAAGGTAAGTGTAACCACAGAGACAGACATGAAACCAAAAAGATTTTATGTAATGTTTATTTTTTTTATTCCCATCCTAACTTTGGCTTTAATCCTTACCTCTCATTTCCATTCTTTTCTTTGAAATCCAAACTTTAAAAAAACAAAAAAGTGTTTAAAATCACAATTATCTAGAGTCATAATAAAAATTTTCTTGTCTCCAAAGAGGGGGAAAACATACCACTTTTATTTTTATGCAGCATTTTCAAATGTGCATGTCAGTATATATTTTATAAACTATTTAAAATAAAAACCCTTCATCCTTTGAGGTTATTGACATTTTCTAGTTCACTGACACATCTCCCATAATATAATAGTTCTATTCATTTTCATAAATGAGGTGGGAACTATTCTAAAAAATAGGACTTTAATCCCTGAGGTGCCAGTTAAAATGGACGAGGTTGCCCTTGCAACACAGATTTTAAAAATCAGCCTTAAATAATAAGCATGGATCATGCTATTTGACTCAGAATCACCTCCATAGCATGGAGTCATTTAGGAAATTGCATTTACTGGGTTAAGTTCACCCTGCTATTCCCAGCCCTCATGCTATGATGATCTTTCCTTTTGCAAAGGAATGACACATAGCAAGCAAGTCTGCAGAAACTTCTGAGATCCTCAGAAATCAAGAGAAACCACAGTCGCGTTTCTCCGATCTCCATCCACAGTGTTGGAGAGGATTTTTCAGCACCATTCCAAGACCTGGAAAGGCTGATGAACTGCCTTGAGTTTTCTACTTCACCGTAGATTTGGCCAAAAGGGAGCAATCCTCCTAGCTAGCAAAGTGGCATGTCCTGCTTTTTCTCAGAAATCACAATATTAGCAGGGCTGGGTTCAGTTCCCTGTGCCCGCTGTCCCTGCAGACCCTCTCCCTTCCAGGCAGCCTCCAGCGGTTTCTGGGTCTTGCTGCTGCCCTAATAGTAGCGGTTCAGGCTCCTGGTCCCGGGCACCTCAGGCTGGCCGTTCATCCAGATCTCCCTGATGATGCGCTCGCGCTCCTCCAGCCGCTGGGCGCGCTCCAGCTCCTCCGCGGAGGTGAACACGTTCTTGTTCAAAGTCCTCTCGAAGCGGCGGTGTCTCCGCACGGAGAGATCAGATGCGGTGTCCTCGCTGCCGTCCTCGCTGTCACTGCTGTCGCTGCTGCTCTCTCTGTCCTGCAGGAACTTCTTCCCGGGACGCCTTCGGCAGTCTGTGTGGCAAGAGATCCTTATCACCAAAGCAGCCAGGGTCAGGACCAGCCCGACGCACACGCCAGAAACAAAGTACAGAGCTGCTCGCTCAGGATTTTCTGGAGGAAGAAGAGGAAGAAGCAAGCATTTGAGAGATGACAACTCCAAAGGCAGATACCCAATATGACCCCAGCCTACACCTCTCACCAGGCCCCACAGTTTTGATGGTTACAAATACTATCCTCCCATGTGACATATTTCATAATGTATTCAAAATATAATTATTGACAAACAGTGAATCTGTAAAAGGTATATGAGATTCTTTCACTCTTCTTGCAACTTTAACTTAGAGATTATTCCCAAATGAAACGATAAAAGAAAGAAAAACTAATTATTTAGCACCTACTGTATGCAAGTGGCTATGCTTAAGTGTCATTTTGTTTAAGAGATGTATCTGTCTAAAGCCTCTTTTCACCTAGAACAAAACAGCTTTACTTGTGAATTTGCTCATGCATCCCCACTGAATTAGCCTTTCATCACAGTGGTAGACAGCTTCTGAGATGAACCCCACCTCCCAGTATTCACACCCTTGCACAATCCTCTCCCCTTGAGGGGTGGACCTGGTGACTTACTTCTAAGAAATATAGTTGATCTTTGGACAACATGGGTTTGAACTGTGCAGGACACTTATACATGGATTTTTTTCAAACGTGAATCGAAAATAACTTGTTTGCAAGATGAGAAATCCACATATAAGGAATGTCGGCTTTTCAAATATGTGGCTTCTGTAGGGTCAACTGCAGAACTTTAAGTATGCATGCACAGATTGGGGTATACATAGGGATGCTGGAACCAATCCCCTGCATATACTGAGGGACAACTGTAGGACATGGCAAAAGCAATGGGTGATTCTAGGATTAGGTTACATAAGACTGCGATTTCATCTTGCTGTCTCCCTCTTTCCCTCTCTCAGGGTCTTCTTACTTGCTGGCTCTGATGAAGCCAGCTGCCATGTGTGATCTTCCCTATGGAGAAGTCCAAGTGGCAAGGAAATAAGGGTAGCCTCTGGCCGACACCCTTTGAGGAACTGAATGGTGCCTACAGTCATGTGAATGAGTTTGGAAGTGAATCATCCCTCCATCTAATCTTGAGGGACCATAGGCCTGGCCTTGCTGCAGCCTGTGAGAAACCTTGAACCACGGAACTTAGCTAAGCCACACCCAGATTTCTCACTTGTAGAAACTGGAAGATAATATATATGTGTTATTTACAGCCACTAAGTTTTGGGGTGGTATTGTAAAAAGCAATAGTTGCAACCGATCACACATTGAAAGCCAGTGTAGGTATTTAGGAGTGGCCTCAGCAGGTTAACTGAAAGGGGAGGAGAAATTTGGGTTCTTTCCTTGGTAAGAGAAGAAAAGAGTCATTCTGTTGATGCTTAATATGCTTAGTGGGCCTGATGGTGACCCCCACTCTGTAAGGTGTGCTTAACAGAATAGGAGTCTTTGGGTGAGCAACTTTCATTTCTAGGTACCTATGAGGACACAGGGACAGGCCTGCCCTTGAGTCACAGGATGTAGTTAAGCTAACAGAACCCAAGACTGACATGAGCAAATTTACTTTCCATATTCTATATTCACTTGTAAGTACTAATCAAAATATATATATATTGTTTTGTGGGTTTTAAGTAATAAGTGGGATAATATAAGCATTGATTGTAATAATAAAGAAATTAGGAATGATTTATATGCTATCCAAAAGGAAATGATTAAACTTTGATAGGTTTATCTAAACTACAGAACACTACACAGCTTTCAAAATGCTATTAATCTACACAGATTTGGAAATCCCTCTAAGAAATATTCTTGAATTTTAAAAGCAAAGCACAGAAGTGTAAAAAAGCATGTCAGTGTGGGAAAGTATGAAAGACAGAACAAATCTACAGAAAAATGTTAAATTCCTCTTTTCTGTGGCAGCACTTCAAATATTTGGAAATAACTATCATATAGCTAGGTTTCAAAGAACGTTGGCTGATAGTCACTCTGTAAACATCATAATATTCCTGCCTAGAAAATAATACAGCCATAACCTCCCTCATTATAGAAACTATATTTCTAGTCATATAGCCCTAAATCATGTCTTTATCACCAAATCACAATAGTCTCATATAGTGAATTTATTGTCAAGTAAACCCTGTAAGTCTTTATCAAAGGTAATGACAATAAGTTGTGTTTTCTATTTCTGTGTGCTACCTATTAGGATTCTTTTCACTTCAAATATAAAGACTTCACTTTGTTTCACCCTGGTCTTATATTGTTAAGATTTTTTATAATCTTGATGTTGTCATCTAAATTAATCTCTCTGAGCCTACCACTTTGCCACCAAAACCAGTATGTACAATTCCATCCAAGACCGCATAAAAATATTGAACAGGAGAGTGACCTGGAACAAGCCACTAGACCAGCCTGTAGGTTAGCGTTGACTTGCCATATAAGGGGTCACACGGTGGTCTTCACTAGGCTTGAATTTACCTAATCATCCTAGTGTTTGGTCCAAGTGTCTCCATCTCATCCTCATGCTCACAAAATGCCCCAGTGAATCCCTCTCTCCTAGGGCTGGTTGCCTCCACAACGTGCTTCCATCACTAATGGCCCATTGTCTTACTTTCTGTCTATTGCTTTCATCTGTTCCCCAGTAGACCAGGTGCATTCTGAGAGCAAGAACTGAATCTTATTTAAGTCTCTGAACTTCTGGAACCTACAAAGATTGTCCAAATATACACAAAGGCATAAGGATGATATAATGGACTCTGGGGACTCAGGGGAAATGGTTGGGAGGGAGGTGAGGGACACAAGACTGCATATTGAGTACAGTGTACACTGCTCCAGTGACAGGTACACTAAAATGTCAGAAATCACCACTGAAGAACGTATCCATGTAACCACAAACCACCTATACCCCCAAAACTACTGAAATAAAAAGAAAAGAAAAAAATATTATCCAAATATGTTCCTAAAATTTCATGAAATCCATTACATCATCAGCTTCAATCTTTACAATAGCCCACTATTTCTTTTCCTTCTCCTTTCCTCTTTTTTTGGTTGTCTTTTAAGAAATAAAAGGCAGAAGCAAAAAAGAGGTACTGTTACAGCCCTAGGCCACAGGACAAGGTAGAAAGGCCTAAGATAACAAACCCAAGTCTATCCAGTTTCAAAGCCTAGTCCCTTCTCATCTTGGTGCTTCTACAGCATCAGTATCAATGCTGAGGTGCCATCTATTACACAAAGCTGTTGGGAGGATCAGCATAGATAATGCATGTGAAAGTGCTTAGTTAACGTTCTTTCTGGGTAAACAAAAGGTGGGTCTTGTAAGACCTAGCTAGAGCAATCAGGCAAGAGAAAGAAGTAAAAGGCATCTAGATAACAAGAGAGGAAACCAGACTGTCACTCTTCACAGACAACATGACTTCAAACCCAGAAAACCCCAACGACTCTGCCAAAATGCTCCTCAAACAGATAACTGACTTAGGTAAAGTTTCAGAATACAAAAATCAGTAGCATTTCTATGCACCAACAATGTCCAAGCTGAGAGCCAAACCAAAATGTAATTTCATTTGCAATTACCACAAAAATAATAAAATACCTAAAAATATAGCTACCCAAGGAGGTGAAGAATCTCTACAACAAGAATTACAAAACACTACTGAAAGAAATTAGAAATGTCACAAACAAATAGAAAAAGACTCCATGATCATGGACTGGAAGAATCAATATTGTTAAAATGGCCATACTGCCCAAAGCAATTTACTATGCTATTCCTATCAAAATACCAACATCATTTTTCATAGAATTAGAAAAAACGATTCTAAAATTCACATGGCACTAAGAAAGAGTTCAAATAGTCAAAGCAATCCTAAGGGGCAGGCGGGGGGGCAGGGACAGACGAAAAGCCAGAGGCATCACATTACCCAACTTCGAGCTATATTACAAGGCTACAGTAAGCAAACAGCATGGTCGTGATACAAAAACCAACACAGAGACCAATGGAACAGGATAAAGAACCCAGAAATAAAGCCGCATTCCTATAACCATCTGATCTTTGACAAAGTCAGCAATAACAGCAAAGGGGAAAGGATTCTCTATTTAATAAAGGGTTGTAGGATAACTGGCTAGCCATATGCAGAAGATTGAACCTGGACTCCTTTTCACCATATACAAAAAATTAACTCAAGATGAATTAAAGACTTAAATGTAAGACCTAAAATTATAAAAACCCTAGAAGAAAACCTAGGAAATGCCATTCTGGGCACTGGCCTTGGCAAAGAAGTTACGACCAAGTCTCCAAAAGCAATTCTGACAAAAACAAAAATTGACAAGTGTGATCTAATTAAACTAAAGAGCTTCTTCATAGCAAAATAAACTATCAATATAGTAAGCAGACAACCTAGAGAACGGGAGAAAATATTCCTAAACTATGCATTTGACAAAGGCCTGATATCTAGAATATATTTTTAAAAAACTTAAACAGTTGAGTAAGCAAAAAATAAACAACTTCATTAAAAATGAGCAAAGTACATGAAAAGACACTTTGCAAAAGAAGACATATATTCAGCCAACAAATATATGAAAAAATGCTCAACGTCACTAATTATCAGAGAAATCATGATCAAAGTCAAAACCACAATGAGATACCATCTCATACCAGTCAGAATGGCTATTATTAAAAGTAAAAAAATACCATGTTGACAAAGTTGTGGATAAAAGGGAACACGGTTGGGCATGGTAGCTCACACCTATAATCTCAACACTTCAGGAGGCTGAGGCAGGCAGATCGCTTGAGCTCAGGGAGGTCGGGACAAGCCTGGGCAACATGGTGGAAAACCCATCATTACAAAAAATACAAAAATTAGGCATGGTGGTGCATGCCTGTAGTTACAGCTACTTCTGAGGCTGAAGCAGTTGGAGGAAACCCATCATCACAAAAATGAGGCATGGTGGTGCATGCCTGTAGTCACAGCTATTTCTGAGGCTGAGGCAGGAGGATCGCTTGAACCAGGCAAGTGGAGGCTGCAGTGAGCCAAGACTGTACCACTGTACTCCAGTCTGGGTGACAAAGTGTGAGACGCTTTCTCAAAAAAAAAAAAAAAAAAGGAATATAAATTTATATAAATTAGTTCAGCCCCTGTGGAAAGCAGTATGGAGATTGCTCAAAAAACTTAACACAGAACTATCAGTTGACCCACTAAAGGAAAATCTTTCTACAAAAAAGATACCTGCACTTGTATGTTTATTGCAGCACTATTCACAATAGCAAAAACCCTAGAATCATCCTAGGTCCCCATCAACAGTGGATTGGATAAAGAAAATGTGGTACATATACACCATTGAATACTAACCAGCCATAAAAGAAATAAAATCATGTCCTTTGCAGCAAATTAACACAGAAATAAAACATTAAATACTGCATGTTCTCACTTATAAGTGGGAGTTAAACACTAGTTAAATCTGGACATAAAGAAGGGAACAACAGATATTAGGGACTATTAAAGGGGGGAGGGTAGGATGGGGGAATGGGTTGGAAAACTCCCTATCGGGTATTATGCTCACCACCTAAGTGATAGGATCATTTGGACACCAAACCTCAGTGATATGCAGTTGACTCATGTAACAAAACTGCACAGGTACTCCCAAACCTAAAATAAACATTAAAAAAAAAACTAGTGGGGAAGGGATATGAGAAACTTCTGCACTACCTCTTCAATTTTTATGTTAATTCAAAACAGTTGTACATAATGTGTATTAATTTTTTTAAACCTGGCAACACTGTTTCAGGAAAAGATCTGTTTTAGCTTTTAACAGTTAGCTTAATGTCCCACCATTAGATTGAGATGCTATTTACTTTTAAAAGGGAACCAAGTGTTAAGTTGTCAATGTATCTGTACATCTCTAGTTGTAGCACTACTGAGTGACTTATAAATTTAAATTTGCACCACACGCACACATTTGTTCTTTTAAAAAAGATGGTCTTCTCAGAACTCATTTGCTTACAAATAGCATATTCCTATGCCAGGTGCTATGGGATCACATCAAAGACCCCCATCTTTATCTTCAGATTTATATTTTCCTGGAGGAAATAATGACGAGGACAGCCCATGAACTCCACACGCATTTATTTGTGATTTGCTCATGTCTGCCTGATTATAATTAACATGCACAATGTGTATAAAAACATGCTACCTGATGACAGGCTGGAATGGGCCTGGGTTTTATCTAGATTCTAGAGCAACTTAGAGAATTCTTAAGCTCTCAGATAGATAGAACATGTCTTGGGGCAAATAAAAGCCCTGGACTTGGCCCCCCTTGGATTGGGTTAAATCCAATAATTTGCCTTTCTTTTGTAAAGTGGGAGGAAGGTGTTCTCATTTATTAGTTAAATGACCTTGGGCCAATCACAACCTCACTGGACCTTCAAGCCTCATAGGAGAAACGGACATACAATAAATGTAATTGGAACTGAGCATAACTGAGTGAAATAATGGAAGTGTGCATGAGGCACCACTGGGGCAGGCTCAGAGAGTGCAGAATTGGTGAAAAGTCAGTGGGTACAGGAAATGGAAAACCAAAAAGGCAAGAAAGGATCAGTCCAGAGTGGTCTTTACAAAACCTAATTCTAGTGATAATCCAAAAGTCAAAATCACTGGGATAAAGCAAAATGAAGCCCATCTGCTGGAGAAATAGATTCTGCTGTTTATCAAGATAAAACATCTTCCCAGGGTCAGGTCTTAGACCTGTCTGCTTTGTCCAGAGTTCCTTAGGAGCCCTTTTCCTCTAAAACAGTCTTGACTCTGCCTCAGAAATCTGTTTCCAATTGCTAACAGAATTGATTTTCTGCCACTAGCTACATCAGGTAGGAATAAGGTCACTCTACTCAGGGTGATGGCTGGTCAGAGGGCCCAGGGTGCTGCCTCTGCCCACAAACTCATGGTCCCATCAGTCCACTGACGATGCCTAAGTCCTTGTGGGTCTAAAAGGGTCTGAGTTTTATCTCACTGCTCAGCCTTACTTGAGATAAACAGTCTTCACAGTGGGAATGTGTGCCTAAGAGGTGAACAGGCACAGCTGGTTTTAAGGAAATCTGTTTCTAGACCTTACACAATCATTTTCTTTGATCTTTCCTATACTGGATCTGCCTGAGAAGGTGCCTGTGGAGGAAGGCACAGGTTTACTGTTCTACACCACCCACTGCTTCCCCCATGTCACTAAAGTCAAGTCAGACCCTTCCACCACTCCACATCCCATCTTACTATGGTGCACTGCCCCAAGTGCAAAATGGCCACCAAGCAAAATAACAGTTCCAAATATTGGAATATTGATGTCAATGAGAGGAGGCAAAAGCCCCTAATAACTGGTAACACATCCTTTTTCAAGTCAGTTTCCAATTCTTGGTTTTCAACAAAACAGAAAGAAGGCCTAATCAGGTTGTCATCTGATAAATCAAAATAACTTTTGATAACGGGTCACTCTGATTTTTGGCATACAATGAAAAGTTAATTCAAAGACTGGAGTGACTTTATTATAACAAAACTTCTTTTGTTTTTGTCTACATGTTTATATGAACAAAGTTTCTCAACACTGCTATACAAATAAAAATCAGAAATAGAACTGTCACTGAATCATGCCTCCTTCTGGCAATGTGATATTTATTTGTGAATACATAAATATATATATAAACAAATTGAGAGGAAAGGAAGAAACTTATCCATCTCTTTAAGAGATACATTTCCTGTAAGTTTTAACTTTTGTGTTTAAAAACTCTCATGTACCTTCCAACTTCATACAGAACGTACCTCACATTGATCTCACCCTCTTTTATCTCACACAGCAAGTTCTCTCTCTTACCTCCCTCTCTGTCCCTTTCTCTCTCTCCCTTCCTCCCTCTCTCCCTCCCTTTTTCAACCTTCCCCTTTCTGCCTGAGGCTCCCTTCAGTCATCTGTGCCCAATGCCCAGAGTCATCTTTTTGACTCACTCTTTGGCTTCTAGCCATAAACTAATTAATCTCACCATTCTCAAGTCTCCTCCATCCCATTCCTACTCACTGCCATTTCGCCGCATCTGCAGCTTTCTAGCTTTGGATTCCACTTTCTTCCACCTTCAATTCATTTTGCACATGGATGTCAAAGCAACATTTTAAAATGTGACTCCTATTACTTGCCTTATTACTACTTTTTCAAAAAAAAAGGATATTCAAGGCTGTCAAAAATCTGGTTCCAATCTCCCTTTCAATCACATCCTCCCAAACTCTTCCACAGGAGTCTTTAGTGCAGACAAGCAAAAGACTTCATTGTCCACTCTTGATCCACAAACACACCCTCCTCTTCATGTTCATTCCTTACTCCTCTACTGGAATGTAAGAGTGTGGGCCCCTTAGTGAATTTTTTCCAATAGATAATTAACCTTCAATAAAACTGATTCTTTTTTACATTGATGTAATGCTCAAGTGACATGCCTTGAATTTCACAAACATTTTATTCCTTCTTTTGGCAGTATGAAACATTCTAAAGGAGTTTTCTTAAAGTTCTATTAAAGATCACTTTATTATGAGTGTGGAATAAAAACTCTACATAAGGTTATTGTGAAAATTCTCCCCTTAGGAAAAGAAGAATTTAAAGTAATTCTTCATATACTTTGGTTTAGGAGGTATGGCTTTGAGTATATAAATTAGAAATGAATTTATACTGCTCAGTATGCCCTGGCAACAAAAAAGGTTTTGATTTCTGGCTTTACTTTGGCTTTGCCTCCTTAATCAAGCAAAAGAAATTGAGCCAATTATAGTTATGCTACAGCTTTTCTGAGCTAGAATGGAATAAGCCAAAGAAAGGGACTGGCCCACTTCTCATATGATGCCCTTGAAGGAGCCGCACAATGGGAAGCTGGCTCTGCTCTCACAGGTAAGGGAAGGGACCCTGTAGGCAGAGTAAGTGGCAATCAGCAGGCAAAGTGCCTGTGATTGGCACTGTACATCCATTTTCTGCGGATGAGCCTTCAGACCAAAATCTCGTCCTCTGTCTCCACAATGAAGCCTTGACATGACAGAGAAAGAGTACATCAGTTACACTTGCTTTATTACCCAACTCATGTGATAACTCAACCTCTCTTCTGTTAGTATAAGTGGGTAGCATTAAAAGAACTGAATTCAACCAATCAATGTTGGTAGGTTAGAAATAAATTTGGGATAGTGTCTTTTAAAACCTCTAGGTAGCTCACATATCCACTAATGCAGCAAAATAACCCTGTCCTCCCTGGAGTGTAAATCTGGAGCTCCATAAATCTATCTCTATTTCTTGAAAACTCCTATATTCCCTACAAGGGTTTTCAGACCATGAAGGTTTCTAACATAATCACAATGGCCACATACTCCAGTGAAATAAAAGTCAAGAGAAACCTAAAAATGCTGAACAGATATAGCAGAGCTTGAACTATATTTCTTCTACTTCCCAATCGCTTCACAAGTGGCATCTCCACATGTACCCTTTTACTTATTCTGGAATCTAAGAATGCTTTAAAAATATTAGGGTATATACATATGGCATATATGCATGTACAAAGAGACAGAGAAATGCACTCACAGGGGAAGGTGGGAGGGATGAGAACAGGAAGGAAGGCAAGAAGGAAAAGAGGGAAGAAGACAGAAAGATAACATACATACATACATGGGGTGAGTGAGAGAGCTATCATTCACTGAATGCTTCTTTTTGCCAGGATCTGGAATAATTCCTTTATGTTGATCATCTGTAATACCTTCAGCCATTACCACTGTTCAGCAGGGTAAGTGTTACTCTTGTTTAAAAGTTGAGGCCAAGATGAGGGTGTCAAATGTAATTCTGCCTGATACTCAAAAGTCCATGCTTTGACCAAAATAGAAAGTGATACTTCATACTATAGGCAGAAAAACAAGTCATTCTAGCTTTCACATACTGCCCTCACCCCATCTATTACATAGGCCTAACTTCAAAGATAGTCTCTGAACTCCATCTTGGAAAGAACTCTTCTCCCTCTGTAGCTTAATGAATCCACCTTGTCCTGCCTCCCAGATCAGAAAACATCCCCTTTTGCCTCCAGCATGCAGATGTGGATTCCTGGACAAGCCCAGTAAGAGCAACCAGATTGGGTAAGGGAGTTTACTGGGTCCCACGCTGGTGACTCAGGCCTGATTTTCACAGCTGATACAATTTATATCATTCCTCTTCATCCTTTTCCCACAAAATTCAAAACTGGAGCTCTAAGGTGATTGCTTTTTCTCTCCTCTAATACTTTCTGCTCCAGGTCACTTCCTCTTGGCCAGTGATCCACCCTGGTCTTGACCAGATCCAGACAGCTGTTAATTACCCAGGAAGCGGAGTGGGGAGGGCTATTGTCAGTTGTTTCCCCTTAATAAATAAAAATAAATGTATTGCTGTGTCTTGTTTCCTGCAGAGTCATTGTTTTCACGAGCAGGAAGAGGCCCTATGTAGAGGTCCTGAAGCTAATTTCATTTGCACCCTTAGAGGTCAGATCATGCTCAACAGACTCCTTGCAGGAGAGGGCAGCAGCAGCATGCCCAGACCAGGCCAGCTGGTTTCCATGCAAATGTAACCTTCTCTCTGGCTGGGCTTTCTTCTTGGCTTTGAAGCTTCCAATTCCTTGAGTGAAAAGGAAAAGGCTTTTAAAATTGGTTTTGACAAATATTGCATGTTTTCACTTAAATGTGAGAGTTAAACAATTTGATCACATGCAGATAGAAAGTGGAAAGACAGATAACAGGCTGGGAAAGGTGAGTGGAAGGTAGGAGGGAGGATGAAGAGAAGCAGGTTACAAGGTACAAACATACAATTAGATAGAAGGAATTCAGTGTTTGATAACAGAGCAGGGTGACTCTAGTTCATAAAAATGTATTGTACATGGGTGATAGACATCCTAAATGCCCTGACGTGATCACTACACATTATATACATGTAACGAAGTTTCACATGTGCCCCGTAAATTTATACTAATAAAAAACAATATTAACCCCCCAAAATAATAAATAAAATTAGAAAGTGTGCGTTAAAGAAAGTCATGGGGTTTGTGTGTAGGCGGGGAGTGCTCAGCATAATCTCTTCTCTAAACTCTTCTGGCACCATAAGAAATCTCTTTATGGCATTCTGCCCCACCCCATAGGAAAGGGAAGACCCCACTAACACTACTGCCCTTTCTAAAATGCTGGAGGAAGCTTCCTTCCTTTTCCTTCCTTCTCTGACTTGTTCTTCCCCAGGAAGGAGTATTGGGAAATTTCTGTCCCTACCTGGCTGGCTCTGACATGTGCTCCTTTAAATTCACTCATTTCAGTTCATGTCCTTTGCAGGGACGTGGATGAAGCTAAAAGCCATCATTCTCAGCAAACTAACATAAGAACAGAAAACCAAACACCGCATATTCTCAGTCATGAGTGGGAGTTGAACATGAGAACACATGGACACAGAAAGGGGAACATCACACGGTGGGGCCTGTCAGGGGGTGGAGGGACAGGGGAAAGAGAGCATTAGGACAAATACCTAATGCACGTGGGACTTAAAACCTAGATGACAGGTTGATAGATGCAGCAGACCACCATGGCACATGCATACCTATGTAACAAACCTGCACGTTCTGCACACGTATCCCTGAACTTAAAGTAAAAAAAGAAAAAAAAGAAGAAAAAATTCACTAATTTTATCCCCGTCCACAGGCAGTAGGTGCCCCACAAGGAAGCATCCATTGCACTACCTCTCCTCCCAATCCACTGGCTCACTTTCCTTCCCCTGCAAGGGAAAGACCTATAATCCCATAGCTATCCTGGAACTCAACGGACCAGGTAGAAGACCCTGACACACTTTTTTCACCCAGCTTTACCACTGCTGAAATTGACAATGATGAGGTCAACTTCAAAATTTGAGTGCTTTTCTGGGTCCTTGAGTTTGGAAGAAGGGTGTGATTAACTAGCCCCTCCAGTCTAGGAACCACTTTATGTGGTTGCGTTATAATTAGTTATATAACCATTATCTTTCCCACATGACAGTGAGGAATTGAAGGCAGAATGCATGTGATTGATTCAGTTTGGATTCTCTGAGCACCCAGCACAGTGTGTTTGTTCATGGTGCATATCTCACAATATTAATTGAACTAAATTATGAATACACTATTTCTAAAAGTTCAGCTAATAAATTTGTTACATGTAGATACATATGTATATGTATGTGTGTATGTATGTGTGTAAATATGTGCAAGTATAACATTAAAAGAGGAGAATTTTTTTTTTGAGATGGAGTCTCACTCTATCGCCAGGCTAGAGTGCAGTCGCATGATCTCGGCTCACTGCAATCTCTGCCTTCCGGGCTCAAGCCATTCTCCTGCCTCAGCCTCCCGAGTAGCTGGGATTACAGGTGTGTGCCACCACACCCAGTTAATTTTTGTATTTTTAGTAGAGATGGGATTTCACCATGTCAGCTGGATGGTCTCAATCTCCTGACCTCGTGATCCACCTGCCTTGGCCTCCCAAAGTGCTGGGATTACAGGCGTGGGCCACTGTGCCTGGCCGGGAATTTTTTAAAATTGTAAAATCATCATAATTTCACAACCTGAATATAACTATACAGTGTGTAGTATAGTGAATTTTCCTTTGTTATTTATCATATAAACATGCCCATATTTATTCACATTTACTTGCTTATAGTCAAGGTGTATATATATATTTATATACATACACATATTTAATTCATATCTTTTCTTCTGGATATACTGTACGTGTACACTTCACACAGTATATAACACTGTTCAGTATTGCTCCATGGTCTCCCTCCATCATGCCTAATAATGGCTACATAGTATTCATCTGAGTGAAAGTGACACAGTTGACAAAAACTGCTTCTTGCCTTTGGATATTTAGATTGTTATGAGGAAATATTTTTGAAAAATAATAATAGAAGAAATATTCTTGTGCTTCATGCTGCTTCCTTTTTTGCTTGTTGTTTATTGCCTTGCAATGGATTTTCAGAAAAGGAATCTCGATGTCAAACAGGATACACATTATTATAGCTCTTGGTACACATTGCCAAGTGGGTTTTGAAAAGTGTACACTAATTTATCTTGCTATCATCTGTGCACAAAAGTACTACTTTCACCAGTAAGTCCTCTCTAGCAGAGGATATTCCAACTGTTAAAAAATGTTACAAATTGTGAGCCCCTCCCTAGGGGTTGGGACTGGAGGCCTGGGTTTCTCCATTTCTCAGCCCATGCAGGAAGCTCCCTGATGAGTGTTTGAAACCTTTTTCAGATTAACTTTAAGTACCACTCTACTGCATGCTTCTGAAACCAGAGTAGGTACAGCCTCAATTCTATGCGGGGAGGATGAACAAAAGCAGAATATCTGTGATACATCTTTCTGGAGCATCAATTTTACTGCAAGATTTGGAGGAAACAAATTTAATTGATTTCCAAGAGAACGTGTAAGAACTATCAAGTCTTAGGACACATGGCCAGGACCAGTAGGTGCCCAGTAAAGGTCTGGGGTGGGGCCCTGTCCTCCAAAGATAATCAAAGGGGGCCTCTGGAAGCCATTTACTCTCCAGCCTCCTCCCTAGTGAAAATGGACTTGGATACAAAGAGGCAACCTACTGACCTCAAAGACACCGCCCAGATACTGAGCATTGAACTCCTGTACCCCTATGATAGACTTCATCTAAGCCACATCAAAGTCCAAACTGTTCCTCAACCTCCACCATCCAAACAGTCCAGAAAAGCCCCTCAGAATTGTCTTGAGATGGGACAAGAGATAGTAGAGCTGCAGATTCAGAATGGTTGCCTCATCCCTCCCTCCTGAAAAGTCTATGCGGATCAGAGCCTCACACCTTAGGGGACTTAGCCCTCCCAGTAAGTGTCCCCTAAGAGGACCTTCTGGTCTTTTCCTTCTCAGAGGGGAATGCTCAGGAATGATACCCTCTATGCTACAAAATATATAACCTCTACTCTCACATGATTTGGTTGACTGAGAACCTGACGCCCTGAGGAGGAAACAGATGCAGAGGATAGCCGGTGTCATGTCTTGTGAATCCCTGTTTCCCTAGTTGTGATGCCTTTGCAAATGGAGGAACCCCAAATAATACTGGGTGGGGGACACATAGACACTACTTAATGAAATTAAGTAAATTTAAAGGGAACTTTAAATTTAAAGGGAACTTATCATATGTCATATAAAAATTTAAGTTGGTGAATTTTATAAGAAAACTGAGTTAAAATGTATAAGGGCATTAAAATATAATTTTAATAGGAAGCCATGAAAATTATCTGCACTTTTGATGTAAATGACTGAATTTGGGGTAACTATGTAAGATCATCTATGGGCTTGAAAAGATATCTGCTACTTAATTTTATCAGACATTTACTTTCAAATATTTGCTATTAATCAGTTAACCAGTACCCTCTCGTGTTACTAAAATTTTTTATTCTGCTGGAGCACTTCTATGAAAACAGTAAGATTATTGCTAATTTTGGTTATTAAAATAATAAAATTGTTTGGTTAGCTTATGTTATTGTTAACCAAATGTTCCTATAGATAGCATATTGCACGGATGTTTTGATTCATCCTTTCACCCTAGGTCAATTTTCCTTAATTTTATTCATCAAATTGTATTTACTGTAGATAAAAGAAACATTGCAGTTACCATGTGCTCTGCAGATCTGTAGGTTGTTAGAAATACAAATTCTCAGTCAACTCACACCTATTTTACAGAAATCTGGATTTTAAATAATACTTTGAGATAATTTCTATGCACATTAATGACTGTTAAGGGGGGTAATTCAATTCTGAAAAGAGGGAAAGTTTACATGGGTATATTGATTTGACAAAAAGGTACAGTTAAGATTGTACCTTTCAATGTGTATGCATTTTATCTAAAAAATAATCGAAAACCTAATGAAGTGGGGATGGGGAATGAATTGAAGTACAGATTAAACAAAAATGATATATGACTAGTAGATGTTAAAACTGGGTGACAGTCTATTATACTTTTTGGTATTTTGTATATGTTTTGAATGTTCTATAATAAAACACTTGTATGAAATGACAAAGTTGATCTATACTTAGTTCTTAAGATCCTGGGTACCTTTGGAAAGAGAAGGAGATCATGACTATCAGGGGCATGAGCAAGTCTGATTCTATTTCTTGGTTACGCAAGTGTACTTATTTTATAATAATTCATCAAGCTTTCCATAAATGTTTTGTGCATATGTTTCTGTATGCATGTTATACATCAATAACAATTTAAATATTAAAAAATTTACAAATTGTATATATTAATAAATGGTTACTTATATTCATTCCACAAACATTTACTGCAAGTCTCCAATGCCTTGGGCACAGCTTAAAGGGTAAGGACACAAAGTCCCTCGGCCCTTACAGCATTCATAGTATAAACAGGATTGAGAAAACCCAGAACTTCAGTACCTTCTGAAATGTCCAAATTTGTGACTATCATCAAATAAGTTGTGGAGGGTCTTAAACTCACTGCTGAGACACTGCCTCCCTCATACCAATGTCATGGGAAATGTGATTCACATTCTATTCAATACTATACAGTTAGCATAACGGTACTTGCAGGTACACATTTAAAGAATATTGGTTAAACGGGGAAAAATTATCACCCAAAACTCCTGCTCTGAAAAATATTACTATATGAAAAGTCAAAAGCCATTGAAAATTAGGAAAAATATCTGTAATATCTAACAGACACAAGGGGCTAATACAGGAAAAGTACCTAGAAAGAGTATTAGGAAAAAGGTCAATAAAAAGTGAACAAAAGATAAGAACAGTTCACAGAAAAAGAAATACAAATGGCTCTTCAACATATGAAAAATGGGGTCTGACACACTGTGGCTCACAAGCCAAGTCTGCCCAGCCATATGTTTTTGTAAATACAATTTTATTGAACACAATGACACCCATTCATTTGTGCATTGTCTATGTCTGCTTTCATGCTACAATGCAGAGTTGAGTTGTTACAGCAGAGACTGGCCCACAAAGCTAAAATGATTTACTGTCTGACCCTTCATAGAAAAAGCTTCCTAACCCCGATCTAGAAAAGCAGAAATTAAATAGCACTTAGACATCATCCTCCATCTATCAGACTGTCAAAGTTCGAAAGTTTGAAAACACTGTTGCAGGGGCTTCTCATATGTCTTTTAAGAGTAAATTGGTAACAATATTTAATTGACAATTTATTAATATTTTTCTCAGTTGATAATTTATACATACTTTGTTCCCACAGTTCCACTTTGGGGCACTTATTCTACAAGAGCACTTCAACATATATGTCATAATTATTTATTGCAGCTCTGTTTGTTGCTCAGTTTAGAAAGATTTGAACCATTTTTCACTAGACACTAGTAGAGAACTGGTTATACTATGGATGCCCATTTATATAATGGAACAATATATAGTTGTCTAAAAGAATGAGGAAGGTCTTCATGTGCTGATTTAAAATATCTCCTTAATATATTGTTCAGTGAAAAAAGTGAAGTGCCAAACAGTATGCATGGTATGCTACCTGTGCATAAAAAAGGAGGAGGGGAAAACTGTATCCTTGTATTTTCTTAATATCTGCATAAAGAACTCTGGAAGGATGCATAGAGGCCTGATGATGAGTCAGGTTTGGGAATTGGATGGAGGAAGTAGCTCTTGGTTAAGACTCCTTGCTATATGTCTTTTTATAATTGGTTCTTGAGCCGTATTTATTCACTGATTAACAGAGCATCTGATGGGTGCCTGGCACTATTCTACATGTGCAGGATATAGCAGTCAACAAAAGAAACAAAAATCTCTCTTCTCCTGGGAGCTTATGTTCCAGTAGGGGAGATGATACTAAACAAATAAATAAAACGTATAGTATGGTGGGTGATGATAAGATGATAAGGAGAAAAAAAATGGGAAAAATAGGAAGAAGGAGATGAAGTGCTGAATGTGTGTTGTGGGGAGAAGTGAATAATGACAAAAGCAAAATTCACTGAGAAGGTTATTTATTTATAAATTTGTCAGGATGCATAGAAGCTATACATATTTATGGGGTACACAAAGGTGACTTTTGAGAAAAAAATGTAAAGGAAATAGAAGAGTGAAACAGGCAAATGTACTAAATATTTAAATTGTTAAATTAAAATGAGTAATCATTCCATTTACTCTAACAACCTTGTCAGGAGTTATTAATGAGGTCATTATTATCAATAAGATGATCTTCATTATAAACTATCATATTCTGGTCCCAATGGGCTGCTTACAAAGAGTTAAAAAAGAAATGTTAACTTCTCCAATCCAAGTGCTAAGATAGAGGGAAATAAAACGTGTGGGAGTATGTGCTGGGTGCCTAAGCCCATTGATTCCTGGAGGGGTAGGTTGAGGAGAGATGACTCTAAGAGAGTTCTACAGACCGGGAGGGAGTCGGCCAGTCCAGAACTGAAAGGGAGAATTCTTGGAAAAGAAAACAACTGAGTAAAAGTAATGAGGTGAGAAAAAACCTGGCAAGTAGTTTAAAATAACTGGAGCAGGGGTCTTGGTCAGGGAGAATAGTGACTAAATAAAAGCATGGAGTAGAAAAGGTCAGACATTAAAAGCCCTGATAAGCCACACAAGGACCTGCAGAGTGGGATGCCACAAACCATCACCACGTCCCTTCTTCCTTGCCTGCCTCTGCTCTAGGCATGCTTTCTCCACCTCAGCACTGTTGATGATGTCTTGGCTCCAGTAATTCTTTGTTGTAGGAGATTGTCCTATGCATTGTAGGATGCTTCTCCACCCACTGGATGCCAGTAGCAGCCTGCACTTCTAAGCTGTGACACCCAAAAATATCTCCATACATTGTCAGAAGTCCCCTTGCAGAGCAAAATCACACCTGGTATGAACTACTGATCTAAAAATTGAAAAAGCTAAAATTCTCATTTTTCCAGCTTCCCTTGCAGCTAGAAATGACCATGTAACACAGTCCTGGCCAATGAAATATGAGAGGAGATCTACTGGAAACTCTTTCTATTTTCTGTCTTTTTTGATCTTGAATCAGCCTGAACAACTGCAGTCATCCTGCAGCCATGAGGTGACAAACATAGAAGAAAAGTTTTGAGAATCACAGAGATATTGGTCCCTACATTTTTATTGTATATATTTAAGGTGTACAACCTGATGCTTTTATATACATACACATTGTTAAATCATTACCCCAGTCAAGTGAATAAACATGTTCATAATCTTCTTTTTATTTTTTGTGTGGTAAAAGCACCTAAGATCAACTATCTTAGCAAATTTTCAGCATACAATAAAATATTTTTAATTATCATCCTCATGCTGATGAAAGAAGCTATTACTCTCCTGCCTGTTGCTTGCTGGGGAAGGGAGTAAAAGATAAATGAGTAAAAAGCTGAAGTCAGCAGTCAGGTGGCTAGCTGATCTCACTGGCTCTGCCTCAGCAGGGCCCGAAAGTTAGAAAGATAACTCCCTCTTCTGAAACTGGTGCCTATGTTATCTATAAACCTTAAGAATGTAACAAAGGGATGTTCTTCCTGTTGCCCAAGAACCTGCCCTTGGTCATGCACTCCGCACTTGACCAAGTCCACCCCCCTTTAGTTGCATCTGTCACCAAATGATTAATTGCCTTTGTTCAACTTCTCAAAGTTTGCTGTAACCCTTTCCCTTTCCCTCCTTCCCATGCATGCCAAATACGAATTAGCGAATCAATGAAAGACAAGACTGTAAGGTCAGATGTCCAGCCTATGGGTTATAACACAGTTTCACCTCTGCTCCCCCTTTAGAGTTGTGAGCCCTTAAAAGGGGAAAGGAGCTGCTCTTCGGGGAGCTCTGTTTTGGGGATGCAAGTCTGCCAATGCTCTACGGCTAAATAAAGTCACTTCCTTCCTTATTCCAGTGTCTTAGGGGTTTTGTCTGTGGCTCGTCCTGCAACAATGTTATGCATTAGAACTCTAGGCTTATTCATCCCACAAAACTGCAAGTTTGTGTCTTCAGACATACTTCTCATATCCTCCTCCTTGCCCCTGGTAACTACTATTCTATTCTCTGTTTCTATGTATTCAACTTTTTTTTAGGTTCTATGTATAAGTGAGATCACATAGTATTTTTATTTCTGTCTCTGACTGGATATATAAACAAAGGAAATAAAATCAGCATCTATAGAGATAGCCACATTCCCATACTCATTGTAGCCCTAGTCACAATAGTCAAGATATGCAAAAAACCAGTGTCCATCAATGGCTGAATATATTTTAAAAGCTGTGGTATATTTACAAAATGGAATATTATTCAGCCTTAACAAAGAAGGAGATACTGCCACTTGTGACAACATGGACAAAGCTGGAATACATTATACTGAGTAAAATAAGCCAGACAGAGAAAGAAAAATACAGGCCTCTACATGTTTGTGCCAATGAGTCAATGCTAATGACCCCATACCTCCACACTTCTTAGTATGTGGGTAAGATAACGTCTATGTGTTTAAGCCACCAAGTTGAAGTTATCATTTCTTGCAGTTGAAAACAATCCTTACTCTTAAACCACACAAATGGTTTGGATTTTATCTCAGAGATAACGAGAATCCTCTGAGGGATGCTAAAAAATAAAAAGAATTGCATCATCACATCTGCATTTTGGAAACATCATTTTGCCAGAAAATACAGACTGTGAAACAAGATTGTGGAGACAGGAAGATCATGGCAAATACCATTATGATGAGGCAGGTAAAAACACGATGGGGCTTGAAGCCAGTCAATCAAAGATGGTGGGACTAAAGTGAACGCAACACACTGAGGGACATTAACAGGCAAAATGAATTGACCCAAACCAGTTGGATATGGGCAGTGAAGAAGATGCATCAAAGTTCAAAAATCATATTTCTGGATCAGGTGATGCCCTAGATGGGTACACAGAAGAAAGAGCATATTTAAAGAGAAGGAAAATACTCTATTCTAGGCTAGAGTGGATTTGAAATGCTTATCACACAACCAAATAGTTATTGTTGACACATTTAGACACGAAGCTCAGGAAGTTAGAAAAGACAGGGGAGTGAAAACTGTCTAATATATGTATGGTATAATTCAAAATTTAATATTTTAATAAAATAACATCCCTCTCTCATCACTCCTATTCAACATAGTATTGGAAATTCTGGCCAGGGCAATCAGGCAAGAGAAAGTAATAAAGGGTATTCAAACAGGAAGAGAGGAAGTCAAATTGTCTCTGTTTGCAGATGACATGATTGTATATTTAGAAAACCCTATCATCTCAGCCCAAAATCTCCTTAAGCTGATAAGCAACTGCAGCAAAGTTTCAGGATACAGAATAAATGTACAAAAATCACACCTCTATACACCAATAATAGTCAAATCATGAGTGAACTCCCATTCACAATTGCTACAAAGAAAATAAAATACCTAGGAATACAACTTACAAGGGATGTGAAGGACTTCTTTAAGTAGAACTGCAAACCACTACTCAAGGAAATAAGAGAAGACACAAACAAATGGAAAAACATTCCATGCTCATGGATAGGAAGAATCAATATCATGAAAATGGCCATACTGCCCCAAGTAATTTATAGATTCAATGCTATTCCCATCAAGCTACCATTGACTTTCTTCACAGAATTAAAAAAAACTACTTTAAATTCCATGTGGAACCAAAAAAGAGCCTGTATAGCCAAGACAATCCTAAGCAAAAAGAGCAAAGCTGGAGGGATCATGCTACCTGACTTCAAACTATACTACAAGGCTATGGTAACCAAAACAGCATGGTACTGGTACCAAATCATATATATATAGAGACCAATGGAACAGAACAGAGGCCTCAGAAATAATGCCACACATCTACAGCTATCTGGTCTTTGACAAACCTGAAAATAAAAATAAAAAAAGCAATGGGGAAATAATTACCTATTTAATAAATGGTGTTGGGAAAACTGGCTAGCCATATGCAGAAAATTGAGAGTGAACCCCTTCCTTACGCCTTATACAAAAATTAACTCAAGATGGATTAAAGACTTAAACGTAAGACCTAAAGCCATAAAAACCCTAGAAGAAAACCTAGACAATACCATTCAGGACATAGGCATGGGCAAAGACTTTATGACTGAAACACCAAAAGCAATGGCAACAAAAGCCAAAATTGACAAATAGAATCTAATTAAACTAAAGAGCTTCTGCATAGCAAAAGAAACTATTATCAGAGTGAACAGGCAACCTACAGAATGGGAGAAAAAATTTTCAATTTATCCATCTGACAAAAGGCCAATATCCAGAATCTACAAAGAACTTAAACAAACAAACAAAAAAAACAACCCTATCAAAAAGTGAGTGAAGGATATGAACAGACACTACTCAAAAGGAGAAATTTATGTGGCCTACAAACATATGAAAAAACTCATCATCACTTGTCACTGGAGAAATGCAAATCAAAACCACAATGAGATACCATCTCACACTAGTTAGAATGGCAATCATTAAAAAGTCAGGAAACAACAGATGCTAGAGAGAATATGGAGAAATAGGAACCCTTTTACACTGTTGGTGGGAGTGTAAATTAGTTCAACCATTGTGGAAGACAGTGTGGCAATTCCTCAAGGATCTAGAACCAGAAATACCATTTGACCCAGCAATCCCATTACTGGGTATATACCCAAAGGATTGTAAATCATTCTACTATAAAGACACACCCACATGTATGTTTACTGCAGCGCTATTCACAATAGCAAAGACTTGGAACCAACCCAAATGCCCATCAGTGATAGACTGGATAAAGAAAATGTGGTACATATGCACCATGGAATACTATACAGTCACCAAAAAGGATGAGTTAATGTCCATTTCAGGTACATGGATGAAGCTGGAAACCATCATTCTTAGCAAACTAACACAGGAACAGAAAACCAAACACACTCATAAGTGGGAGTCGAACAATGAGAACACATGCACACAGGGAGGGGAACATCACACGCTGGGACCTGTTAGGAGGTGGGAGGCTAGGGAACGGATAGCATTAGGAGAAATACCTAATGTAGGTGATGGGTTGATGGGTGCAACAAACCACTATGGCACGTGTATACCTATGTAACAAACCTGTAGGTTTGGCACATATATCCCAGAACTCAAAGTATAGTTAAATAAATAATAAAAAAAAATAACATTACTTATTATGAAATAATATCAATGAATTGTAGAATATTAAAAATACAGCCAGGCAAAATAAAATTATAAGTACATATACCTGCACCCACACAATTCTGGCACCCAGTTATAATTTGTAGTAAAATGTGGTTACCTATACATATGAATATACATGAATAAATGGGATTAATGTATATGATGTGTGGTAACAGGCTTTATTTACCTAGTAGCATGTCATAAATATCTTCCTATTTCAATTAATATTCACAAATGGCTGGGCATGGTGGCTCAAGCCTGTAATCCCAGCACTTTGAGAGGCTGAGATGGGTGGATCATGAGGTCAGGAGATCGAGACTATCCTGGCTAACACAGTGAAACCTTGTCTCTACTAAAAATACAAAAACATTAGCCTGGTGTGCTGGCAAGCTCCTTCTAGCTACTCAGGAGGCTGAGGCAGGAGAATCACTTGAACCCGGGAGGCGGAGGTTGCAGTGAGCTGAGATCACACCACTGCACTCCAGCCTGGGCGACAGAGGGAGACTCCATCTCAAGAAAAAAAAATTCACAAATTTTTCCTAATATTTTTATTACATGTATTATAAGTAGTTCTGAGATGAGTCATCTTCACAGTAAAATTTCTGCCTATATCCCTAATTATTTCCTTAGGAAACATTTCCAGAATTGGGATTTCTGGCTAGTGTATGTGTTTTTAAGGGATTTGATGGATATTGCCAAATCATTCTCTAGAGAGGTTGCAGCAATTCACAATCCCAACAGCACAATGTGCAAGTACTCATTTCCCCATACTTTCTCCAACACTAAAATCATATACTTCACCAGTCAAGCCTTTGAGAAACGTATAAAATGAAAATGTTAATCTAATTGCAGTTTCCATTTTGCATTTTTATGCCACAATTTGAGCTGTTTCTGTTTTAATGATAATTTGTATCTTTTTTTTTGCAAACTGTTGATTCTTGTTTTTTGGCAACTCTCCTTTCGAGACACTTGTTGATTTGTAAGAGCTCTTCATATGTTATAAACTTTAATTCTTCTTCATTAATGTTTCATTTTTCCCTAGTTTGACACTTGTCATTTGTTTGTAGGGCCCATTGTGGTAAGCAGATATTTACAATTATTGGAATGGTCAAAGTTTGAAAGGTCTGTTGTGAAGAATGGGCACAAGATGTGTGCAGAAATAAATAGATTAAAGTCCATGTGAAAAGCTCAGCTGAGATTGGAGACTATGAATTTCTAGTGGCATCCAATTGCAAATTATACTGGTCTTTGATAACTTGTGCACAGTGAGAAAGGGTCACTTCTCTTAAGTCATCTAATATGAACCCTCACTGGATTAGAACAGGAAAGTAAAACCAGTCCTTACCCAAAGAGAAATCCAATCAGAACCTCCGTCCCTTTCCTTTTATGTAACATCCGGAGACCATCAGGTAAAACAAAAACAAAATATCAAATATTTTTAAACTCACTTAACCAGCAGAGGAGCAGTTTGGTCATTCAAACCATTGAGCATTTTCATGTAATTTAAAATGGCTCCTTTTATATAAACAGTATTTGTTTCCAAGAAATGATCTTGAAGAGAAAGTCTGCTGTCTTCCTAAAGAGTACAACTTTAAACCAAAAAAGAGGTAGATATCAGACTCTCCCAGCTCACGTGCCTTCTTCTGTCTCCATCTCTCCCACAGGTTACCAAACACCTTAAACATCCCCCTAACAAAGAACACACAGACACAGAAAGTGAGCAGCATTCACACAGAGTTAGGGTTTCACCTACTAGTCTACTCAAAAGCTCCAACTGTTGGTGGGAGTGTAAATTAGTTCAAGCATTGTGGAAGACGGTGTGGTGATTCATCAAGGACCTAGAAATAGAAATTCCATTTGACCCAGCAATCCCATTACTGGGTATATATCCAAAGGATTATAAATCGTTCTACCATAAGGACACATGCACATGAATGTTCATTGCAGCACAGTTTACAATAGCAAAGACCTGGAACCAACCCAAATGCCCATCAATGATAGACTGGGCAGGGAAAATGTGGCACAGATACACCATGGAATATTATGCAGCCATCAAAAACAATGAGTTCGTGTCCTTTGTAGGGACATGGATGAACCTGGAAGCCATCATTCTCAGCAAACTGACACAAGAACAGAAAATCAAACACTGCATGTTCTCACTCATAGGCGGGTGTTGAACAATGAGAACACATGGACACAGGGAGGGGAGCACTACATACTGGGGTATGTAGTGGGGAAATAGGGGAGGGACAGTGGGGGGTGGGGAGTTGGGGAGAGATAGCATGGGGAGAAACACCACATATAGGTGAAGGGGAGGAAGGCAGCAAATCACACTGCCACGTATGCACCTATGCAACAATCTTGCATGTTCTTCACATGTACCCCAAAACCTAAAATGCAATAAAAAATAATAATAAAAAAAAGAAAGAATAAGGCAGTTACGTGTATTAGCAAGTGTGTTGCTGAAATAAGGGACCACGTGGATAGGAGAGGAGGCAATGGATGCACTGAGAGAAAATAGGAGGGGCCAGGGACCCTGTGTGGTTGAAGACCAAATAGAGCAGAATGAGAACATGAGACAGCTACAAGATTAGGACATTTTCCACAATTTTCTTCCATCATAATTTTCATCATTACTTCCAATCCATTTATTTGATTTTCTTCACTAAAAACAGTAACTATTTGTATCTTGTATATTCACCTTTGTATTTTAAATTTTCCTTATTAATTTCACTTATAATCAGGGGGTGTCCCCCATTTCAGAATTGGTTTTCAGTCATTGAGTCTACACACTGGATCTAAATTTTATTTTAGCCACTCTGCTTTCCATTTCCTTGCATTTTCTTTTTATCTCTGTCCATACTTACTTAAAGAAGCATTGTTTTCCTGCATCCCAAGTAGTATTTAATTCAAGAGTATGGGGCAGGAAGGAGGAAGTTTGGAGGAGAGAGAAAAACAGAGCCATGTACCCTTTCAGCCTTGACAAGATCACACGACACATGGTAAACATAGGACTATTCAATGAGTTATCACTTTCTGTGGTCACAATTCAGGGTCATGCTGACTGAAATGGAAAATTGCCAGGTACCTCCTGGGCTGAGCATAAGAGGTCCAAAGTCCAATACTCTGTTTGCTCCCACGCGAGACATATTTTTGCAACAGCTGATTCACAGGTGTCCTTTGGGGCTTTGGAAACTACAGACCCTCTCTGTCAGCCCCACTTCATTTGAGGGATAACTTCATTATAGAGCTAAGAAAATTATCCTTCAATTGTTTGTGAAAACAATCCCTGAATTTTAAAACTCTTCTCCGGCTCTCGTGTCCTTTCTCTTCAATGTAGCCTTAAAGCAAGAGCAAATATAAGATTCCTCTAATGGATGAGTGCCTCGAGAAGGATGTCCCAGACTTCCTCAAGGGGAAAGAGAAGCTGACTAATGACCTAGGCCTTTCCTGATCCAAGAAGGCAGAGCCCTGGATCTGAGGCACAAGCAGACTACATGCTGCAGCTCACCTAGCACGAAGCCCTAAGCAGTCCTTTTTTTTCTGAAATCAGGTTGCACGTCATCCAAGATCCTCTCATAAAGAGAAGCCATGAACTTCTTTGGCTCATGAAACCCTCCACTTGGCTCAGATTTGCCACTGTAAATCATAATATCAGGTTTGCATTTCAACTCTTAGACCACCATGTGTCAACCCTGCCTAGAGAATTAGAAAGTAAAACCAGTCCTCGCCCAAAGGAAATCTAATGGAAACCTAGTCCCTTTCTTTTTATACAATATGTCCAGAGACATCAGGCAAAACAAAACAAAACAAAAACAAAAGCCAAGTATCAAGAAATTAAAAACTCATTCAAGCAACAGAGGAACAGTGTGGTCATTCAAACCAGTGAGGATTTTCATTTGTTTTTAAATGGCTCCTTTTATATGAACCTCTGTTTTCAAGAAATGATCTTGAGGAGAAAATCAGCCATCTTACGAAAGAGTACAACTTTGACCCAAAAAAGGGACAAATATCAGACTCTTCCATACTCTACATGCCTGTGTCTTCATCTCTTCTGCAGCTTCATCAAATACCTCAGAAAGCCCCCAAACTCAGAACATATACGCACATACTCTCTCCCACACACAGTCTCACACACAGGCAGCCTATGTGGGGTTAACTGCAAAGAATAACCAGACTGAGGTACTCCATCAGCCCCCTCCCTGGTCAGAGTTAATGCATAGTGACAGAAGCCAACAGTAGCCCAGGGCCACTTCAATCACTCACTTGAGCTGAAAGAAACCTAAATATTTTCTTCAAGACAAAGCTCTTAGAACCCTTCATTTTTCAAATTACAGAATGACAAGCTTAACTCCCAACGAGGAGACCTTTCATCTCAAAACTCAGCACAGCAGAGCAGTAGCTATGATTACGTAGTGTGCCTTTCCTGAGAATAAGGCCAGAGATGGCCACCCAGAAGACAGTCTTGGACCAGCCCCAGACCTCAGTCCTGGCCCAGTGGAGACCAGGCACCTACCTGAGACAAAGGAATAGGCCGCTAGGATGTTGCTGAGCAAAGCCATCTCGACGTGCTCCGGGCTGTGGCTGAGGGGCAGCCTCATGGGACATCCAGAGGGGACTTCCTGGAGGTGCTTGGCTGAATCAATGTGGCCAGTCTACCGCTTCTCTTCTGTTTGGGAACACAAAGTGAGTGATAAGGCACATTCTGCTGTCCTAAGGCCATGTTCCAGGTAGCCTGGGCTTGAGAATAAAGAGCCAAGCTTTCTTTAGAAAGACCAGCCCCAGCCAGGGGTCCACAAATATCTGAGGTCTTGTACTCTTTGTTCAAGTGAGCTTCCTGGCTTTCAAGGAAGTAGAAACCCCTTACATCCCTGATTTTCCTGACCTTTCTCCCTTCTCTTCTCTGTATCCTCCTAATTCCAACTTAAACAATACCCCCTTACCTCTCCTGGAACTCTTTATTTCATTCTCCCTGGTTCACCTTCAAGGCACAGCCCATAAGGTTTAAAGCATCATCACATTAATCACTGCATTTTAACTCCAAGCCACAGCCCTCTCCTCTCCTGCTGTGCATTTCCAGGAGCCTGCACTAATGACACTTGTGTACCTTGATCAGTTTGCCTCATCCCTCAGGTCACTAAATGTGTGCCCTTGGCAGTGGTTCAGAGCTGGCTATCCCAGAGCTGACATAGCAGTTCCTGTTCTAAAATACCTACAGGAATTTGGGAGCTCAAGCTGCTCCCATCCTCTAGCTCCATGACTCCACCTGTGACTGTGATGGGCCAGTCGAACAAACACATGGCCCACAGACTGTCCATCCATAGAACCACCCCTCCAGGAGTCAGAACAGGGACTAGGGATCTCAGTGCTCAGCCTTTAGCTGGAGGAGCATATCATCTCCGGAGTTGCTAAAGCTCTAGCCTGGCATTAGCATTACCCAGTTCACTCAGCAAAGGCTTTACAGAGTTCCTGAGCATAAAGTGGGAAAGAGGTGGCAAAGACCCCAATGGCTAGTTCGATGCAGCTATGAACTGAAGGCAGGGAATTGAGTCACAGGGTGCAGAGGAATGTCAGGCTTGGGGAAGAAACCTGGGCTCTCAGTGGGTCACAGAGGTGAGTAACATGGGTCACAGTTAGAGTACCTGGAGCGTGGCAGTTCCACGAGCTAAATAGAATGGGCTACAACAGAACACTCTCAGGCTGGTGGATTTCATCAGGCTTCAGGAAAGAGCAAAACAAGAAAACACCAACCAACTCACAGGTAGGAAGAAACAACCACAAAGTTATCGGAGCAGCCAGAAGCTCAAGAATGACAAGGAATGGGAGCACCAGGAGCTTTGAAGAGACTGGCTACTGTTAACAGCCCCCTGAGCCTCTGAACCAGAACACCGCCTCCTTCAACAGTCATTTGAGTTCCTAAAAGGTAACAAATGGATGATACTGGTGAATGGTTGGAACCATCACCCTGAGTTCAGAGGCTATTCCACAGATCTAAGGACTTCAAGACCCAGGAAAAGAGTGAAACTACTGGAATACGACTAGGGGTGTAGTGACCATGTCTATTTCAAATCCACTCCCTCCTTCCTATCTCCACTAATGCTACCAGAGTGCAAGTCTTATCATTTTATTTCTAGGAGTTTTGCAATGATCTCCTACCTGGTCTTTCTGCTGATACCTTCTTCCTGCTCAATGTAGCATCCATTCTTAACAGGGTCATTTTTCTGTATTACAAATATGATCACATCATTCCACAACCCAACTCTTAACGAATTTCCATTGACCTTAACGTAATACCCATCCACTTTCATAATATCTGACCCCTGCCTTACCTCCTAATGTATCTCCTATCCAAACTGACACTCAAACACATATATACACACAGATAATAAGAATGCTTAGTTCTTCAACAATACTACATCTTTTAGTTCCCACACGTAGAGCAAGATCTTTCATCTTCTCATGCTTTTGGTCACACTCTTCCTTTTGCCTAAATGCCCCCTTTCTCTTCATCTGTCTGGCAAATGTTTCCTATAAGAAAGAATTCAGAAGTTTTACGGCAGCCTCAAAATCTCAATGACATTTTTTTGCCGAAATAGAAAAATACATACTGAAATTAATATGGAATCCCAGGGGACCCCAAATAGTCAAAACAATCTTGAAAATTAACGAAGTTAGACATCTCACTCTTCCTGACTTCAAAACTTTTTATAAATCTATAGTAATCAAAACAGTGTAGGACTAGCATATAAAAACAGACATGTAGCATAATGGAATAGAATAGAACATCCAAAAATAAACGCTTACATATATGTTCAAATTATTTTTGCAAGGGTGCCAAGACCATTCAATGGGAAAAGATTGCCTTTTCAGCAAACAGTGTTGGAAAAACCGAATATTCATGTGCAAAAGGATGAAGTTGGACCCTTACCTTATACTATATAAAAAATTAACTAAAAATGTATCAAGGACCTAAATGTAACAGCTAAAAATTTTAGAAGAAAACATAGGGGTAAAGATTCATGACATTGAATTTGACAATGACTTTTTGGATATGACACCAAAAGCACAGGCCACAAGAGTTAAAAAAAAAAGTACTCTATTAAAATTAAAAACTTCTGTGCATCGCAGGGTACAATGGAGTGAAAAGGCAACCCAAAAAATGGGAGAATATATTTGCAAATAATATATCTCATAAAGGGTTAATAACCAGACTACTACATCTCCTAATTCCTAATATCGGAACTTCTATAATTCAACACCTAAAAACAAAGAGCTCAATTTAAAAATGGGCAACAAACTTGAAGCAATATTTCTCTGAAGATACACAAGTGGCCAACAGGCACGTGAAAAGATGCTCCACATAACTAAGCATTAATGAAATCAAAATCAAAACCACGATGAAATATCACCTCATACCCGTTAGGATGGCTACTATCAAAAATCAGAAAATAAGTACTGGAACCCTGTACACTATTGATGGGAAGGTAAAACTGGGCAACCACTATGGAAAATAGTATGACTCTTCCTTAGAAAATGTTTAAATATGATTATCCTATGACCCAGCAATTCCACTTCTGGATATATACTCAAAGGATTTTAAAGCAGAGACTCGAACAGAATTTGTACACCAATGTTCAGAGCTGCATTATTCACAATAGCCAAAAGGTGGAAGTAACCCAAATGTCCATCCACGGATGGATGAATAAATAAAAAGTTGTGCATACATACAAGACAATATTACTCAGAGCCTTTAAAAGGAAGGCAAAAACATGGATGAAACTTGAGGACATTAGGCCAAGTGAAATAAGCCAGGCAAAAAGGACAGATATCATATGATTCCACATGTACAAAATCACCTAGAGTGGTCATATTGACAGAGACAGAACGTAGAGTAGTGGTTGTCAGGAGCAGGGGCAGGGCAGGGAGGAAAAGATAATTATTGCGCAGGGCACAGGGTACAAAGTTTCTGTTTTGAAGATGAAAAGAATTCTGGGGATGGATGACGGTGATGGTTGTGCAATAATGTAAATATACTTAACACCATTGAACTGTACATTTAAAAATAATTTAAGATGATGAATTTTGTTATGTTTATTTTACCACAATTTAAAAATTGTATTGGTGAGGTAAAACAGTGAATTTTGAAGGTTGCTTTATTTAAAGAATCTTGCAATCAAGTTTTGGTTTTAAGTTAATAAGAATGATGGCAGAGTTATCTTTTAGTGGTATTAATTTGAAGTCAATAAAATCCTAATTCATATCACACTTGAATATGGCTTAATTTTAAGTAAGAGATGTTATTGTACTTATTTTTAAAAATTGGGTTGTAAATAAGTATAATCTGTCATATTTATAGATAAACAGGAAAAAGATCGTATCAGTAGACAGAAGAATGTATATGTGTAAAATTTAATAAAAATTCATGATTTAACCAAAGGAAAGACTTATTACAGTGAAGCCCTCTATGAATCTTCCAAATGCCTTTCTTTGGCTATCAAAGTGTCCAAATATTCTTCTAATATTGTGCCTATGATTTTACAATTAGAACTGAGTGTTCCCTGGCATGTACACCCTCATACATGAGACTATCTCATTACATAGTGCTCAGGGGGTAACAATCTCATTATCCCTTTAGCTACCTGGGGAGAGGTGTGCTGTCAGGATCAGAGAAGTTTCTGGTAAGAACAGTTCATCTCTGATGATGTTGGCATCAGCCAGTAGAGGTTCTAAAACTTGCTTAGCCCCAGCTGGCTTCTCAGACACTGAAAGAAAAAAGAAGCAGCACAAAAACCATCACATACCCAGGAGATCACATCATACCTTAGACCTAGTGTGTGTGTGTGAGCCCAGCAGAGAAGCTTTGGTGGGTAGTGTCTGGATCCTCAGAAGGATTAATACCATTTCCAGAGAGTATAAAGCCCATTGACAGAGTTTAATCTGGAATTTAGACTAGACAGCCAGAAAAACCAACCTCCCAAGGTCATAGCAGAAAGGATGCAAGAGGTAAAAGGTCAAAGAAACATGCTTCCTCTCTACTCCTGTCAGCCAAAATCCACAAAATAGCTAGCGTGGGATGTGCCAATCTGATCCCTCATAAGTGAAGATTGCAGGCCAGCCTCTCTGTAACAGGAAGGGAGGGAATTCTGTTTCCTTCTAGCAATGCCCAGATAGGCCATGAAATGAAGTCTCACACAGCTCTGTAGGCACTAGAATCCTGGAAATGCTGATATGTAGATCCCTACAGCCTGTGCCCGCCATGAAGCATCAAGGCCTCTGCTCAGCCCAGCTAGGAAAGCTCTTCTCTGTGTCCAGCTTCACATAGAAACCTGCAGGAAGAATGAAATCAGTCATGGAGCTCCGAGCACCGAGCTGTCCCCACTTCGCATGTGCATACTCATTCATTCGTTATCACCACACCCTGCCAACTGCTGCAGCTTCTAACTTCTGCTTATTGATGACTTTATAGAGACATATCCTAGCTGCTTTTTCCCCAAAAAGGATTTGTGGCACCTCCCTATGTTAGTTTTACAGGCCAAGAAAATAAGGGCAAGAAAGTAAAGGAAACTTGAAGCATGGGATTGGTAACGGTCTACAGACTCATGTACCAAAGTGCAGAAGCCTGACTTTGAGGCCCATTGACCTTCTACTCTACGCTTGTGAAAACCATCAAGGACTGACCCTAGGACAGTCACACGGAGTCTGAAGAGAAAAATCTCAAATGGAAAAACAGTCCTCATATCACTGGTTGGGGCAAGGATACACGTGGCCCCAGAGAAATAACTGAGCCGAGAGAAACCCCGATTTTCTTTGTAGGGCTGATAAGCACCTGAGTATAACACATCTAACATGCCAGCCTGCCAGCCACTTGGCTTCCATTGCCCCATCAATTTTCCCCTCCCACTCATCACAGTGAATCATTTCCAGAGACATATCCTGGACCTTGTCATCACCTGGAAAGGATTTACCTCTGAATTCTGGGCTGTGAACTCCTTAATGGCAGAGACCATGCCTTAATTCTTATCTTTATTCTCAGAGTTTCCCACAATAAATGCACAGAGCTAGTTCTCAGGGGCTGTTTGCTGGATGAATAGACTCACATTGAGAAATCTCACTCTCCAATCAGAACCTCTATCCTACCTCTGTGATATGGTTTGGCTGTGTCCCCATCCAAATTTCATCTTATAATTCCCATAATCTGAAAGTGTCCTGGGAGGGACCCCGTGGGGAGTAATTGAATCATGGGACAGTTACCCCCATGCTTCTGTTCTCCTGATAGTGAGTGAGTTCTCATGAGATCTGATTGTTTTATAAGGGTCGTTTCCCACTTTTGCTCAGCGCTTCTCCTTGATGTTTCTATGTGAAGAAGGATGTGTTTGCTTCCCTTTCCACCATGACTGTAAGTTTCCTAAGGCTTCCCATGCCATATAGAACTGTGAGTCAATTAAATCTCTTTCCTTTATAAATTACCCAGTCACAGGTATATCTTTATTAGCAGTGTGACAATACTGCTATACACTCTCAGTACCTGAATCAAAGTAGACATGCTCCCCAAGCTCTCTGAGCTTCTTCTCATCCCCTCCATGCTCATTCAGTTTATCACTCTTATCCTAGATACATCTTTTCTCTGCACAGCCTGGCTACTACAACTATACCACATGCTGCTCTCACCAGGACCCTTCTGCTGCCCTCTCCCTACCCTCACGCCTAACTTTCAAAGCACTCCAACTCTCACCTGCCTGCTCTCCTCCTTATAAGCTAGTGCTTCTGAAGAAGTAATAATTATATTGCAAATGCCAAGTTTACAAACTCAATCAATTGAGGCCCCCAGTGCTGCTAGGAAAGCCTACATGTATATCCCTGACATCTTACTTTCTCACTTTCTCATTCCCCAGAGAAAACATACCAAATCTCTACCTCTTCTTTCAATCTCATTTCTCCATTCTCATCTCTCTCAATCTTCTCAGCTTTCCAGAGAAATAGAGGGCATCCTACATGAACTCTAACTTCCCTCCCTTCCATCTCATTCTGACCTTCCTTCCTCCTGTCTCTAAGGAGTTCTCACCTGTCCTTTCAATTAAATTACTTCCTCCTTCTTCCTACAGGACACGGTTACATTAATGAATGACTCTTCTTTCACTTTCCTTTTTCTGGCTGATCTCCATCTCTCTACATAAATAGGTAGGTAGATAGATGGATGAATAGATAGGTAAATAGATAAATAGATAATATGTATATAGAGAGATTACATTATATGTATAATTCTCTCTCAAAATTTCAGTCTTCCACTTTCTCCTCACCTTCTTGCCCCATATATAAATGCATATCTAAACACACATACATACATATATACATTCTATACTTATATACAATGTGTATATGTACGTATGCATGTATGTATATATGTATATGTACATGTATTTCTATTGTTCTTTCTCAAACATTTGCTCATTCTTTTCCAATCACCTTCTCAATCTCTCTATCTTTTGATCTACTGGCCTTATTTCTTTTAATCTACTATAAACTTGCTTAATTTCCCCCACCCTTAAACAATCTTCCCTTTGCTCAGCTTCTGCTGTAGTTTCTTACCGGCCATTCTACTTCCCTTCACAGCCATACATCTTCATAGGAACTTATATTTCCTCTTTCTATTTCTTCCATCAGTCCATTCTTACCCTAAAATATCTGGGTTCATATCCATCCTCTCTACCAAAGCATTGTTGGTAAGGTGGCCACAGTAAAACAATCAGGTCTGTGCTTCTCACAATTGCTCCAGGATGGAGACTATGAGCTCGTGGCTATTGAGGGGGGTCTTGTGTCCCATCCTTCTGCATTTGTGGTAGCTAGCAGAGTTCCTGGCACATAAGTGCTTTAAAACAAATTCTGTCTCAGTGATGGAAGTCAAGGTGTGTGGGGCTAAGATTGTCAGAAGTGCGCCTTAAAACAGAATGAAGAATGTCATCAATGACACTGATATAACTCCTAAGACCTCAAGAAAGATATTTGTCTTGATTTGAACATAAGAGAACCAGGGTTAAGGAATGATATGGTCCTAGACAAGACTCACATAGTGGTGGCCACAGACCACAGGAATCCCAATGCTGTTACAGCAGGGCTCTAACACAGAGCCTGAGGACTTAGCACTATGAGCCACTTAGCACTATGCAGAGGTCAATAACAAGGATGGTTCACAAAAAGTTTCTAACTTTAACACATCATGATGCTGTTTAGCCTGAAGGCTGCCTACCGTCCTATCCCAGGGCAGAGCCTGCTTGTCTTAAATCAAAAAATATTTATTAAGCCCCACTAGAACTGTTTATTTAGCAAGCAATCTTCAGCTACTAAGGAACTGAGAATTCTTTGAAGGAAAATCCACATCTTAATCACCTCTGTGCCCAATGATTGATTCATAGTGCTTTCTCTAAATGAATAAATCCAGAAATGAGCAAATGCGGTCAGTGAGAAAGATTTACAATCTAGCTACCTATATTGCAAACAGAATCAAGTGTAAATGCAATGTAAATTAAGTGGAGAGTTGGGAAAAGAATAATTAATTTCAATAATAAGGTAGCAATGGGGAGGACCCATAATGACTTCACAGAGAGGTAACATTCAAATTGAATGTTGAGCTACTGCATATTAACTTAACTACTGAGTATTAATTTAATAATGAATTATACTAATAGCCCACATTTATGAAGACCTTCCTCTTCAACCAGGCAATTTGCTAAGTGCTATTTAATTTAAGTTTCATAACAATCCTATGAGGCAGATGCTATTATCCTTGTTTTTCAGGTGGGAAAACTGAGACATGGAGAGGTAAACTTGCCCAAGATCACCTAGCTAGAAAATAAGAAAGTTGGAATTTAAATGTAGGCAGTCCAACTCCAGTGCTCTTAACTTTAATCTGTACTTTGCTAGAGTAAAGAAAAGCACTAGAGACAGAAGGAAGAGCGGGAACTAAAGTACATGGCACATCTTTAGCCCGGGAGCAAACGGATAGGCAGAGAAACTGAACAGAAGTCAAAGTTGCAAAGGCAAAGTTGGAATTGCATTTTGGTGGATCTTCAGTGCCTTACAGAGGTTGGGCTTTATATTATGGAGAGTAGTAATATTAACAGGAGAGTGACATGGTCAGTTCTGCTTTGTAGGAAGAAAACACTGGCAGAAATGTGGAGGATGTGTTAGAGAAGCCAGAGATGGTCTGAAAGACTTACTAGGAGTCCAACTCAGTAGTCCAGGAAAAAGATGATGCACACCAGAAACCAAGGGGATGAAGTAGCTGAAGAAGCCAGCAACCCAGAAACTCAACACAACTGGTGCAGACAAACAGACTCCCAACAAATACCTGCTCTCTCTAGCCAGAGGACCAAGAAAGGAGTGGTCTAGCAAGACAGAAAACTCTTAGATAATAGCCACTCTACTTCAGCCAAACACCATTTAAAAAAACAAAAGGTGAGCCGAGATCACGCCATTGCACTCCAGCCTGGGTAACAAGAGCATAACTCCATCTCAAAAAAAAAAGAAACAAAAAAAACCATATGGCCTCACCCACACCCATACCAGCAAAGCCTGAGTGGATAGCCTAGACTTTCACCCTCAAGAGACTATAACAAGAAACTCTAACACCCTTGCCTGAGTGATGTCAGAGAAGGCCCAAGGGTAGAGATGAAACTCATCTGAGACAGCTAGTAATGAGTCACCTTACCTGGTGATAACAATAGGGACTGCATGAGAAGCCTGGACATCTGACCCCTCCTAGAAGTATAACTAGATACCCCTCCCCCTCTCTACTGGGGCATGAGAGGCAGCCTAGTCAGGACTTTCATCACCACAAGTGGTTATAAGCCCCACATTGGTGGAGACCACATGGGATCCAGAACTCCCATCCCCATCCAGCAGTAATGACGAGCCAATCAATTGATGCCTCCACTAAGATTACAGGGATAATAGAATTATCTGGCAAAGATTTTTAGACAACCATGATTTTAAAAATACTTCAGCAAGCAATTATACACATGTTTAAAACAAAGAAATTAAAAGCCTCAGCAAAGAAATAAAAGTTCTCAGCAAATAAATAGAAGATATATTTAAAAAGTAGAATTTTATAATTAAAAAAGACAATAATGTATAGTGTGTGGAGACTCACACTGTGAACTTTTGCTCCAAGAACCACCACAGGAACATACCAGGGAAACTGAAAGAATTCATGGACCCTATGAAAGAAGTGGCTTGCCACTGCAAACTCCATGAAATGGCCAACAAAACAGTCAGTGCCCAAAGTATGAGAGGAGGGAAATCTGCCGCTGAACACACATTCTCACTGGGGAACCTGGAAATCTAGATCATGGAAGGATTTAACTTTACCTAGAGCTGAAATGAATTTAGAGAGCTAAGCAAAATATAAAAGAAAAGAAGCAGCAGGAAGTGCCTGTAGGCACTCCTGGTCCCCAGGAAAGCCCAGGGAAGCCATTTCTGACTTTATCTCACAGGGTTCTTTGCGGAAGGCAGCCAGTGGAATTGGGGAAGGGCCACAGGGAGGAGACTCCCAGTGGAACTTTGTAATAATTTTGATCCAGTACAAATTTTCCTGGGCAGAATCTGGGGGTGGGGACAAATGGGAAGTGCAGATATGAGCTCAGAACCTGCAGCAGTCAGGGAGGGGTGAGGCCTGAAAGCCCTGCTTGCTTTCTCAGCAGGGAGGCTTGTAGCCTGGGGCAAGATCTCAGCCCTGTGCATCAGAGGTCTATATATAACTTCAGCTCTGTTGGCTGTTGGCAGGAGTGAGACAGGCCTTGCTGGCTGTGTGGGAGCTGGGTGTGGTCTGTCACTGCTGGCTTTCCCCCACTTCCCTGGCAATCTGTATAAAGCAGTAGAAGCAGCCATAATCCCCCTTGGAATATAACTCCATTGGCCTGAGAACCACTGCCCTATCTCCTCCAGTGGTCTCAGCAAGCACCACCCAAGAAGAGTCTGAGCTCAGACATGCCTAGCCCTACTCCCATCTGATGGTCTTTTTCTACCCACCTTGGTAGCTGAAGAAAAAAGACAAAAAACTTGTGGAAACTCTATAGCCCCGCCCATTGCCTGAGAAAGCCGAATATTTATCCAGGTGACCTTAGGGCAAGCTTGCATCTCCCAATACTACTGTAGCTGATGCTCTCTCGAAAGCATCACCTCCTGGCTGGAGGGCAACCAACTCAAGCCATTATAGCAACTCATGACAGAACAACCCTGCTCCAAGAAAGGAGAAAACAACAGCTAATTTTACCACCGATAGAGGTCCTAAGTCTATGTGACAAATTCACTATAAGCATAACCAGCATTTATGAAAACCAATCCACTAAACCAAACTACAACCAAGGACTCTCACAGAATCCACTTCATTCTCCTGCTGCCTCCACCAGAACAGGTGCTAGTATCCACGGCTAAGAGACCTGAAGATAGATCGCATCACAGGACTCTTTGAAGACACTCCCCAATACCAGCCTGAAGCACGGTAGCTCAGCTAACCCTAACCCTAACCCTAACCTTAACCTTAAATGTATATGCACCTAACAATGGAAACCCCGAATTTATAAAACAATTACCACTTGACCTACGAAATGAGATAGACAGCAACACAATAATTGTGGGGAACTTCAATACCCCAGTGACAGCACTAGACAGGTCATCAAGACAGAATGTCAACAAAGAAACAATGGGCTTAAACTATACCCTAGAACAAATGGACTTAACAGATATTTACAGAATATTCTGCCCAACAACAGCAGAATATACATTCTATTCATCAGCACGTGGAACATTCTCCAAGATAGATTATATGATAGGCCACAAAACAAGTTTCAATTAATTTAGGAAAATCAAAATTATATCAAGTACTCTCTCAGACCTCAGTGGAATAAAATTGAAAATCAACTCCAAAAGGAACCCTCAAAACCATGAAAATATATGGAAATTAAATAATCTGCTCCTGAATGATCTTTGGGTCAACAACGAAATCAAGATGGAAATTGAAAAATTCTTTGAACTAAATGATAATAATGACACAATCTATCAAAACCTCTAGGATACAGCAAAAATGGTGCTACGAGAAAAGTTCACAGCATTAAACGCCTACATCAAAAAGTCTGAAAGAGCACAAATAGACAATCTAAGATCACACCTCAAGGAACTAGAGAAACAAGAACAAACCAAACTCCAAACCCAGGAGATGAAAAGAAATAACAAGGATCACAGCGGAACTAAATGAAACAAATAAATGAAAATTGTTAGATCATTAGTGATATTAGCCATGAAAAGAAGAGAGAAGATCCAAATAAACTCAATTGGAAAAGAAACAGGAGATATTACAACTGATACCATAGAAATACAAGGTCATTCAAGGCTACTATAAACACCTTTATGCACACAGACTAGAAAATCTAGAGGGAATGGATAAATTCCTGGAAATATACAACCCTCCTAGATTAAACCAGGAAGAAAAAGAAATTCTGAATAAATCAATACCAAGTAGCAAAATTGAAACAGCAATAAAAAAGTTACCAATAAAAATAAACATCCAGGACCAGATGGATTTGCAGCTGAATTCTATCAGGAATTCAAAGAATTGGTACCAATGTTGCTCAAACTATTCCAAAAGATAGAGAAAAAGGAAATCCTTTCAAAATCATTCTATGAAGCCAGCATCAGCCTAATACCAAAACCAGGAAAAGACACAACAAAAAAACAAAACTACAGACCAATATGCCTGGAGAACATAGATGCAAAAACCCTCAACAAAATACTAGCTAACTGAATCCAACAGCATATCAAAAAAATAATCCACCACGATCAAGTGGGTTTTATACCAGGGATGCAGGGATGGTTTAACATACACAAGCCAACAAATGTGATACACCACAGAAACATAATTAAAAACAGAAATCATATGATCATCTCAATAGATGCAGAAAAACATTTGACAAAATCTAGCATCCCTTGACGCTAGATTTTGTTAACAAAATCAGCATAGTAGGGACATACCTTAAGGTATAAAAGCCATCTATGACAAACCCACAGCAAACATTATACTGAATGGAGAAAAGTTAAAAACGTTCCCCCTGAGAACTGAAATAAGACAAGAATGCCCACTTTCACCACTTCAATAAAACATAGTACTGGGAGTCCTAGCCAGAGCAATTAGACAGGAGAAAGAAATAAAGGTCATCCAAATTGGTAAGGAGGAAGTCAAACTGTCATTGTTTGATGATGATATGATCATATACCTGGAAAACCCTAAAGACTCATCCAAAAAGCTCTTAGAACTGATAAATGAATTCAGTAAGGTTTCAGCATACAAATCAATGTATATAAATCAACAGCACCGTAACAGTGACCAAGCTGAGAATCAAATCAAGAACTCAACCCCCTTTACAATAGCAGCAAAAGCAAAAATAAAGTACTTACGAAGTAAATAAATAAATAAATAAACCTAAAAAACGAGATGAAAGACCTTACAAGGAAAACTACAAAACATTGCTGAAAGAAATCATAGATGACACAACAAACAGAAACACATCTCATGCTCATGGTTAGGTAGAATCAATATTGTGAAAATGACCATACTGCCAAAAGTAACCTATAAATTAAATGCAATTTCCATCAAAATGTCATCATCATTCTTCACAGAACTAAAAAAAAGAACCCAAAATTCATACTGAATGAATAAAGAGCCCGCATAGCTAAAGCAAAAAGAGCAACTTTAAAGACATCATATTATGTGATTTCAAACTATACTACAAGGCTATCATCACCAAAACAGCATGGTACTAGTATAAAAATAGGTACATAGACCAGTGGAACTGAATATAGAACCCAGAAATAAAACCAAATACTGATAGTCAACTGATCTTTGACAAAGCAAACAAAAGCATAAAGAAGGGAAAGGACATCCTATTCAACAAATGGTGCTGGGATAACTGGCAACTCACAGGTCTAAATCTTATGATAAAATGTGTTCTCCAATGTTGTGTGGGACCTGGTGGGAGGTGTTTGGATCCTGAAGTTGAATCCCTCGTGAATAGCTTGGTTGCCCTTGTGGAAATGAGTGAGTTCTCATTCTATTAGTTCATGCAAGAGCTGACTGTTTAAAAGAGCCTAGCATCTCTCTTGCTCCTTCTTGTCATATAACATGCCTGCTGTCCCCTAGTCTTCCACTATGAGTAAAGGCTTCTTGAGGCCTCACCAGAAACCAAACAGATGCTGATGCCATGCTTGTGCAGTCTGCAGAATGATTAGCCAAATAAACATTTCTTCTTTATATTACCCAGTCTCAGATATTCCTTTTGCAAAACAGACTAATACATCTCTTAAAACTAGTGAGTTCAGCCAGGTGCAGTGGCTCACACCTGTAATCCCAGCACTTTGGGAGACTGAGGTGGGTGGATCACCTAAGGTCAGGAGTTTGAGACCAGCCTGACCAATACAGTGAAACCCCATCTCTACCAAAAATATGAAAATTAGCCAGGCATGGTGGTTAATGCCTGTAGTCCCAGCTACCCAGGTGGCTGAGACAGGAGAATTGCTTGAACCGAGGAGGCGGAGGTTGCAATAAGCTGAGATTGAACCACTGCACTCGAGCCTGGGCAACAGAGCGAGACTTCAACCCACCAAAAAACAATAATGACAATAAAATAAAACTAGTGAGTTTAGCAAGGTTGCAAGCAACACAAACTTACAAAAATCAACTGTATTTCTATATACTAAGAGTGAACACTAAAGTTAAAAAATGCAACACCATTTAGTGTTGCTTAAAGAATGAAATACAGGCCTAAAGGCCAGGGGCAGAGGCTCACACCTGTAATCCCAGCACTTTGGGAGGCTGAGGCGGGCAGATCACGAGGTTAGGAGATGGAGACCATCCTGGACAACATGGTAAAACCCTATCTCTACTGAAAACACAAAAACATTAGCTGGGCGTGGTTGCGTGCTCCTATAGTCCCAGCTACTTGGGAGGCGAGACAGGAAAATTGCTGGAACCTGGGAGGCGGAGGTTGCAGTAAGCCGAGATGGTACCACTGCACTCTAGCCTAATGACAGAGCAAGACTCTGTCTCAAAAAAGAAAAGAAAAAAATACAGTCCTGCACTACATTAATGAAGTTTTGGTCAATGACAGCATGTTATATAAATGAGATCACATTATGCCACCTTTTGGGATTGGGTACATGAATATTTATAGAAGCTGTATTTGCAATAGCCCAAAACCAGAAACAATTCATATGTCCTTCAAGGAGTAAATGTTTAAGCAAACTGTGGTACATCTATATCATGTAATAATACTCGGCAATAAAAAAGAACAAACTGTTGGTACACAAGGCAACCTGGATGAATCCCAGAGGATTATTCTGAATTTAAAAACCCAATCCCAAAAGGTTGCATATTGTATAATTTCATTTATACAACATTCCTGAAACGACAAAATTGCAGAAACAGGGGAGAAATTATTAGTTTTCAGGGGTTAAGGAAGGATTGAGGTGAGAAAGAAAGTTATTATAGCTAACAAAAGCAACATGAGAAATCCTTGTGATGTTGCAAATGTTCTATCTTGACTGTATCAATGTCAACATCCTGATTGTAACATTGTACTACAGTTTTGCACGATGTTATCATTGGGGCAACTAGTCAAATGGAACATGGGAGCTCTGCATTATTTCTTGTAACTGCACATAAATTTAAAATTATCTCCAAAAAAGTCTAATTAAAACTATGTTTTAATGCACAATCTTTAGAGTCCTTCTAAATCATATTCTGCACATTAAATTTTGAGAAATATTGATCTAAAAGTTCAACCTGGATATTAGGGGAAATATCCTCTTTCTCATTAGGAACAGCTGAAGGGACAGAAAACGTTTAACTTTGGGAAATCTTGAAGAAAATGATGAGAGTTTTCTTTTTCCATAATATGAAGTGATTATACAAAAGAAATTAAACTTGGTATGGTGCCAGTACCCAGAACACAGGCTGATGTACAAGAAAGTGCACCAGCTTCAGGATTAAGCAAGCATGGGTTTAAACCCAAGCTCCACCATGCCCTACCTCTAAGACTAGACAAGTTAGTTAACCTCCCTGAGCTCCCACTTCCTCATCTTTAAAACATGGCTAATGATTGCCACCTCAATCCATCAATCAGCATCTAAGTAAAGAAGTAGATATGGCTTCAGTATTTGCAACAGAAGGAATTTAATGCAGCGAATTGGTAGCAGTGGTGAAGATAGCTATGTAGGTAACAGGTGATAGAAAGGCTGATATTTGAAGATTACTGCAATAGATAACAAAGTCAAGAGTATAAAGATCCTCTTAAGTTCACATAACCTTGCATACTTACTAAGGACCAGGAAAAATGGGAAAACTAAAAAATTAAATAATTTAGAAAAATAAAAAAATTAAGTTTGTATGACTTCAAAAAGATAAAATTAGTTGGAATAAGGTCCCCGGATGGGATCATAAAGTAATCAGATATTAACAACAGTGGGCAGCGGGTAATTGAAAGCATAAAGCTAGAAAGCAGTGTTGCCAGAGCCCAGGAGCCAGAGTCACCAGGAAGAATCAGGAACCATAGAGGACCCAAATAGTGGGAGCTGGAGCCATGGAGGAGATGCAGACACTGCTGGCAGGGATGATTGAAGCCAAGAGAAAGGGAAGAAATACTCTGGTTTCCCCTTTTCACTGCCTTCTAACCTTCCACATGTCCAGCAACCTTCCTCTAGCAGGAAGCCACAGATATGGAGCCTGGAAAAGGTAATCTCCCAGATCAGCCCTGCTATCAAGGGCAGAGCAGGAATCAGAAGACAGACATACCTAGATGTGGCACCCTCACAGGGTGTTTGTGAGGATGCAGGGCTTGTAAGATAGCTGGCACAGAATAATAGGTGCTCAAGAAATGGTAATTTTTATTTTTGAATGCCAATGTTGTGTGATAACATTTAGAGCCACATTTTCTCATCATTTCATATCTAAATAGATGGAAGCACAAGCTGGGGCTCATGCCACTAGATTTTGCCAATAGTACTTATTTTTTCCAAATGAGCAGCACATATGAGAAATGTGAAAAGCAGCCCTGTCCTAAAGTTTCATTGTATAAAGCAAATGTTGAGTTTCCACAGCTGCTGGCTTCAGCCTACCCTGAGGAATAGTTTTCATGAAATATTAATCTCGGAGAAAGCCACACTGGGGTAAGCTTGCACAGTAATTCAAGCAGCATGTGCAAAATTTATTTAATGTTTGGCTGGGCATGGTTTTAATTATGTGAAGTCTTCAGAATGAGAAGAAAGTGATCGAAAATGTTGAACGAAGTCAGTCATGGAGGCTGTGGACACTCCAAGACCCTTCTCCAACTTTGGTTTATTTCTGCAGTCCCCAAACTATAAACACAAAGGAAGCTCCCATGGAGTTGGATGATGGTACTGTAAGAATCAAGATGAGGCCAGCAGTAAAAACAGAAGACACCAACACCAGGAGTCCAGAGACCTCCAGTGTAACATAAAGTCAGGTGTCCATTCATGGTTCCCTCAACCAAGGTAAAGACATAAGGGTGAGAATCCACAGGACTGTCCAAAACCTGGAAAGCAGCATACAAGATACTTTCATCAAAGGTCCCAATTGAGTGCAAGGTGCAGAGTGTGTTATGTACCTGCTGGGTATCTTATACTTGCTGAGAGTCACTGGCATGGCATGATGTTGAATGTGAGGTAGCATCTGGGAGTGCAGAGAGGGCCAGGGCCCCTCCCTGAGGATAATACAGGCATGGAGACAGGCTGGGCAGCGCATACAGTAGTTGAGCCAACATGCAGGGCTTTAAAACTGTTAACAACCAGCAACCACTAGATGGCCCCTTGGCTGATGGAACAGATAGAAAACTCAGAACTTAACTCGGTAAGACCAGGTTTCAGACACTAGATTCTGTCCATAAATATTAGGGCCCTAGCACCAGCCTGGGGGCAGAGATTTCTGTCCCAGGAGGGACTATATGAGTCAGAATCTCAGAAAGGCAATGCTAGTTTTCAGAGACAATCAAAGGCTAGTCCTGTGAGGTAAGGCATAGGAGTTGGAGATAGGCAGGAAGGCTTTCATGATCAGTCCATCAGAATTGATGCCCTAGTCTCTATGCCCTCATAGGGGTCAGGGGGACCTGCTGAGTTATTTACTGCCTCAAGTCAGATAAGTCTGGGCATCAAGGTGGGCTGGTCATAGCTAGGAGGAGAGGAAGAGGAAGCCAGACTGTGCTGACCTGAGTCCAGAACACTGAGGTTATTGGGGGAGGAGTCTCTGCTTATGCTTCCCAGAGATTCTTCCAGCTCAACATATTTTAGGTTCACTCCCCTGGCTCACCTGCTTCCTCTTTTCTCTACAGTGTTCATAATATTCTGAGGATCCCAGACCAGGTGCAGTGGCTCATGCCTATAATCCCAGCACTTTGGGAGGCCGAGGCGGGTGGATCACAAGGTCAAGAGATCGAGACCATCCTGGTCAACATGGTGAAATCCCGTCTCTACTAAAAATACAAAAAATTAGCTGGGCATGGTGGTGCACGCCTGTAGTCCCAGCTACTTGGGGAGGCTGAGGCAGGAGAATTGCTTGAACCCGGGAGGCAGAGGTTGCAGTGAGCCAAGATCGTGCCATTGCACTCCAGCCTGGGTAACAAGAGCGAAACTCCATCTCACACACACACAAAAAAAATCTGAGGATCCCAATCACTCAGGCTCAATCCTTCACCAAGGATCCACCATGGATCCTTCCTCTCCCTTGCCCCGAAAATCCTACCTCCTATCCTTTCTAACTCTCCATCCCCACTGTCACTCCCAATTCAGGAATTTCTCTCCTTTCTTCCCCTCTCAATCCCAATCTCATATAGTGGTGTGATATGATTTGGCTCTGTATCCCCATCCAAATCTCATCTTGTAGCTCCCATAATCCCCATGTGTTATGGGATGGGCCCGGTGGGAGATGATTGAATCATGGGGATGGATCTTTCCCATGCTGTTCTCATGATAGTGAATGGTCTCACAAGATCTGATGGTTTTAAAAATGGGAGTTTCTCTGCACAAGCCCTCTCTTTGCCTGCTGCCATCCATGTAAGATGTGACTTGCTTCTCCTTGCCTTCTGCCATGACTGTGAGGCCTCCCCAGCCATGTGGAACTGTAAGTCCAATAAACCTCTTTCTTTTGTAAATTGCCCAGTCTCTAGTATGTCTTTATCAGCAGTGTGAAAACAGAGTAATACATGGTGCCAGGCTAAGTATTTGGAAACAGTGTTCTAACAATGCCACTCATCTGTTTCAAAAATTGCCAAAAGATCCAGAGTAAAATTCAAATGTAAGCCTGTAAATCAAAGCACTTCATGAATTCTTCCCAACCTGCCTTTCCAACACAGCCCAACACAAGGCACACAGAACCACTCTCTTCTCCATTCATTTTTCACTTGGTTCTACTTCTGGGTTTTGCTCTGCTTGGCGTGTGGTTTCCTGCATCACTGCATTTCCGAGTCTTACCCATCCTTCAAAGTTCATGTCACATCACCTCCTGCAAGAACATTCTCTGATCCTGTCCTGCGTGCATAATCACTCCCTCTTTTGGACTCCAGCAACCCTGTGGCCGATTTTTCACATTGAACAAAAGTATGTGCTTTTCATATGTTTCCACTGGGCTACAAACTCTTTGAAAATAAGGGCCTTACATCAAATTCACCCATCTTGAAGGAGACATAGGGAGACCCAAAAATGTTGAGTTTGGCTGGTTTGTAGGAAATGTAACGAAGTTTCGGGGAATAACTTTGGAAAGGTATGTTCGAATCATATTGTGACTCCAGGGTAATAGTTAAAAGTGCTTGGGAGTCATCTGCAGAAGTATGAAGCTAGATGAGGCAATCCTGAGAAAAAAATAGCAAACGTGAAGGGAAAGTGCCCATCACTGGAACCACAGGGAACATCAGCCTACAAGTGTCCACTGGAAAAAAAAATCATGGAGACTGGCAGGAAATGGCTATACAGAACAGAAGTCAATCACAACATCCATATCACACTGGGAATAAAAAGAATTTCAGCCCTGTTGGTCAGTCACTACATGTGCTTGAATAATTCTGACCGAATCCTGTATGACTTTTTGTTCTGTAGAATTGCAAATAGGGAAGGGCATGCTGACAGACGTGTGGATCCTTAATTCAGAACATTTAAAAAGACCATTACTTGCCAACATTCTATTCCTAATCAGTGGGGCCTCCCAAGCCCAGTACACCACAGGTGTCTACAAACATAGAGAACTCACAGAAGTAATGCCTGACCAATGAACATATGAATGGGAACAAGGAGCATTTCTGGTCATCTGATTTGTTTCTGTGTTGGCCTCCCAGTCCCAAAAGTGACTTCTAAGGTCATTATAATTATTAAAACCAGAGAATAAGCGCAGGGACCCTGAGGACGTCAGCAGGAGGCGAGTGGGTAAAAAAACCCTGGACCTGGAAGTCTGGAAGCCCAGAGCAGCCCCCCGGCCCCACCCTGCAAGGAGCTGGTGGGAAGAAAAATTCTAGGTGGGGAGTGTGGCAGCATTCCGGGGTGGGACCCGTGTGGCTTCTTGGGGAGATGGGCAGCTTCTACTTGAGACCTTCCTGATCATTCCTCACCAGGGGGAGCTAGTCCTACAACCACATAAGACTGCCCTGTGTCAATTCAATTTAATTCAGCACAGACAAACTGCTGAGCTCCCAGGAGGTAAAAGCCCTGAGTCAGACAGATGCTTACCTGATCAAAACAGGGAGGTCTTCCCAAGCCAGCTCTGCTAAAGGTCTCACTTGAGACCACAATTTTCTTACACCTTATTCTAATACAATGAAGGTCAACTTATTCATTTCAAGGGTTCTAGAAATGTTTCATTCAAATTACATTTTTAAAAATATTTTTGGCCAGGCGCGGTGGCTCACGCCTGTAATCCCAGCACTTTGGGAGGCCGAGGCGGGTAGATCACGAGGTCAAGAGATCGAGACCATCCTGGTCAACATGGTGAAACCCATCTCTACTAAAAATACAAAAAATTAGCTGGGCATGGTGGCGCACGCCTGTAGTCCCAGCTACTCGGGGAGGCTGAGGCAGGAGAATTGCCTGAACCCAGGAGGCGGAGGTTGCGGTGAGCCGAGATCGCGCCATTGCACTCCAGCCTGGGTAACAAGAGCGAAACTCTGTCTCTTAAAAAAAAAAAAAAAAAAATATATATATATATATATATATATATATATATATATATATATATTTTTTAAATGGTAAACACAGATAAGTGTGTGATACCAAATGTGAACAATCATAGACCCTGGTGGTTTACATGAGCCACAGGTTATAATATACTTATGCCCACTTCAGAATAAAGGGTCTCCTGCTAAAACCATGAATATGTTTGAACACATGTAGATGTGTCATTAATTAGGAAAGCTGTAGTTCCAAAAAGGTCTTTCAACAGTTCAGATCCATGCAAATCTTCTGATGCTGTAAAACTGGAGCGAGTACACTACCATTACCCTGGCCCCCAGCGCCATTCCAAGAAGTCCCTGCTTCCTTGGAATGTATCCCCTTATAAAGACATAATACTAAACTATACAGTAATATGTAACCGCATAACATGTTGTATCATGATAAGTACTATTGGTAGCATTAGTACTTATTTTAATCTTAGACTGGTTGGCAGACATTAAAACGTCTGAACAAGACTAACAGCAATGCAGGGCCACTGTATTACCGCTTCTCTTGTGGCCAGTAGTGTCAGTGATGAAACTGACAACTGAAGTTGGGCTCAAAATGCCAGATTAAATATGTTTTGCTGTGTTAAAGGCTTTAAGTGATCACTAGAGAGAAACAAACACTGAAATTTCTGAAAAAACATTTAATAACATAATTAACCTCTCATGATGATACAAAATAATTTTGGGAAGTATTTTCTGCCAAAGATATATGTCGGTGAATCTAAGCGAAAATATCTGTTCCTTTCCATTAGACCTCTGATAATTAAACAATTGTTACATGGTGTTAGTGAGTCACCATTATAACCAATTCTTCCTCTGTTTATCTTTCATGTTTCTAGATCATTGAAATCACAATAGCTTGAATCTGTAAGGTACTGTTTAAAAGTGCTATAATATCCAGTATCTAGTTGTTGCAATTTTCCCCATGGTGTACAGCCAATATAAAATACAGGGGTGAACTTGATAGTGAGAATGCCATGAGTCTGCAACTGTCACCCAAAACTCTCAATTTCAAGTTTTCATAATACTCTCATTGTTTTCATTAACTGTATGTTAAAAACTAAATTTATCAAACAAACATATATATATAACAAAATATTGGTCTGCTCTGTCATACTCATTGATATTCCATATAAGATTTCATTTGAACAGTTTTAAATCTAAACATTTTCCAAAAATCACTGTATCATTTAATATATAGGAGAAACGCAAAACATGAAGCAGGAAAAGATGTAAGAAACAGATCTTTTTGGCTAGAAAGGCAGAAGTAAAAAAGGGTGAGAGTAAGTCAACTACAACTCCAGATATAAACTTGAGACTCAAAAACAATGCTTTTTGAACTGATCAATGAAGCATAAATAGTGTGTCCCTTGCTCCTGGAATTGGGAGAGGGAAACCTCTGGGACTGGAGAAACAGAGAAGGCCATAGAGGAATTTTTGTTTTCCTGATGAAAACCATCTTCCTATAGGCAAATAAGAAGACCTTTCTCTGTGGGAAGCAGGGCAGATCAAAGAGATGAAGGTCAATGGGTAGCCCAATGTGGCCACTGATCATTAGGGCCAGCGTAGCTGAAGTGTCAGCACAACAGAAGGAAGGCCTTCAGCAGTGAGGTTTCTGAACTTGTGATAGAGAAAAAGTGGTGACCAGACATGTGATTCCAGGAGAGGAGGCTAAAGGGAAAGTGCAGCCTGGAAGGCAGAAGCAAAGAACAGGATACAGGAATCATTCATTTACTCACTGATTGACGAAGCTCCTATTAATACAGGCATTTTATTGGCCACTGCGGTTACAAAGATAAATAAGCCTCAGTCAGTGTCTTCTAGAGGGAGGAGAGGTTGTTACCAAGGGGAAGCCCAAGGAGCCACAAGGATGGCAGAGGAAGGAGTCATAGGCAGCTTCCTGGAAGAGGTACCCCAGAGATCAGTCTTGAAGAAGAAGTAAGAGTTAATCAAGCAGATCATAGCTGAGAATGGGGGAGGAGGAGCACCTCTTAACTCAAAGAGCATGTGTGGAGAAAGACACGATTTGAGAGAGAGAGTTGTATAGCTGGGGAAAAGTAAGTGGACGAAAATGAGTCAGGCACAAAGTGAAAGGAAGGGACAGTGAGGGAGGAAACTGTTGAGGAGGCTGGAGTCAGGCCATGGGAGGCCTGGTGTTTTCTGCAAGGGAGCTCAGACTCTTTCCTAGCAGCAATACGGAGCCAATGAGGATGCTAAGCTGGGAACCTGCACTCATACTTCCCTATTCGATTTCTCCACACTATGTGCTCATGTGGCCTCTCATAACCATTCACCATAGCTGTTCATCAAGAGCAGGAACTATTTTTTTTCATGTTTTCACCTTTATGTCTTTGGAGCATAACATAGTCCCCAGAATGCAACAGGAACTTGGCACTTATTTTTATATGAAATGAATGAATGAGCAAAGTGCTAAGTAGGGAAAGCAGGGACTGGGGGTCAAATGTGGTGAGTGAAGATGAGAGAACGCTGTCAAATACAAATGCTAAGGACTTAGAACGGAAATCCATCTGAAATGTAGCAATAAAAGTGTATGTAAATATAAATAGAATCTTCATGGCTCAAGCAGCGTATATAGGAAATGGATGGAAAAACTGACCACAGATGAAGATACCTTGGAGAAGGAACTGGACTGGGATCCACTCAGGGATCTTGGGCAGAGGAAGCTCTTGAATTCTTCCTGGGAAAGGACCATGTTAGGGATTGAATTGTGTCTTTCCCCCTAAAAAATGAGAAAATCCTAATTTCCAACACTTCAAAATGTGTCCTTATTGGAAATAGGGTCTTAACAGATTTAATCAAATTAAGATAAAGGCAATAGGGTGGGCCTCAATCCAATAGAACTAGTGTCTTATAAAAAGGAAATTTGGACAAAGACACACACACACACAGCAAAGACGACGTGAAAAGACAGAGAAGACAGCCATCAATAGGCCAAGAAACACCTAAGACTACCAGAAGCCATGGGAGAACCCTGGGACAGATGGTTCCCTTGAGCCTTCAGAGAGGGCACGGCCCTGCTGACATCTTGATTTTGGACTTCTGGCCTCCAGAACTGTGAGACAACACATTTCTATTATTCTAAGCCACCCACTTTATGATACTTTATTAGAGGAACCCTAGGAAATGCATACTGGCTGGCAGTTAAACAGATTAACACTTGCAGCCGACTTTGGTATTTACCGCCCCTACATGTATTCCCTTGTCCTCCTTGCTGGATGGGTCTTACAAGGAACAGAGGGAAAGAAGAGAGCTGCACAGGCCCACGGATGGGGCTTCGTGCCACCCACTGGAAGAGGGGAAAAGATTCTGCTTCTCAGGAATGGTACAGGCTTTGACACTGACCAGGGTTAAATCTTAGCTCCACCATTCACCAGCTATATAGCTTTAGGCAAATGACCTGCCATTTTCAAACTTCAGTTTGAAACAGGAAATACATCTTAACATTCTAAAGAATTCTTAAGAATTATGCTTAACAAGAGATAATCTATGTAATGCACCAAGCACGATGTCTAGTGACCAGCAGGTGACCTCACAGATGTGCGCATGATTCTGAGTCATACACCCAGAATGCCCGAGATTTTTTTTCCTTCTCTGGAAGAATCAGTCCACTGAGCATTAAAGAAACAACTAGACATGTTCTCATCAAACTGGTCATGAAGTCCTGTCATTTTTCCTTGGAGCATGCCACGAACCATTTCTCCCCATCGTCCCTTCCTTAAGTTCCCTGAATGAAAGCAACGGCTCCTAACTGGCTCCCTACCTCCATTCTCTCCCCATCCTCCAATTCAGCCTTCACAGAGCCACCCACCAGAATTACCACTCTAGAGCAGGGACCGGTAGGCTACTGCTCATGGGTAAATCCAGCCCACTGCCTGTTTTTGTTTATAAAGTTTTATTGTCACATAGCAACACTCATTCATTTGCATATTGTCTATGGCTGCTTTTGCACTATAGTGGCAGAGCTGAACAGCTATGACAGACTGTAGGTCCACAAAGTTTAGAATACTTACTATCTGAGCCTTTACAGAAAAAGTGTGCCAGCCCCTTGGTAACTTGCCATTCCCTTCAGTGACTTGCTTCTCATACAAAACCTACACTGAGTAGTTGGCCCCTGCCTGTCTTTCCTGGCTCATTTCTTTTTTATTTATTTTTGAGACAGGGTCTCATTCTGTCGCTCAGGCTGGAATGCAGTGGCATGACCTTGGCCCACTGCAACCTCCACTTCTTGGGCTCAAGCGATTCTCCTACCTCAGCCCCCCAAGCAGCTGTGATTACAGATGCACACCAACATGCCTGGCTAGATTTTTTTGGATTTTTTTGGATTTTTGCCATGTTGGCCTGACTGGTCTTGGACTCTTGGACTCAAGCGATCTGGCTGCCTCGACCTCCCACAGTGCTGGGATTATAGGCTTGAGCTATGCTGCCTGGCCTCCTGGCTCATTTCTAGCCGCTCCCCTGTGTCACCCTGGCTGATTAAGAGTCCCCCCAGAACACCACATGCTGCCTCCACCTGGAACACCACTACTCCTATCCACATGAAAAATTTTCACATATTCTTCAAGATTATTTTTAAACGTCCCTTCCTTCTGAACCCTTCCAGCCCTATTCAAGGGTCAGGCACTCCTTCCTTAGAGCTGTCTTAGCAACCTGTGACATGCCTTCAATAGACAGCATGTTGTAGAGAGTAAATATGGGTCTACAGATCTTTCTCCTTCACTAGACACCACCAACCTAAACCTCTCTCATTCCCCCCTAGAATCCAGGATAGAAGTTACCAGTTCGTAATCATCTTGTATTTTATCTGTGTATTTATTTCTTGAATGCCCATCCCCTAGTAACTGTGAGCCCTGAGAAGGCAGAAACTAAGACTGTCAGAACCACCATCACTTTACTGTTACCTAGCCTGGAGCCAGCCATGTAGTAGTTCAAATTATTAAATAAGCTGATGATTGGCTAAATAAAAACTTTATACACACGCACACACACATATATAGAATCAAATACAAGTGAAAGAGAATCTAATGTATCACAGCTGTTGCTTTATGAGCACACAGGTTACTGCTTCCCAAACCCTTTTGCACCCTCCCACAACCCAGAAGGTTGGATGGGCAGAAGCAACACTGATAGCTTAGATGTGGATATCTGATGCATGTATAGAGCCCTGTGCACACATTTGTGGGCATCAGTGTGGAACGTGTACATAGGCCTTTTCCATGACAGAAAATTCACACCCTGTGGAATAGGAATAAAGCCAAGTAAGGGATTACGTAACTTCACTGAACCACATTTGTGTGGAACCATATGGCATCCCAGCCATGCCTTTCTGGAGAAGCACTTCCTCCACTCCTTGTCTACTGAGGAAAGGTGGGGCAAGACACCTGCATCTTCTTCCCTCAAAGAAAGAGGCCCCTAAGAAGAGTGCCCTGTCTGTCCATCACACCCACACCCAGCCAAGGGACTCTGTACATGCCCACATCCAGGTGAGAGACATGGCTGGGAAGAGAGTAGGGAGGGGTCTGGCAGGGATGATCCTTCCTTGCATACTACAGTGTCCTACAGTACCTTCAAGCTGTCCTTCAGGAAACCTTCAAGCTGGAAATGTGACTCGTGAATGATGCACTGTTTACTTTTCCTGATACCTGAAGGCTCAAGATCAAGCAAATAATTCAGCTGAGCTGCTGCTTTGTGTAGGGAAAGAAAAACATCCTGAGGCCATTTCCTGTGTGGCCTTTTGGATTCACGATGGTGCCCTTTGGGAGAGCCCTTTCCATAAAGGCCCTCTGTGAAGGTGTATGTGTTTCACTGAGATGTTTCCAAGAAGAGCAAAGATGCCATTTCAAGCAAGGCAAATCTATGAAGTTGGCAGCCAAACCCTAATTCCAGCCCTGAGCCTCAGGGATGTCAGCACCATGAACATGAACCAAGGCAAAGCTGAACTTCTTGTTTAAGTCAAGCTTTTAACCCTCTACGGTATCTGCCTCTGGTATGAACAAAAGAATCTTACATATGAAAACAGAGATTGTCTTTGCCCCTAGACAAAAACATCTTCTGGGATGGCTTCTGGGAGGCTCTGGGATGCAGCCTCTAAGCCTGGTAACAAAGCATTCATAGGAAATGCCAGTATTATTCCATTATTAAGAACTTAAAGGACAGTGGTCAAGTCCTGTAGGGTCATTCCAAGCAGAGGATTGTTACTCCAGCAAATCTTCTTATAATAGACCTTCCATTTCCTACAAGATCTAAACAGCTCTCTGTCTCCTCTCATAGATTTGCCTTCATCCCCAACTACCTTTCCATTTGCTCAGAGAAGCAGGTGTCTCTTGTCTAGTACAAAGCTAGTGTCTCCTCCCCACAACCCCATTATGCTCTAGGTCCTCTTCCTTCCTCCTAAAACGTTGGAGGAATACTGACATTCTTACCTCCAGGTATCTACACAGCAGATACCAATTCCCCATGCCTGACATGGAGCTTCAGCATGTCATGCTCTCTTGGAGAACACTTTGAAGGCAAATTCAGTGGATGATATAGTGAATGCACCCGAATTTGACATGGTCTGGACTTAACAACAAGTGATAAGTCACCACTGGGCATTGTGAAGGACATTTTCTCTGCTCCACCTGATAAAACCTGAATACTTGAAACACCTATTCAGAACCTTTTTAATGATGTCCAACTATCAACATGGAAGCCATCCAGAATATGGAGAGAAATATTAGAAATCTGTGTGGAAAAGAAAAGCAAACATGGAGACACCTCTCCTAGCATGCATGGTCCATTTGTGGTCACTCTATAAATATGTGCTGGTCTTTTCCATCTTTAAAACTCTGCCTCTACCTAATACCTCTAGCTGCTGTCTTTTCTCTTGTTACTTTCATAGGCAAGCTTTAGTTGCCAAAGTTTAGTATGTCCACTTCTTCACCTCACATTTGTTCATCAGCCCCCCTCATCTGTCAGACTCCCCTCACCAAGTCGTCAGTAGCTTCGGAATTTCCAAATCCATGGACATTTCAGATCTCTCATTCTTCTGTATCATGTGAAGCTGTTGATCCCCCTCTCCTGAAAACTCTCCTTTTCTGTACCCCCGTCTCCTATTTCCTCCTGCCTCTCTGCACGTCCCCTTCCCTGTTGACTTCTTTGGGTACTCTCCTTCCTTCCCTGAGGTCAGTGATGTACACTAGGACCTCTACTCCCAGAAACAGTCTGACACAGGCCTGGCATCCTGATAGCTGACTGAAAATCGTAGGTCCATGACCTATAGCTGTTTGGCCTGTGTCAAATTACTTACCATCTTTGTGCCTAGGTTTACTCAGCTGTAAAGTAGGTAAAATAATAGTAGTCCTTCCTAACAATGGTTGTTAAGAGAATTAATGCACATAAAGTGTTTAGAACATACAGTGCACACTCAATAAACGTTAGCTATTATAATTCCTCTTCCCATACTCCACAACCCTCCATAATCAACTGATCCACAGCATGACTTCATTACCTTTTGCTAAAGTTTGCTTGTCGGCCAGGCACAGTAGCTCATGCCTGTAATTCTGGCACTTTGGGGGACTGAGGCAGGAGGATCACTTAAGACCAGGAGTTCAAAACCAGCCTGGTCAACGTAGTGAGACCCTGTTCTACAAAAAGTTTTACAAATTAGCTGGACATGGTGGAATATGACTGTAGTCCCAGCTACTCAGGAAGCTGAAACAGGAGGATCGCCGGAGCCCAGGGATTTAAGTTCAAGACTGCAGTGAGCTATGACTGTGCTGTTGCATGCCAGCCTGGTCACAAAGTGAGATCCTGTCTCTTACCAACAAAAAAAGTTAGATTTCTTGTAAATCTTTAAGACTTCTCTCCTGAATGTCAAACCTACAAAACATCTGCCCACTAGACATCTCTCCCTGACTATCTTAATACCTCAAACTCAGCATATCTGAAACTGAGCTCATCAGCTTTCCTACAAATGCTGCTCCCTCCTTCCTGTCCCTTCTCTCTCCTAATGAATAGCTTCACTATCCTTCCCACTGGCTTCCAGGCCAAAATGTCAGAATCATCCTAGACTCCTGCCCCTCCCTTACTCCCCCGTTCAATCAGTCACCAAATCATGTCAACTTTATTGCCAAAGGATTTCCTGAGTCTACCCAATTCTCCACCCCAATTACCAGTGTCTTATTAGGACCCCATCATTTCTCACCTAGATGATAGTAAGTCACAATAACATTAAAAATAATACTGGCCACTAGTATGACATGCCAATTACAAATAAACCACTTTAGTAGACGCTTCACATACTTCGTTGTATGTAACCCTGACCACCATGCATACCATCCATAAGGGAGAAGTAGAGTCCTCTGTTTTCAGGTAAGACAGAAGCTCGGAGACATTTACTAAATAAATTTAGACATTTACTAAATACAAGGAGTCATTGTGTGGCTGGGAAGGAGACTGAGATGTATCTGACTCCAAACCCCAGGCTTTTTCAACCCCTAAACAGCAATGACATGCTAACTGGTCTTCTTGCCACCTATCTTATTCTTCTCCAATATTTACTCTATTGCCAGAACAGTATTAGAACAAAACTTTGACCCAGTCTCTCTTCTGTGTGAAATCCTGCAGTAGCTCCCCACTATCTTCAAAGTAAAATTCCAATTCTCTAGCAAAGTTCTTCCAGATGTGGTTACCTTGCCCCTTCACAGACTTACTTCCTTTGTCCCCAACCACACCTATCTGCCTTCCTTTCTTGGAACAGCCCTGGCCTGCTCACCTGGACGTGCAGGACTTCTCACCAGCCCATCTGCCTAAGCTCCACTTCTCCTCTCATCAGCCTGGATGCTCCAGCTCAGCTCCTTTGATGCATGTCATCTTGGACTCACCTGCTCTCTAAGCTGAGTTTAGGTGTCCCTCTTGTGGGTGCACACAGCACCCTGTGATTGCCTCTAGTATGGCACTTTAGGGTAGTACAACATTCATTGATTGAGCATCTACCATATGCCAGAGTTTACGGTAGGCCATGGTGATTTGGGAATCAACAAGACACATGTTCTGCTTTCAGAGAACTTACTCTAACGAGAGATGGGAAGCAAAACATTGCATTACTATCTCTGACTCCCTCGTCTGGCTCCGCACTGGACTGCCGAGCTCCTTGGGCACAAAGAGTATCTTGTTCATCTCTGTTTCCAGGGTCTAGAACTGTGCCTGGTACACAAGGGCATCAGTACGTGTTGGCGGCTTGAGCTGAGCAGACACACCAAGGTCACCAAGCTGTCTCTCTGAGCACAAGAGCACACCCACAGCAACACTTTTACTTTCACGTGTCTTTTTCAGACTAAATGACCAAATCATTGTTTTCTGAATTTCATGAGATCCTACAGTGCACCCTGCTTTGACATGCAGCAGAGTCTAACATTGGAGAATGTCCAGGCCAACCATTCCAGCCCTGTATGACTGACCCACTAGGAGATTAAGGGACCAAGACCTCACAGCAAGTAAGTGGCGTTGCTACTCCCTTCCAGTGCTCATTCCGCCCACGCTCAGGTTCATAGCCACATCTCAGTGCAACAAAGAAGGATGCCACTGTCAGAGGTTGCTCGGCCAAGTGGCACTCAGGACGGGGGACCTCAGGAAAGAAATGCACGCTTCTTCAGTAAGAGGCCCTACCCGCCTCCTCCCACGGGCTGCCATGGCCTGTCGTGTCTTGACAAGATGAGCGTGTTTGTGGAGGTGCCCGGAGAAAGACAGCTTAAGGCAGCCCTTTTGATCGAGGTCCCTTGCAGAAACAAGATCCCCTGAAGTCTGTTCCCTGCAGCTACCTTCTGGCCCCATCTGAGTGACAAGGGCAGGAGGGGGTAGGGCAAAAGGGGAGAGGCTTAAATTACAGCAGGTGTTGTGTAAAAAGTCTTCTTTTCCTTGCGAGTTTATGGTTGCTTCTCTACTAAGCAGCATTTCCCCCTCCTCTCACCATGGAGGGCAAAATGCAGGCTGCCTTGGTGATCAAAGAGGGGGTGAGAAGAGGAAGAGAGTTGCTGAACCCCAGAACAGAGAGCGTCTAACTGCCCCCAGGCACAGCCTCAGACGCCAGGCTGGGGAGAAGGAAAGGGGCAAAAGCAGGGAGGAAATGACCATTCCTATCCCAACCACAGTGGCCCACATTATTTCACGTGCTTTCTTGAAAACAGATTTTCTAAATGTATCTTTGATGATAACAACTCTTTGGAAACTGTCTGGGAGGGATAAAGGGCTCAGAGTCTGAGCCCTTTTAGCTGTGGGTGTGACCCTGATTCCTCCTCTAATACAGACCTCAGAGGGTGTTTGTCAGGATCCATGCAATAAAGGCACCTAAAACCTTTAGCACAGTGCCTAACACCCACCCCAGGTTATAACTGATCTCTAGGAACCACTCCTGGGACCACTTCCCTGGAGGAAAGATGGTTTCCAGAAGAAAGCATTCTTCTCTCTCTGATCCCTGGCTGGATGAATTCTTCCTCTGTACTATATCTTCTCTGTCATGGCACTAATCCATCATACTGTGTGGGCTGTTTTCTTGTCTACCTCTTCCTTCAGACTACGAACATCTTGAGGGGTAGGAATACGACTTCCATGCTAGGGCATTCTTTTACTCATCTATCACTTACTAAGTGCCTCCTATGTGCCAGGGGGTCACTAAGTGGTTAAATAAGTAAAGCCTAAGGATGACCTATCGAAGGACCTACATCAATTGTCTAATCAATAAGCCTATGCACCCATCATCTGTGGGGAGCTCAATGCAATCAGAACATGCAAATAGCTTTGGGCTCAAAGAAAGACTGCAAATGAGGATATAATTCTCAGGTAATGTATCAATCCTAATAGCTGTTGATCTGCTGGATCTCAGGCTGGATTTTATGTGAAACAGACTTTAGCATCAAAACTCTCTTTCTCTCTCTCTTTTATGTGAAACAGACTTTAGCATCAAAACTCTCTTTCTTTCTCTCTCTCTCTCTCTCTCTCTCTCTCTCCTCTTTCCTTCCCTCTGTTTCTCTTTCCCTCTCTAAGTCTGGAGAAATTTAGCAATTGCTTAGCAATTCATATGGACTTTGGGACGCTCTAAAAGTAATTGTTCAAAAACCCAGACTCTGGAGGGGCCATTCACATAGCTCATCAGCTAGGGCTTTGAAAAGAAAGCACAACAACCACCCACAACTTCCCAGCTCACTTTTGTTTTTGACTGTGATTTCTTTGCTTACTAGAGACAGTGTCCGTCCCTGACCCATGGGCTCTGGTCCCACTGCCCCAGGAGGAAACAAGGCCAGCAGAGATAAGAGGCAGAGTCACTATTCAAAGAAGTCAGCACACCTGAGCTTTAAATGCCCACTCCATTGTCTAGAAACAGTACAGAGACAGACTCCTGGACTGGTAAAATGTCAAAGTCACCTCCCCAGGCCCATCTCTGCCCTCCAGCCCCCGCCATATGCCTGCATGTCTTCCAGGCCCTTTCTTGACTCTTACACCTGCTGTTTCCTATCTGTAATGCTGTTTAATCATCAGTCCCCTCAAATTCACCAAGCTCCTGCTTACGCATTAAGGCTGAGCTCAAACATCCTCTTCTCTCTGACGCCTTTCCTGACTCTTCTAGCAGAGATGGTGCTGGTTCCTTTGAGCTTCCAGTTCTCTGCTCAGATCTTTTATTCTATTTAACACACTCTGGTGATCTATTCACATGGTCATCATATGTCATGGACTGCAATCTTGATGCTACAGACCAGGTCTCCATCTTTGTGTCTCTGGTACCCGCACAGAGCTACTTACTGCACGTGTATTCCAAGTCCACACTAATACCTCAGGATTCTGCTATCACTCTAGTCTCAGACCAAATGCCCTTTACAGCACTAAATGGGGTTTCACGCAGAGTCAAACGACAGAATACATTTCACAGAGAATACAGTTCAAGGCATAAACGGGGCAAAGTGTATCTCCCTAGAACTAGACACACAAAACAGGGGCCAGTTTCATTAGAAGTCTGCTGCAGGTCAGTTAAAAGGTGCTACCCAAAGTGGCAGCCAACAAGATATGACACCAGAGGCCTCAAGACCTGGCACCAAGCCTGACATCCCCCTGACCTTTCCACCCTGGGCTAGTTTATCTTCTGTGCCAAGCTATAAAAGCCTCAGTATAAATACAAGTGATGCCCAGAGGTCTCGGGTCTTTTACTCCAGCTATTAATATCCTGAAGGAATTTGTTTCTCAGGTAACCCAGCTAGTGACAGGAGAGGGAATAATGCCAGGAGACAGTAAGAGTCTGGTGTCTGAAGGGGCAGGCAGTGCTATAGGGCAGTGGTTCCCAACCTTTTTGGCTTCAGAGACCAGTTTCCTAGAAGACAATTTTTCCATGGATAGGGGGAGATGGTTTCAAGATGAAACTGTTCCACCTCAGATCATCAAACGTTAGATTCTCATAAGGAGTGCATAACCTAGATCCTTCGCACATGCAGTTTACAATAGGGTTTGCATTCCTCTGAGAATCTAATGCAGCCGCTGATCTGACAGGAGATGGAGCTCAGGCGATGGCCCTGTTCCTAACAGGCCAGGGACCAGCCAAGGGGTTTGAGGACCCCACTATGGGGATCTGAAGAGTCTTGGATGTCAATGGGCAGGAAAGTTCTCACCCTACTCCACCCTTAAAAGCAGCACTTACTAGAGTGTTTTCCTGGCCCCTAACAAAACCACAAGGCTTTACACGCGCCAGGTGACCTCATCCCCCTGAAGTTTTGGAGACAACCTGCCAAAACAAGCAAACTCAGGGGGATTACAGCTGTGCCGGACAGCTGTGGAGGAAGCCAGAGTACACAAAAGTGCAGGATTTGTGTAAGGCAGTCTAGCCCACAGAGCAAGTGGTCCAGGGACTAGCAAGGAGTGGGCTTTCAAAGCCAAGGCTGCATTAGAAGCAATAAAAGATTCCAAGTTAGTTTAGTGATCAGTTGTAACCAAGTATCCAATGTCAAACACAACTTACCTAGAGGGTCAGTGAGTGGCTCCAAATCTGCTTCTCCAACACCCCATATGGGTCATTAAATTGCCTCAGCCAGTTTTACCTTCAATAGATAAATGAGCCTTACAATATGTGGAGAGAAGTTGTACTCTGCATCTGATCACGTATAAGGTGGAAGACTCAGCTGCTGGCATTTATCCATCCATCCCTCATTCATCAATTGGTTTCACCAATATTTATACACTAGGTGCACATTGCAAAGGGCACATGCTTGGTAGGAACAAAGCTGGGGTCACAGAGTTTATGACCCCAAGACTGTACCTCTCTCTTCAGGCAGGTGTATATTGACTCCATCCGCCCATCCCAAAAGAGTTAATACTCTTCTAGCCCTGACCATGTACACTTAGGCTCAATTTAGCATCAAGATCAGTGGTGCTGGGAACTAACCCCAATGTCCTGCCCCTCTGTGGCTGGAGGCAGGGCAAGGAGGCAAGGAAAGGAACAAGAGCTGTAAAAATAATGACAGAGTCTTAAATCACAAGCATGATGCAGGTGGAAAACCCAATGGACTTAGGCTGTTAATACACTTAACAAACCGTATCTCACATTAGTTGGGCCCTTACTATATGCCAAGCACTGGGCTAAGCCCTTTACCTGCATAGTGTGAAGAGTATGTGTTCTAAAATCCAGATGTCTGTGTGAATCTTGGCCCTACCACTCATTAGCTATGTGACTTTGAGCAAACTGCTTAGCCTCTCTGTGCCTCTGTTTCTTTGTCTGGAAAATAGGGCAATACCAGTAGTAACTGTAGAGGACATTATAGGGTTTAAATGAGTAAAAACGTATAAAATGCTAAACTTGAACCATGTCCTGGAATTAGGTAGGCACTCAGTATTAAGATGAATGATTATTATTCCATTAGTCAGTCATACTCATCTGCAGAGAAGGCAGGCATTTCTTCTTACCAAGAAGGCTTTGACAGACTGAGTCAACTTGACCAAGATTAAGTAATTAACTTTTAACAGAGTTAATAAGTGGCAGAACTGGGATTTGAATGCAAGCAGCCAGACTCCAGTCTGAAAGCTTAGCCATCACTGTGAGCATGGAAGGCACTGAGCTAGATTCTAAGTATGTAAGACCAGGGGAGAGATAAACAAAATACTACCAGAGAGATGTATTTAAAAAAAAGTAGAGGGGAGAGAGGCTGAGGCTGAGGCTTTTCCCCAACCTGCAGAAGGGCAGGGAGCAACAAAACTGTCTGTAGGAACTGAAGAATGATGGGTAAAGACCCAAAAGGAGACTTGTCCTCTAGTCTCAAAGAATGATTGTCAGCCTAGGAGGAAGAAGGGCATTCCAAAAAGTCAGGACCTAGAATACCAAAAGAATACTGGGTTGGAGGAAAGTGAGGAACATTGAGGAAGTGGCATAAGGTGAGGCCAACTGTGAAGAGCCATATGTACAAGGTCGAGGGTTACGTTTTATTCTGTAAAGAGTGATTTTCAAACCTTAACATGCAGAGGAATTACCTTCAGTACTTGTAAAACACCTGCAGATTTCTGATTCCAATCCCTTCTGTTAGCAATGGGGGATCAACAAGGGTATTTAGGCGATGTAGTAGTATGACCTGTTGTGGATTTAGCAACAGAATTCTGGCACTGGAATGAAGGGAAAGACAGGAACAGAGGCTGGTATCATCAGCCAAACCAGAGTAGATAAAAGGACGAGAGCTGGAAATAATGGCAGTCTTCATCAAGTGATACATTAAACCTGGGTTTCTCAACCTCAGCACTATTAACAGTTTAGGCAAGATAATTCTTAATTGCTGGAAGCAAAGTGGGGCAGGGGGGCAGATGTCTTGTGCAATACAGGATATTTGGCAGCATCCCTGGCCTCTACCCACCAGATGAATAAGATCCTCCTCTACTTACATCATAACACCCAAATATGTCTCCAGATATTGCTAGATGTCACTTGGGAAGCAAAATCAAAATTTCCATTGAAAACCATTGCTTTAAGCCCCAGCAACCCTTTTTTGTAGGAAATGCAGCTACAGAAAGGTACAGAAAGGCCCCAGCCAGGATTCAAGCTGGGGATCTCATTCCAGGGCCTGGGCTCTTGGCCACTGGGCTTGACTGTCTTTATGGAAAGGAGATTCAAGCCAGCCTTCTGAACAGAATTACAGATTTTGTGACAGACTGGATGACAAGAAGGGGATGAAAGAATAAGGTTCAAAGGTGAAACCTCAGTTCTTGCCCCTGAACTCAGAGGACAGTAGTACTAAATAAGTAGCTTGGGTTTGAATAGAATCAAGGTGTATTCGGTCAAAAAGGGAAAAGCCTGGTGCCCTGTACTATGAGCAAGGAGGTGGGGGGTGGTTCTTGCTCAGACTGAACAGAGGAATCTTCCATAGGGCTGGACTTGAAGTGTGTGTGTGTGTGTGTGTGTGTGGTATAGACCAGCTAGGACCCAAATCCTGGCTGGGCCCTTTCCTAACTGTGTGGCTCCAACTCATTGTGCCCGTGTGTGAAATAGGGGTAAGAGTCCCTACGCATAGGCTTGATATGAGAACTCAGGCAGATAATAAGAGCAACATGGCAAGCCAACACAGCACGATGTGGCCGGCACTCCTCTCCTTCCAGGACATCCTCGTTTCCTCCATGCCCCAAATGCGCTCCGTATTGCGTGCCAACACCTCCCCCTACCCTGCAATGGTAGAGGTGGGGACCCCCACGTACGCCCCCCAGATAGAGGGGCCTGGACTGTCTGATCGCGCTCTCCACCAGCAGAGCGTCCCATTGAGACTTTAGGGGGCGCCAACAGCCTTCCACTCCCCAATCCACTCTACTTTCGGGGTCCTGGGGGTCGCCAAATGCGCGCAACGAATTGGATGCCTCCGAAACGAACCAGGTAAATAAATAGTCCACGGTGCAGCACGTACATTTCTGGCAGGTCTGCCCCCGGCAGGCTCGGGATCGAAGCCAGTCAGGCTCAGCCCAGCTCCCAGAGGCGCAGGAGGAGAGAGCGTTAGAATTGGGAATGACCTGCTCTCCGAAGCCGGGCTGCAGAGGCAGGAAGCTGAGAGTCGTTTTATCCAGAAAGAAGTAGGGGGCGAGAGAAGCAACAGGAAAGTGGGAGGAAGAGAAGGCAAAAAAGAAAGCGCTGGGAAGCAGAGTTCCCTGTGGGACCCAGCCTACAACACCTGGGCAGAGGCTTGGTAACAATGCAGCGGCTTCAGGTCAGAAGTGCTCTGGGTGTTTCCGAAAAGGGGGCGCTCCGGAGAAGCCGGAGCCCGCTGGGGATGCCGGGCACTTCGGAGCCCAGGGTGCGCTCTTGGGCGCCGCTTACCTTCGCCGGGGCCCCGGCGCGCACTTCCGGGGACTGCGCTCGGGGCGTGCGGGGCCGAGCAAGGGAACCCGGAGCCGATCACCGAGAGGCGGACGCGACAAAGCGCTGCCCGGGGCTTGGGCCGGCACCAGCGCCTCGGAAAGAAATCCCGGCGGAGGGGCCGCCGGGGTCAGGGCTGGCCTGGGGACGTAGGGTCCCGGCCTGGGTGTTCACGGGCGGCCGCGCCAAGCCCCGCAGAAGCTGGAGGAGCACGAGTCAGTGGGAGGAAAAGGTTGTTTCATTTCCTTCGATCTCCCCCCTCCTCCACCCGCTCGGCTCCGGACCTGCCCTCCCTCTCCCCCGCCCCCTTCTGCAAGCCAGCGGCCCATGTGGGCGCCCGCAAGACGCGAAACCTGAACGGCTGCAGCGTGCGGCACCTCCCTCCGCGCCAAGTTAGTTCACGCTCCCAACTCCCGCCTGCCTCCCCGCGCTGCCTCTGCAGGGCCGTGGAGGTTCCCCATCGGCCGTCCACACCCTATCCCGGTCCTCCAGCCGTTCCCCCTGCGGGGACGACCCCAGATTTGAAAGCAGACCTCCAAGCCCCTGCCAGCATCCATCCTCTCATTCCTGTCCCGTCGCCTGCTTTGAGCCTGTATTAAACCCCTCAACTCAGACAGGAAATAACCACTTACTTTGTTAAATTTGATCACCTTTTTTTTTTCTGAGTGGGAAGTTAAAGCCTGATGCATAATCTCGAAGGAATGTTCATTTTTATCGGAATAAATACAGCTGAGGCCTCTGTTTGGCCTTTCTCTTTCAGGGTTGGGGTTTTGTTTGTTAAAATCAATAAGTATGTATTGAGTGATAGGCGCTGAGCTGGGCGCTGAAAACAGACACAAGCAGAGGGGCACCCTGTTCCTAGAAAATCGACATAGGGGAGAGCGCAGGGAGAGAGCAGGTTCCGGGATGCAGTGATCTATTAAGAGATGGGTCACAGAGTGAAAGAGCCTTCTACACAGTCAAAATAAAAGCATGGACAGAGGGAAGACGGGATAAGAAAGCCCTCAGGAGGCGGTCTAGCAAAGAACACAGCCAGGGCAGCCAGTGGCGGTGGGGAACAGGGAGGAAAATGTTGTGCCATTCTGTTAGGAAAGGAGAGGAGCTGCTAGAAGCAGCGGGGTGGAACTGACAAGATCTGAAGACCAAGGGCCGGATAGGGAGAAGATGAGGAGAGAATGAAGGAGAGTGTAACTCCCCAGGGCTCTGTCTAGAGTAGTCAGTGATCAAGTGGATGAACAGAATCCCGGAGTACCTTCTGGAGCTGCTACTCCAAGTGTTGTCCAGAGACTGGCAGTATTAACACCACATGGAAGCTTTTTGGAAATGAAGACACTCGGGCCACACTTGAACCACTGGATTAGAATCTGCAGTTTAACAAGATCCCTAGATGATTCAAATGTGCATTAGAATTTGGAAGCACTGCCCGATGACTGTATATTAGACTATGGAGCCCTGGCTGTATATTAAAAACACCTGGGGAGCTTTAAAAACCAATAGGAGGCCCCAGCTCCACCCTCACAAATACTTCTTTAATTGTGGGGGGTGGAGCTCCCGCATCAGTATTTTTCAAATGCTCTCAAGATGATCTCATACAGTCAGATGAGAACCACTGTTTTAGATGTACTGAAGAGCTACTTTATTTTACCTCGAAATGCTGCTCTTCAGAAAGGAAAGCAACACCTATCTGTAGATGAAGATGTAAAGACAAGTTATCCCACTCTCATACGGTGGCAGCTGGTCTGGTAGAAAGGGCCCTTGTTTCATCAACTAATCAGGGAACAAGGTTCTAGCCTCAGACAGCACTAAATTACTCTCTGAACTTGAGTAAGTACTCCCCTCTCCCACCTCTGTTTCCTTATCTGTAAAAAGAATACACATTTGCCTGACTCCAAATTCCACACTCTGGCATGCAAGGTGCCATCATCAGAGCTCCCCCTAACTCTCCAGCTTTCCAGCAGGCAGATGGAGAGGCAGTGTTGAGAAGCGGGGTTTCCTGATGTAATACTACACGTGTCAGCCCTGGGCACAGCCATGTATGAATATCAGAGATCAGAGGTTTGTGTGCCGAGCACAGAAGCATCCCTACATGAAGGCCAACGTTGAGATAAAGGACTATTTAAGGATCCTGCAGAGGTAGATTCTCCCAGGAGCTATGTCAGGGGACCTATGGGTTATGGCTGCACCTTGGAAAGGAACCCCTCAAAGCTACTAACCTCATGCTTGCATGCACTTGTGTGTTCATGTGTGTGTGTGTGCTTTTAATGAGAGCCTCTTAGATACCAAACTCTATGCCAGTCCTTTTCACGTACATTTCTTTTAATCAACACAGCATCTTGATTGGTTAAGCATTCTTGTTCTCTTATTTTATAAATAAAACTGGAACAACATGAAGATCTGTTCATCTCTGTAGCCCAAGTTTCTTAAGTGTGCACTCTATTGCATCATTGTTCATGTCCACCATCCCACCCACCCCCATTCTATGGAGGGGAGAATCCTCATTTCAAGTCTCATTCACTTGTTATGCTTACAAGTCATCAAAACTCTCTATGTCTCATTTTCATACCTGCAAAATAAGTTGTCTTTGGTTGCTCTTTTCTGAAGGTACTGTGTGGCTTGACACTCTAGACTGAGAGGAGAGGAAGGGAGATAACCCATAGACTGTTAAGAGAAACTGAAAACACTGGGGTGATTTATTCCAAGATGAGAGGGCCCACTGGTTCATTAATGGCACAATTATTACAAAAGAGAGAAATAGCTATTTTCTGTTTTTAGGGAGACATATTTACAGAACAGTGCTAAATATCAGTTAAGACTTTATGTCAGATGTGAGAAAGGGGCATTAAGCCTCTGCTAGACTAGGGCAGTTGCTCAATGGCTACCTTCTGAAGCTGCCCAACCTGGTCTCATAGGGTCTGCTGGATGGGCCTTCAGGGTGGAGGTGGTCAGGAAACACAGGAGAGGTTGGAATGCACAGGTTGATACTGGAAGGGCAGAGGAATAGGGAGTCCCAGGCACAGTGTACAGCTCCAGTTCTAACCAGAGATGAAGAATTAGAGGAAGAGAAGGGTTCCCAGGAAACCAGGATCTGCAGCTCAGAGTCTCAAGTAACAATTTCATGCCTGATTCCAGGCCCAAGGCTGAGAGCTGGGGCTCTCAGTGTGAGCAGCCTTGCAGATATGGGCAGGTAATGCCAGCAGAGTGTGCAGGGCTCCCATGGCACTGGTGGTCAGAGCAGGGAAGCACCACCCACCCCCCCACACACTGATGTCGTGGCCAACAGCACATGCAGTTCATGGAAAAAGTTTAGAAGCCAGGGTTCCTTCAGTTAATACAAAGATGATGTGAGAGTTTTAATGCTCAGTAAGTGGAGGCTGTGGCATTGCCTCAGTGCACAAATGTCGTGATGACAAGATTTGATAGGAGGATCGTGTTCCATCCATGTCACGGCTGAGACCCATTGATCAGCTACTGTTTGGCAAGACTCCAGGCACACTCCTGCTTCTGCTTCCAAAACTCCATCTGCATTTGCATGGCAGTAATTTGATTTGCACAAAGCTCATTGTGGCAAATATTTTCTAGTTTTTGCCTCAAACAGAACAGAAAAACAACCTCAGACTTTGATTGCCCCCATTTTACTGATGAGCAAACTAAGGCACAACACCCAAAGGCAGCCAAAAACAAACTGAATCACTAGCTGAGCTAAGGTGAAACCCTTAGACTCCTATGGTTTACCCAAAAATGATAAGCTGCTAAAGGCACCACAAGATGCTTGCTGTGAGAATATGTCCAGATTTGTCTTACCCAAAATCATCTGGCACTGTGTAACTCGTGTGTTACACAGTTCAGCTTAACTGTTATTTCCTGGAGACTGCCTGCCCTTCACAGAGAACTGTCCTAGATACCATTGGTAACCTTGCTGCACGATGTACTCAGCTCTCACCTGGGGCATGTTCTGAAATCACAAGCTGGGCTCCAGACCAAACCAATTGAATCAGAATCTCTAGGAGTAGGGCTTTTTATTTAAACCTTTGCAGGTGATTACAATGTGCCGTTAGAATTGAAAGCCACTCTTGTAGGAAATGCAGAGACAAAATCCAGGTCCTCACAGATAAGAAGTTTATAAAACAGTAAGGAGCTCAATCTAGTAGTGAATGATCTTCAAAAGTCACCCGGAAAAGGAGAACGTCAAAATTGCTCTCCTGTGTGCAGAGTATTAAGACAGTGCCAAACGGACAAAAATCCCTGGACTTTTCTCTGCAATAAGTGAGTGAAATCATCCCCATGTGGTAGGATGTGGGGATTTTCCTACCCCACAAGGTAGGAAATCTGGTTTTGTCCCAAGAAAGTACAAATGATTGAAACCAGAATCCTTGCCTGCTTCTACTATGGCACTGCTATTTACAAGAAGCCTTCAAACTTCCAGCTCTTATTAATTCCAGAAGTAGTAAATGATCTCCAGGGGCGATGGAGCAAGGCAAGCATGTAAACTGAATAATAAAAGACAAAGGAAATTGCCTCATGGCCTGATGAGAGGCTAATGGATGTGCAGACAGAGACACCAATGTGTCACCATTAATGATGTCACTTTAGGAAAATCAGGAGGCCAAAATATTTTTTTCATGCTTTGCCCTACAGTCATTTCCTATCTATTCATCTTAACAAAAGTGAACTTGAAAAGAAAATGTATACTTGTTTAAAATGTTAGTTTGGGAAAATGAGGACAACCTTTCTCTTTCTCTCTCTCTCTCTCTCTCTTTCTCTCTCCTATTGTCTCACTTTTGCTATTACATTCCCTGGTAAAGTAATGGGACTTCTGTTAAGAGCCATGGATAGTCATTAACCAAGTGGCATTTACATTCATTCGTTCCACGACAGCCTGCGAAATGAAACTAGTCGTTTGATAGTATTAGCTACTAACATCGCCTAGACACCAAAGGTCAAAGAATGCAGTATGCCTTATTTATAGTCCAACCTTTCGCCAACTTTTTATAAGGTCTAATGGATGTGTTTAATTGCCAAATAAATCAATGTTGACAGTTATACCCCCTCTACAATCCTAGATTCCAGATGTAGACAACCAAATTATAAAAACCAACGTTCTCCAGGCCTTGTCTTTTTTTTTTTTTTTTTTTGTTTCAGAAAAAAAGTTTTACCTGTACAAAGGAATAGGAGAGGACCCTAGGAGCACAAGTAAGTTGTTTAAAAGAATTTTTCAGGGAACTAAAGCCTCCAGGAAATATAAGTCATGCAACTAAATTTCCACATGTTCTATCTAATCACTTCTCTCACCTTTTTAAATGTGTTATGTGCCCTAAAAGGATAAACGATGAATAAAAAGCATCAATTAAGTATCCTCTTTATCTATTCTATTGTGGAGTGGGAGTTTATCTCATTGAATTATTTCCTCACAGGCCCTAGTCAGAAGAATAGAGATTTAAATACCCTTGGATCAAACACTTTATCTTGCTCGGGGTAACAGAGTAGAAATCAAAACATTTCTCTAGCCAGTTGCTGCTGCCCAATACAACATGTCTTCTGATTAATTATAGGTTTATAATCAAACATATTCCCCATTTAAACCATAAACATAGCTCAGTATAAATTTTGGTTCTTTTTTTTTTCCCCATTTTTTATAGGAAATTCTCATGCCCAGGCTGACACCTCTTCTACTTTTTTCATCTTGACTAACAAGGTTAAATAAGCATAAGCAGAACTTAAACAAATCATCCATATACAGCACTGTCTTTCTAACCAACAGGAAGCCTCTATAAAAACGAGAGATTTCAATTATAAAAAATTACACAATGGAACTATGAAACATGCCTAGAGAAAAGGCTAATAATTGTTCTTTAAGAAAATTCAAGTTAGATCCTAAGACACAATATATATGGACCCCAAAAAGTTGTCAATAAGATAAATATTTTAAAAATAAGGTCAATCTGTTTACTTTTATATTGAAAATACCATTGATTCTCATTATAAAATTGAGATATCCCACTACATTTTAATCTCATGACCTGTTTGAAAATTACCCTGCATGTCTAGAAAACTATGCATTTTTAGAGAAAAAGGATACAGGAGAGTTTGAAATAAAGGTTAAATGTCGAGTTAAATTAGGTCAAGCTCATAGCATACCTGAACTGGACACTATGGAGCCCTGTGTCGGGGTTCCATTATGAGACTACCTGCAACTCTTCGAAATTCCTCAAAGACTTATTTTCTGTAACTCTTCTCTGTGCCAAAGCCCCTGCTTGCCAGACCGTTCCTCCTCATCCTTATTTCCTCTCTCCTTGTCTTTAATCTTCCCACTGCCTCCTTCTCCTGCCTTGAACATACCTGAACCTCCCCCATGTGTGAACCCTAGAAATTGAGAATGATTTGGTCTGAAAAATAAAAAACACAGTACAGAGAGCACATTTTACCAAGCTCTTAATCTCCTTTAAGAGTGTACAGTAACCAGAACAGATTATTGAGGGGACTCCAAACTTGTGAAACTTTCACAGTGCATGCATGTAGTCCATTCTTTGATTCTAGATTTCATGGTTGCGAGTTCTGGAACACGGTATCCTTATGCACAGCTATGCTAGATCTAATCAAACCAACTGGATGGCAATGTGTTCATGTCCCCAGTGCCCAAATTGGAGTGATTTCCATTTCTAAACTAGTGTCTGCAACCAGCAACCAGTCAGCCTCCTGTGTCTGGACACAGCTGATGGAGTTTGGGATCTACTGTAGATATAAATGAGGAGTCTAAGATTGTTATCCTAACAGAAGAAGAGCTAATAAATGAAAGGCTAATTCACTTGCTTCATTTTTAGTCCACACTGGGAATCTGTTAAATTAGCAGGTTTGATTAATGTATTAACAATACAATACTCTTGATTATTTTAAATGGCTTGCTATACTTCCCAGAAGCATAAGGTTTACTTGTCATGAGATATGCAGGGCAACAGAGCTTCCTGTAACTTCAAACTCCAGGGGCATATGGGAAGTTTGGTCTGGGGGGGCTCTTCTCTGTGCCAAAGCCCCTGCTTGCCAGACCGTTCCTCCTCATCCTTATTTCCTCTCTCCTTGTCTTTAATCTTCCCACTGCCTCCTTCTCCTGCCTTGAACATACCAGAACCTCCCCCATGTTTATGTTAATAATATATTATTATGAGATAATTAAAACAAATAATTATTACTGGTCAATTATCAAATAATTTTAATAATAAATGATATTATTTAATATTAATATTAAATAATAATTATTATTAGATGATAATAAATATTAAACCTTCAAGATTCTGGACCCATTTCTAGATATTTTTCTTTTTTAATTTTAATTTTAATTTTATTATTTTGGGGGTACAGGTGATTTTTGGTTACATGGATAAATTCTTTACTGGTGATTTCTGAGACGTTAGTGCACCTGTCACCTGGGTGGTATACACTGTACCCAATATGTAGTCTTTTATCCCTCACCTCCCTCCCAACCTTCCCCCTCAAGTCTCCAAAGTTTATTATATCATTCTTATGCCTTTGCATCCTCATAGCTTAGCTCTCATTCATAAGTGAGAGCATACAGTATTTGGTTTTCTATTCCTGAGTTACTTCACTTAGAATAGGCCAGGTGCGGTGGCTCGCACCTGTAATCCCAACACTTTGGGAGTCCGAGGCGGGCAGATCACCTGAGGTCAGGAGTTTGAGACCAGCCTGGCCAACATGGTGAAACCCTGTCTCTATTAAAAATAAAAAAATTACCTGGGCATGGTGGCAGGCTTCTGTAATTCCAGCTACTTGGGAGGCTGAGGCAGGAGAATTCTTGAACCTGGCAGGCAGAGGCTGCAGCGAGTAGAGATTGTCCCATTGCGCTCTAGCCTGGGAGACAAGAGCAAAACTCCGTCTCAAAAAAAAAAAAAAAAAGAAAGAAAGAAAGATGGCCTCCAGCTCCATCCAAGTTGCTGCAAAAGACATTATTCTGCATTATTCTCTCCCTTTTTATGGCTGAATAGTATTCCATGGTGTATATACACCACATTTTCTTCATTCATTGGTTGGTTGATGGGCACTTAAATATGCAAGATATGGAGCTATGGTTCCATATCTTTGCAATTGCCAATTCTGCTACTATAAACATGCGTTGCATGTGTCTTTTTCACATAATGACTTCTTTTCCTTTGAGCAGATACCCAGTCGTGGGACTGCTGGATCAAATGGTAGTTCTACTTTTAGAACTTTAAGGAATCTCCATGCTGTTTTCCACAGTAGTTGTATGAATTTACATTCCCACCAGTAGTGTAAAAGTGTTCCCTTTTCATTACACCCATGCCAACATATATTGTTTCTGATTTCTTAATTATTTAATGTTAATTTAATATTTTAATAATTTTTAATTATTTCTAGATATTTTTCTTTATATTTAATTCTTTTCATAACCAAACTTCTCAAACAAATGAATGTATTCACTCGCCTCACTTTCTTAATCCCCTTCAATCTTCAGCTCACGGTGGTCTGGATTTTGTCCCCAACACGCCACTGAACCTGCCCTCATTAAAGTCCCCCTTGGCTGCCTCCTGTTAATGTTCTTCATCTCCCTGAAGTACTTGCCACTGTAGCCACGTCCTTCTTCACACCTCCTCCTCCTTTCACTTCCATGCTTCTCCATTTCCTAGATCCCCACCTACCTTTGTGATCATTTCTCCTCTGTGACCTTCTTTAACTGCCTTTGCTCAGCAAACAGACACATCTGGTTCACGTTGCTAAAATGCTTCAGGGGTTGCCCATCTCTTAAAAGATAAAATCAGGTCTCCTTAGCATGGGATGCAACATCCTCAGGGTCAGTCCCTGCATATCTCTCCCAACCATTCAGTACCAGCCCATCTTAGGCTTCAGCGATGTCAACCTTTTTGCAGTTTCACAAACATGTTATGCTGTTTCATGCTCCTGTACCTTTGTACAGAATGTTCTTGACTCCACCCCCATCCTCCACTAAGGAATTCCAGCTCATCTTTTAAGACTGAGGACAAGGGTGAGCAATTCTGGGAAGCTTTGTCTCCCCACAAACAGAGGCAGCAACCCGACCTGGGTCCCAGGCATCTGTGACACATTTTCACTGTAGAGCTCTGCACCCTGTTACCTCTCGTGGATCGAGTCTTATGAGAGCAATAGGTTTTTGTTCTTCTCTCTCTGTCTCAAGTTTGCACACCACACCTACCACATGATTAGGGCACAAGAAATGCACCCTTCTTTTATTTCTCTGATTTAGTATAATTTGTCCTGAGCTTTCTATTCATTTCATAGAAAATTTTCATTTCTGTTACTACTGGGAAATGTCCCCTTCCTAGAGTCAGGTGGAAGTCCAGGGTCAGATGGAGGTGGATGATGCAGAGCATGCAAAGAGTTTCTGTCTACCTGGTCACCACATCCAGGCCTGTTGTCCAAAACAGCATGGAGCCCTGAGACAAGTTCTTTTAAGGCTTGGGCCGAGGGATTCTTTTCACAGAGATTCTCAAGATCACAGCCCTTAATGTTTAGATATTTCTACCCCTCCCCTCAGCTGCCCTCATTGTTGGTGCTGTTGAAAAGCAAGGTCCAGATGAGCATTCTTCAAGGTCACCCCAGTGACTGTTCTTTCTCTCATATCCAGGGACTCCCTTAGTCTCCAGTCAGGATGCATACCTTCAGAAAGACAAAGCTCCCACTCCTGCCCATCACGAAGCAGCACGATTCTCCTCAAGGTGCAAAGGGAGCTGAAACAAAAACAGAAATAGGGATGTCTCCTCCTGGAAAGTCTGTTTTCAGCACTGCAACAACCAGCTCTCAAAGACAAGGGCATGACAGGGTCTTGCTACCTTTTTGAGGCAAAGAGTACCCTCAGTGAAGAAACCAAGACACAAGTAAATATCTCAATAAATTACTCTGCCATATAACCACCCATGAATTTCTTTAATTGCTTAATTAAAAGCAGAAATGGCCATGAAAAACACAAATGGAATTGCTCTCCCAAAGAAAGACACCTCTACCTGGCAGCCCTCCTCTCTCAGCCTAATCCTTCTTCTCCTTCCTTCACTAAGGAGCAAGCCCTAAGGCATCTGGGATTCCCTGTCTGTGGCCTGGGAACACTACTCACATGGCCGAGTTTATCTGAGCTGCTGACTTGGGCTGCTGACGCAGGGTATTTGCAGCAGCTGCACTAACCCACTTTTTCTCATGGATGATTTTAATCTCTTTAATTTTTGCCCAGCCTGTGAGAAAACTGAAAGCGTGGTTGGGAGGGGGCGGGAGATAGAAGTTACAGGTCATGAGCTGAGTGGCAGCTAAATCCTGTGGGAGGAAGCTAACGCGAGTGTAATCCTTTCAGGAAAACAAGTATTACTGGAGAGGAGAAAGCTGCCAATGAAACTTTGTTCCAAGAATAAATAGCACATTTTCCCTCAGTGTTTGCTTTTCTCTCTTTGATCCCCTTGAAGCCCTCTGGAAATGCCTGGCCAGCAATTTTTCTCCCCTCTGAGGCTGGGGAGAAGGAGCCACAAGCACTCACTTGAGATTCCTCAAATGAAGGCATACGGAGGGGCTCCCAGGCAATGCTGGAGTCATGAGGCCTGTGGAAGCCCCGGATCCAGACATCGGCGTGAAGTTTAATTACCACAAATATGCCACAGTGTTTCCAAACATGCTGTCATCATGCCGAGAAGCCGTTCAAAAGGGAATAATAATAGATAGGGTATATCTGACTAAAGGCACTGGGAGCCATGGGAGTTTGAAAATGGAAAAGGAAAGGCAAAGCTTGAGTGGGTTAATGTTTAGCTTTGGTCCCAAGCAAAATAAATGCCTGCACACAGTGAGGCTGACAAGAGCATGCCCTCACCACGGGGAGTTTATGACTCAAGCGCTCTAGAAACCACAGTCCTTAGTTACTCACATAGTTTCCCCTTCTTTTCCCAGAGAGTTTCATTCCAAGGGAGTTGCAGGCAGGGCAATGCCAGTGAAAGATGAAAGCCATGGCATCAGATAGACTTGCCTTCAGTTTGGTTCTCCCACTTATTACCTGTACTAAGTATGACAAGTTAAGTACTCAGCGTCCTCATCTGTCACATGGGAATAATAATACTTCTCTTACAGGATGGTCATGAAGAATATATGAGATGATGGATGTAAACACTTAGCATCATACTTGACTCTGAGTGTTCAAATGTCAATGCCCTTCCACCACTGCCTCCCCATAGCATCATTCAAATCAGAAAACACTTACTAAGCACTGATTCATGGAAAGACTTATAGCAGGCTTATGCAGGAAGCCAAGTATAAAACCCACTCAATAAGAAATGACATTTGAAATGAAGATTCAAGCCTGAAAAGTGTCGAATAACAGGCAAATGTGATGTCATAAAACTGCACACGAGGCACTGATCAATGGCCAGTCCTGACAGTCTGTCTTAGGAGTCCCCTAGAGAGTTGAGATAGCTAAGAAAAGCTTTGTGGAGAGGGCTGGGCTTGCTTTGGACAGAGCAGCAAGGAACAACTAGGAAAAAGCCAATAGACTTACTTGACTTAACTCAGTACACCTTAAGGGATTTGGGGAAGATATCTGGAAAGGAAATTGGAAATTTTCGTGAGTTAAAGATGATGAAAAATTCTCCATCACTCTCCCCTTTGAGAGATAGAGTCTATGTCTCTTGAATCTGGGCAGATTCAGCAGCTGCTTAACAAATAGGACATGACAGGAATGATGCTGTGCCGGTTTCAGACCTAGCCTTGGAGAGAACTAGTAGCTTTTGCTTCCTGCTTCTGGCTACTTCTGCTCTGTAGACACTGCCTCTTAGAATGTAGCCATCATGCTGTGAAAAACCCAAGCATGGGTTTTTCACAAATGGAAAAGCCATATGTAACTCCCCAATCAAAAGCCCAGCTGAGCTCCCATCCAACAGACAGTAATAAGAACAATCACGTGACTGATCCATCTTGTATATTCCAACCCAATCAAGACCCCCAGATGACTGAAGTCCCATGTGGAGCAGAAGAACCACCCAACTGATTCCAGTAAACTCACAGAATTTTGAGAGATAATAAAATGTCACCTGCTGTTAAATACAAATTTGGTGGTAGTATATTATACAACACTAGATAACTGACACAGGAAGGGACTCATGGGAAGCATTGAACATCAAACACCATAGTCTAAATTCATTATCATCATCATAGAAACTATTAGCAAATGGTCACTATGTGCCAGACACTATGAGGTAAGATTTTATAACTTTTAAAATTTAACCTTCTTATAAGCCAGTTAAGTAGGTACTATTATTCATATTTAATAGTCAAGTAAACTAAAATTTAGAAAGGTTTAGAAATTTGCTCAAGATTTTACAGTTTTTACAGCCAGGAAATAGTAGAGATGAGATTCAAACCAATTATATTTTACAGCCAGAAAATAGTAGAGATGGGATTCAAACCAGTTATATTCTGAACACTCCCTAATCTGCCATCTTTTTTCTACAAGGTAAATAAACAATAAGCATACTGATAATCTTGACAGATACAAACAACTCTCCAGCTGTAAATTGTCAACCAGTTTGAAAAACCACAAGCTGCCCGGGCTTGTCAAATAATTCCACGCAAAACAATGGCAATTGTATTAGTTATCTATTTCAGTATAATCACCCCTACAAAAACAAAAACAGTGGCTTATAACAACAATGATCATTTATTATTTCTCATGGTTTTGATGGATCAGGAATTTAGGAGTGGCTCAACTGGAAAGTTCTTAGCTTGGGGTCCCTCAGGAAGTTGCAGTCAGTTGTTGGCTGGAATTTAAGTCATCTGACGACTTGCCTGGAACTGCAAGTCCACTCCAAGGCAGCTCACATCTTCAGCTGGCAGGTTGGTGCCGGTTGTTGGTGGGAGGCCCCAGTTCTTCATCAGGTAGGTCTCTCCGGAGGGTTGAGTGTCTTCATGGCATGACAACTGGCTTCTCCCAGAGCAAGTTTTCTGAAAGGCAGAAGCCACAGTGCCTTTTAGAATATAGCCTCAGAAGTCACACATCAAACCTTCCACCTTATTCTGTGGATTACATAGGGTCATCCCTGATTCAGTGTGGGAGGGGACTCCACAAAATCATGAATACCAGGAGAAGCAATCATTAGGGGCCATCTTAGAGACTGGCAACCATACTTATCTGTCTATTCCAAGTACTTTGGCTTTAAAGCAGGACACTTGAGGCTTCTATATGTGTCTTTAGGGCTAAAGAACAAAGGTTAAAGAAGTCATTTGAGATGACCCCAGCCTGTATTACCAAAATAAGAAATTCTGAAGCACTCATTTGAAAGCTGTTTCAAATATCAGAACATTTTAGGAAATTCCTACCATCTATCTCAGCCAGCAGCTCAGAAGTGAGAGATTCTCTAGAGGGCACCACTGGCTATCTTAGGTTCCCACAGCACCAAAGAGGGTCATTCGCAAGAGAATATCCTGAAACTGCTAAAAACCTTATATCTGATGGACGGATCCAAGATGGCCAAATAGGAACAGCTCTGGAGTACAGTTCCCAGTGAGAACAACACAGAGGGTGAGTGATCACTGCATTTCCAAATGAGTTATTACTGCCCACATGCCAGGAAATTCCCAGGCTGAAAAGCGACATGAGTTTCCAGCATGGCTGTTTCAGCCAGCACAGTGGGGCTCCTCATAAAAACTCACACAAATCTGGGTTCCCATTTCAACTGGTGCCTGGAATGCCTGGGAGACAGAGACGCCCATTCAACTGAAAAAAAAAAAGGGTGCTGAAACAGGGAGCCAGGTGATCTGGCTTGGCGGGTCCCACCACCACAAAGACCAGCAATCTGAAACACTCTGGATTGGGAGTTTCGCAGCAAGTGCAGCTGGACCCAGGATGGTCCAGCTCTGTGGGGGGAAGGGCGTCCGCCACTACCAAGGCAGTCCACCACTACTGAGGCAGTTCTAACTATACCTCTATAAACAAAACTACAAGGAAGTTCACACAGCAGCTGGGCAGAGTCCATGGCAGCTCAGCAACGCCTCTGCTGGTAGACTGTGACTAGGCTACCTCCTTGCTGGGCAGGGAAACTCTGATAAAGCAGCACGTCAGGAACTTATAAATAAAGCTCCACCCTCCCAGGACAGAGCACCTGGGAGAAAAGGCGGTTATGAGTTCTGCTGCAGCAGACTTAAATGTACCTACCCAGCAGCTCTGAACAGAACAACAGAGCTCACAGCTCAGCACTTGGGCTCCTGTAAGGGACAGACTATCTCCTCAAGCAGCTCCCTGACTCCCATATACCCAAAGAGACACCTCTTAAAGGAAAGCTCAGGCTGACATCTGGCGGGTATCCTTCTGGGACAAAGATAACAGAAGAAGAAACTGGCAACAACCCTTACTGTTCTGCAGCTGCCACAGGTGATCTCTAGGCAAGCAGGGTCTGGACTGGGCCTCCTGCAGTCCTACAGCAGAGGGGTCTGTTAGAAGGAAAACTAAAAAACAGAAGGAAATAACTTCATCATCAACAAAAAGGACATACACTCAGAGACCCCATCTGAAAGTCAACAACTACAAAGACAACAGGTAGATAAATCCACAAAGATGGGAAGAACCAGTGCAAAAAGGATGAAAACACCCAAAACCAGAACGCCTCTCCTCCTCCAAGGGATCACAACTCCTCACCAGCAAGGGAACAAGGCTGGATGGAGAATGAGTCTGATGAATTAACAGAAACAGGCTTCAGAAGGTGGGTAATAACAAACTTCTCTGAGCTAAAAGAACACGTTTTAACCCAATGCAAAGAAACTAAGAACCTTGAAAAAAGTATTGACGAAATGCTAATGAGAATAAACAGCTTAGAGAAGAATATAAATGACTTGATGGAGCTGAAAAGCACAACATAAGAACTTTGCAAAGCATACACAAGTTTCAATAGCCAAATCAACTAAGCAGAAGAAAGGATATCAGAGATTGAAGATCAATTCAATGAAATAAAATGAAAAGGCAAGATTAGAGAAAAGAAATGAACAAAGCCTCTAAGAAATATGGGATTATGTGAAAAGACCTAATCAACATTTGATAGGTGTACCTGAATGTGCCCGAGAGAATTAATCCAAGCTGGAAAATGTTCTTCAGGATATTATCCAGGAGAACTTCCCCAACCTAGCAAGGCAGGACAATATTCAAGTCCAGGAAATACAGAGAACACCACAAAGATATTCCTCAACAAGAGCAACCCCAAGGCACATGATCGTCATATTCACCAGGGTTGAAATGAAGGAAAAGATGCTAAGGGCAGCCAGAGAGAAAGGTCAGGTTACCTACAAAAGGAAGCCCATCAGACTCACAGCAAATCTCTTGGCAGAAACCCTGCAAGCCAGAAGAGAGTGGGGGCCAATATTCAACATCCTTAAAGAAAAGAACTTTCAACACAGAATTTCGTATCTAGCCAAACTAAGCTTCATAAGCGAAGGAGAAATAAAATCCTTTATGAACAAGCAATTACTGAGAAATTTCGTCACCACCAGGCCTGCCTTACAAGAGCTCCTGAAAGAAGCACTAAACATAGAAAGGAACAACCAGTATCAGCCACTCTGAAAACATACCAAATGATAAAAAGCATTGACACAATGAAGAAAATGCGTCAACTAATGGGCAAAACAACCAGCTAGCATCAAAATGGCAGGATCAAATTTACACATAAGAATATTAACCTTAAGTGTAAATGGGCTAAATGCCCCAATCAAAAGACACAGTCTGGCAAATTGGATAATAAGTCAAAACCCATCGGTGTGCTGTATCCAGGAAACCCATCTCACATGCAAGGATACACATAGGCTCAAAATAAAGGGATGGAGGAAGATTTACCAGGCAAATGGACAGCAAAAAAAAAACAAACAAAAAAAAAAACAAAAAAAAAAAAAACAGGAGTTGCAATTCTAGTCTTTGATAAAATAGACTTTAAACCAACAAAGATCAAAAGAGACAAAGAAGGGCATTATAAAGGATCAATGCAACAAGAAGAGTCAATGATCCTAAATATATACACACCCAATACAGCAGTACCCAGATACTTAACGACCTAAAAAGAGATTTAGACTCCCACCCAATAATAGTGGGAGACTTTAACACTCCACTGTCAATATCAGGCAGATCAACGAGACAGAAAATTAACAAGGATATCCAGGACTTGAACTCAGATCTCAACCAAGCAAACCTAATAGAGAAATACAGAACTCTCCACCCCAAATTCGCAGAATATATATTCTTCTCAGCACCACATGACACCTACTCTAAAATTGACCACATAATTGGAAGCAAATCACTCCTCAGCAAATGTGAAAGAATGGAAATCATAACAAACAGTTAGTGCAATCAAATTAGAACTCAGGATTAAGAAACTAACTCAGAACTGCACAACTTCATGGAAACTGAACAACTGGCTCTTGAATGTCGACTGGATAAACAATGAAATAAAGGCAGAAATAAAGATGTTCTTCAAAACCAATGAGAATGAAGACACAACGTACCAGAATCTCTGGCACACATTTAAAGCAGTGTCTAGAGGAAAATTTATACCAATAAATGCCCAAATGAGATGCAAGGAAAGATCTAAAATCAACACCCTATCATCAAAATTGAAAGAGCTAGAGGAGCAAGATCAAAAAACTCAAAAGCTAGCAGAAGACAAAAAATAACTAAGAGCAGAGCAGAAATGAAGGAGATAGAGACACAAAAAATCCTTCAAAAGATCAATAAATCCAGGAGCTGGTGTTTTGAAAAGATCAATAAAATACACAGACCACTAGCCAGATTAATAAAATAATCTATCAATAAAAAAGAAAAGAGAGAAGAATCAAATAGATGCAATAAAAAATGATAAAGGGGATATCACCACAGATTCCACAGAAATACAAACTACCATTGGAAATTGTTACAAACAACTCTATGCACACAAACCAGTAAACTTGGAAGAAATGGATAAATTCCTGGACACTTGCACCCTCCCAAGCCTAAACCAGGAAGAAGTCAAAACCCTGAATAGACCAATAACAAGGGCTGAAGTTGAGGCAGCAATTAATAGCCTACCAACCAAAAAAAGCCCAGGTCCAGATGGGTTCACAGCCAAATTCTAATAGACATACAAAGAGGAGCTGGTACTACTCGTTCTGAAACTATTCCAAACAATCCAAAAAGAGGGAATCCTTCCCACATCATTTCATGAGACCAACATCATCCTGATACCAAAACCTGGCAGAGACTCAACAAGAAAAGAAAACTTCAGGCCAATATCCTTCATGTTCTGCACATGTACCCCAGAACCTAAAGTGCATATATATATATACACCTTATATCTGCTTTCTGCCTCTGCCTACGACTACTTCCAGAGAGTGTGGCCTTTCTCACTCCTCTGCCTTTCCCCTTAAGCAAATATCTCCCATTCACTGACGTCAACTTAGGATCACAAGAAGCAAAAGATTCCAGGAAATGTCATTCCTGACCTCTTATTGGTGATGCAGGGACTCCATATAAGTAGCTGGGTGATGCTAAGCTGAGCCCAGGCAATCTAGTACAGACTTGAGGTAGTTTCCAGCCAATAAAACAGGTATGTGCTATGCATTTTGGCTTGAAATTCTGCCTCTGCTCCAAAATAGTAATAAACTGTAAATATATAAATGTATATATGAAAATGGAAAAAAGTATTTCCATGAACCAGGCAGTAATGAACAGGAGATGAAGCTATGAAGCTGTAGATTCAAAAACTGGAAGATAATGCTTAGAATTCTCCTCCTTTAAGTAGTTCAAATCCTGAAGGGTGATGGGATTTAAAAGCACCCTGCGCCTGAGAAATGATATGAGCGGCGCTCAATCCTGAAAAGAAGGTTACTAAAAGATGAGGCCACCTAGGGCTATGGCTTGTTCAAATGGCATATTTATGGCCTCATTCCAAGTGATTGTCACCCATCTCTAGTCTGAAAAAGAAAAGGTCTTATGTGCATAATTTCTCACTGAAATCCACCACTTCTTTACATTAGCTTCATCTTTTTAACCCTCACCCCAAATTATTTTATTAGATTTATCAACGTATTTTACTGATGATTTTGCTCCTTGTTTTTTATATCCCATTTCTTCCCCGTGAATTTACATCTCTTCTTCCTAATGTACATCTTTTTAGTAACTCCTTCAAGGGTTTATAAGAGGTAAATGCTAATAATTTCTATGTTACTGAAAATGTCTTCATTTTTTCCCCTCTTGTAAAATAATTTGGATATAAAATTCGAGGTTGACAGTGATATTCCTTCTTAATTTTGCAGATATTGTTCTACATCTCCTGGCATCTGTTGTTACTAATGAAATGTCTTTCGTTAGTCTAGTTGTTCTTTCTATTAACTTTTAAGAATTTCTCTTTATCCTTCATGTTCTAGTAATGTGAATTAATTAATATTTCTGATTGTTAGTTTATTTCGTTCTGCCCAGCACCCTTTGTGTTCTTATACTCATAAAGCTCATGTTTTACTTTAGTTCTAACATGTTGTTATGATTTCTTATAGTATCAATTTTCTGCCATGTGTCATTTCTTTTATTTTTTACTTTTTAATTCCCTATTTAATTTGTGTTGAAAACTTTTATTTGCCTTCCATGTCACCTTTTTATTTTTTAAACTTTGTAGCTCTCTAGAGAGTTCTGTGTGATTCCCAAGGTACTATATCCCAGCTGACCAATTATCTCTAAAGAGTTTCCAGTCTAGAGTTTATCCCATGCACTGATTTGTATTTTAAATTTCAGAGGGTATATTGACATTTCCAAGATTAATGATTCTGGTTTTTTTCCATGCCAGGATTTTTCATGTCGAGCATTCACCTCTAAATTGTTTTTGTTTCACAATTCCTTGTACTTTTTAATAGATACTGTTCTGTACTTTGACCTTTGAGATATTGTATTCATTAATTACATAGCCTATTTTGTAGGGTTTACTATGTGCTAGGCATTCTATAGTAGTACTTTTGTTATCCCCACATTACAGATCAGGAAACTGTACAGAAAAATAATTGAGTAAAAGCCAGTATTTTAGAAAAGAGGTTAAGATAGAGAAGTGTGACTCTGAAGAAGGACATGGAAGATATTTGACCAATATCATTATCAAATTAATTTATATATTCTATGCAATTCTGACCAAAACATCAATAGGCATTTTCATTGAAATGAACAAACTGATTCTAAATTGTTTATAGAAGATCAAAGGGCCAAGATAATTCTGAAAAAGAAGAACAAACACAAAGAAATTTACCTACAAGTAACACAGGCTTACTTTGAAGTACAGTAAAAAGACAGTAAGCAAGTAAGAGCAACAGACCAGTAACAGACACATGGCTCAATGGGATAAAATTAAAAGCCCAGAACCTCAAGTATAAAAAAGTCTTTGGCATAAAGTAGATGAGGCAGTATAAATCACTGGGGGAATGAGAGAGTGTTTAATAAGTGGAACTGGGCGAACTTTATGTCCATATGGAAATTTCCATAGCTGGAAAACACGATTAGATCTTTACTTCACACCATTACAAAAATAATTGTATCTATATGACTTGGAAAGAAGAACTTCCATACAAGTTACAAAAAAGCAGAAATTGTAAAGGCTTAATTAATCTGGCTATGCCAACACTAAAACTTCAGTACAATAAAGGCCACTACTTTAAAAGTTTGTGTTTTTAAAAAAAGAAATGGACACAATAGAAGACAATTTCAACATACTTAATTACTAAAGTTGACTAATAAAGTTAAGTAAACTCTACTTTTTATTCAGAAAGACTTGCTTCTACAAAATAAGGAAAAAACAAAATGCAATAAAAAAAGAGGAGCAAGTGTTCCTTACGTTCACAGAAGAACATAAATGGATGTTTAGCATATGAAAATATAAGTAACAGGAAAATGAAATGTAAAACAACACTGGGCTTCCATTTAATATTTCTTAATAGGACAAAAGCCAAAAGTCTGACATATTCCTGTTGGCCAGGATAAAAAACCAAGCAAACAAGAATTGTCAGACACTGCAAATAGGAGTACAATTTGGTTCGGTCACCTTGGAGACCTGTTTCATAATAACTGGAACCCAGAATTTGGCAACCCAGTAATTTCAGTTATAGGGTAATGCATCAGGTAAAGTCCTCTACCTGTACTCTAGAAGACAGAGTAGTGTTTATTTCAACTCTGTTTAGAGTCACAAAATACTTGAAACATACCAAATGTTTATCAGAAGAAAACCAGATAAGGAAGCAGATAAGTATTGGTATATTACCTATGACAGAATATCGTAAGAAAATTAAGATGACTGAACTATAATTTTTATATACCAGTGAAAATAAATTCCAAAAAAGTATGTTGTATAGAAAAAGTTGCCTAACATTGTGTACCATATGATACCATTTATATGTATTTTACAAAAAATAATTTTATGTTATTCGTGGCTATTATATATATTTATACTTTTGTATAACAAATGCATGATACTGATGCTACTGGGGAGAGTAGAAGGTGAATGAAATAGGAGAGGGGAGCAAATGAGAATTCAACTTTATTGTAATGTTTTGTTTATTTAAAAAGAAACAAGCAAATATGATAAAATGCTAGCATTTATTTATTTTTGGAGTTAGTGTTATAGTCTGAATATTTGTGTTTTCCCAGAATCATATGTTGAAACCTAATCCCAAACATGAGACTGTTCAGAGATAGGGCCCTTGGGAAGTGATTAGGTCATGAGGGCAGAACTTTCATGAGTAGGATTAGTATCCTTCTAAAAGACACCCTAGGATAGCCAAGGTTAGTTAATGGAAACAAAAGTACAGCTAGATACAAAGAATAAGTTTATAGCACTATAGGGTGATTATAATTAGCAACAATTGTAACTCCTGTTCAGAGAGTTAAAAGAGAGATTTTGAATTTTTCTAATACAAAGAAATAAACATTTGAAATGATGGATTTGTTAATTACCCTGATTTATCAATACACATTGTGTATTAAAATGTCATACCATATCCCATAAATATGTACATTATATTAATTAAAAATAATAATTTAAAAAAAGAGACCACAGAGAGCTCCCTTGGCCCTTCTGTAATGTGAGCACACAGTGAAAACTAGAAAATGGGCCCTCACCAGACCTGAATCTATCGTCACCATAATCTTGGCCTTCCCAGCCTCCAGAATTGAGAGAAATAAATTTCTGTTTTTTATAAGCCACACAGTCTATAGTATTTTGTTATAGCAGCCCAAACTAGGATAGTTGAGTACATTGATTTTTATTATTTGTAATTATTTTATATTTTTCTTCTATTAAAAAATCAAAGGGAGGGAGGTAGAGCAAGGTGACCAAATAGCCTCCAGTGATCATACCCTCCACAGGAACACCAAATAGAATAGCTATCCACACAAGAGAGTACCTTGATAAAAAACAAAAATCAGGTGAGCAATCACGACACCTAGTTTTAAAATTATAGTAAGCTGAGAGCACTGAAGAAGGTAAGAAAGACAATCTTGAATTGCCAACCCCATTCCCCAGCAGCAGCTGCATAGTGCAGAGAGACTATCTATGTGCTTGGGGGAGAGAAAGTGCAGTGATTGTGGGGCTTTGCATTGGAACTCAGTGCTGACTTGTCACAGCAGAAAACAACACAGGGCAGAATTCAGCTAGAATCCATGGAGGCATCATTTAGCTCCCCGCCGGCCAGAGGGAAGTTGTCCATCCCAGCAGTTGAAGCCTGAGTTCTGCGCCACAGGTTAAAGTACTCTGGGGTTCTAAATAAACCTGAAAGGGAGTCTAGGCCACAAGGACTGTAATTACTGGGCAAGTCCTGGTGCTGCGCTGGGACCAGAGCCAGTGGATGTGAGATGCATGTGACCTAGTCAGACACCAGCCTGAATAGCCAAGGGAGTGCTTGTGTCACCTCTCCCCCAACCCCTAGCAGCACAGCTCATAGCTCCAGGAAAGACTCCTTCTTTCCACTAGAGGAGAGCAGAGGGGATAGTAAAGAGGACTTTGTCTTGCAACTTGGATTCCAGCTCAGCCACAGTAGAATAGGATATCAGGCAGGGTCCTGAGTTTCCTCATTCTAGGCCCTAGCTCCCGGGCATTTCTGGACACACCCTTGGCCAGAAGGGAGCTTGCTGCCTTAAAGGGAAGGACCCAGTCCTGACAGGGTTCACCAACTCCTGACTAAAGTGCCCTTGAGCCGTCAGTAAACATCAGCGGCACCTAGGCAGTACCCTGGCACTGCTTTACCGAGCACTGCAGGCCATAGGTAAGATTCAGAGATGTGCTGGCTTCAGGAGTGACCCAGACCATTCCCAGCTGTGGTGGCTAAGGGGAGAGGCTCCTTCTGCCTGAGGAAAGGAGAGGGAAAAGTAAAGGGAACTTTGTCTTGAAGTGGTGTAGAGCACCATGCAGGCTCCCGGAGTTCTCAGTTTCAGACATTGGCTCCTGGATAACATTTCCAGACCCAACCTGAGCCACAGGGGAGCCTCTTTCCCTGAGGGGAGAGACATAGGCTGGTAGCATTTACCACAGCTGACCGAAGAGCCCTTGGGCCTTGAGTGAACATTGGCAGTAGTCTGGCAGTACTCATAGTGGGCCTGGAGCACTGGTGGCCATGGAGAGAGATGCCTCCTACACAAAGAAATGATAATGGAAGAGTAGGAAGGACTTTGTCTTGTGGCTTGGGTATCAGCTCAGCCACAGCAGAACAGAGCACCAAATAGATTGCTAGGGTTTCCAACTCTAGGACTGGTTTCTGGATTTCTGGACCTGCCCTGGGACAAGGGCGATCTCACTGCGTTGAAGAGAGAGACACAGCCTGGTTGATTTACCACCAGCTGACTGAAGACTCTGATGCCTCAAGAGAACATTAGTGGTAGCTAGGCAGTTGTCACCACAGGCCTCGGGCAAGACCCAGTGCTGTAATGGCTTCGGATAGGACCTAGCACAGTCCTAGGGGTGATGACCATAAGAGTGCTTGTGTCACCCCTCCCCAAGCTTCTGGCAGCTCATCAGAGAGACAGAAACTGTTTGGGGGAAAAGTAAGAGAAGAGAATAAGAGTCTCTGTCTAGTAATCCAGGGAGTTCTCATAGATCTTGCCCAAGACCACCAAAGTGGTACCTCTATGAATCTTTAAGAGTCATAGCATTACTGAGCTTGGGGTGCTCCCCAATGCAGATATAACTGCAGTGACCAAAGATTTAGATCACAACACTCAATTCCCTTTGAAGACTTGGAAAACCTTCACAAAGAAGAAGGGTACAAAATAGATTTCAAGAAGAAAAATAAGACAAATAAGGTCATTATAAGACAAATAAGGTCATCATATACTAATAAAGGGGTCAATTTAGCCTAAGAATGTAACAATTGTAAATATATATGCATTCAATATTGGGCCATACAGATGTATAAAGGAAATATTCTTAGAGCTAAAGAGAGACATAGACCCCAATACAGTAATAGTTGGACACTTTGACACCATAGTTTCCACATTTTGGGCAGATTATCCAGATAGAAAATCAATAAAGAAACATCAGTTTTTATCTGCACTAAAGAAAGACCAAATGAACTTAACAGATATTTACAGAACATTTCATCCGATGGCTACAGAACATACATTCTTCTCCTCAGCACATGAATCATTCTCAAGGACAGACCATATGTTAGGCCACAAAACAAGTCTTAAAACATTCAAAAAATTGAACTCATATATGACCATAATGAAATAAAACTAGAAGTCAATAACAAGAAGAACTTTGGAAACTATACAAACACATGTAAATTAAACAATGTGCTCCTGAATAACCCAAGAGTCAATGAAGAAATTAAGAAAATTTAAAATTTTGTTAAAACAAATGAAAATGGAAGCATAACACACCAAGACGTATGTGATACAGTGAAAGCAGTACTAAGAAGAAAGTTTGTAGCAATAAGCACCTACATCAAAAATTAGAAAAACTTCAAATAAACAGCCTAACGGATGCATCCTAAAGAAGTAGAAATGCAAGAGCAAACCAAACTCCAAATTAATAGATAAAAGGAAATAATAAAAATCAGAACATAAATAAATGAAATTGAAATAAAAAAGATCAACAAAACAGAAAGTTGGTTTTTTTCAAAACAAACAAAATCAACAAACCTTTCATCAGACTAAGAAGAAGACCCAAATAAAATCAGAGATGAAAAAGGAGACATTACAACTAATTCAAAAGAAATTAAAAAGATCATTAAAGACTATTATGGGCAACTGTATGCCAATAAATTGGAAAGCCTAGAAGAAATGGATAAATTCCTGGATACATACAACCTACCAAGATTGAGCCATGAAGATGTCAAAAACCTAAATAAACTGATAACAAGTAATGAAATCAAAACCATAATAAAAAGTTTCCCAGCAAAGAAAAGCCTAGGACTCAATGACTTTACTACTGAATTATACTAAATATTTAAAGAAGTAATCAATCCAACTCAAATGATTCTGAAGAATAGAGGAAGAAATACTTCCAAACTCATTCTATGAGGCCAGTATTACCCTGATACCAAAACTAGACAAAGACACATAAAAAAATTACAGGCCAATATCCCTGAATGCAAAAATCCTTAACAAAATACTAGCAAACTGAATTCAATAACACATTAAGATCATTCATCATGACCAAGTTGGATTACTGGGATGCAAGGAAAGTTCAACATCTGTGAACCAATCAGTGTCATTCTATCAACAGAATGAAAGACAAAAGTGATATGATCATTTCATTGTTGAAATGGCATTTGATAAAATTCAACATTCCTTTGTGATAAAAACCCTCGAAAACTAGGTAGAGAATGAACATACCTCAACAACACAAGACGTATATGACAGACCCATTGCTAATATCATACTGAGTAGGAAAAACTGAAAACCTTTCCTCTAAGACCTAGAACAAGACAAGGATGTCTACTTTTACCACTGTTATTCAACACAATACTGGAAGTCCTAGCTAGAGCTATCAGACAAGAGAAAGAAAAAAAGGGCATCAAAATTGAAAAGAAAGAAGTCAACTTATCTTTGTTTGCAGATGATATTATCTTATATTTGGAAAAAACTGAAGACTCCACCAAAAAATGATTAGAACTGATAAACAAAATTCAGTAAAGTTGCAGGATACAAAATCAACATACAAAAATCAGCAGCATTTCTATATGCCAACAGCAAACAACCTGAAAAAGAAGTCAAGAAAGTAATCCCATTTAAAATAGTTGCAAATAAAATAAGATACCTAGAAATAAACTTAACCAAAGAAATAAAAGATTTATTAAATGAAAAGTATGAAACAGTGATGCAAGAAGTTGAAGAGGACACAAAAAATGGAAATATATTTACATTCATGGGTTGGAAGAATCAATGTTGTCTAAATATCCATACTACCCAAACCAATCTACAGATTCAATGCAATCCCTATCAAAATACCAAAGATATTATTCACAGAAATAGAAAAAATAATCCAAACTTTTTTATATGGAATCACAAAAAACCCAGAATAGCCAAAGCTATCCTGAGCAAAAAGAACAAACTGAAGGAATCACATTGCTGGACTATGAATTATGCTACAGAGTTATGTAACAGAAACAGCATAGTACTGGCATAAAAACAGACACATAGACCAATGGAACAGGATAGAAAACCCACAAATAAATTCATACATCTACAGTAAACTCATTTTTGACAAATATTTCAAGAACATTAGGGAAAAGGCAATCTCTTCAATAAATGGTGCTAGAAAACTGGATTTCCCATGCAGAAGAAGAAAACTAGACCCCTGTTTTGTCATATACAAAAATTAAATCAAAATGAATTAAAGACTTAAATATAAGAGCTCAAACAATGAAACTACTAAAAGAAAACATTGGGGCAATGCTCCAGGACATTGGTCTAGGCAACGATTTCTTGAGTAATACCCATAAGTACAGGCAAGCAAATCAAAAATGGACAAGTGGGATTATGTAAGTCCAAATGCTTCCGAACAGCAAAGAAAACAACAAAGTGAAGAAATAATCCACAGCTTGGGAGAAAATATTTGCAAACCATTCACCTGACAAGGGTTTAATAACCAAAATATATAAGGAGTTAAACAACTCTATAGAAAAAAGTCTAATAATTCAATTAAAAATAGGCAAAATATCTGAATAGACATTTCTCAAAAGAAGACAGACAAATGGCAAAGAGATATATGAAAATGGGCTCAACAACATTGATCATCAGAGGAATGCAAATAAAAACTACAATGAAATATCATTTCATCCTAGTCAAAATGGCTTTTACCCAAAAGACTGGCAATAACAAATGCTGTTGAGAATGTGGATAAAGGGAATACTCATATACTGCTGGTGGGAATGTAAACTGGTACAGCCACTATGGAGAACATTATGGAGGTTCCTCCAAAAAAAAAAAGAAAAACTACCATATGGTTCAGCAATCTCACTGCTAGGTACATACTCAAAAGAAAGAAAATTAGTACATCAAAGAGATATATGCACTACCATGGTTATTGCAACACTATTCACAATAGCCAAGATTTGGAATCAACAGATAAATAGATAAAGAAAATGTGGTACACTTACACAATGGTGTGCTATTCAGCCATAATAAAGATCAGATCTTGTCATTTGCAACAGCATGGATGGAACATGAGGACATTAAGTCAAATAAGCTGGGAATAGAAAGACAAACTTCACATGTTCTCATTCCTTTGTAGGAGCTAAAAACTAAAACAATTAAACTCCTGGAGATAGACAATAGAATGATGGTCATCAGAGGCTGGGAAGGGTTGTACAGGTTGGGGAGGGAAAAGGGGTAATCTGTGTAAAAATATGGTTAGGTAGAATTGGTAAGATTTAATATTTGATAGCACAACACTGATTATAGTCAACAATCATGTGTTGTACATTTAAAAATAAATAAAAGAGTATAACTGGAATGTTTGTAACACAAAGAAATAGATCTTGAGGTAATGGATACCTCATTTATCCTGATGTGATTATCATGCATATATTCCTATATTAAAATATCCCATGTACCCCAAAATATATACACCTTCTATGTACCCATAGAAATTAAAACGAAAAAAAAAAGAAAGAAATCAAAGGGATATTTCCCTTTCTATCAGAACATGTGAAACCATAAAAATGTTTTAAGATTTTTTTACGTCTGAGATGCACTGAGCGTCAAAGAGAATAGCACCAAACACCAAGGCCTCAGCTCAGCTAGAAGCCCCAGAGTTTCAGAAAACAGCCATGATGGAATTAATGGCCTTGAGTTGGTTAGAAGAGCAACACTCTGGAAGAGCAATGTCGAATGCTGCCAGCCTGCCCTCTTCAGCTGCCTTAAAGAAGTCTTCTTTCCTTTAGAATCTTCCTAATTCACGTGCTAACCATGGCCAGGTCAAGCCATAGGCAAAATTTAAGAAAATCCGACCACGGATGCATACAGGAAATAGCCCACTGGTTCATCAAATTTGTAGCCATAGTAATTCCTAGACTAGAGCATGCATCCACCTGGCTGAATTCCCTTGGAAGTCAGGATTAGTAAGGAGGGTTTATTTCTCCAGTGAGTGGTCAGCCTCCCAAGGGATTTAATTACCTAATCTGGATGGTTCCCAAACTCTTTCTATACTAAGTTCTAAGCATAATTGTGCTGGCAGTGGTAAGCTGCTATCAATTAAGTGAAGTTAATTCTCCAGGTCCAAATCTATAGCATGCCAGTTTGCTGAAGGAACCTGCAGAATATGATTAAAGAAGTAGTCAGTAATTTCCAAGAAAAAGTAGAGATTGATAAAATAAGCAAATTTTCAAATGGGAAAAAAGTGAATCCCAGTAATTATATGCTAATTAGATGGAGCCTAGAACATATTAGTGAATGTGGGAATAGAAATATGAATGAAAGATACTATTCAAGTGGTTAAGTATGTGAGTTTTCAAATTAGGCAGGCCTTAGCAGATCTCTCATTATATCATATTTTTATACTCAAAATGATATAATTGTTTATGAGGAGGAACCTTTCAGTCTCTGAATAATCATACAAACCCACTACCACTATGTCAGTCTTAAGAGTGGCCAATGTGTTTATAAGCAAGGTGCTGCTTTGTTTAACATGTTCATTTTTTGTTAATGGTTTAGATCAATTCATAATAAAGATACATACACATTTAAGGCTCTGTAGAATTAAAATTATATTTTCAGATTAAGACAATCTGTATTCTCTGGAAGACAGTAACTGTATAACTTTCATTATCACCTCCCCTAAAGAGAACATTTTAATTTAATTTACTCTCCTTGAGAGAAATTAAATACCAAGGAATAAGATTTTGTTGAGTAAGACTGAGCTTTGGAGAGCCACAAACCATTGTAAAGTCTGAGATTTCTTTACTAATCAGTGTGAGTCAATAGAGAAATACAGCTGCCAAGAAAGTATTAGAGTCATGAGCTGTGTCAAAAATCCAAGTGTTGACGATGGAAGCCAAGTATTGAATAGGTAGCAGGAAATCTCATGTGCTCTGTATTAGTGAGACTTCCGGAGTGAGTGTTGAGTCCAGTTCTTAGCAATAAACCACCAGTGAGGTTCCGCCAGGCACAAGCAGATTTGTGAAAGCTTCAAATATGACAGAAGGAGCCAGATCATATGAGGAACTGAATCATAAAGAAAAAATCCAAGGGATTCACAATGATTAGACTGAATAAAAATAAATGTTTAAGGAACATGATTATGATATTAAAATATTTAAAAACAGCCAGGCGCAGTGGCTCACGCCTGTAATCCCAGCACTTTAGAAGGCTGAGGCCGGAGGATCATGAGGTCAGGCATTCCAGACCAGCCTGGCCAACATAGTGAAACACCATCTCTACTAAAAATACAAAAAATTAGCTGGGCATGGTGGCAGACGGCTGTAATCCCAGCTACTTGGAAGGCTAAGGCAGGAGAATCACTTGAACCCAGGAGACGGAGGTTGCAGTGAGCTGAGATCGCGCCATTGCATTCCAGCCAGGGTGACAGTGCAAGACTCCATCTCAATAAATAAATAAATAAGTACATACATAAGTAAATAAATAAAATATTTACCACATCATCTGTCATGAAGATTCAATAAAATAATATATACATAAAATATGTGGCACTGGCCTGGCATGGTGACTCATGCCTGTGATCCCAGCACTTTGGAAGGCCAAGACATGGATCACTTGAGGTCAGGAGTTTGAGACCAGTCTGACTAACATGGTGAAACCCCGTCTCTACTAAAAATACCAAATTAGCTGGGGGTGGTGGCACACACCTGTAATCTCAGCTACTTGGGAGTCTGAGGCAGGAGAATCACTTGGACTCAGGAGGCAGAGGTTGTAGTGAGCAGAGATCGCACTCCAGCCTGGGCAACAAGAGCAAAGCTCCCTCTCAAAAAAAAAAAATTAAAAACAGAGGAAAAGTTGTGACTCAAGAATCTACCCACAAAATGGCTGCCATTTACAAGGTATGAGAAAGACATTGTTAGCTATGCAAAAACCCAGAAAATGTTCAACTCAGCAGCAGCCTTTCTCAATAAATTATTTGTCACCAGGCTCTAAAAGTTGAATCTTAAATGCAATAGGGTATCCTGGATTGCATCCTAGAACAGAAGAAAATGATATGAGGGAAAAACTGGGAAAATCTGAAAAAAAGTCTATAGTCAGTTTATGGTACCAATGTCAATTTCTTAGTTTTGATAAATGTGATATGATTATGTAATATTATTACTCAGATTTTTCATTTTTTTTCTTTTAAATATTTGAACTTTATATTGATGACACTTCTGAAGTTTTGAGTCAAGTTCTAGGCAACAAATCACCAACTTAGGAAACTAATTTTTAAAACATTTTAAAAAGCCATATATATAAACATGTTACATCATTATGTACACTAGCGAAAATTTGAAAGCAAAATGTTCAACAATATATGAGTAGTTATGTCATGGTACATCTCTATGATTAAATGTCTCAACGCCATTACAGATGTTTATGAAGTTGGTATTAACATGAGAACATGCTTATGATATAATATTAAATTTAAAAGCAAAATACAAATCTGAGTGTAGCCCAAGTTGCTGTACTACTTGAGTGAATAGGAAAAAAAATTAGAAAAATAAAATACTAAAAAAAATATGTATTTTCTCTGGATTTTGTTTTCTTTCTCTTTTTTTCTATTTTCTAGTTTTCTCTAATAAGCATATATTACTTTGATAATCAGAAAAAAGTCCCTAAAATAATTTGAGCTAGTTTCATCATGTAAATAGATGTTAAAATCTATCCTCTCTCCCCCAGACTTTGACTAACTAAACAATGTTAAAAGATTGAAAATGAAAGTCATAATACTGCACAATGTAAAATAACTCAGAAGGATTTTTTCAAGAACATAGGCTATATAGCTAAATCTATTAGTCCTGGAAAGAAAGTGTCAGTGCTTCTAAGCAGTCACAGTGACTTAAGAGGAAAGACAGAGGAGCATGCCAAAGATATCTCAACTAGAGATAAGTGTACTACACACAAAAATGGAAAACAAACCAGAGGGAGGAGGATTCGAATCTGTTCCAGACTTTGGGCAATAAACCAAAATTACATCTTAGTGCAGACAAATACTCTAAAAGAAGTGTGGCAATAATCCAAGCTGAAAAGTATATAGTGGCGGATGGCGTCTATCCAGCATAAAGATTTAAGTCTCATTACCAAAAATGCTTCATGTCATGGTCAAATACAGAGCAGAGAAAATTCAAGTCAGAGAGCTGTAATGTCACAGGCAAAACAGAACAAAAAGTATACAAGGGTTGCAACTATATCCAGAATAGCCTTTACTTGAATGAGCCAGCCATTCCCTCTCCATAAGAGTTCCTTACAGAATGCTGATGAAAACAGAACCTCATGCACAGATGAAAGAGTATTATTTCATTTGAATAGGGAAAGGGTGGTATGACCAAATGATACCAGGACCTGCGCCCATCTTCCATAACAGTCCTGGGTATTTAGAAATCCTGATATAGTTGCAGAGATCAGCCAACAGTCAGAAACCTTTCAAAGGCACCCTATGCAGTTGGTCATTTCATTTTTCCAGTTATGGACCATATGTGTGTGTGTGTACTGTTCATAAGTTTTACTGAGGGTCTGTGTGCCAGCTAGAAATATAAATTTGTTACCTCCAATACCAAAGCAGATCAAAGCACATTTTAATAAATGTTGTGTCTACAAAACATTCATAGGCCTGGTACCAGTCTTAATTCATCTTTGGTGTTGTTAATTATAGAACTGGTATAAACAGGCTAAGTCATGATCAAAACTATGGAATATATTCACAATTTACTGTAGTATGTATATCTTTGTCCCAAAACTTCAGGCATGTGACTTCTTCTTGATGCATACAAAGTACTTCTTCTTCTTATTATTATTATTATAAAGTTCTGGAATACATGTGTAAAATGTGCAGGTTTGTTACATAGGTATACATGTGCCATGGTGGTTTGCTGCACCCATCAACCCATCATCTACATTAGGTATTTCTCCTAATGCTATCCCTCCCCTATCCCCCCACCCACCAACAGGTCCTGGTGTATGATGTTGCCCTCCCTGTGCCCACGTGTCCTATTTGTTCAATGCCCACTTATGAGTGAGAACATGTGGTGTTTGGTTTTCTGTTCTTGTGTTAGTTTGCTGAGAATGATGGTTTCCAGCTTCATTCATGTCCCTGCAAAGGACATAAACTCATCTTTTTTATGGCTGCATAGTATTCCATGGTGTATATGTGCCACATTTCTTTATCCATTCTATCACTGATTGGCATTTGGGTTGGTTCCAAGTCTTTGCTATTGTGAACAGTGCTGCAATAAACATACGTATGCATGTGTCTTTATAGTAAAGTGCATACAAAGTACTTATAGTGCAAACATCCACACTGCTCATGCTAATGTTTAGCAGTTCTGAATATCCTAAGATTTCCATTCCAAAAGCTGCTACAAAAAATTAAAGAATGATTCATATAGGTGTGTGTGTATATATATATATATATTTTAATTTGGGATGCTCTTCTTATAGTGACTTAATTTCCATGAAATATCTATAATTTCCACAAATCTGTATTTCCAATGAACTCGGGGCAGTTTGATAAAGAAAAATATGCCCAATTTGAATCTAACTACATTAAGTTCCTTTAATAAATCAGTGGTCTTTCTATCTTGGTGCTGAAAAAAAGTTAGAGATCTTTTTTACTTTTCCCTCATAATTTCAAGGTTAATGTGTTCAGATATTCTTTCACATAATTAAAGATATAAAATTCTTTGAGTCATTGGGAGCCTGATAAATGAGGTCTCTCAGGGAATATTCATTTTCCAAAATCATTGATCTGAGAACAAAGTTAAGTAAACCTCCTGTGACTATATTAAATAAAATAAACTTCTATTTTCTGCTTCAGATTATTGAAGTTTTCCTTACACTAGCACTGATGAAAGTATAGTCCTGAAAAAAATTCAGTCTTGCTTACCTTATCTAACTACATGAGAAAACAAATAGATTCACAGGAGAAAATTCCTGAATAGAAGTTGGGGTCGCTCATATTCTTTGTTGATGTAAATGTAGATGCCAGTTCTTTTCATTACAGTGGCTCACCTGTGGCATGTAAACTAAGATTTTCCAAGGTATTGTATATATTATCAGGGAGAAAGGGAGCTCACTAGGTATTACCCCAGGATCAAATAACACATTGACCGAGATAGAGTTAATCTTTTTGATCCTTTTCCATTCTCATAGGTAGGATCACAAAATAGAGACCTTGGACCACCTCACAGTGAGTAAAAGACAAAGAGGAAATTAAGGACTGCTCCCCATGAGCAAGATTTACCCTACCCACATGCAGCAAAGTCTAGTCAAGGAGAAGTTGCAAGGGCACATGTTTGTTGTGAGCATGAGCAACTTACAAAAATATTGCCCCTGAGCCACAAACCACAAGCCAAACCTGCTCTGTGTGATTTATGACCTGTTTGCTTCCACTTCACAACCGGGTTTGTTAAAGGACAGTTTTGTTCCCAGAGGACTCATTAGTGAATGAAGGCTGTGAAAGTGTTGCAACTTGAAAATTGACTCAGACATGAATATGCAAATTATATTCAGACACAATAGATAAACACAGCTTAAAAGCAAGCCAGGATGGGGCCCTTAGGGAAATTTCAGTAGACAATACTGTCAGTGATAAATTTGAAGATAGATTTTTTTACTTTGTCTGGTATTCCTCCTTTTATAAGTAAATAATCAGTCCAGCAGAACTATGCCTACATGAGAATATTTACACTAATGAGACAAACCCTCCAACCTTCTTCTGCTCTTTCTTGTCCAAGAGAAGTATTTAATATTTCAGAAGTTTCTGACTGAATAGTGCAATATAAATCAGGTAGGATGACTTCTGAGCTTCTGGTTCAAGATGGCTGACAGATCACATGTGGCAACTTCTTTCTTCACCCCAAATTCTTAGAAAAGATAACTCATTCTGGAAAATAAGATGTACCCTCAGTGGACCAAAAATCAGGAAAAAACATCACTAAAACATAGAACATAGATAGAATTAGACAAGAAGAAAACCACAAGCAACATGCACATACAAAAGGTGAGATAACCCTACCAGAAGGAGCAGTTACTCACAGGATGAGGGTACACTGGAATCATTAACAGACTTAATTATTTAAGATCCCAAAGAAAGAGCCACCAGGTTTATGGAATCCTCCTCTCCTTCCACCTTCCCACCTTCCCACCCTTCCTTCTCATACTTGCAGGGTTGTCAGTTGCCCAAGGCAATTAGGCAACAGAGCTGTTTGCCCTTAGAGATGAGCAATGAGTCTGTGCCTTTCAACAGAGAAGCAGTCTAATTGCCTTGGGCAACTGACAACCCTGCAAGTATGAGAAGTTCTCTTGCCTAAGAGTCTATCAAAGTAACATAGCTGGCAGTCTTTGGCTCTTTCCTAGACTCACTACACACATGAAGTATAAGCGCAGTATCATGGGATGCCTCTGTCTCCTGCCTCTCACCCTATCCTATGTACACTTGCGAGTACATAATGAATGAATAGCAATTAACAGGAAAAAACAAATACAAAGAATCACTCACAACCACAAATCATTAAACATTTGAAGAAAGCTAACACCATTAAAAAGAGGCACTCTCAAACTCAATGAGTAGATGAATCTGACTAATGTAAAACAGAAGTAATAAGCCAAGCAGAAAAAACAACCACAAGACAAAGGAGACATATTCAGTGAATATGAAAGGAATAGTATATGCAGGATATAAAAAGGACTCCAATAATTCAAAAAGAAAAAGCTGTCTCCACCATGTGAGAATACAGTGAGAGGACAGTCATCTGCAAGTCAGGAAGACAGCCCTCATCAGAACCCAGCCATGCTAGCACTCTAATCTTAAACATCCCAGCCTCCAGAATGATGAGAAATAAAAGTCTGTTATTTAAGTCAAGAAGAGGAGGGAGACAGAGGAGGAGAATGAGGAGGAGACAAATAATGTCATAGGAAAATGGAAAAATATTCTAAAGAAATAATTGATAGAAATAAAAATATAAAAACAGTTTAATCTCTCTAATAGAAGAAATGAAAATGAAAATGAAATATTTTTACCTTTGAGTTAAATGTTTCTTTTATTCTTTTCTTTTCCTTTTTCTTTCTTTCTTTTTTTTTTTTTACCCTCAGACAGAGCTTTGCTCTTGTTGCCCAGGCTGGAGTGCAATGGCACGATCTCTCAGCTCACTGCAACCTCTGCCTCCCATGTTCAAGCAACTCCCCTGCCTCAACCTCCCTCCCAAGTAGCTGGGATTACAGGCACCCACTACCAAGCCTGGCTAATTTTTTGTATTTTTAGTAGAGACAGGGTTTCACCATGTTGGCCAGGCTGGTCTTGAACTCCTGACCTCAAGTGATCCTCCTGCCTCGGCCTCCCAAAGTGCTGGGATTACAAGCGTGAGCCAGAGCGCCTGACCATGTTTCTTAATATAAGATAATGGAAAACATAAGGGGAAATAGTTGTTACATAATGATTCGGACAATTTGGAGGGAGATTGGGAAATATCTGCTAAAATTAAAGTTTTACATTCTTTGACAAAGCCATTTCATTGCTCTGTATCAATTCTAGACAAACATTCACATATGTACATAAAGTCATGTATATAAAAATATTTGTGGCCACATTATTGTAATAATAAAATCTTAGAAATAACTTTAGTGTCTGTTAATAGGGTAATTATTAAATTTTATGGCACATCCATATTATAAAAAAAAGAAAAATATGAGTTTTCTCCATTTATTCAGATATAGAAAACTCTCTGAGATATCTTATTAAGTGAATAAAGCAATTTTAGAACGGTACATACAATAAATTCCATTTTTGTAAAAAATTAAAACATAAAAATGTTATAATTTCACAAGTACACATGTGCATATAAATATGTATGTAAAAATTTGAAGGGATAAACATATACAATTCACCCTGGAGAGGAAAATGATAAGTGGCAAACAGGGATTTCAGCATTATTGGCAGTATTTGAATTATTTGTAAACAAAATGTATACATATATTACTTGTACAGAAAGTAAAAACTTTTAAATGTAGAAATAAAAGCAAATGATTGATCTAATAGGGAGATAATTACCTATAAAATGAATTTTAAAACCTCACCACCTGGGATACCAACACAAGAAGCATTGGTGGCTATTTCTGCACAGAAGATGAAAGGAAGCAGCTATAAAGAAAGTTTATGTTCTTCCCCCAAGGAAAAGAATGGCAATCAATGACAAGTCGCAGCTGCATAGATGCAGCCCCATGTGCTGGCTCGGGAGGCAACGCAGTGCTTCCTCTCTTTGATTACCAGGGGTCTTGACTTCTGTACTAAAATAGGAGAGAAAAACTATCTCTAAAAACAGTTTTAATAGATATCACCTTTGCTGAGTGTAGGAAAACAACACTAATTTCACTGACAGAGAGATTATCTCACACCACTGGCTTTTCAGAAAAATTGTGAAGCATGTCTGTAAGATAACCCTTTAAAAAGACAATATTCCATGAAATATTTTAAACATTGTTAACTAGGACTTTCTTTGTTAGTTTATGTCCCAGCATTCATAATTATGATTGCATGTGATAAGCAAACAAAAGCCACTACCATTCAACTGATAGCATCATGTTCTCAACAGTTACTGGTTGTTCTGAGAATACTGACAGGCCCCTGAGAAGTTTACTTGAAGTAAAAGTGCTCATTCCTGCAATAATAAGGAGAGAACTTTATCATTAATAAGTCTTTGAAGTAGATAAAAAAATCCAAATTGGTTAAGGAGCATAATTCTATCCCCAAAGTCACAGAAGAATGAGCTTCAAGACAGATAAACCTACAATCTCTGCCTAGATCAATCAGGCTAGACTAGACTACGCTATTATAACAAACATCCTCCAAATCTCAGTGGCTTCAAACAATAAAAATCTCTTTATTGCTAATTCTACATGTCCATCATATATCAGCAAGGAGGTCCTGTACATCACAGTTACTCAAGAACTCATACTAACAGAGTGACTGCCATTCAGAACATTGCCACTCCCACCATGCAGATAGAAAGAAAGAGAATTCTGGAGGATCTAGCATTGTAATAAAATGTCCTTGCCCAGAAGTGACACACATCACTTCTGATCATTGGCCAGAGCTAGTTATATGCTCCTACTTATCACAGGATGCAAGAAAGTGCAATTCTACCATGTGCCCAGAAGAGGGAAGAGCTATAAACAGTTGGCAAACTCACAATAGCCTGGCCCATGGGCATCAGAGACATCTACTTTGAGAATCCCAGGCCAACACCAAGTTGAAGCATAGGTCTGGCAAGAACTTGGAGGCCTCAGGTTGGCTTAACCAAGAGGTAGAAAAAACTCATCCTGCCCAAGAATCTTAACATAAATGGAAAAATCCAGTAATGTCTAGTTTAGAATAATCTGTGCATGTAGGTGATGCTGAGACGTTTCTCCAAATTCCTCACAAATGATTCATGGTCAGTAGTTTTCAAAGCTAGTTGATAATCAGAATCACCTGGGATGCTTTAGAAAATAGAAGTGTCCAAGATCATCAAACCAGCAGGAAAAAAAAAAAAAATAGAGATGTCTGAGTCCTATTCTTAAGAATTTTAATTCAATATACAGTTGGAATAGGTCCCAAGAATCTACATACTTAACCCTCTGTATTATAATAAAAATGCATATTCGGTCCTTGTCCCCCATTTCGGGCACTGAGCTTCTAATACGCTTGGAATTTTCTGACTGATAGAAGTGTGAGAGATGTCTCTTGTTATTCATAACAAGCCCTTTTCAAACATAGCTGAGTCTATACTAATGAGGTGACTCATGGTGAGCCTGAGATAGCTTTTCATGGGTTCCAGGGAAACCAGCCATGTGAGTAGAGGGTTGAAACTTTCAGCTCCACTCCCGAATCTCTAGGGAAGGGAGAGGAGCTGGAAATTGACTCCAATTACAAATGGCTAATAATTTAATCAATTATGCCTTTGTAACAGAACCTCCATTAAAAAACAACAACAATAACAAAAACCTAAACGATAGGGCTCAGAGAGCTTCCAAATTGGCAAACACATCCCCAAAGGCTCTTGTACTTGGGACCCTTCCAAACCTTGTGCTATGTGCCTCTTCATCTAGCTGTTCATTTGTATCCTTTATAATAAAGGTCAATAGTAACTATAACATTTTTCTGAGTTCTATGAGTTGTTCTAACAAATCATTAAAACTTGGGTGGGGAGAGGTTATGAGAACTCCCAAGTTTGTGGCCAATTTGGTAACTTTGGGGGCTGGATACTGTGGCTGGCGCCTGAAGTGAGAGCAGTCTTGTGGGACTGAGCCCTTAGCCCTGTGGAGCCTGACGCTCACTCCAGGTAGTTAGTGTCAAAACTGAATTAAATTGTAGGTGAATCAGAGAATTGGTTGAGTAGAGGACACCGCTTTCTTCACACCCCACGGATTCTCATGATCATTAGGCTTGGTGACTTCTGCTGAAGACATTGAGCCATCCGGATAGCCGTCCTCATGCAGGGTGATTTACCAGCATGTCCAGCCTCACAGAGCTCTGAGACTACTGAGTGACCAGGAGACTCAAAGGGAACCACTGAGTTCTAATAAAGTAGAGTGAAAGAAACGCTGGCTGTGAGTCAGAATGCCCACAAATCGGTCCCTGCTCTGCTTACCTACTGTTGCGTAGAAAAACATCCCAAAACTCAGCGGCTTCACGTAGCAACAAACATCTAGATGCTCATTACTCCGCATTTTGGGAAGAACTCTGCGCAGACGGCTGTTCTTGTTCTCTGTTATTTCCAACAAGTAAGTCTTGAATGGAGCTGAAGAATCCACTTCCTAGTTGGCTCCAAAATGCTGACTGCCGGCAGAGGCTGCTGACCAGGGACCTAACTCCTTCCCACGTGTGTCTCTGCGGCTGCTGAAGCTTCCTCGCAGTATGACATCTAGGTTCCAAGAGTCCAGGTTCCCAGAACAGGAAGTGCAAACTGCTGGTCCCGTAAGGTCTGAGGCCAGAAACTGGCCCAGTGCGACGTAGGCAGGCCAAGCCTGTCCAGAATCGGGGTGGGGTGGGGCGAAGTGGCGCGGGAGGGTTGTAGTTCCCACCACTCAATGAGAGAAATGTCAAGGAATTTTCGGTCACCTTTTTTGTTTTCCAGTCACCTTTACCCCACCATCCCGCCAGTAGTTCTTTCACTTTTCCCCTTCCCGCCCCTGCCTTTTGCATCCAGCAGGGGGCGGCGGCGGCGGTGAGGAAGACCGGAGTCCCGGGCGTCCCAGGGCCGCGCAGTGGGTGGAGCCGGACAGCGAGTCTCACTTCCGTGCTGCCTGAGCCGGCCTTGCCTGGAGATGGCCAGCCTGCTGTATTGTACCACAGCCAGCGCCACATCAAGATCTGGTTCCAAAACCGGTGTAGGAAGTAGGACCATGGCCTTGTCGCCGGGGGCCCCTCTCCCCGGCAATGCTCCAGTGCAAGCCATACAGGCCGGCTTCAGGAACTCCCTGCCCTCCATGACCCTCGCCCTCCTTCCGCAAAGCCCACCAGAATCCCTGCTCGCTGCCCTCCAACTACCAGCCCCCTCTCCAAGGCTGCGGCACTCCGCAGAAACAACCACCCCCAATCAAGCGCCCAATTAGAAGCCCCAGGTCCTCCAAGCCAACCCGGACGCCTACGGGACGCCCACCATGTAGGGCAGCCCTGTGTACCTGGGCCAATTCGCTGTCACCTTTAATCCGCCGTAATCCCTGCTCTGACCTGTGGGCCTCAGGCTTCTCACCTGTGAAATCAGAGTCAAATTGGATTATCTTTGAGGTCCCCACCAATCTTCAAAGGCTGTGAATCACTAGTTCTGATGTATAATTTGCTGACTGACAAGCCCAGTCTGTGAGTCTACATCCTTTGTAGGCTTGTACTTGGTGACAGCTGATCTCAGCCAGCCAGACACACAGAGCTCCCGGGTAGCAAGGACGCTACGCACCCAGGCTCCTCCGCATTTCCCTCCAAACTCGCTGCTGCTTTTCTCCATGAAGACAAAGTCGTATTCTAATTCCTGGAACCTGACAACACCTGCCCTGAGGGTTTCCTAACCTTCCACATCATTCTTGCCCTATCTTATGGGCAATAGCTCATAAGCAAAACATGCAACCAGTGGAGAAGAGATTTCAACAAGGATCAACACAGCTCACAAGTGCAATGAAAGGGTTCAATGAGTGGGTTCTAGGTCCAGACAGTCTGGGTCCAAACACCCCTAGCATCCATTTCTAGCTCTGAAACCTGGTGTAGAGTGACTGTACTTTTTAAAATTTTATTTATTCCATTTTTAAAATGTTGATAGAAGGCTGGGGCACAGGGACTCACACCTGTAATCCCAGGACTTTGGGAAGCCCAGGTGGGCAGATCACTTGAGGTCAGGAGTTTGAGACCATCCTGGCTAATATGGTGAAACCCCATCTCTATTAAAAATACAAAATTAGCTAGGCATGGTGGAAAACACCTGTAATCCCAGCCACTTAAGAGGCTGAGGCAGGAGAATTGCTTGAACCTGGGAGATGGAGGTTTCAGAGAGTCAATATGGCCCCATTGCACTCAAGCCTGGGCAACAGAGCAAAACTCCAAAAATAAAAACAGCTGGGCATGGTGGCTCATGCCTGTAATCTCAGCACTTTGGGAGGCCTAGGCAGGCAGATCACCTGAGGTCACAAGTTTGAAACCAGTCTGGCTAACATGATGAAACCCCGTCTCTACTAAAAATACAAAAATTAGCTGAGTGTGGTGGTGCATGACTATAGTTCCAGCTACATGGGCGGCTGAGGCAGGAGAATCACTTGAATCTGGGAGATGGAAGCTGTAGTGAGCTGAGATAACACTGCACTCTAGCCTGGGCAACAGAGCAAGACACTGTTTCAAAAAAATAAATAAATAGATAATAAATAAATAAATAAAATGGTGGTCGAAATAGAATCTACCTTATAGAGTTGTTCCAAGGCTTACCTGAGATATGCATATAAGATGCATAGAGCCTACTCCCTAACAGGCACTTAATAAATATTTGCCATTGCTTTTATTAAGTCGTAATGCAACATTCACTCTGACTACTGTTTACTCTTCACTTCCCAGAGGCAGAGAGAGTAGATCTTGCGGGAGCACGCCGTAGGAGGCTGAGAACTACCATACTGCAGTAGGCCTGGCCACTGACCACTGCCCGCTCCACCCCCCGAGGAGAAAAGAAAAGATGACAGAGTTAGCATCTCACTCCTGCTCTCCAAGCATCAGAGTGAGAGTCCCGCATTAGCCAGGCAGAACTGGTCAGTCATTTTCTGATCCGTGTGAACAAACATCTCATACCCTAGGCCACCCAGAGCCTGGGCAGATTTGTTGAGTGTCTACCATGCGTCCACCAGATGCTGAATGTGCTGAGGCTACAGTAGCAAGCTAGCCAGCCAAATGTCCTGCCCCCACCAAGAGCATGTTCCATTGTTCTACCCTACCTGAAAGGCACCCCTTTCAGAGGCACAGTATAGAGGCTCTTGGCTGACTCATTCTGGTTTGCCCTGACCTTCCATTTCACCTTCTAGATAGAATCTGTAGCTTTCTCTGATACTTGAAAGCTGGCTTGACAGACTGTCTTGGGGATGGGGGTATGAGATAGGAGGGGGAAGATGTGTATTCTGTGGACAACACTTGCATGGACATGCAGAAATAGTTCAGTGATGCACTAAAGTGTAATTCCTCAGTGTTATTACAAAACTGCCAGCTCTCTGAAGAAATACAAACAAGCCCGCCTTGTTTGCTTTATCAATGCTGTACTGTAGTGCTGAGTTTAAGGAGGTGGCTGCCCCAACATCTTGTAATAGCCCTGCTGACTCTGAGAGGTGGCCGCAGGTCTCCAGTGCTTCCTGAACAAGGAAGAAAAGCAGTGTCAAATATTAAGGGAGGAATTCACATGTGAAAGAAACAAAATACAGCATCTGGGGCTCTAGGGGGTAAAGGTCAGCTCTCAGGAAAGGAAGGACGCAGGCTGGCTCAGTGACGGCCACGCACACAGGGTTCTTTGCAGACGCACATGCTCCAGCCTTTCCTTCACAGTTACCGCTGTGTGGGATTCCTAACCATGACCCTCCTCAAGGCTTCTCTTCTCCGGTCACTCATCTACGTGCTGTGAGCACCCCATGCTATGTCTCCTTGCTTGTAGATCCTAAAGGTAGGCAGCCCAGACCTGTCCCTTGAGCTCTCTTCCCCATCTATCCAAGGCCTTCTGGACATCTTCTTCCAAAGGTTCCATGTCCCTTCAAACTTGAACTTTAAACGTATTAGGTGTTGAATTGGCCCCCCTCCCCAAAAGATATGTTGAAGCCTAACCTGTACCTGTAAATGTGGTCTTAGTTGAAAATAAGGTCTTTGCAGATGTAATGAAGAAGTCATACAGGTGGGTCCTAATCCAATACATGCCTGGTATCCTTATAAGAAGAGGAAAATGCCATATAACATTTTGCAAAGATGCACAGAGACTATGCACAGATGCACAGGGAGGCCGTGTGATGACAGAGGCAGAAACTGGGGTGACGCAGCTGCAAGCCAGAAACACCAAATACTGTCGGCCGCCACCAGAAACTAGGAGACCAGGAAGGAAGACTTCTCTGCAACAGGTTTCAGAGGGAGCACGGCTCTGCAGACACCTTTATTTTGAGCTTCCAGCATCCAGAATTGTGAGAGAATAGATTTCTTTATTTAAGCCACACAGTTTGTATAATTTTGTTATGGCAGCCCTATGACATGAGTGGCCTAAGCTGAGTTCATTGTTTTTTATTTTTCTCAAAGTACCTTCTCTTCCAGTGTTTCTTGTAATAAATAAGTTGCCAAATCAGAAATGTAAGGGTCATTTTTATTCCCCTTCCCCACCACAGCCCATCAAGCACCCACTCATACCAACCTGACCTCCTTTGTGCTGCACCAGTCTTTCCTCAACTGAGCTCACTTCTGTCTCTGCCCTGGTTCAGACTGATAACTTCACCGGGAGAACCTAGAAACCTCCTTTCTTTTGTGCTCCTGGCCAACTTTTCTTTATCTGACATCATCTCCTCTCCCTACCGTAACCCATCTTTATTTTGTCAGTGTGATCCAAAGCCCTTCATGTCACACCCCTGCTTAAGTCTTTTTCAATAGTTTCCTGTGTCTGCCTTTAATATAAACTCTAAACCCATGGGCATTACCATCAGGACCCTACATGAATGATCTGGTTTCAGTATGACTGCCTCCATTTATCATTCTTCATATATTCCTTTCCTCAGCCTTGAACTTTATGCTCAAGCAAGAATAAATACCTTGAGATTTTCAGAATATGTCATGCTCTTTCATGCCTCTGTGCTCTTGTAGGAGCTGGTCCTTATGCCAGCAACATCACTCTATCCTCTTATTTTCCTGGTAAATGTCTATTGATCCTTCAAGTCTTTGATTAAGTGCTTTCTCAGTGATGAAACATTCCAGACTTACCCCAGGCTATTTTGGGTAGGTCATATTCCCTCTGTTCTATGATAATAATTATCTTCTTATACTCTAACTAGGTTGTTTACATGCCTGTTTCTCCACTACACAATTTTAAGGGAAAAGACTGTGGAGTTTCTTTTTTGTATCTCTAATGTTTGGCATTCATTTCTTTCTTCTTTCATTTATTCATTCAGCAAATATGTGTTACATTTAGCTCCTACAATTAGCTAGACATGTCTTTGGGAACACCATGAGGAACACTACTCCTGCCCTCCTCGAACTTACAGTCTAATATGGAATAAAACTAAAGTAAACAGGTGATCACAAGGAAGCCAACAATACCACCAAGGAGACAGGTACAGGGTGCTATAGAAATAGGTAGGGAGTACCTTGCCCAACCTCAGAGATTCCCAGGAGGGATGAGGTCAAGGTGTATGAGAGGGCAGCCTGGTATCAGGAATGCTCCTCGTCCTGTACAGCTGGAGAACAGAGGGAAATGGCAGAACAGGGGAATGGCTCTATGCACAGACCAGATCCCAAGGGCCTTGTAAGTCAGCTAAAGGGAGTAGACTTTATCCTGAGAGCCTAATGAGTCATAGGAGTGTTTTAAGCACTTTGTCCTTTTTCCCCCTTTTAAATTGCCTGTATCGAATAGCTTTTAATTAAAAAAAAAAAAAAATCCTTGTGATAGACAAAACAGCCAAAGACAGAAAAACAGGAAGTTTAAAATCACTTCTTATTTCTATGTCCCAAGGCAACTTAGGCCGTTAAACTGTGCTTCTCCAAATTGGTATAAATACATGCAAACACAGAACAGACATGTGTGTTGAGTTTTGTTTTGCTTGTTCAGCATTTTTGTAAAGATTGTCATAGTAGACACATTTTCTTATAATTTGCTTTTTTCATTTAACATAAGACTAGCATATCTCTCTGCATAAACATATATATGTAATATATAATATATAGATTCACATGGAGAGAATGTATATATGTGTATGTATGTGTGTGTGTGTGTGTATACATATATACATATTTTTTTTTTTTAATAGGATCTTGCTATTTTTCCTAAGCTGGTCTTAAATTCCTGGAATCAAGCAATCCTCCCACTTTAGCCACCCAAGTGAGTGGGATCACAAGCACCCACCTCTGCAGCTGGCTTATGTGAATATATTAATAGATCTAACTCATTCATTTTTCTCTGTGATAACTACATAATGGCCCACAGCATGAAAGCACCATTTTATTATCAGTGAATCATTGCATTGCCCAATATTTTGCCACAGTGAACAGGGCTACTGTGAACACCCTGGTCAATATACTCTTGGGTACCAATGACTCTGTATCTATCGGAATGACTGCCCAAAATAGGGTTCCTGATCTAATGGGTCTGCATTTTGAGCTTTAATAGACGTTGCTAGAGTATTTTTCCCTAGAGGCTTGAGCAGTTCACATTCCCACTGGCAAGATATAAAAGTGCTCATTCACAGGATGTTTCTGGTCTTTTTAATTTTTGCCAATATGCAGAATAAAGAACTAAATTTTACTTTCTCTGACTTTACTATTCCAATTAAATTTTTATTTCCTCTTTAGTGAATTGCTTGTTTATATTTTTTCCTGTTGCTTTTGGCCATTTCATTACCAATTTGTATGAGCTTTGGGTAAGTTAAGAATCATATCCTTTCATAAGTGCTGTAAATGTTTATCGGAGACTATAATTTGTCTTTTGACTTGGCTTATAATGTTTTCTTCTTATAATTTGGAAAAAAATGTGGGAAAATGTGTTATTTGTTTTCTCCTTGTTGGATGTTAGAATTCTCGCTACCATTAAATTTGTCCTCTCTATGCCGAAGTTATAAAAATTTTCCAATAGATTTTCTTCAAATACTTTGTGTTTACTTATTTACATTTATATCTTTAACAAAAACCCATCTGGGATTTTTTTTATATGACATGAAGTAATGGCTTATCTTACTTTTTTTACCCAGATAAAGAGCCAATTAGGTCAACACTATTTCTTGAATCAATCATAACTTTCCCACTGACTTGAAATGTTGTCTTTATCAAATACTAATTTTGCAAACATACAGTACCCATTCCTGTATTCTAGCCTGTTCCAGCGGACCACTTGTTCATGTGCCAAAACAGTATTTTGATGAAAATTGCTTTATCTTAAATGTCAATATTTGGTAAGACAAATGTGCCCTATTTTCTTTTTCAAAATTATCCATCAAAGTCTACAAGGCTATATGACAGCATCCCACCACAATTATGCTTTTTAATTAAATGCATCTTGTGTTTCAAAGAGGAAGTGGCTAACAGTCTTAGCTAATCCTGGATGACTGTGAATGAACACCCAGTCATTCGTGCAGGCAGAGTCACCCCAGGCGCCCTCACTCAACTGTCTCACATTCTCATTCCTGCCCACTAAATGATGCAAAAGTCCTCTGGAGCTCTGGACCCTGACAGCTATTCTCCCCTTTTCTTCAAGTCCCAGGGTCTTCTCACCCAGATCCCAGGGGCCTTTCTGCCCCCTGCCAACTCTGTCCCAGGCTAAATAGCTGCCTGTTTGGGGCTTTCTTCTCCTTTAGACTTCTGCTAGCTCCAAGCACAATGGGGTGGAGGATCAAATCTGGGTACCCTGATAACTGCTCTTCTACATTTCTGCAGCTTCTTTTGAGAGATCCATGTGCCAGGCTACTCTCTAGCTCAAACTCTCTTTCCAGTATATGTTTCCCTGCTTGCAGGCCACCCTTTGGGTTCTTCCTGGGACACCACTCCTGACCGTCCTTGAGATGGACTCAGCCCTGACCTCCTCCTCATAGGCACTGCTGATGGCAAGAGAAAAAGGATCAGAATCATGGTGCTATGGATTGCATTGTATACCTCTAAAATTCAAACATTGAAATTTAACTCCAGTGCTGCAGAATATGATCCTATTTGGAAATAGAATTATTTCAGATCTAATTAGTTAAACTGAAATCATGGTGGGCGTGGTTAACCAATATGACTGATATTCTTATATAAAAGGGAAATTTGAACATGGAGACATGCACACCGGGAGAACACCATATGAAGATGAAGGCATAGATTGGGGTGACGCTCCTAAAAGCCAAAGAATGCCAAAGATTGCAAAAAAGAGAAAAAAAACACCAGAAGCTAAGGAAGAGGCAGGGAACAGCTTCTCTTGCAAAGCCCTAAGAAGGAACCAACCCTACTGCTACCTTGATCTTGGACTTCTAACCTCCAGAACTGTGAGAAAATAAATGTCTGTTGTTTAAGCCACACAGTCTGCAGTACTTGGTTGCAGCAGCCCTAGGGAGCCAATACACACAGCAACCCAATGCAGATGAAGTTGGGCTGCCTTCCCCCACTTGAGCCCTTCTCTCTATTCTTTCCCGGGTCAAGTAGGGAGTCAGATCACAACTAGCTTCAAAATATGTTTTTGGTTGCAATAACATTGGCCCCAGGCTCTTGCCTGGTATGAAGATTTAGCAGAGAAACTCAGGCTCCCATTGCCACCCCCAGCCTGGTGCCCCATGCAGAAGCAAGCCATGCGCTCTGCCTTCCCAGTTGGGAACATTGTATCCAAGGTTTGGCGCTTCAGCAGGAAACAAGCAGTGAGCAACTGCTCTGCAAGCTATCCAAGGGCGACATGCTGAGGTTTCTAGGACTTATCGTATAGTGCCGCCCCCACTATCTGTCATCCCCACCACACAGGAATCCTTACTCTTCTGACCTGTGGGCATTCATTAGGACTGTGACCAGTTGTTTCTCCTGATGCCCTAAAGCCTAGCTCAGTGTCTGACCCATAGTAAATTCTCAATCTTTATTGACTAGATGGATGGATGGATGGATGGACAGACAAAGGTACAGGAGACTCTTTGGACTAAGGTTTCTCCAGCATATGATTCAACATAGTAGCAGAGAAGGAATTACTGAGAGGAGCTTCTAGGAACTGAGTCAGTCATTGAGTTGCTGCAGGCACACATTCTCACCATATGGACCCTGTATTCTTTCTCATTCTCTCTAAGATGAAGGTTGGCTTCCACGTTTCTTTCCACTAGTGCACCCTCCTGGTGGCTCTTTAAAGTCAACTTCACACAAAGGAGGTTTAAACAGCGTCTGGCAAGTCTCCCTGGAATTCACAACTAGCTTGCCCCACCCCAAAAATCTACCAAATACTTCAGGCAGAACTCAGAGTGGAGGCCCTGCATTTAAAAAATGGATCTCTTCTACTGATGCCTCCACAGCTGCTGCTTTTTAGAAAGCACAAGCTCATCTTGAAACAACCATCCCAGAAAAATGTGTGGAGGGAAAAAACAAACCAAATCAAAACAAACAACAGAACAACAGCAACAAAAGTATTCAGAGGTCTCCCTGTCCTTATGTTCCAGAAAGTTCCATATACGGGGATTGCCGTGGGAAGGGCAGTTGCCAGCATTGTGGAGAGACTTCCAGAGCCACTGGGGACTTGAGAGTTGGAAATGCAAGAAAAGTGCCCAGAGCTCTGACCCAATTTGGCTCTTAAAGAGAACCCTGCCACTCATTAACTGGTCCTAAAACCTGCTAAGTGAAAAAGTAAAATAAATGAGCTCATTAAATCCAGGAGGAGGGAAGACCTGGAGGCTTAACCAAGGAAATTCCCAACACCCACTTAGAAAAACAAGGGGGTGTTAGGCTCCGTCAGATTCATGGCCAGGAGTGGGGCTGGCCCCCAAACAAGGAGGTTGAGTCATGCTGAACCACCAGGCAGGCCTCGAGCATTTCCAGCTCTGCAGACAGGAGCCTGGATGGGGAGCTGCTGCTGCTTTCAGTGTGGCCGGGGTGGTCGGTGTGGTTTACCAACTCAAGTGATCCACGTCCTTGGTCAAACTCATGGGGAAATCAGTTGAGAAATATAGTGGGAAGTTCCAGGAGCGTGACGAGTTCCTGAGAGAATTACGACTTCAACCCAGACTGCGGTGACTGCCTGTAACAAATACAGCCTGAGGTTCGGCTTAATAAAGGCTATTCATCATGTACCATCCATTCATCCCTAACTTGTCACCCACTTCCTGAGGACCGGCTATGTGCTGGCCATGTGCTAGATGCTGCCCCTTTAGGCCTAACTTGTTAGTTTCGCTCTCATCAATCTGTCCAGGTTTCTATTAATGGTCCCTGCTTCACTTGTTACCATAGCCCTCTTTGGTTTTGGGGTTTTGCAGATTCCCTTCAGATCTTTTTATTCTTGAATGAGTGGAGCTCTGATGATTCCTGGCATCTGCTTTTGTCTTGGGTAAAAGAGACTCCCCTCCAGGTGTGGCAGCCCCAGGCCTACACAAACAATGACTGTACCTAGAATAATACCTGCTGTACTGGTGCCTGGGCAAGAGCAACAGTAATGCCAGGAGAGCGTGCCTAACCCCATGTGTGCCTAACCTTATGGGTGTGTTTGCTGGGAGGCATCAGGGAAAGAAAGCCTTGTTCAGAAGAGGTGACTTGTCAGCCTTTCCACAGGGGGATCAAGGTGGGAGGATGAAGACACAGAAATGTGAGGAGGACAGCCAGATGAACAAGAAACCCACCCACTGCCAAGGAAAACATGTGGTCAGGTTTATTCTGTGCCCTTTGCTCCTATCCACTGATTCTCTTTCCCCAGGGACTGCATGTCAAAACCATTTTTATGACTGACTTGTATTCTAAGTTATCATTTGTCTGAACTTTAAATCTGACAAGGAAATCTACTGTCTGGTGAGATCCATTCTCTACTACCTTCTCTTTGCCTTCCTCTTCCAACATGGACGCCATTCTCAGAGGCAACATATAATTATGAGAAAAGAATAAGTTTTAGAGTCTCAAGATCTTGAATCCCAACTCAGCTAATAACTAGCTGTGTGACATTGGACTAGTTACTTAACCTCTCTGAGCCACCTTTTCCTCATGCATAAAATGGGTATAATAATACTTTCCAAATGGTGTGGTCATGAGGGTTAGAAATAACATATACAAAGTGTTCCCCAAAATGCTTTGCATATAGCTTATGTCCAAGGATGGCATCTCATGTTATGATTGTGAGCTGAATTGTCTCACCCTGAGAGCCCTCTGCTCCCTTCAGTGACTGGCTCCTACTCAGCGAAGGCGGGATGTGGCTTATTGCCTGGTGAAACAGCCAGGACTCTCTGACTTCCATCCCTGATGCAAAAACACTGGGTTCCCCACTCTGCAACTCCATGGAGTCTACCCTTTGCTCTTAGAAGCTTTAAAAACTAATTGTCATGCATGAACAAGCCCTTGGAATCCAAAGTCACTTCCTTAACAGTCAGAAGGGTCAGCCTCCTACATGGTTTTCAAATGTGCTCCCAGAGGTCTACTCCGAAGGTCAGGGCCACAGACTGTTCTAGAGTTCAAAGCATGTTAGACACGTTGTTACTCTCTCTAAGGCAGGTGACTTACAAGAGGGGTGCTTGCAAAAGATTTAAAAATTAAATCTGTAGTTCCCTTTCCTGGTGAGAATAGCGGCAGCATCTTTGCCTTGCAGACCTGGACGGAAAACCAGCCTGGCTTCCACGAGGGGTGCTAACCTGGGGGAAAGGAGCAGGGGCGGGGAGGAGGTTGAGCACCTTGGGGTCCCCTAAGAGGTCACTGAGGGTACTTTTCTCAGACGTCTAGATGGATGGCAAGTAGCTCTGTTGTCCAGGAAGGGGAGGTGGTAACAGGACCGTTTGTGTTTTGAGTTGAAAACAAAGGATCCCTGGGATTCACCGGAGCCTGCGCTGCCCTGGGGCTCCTGGGACGAGCTGGCACCTGGAAGGCGGCTGTGAAAGGAAACTGGCGGCAGAACTCAGCTGAGCTGCAACCTCGTGAGCTCAAGTGGGGTCACCCCTGGCTGAGGTTACCGCTGAGGGAATGGGGCCATCCTCCCCAGAGAACCTCCGCGGCAGTGCGGGGACGCGGACAAAAGCCGCTTTGTGGAAGGCCGAGGGACCGTCCAACGACGCCACCGTGTGGCAGCGCCGGACAGCGGCAGACAGCGCTGTCTGCTCACACACCTGGGCAGGTGGGTCTCAAGGAGATGCTGGTTTTCCGATAACAGGGTAACAGGACACTACTTGCCATGCAGTTTGGAAAAACGAGAGAGGTTTTCTCACATTTTCTCTCCAAGTGTGTGGAGCAGCTGAATTTAGTCTCAGGCAGTAGTAGTCTCACCCTAAAAATTGATGATTTAAAGACAATTCAAATAGAATGAAATCAAGACTGCTTAAACATTAGGGATGTCCAGGCCCTGGGATGTTGTCAGGTTCCTGATTCAAAGAACAATTGTCATGTGAGTAAATGAATGAGCAAGGAAAGGAGTGAGTTGAGGGTTTCTGAATTTCCATTGGGAACCCGTTGGGGTTTTCACCCCCACTGCCACAGATCTGTGATAGATAGGACTTTCCCTGCCTCCACCAAGGCACAGGTATGTTCAAGTGAAAGATGGCTCACAATATGTACAATTCGCAAAGAAGATTTCTAAGAACAGTTTCTACCATTCTTGAACACTGTCCCCTACTTGAGAACGCAGAAGGATCTGTATAAGCATCCAGAGTGGAGGGAGGAGAGGGGAGCCGTGAAAGGTTCTTTGGAGTGCACTGCTGCCAAGTCCCCACTTCCTTTTGAAGGAGTGTGGAGGGGATGCCTCCTTCACTCAAGCCTAGTGAGGAGGCCTCCTTGGGAGCAGTAAGCAGCCTTGCACTGTGTTCCCACAGGCTGGGGGCACAGAAAATGTGTGTCAGACTCACACCAAGACAACTGAGGCAGCCTGTGCAACAGGATAGAGAATGCTGCCCCGGAACTGGGCTGCACTCCCAGAATTACTCAGAACTAGGATGTGCATTTCCTAGACCACGAAGAGGTAGGAAAGCCAGATGGTGCCGTTGTAGGACCTGCCTGAAAGCACAGTCTGGGGGGCTGAGGGGCCCCCAACAGTGAGATTCCGTGCTGAATGGGCCATCATTGAATCAGGGGGTTTAGGAGTAGAGGAAGAAGACATCCAGAGGGCTGAACGCAATGCCCACATCACAGAACTGTGGTCAGAGACACCGCAGGGAGCCTCTGAAGAGTCCAGGAATGTACCGCTGGAGAAAGAGTCAGCTTCAAATATCAGCCTTGCCAGCAGGCTCCACGAGACACAGGTCCCCACTACAAGAGACCCAGCCCTTGTTCCCCAATGACCTTGCCTCCAGCCCCATTGCCAACTTTCTTTAGCAAGTTGGGGGAACGTGAGCTGAGAATGAGATAAGCTGACCATTGGGTCCTCTCAGAAAACAGGGTTTCCCATGCCTTCTCTCCAGCCAGGAGGAGGGGACAAGATTGAATGGTAATTTAGGTTCCCAATGAAGAGACAGGGTCCTGTTCTGTCACCCAGTGGTGTAATCATAGCTCACTGAAGCCTTAAACTACTGGGCTCAAGGGATCCTTCCACCTCAGCCTCTCCAGTAGCTAGGACCACAAATGCATGCCACTGTACCTGACTAAATTACTAGTATTATTATTTTGCAGAAACAGGGTCTCATCATCTTGCCCAGGCTGGTCTCAAACTCCTGGACTCAAGCAATCCTCCCACATTGACCTCCCAAAGTACTGGATTACAGACTCAGTCAGGTTCTGAGTTCTTACTATTACACAAACTAGCCTTTATAGACTATTTGCAACTAAGTGATGGCAATATTGTTATTACCTGATTGTGAGAAGAAAAGTCAAGAGTCCAGGGCAAAAAGAAATTTTAAAGGATGGTAAGAGACCACAACTGAAGATGGGCTTTGATTAGGACCCACTTGCGTTTGTTCAACATTCAGTTTGTGGTATGTACAACAAATCTATATCGAGCATTTTGTCTATGCTGAGGCTTTGGAGAACAGAATGGGAGGAGAAAACAGACCTCCTACCCTCAAAGACTTGCCTGTCACAGTGGAGAGAAAAACCTATAGCCCCTGCCCTAGTTGGGGCCAGGAAGTAGTCCAGGGCCCGAGAGACACCGCAGACTGGGTGCCCTTGAATTCAGAGGTCATATTTGCAACCAGGTACCTCTTTCTCTCTTCACTGAAGACTCTGTAGTGAGGGCCTGTGCATGAGGCCTCTGCCCAGCTGTCAGAGGATACTGCTGTCCCAGGGCTTCCCAAAGCCCAGTAATGTACTCTGGGGCTGGGAGATGGCTGATGGGGACCCTCAGGCCTGGAGAACCCTGATTCTCCTGGCTCACAGCTTTTCTTTGATCTCCCTGCCCCAACACCATCCCCCAACCATCTCCCTCCACCATCCCCCAACCATCTCCCTTCACCATCCCCCAGCCATCCCGCACCACCATCCCCCAACCATCTCCCTCCACCATCCCCCAACCATCCCCCACCACCATCCTCCAACCATCTCCCACCATCATCCTCCCAGAGTCTTTACCTATCTGACCCCTGCAGGCCCTTCCCAGCATCTGCAAGACCACACAGATCCTTAATCCCTTACCTATTCTTTGGTTTCTTTCAAAGTTGTATTGCATTTCAGAGTCTACCCGCATGGCATGATGAACTTGCTCTCAGGGAGATGAAGTTTCCCTAGCATTTTCCCATCTCCTCCTGCTCCTAGAGGCCACTTCAGCAAGCTCTGAGATTTCACTGCACAAAACCAATTTCTACCTTGCCAGGCTCCAGAAGGTACTTCTGCTTATCTTTTTTTCTTGCAAAATGCCCAGATTAGCTTTCAAAATTGCAGCTGAATCTAAAGCAAATAGCTTACAAGAAAGGCAGAAGCGGGTCACAAATAACTATTGCCTGATTTGTCCCCAGCTTCCTCTACTGCCACATTCTCCCATGCAGCTTGGCATAGCTTCAGAGTTGTTCATTCTCTGGCCTAAATGCCCACCAGTAGGGCCTCAGCCAAATAAAGTGTGGTGCAACCACATGGTTTAACACTGGGCAAGTATTAACAACAGTGTCGAAGGTGCATGGTTACTGACAGAGGAGCACATTCCTTATAGCCTCTTAAGTTACATACACATGACTTTTTACTTTTTTTATTTATTTGAGACAAGGTCTCCTTTTGTCACCCAGAATAGAATTCAGTGGCACCATCATGGGCTCACTGCAGCCTTGATCTCCTGGGCTCAAATGATCCTCCCACCTCAGCCTCTTGAGTAGCTGAGACAGCAGATTTCGCCATGTTGCCCAGGCTGGTCTTGAACTCCTGAGCTCCAGAGATCCTCTTGCCTCAGCCTCCCAAAGTGCTGGGATTGCAGGTATGAGCCATGCACCCAGCCACGTGTGACTTTCCGTGCAGAAAAAAAGGGCTAAAATATGTACACCAAAATGTTTGTTTTTCTTTATTCTGTACCTTTCAAAATTTTTAATAATAAGAAAATTATATGTGAAAAAGTTGTAATTTAAGATTAAATATATATATTTCAGTTAGAGAGTCATGGGTCACCTTCACATATATTACAATTTGAGTCAGGAGTCCTAAATTCCTCACTTTTATCATCTGCCAAAGTGCCTCTTCTATTTCAAGACTTAGCACAAATGCTCCACTTCTGGGGACCTTCCCTGCTCAAGTAAAATGCTATTTGCAAGCATTTCCCAGCCTACTGACAGCCCCTACACTCCAGCAATGACCATAGGGTATTGTGATGGTTTCCTCGTAGCACACTTTGAGCCCTTTTGAAGGAGTTATTCAGTTCCTTGTACTCAGGTCTACTTGGCACATTGAATAAATGAATGACCCAACACTTTGGTATGTGACATTGGCCACATCGTCGCCCCTCTATCAATCTCACTGGTCTCATCATTAAAAAGGGTGTAAATGTGCCCATTCCAAGAGTAGCTGTAAGGATTAAACAAATGTTTTGTGCAGTGAAGGGTGCTGTAGAGACACAGTGGTCCTCACAGAAAGGGCAGATGTGAACATCAAACCCAGAGTCGACACCACAGGTTTCTTCTTCTTCCTGTCCCTACTCTGGCTGTTTGCTAATAAGATAGAAAGTTCACTTTAAAAATGACTTTGTACAAGCAGTAAAGAGAACTTGTGTGTACGTGTTTTTATCCTGTGTTAAATACAATTATGAGCTGGGAGCAGTGGCTCATGTCTGTAATCCCAGCATTTTGGCAGGCTTGAGCCCAGGAGTTAAAGACCAAACTAGGCAACATCGTGAGACCCTGTCTCCATAAAAAATAAAAAATAAATTGCCAGCTGTGGTGGCACGTCCCAGCTACTCAGGACGCTGAGGTGGGAGCATCACTTGAGCCAGGAAGCTTGAGACTGTAGTGAGCTATCCAGCCTGGGTGACAAAGGGAGAGACCATCTTAAAAATATATATATATATATATATCGTAGTTGTTATCCTTAAGCCACCAGCCCTTTTGAGAGATCCCCACTGGAGGCAGACTAAAGAATCGAACCTTGGCCTTCCTGAGCCCCCACGTGGCTCTGAGAGCTGGGTTTTCTCAAACACCGCAGGGTGCTGTTTTGAGCAACAAAACTGTTCTAATTATTTTGAATGGAAAGCTTTCCAAAGTGCGTAAATTTACACAACACTGTAAATGAGTTTTCTAACCATTTTGTGTCAAGTTAGGCTATGTTTTATCTTTTTAGATATCAACTTCATATACAAATAGTAATAACAGCTGGCATTTACTTTGGTCTTAGTATGTTTCAGACACCATTCTAAATATTGTACTTACACTTGCTTATTAAGTCTTCATAACATTTATAGAAAATGGGTGTTACTGTTACCCCATTTTCCCAATGAGGAAACAGGTCCAGAGAAGTTAAATGAGGTGCTCAGGGTCACAAATCACAACATATAAACCCGACCACCATGGCTCTGGAGCCCATATGCTCACACTACACTTCAGCTGTCCAATCAGCATTACGCAAAGAAGAGTACATGATGGAGTGGAGATCTGGGTGTGGACAGTGCATTTATTTCTTAGAAATGAAGTTTCCATTTTGAAATGAGCATATATATACACACACACACATATATATGAACATAATGAAAAACAGGGAGGACCCTGGATCCACCAACTCGTGTAAAAGTTCTCATTTTACTCACAACATCCAGTAGGATAATAATGGAACAATTATGCTGATCAGTAAAGCCATCAGTTGATGTTTTGATGATGGTGAAGTAAATATTGCAAGAATACCATTGAGGAAAATGTCTAAAGTGTCTGTTTTAGTCCACTGTTTGTTCTTATAACAGAATAACACAGACTGGGTAATTTATAAAGAACAGAAGTATATTTCTTACAGGTCTGGAGGCTGGGAAGTCCAAGAGCATGACACTGACATCTGGCAACAGCCTTTTTACTACATCAAAACACGGTGAAGGGCATCGCATAGTCAAAGAGCAAGAGCATATCCACTCAAGGCTCTCTTCCCTTTCCTATAAAGCCACCAGTTTCATCATGGGGGTCCCACCCTAATGACCTTATCTAATCCTAACTCCTTCTCAAAGGCCTCAACTCCAAATGCCATTAAAACATAAATTTGGGGATTGAGTTTCCAACACATAAAATTTGAGGAACACATTCAAACCATAACAGTGGTTTTAAGGGTTTTGCCAAACTACACTAAATAAGGATTATGAGCCTCACCTTCCCCTGCTCTCTGGGTGGGAGGATCATCACTGAGGGGTCTTGCCCTACCCCCACATGCACACCTATGATCATCCTTAAAATGCCCTAAAGTTTTGTCTGATTCCCTCTCTTCCTGGACAGGCTGAGAATTCTTTCACGGAGTTTGCATGAAGCATTTTCTGCTAGGCTGCTGCTCCTTGAAAATGCTATCAAATATGAATGAGGATTTGCAAAACTAATAGAACTATCTGAGAACCAATATACACAGCACAGTGATCACTATTAACTCCACGCTCCAGGCTCCTCACTGTTCCTCAAGGGGCCCTGCATTTGCTTTTGCTCATTCATTCATTCCGCGAATGTTTATTGAGTCGCTAATGTGTACCAGGCACTCAGCCCTCAAGGGTCTAAGGCCTAATAGAAGAGACCAGCACCAGAATGTGATGACGCTTATAATTGTGCAGATACAAACTGTAAAATGTTCTGTGAAGAAAGATCACAGGCAGCTGAGGGAAAGACTTGCAGGGAAACAAGTTGATGAGAAGGGTAATATCTCAAGAATTAGGAATGAGATGGGCAAAGGGTGGAAGTTATTGCAGATGGAAAGAACAGCCAATAAAAAGACCCAATACATTTGTCCATCAGAAGATCAACAACATGGCTACTGAAAGTGGGAGAACTTGTCAAGAGATGCATCTGAAACAACATGCAGGAGAAGGCACTAGATCGGGGAAGGTGTAGGGCCATGAACAGACACGGGATTGTCTCCCAACTGCAGGGAGAAGACAATGAGAGAATCTGAGCAAGGAAGCAACATGAGAAAAAAAAATCATTCTTGCCCTCAAGGAATTCACAATGATATAATTAGATTAGAAGCTCCAAAAATGTTAATTTAGCCTTGGGTAAAATGACGAGAACACACACAAAAAAGAGAGATTATACTACTATTTTGAAAGAGGGTTTGGGAAGATACAATCATGGTGACACTAACTAATCTGAGAATTCCATGTCTGTTCTGGCTGTTGGCCTTCTCAGTAAAGATGAGAAAAGAGCAGGTTAGGAAATATTTATTTTTAGGAGGCTACAGGAGCAGAATGAACAGAATAATTGGCCAAATGGGGGAAATGTCTTCATTAAATTTAAATGGATACAAGTTGTTTCCTATTACAGATTAATTATTTCTTATCTAAAATTTCTAGAAAAAGAAATGTTTCAGATTTGAGGTTTTTCAGATTTTGAAGTATTTACATTTACAGAATGCAGTATCTTGGGGATAAGACCCAAGGCTAAACACAAAATTCACTTAAGTTTCATATACATCTTGTACATCTAGCCTGAAGTTAATTTGCTAATATTTTAAGTAATTTTGTGCATCAAACGAAGTGTTGACTGTGTTTTGACTGGGACCCACCACGCGAGATGAGCTGTGAAATTTTCCACTTGTGGTGTCATGTCAGTGCTCAGAGAATTTCAGATTTTGGATTTTCAGATTAGAGGTGCTCAACCTTTATGATAAATAACAATTTCTTCAGTGTTTACTGGCAAAGATAAGAGGCTTCATGAGATACTCCTAATTTACTTTTTATTTTTCACAACTGCATGTTTGGTATTTGACATCATCGTTCTTCTCTTAGCCCATGGGTTAGCAATCCGCAGCCCATGAGCCAAACCCAGCCCATCACCTATTTGTACACAGCCCGTGTGTGTTAACCTCATCTTTTCTATATTCTGAGGCTTTGACATCTGGAGCCTTGGTGACGCCGGAGACTGCCTCTCCTAGGATTAGCGAATTCCTAAAGATAAACCCACCCATGAGTGTGACTTTCAAATACAAATCAACCAAATCCAGAGCCCACAAACTCAATCACCTCGTCTATTGAGCTTTCATACTCCAGGCCTTTATTCACCTGCCCTAATCACCCAGGACCAGGTATCAGACAACCAGGCATAGCTTTTATCCCCAGAATTACTCAAACCAGCCAAGCTTAAACCTGTGTTTCTAACTTACCCCATTCTTTGCACAAAATTCATAATAATAAGGCTCTTGCAATCTTTCCCTCTCCCTTTGCCTCCTGACCAACCCCAGTGCTTCCAACACACAGGCCCTGTGTGGGCCCCTAAGATGTGACATGCCTCCTCCTCTTGGGAGCTGCGAGTAACAGGTAACAAACTATGTTTTCTTTCTTCTTTTTTTTAAAAAAGATTCCTTGATTTTTTTAATTAAAGAAACATTTGTAGAGGCAGGTTCTTGCTATTTTGCCCAGGCTGGCCTCAAACACCTGGCCTCAAGCAATCTTCCCATCTCAATCTCCCAAAGTGCTGGGATTGCAGGTGTGAGCCACCATGCCCAGCCAAGAAATAATACTTTAAAGTCCAAGGTATTTGTTAAATTTGTGAAATGTAATTATATATATGTACATGTAATATGTTTATAGAATATGAATTATACATACATATATAATATATAATTACATTCACAAATACATATATATGTAATTACATATATGTATACATGAATGTAATGTACATATGTAATGTATATATGTCTATAACATGTAATACTGTATATATAATATATACACATATACATATGTGTGTATATATGTATATGCATATATGTATAAACATATATGTAATTATATATTATATACATAATGTATTATATTTATTATATATGTAATTCTATATATATTTATATATATAGAATGGTTGTAGGGATGGAGGTGGAAGAAATGTCTCCATCAACAAAATAGGAATAAAATTCCTAGCGCCAACTAAGGCACAGGACAGACCTTTATACTTTCAGGGATCACTTCTATAGTAGCTTACTAGAGAAATATTTTTGAACAGAGTGGGGAGAAAACAATGATAGCGGCAGTAGCTCTCCTGAGCATGAAGCTGGCAGGTGCTGCCACCTGGTGGTAGCCACTGCTTGCTGTAGATGACTGTTCTTTTGCTCCTTGGGCAAAGAGAACACAAGTTTCGGGGTTCCTTTCTGATGTGATTCATTGTATTTTGTTTTTCATTCTCAGGGATTGTTCCTTTAACTTTTCCATAAAGAAAAGGGGTAACATCTAGTACCTTCCTTTACTTCAGTTATCTAAAGGTGTATATCTCCTTCTTGACTTGCTCACCCTTTACCGAAAACTTCCTTTTTCAAGTAAAGCAGTTAGTTCTTTGCTTATTTTTATGTAACAATATATGAAATACGAAATGTTTTAAAATTTTAATTTTACATGTCTTCTCACTAAACATTCACATCAGTATATATGTATCTAATTAGTTTTTATCTACTGTTTTAAGATATGAATAAATTATAGCATATTTATTTAGCCAGTGATGTGCCACAGTATATGTAACCATTGGTTTTCTCTCAGTTCTTTCAATTCTTTGCTATAACAAGCAGTGCTTGCAATGAACATCGTTGTGTGTTTTCTGCACATGCATGAGTTTTCCTTGGAAGTAAATAAGATGTGAAATTACTGGGTCAAAGAGTATACTTTAAGTTCTAAGCCACTACCAAATTTTCTTTCAATTCAGCACGGAGATTTTACACCCCCTGTCAACAGTGTGTGGAGTAAATATCTAGTCTCCTCTTTCTTCTTTCTCTCTGCCTCTTTCTCTCAATCTCACTCTTTCTCTCTTTCAATCTAGACAGAAGAAATAATATCTAATTATTGCTATAATTTAATTCCCCTTATTACTAACTAGATTAAAATTATTATATTCCATGGTCATTCACATTATTTTCTATTGCAAATGCCTATTAATATATGTATACAGTTCAGTATTGAATTGTACGTGTTTTTCTTTTTTGCATGCATGTCTTTGTAGATTCTGGATATTAATTTTGGGTTGGACCAGTCTAGTCATTAATTTTGCTTGTGAAATGATATTCAGAAGTTATCAATATTGATATCATCAGGTTTATCAACCTCTTCTTTCATCTTTTTTAAAAATTTATGTTTTAAGAAGACTTTACATATCTTTTATATTTTTATATGACTTTATGTTTATATTAATTTTATTTAACAATCAGGTATATGTTTCTGTAAATGGTTCAAAGATCTATCTTAACCTTTTCCTGAGTGTATAAACACTATTTATTGAATAGTTTACCTTTCTGAACTGATTTGCATAGGAACTTTTTTTCACATACTAAATTTCAATATATACAAGGGTCTTGAGATGAGAAGAAATACCTCATTTTTCATTTAAAAAATTTTTATTTTTATTTTTTTTTTTTAGTTTTATTTTTAAAAAATTCTTTTTGAGACAGAGCCTCACTCCATCACCCAGGCTGGAGTATAGTGGTGTGATCTTGGCTCACTGAAACCTCTACCCGCTGGGTTCAAGCAATTCTCATGTCTCAGCCTCCCGAGTAGCTGAGATTACAGGCCTGTACCACCACACCTGGCTAATTTTTGTATTTTTAGTAGAGACAGGGTTTCACCATGTTGGCCAGGCTGGTCTTGAACTCCTGACCTCAAGTGATCCACCTGCCTCAGCCTCCCAAAGTGCTGAGATTATAGGCATGAGCCACCATGCCCAGCTCAAATTTTCACATTTTTAGAGACATGTTCTCACTCTGTTACCCAGGTTGAAGTGCAGTGGTGAAATCATAGCTCACTGCAGCCTCAAACTCTTGGGCTCAAGTGATTCTCCCACCTCAGGCTCCTGATAAGCAAGGACTAAAGGCATGCACCACTACAACTGACTATTTTTTTTCTCTCCTACTTTTGTAGAGGCAGGATCTCACTGTATTTTCCAGGCTGGTCTCAAACTCCTAGCCTCAAATGATCCTCCTGCCTTGGCCTCCCAAAGTGCTGGAATTACAGGCATGAGCCACTGTGCCTCATCCTGAGAAATCTTGAAGTAGAGATGCAAGTTAGGGAGAAATTGGCATTTACATGATATTTGGAGGATATAACAAGTGAAATCAGTTTCCTAGAGGTACTGTGTAGAATTAGAAGAAAATAAAAGTGACAGAAGACACAACTGAAGGCTGACAGGGCATGGGGTAAAGATACAATGTGTGCTGCATCAAAGCTCCCTGTGGGAGCTGCATTCCTACACTAGGAGGGTATAGAAGCCCCACCTAAAGCACAGGCTTCTGCCTTCAGATTTTGCTCGGATCATTCAATGGCTACTGTGGCTCTAATTTGTCTCTTCACATCCCTGAGGGGAGCTTAATTCAGAGCACCACTCCTTCCACAAATGGTGCTAGAAAGGAGTTAAGTTCTAGCACTAGGGTGGCACTACCAACATTTTCAGCATTCAGGCCGCAGATGAAAAAATCATACAAGGCCAGGGCGCAGTGGGTCACATCTGTAACCCCAGTACTTTCAGAGGCTGAGATTGGTGAACTGCTTGAGGTCAGGAGTTCAAAACCAGCCTGACCAACCTGGTGAAACCCTGTCGCTACTAAAAATACAAAAATTAGCTCGGCATGATGGCATGCGCCTGTAGTCCCAGCTATATGGGAGGCTAGGGCACAAGAATTGCTTGAACCTAGGGAGGCAGAGGTTGCAGTGAGCTGAGATCAAGCCACTGCACTCCAGGCTGGGTGACAGATCATGCTACTGCACATTGCTCTCCAGCCTTCACAGACGGAGACTCTGTCTAAAAAATAAAAAATGCAATGTTAGAAACATTTTGCACAAATGCACAATTGTCCTTCTGAAAATGCCAAGAACACATTCTTTGAGAGTGCCAAAGGCTCCAGGGGAGAGAATGGGTATAATGATTATTTATGGGGTAGACTCCACAGGACTTGGTCTCAGCTGGATGATCAGCGTAAACAAGAGGGAGGAGTCAATGAAGATTCCCAAGGATGTAGTATGCACAGCTGAGTGGCTGTCTCATCCAAGATAGAAAGACAGAAGCAGGTCTGCATAGGTAGGAAATGTTAATTTAGTTTAGAACATTGTGAATTTGAGGTCACTGTAGGTAGATTGTGTGGGGATGCCCAGCAAACCTGGACATGTAAGAAACAGGTATGGAAAAAACTCATACGCAAGAGACAGGGAACAGGCAGGCTTAGATGTTCATGTTCACGGCCTACATGTTCACATGGATTAGTGGCATATGAGGGAAATGCTCCAGCAACACACACAGACCCCTGGTTCCTAAACCAGCCGTGGTTCTCCAGTGCAGCTTGCCCGGGACCTTGAGGATCCAGCATGCAGACAGTCCAGGCTGACCTTGACTCTCCATGTGGGCCCTCCCTGACGTGGAGCTGAACCAAACCTTGGCAAGTTGAGTACAAATTCAGTAATGCTGGAGCCTTCATAACCCATGTCTCTCCTGGGGAAAACAGCAGGGAGTAGGAAAGACAGTGAAACCAACTAATCATCAAGTTCTATCACACGTGCATGAGTGGCCACAACTACCAGATCTCATTTGTGTCATCAAGGACATAAACTTGATATGGACTATTATGTGTTCAATGTTATATGAAATCCTCAGCAAATTTACCTTCACCCTCCCTCTACCCCTACAGGCTACTGCATCTAGCTGCTTCTGCAACAAAAATCTGGGCTGCCACCAACCTCATCACTGATGCTTCCAGGAGTTCATATTCTTGTTGTGAAGCCTTGCCGGGGTCGTGATGTTGAGTACAAGCAGGAACTGTTCTCCAAACATTTCTCTCTGCTGAAAAGGACTGGCCTGTGACTGGCTGTCAGGCCACGATTTATAGGATAGCAACGTGCCACTGCCTCTGAGTTCCTAAGAAATTCTACCCACTATTGTTCAGGGCGGAAAATTTTTCTGTTCATTTCTTTTGTTTCTGCTCATGTGTTCTTTCACTGGCTTCAGATCACTTTTGAGCTTTTCCCTCTTTTCCCCTCTTCAGTAGCCTCCCTTCCAAGTGAAGGATGGCGTCCTAAAACTCACTTTCTCCTTTCCATGACAATAACTACTCTCTCTCCATTGTCAAACCAGGAAAGAGACGCACAATTTAAGACAGGCCTTGCTGAGTCATTCACAGAAGGCTTTCAAAGGGAGTAGCACATATGCCAAATGGGTGAGCACTTCTGGAGCTCACTGCTTTTTTTTTTTTTTTTTTTTTTTCAAAACATCTTTGTTCAGTTTTTCAAAATGAGGTTCTCTCACCACCTGCATCCAATTCTCCTGGGACACCTGTTAAAATTGCAAATTCCTGTGCTTTGCCCCAGACCAGATCTATTCAATCCAATCACTAAGGGTGGAGCCTAAGAGTCTCCAGGTTAAACAAGCACTAGGCTGAGAATTTTGATAATAAATTAACATCTGGTTTTATTTAATTCAGCCTCAAAATATCTCAGAGTAGTGCAAGGCTAGAATTTTTCCTTTCTTTTCTTTCCCTTCTTTTCTTTTTTTCTTTTCTTCTTAATAGCAAAAGGATTTCTTCAAATGTGATCTCAGTCAGAGCTGCTCTGGCTGGGGAGGGAAGGGGTAAGGATTGGCGTTCCACCCTCTGATTTCTACCTTAGCAAACTTTCTCTCTTCCCAGCCCTGAAAAGCACAGATTTAGGGATTTGATAGGCCTGGTTTGAATCAAACTCTCATCATTCATTTGGCTGAGCAACGTGACCTTGAACAGTTATTAAACTAATATTCTTTTTATAAATTGGGAACCGTTAATAATAGGTAACAGAGTTCTCCGGAGCATGGATTTGACCTGAACACACTCCCTTGGGTGGCTGGGTGCCAAGGCCCATCAGACTAGGGCCCTTAGGTTTGTCTCCCCAGTAGAGGAAAGGGTAGGTCATAGCCTGAATCAAATACTGTTTAGTTAGATTTCTGCCATGTCAAAGGTTTATTCACTACAAAATTCCGTCCCTACAATTGCAAGCATTTCACATCTTTTCTGATAAGCAGGCCTAAGGAATGTTAATACTATTGGCTAAAATCTAGTGGCTTCTAATAGGCATTTTTTTTTTTTTTGAGACATGGTCTCTCTCTGTTACCCAGGCTTGAGTGCATGGCTCACTGCAGCCTCAAACTCCCAGGCTCAGGCAATGCTCCTGACTCAGCCTCCTGAGTAGTTGGGACCACAGGCACATGCCACCACACACAGCTAATTTTTAAATAATGATTTGTAGAGATGGAGGTTTTTCTATGTTTCCCAGGCTGGTCTTGAATTCTGGGACTCAAGCAATCCTCCTGCCTTGACCTCCCAAACTGCTGGGATTACAGGTAGGAGCCACCATGCCCATAAAACTTTCTTAAATAAATACTAATCAATAGTGTCCACAACACTTTTCTTTAAAAATTAAAAAACTTGTTGTTTCAAAGCATTTGCTAAGACAGTATGTTGCTGCAGTTTTTCCAAAAATGTCAATGAAGTAATCATTTTATCACCAGCAAAAAGTGAGTGGTGTGTTTTACAACTAACACAAGTGACATGACTACCCTGTGGGGGATTATTTCTAAAGTGTGTTACTGGAGAGGTATTTCTGGACCTGCAGCTCACTCGTACCAACGTAATGAGCTTTAATGCTGAGAGCACGCACACGGCTAGCCTGGGCTGTCACCTAAGTGACTGTTCTTTCTCCTTTGGGCAAGGGAAAGGCAGAGAATACAACCTAAGTCATTAGCTTCTAAGAGCTAAGTTTTAGTTAGTTGTTCAATCTGGACCTTTTCATCCTTTTTAAAAAGACTATCAAGAGATCTGTTGATGTTTTCTCGTACAATTTAATTCAATTTTTGTTACATTTTTAAAATCACAAGTGCATCTTTGCTAATAATTTCAAGGCATATAAACATGTTCAAGCATCCTACATAATAAAGCAATTATTTTTCCTGCAAATTTAATTTTGAATGGGAATATTGGGTTTTATTTGGCTGTTTTTTTTAAAACACACACAAATTACATACCATAGTTGACTAACAGCATAGCAAACACTTGGTTTGTTTCCATTCAACATTTCAGAGTTCATCCAAAAAAAACTTGCATGAGATTTCCTTAGCTTTGGTGTCCTGAGGGCAGGCAGCAAGTACCCTCATTGTATAGCAGAGCTCCCAGCCTAGTGGTAACTCCAATTATATTTACTAAACAGAATGAAGGATTAATAATGAATACATGATAAAGCAAAGTGAATAGGCCTCAAAGCTTGAGGAACAGGGAGTTTTCTGAGCTCAGAATTGAAGGAAGAGGCCAGGCGCAGTGGCTAACTCCTGTAATCCCAACACTTTGGGACGCCAAGGCAGGTGGATCACTTGAGAGCAGGAGTTTGAGACCAGCCTTGCCAAATGGCAAAATCCCATTTCTACTAAAAATACAAAAATTCGCTGGGCGTGGTGGCAGGTGCCTGTACTCTCAGCTACTCAGGAAGCTGAGGTGGGAGAATCGCTCGAGCCCAGGAGGCAGAGATTGTAGTGAACCGAGATTGCTCTACTGTACTCCAGCCTGGCGGACAGAGCAAGATGCCATCGAAAAACAAACAAAAGAAAAGGTGGATAGATAGCCTGCTGTGACGATAAAGCCTTAACTGGCTCAGGTTTGACTACATGCTTGGGAAGAGGCAAAGGCTTAGAAGCAGACAATTTTAGATCGGCTATGCAAGGAAGCCCTCACTATTCACAGACAATGCTATCTCTGACACATCTGAAGGACAGTCCTTGAAATTTAGGGAAAAGGACAATGGGTTCTTTAGTGACTTCAACCTGAAAGACTAATCTCAACCCCAAGTAGTGAGCTCAAAGGTATGTGAGGAACTTCAGCTGTCCTAACAGGAATATATTCTTCAGAAATATCACTGGAATCCTTTTACGATTCATAAGGATGACGATTGGGTTTTCACACTCTCCTGTGAGATGTTCCTCCCTCTAACCTTATTACTACATTGGCGCCTTACTCAATTGTCATGAAAAAATAATATTGTCACCTGAACTTCAGGTGTGACTCCAGCAGCTGCCCATAAGCTCCTCTCAACTCTGGATCTAGTTTGTAGGACTAAATCAACTACTTGTAGTTTCTGGGTAATGCAATTAGAAAGTGGGTTTTGTTATTGTTACCATTATTATGCACACTTCCTATAGCAAATATTAGAGGAGACATCCTCCATGGTTGTTCGTTTGTTTGTTTCTTGAGCTCCGACACGTCTTGCTGGGTATACCAACAATGCAAGGCCCTCAGCACTCTTTACCCAGGACATTTCTCAGGTGTGGGTTTGCTGTGGCCAACCATGAAGGATGAGGTTGTGTCACTTGAAACAAAGAATAGGTGTGTTTATTGCTTGCTATAAGAGCATCATATTCCATAAAGCCCAGTGCTCCTTAGCTGTGAAGCAAACCTACTATGTGTGCACCATTCATCTGGGCCTGTGGTGTCACCCATCTGGGATTTGGGAACAAGGAGAACCTTTGCAAACATGCTGATGCTCACACTAGGTCATGAAATGAAGTGCTTTGTCTCCAACCCAGGAGTCTATGTCTTCTACCAGAGTTCATGAAACAAGATGCTAATTTATTTATGTTTAAGTACGGTAAAACCAAATCCCAGCTCCTTCAAACATGTGTTACTTTTATAATAGCAAACCAGTCACTATGATTACAAAATTAGAAAAGATTCTTTTCTAACAAATTGTTATTTCCTTCCAAGCTTCTCTTGGTAGTCCTGATTAAAAAGTTACAAGGGGCTGGGAAGAGAGGGTAATGGGGAATTATTTAATGACTATAGAGTTTCTGATGGGGATGATCAAAAAGTTCTAGAGATGGGTGGTAGTGATGGTCGTACAATTGAATTGTCACTGACATGTGCACTTAAAACTGATTAAAGTGGTATATTTTATACTATGCATATTTTACCACCATATAAAATAATACAAACAGAAATGAAATAAACTGATATGTTATTGGCATAGGAAAAGACAAAGCTAAAAACGCATACACACACAAAAGTCCAGGCAAGACTCAAATCGTTATGTAAATAAATAAATGTCCAAGATTGTACTTGACATCAGTAGGAAAAGGATGTTCAGCCCGTATATGAAGATTCACCCCTGTGAACCAAAAAGCACAACAGTCAAGATAATTACTCATATCTAATTAGATAGATTGACAAAAAGGAGAAAGCTCAAGAAGTGGCAGCCGTCACTACAGAACATCACACCCCAGCCCCACACTTAGGCGGAAGCACTGCAGCCCATCATCATGGTTTCTATCACCCTACATGTCCAGGAACAACTTTCACAGTAGCATATGTCAGAAGCAATCTCTAAGAGTGTAGGCGTAATTGATATGAATCCTCCTAGGTTGGCATTTTTTTAGATACGCATGTCACTAAGGGTTTGCTGGTTGCAATCTTACTATTTTGGAAAAAAATGTTGTTATAGACCCTTCTAGAAAACTCCTCAAGCAACAGAAATTTTATTAGAAAGAATTTATAGACTTTATTAAGTAAAAATTTTTAAAGAAATCTTGGGTTTCAGAATTCCGGATTAACATAGTATATATCAACAGCCAATTGCAAGTGATTATCAAGAAATATTAATATTTCCCCAGATAAGTTGGTAGGAGATGATGTACAAATAAATGTGGCATTGGGAATAGAACTTTGTGATTAATAAATACTTGATGTCTAAAAACTCCATGTAAACAACAATGAATTGATGCTATTACTCAGTCCTTTCCTCTGCACAGACAGAAGCTGCAGGACTCGGTTGGGTGGGCCTTGGCAGCACCTCTAAAGGGAATGCCTTTCTACTGTAAAATAACATTCTAAATGCATTTCAATACAAAAATTTGTAGGTTAAGCCCTAGTGCATGTCTTGCCTAGGAGCTTAATCATTCCCAGAAATGGACGATTTTGCCCTTGGTTGTTTATATTTATAGGTGTAATTAAAAATATATGTTATTTGTGATTTTATCATAATTTATATCACCATAATTGTCATAAAAATGATATATAGATCCAGTTAATTATTAATTCTGTCACAGTTTTATGTATTACTGAATTGCCAGATTCTGGTTAGTCATTCCCATTATAATGAATATTGGTATTTTTCCCTAAGATTTCGTTGAACATTGAATGAACACTTCTGGCAAGACTGTCATCCATTAGAACATTCCAGAGCTCCCAGCGAGTTTATATTTAGTGCGATTAAGATGTAGAGCAGCTGAGTTAAAGTGTTATAATTTATGTTTCCTCCACGTGACATCGTCAGTCTTTCAATTTTTTTTTTTGCACTCAATGCTGTAATTTGTGAACATCATTTATCTCTTCTACAATTTGAAAAAAAATATTTCCAAGGTGGTCAGCCGTGTCTTATTTATTTATTTGTTTATTTTTATTTTATTTTATTTTTTAAGACAGGGTCTCTCTGTGTCGTCCAGGCTGCAGTGCAGTGGTGCGATCTTGGCTCACTGATACCTCCACCTCCCGGGTTCAAGCGAGTGTCCTGCCTCAGCCTCCTGAGTAGCTGGGATTACAGGTGTGTACCACCACACCTGGCTAATTTCTGTAATTTTGGTCCAGATAGTGTTTCATCATTTTGGTGAGGCTGGTCTCAAACTCCTGATCTCAGATGATCTGCCCACCTTGGCCTCCCAAATTGTTGGGATTACAGGCATGAGCCATCACGCCCGGCAATCACCAGGATTTTAAATTTATTTATGATATGTTTTTCATCTAGAAGATTTCAGTGGTAATAATGTGAAACTTAATCTCTCTTTTTATGGCTTTGGGGTGTTTTCATCCTATTTAAGAAGACATACAATTTATTTTTTCTTATAATGTCTTGCATGTTTTTCTTTTATAGTTATTTCTTTATTCCATTCAAAAGTTTTCATTTTTCAAAATTCAATTCCTAGAATAGATAATTATAAGGTTCATAGTCAAACAATACAAAAATGCATACAGTGAAAGTGCTAGCTCTAACCTTGTTTCTTCTTTCTCTAAGCCTTTTCCATCCCATGGAAGTTAAGTTTTTTCATGTGTGGGATATACATATATTTAATTTCATATATATATATATATATACATAATATTCTTCCAGAAGTTCTTTATGCACATCAAGTAGATAGAAATGTAAGATACTGATTTTCCAAACTTGTGAAGTATGGATCAATCCATATTTTTTTCCACCAGGTATCTAATTGTCTGAACATCATTTATTGAGTAGTCCATCCTTTCCATATTTATTTTATTTTTATTATTATTTGAGACAGAGTCTCACTCTGTCACCCAGGGTAGAGTGCAGTGGCATGGTCTCAGCTCATTGCAACCTCTGCCTCCCAGATTCAAGCGATTCTGTGCCTCAGTCTCCCAAAGTGCTGGGATTATAGTCATGAACCATCGCACACGTCCTCCACATTTGATTTTAAATGCCAGTTTGCCCGTATCATAAATTCTCATACACATGTGTAATTGTTTAAGTTTTTAATTTTTATTCCTACTTTGTTCTTCCTATGTCAACAACATATTTTTTCTTGTTCCTTTTTTCCAGGTTTGCTCCTCTGTGAAGCAATGGAACAGATTAGCAAATATGAACTGTTATGGCATTGTTTAATAGTCATTGCAATGAAATATTGGCTAGCTTTTAGAAGAAAAATATTATGCTTTTCTATATTTGAATGTGAAAATGATTTTGTGGCAGGCAGCTTGTAAGATGGCCTCCAATATTCCGCACCTCCTCATACTTATGGCCTTGGGGTCCATTCCACTTGAGTGTGAGCTGGATGTAGTGACTTGTTTCTAATGAATAGAATACGGTAACAGTGATGGCATGTTGATTCTGAGATTAGGTAACAAAAAGACTGTGAGGCTGTGATTTCTGCCTTGTTCATCCTCTTGTTCTGCTGCTGGCTCACTCTGAGAGAAGCCGGGTTCCTGTTATGAGCTGCCCTATGGAAAGGCCCATGTGGCAAGGAACCAATGTCCCCAGCCAAGAGCCAGCAAGGACCTGGGGGATTGCTTCTAGCCACGGGAATGAGCTGGGAAGCAGATCTTCCCTTAGTTGAGCCTTGAGTTGATCCTAGCCCCAGCCAACCTCTTGATTGCAGCATTGTGAAAGACCTGGAATCAAAATCACTCAGCTAAGCCACTTCTAAATTTCCCACCCACAGAACCATACAATAATAAATGTTTGTTGTTTTAAGCTGCTAAATTTAGGAGCAATTTATTAAATAGCAAAAGGTAGTAAATAAAGGAGTGTATGTGTGGTGGGGGTGAGCTTATGAGGTAATATGAAGTTCTTTCAGCCAGGCAAAATATATACTTTAAGGCCTTACAGATACAGATAATATTGATTTTGGAGAATCTGTCATGGCCCTGGGTCTGACTTTGGATTTTGGAAGCCCAGAACCTGATTTTCATCATAGCATGAAATAGATACATCATTTAAGGCAGACTTACATGAACCAAATTTATGAAACTGATATGACAAAACTAAACACTAGTTTATTAACTTATAAGTGAACAAAAAACAATCATGCTGACCAAAATACCAGAACATTTATGTCTTTGTGACCAGCACTTTCTCTCTCTAAAGGCAAAATTTAATGTCAAATATGGAAGGGGTTGCTTGATGAACACAGAACAAAGGGAGTTTAATATAGGTTTCAAGTGTTTATTGGCAACAAGCTAAGGCTCGTATTAAGGATAATTTCATCAGTGGAATCAGATAACTTGACAACTGCTATCTACAACTTCCTGCATCTATGTCTGCTCCAGGATGGACTCATCAGTGGGCTTGGAAATTCCCCAAATTTCTTGGCTAAGGCTCTTTCCTTTCCTGGCTGGGCACTGGCCAACTTTTCATGTTGTAACTCTGGTTTTCTAGACTACTATTATGACTAACCCCTCTTTGGAATGAGATTTCTTCTTCTTCCTTCATCTTCTTTCTTTTTTCTTTCTTTCTCCTCCTCCTCCTCCTTCATTCAGCAGCTAGCAAAGTACAGTGGCTCACAATTGTAATCTCAACACTTTGGGAGGCCAAGGCAGAGGGATCACTTGAACGCAGCAGTTTAAGACTAGGCTGGGGAACAAGATGAAACTTTCCTCTACTAAAAATATAAGAATTAGCCAGGTGTAATGGTGCACACCTGTAATCCCAGCTACTTGGGAGGCTGAGGTATAAGAATTATTTGAACCCAGGAGGTGGAGGCTGCAGTGAACTGAGATCTTGCCACTGGACTCCAACCTGGCAACAGAGCAAGACTCTGTCTCCCCCCAACAAAAAAATAAAATTAAAAATTAAAATTAAAAAAAAACAGTGGCTAGATGTGTAGATTTGTTACATGGATATATTGGGCGATGCTGAGGTTTGGGCTTCTATTAATCCCATCACCCAAATAGTGAACATAGTACCCAATAGATACCTTTTTGTCCCTTGTCCATCTCACACCCTCCCCACTCTGGGAATACCCAGTGTCTATCGTTTCCATCTTTATGTCCCTGAGTGCCCATTTACCTCCCTCTTATAAGTGAGAACATTCAGTATTTGGTTTTCTGTGTTAATTCATTGAGGATAATGGCCCCCAGCTGCATCTATGTACCTGAAAAGGACATGATTTCATTCTTTTTATGGCTGTGTAGTAGTCTATGGCATATATGTACATTTCTTTATCCAATCCACCATTTGTAGGCACTTGGTTTGATTCCATGTCTTGGCTATTGTGAAGAATGCTGCAATGAACATATGAGTGCATATGTCTTTTTGGTAGAATAATTTATTTTCCTTAGGGTATATACCCAGTAATGGGATTTCCAGGTCAAATGGTAATTCTATTTTTAGTTATTTTAAATCTCTAAACTACTTTCCACAGGGGCTTAACTCATTTGTATTCCCACCAACACAGCAAAGTGTTTCCTTTTCTTCACAGTTTTGCTAACATTTGTTATTTTTTGACTTTTTAATAACGGGCATTCTGACTGGTGTGAGTATGGTATCTCATTTGGTTTTGATTTGTCTGATGGTTAGTAATGCTGAGCATTTTTTCATATGTTTGTTGGCTGTTTTTATGTGTTCTTTTGAGAAGTGTCTGTTCATGTCCCTTGCCCACTTTTTAATGGTGTTATTTTTTCTTGTTCAATTATGTAAGTTTCTTATGAATTCTGAATATGAATTAGACCTTTGTCAGATGCATAGTTTACAAATATTTTCTCCCATTTTGTAAGATGTCTGTTTACTCTGTTGATAGTTTATTTCACTGTGCAAAAGCTCTTTATTTAGGTCTCAATTGTCAATTTTTGTTTTTGGTGCATTTGCTTTTGAGACTTAATCATAATTTCTATGTCTCTGTGAATGTCCAGAAGAGTATATCCTAGGCTTTCTTCTAGGATTTTTATAGTTTGAGGTCATACATTTAAGTCTTTAACCCATTTGGAGTTAATTTTTGTATGTGGTGAGAGGTAGTGGTCTAGTTTCATTCTTCGGCATATGGTTAGCCAGTTTTTCCAGCACCATTTATTGAATAGATGTTATTTTCCCATTGCTAATTTTTGTAGACTTTGTTGAAGATCAGTTGGTTTTAGATATGCAGCTTTATTTGTTGATTCTCTATTGTGTTCCATTGGTCTATATGTTTCTTTTTTTTTTTTTACCAGCACCATGCTATTTTGTATACTGTAGCCTTGTACTATAGTTTGAAGTCAGGTCATGTCATTCCTCTTGCTTTGCTCTTTTTGCTTAGAATTGCTTTGGCTATTTGGACTTCTCCTTGGTTCCATATGGATTTTAGAATTTTTTTCTAGTTCTGTGAAAAATGACAGTAATTTAATAGGAATGTCATTGAATATGTAAATTGCTTTGGGCAGTATGGACATTTTGGTGACATTGATTCTTCCAATCCACGAGCATGGAATGTTTTTCCATTTGTTTGTGTTACCTATAATTTATTTCAGCTGTGTTTTGTAGCTCTTGTTGTAGGGAGTTCATCTCTTGGTTAGACGCATTCTTAGGTTTTTTTTTTTTTTTTTTTTTTTTTTTGGTGGCTATTGTAAATGGAATTGCGTTCTTGATTTGGTTTTCAACTTGATCATTGTTGGTGTATAGACATGCTATTGATTTTTGCATATTAATTTTGTATCCTGAAACTTTACTCAAGTTGCTTATCAGGCCTAGAAGTCTTTCAGTAGCATACTTAGGGTTTTCTAGGTATAGAAGATTCTTTTTTTGGATGTGTTAATAGATGAATCAAATTATAATTTCCTCTTGCTGGCATCTTTAAAGTCAGTTTTACAAAAATCTTTTTTTTTTTTAATTAGGTGAAGGATGTTAATTAACTCAACTGTGGTAATCATTTCACGTTGCATATGTATATCAAATCATCATGTTGTATATCTTAAATATATACAAATTTTATTTTTCAATCATATCTCAATAAAGTTGGAAAAATTCATTATGATCTATACATTTATCCCCAAACTTTACTTATGCATTATCTCAATTTGATCCTTACACCAACCCATTGAGGTAGGTATATTTCCATCCTATTACCCACGAAGAAGTGAAGGCAGAGATGGGAACCTCTCTCAAAGATTAATAGCTAGTATATTTCAGAAATGATTTTACTGACTCTACCTCACAAATAGATTGAGAGACGGAAAAAAAAAATACCCCTTTCTATCACCATTGCCTCTACCTCTATTGTTTCCAAATTGGAGTAACTATTAGAATTACCTGGAGGATTTGTTAAAGCACAGATTGCTGGGTTCCATGCCCAGAGTTTTAAATTCAGTAAGTCTGGGGGTGGGACCTGAGAATTTGTATTTTAACATGTTCCCTGGTTAAGCTGATGTTGCTAGTCAAGGGCTCACATTTTAAGAACCATTTTTTTGCTTCCAGGTTAGCACCATCTCTCTTTTGGAATATTCCAATAATTTCCTGATTCCCACCCATTTTTCTAAAGTACAATCAGAGTGATCTACCTAATTTTACTTGGAAATATTTATTGGATGCCAGATACTCTATTAGAGGATGTAATAATGAGCAAAACAGACAAGGATCCTGATGTCACAATAACCTAAATCAGCCAGTTTGCCTGGAACACTTTCTTCCCTTGGCTGAACATCATGTAATGATGTTCATGATCTCCTTTCCATGGCTGTAAAACACAGAAGTAAATAATTAAAGTTCCATTCTTGTAATCTGCTGATGAAATGGTTGACGCAGCTCTGTGCTCGTTGATTTTGCTCCATGAAGTTGTTTTGTGAAATAATTTAAACTCCAGCTCATTCTCCATATTAAGATAAGGTCAAAATGGCCTGATGGATGTTGGGTGAGCAGGAATGTGGGAGAAAATTAACTAAGATTCTTTAGGTTTATTCTTCTAGTTTGTAAAACTCTACAAAACCACTCCTTCATCTGTAGAAGCGGGGAGGGCAGCAAGTGTGTCTTGATAATGTCTAGTAAATCCTACCATCTTCCTGTAAAGGTCTGTCTTATTTCTCTGCCCCTACCCATAGGACCAATCCTAGCAAGAGTGAAGGCCAAGTGTTCTGGGCATAGTTAATACAGAAAAATCTTCACCACTACCAGTTACGATTATCTTTGCCTCTCCTCTTTTTCACTCTTAAGGGCTTGAAGTCTACTTTTTTGGGTAGGCAGAAGAGCCAAAATACTTCTCATCTGAAATTTTGGTTGTGCAATTTCTTGTCATTTATAGAATAAATTCTTATTCTAATCAAAGAAGCTAGAGTTAAAATAGAAGGCCCTGTCTTTCTTCACAGCACCTTGAATTCTGTGCTCAAAACATGACCCTGTTCCTCAGGCTGATGAAACAGCTCATGTTCTTCAGGATGGCAAGCCAGAGTATGGGGGCCAAGCTGCAGAGGTTGGTTGATTTTTTTGAGTATTTGATTTGTGTCCAAAGTAAACAGTAAGGCTTTAAACTGGGGAAAGACAAGAACAGGGTATGCATTCTGAGCCATCTTTTTTGGTTGCTGCGTGAAGGACTGGAGGTAACTAGAGGCAGGAAGACTAACGAAAAGGCTGTTGCAGGGATCTCCAGGGATCCTGAAGAGAAAAAATGGGGTCCTAGATTGGAAATATGGGTAGGAGGATGAGAAAGTATATGGATTCCTGAGATATCTGATGGTGCCAGGAATAGTTTTTGGAACTTCATCCAGGGGAACATAGGGAGGAATCAAGGATAGCACTGAGATTTTTGGCTTAGGCAAGAGAGTAGATGCTGAACTCATTCCTTGAGATATCGACAATACTGGAAAGGAAGTCCGGAACTCAGTATGGATATGCTGAATTTGAGGGAGCTTTGGGACACTAATGCAACTGGTATGACTAACATATAGTTAAATAATCACATTACTCTTAAGTGTTAAATCCTTCTATTTTGTCACCATTGCTGACATAACAAATACCAAATTTCGTTTTTGGTATGTTTGTTTCTTTTTCTTTTCTTTCTTTTTTTTGAGACGGAGTTTCACTCTTGTTGCCCAGGCTAGAGTGCAATGGCACAATCTTGGCTCACTGCAACCTCTGCTTCCTAGGTTCAAGCGATTCTCTTGCCCCAGCCTCCCAAGAAGTTGGGATTACAGGCACTGCCATCACATCTGGCTAATTTTTGTATTTTTAGTAGAAACAGGATTTCACCATATTGGCCAAGCTGGTTTCGAACTCATGATCTCAGGTGATCCGCCCAGTTCGGCCTCCCAAAATGCAGGGGTTACAGGTGTAGTCACTGCACCTGGCTCTGTGTTTGTTTCTTAGAGACAAGGTCTCACTATGTTGCCCAGGCTGGTTTCCAACTTATGTGCTCAAGGGATTCTCCTGCCTTGGCCTCCCAAAGTGCTAGGATTATAGGCATGCCCCGCCATGCCCAGTCATTTTCCATATTTCTTAACAAGACTTACAATTTACCTTTTTTAGCTTTACTTCTCCCACCTATCCATATCCACAGTTGCCCAGCCCAAATTCATTTGGGTTCCTCAAAGGCTTAATGCGTTCTGTAGTCTCAAGGACCTTGGGCCAGCAGTTCTGTCAGAAACTATTAGATTCTTCTTTCTGTGCATTCAACAAAGAATTAGTAAAATTAGCTGGGAGTGATGGTGCGAGACTGTAGTCTTAGCTACTCAGAAGGCTGAGGTGAGAGGATTGCCTGAGCTCAGGAGTTGGAGGCTGCGGAGTCATGATCAGGCCACTGCACTCCAGCCTGGGCAACAGAGGAAGACCTTGTCTCAAAAAAACAAAACAAAAGAAAAACAAAGATTTAGTTAAGGCGCAGGTCGGTTCTAGGTGCTAGGATAAAACGGTGAGCAAAAAGACTTTGTCCCTTCCATTGCCTCATTACACTATAATGGCAGATTTAAATACTAATCTAATAATTACACAAGAAAGAAAGAATTGCAAATGAGATCAGAGCTGCCCATCAAGGCACCTAGTGGGAATGAGGGCCTACAATGATTTTTGCATAGCGAAAGCTTGCCTGAGAAGACAGTTGATTCAGAGGTGGGGAGGAAAGAGGTTTCTAGGCTGGGAGAACACCCCTGTGGGAGAGGTGTAACTTGGCGCATTATGGATAACTAGAGAAATGTGCACTTTTCCTAAAACATCAGGAAAGGAGTTGGGAAGAGACTTACTCATTTTGTCCCATAGCAGCCGCCATCCGGTGGAAGGTAGCTGCAACCGCATCGCACTGATTACCGGGAGTTGTAGTGTTGACGTGAGCTAGCTGACATGGCGTCCTGCATTGCAGCGCGGCAAGGGGCTGCAATGGGCCTAGGCCGGAGTTTCCAAGCCGCCAGGACGCTGCTTCCCGCGCAAACCTCTATCGCCTGCAGTAAGTGGAGGGGGACTTGCGAGCTCTGGGGCGTTAGGGGCCTAGGGTCAGGATGGGGGAGGCGAGCCTGGAAATCAGAGGCAACCCCGGTGTTGAGGGAGATTGCGGGGGTCTGCAGGATCTCAGGGCGGGCACAAAAGCCCTGACCTCCGTCGTCCTCTCTCCCAGGGTTTCACGCGGGGTACGTCCGGCAACAGAGCACTGGGCCTTCCGAGCCCGGCGCCTTCCAGCCGCCGCCGAAACCAGTCTTTGAGGATAAGCACCGCCTCGCGCAACAGGAACGCGGGTGAGGCTCTGCCCTGGCGCCAGGCCGGCAACTGGGGTCGATGCGCGCGTGAGCGCATTCACGTTGGACGTCCCAGCTCTAAGGTGGGGAGTGCACCTCCCCCTGCACGTGGGGATGTGTAGCCTTCCTGAGCCTGCGTTTGTAAAGCGCACCTCTCTGTTCTGTCTTCCTCATGTCTCCCCAAACCAGCATTGAACTTCTTTGCAGTTTTATTGAGTCAGAACTTCAAGTACGGATTCCCCGTATTTTAAGCACTTTCCTCTGTGGTATTTGTCCTATATCAGAATTTTTCTCTGAGGTACATCTTATTTGTACTGGTTTACGTTCACGAGCCGTTTTTTTCTTTCAAAAGACCCTTAACCCTGGATAGGAATCGATTGGCCAACTTAAAAAATGTGTTATGGTTTAGGTTGGAAGTTTTGGCAGATATGGCATAGTAAAAATTGCCACTGAATCGTGTCTGAAACTTACTTATCAAAACTGTGTGAATAAAAACTTAAATGAGGTGGTAATCTTGAAGGTACATGTAAATTTGAAGGAACATGTAAATTTGAAGGACTTAAGACCTGAAAAGAGAGCTGTGTAACAATATTTTTTAAAAGCCAGATTTCAGAGGAAAAACCTGATGTGATTGTAGACTTCTTGAAAGGGTTGTAGGTTGTTGATTGGATTACTTCTGGAATTTTTTTTTTCTTTTCTTTTTTTTTAATTTCGAGAGTCTTGCTCAGTCACCCAGGCTGGAATACAATGGTGATCTTAGCTCACTGCAGCCTCAAACTCATGGGCTTCAGTGATCCTCTAGTCTCAGCCTCCTGAATAGCTGGAACTACAGGCACCACACCTGGCTTTTGTTGTTGTTTAACGTTTAAAATATTCCACGGATTTAAATAGAAGTAAACTTGGAGTTAGAGAACCTAGAAATTCAGAAAATATTTTCTAATTAAAACTTTTTTTTGAAGGTAAAACTAGAATCTCTCTCTCTCTTTTTTTTGTTTTGAGACAGAGTTTTGCTCTTGTTGCCCAGGCTGGAGTGCCGCTTCCCGATTCAAGCCATTCTCTTGCCTCAGCCTCTCAAGTAGCTGGGATTACAGGCATGCACCACCGCGCCCAGCTAATTTTTGTATTTTTAGTAGAGACGGGGTTTCGTCATCATGGCCAGGCTAGTCTCGAACTGCTGACCACCCATGGAATATCTCTCATAAAGGGTGATATTTAATAGAATTCACTCAAACAGGAATGTAAATTATATGCTCTGGAAAACAATTTGACAGAATTTAGGAAGTTTAAGTTGTGTGTATCTTCTCAGAAGGCACACAGCCTAAAGAAACTCTAACATGTATGTACAAGGAGACAAGTACAAGAATGAATGTAACAATATTTTTTCTAACAAAAATTCAGAGGCAGCCTAGATATCCATCAGTAGGTGAATAGGCAGATACATTCATATGACAGAATATTGTACAGCAGCAGTGAAAAATGAACTAGAGCTAACTTTTAAACATGGATGATTTTATAAATATGTGTGTAAAAAAAACCCTTTAGAATCATTAATGTAGTAGGGTGAAATTTTTATGAAGTTTAAAACTATAGGCCGGGTGTGTTGGCTCTCAGCACTTTGGGAAGTCAAGGAGGGCAGATCATGAAGTCAGGAGTTTGAGACCAGCTTGGCCAACATGGTGAAACCCCTATCTCTACTAAAAATAAAAAAAAATAAATAAATAAAAAGCCAGTGTTGGTGGCATGTGCCTGTAATCCCAGTTACTCGGGAGGCTGAGGCAGGAGAATTGCTTGAACCCGGGATGTGGAGGTTGCAGTGAGCTGAGATCACTCCACTGCTCTCCAGCCTGGGTGACAGAGCAAGACTCCATCTCAGAAAAAAACAAAAAACTATACTAAACAATATATGTTGACATACATGCATATGTAAAGTAAAAAAAAATGTAAGGGGGCATTCTGAAACTTTTCGGAACAGTCAAACCTAACTTTACCACTAGTGGTACCAGCTGATATTATGTGTCTCCTGATGTGACAGAATAAGTTGTTCACATCATCATCTCTGTAATATTCTAAAATTATTTAACCTTAGTCTAGGCATGTGGAAACAATCCAGAATCCAGGAATAAGATAGTAGGCCTTGACTGTTCAAAACATTTAATGTTATAAAAGTATCAAGATGGGGAAAAGTCCTAGTTTAAGAGACTAACAACCAAATATGATCTGTGAAGCTTGATTGTATTTTGAATTGGGCAATGAATAGATGTCAGGTATCAGATACCTTCCCAGGTTAATGACATGTATTTGAGTATGCACTCTGTATTAGATCAAGCTTGTCTAACCTGTAGCCCATCATGAAGCAGACAGCTTTAAATGTGGCCCAACACAAATTTGTCAACTTTCTTAAGACATTTTGAGATTTTTTTTTGCCTTTTTTTTTTTTTGGCTCACCAATCATTCTTAGTTTATTTTATGTGTGGCTCAAGATAATTCTGCCAGCATGTCTCAGGGAAGCCTAAAGATTGGAAACCTTTGTATTGGATTATGTTTTCAAATTAATGCTAACTTTTATAGGTGTCATAAGGGTATCACAATAATATAGGAGCCAGTCCTTATTCTTAGAATAAGCCTTCTAAATTATTGAAGAATGAAATGCCTTGCTTTTCCATTTTTTTTGAGACAGAGCCTTGCTTTGTCACCCCGGCTGGAGTGCAGTGGCATGATCTTGGCTCTGTAACCTCCCACTCCTGGACCCCTCCCTACTCAGCGTCCCAAGCAGCTGGGACTACAAGTACCCACCACCATGCCTGGCATTTTTTATTTATTTATTTTTTTAGAACGAGGCCTCACTATATTGCCCAGGCTGGTCTGGAACTCATGGGCTCAAATGGTCCACCCTCCTCAGCCTCCCAAGTGTTGGGATAATAGATGTAAGCCACCACACCTGGCTGACATTTTCAAATGGTTCAGAAAAAAATAATATGTATACTTAAAGCAAATATAGCAAAATTTGAGCAGTTGGTAAAAGTAAATGAAGGATTTACAGGTGTTCATTGTATTACTATTTTTGGTAGCTTTTACAATTTTCAAAGTAGAAAATTGAAGAAAATTCATGGGGATAATCACCAAATTTAGGATAGTTAATTATAGGGAGTAGGAAGGAATACACAGGGGCTTCCACAATATTGATAATTTATTTCTTGAGGTGGGTGGTAGAGACATGAATATTCATTGTACTGTCATTTATATTTTTTATGTAGATTAAATATTTCATGAGTTTAAAATTAGTTATAGAAGCAAAAAGGAAGATTATTATTATTATTTTTTGAGCAAAAGGATTTCACCTTTGTAAGACTCACACAGTTTTTATATAGCTTCATTTCTGCAATCACAACAATCCTGAGACAAACAGGCAGGGTCTAATCATTGTTTTTACAGAGGGAGAACCAGGAACTCAAGGAAATCAAAATGGGGACATTAACGGGATTTCTTTCATTTCTTAAGTAAATTTCATTTACTTAAATTTATAGAAATTTAAGTAAATAAGAATTTATGGTAAATTTTTTATTCTAAAACAAATACCTCACCTTGGTCAAAAATGGGACATTACTCAAGGTTCCCTACTAGGCCAGAGGAGAAAAGGAAGGGCTTATCTCCTACAGAGGCAGAAACAAGGCAGACTAGGACCCAGCAGTCACCTAAGGGTCTCCAGTTAGGAGAGTGTGAAATGCAAGGATGTGGGACTGGCCTAAGGTATAGGAGGAGCAGGGGAAAAACAAGAATTATTAAACGTGGTCAAGGAGCAAAGAGCACTATGAAGCCTCAGGATTTCTTCAAGGGATACTGCTGCGCCAGGTCTAGAGGGCAGAAAGATACAACCATGAGACAACAGGACTACCAAGCTGATGGGGTTACGTAGCCTCTGGACAGCACCTTACGATAGGCAGTAAGGAAGCAAACTAGAAAGGCTGCAATGCTAGAGGTTCAGAGACAGCCAATAGAGAGTAGAAGGGCCTCTGCTGCTCTGGGAAGACTCTTTCAGGGTAAATAAGCTCTTACCATGCCTAAGAGAAAGGGAGAGGGAGGCAAGGATGTGTCATGGCCTTAACTTTCTAGAGGTTCATATTTATTGGCATTTGACCTAGAGTCCTTGCCATGGGCAAGGCGCAGCCCTGGGCCATGGATAGGAAAATCAGCATTGTACTTTCTCCTCAATTCCATCTGTTAATCCACCAGGCCAAATCCCTCCCACCCTCACCTGTCATCCAAAGAAGATAAAATGGTTCAGGGACATGATGTGCTGAAGCTGTGTCTCTGGATTTAGAGATCACTCCTCGACTTTTCACTTCCACATGATTCCTTGGGGCAGGCAACCAGTGAATGACACCGCATATACACCTGGCTTAAAGTTACTGTCTCGCTGCCACTTGGAGACCTAGCTGTCTTCTGGAGTCATCATTGCAATGATTCCATCAAAGGAAGAGCTATTGTGGTCATATACCATCTCTCGGTTACTCTTCATCTGTACATTGGCATCACAGTTGTCACAACCATCATATTCAAACTGGTCTATAGACTTGACCAGCAAACACAGCAGACAAGCCCATAGATGCCACAAGTTCTTCGGCACTGTCTCCAGGGCCATCTTCTTTGATCAAGAAGATCATTTTAAAAGTCCATTTATAATACTGATTTATATGTTTATGTATTTTCTGACATAATTTACTATAGCATGTATAGCTCAGTGTGAGGCTTGTAGTTATGGTTGTAGGCTTTGGAGATTGACAGACATGCTTACATTTAAATCTTCACAGATTTATAGCTATTATGGTAATGGGTTAGTTATTCACCTTTTTTAAGCCTCAGTTTCTTGCTCTGTAAAAAGGAGATGACACCAAACCCACATGGTTGCTAGAAGGATTAATTTATGCAATAGACATTTCATAAAGCTTTTAACAAAATACCAGGTCAGTACTCAGGAATTGTTAGCTATTTTCATGAGCATTAACAATTTTAGAAATAAGATTGACTTTTATTTAGACAATGAAGAATAAAACATGTCAATATCATATTCTTTAATTTCTTTGAAAAGCAACAATTTTTCTTCTAGCAGCCTTTTAAGTTTACTTTTAATTAATTAATTTATTTATATTTTTCACAGGTTCTTGAGTCCTGAATTCATTCCTCGAAGGGGAAGAACACATCCTCTGAAATTTCAAATAGAAAGAAAAGATATGTTAGAAAGGAGAAAAGTACTCCACATTCCAGAGTTCTATGTTGGTCAGTAAGAGCTGTATACTTTTATTATTAGTGATTGGATGGTTAGTTTCTTTGCATAAAGAAGATTGTTTTTTACATACCTGGGTTATGCCATATGAGGTATTTATTCCTACATTAAAAGATTTAGGCAGTTAAGAAGTTATCTAGAAATGCTGTTTGTTTGTTTGTTTCTGCATCATATATAAAGTTTACTTTTCAGCTGGGTGTGCTGAAAAAAAGTTCACTTCTCTTTTGAACTTGTAGGAAGTATTCTTCGTGTTACTACATCCGACCCATATGCCAATGGAAAAATCAGCCAGTTTCTGGGGATTTGCATCCAGCGATCAGGAAAAGGACTTGGAGCTACTTTTATCCTTAGGAATATTATTGAAGGACAAGGTAAGTTTTATTTCATCATTTTCAGTGTCTAGAAAATGTTATCTCAGGATTTCTTTTTGTTTCTGCATCCTGGGATAAAAAATCTGAAACTTGAAAGTAAAAGGGGACTCTGAGGGAAGAGGTGGAGCCTGTGGCTTTAAAATGGATTGAGATTTGAGGTTAATGATTAAATATGGTTGATGATCTTCTTTCTCTTGAAGGCTTCCTATATTATTGGGACAACAGTCATTAGAAGTAGACTTTGCAAACCATGGTAACATCAAAGCGGAGAAATAAATGACTATAAAGCAGTATGGGGATATTCCTTTTAGGAGTAAATAACCCATGAGTACTTTAAGACAAACATTAATATCCTCATGAATTACTTGCTCCTAAAATGAACACCCACATTTTACTTTATGTTATGACACAAAACAAAATCATCACTGTTTTATATGATTTGGGAGGAATTTTAAAAAGGCAAAATTGTGTTTGTATACTATTCCTAATAGGCAGAGGAACAAGTAGTAAAACTGGCAAGATTATGAATTAAAATGGCAGGTACAGTTAAGTTTATAAAGTTGTATGCTTCATGATTTCCAACAACAAAGTATTCTTATTTTCAAAGATCGTGAGAGCAGTTGCTGTCTTGCTTATTCTGTAATGACCTAGTGGGCTGTGCATGTAGGCATTCAGCAGGACTTGATTGATCACAGAAATTTGTGCCTTAAATCAGGTCAAATACTTGGAGAGGCCTTGTAATAGAAGTAAATGAGCATAGGAGTGAGTCATTTGGTTTTCTTTAAGCATTAAGATGTTAATAGTTTCTACTCTGCATGGTTCTAGTCAGTCAGCTGTGAGATACTGTACTTGAAGTACTGGACACAGAATACTCAAAAAGGATTAGCTCCCTTTTTCCATTCTCTATAATATGTCTGACTATTGTAACCCGCTTCAAAATCACTGCTTCCTGCATTAGTGTTTCCTTCTTGTCCAGTGGCTTTGTATACCATCTGTATAATGATAACTTCCAAATTTATAACTCCAGGACTGACCCTTTTCAAGTTCCTGATTTGCATATGCAACTACTTGATCAATACTCTATTGAGATGTCTTATCAGCATAGTTTGAAAACAGAACCCTTTATTTTCCCTTGCAGGGTGTTCCACTCACAGTCTTTTCTATTTCCATAAATGGTACCACTGCCTACCCACTTATTTTCACACACGCAGTCAATCAAGTTTTCTTGGCACAGTCTCCAAAAACTATATTGCGATTTTGTCTGTTCTTCCCTCTCCATTGCTGTCACCCTCATCCATGTCACCATCGTCTGCCTGCATTTGTGCAGTCTCTCTGGTTTACATTTCTGGTGTCTTACTCTGTTTGTGCTGTTGTGACAAATTGCTACAGACTGGGTAATTTAGAAAGAACAGAAATTTTCTCTCACAGTTCTGGAGGTTGGGAAATCTAAGATCAAGGTGCAGGCAGGTTTGGTATTTCATAAGGCCTCCTTCCCTGCTTCTGAGATGGTGCCTTGTTGCTTGTGCTCTGGAAGGGCCAAGCACTGTGCCCTCACATCTGAAAGGTGGAAGGGCAATAGGCAAAACTAGTTCTCTCCAGCCCTTTAAGCAACTAATCCTTAATCAAAGGAGCTTCTAACCAAAGTTGGAACTTAAAAATTTACTTACCCTTTTGCATCATAAATCTTATACTCTTAACATGGAAGACTGATTTTTCTTCAAGTAATTGGGAGATAAAAACATGACATAGGGAAGAATTCAAACTTTTTCTGAAGTTACTACTATGAGAATTGAAAAGATATGTGACAACATATTTATAAAAGCCATTTTGTGTTTTTTAGACTATCATTCCAATTCAGACTTTCTCACTTTATATTTAAATGGATTTTAGCTTATTTCTATTTCTTTCAGTAATCTTTTTCTTAAAAATTTCAAATTAATGGCACATTTCCTACATGTAAAACTTTGTGCTAATTCCTTTATGAAATGCTTTTACTGTAGTATGAGACATGTATAGGAATGTGGACTTAGATTGTAAGAATATGTTTTCATTTCTATTTAGGTGTTGAGATCTGCTTTGAACTTTATAATCCTCGAATCCAGGAGATTCAAGTGGTTAAATTAGAGAAACGGCTGGATGATAGCTTGCTATATTTACGAGATGCCCTTCCTGAATATAGCACTTTTGATGTGAATATGAAGCCAGTACCACAAGAGCCTACCCAAGTAATTCCTGTTAATATGGTACGTGTTATACATTTGAAACTAGAAGTTCAAGTTTAAAATAAGAAAGAATCATCTTAATGAAAACTTCAGAAGAATTTTTGCTTATGCCTATCAGCCTAATTATTTTTTTTCTTTTCTTTTGTTTAAATCTTCCTTAGCTGAAAGTGAAAATGAAGCCTAAGCCCTGGTCTAAACGCTGGGAACGCCCAAATTTTAATATTAAAGGAATCAGATTTGATCTTTGTTTAACTGAAAAGCAAATGAAAGAAGCTCAGAAGTGGAGTCAGCCGTGGCTTGAATTTGATATGATGAGGGAATATGATACTACAAAAATTGAAGCTGCAATATGGGAAGAAATTAAAGCATCGCAAAGGTCTTGATTCTGAGAATGAATTTGGTTAGTTGCAGAAGATATATTGGCTCTAAGAGGATATATTTTGAGACCAATTTAATTTCATTTATAAGAACATAGTAATTATGTGAACTAAGCTTTCATTGTTTTACTAATACTTTTTTCTAAAATAAAACTTGTACACCAGTTTATTACTCTAAAAAGAGAATTACACATGCCAAATGGTCCCATGTCCATTTGCTTATTGGAGGCAAAGCTACAATAGAAGTCAGAGCATCACCAGAATGTTCTTTAATGAGCATGTAATCTGAGCAAGGGGAATAGATGGCGTGATTTTTTGTAAATTGTGAAAAGTTTATAAACACAACAATGTATGATTTACAGAATAATAAAATAAACATTCATGTACCCACTATCAGGTTAAGAAATAGAACATTTAGTAATATCTAAGGTTAAGAAATAAAACATTTAAAAAGATCTAAGAAGACTCCTCCTGTATGTCTGCAATTGTACCCTTCTCTTTTTTAAATGTAAGTATCTTGACTTGTTAATCATTCCCTTGCATTTCTTTTAGTTTACTTCTGACATATCTATTCTTCAACAATATATTTAATTTTGAAAAACCTGTTAGCCAGTATAAAGGGGCAGTATTGCTATTATTGCATGAAGGCTTCAAGGAAAACATTACAATCTTTGGGTCACAGTCTGGCTTCAGCTCCCCCTGAGAGTTTACAAAAGCCAATTTTGAGCGTGTTCATAGCTAAGGTTGTGAGTGAGTTCTGCTAAACAGAAGGCTCATGACAGGGTATCTGGCAGGATTATAGCATGGACTGGGTAACTGAATGTGACAGAAATGTGGTGAAAGGAAGTATATATTTTTATGCTTACAGCATGATGAATCAAACTCTATTTTAGGATTAGGTCAAAACAGTACCTTTGGGATGATGTGAGTGTTGTTGCTGATCCATGCAGCATAGATTGGAAAGCTGGGATATAATCAAACATGCTAAAGAAAAGCATATAATTTGGTCCATATTCACCTGGGCATACTGTTGCTCAAGTTAAAAAGTACAGTAGTATCCTAAATCTTGCAGGCAACTCTTAACCTGTCCGTTGAGTTACCTTCAGATCTGCCCTCTGGTTCCTAGCTATCTTAGGACTAACTTCTTTCCTGTGCTCAGCTGCTTTCTAGATTCCATGTTTTCCATTTTATTGAGTACTAACTTGTTTTGTTAGAGCACATCCTTTGGTAGCTTCTAGAGGAAGTTTGTGTGGAGGTAAAGTTTTTGAGACCTTGCATGTCTTTCGTGTTTGATTGATACTTTATACATTTAGGTGGGAAATACTTTTCCTTCAGAACTTTAAAAATATTGTTGCTCCATTTTCTTAATTTCCATTGTTGTATTGAGAAATCCAAAGCCATTTTGATTTCTGTTTCTCATATACATTTCATGATGATGTGCCTTGGTGTGGGTCTCTATTTATCCATTTTATTGGGCTTTAGGTGAATCTTTCCAAGGTAGTAACTCATTTCTGTCGGATCTGGGAAATGTTTAGCATTGGTTGATGATTTATTCTCTGCTGCTTTGTTCTCAGAACTGTTACTTGGATGTTGGATATCCAGCACTGAGTATCTGTTTTCTTACCTCCCTCCCCAACCCCAATCTCTTGTTTTTTAGCTCTTTAGCTCAATCTTCCAACTCTTTGCTATTTTTAAATCTTAAGAACCCTTCTTGCTTTGTGAAAGTTTCTTTTCTTGTAACCAAAAAGCCTTTATCTATGGGTTTGTTCATAGATAAGGTGATTCATTATAGTGTTTGTATTTTTTTCATTTAAAATAGTTTGCACGTCTGTTTCCTCCAAATTTCTTTCTGTATTTATTTTTGTTGTCTATATTTCAGGCTTTTCCAGGATATCTGGTAATCCTTGGCTGTCTTCTTATGGTTGAATGAAGGGACTAAAAAACTTGGAAAGCCTTGGACTTGTGGGAAGGGGTTGTCTTTAGGGTTATCTGAATGGGCTTTTTTGGGAGTCCCCTCCTCCATATGAACGTTTTGGTTTGGTCAGATCCTCTAGAATAGAGGCTTCCAATCTCCTTGGAGCAGTCTGTCCAGGGAGATTGTCTAGGGGTCTGTCAGCAGCTTTCAGCTGCTTCCTTCATCTTTTTCACTAATGATTATATAGTCATCTAACTACTGTCAACAAGTGATAGATAACCTATTCTTCACTTGTTTAGATTATTTGTTGAGATAACCTCTAAAAAGAACCTCTCAAAAGATTAACAAAAGCCTGTATCTTATACTTTTCTTCTCTATCTTGTTAGAAGATAGCTATTAAAACCTGTTCTTTTACTGCCTTGATAAACACATGTCAACCTTGGTAGAATGGTAGATGGGTATATTTCAGACTGGAGTACAGTGGCACAATCATAGCTAGGAAGGTTTCTCTGCTCAACTTAAAAATATAAAGGAAATATCCAACATATCTTTAGTTAAAAATCCAAAAGTCAGAGGATAATTTCAAAATGCATATTTTAATAGAAAAAATTATAATTTTCATATGCAATAAAGTATCTGCTACTTACGTAAAAAAACCCAAAACTTTATGTACACATACAAACACATAACATTTTTGTAAATAGAAGAGGTCTCAAAAGATAACATTAAAATGAAAACAGCAGTTACCTCTGGGGACAACAGTTGTGCAGAAATGCTAACTGCTTTTCAACAATGGTTTGAATTTTCTAGATGAGATTCTATTCTTGTATAATTTGTGTAGCTAATATAAACATTAAAAAATTCTTTAGTGAATCACAAGTACTCACTGCAATAAACATAACACACCCAACTCCTAAAATAAATTATACTCAGTTTTGAAGGCAGGGGGTAACATAAAAGTCGGCTATATATTCAAATCCTACAATATAATCAATTTTTTCCAATTATCTTTTGGGCAACAATTTGCAAAATATATTTATGGTTTCCATTAAGTTACTTAATAAGTAGACTTAGAAAAATTACTAGTAAACTAACATTTTAGAAAATTTTCTTAATTTCTTTTGATTAAATTATCCTGCCTCAGTCTTATTAGACAAATATTTTATCAAAAAAGGAATCACATGTTCTGAGTATTTAAAATACCTGTTTCCTTCTTAGTCCTACCACCAGTGACAAAAAAAAAACCAAAGTAGTAACTTGCTAACAAGTAATGACTTAATGCAACAAAAAACATCAACAAAATTAAAAGGCCAAATATGGTGGCTCAAGCCTGTAATCCCAGCACTTTGGGAGGTCAAGGTGGGTAGACTGCTTGAGATCAGGAGTTTGCCTGGGCAACGTTTCGAAACACCTTCTCCACAAAAAGATACAAAAATCATCTGGGCACGGTGGTACATGCCTGTAGTCCCAGCTGCTTGAAAGGCTGAGGTGGGAGGATTGCTTAAGCCCGGCAGAGGTTGCTGTGAGCTGAGAAAGTGCCACTATACTCCAGCCTTCGTGACAGAGCCAGACCCTGTCTCAAAAAATAAAAGACAAAAGAAAAATGGCAAATAAGGAAAACTGCCACATAGCATGGGCAAAAGATCAATATCTTTAGAAATATAAAGGTCTTAAAATCCACAAGAAGAAGATGGATATTTCAAAAATAATTACAAATGGACAAAACCTGTATGTTCACTCTCTAATAGCCAAAACAAAATAAACTATTAAAATAAGATTATTTTTACCTATCAAATTTTCAATGCATTTTAAAAAATGATAATACCTACTGCTGGTAGGGATTCATTGGCACTCACACTTGTGTTGGTACATTAAATTGGTACAGATTTCTAAAGCACAGTTTGATAATCAGCAAATGCCTTACTCATTTATACTCTGCAAATAATTTACTCCAACTGAGCTTTTCATATTAATTTATTTTTAAATAAAGGTAGTTAAAGATAACTAAAAGATGTTATTATGGTTCACCTAAGCTATGGCAAAGTTACTCCAGTTCCCCTTTTAAGAAAATTGAAAGACCTGCCAAAAAAATCAAAGGGAAACACGTTGACCTCTTAATGCTCCAGTGCATTTAATTTCTTAGAACAGCACAGAATCATGGCAGCTTTTCGTGATGCCAGAAGGTAGAGCATGGGGAGAATGTAGAGGTAGAGTCTTACTTTTTTGCAAATCCTACCTTTTATTACAGGGAATAAAGAAGAGGCACCAGCTTCTTCTCAGCAAAGGAATTGAGTGTAACTATATTAAAATTTTAGCATTTTCCTATAAAATATATTCAATCTTCTTTAATTAGTGATTTAAGGTGGTCTAGGTGATGCTCTCCTATGAAGGATTCTGCTTGATTTAAAGCTTTTATTTTCACCAAAATAAGAATTATTTCTTCAACTTCATCCCTGAAAAAAAAAAAACACAAAAACAAATTTCTCCCTTTAAAAATGCAATGTATGAGGGAACAGTGGTCAATTCAGAACCTAATCATCTGTTGTTAATCTAAAATAAAAGCTTTACCTTAAGCCAATATCTAAAAGTAGCATAAAATACAGAGAGATGCTGCCATCTCCAATTAATTATAAAGTCCAAATATAGACCATTAGTGGATGTATTCTGGCAAATTCCAATGTGAATTACTGTAAAAAGTAGAAGACCACAGAGTAAGTCTATCATCAGAAATTTTAGTAGTGCTGTATTGCTATCAGCTTTTATGAGACATTGTGGTGGGAGCAATGGTGGGAGTGTATTCACACATCAAGACATTAGCAAATAATACAAATCTGAGCCTTTTTTTTTCTTTCTTGTTTTTTTGAAGAGACTTAGTCTTGCTCTGTTGGCCAGACTGGAGTACAGTGGCACAATCATAGCTCATTGCAGCCTCAACCTCCCAGGCTTAAGCAATCTTCCCACCTCTGCATCCTCAGTAGCTAGGACTCAGGCATGTGCCACTATGCCTGGCTAATTTTTAAATTTTTTGTTCTACAGACAGGGTCTTGTTATGTTTCCCAGACTGTTCCCAAACTCCTGGGTTCAAGTGATCCTCCTACCTCAGCCTCCCAAAGTGCTGACATTACAGATGTGAGCCACTGTGGCCAGCCAAATCTGGGCTTAATAATTGTTTTGAAGAGGTAGTTAATGGGAATATCACTGTGTTTAAGCCCCTGAACATCTGGTGCTGTGAATGAAACGTTCAGAACAGATAGCTAGCTACTGCTGGATAAATACCAAGCTGTAGACCTGTACTTAACAACTGTTGAGTCTTTAAAAATGGTCAGGAAAATTAAAAGCACATTTAAAAAGTGCTTAATAAAAGGTTCTTGATTTATAGTTTTAATTCTATATTCCCCTGTGCTATAGTTTTTTGAATGTGCTTAATATGGGAGAAATTTACGTTTTAAAATATGAATATACATAAGCCATCCCAAAGGTCACCATAAAAATATCTACTAACCCTACAGTATCACAAAGTCTCAACAAATTTTTTAAAGTATAGTAAAAATATAAATCTTTCTAAAAATTGCAGAGAGCATACAGAATACTTGAACTATGTTTATAGAGGTGAAAATAAAATATGCATTACCTGAATTCACTTCTAGATAATTTATGTGCAGACTGCAACAAAAACTGAATGAAGTTTTCTAGCTGTGGAATAGATGTCTTCATGGCAGAATTTTCAAACCAGTTTTCTGGTAGACATGCTGCCACCTGTTAATCAAAACACATGGCTGGTTTACAATGACAGTTATCTAAGAACTCTTGCTAACATAATCTCATAGTGATACTGCAAGCTGAGTATCATTCTCCCCATTTTATAGTTTATGGTTAAATAAAAATTTGTAAAAATTTCCCTTTGTGTCAAAGGCTATGTTTTGAAAATTCATTCTTTAATGGTAAGAACTTAAAATACACTACTGTCTATGAACATTCCCTAGTAGTGCTAGTAATTCTATACTCTTGTATTTTGAGTCATGAAATCTGTACAAAACATAATTTACAACTAAAACCCAGAAATGTCTAGACACAAAATGTTTGGTCAATACAACTCTAAAATACATAAATTCACTATTATTTTATAAAGAAATTGGGTGGCCTAGCATATGATCTGTATAAATTAAGAGTTAAGGAATCAAATGGAAGATATACAGAATGAAAGAAATTAATTATGGTTATCTTCTATCAGTTTACAACATTGCTTTAAGTGTAAAATGGCAAAATGAATCAATGTAGGTTCATTCAATTTTTCTTTTGGCAATAGAAATTACATTTTATCAATGTCATCCTAAGAGTAATTTAAGATTTTGAGAAAAGTTTTGAAAGAATGTTAGAAAGATTTTAAAAGAAAAAAAAACTTCCTCATAGCAGAAACAAGAGAAAAAAAGGGAGAGAAAAGGGGAGAAAGGAAAAACTCATTGTTCCCTGAGAGAACAAGGTCTGGCTGCCTGTTCTTGAGGTCCAAAAACAAGATGCAGACAATGGGGAAAGAAGGAGGTTTATTTCTGCAACCAGTTACAGGGAGGTCAGAGTAACTCACCAGACCAATTCAAAGTTATAAGCTTTTTTCTAGTGCTTGTATATATTTAAAGCTCCATGCTACATGTGGGATTGTACCTGTAAGTGGTAGTGTTTCATTCGATCTCTGTCTAATCTTTAAAGGGATTAAGGTCTGGAAAGCTTTCTCTAGTCTTGGAAAGTTTCTTAATACAGAACGAGGTGTATGTGTAAGAATGCTTTTATTATTCTATCAGACTTTAGGGCCTGAGAAAACCCAGGTGGGGTCTAATGGGTTGGTTTTTGCATTCCAGTTCTTGTACTCGGGTACCAGTTTCTCCAGTTTTTTAATGTTAGCTTATGCATTCATAAAATTATAGTAATGGGTTTGTGGAAACCGACTGTTCTGTTTGCTAATGGAAACATGGCCTGCCACAATATCACACTATTCAAAGAAATTCCTAGACAATCACACAGATTATGCTACAGTTGGTAACAACAAGACCAATATTTATAGAAAATAGAGAGTTGGGTAAAAAATTAACATGCACCCTATATTTTATATAACATACTAAATAAAAGTTCTAGAATGTGCTCTTTCTAAGGTTGGTCAGCATTTAAAATATGGTTGAGGAAAAAGACTTATTCTATTCCTTAATCACCTGTTTCAACTATTCAGGAAAAATACAGACACACTGACTGCCTAAGGCAGAAGGTCCTACAAGTTTTGTTATACAAACTATCTCTTTTTAAAAGTTTTAAAACCAGCCTTTACTAGCTTGGAATTCAATGCCAATTGCACTTGTTTTCCTCTTGTTTTGTATCACAAGTCTCAATAAAATTCTCATTTAACCATGTAACTTTTCCATTAGTGATCCCAGCACTAAAAATCTATTTTCTTGGCCTGGTTTTCTAACCATTTGCTGTGGAGAGAATGCTGTGTAAAATATATTTCTTCTTCTCCACTTTGTAATAGACCCTATGGTCAGAGGGGACTAAACTAAACCTGAACAACATAACATGGATGATTATTTAAAATTTTAATATGTAATGCTTAAAACTGTATGATATAAAAACTATAGCCAGAACAATCATGGTTGGCTAATAATTGATACATAGTTTTATGGCAGGCTAGATTTCCATTAGCAACTAGAAGAATCAGTTTTCACTAACCCTTTTCTATAATTTTGATGAATGTGTAAGTTAAACATTAAAGAACTGGAGAAATTGGTACCTGAGTACAAGGGCTGGCTGGAATGCAAAAACAAACCCATTGAGACCCCACCTGGGTTTTCCCAGACCTTAAAGTCTGATCAAATAATAAAAGTGTTCTTACACATACTACTCATACCAGGGCCCACTTAAGATTAAAAAACTTTCCAATACTCTAGAGAAAGCTTTCCATACCCCAGACCCTAGTTAAAGATTAGGTATATACTGAATGCGACACTCTCAATTGTAGGTGCACTCTCATAAGTAGCATGGAGCTTAGAATGCATACAAGTGCTGAAAAACACAAACTTGTAACTTTCAGTTGGTCTGGTGAGTTACTAAAACCTTTTCTCTGTAACTGTTTGCAGATAGAAGCTCTCTTCTTTCCCAATCTGTCTGCATCTTGCTATTGGACTGTGAGAACAAGCAGCTGTACCCTAATCTACCTGGGAACAGTTTTGTGTGTGTGTGTATGTGTTTAAATCATATTATTAAATAAGTATTTCCCCATATTCTTAAAAATTCTTCAAAAATGTAACTTTTGTGAATCCAAAAGTATCTAAGACAGGTCCTGAGATTTATTTTCCTTTCACATTTTTATCTTATAAGAAGACCATCATGTTTTTAGGGATATTTAGGTGTTTCCAACTATTTTCTATTATAATAATGCTATAACAATATTCTTCATACTTAAAATCTATATGTGCATCTCTAATTTTTGACTTAGTTTGGCAAAGCCAAAGAATATAAGCTTAAAAGTATTGTATCCATCATGCCAAAATATTCTCCAAAGAGCTGTATCCTTCCTTCTACCAGTGCAGGAGACTTTTCTAGAACCACTGCACTGCATACTCTAGGTGAATGGTGCCCCTGCAATGATGTAACTGTTGTTTTCCTGTGTTTATGATAACACTGGAAATTATAATTAACAGCAAAAAAATGTTTGCCAACACAACTCGTAAAATAAATATCCTTACTATAAATAATTTCCATTTCTCTGATTATTAGTACTATTAATTATTTTTCACATATTTTAAGGTTAATTTTACATGTCCTTTTAGGTGACTTGACTGTCACATGTGTTTCGGCTACTTTTAATCAGAACATTTGAATCATTTACTAATTTGTAAAGAGCTTTTTTATTTAATGTGAATATTAATTGTTACATGTTAATAACTTTTTATTTCCTAGATTCTTAACTTTTCTTTTTACTTATTACAGAAAATTTCAAACATAAACATCAGTAGAAAGAATAGTATAGTGAGCCCAATGCACACATTCCCCAGTTTTATTTAGGTTTTATTTCCCCTTTTTATGTTTTTTGATCCACTGAAGTTTTATATTTTTTGTCAAGTCTATTACTTTTTCTCAGAATTTCTCCTTTTGTCTTTAAGTTTAGAAGGAACTCGCTCACTCTCAAGCACAGTCATTTACCACTTAGTATATTTTACAGTTTCATTTTTATATTTTTAAAAATTTTATCTGAAATTTTTATTGGTGTATAGTGAGAGGTGAGGATCTAACATTCTTTTTGTAAACAGCCAGCCATCTAGCATCATTTATGAAGTGATTTTTCCTTTTCAAACCAGTACACTAATTCTTAAATACGGAAGAGGTGCTCTGGATTTCTAGTTTGTTAAATTCATTTGTCTATTTTTATATGAGTACCACACATTTAATTATTTAACTCAATAATAGATTTTAATAGCTAATTTTTTTAGAAATGATAAAATTAGAATCAGTTCCTACACAACTTACCCGGTTGCACTTTTTAACCACATCTGGCCCCGGTGTGGCATTGAGAAGAGCTATAATAAGGTAACGATTTAGCAGCTTCCCTAGTCCTAGTTCTTGCAAGGTGTCATCTGTAAGAAGTCCATTCCAAAGAAGAATATTGCGGAAGAGCTAAATTAAAACATCAAGTAAACATGTACCTTTTCTCCAAAAAGAAACTGTAATAGTCTCTAACAAACTAAGGAGTTGGTCTAACTCAAATTCTCACTACAATTAGCCCTGTTGGAACTGTCGAGTTTAGAATAGACCATCTCTGAATAAATACTTGATTCTTTCCAAACTCCATGTATTTGCTCATCTTATTTTCATTTTCTAAGATAACCATCCCCAAGTCAGTCTCAAGTAACTTCACTAGAGCCTTTCCAGATAAATAATTCTCCTTCCCAATCCATTTTCTCTCAGAGCCAGGGGCCATCGAGTTTAAGACCATAGAACGACATGATTCATAAAGAGCTACTGTCAAAACTGGGGACAATATTACCAACATGTGACCTTGAGAAGGCAATCAATGCTGAGAGTTTCACTGCTCTGATACATAAAGATTAATAATCACTTGTGAGTTTTAAGATAATGTGGATTAAGTAACCATAACAAAGTCTTATAAAATAAATATTGGTTGCCCTTTCCCTCTACTAAATTCAGATCTTTCTGTGAATTTTATGGTGTTGCCTACTTTCTTTCTAGTACTATATTTATTAGTTTTGCTAAAATGCAATATTTTTTCACATTTTATCTCATTGTTTTCCTTCTTCCCAGAAAGCCTTTTCCCCTATTCAACCCATGATACATATTAATTCACACTATTAAAACACTCTTGCTGAGGTCACCTATGTCCTTCTAATTGTCAAATCCAAGAAACATTTTCAGTCTTTCTCTAATTCTCTTTGGTGGCATTTAACACTCTTTTCTTCATTCTTGAAAATCTTTCATTTAGCTTCCTTGAGGCCATTTTCTTGTAATCATCCTTAGGCTCATAACTGATTCTACAGTTTCCCTGAAGCCTCCATGTTCTCTTCTGTATTTCCCAAGGTTCTGTCCTTAGCCTACTTTTCATGCTTCATTCAGTCTCCTTAGAGCTTGTCATTCATGACCATGGCTCCAAATATTGCCTACAGGTAGTGGACTCCCAAATCTCCAGCTCAGATCTGTCTCCTGAAATTCAGACGCATGTATCCAACCACCTCCTAGAACTCTGTATCTCTATTTGTCCCAGATATATCTTCCTTCGATCAATTATCAAGTCCCTTCAAAGCTTCCTTCTAAACATTGTTTGAACCCTCTTCTCCTTCCCATCCCTAGTGCCACTGACTTAGCAATAATTTTAAGGCCAGCAATTAGTCACCTATAGCATGTGGGTTAAATCTAGCCTGTTGCCTGTTTTTTGTAGGACCCATAAGCTAAGAATGGTTTTAACATTTTTCAAGGACATTTTAAACCTGTCTTTAAGCAAAATATTTTGTACCATGAGAAAATTACTTGACATTCAAATTTCAGTGTTCGTAAGTTTTATTCAAACACAGCCATGCTCATCTGTTTATGTACTGTTTTTTCTGCTGCAGTGGCAGAGCTGAGTAATTTGACAGAGACCATGTGAACCACAAAGCCTAAAATACTATCTAATTCTTACAGAAGAAGTTTGTTGTTCTTTATTCTATAGTAAACAGGATTTTTACAAAATTTGCCTTTTCATTTTTGCAGTTTTTGCTCACCTTTAGGCCTGACCAGAACTGTCTTTCTTGGAACTTTGAATGTGGTGATGTTTTGTTTTCTACAGCACTAATTAGAAACAAAAGAAAGAGAAAGGAGAAAATGCAAAGGACTATTAGTCTTTCAGAACCAGAGTTTAAGATCAGATTTTCTTTTAAACCAACCACACTAAACCTTAATGGAATATAAACAGAGATTGTCTGATGATATCCACTGGAATTACAAATGTATGCATATTCTGCCCAACGATCCCATTTCTGAGAATGCCTCTTGTAGATATACATGCACAAGTATAGAATATGTCTATAACATTGTTTACAACATCAGTGATGATAATAGTTCACCACTCCCATGACCATCAGTCATAGGACATCTAAGTGATGGCAAACTGCAGGTTAAAAAAGAATGAGGAAACTGTACATGATAGATGACATGTAAAGAAAGATCTCAAAGAGGTACTAAGTGAAAAAAAGGTACAAAACAGATTACAACTGTTAAGAGTATACTTCCTTTGCTGTAGAAAGGAGGGTAACGTAAGATTATAGCCTATATAAGTACTTCTGTTTGCATGAAGAAAGCCTTGAAAAATAAACAAAAATTACTCAAGGTGATTATTAATGCATACACACATATGTGAGTAGAGGGAGAAGGGCAAAAACTGAGTCGGGGTGGGAGTAAAACTTTTCATTTTAATATAAATAATATTTTATTATTTTAATATATTAATAACATAATTCATATTTATAAATAAATAAATAATATACATATTAATACATCTGAACCATGTGAATGCATTACCTATCTAAAACATTACAAAGCAAAATTTACTACTGCAGAATTTTTACACGTAGACATCTCATGACGCAAAATAAATCAGAAAGCTTTGAGGTTCCTTTTTTCCCTTTCTATAAAGCTCCTCCATCCTGTCAGTACTCACTGGATTGCTATAGTTCATGCATCATTATAACTGATGCCTTCTAACCAAATGTATGATCATACATCAAATACTACTTGTTTCATAATTTAAAGTGACTGCAGAATTTACAGGTGCAGTTTCTGGTTCCTCAGCGTTGTGCTTCCTCTGTGCTAGGCACTGCTGTCACTCTCTTCATCCCCTTAATATCCTGTGAGGTAGGCTTAGTGCCTTATTTTATCCTTATTTTATAGATGAAAAAAACTTAAAAATATCTACTAACAGTGGACTTGTGCTCTTGAACTTGTGCTTTTTACCACTCTATGTCACCTGCTATGTTCCTAGGATATATATAAAACCAAAACCAAAATCAACCAAACAAAAATACATCTAAGCGCCAAGCATAAAGTACAGCATAAAGTAGGTAACTGAGAAATACTTGTTGAAATCTCAATTTGCATCCTCATAGAATATGTGTACATGTTTTGAAAACACTACAATTTCTTTTGCATTACATTCTTAAATCTGTATTCTATGATCAGCTATTTTAAACAATCTAGAAATTAACAGCTCTTACCTCTTTGGATACAGAGGAATAAAGATATCATCTTCTACTGCCCTCTTCATTCTTGAAACAATGGATTTAAGTAAATCCTATAATTAAAAATTTGAAAAGCGTCAGTGATAGTCAAAGGTAGAAATGTATTTACCGAGAACAAGTAATTTTAACAGGAGTACAAATTTGTCCACACTCACAGAATCAGCTGTTATAATAACTATCAATTGGGTACAAAAAAACCTTATTTATCCATCTTGCTGCATCTGGCTATAGTTGGATCATTTTCACTGCTATATAGTATTTTGTTGCATGAATATTACTGATGGAACTCTTAGGTGATTTCTGGTTTGGTGGCTACTATAAATAATGCTGTCATAAAAATTCTTGTACATGTCCTTTAGTATGCATGGTCATACATTTCTAATAGGTATATACATAGAAATGGAATTGCTGGAGTATAGTGCATGTCCATACATTCAACTATGTACAAAAAAACCAAACTGTTTCTAGAATAGTGCTATCCCATTGACATTCCTGCCTACAGTATAAAAGAAATCCTGTTTCCCTACATACTTATGAGAATTGGTATTTTCTTGTTTTTTAATGTTTGCAATTGTAGTAGGTATGCACTCATATTTCACTGTATTAATTCTCATTTTCCTGTTGAGTAATGTGCTGTTGGGCATCTTTTCATATTCCTATTTGCCACTTGGCAAGCCCTTTTACAAAGTACCTAATTAAGCTGCTTGCCAACATTGCTATTTTTTTGTATTAAGTTCTGTCTTTTTAATTATTTTATTTTATTTTTTGATTATAGAAGCCTTTCATATACTCTAGCTGTTGGTCCTTTGTTGGTTTGTCTTATGTCTTGTGACACAGAAAATCCACTTAGGGAACTCCATTTTGTATATAAAAAATTGGAAATGACCAAAATATTCAATCATAGGGAATTTTAAGGACACGTTACATCCATCGAGTGAATCTATCATAAACTTTAGCTGAAGTTTATGCTGACTATAGTAACAGACAACTATAAATATGCAATGAGATAACATTAAGCAGAAGCAGTATACTAACTTACATGCCTATTAGGATTGTAACTTTGAAAAAGGAGCCTGGATGAAAATATCCTATAATGGTATTAGTCCTTATACCAGGTTGAAAAGATAATGAGTGTTTATTTTTTTCATATATTAGCAGTATTTCTATAATAATATTCTCATTCTTAAAAAACTTCGTATTTGAAAAATGAAAATGGCATATTACACACTAGAGTGAAAGTTATTTTTTAAGTCAATGACAATGTATACAGCACAAATTCAGCTGTCACAAACTGTATACTAACTGTCCATAAATGTAGAATTCAAATAAATATGTTTTTCATAAAAAGCATAATGAACTGAAGTTTTCTCTTTCCACTTAATTATCTGTAACATATTCCTTAAGTGCCCATATATCAACATTTAATTAATGCTAAAAATAAAAACTGAGTTGTATTTTATTCCATTTCTTAAACATTCTGAATTCTGTCAAAAGAAAAAAGATCGTTTTCTAGACAATATCTCTAAAAAATAGTATCTGAGTTTATGTAACTTATTTAGTTAGGTGTTTGTGCTAGGAAAAAAAGCTGCTTCAATTTTTTCATTTAATTTTAATGATTTTGAATGCCAGCCTTGGCAAATATTTCCATATTGTCTAACTTTTGTTTCTTAAAATAGTTCCATTGAAAATGCTATAAAGGACATTATTGAATCGACTGGCAAAAGTGGAATATGAATGATGACTGAATGTTGATAAATTTGCTGAAATTGCTAACTACTCTGGTTATAAAACAGAATATCCTTGTCTCAACAAATATGCAGCTTGTTCTCAGTATTCAGGAGAAAAAATATTGTATGTATATATTAAAATGGAAGGGTTAATGATAAAGCCAATGGGGCAAAATATGAAGGACAAATAAATCTGGGTAAAGGGAATATGGAAATACTACTCTTATACATGAAAGTTTTCTTTCAAAGTATTAATATTTCCAAATAAACTGTTTAAAACAAAACATAAATTCACTGGCCGGGTGTGGTGGCTCACGCCTGTAATCCTAGCACTTTGGGAGGCCGAGGTGGGTGGGTCACTTGAGGTCAGGAGTTTGAGACCAGCCTGGCCAACATGGCGAAACCCTGTTGCTACTAAAAATACAAAAAATTAGCCAGGCATGGTGGCACATGTCTGCAATCCCAGCTTCTTGGGAAACTGAGGCACGGGAAACTGAGGCACAAGAACTGCTTGAACCCAGGAGGCAGAAGTAGCAGTGAGCTGAGATTGCACCATTGTACTCCAGCCTGAGTGACAGAGGCTCTGTCTCAAAAAAAAAAAGACAGAAAAACAAAAACTCCACATAAATTCACATATTTTAAAACAGCGAGTCATTAACTTTTCTAAGTATTAAATAACAAGGCACTCCACACCGTTTTAACAAGCATTCTGAATCACATGTTCAGACTCACACACAATATATATACATATATACACATATATTTTAAAACAGCTTTAAAGGGGCACTTATGTGTGATGCCAGTGGTTTTTATGCTGCTCTGTATATCCATGGAGGTAATCCCAGGATAGCCTAGACAGATGTTGGGGTGGTTAGGGAAGAATAAGGGCAGCTGCTCACAACAGCAGGAGCAGTTTTACTTCTGTGTGTGTGTGTTTATGTATCGGGTTGTGTAAGATGTATCTGAAATAGTTTCTGTTGATAAAAAACAAAAAGTGAATCTGAAAACCACCAATCTATCTGAACACCCAAGTGATGCTTAGACTCATTTTCACATTTCTACTAAATGGTCCATCAGCCAGGTCTAAAAGCATTTGCTGATATGGAATCATTATCTCCTGAGGCTGCCCATAACCTTGGACTATTAGAGTTCAGTTAACAATGAGAGTTAACAAATTTTTCTCTCCTACAGCTTCCAATTCCACTCTTTGGTCTTGGTTTACTTCTTGGGATCATGCAGAATAGATCTAGCCCCACTTCCATATGACAATTCTCCAGGTTTTAAGATTAATGTCATGGTTTTTTTTTTTGTACATTTTCTCTTTCCCATACCATCTTAAGACACTCTCCACTTAATACTCTTACCCTGAGAATTAAATGCAATATTCCAAGGAAGGTCTAATCTGTAGGTATTATCACCAAATATGCCATTCTTAATCAAAATAGCACACACATACTAGGATGAACTCCCACTTATCTGTTTTACTGTTACTCAAGTGACACTGCTGACTCACATGGGGTTTATGTTGATTATAATCTGTCTTACCAATGTTGCTTCAAAACTGTGTCTCTCTCATCTTTTACTTACATAATTGAATTTTTAAACACAAGGGTGGGATATGAATTTATTTTTCCATTCTTTCTTTTGAGTCAATCCATTTTCTAAAATCTTTTGACATCTTGGATTCTAATTCTACCATCCACAGGTCTTAAAGAATTCTTAACTTTTTGTCACTGACACATTTCATTAGTATGTATTTTACCTCCTTATTCAGTTCAACAAAAATATTGAACATGGGGAAACTGAGAACACATCTAATACTAAAAGACTCCCCATAGGTAGCCACTGCCCTACTGGTCATTATTGTTTTAGGTATATTTAAGCTTTTATTTCCCCATTTAATCCCTAAGAATAATCATAATACATTACATTTGCTTCAAGAAACAATGTTAAGTATCACTCGTATTTGGGAATCCTATCAATGACAGATTATAATGATTACTGCTTTTTTAATTTAAGTACTCATAATCTACTTCTGTAATAATTTACTTTAGATTTTCAGTCAGAATCAAAACTATTATCACTAGGCATTAGCTTACAGCATTTGCTTCTAACTTTGAAAACAGAAACTATGTCATCTGACTCAATTTCCGTTCTTGAACCTGTCTCATTCTCTTCTATCACTGAAGAAATAAAGTGATCCCCCTGGTGAACTGTCTTAGCAACCTAGGGCATTATGTAGTGTAAGTGATTCTCTACCAGATGCCATTTTGCCATCTCTACCTGACAATGTGTAAAGACACTTTTGGTTGTGAAGAACAGGGATTGCTAGTGGCACCTAGAGGGTACGAGTCAGGGATGCTGCTAAGCATACTATAGTGCACAGGACAGACTCTCACAACAAAAATTTACTTGGTCCAAATACCAATGCAGAGCTGAGACTGATAACTCTGATGTAATCTATTTTCCTAGGCATGCAAACAACCCATTTTCTACATTCATAGCAGAGGGGTTTCAGGATAAAAACATCCATTATAAAAACTTCATGAGTGAATCCATAACACTGCTGAAAGGCTTCAGTGATTACAAAGAGCCAGGTCTACCACGTAGTACTCAAGTATTTTACAAACTGTGACTTAGCCCTCTAGGCCCCAGCTTCATTTATAAAATGCAATTAAAATAAACACATCTCATAGGGTTGTTTGGATCAAATGAGACAATGTGAAAGTATTTAATAATTGGTAAAACAAAATTATTTACATTTATGTTATAACTAAATAATCCTGTATGAAAAGCAAATACATAATTATATATCTGCTTCTTTATAGCTTTTAACTACTAATCTTGGTTCTATGCTGTGTAACAACACAGAATAAATCTATTCCTTTTTTGAATACAAAAACCATCTCTCTGTATATCTTCTTTCAAATTAAATATCTCTAATTCCTGTAAAAGTTTCTATTTTACCTGAGTTTTTACCCTATTGGAGTTAAGTAGAAAACACCTTTCTATCTGTTGTCACATGTTGAAATCCTATCCTTTCCCTCAAGCCACAGCTCAAATGCCACTCCTAAGATAAATTATTTCCTTATCCCCACTCCTGAAGGTAACCTCTCTCTCCTGTCTCTCCTCTGAAGGGATAGTACTTTTATCTATACTGCTCATGGGGAGGCAATGTGGTCAGTGAGACAAACTTGGGCTTTAGAGGCAAGACTATTCAAGTTCAAATCCTAGTTCTCATTCATGGGAGCACTGTGAAAACTAGATTTCAAGATTCATTTTCTTCATCTATAAAATGAGGCTGTCATCCATTTTTTTTTTTTTTTTTTAAGAGACAGGGTTTTGCCATTGCCCAGGCTGCAGTGTGGTGGTACAATCATAGCTCAATGCAGCTTCAACTCCTGGGTTCAATGAGGAGCCCAGCTAATAATTTTTATTTTTATTTTTTTGTAGAGATGGGTCTTGCTATGATGTCCAGGCTGGTATTGAACTCTTGGCCTCAAGAGATCCTCCTGCCTCAGCCTCCCAAAGCACTCGGATATAAAGGCATGAGCCGCCACGCCTGGTGATCACCCATTGTTTTAAACAGGGCTGCTGGGATTAAGATGACAGGTACAAGATCTTACAGAGTGTCTAGTACACAATTGGAATTAAATAAGTGTTTATTATCTTCCCCACTTCTCCTTCTCACTTCCTGTTTTAAATTATAGTTTCTGTACATCTTATTTCCTCTGAGATTACATGCTTCTTGAAGGCAGTATTAGGCTGGTATCCCTTTTCTCCCTTTCATTTCTTACAGCTTTCTTCCTTTATAATCACAATTCCAAGGGCTAAAAACTTAATGGTGCTCATAATATGAATATGATATACCTCCTTGCTTTTTAACCACCTCTGTCATTCTACTCTGGGCATTCTCCAGTTTGTCAATCTCTCCTTAATTTCCTAAAGCTCATCCTGAAATAGGTTTACTCATAAAACTGCATGAATCTACAATTTCGTCAATAAACAAACAAACAAACAAAATACCAGAACGAAAGAATTAGCAGATTCTCAGCAAGATTGCTCTAAAAAGTTCCTCGATACGTCTTATGTTCAGTGAACTCAATTCTAGGTCACTATAAGATCAAGATCTGTCCTAGTAAACTTTGAATATTAAAGAGATTATTATTATTTGGCAGATTACAAATAACTAGTTAATATAATAAGTGTTAGTCTAATTTTGAAACTGTTATTCAAGCACGGCCACAATGCCACTAGATTTTTGCTAAAAGAACAAAGATAATGAGTGTTGTTTTCCTTTCGAATAAATGAATTTGCACTATGAATTTATACCTGTTAAATCTCTGCAGGGCCAGTGTATATTCATAAACCTAAAAGATGGCTGCCTTTACCATAAGAACACAAATCAGATCACCGAACAGAGAAAAGTAAGCTAATAGGAATGGAAATAGTAATCTGGGTCTTTACATCTATGTGTATATTTTAAAATGATTACCACTCCCATCACAGTGTTCAGAAGTATCAAGGTATATTCTTTCATCTTACTATAAAGAAGAAAAATAGTCTAGTTTTAAATTTTTTTTTTCATCTCAGTGCAGTCTGAGAAAAAGTCTAGTTTCTATAAATCAAAAGTAAATATGTTTTTCCCAAAACAGTTTTCTGATGATTACTTCTGCATCTTTTATCAACAAAGATCTGTAAGAAAATGATAATGCTTTACAGATACATCATGGTGTTCACAGCTCTAGAAATTATTACCTGTTTGCTTTTACTAACTTCATTTTCACAAGTGGAATGTTCTTCAAGAATCACTTTGCAATGTGTTATTAAACTTGTTGTCTGTGAGGTTGACAAAGGATCCCAAAGGAATTCTACGAAGTCTGAAACAAATATTTCAGTGGTGCAAAATTTATTTACTAGATTGTTTTGCTTCTCATATGCAAATAATCAAAACCTAACAAACACTACTTCTCTCCTTATTCAGTTTAAGATCCATGGTCAATTATTACCATTACATATTTGCATACATTCTCAATTTCCTGGTTCTTCTTGGGCTTTGTTAAACTCCTCTGACTAAACTACAACTCTCTATAGTTAGGTTTACCTTGTCACTGAGTCTCTGCCTGCAACCAAACAGATAAAAAGTGGCTGGAAAAAAAATCACATTAACTTGATCACTATACAACTTGAGCAAGCCTCTCTCTATTTCAGGTCCATTCATTCTCCCTCTCACCTAGATGATTACTTCATACCTTCTCCCTTCTCCTTGATCTCATTCTCAGTTGATGGACTTTTTCTTCTAGATGATTATTTCCTACTTTATTTTTTCTACTTTCTTGCTTTCTCTTTCAGCTAACTACTTCCTAATTTGCTAAGAAAATAGAAGCAATCTGAAAAGCGGCTCTATAAATTTCCTACCACAGCATCTACACAACTACCTGCATCTGTGCCCATATGCTCTAATTTGTCTTCTATTCCTGTGGATGAGGCACCCACCCTGCCATCACTTCAGGTGAACTGTTTATTTTGTGCATGAGATTCCAACCTTTTGGCTTAGTCAAAGATCTTGTCCCCAGAACTCTGTCCTTCCACTTTGGTATTGACATCATTTGGACTAGACTTTTTCCATCACCCTACAAATAACTATTTATCTTGTATTAAAAATAATCCCCCTCTTAGCCCTACTTCCTCCTCAAGGACTGTTCCATTTCCCTCCTATCTTTTACGACAAAATCTCCCAAAGTACTGTCTAAACTTCTATCTCCAATTTCTCTCTTCTCACTTTGTTCTTGATTTCCCTTTAATTAGGCCTTATCTCTTACCAGTTCACCTAATGTGCAAATTACAGATGACATTCACATAGCAAACTCCAATGACTGATTCTAATCCTCATCTGACTTATCATCAACTCCAACAGTTGATCATTCTTTCTTCTTAGAAACACTGTCTTTACTTGGCTTCCAGAATACCACACTTTTAGTTTCCTGCCCCCCTCTCTGGTCTCTGCTGTCTGCTTGTCACCTCTGACTTCCAAGTGCTACAGTACCTCAGGATTCAGGTCACTTACCTTCTCTTTTCTATTTACATTGACTCACTTAGTATTTGAAGTCAGTTTCATGACTTTAAATGCCATTAATAAATGTCATGTGGATAAATTCCAAACTTATACTTTCTGATTGGACCTCCCCCTTTAAGACTCTTGTATTCAACAACTAAGCTGACATTTCCACTTAGATTGCAGTTACATCAAACTCAACATGTCCCAAATGGAGCTTCTAATACAGCTTCCCACATTAAGCTTACTCCTCGCAGAATTTTTCATTTCAGGAAATGGCACCTTTGTCCTTCCAGTTGCTCAGGACAAGACCCATGGAATCATTCTTGATTTCTCTCTTTCTCTCTTGCTGCACAACCCATCCATTAGCACATTCTGTTAGTGCTACCTTTGAAATATATGTAGAATTCAACCACTATCGGGATTCAGTCAGTGTTAATTTCTCACAAAGCTACTTATTTGTGGGACATTTCATCATAAGTATTTAGATTATTTTCAGCAGAGTGCTTAAATGAGGCACATGCACTCTATCATTAGTAGAGCTAGTTAAAAATAGTAACTTTCTAATACACCCCACAACTGCACCGTAAGGTTCACTGAAATAAAATCTTGAAAGTTTTTTTTTTAATTTAAAAATTTATAAATAGAGATGGGGTTTCACCATGTTTCCCAGGCTGGTCCCAAACTCCTTTGCTAAAGCGATCCTCCCGTCTCAGCCTTGCAAAGTGCTGGGACTACAGGCATGAGCCACCGCGCCCAGCCAAAATCTTTTAAAGTTTAATCAAATTGCTTAAGAAGCAATTATAAGGCTGATTGGTTCAGACTTCTAGGCTGGGCATGGTGACTCACCCCTATTATCCCAGTGCTTTGGGAAGCTGAGGGGAAAGATATTTTGAGGCCAGGAGTCTGAGACTAGCCTGGGCAACATAGCAAGACCTTGTCTCTAAAAAAATCTTTTAAAAATTAGCTGGCTGTGCTACCATGGGACTGGAGTCCCAGCTAATTGGAAGGCTGAGGCGGGAGGATCACTTGATCCCAGGAATTCAGGTCTGCAGTGAGCAATGTTCATGCCACTGTACTTCAGACTGGGTGACAGAGGATGACTGTCTCAAAAATGAACACACAAAAAATAAAATAGAGTTGTGCAGTCTTTGCTGTCAAACTTCTTTCTCAGTGACATAGTGAAACAGATCCTTATCAAGTACAGAGGTAAAACAAAAGACTTCACTTGTCTTTGCTTGTCTGAAGCACAAGCATTAATGTTAAGCGCTTATAGATGCTAGTGGCAGATGTGAGTGGAATGAAGCAACTTTTTTTTTGTTTTGTTTTTTTTGAGAAAGAGTTTCACCTTTGTCAGCCAGGCTGGAGCAAAATGGAGCAATCTCAGCTCACTGCAACCTCTGCCTCCCACGTTTAAGCTATTCTGCCTCAGCCTCTAGAGTAGGATTACAGCATCTGCCATCATGCCCAGCTAATTTTTCGTATTTTTAGTAAAGATGGGGTTTCAGTTGGCCAGGCTGGTCTCAAACACCTGACCTCACGTGAGCCACCCGCCTTGGCCTCCCAAATTGCGGGGATTACAGGTGTCGGACACCACACCCAGCCAAAGCAATGTTTTTTAAAGAAAAGGAAAAGAAACGTAATGAGAAGTGAAGGGAAAAAGAAGACACATGTAGTATGGATGGAAGTGTGCTAAAAAATGACTGAAGCAGCCAGGAATGCCACAAACACTAAACTGACTTTAAATACTAAGTGAGTAAATGTAAATAGAAAAGAGAAGGTAAGTGACCTGAATCCTGAGATACTGTGGCACTTGAAAGTGAAAGAGGTGACAAGCAGACAGTAAAGACCAGCGAGGTGGGCAGGAAACTAAAAGTGTGGTATCTTAGAAGCCAAGTAAAGACAGTGTTTCTAGGAACAAAGAATGATCAACTGTTGGAATTGCTGATGGTAAGTCAGAAGAGGATTAGAACCAGCATGAGTATTACCAGTTTCATGGCCAACAGCCTGTACAAACAAAAATTTTTTAACCAGCTTAAATTTGACATCTGTTGATTTTTACTACACATAACATATCCTTGTGTTTAAAAACTTCTGTAAAAAATTTGTGAACATAACAGAAGTTAACAATACATACTCTGTTAAAAAATACTTTAATTTTATCAAGGTTACAATGCAGTACCTGTAAGTCGGGGAACAACTGTTTTGTTGATGATAGTAGACAAGATTTTTTTATCTGAACTACTTTCCTTCGTTGAGTCTTCTACACTGCTATCCATAAATTCTTCTACAGATTTGAACCATGGCATCTCTTTTAAACCTGTGGAATCCAACTTACAAAGAAAATTATAGAAGTTATAAAGAAACCCTTCAAAATTAGTATATTTTAAAATAGTTATTAATTTTTTCAATAATTACCAGAGCTTTTCTAAAGATCAGAGGAGATTAATTCCCTATTGTAACACTAGACTACCAAGGCTAGGCAGGATGGCAGGACAGCATGACTGAGAAAGGGTGTCTAAGCAATATAAGAAGCAGCTGCATTTCATGCATTCAATCACACAACAAACACTCAACAACTACCTAGTGTGTGCCACAGCCTTTAGAGCCTACCACATGGCAAGGAGTCTGCTAGGAGCAAAATATACATTTGTTAGGCACTTGAAACAGTCATGGAATTTGTTTATTTAAAAAAATCCATCCACTTCAAGCAAAGTTTATTTCTGGCCCCTTCAATTCTCGTAAGCATAACTATGTAATTTGTATGTGATTTAAAGGTCCTGTTACACAGTAGGCAGTTGCTGAGTTCATATTTCTTTTATTTCTTACTGTAGTCAGTCAAATTCAGTGAATTAAGTTTATATTTCTTAACTTACGATCTAAATATCTGTGCAATTTCTAGCTCCTGAACTAATATTTCTCCCTTTATGCCTTACACCTTTCCCTTTATGTCTCATCCTCTTTATACCATAAACCTTTCAAAGTTTTGTATTCCACCTTCTCAATGCAACCCTAAGCAACCCTTTCCAGTATGTCAACTCCAACTTAAGAATTCTTGAAACAAGGCTTTTATGCCTACTTTCCCCAAACCCAACAGTATCTTATACTTTTTGGGAATATTTTAAATTTAATATACAAGAAGCTAAAAAAAAAATATGTTTGCTTTACTGATGTTTAGTGCTGTCTCAGTCTAAAAATCAAGTGAGAGCCAAGAAAACAGGAATGTAGCTTAAAGCACATATTTTCTGACTATTGTTCCAAAGCTCTAAATTTCAGCTCCAACTCTTAAGGGTAAGGTATTTAATAGTTAACATAACAGAAAGGGAATTTAAGTAACTAATATAATCAGGATAATTTTTCACATGTTAAGTATAAATACCTTAAGAGGATTCCAATCAATCAACTGAACTCGTATTAGGGGATTTAAAAGCTTCGGTATGCATAAACTAATAAAAGCTTCATAATATGAGTCAGGAAACTTTTCTCGCCATTGCTGAAATTTCAACAAAATATTCTGGATGTTACAAAAATCATCATGCACATCTTCAAAAACTTTCTTCTGATCCTGTAAAATGTCACCTGTAAGCAAAATAAGTCTCTTTATGCACTTTCAGTTGTGAACTTTTAAGTTTGCTTCCTTAAAAACACGGCCATGAAGGACTGGATTCAATTGAGCTAAAATTTGTCCTTTAATAGTAACATATAAATTTTTCTTAAAAAATCATTTTAGCAACAAAGTAATAATATCAACACTAATAAAAGCTACCATATATACTCCTGCTATATATGTCAACAGAAATATATTTATCTCATTTCCCCATCGTAGTTATCTTTCCTACCATATAGGTAGAGCCTACCTATTTACAGACAAAATAACATCAAATTTAGGGAGGACAAGAAATTTGTCTAAGATTACACAGAATAAAATCTCCCTTAGAATCTAAATTTATTTAACTCCAGAGCCCAGAATCTTTCAACTATATGCATCTTATCTTCATATCATGCTAAAAAGATGAGAAGATATTTTCATAATATTTTAAATTAAAAATGGTAATATACAAAGTATGTGTGGTAAAGAAATGAAGATGTTTATGGAAAAAAAAGTCTAACAGAAAAAACTATGAAGATGCAAGAATACTCACAATATTCCTCCTTCACTTTATTCCAGTTTTTTCAGAGGTAGGAAAAGAGTCTTACAGAGGAAAAATGTGTTTTATTTTTCCTGAATTTGCCCAACTGTTTCATATAGATTATTTACTTGTTAAGGGCAATCACAGCAAAGTGTTTCTCATTGTCTCAAAATTCAAACCATGATATATTAGAAACTTGGTAACTGACCTTGGCTTTTTTGGAAGTCAATCATCTCTGCTGAAGACAATTCATCGTCACTAGATGTTCCTTCCTGATGGTTATAATTCCCAGAAAGCACCCTTGCTTGTTTTCTTTTTGTCCTATATTTTTCAACAAACCAAAAATAACAAAAAGTAAATAGCTCTTACTGAAAATAAATGTTTCAAAAATTTTTTTTTTACCTCTTGCTGAAAATAAGTCATTTTATCATTTATTTTAAATGGCTAGAAATATACTATCATATCAACGTATAATTTTCTTAATGGTTTTGACATTTTTAGTTTCATTTGAGTTGGTGGTTTTCCGTTTTTTTGTTTTTGTTTTCTTATAAGACATTCCCGTGAGCTAACCAGATTCTGAAGAGGGGGTAGCAATATAATTAGGACCAGTTTCTAGTTACGAGCAATCCCCAGCCTGATAAATGTCATTTTACCTATTCCTTTTAACTGATTCAAACAAACCAGTATGTCTTTAAAGCAGTCAAGATGGTTTTATTGAATTTTGCTTTTCTATTATTCTCACAAATTAATAATATACATCAGGTACGGTTAATGATACCTTGTGGTTAATTATATTTAAGCAGTGAAAAGTACTTGCTCAATGATGCTTTCTTTAAATCTTCACTTTATATAGCTACCTTCGAGATTCAATCTCTTCTAAAATCCATTGAGTTTTTTCATCTACTGTGAAGTTTCCATTTGTGGATGTCTCATCTTTGTCTGTTAATAAATAAAAGTGACTTCATACTACAAATTCTCAAAAGAAAACAGTGAAATGCTTTGAAAATGAAGGTAATATCATGGATGTATAAACATATATGCATATGTAAATATACAAACATACTTAAATTTTGCAATTTATTATGCGATGGAATTTCAATGTTAACTCTTTACTGCAATATTGACAGGCATGAGGTTCTTTAGCCTAAAAATGTACTTTGGCTGGTGAATGTTTGGCACTTGAGAACAGTGACAAAGTTCTTCCATAAAGTTTCGTTTCCTCAAATTCTTTTCCAGTAGTTTTTAACATTTTTTTCCATAGCCAAATGCAAGAAATATTGGCTTTACCAATACAGTAGTCCCCTCTAATCTGCAGGGTTACATTCCAAGAACCTCAATGGATGCCAGAAACCACACACAGTGCCGAACTCTATTTGTTTTTCCCTCTATATATATACCTAAGATAAAGTTTAATTTATAAATTAGGCACAGTACAAGATTAACAATAGCAATAAAGTAGAACAATGGAAACAATATACTGTAATGTAAGTTATATGAATGTGGGGTATCTCTCAAAATATCTTATTGTACTGTACTCATTCATTTTTGGATGAGTTCCACTGTTGACTGGAACTGTGGAAAGCAAAACTGCAGATTAGAAGGACTACTGTATTCTAGTCACATTATTTCTTATTTTAATATATGATACCATTATTTACAATCCACTAAGGTCGTGTGTTTCACTGAAAGTCACTCTGCCTTTTCATTTATTAGCTATTTGGTTATGGTCTTTCACTATCTCTTGATAGCACCTTAAACAAAGGAAGGTATCTCTGAAAGTACAAAACCAATGTGAGAAAAAAAAAAAGGAGGCATTCATATTTTATATAATGAGATCCTAAAGATAAATCTATATTGAAACTCACCAGAACCAATCTTTGAAAGGGCTTTGAAACCATTAAGTTAGATTTCTGACAGACTTTACAGAACTACATGAACTTATCTCAAAACATTCATTAAATGATTATATAAATATTTTGCCTGAAATAGTAAATAATAGGAAGTAATGTTTATTTTTTAGTCTTAGACTTAATTTAAAGCATTATTAAGTCCTATTTCTAAATATGTTGAGTTTTTGGAAGTTGGTGGGTAAAGGGTTTGTGGGAAAATACACAAAAAAAAGTTTATAAAAATATTTTTATTATTCACATAATTTAGCTTAATGAATAAAAAATTATATTGAACATGAAAAACACTAACGTGATAACTGTTGTAAATACGTTGATTCGTGTTTTAATTCATCTTGCCTGCGTTTCATAAAGGTCATAGCTTGTTTTAAAAGGAGTGCATGCATGGATGATTCTATTTCTTGGATGTTGATAATCTGAAATACATATATAAGTAACATTTTGCAGGTCATCAGTAATAAAATACATATACATATATATAAAGGTAATATTTAGAAGATATATAAGCATATTTATATGCTCAATTCTCATACAAAGAAACATTTCCAATACTATCACATCTCAATTATAAAACATTGTATGCAGCACACCTAGCTGCTAATACCTTTAATATTAAAAATCAGAAAACTGACTTAGTCTACTGGAACTGTTATAAATATCAGAGACAGAGAAACCAGTTGGGGGCCAGGTGTGGTGGCTCATGCCTGTTATCCAGCACTTTGGGAGGAGGGCGGATCACTTGAGGAGTTCAAGACCAGCCTGGCCAACATGGTGAAACCCTGTCTATACTAACAATACAAAAATTAGCCAGGCGCAATGGTGCCTGTCTTCCATCCCAGCTACTCAGGAGGCTGAAGCAGGAGAATTGCTTAAATCCTGGATGGGGAGGTTGCAGTGACCTGAGATCACACAACTGCATTCTAGCCTGGGCAACAGAACAATACTCTATCTCAAAAAAAAAAAAAAAAAAAACCAAATGGATGGAGTCAGGAACATGGATAAGAGTTTGAGATAGAAGATTTTTTTTTCTGAGCTAGAATAATAGGTGAAAATGAAGAGTGTGGATGTTTTCACAGTCCTAGGATGTGGAAAGTAGGTGGGGGCACTTGAAGCTGTTGAAATTTGAAAAATTGAGGAATGGAGGAAAAACTAACCAGAGACAGGTAAGAAAGCTATCATGTGATACAGAAATGAGACTAGTTGAAACTGAAACTCTCATATTTTGGGGAGCAACAATTTTTCCCACTCCATTGATATTCCACAGCTGCTGCTATGAATACATTCATGCACAGGATGACAAAATTTTAACAGTATAATTCTTCAAAGGTTAATGAAGAAATAAAATTACATTGTAATAAATACTTCAAAAAGTATGTACCAAGTGATAGTAGAAGGTAGCCAACTTAAAACAACAATTGGTACAAAGCATCCCATTGTTTAGCAACATTTCAATTATAAATAAAAAATAATGTGGGTGAGCCCAATGGCTCAGGCCTGTAATCCTAGCACTTTGAAAGGCTGAGGCAGGTGGATTTCATGACCTCAGGAGTTCGACACCAGCTGGGCAACATGGTGAAACCCGGTCTCTACTAAAAATACAAAAAATTAGCTGCATATAGTGCTACATGCCTGTAGTCCCATCTACTTGGGAGGCTGAGGCATAAGAATCACTTGAACCCGGGAGGCAGAGGTTGCAGTGAGCCAAGATCACGCTACTACACTCCAGCCTGGGGGACAGAGCAAGACTCTGCCACCCCCCCAAAAAACAAATAAAAATAATGTGGAAAGTACAGTATAATTAATTGAAATGGTTAATCTATTTTTAAAAACAGACAACTGAAGGCCCCAATGTAAGAACTTAGTATGCATAAAACAAAAACTAAAAACAAAAATTTCAAAACATCTGAATGTTAAAAGAAAAACCATCACAAACAAATTCAAAAGACAAATCTGGAAAGTTTACATCAAGTAAGATAAAGCATTAAAAAATTTTAAGCTACAAAGAATTGTTCATACTCTAAGAAAACTAGAAAAGAAAAAGGAAAAATCTCCACTAAGAACCACAAAGGTAACAGGACAAAGATGACAAACATAATTCACAAGAAGAAAACCATAGAGTTTGCTTGAGATAAAAATATAATATGTGAAAACAAAATTTATTTCTTCCTAATCTAGTAAACTAATAAAACTGGAACAATCTTTCTGAAGGACAATTTTGCAATGTTTCATAAGTCTTGAAAATATTTAGACTTATTAATTCATTTTCTTTGACTTCATTTTTAAGGGACTTTCCTTAAACAGATGTAATTGTAACACAAATTTACATATATAAAATTTCATACAATGTTACTTATAATAATAAAATAACTACAAAAAACTTGAATATCCAACATTAAGAGAATGCTTAATATCATCTTACGTTAAAAATGTGTAGGAAAAATACTAGAGAAAAGAATCCAATTGTGAGATTTAGACATCAGACTTTATTTTTGAGACAGAGTTTCACTCTTCTTGCACAGGCTGGAGTACAGTGGTGCAATCTTGGTTCACCACAACCTCCACCTCTTGGATTCAAGCAATTCTCCTGCCTCAGTCTCTCGAGTAGCTGGGATTACAGGCACATGCCACCATGCCTGGCTAATTTTGTATTTTTAGTAGAGACAGGGTTTCTCCATGTTAGTCGGGCTGGTCTTGAATTCCCAATCTCCCATGATCCACCCACCTCAGCCTCCCAAGTGCTGGCATTACAGGCATGAGCCACTGTGCCAGGCTAGACTTTTCTTAATTGTGTGGTAAAGGGTTTTCTCCAACAAAGGAAATGATATAAATATTGATATATACCTTTTCATTAAGGCAGTCAATTAAATTTTCCACATAAATTTTCATGCTTTTGTAGAATTTACAATTTAGAGCTTGATCTGATGAACTCTCTAGGTTCTGGATAGTACTCTTTGAGCTTTTGACATTCTGTACGTATTTTTCATATTCCCTCAGGTGTGAGCGGTGAGTTTCCTGTAGTAATGTTAATCTAAATAAAAAAATGAATAAAATTTATTTTTCAAATTTTTTAAAAAGTAGCGATCTAATGCAAATATTTTCAAAGACCACCAAAGAAACTGACAATCATATAAATCTGGATTTACAGACTTGACAAGCAAAGAGCACCACAATAAAAGAGGAAACCCTTTAGCACTTGCTTTGGCCAAATATTATCTCTTCAAGTTTTCTTGCATTTATCTTTCATAATCTTTCTTTGCTTTATATGAAGGACAGTGAGAGTTAAGAAATTAATCAAGATAATAATATATAGTAGGCATTATTAATAAAATGCTTTAATTAAGTAAAATATTGACTATAGCAGTGAACTTTTAAGTAAATATTACGTGGAAAAAGCTAGGTACAGAGAAGGGTATACAATGTGTTTCCTTTTTTGTAGGGGGAACAGGGGAATATATAAGCATATGTGCTTGTAAAGCTATACATACAGACCACTTCTGGAAGAAAACATAAGTAACTGGTAGTGGCTAGGCATGATGGCTCATGCCTATAATCCCAGCACTTTGGGAGGCTGAGGTGGGTGGATCACCTGAGGTCAGGAGTTTGAGCAGCCTGGCCAACATGGTGAAACCCCGTAACTACCAAAAATAAAAAAAATTAGCCAGGCATGGTGGCAGGCGCCTGCAGTCCCAGCTACTTGGGAGGCTGAGGCAGGAGAATCACTTGAACCTGGGAGGTGGAGGTTGAAGTGAGCTGAGATCGTGCCGCTGCACTCCAGCCTGGGCAACAGAGCAAGACTCTGTCTAAATAAAGAAAAAAAAAAAAAGAAAAGAAAGAAACTGGTAGGAATGGTTTCCTCTAGAGAGGTTAATTTCCTTTGTTCTGTATGTCCTTTCTACTGATTACTTTATTTTTTAATCATAAGTGTATGGTCTTTTTAAAATGAAAAGCCTAGTTAATAAAAAATGTAATAAAGTATGTGGATAAAATAAAATGCTACTGCAAATCAATGATCTGCTGCCTCTTTTCTATCTCTCATGCAAGGTTATCTTTGTATTCTAGGGCTTGGCAAAGTATTAGCCCAAGTTTTTATAATAAAGTTACAAAAACTTTATTTATTTTGTAAATAAAGTTCTACTGGAAAACAGCCATGATTATATGTTTACATATTGTCTACGGCTGTTTTAATGCTATAACACAGAGTTGAGCGGTTACAACAGTAATCATCTAGCCCTTAAAACCTAAAATATTTACTATGCAGCCTTTTACAAAAAAAGACACTTGCTGACTCCTGTTCTAGATCAAAATATCCAACAGAGAAATGCTTAATTATGATATAACAACTATTTGGACAAACATGATAGTTTTTTAAAAAATTAAAGGCTATTCGGTAATACAGAAAAATGCTTAAAACCATATTAAATAAAAAAGTAGAATTTTGTATTTACTGATTTTAACCATGTAAAGTATGTTATAAAGACTAAAAAAGACAGGGTAGTACCCCCTTAATCATGGGGACACGTTCCAAGACCCCCAGTGAATGCAAATAATACTGAAGCCTATATATGCTGTTTTTTTTTCCCTATACATACATAACTATGATGAAGTTTAATTTATATATTACATACAGTACTTTTGTACTCTGGGGCCATTATTAAGTAAAATAAAGGTTACCGGAATGCAAGCACTGTGATACTGCAATAGTCCATCTGGTAACGAAGAAGGTTACTATGTGACTAACAGGCAGTTGGCTTACAGAACAAAAAGATGCTGAACAAAAGGATGATTCTCATCCTGGGCAGTATGAAGCAGGGTAGCTCGAGATGTCATTACACTACTTAGAAGAGCATGCAATTTAAAACATATGTATTATTTCTGGAATTTTCCATTTAATATTTTTGGACCATGATTTGACCACTGACAACTGAAACTACAGAAGGCAAACATACAGATATGGGGGGGACTACTGTATACAAAAATGTAATCAATTGTGTTAGTATAACACAGGAGATCCTTTTTTTCCCTATAAGTCTGTTTAATATTAAAACTTAATAATCTAAAAGAATATAGTGCTGTATCTTCACTATTAGATATCTAGGACAAATGTAAATTTCAAAATGAGTATTACCTGGTATTTAATTGCTTCTTTATAATTTCTAAATTTACTGGTAGAAATGAAATGGAAGTATCAAATTTCTTCACTTTTGAAGATCCACAGCTATGGGAAAGATCTACATCTCTTTCCTAAAAAAAAACAAAAACAAAAACATAGATTTTAAAAAAAACATTCAATTTATCTTATAAACATTAATAGCATGAAAAGGGACTGGATGATCCACAGTCCCTTCAAGCTAAAGAATTCCATACATTTGTAATTTTTCATGGTCCCAACAAAATGTTTTTAAATTCACAGTTTTACATTTTAGAAGTTAAAATTCACAAATGCTAAAAATCGTATTTTTTAAAAAGCTTAGTTTTGAAGCTAATTTTGGTTATCATCTAATGTACTCTCAGAAAGTCACCCAGTTTTTGAAGAAACAACAATCCTTTGTGAATATTAATTTGTGAGGTAGACAGACCTGTCTGGCTGACCTAACACCTATTTCCATGATAGAAGTATCTATTTAACTTCAACTCCATTCTAGTCAATGAAAAATAAATGGAAGTCCACAGGAGGGTTTGTAGGTGAAGTTTTTACTTTTCTTTAAGACATTCTTACTTGGGTTTTCTGTTCCTTGTGAAGAAATGCACTCCTAACTTATAACATGGTATATTTCACATTAATGTCCTCTGTCTAATCACAGCTCATCACCACCATGCTTGGAATGTTCAAAAGATCCTGAAGAAACCTCTGTTTTAGACAAAGACACACGAAAAAAATCGAGCAGATATTTAGCCAATTTCACTGGCTTAGCTACTCTTTTTATATTTTCCATGAAGCATCATCTTTTCTCATTTCAGTTCTCACCAAGCCTCCTATCCAGCACTACTCATATATACAAATCTCCAAACATTCTTGATATTTTACAATCAATGACCCATTCAAATATCACCACTTCTGTAAAGGCTTTCTCAAACTTGCTCATTTACCTTCCCTCCTATATAACCTAAAATATCCAAAATAAAGAATGGTAATAAGATTATGATTCAGTGACTCCAGTGAATATTATGAAGCTATTATAATTAGTTATTATAACTATGTAAAGAGAAGAGTAGGTACTTTATAATATGTCAAGCAAGGAAATCAGAATTCAAAACTGTATGCATAATGTGGTTCCTAAACTGTGTGCAAAGGCATCCTAGCAAATTCAAAGGGGTATAGTGAGACATTTTAAATATTTTAGGGAAACAATGCAATACTCAACATCTGCTGGACTAGTAGCTCTTAGTTCACAGTTACATTAAAATGTGTTCCATATGGCCAGACATGGTGGCTCACGCCTGTCATCCTAGCACTTTGGGAGGCTGAGGTTGGCAGATCGCCTGAAATCAGGAGTTTTGAGACCAGCCGATGCAACATGGTGAAACCCCATCTCTACTAAAAGACAAAAAAATCAGTTGGGCATGGTGGCGTGTGCCTGTAGTCCCAGCTACTCAGGAGGCTGAGGCACAAGAATTGCTTGAACCCAGGAAGCGGAGGTTGCAGTGAGCCGAGATCATGCCACTGCACTCCAGCCTGGGCAACAAAGCGAAACTATCTCAAAAACAAAAACAAAAAGAATGTGTTTCATTCCTTTTGATGAAGTAATATTTGTGGAGCTGGATTTTGGGAGGATGCTATGATATAAAATAAGTATTATGTGAATATCAATATGGAAATGAGAGTGGCAGTGTCCAACCTGATTCCAAGGTTTGAAAAGTCATGTAATATCTAACAGGAACACATCTCATTAGTAAGAAATTTTGGTTATTTAAAAATAAAGTAAGCCAGGCACAGTGGTTCATGCCAGTAATCCCAGCACTTTGAGAGGCTGAGGCAGGTGGATCACTTGAGGCCAGGAGTTCAAGACCAGTCTGGCCAAAATAGTGAAACCCTGTCTCTATTAAAAATACAAAAATTAGCCGGGTATAATAGTGCATGCCTGTAATCCCAGCTACTAGGGAGGCTGAGGCAGAAGTACTGCTTGAACCAAGAGGGGCAGAGGTTGCAGTGAGCCGAGATCACACCACTGCCCTCCAGTCTGGGCAACAGAGCGAGACTCTGTCTCAAAATAATAATAATAATAAAAATTTTTTGCCTTCAATTTATTTGTATTATTTTTCCAAATGGTTAGTTCTTAGGACATAAATTGTATAAAATTCTTTGGACTTAACTACTTAATGAATACAATTGTTTGGTACTTCTTTTGACTTATGAGCACCATGATAAAATTACCAAGACACTAAGGGCTCCATGAATGACAAAGTTTGGGAAACTCTAATGTACACTGATTGCAAACTCTAATGTACACTTACAGAGCTTATATTCCAGCAGCAGACTCAGAGCCCAAATCTACAACTTTTAACCCCCAATACAGTACATTTTTGTTTGTTAGGTTTGTTTCAAAGCTCACTATTTGTTTAAACTTTTCATTCATTCATTTATTCATTCATTCATTCATTTATTCATTCATTTTTAGTGACAGTGTCTCACTGTTGCCCAGGCAGGAGTGGAATGGTGTGATCATAGCTCACTCCACCCTTGAACTCCTGGGCTCAAGTGATCCTCCCAGCTCAGCCTCCCAAGTAGCTGAGACTATAGGCATGCCCCACCATGCCTGCCTAGCTTTATTTATTTTTTGTAGAGCTCAGGTCTCACTGTGTTGTTCAGGCTGGTCTCAAACTACTGGGCTGAAGTGATCCTCCCACCTTGGGCTTCCAAAGTGCTGGAATAACAGGTGTGAGCCACTATGCCTGGCCAAATCTGTGCTTTAGTGTTGATGTTTTTTTCTTAAATGAGACAGAGTCTCAGTCTGTCACCAAAGCTGAAGCGCAGTGGCACAATCTCGGCTCACTGCAGCCTTAACCTCGTGGGCTCAAGCGATCCTCCTACCTCAGCCACGGCAAGTAGCTCGGACTACAGGTGTGTGCCACCATGCCTGGCTAGTTTTTCTATTTTTTTGTAGAGGCAGGGTTTCGCCATGTTGCCCAGGCTGGTCTTGAACTCCTGGACTCAAATGATCCAAGCCTCAGCCTCTTGCACTTTGGTTTCTAATAACATTTTTAGGGCTTCATAGTATCCCATCCTGCTGTATTGTACCAAGATCCCCATTGTTAGATATTTGTTTACATCTTTTTAAAAATTAAATAAAGCACAAAAATATATTTGTGTATGCAGAAATGTAACACAGTTATGTATCATAATATAGGTATAATGTATTTGGGCATAATATTTACCACAGGGTTCACTACAATAAAAAATTCTCTGAGAAATCACATAAATGTCAAATGAGATTTAATATATAAATGATAATACATCTATTCACTAGATTGCTATTGAATCATTAAAATGTAATAGAAGTAGATATACCATTCTGGTGAGATGTCTCTGTTATACTGTGAAGTGAAAAAAACAGTTTCCAAAGAGAAAATTGGATATATTTATATTATACAGGTATTTAAAAGTAAAGTTTGAGGTCTAAACTTTTGAGTACCTGTACAATATAAACTGTCAATTACTAAAAAAATTAAAGCTTAAAAAGAAAAGTACCCTCAAGTGGAAGGTATTTATAATCTAGTGGAAAAATAACATAATATGCACTCCATTAAGTGCAGTGGGCTTAATGGAGGCCTCCCAAAAGATACATCCATGAATTAATCCCTGGAAAGTGTAAATATGACCTTATTTGGAAAAAGAGTCCTTGTGCTTGTAATTAAGTGAAGGACCTTGGATTATCTGAGTGGGCCCTAAATCTAATGACAAGTTTTCTTATGAGGAAAACACACAGTAGAGACATGGAGAAAGCCATGTGAAGACAGAAGCAGAGATAGGAGTTATGCAGTACAAGCCACGAAACACGTGGAGTGACCAGAAGTTGAAAAAAGCAACGAAAAATTACCCCCAACACCCCAGGGCCTTTGGAGGAAGCAAGGTGCTGCCCACACCTTGACTTCAGATTTTGGCCTCTGCGCTGTGAGAGAACTAGTGTCTGTTCTTTTGTGTGGGTCAAGATGGCCAGGGGGAGACCTATGTTAATTCTAGCTAAATAATTATAAGCTTGCTTGGCTCAGAGTACACTGAAGTTTATACACCAAACTAAACTATATTATTGGTGCAGTTAATTAGAAATCAAGCGGCAACAGAAGGCCAAAGGTAAAGACCATCCGAGAGCACAGTAACAATGGGGAACACCTCGGGGTGGCTGCAGAGCAGGCAAGATACTGCTCTGGTCCCACAAATGCCTTCTCAACATAGAGACTGCACGAGGGCCTTGTAAAGAGGGCTTATGCAAAGATCTCTGAAAATGGAGGTGACCTCTACTTAAGAGATCTGGGAGGGTCTTTGCAGAAGGGAGCTGGCAAGGAGGAGAAAAGCCTTGCAGGGCAGAGATCACAGAATATCTCAGGCTCTGCCTGGGTTCTCAGAATATGGAGTGATTTTAATTGCTCTATGTCCTCAATTCTTGGGAGATAAAAGCCCCTTGTTGCACTGGGAGTGGTCAGACTGGGTGGCTCCTCATCCACTATACTTCTGTTGCAGCTGCACTGTGATAACAATTGGTGATAAACTCACAGTATGTTTAGCATGTCTTAAAAGGATCTCAAGTGCTGTTCAATGCTCAGAGCACTAGTTTAGCATGTTTTAGAAGGATCTCAAGTGCTCTCCACCTGGCTACCTTACCTACTCCTTTACCCTCCCCTTCCATGCCCATAAGATCAATGAGATTGTACACATAATAAAAGTGTTTGGAGCCCAGAGCTCGGGGCCAACATGTTTTCCACACTTGCATTGGTCCCCTGGACCCATGCTGTAACTTCTCTTGTGTCTCTATTTCCCTTTCTCAATCCCTTGTTACCGTCATCATTAAGAGCACCCATGTACGGGGTTGGGCTGGTTCCCAACATCTGGCGCCCAATGAACAGGGTATGGCACCCTACGAACAACACTTTTGCATCACCAAGTTTGTGGTAATTTGTTATAGCAGCCACAGGAATCTAATACACATGGTATAAACAATGATTACCTCTATGATTTTAACTGCTTTCCTCATTTGTTGTTGTACCCAAATATCTTGCTTTTCATCCTCCTGACTTTCTTCACTTGTTTCTTCGTATCTGTTTTCTAGGGGAAAAAAAAGTTCACATGTAAATGTTTAATATTTTTCCATGTTAATTGCAGCAGCCAACATTTTTTGAGCTTACTATATACAGGCTTAGTATTACTTTACGTGTGTTATTTATTCTTCACAATAATTCTGGGAAGAAGGCACTATTATTGCCCTCATTTCACAAATTAGGAAACTCAGATATTGGGAGGTTAAATAACTGTCTTAAGACTATGTTGAAGCTGGAAGTTGGATCCTGGGATCTGACTCCAGAACCTGCCCTCTTATCACCAAACTGTCCCACTCAAAACACTACAGCCCTAGAAATGTAAAAAACTGAGAAAGAGCCAGACACAGTGGCTCAGGCATGTAATCCCAGCACTCTGGGAGGCCGAGGAAGGTGGATCACCTGAAGTTGGGAGTTCGAGACCAGCCTGACCAAAATGGAGAAACTCCGTCTCTACTAAAAATACAAAGCCAGGCGTGGTGGTGCATGCCTGTAATCCCAGCTACTCGGCAGGCTAAGGTAGGAGAATTACTTAAACCCAGGAGGCGGAGGTTGCGGTGAGCCGAGATATTGTTATTGCACTCCAGCCTGGGTAACAAGACCGAAACTCTGTCTCCAAAAAAACCAAATATATTATTTAAGGTTACAAAAACCTTGGTAAAATGCATATATTATAAATGAGAAATGTGAAGAAATTTTTTATTATAGCAGAGATTTTTAATACATGACATCTAAAATCTCTGTAGATGCTTCCATGTTAAAAAAATATTTATAAATGTGACAATGATTGCTTTCAATGTTTTGAAAATAAGATACCACAATTTTTTTAACCTGTCAAAAAAGATCAAGTGGGGGTCAGGCATTAATAACCATTATTACACATATTCCTTGATAATAACATTTTGATACAGATACAGCCTTTAGAGGTCATAATATCATGGACCAAATTGATATTAAAAACCAATATCAACACTCTACAATGTGAGACAGCACATTACATTTTTTATGGAGATTCTCTCATAATATTATATTCTAATGAAAAATAACCTAAGCTTCATATATTGATAAATACATACTTGATTCCTCAACCATCCTTTGTCTAAGTGTTTGAGGTTTCAGGGTAAATGGTATTCTCTTTTCATGGTCATCAGGCTCACTCTCAGGGTCATCTTCACTGTCTCTCTTCATACCAGAGATGGTGGAGGCATGTTCTACATCCAAAGAAATATAGTCATCTTGCACCCTGGCCAATTCACGTTTTCTGCGAGCTGCCTGAATAAAGGCTGCATCTGGGATCTCAACTGAAGGAAACAAAGAGGAGGACACTAAAAACCAAAGACCAATATAAGTAAATATTCCTCACATTTAAGAAAAAGAAAAGAAGCACCATTTTCCTAAAGTATTTCCGAGAGCTGCGGAAGTTAAAAGAGTCAATGACAGACCAGTCTGACTTACCAAGTAAGAGAGATACTACACTATGATGTCCTCCTTCCCTGTGGGCACCCACACTTGTAAGAAATCAGAAACAGACTACAAACAGCAAATCAGAAACAGACTACAAACAGCAACAGAGTAAAGCCAAGTCAGCCTCTGCAGTTCTGTAGTGAGCCCCATATGAATAAACATGAGACGTTACAAAGTGTAAAGAAAATAATCAGGTTCATTTACCAGGCGAAAATTTTTTAAATGACAACTCTTAAGAGTCTTATCTTATTTTTTTCCTTTGTTTTGTACAGTATAAACATCATTAGCATTAAAACAAGTTTCTTTATGCATGATCTAAGATGAAATTTATCTTCATTCTGGAAAAAACGGTTTCTTAAGAAAAATACTACATTAAAAAAATGGCAAGAGAAATTTTCACCATTTTAAGCACTTAAACTACTAAAGAGATGTCAAGCTACTGAGGCTCAAGTGAGTTTTCTAAACGTTCCCACAAATTGACCCAAATTCTTAGAAACATAACAGAAAAATGCCATGTACTTGGAGATGCACAAAAGCTCCAATGCCTGAAACAAACATAAAAAGAGATTTTAGAAAACACAGACCAATATGCTTGACATCAGCCCTAGGGAAAATTAAAAGTGCTTGAGTGAATCATGAAGCAATAAAGAAATCACTAGAAATCAATACATATTAATTAAGAACAAGTAATATAAAATCAGATGATTTCCTTTTTATAGACTAGTATTTATTTATAGACTACTGTCAGGGACATGATGAAGGTCTGGTATCTCTTCCTCCTTCCAAAGCATTTAAGATTCAAAATCATCACAGCAGGTTATGGTAAAAATTCTCAACCCCGGCTACAAATCTGAGTCATCTGAGAAGCTTGACAAACTACTGATACCCAGGCCTCCATACCAGAGATTCAGATGTTGGTCTGAGGCAGAGCTAATCAGAAGTATATTTTTATAGCTCCCTAGAGGATTTTAATGTGTAGGCAGGGTTAAGATAAGACATTTAGGTTCAAATACTCAGGTGTATGAATAAGGACACAGAAATACTTATTTTGGAAGTGATACACGTGCAAATGACTTGGTGGGATTTAATTAGTAAGTCACAAGTAATGGGAATCACTAGTTAAGATATTAGTGCTATGTAAAGGTAACCGCTCAAGCAAAAATAAAGAAGTAAAAGTTCAAGGAAGAGAAGAGTATTCCATTTGTCCTGTTTCTGCGTATCCAATACCTAGTTCAACGGTTCTCACACAGCAGATGGTGGGCAGACATGGGATGAATCAATAAGGTCAGCATATTGTTCAATAATAGATATATCATGTTTTTACAGATTTATAACTCATGAATAATTCTTCATCTACATCATCCTATCTGATATATAATCATCTAGGCCTGAGAGGTAAATTATCATCTCCTACTAGTAAAAAGCAATCTCTGCTAGAGGGACTATTTCAAGGCAGGTATTCCATTACTGAATTATTCTAATAGTTCTATCACCTGAACACAGAATAAAGGCTCTCCTTCCATATGCCAGCACCTAAAATTAACACATTCCTCCATCTTTTCTTCTCCAGCCAATAAGTCCTTTGAACTTTCCGGTGTTTCTCACAGGACAAGTTTTCAATTTTTAATCAGTGTTTCTCAATGGAGCATGGGGGAGGGGCAATTCACCATGCCGAACTGTTCTGCACTCCTGTAGGACATTTATCATCCCTTGCTTCCAGGGCACTATGTGCGAGCAACAACTCAACCACTACAATCATTAAAATGGTCCCATACATTTTCAAATGATGCCCTCTCTTCTTAGGTGGGCAGTGCTGCCAAAACACTTTACAATCACTTCCTTATGCTATTTAATATACCAACACCATCTTTTTTGGATTGTTTCTTTGAGATGGAGTCTTGCTCTGTCATCCAGACTGGAGTGAAGTGGTGTGATCTCGGCTCACTGCAACCTCTGCTTCCCAGGTTCAAGCCTCCTGAATTACAGGTGCGTGCCATCATGCCCAGCTAATTTTTGTATTTTTAGTAGAAATGGGGTTTTACCATGTTGGCCAGGATGGTCTTGAACTCCTGACCTCAGGTGATCCATCTGCCTCGGCCTCCCAAAATTATAGGATTATAGGTGTGAGCCACTACACCTGGTTTAATCCACCATCTTGTATAGTAGCATTGTTTGGTACAGTAGTCACTAGCCCGATGTGACTATTAAAATATAACTAAAAATTCAATTTCTCAGTTGCACAATTTCTCAGTCCCACATTTCAAGAACTCAACAGCCACTTGTGACTACTGGCTACCATATGGACAGTGAAGATAGAAAATTTTTCTAAACCACAGAAAATTCTGCTGAATAGCACTGTATCCAGAATCTAGACAAGGCTTCGACTGTTTACTAGATTTCAATTCTTAATAGTGGCTTAATCACTTAGTATTTCTGTACTTTATGGACATGGAGAAGAAAAAAAAATTATAAGGTTACAGAACTACTGGTTGTTGTTATTTAATAGGCCAATAAAGAAGCACTTATTACTGTATTACAAGCCTTATAACATATATTTTAATAATTTTATTTCAATATAATTTGTTTCCTTTACAAAGCTACGTATTTTACTTTATTTTCTCATAAGGGATCTTAGGCTTCACTACACTGAAAAAGGACAAAACAAGTTATAAACCTCTCTAAGAGACCAGATACGTATTTTTGATTTTGCAGGCCATAAGGTCTTTGTTGCAACTTCTCAACTCTACTGCTACAGTGCAAAAACACTCACAAACAATAAGTAATTGAAAGACTGGGACTGTGTTTTAATAAAACTTTGTTTATAAAAACAGGTGGTGGGCCAGATTTGCCAATCCCTGAACTAGATTGATCTTTCTATGACACAAAAACGTTCATGTCATCTGCATAAAATTTTCAGTGGTTGCGTAAGCCCTGTATAAATACAACTCCAACTTGTCCCTTCTGTTTTCTTTTCCTTAAACTCCCAACCAAATACTTTCAGCCAAACAGAGCTAGTTTTAGTTTCCTGCACATATTATATACCTTCTCTAGAGTTTCAGGTGTGCTACATCCTATACCTGAAACATCCTTCATGACAAATTCTTACCATCCTCAAGGTAACAGTGTCAATCACCCAGTATAGCACACTGGTTAAGAAGAACACAGGCTCTAGAAAAGACTGGGTTTAAATCCTAGCTCTGATATTTATAAGCTGTCTGACCTGTGCACGTTAAAATGTAATAAAAATGAGCAGTCAATTTGGGCACTCTGACAATCATCATTAATAACCTACTTTCCCCATGTCACCAGAGTTTGTTTTGTTATCAATAACTATATCAAAAACACTATATTAAAAATAAAATTCTTAACCAAAATCATACAAATTACTAACCTGCTGATGAAAGTTCTTTTTCTCCAAGAGAGCTAGAGCTGTCAGAAGACAAACCCTGATCATCCTTACTCTCCAAGGAGTGATGTATTTCATCCTCTTCATCTGTTGACACATCAACTGTTCTGGATTCTAACAGGACATTTTAAAAACATAATAAGAGTGTTTTAAACCTACTCCACATATTAAAGTAGACATATTGATCTTCCTCCAACTTCCCATCTTCCTTAAACAACTGAATGATCTACTAAGTGTACAAAGATCCTATCTGTATTATCTAGGCATCTAATAATATATTTCCAAAAAGATGTAATGAGAAGAGGGAAGCGGGCATTAGAGAAAAAAAAGACAAAAATTGAAGTAATATTTAGAAAAGTAATAATAGTGAATAAGTAGAAAAGAAAAACAATATTTAATGTATACTATGTGCTAGGCACATTGAAATCTGTTTTACATGACTTATCTAATACTCGTAATTCTATAAAGTAAACACTATTTCTGATGAGCTAAGGATGGAGAGGATAAAGAATACCAGCACAATGAGTGGAGAAGCAGGGCTTTCAACTTAATCCCATCCAACTCCAGAGTTTAGGCTCTCTTTAGAGTATGCCATAGTTTAATAGCTTGTAACAAGAAATATTATAAGGAGCACTTTGGTCAAAATTAAACCACGGGTTTATCTTTTCAGTGCATGATTTGGGAAGGTCACATAGTCTGTTAAATTCAATTAATCTGTTAAAGATAACACCGAGATAAAAACCACAGGGTGTTGTGAAAATTGAGTGAACAAAGTAAAGGAATTCTTGACATTATTGCCAAGAAAGGATTTGTTAATTCACAATAAATCTGCACATTTATGAGTAATCTTAAGATTACATAGTACTCATTAATTTTAATTTCTACCTTAGTTAGAAGACTTACATACAGTTCAAAAAAGGCTAGAGTAAAATCAAAACTTAAAATATAGCTGCAGCTCACATCTTTCTTAGATAACTGCCATTTATAACAACCCATACCTGTTTCCAAAGTGGATTAACACCAAAGCAATGGTTCCCAAAGCATGGTTTATCAATCCCTGGAAGTCCTTGAGACTCTTTCAGAGAGTCTGGGAAATCAAAACTACTTTAATCACAATACGAACATGTTATTTGTTGTTTTTGCCATGTTGACATTTATCTAATGAAGCAAAGGCAGTGGTGGGTAAAACAGCTATCCCCTTAGCATGAATCAATTTGTAGTAGCAGTTATGGTATTTTTCACCACTGCACACTGACAGATAAAAGCCAGTTGCTCTTCATAAAGTAATGAAAAAATTCTTATTTTATTAAATTTTGACCCTTAAGTACACACGTGTTTAATATTCTTTGTAACAAAACAGAAGTATGCATAAGGCACTTTGGCTGCATCTTGATATGTAACGACTGCCTTAAGGAAAAGCATTTGTGTGACTGTGTTGCAGGCTGAACTAAACATTGTTTTTAAGGAGAAGCATCATTTTCTTAAAAGAATGACTAACAAACAAACCAGTTATTCAGACATGGCTATCTTATATTTCCTCAGACATGAGCTAAGTTGTGCCTATCACTTCCAGAATCAGAGATTTCAAGTGAAAATTGAGATTCTGAAAAACCTATTTTCTCTACTGTGAACCTAACAGCTTTCCAATACTTAAAGACTGATTAATCAGTGGTAACACTAAGTGATTTTTTTTTTTTTGGTGTCGTACAATAAAATGCTCCAACATTTGCAAGAGCTGCAAACTCAGGTAATGAACTTTCCAAATAATGCAAGATGTTACCAATCGTGCATGAGTAAAAGATCCAAAGTACAAAACAGAACATAGTTTTATGTAAGCACACCCCAAATTTAATCCTATGGTTTAAGATTACATGAGACAACTAACTTTTCAGAACTGTTAGTTTAGACTCTTTGAGCTTTGTCATATTAAAGCACAACACCCTCAATGATCTAAAAAGGCTATTAAGTATTCGTCTTAAGCATATATCTGTCAGAGGCTGTATTTTCTTCAAATTCTTCAACCAAAACAACATAGCACAACAGATTAAAAGCAGAAACAGCTATGAGAATTCAGTCGTCTTCTATTAATATTTTGCCAGACATTAAAGACATCTGCAAATTCAAAACAATGCTACTATTCTTTTTGGGAAATATTTTTTCACAAAAATCTTACTTGTCCTTACATGTAATAGATTTTTAAAAATGAATTAATACATTTTATTTTTGGTTTTAGTATGGTAAATATTGATAGATATAACCTACTGAAACAAAAGCTCTTTGGAATCCTTAATCATTTCTAAGAGTCTAAAGGAGGTCCAAATATCAAAAAGTTTGAGAACCACTATTCTAGAAGGCAAGAGAAAACACAACTCCTGACTTCGATTTTCATCTACAAAGTTTAACCAGAGGACAGAGACAAAAATCACGGAAACTTCAGACAAATAGAAGGTCACAAGGAAAACCAAGAAATCACAAAAATCATAAACCTGGAGGACATCATGTTACGTGAAATAAAAAAGGCACAGAGAGACAAACATCACACGGTCTCAAATGTGTAATCTACAAAGGTGGAAATCAGAAATCACAGAAGCAGAGAGTCTCGTAGTGGTTAGCAGGGACTGAGGTTGAAGGTGGTTGGGGAGATACTGGTCAAACGGCACACTTTAATCAGACAAGAGGAATTCTATCCTACAACACAGTGACTAAAGTTAATAACAATGCACTGCATACTTGAAAATTACTAAGAGTAGATTATTAAGTGTTCTCACCACAAAAAAAGTATCTGAGGTAACGCAAATGTTAGCTCCATTTAGCCACTGTAGACACATTTTGAACATCATATTGTATACCATTAAGTATACACAATTTTTACTTCTCAATAAAGAAATTAATTAAAAATCACTTTAACGAGAATAAAAAATAGTAGGAAGATTTCAGATCTCAAGACTAACCAAAAACTGTATTCCTCATTAAGCTACAATTCAAACTCAGAGCAGCACATTTTATGTAAACAATTTTAGGCTGCCTTAAACCTGTATTTAGGAACTCAAAGGTACTTCAAAATGACAACACTATATTTAACACCATTACTGGTAAAATCTACAGTGTCATGAATCTCTATCATGCTCCCTCGTGTTGCATGTATTATTTTTATTAGTTTTTGCAAATAATTGGTGAAAAAAGAAAACAAGCAAAGGGGAGTGTTCCAAAACCTAGATTCTGGCTAAATGTTTTCAAGAAAGGTAAGCTGGGCAAGTGTCTAAAACGTACATATAACTTCTGCCTACTTAATAGTATTAGAAATTATTGAACTCCGTTGTGACAAGTTAGGTTCTTCATAAACTTTGATAACACAGTTAACTAGTGGAGTCACCTGATGGTGAAAACGAAGAACTTCCAAACTGTACAGGATTGTTTTTTCTCCTCTAAGGAGTCCAAAAGCTAGACGTAGGCAGCGGGCAAGTGCTTGCAGTCTAGTTGTTTACTCGCTCACTACCTTTAGGACTTGACTGCATGGCTGGTGGTCGGCTGCAAGTTATAGAACCCTTAGAGAAGGATCCAGAGACCCCGCGGCCCCTTCTCGCCCCGTGCCGTCACCTCCCCGCTTCCCCGCGTCACCTTGGACGCCTGAGCCTTCGTCCGCGCGGGGAGCCGCTTCCGTGGCGCGTCGGGAGGTCGCCCAGACTCGGCCCCGGCCGCGAGGCCCCCGAACCCGGTGGGGCCGTCCCGCCACCTGCGCGCGGCCTTCTCCAGAGGGCGGCCCTTCCTCCGCGGGGCCCGGGGCCGCAAATTCCCTCGACGTCCCAGGCTCAGCAGGCGACTCCTCAGCGCCATCGCTGTCGCTGGAATCGGCCGCGCGCTGCCGAAAATTTCTTTTCGGTCTGTGAGCCATGGCTGAGGGCCCAGCACCCCAGTAACCCGCGAACCCCAAGGCGGAGCTTCAGTGCCCGCCCCCAGCGCGCGCTCCCGCCTCTCCTGGACGCCGCGTGCGCGCGCCCGTGCCGCTAGCCTTCTACTTCCCGCTTCTCTGTTTGCGCCTGCGTGCTTTGGCTACCTGGACCTAGTAGGTTGAGTTGTGTTCTGAGGCCTGAGTGTGGAGTCTGGAGCGGCAAAGCGGTCCCTTTGCCAGGTGAGGTTGCGTGGATTGACACCTAGAGATTTCCAAGGCCTCTCCGGGCTGAATCCCACGGGGAGCAGACCTTACGTGCTCTCCTTGTGCACACCCTATCCAGGAATCAGGCGTTATGCTTTCCGTCCTAGACTGGAGCCAAATCCGTTGTCTTTTTACTTTCCAGAGAGAGAACCCCTTCAACCAAGATTTAAAACAAATGAAACCCCAGTAGTGTGAGGCTCGGGGTAAGAGGAGATGCCTCTGAGAGCAAAACAGTATAGTCTGCACGAAAACAATGCATACAGACCAGCAAAAATCAGTGACTTCCCCCAGGCCGCAGGGCTTCAAGAGAACCTGATTAAATACTTTCACCCTTAAAGAAAGTATCTAAAAGCAAAAAAAGGCTATTGTCGGAGGCTAATTTGTACTATACGCGTTAAGCCGTGTCTAGAGAAAGGAAGCCTCTACCACGAATTTTGAGTGGTTGACCCCCTTGGTAAAACTTGTTATTTGGATGCCTCTGACTGTCTACACTGGAGCCATTCATCCAGTTCATTTAATCCCTCTTGGTGCAGTTGGTTCCATGCTCAGCTACGTTTCTGCCTCTGCTTTAGAGTACAAGATGTTCCCAGGGCTTCACAGAAGGGGATATTTTAAGGGATTAAATTTCCAGACTCTCAGCTTTGTTGAAAGAAAAACCTTAAACAAATTAAATTTAATAGAGTTTAATTGAGCAAAGGATGGTTCACAAATCACAGCCCCCCAAACCAGAATAGGTTCAGAGCAGCGCCATCGCAGCCAGCCTCCTGGTGGAAGATTTATGGATGGAAAAAGGAAAGTGATATACAGAAAACAGAAACTAAATATGGTTTGAGAAGGACTCTGTACTTCTATATCTGAATCCTTGTGGAGGAATGTTTACCTAACTTAACAGTGTGAACCCCCAAAATTCGAGACAGATCTCAATTAATTTAGAAAGTTTATTTTGCCAGGGTTAATGACATGCACCAGTGACACAGCCTCAGGAAGTCCTGATGACATGTGGCCTAGTAGTCAGGGCACAGCTTGACTTCATACATTTTAGGGAGACATGAGACATCAATCAATATATTTAAGATGTACATTGGTTCCTTCTAGAAAGGTGGGGACAACCCAAAGCAGAGAGGGGGTTTTCAGCTCACAGGAAGGTGAGAGACATATAGTTACATTATTTTGAGTTTCTGATAAGACTTTCCGAAGAAGACAATCAGAATATGCATCTATCTCAGTGAGCAGAGGAATTACTTTGAATAGAATGAGAGGCAGGTTTTGCCCTGAGCAGTTCCAAGCTTTACTTTCGCCTTTAGTTTAGTAATTTGGGAGCACCAAGATTTTCCTTTCACAACAGGTAGACAATGTTGAAAACCTAACTTAGAAGTAAGCACCTGTACCTAGCTCAGTCTTGGCCAATCCCAGCAGCCATACTTCAATCACTCATGCACTGTTGAGTGTTCAAACAGTTCAAATGAGGCAAACACCAACCTGTAACCATTCCAGCTGTTTCTGCACCTCACTTCTGATTTCCGTACATCACTTCCCTTTTTTTTTTTTTTTGGTCTATATATTTGTTCTGACCACTAGGCATCCCTGGGGTCTCTCTGAATCTGCTATGATTCTGGAGGCTGCCTGATTCACGAATCTTTCATTGCTCAATTAAACTCTTTTAAATTTAATTCAGCTGAAGTTTTTCTTTTAACAGAAGTGAAGTACAGAAACAGCCAGATTAGTTACAGCTTACTGTTTGCTTTATTTGAACATGGTTTGAACAGTTGGCCAGCTCTGATTTGCTAAAAGTAAATGTTTTGTGTTTGGCACAACCATGGTGTATTGGTAAGAGGGAGTTGAGAGGAGTGTCTTCTAAGATTTGGACTTGTGCTAGATTTTAAGGAGAGCTAAGAGAAGCAGGGCCAGATTTGTATTGTATAATGTCAACGAGTAAGTAGGTTGCAGTTTCTTTACACATCCAGTTAGGTTCTAGTTCACTAGGTAGGGAGAAACCTTTAGGCTGAACTTAGAATATGTAAGGAGGCAGCTTTAGGTTAAACTTAATTTAACAGCTTCCATATATATTCTTTGCTAAAACTGGTTTGGCTGAGAACCACTGTATTCATGCTGCCCCTCACAAATATAGTGTTCTTTTCTTCTTCCAAAGGAGAGACATAATTCTGTGTTCATCCTGAATATACTAAAGTACGTACCATGTGTAAAAATCTCTGCAACATCTGATATTTTGTTGTCTAGATGACAAATAAATAATGTTTTCATTACCATCCTCCTGCAAACCAGGCAGTTTCCAATGTTTTGCTTTCAACAAAATTGGAGGACCAAATCCAATGGTCAGCTGACCATTCAAAATAATTTTTGATGATGAATCAATGTGATTTTTGCATACAATTCAGAAATTCTAAAAAATGAATGTTATTGAAAAGACATACTTTTTCATATGTGGAGAGTTTTCTCAGTGCTTACATAATATAAAATTAAAATGTAATAGTATAATTGACAATGAATAATAACCTAGCAATAAGTAATAGCTATCTATGGATACATGAACTAATATGGGAGGAGCTGTATTTGTCATTAAGAGACATCCCTCCCTCCCTCCCTCCCTCTCTCTCTTTTCTTTTCTTTCCTTCCTTCCTTCCTTTTTCTTTCTCTCCCTCCCTCCCTCCCTTCCTTTTCATTCTTTCTTTTCTTTTCTTTCCTTTTTTTCTTTTCTTTTCTTTTTTTGACAGAGTCTTGCCCTGTTGCCTAGGCTATAGTGCAGTGGCATGATGTCTGCTCACTGCAACCTCTGCCTCTTGGTTCAAGCGATTGTCCTGTCTTAGCCTCCCAAGTAGCTGGGATTACAGGTGTGTACCACCATGCCTGGCTAATTTTTTGTTTGTTTGTTTTTTTAATAGAAACAGGGTTTCATCTAGTTGGCCAGAGTGCTCTCTAACTCCTGGCTTCAAGTGATCTGCCCGCCTCAGCTTCCCAAACTGCTGGGATTGCAGGCGTGAGCCACTGTGCCCGGCCAAGAGATGCATTTTCAACAAATATTACTTTTGCTTAAAAAAATTTGATGTTTTTATATTGTGTTAAGTGTACCTATTGTTGAAACCACCAGTTAAAGGCTACCAGGAGAATACCAAGTCAAAGTTAGGTTTATTTAGCTTGTCCAAGTAGGGGAGAGCACAGACCAAGGAAACCATGGTGTATTGGTAAGAGGGAGTTGAGAGAAGTTTCTTCTAAGATTTGGGCTTGTGCTAGATTTTAAGGAGAGCTAAGAGAAGCAAGGCCATATTTGTATCATATAATGTCAAGAAGCTAGATAGTTTAACAATTGGGTACCTTAGTAATTCTGTTAAAGAAGTGAGAGGAACAGAGGAAGGAAGTGGAGTTTGGATGTCATTAGTAAGAAAGTAGCAATCACTTGAAAATACTTCTTAGAGCTGCAGTATGGTCTTGACTTCCAGCAGAGCTGGCTTTCTCATTATTAATAATTGTAAAGATAACTAAATCTAGACATACATATACATTTTTATGGGAAAATATAGATTGATCAATGAAGAACTTTCAAGTATAAGCCGATTTCTATAGATTGATGAATGAAAGACTTTCAAGTATCAACTGTATTTTATTAGGTAAAATGTTGTAGGGAATAGAAATATGAATTCAAGGAGAAAAAGCAATGATGCAAATAGTTCGTACATTTATTAAATGAATGATACTGAGTATTAAATAGGTTTGACATTTAGGTTACATTATATACATTTAAATGAGTAATATAATTTTTTACAAATAAGTCCCAACATGTACAGTACACCAGAAATTGCATTCTTTGCAAATGTCCAGACTTAGAGATGTCTACCTAAAAAGATGCTGGGATAGTATATTTTTTAAATTCCTAAAACAGTATACATGCAGGAAGGTATGAAACCACCATCACAGATGACCATTACCAACTCTGTCTTCTTTATACTGACTATGGATGCCCCAGTTGCTCAAAACACATTTCTTGGGCAGTCTCATAGGAATACTATTTTAATAATTGCTTGGAGGATAGAGTCATAGATAAAATAGGGATTGTAGTACGTTTTAGGGGGTATACCCAACCAATAAGCCAATTTTCCTGTAGAAACTTCTCTTCTCTTAGGTTTCTATAGCCATGTTCACCTCCTGGGACATGGCTCACAGGGTCAAAAGAGACACTACAACCATGGTAGATGGATTAGAGCCTTTCTCTAGGAATGTCTGAGCTATGAAATACTCTTTAAGTGGTAAGCTGGAGTTGGCTCTTGTGGACTCTGGACGGCTGTTTGCAAAATGTTCAAAAATTGTAGGAGCCAGTTGTTTAACATAGTCATTATTAAACATTAAATTATGTAATTTACTCCTTAAAGGATATTATGAATAACAGTAATAAATCCTCAAAACTCATCACTTCCTTTTACCACTAACTCTTACTGTTATCTATGCTCTTGAGGTTTATGTCTACTGTATCTCTATGGTAGAAATACTATATAACGTTGAGCTACTGCACACCTGTAACCAACTCCATGTTTGGTGGCAGCTTAAAATCAGCCATAATAGGAGTGCTTATGCCACATAAATTGGAAGACCTTACAAGTCCAGGTGTTTCTCCCAGATATCCAGTCATTAAACATTTACCATCATATCACTGACTTCATCAAAGGAATAGAGAAAAGGCAAACTCTCTCTGATTGATCTGGCCCCAGGATTCTTTTTTCTTGACTTTTCTCAATAAACTGATACTTCTTGATATAAACTTGGGAAATTATCTGATACAGTATTATCAATTATTCACAATTTATTATTGTCTTATAAAGAGAGGCTTCTCTTTTTAAATGCAGGTAAAATTAGATAACTACTACTTGACGTTTTTCTTTAGAAAATTGGCAAATGATGTGCAAAGGATATTTCTGGAGAATAGAGATACTTGTGATATCTGGTATAATAGCTTCCTACCATGGGCCAAGTGCTCCTTGTAGTTAGAATTAACTTTAAAGATTGGGGATGGAGAAGTGGGTTCCATTCGGTCCAGTGCTTTTCAGATGCCATCTTTCCATGCAGAATTCCCAAGTCTTACCATGGATACTACTCTGTTCTCCCTTAGCAGAGGAGGACAACTTTCCAAATTACACTATCAAGCAGTTAATGTAAAACCAAACAGGAGAATAAAACTGGAAAACAAATCACTCTAACTTGTTAAATGCAAACATGTTAAAAGATAGATGATATATGATGGAGATAGAAAGAAACAACTCTACTATTTAAAACAGAGATCAAATATTTGTTCTAAGGGAAAGAAGTGAGAAAAGTGATTTTCTTTGGGTTTTGCCTAGATGGGAGAGGATGAAATAAACAGAACTTATTTAATAAAGAGAGAGGAAACCTGAGTTTTCTTCTGTGTCCCCGGGGAAAGGAGAGAGAGGACTCAGAGGGATAGTTGCCACATTTAGAAAAAAATACGGAATACCTGGTAAAATTTGAAATTCAGATAAAAAAGGAATAGCATTTTAGTATAAATATGTCCTATATAATATTTGGGACATGCACGCATGGTAGATGTTGGAACTCTAGGGTAGAGATAGGTGTGAAGAATTTCAAAGGGTAGAGAAAAACTTCAGAATCTGAGGTGGAGGGTGTGAGTTGTCTGTAGATCTGGAAACTGAGAGAAATTAGGGTCAGTGAGAGGTTCCCAGTTACAGTGGGGAATGGGATGAAGTGCTTTTAAGATATAGTGCAGTTTTCTTTCAAGGGTTTAGTAAAATTTTGCTCCAAATAAAATCTTTTTTTTTTTTTTTTTTTTTTAAGACGGAGTCTCACTCTGTTGCCAGGCTGGAGTGCAGTGGTGTGATCTCGGCTCACTGCAACATCCGCCTCCCAGGTTCAAGTGACTCTCCTGCCTCAGCCTCCCTAGTAGCTGGGACTACAGGTGCAAACCACCATGCCCAGCTAACTTTTTTATTTTTGGTAGAGATGGGGTTTCACCATATTGGCCAAGATGGTCTCAATCTCTTGACCTCGTGATCTGTCCGCCTTGGCCTCCCAAAGTGCTGGGATTACAGACATGAGCCACCGTGCCCAGCCTCCAAATACAATTTTAACATTGGTGTTGAGATTGAAGGAGTTGGCAGCTGAGGTCAGGTGGTGGACGAGGAGGAGCTGGTGGCTCCACGATTCTGAACTGGGGGTGTTAGAGTACCTGGAGTGGATGATAGGAGAGAAGCAGGCTACTGAGCATGCTGGCTTAGGAGTGGCTGTGAGATAGCCCCTTTCCCTAAATGTACCCAAGATGCTGCAGTTTTAAAGGAGAAGATGCTCTATGGAGTTACATATGGGCACAGGAAAAGGGCAGTCAAAGAACAAAACTGTATTTCTTCAAACAGCTTTTCCAGATACCCCTATTTACCACTGCTGATATAATTTCTCCTTTTCATTAATACTGGGATTTTCACCGCCCACCCCAACCATACCAAGCAGGTAGAGATAATGCTATATCTTTTTATTTGCCCTACACTGTATTTATTTGTAATATTAGCTTATTAATTAATTGGCTGATCATTATGATAGTTTATATTATTCCCCTTTTATGTCATTTAGAATTGCAGAGGTTAACAATGGGAAAAAGTGGCATATAAAAAATTCCCAACTTCTGGAAATCAATGTCATATTTACCCAAACAGACTCTTTTCTCCCTAAAATGAAGTGACATTTTATTCAGCTTGTCTTCCCATTTAATAGTGGATTCTGAGCTCCCTCTAGTGAGAAATGTGCTCCTTATAAAAGGATTGTATTGAATAATCTCATGGAAATTGCCTCCTTGCTTATTATAGAGCTGAGCAATGAATATATTTTCATTTTAAGCCAGGCTCTTTAAAACTTTCTTAGAGGATAGAATTTTGGGAAGTCATGTATATGTCATTTTTTAAATTAAAAATTACTATGGAAACACATTCAGACAAATATGAAACTAATTGTGCTTTCATTTTTCAGTATCTATTTTTTAAGCTCTTTCTATGATAGGAACCCTGTGCTGGGATCAGAAGGTCACGAAACACGTAGGGTACTGTTCCAAAGGTCAGGCATGAGGAACCCCATTAGCCCTAGGATCTGATTTATTGAAAATACTTTATGATATCTTGTAATCTCAAGTATTGAGAATTTTCTCAATATTAGATCCTAATCTTCAGAATGAGCAGATGTCTTTGAGCTGTCACTCTTATGTGACTGAATTAATCTATTGATTAAGTGTCAGATACCCCAAGGACCACCAGAAAAACCAATTGATCAAGCAAAGCTAGATTTATAAGATTAGCTACAGTAAGAAAGAATACCACCTTGACGGAATCTTGTAAGTATCTGAAAATGAAAGAATAAGGCAGGGTATTTACAGAGTTTTAGGGCCTGGGCTGGACGATTTTTTTAAAAATGTATTTTATTGTGGTAAGAACACTTAATATAAAGTTTATCCTCAACACATTTTCAAGTGTAAGATACAATATTGCCAACTATACTGTTGTACAGCAGGTCTCTAAAACTTATTTATCTTGTACAATTGATACTTTACACCAGTTGATTAGTGATTTGTAATTTTCCTCTTTCTCCAGCCCCTAGAAACCACAGTTCTACTCTCTGATTTTATGAGTCTGAATATTTTAGATTCCTCATATAAGTGAAAGCACACAGTGTTTTTCCTTCTTGGTGGTTTATTTCACATAGCATAATGTCCTCAAGGTTAATTCATGTTGTTGCATATTGCAGGCTTTCTTTACTTTTTTAAGGATCAGTAATATTCCCTTCTCTCTATACAACACATTTCCTTTATCCATTCATCCTTCAAAGGACAGAACAGTACAGCTACTATGGAAAACAATATGGAGATTCCTCAAAAAATTAAAAGTAGAACTACCATGTGATCCAGCAGTCTCATTTCTGGGTATATATTCAACAGAATTAAAATCGGGACCTCTAAAAGATAATTGCACTCCATTGTTCACTGCAGCACTATGCACAATAACTAAGATGCCATGGGTGATTTTCAGTTAGGTCTTGTAAGCAGGGCAAGGTAAAAGGAGTCACATGAAATAAATCATACTATGGTAACCGACCACAAGCTATTCATGAAATGGAGATCAAGTTAGGGTATACATGGCAATTTATAGGCATTAAGAGGAAACAATGTCAAAAAAAGGTCAGTTTAGAGGGTGGTTATGAGTGTCTTTCTTCATTTTAAATCCCTTGCCTTTGAGTTTTAGGGAAAATTCTAGTTTTCCTTCTATTCCAACCAATCAGCTTTCTAACAAATCCAAGCTTTTTTTCAATGTGTTTAATAGGGTTTCTCATTTGAGGTATTGAATGAAAAACCTTTCACTCAATATGAAATGTAACACATATCCAAAAAAATGCACAAACCAAAAACATACTATTCAAGAACTTATCATAAAGCGAATCCCTCCACAGCCACCAACAAAGTCAAGAAATAAAAGATTGCTAGCATCCCAGCAATATTTTTTGTTCTCCCTTTCAATCATTTCACCCTCCTGTCCCTAAAAGTAATCATTATTCTGACTTTTACAGTAATCACTTCCTTGCTTTTTAAAAAATATGGTTTTACTGCAAGTATACATGCATACTCAAATGCTGTGATGTAGCTTTGTCTGTTTTAGAACTTATGACATCATATCATGTTTCTTGTTTTGTGCTTGGCTTTTTTTTGGCTTAATATGTGTTTGTATTATAATTCCACTTTGTTCTTCTGTGTAACCATAGTCTATTTTATTGTCTGTTGTATGGATATGCCACAGCTTATCTATCCTAATATTGTTGACTTACTATTATTTACATTTGGTTATTATTATTATTTTTTTCAGACAGACTCTCACTTTGTCGCCTGTGCTGGAGTGCAGAGGTGTGATCTTGGCTCACTGCAACTCTGCCTCTTGGGTTCAAGCGATTCTCCTGTCTCAGCCTCCCAAGTAGCTGGGATTACAGGTATGCACCACTATGCCCAGCTAAGTTTTGTATTTTTAGTAGAGATGGGGTTTCACCATATTGGTCATACAATTTAAAAAAATTATTTTTTATATGGATATTCAGTTGATCTGGGTTTATTAAAATTATACTATAGAAAACTTCTAAACGTATGTATTAAGTAAAAAGAACACTTTAATGAGCTCTTGTCATTCAGCTTTGACAGTTTTCAACTCATGAACAATTTGTTTTATCTGTACTTCCATCCGCTTCTCTCCTCATATATTATTTTGAAATAAATGACAGACATAGTGTTTCATCCATGAATATATCAGGCATCTTTAAAACATAAGAATTATTTTTAAAAAATAAAATGTAATCACAATACAATTATCACACTTAAAAAACAACTAGCAATAACCCTTAATATCATAAAATACTTAATTAGTGTTCAAATTTCTGATTCTCCTTTAAATATATATTTCTTTACCTTTTGCTTGAACCAGGATCTAAACATAGCCCCCAAATTGGGATTAGTTAATATGTCTTTCAAGTTTCTTTTAATCCATAATAATCTTTTTCACTCTTGCTCTTGCTTTCCCCACTTGCATTCTTGCAATCCATCTGTTAAAAACAAAAAAAACCAAAAAACCAAAAAAACTGAAGACTTGTTCCACAGTCTTATTTTGGCTGATTTAATTAATATGAGGTCATTTCTAACATGTTTCTCTGTCTCCTACATTTTCTTTAACTAGAGACTTGTAAAGATTCAGGTTCAAGTTTTATGTCAAGAGTACCTCACAGGAAGGGTTATTTTCTTCCATCTAGAGACATATAATATCTACTTGTCTCTTTGTGTGTGCATCTATATATGAAGTTAGCTGCCACTAACACTTAATATTGAGATCCAATAATTCATTAGGGCTTGACAAATGATAATATTCTAATTCTATCATCCCTTTTTTATTTTTATTTATTTTTTAAAGACAGAGTCTCACTCTGTCACCCAGACAAAGTGCGGTGGTGTTATCATAGCTCTCTGCAGCTTGAATTCCTGGGCTCAAGCAATTCTTCTACCTCAGCCTCCCAAGCAACTGGGAATACAGGTGCATGCCACCATGACTAGCTAAATTTCTTTTTCTTTTTTCTTTTTGTAGAAATTGGGTCTTGTTTTGTGGCCTCATGCAGTCCTCCCACCTCAGGCTCCCAAAGCACTAGGATTACAGGTGTGAGCCACAGCACTGGCCCCTGGAAACTTTTTTAAAGAGAATCTTCTGATCTAATATTGAGGCAGTCAGTGGTATCATTTATGTAAGAAAGAGAGAATAAATGTTTATTCCTTTCCTTTTATCTAACAATTTTCAAAATAATAAGGTACTTCGTAGCATCCTGTAATAATGACCAGTTAATATTTCTCAAAAGTTTTAAATGTGCTTGTACTTTAAACATATTACATGCATTTTGGATCATGGCAGTTATTATTCTATTTGATAATCATGTTATCCCAACTTTGAGCAATGGGAGCAAATAACATAAATCAATCCAAACTACCTAAACATAACAAAACTTTTTAAAAAGAATAAATTATTAAGACTATACTTTCAGGGATCATTTCTATAGTCTGTTACTGGAGAAGTTTCTCTGAATGTGTAGAGCACCGAGATATAGACCAATGGAATAGAACAGAGGCGTCGGAGGCGACACAACATATCTACAACCACTCGATCTTTGACAAACCTGAAAAAAACAATCAATGGGGAAAGGATTCCCTGTTCAATAAGTGGTGTTGGGAAAACTGGCTAGCCATATGCAGAAAGCAGAAACTCGACCCCTTCCTGACACCTTACACTAAAATTGACTCCAGATGGATTAAAGACTTAAACATAAGACCTAACACCATAAAAACCCTAGAAGGAAACCTAGGCAGAACCATTCAGGACATAGGCGTAGGCAAGGACTTTATGACCAAAACACCAAAAGCATTGGCAACAAAAGCCAAAATAGACAAATGGGACCTAATCAAACTCCACAGCTTCTGCACGGCAAAAGAAACAGTCAATAGAGTGAATCGGCAACCAACAGAATGGGAAAAAATTTTTGCAGCCTACTCATCTGACAAAGGGCTGATATCCAGAATTTACAATGAGCTAAAACAGATTTACAAGAAAAAAAACAAACAAGCCCATTCAAAAATGGGTGAAGGATATGAACAGATACTTTACAAAAGAAGACATACAGGAGGCCAACAAGCATATGAAAAAGTGTTCATCATCACTGGTCATTAGAGAAATGCAAATCAAAACTACATTGAGAAACCATCTCACGCCAGTTAGAATGGCTATCATTAAAAAATCTGGAGACAACAGATGCTGGAGAGGATGTGGAGAAATAGGAACACTTTTACACTGTTGGTGGGAGTATAAATTAGTTCAACCATTGTGGAAGACAGTGTGACGATTCCTCAAGGACCTAGAAATAGAAATTCCATTTGACCCAGCAATCCCATTACTGGGCATATATCCAAAGGATTATAAATCGTTCTACTATAAGGACACATGCACACGAATGTTCATTGCAGCACAGTTTACAATAGCAAAGACCTGGAACCAACCCAAATGCCCATCGATGATAGACTGGACAGGAAAAATATGGCACATATACACAATGGAATATTATGCAGCAATCAAAAACGATGAGTTCGTGTCCTTTGTAGGGACATGGATGAACCTGGAAACCATCATTCTCAGGAAACTGACACAAGAACACAAAATCAAGCATCACATGTTCTCACTCATAGGCGGGTGTTGAACAATGAGAACACATGGACACAGGGAGAGGAGCACTATACACTGGGGTCTGTTGTGGGGGAGTGGGGGGGACAGCGAGGGGGTGGGGAGTTGGGGAGGGATAGCATGGGGAGAAATGCCAGATATAGGTGAAGGGGTGGAAGGCAGAAAACCACACTGCCACGTGTGCACCTATGCAACAACCTTTCATGTTTTTCACATGTACCCCAAAACCTAAAATGCAATAATAAAAAAAGAAAAAAAAGAAAAAAAAAAAAGAAAAAAAAGAATAAATTATTATAAGAATACAGAGCATCTTGTGATTAAGAATGCAGGTCTTGGGTAGGACTGAAACTGGAAATTGGACTCTTTCCATTTCTTGTCCTTGCATCTCTGCTTCATTCATCTCTCTGTCAACTGACTCTCTCAACTTAGTTTTCATAGTGGGCAGAAGTGCTGCTAAGTCTCACTCTATTCCATTCTAGCTTTACTTTTTACTCAGAATCTCTATTACCTTATGATCTACAACCTTCAGGAGAAATGAAAAGAATGCAGAGAATGAAGTTCTAAACTAACTATCAAAGCTTGAGGGAACATCAGATAACAAGGTCTCAAATCATTATAATTAGCCTATATGAAAATAAGATCAGTTCTCTCTAGGAACCACAGGTTTTCTCCCTCTGAGTTAAAAACAGATTGCCTTATGCATTGGGGTATTATTTCCAAGCCTAGATTCTAACCTATTACAAGCTGGTATGACTGACCATTAACAGAGATTCAGATAATGCCTCTGGCTTTATTACTAACAAGCTGTGTTTCTAAAATATCCTCCTAAGTGGACTCTCCATGATCTGGAACCTGGGTATTTAGTCTTCTAAAGAAGGCATTAGGGAAAAGTTGCCTTTGAATTTTGATAGATTAGGTCTTACCTGGTAATGTTAAAAACTGGCATACCAGTAAAACACCAAGGTGTTGATTCCACCCAACTTAAAAAACACCCAACACATTTTTTTTTCTAACTACTTTATGACCATTCCATTCAGAAACCCTAAATTTAGTATGTATAGAAGTCTCTGACTAGAGAAATAAATGGTTTACACACAATGAGACAGACCATGTTGATGACTACAGAAAAAGCAGCTTCCACCCATGTCAACAGACAAGATTAATTTTCTGATTCTTCATCACCCATTTGCTTTTCCCTTACTATTAATATTATCTATTATATTTTTGTACCTTTAACTGACTAAAAGACTTTCCAATATGATCTTCCTTATATTAATTCCATTACTTTTGACTCCATATAATTTTTGGCCATTTAAGAAAAAACTTTCTGATGTATTTTTCTCATATTATAGCTATGACTATGAATTTAATTGTTTGCTGACAAAATTTAATAACTACACCTTCAAACACTTCAAAAGGTAGATTATTTATAAGACCTTCTGTATCTTAAATTTCTCTCACATCATTAATCCCAACCTTTACTTAGTCCTATACAAATTAAACTTTGGCCTCCCATTAACAAAATGTTTTTGCTAAAGTTGTTACAGCTTTATCAGCAAAACCTAGCCTTTTAGAAAAGAACTAATCCCATTCTTGCCACAATAATCAGTTTGTTCTCTTCAGAGACATACCAATCCGCTTTGCAGGAAATATTTAACTTCATCTAAGCAACCTGCCCAATTTGAGGGACGAAATATTAGCCTTCTTCTATTGTTCTAAATTATACTTACACTCTCAATCTGTACTTATTAGAGTACTACCTATGTGAACACAAGGCTTATACCTGTATGCCACACACTAACTTAACCTGTATATGCAGGATAATTGTTAGAGAGTTTTTGATATTTTAAAAGTAGCAGGAGATCATGTTTCCTTGAAAAGAATGCCCAAAAACCTCCAAAAAGAGGCAAGGATCCATGGGGAAAGCCTGGTTTTCAGGGAGGGGAAGCACAGTCCCTCACCATCTCCCTTGGCTGAGGGAGGAAGCTCCCTTTGCCACCTGCAGCTCCTGGGTGGGGTCTTGTTCCACTCTGTTTTTGCTCGCTCTCCGTGGGTCACGCTCACCACCTAGTCAGTCCCAGTAAGAGAACTTTGGTACCTCAACTGAAGATGCAGAGTTCACTGGCAGTTTCCGTCCTTCTTGATGGGAGCTGTAGAGCAGACCTGCCTCTATTTGGCCATCTTGGCTTTACCCCCTCTGGCTCCACCCCCACATCGTAATATACCCAGAGAAATATAAATCTTTTTTTTTTTTTTTTTTTTGACACAGATTCTCACTCTGTCGCTCAGGCTGGAGTGCAATGGCGCATCTTGGCTCACTGCAACCTCCATCTTCCAAGTTCAAGCGATTCTCCTACCTCAGCCTCCTGAGTAGCTGGGATTATAGGTACGTGCCACTGTGCCCAGCTAATATCTGTATTTTTAGTAGAGATGGGGTTTCACCATGTTGGCCAGCTGTTCTTGAACTCCTGACTTCGTGATCTGCCTGCCTCAGCCTACTGAAGTACTGGGACAGAGCCTGGCCCCAATGGAATATAAATCATTCTATTACAAAGATACATACATGTTTGTGTTCATTGCAGCACTATTCACAATAGCAAGAACATGGAATCAACCTAAATGCCCATCAATGATAAACTGGATAAAGCAAATATGATACATATACACCATAGAATACTAGGCAGCCATAAAAGGAATGAGATCATGTCCTTTGTGGGGATATGGATGAAACTGGAAGCCATTATCTTTAGCAAACTAAGGCAAAAACAGAAAACCAAACACCACATATTCTCACTCATAAGTGGGAGCTGAACAATGAGAGCACATGGACACAGGGAGGGGAACAACACACACTGGGGCCTTTCAGGGGGTAGGCTGGAGGAAGGGAGAGCATTAGGAAAAAGCTAATGCATTCTGGGCTTAATACCTAGGTGATGTGTTGATAGGTGCAGCAAACCACTATGACACACGTCTACCTATGTAACAAACGTGCACATCCTGCACATGTACTCCAGAACTAAAAGCAAAAACAAAATTTTAATGGCAGTAAATACAGGCTATTTGGAAAAATTCCTTGTAGGAAATTTAACTTCCTCTTTTTTTATACTGTACGGGCTATAACTACCACAGTTAATGAACAAACAAACAAAAACACTATTGTAGAAGGATACCAAAAACTTGTCCTTGAATCCAGGAAAACTTAAAAATTATACAGCTTTTTCTTTAGAAGCCTGATAAACCCATTTAAATTTAAATTCATTCACTGATGTTATCATGAATAGTTAAATAGCCTTTGAATTATTCTTAACAATCCAAGGAAAACTTTATGCTATAACAGATCACTTATTGATGTGCTTATATATACTAGAGGACAAGTAGAATAGTCCATGTCTAAGCTAAAATAAAAATCTACTTCTCTAAAACAGATCCAGGTGAATTCTAGGATATATTTTCATTACTTTTATTTTATATTCTAGGCTCCTATCTCTGAGACTTATTGTAAAGTTGAATAACTAATCATACATTTCAGGTTATTACTTTTTTTGCAACTGGCCAATATATCATATTCAGAGATATAAATATGACTGCACAGCCATTGTCATGTCAGATGATTCAACTCATCCTATGACAGAAGGAAGCGTTAACCCTAATCTAATATGAACTCTGTTCTCTGAACAACTGTGTTAGTTCATTCTAGCACTGTATAAAGACATACTTGAGACTGGATAATTTACAAAGAAAAGAGGTTTAATTGCCTCATGGTTCAGCAAGCTGTATAGGAAGCATGATGGTGGCATCTGATTGGCTGCTGGGGAAGCCTCAGGAAACTTGAAACTCCTCAGGTGAAGGGGGAGCACACAGAACAGATCAGATGGCCATAGCAGGAGCAAGAGAGAGATGAAGGAGATGCTGCACACTTTTAAATGACAAGATCTCACGAGAACTCACTCATCATTGCAAGGACAGTACCAAGGGGGAAATCCAATTCCGTGATCCAATCACCTCCCACCAGGCTCCCACAATTCTGGTCCCAGTCATTTTTGATAAGGGACCAGAAGTGTTTCTCCAGCATTGGGGATTACAATTCAACATGAGATTAGAGTGGGGACACAGATCCAAACCATATCAACAACTTTCTGATCTTGATCAGCAAAATCTCAGCAATGGTGAAAATCTGGATATTGACGATATCTTCTTCCTTTGATTAAGAAGGGGATTGAGAAAAAGAATTGCTTCTGTTTTCTGATATCCAATTTGGAGCAAATTCCTGCATCCTTAACACCCCCATCAGTCATCTAAGACAAACCCAAGTCCTAAAACCTTCCTACTGGGACAGTTCACTGTTCCCAATTGTGTGCATTCACCCTCATTGCAACGATTCGTAAACCCAAGTTCCACAATTGGAGGTGCATTCATAGTAGTCTTTGACTGGATGAAATTGACAGATTGATATAAAATTGCCATTGTTGTAAGCAAAAAATTGTTGCATATTGACCGTTTCATACGGTTCAACTTAATACAACAAATGTGGCCGTTTTGAGGGTACACCTCTGAGAGTCAGTGGTAATTCTAAGAAAAAATACCCTACTACTACTTGTTGAGCATCCCTAGTCTAAATACCTGAAATCCAAAATGTTCCAAAATCTAAAACTTTTAAAGTGGCAACATGATTCCACAAGTGGAAAGTTCCACACATGACTTCCTGTGATGGGGCACAGTAAAAATGTAGTCAAAACTTTGTTTAATGCACAAAATTATTTAAAATATTGTGTAAAGTTACTGTCAGCCTATGTGTATAACATGTGCATAAAACATAAATAAATTTCATGTTTAAACTTGGATCTTATCTCCAAAATATTTCATTATGTATGTACACGTATTCCCAAATCTGGAAAAAATCTAAAATTTGAAAGAATTCTGGTCCCAAGCATTTTTGATAAGGAACACTCAACTTATATTTCTACTACTAGATGATAGACTGGTTATCAGGAGTTAATAGGAAAATGTGGTAGAAACAGTAGATAGCTTTTAAATAATTTTTATCTAGAGAGAAAGATAGGAGAGAGTTAGATATTGGAGAGACTTCAGAGGGCTTATATGCAAAGACAGAGATGGAAGTAGAAAAGAGGAGTTAAAAATACTGCAGAGAGAAAATAGTGGAACCCCAGAAGCATGGAAAAGGTTGGAATTTAGTCCTTGAGGAGGAATAGCCCAAGAAATAGTAACTGCAGACTCACAGTAGACCTCCCATGTGTGAAGACTGTTCCAAAATCCTTGCAAGTTAAATCTTAAAAACATCATGTTAAGGGAAAGAAGCCAATGACATTTATATGAAATATTCAGAATAGGTAAGTCTATAGGGACAGAAAGTTGATTTGTGGTTTCCAGGAGCTTTGGGGAGGGAAGAATGAGAAGTGACTGCTAATGGGTACAGGGTTTCTTTTTGGGGTGATAAAAATGTTCTAAATTTAGATCGTGGTGATGGTTGTACAACTTTGTGAATATACTAACAATCGTTTAACTATATACTTTAAATATGAAAATTGTATGGTATGTGAATTATATATCCCTAAAGATTTTTTAAGCATTACAAATATGTATTCAATTGATTAAGTAATAACTCATATAGTGTTCACAAACATCCCATGAGGTCAATGTTATTACTCATATTTTACTGATGAAGAAATTAAAGGACTCTGAAGAAACAAAGAAAGGAGCAAGAATAATACTGTAACTGAAATAAGAGAAAGTTAGGTACTATGATGTAGATAAAAATACTTTTGGTGGGGCCAGGCGCGGTGGCTCACACCTGTAATCCCAGCACTTTGGGAGGCTGAGGCGGGTGGATCACGAGGTCAAGAGATCGAGACCATCCTGGTCAACATGGTGAAACCCCGTCTCTACTAAAAATACAAAAAATTAGCTGGGCATGGTAGTGCGTGCCTGTAATTCCAGCTACTCAGGAGGCTGAGGTACGATAATTGCCTGAACCCAGGAGGCGGAGGTTGTGGTGAGCCGAGATCGCACCATTGCACTCTAGCCTGGGTAACAAGAGCGAAACTCCATCTCAAAAAAAAAAAAACAAATACTTTTGGTGGCTGGCCACCAAGAAATTGAGAGAATTCCTGCATCATTACTTCCATTTTAATTCTTTCTCTTCAAGTAGGAGGTGAGGTTACATGTAGAGAGTATGTGTGGGAAAGGGTGGTAGAAAATAACCAACTTTGGGAAAGTGGGTAAGTTTCAGAAGAGCTCAGCTGGCTGTGCACAGTAAATAGACTTGTAAGAAGCACTGAAAAATCTATGAGGCTGCATACCACAGATTTAAATGGTCCCAACACTCAGGACTATGAGATATTCTTCAGTAATGCTTCGATGCCATGAGGTAGGAGAAAATGCATAGATTTGGTGGATTCATAGTTAGGGATTTTTAAATAGGTGCTAGTTTGTTAAGAGTGCAAGTAACAGAGCAATGCGACAGAACAGGGAATCTGGAATCAATGTGAAAGGAAGTGAGGCCCAAAGAGGGCTCCCAGATAGGGCCATTAGGACAGGTACAAAGGATGAAAGTGTAGCTGGTAAAGAGTGCAGGTAGCAGGAACAGGAGAGTGAGTGCCTAAAGGGGGGAAAGTAAATCACAGAAGCGGTAGTGTGCTGGTAAGCATTTAATAGCTGGCTTTCCAGGAGAAAAGCCCTGATTTGTAAGTCTTGCTACTTTCCATGGTAGTGGTATAGATACTATCACTCTAACCTAACTAGCAGGACTCTGCTGCATGTCCTGGGCTGCACAGCTGCTAGTGGCCAGTGCAAGACTCCAGTTCTATGAGAGTTTAGATCCTCCTCTCTTCCTCCCAACTTTGCCTCTTTTTTCAGAAATGCTTTCTCACCCGCTTTGCAGGTGCTTTGTATTCAGGAGACTGAGCAAAGATCTGACTCAGGGCCCAGTGCACTCAAATACCATTACTCTTACCACTCCCAGAAAAGAAAAAATCACTGTGAGCCTGTGAAACCATGTTGCTGTCCCCTGGGGAATGGCTGTGACCTCTGGCCCAGTGGAAATAAGTGGATACCAAGGGGAAGATTACTAATTAGGTACTCCTTCAAACAATCTTAAAAAAAATCATCTTTATTTAGTGGGTGGTTGGGAGTAGGGGCAGATAAATAAAACATATTTCCTATTAACGTGATGTTATATTTACTTCCTGATACGGTTTGGATGTTTGTCCTTTCCGAATCTCAAGTTGAAATGTGATTCCCAATGTTGCGAGTTGGTCCTGGTGGAAGGTGACTGTATCATGGGGGTAAGGGTGAATCCCTCATGAATGGCTTAGCATCATCCCCTTGATGGTAAGTGAGTTCCTTCTCAATTAGTTCTCACAAGATCTGGGACCTCCACCTTTTCTTTCTTGCTCCTGGTCTCTTGCCATATGATACTCCTGCTCCCCTTCACCCTCCACTATGATTGTAAGTTCTCTGAGGCCCACACCAGAAGCCAAGCAGAAGCTGGAGCCATGCTTGTATAGCCGAGCCAGTTAAACCTCTTTTTTGTTTTAGACGGAGTCTTGCTTTGTCACCAGGCAGGAGTGCAGTGGTGTGATCTCGGCTCACTGCAAAATCCACCTCCCAGGTTCAAGCGATTCTCCTGCCTCAGCCTCCTGAGTAGCTGGGACTACAGGTGTGTGCCACTACGCCCAGCTAATTTTTTGTATTTTTAGGAAAGACGGGGTTTCACCATGTTAGCCAGGATGGTCTCAATCTCCTGACCTTGTGATCCGCCCCCCTCAGCCTCCCAAAGTGCTAGGATTACAGGTATGAGCCACCACGCCCGGCCAAACCTCTTTTCTTTATAAATTTCCTGGTCTCAGGTATTTCCTAATAGCAATGCAAAAAACGGGCCAATACACTTCTTTGTATTAAAAATAAGTTGTCTAGTTTTGCTGAACCCCAGATAATTTCTTGAGTTTAAATTTCATATGATAAAGTTAATCATTTGCTACTTGTCACCTAGTTCTTATTGATAGAATGTTCACTTTCCTCTTGCGTATTTCTGAAAAATACGCAGCTACAGTCACTCAGAAAACCAAATGAGAATTTGTTTTCTCAACAATTTTTTTTCTTCCACATGAGGGCACTGTCTGCTTTGGCTTTGGCTTTGCCAGTTTTGTAAGAACGTATTTCTCATTTTGCCCATTGAGGTTGTGGCTCCATTTCTAAAACCGTTTAATCCCACTGCACCTGTAAATGTCAGGATACAGTTTTACATGGGAGCTAAGCATAGTGCAATTCCTTGTTTGGTAGAAAAGGTGAAGTCAGTAGTACTTCTCTTCCAGCTCTTTTCTGCTGCTTAAAAGCAACCTGGACTTCCATCCTGAGCCAAGCAATGTTTGGTGGCCTGGCCTGGCCTGGATGGTCAAAGTGCCATCCACAGACCCTGACAGGGCTTGGGTGACTGGCAGTCTCTATGAGAAGCTTCAAGGCTCACTGGGTGAAGTGATAGCCAGAGTTTCTGACACCTTGCAGATTCCAGAGTAGATATATTCATTGCAAATAGTGAGGCATATCTGGTATCATGTTCACAACTTCCTGTGGCTACTGTTCTGGACCCCTTGATCCACCTATTCTCCTAATTACTGCAAAATCAGGTGGCAGAGCATATACTCTAGTGGATAGACCATTTCTTCCTAGGGTGCTGGATCTATTGATAGATACTTATTCTGCTGCAAGACTCAACACTCCCAAATGTTGTACTTCATCCTGGGTCCTGGTCACAGGAAGGGATGTTTTATGGAATTCTGGGTGGTAGATTCTTGCCTTCCTGTTTATATGATGATGGACCCAGGCACCTTATAGCTTTTTGACTTAAGATACGTGTGCCAAGTCTCCAAGAAACTGGCTGCATTTGAAATCAGTTATCTTAGGAGGAGTCAGCTGCTATTGACACCTAGGTTGCCTGAAGCATGCCTTGAGAGAGCCTGGCATGCCACAACAAAACATGCAGGCTACCTAAGCTTGGAGCAGCCAGGCAAGACAGGTCATTTACAGTGCTCTAGAAATACATTATTTGAATGTCTTATTCTCCTTTACCTATCCACCTAAACTGCTGGCCAGGCATGTTCTATCCTGGAATCTAAAGTACTGCAGGACCAAGCAGAGAGCAACATTCTAAAAAAACCCTCCAGCCTGAGAATTTTGAAGCTTGGATACACATACAAGAGTCTCCAAGAGAACCAGAGCCCAAGGGCTCCCAGACTGTTCAGGGCCAAATGTTTGGGTAGGCTAGTCTCAGAAGTGGCAGACTATCTGTCCTTTGTAAGTTCCCTTGCTCAGGCACTTTGACTGTGCCGTGACAGCACCTAAAGAGCTATATCACACACACACACACACACACACACACACACACACACACACGATCCAAAAGGGTTCTGTTGGCTTTATACTCTATAGATCAAGTTTGAAAAACAGCATTTCTGATATTTGCAGCAGAAAAAAGAAAATACCCCTATACCAAAAAGAACTGCTGTGTTCTTTGGCAAAATCCTTGAGATGCTTTTTGCCTTACAGGACATCCCTTTTCACATTCGCACTCATGTCATGCTCTTTGGGAATGATGAATATTTTCTTAAAGGTGCCAGCCTTTAGTGATCCTGCACCCATTCCCATTGGCATCCTGATTAACACCCTATCTGTCCTCCCATGTTGCCAATCCCTTTAGGGTTGAATGCAGCTTCTCATATGTGGCCTGATTTTGAAGGGCATTGTACTAGACTCAACTCCTAAAGACAAATAGGCAAATAAGACAAATATCATTTGTGTATTTAGCCAGTCTACGTAAGGCAAAATATATTCATCGAGTATTATTTACCAAGAACTGCTACCTGTAAATATATCATGAATTAGCAAGACAAAGAGGTAGAGAAGATAGCTTTCAAGCAGAGAAGACAGCAAGAGCCCTTTGTTGGGAGAGGCATGGTGTGTTCAAGAAGTTAGGTGATGCTCCTTGTGGCTGGAGTGGAGAGCTGGGAGAGAGTGAAACAATGTGCTGCTGAAGAGGCAGGCCAGGGAGAACATCAGTGATCTTACAGGTCCTGTTAAGCGTTTTGGATTTTATTCTAAATGCAGTAGGACTCATTTTTATCATTTCTATTAACAGTACTTTCTTACTACAATGGAATTTGTATCTGTGTTGGAAGTGAAGAATGCTATTTTAAACACATCGAACCTTAACAACTACTGTTGGGCAATGGCATAATCTTGGGGAAGCTGTTTTTATAGTTGGTATAAGAAAACCACCATGATATACCATGATGTGTTTTGGAGTTCAGGAATGGGAGCCTCCTCTGGACCTATTCTACAAGGGTAAAACTAGGACAAATTGAGAGAACGAAATTGGTCTGTATAATAAACAAGAAGAGTTTATTAAGACTGTTTATCTAGAAGTGTAATTGATGCCTGAGGTGGCTTGCACATTTTTCAACTTTATATTAATAACACTAAATTGCCTTTCAAAGTAGTTGTTCAAATTCACACACCCATCTGCAGCATTTGAGAGATCTTGTCGCTGCATATTCTCATTGATCCCTGGAATCATCAAACTCTAAAATGTTACCAATCTGATGAGTTTGTGAATGTTATGCTGTGATTGTTTTCATTTGCATTTGTCTGATCACTGGTGAGGCTGAGCATTTACTCATATGTTTAATAACCATTTACATTTCTATTTTTGGTGTATAATTCTTTACTCTCATATTCTTTGTCCATTTTTCTGTTGGATTTTTTATCTTTTTAAAAGTTGATTTTTGCATATTCCTATGTATTCAAATCTATTTGTTGGCTTTATTATGACAAATAGCTTTTCTCAGTCTGAGAATTATATTTTATTTGCTGTTTTCTATTTTATAGAAGTTGTATTTGTTTGTTTTCATGCTGCTGATAAATACATAGCTGAGACTGACAAGAAAAAGAGGTTTAATTGGACTTCCACATGGCTGGGGAGGCCTTAGAATCATGCCAGGAGGTGAAAGGCAGTTCTTACATGGCAGTGGAAAAAGAAAAATGAGAAGGAAGCAAAAGCAGAAACCCCTGATAAACCCATCAGATCTCATGAGACTTATTTACTGTCACAAGAATAGCATGGGAAAGACTGGCCCCATGATTCAGTTACCTTATCCTAGGTCCCTCCTACAACATGTGGGAATTCTGGGAGATACAATTCAAGTTGAGATTTGAATGGGGACACAGCCAAACCATATCATTCCACCACTGGTTCCTCCAAATCTCATAGCCTCACATTTCAAAACCAATCATGCCTTCCCAACAGTCCCTCAAAGTCTTAAATCATTTCAGCATGAACCCAAAAGTCCACAGTCCAAAGTCTCATCTGAGATAAGGCAAGTCCCTTCCCCGTATGAGCCTGTAAAATCAAAAGCAAGTTAGTTACTTCCTAGATAAAATGCAGGTACAGGTATTGGGTAAATAAAACCATCCAAATGGGAGAAATTTGGCCAAAACAAAGGGATTGCAGGGCCCATGCAAGTTCAGAGTCAAGCAGGGCAGTCAAATATTTTTTTTTTTTTTCTTTTTTGAGACGAAGTCTTGCTCTTGTCACCCAGGCTGGAGTGCAAAGGTGCGATCTCAGCTCATTGCAACCTCTGCCTCCCGGGTTCAAGCGATTCTCCTGCTTCAGCCTCCTGAGTAGGTGGGATTACAGGCATGTGCCACCATGCCCAGGTAATTTTGGTATTTTTAGTAGAAATGGTGTTTCACCATGTTGGCCAGGCTGGTCTTGAACTCTTGACCTCAGGTGATCCGCCTGCCTCAGCCTTCCAAAATGCTGGGATTACAGCCGTGAGCCACCACACCCAGCAAATTTTAAAGCTCCAAAATGATCTCCTTTGACTCCATGTCTCACATCCAGGTCACACTGATGTAAGAGGTAGGTTCCCATGGTCTTGGGCAGCTCTGCCCCTGTGGCTTTGCAGGGTACAGCCTCCCTCCCAGCTGCTTTCACAAGCTGGTGTTGAGTGTTTGTGGCTTTTCTAGGCACACAGTGAAAGCCATTGGTGGATCTACCATTCTGGGGTCTGGAGGACAATGGCCGTCTTCTCACAGCTCCACTAGGCAGTGTCCCAGTAGGGGGACTCTGTGTAGGGTCTCCAACCCCAAATTTCCCTTCTGCACTGCCCTAGCAGAGGTTCTCCATGAGGCCTCCGAACTTGCAGCAAACTTCTACCTGAGCATCCAGGCATCTCTATACATCTTCTGAAATCTAGGTGGAGGTTTCCAAATCTCAGTTCTTGACTTCCATGCCCCTGCATGCTCAAGACCATGTGGATGATGCCAAGGCTTGGGGCTTCCACCCTCTGAAGCCATGGCCCAAGCTGTACATTGGGCCCTTTGAGACAAGCTGGAGTGGCTGGGACATAGGACATCAAGTATCTAGGATGCACACAGCACAGTGACCCTGGACCTGGCCCATGAAACCACTTTTTCCTCCTGGGCCTCTGGGCCTGTGATAGGATGAACTGCCGTGAAAGTCTGTGACATGGCCTGGAGATGTTTTCTTCATAATCTTGGGGATTAACATTAGGGTCCTCATTTCTCATGCAAATTTCTGCAGCTGGCTTGAATTTCTCCCCAGAAAAAGGGTTTTTCTTTTTTATTGCATAGTCAGGCTACAAATTTTCCAAACTTTTATGCTCTGCTTCCCTTATAAAACTGAATATCTTTAACAGGACCCAAATAACTTCTTGAATGCTTTGCTGCTTACAGATTTCTTCTGCCAGATACCCTAAATCATCTTCCTCAATTTTGAAGTTCCACAAATCTCTAGGAGAATGGCAAAATGCTGCCAGTCTCTTTGCTAAAACATAACAAGAGTCACCTTTGTTCTAGTTTCCAACAAGTTCCTTTTCTCCATCTGAGACCACCTCAGCCTGGATTTTATGGACCATATTGCTATAAGCATTTTGGGCAAAGCCATTCAACAAATCTATAGGAAGTTCCAAACTTTCCCACATTTTCCTATCTTCTTCTGAGCCCTCCAAAGTGTTCCAACCTCTGTTATCCATTTCCAAAGTCACTTTCACACTTTTGGGGATCTTTTCAGCAATGACCCACTCTACTGGTTCCAATTACTGTATTAATCTGTTTTCACACTGCTGATAAATACATATTTGAGACTGAGAAAAAGATGCTTATTTGGACTTACAGTTCCACATGGCTGGGGAGGCCTCAGAATCATGTTGGGAGATGAAAGGCATTTCTTACATGACAGTGGCAACAGAAAAGTGAGGAGGAAGCAAAAGCAGAAACCCCATATAAACACATCAAATCTCATGAGCCTTATTCACTACCATGAGAATAGCACAGGGAAGACTGGCCCCCATGATTCAATTACCTCCTCCTGGGTCCCTCCCACATACATGGGAATTCTAGGAGATACAGTTCAAGCTGAGATTTGAATGGGGTCACAGCCAAACCATATCAGAAGTTTTATTTGTAACATGATGAATATTACCCAACCCAAGAACTAGATCACTAACAGTAATTTCATCTACCTGTGTATTATTCCTTGAACAGGACTCTCTTGCCTTCTGCTTTGTAATTCTACGTCTGTCATGTTCTCTATATTGTTTCTTTGGCCTATTTGTCTCTCTCTGCACCAATGTCATACAGTCCCATTAGCAGAGCTTTAAAATAAATCTTAATACCTGGTGGAGCAAGTTCTCTTGTTTGTTTTCAAACTATCTTGGATATTCTTAACCTTTAGTTTTTTCATATGAATTTCATGTAATATTTTGTTTAGAATGTTTCCATTTTTGTTTTAAGTGAAATTGTTCTACACATTTTTTTTCCTGCACTATTCTTGTCTGGTTTTGGTATCAGAGTTTTTAAAGCTTCCTACAATAATTTGGACAGTGTTTCCTCTTCTATTTTATGAAATATTTTGTCTAAAATAGGAATTAGTTCTGTATAGTACAATATGATAGGCACAGATAGATCTCCATTTGGCTATTCCTCAGTTGTATTCATTATAATAAACCAGTAATAGTAAGTAAAGTGCTTTCTTGAATTCTGTGAGGTATTATAGCAAATTATCAAACCTGAGGAGGGAGTCATGGAAACTGGTTGGTCAGAAGTATGGGTGACTTGGACTTGCAGTGGGCATCTGAAATTAGCATAGTATTGTGGGACTGATCCCTTAACCTGAGATGTCTGCACTGACTCCGGGTAGTTAGAATCAGAATTACACTGAATTGTGGGACATCAAGTTGGTTTCTGGAGAGTTGTAAAAGTGGTTGGTTGGTATGAAGAAAAAACTGACACATTTGGTGTTAGAAATGTTGTGAATAAAAATAGCACAGAGTTGTTATACTAGCTTTCTTTTGGTTAGTATTAGCTACTATGCTTACCAACTACACTGCCTTTTATTCCCTATTTCCTTTTATGTTTTAATTGTTTATCATGGTAATAGTCAAATACTCTATGGCTTGTTATAAAAAACTAGTAACCCCTATTCCTCCCCCTGCCAAGATGAAACAACTTTAATTTCTTTTAGACAATTCTTTTAATATTAATCTCTATCTCTATAATAGGCTTCTATTGCTGCCTTTCTATCTTTTAATAGAATTGTCTATTAACTTCCCACTATGGAGTAATAATAGCAAACATATGTAGAACACTTACTTAGTGCCAGGCACTTCTCTGTGTGCTTTACATATATTACTCATAAAATCCTCAAAGCAACCCTATGAGGGGATCTGGGGAACTGCTTCTTAAACACTTGCAGCCAATCTATCTATTTGCAGTATAATTTTTATTATTTTACCCCATTTCAGAGATCCCTGGTGCCACTGAATCCTAAGCCTTTTGAGTCTGCAGTGTAAATCATAGTTCTTTCTTGCTTTCCTCACTACCTGCTAAGTCATTTACCAATATGCACTTGCTTTACAGCTTTCAGTGTTTTATAGCTAATGTTTCTTTTACCATTGTCTTTGTTTTTTTAATAGATTTAGGCCTTAAAAACATTAGCTGCCAGTTTAATGAGATTTCAAAATGAATCATAAGTAATTTTATGTGTTCTGTTTGTCATTTTTAAACTGCAAGTCTGGTATAGCTTTCCATTCATTTATTTTCAACCTCTATGTGTTGTCTTTATTTAGGTGTATATCTTGGATTTAAAGTTGAATTAAAAAATAATATGCTTCAGTCAATTAATAGGAGCATTTAATCTGTTTATATGTATTGTGAATTATTTCTATCATTTTGTTTTATATTTTCTTTTTATTATTCTTTTTCATTGCTCTATTTCCCCTGGTATATTGGGATGTGAAGATTTCCATATTCACTCCCTGTTTATTCACTCTGAAGATTTGGAAGCTACGGATTGTATTTTTTAGGCTATTAGTGGTATTCTTAAACATTTGACATACAGTTGTTCAATATCTCTATCCAACTCCTAAGCAAGACAGTGGCTCTATCAGTAGTCTGTTTATCTTTGAACCCCTTCGTCTTTTTGTTGTCTAGAGTTTGTATCACATTTTTAAACATAAAAATTGTATTTTTTAGACATTTATATACTTGATAATTACATTTATTAATATATTTTATAATTTCAGCACCACCAATTTTTGTATTCTATGTAATCTCTGTAGTTCTACTCTTCTTTTTACTAAAGCATTCTTAATTGGTTCCTTCAATGAGAGTTTGTGGATAGTGAACTCCTGAAGTCTTTGTTTTAAGAAAGCCTTTTTCTCCATTTTGAATTCAGTATAGTTGTATTTTCCTTCCTTTCTTTAAATTTTTTTAAAACAAGTGTTACAGCTGTAGCTGACTTGTAATGAGTCATGAGAGCCAATTATGGTTATCACTTACCAATTCCATATTCAGCGACATGTCAGTTGAAATTGGTTGTCATAGAAGTGCACACACCAGGGAGACCAGCACATTCTATAAATTATGTTTTTGTTTTGCTTTTGTTTATGGGAGCTTGTCATTAGACATTTATCGGCACACCATTATTTATTAGGCACCTATAATATGCCAGTCCCTGTTTTAGGTGTGACAATATATCAGGGAAGAAAATGGCTAAAAATCCTTGCCTGAGAGTGATGTCAGCAAGGTGGCTGACTAGAGAAGCCTGGTGTTTGTTCTGCCCACAAGACAGGACAAGGCAGTAAATAAACACCTCAGATTTGACTGGAGTGTTGAAGGGAGAGCTCTGGAGTGCAGTGGAAGAGTGGAGATGTGCCTGCGATAATTGGAAGTCCAGAAGGACAGGATGGAGGCACCCAGTTTCTGCAGCCTCATCTCCCCTACCCAAATCAGATCTACTTTGAGTTAGAAGGGACTTTTCATCGAAGGGAAAAGGTAAGCAGAAGATACCTACCATTTCCCATTGCCACCACAAACACCTACAGTTCTTATTTTAAAAGAATCCCAGAGTCCTTGCAAGCCCTGAGCCCAGTTTGGAGAGCTGCTGGGCATCTAGATTAGGAGCACAAAGTCTGTACTTCGCACCTCCCACCCACCCACTGTGAGCCAAGCTGCTGCAGCACGGTTCCATGTTGAGGACAAAGCCACCTCTGGAGTGCACCCTACTGTGAGGCGGGAGGACCAATAGCCACTGCACCTCTCCAGCATTAGGGCTTTATCTTCATTATGCCAAACCCATACAGGTAGCTGAATGCCACAACCCCAGCTGTGTGAAACCTGGACTCAGAATCAGCTGTGACCCTGGTCCTGCAAAGTAGGGAAACCAACCCCCACTACTGCAGCTCCAGCCTGAGGAACAGCCTGGCAGTCCTACCCAGGGCAAGCCAAACCACTGTGTGCCCTCCCATTCAAGCAGGAGACACCCCAAGCCTCTGAAGAGCTAGTAAGGCCCTGGACCAGAGGAGTGGCTATGCATCCATGCTCAGGATCTGAGAAGCAGCCCTACAGTACCCTTAAATCCCTGCAGACATGTTCCTGGCTTGCTCAACAGCTTCTTTCAATAAAGGCCTGAGAAATAGTCCCACAGGCTGCCCTTGGTAGGCATGCACCAAGATGACCAAAGCAGCCAGGAGCCCATGTCTAAGACCTGAGAAATAGCCCTGTGGGCCACCACTGGTGGGCATGCCCCAGGCCAGGTAAGCAGCCATAAGGTCCTGATAAACAGCCCTATGTGTCACCCCCAGAGGGCATGCTTTTGAGCCAGCCTAGCAGGCTTGTACTTGTATCTGACCTGTAAAACAGTACCACCCCCTGCAGACATGCCCCCAGGACCACCCCCAGCAGACATGCCCCCAGGTTGGTGGAACAACCAGAGCCTGCATCCTGGTCCTGAGAAACAGCCTAGGGGCCCACCCCTAGAAGACACACCCATAGACCAGTTAAGCAGCTATGTGCCTGCATACTGTGATTGAGGAATAGCTCCATGGGCCCACTGTGATGGTTAATATTGAGTGTCAACTTGATTGGATTGAAGGATGCGAAGTATTGTTCCTGGATGTGTCTGTGAGGGTGTTGCCAAAGAAGATTAACATTTGAGTCAGTGGACTGGGAGAGGCAGATCAACCCTCACTCTGGGTGGGTACTATCTAATCAGCTGCCAGTGTGGCTAGAATAAAGCAGGCAGAAGAAGTTGGAAAGAGCAGATTTGCAGAGTCTTCCAGCCTTCATCTTTCTCCCATGCCAGATGCTTCCTGCCCTTGAACATCAGACTCCGAGTTCTTCAGCTTTTGGACTCTTAGACTTAGGCCAGTGGTTTACCAGGGGCTCTCAGGCCTTTGGTCACAGACTGAAGGCTGCACTGTTGGCTTCCTCAGTTTTGAGGTTTTGGGACTTGGACTGATCCACCACTGGCTTCCTTGCTCCTCAGCTTGCAGATGGCCTATCGTGGGACTTTACCTTGTGATTATGTGAGTCAATTCTCTTTCATATATACATATATCCTATTATTTCTGTCCCTCTAGAGAACCCTGACTAATACACCAACCTTTGGCAAAGGCACACCATCATCACCAAAAACTCTCTCATTCCAGCCCACTGAGAAACTCTCATACTACCAGCGTGAATTACAGCTGGAGAAACTTCATGGAGACTACACTACATCCACCTAGAACCAAGGCCAACACACCCCACTCAACTGACACCCAAGACCATTTATACTAATTATTTATACTAATTTATCATCACCTGAGACTTGGCAATTTACAAAAGAAAGAGGTTTAATGGACTCATAGTTGTATGTGGCTGCAGAGGCCTCACAATCATGGCAGAAAGTGAAAGGTATGTCTTACATAGTGGCAGACAAGAGAATAGAGATTATGCAGGAGAACTTCTTATAAAACCATCAGCTCTTGTGAGACTTACTCACTATCACAAGAACACCAGGGGAAAGACCTGCTTCTATGATTTAATTACCTGTCACTTGGTCCCTCCCACAACTGTGGGAATTAAAGATGAGATTTGGATGGGAACACAGCCAAATCATATCATTCCACCCCTGGCCCCTCCCAAGTCTCTTGTCCTCACATTTCAAAACCAATCATGCCTTCCCAACGGTCTCCCAAAGTCTTAACTTATTTCAGCATGAACTCAAAAGTCCACAGTCCAAAATCTCATCTGAGACAAGGCAAGTCCCTTCTGCCTATGAGCCTGTAAAATAAAAAACAATGGGGGTATAGATATTGCATAAATAAAACCATTCCAAATGGGAAAAATTGGCCAAAACAAAGGTGCTAAGGCCACATGCAAGTCTGAAATCCAGCAGGGCAGTCAAATCTCAAAGCTCTAAAATGAGCTCCTTTGACTCTGTATCTCACATCCAGGTCACCCTGATGCAAGAGGTGGGTTCATGGTCTTGGGCAGGAGTAGCTATATGTATATCAGGCAAAGTAATATTCAGGTTAAAAGCTGTAAAAAGAGAAAAAGGACACTATATAATAATAAAGAGATCAATTAGCATGAGAATATAACAGAAATATGTATATATTATATATATAATATATAATGTCTTGTTGGACATTATATATGTTGGCCTGAGCAGACATACACACACACACACACACACACACACACACAAACACACACACCCCAAACATCATAGCACCTAGGTATATACAGCAGGTATTATTAGATCTAAAGAAAAGGTAGACCTCAATATGATAATAGTTGGGGACATCAACATCTTACTCTCAGCATTAGACAGTTCAGCAAAGAAGCATCAAATTTGAACTTTACCATATATCAAATATACCTAACAAACATTTACAGAACGTTTCACCCAACAACTGCAAAATACACAGGGTTTTTTTTTTTTTTTCTCATCAGCACATGGAACATTTTCCAGGATGACCATATGTTAGGACACAAAACAGTCTCAACAAGTTTTTAAAAATGAAAGTCATATCAAGTGTTTTACCTAATCAAAATGAAATAAAACTTGGAAGTAATAACAAGAGGAAAATTTGAAACCATACAAATGCCTGAAAATTAAATAACATGCTTCTGACTGACTAATGGGTGAAGAAAAAAATTAAGAATAAAATTTAAAATTTCTTAAAATTATGAAAATAGAAACACAACATTCCAAAACCTATGACACACAGCAAAAAATAGTATTGAGGCACGTTTATAGCAGTAAATGTCTATATCAAAAAACAGGGAAGATTTCAAATAAGCAACCTAATCAGGCACCCCCTCAAAATGAGAAAAGAACAAACCAAACCCCGAATTAGTAAAAAGAAAGAAATAATAAAGATGGGAGCAGAAATAAAATTGACACTAAAAACATAAAACAAAAAGTTGGGCCGGGCGCGGTGGCTCAAGCCTGTAATCCCAGCACTTTGGGAGGCCGAGGCGGGTGGATCACGAGGTCAAGAGATCGAGACCATCCTGGTCAACATGGTGAAACCCCGTCTCTACTAATACAAAAAATTAGCTGGGCACGGTGGTGCGTGCCTGTAATCCCAGCTACTCAGGAGGCTGAGGCGGGAGAATTGCCTGAACCCAGGAGGCGGAGGTTGCGGTGAGCCGAGATCGCGCCATTGCACTCCAGCCTGGGTATCAGGAGCGAAACTCCGTCTCAAAAAAAAAAAAAAAAAAAATTGATTTTTTGAAAAGATAAACAAAATTGACAAACCTTCAGATAGACTAAAAAAAAAGTAAGAAGACCAAAATAAATAAAATCAGAAATGAAAAAGTAGATATCACAATGGATACCACAGACATACAAAGAATCACTGGAGACTACTATGAATAACCATATCCCAATAAATATGAAAACCTAGAGGAAATAGATAAATTACTGAATACATACATCCTACTAAGATTGAACCAAGGAGAAATAGAAAGCTTGAACAAACCAATAATAAGTAATGAGATATAATCAGTAATAAAAAAGTCTCCCAACACAGCAAAGTCTAGGATGGGATGGTTTCACAGCTGAATTCTACCAAACCGTTAAAGAATAATTAACAACAATTCTTCTGAAACAGTTCCAAAAAATTAAAACAGAGGAAATTCTTTCTAACTGATTCTACAAGGCCAGCATAACTCTCACATCAAAACCAGACAAGGACACAATAAGAAAAGAAAACTACAGACCAATATCCCTCATGAACATAGATGTAAAAATTCTCTGCTAGCAAACTGAATTCAACAAGACATCAAACAGATAATACACCATGATGAAGTAGGATTTATCTCAGGAATGCGAGAATGTTTCAACATACACAAATCAATAAATGTTATACATCACATAAATAGAATAAAGAGCAAATATATATGATCAACTCAATAGATGCAGACAAAGCATTTGATAAAATTTAACATTGTGCCATGACAAAAATCCTCAATAAATTAGGTATGGAAGAAAAGTATCTCAGCATGATAAAGGCCATGTATAACAAACCCACAGCTAACATGCTACTAAATGGAGAAAAGCTAAGTACCTCTTCTCTAAGAACAAGAACAAATCTATTCTCACCACTCTTCTTCAGCATAGTACTGGAAGTCATAGCTAGAGCAATTAGGCAAGAGAAAGAATAAAAGATATCCAGAATAGAAAGGAGGACGTCAAATTGCCCCTGTTTGCAAATGACATGATATTATTTAGACAAAAACGGCAAAGGAAAAACAATCAACAAAGTGAAAAGACAACCTACAGAATGAAAGAAACTATTTGTAAACTACTCATCCTACAGGAGATTAATATACAGCATACACAAGGAACTCAAACATCTTGACAGCAAAAAAAAAAATCTGATAGAATAATGGGCAAGGCTAAGCAAACATACAAACATTTGTCAAAAGAAAATACACAAATGGACAACAAATATGTGAAAAAATGTTCAATAACATTCATTACTGGGAAAATACAACTCAGAAGCACCTTGAGGTATCATTGCACTTCAGTTAGGAAGGCTACTATCAAAAAGACAAAAAATAGTAAATGCTGGTGAATGTAAAGAAAAGGGAACTCACACACTGTTGGTGGGAATGTAAACCTGTACAGCCACTATGAATAACAGTATGGAAATTCCTAAAAGAAAAACTACAAATAGAACTATCATATGACCCAGCAATCCCACAACTGGACATTTATCCAGAGGAAAGGAAATATGTATATTAAAGATACATCTGCACCCCCATGTTTATCGTAGCTCTATTCACAATAGCCAAGACATGCAATCAACCTAGGTGTCCAACAACAGATGACTGAATAACGAAAATGCAATATATACATAATGGAATACCATTTAGCCACAAAAAGATAAAATCCTGTCATTTGTATAGTAACATGGATGGAAGTGGAGGACATTATATTAAGTGAAATAAGTCAGAAATAAGACATTAAACACCACATATTCTCATTCATATGTGGAAGCTAAGAAAAGTTTATTCACACAAGTAAAAAGTAGAACAGAGGATACTAGAGGCTGGCAAGGGTAGAGAGAAGAGAGGGATAAGTAGAGATTTGTTAAAGAATACAAAATTAAAGCAACATAGTATAAATAAGTTCTAGTGTTCTCTCCCACTGTAGGACGACTGCAATTAACAACAATATATTATATAGCTTCAAATAGCTAGAAGGAGAATATTGAATGTTCCCCACACAAAGAAATAAGAAATATTTGAGTTGATGTATATACTAATTTCCCTGATCTGACCAGTATGTATTATATTTATGTAAACATCACTATGTACCCCATGACTCTGTTCAATTATTATGTCAATTAAAAAAATTAAAATAATAAAATCCTTAGAGACAGTCAATAAATGAATAAGTGAATGATTGGATAAATAAATAAATAAATAAATAAATAAATAAATAAATAAAATACATGGTATTTCTGACAGTCATAATGGTTATGGCAAGAATTTAAAGTGGAGGAAGGGATAACAAAATGTGGGGTGTTGTGCAGATTTGCAAATAAAGATTCACTGGAAGCATAATGTTTGAGCAAAGCTCTGAGGGATCAAGCTCTACAACTATCTGGTAGAAAAGTTGTCGGAGTAGAAGATCCAAGTACAAAGCCCTGAGGTCAGAGAGCTTCAGGTATCTGGTATTTTCAAGGAACATCAGGGGCTATTGTGCCATGAATGAGATGAAGGTTGGAAAAGGGGATGAGGAAGAATTGTTAGAGAAAAACAAAAGTCAGTTTATATAAGGTCATGTCATTCAATGTTAAGGACTTTGGTTTTTGTTCTGGATGATAAGGAAGCCCACTGGAGAGTTTTGGGCAAAGAAGTAACATGATCCAACATCATTTTAAAAATAATCACTCTAGCAACTGTGTTGAAAATAGATTATAGGCAGGTCGTGGTAGCTCATGCCTGTAATATAATCCCAGCACTTTCGGAGGCCAAGGTGGGCAGATCCCCAGAAGTTAGGGGTTTGAGACAATCCTAGCCAACATGGCAAAACCCCTTCTCTACTAAAAATACAAAAAATTAGCTGGACATGGTGGCGGGTGCCTGTAATCCCAGTTACTTGGGAAGCTGAGGCATGAGAATCACTTGGACCTGGGAGGCAGAGGTTGCAGTGAGCCAAGATTGCACCTCTGCACTTCAGTCGCGGCGATAGAGCCAGACTCTGTCTCAAAAAAATAAATAAATAAATGAAAGAAAAGAAAAGAAAAAAAGAAAATAGATAAAGCTTTAACAACTTACTTATAGAATGTGGCAAAAGTATGTTCTAAGACTTTCAGCACTAAGTTATAAGAACCTTGCAACTTTTGCCTGGCTCTCTTGAATATTTACTCTGGAATCAGCCACCATGAAGGACTATCTACTGTGCTGAGGCTACCATGCTGTGATAGAGTAAAAATCTTCATGCAGGTAGAGATGTCTAACGTGCCTCTAACAATACTAGTCATCCAAACCCAGGCATCAAACCTGTAAATGAATAAGCCTCCCTATGCCTACAGCCTCAGCTACTGCTGACTTTAACCATATGAGGGGCCACAAACCACAACTGCCCAGCTGAGCCTGTCAACCCTCAGAACAGTGAGAGGTAACAATAAATTGTTGTTTTAAGTTACCATATTTTAGGGAAGTTTGTTGTGTAGCAAAAGGTAACAAATAGAATTCATCAACATACAGATGTCTTGTAAAACTGTGAGCCTGGATGAGCTCATGAGGGAGAGGGAAGAGAAAAAGAAAAGACATTTAAGGATTAAAACCTAGGATGCTCCAAAATTTTCATGTCGTAGAGATTGTGAAGAACCAAACAAGACAAGCAACAATATCAAAAGATAGAACAAAGTTACTACCCCTCAGTGCTTTCAAGATTTTACACCATTATCTTCTGAAATTCCTTTTACAAGAAATAAATCTGCTGCTTGTTAATCTCAATGGTTTATTTATTTATTTATTCTTTCTTTCATTTTTTGAAATGGAGTCTTGCTCTGTCACATAGGCTGGAGTGCGGTGGCGTGATCTTAGCTCACTGCAACCTCTATCTTCCCGGTTCAAGTGATTCTAGTGCCTCAGCTACCTGAGTAACTAGGACTACAGATGCCAGCTATCACACCTGGCTAATTTTTTTTTTTTTTTTTTTTTTTCTGGAGAGACAGGGTTTTACCATGTTGGCCAGGCTGGTCTCACACTCCTGGCCTCAAGTGATCGACCCGCCTAGGTTTTCCAAAGTGCTAGGATTACAGGCTTGAGCCACTGCGTCTGGTCTCAGTGGTTCTTTTAAATAATTTTTTTTTTTTTTTCTCTGATAGCTTTTAAGATTTTCTCTTCTTTCCTTGATACTGTATAATTTCACTCTGATATAGCTTAGTATAAATTTATTTTTATTATCCTGCTCAGTAGTTGGAGTTCATGCTTATTCTAAGGACATATGCTTCCTTTAATTCTAAAAAAATTTCAGCCACTAACTTGTGGCTCTACTCTTCCCTGTAGTTAGGGAGAGTCCTATTAGACATATGCTGTCATTTATTAATTTGTATCCATGTCTCTTATTGCTCTATTATATATATATATGCATGCATGTGTATATGTACATATATATACACAAGTATACATATACAAGAACTCAGAAGAGATAGAACAATATATTCATACTTTCAAATACCCTTTCTACTCCAAATACATAGCAGTAACAGAAAAAAATATGGAAAAAAAACAAAAAACAAAATAATTTTTTAAACTGTGCTAAAAAAATAAACACTTTTATAGACCTAATATGGAAAAGAAATGCAAAATGGGAGCTGAGTTCTGGGTCAAGAGGCAAAGAGGAGTAATTAGGAGTTTGGTTATTCTATATATAGGAGTTATATACACATATATATGTATATATGTACATGCGTGTATACACATATTACATATAAATATAATTTATTTTTGTTTTTTACTACTGTTCTTTGACAAATCCTGACTACCTTCTGATTCATGAATTCTTTTTTCTACTATGTCCTATCTAGATTTTTTCTTATTAATTGACTTGTTTTGAATTTTAGTGATCATATTTTTTTTATTGTACTTTAGGTTCTGGGGTACATGTGCTGATCATGCAGGATTGTTTCATAGGTACACACATGGCAATGTGGTTTGCTGCCTCTATCACCCCTGTCACCTACATCTGGCATTTCTCCCTGTGTTATCCCTCCCCAACTTCCTCACCCCACCACTGTCCCTCCCTTGCCCCCTCCAACAGACCCCAGTGTGTGATGTTCCCCTCCCTGTGTCCATGTGTTCTTATTGTTCAACACCAGCCTATGAGTGAGAACATGCAGTGTTCGATTTTCTGTTCTTTTTTCAGTTTGCTGAGAATGATGGTTTCCAGATTCATCCATGTCCCTATAAAGGACATGAACTCATCATTTTTTATGGCTGCATAGTATTCCATGATGTATAGGTATCACATTTTCCTTGTCCAGTCTATCATCGATGGGCATTTGGGTTGGTTCCACATCTTTGCTATTGTAAACAGTGCTGCTATGAACATACATGTGCATGTGTCTTTATAATAGAATAATTTATAATCCTTTGAGTATATACCCAATAATGAGATCGCTGGGTCAAATGGAATTTCTATTTCTAGGTCCTTGAGGAAGCGCCACACTGTCTTCCACAATGGTTGAACTAGTTTGCATTCCCACCAACAGTGTAAAAATGTTCCTATTTCTCCACATCCTCTCCGGCATCTGTTGTCTCCAGATTTTTTAATGATTGCCATTCTAACTGGCATGAAGTGGTATCTCAATGTGGTTTTGATTTTCATTTCTCTAATAATCAGTGATGATAAGCATTTTTTCATATGTTTGTTGGCCTCATATATGTCTTCTTTTGTAAAGTGTCTGTTCATATCCTTCTCCCACTTTTGGATGGGTTTGTTTGTTTTTTTTCTTGTAAATCTGTTTTATTTCTTTGTAGATTCTGGATATTAGCCCTTTGTCAGATGGGTAGATTGCAAAAATTTTTTCCCATTCTTTTGGTTGCCAGTTCACTCTAATGATGTTTCTTTTGCTGTACAGAAGCTCTGGAGTTTAATTAGGCAAGAAAAAAAATAAGGGTATTCTGTTAGGAAAAGAGAAAGCCAAATTGTCTCTATTTGCAGAAGACATGATTGTATATTTAGAAGACCCCTGTCAGCTCAGCCCCAAATCTCCTTAAGCTGATAAGAAACTTCAGCAAAGTCTCAGGATACAAAATCAATGTGCAGAAATCACAAGCATTTCCATACACCAATAACAGACTAACAGAGAGCTAAATCATGAGCAAACTCCCATTCACAATTGCTACAAAGAGAATAAAATACCTAGGAATACAACTAACAAAGGATGTAAATGACCTCTTCAAGGAGAACTACAAACCGCTGCTCAACAAATAAAGAGAGGACACAAACAAATGGAGAAACATTCCATGCTCATGGCTAGGAAGAATAAATATCGTGAAAATGGCCATACTGCACAAAGTAATTTATAGATCAGTGCTATCCCCATCATGCTACCAGTGACCTTCACATAACTGGAAAAACCACCATAAACTTCATATGGAACCAAAAGAGAGCCCACATAGCCAAGACAATCCTAATCAAAAAGAACAAAGCCAGAGGCATCATGGTACCTGATTTCAAACCATAGTACAAAGCTACACTAATCAAAATAGCATGGTTCTGGTACCAAAACAGAGATATAGACCAATGGAACAGAACAGAGGCCTTGGAGCCAATGCCACACATCTACAACCATATGATCTTTGACAAACCTGACAAAAACAAGGAATGGGGAAAGGATTCCCTGTTTAATAAATGGTATTGGGAAAACTGGCTAGCAGTGTGCAGAAAGCAGAAGCTGGACCCCTTCCTGACACCTTACACTAAAATTAACTCCAGATGGATTAAAGACTTAAACATAAGACCTAACACCATAAAAACCCTAGAAGAAAACCCAGGCAAAACCATTTAGGACATAGGCATAGGCAAGGACTTCATGACTAAAACACCAAAAGCATTGGCAACAAAAGCCAAAATAGACAAATGGGACATATTTTTATTTTTTAAGACCTCTTTATTTTCATATCCATCTGTCCTTTATAAATTTCTGCTTTTATTTTATAATTGTCCTTTGTATGGTTATATTTCCTTCATTTTTGTCATTTCAGGGCCTACTAACATGTTTATTTTAAAACCTTGGTTTGACTGTGCTATACTGTTAAATTCAATTGAAGTGAATTCAAGCTCATATTGTTGTTCATTGAACATCTTTCTTAGCATTACATAATTTTCATGTCATTTGAAATTTCCTACTATATGTGTGTTTTGGGCTTTCATGACTCCTATAATCTGCAGTCTTAAGTAGAGTTGGTAGTCATTTTCTTAAGCCTGTTTTCATGAATTAAAGATCTTTACCAAAGCCTGTCTTAGTCAATAGGTCTTTATCTGATTTCATTTCCAGCCTAGTGGATCATTGTTATTCTCCATAATTCAACAGGAACCAAACTCCTAATTACTTCTCTTTGCCTCTTGACCAAGAGTTCAGCTCCCATTGTTCATTTCTTTTTCCTATCTGGTCTATGAAAGTGGTTTTTTTTTTTTTTTTTTTTTTTTTTGACAGTTTTAAAAATTATTTTGTTATTTTTTTTTTCTTGAACTCCTGACCTCAGGTGATCCTCCTGCCTCGGCCTCCCAAAGTGCTAGGATTACAGGTGTGTGCCACTGCACCTGGCCCTCATTTTTTTTTTTCTGTTACTGCTATGTATTTGGAATAGAAGGAGTATCAAAGTGTGAATATACTGTTCTATCTCTTGTGAACTCTTGTATTATATTATTTGTTAGAGATTAAGTGAAGAGTTTGCTACCTGCATCCTACTCATTGCAATTATTTCCTACCTGGCTTCTTGCAGATGAAGCAGAGTCCAAACTAAGTGAAGGAGTGCAAAGTGTTCTAAAGTACATGATTATCAAATAAAGGTGATTGGTGAACTTGATGGGGCCTTTTCCCCTTCTCCCTATGTTGGACATTGGGGCCTGATAATTCTGACCTCCTAATGCCCATCCCCACCACAACTCACTTACAGGTTGAGTAACTTTAAACAGCAGTCACTCCTCACTGGGGTGTTGCTATTGGTGGGTACCACCTTGCCCTAGTAGTCTTACCTCAAGAACTAAGTAAGCCATGAGGTCAAGACATGGGATGTGCTTCACAGAAATCACAGGAAATCAGAGGTATCAACTCTCTCCAATTCTCTAACTGTATTAGTCACCCTGCCTTCTTATGGGAGGATCAATTTCAGGGGTTATACAGGGCCTTGGAGAGTTAGCACCAGGCTGCTTTCTACCCTGTAAAGACATAGGAAGCTGAGAATACAAGTATTCCCTTAATGCTTCTAATCCAATAATTCTATTTTCAGAAATCAGTCCTGATCAGAGATATGGCCAAGATTTGTGAATAAATATGTTTGCCTTAATTTTACCTATAATAGTGAAAAACTGGGAAAATAAACCCTAATGTCTAAAAATTATAATCAGTTTATATAATGAAATATTACACAGCATTTCAGATTTTTCAAATCTAAAAAAGTGACATGATACATGATCACAATATAATCTTAATCCAGATTAAATATTGTATAATTTTAATTTTTTAAAACAGAATAGAACGGGAGCAAAATACATAAGTGTATTAATAGGTTACCTTTCTATATTTAAAAGCTTCTTATATAACTATATATTACTTTTATAACCAGACAATATATTGTTAAATAAAATGTTATTTGTGTTCTAATATATATATGATCACTACAAACAACAAAGTTTTATACATAAAATGACATTTAAAACTCAGTGGTATGTTAATATTCTAACACCTGTGATTACAAAGAAGTTTCATTGTACTTAAGTATATATACCTTTCTGTTCTAAATAGTTAATGTAGAGATGAGAAATAGAATATGAGTTGCCATATATAATTTTAAAACTTTGCTTACAGGCATTAAAAAAATATCTAAAAGAAAATAAGATCACAGACAATCTTTTTATAGCAGTGTGAAAAATGTCTCATTAGGTAAAGTGCATGTTGGCATAAAAATGAATGTAATTTATATTTGAATTTTTGGCTAATCAAATGACATATGTTTTATTGTCTTGCAGTTATATTAATGAGCAATATTTAATTAAAAGCTAATTGAATATTCCAAGCAGCAATTATCTTACAATAGAGATGCCAAATCTGACATGAGGGGGCAGGTGAGCAGAAAGCAGAACTTGTGTAATTATTCCTCTGGGAGATGGAAAAGAAGAGACCACACCAAGCATTACCATAGTAAGAGATTAGTGAAGATTCTGCTCTAAAGAAAACATTTTCCTTAGTTGAACCTGTATTGTACTTTCTTCATTAGGTAAGTTGTGTTCAGCTAAATCAAATGTAGCATTCTTTAGTTAACAAATAAAATTCTTTAGACATCCTTTGAACCCCACCCAGAAAGAGGAGAGTGAGCCACACTTACTTCATTGATTGAGGTACTGATTCTGTGTGATTGAGGTACTGATTGTGTCTGAGCAGGCACCCTTTGGACATGAGATAAAAGACAAAATACAAAACAAAACAAGAAAATTCCTTTAAAATCAGAAGAGAATCTATCAGTTTATTTATTTATTTTTCCACAGACATCTTTGGTTGTCACATCAGCTTAATTTAAATGAAATCTTTTTTGTTTTTGGAAATGTTTTAACATTTCATATATATAAAGTAATATATAATATACATATAAAGCATGTATATGTTTCCCTTATTTACTGAGGCATAATTTATATATGACAAAATTCACTCATTTTTACAATTTAATGAATTTTGGCAATTGCATACATCTATGTGACCACTAGCACAACCAAGACTTAGAACATTTCTATCATTCCACAAAGTTCCCTTGAGCCCCTTTGTAGTCAATTTCCTCCTTAGGGCCCCAGTGTCAGGCAACCATTAGTCTGTTTTCTGGCACTATACTTTTGTTATTTCTAGCACTTCATGTAAATGGAATCATATAATATATAATCTTTTGTGTTTGACTTTCCTCTTTTCTAGTTTTGAGATTCACCCATGGTGTTGGTGCAATTGTTATTAACAAGATTACAGAGTTTTCCCCTTATTTATCTGCCCATAAAGAGTCATTCAGTTTTTGCCATCTCAGGAGAGTTAATTGTTCATGTGAATGGAATATTCCTGCCCCCACAAATGCACTTGTTAAAGCTCTAACCCTCAATATGATGGTAGTTGGAGAGGGGGTCTTTGAAAGGGAGTTAGGATTAGATGAGGTTATAAGGGTAGGACCCTGATGATGGGATCAGTGCTCTTCTAAGAAGAGAAAAGAGGTTGCAGTGAGCCGAGATTGCGCCATTGCACTCCAGCCTGGGTAACGAGCGAAACTCCGTCTCAAAAAAAAAAAAGAAGAGAAAGAGAGGCCTAAACTCTTTCTCTCTCTCTTCCATCTGAGGACACAGTGAGAAGGTGGCCATCTTCAAGACTGGAAGAAAACCCTCACTGGGGAACTGATTAGGCTGGCATCTTGATTTTGGGCTTCCCAGCCTCCAGATCTATGAGAAATAAATTCCTATGGTTTAAGCTTTCCAGTTCATGGTATTTTGTTATGACAGCCCAAGTTGACAAATATCTTTAAGATTTGTATTTTGGTGGCAGATAATTGGGAGAATGGAAAGTGGAAGATAGAATTATAGATACAGGAGGAAAAAAGTAACTCAACCAGAAAGACTAAGATGACCTACATCAGTGGTACTCAACAAGTGATCCCTGGACCATCAGCATCACCTGAGCACATGCTAGAAATGCAAATTTTTGTGTGCCATCAGAGACCTCCAGAATCAGAAACTCCGGCATGAAGCCGCCAATCTGTATATTAACAGGCTCGCCAGGTGATGCTAATGCACATTATACACTTTACATAAAAAAGGACTGTAATGAGAGAAGAGAACAGGAAGAAGCCTGATACATCAGGTGGGCTAAAGGTAGAAGAAGTTTCAGAGAAAGCCCCAGGAGCAGCTGTGACTTATGAAAGAAGTAAAGATTTAAGTTATCATTTCTGTAAATTGTTGAGATCTCTTTCTGATTTTCAAGACACAAGTCAGTTTATTCTCCACTCCACAAGTATAATTGTCCAAATAGGGGCATTGATAAATGAAGTCTGCATTTAGGCTAGAACTTGTCTTATACTTTTTCACAGTATTTATACAATTTTTTTTTAAGCAAGAGGAGACACTTCGAGTGAAAGATGAAAAATATTGCCAGGCTCTGACATCAAGGAGGAGGGTGGTGAAAGTTTTGAGTGGCTTTCACATGCTGTATAGGAATCATGGCTTCACAGCCCTGGGCAGATGCTTGAAGCAAAGGCGCAGAACAAAGGATGAACAAGCCACATAGGGTGAACATTCAGCTGCTCACTAGGACTCCATGGAGTGTTTAGTAGATGAGGGGAATAGTTTACGCAGTGGCAAGCTGATGTTGCATTGATTTTGTTTTAATCCTCAATGAAAGAAACTCAACAAGAATACAAAAAAAGAAAAATAAAACAAAAAGAATGAAAGCTAATAAGTGCTGTAGACTCCTTAAAGAGTACTAAGGAAGCCTGTCTCAAACAAACTGGTTCATGTTACTGCTCAACAAGGTAGAGAACTGCTAAGAGTAAAGACTTAATGGAATCTTGAAAAACTCTTTGGGTTTTTATCAGCTTAGGATTGTAATTATTAGGTTTACAGGTTGAGTGGTTTGGGGATGGGACCTAACAATTTGGGATTAGGTAAAGCAGGCAGGTGGTAGTCACTTTAACTGACATGGGAGCATAGAACAGGGTTTTAGCAATTGTTATATTTAGTGTCTTAGGGTCTTTGCTTTTATCTTTCAAAGCAGTTTGTGGTAATGGGAACTGGGTCTTGCTTATTCACACTGTTGTTGAACATCCAATTTTAGTTTCTAATTTCAGTTCTCATTTCTCTGTCTTTATGTCTCATAAGAAACCGTAACAAGAGACTATTTTAAACTTTTGATATCTTCCATTTTACACACATTTACATATCTATAAAATGATAAGTCAATATTAAGTCCATCTTATACTGTGCTTGGCAAATATTAATCTGATATTATCAATTACCCCCATTCTTCTTCAGTTAGATCAGAATGTGATGATATTCTAGAATTTCTTGAACAACTCTTGGCCACTTAATTCACAGGGTTTCTGATTTTAGAGGTTTTAATGATATTATCTTGTCTACCTCTGCATTTTAAAATTACAAATAAATATAAAAGTATTCTCAGTCTTTTTTAGTCTCTTCTTATAAGCAGCTGTCAATCCTCTTATTATTTATTCACTTGTACTTCCCTGAACCTCTGAAAGATATACAAACAGCAGGAGATTAATTGATGTATTTCCCTAGCTGATTTAGTGGAAACCATACTAATCATTTCTGTAACTTGAGAAGTGACTGCTAAGAAAAAATGTTGCCTCTATTTTGCAGTACTTGTGGCCTGTCCAAATAAATTAGCAGCTAAAACAGCATTCAGTATTTAATCTGGGGATAAAGCCAAGAATTAGGCAGAAAATCTTGCAAAGCAGATTAGATTTGCAATCTGAAAGCCCACACAGCCAGCTGGGCAAAGAAATATTAATTGTGTACTGAAATGTGATTTCTGACATTTCTGTTAGTTTCAGGGATGAGCAATGAAAACATGATCCTCTATGAGCTCCAGAGGAGCTTAGAGTAAATTCCAAAATATGAAAAGAGATGTGGTATTTTTATTACCACTATATCATTATCTTGCATTAACAGCTGTAATTAGTTTGAGCCAGACTGTCATCTGCTATTGAAATATCTGAAACTAATTAGACATAAAATACGTTACGGGAACAAGATTGGGAGACTGAAAATTTACACAAACGAGGCCTTCTGAATTGACGAACACAAGTCATAATAATGTTTCTGAAATAAATCAAAAACAAGACAAAAGAGAGAATAAAATCAATCAGGAGGATAGAAACCAGAATACCAGCACTTCAAAAAGTTTAATTACCATACTGTAACATCTAATTGTGGAAGGGGCACTACAATTTTTATTACAATGACCAGGAGCTCTTGTAATAGGACTACTTACGATTTAATCTAAACAATAGGGAAGTATTAGTTAAAGATAAGCTGTAACAGCCGGCATTTCACTTTCAATGTTCTCACAACAGTTGCCAGGAAAGTTTGTAGAAATTCTCCTTAAGATACTATGTTGCATTAAAACACTTAAGAAATCCTTGAATTTGTTGTACTATTTTAGCTTTCAAATGTAGTCCTCTGTCCCATAATCTCCTCCTTCCTTAGGCTCCTCCTCCTCAATAACCCTCAACTCTTGGGTCACAGCTGCTTTTTCTTCTATCCTTCTATCTCTCACTCCCTCCTTCTTTTCTCACACTCTTCTCCTTCCTTTAAACAAGCTAATGGCTAAATAAATTAAGAAACCCACAAACATAAAATCAGATGTTCATTCAAGCAAGAACATTTCTAATTTATAAATAAACATATAATTTAGTAATTATAAATAAATACTGGTGATAAGTACTCAAACATTTTAGTAATAGAAATAACTTCATTAAAAAAGCCTACAGTTTACTGCTTTAAGTTTACTGCTTATTTATTTATTTATTTATTTGTTTAATTTAAGCCATCATTAGAAAGTACTAGAAATGGCTGGTCCAGTTCTTGGTCCAGTTGGTCAGTTATGCTGCCTTCTAGCTTTATACTTTGGGCAAATTGCATTAACTTAACTGAGCTCTATTTTCCTCCAATATGCTAGTTGATTAGATATTAAATACAATAGTGTATGTAGAGCCCCTAGCATTATACCTTCAGCAAAATAAGACTTCACTGCTATTTCCATCTCCCCACTTTTCTTTGTCTTAATAATACAAAGTAGTACTGCATAATAAATTACCATACCTTAGTTGCTTAAAACAATACCCATTTATTATCTCACAGTTTCCATGGGTCAGAAGTCTGAGCATGGTTTAGTTACTTTCTCTGTTTAGGGTCTCACAAGGCTTCAGTGTGTCAATTGGGTTCTGTTTTTTTTATGGAGCTTGAGGTTCTTTTCCAAATTCTTACAACTGTTGGCAGAATTTAATCCTTGCAGTTGTAGGATTAAAGTTCTCCTTCTTGCTGGCTCTCAACAGTGGGACTATTCACAGCTACTAGAGGTCACTCTCATTTCCTTGCCACACAGCCCTCTCACAACATGACACCTCATTTCTTCAAGACACCAGGATAATCTCTCTCTCCTTTGCTAAGATAAAGTTTTATATAATACAGCAATCATGATGGTGATTATCATATTCATAGATCCCTCTCACCACCTATAGAGATGATTTTACAGAGCAGGTACAACAAGGGGCAGGGATATTGGAGATCATTTTAGAATTCTTCTACCACAGTAGTAAGAGAAATAGTAAGTACTATACAGTTCACAGAGCCCAGGTAGGCTCATTTGATTAGGGAAGGTGGCATGGAGAGTGACATATACTCTGGTGCTTGAAGTTTGGGTGGGGCATGTCCAAAAAGTTTGCAATAATAATCAAGGAGGTCAAACAGATCTAGTTCTAAGGACATTAGAGAGTTTGCCTGCCACCAAACCATGGACAGGTAACTTAACTTCTATAATTCCACATTCTCAGCTATAAAGGTATTTTAGCATGGCAAAGACTGGTAGTTTTTCCCTAAGATCATTTTCTATAGAAGGAGAACCCCAATTTTCAGTTGGTCACATGGCTCTGGGAATAAAGATTCTACTTCTAAACTTCCTTTGCAGCTAGAATGGTCACATGTCTAAGTAGCTAAGTTCTGCCCATTGGGATATAAACTGATGTAAGTGGTATGCTCGACTTCTTAGAAATGTCCTTAAAGAGGTAGAATATGCCTCTCTTTTTTCTTTTCTTCTTATGACCGAATAAAATGTGAACACAATATTTGTAGATTTAGTAGCTACATTAAGCCATGAAAGTATCTTGGAAATGGAAGTCATACATAGCAGAGCAAGAAGACTAAAGGAGTATAGGTCTCCATCACCATGAAATGGCAATCCTATTTTGGACTATATTTGTACTTCTTAAACTTGAAAAAAATAAGCCTATTAAACCACAGTTATTTTTGGTTTCTCTGTCACTTGTAACTTAATCTAATTGTAATGAATACCTCCACTTTATAAACAATCTATGACAGCAGCAAGCAACTGAATTCAAAGTATATAAATCATTGAGATAAAAAGACATATATACAGTTTTAAATTATTGAGTCAGGGTAGTATTTTAAAATATTAATTCAAAAGGCATTTGTCATTATGTTTTTGCGACTTATGTCCAAACTTGTTCCTATATTGGGGAATTCCCTGCCTTATTAATTTCAGTGGTAGGTAGCATCAGCCTGCTGAAAAGCATGGCTTCTAACTTTCCCAGAACTCCTTGCACCTAGGGTAGAGGCATATGACCTTAGCTTCATTAAATAGATACTTATCTTCTAGACTTTGAACTGGGGTCTCATGATGCAAGAGAAGACTAGAAGGCACATTCTCTTATGGTGGTGGCACATGTAGGAAAATCTGGTTTCCAGATAGCTGTGGCTGTGTAGTGGAAGGCAGTGTCCAGGGCCCAGAGTTGGTGGTGTTGATTGTCACAATGTCTGGAGCTTGGCAGTAATAATGATGTCTGCAAAGGACCATATTTATCACATAATTTTGTATAAACATACAAAAGCTGGTAGAGTTTCTTGAACCTAGTTTTTTTCGGCCCTCCCGATAATTCTGTAAGCTATCCAGTATCTTTTCTATAAAAAATTAAAAAAAATACCTTTATTGTAAATTGACAAATTAGAGTGATATATACTTATAGGGTATAAAGTGATGTTATACTCCCAAAATACAATGAAACATAATTATATCAAGAGAATAAACATGTTCTATCCTTTTAATCAATTAATTTTCTACTTAAATTAGCCAGTTGTTTTTTGTGTTTTGAAATGAAGAACTCTGACTGATCTCTCATGATTGGCTTTTATTCCCTTTGTGGTCACTGCATTCTTCAACTGCACTTTGAGAACATTCCTTCTATTCCTTTCAGTCCAGACAGTGAGCTATGGGTCATGTACTTCAGATTACAAAGTATTTAGATCTCTACTTTTTCTGTATGTAGAGTAGGTAAAAGATGCCTCAGGTAGGGAAAGGGAAGATGAAGAGGAATATAAAGACAGGAGATTCTAAGATCTAGAGACTTTGATGACCCCTCAAAGGAACAAACCACAACCAGGGCATCAGTTGATCTGCTGATCATTTGATAGGACTGATGCTAATCTATGGTCCAATACTTGCACAGCACCCCATCCAACCTATCCTGTATTGAACCTGTTAAATAGCCTACAGCATTATAAACCCCTCTAGGAATTTATGGTAGGACCCTGCATACCAAAAGCCTGAAGATTGCACAAAAGGTAAATCCTCTATATCTTTCTGATGTAGGAGTAGGCAAAGTTAGCTTCATATTTTTCAGTGAACCAAAAGAATTGTGGATCTTCTCCACTCCAACCATGATTCTAAATTTTATAATTGTAACATGAGTTGCCTACGTAGATACTTTATTCCAGTTCTGGTTCCTTATGGCACAGAAACATCTTTAGGGGTAGGGGGCCTAGAAAGAGGAAGGTAAGACTAATGTATAAGATGCCTTTCAGACATTGGAAGAGGCTAGAGGAAACTGAAATTTTTTGTCGTGATGCTTTTCATCTCCCTTAGGCAAGGGGAGAAATCAGAATAACTCAAGTATGATAGTTATTTATGTAATGTTAGAAAGAAAATTTTTCTGGTAATAGAACAAAATTAATTAACCATAAAAAAGGAGGGATAAATTTGACTATGTAAATATTTCTGGATGCTAAAAGCTTAAGTAAAACAAAAAGAAAAAGGATAAAATGAGAAAGCTACCTGCAACACATATGATAGACAAAGAGTTGATATAGTTAAAAAAGGTCTAATGTATTCATGAAGAAAGAAGGAACATTCTAATTAGAAGTGATCAGCAGGAACTAAAGAAACATACCTCTAAGTAATAGAAGAGACCTACAACAAATTCATAGTTGACATCATGCCGAATAAGTAAACACTAGAAGCATTACCTTTGAGAAATGGAGTAAGACTAGTATGCCCACTCAGACCACTTCTATTCAACATAGTGCTAGAAGTCTTAGCTGGAGCAATCATCAGGCAAGAGAGAGAAATGAAAGGCATTCAACAGGAAAAGAAGAAATTAAACTATCTCTGTTTGCTAATGTTATAATTCTATAGCCAGGAAACCTTAAAGGCTCTACTAAAAGCCTCCTAGAACTCATAAATGACTTCAGTAAAGTTTCAGGATACAAAATCAGTGTACAAAAATCAGTAGCATTTTTATCCACCAATAACATTCCAGGTAGAGTCAAATCAGGAATGCAAGTCCACTTACAATAGTCACACACATAAACACATACACACACACCCTAGGAATCCACCTAACAGGAGGTAAAAGATCTTTACAAGTACTGCAAGACACCACTGAAAGAAATCATATGTAACACAAGTAAATGGAAAAAATATTTCATGCTCATGGATTGGAAGAATCAATGTCATTAAAAATGTCCATACTGCCTAAAGCAATTTACAGATTCAATGTTATTCCTATTAAGCTTCCAATGTTATTTTTCACAAAACTAGGAAAAATGATTCTAAAATTCATGTGGAACCAAAAAGGAGCTTGAATAGACACAGAAATTCTAAACAAAAAGAGTAAAGCTGGAGGTATCACATTACCTCACTTCAAACTATACCATAAGGCTAAAGTAACCGAAACAGGATGGTATTGGAAAAGAAACAGATACATAGAGCAATGGGACAGAATAAAGAACCCAGAAATATAGCTTCCCACCTACAATCATTTGATCATTGAAAAAGCCAACAAAAATAAGTAATGGGGAAAGTACTCCCTATTCAATAAATGGTGCTGGAATTACTGGCTAGCCATATGCAGAAGATTAGAACTGGATCCATACTTTTCACCATATACAAAAATTAAGATGGATTAAAGATTTAAGTTTAAGACCTCAAACTATAAGAATCCTAGAAGAAAAGCTCGGAAACATCACTCTGGACATCAGCCTTGGAAAATGATTTATGACTAAGCACTTAAAAGTATTTGCAACAGAAACAGAAATTGACAAGTGGGACCTAATAAAACTACAGAGCTTCTGCACACAAAAGAATCTATCAGCAGAATAAACAGACAATGTACAGAATGATAGAAAATATTTGCCAAGTATGCATCCAGCAAAGGACTAATATGCAGGATTGATTAGGAACTTAAGCAATTGAACAAGGCAAAAAACAACCCCACTAAAAATGGGCAAAAGACAAGAACAGACACTTCTCAAAAGGAGATATACAAGTGGCCAAGAAACATATGAAAAAATGTTCCACATCACTAGTCAACAGAGAAATGCAAATAAAAAGCACCACGAAATACTATCTCACAGCAGTCATAATGGCTGTTATCAAAAGTTAAACAAACAAACAGATACTGGCAAGGCTGCAGAGAAAACGGAATGCTTATACACTGTTGATGGGAATGCACATTATTTCAGCCACTGTAGAAAACCTTTTGGAGATTTCTCAAAGAACTTAAAAGAGAACTGTCCTTCAACCTAGTAATCTAATTGCTGGCTTCATATCCAAAAGAAAATAAATCATTCTATTTTTATTTATTTTAGAAAATATTATGTTTATGTAACTGAAAAATGAGTTTCAAAATATTACATAAAGTATTATCCCATAATATTCACTTATATGTCTCTACATAGGAAAGTAATTTACTGACAATTCATATAATTAAGTGTTTAGGACTGGTTATCTTTGGGTGATGGCATAATATACGATTTTGTCTTTATTTCATTTGTTTGTTATATTTTTTAAGTTTCTTTTTGCTTTGAATATGTAAAATGGTAGTACCATGATTAGAAAAAATATATAGTAAATGCTATTTAGAAAAGAATTAAGTGCAAAAACCAAAACCATAAAAGAACCAGGGGTGTGGATGCAGCAAACCACCATGGCACGTGTATACCTATGTAACAAACCGGCACAATCTGTACATGCACCCCAGAACTTAAAGTATAATAATAAAAAAAGTCATCTATAGGCAAAAAAAAAAAAAAAGAACCAGAAGGAAATGTAGGAGAATTATCTCATCTCTCTTCAGCAACACACTTTCAATGCATTAAAGCAAATAAAGAGTCCACAATTTTTGAAGCTTGAGATATTTGCCATTATAAAACATTATATGCAGCAATAAAATGTATTAGCTATATTTAAATTAAAGAAGAAAACCTAGAAAAATACTTGCAAATGTATCTATCGATCAATAGGGATAGACTAGCTTGTGCTAAAGTAACAACCACAAAATAGCAAGTGCTTAATACAACACTTTACTTCCTTTTCACATAATATAGCCAGTGTGGGCTGGGCACAGTGGCTCATGCCTGTAATCCCAGCACTTTGGGAGGCTGAGGCAGGTGGATCACGAGGTCAGGAGATCAAAACCATCCTGGCTAATACGGTGAAACCCCATCTCTACTAAAAATACAAAAAATTAGCCTGGCATGGTGGTGGGTGCCTGAAGTCCCAGCTACTTGGAAGGCTGAGGCAGAAGAATTGCTTGAACCAGGGAAGCAGAGGTTGCAGTGAGCTGAGATCATGCCACAGCACTCCAGTCTAGGCAACAGAGTGAGACTCCATCTAAAATATATATATAAATATACATATTTATATATATGTGTGTGTATATATATGTGTGTGTATACATATGTATATAGTAGAACTCTCATTATATATTTATATAGTAGAGTTCTCTTATTACACATGGCTCTCTCATCTATATATAGGTACATATAGCCAATGTGGAGCAATGAGAGAGCTCTACTAATTGTAGCCACTCAGAGATCCCAGTTGGCATAGGTTCCTATCTGATTAATAAAATGAAAAAAAAAAACAGCTTTAAAATCTAGCATTAAGATGTGTAGAGAAAAATCTTAGTTCTGCTATTTGAATAGCTCATTGGGAGTGTAGTGTAGGTTGTAAATTTTCTTGGGGAAAAAAGCTACCAGCATGTAATAATCTAAATATACATTAATGGCTATGTATTAAATAAGAACAGTGTATTCAAACATGATAATAGTATACAATCACTAACACTATTTTAGAAAATTATTTAGAAATATGAGAATATAGCCTCAATGTATTATACAGAGTTATAAGCAGTTATATAATGCAGCATATATGAGAGTATGATCTCAGTAATTTGCATAGACATAATCTGAATAGAAAAATGATTAGAACAAAACACAAGTATTTTTATTTATTTTTGATTAAAAATTTTAATTATTATTTTTTAATAGAGATAGAGTCTCACTGTGTTGCCCAGGCTAGTCTTGAACTCCAGGGTTCATTCAGTGATTCTCCCACCTCAGCCTCCCAAAGTGTGGGGATTATAGAGATGGGCCACCATACCTGGCCACAAACTATTTTTAAGAGTAAATATTTCTGGATTTGTGATGCTTAGTATTTATAAGTGATTTCTATTTTTATTTATTTATTTATTTATTTTTTGTTTTGCATTTTTGTTTCTTTGCATTTTTAGTTTTGGTTTTACTTTTAAGTTAGAGATACGTGTGCAGAATGTGTAGTTTGTTGTATAGGTATACATGTGTCATGGTGGTTTGCTGCACCTATCAACCTGTCACCTAGGTTTTAAGCCCCGCATGCATTAGGTATTTGTCCTAATGCTATCCTTCCTCTTTGCTGCCACCCCCGCGACAGGTCCTAGTGTGTGATGTTTCCCTCTGTGTCCATGTGTTCTCATTGTTCAGCTCCCACTTATGAGTGAGAACATGCGGTGTTTGGTTTTGTGTTCCTGTGTCAGTTTGCTGATAATGATGTCTTCCAGCTTCATCCATGTCCCTGCAAAGGACACAATCTCATTCTTTTTTGTGGCTGCATAGTATTCCCTGGTGTGTATGTGCCACATTTCTTTATCCAGTCTATCATTGATAGACATTTGGGTTGATTTCAAGTCTTTGCTATTGTGAGCAGTGCTGCAATAAACATATGTGTGCATGTGTCTTTATAGTAAAATGATTGATAATCTTTTGGGCATATAGCCAGTAATGGGATTGCTGGGTTGAATGGTATTTCCAATTCTAGATTCTTGAGGAATTGCCACACTGTCTTCCACAATGGTTGGACTAATTTACACTCCCACCAAGTGTAAAAGTGTTCCTATTTCTCCACAGCCTTGCCAGCATCTATTGTTTCCTGACTTTTTAATAATCGCCATTCTGACTGGCATGAGATGGTTTCTCATTGTGGTTTAGATTTGCATGACGAGTGATGATCAGCTTTTGTTCATGTTTGTTGGCCACATAAATGTCTTCTTTTGAGAAGTGTCTGTTCTTATCCTTCAGCCACTTTTTTCTATATTTTCAAACATGTCTGTAATGAGTATGCTATTTGGAAAGGAAAGGGTCAGCAGCAGCTATGCGTTTGTTCTTTTAGTTTTTGGAGGAAAGCCTGGGGAAAGAAAGAAGGATGACTTGGTCAAGTACCTTTGTAAATATGCTAGTGATAGTCCATCTGGCATACAGATCAGTGACATTTAATAGTGATAGATTATTTATCTACCATATACTTTTTAGCAAGAGGTATCTGGTGTGTCTAGACTTGCTTGTATTACATAAGTAAACTCGGAATCTATGGGTTTCTGGGCATGGCTCACTAGAAAGTGTCAGATAAGCTATGTAGTTATCAAAGTATAAAATAAGGATGTTTCCTGACTAAATTAGCTCCCTTTTGTATAATTGCTACTTGCATCCACCACATAAAGAACTTCTATATTTAATCTTGACCACAGCATGTCTTAATGTGGCAAGAAATACCCAGGGTACAGTGTGGGCAACTTTTCCATGCTGTCTTGCCTTGTGATCACCTGAATTCTTGAAGTGATTGGTAAGACTTGAAACTGGTTATGATCTCTGATTCCTTGTAAGTCTGATTTGATAATCTGATACTTTGTGTTAGCTGATATTGCTTTTGTTACCAGAAAAAAACTGCTTAAAAAATACAAAACAGGCAAGAAACTCATGAGAACATAAGGTGCATGCTAGATTCAAGAAAATATAATCTACTCATTTGACCTCCACATTTATAAATGGTTTCTAGTGGAAAAATTGAATACAATACTCACAAAAAGGCTCTGAAAATTCTATGACTGAATGAATCTAATGATCATCAGTGATGCTGTTGTAATCTATAAGAATATCAATTCATCCTCAGACTTGCTATTACACCTTAAATACATGACCTCAGTCAGTCACTTGGCTGCATGAAAGATTGGCCTTGGTAAGAACAATTATTTTCTGCCTTCAGTGGAAGAGCTCACCTCACATCCCTGATAAACAAGTTAACTGAGTCAGAGGTTGGGAGATAAAATGGTTCATTGGGTTAAAGTTCCTGGAATTGAAACCTGGGTACAAAACTTACCAGCTTTGGGATTCCAAGACCCTGATTCCTGTCTGCTAGCCTAAGACTTTGAAAATTCAATGAACATTTCCAAGCTGCAGGTTATTTATTTGTAAATCATAGACAATCATATCCTTTCCTCATATACAAACTGTGAGAAATGAAAGTTTATAGGGGCTAGCACTGTGCCAGACCCAGTGGAGGTGTTGCTATTAATCATATTAATGAATTCAGTGTTTCTAAAATGCTAATTACTTTCTTGCTTTCACTGAGATAAATTCTTCACAAAACCCTCTATGTTCCTCCATACCTTTTGGCATATAGTCTTTTATTCTGACCAGTTGAAACCCCTCTGTAGGTTACAGGACAAATGAAAAAACAAAGCAAAACAAATTCCTTTGTGGAGTTTTGAAGAGTAAATAGAAGGAAAGAAAAGTCGATGTATTTGTTGATTGACTTTTTGAGTTCAAGTATGTGACCCCAGAGAAGTTTGAGAAGTTGAGATGGCAGTTGTGGATTTTGAATATGTATTGATTTTCAACCTAATAATAATTTCACCATCTTTTCCTGTTTTCAGAAAGCTCTGTAATACCTTGAACCTTACCAAGCTCCCAATGAGTTATTCAAACAGCATGGCTGAACAAGTACCCACTGTTGCCAAAGAAAACTGCTCTATTTTCTTCTTAGCTCAATGTCTTTATTTAATACTTACTTGTCAAAGCTGATGGGATTCCAAGGCCCTGATTCCTGTCTGCTAGCCTAAGAGTGACATTTTCCATTTCTACAAATCCTTTGGTAGCAATAGAAATAAGAGCTCTTTATGATTTTCACCTAAATAGATTTTTCTCCTTTTGGAGATGCTCATCTTTAACTAGTTAACAGAATAAGGTAAATCTAGTTCTTCTGTATTCCCAGGACATAAGGCTGTGAAGGTGGATTGCTGCTTTTGTCCGGTTTTGCTGGAAACATGCAGAATAACCCTCTTTTCCCATCAGAGCACTATGCTTGACTGCAGCCGGAGGCCTTACTGCATTCTGTGTGGATGTCACGGAACTCCAAGCATTCAACAGTAATGACTCTGAAGTTACATTTCCTTTCAATGGTTTCATCTCCTGAAATTCATCTTTCTAATTTCTGCTGTTCTGAATCCCAGCAGAGTTATGATGAGTTTAAGTGTTCATCAATTAATGTCAAAATCCAATGTAACACCTTCAGAACGGCCTTTGACAACCACTAGAATACAAAATGAATTCACTAATGATCAGCTCCTGAGCAGAAAGAGTCTTAGGAATTTGTGATGATGGGACATTTAGGCTCAATTCATAAAATATGCATGGGTTTTTAAAATAGGAATTCAAAAAATTTGAGCACAGAGTAAAATGAGGGCACAAAGAACAGTCACATGTTACAAAGACCCTGAAACTTTTTTTTTTTTTTCAGATTTAGAACTTTTATTTTGGTTGAATACAGTTTATCCTGGCATTTGCTAGGAAGAAAATTCAGGCCTCTCTGAAATACAACTCTTTCTGAAGTTGTATTTTGTATTTATTTTGTTGTAATGACAGAAAACAGGGCCATTTCTATTACTTGTAAGTGCTTCAAAGCAATTGTATATTGATGATTTTCAATGGAATATATTTATTTTCTTCTAGGGATAAAAAAATAATGCACATATATTCCTGTGCAAATTCTCATGTGTTCCATTCCTGCTTTATTACATCCATGTCACCGACTGATAGGGCCTAACAACTGCCAATTTCGGCCCAACCCAATTAAAGATTTCCAGCACTCCTCTATCTAGTAGTTGGGGCTCAGTTCTAAGCAGAACCATGTGACTTTCTGTCTTCTGCATGGGGAAGTACACTATCCTTAGTGTGCCACAGGGAGCCCATTGGGTTCTGACCTCTGCCTGTCTTTACAGTATCCACCTTCCATGAACTTTGATTCTGGATGTTATAATCAGCATCAGCTTTCTGCCAACTTTGTGCTCTTTCCTTCACACTTGTAATTTTTTGTATACAGAGTTCTTCTTGGAATTCCCTTTACCTTTTAACTTTCTGAAAGACTCCTTCTCAGTGTTAGGCAGAGTCAGGCTTTCTCTCCTTTGTGCCCCTATCACACTTGATTCCGTCTTACAGCCTTTATCACATTTTGTTGAAGTTGTTTCTGCATGTGACTCTTGTATCACTTCATCCTCAGCACTTACAAATGGAACCAGTGCATAGTGAGAGCTCAATATTTATTAAATGAGTCAATGAATAACTGGATGACTGAGAGCTGGTGTCATACAATCCATATACCCCCTGCCCTTCATTTAATTCCTAGCCTCAGTAGGGCAATTTGGGTTCTCATGAAGGTGTTTTAAATTCATAGAGTCCTATGATAGGAAGAGAATTTCAGATTATCTTATGTTCTGAAATACTAGTCAATTGTATTTATTATGACAAATACTCCCAGTCATATGTGTTAGGTTGGGTAGTTGGTATGTAGTTTGATTTTAGATTAACCTGAAGATCTTTCATCTACACTTCCTTGTAACAAAGGTTTAAAGAATGCCTCGCCTTATAGGTAAATGTAATAACAGATATATTCACTCATGCATTTCATGGAATGTGTCTCATGAGATGCTTTTGAGTAAGGGTATCCATGGGCAACTAACTTTGTGGACTGTGCCTGACTGTACTTAGCCATGTCAGTTTGGGTCTTCTAGGAAGCAAATGCTAAAATGAGATTAGATACCTAAGAGATTTATTAGGGAAACAACTGAAGCATACAGGGGAAGAATCAGGTGGAGACAGAAAAGGAGGGGGATTGGGTAGGAAGAAATTTAGATTACAGTGCATGCTAAGAACGTTTCAGCCAGGATGAAGGGTCCTAGAGTGAAGACACCTATTAGAGGTGTCCCTTAGGAATAGGCTTATATTAGTGCCCGCACTGTGTACTGCCCATGAAAATGTGGCCTCAACACAAACACACTGGTGGACCCAGAGAGGTGTGGCAGTTGGGGCTATCAGTTGACTTTGCTCTTTGCAGCAGGAGATCTGAGAGACACATTTTCATGGCTGTCACACAGACTCTATTCTAAAGGTACTTTGTATGTATAACTTCATTTAATCTTTATGACATACCTATGAAAGTGTAAAGTCTTTTACTATCTCAATTTTTCAAAGCATAGAGAGGTTAAGTAACTTACCCAAAACCCTAGATCTGATGTGATAAGTGATGGATCTGGGATTTGAACCTAAGAAGTCTGGTCCCAGAGACTGAGAGCTTAACCACTGCATCGTATCGTCTTAGAATATTCCTTTTTGGAGCACTGTGATGTACCTTCCCATTATCTCACTTTGTCCTACTGCTATTTCAGCTTCTTACTTCACATTGTACATATCTATAATTAAGGGTCTGAGAATTAAATAAAGAAATGTGTTTACATTTGTTTAACCTAGTGCTTTCCAAATTTAATTTCCTATGGAATCCATAGTTCATGGTATCTGTGTTATCTGGAACATATTTACATGGGAAAATATACGAAGTTAAAATGACTGGTGACAAATCCTTCCTAAAGAGCAAGGTTCCATGTGAGGGGCCAGGGAGTCATCCTAAAGGATGAACACACCTATGTGGGCAGAGATACATTGTAATGAAGGCAAAGGGAACAAAAGATTAGGATTCAGCATTGCAGAGTTCAGGCTTCCATTCCACTGCTTTCTGATGAGATGGCTACTTTGTTAACCACTTAGCCTCAGTGTTTTAGTTGTCAATCATGGATCTTAGTGCTGACTTCCCGGGGTGATTTTTTAAATTAAGTATGCATTTATATAAAGATATTTATCTCAGTACTTGGCACTTAATAGCTGCCATCAATTAGTAATTTTCTTCCTTGGCTTTCCCTCATAGAAAGACTAACTGTACCAAATTTATCCTTTAGCTAAGGGCTGGATTTCTCAGTGATAGTGCCTGACTGACCCATGCACACTGGCTCATTGTTTCAAGATATCCACTGGGAAAATTAATTGTAATCAGAATGTTTTCTGGTAAGAAAGGAAAAATGTTGTGGATTTGAGGAAAAATCCATATTTGAAATTTGACTGTAGTCAAAGGGCATCTCTTTTTTTAAGATGTATCTTAGGGGATAGGAGAGCTTGGAAGATTTGTTTTATCCCCCTTTGCTTTCCTCATATCATAAAGATAAAAGTTGAACATCCAGAAATGAAAGGGCATAAAGGTGGAGGAACTATTGGCTCTGGAGAAGAGAAGGGCAGAGAAAGGCAGATATATTCCCTTTGTTCTCTGGGAAGAAAGCAGTTGGCAGATCCCTGTGCTGACTGCTCCTGCTGTTCTTTTCCTCCTCTTATACTCTGTGACTTACCCATGGACTCCCCACTTCTGTGCTATGAATGGGAATGGGGGTAAACAGGGCATGAACATTAGGACTTTTTTGCATATCAGGGAAGAAAGCACTGGAAACATGATTGCTTGCCATTCTTCTTTTTCTGTAATCCCAGGACTATAAAATAATCGATTTTCATTTTCTTTCCCCTTAAAGACCTTGTTGCCTTCTCCCTCCTGGGAACATGATGAACTCTCCAGGGAGGCTCCTCTTCCTTGGGGTCTCCCTTCTTTATTCAGTCTTTCTTGTTTTACATCTCCTTTTCCATCCCTGGATTGGCTCCATTCTTGCCTCTGATCTTTTCTCTTTGTTTCTTCTCCACAGGTTATTCATATGACAGTCTGACCTTCTTTCCATTTCCAGGTCTTGATGCTTCACCAGGTTTCCTCCTGCATGTGTGCATGCTGCTATTTGAGCATCTTTAGTCTTTAAGGGCTGCCACTGGCAGAGATGCTTCTTGCCAGAAGGCAAGAGCTGTTTGCATCTAAACGTGCATCAACATATACCTGGCTCTGGTCTTTTGTCCTTTCTGGTACAAAGAGATAGATACAGTGAAGAAGAGTAAGTGGGCTGCCACATGAATTGTATTACCATTCCCTTCCCTCCAACCTAGGAAGACCAGTTTTTATTTTTGAGCCCTGTAAACTCTTTTCTTGATTACAAACCTTTCCGTCCCATCCCCCACAGAAGTAGTAGTTTTATCTTATTTCTCATTTTTTGTTTTCAAATTCCACTAATCCTTTAAGGTTCAACACACATGCTACACCATCTGGAAACTTTCCCTGAGCTCCCTGTCAGAGGGAATTACTCACTCCTCTCTGTTCACAGGGAATCTTGTTTTGGCTTCCTTTATGGCTCTCTGCCTCAGTGTGATTTTCATGGCATGTAGTTTTAGTGTCCTCCTCTGCTAAATTGTCAGCTCCCTGAGGGTACCTTCTTAAAATCTGTAGCACCTGGCTCAGTCAGCTATTTTGAAAAGAGCAATGAGTCTCAAGCTTTAGCAACTGAGAGATGGAATATATAACCAGACAATGGCCAGACTATAGATGGCAATAAAACCTAACCCAACCCAACCCAACCCCACCCCACCCCTAACTAATGTTTGCGGCAACCAGCACAGGAAGCAAACCATAATCTCTGTAGCAATTGGCACAGACCAGTTGGGACTTGGCCAAGAAATGCCATCTTCATGAGTTTTTGACCCTACTTCTAACTCAGAATCAACTAGAGAAAGTGAAATATGCTCCCAAACGAATCCTATAGGCTGCTCCACTTCTAATAGCCTTTGTCTAGCTTCCCATGTCAGTAAAGCATTCCCACCCTTTGAGTCTCTGCCAAATATAAGTGATGGTGGCTGACTTCCTGACTACAGCAGCTCTGAATGAATAGCCTCTGCTTATTCTTATTTGGGTGGTCATTTATTTTTACATGTCATAAGAATCATCTGGAAATCTTGTTAAAATACAGATTGCTGAGTCCAGTGCCCAACTTGCAATTCAGCAGGGTGGAGCCTGAGATTCTGCATTTTTAATAGTCCCCAAGTGACCTTCAATAGCCCTGTGATGGAGTGGTCAACTGAAGGGACACTATAAGGAATTATTAATCTAAATTCTTCCTCTGCCAAATTTTCTTGTCTTTTGTGTTGCCCTCACTTGTCTGGAGAGGCTATCCTAAGTTCAGTACCTCAGAGAAGAAATGAGGCAAGCAAGAAGGAAATATGCAGGAAGTTTTCTCATGGTTTTTATTTATCCTACAATCCACAGAACAAGGTCCCATCACAAAAATTATTTGGCCAAGAATATCAATGGTGTCGAGGTTGAGAAACCCTGGTATGGAGGAGTAGAGATGCACAGACTGAGAGTTAAGAGTTTGAGGCAGGAATGACTTCCTCTAACTAAGAGTCCCTGGGTTGGGGGAGCTAAAGCAAAGAGGGAAAGAGATGAGAGCAGAGGTGTCTGAGGTATTTCCCTATGTAGAGGAGTCTTGAACTATGTTCCCTGAGAAGACCTCTGGGGAAACAGAAGGACCTGGAGGCTGGGGGCTACAAGTTGAGTCTGACTCAAGAGGGACTGTTGGACAGCTACAGAGAGATGATCACACCGAATCCAAATGTGCATTTATTCTTGTGCTCAAAGCATGGAACCAAGAGAGAGTTGCTGCAGGGCCATTAGGACCAAGTGAGAGGGAGGAGAAATACTTCAGGGCTAAAGAAGGAGACGATGACCAAAGGCCAGGTGGGAGGGCTTCTGGAAGGACAGATACACAGAGAAACATAAATGGCTACCTCCTCTTGCCTTGTACTTTGAAAACCCGTGAAACCTAGACACAGCCCTGGGAAAAGTAGTATGATGGACTCTAATGGGCTGAGATGATTTTCCAGCATAATCAGGGCCTGTGGGAAAATAAATCTTTCTTTATTTCGTAGAGTTCATGGATAATCTTCTCTGTTCCAGAAACCTTGTGTGTGCATTCAAGATAATATTAATAAATACGGATATTCAAAACCTTACAGGGCCCAAAATAGCAAATAAGCTGACTTAGAGAAAAAGAAAAAGAACGTTTCCTGCACATCTGAGTTTTGGCCTGAGCTTCTAAAAGTCAAAATCCTCTACCCCCACACAGCCTGGATGCTGGGAATCAAAGCCATGCTTTACTGTCCACATTAATATGAGTTTGTGCTATTCCTCTGCCTTCATTAGCATGACTTTACTATTCGGGAAAATGCTTTGACTATCCATTACAGGAATTTCCCAAAAGACCAAACAACTCTTTAGTGGAAAACATCAACAGACACTTTATAACCTAAAAATGTTTAAATCACTCTCCTCAAATTTGCCACCTTATTATTTCTACCACTTCTAGACTGTTATATGTTAATTTTTACCTAATCCTACCCAAGATCCAAAATTGCCCCTCAATTCCTCTTAAAATACTTGCTTTAGATCAATCCAAGATCCAATTCTCATAGATTCTGACTTTACCTTCCTCCTTTCTCAGATACTGCCAAAGCATTGCTAGGTGGTTTTCTCCTTTAATGGAAATAGGCAATAAAGTCAGCTTTGTCTATCAGCAGGTTGTGTTGGTGATATTAGGGGAGCCAACCTTCAATGCTCAGTGACAGCAATCAATGAATATCATACTTGTTGTGGGCATTTTAACTTTCCCTAGGCTGCCTTTGTTTGCTGAGGCCTCTTAATTGCATACATCAATCTACACATAGTACCTAGGATTTACTGTATGCTAGGAATACAGTAGAATGCCTGCCATTTGTTCACTACTCTTTTGGTTTTTGCAAAAGGCGTCATCCTGTGTCTGGAGGCAAGGAGACAATGACCAGTGGGACAAGCAGTTTAGTTCACAGGGTTCTTGATTCTGGCAGGATGCTTCTGGGATTTGTGGTACATTTGGATAGGTTGACTCTTTGGGGGTAAATGAAGCTAAAAGCCAATTCTCTCTATAAAGGTAGTGGAGAAGGAAGCCAGTTTTATTGTTGAATAAGATTTAAGCCAGAATGCAATACGTATCATAGGCAATTCAATAAGAGATTGAAAAGGCAGAAAGGAATCTCATCTTCTTATACAGTCAGAGAGATACAACCTATTACATACATGTTTTCAAGAGAAACAATAGTCTTCAAGTAAAAGAACTTGACAGCACCATTTGTCACACATAGTTCATTCATCCTAAATCTCTTGGGTAAATGTGGCCATCTGTGTTAGCTGATTGGCTTTATCCAGAAGAAAAGCAAATCTCTCACATTTTTATGACAAGAGGTAGTTTTAAGAAACCTTAAAAACAAAACAAAATTAAACCAAAAGTTTGCCAGGCACGGTGGCTCATGCCTGTAGGTCAGGAGTTCGAGATCAGCCAGGCCAACATGGTAAAAACCCTGTCTCTACTAAAAAAAACAAAAAACAAAAATTAGCCAGGCATGGTGGCAGGCACCTGTAGTCCCATCTACTTGGGAGGATGAAGTATGAGAATCACTTGAACCTGGGAGATGGAGATTGCAGTGAGCTGAGATCATGCCACTGCATTCCAGCCTGGGCAACAGAGTGAGACTCCATCTCAAAACAAAAACAGTGGTTGGGCGCGGTAGCTCACGCCTATAATCCCAGCACTTTGGGAGGCTGAGGCTGGTGGATCACGAGGTCAAGAGATCGAGACCATCCTGGTCCACATGGTGAAACCCTATCTGTACTAAAAATACAAAAATTAGCTGGGCATGGTGGTGCACACCTGTAGTCCCAGCTACTCGGGAGGCTGAGGCAGGAGAATTGCTTGAACCCAGGAGGCGGAGGTTGCGGTGAGCCGAGACCACGCCATTGCACTCCAGCCTGGGTAACAAGAGTGAAACTCTGTCTCAAAAAAGAAAAAAAAAAAAAAGCACCTAAAAATAGAACTACCATACTACTTCTGGGAATAGATCCAAAGAAATTGAAATCAGTGTGTTGAAAGGATGTCTCCATTCTCATGTTCATTGTAGCGTTGTTAACAGTAGCCAAGATATGGAATAAACCTAAGTGTCCATCAATGGATAAATGGATAAAGAAAATGTGATACATAAACACAAGGGAATACTATTCAGCCTTAAAAGAGAATGAAATTCTGTCATTTGGGACAACATAAATGAACCTAGAGGACATTATACTGAGTGAAATAAGCTAGACACAGAAAAACAAATACTGCATGATCTCTCTTATATGCAGATTCTGAAAATATTGAACTCATATAGGTAGAGAGTAGAATGATGGTTCCCAGTGGTTGGGGGTGGGAGTAGAGAGCAAGGAAATGAAGAATTGCTGATCAAAGGGTACAAAGTTTCAGCTAGACAGGAGGAATAAGTCTTGTGATCTATTGCACAGCAGGGTGAATATAATCAATAATAATATACTATATATTTCAAAATAACTAAGAGAAAATTTCAAATCCATCACTACAAAAAATATTAAGTAAGGTGATGGATTAGCTTGATTTAATCATTGCACATTGTGTATGTGGATAAAAACATACCACTGTACTCCATACATATCATACAATTATGATTTGTCAATCAAAAATACCAATAAAAAAAAGGTAGTTTTGCAACTCAGAGCAAGGCTTCCAGCGCCAGTGAAGTAAGGCTCCAACCTTCCCGCAGAAACAGAAGTGCTATCTCCTTTGATGTTTGTATTTCAAAAAGATGGCTCCCAGCTTCTTGAGAAAAAATATTCCTGGGTTATAAAGTTGACAAAAGGCCTATATAGTTTTCAAAAGAATTTATATACATTTCAAAGAAAGAAGAGAGTACTTACTATTTTAAGTTTTCTAAAGTAAATGCTTTAAGAATGAGGAGGAGAGGGGAATTTCTTTCCTTATTTTAATCAGAAACAAATTACGCCTCTTATTTTTAATTTCTACTCATCCTTACATTATGCAGTGATCTTCCTGAAGTCACCAGTTTTGCCATGATGGATATTTCGTCTCTGTGTGTGGGAAAATAATGTGTGCTTCAGTGGAAAGCCATGCACTTAAGAGCTATCTAATTATAACCTTCATTGTCTACATTTTTACAACTCTATTAAGTTGCAGATAATTGATAGTAATGCATGATAATTCTTGTAAATATACATGCAACTTCTGTCCTATCCAGTGGAACTTCGATTGACACCCCTACTATACTGTGAAAGAGGTCAGTTTTGCTTCCATTTGCAATTCATTTCGATATTTATGTCTTTTCTTTGGCTTTTCCTTTGAATCAGGTTTATTTTACCAGTTCTGTCTCTGAATAATAAATTAAAACAAATTATTACATGTGTTTGATATTTGTATAAGAGTCAGGATTTTATCTATTAAAAAATTACCCTTTGACACCTGGCACAGTTCCAGTCTCATCAGCATTTCCAAATTCCATTCTTAAGTCTACGTTTGGCTGTATAACTTTGGAGAGACCCTACTGTTAATACCTGATTAACATTTTAGGTGCTAGTTACAAAAACATAGTAGAAATAGACACTGATCAGGAGGTGAGCCTTATCTGATGCGTCTGGCAGCTCCATAGGTAACTACTCTAGGGGAGGAGCAATGTCTTGTCCTTCTACCCTTCTTAGGTTCCTTGGCTGGGGCCCCCATAACAAAAGACATATTAACAAGAGAAAAGCATACAAATTGATTTAATATGTTTTTCATGGCACAAGAGCCTTCATAAGGAAATGCAGACCTGAGGAAATAATTAAGCCTGAATGTTTTCAGTTTGATGAAGAGTTATGACAAATATGATGGGTTTTAAAAAAAAAGAAGATTATGAACTAAGCATAATCAACTGGAGGAAACAGCAAAGCCTGTTTGTTTTGATTCCTCTTGATATCCTTTGTCTTGGAGATAAGGGTCTTCCTTTCTTTGGATACAGGGAAGGCACCTTGCACATTGAGAGCCTTATGACCTGCTTCTGGGAAGAAAGGCAGGGGAAGGTCATGTTTCTCAGATTTCTTCAGCTTAAAATAGCCAACCTGCCAAGGTCCCATATTCTGGGGTAGTGTAATCTGAGCCCCATCATTACTATATAACCTGGTTTGCCCAGTCGAAAAATGGAATACATTTCCTTTACCTGTTTTCATCAGTAGTTCTCTGTGTCCTTTATAAGACATGGTCAGCCTTTTATTTATCTAATGCACTTGATTCTCATATTCAGGGGGAAGGTGATATTTGTTCATCTTCTTGCTCTATAATGTTATGGGTTGTTTGCTTTTTACTGTTCTCAAAATGGCATCAGGATTTATGGTACGATTCTTCTGGCTCAGTGAACCTCGTATCTCCTGTTATTGGCAGTGCTCCAATGCCTGCAGCTTCTGAGGGAGCCAAATAGTAATAATAATAACGGCAATAATGATTTGCCCAGGCATTGCAAGATGCTGTTCATGACATGGGCAGTATTTCTTTTCTCTGACACCTTCAGAGGACAGTCATTCGATCTGAAACACAAGATGTCATGAACTCATAAGTGTAATAATTGAAGATGCATTTCCTGTTTTTTCCATAGGCTCCTTCATTATTGGAGCTCTGATAGTAGACCCACATTTGACTTCTCACTTGTCAGGCACTAACTGCATTGCCTTAGGCTAAGTTAGTTAATGTCTCTAAATAACAGTTTGTCCTTTTGTTGTATGGGGGTAGGGATAGTACCCATCCCCAGAAGCCTTTGTCCATCTTCTTCTGTCTGTCTTCAGCTCCCACCAGCTGCCTGAAGGAAACCTCTTAGGTCTCAACTCACTTTCTCAGGAAGAGTTTCCCTTCTCTTTTCGAGGTATGATATCTTGTAGATTCTTCATCACACTGTTCACAGTTTGCAATAATATTGAATGAGTTTGTTTATTCAATTTCTGCCTCCTCTTCTACTGTATATAGTCCATGAGGGTAAAGGTGGTGTGGGGTTTTACAGCCCTATGCCTAATACTGCATGCAGTACCAGGCAAGTAGTCAATGCTCAAGGACAAACTTGTTGAACAAATAAATATTTAAAATGCTACCCAAAACAGGGAAGTACTTAATAAATGTTAGCACTTCTGCATTCAAAGGGAGAAAATTAGGGCATCTAAAAAGCAGTAGATTGAAAATGGCCTCTTTTGGAGATTGAGATAAGCTAGGAACATCTTTTAACATGACTTTATTGTACATGATATGTATTCCCTAATTCCCATTATCTACTTAAAAATTAAACTTCACTCCAGAAGGCTCTGAAATGCTTCGTAATGTTCTGTCCTGGCTTTTCATATTATATTCTGTATACTGAGCATCTCATATGTTGATAGTATCTGTCTGATCATCAAATTAATCTTTATCAAAAACTGCAAAAGCAATTGAAATTTCTTGACTGAGATTTTTAAAGCTCTGTACCAGCATGCTACTAATTCTGTAAGTTCTACTTAGTAAAAACAAACAAAAATGATTGTTTAAAACAGTTCTGCAATTTCTTCTGCTGCATCACATCCAGATTATTATCATGTGATGAATGATACGAGCCATCTGTAAATATAGAGACACCAGACATCACGGGAGAGTATTTATTTGTTGAGAAGATTACTTTGACAGTTGTCTACTAAAATCAAGGTTTCTAATTTTATTTTCCAGTGTAAGGTATAGTGTAAGTATTCTCAGGGAGACAATTAAACTGGGGATTTTTTTTCTTCTTTGGTTTGCTCAAAAGGTGAGTTTAAAATTACAGCCATAGTTTTCCTTTTGGCTTCGTACTGGGGGTTTCTGAAGTACAGTCACTGCATCTAGCATTGATGTGTGCACACAGGTTACCATTAATGTTGGTTGGAACTCTGGATGTGTGACAGGCTTAGATCTTCAGGTGAAAGCTCAGCATTGCAACTCTGATGCTTGGCACATGGCTCTTCCATTGGTGAAACCCACAGAAAGCCTCTGAATCTGCCAGTGTCTTCAATGGCCTCCGTAAATGGTGCTCTTCTGTTGTCTTTGTCCACTCAATGTGAAGCTTTCCCATTCATTATTGTGTCTGAGAGGCTCCGTGTTAGAACAGAAATGAGTTAATTTAAAGGTCATTTATTCCAACTCCCTCATTTTGTCAAAATGGAAAGTGTGGCTTGGAGGGGTTAAAAACCCTGCTTGCTGAGTAGTGGCAGTACTGAAATGACACACTAAATTGTCTGATTCCTGGGTAAGAGGTCTGGTACGCAGAGCTGCCTTTGCAAATGAAGGCAAAGGAGTTGTTTTCCATTTATTTCTAATATATCTTTTTTTTATGGTTAGAGTTTGGAAACTGCAGAGAGGAATATCTGTGTTTTACAACCTTCACAGTTGTTAATTGTACTTGGCAAGTCAGTTTGTTCCCAAAAAAGCTTAACAAAGGTTCTTGCAAAATGACTGAGGTGCTTGTCGCCAAGAAGCTGAGCAAAAAACCAATTAAACATTCTTTTTAATCAGTCTGCCCATGTCCATACACTGATGACTTTGAAGCTCTTCAAAAGCTCTAGTAATAATTGCCAAAGAATTGTGTTAAGTACTCCTATCATTAATACTATTTAAGTGAAGAAATCTAGTAGAATCATCCAGAATTTCCACGAAGGGCTTATAAAGCTTTACTTTTCAGTGAGCTGGGTTTTTTTTTTTTAAACTATAATCATTTTTCTTTCCTTAGTACTGTAATTTCATGTTGGGCTTCTTTTGCTGTTATTATATCTAATGCTGTGAATGAAATATCATCTATACCAGATGAAGAGCTGCCTGCCTTAGGTAAAACCCTGCTATCTCTTTCACATTCATACCATTTCCACTAACCCTTTCTCAAGTAAGCAGGCCTTTTAGTAAACTGCCTGTGTCTATATCTTAGCCCTTTAAGGCAGGAACGAATCTTTTGTGTTCTTGCAAAACACCATGCACACAGCATGTAGAATCCTGGCTTATTTAACACACACCAGAAATATACTGGAGCACTAAAGAACTCCTTATCTATGGGTTTCTGAAGTAGGCTGGAGGGTTGGTTTCTTCTCTCAAAAAATTCATCAGAGGCAGCTAAGCTTGTAGATAATCCTCCAGGTAACTTGGGAGTCCTACACACGGAATTCTGTGAAGTTAGCATCTTCCATTGATCCTTTGAATTTTGAAATTGTGTTCACCTTCTTTTTTCAGATCCTTTGATACTCAGTTTTGTCTCATGTGGTATTTCAATGTGAGAAAGGAGACCTAACATTTTCACTTTTCAAAACGAAAGTCTTAGATCAAAAAAGGCTGCATATCCCTTCACCAAAGACATGTTAAATTCTCATCCACAGCAGTATTTTAAAAGTTTAGAAGAAGGAAAGGCATTCTTCTGCCTAAGACCATATGATTACTCTGAAACTCACATTATTATTTTTTGCCTGTGTTTATATCCATGGTCATAAAAGAGTAAAACATCTATTTCTTCATTGCAGCTTGTAAATATTAACATTCTAAACTCACTACCATGTAGGATTTCTCCCTAAATGTGAGCACCAGGACGATATCTCTTTCAATCTTAATATATCTCTTCTTACATTACTTTGGGGCCTCTCTTTCTATTCACCTGAAGCCCAGACTTCTAGGCCTGTCTTACTATTGTCGAAATGCAAAGTCTGACAGCTATCCATGCGCTGTGTGTCTCCCATCAGATGAGCAAGATGTGTACATTAGGCCAGGCAAGTGACTTACTGCGTCTTAGGGCTGCCAGGTTCAGTTTTTGCCATTTCCACAGTGATTACATTTATTCAATCCACAATGGCCTTTGTCTTAGGAAATAAAAGAGTTTCATTTCTGATCTCTCCACTTCATTTCTTACCCCTTGCCAATTTTCTCATGACTTCCAGATAAATATTTTTGAGAAAATAAATTAGAACAAACTATTATGCTATTAAAAACACCTTGATATTTTAATAAAATACCCAAACTCCTCAGTGTGGCCTACAGTAGTCTCCCGATTGGCTCTTCCCCCATCTCCAGCATCACTAAATGCCTCCTTTCCCTTGTCTGCAATACTTCAGTCTCTTCGTTCTGACTTCTGAACCTTGCAGACCCTTCCTATTTTGAGGCTGACCTTCCCATGTCCAGTTTCTTCTGGCTGGGCTCACCCTCTCACAGCTCTACACATGGTCTGACTTCTTATTATCCTTCAAATCTCTTCTTCAGTGTCTTTTCCTCAGAAAGGGACAGTAACAGAGATGACTGTGTCTCCACTAACATTTGTGTTCTCCTTCTGTAAGGTATAGTTGTTTTGAGGAAGTGGCTACCCAGTCAGGGTCTATGTTTCCCGGTTGCCCTTGCATATAGCTAATTTATGTGACCAGTTTTTACCAACAGATGTGTGCAGAAGTGATGTGATCATTTGTGTGCTAAAGGGCTTAAAAACTGGCCTTGACACTGGAAGCATCATGCTACCTGACTTCAAACTATACTACAAGGCTTCAGTAACCAAAACAGCCTGGTACTGATACCAAAACAGACATACAGACCAATAGAGCAGAAAGAGACCTCAGAAATAACACCATACATCTACAACCATCTGATCTTCGACAAACTTGACAAAAACAAGCAATCAGTAAAGGATTCCCTATTTAATAAATGGCGTTGGAAGAACTGGCTAGCCATATGCAGACAATTGAAACTGGACCCTTTTCTTTTACCTTATACAAAAATTAACTCAAGATAGATTAAAGAATTAAATGTAAAACCCAAGACTATAAAAACCCTAGAAAAAAATCTAGGCAATACCCTTCAGGACATAGGCACAGGCAAAGACTTCATGAGGAAAACACTAAAAGCAATCGCAACAAAAGTGAAAATTGACAAATGGGATACAATTAAACTGAAAAGAAACTATTATCAGAGTGAACAGACAACCTACAGAATGGGAGAAAATTTTTGCAATCTATCCATCTGACAAAGATGTATTATCTAGAGTCTACAAGAAACTTAAACAAATTTACAAGAAAAAAACATGAACAAGCCCATTAAAAAGCAGTCAGAGGACATAAATAGGTACTTCTCAAAAGAAGACATTCATGTGGCCAACAGACATATTAAAAAAAAGCTCAACATCACTGATCGTTAGAGAAATGCAAATCAAAACCACATTTAGATGCCACTTCATGCCAGTCAGAATGGCAGTTGTTAAAAAGTTAAAAAACAACATATGTTGGTGAGGCTGGAGAAATAAAGGAATGCTTTTGCACTGTGAGTGTAAATTAGTTTAACCACTGTGGAAGACAGTGTGGTGATTCCTCAAAGATCCACAGGCAGAAATACCATTTGACCCTGCAATCCCATTACTGGGTATACACTCAAAGGAATAGAAATCATTCTATTATAAAGATACATGGATGTGTCAGTTCATTGCAGTAATATTTACAATAGCAAAGACATGGAATCAACTCAAATGCCTATCAATGATAGACTGGATAAAGAAAATGTGGTACATATACACCATGGAATATTATTCAGCCATGGAAAGGAATAAGATTATATCTTTTGCAGGGACAGGGATGGACCTGGAAGCTGTTATCCTTAGCAAACTAATGCAAGGACAGAAAACCAAACACCAGTGTTTTAACTTATAAGTAGGAGCTAAATGATGAGAACACATGGACACATAGTGGGGAACAACACACACTGGGGCCTCTTGAGAGGGGGTGAGGGGAGGGAGAGCATCAGGAAGAAAAGCTAACAGATGCTGGGCTTAATACCTAAGTGGTGGGTTGATCTGTGCAACAAACCATGCTGTCACATGTTTACCTGTGTAACAAACCTGCATGTCCTTCACATGTACCCTGGAACTTAAAAGTTGACGACAAAAAAAAGTGAGTGACCTTGGCTTTTTTACTCTCTCTGTTTCTGTCCATTGACTGAAAACGAATGCCAGAGACACAGGTGGAAGGAGACTTTATCTCTAAATCACTATGTGGAAGGCTGCCTACTGAACAACTTATTGGACTATATGTGAGAGAGAACCCAAAATCTGTTGTGGCAAGCCACTGACATTTAGGAGTTTATCTGTTGCAGCAAATGCTAGCATTACCTTATACTAGACCAGAGGCCTTCCCTAAACACTCAGCTTGCTTAAACTCTAAGTAGGCAGGCATGGCCCATCTGTTTTTGAAGTAGGCTCCCTTATTCTCTGTCATTACACCTTATACATTTTCTTAATTTACAATGTATATGTATAATGTTATACATTATTAGTCTCTATCATTATACCGTATACGTTTTCTTAATGTATAAGAGTACCACAAGTTATATATTTGTTAATATAATTTTTTTTCTTCTGTCTCCCCCACCAGGCTATATCCTATGTGGGCAGAAAAGGTATATCTTGTGTCTAATACCATACCTGGCACATTAATAGCTATTCGGTAAATAGTAGAATGAATTAAAAAATGAGAGAATAAAAGAAAAGATTTTAAAGTGGTAGTAAAGATAAAAATGGCACAAAGAGGATATCCCTCATCTGGCTCAGAAGTGGAAGCTTGTAGATTTAAGTGGAAGTGGTAGAGGTGAAGATGTGCTACTCCTTAGTTTGTACACCACTACAAATTCTGTTAACAGCCAGATGCCTGATTCTCGTAAGAATATAATAGGTCATATGGGATGTAGAAAGAACTAAAAATAATCATTATACCGTTTGCTTATATAGTTCTTTACTATAAAAACACTATGAGCACTAGTTTCTTGAAAATGAACTAGTATTTGTTAACTGAGATGTGGCAACAGTAGATAAAAATACTCTCATATTTTTAAGTGTATCTCTTTTAAGATATATAAACACTGATATAATTTCTACATGGTAAACCCAAATGTCTTACTTTGCTAGCGCTGCCAGAATACCACAGACTGGGTGGATTAAACAACAGAAATTAATTTTCTCACAGTTCTGGAGGATATAAGTCCAAGATCAAAATGCCAGCAAGTTTTGTTTCTTCTGAGGCTTCTTTCCTTGGCTTGCAGATGACCACCTTAGCTCTGTGTCCTCATATGATCTTTTTCCTGTGAAAAAAAGGGTAGGTTACCTTATAAGGATACCTTATAGAATATAAGGATCTTATAAGGATACTGGTCCTACCATACCAGAGCTCCACCTTTATGATCTTATTTAACCTTAATTACTTCTTTAAAGCCCTATCTCCAAATACAGTGACAGTAGGGCTTAAAACTTCAACAGTCAGGGGCATAATTTAGGCTATAATACCAGAGGCACTTCCCAAATGAGACAAATTAACTCTAAGGATTTTAGTGTGAGAGCTATCTCCAGAAAATCTAGGCTGAGATTTACTTTAAACTTTTGAGCATCATCTTGAAAAAAAAAAGAATGTCAACACATCTTGGTAAGGCTTCCAAACTTTTTAAAATTAGGACCATGGGGCCTGTATAAAAAGGACCCCTATGTGCTACCCAGTGCCTGAGAGATTTCTCTAGGCTCCACCACCAACAACCCTCTGGGTAATTTCTTTTCTTTGTTTAGTGTCCTTGTTGCTTTGTGGCTGGATCCCAACTTTCTGCTCAGCCATCTTTTCAGTGATCCCTCGGAAACACTCTACTTACCTGAACATAGTCCTAAGTTTCACAACCTGCAGCTTCAAGCCATTGAGGTGTTCTCATGTCAGCTCAGTCTTACAACCTCAGCTCTGGAAGAAAGATTGGATCTCACTTTGTCAGGGAGAGTAAAATACAGCTATTTTGTACTTAATATAGGAGAAGCCAATTTGAATTAGATTAGTGAAAGACAATAATTAGAGATCATTCATAGAAAACACCATCTTATTAATTTGAGGCTTGCATAATGAATGGCAAATTCAGTGCACAGTCTATGCTATTACTAGGCAGAGTGCCGTCAGGATAGCAAAATTTCGGGTTTGTACTGTTCAGTAACAGCACTGAAAGGTTATTTCTACCAAAAGGGTAGTCACATAAATGTTTTCTGCTACTTAAAAGTAAAATTGAGTTTTAATAAATTATGAAATACAATAAAAACCTTGAGGGAATGAAGAAAAGAATTATAAATTTTATCCCATAAACAGTATAGTTTGTCAATTTCATGCCCATCTTACCTATCCATTACTTATATGTTGCTGAATAAATAGAAGTCTTACCTATGTCTTATGGAAAGGACACGCAGACATTGCTTCTAGCTACAGGAGACAAAATACTTGCTAATGTTTGAAATATTCATTGAAGTTTTGTAGGAGCAGATGGTTATAAATGTGTGATATTTGAACTTTAAAATTGCTTTGAAGAAACATACTTGTCTCAAGTGTCCAGAGAACAGAGATTTGTCTTAAGAAAATGGATAAAAATATGACAATTTGAAGTTCAAAAAGTTCTCAACAGATGAGGAATTAATCATAATGTAGTTGCTATTTAATATATAAGTTAAACCACTGTGGCCATCTCTTTAGACAAGCTTCATAAATTTCCAGAGATATTAAACTCCAAGATCCTAAATGCCCAAGGCAAAGAAAGTAAAATAACTAATATGGTTACAAGGTCTCACAGGAAGCTAAGTAGATTATTACCATTCATAAGAAAATTTCCAAATTAATGACCTAGAGAGAATAATATTTGAGTTTAATGATTCTAACAAAAGACATGTCTCTCATAATTTGTAAATAATGTTCATTTGATTTTTACCTTGTGGTAGGGCTGGGCTATACTGAAGATTTGTAAAATAGTTAACACTTTTATAAACTTGGAAAAGCACTTTGTGAAGTAGCCTTGTTTTATGTGGCTTTAATTTCTGAAACATTATGAAACCAAATTTCAAAAGGTAGCTGTATTAGTCTGTTCTCATGCTGCTAATAAAGATATACTTGAGACTGGGTAATTTATAAAGGAAAGAGGTTTAATTGACTTGAAGTTCAGCATGGCTAGGGAGGCCTCAGGAAACTTATAATCATGGTGAAAGGGGAAGCACACACGTTCTTTCAAGGCAGCAGGATAGAGTAATGCTGAGCAAAATGGGGAAAACCCCTTATAAAACCATCAGCTCTCGTGAGAACTCACTATCACGAGAATAGCAGCGTGGAGGGTAACTGCCCCCATGATTCAGTTACCTCCCACTGGGTCCCTCCCACAACACATGGGGATTATGGGAACTACAAGTCAAGATGAGATTTGTGTGAGGACACAGCCAAACCGTATCAGTAGCCATGTTAGAATAAATGTATCATTGTGATCTATGAATCACAGAACTTTTGAGACAACTAAAAAGTAAATTCATTTAACTAACAATATAGTTTTTTGAACACAAGAACCACTGGCTTTATTTTTCTCTCCACATCCCGCCAACGAAATAAACCAAATGCATTTTTTGGGTGCTGTTGATGATACTATTTGTACTGAGTTATGTCTACTCCTTAGATATTATATGTGACAGAAGCGAGTTGAAACAAAACTGCAAACTGTATTTAATTTAATTTGATGCAGTTTATTTCCAATAAAAGTTCATCTTTTTTCTTTACAATTGACATTGGTGATTTCTTGTCTTTGAATTTAATTACACTGTAAGAGCAGAACTTTTAGCAAATGAAGCCACAGAGATGACCCAGAAATGTCAATTAGTTCATCAGTCTAGATACTAGTGTAACTGGCCTGTTGAACAGTCTGAACTTGGGAATGAACAATAATGAAAAAATTTTTTCCATCCATCGCTTTTAATCATGCTCTGTTGCATCTCCCTTTCTTTCTTCTTAACTACTTCTTGCGCACTAGTAGATATTAAAACTCAATCTCTAATCAACTCTAATCTCATCTTCTCCCTAATTCCTGTCACAGGACTTATCTATGGCTGGGTGGATTTGTAATGGGGAAGCTCCTTCACTTTTCCCAGCTACTGTAGGTTGGGGCAATGCAGAGGTAACAGAAAAAGGGGCAGAGACCTTTGTACTTACTAACTCACCATTGTAATCCTTTCTTATACATTGCAGCTTCCCCAGCCAACAATGAGCAGTTAGTCCCTTCCCTCTGTAAATATGTAGGCGTTCTCTCTAGAAACTTAAGCCTGGTTCTTTGAAGGCCCCTGCAGGAAGGCCTCCAAACTGCACAATTGCCTCTACAGAAGTGACTCTGGCTTCTCTTCTACCCTGTTTCCCTGTTCTTGCCTCTCAGCTGTCACCTGCAGTCTCTTATTTCTTGATTCTACTTGTCTAATACTAGGGTGGTTCAGACACAGCTGCCTTGCATATATAACCACCTGATCCAATGGAACTGATACAACTTTGGTATGACAAAGAGTGGCACTGTAAACCCTCCTCTTTTTATTCCCATTTTGTCCTTCCACATCTCACCAACTCCCATCTCCTTTAGCTCAAATAGGCACAGGAGGGCTTATGAGTAAGTCTAATTCAAAAGTTACTTTATTTTTTGTGGGAGACCAGAGTTTATTATTACTCAGATCAGTCTCTCGAGCATTCAGGAAGCCGAGGTTTTAAGGATAATTTGGTGGATGAAGGGAAGCCAGTGAGCCAGGAGTGCTGATTGGACAGAGATGAAATCACAGGGAGTTGAGGCTGTCTTCTTGTGCTGAGTCAGTTCCTGGGTGGGGGCCACAAGATCAGATGAGCCAGTTTATTGATTTGCGTGGTGTCAGATGATCCATCAAGTGCAGGGTCTGCAAAATATCTCAAGCACTCATCTTAGGAGCAGTTTAGGGAGGGTCAGAATCTTGTAGCATCCAGCTGCATGACTCCTATACCATAATTTCTAATTGTGTGGCTAATGTTAGTCCTACAAAGGCAATCTAGTCTCCAGGCAAGAAGGAGGTCTGCTTTGGGAAAGGGCTGTTACTATCTAAAAGATACTTTATAATAACATGTCTGTCTACCTTTCCTGTTGGCTTCTGCATCTCTGTGAGTATCTTGGTGCCTTCTTTGGTAGCTTGGGGCAGGTGGGAATCCTCCTCATTCTATTCTATGGAATAAGAAGAAAAAGCTGAAGCTCTCCTCTCTAGATTGATTGCTCTCACTGCTGATGATTTTTTGGGTCCTGTTCTAGATGTTTGGTAATTGCCACAGGAAATGAGGATGGCAGGTGGAGGATAAACAGGGTCATGTGGCTGCCTCTTGGTCTGCCTGGAATGTGTCCAGTACCAGTGAGTAGTGGTATCTCTGCATATTTGCTTCTAGTTGCCTATCTACCTATGATTCAATAATGATAAATGGTTATATTAGCTTGTACCATATGAATGCCACTTTTTTACTAAACCAAAATTGTCAAATATGGGCAGTTTCATAGATGAGGTGGATTTAGTCATCCTTCACCAATTCTGTTGTTTTGTTTGAGTTCAGAGTTGAAAATCCCCTCTTATAGTTTTGGGGCGAAGAAGAATTGGGAGTTTGCAGTCAAGGCTCCTGATTGCTGTTCTAGTTTAATAATTGGGCAGTTTTTGAGCATCCTCTAGTTATTGAAGGGAACTTGAAGAGGAATGAAAACGCAAACCTCAGCAATGAGAGTTCTTTCTTTTTTTTTTTTTTAGAGTGGAACTCATCAATTTGGACATTGTTTTTGGTACATATTTTAAAACATCTTATTTTCTTATTAAAAACATTAAAATCCTAATTGTTATCCAGGAAATAATAATATAAGGAGCTGGGAAACCTGATGTTAGTTTAAAAAATTTATCAATAATAGTACTCCCAGCTATTCGGCAGGCTGAGGCAGAATTGCTTGAACCTGAAAGGTGGAGGTTGCAGTGAGCCAAGATCATGCCACTGCTCTCCAGCCTGGGCGACAGAGCGAGACTTGATCTCAAAAAAAAAAAAAGTATATTCCCCTCTATTGAGTGAATTCAGATAGAATGTTCCAGAATTACATTATTTCTCCCATTATTATTGTTACCAGGCAGCCATGTTCATCAAAACTCCAATTTGTGGGACATAGTTATTTCCACCAGGTTGTTAGAGAAATAAAACAGTCTTAGGAACAAAAGACCCTTTTGTACCAATACGAAAGAGAGAGAAAGAACATAATTTTAATATTGGGTATTTATCAGAATTACATGCATGTAGGCTAGCATGAAAGTGATTACAAAGTCTGGACAGAATTTTATATGAACTTATGTAGGAAGGTAGAAGATAGAACAACTAACATTTCTCTTGAGAGACTGGAGGATGCACTTGTGATTGCCTTAGGTATCCCTTGTGGGAGACCCTTCAGCCAATCATTGAGAGTCATAGTTTTAAAGGTTAGAAAGCCTATATATTTGCACTGTAAAATTATTAATAAAAGGCTGAGCCTTTAAATCAGGCCTACTGTATGTTCAAGGAGACATCCTAAAGAGGAGAAGGTGGGTAGGCAGCAGTCTCCCTCCTTAAAGAAAATGTCATGATTTTACCTTTATGAGGTACTTTTAAGAGTGTTCATGGCTAAAATTCTAGTCATCAGTTTGTGGTTGTGTATCACAAAGCTTCAACACATTCACATCCTTTGACCCAGTAGTTAAAGTTCTAGAAATCAATTTGTAATAAATATTTATATTTGCCTTATTTGTATACAGGTAAGTTCATCTCAGAATTATTTAGATATAAGTAAGAATTTAGAAACAATCTGATGTCTATCCATAAGTGTTGGTTAAATTAAACATGGTACATCTTCCCATGTTATTAAATATTTTCACTATAAATTTAATGACCTGGGAAGATGCTCAAAATATATTATTAGGTGAAAAAAAATGACAAAACCTTTTATACATATGATCCCAATCTTCATACCTAGACATGTACCAGAAACATATCCAAAGGATTTTAATAGGGCTTATGTCTACAGGATGTATGAGGATAACTTTTGTCTGTATTTTTCATTTATATTTATATAAATTTATATTAAGAAAAATGAACACTATAAAAATGAATTGTAGTAAGCTAGCATTTAATAGTAGCTGTTGTTCAAGTATATTTAATCATTTTTAATGAAAATTTCTTTTGGACTTGCCATTTGTGCTGTAGAAGAACATGTTTTAATTCTTCCTATTTCATTTGTACATATTTTCTCTAAGTACTTGGAGTCTACTTTTCTAAGCATGTTTCTGCCATGTCCCCTTTGATTTTGAAGAAGCAGCATCAGGCCTGGAGCTGGAAATTCAAATCATAACTCCAACCTATTAGAGTTTGGTGAGAAGTCTGTAGAAACATTTCTTAATTTTTGCTCATCCTGGCTTGTCTGTCATTGCACAGATAATGGACAGAGGAACTATAATTATATAACTATTTAGCTAGATTCAGTCCCTAAAAAGGAGTAGATACTGAAGGGCTTATGTGGGTGGAGAAAGAGAAGGGAAGACCAGTCTTTCCAATATCCCTCCTCTCAAAGGAAGAGGATGCAAGGAAAGACTCTTTGTCTCTCTGTAGAAAGAAATCCTGAGCAGTTGTTCTTCTCTGAAAGGAAAGAAGTGAGTAGAGTTATCAAAGCAAATAGAAAACAGTGATGGAAGATACGCAGAAGGGTTAAGCTGCTTTAGGTTTTAAAAACCTTTCAAATTAAAAAAATATGCAAATGCTTTATTTCTAACATGTAATTGAAAATCTCTAATTATAAAGATCTTGCAAATTCTTTTTGATTGAGAAGTTACAAGAGATACTTTTAAAGTTACAAGCATGCTTTTCAAAAGAATGCTTAAACTAATATACAGGATTATTTGAAAAAAGTATTTAAATCATCTGAATATTGGTAATTCACATATAGCAGACATAGTGATTCTCAGGTAGAGAGATTATTTCATCATCTGGAGACCATATATTTCCCCAAGTATCCTTAAGTTAAATTTCATTGTATTGTTAACATCTGAAGATCTACCACTAGATGGCACTTAAAATCCATGAGACTTGGAGGAATGCGTCAAATGAGAGGCAAGGAAAGACACAGGACAGGAATACAACTTGAGTTCTCAGAATAATGTTATCTACTTGCAGGAAAGGGAGAAAAGCAGGCCCAGGATTATTTTGAGACAATTGGAGGGTAAGATTCTGAAAATGAACCTCTAAGTGATAGAATGTTTCTCTTTAAACATAATTTCCCTTCACTAAATTGCAATTGATTAGCAGGTTTTTAGCATTAAGACAACAGGCTGTTGGACTAATGAGAGTTTGGTAAATAGTGAAGGTCTGTGTTCTCTCTGAAGAGGTTTGGAGTATGCACCAGGAATCAAAATGTGGGGCTTTAATCCCAGCTCAGTGCCTGCTCTGTTGTTTGGCACCCGGCTAACTGCTCTTTTTCACCTGTGGTTAATTTGATTTGTGCACCTCTTATACATCAGGGGAGCAAAATCTGGTATAAGGACATTGTGATGCACAAAATTGAGCAGCAGAGTATAAGAACTGATTTCAGGAACATGGCAGCAGCTGGCCAGTCTCACTGGATGTGGCAATTGGATATGGATGAAGTGGCAGGTACACTTGGAGGAGTGGTAGGGGTTCATTTTTAGCCAAGGCATTATGCAGCACCATCAGGGAAAAAGCAAAGGCAAATAAACAACAGCCAGACCTGCAGTACTAGGCACCAGACTGTGTGTGCATCCAGAACACACAGTGGGGAATGATGGCTGGATCAGGGTGAGGGATTTGGTTCAGGCTCTGCAGCCAATCACTAGAGTGACCTTGGATATGCTAAGATGTCTCTGGGGCTCTGTTTCCTTACTTAAAAATGGAAAGAGTTTAGCTTATATGATTTCTGAAATCCTTGTAAAGCTTTTAGATCATATCAGGACATAATTATCCATTTTTTGATGCGGGCATAGCAGAGATTTTATCATCCTCCCTGTTTTCTATAACAGGACACAGAAGCTGAGAAAGCTGGTAAGTGTCCTGGTTTCAAGTCTAGACATTGTCTATTCTTGCTGCCCCACAGTGTGACCTGGACTGTATCAGCTTCATTTGGAAATCCTTAGGAAATGTGGCCTCTCAGGTCTCAGCCTGGACCTTGTGAATCAGAATCTGCATTTTTAACAAGATTGCCAGGTGATTCATATGTACATTAAAGTTTAGAGGCACCAGGCTGTACCACACTGTCTGAGCAAACCCCAGGCTGCCACAGGAGAGCTAACCTTATAGCTAAGATGTGTTTCCTTTTCTTTCTTTCTTGTATGAGGACATTGAACTGAGGGGTGGGATTTATCCCTTCCTTCAACAAATATTCATTAAGTACCCACTATGTCTCAGTCACTGTTACCCTCAGGCATAATAGAAAGGAACAAGAATGTGATCTCTGTCCTTGGGAAGAAGTAAAGAAATTACTTGTAGGGGTCCTTCTTTCTCTTCCTCTCTTTTTGTCTTCTATGTTGGGTTAGAATTGTAGGTGGCAAGATGAGGCCTGCAGTCTCCATCAGGCTCTTGTTGAGGATCTTTTTTTAACTTCTAAAAACCTAAGACAAGGTTTCTTACAATAAACATGACTGAAATTTTGGACCAGATAATTCTTTCTTGTGGGGAATTGTTTTGTGTTTCTTGTAGGGCATCTAGCAGCATCTCTGGCTTCTATCCATAAGATGCCAGCAGCAACCCCTGAGTTGTGACAACCTATAATGTCTCCAGACATTGGAATTGTCCCTGGAGACTTTATCACCCCTAGCTGAGAACTAGTGAGAGGACCCAGGGTATAGTCCAGAGGAGAGGCCAATTAAGTCTGATTGCATATAAAGTTTTCAGGAAAAGGGGTAAATGGGAACTTGAGCTTTATCATTGTCAATCCCTTCTCCTAGTAAGGAAACAGACGTGGGTTTAAGGGCAGAACATCTATTTAGAATTAAGTAGTAACATTGTATTTAAAGTTTGTTTAGAATTGTTTCTTACAGAAATGAGGTAGAAGAGGGGAAATCTCTCTTACAGTTTCTATACTCAAAGCACTGTCTGAAGTAAATTAGAATTGTTTCTCTGGACAGCCAGGATTTACTCACTCCTCCTGGTGGTGTTTTCTGTTTTAGGTGACAAGACTTAAGTAGAGAAATACTGTGTTTCACATTTTGAGCCAACCAGATAATCTATACATACATTTTGTAGTCCATTGTAGATCCCCAAACAACCAGATGCCTTTTTTCTACTTTGGAATCAGTAGGACTTAAATAATATGCCTTGAAAATTCGTAGGCACTAGCATCTTCAAGTTCCTGGCTATATTTACAGGTGAGAGAGGACATACTTCTAAGTGATTCTAGTGCAAATAAATACCTCTGGAGTGAAAAAGAGAGCATTTCTCTTGGATGAAAGCCAAAGCTCAACAGAGTCATACAAACCCTCTGTGTTCCTGTGTCACGAGTGGAGGGAGATGTGACCTTTCCACAGTTCTGTGTAAATTTCAGAAGGCTAGTCTGTCTTGAGTCCATTGTAGCTTGACCTCTGTCCTGCAGGAGCAAGAATTGACTTCCTGAAATCCCTCTTCAAACTAAAAATCTGCTCTCTTGACTCATTTGTTTAACCCCTGTGACATATGTTAAAGCTGTGGACTTAAAATGCTGGAGAGGGACTGGAGCAGTGGGGAAATCTCTGGGTCCCACACAGCCTTTCTCGAGACTGGCAATGTGAAGTGTATTATTGAAAAAGCCTGGCAGCTCAAGGCATTGTTTGGCTTTCTACCTTGGCAACGACAAGCAGCAAACTGTAGGAAAGTTTTCCCCTAATCTGCTGGCAGCTTCCACACTGGTGAAATGCAATATGTAGTTTGCAGCACACTGATCCCTAAGAAGTGAATAATTTACTTGAAGTAATTTTGCGACTACCATGTTTTCAGACTTCTTTGCCAACTATGGAGAGCATAGTCTGTTTTGACAATCATCAGTAACCAATTTTCTCTGGGGGCAATTAGGGTAAGGCCTTGGGGTACCCAGGTGAGGTGTGAAATGCAAGTTCAGCCCTCAGGCAAATTGCAGTGTCTACTTTCTTGTTACTCAATGAGTGGCCTAAGAACAATGACAGCAGCACGTGGAAGCTCGTTAAAGGTGCAGAATCTTGGGCCTGCCCCAAACCTACTGAATCAGAATTTACATCCTAACAAGGTCCCCAGGTGATTCATATACATGCTTAAATTTGAAAAGCAGTGCTTTTTACACCTGCAGTTCTTAACCTTGCCTGAACTTTAGAATTACTTGGGGAATTTTGAGGTATCCTGATACCCAGGCTAAATTCTAGACTAGCGGTTCTCAACTGGGGATGATTTTGCTCCCTGGGGGACATTAGGCAACATCTGTGGACTATTTTGATTGTCACAACCGTAAAGGTGCTACTCACTTTTAGTGGGTAGAGGCCAGGATATGGCCAAGCATCCTATAAGACAGTGGACAGCCCCTCAAAACAAAAAATTGTCTGAACCAAAATGGTAGTAGTGGCAGCATAGATAAGCCATATTCTGGACTAATTAGATGAGAATCTCTGGGGGTAGGAACCAGTAACCATGTATTTTTTTTAAAAATACTACCCAACTGATTCCAATGTGCAGTTAAGGTTGAGAACCGTTGATAACATTTGTTGCTAGAGAGCTACCAAGACAAGGAGTTTGGATTTTATAAGTCCAGAAAGATAACTTGGTTCCAGAATATGGGGTAAGTTGAACTGTGGTGGGTGCCCAGTGCTTCAGCTATGAAAGAAGGAGGACTATGGGACAGGGAAGCAGATGGGACTAGTCAGAAATCAGTGAATTGTCCGGCACTTAAATAAGCAGGTTCAAAGACCTACTGTAGATCCAGCAGGGAACTAAAGGGTGTAAATCAATACCTGGGATAAAAGTCTAGTCCTAGACACTTTCCCAGTAACTCATTTCTGCACAACAAACCACTCTAAAACTTAGTGGCTTAAACAATTTCTTATCATTTATTACAGTTCTACCTGTTGCTTGACTAGGTTCAGCAGGATGGTTCTCACTTAGGGCCTCTCATGTGGGTGCCACCAGGTGTTTTTTGAGGCTGCAGTGCCCTGAAGGGTTGCCTGTGCTGGACATCTGTGATGGCTCACTCACATGGCTGCTGGTTGATGTTGGCTGTTGGCTGCGAACTTAGCTCAGTGCTTAGTGAGGCTATTGACTGAAACACTGCCCATGGCTTCTCTGTGTGCTTTGGGCTTCTCTCAATATCACAGCTGGGTTCCCAGAGGGAGCATCCCAAGAGGCCAGAACAGATGCTCCTAGGCCTCTTATGATAGAGTCTCAGAAGTCTCTCTGTGTAACCTCCACTGCATACTATTGCTCTAAGCAGTTCCAAGGTCCACCCAGATTCAAGGAGGTTGTGAAATAAACGTCATCTCTTAATGGAGGAGGGGCAGAAGAACATGTGGGATGGGAGATAATGTTGAAGCCCTCTCTGGAAGATACCATCTGCCATGAGGGCCAGGCAATGAAAGGACGGGTTAGGGGAAGGCTGCTACTTTCAGAAATCTATAATGATTGAGAGTTTCCTGCTAAAATGCAGATTCAAGGCATCTCCATCCATGCTGGAGAGGGCTCTGGCACTGGAGAAACCTACTTTGCAGATGAAACATTTTCCTCACATGCAGCTGGAAGGAGTGGAGAAAACAGTGGCACCAAAATACAAATGAGCAAAGTAATGAGGATTCAGAATATGATGGTCATTTATAATTTTTCTTGAATTTAAATCATGTACAATGAGACTGTTATGTAAGAATAAGTCTCTAGGTCATCAGCACTCATGACATCTCCATGTGGTTCTATTGAGTTGTGCATATTGCATAAATACTATTGTCTTTAAAAGTGTGGCTATTAGAATTATCCTGGAGCTCAAGGAAAATATTCCTGGGTCACACCCAATATTTGCTGAATCAGCACCTCCAGATTTGGGGTCCAGTTTTGTCTTTTCCAAAATGTGCCAGAGTTACTCCATGTGGTCAAAAAATAGGAGGCCAATTTTTAGGGCTAGTGATGGATATGAAGAGGAAGGTGTCAGAAAGCGATGAAGCTTTAACATAATCCAAAAGTTTTGCATAAATTAAAGAGTAAAGGAAGTTAGATGCCACATGAAAATGTAGAATTAGCAAATCTCTTGGATTGGATTTTTGTGAATGAAAGTCATTGGTCTATGCTTAGGTCTAAATGTGCTAAAGAGAAATTTCACTTTGTGAAAACTGAAACTTTCATGTAGTTAAGCTCATATACTGTTAGATCTTATTTATTTTTTCCTTTTCAAACAAAGAATCTTGCTTGATGGCTCTATGCTCTCAACCTCTCTCTAAATCATGCTACTTTTGCATAAAGATTCAGCGAAAAAAGGTTGGAAAACTATTATGTATTGTCTGACTTTCTCTTCCCAATAGCCCTTCAAAGTTAATGTTGCCATATTGTTAACCATTCCCATTTTACAGGTGAGAAAAGTGAAACCCAATTAGGTTAATTAGCTCATGGTCATGTAAAAATTAGCAACAGAACTAATATTTGAATGTAGACCTAACTGTAAGAACTCAGCTCTTTCTGGAACACCCAGTCCATCTTTTTACTTTTATCTCCCACAGATTGCATGCCTAGTGATTCCCAGAACTGTAGTAGGATGAGTGTGTCAATACCTTTGCCAAAAACCTTCCACTCTTGTTAAATTAGAGCCTCAGACATATGTACACAAACCTAAAAGATGTCTCAAATTTTGTATTCCATTTGGGGGTCATCATTGGAAAAATTGTAAAGTATGTAGTTCATAGTCATTCATCCACTGACTTTAACAAATGTGTATTGCATTTCTAAGGTGGCAGGCATGGGTCTAGGTGTGAGGAATACAACAATGACAAACAGACAAAAATTCTTCTCACATGAAGCTTGCATTTCAGTGTCAGGTGATTGTGGGGGCAATGAATAAATACCTGAGTAAATGTATAATATATCAGATAATAAGTGCTGTGAACAAAAATGAAGCTGGGAAAGAACTGAGAATGATGGACTGGAGGGATAGTGTGGTGCTATTTTATATTGGGTTATAAGACAGTGCTTCTCTGATGAGGTGACAATTGAAAGAGTTAAAAGAAGAGAGCCTATAGATCTCTGAGCATTCCAAGAAGAGGGAATAATTAAGTGCAAAAACTTTGAAGTGGGAGTATTCATGGTGTGTTCAAATTACTGCAGGGAAGCCAGAGTGGTCAGAGTAGAGGGAGAAAGGGGGGCAGACAGGTAGGAGATGAAGACGGAGGTAATGGTTGGAGGGCAGATCATATGCGAGGGCAGATCATATGCAATGGCAAGCTTAGTGCTCTGCTACTGCACACCCTCTCCCCACCAGCATTCCTAAGAATTTATTTTGAGAATATTTTCCATTCTTATCCAGAGACAGATGTCTTATACGTGTATCACCCTCCAGAGACCCTGTAGTGCAATGCTTAATTTCAGAATTTGTAAACAGGGTATATGGATTCCAATTTTGACTTTTGGATATAACTTTGGGCAAGTTACTCAAATTTTCTATGCTTTCATTTCCTTATCTGAAAAATGGAGATGATGATGATAATGATGATGATAGCACCTATATTATAGGACTGTTTTAAGAATCACATAAGTTAGTATGTAGAAGGCACTTATAATCATGTCTGGCACATAGGAAGTACCATGTAAGAGTGGGCTTGTCTTATTTATAGAGAGGATAGTGATCTGTTAAAGTAAATCACAGGGTCCACTATGTCATTCTCCTCAAGGAGCTTTTCCTTCTAAGAGACAGTGTTTCTTTATTTGTAATAGTAGAATCTCAGGCTTGAGAGGCACTTGCTATCATAATAGGTAGGGTTCTTCAGAGAAACAGAACCAATAGAATTGTGTGTGTGTGTGTGTGTGTATAGTACATAAGTATGTATATATGTGTGTGTATATATATATGCTATATATGTATGTATATATGCATATAGATAGATTTATTATATGAATTGGCTCACATAATTATGAAGGCCCAGAAGTCCCACAATCTGCCATCTGTGAGCTGGAGAACCAGGAGAATTGGTGTTATATGTAATTCAACCCATGTCTGAAGGCCTGAGAACTAGGAGTCATGTTGTCCGAGGGCAGGAAAGGATGGATGTTTCAGCTTAAACAGGGAGAGTGAATTTGCCCTTCTTCTGCCTTTTTGTTCTATTTGGGCCCTCAGTGGTTGGTAGGATGCCTACCCACATTAGTAAGGACAATCTTACTTTCTCAGTCCATTGATTCAAATATTAATCTTTTCTGGAAACACTGTCACAGACATATCCAGAAATAATGTTTTAACAGATCTTAGGGCATCCCTTACCCTAGATAAACTGACACATCAAATTAACCATCACACTTATCCAGAAGAAAGACTTTTTAATTAGGAAAGGCTTCCCAGCATGCCCTCTGCAATGGTCCATTGTAACTTACCTCTTCTATCTATAGATAGACCAGCATGTTCCTCCACCAGAATTCTAAAGGGAGTTCTTGCTCCTTAATTTTTTTTGTTGTTGTTGTTGTTGACCCAATATGCTTACAACTTTCAGTATCAAAACCTTCGGTTTTATGTTATGGTAGGTTGTAAATGTTATGCATCTAAGGAGCTACACTTGCATTAAAAATAGGGCTATCACTCTGCTGTGAACTCAGAAAGGAGAAATTGCTCCAAGCTGCAGGAGAGAGGTTCATCTTGCACATCTGAGAGTCAGAAGCAGTGGAGAATTGAGCTGTAAGGGGAGGGCCATTGTAGCATATGCTCATGAATAATGAATCTGACATTATACGTATGCAAATGGAACACAGTAAGCTCTAAGCTAAAACTTGGTTTCATCATTTATTCACGGTCTCTTGTGTTTAGCACCTGGATAGTGCTCAGGATGGCAAGAGAACAAAGCAATCTGCTTGCTGTACTTGGGATAGAGAAGACCTGCAGGAGGAAGCCAGGTATCTGAGATGGTGTGATTTCTATCACAAGCTCTGAAGGTAAACGAAGGTGAACAAAATCCTAGAGGAAATGCACACTCAGCTGCCCAAAGAGTAATCAAATGAGAGAGCTTATTAAGGCACAGAGTGACAATAATCGCTGATGCTCTGGATAATGGACAAAGGCAAGTTAGAGGCTGAATGTAATCCAATACATTTTGTGATCTTTACATTTTAATACTTAAATTTTCATGAAACAGACATCATGATCAATTTTATTCCTCTGGTAGAAGTCCTACATTCTCTAGCCCTCTTGAATTTTTCTTTTAGGGTAAACAATATACGTTTCCAATTCAAACATCAATAAAATATTGCAATTCTCGAGAGATGTGGAATTTGGATCATATGGGTGCCTGGATTTGATTTGTTTACTTATTATTTACAGGGCCAATCCTTAATTTCTGTCTCTTCACTAAGAAAGAATTACCCATTAAGAGTTCTTAATAATGGAGGGACATTACTTCTATGATTGATTAAGATTCCAACATAAATCTACATTATTAAGCAGGACCTGGGCCTAGTAACTGTCCACCTAAACAGCTGCAGAAAATAAGATGACTTTTGCTTATTTTTACAAGCGCTGCAGAGAAAGATTTCAATTTTCCCTTATGTTATACAGTTATTTCCTAACAGTGACAGTTAGAAGAGTCTTCTGGTATTGCAGACAAATCTAAATTGATCTCAGTGTAATAATATGAAAAAATCTGTGTCAGCACTGAAAAATAGGAAACATTGTCATCCACATGCCAAAGGCTATGAGGAATTTCTGTAAGATGACACTGAATTGGGCAAAAAATAGAATAACCTGTAAGTTGCCCCGGCTGACATTAGAATTGCCTAGGAGGAATGCAAAACCCAGATGTCTGAACCACACTCCCAAGTTATTTGCTGCAACTGGTCTGGGGTGAGGCCTAGGCACTGGTGTTTACAGTGTTCCTCAGCTGATTCTGATGTGCAGCCAGGATTGAGATCCAGTGCCCTAATTGAAATTTGCTAGGAGGCTCTAGCTCAGAGCAGATGGGGCTGGGATTGGGGCTGGAGAAAGGGTTGTACTGAGGGGCAGGGTATGGTAGATGTTTGTCAGTCAGGGTAGTACACAAAGGGGGCTGAAAGAAGTGACCCTGAGTGGGGATTCCCCACTGGTGTGCATTCTCAGCAGCTAATATTCAGTGTGGACAGCAGCACCCTCCTCTCCAGCTTTTGGGAACACAATTAGAGGAAGCTGTTTCTGAAGTGGAAGAATTGCAGGCACAACTTGTCTCATCAGCAGATTCTTTGAGTTCAGAGTAATAGGAAATTAGGCCTGGTGGGTTAGGAGGCATGTTGCGCCTGCTAAGGTGCTGGTGGGGAGCTGGGAGGGTCTCCTAAGGCAGCAGAGAGATTTCTCTCCAGGCCTGGCACCTGGAGCTGCAGCTGCACCTGCACCAAACAGAGCGAAGCTGTCTAAGACCTCTGTTTCTCCTGCTCTCTCTGCAATGCTGAATAATGAAAAAGGCAACTGGTACTCAATCTAAACAATCAGCGGGAGGTCTGTATCCTGTGAAAAAGCAGAACTTCAAGAGAGCCACAAACCCTGTGCATTTAAACAAGCAGAACGTGATAAAGCCCAATTATAATGCAACTCTGTGCAAGTTCATGATGTTGTTCTTTCCCCTTGGCTTATGGTGGACTATTTGCCTGGGTCAGTTACTCTGGGATAATAGAAACTCCTCTGATCACTGAGAGTCGTGAAGCAATCTCATTTCAATAGTGGGTAATAGTCAAAACCTCAACCTAAAGCTTTTCTTCTTTCTTCTCTCTGCTCTGCTGGCTTCTTCAGCCTCAATTCCAGACCAAAAGGCTGGGGCAAGAAAGGGCATTCTTGACTGGCATTGTCATGACCTGGTGCTCTCCTGGCTTGGCCGACATTAGAAAGCCAATTCTCTTTCCCAGGACATTTTCGTGCTTTTACGGAGACTTCCCCTTGGGAACACCATACTGCATCTCTCTGGATGAGGGCGAGGCTGCTCCCTCTCTGTGTGCTTGCAATTTCTTCCTGGGTAAAACTCTTCAAGGGATCTCCCTGGAGCCACATTGAGATTGAGGAGTGAGGTTGTCACAGCACATTGGTACTTAGCTCTAGAGAAACCCTCCAAATTCCAACTCACTCTTTAGTTGCTTCAAGTTCAACCCTTTTATTTCTTTTGGGTGGATGAGGGGCTAATATTTGAAAATCTGATTTACAGACACCTTATAAGTCCTACTTGGTGGTCAGAACCCTGCTTTGGATTTCAAGGGTCATTTCCCCCAAGACTGCAAATATGACATTTGCAGTTACACAGGGCCCCTCCCTCAAAGGGCCTGTGCTTGGATTAACGCTCTCCTGTTCCCATCTTGGACTTCCTAATACTTTTTGAACAAGACTTTGGACTGAGTCCAGCAAATTATGTAGCTGGCCCTGGGTTGCCCCTATTAAATTGGGGCTTTTGCTGAAACTGAGATCAGTCTCATTTTAGCATCTTATTACACCTGTTTCTGGTGGAGATATCAGGCCTACGTGGAATTCTCATTTCTGAGTATGAGTAAATTGCAGGAAAAACCCACACACATCAATTTGGGCCCTATGAAAAGATTCTGAAGCAGAAAAGAACAGAGCTCACAGGAGGCAAAGGAAGGACATACTTGAAAAAAGATTTACCATAGGAAACAAAAGTAATTTCAAGACAACATCTGCTTATCCTTTCAGTAAAATTCAATTAAGCCTGGATTCCATGAAACATGAGATTAAAGATGAGATATGACAATAAATATCAAAAGTAAACCTGCTAACAGGAAGACAAAAATTAAAGAAGAAGCTGGATAGAAACTAGAATGATGACTTTGAAATAAAACATGAGTTGGCGAATCTTATAATGTATTAGAAGAAGTAAAAAGTACAGTAGACCCTGCAGATAATTGCATCAGTAACATGGAGAACTAGCTTGAGAGATTCTTCAAATGTTGAAAAAAGGCAATGAGATGGAAATGACTACAGAGACTAGGGAGGCCATGGAAAGGAAGCAAACAGGTCAGCGAAGTTCCTCCAGGGAATAAAAGAACAAATGGAACAGAAGCGATGTTCTTAGACAAGCCAAGATTGCCTGACTGCTTCCTGAGGGAATAGCCACATGGCAGGAGTAGGGGACCCTCAGGTTTTGTATTAAATAAGCCTTTCTTAAAAAGAAAAATGCTCACCACAAAATGAGGAATTTTGAGGGGAACGTTGATTGGGTTTGTGGACTAATACCTTTTGATTTTGAAGGTGTTTTGCTAAAGTTCCATGAATTGCCTTTCTGGTTCTTTGATCTTGTACCAGTCCCACATGTGGTTCTAGACTATCCTCATCTTTTCCTATTTAGGGGCTATTTGCTAGTGAGGAGAGTAAAAACAGCAATAATATCATTTATAGATTTAATGACCAAGGCTTTACACAGTGCTTTTGTTTATATTTCATTTGAACCTCTCAACAATGCTGTGGGCAGATAGCATAATCAGAAGGCACAAGCAAACATAGAAGTGTTAAGAGCAGAGTCTGGCTGTATCTGAGGGCATAAGTGGAGATATATATATAGATACCAGTTAGAAATATTTTTGGGAGTTTGGGGGTGGTTGAGAGGAGGGATCTTCCATTATTGTGCTTTAGAGAATTAGTTGTCATGCACTTCTGTGATTTTGTCCATAGGGCAATGGACCTTTTACTTGAGGAGTTAGAAATACTATAAACACAGCATCTGAATCCAACAAAAAAGGACCAATAGACCTGTCTTGCAAAGAAATTCTATCACAATCCAAAATGTTGTAGATGCTATTTGGAGCTCCATATAGTCAGTAAAATATGCAGTTCTAAATATATGAAGGCAGTTTTTATAACCACTGGTCTATTTTTCTTAATGGTCTTGCTATTATAGAAGCATATTAGAAAAATAAACAAAAAAGAATAGAGCTAGTTTATAGAGGTAGAGATTTGATGATGTCAGAGGTAATCATGTCAGATCCCATTTCCCTATTTAAAAAAATGGGATTTTGGCTAAATAAGAAATAAAAAGGGTGACAGAGCATTTTACTAGGCCAAAGTCATGATATATGACAGCATGATAATGCATTTAATGAATCATGAAATGTTCTAGTTCAGGAGTTCAGAAATGCCAAACAGAATGACTATTTTCCTGCCTGTGGCAGACATTGCTAATCTATTACAGTAGTCTTTCTTGCTAAATGTAGACACAGCCTCCAAAGCCTTTTTAATACAGCATGCCAAGCAGCCCCTATCAATGCATCAGGGCTGGTATCTAAGATGTCATTCCTAATCTAGTTCAGCCTTTTAAAGTTACTGACTCTCAGAAGGATAAAGTGACTAATAGGTCACTTGGAAGACCCTAGGACTTTAACTGGGGTCTTTAATCGAGTAATCTTTCTATTATATTATATTAGAATTTAAAATTGAGATAAATGCCAGGGTTTTATGATTATAGACCATGAGTAACTTTGGAGCATATGTGTGTGTATCACTGTCTGATATGACTTTTTGGTATATGTATGTGTGTGTATTATGGATCAAAAGATCTCTCCCAGACACCAGAAATAACTTACAAAGTATTTTGAACTAAAAAATTTTCTATTTTGAAATAGAAAAATTTCTTGCATTTAAAATAACCAAAAATAAAGAACAAAAAACCCCAAATCCTTCCATGAACTATGTCTTCCTCCAGCCTACGTCCTACCCCATCTCTCCCTGTCACCACACTTTTTTGAATTGACTAAATTGACTTTGTCTGCCTTCTTCATTTTTAATTTCTTCTTCAGTCTCCTTCAACTTCTGACTCCAGGACTCCATAGAAATAGCTTATGAACAAGTCACTGATGACCAAATAACCAGATCCAATGGGCTTTTGCCATTTTTATTTTATGGACCCCACAGTGGATCCAGTGATGACTCTTGAAACTCTTCTTCATTCCTTCCAATGGTTTCTCTAGATTGTGCTTGTACCTCATATCCTGGGTACCTTCCCTTCTCCCCTGCATTTATCTTTGGCTCAGAGCATCCTATTTTTATACACTACCCACAGGCAATATTATCTACTCTCATGATTTTAACATCCACCTATGATGCAGCAACTGTCAAATCTAAGTCTCCAGCCATGACTTTTCTCCTGAGTTCCTGATTCATATATCTAAGAGTTTGCTGCATGGTATACTTGGTTATTCCCTGGGCACTTAAAACTTATCATGCTATAAAATGAACCACTCTTATTCCTCTCCAAGCCCAAGAATACTAACTTTGGTGGTGTTGTTGGTGGTGGTGTGTATGTGTGTGTGTACTCAGTCTCTTCATAGCACCATCTTTTCACCTGAGCCAAATATCAGAGAAAAAGCCTATCTTTCTCTGTCTCCACAATTCCCTGATTTCAATCTCTAAGATGTTAATTTATTCTCTTAAAGGTTCCTTGAAGTCTTCCTTGTTCAGGCCTTTGTCACCTGTTGCCTGAATGATATAAGAGCATGCTAACTCATCCCATGGCCAGTACTGCTGCCCTTAAATCTTCCTTCACACCACAGCCAGGGTGATACTGCTCAAATCAATTCTTCCCTCATTACCTTGTAACTCGTAATTTTACAGGAACTCCCCTTTGCCCTCAGAATAAAGTCCATGTTTCTTAATGTGACCCCTGTGCCTTGGAATTACCTTTTGCTCACTTCTCATTAATCTCTGTTTTCACTTGGTGTGTTTGCTGCAGTCCCAACAGACAATACTAGCTCTCACACTCCCACACTCACATTAATCTCCATCCTGTATCCTTTCTCTCAAGTATGTTTCTTTACCTTGTTTTGATGTACAGAGTTCCAAATATGTTATATGTGATAACACAAACATAAGTACATGCCACAGACCCTGAACACTCTCCATGGAGACAAGCCTGCTTAAATCCCCGATACTGCCTGGGTGTTACTTCACTCCAAACTTCAAGACCCTTTTATTGATAGAAGAAGCAGAAGGTTGGTAGCAGGAACACCACCTGGGTTGAGCCACTGGCTAATTAGACCCTAAATTCCACTTCACTCCAGAGTCCAGCGTGTATGTCTGAAGGAAAGGAAACAGAATGCACTGAGCAGAGGCCCTAATGCTGGGACTGAAGTTCTAGCAGCCCATGTCTTAGGCTCAGCCTGATTGATTCTTACCCTGCATAGTTGCTTGATACTGTCTTAGTCAATGATATTTCATAAGATTTCCCAAATCTGTCTCTGATTCATTTGCTCCAGGCATCCATGGCAGGGGCACAACCTTGAGCAGTGGTCAATCTTTTTTATTTTTTAAGAGACAGAGTCTTGCTCTGTTGCCCAGGCTAGAGTACAGTGGTGTGATCTTGGCTCACTGTAATATCTGCCTCCCAGGTTCAGTGATTCTCCTGTCTCAGCCTCCCAAGTAGCTGGGACTACAGGTGTGTGCCACCACGCCTGGCTAATTTCTTATATTTTTAGTAGAGATGGGGTTTCACTGTGATAGCCAGGATGGTCTCAATCTCCTGACCTCATGATCCGCCCCCCTTGGCCTCCCAAAGTGCTAGGATTACAGGTGTGAGCTACCGCGCTCAGCAAGTAGGCAATCTTAAGATGTATTAAAAAGTCAGGAAATAACAGATGCTGGAGAGGATATGGAGAAATAGGAATGCTTTTACATTGTTGGTGGAAGTGTAAATTAGTTCAACCATTGTGGAAGACAGTGTGGTGATTCCTCAAGGATATAGATAGAACTGGAAATACCAGTTGACCCAGCAATCCTATTACAGGGTATATACCCAAAGAATTATAAAGCATTCAACTGAAAAGACACATATGTTTATTGCAGCACTATTCACAATAGCAAAGACTTGGAACCAACCCAAATGCTCATCAATGATAGACTGGATAAAGAAAATGTGGCACATATACACCATGGAATACTATGCAGCCATAAAAAAGGATGAGTTCATGTCCTTTGCCGGGACATGGATGAATTTGGAAACCATCATTCTCAGCAAACTAATGCAAGAACAGAAAACCAAACACTGCATGTTCTCACTCATATGTGGGAGTTGAACAGTGAGAACACATGAACATAGGGAGAGGAACATCACACATTGAGGCCTCTCAGGGATGGGAGATTAGAGGAGGGATAGCATTAGGAGAAATACCTAATGTAGATGATGGGTTGATGGGTGCAGCAAACCACCATGGCACATGTATACCTATGTAACAAACTTGCACATTCTGCACATGTATCCCAGAACTTAAGGTATAATTAAAAAATAAATAAAATGCAGTGTTAGCAGCTAAGGAGCCAGATCTTCTGCCAGTTGACAGGGAGGTGCTGAACCAGCCTTGAGTAATGCTTCTAATGGTCTGATTCCTTCTTGTCCTTCACTTGTTTGACTCCAAACAAACATTTGAATCCTTTCTACTTGAAGTGTGGTTCAGGAGGCCTCTACATTGGCATCACCTGGGAATGTACAGTATATTAACATGCAGATTCTGCATGTTAATATATCTCCAGGTGATTCGCAGGTCCATGAAACTTTGAGAAGCATTGCTTTAAAACACACTTAATACATCAGTTCCCCCAACAGGGTTTGAGCCTCCAGATTGTACAAACTGTTCCTCACTTGACCTTCCTATATCACCTTGTTGATTATTATTAATTTTTTTTCTTAACCTATACTATCTAGAAAGAACAGACTTACTGTCTGCCTCTCCCTCTGGAGCAGCTCTGCCTAATAGAAACACAATGCATGTCTCAAATGCAAACTAAATACATACTTCTTAATTTTCTGGTAGTCACATTAAAGCAATTTAAAATAAACAGGTGGAATTAATTGTAATTATTTTACTTAACCAAGTATATTAAAAATACCATTTCAAATCTAGTCAGTATAAAAAACTGAGATTTTTACATTTGCCATAGTAAATCTTAAGAATTGAGTGTGTGTTGTACACTTACTGCACATCTCAGTTTGTACAGTTACCTTTTCAGGTGCTCAAGAGCTGCCTGTGTCTAATAGCTACTGTTTCAGTGTGGCCCTGGATTCTAAGGTCCTTGAAGGAAAGGCCTAAGTTTTCTTTCTTATTGAATTCTATTGTTCACCCCAGTTGCTGGGTATGTTGCGTGTACTCAAAGAATTCATTCATCCCACCATTTATTCATTAAACAAATATTGAGTGTCTAATATAGACCAGGCACAGTTCTAGGCACTGTGGATACAACTGGGAACAAATGGACGAACTCTTTGTTTTCATGGAATTTACAGGGTGAGAAAGACTAGTAACATGTATGCAAGTAACTACCTCGTTTGTTGGGTAGCACTTGACACTTGAGCAGAAATGAGCCGCAGAAATACAGGGGTGAGTAGGAGGTGGGAGCATTCCTGGAGGAGGAAAGAACAGGAGGCAGATATCTTGGAGGGCTTGTGCTCAATAAACTTGAGGAAGAGAAAGGAGTGCAGTGGATGGAAAAAAGTGAATAAGGGCAAGAGGAATGGGAAATAAGGTAACAGAGGGCTACAGAGGCCAGAGGGATATAAAGGCCATAACATAACCCATTACATTGGGGTTATGTTATGGTCTTTGTTCTCTGTGTCATGGAAAGCTATTGTAGGGTTTTGAATAGAGGCATAACATGAGCTGTGCAGGTGATAAGAGGATCACTGTGGCTCTTGACAGAGAGTAGACTGTGGAGGGGCAGGAGGGAAGCAGAAATACTGGTTGAACTGAACCTGAGTCAGAACATATGCAGTCCTTTTCTTACACAGGTATGTACAACCACAGCTTGTCTCTGGTTTCCTAGGTGAGTTTTCTTAGCTTAGGGTAAGGCATATAACATTCCTGAGATGCTTTGTACAACGCAAAGCACCGTGTGCCCCTTGAATATGCCATATCTGAGCTGTGTGCCAGGCAGCCCTTGACAGCTATTCACCTATTCCTGAAACTTCTTATGTCTCATTGTTGTGTTTGCTGACTGACATGCCACAATGTATAATTTATGCCTGGGCAAGTCCAATGGCCAAGCATTTTTCATCCTTTTAAAATTAAAGCAAGTGTGTGTGTGTGTGTGTGTGTGTGTGTGTGTGTGTGTGTGTACTCCATGTTATTTTATGAGCTTTCCTGCACAGCAGCATATCAGTTTGACAGCCATGGTTCTTCTTCCAGTACCAGAAGCCTGGGTGGTGTGAGGAAGACCACCTTGAGGTCTGATTAAAATCTCTGCCTGTGTCCCCTGCCTGAAACAGAAGCCTAGTGCCTTCTGCCATCAGGCAAAATACTTCCAACACTCAACATGAGGCACTGAGTTTCATTCTTTGGAATGAAATTTAAACCTGCATCTGCTGAAAGGTGTTTGGAATTTAGCCCAGCTGTCAAATTAGATCTAACTTCAATCGTGGTGAAATTGTGAAGTCAGTAAAGTTTGTATTTGGTGTCCTCAGATTACTTCTACTACTAATGCTACACACATCTACAATAAAAATAACCACTGCCGTCACCACCACGATAATAGCTAACTTTTTCTTATGCCAGATGCTGTACATCCATGTTCTCATTTAAACCTCTCAACAGCTTTATGAGACAGGTATTGTTATTATTTCCATTTACAGAGGGGAAAATGGAAACTTAGAGAAATAAATCACATGCCCAGGTAGCTGGAGTATTTGAGATCCAAATTTAGGCCAGCTTCCCTGAGTCCACATTCTCAATTGCTATGCTGTGTTGCATCTAAGACTTCCTGTTTTCCTGCTTTGCCCATTTATTCAGTCACCCATTGTATCACACTATCAGTTCCTTCTTGGTCTTTCTGTTATGGCCTATAGAGACTTACTGAAAGAAAAGAATGTTCTGACAGGACATGTTCTAGAAATCAGAGGAGACTCTCTGATTATCAAGGCCCTGCTCTGTTGCCTTCAGAGATCTTTTTTCCTGTTACCCCTCATAAATGTAATTTTGCAGATAAGTAAATAAGGCTCCTTTAGGTTGGGTTCTCCAGAAGCAAACTCTGAGATCCTCATCTCAGAGGATCCGGTGTAGGGAATTTGTTAAGCTTTGTTCCTAGTAGGAGCGAGGAATTCAGGATTGGGAAGGGAAGAAGACCACACGACGATATTTGTAAAACCAAAAAAGCCTTGTAATCACTGTGGGTCTTACCTTGGAGGTGTCCTCTTGGCAAGGCAAGGTGATTGGGGTATTTATGTCCTCTGTACACAAAAGGGCAGTCACTGACTAAGAGTTGCACACATCCTCAGTCCTTTGGGCTCTCTGTCAGCCTGAAGGCTGCCTCTGACAAAAAGATGGGGAACAGGCCTTTGAGAAAGAAGAACATAAGCCAGTCTGCACAAAAATGTAAATGGGATCAGAGAAGAAGTGAGCAGAGCCCTGGCAACATCTTTCAGAGGCCTAATGAGAGGATGTGAGTTTCTTCAAAGTGGCAGAGCTGCAATCAAAACCTGGTTTAGTTCACTTCAAAGCCTGGGTCTTTGTATTTCTTCAGTGACAGGTAATACTGAGTTGTTTTGAGCAAAATTTGCAGGAGACATAGTGGCAAGTCCTAACCCCAAGAACCTACTTCTATCTACAGGTAAAACAAATCAGTCAAAAGAGATTCAGCAAAAATCCTGCTTTGAGGTTTCTAGAGAAGTTTATACTCTGTCTCTTTTTTTTCTCTCTCTTTCTCTCTCTGTCTCTTTCTCCACCCTCCCTCCTTTTTTCCTTCCCTTCTCTTCTCCCCACGCTTCCTCTGTTTGTTTTTCCTCTTCCTTTTTTGGTTTCCAAATTTGTTTTGAACAGCTTTGTTGAAATGTAATTTACACGTCATATAACTTAGCTATTCAAAGTATAAATTTCACAGAGTTAATTAATTAATTAATATTTTCACAGAGTTGCACAGCCATCAACTCCATTTAATTTTAGAATATCTTCATCACATGAAAGAATCTGCCCTACCCATTAGTAGTCACTCCTTATTCCTTCTTCCACTGAGACCCTGACAACTACTAGTTTCTCTGTCTGGGTGGATGTGCTGATTCTGGATATTTTATCTAAATGGAACCATGTAATATTTACTTTATGGGTCTGGCTTATTTTATCTAGCCCAGTGTTGTCTGGGTTTATCCATGTTACAGCATGTGTCAGCAGTTCATACTTTTAAAATGGCTGTATAATATTACATTATGTGGGTACTACATTTTGTTTCTTCGTTCATCAGTTGATATACATAGGGGTTGCTTGCCATTATGAATAATGCTGCTATGAACATTCATGTGCAAATTTTTGTGTGAACATTTGTTTCCAATTTTCTTGGGCATATACCTGGGATAGGATTTCTGGGTCAAATGCCAACTCTAGGTTCAATTTTTGAGGAACTGCCAAGCTGCTTCCCAAAGCAACAGCACCATTTTCCAGACCCAGCAGCAATGCTCAAGGGTTCTAATTTCTCCACATTCTTTGCCAACACTTGTTATTGTATGTCTTTAAATCCCCAGGCAACCTAGTAAGTATAAAGTAGCATTTTGTTGTGGTTTTGATTTGCATTTCCCATTAGGAATGGAATGTTTGGCCTTTTTTCATGTGCTTATTGACTATTTTTATGTCTTCCTGGATAAATGATTATTCAGATCCTTTGCCAATTTTTTATTTGTTTTTCTTTATATTATTGAGTTGTAATACTTCTTTATGTATTCTGGACACTAGACCCTTATCAAATATATGATTTGCAAATGTTTTCTCCCATTCTTTGTGTTGTCTTCACTTTCTTGATAGTAGAGTACCTTTGAAGCTCAAAAGTTATGAATTTCAATGAAATATAATTTTTCCCTTTGTTTGCTTATGTTTTATATGTCATATCTAAGAAACAATTGCCTTATCCACAGTCACAAAGATTTATACTTATGTTTTCTTCTGAGATTTTTGTAGTTTTAGCTCTTACATTTTGATCTTTGTTCTATTTTGGAGTAGTTTTTTTTTTTTTTTTTGTATATGGCTTGAAGTAAGGGGCCAACTTCATTATTTTGCATGTGGATATCCAGTTTATACTTTCTTGTTCCAGGCACCATCCCTTGCCCTTTCTCCTTTTTTTCTACTTGGATTGCAAATAAGATGACTAGAGATGCAGCAGCCAGCTTGTGACTATCAGGAAAGAAACTAACAGAATTTTGGTGATTTTGGCATCAAATTATTGACCAAACTTTTACTATGTGAAAAAACCCCAATCCATAATTGTTTAAAGGTTTCTGTTACCTTGCAGCCCAAAGCACTGCTCTCTGATACATCACTTTTCTCTTCTCCCCTGGAGCAGACATTTTACAAAGTGGTTGATGTTCCACCTCATTGTAAATCCACCTTAATTGAAAAATTTTTTAAGAATACCGAAGAGTATCATTTTAATCATGAATGATCTATGAAACTTCATGCTGCTGGCCAAATATTGTTGACCTTGGCTGGGCTCACCCAAGCTGGGACAATCAGGTCCTTTCTCCTGGAAATTTGGAATGTTTAACTGAGAGCTTTTGAGACAAGGTTCTTTATTTTCTCTAGCTGAAGTCTTTGAAAACACAGTGACTTCTTTCTATTTTTGTTCGCTTGTTTTGTTTCTGTCTTTCTTGAATTCTGTGCAAAACTCTCCTCAACCCTCACCATCCCTCAAAATTTTATTTTTGGCTGCCTTGTTTTCTTTGTTTAAGCTATACAAAATTGGTTTTTGTTACATGAAACCAAAAGAACTGTAACAATATATGTTTTGCTTGTCATGGTCTCATTCTTCATCTACCCAGATAGCCATTCATACAGTCAGCTGGGTATTATCTTCTCCACATGGAGTTGGTATGTGAGGAGCTAGATCCAAAACTGCCTTTAGGAAGCCCAGGAACACATTATTCTTTTCTTTCATAAATACAAAATAAATATTTTTCCAAAAAAGTTTTCAATGCTTTTCTGTATTTAAATCATAGACAATTGAAGAGCAGTAAAGATAAAATCAAGGACAGGTTAGAGTAACTATTATACTGCCACTGTTTATTTTTTTTGAAAGTGTCTGTGGTCCACAATACTTGTCACTCCCATAGACTGATATCAGGCAGAACTGCAGAAAATCAGCCATTCTTTCACTTAAAAATAGACTAGTAGATAACTCAGGCCTCTGGTTTGTGGGTTTTAGCTGCAGCAGATTTACAAACACCCAAGCATTTCTTTTCAAAGACCATGGGATACTGGGAAGGGACCCCAGAAAACTCTGGTTCCAACAAAAGCAGAGTATCTTTAAAGTCCAATCTGATGTGGCTGTTTTAGGTTCAATTGTCTAAAGTTTTACTCTGGTTAGTATGAACCAAATCATCTGAGGTTCATGGTGGGAGCTCATCTCTCAGAAACTTTGGCCACATGCTGCTATCTTTTTAAAGTACTTTATTAAATTATTCAGTGTTCATCAAGCACAAAGGATTGTGCTAAGTGGTAGAAATACAAATATGAATAAGATGAATACTCTGTCTACAAAGTTTTGGTAACTTCTTCTTCTCTATTATATGGTAGAAGGAACTCTGTCACACGTTCTGCAGAAATGGTATTATCTCTTCCAGTCATTCTTGCCTTCATTTCTGTAGGTTAGTCTATCATCTATCTATCTATTTATCTGTCTATCTATCTATGTTTTTTTTTTTTCCAAGATGGAGTTTCTCTCTTGTTGCTTAGGCTGGAGTGCAGTGATGTGATCTCAGCTCATTGCAATCTCCACTTCCCGGGTTCAAGCAATTCTCCTGCTTCAGCTTCCTGAGTAGCTAGGGTTACAGGCATGCACCACCACATCTGGATATATATATATATTTGTATTTTTAGTAGAGATGGGATTTCACCATGTTGGTCAGGCTAGTCTCAAACTCCTGACCTCAGGTGATCCATCTGCCTTGGCCTCCCAAAATGCTGGGATTACAGGCATAAGCCACTGTGGCCAGCCTCTATCTGTCTGTCTGTCTGTCTATCTATCTATCTATCTATCTATCTATCTATCTATCTATCTATCTTTCTATCTATTATCTATCTATTATCATCATCTGTCATCTGTCTATCTACCATCCATCCATCCATCCATCCATCTGTAATAGTATTATATAGATTATGCTATAATAACCAGTAACTCTAATATCTTAGTGGATTTAAGCAGCAGCAGTTTATTTTCTGGCTTAAATCAAGTTAACTTCAAGATTTTTGATGGGGAGGGCTCTGGTCATGTTGTCCTTAATTACAGATTCAGGTTGTTGGAACCTCCACCATCTGAGTACTAATGGATATTGCCCTGGAAGGCTGTGATATGGAAGTGATACATGTCTCCTTTGCCCACAACCACTGCTAGACTAGTCAAATGGCCACATCTAACTCTAAGGAGCAGGGAGGTGCTGTCCTATGTCTTGAAGGGGGTGAAATGGGAATACTGGTGAGCAACATTAGTCAATTTCTTGTCTCCCTCTCCTCCCTTTCCTCTTCTTTTTTTTTCTTTATCTTTACTGGCTCTTCAGAATTTAATTTATCTTATAATTTAATAAAGTAGAGAAGTTAAACAAATCTCTTATTGTAAAACATGTGACAAGTAGGTAAAAGTAGGTTTTTCCTTGTCATCAGGTAGTCAAATGTCTAGTAAGCTAACTTTCTTTGTATAAATGCTCCCCAAAGTAAAGATAAAAACAGACAAGCAAAACCATGTATCCCACTAGCAATATAAAACCAGAAAATTTGATAACCAGTTGTATTAGTTTCCCATGGCTTGCTGCAACAAATTATCTCCAGCTCAGTGAATTATCACAACACATATTGATTATCTTAAGTTCTGGAGCTCAGAGGTTATAATTAGTATTCAAGATGTTTTCAGGCACAAGTTTACTTGTTAGCTTCTAGAGGAGAACCTATTTTTTGCCTTTTATAGCGTTTACAGTATTATTCCTTTCATTCTTTGGCTCATGGCCCCTTCCTCCCTCTTTAAAGCTGGCAGCATAACATTTTCAAATCTCTCTGCTTCTTTGTCATATCACTGTCACCTCTTCTGTTTCTATAATCAAATATCTCTCTGCCTTCCTCTTATGAAGACATTTGAGATTACATTTGGGTCCCACCTGGATAACCCAGAATAATTTCTGTATTTCAAGGTCCTTAACTTAGTCACATTTGCAAAGTGATTTTTTTTCCATGTAAGATAACATCCACAGGTTCCAGGGAATGGAAACTGGAACTCCTTAGAGGCTATTACTCAGCCTACCACACTAGTTATATGAACAACAGTAACACTTAATCTCTGATTTTTGAGACAATGATTAAGAATATTATTTGTCAATCAATCCCTGTACCTAATTTTCATAGGAGATATCAGAGCAGAATTTACTAGAAGAGAAATGGGATCCAAAATAGTACCATCCAAAATAGTACGATAATTAGTAATTGTAGACCACTTCTTTTGCTGCTTTTACATATTTTTAATGCTGATTTGAAATTTGCTGTACTCAGAGATTACATTTTATATTCAGAATCTAAATGCATTTTGTTTTATAAATATAGTGACTGGATTTGCTGCATTTAGCAGAAAATTCATTGCTTATACTTCCAAAATGAAACTCTTTGGAAACATTTTGTACATATGGGACTATGAATTATGATTTTCCCTTTACAAGATATTTGCAAGTCAGAAAAGCAAAATCATTGCTTTCTTTCTCCCCCTATTCCTTTGGGAAGGGAGCAGTGAATCTTACCTTTTGGCAGGTCAGAAACTTTCTCTTATACTCAAGCAAGCTTGTGCAGACACCCAAAATTAAGTACTACATTCTCACAAATGTCACACACCTCTAAAGAAGATGGAACCTGGATTGAATATTAATGAGTAATGAAAGTTGAAAACAAAATTGCCTGTTGAAAATGTGCTTATGAGTTATGAGAAGAACATGCAAGTTTCCTCTTTCTACTTCATTTTGAAAATAGCTGTCCACGATGTGGTTAAGTGAGCCCTGGGATCCTAATATATTTTTTCAGGATGACTGCAGACTCGTGAGCAAATAATTTGTTCCATATTGCTGAATTCTTAAGAAATAAAATTGCTCACCCTAAAAAGAGCCTTTTCAGGACTCTTGGGTAATTTCTGCCTGGTGTGTTCAGTGCCTTTTACCCCCATCTTTTGGCTATTAGTCTCTTACTGAGTTAATGCAATAATTCCTTGGCACTTTTCTCTTGCAGCTGCTGACAGGGTGAACTTTTACTTGGGCCTGTGGTGCTGGCTGTCAGGTGGACTGTAACTACATTCACATTTTTATTCATTAAAGAAACCAAAGTAGGAATACTTCTATGTCTCCTGTGGCTTCTGTTGAATCTCTGAGGTGATACGAATCTGATCTTATCAAAATTAATGGCTTATGGTTATTCACACTATTATGGTTAATGGGGTTGAGCAGGCATTATCCCCTGCAGAAATGGTGCTTATTTGGGACTTATGGTACAGCACAGTCTGGCAGTATGGTCAACCGAGTCTCTGGCCACCCTGTACAGTATGAATTTGAAATACGTAGCAAAGATAGTTTGCAATATGAATATTCAAGTGTTGGTTTCAGGTTGCTACTCAAGCAGGTTGTGGTAAAAAAGAAAAATAATATTTAAGAATAAGTTAAAAAATGTACCGGTGTTAATGAAACAAAAGCCATACTTTACACTCTGTAATGAAAGGGAAAATGTGTTTTCTTTCAATATAGGTTCTGGCAAGGCTGGCAGTTTGGCTATTTCAGCCTGTGGCTCCTCTCACTCCTACCATTCCACCTCCCTGCCCAACCTTCCAGAAGGGCAGAAAGGGCTAATACACTAGATTTAGCTTTGTTTTCATCTCCTTCCATTTATCAATTTCTCTTAAATAGCCAGGAATGCCACAAAGTTTTATCATCAAAGCTGGCAATGTTCAGCCCCAGACTGGAGCAGGATACAAGTTGGATCCTGGGGCAAGCACAGGAAAAAGTCACCCTTTAGTGTGAGGGACAAAAGTGGAACTAGAAGCAAGTTAGCGTCACGTGTGATACTGATATTGCAGAAAATATCAAAGCGGGTCAATACCATGGATTGAATGTTTGTGTCCACCTTTCCTCCAAAGTTATATGTTGAAATCCTGACCCCCAATGGGATGCTATTACGAGATGGGGCCTTTGGGAAGTGATTAGATTGTGAGGGTGGAGCCCTCATGAATGGAATTAGTGCCTTTATAAAAGGGACCCTAGAGAATATACTCACCCTCTTTTCTCCATGTAAGGATACATTGAGAGGTCAGCAGTCTGCAACCTGGAGGAGAGTTTTCACCAAAACCTGGTCGTGATGGCACCCTGATCTTGGATCTCCAGCCTCCCAAACTGTGCAAAATAAATTTCTGTTAACTTTGTAAGCCACCCTGTCTATAGCATTTTGTTATAGCAGCCTGAAATAACTAAGACAGTCAAGAACCAGGAAAATAAGACAAAACGTGGGAATTGGCTCAGGTATAGGGGAGTCCTTATGAATGCATAAGACTGCTGTCTGCTGTATTTGGGATCATTTTGGTGGCCAAGGTCACATCTCTACCATCAATTGGCATAAGTATGTAGGGAACCACCCCCATGATTCAAATTATCTCCCACTGGGTTCCTCCCACAACATGTAGGAATTACGAGAGTACAATTGAAGATGAGATTTGGGTGAGGACACAAAGCCAAATCCTATCATTCTATCCCTGGTCCTTCCAAATTTTAATGTCCTCACATTTCAAAACCATCATTCCTTCCCAACAGTTTCCACAAGTCTTAACTCATTTCAGCATTAACCCAAAAGTCCACAGTCCACAGTGTCATCTGAGACAAAGCAAGACCCTTCTGCCTATGAGACTGTAAAATCAAAAGCAAGTTAGTTACTTCCTAGATACAATGGGAGTACAGGTATTGGGTTAATATAGCCTTTCCAAATGGCTTGCAGAGCCATTTGCAAATTTGAAATTCACTGGGGAAGTCAAGGGTTGCAGGGCCCATGCAAATTTGAAATTCAGCAGGGAAGTCAAAATTTAAAACTCCAATATTATCTCCTTTGACTCCATGTCTCACATCTAGGTCACACTGATGTAAGAGGTAGGTTCCCATGGTCTTGGGGAGCTCTGTCTTTGTGGCTTTGGAGGATATATCCTTGCTTCTGGCTGCTTTCACAGGCTTGCATTGAATGTCTGTGGCTTTTCCAGGTGCATGGTGCAAGATGTTGGTGGATCTACCATTCTGGGGTCTGGAGGATGGTGACCCTCTTCTCATAGCTCCACTAGGCAGTGCTCCAGTAGGGACTCTGTGTAAGGGCTCTGACCCCAAATTTTCCTTCCATACTACTCTAGCAGAGATTCTCCATGAGGGTCCTGACCCTGCAGCAAACTTTTCCCTGGGCATCCAGGCATTTCCATATATCTTCTGAAATCTAGGTGGAGGTTCCAAAACCTCAATTTTTGACTTCTGTGCACCTGCAGGCTCAACATCACGTGTAAGCTGCCAAGGCCTGGAGCTTACACCCTCTGAAACCATGGGCTGAGCTGTACCTTGGCCCCTTTTAGCAATGGGTGGAGCAGCTGGGATGCAGAGCACCAAGTCCCTCGGCTGCACACAACATGGGATCCTGGGCCTGGTCCATGAAACCATTTTTTCCTTCTAGGCTTCAGGGTCTGTGATGGGAGGGACTGCCATGAAGAACTATGACATGCTCTGGAGACATTTTCCCCATTGTCTTGGGTATAAACATTCAGCTCCTTGTTACTTATGCAAATTTCTGTAGCTAGCTTAAATTTCTCCTCAAAAAATGGGTTTTTCTTTTCTACTGCATCATCAGGTTGTAAATTTTTTGAACTTTTATGCTCAATTTCCCTTTTAAAACAGAATGCTTTTAACAGCACCCAAGTCACCTTTTATTTATTTATTTATTTATTTATTTATTTATTTATTTTTTTGAGACGGAGTCCCGCTCTTGTTACCCAGGCTGGAGTGCAATGGCGCGATCTCGGCTCACCGCAACCTCCGCCTCCTGGGTTCAGGCAATTCTCCTGCCTCAGCCTCCTTAGTAGCTGGGATTACAGGCACGCGCCACCGTGCCCAGCTAATTTTTTTGTATTAGTAGAGACGGGGTTTCACAATGTTGACCAGGATGGTCTCGATCTCTCGACCTCGTGATCCACCTGCCTCGGCCTCCCAAAGTGCTGGGATTACAGGCTTGAGCCACCGCGCCCGGCCCCAAGTCACCTTTTAAATGCTTTATTGCTTAGACGTTTCATCTAACAGATACCCTAAATCATCTCTCTCAAGTTCAAAGTTCTATAAATTTTTAGGGCAGGGTTAAAATGCCACCAGTCTCCTTGCTAGAACATAACAAGAGTCACCTTTGCTCCAGGTCCCAACAAGTTCCTTATTTCCATTTGAGACTGCCTCAGCCTGGACCTTATTGTTCATATCATTATCATCATTTTTGTCAAAACCATTCAACAAGTCTCTAGGAGGTTTCAAACTTTCCCATATTTTCCTGTCTTCTTCTGAGCCCTCCAAACTGTTCCAACATCTGCCTAATACCCAGTTTCAAAGTTGCTTCTACATTTTCAGGTATCCTTTCATCAACACCCCCACTCTACTAGTACTGATTTACTATGTTCATTTTCATGCTGCTGATAAACACATACCTGAGACCGGGAAGAAAAAGAGGTTTAATTGGACTTACAGTTCCACATGACTGGGGAGAGCTCAGAATCATGTGGGAGGTGAAAGGTACTTTGTACATGGCAGCAGCAAGAGAAAATGAGGAAAATGCAAAAGCAGAATCCCTTGATAAAACCATTACATCTTGTGAGACTTATTCACTACCACAATAACAGAATGGGGGGAACTGCCTCCATGATTCAAATTATCTCCGACTGAGTTCCTCCCACAACACATGGGAATTATGGCAATACAATTCATGATGAGATTTGGGTAGAGACACAGAGTCAAACCATTGCAGCATCTAACATCAGCCAAATCGTCCATCCGTCATCTAGTCATTCACTCAAAAACATGTTCCAAATAATTTAGTGTTGGCTTTTACTGGAGTCTCTAGCCTTCCCGCATGCCTTCCCTCCAGCCAGCCCTTATTTCAAAGTAATGTGGAAGGATGAATGTCAGGAACATTTATTGAGCATAGGTGGTGAGGAGTCTTGGTTTTTCACTAGGCCAGTATACTAAAAAGAGGCTGAGACTGAGATAAATTTTTTTTCGAGACAGTTTGCTCTTGTTGCCCAGGCTGGAGTGCAATGGTGTATGTAATCTTGGCTCACTGCAATTTCTGCCTCCCGAATAGCTGGGATTACAGGCATGCACCACCACATCCAGCTAATTTTGTATTTTTAGTAAAAATGGGGTTTCTCCATGTTGGTCAGGCTGGTCTTGAACTTCTGACCCCAGGTGACCCACCCACCTCAGCCTCCCAAAGTGCTGGGATTACAGGCGTAAGTCACCGTGTCTTGCTGAGGCTGAGGTATCTTTATACTTGGATAGAGTCACCCACTCCAAGAAAGCCTGGACCCTGACATAGGCACTTCTTTTTTTCTTCTTTTCTGTATTTTGCTTTTTCTCACTATGGGACACTAAGATCTAGAGGGCTTAGTTTAGGTTGTGGGTTTTGAGGGGAAGAGAAAAACAATCTCATGGGCCAATCACTTGCCCAGATGGAATCAGCCATACAGCCTCACCTAGCTCACCAGGGGGCTTACCTTAAGTTTGTAGGTGGCCTGGAGCTCTGTGTACCTCTTTTTTAGAACACCTTCATGAATGGCTGTGGAAGGGAAGGGCAGGATTTTCTATTCAGGTCCAGGTTTCTAAGCTGTAACTCTCACAGTTCTCCTTAGTACAGAGATGGCAGACTCATATGCAAGTAAGGATCTGACATCTTGGATTGGGAATGATAAGAGGTTTCTCCAAACAGAGGTTGTATGCTACAGTGGGAAGAATAAAAAGAGAAGATTTTTTTTTTTTAATGGATAGAGGAATGGGGAGGCACCCAGTTACCAGACCAGCTCATAAAGAGAGGTAGCAAGGAGAGAAATTCTGGTAAAGCAAGTTGTCAACCCAGAAAACAGGAAGGTTAGGCATCAGGAACAACTGACAAAGAAAGAGCTATTCATTTTTTCAAAAGAAAAAGGAGTATTGTCGAGAAAGGAGCAATTGAGGGAAGTGCGGTGAAGTATCCAGAGAGATATGATTTTAGTTTGAACTGGTCACAGACTTGGGTTATTACTTGAAGGAGAGTTTTAACCACTTTATTTGCAAACTTTAGTGCATATTGATAGAATAGAACAGGAACCTCTTTCCTTCTCAGACATAAGTTCAGAAGATAGTCTTTATTCTGATGGAGTTGATGAAATTAAATGTTGTACAGTTATCATAGATTTTAATGGTAAAAAAAAGTGTCTTCACTGTAGTCCTTGAAAAGACATAAGGAAATTGAAATTTAGCCTGAAAAATTAATATTTAATACTTCTGCAATGTATCATTGTCCCCTTAAAATATTTTAGATAGTCTTCTTATCCGGTTTTAAAATGATACATATTCATTAGAAAATTAAAATACAGAGAAATACAAAGAGTAGAAATAAAATCACCTGGAGGGGAAGTACCAAGATGGTAGACTGGAAGCAGCTCATGAAGAGGAAGTGAAAGGGCTAGTGAACACTGACCCTGCAGGCCGATCATCTGAAAACCTATTGGGATCCATCAAGGCAGAAGGGGAACACAGAGAGCAGATAGAAGTGAGGCTGGGCCCCAGCCTGTCTGGGCTCACTGTGGAGCCTGGAGAATCTCTCCAACCTGGGAAAGGGGAGTAAGTGAGAGCATCCAGGGGGATTCATGTTCTCCACAGGGATCTGTGCAAAATTAGGAATGGGATAATCCCCTTGGCCCCCCAACACCTTCCCACTATGCTTCTAGTGGCATGTTCTATGAGGGCAACTCTTGAGTCCATGGGGACCTCTACAAGCCTTTGGCCATGGAACAGACAAGCAATGGCACCATAGCCCTAGTAGAGGCCACAGTTGCAGTTCCTAGAAACAATAAGATTGCTCTACCCCTCCTTGCCAGATGGGACTTGGCACCAGCTTGTGATGCAGTGGTCCTGCTTTGGCCAAAACTTGGCTGGCCACTCCACTCACCCCTGCCACTGGTAACCAGGTGGGCAACACTTACTGGAGCCTCTAGCCCAGTGGTCCTTCTTTTGTGTGACCTCAGCTGAAGGGTGTAGCCTCATAATATCTTAGAAACACATGGACAGCAAGGTGTATGACCCTACCCGCCCCCACCACTGATAGCCAGAAGGGCAACACCTGCTAGAGCTTCTGGCTCAGTGGCTCAGCTTCTTTGTGTATTCAGCCAGTGGGCACAGCCTCCTGTTTTCTCAGGAAGTACCCAGACAGCAGGAGACCCCCACCCACTGCTGTCAGTGATATCCAGGTGAACAACATCTGCTAGAGCTTCTGGCCAGTGGTCCTGCTTCTGTAGGAACTCAGCTGAAAGGTGTAGCTTCCTATTGTCCCAGGAAACACCCAGATGGCAGCATATGTAACCCCTGCCACCATGATTTATAGCCAGGAGAGCAATGCCTGCTAGAGCTTCTAGCCCAGAGATTCTGCTTCTGTGGAAACTCAGCTACTGGGCACAACCTCCTGTCATCCCAGGAAGCACTTGATGGCAGGCTGGGCATCTTCACCCACTCTCACCACTGGTAGCCGGGTGAGCCACACCTTCTAGAGCTTCTGGCTCAGCAATCCTACTTCTGCCAGAATTTGCTAAAAGGCACAGCCTCCTGTTGCTGTCAAAACACCTGGATGGCAGAGCAGGCAACTCTACCCACCTCCACCTCCCACAGCCAGATGGATCATGCCCACTAAAGCTTCCAATCCAGTCATCCAGTTTCTGTATAAATTCTGAGGCAGACACAACCCCATGTTTCCCCAGGAAGCACACAACCTGACAAGGATATGGCTTGTCTGCCAACTGTGGCCCCTGCTTGAGGGAGTCTCATGAACCAGAATACCAAACAAAACACCCATGGACACAGAGACAATAATCAGAGAAGGCTCCTCCAAGACCCAGGAGTGGACTAGAATCAAAGCCAGTTAATTGAATTAACCTTATACCATAACCAAACCCCCAAGGGCACCAAAGAAGAAAAAAGAAAAAAAAAATGCATCTAAAGGACAGCAGTTTTGAGGTTTGAAGGAACATGAGCCCATACAAATGGGAAAGAACCAGATAATAACTCTGGCAACTCAAAAAGCCAGAGTGCCTTCTTCCCTCCTAATGACTGAACTTGTTCCCCAGCAAGGGTTCTTTTTTTTTTCTTTATTGTTCTTTTTCTTTTATTGCATTTTAGGTTTTGGGGTATATGTGAAGAACATGCAAGATTGTTTGATGTGAAGAACATGCAAGATTTTTTGAGCATGGGTGCATACGTGGCAGTGTGATTTGCTGCCTTCCTCCCCTTCACCTATATGTGGCATTTCTCCCCATGCTATCTCTCCCCAACTCCCCACCTGCCGCTGTCCCTCCCCTTTTTCCCCCCAACAGACCCCAGTGTATAGTGCTCCCCTCCCTGTGTCCATGTGTTCTCATTGTTCAACACCCGCCTATGAGTGAGAACATGTGGTGTTTGATTTTGTGTTCTTGTGTCAGTTTGCTGAGAATGATGGTTTCCAGGTTCATCCATGTCCCTGCAAAGGACACGATCTCATCGTTTTTGATGGCTGCATAATATTCCATGGTGTATATGTGCCACATTTTCCCTGTCCAGTCTATCATCGATGGGCATTTGGGTTGGTTCCAGGTCTTTGCTATTGTAAACAGTGCTGCAATGAACATTCGTGTGCATGTGTCCTTATAGTAGAACGATTTATAATCTTTTGGATATATACCCAGTAATGGGATTGCTGGGTCAAATGGAATTTCTATTTCTAGGTCCTTGAGGAATCGCCACACCATCTTCCACAATGGTTGAACTAATTTACACTCCCACCAACAGTGTAAAAGTGTTCCTATTTCTCCACATCCTCTCCAGCATCTGTTGTCTCCAGATTTTTTAATAATTGCCATTCTAACTGGCGTGAGATGGTATCTCAATGTAGTTTTGATTTGCATTTCTCTAATGACCAGTGATGGTGAGCATTTTTTCATATGTTTGTTGGCCTCATGTATGTCTTCCTTTGTAAAGTATCTTTTCATATTCTTCGCCCACTTTTGAATGGGCTTGTTTGTTTTTTTCTTGTAAATCTGTTTTAGTTCATTGTAAATTCTGGATATCAGCCCTTTGTCAGATGGGTTAGCTGCAAAAATTTTTTCCCATTCTGTTGGTTGCTGATTCACTCTAATGACTGTTTCTTTTGCCATGCATAAGCTGTGGAGTTTTATTATGTCCCATTTGTCTATTTTGGCTTTTGTTGCCAATGCCTTTGGTGTTACGGTCATGAAGTCCTTGCCTACACCTATGTCCTGAATAGTTTTGCATAGGTTATCTTCTAGGGTTTTTATGGTGTTAGGTCTTATGTTTAAGTCTTTAATCCATCTGGAGTTAATTTTAGTGTAAGATGTCAGGAAGGGGTCAGTTTCTGCTTTCTGCATATGGCTAGCCAGTTTTCCCAACACCACTTATTAAACAGGGAATCCTTTCCCCATTGCTTGTTTTTGTCAGGTTTGTCAAAGATCGGATGGTTGTAGATATGTTGTGTTGCCTCCGACGCCTCTGTTCTGTTCCATTGGTCTATATCTCTGTTTTGGTACCAGTACCATGCTGTTTTGATTACTGTAGCCTTGTAGTATAGTTTGATGTCCGGTAGTGTGATGCCTCCCGCTTTGTTCTTTTTGCTTAGAATTGACTTGGCTATGCGGGCTCTCTTTTGGTTCCATATGAAGTTTAAGGTGGTTTTTTCCAGTTCTGTGAAGAAGGTCATTGGTAGTTTGATGGGATATTGTTGAATCTATAAATTACTTTGGGCAGTATAGCCATTTTCACAATATTGATTCTTCCTAACCATGAACATGGAATGTTTCTCCATCTGTTTGTGTCCTCTCTTATTTCGTTGAGCAGTGGTTTGTAGTTCTCCTTGAAGAGGTCCTTTACATTCCTTGTTAGTTGTATTCCTAGGTATTTTATTCTCTTTGTAGCAATTGTGAATGGCAGTTCGTTCTTGATTTGGCTCTCTTTAAGTCTGTTATTGGTGTATAGGAATGCTTGTGATTTTTGCACATTGATTTTGTATCCTGAGAGTTTACTGGAGTTGCTTATCAGTTTCAGGAGCTTTTGGGCTGAGATGATGGGGTCTTCTAGATATACAATCATTTGTCTGCAAATAGAGACAATTTGACTTCCTCCTTTCCTATTTGAATACCCTTTATTTCTTTTTCTTGCCTGATTGCTCTTGCTAGAACTTCCAGTACTATATTGTATAGGCATGGTGAGAGAGGGCATCCTTGTTTAGTGCCAGATTTCAAAGGGAATGCTTCCAGTTTTTGCCCATTCAGTATGATATTGGCTGTTGGTTTGTCGTAAATAGCTTTTATTGTTTTGAGATACGTTCCATCAATACCTAGTTTAGTGAGGGTTTTTAGCATAAAGGCTGTTGATTTTTGTCGAAGGTTTTCTATGCATCAATTGAGATAATCATGTGGTTTTTGTCTTTGGTTCTGTTTATGTGGTGAATTACGTTTATAGACTTGCGTATGTTGAACCAGCCTTGCATCCCCGGGATGAATCCTACTTGATCATGGTGGATAAGCTTTTTGATGCCAGCAGGGGTTCTTAACCAGGCTGAGATGGCTGAAAAGACAGAACTAGTATTCAAAATATGGATAGGAGTGAAGATCATCAAGATTCAGGAGAATGTTGAAACTCAATCAAAGGAAGCTTAGAATACCAATAAAATAATGCAGAAGCTGATAGAACAAAATAGCCATTGTTAAAAACAAAACAAAACAAAACAAAAAATCCAGCCAGGCGTGGTGGCTCACACCTGTAATCCCAGCACTTTAGGAGGCCAACGTGGGTGGATCACAAGGTCAGGGGATTGAGATAATTCTGGCCAACAGGGTAAAACCCCATCTCTACTAAATTACAAAAAAGTTAGCTGGGTGTGGTTTTGCACACCTGTAATCACAGCTGCTTGGGAGGCTGAGGCAGGGGAATCTCTTGAACCCAGGAGGCAGAGGTTGCAGTGAGCTGAGATAGTGTCACTGCACTCCAGCCTGGCGAGAGAGCAAGACTTCATCTCAATAAACAAAACAAAACAAAACAAATCAAAATGATTTTATAAAGCTAAAAAACACATTAAAATAGTTGCATAATGCAATCACAATTATTAACAGCAGAATAGACCAAGCTGAGGAAAGAATCTCAGCACTCAAAAACTGGATCTCTGAAATAACTCAGTCAGATAAAAAATAAAAAAGTATAAAAAAGAATGAACAAAACCTCCAAGAAATATGGGATTATGTAAAGAAACCAAATGTGTGACTCACTGGCATTCCTGAAAGGGTCAGAGAGAAAGCAAATATCTTGGAAAACATTTCAGAATGTCATTCATGAAAATTTCCCCAAGCTAGCCAGAGAGGCCAACAGTCAAATGTAGGAAAGGCAGAGAATTCCTGCATGATATTACACAAGAAGACCATTTGCAAGAAACATAATCATCAGATTCTCCAAGGTCAAAATAAAAGAAAATGTTAAAGGCAGCTAGAGAAGAGGGGCAGATCACCTACAAAGGGAAACCCATTGGCTAACAGTGGGCCTTTCAGCAGAAACCCTGCAAGCTGGAATCGATTGGGAGCTTATATTAAGCATTAAAAAAAAATTCCAACCAAGAGTTTCACATCCAGCCAGACTAAGTTCCATAGGTGAAATAGAAATAAGATCCTTTTCAGACAAGCAAATGCTGAGGGCATTCACTACCGCCAGACCTGCTTTACGGTAGTTCCTGAAAGGAGCACTACATAAGGAAAGGAAAGACCATTACCAGCCACTACAAAAACACACCTAAGTATATAGATTAGTGATACTATAAAGCAATCACACAAACAAGTCTGCATAGTAACAAGTCAATTACATGATGATAGGATCAAATTTACATACATCAATACTAACCTTGAATGTAAATGGGCTGAACACCCCAAGTAAAAGGCACAGAAGTGCAAGCTGGATAAAGAAGCAAGACCTAATGGTATGCTGTCTTCAAGAGACTCATCTCATGTGCAATGACATCCATAGGCTCAGAATAAAGACATGGAGAAAAATCTACCAAGTAAATGGAAAACAGAAAAATGCAGAGGCTGCAATCCTAATTTCAGGCAAAATGGACTTCAAGCCAATAAAGAAAAAAGAAGATAAGGAAGAGCATTATATAATGGTGAAGGGTTCAATTCAATAAGAAGACTTAACTATCCTAAATATATATGTGGCCAACACAGGAGCACTCAGATTCAAAAAGTATGCTCTTAGAGGTCTACAAAGACTTAGAGTCCCACAGAAAAATAATGGGAGCTTTCAACACTCTATTGACAGTGTTAGACAGATCATGGAGGCAGAAAATTAACAAAGATATTCAGGACCTGAACTCAACACTTAGCCAAATGGACCCTTCCACCCAAAACAACAGAATATACATTTGTCTTATTGTCACATGGCACCTACTCCAAAATTGGCCACACAATCAGATATGAAACAACGCTCAGCAAATTCAAGAAAACTGAAGTTATATCAACCACACTCTTGGATTATAGCACAATAAAAATCAAAATTAAGACTTAGAAAATCACTCAAAAATCATACAATTATATGAAAAGTAAACAACCTGCTCCTGAATGACTTTTGGATAAGCAATTAAGACAGAAATCAAGAAATACTTTAAAACTAATGAAAATAAAGATATATCAGAATCTCTGGGAGATAACTAAGGCAGTGGTAAGAGGCAAATTTATAGCTCATATCAAAAATTTAGGAAGATCGCAAATTAACAATGTAACATCACAACTAGAAGAAGTAGAGAAGCAAGAGCAAACACCCCAAAGCTAGAAAAAGACAACAACCAAAAGCTTAACTGAAGGAAATTGAGTCATGAAAACCATACAAAAGATCAATGAATCCAAGAGTTGGTTATTTTAAAAAATCAGTAAGATAGATAAATAATTAGCCAGACTAATACAGAAAAAAGAGAGAGGATCGAAATAAACACAATTGGAAATGACAAAGGGGACATCACCACTGACGCTACAGAAATACAAAAAACCTCAGAGACTACCATGAACACCTCTATGCTCAAAAACTAGAAATTCTAGAATAAATGAATAAATTCCTAGATGCATACAACCTCCCAAGACTGAGCCAGGAAGAAATTAAATCCCTGAACAGACCAGTAACAAGGTCCAAAATTGATTCAGTAATAAAAAGCCTACAAACGCCAAAAAGTCTAGGACCAGATGGATTCATAGTTGAAATTTACCAGATATATAAAGAGGACTCCTTCCCAACTCATTCTGTAAGGTCAATATCATCCTGATTCCAAAACCTGGCAGAAACAAAACAACAAACCAAAACTTCAGGCCAATACCCTTGATAAACATAGATGCAAATTTCCTCAACAAAATACTGGCAGGACATCAAAAAGCTCATTCACCATGATCCAGTAGGCTTTATCCTTGCAACACAATTACTAAAAGCAAAAGCCACTTTATCATTGCAATAGATACAGAAAAGAGTTTTGATAAAATTCAATATCCCTTCATGTTAAAAACTCTCAATGAACTAGGCATTGAAGGAATATATGTTAAAATAATGAGCCCTCTATGACAAACCCACAGCCAACATCAGACTAAATGGGTAAAAGTTGGAAGCATTTCCCTTGAAAACCAGCACAAGACAGGACTGCCCTCTCTCACCATTCCTAGTTAACAAAATTTTGGAAATTCTGGCAAGAGGAATCAGGCAAGAGAAAGAAATAAAGGACATCCAAATAAGAAGAAAGAAAGTCAAACTATCCCTGTTTGCTGATGACATGATTCTATTTCTAGAAAACCGTGTAGTCCTTGACCCAAAACTCCTGATCTGATAACAACTTTGGAAAGTTTCAGGATACAGAATCAATGTGCAAAAGTCAATAGTATTCCTATACACTAACAACATCCAAGCTGAGAGCCAAATCAGGGATGTGATTTTATTCACAATTGCCAAAAAAAAAAAAAAAAAAAAAAAGAATAAAATACCTAGGTATACAGCCTACCAGAGATCTGAAAGACCTCTACAATGAGAATTACAATATACTACTCAAAGAATTCAGAGATGACAAAAACAAATAGAAAACATTTCCTGCTCATGAATTGGAAGAATCAATATCATTAAAATGACCATACTGCCCAAAGCCATTTATAGATTCAATGCTATTCCTATCAAACTACCAATGACAATCCTTACAGAATTAAAAAAAAAATTAAAAAATTCATATGAAACTAGAAATATCCCTAATAGCCAAGGCAATGCTGAGCAAAAAGAACAAAGCTGGAGGCATCATGTTATCCTACTTCAAACTATACTACAGGATTACAGTAAAGAAAACAGCATAGTACTGGTACATTGCTGTTATAGACATATAGATCAGTGGAACAGAAAAGAGAGCCCAGAAAAAAGGCTGCACACCTACAACCATCTCATCTTTGACAAAGCTGACAAACACAAGCTATGGAGACAGAACTCTTGATTCAATAAACGTGCTGGAATAACAGGCTAGCCATAGGCAGAAGACTGAAGCTGGAACCCTACCTTACAACACATACAAAAATCAACTCAAGATGGATCAAATACTTAAATGTAAACTTAAAACTGTAAAAATCCTGGGAGATAACCCAGGAAATACCATTCTGGACATAGGACTTGGCAACGATTTCATATGAAGATACCAAAGCAGTTGCAACAAAAGCAAAAATTCACAAATGGGACATAATTAAACCAAAGAGCTTCTGCAAACAAAAGAAACTACCAACAGAGTAAACAGGCAATCTACAGAATGGGAGAAAATATGTGCAAACTATGCATCTGGCAAAGGTCTAATATCCAGCATCTATAAGGAACTTCAACAAATTTACGGAAAAGAAAAACCTACTAAAAATGAGCAAAGGATATGAACATACACTTTTTAAAAGAAGACATACACACGGCCAGCAATTATATGAAAAAAACCCCTCAACATCACTGATCATTAGAGGAATGTCCATTAAAATCACAATGAGATATAATCTCACACCAATCAGAATGGCTCTTATAAAAACAAAACAAAATCAGATGCTGGCAAGATTGCAGAGAAAAAGGAACACTTATACACTACTGATAGGAGTATAAATTACTCCAGCCATTGTAGAAAGCAGTGTGGTGATTCCTCAAAGAACTTAAAACAGAATTACCACTTGACCCAGCAATCCCATTATTGGGTATATACTCTATAGCGTATGAATCATTCTACCATAAAGACATAAACATGCATATGTTCACTTCAGCACTATTAACAATTGCAAAGACATGGAATAAACCTAAATGCCTATCATTGTTAGACTGGATAAAGAAAATATGGTACATATACACCATGGAATACTATGCAACCATAAAAAGAATGAGATCATATCCTTTGCAGCAACATGGATAGAGCTGGAGACCATTATCCTAAGCTAACACAAGAACAGAAAACCAAATACTGCATTTTCTCACTTATAAGTGGGAGCTAAACAGTAAGAACACATGGACATCAGGAGGGGAACAACAGACACTGGGGTCTATTTGAGGGTGGAGGGTGAAAGGAAGTAGAGAATCAGAAAAAAATACCAATCAGATACTATGCTTATTCCTTGGGTAACAAACTTATCTGTACACGAGACCCCCATGACATGTAGTTTACCTATATAACAAACATGCACATGTACCCCTGAACCTAAAATGAAAGTTAAAAAATGAAATAAAATCACCTGCCCTACAGACAATCCTATTTATTTGGTATTTTATAATATGTTCTTTCAATAATTTCACTGTGCATTAATATACACATGCATTTTGGAACAATAAGATTACCCTATTCTTATTCTTTGTGTAAACTGCTCTTTTCACTAATGCACAGCAATTTTTTTCAAAGCCATTAGGTATTCTTTTCAATATAATTTATACTCATTTCCTTTATCTAAGTAATTTATTTAATCAGTCTCCTATTGCTAATAAGTTAGCTCTTCTTTCCCATTTTTTTTTTTTTACCATTATTAACGGTGCTTTAATGCACCTCATTTGATCAATCTCCAAATATTTACTGAGTGTTGAGTATATGTCAAGCCTCATACATGGCCAAATACAAATATACCAAACAGACTTGTTTTCTAACCTCAGGGAAGTTAGTGTAGTGGGAGATACAAATTATAAGCAAGTAAATCAACTGGCAATAGGTATTTTGTGGTTGCCCCAAGGAGAACAAGACTAACCCCTATCTCCATTGGTTATGATGATGAGACTCATGATGTTGCATGCACCAAGAGGGTATGAATAGGTTTATTCCTCACATCATGAGACTCTCCGGAGACAGCAGGGCATGTGTAGGCTGATTCAGATGGCTTAAGTAAAGTGGAAAAAGTGGACAGGGTCATTATAGTGACCGTGGGTGGGGCTTTGTGAGGTTTGAAGTTCTGCTGGCAGCAAGGATGGGGCAGACAGAAAAGTGGAATGGGGATTCCAAAGCTGTCAACAGTTTTGCATCAAAAAAGGTGTCAGCCTCTTTGTTGCAATAGGTAATTACAAACTGAGAAAATGCCATGAAAACAATAACTTAGAATAAAATTATTGAGTTATTAAATTGGGGTGCTCCGGGAAGGTTGTTCTCAGAAGTGACATACAAGTTAAGAAGATTGAGAAGAGGCCAATCAGATAAAGAGCTGGGGTAGGAGCCTGTGAAGGAAGCAGCCAGCACAAAATAAAAGAGAGCTTGTCATGTCTGAGGAGGGTTATGAGAGAGTAGGAGTGGGCACCAAGATGAGAGACAAAATTGTTGAGGTAGGCAAGAGTTAGATCCCACAGGGCATAGTAGGCAATATTAAGAAGTTTGCATTGGATTATTTGTGCAAGGAAGCCGCTGAGGTTTTAGGCAAGGGATTGACATTATCTGATTTGTTTTTAAAATATCACTTCAGTTGTCATGGAGAGACTGTATTATTGATGCTGAGCATGGCAGCAGAGAAAATAAGAAGTCATTTCAGTAGCCCAGGAGAGATATGATGGTGGTTTGGGCTAGAGGGGTGGCAGGGAGGATGAAGCAAAATGAATGTTGATTTATAAAGACATTTGGAGATAAGTGATCAGAACATTGTGACTGAATGGAGGGTGTGAGTAGAGAATTCAACTAACTCCAAGTCTTTTGCCTTGAACAATTGGATAGGTATTGGTTCCATTTATTGTGGTGCCATCAGTAGTTGAGACAGAGATTTAAAGGGGGAATGAGTGGCAGGGTTTGGTTGGGTAGTAAATTCAGGAATTTGGTTTTTGACAAGTTAGCTTTGATAGGCTTATGACACACCCAGGTGGAAATGCCGGACACATAGTTGAACAAATGAACCTGGAGCTCAGAGGCAAGGTTGTGATGGAAGAATAGATTTGGAAGTTGTTACCACATAAATGACATTTAAAACAAGAGATTGGCTCAAATTGTCAAGGGAGAGGGTGCAGGGAGAAAGGTGAGTTAAAGAAAAAGGTCCCAGGAAACATGATAAGGAAGTTTCCAGAATAGTAGGAAGGAAATGAGAAGGATAGGCTGTCATGGAAGCCAGAAAGGACAGTATAGCAAGAAAGATGGAGGGGCCAACTTTGTAGACTGTTGCTGAGATGTCAAAAAAGGGAAGACCTTAAAGTGCCTAGTGGATTTTGCAACAGGAGGTCACTGGTGACTTTGAAGACCTTTTCAGTAAAGTAGTGGGTGTGCAAGTGAGACTAGAGTGGGCTGAAGAAGTAGGAGGTAAGAAGAGAAGGCAATGTGTGTAGACAACTTTTTCAAGAAGTTATCCTTTGAGGAAGCAGAGAAATTTGATAGTAGTTGAAGGAAGATATTGGGAAGAGGGCTTTATCAAGACAGCTTGAGTGTTGATGGGATAATAATTGTGGAACAACTTTTGGGAACATTCATTATTAACTCCATAAATTACATCAGAAGCTGAATAGCACAGAGTTTAGAAGCATGGGTTGTGGAGCAGGCTGCCTGGGCTCCCTTAGAGGTTGCACAACCATCTTGGGTAACTATCTTAACATTGTCTCTGCCTTAATTATCTTATTTGTAAAATGGGGATAATGACACTAATAGTAACTACATCATCAAGATGTTGTGAGGAATGAATAATATTTGCTAAGTTCTTAGAATGTGGCGTAGGAAATTCATATAGTACACACTATATAAATGTTTGCTAAATAAATAAAAGTAAAATACAAATGATTTTTTTTTTTTTGAGACGGAGTTTCACTCTTGTTACTCAGGCTGGAGTGCAATGGCGCGATCTCGGCTCATTGCAACCTCCGCCTCCTGGGTTCAGGCAATTATCCTGCCTCAGCCTCCTGAGTAGCTGGGATTACAGGCACGCACCACCATGCCCAGCTAATTTTTTGTATTTTTAGTAGAGACGGGGTTTCACCATGTTGACCAGGATGGTCTCGATCTCTTGACCTCGTGATCCACCCACCTTGGCCTCCCAAAGTGCTGGGATTACAGGCTTGAGCCACCGCGCTCGGCCAATACAAATGATTTTAAGCAGAATTTCTAAGATATAGAGTATACACCTTTTAAAGCCTTTGATGATACAAAATTGCTTTCCACAAAATATCACCAGCTTGTGTTTTCATGGGCTGTCAACAAAAAAGTTAGTTTCTGCACCTCTACCATAATCCCTTTGTGTTGTGGGAGTGACCCAGTGAGAAATAATTGAATCATGGGGACGTTTTCCCCCATACTGTTCTCATGGTAGTGAATAAGTCTCATGAGATCTGATGGTTTTATAAGGGGAAACCCCTTTCACTTGGCTCTCACTCTCTTCTGCCTGTTGCCATGTGAGGCGAGCCTTTCGCCTTCCCAGCCATGATTGTGAGGCCTTCCCAGCCATGTGGTTTAGTGAGTCCACTAAATCTCTTTCTTTTGTAACTTGCCCAAACTTGGGTATGTCTTTATCAGCAGAATGAAAACGGACTAATATACTGAACAGTTTTAAAGTTGGCAATTTAAGTTTTTTTCTAAAATAAATTGCCTATTTTTGTTCAATGTTTATTTTTTTCATTGTGGTGCTTTGCTTTTCTCATATTGTCTTTAAAGAACTATTAAGGCATTAAACTTGGGACTTTTTTCTTTTGTCATTTGCCTTTTAAGTGATGATTTGGGGGCCAAATGAGGTCTATATTTGTGGTGAAATACATTTACTTTTCTATAATTTTTCTCTCTTTTACTGACACATGAGATACTTATCTATGTTCCTTCTTTATTTTTTCTTTTTAGTTTTTGAATTATATTCATAATCCAGCTGGAATTTATTTTAATGTATAGTATAAAGTATGCATATAATTATTTTTTACACAAATATTTGAGCAGATATGCCAGCATCATTTATTGAGTACTCTATTATTTTCTTGCTAACTAGACATAAATCCTTCATATGTAATCATCTATAAATATTTGAATCTGTTTCTGCTCTTTCTATTCTTTCCATTGTTCTATTCCTCTTCCAATTATCTATTCTCTTTATTCTTAATTCAGTGCAAAACTCAATTATAATGTCTTTGCAATTGAAAATTTAAATAAAATATACAAATATAACCTTATCTGATTTTGCAAAATCCATTACTTTTTATCTTTTTGAAAATTGATTGCTTGTTTCTGCCTGGTGACTTTAAATTTGAAAATTAATATGTTTTAAAGTTCTACATAAACATTCTGGTAGGATGTGTATTACCCTTATGAAATAATTTAGGATTATTAAGGCTCCCATGCTATGGCTTCTGTGATAGGTAGTGCATTGAGTGTGGGCAACAACTGTGACTACTCTGGGATTATCACTTCCATGATTAGGTCACTGATTGGTTGATTTTTGAATTAATCAAAAGTGAGACTTTCCGTGGGCTGTACATAACCAGGGGAGCCCTTAAAAGGTCCTCAGCTCTTACTGCAAGAGAAATTTGAAGTGTAATGGGAATTTCATACAAGTGAGATTCTCCATTGATGACTTGGAAGATGGCAAGGGGCCATGCAAGCAAGAACCAGGGAGAGACTGGCTGGAGCTGAGAGCAATCCCTAACTAACAGTCAGCAAGGAACTGAATTCTGCCATCAACCCAAATGATCTTGGAAGGGGACCAGATCTGAGATCCAGATGAGAGCACATCCTTGTAACACCTCAATTTTGATTTTGGTCTTGGGAGATCCTGAGCTAAGAACCCAATCATGTCATGCCTGGACTTCTGACTCAGAACTATGAGTTAGTAAATGGGTGTTGTTTTAAGCTATTAAATCTATGGTAATTTGTTACACAGAGGTAGAAATGTAATACAGTTCTCATTTATTAAATTCTCCACTTTTGTAAACTTCAGTAAAGTTTTATAGTATGGATCCAGTATCTTTATTGGTAAATATATTCCTGAGTGTATTGGTCGGGGCTCTTACTTACAAATAATCCTTTAGCTAGTGCCAGCAGAAAGAAGGCTTTTTTTTTTTTTTTTTTTTAAAAGGCTGAGTACTTCATAGAAACTCTGGGAAAGTTGGAGAACCAGGCTTAGATGCCCCATAGCCAAAAACAAGACAGCCGGGGGAAACTGCCTAAGCACAATATGGGACTATTCTAGCAAAAGCTAGCTGCTGATGTGTCACTGCTCAGCACCTCTGACACATTCTGGATGCCTGAAACCTGCCACAGATGCCCTGGAGGAATAAAATTCCTCAGCCATGAAACTTGCCAGAAGATCTGGCTTTCCTGCCTGCAGCTGCTTCATTTTTTCCCTAAGTTTCATGCAGGTCCTACTGCTTGTTGGAAACCAGGCTATATATCAAACTTTACCTTGAACAGAGGCTGGAACATGTAGTTTAATGCTATCAGCCTGTCGTGTAGAAGAAAGAAAACTAGAAGAGGGTAAAAGAGGTGCAGAATGAGCCAGCTTACAACATCTGCCATTCTGTGCATTTTGTATTTTGTTGTTATTGTGAAAATGATCATTTACTCTTAAATTTTAAAGGTGGTTGTTATAATATATGACTGCTATTACTTTTTGTAAAATTATCTTGTGCTATTGCACCTTGCTAAATATTTTAACAGTTCTTGTAAATTTTCAATTTGTTCTTTTGTGATTTCAAATCATGACAGTGGCAAATAGTGCTACTTTTTTAAAAATTCCAATATTCAGTCAGATATTGCTTTGCATGTCTTTAGTATGTATGAATTTCAGATATCATGGTTTAAATTAGACCAGTCCCTGAACAACACAGTTCAAATTTTAGTTACTATGTATTATAACTGTAATTGCATAAAGTATGAACTTTATTGCTAGCTGTTAATTCCACAAATCACTACCTAATAACAGATACAGATCTTAATCCATGACCAATCACATCACTTCTTTCAAAGTCTGCAGTGACTTGTGCAGTAACTGTGCACCTTGTACTCAGTTTACACATAGACGGCAATGCATAGAGTTGTGCTGGCTGCTTGTCTCCTATTTGTAAATCCATGACATTTTACAGAATAAATAATTCTTGTGAAGAGGAATCAGCCAACAAAGATGAAAGTGCTGCAAAAACAAAAAAATGATAACACTGGAAGTAAAGTATAAATGGAGTTATAGAATAAATAACTGACCATGGGACTATAGACACTGTCACTGTTCCAATTATTCTAGTTAAGGAGCCAGAGCAATTTAGCTAACTTACTGATATAAATGAGGAAAGTGGTTGTATGAAAAAAATAATGTGTTCTAGTAGAAATGATACTGAGAAAAAAACTTCACATTAAAGGAACATTCAGAGATATTTCACAACACTGAAACTATAGTGAATGTTGGAAGATGATCCATATTTAGAAAGGAGCATAATTCACCAAAGCATAGTAAAGATGCTTGCTCCTTATAGTAAGTTATACCATGAAAGGAAGGCAAGCACTATTTAATTTACTCTTGATAAGTTTTTTTTTTTTTTTACAAAGAAATAAAACACTTTAGTTTTCAATGTTTTTAATGTTTTAAGTTATACTGTACCAAATAAATACTAGACTTTACTAATTTTTTCTTCCCATATAAATTTATTACCAGTAGTAAATGTGTGTTTAATGTCTTGACAAAAATTTTGAAAGGTAATAGAACAAAGGCCACTTTGTACATTTTTAGCTTCTCTGGTCATTTGTATTGTTCTGGATGGCAATGCAAGGCCAGCACTAACTATACCCTATATCTTTTCATATGAGCTGAAATCTTCACAACAAAAATAGGTAACATTGGTAAGAGAAGCCGTCACTTAAAGGATGAATTGGTTAGATATAGCATCTTGGGACACAATAATGTTTTCTAAAAAATTGGTGGCATCATTTTCTGCAGATATATGTTGGGAGGAGATGCTCAGAGCTGGTTTTATGTTCTTTTATGGACTTTTATTTTTAATTTTGTACTTATAAATGTTTTAGAGGAGTGTTTGTGAGCTTCAAGAGGATTACTGTACACTGGTCCCATAGCCTGTCCTTGCCTCCAAGTTTGATTGTTCAAATTAAAGGTGTTTTTGGTAGTGTGCTGCTAGAATCTTTTCTTACTCCCTAAAAAATATATATGCTACCTTAGGAAGGACTGTGAGTTGCCCTAAGCTTACATTGCATTGATTCTTGTATAACAACAAAGATTTAAATATATTTCCAATAAAAACACACACACATGCATATGATATTATAACAATTTAAACACTGAAAAAAGTCAACCAAAATGAAACAATTTCTCACATTTTTGCACACACACATGCAAGCACGTGTGTGTGTATGTTTGTGTCTCTTGCTATTTTAGTAAGCTTCTTAGAAGAAATCAGGGTTAAATCACTATGATCAAATTACCATTTTCCCCAGAAACTTACAACTCTTTTTCTTAAAATTATTCTTTGCTATGCAGAAATGTTTAACCTTTGAAGCACACATTAGAGGAGTCCATTGTTCATAACATTTTAAATTCAATATTTTCATGTGTGGTTTCACCATAGGAAGAAGGGATTGGAATTAGAAAGTTCAGCATCTGATAATATATTTAAAAGGCTGAATAATCTTTATGATTTCCCAGGTCAAGGCCTTTTTTTTTTTTGGTTTAGACATTATCATGTATTGAAGAAAACAGAATAAAAGAGAGAAGCAAAAGTGTGAGAAATTATGTTTCATTTGGTTGACTTTTTTCAGTATTTAAATTGTTATCATAAGTTAACCCCATATGTAGAGCATCTAAACATGATAAGAAATGGTTCATTAGAGCAATAATGGCTATTGAAAAATTAATGGTGTTGACGTTGAATGAAAAAATTCCCCTCCCAGCATGGATCACTGCATTCTTGCATTATTAAAACCAGCTAAACTAGCATGCAGATCCTTAAAGTGTCTGATAAACAGTGGGAATATGAATTGATTTGGACTTCTAACCTAGAGCAATGCTTTACATAATTTAGATCCTGTCAGAAGATACTCAGAGTTTTAGCAAATATTGATTTTTGGCCAAGATCCAAGTGAAGATCCACACTTCTTTACTTAAGTCTCCTTCTGCTTTGTTTCTCTCCAGGCTGAATGCAAATTTTCATTTTTATCTTTCCTCTGCTATTGTTTTGTTTATTTTAGTATTTTTTCTCCAAAAAAAGATGATTTGAATAAATTGTCTTCATGAAAATACAATGAAAACTACCCTGTGATTTGTTTCTTGAGAGAATGATTTTAATTTGTGATATGAAGATATTGGACGGCAAATGCAACCCAGATAATGTCCATGATTGCTACTGTAATTACATTCATCATGATAACAGAATGGGCTACTTTCTCTGTTTCTTTCTATAGCCATGCCACTTATCATAGATTTATAGACATTTCAGTTCTATGGAGACAGTGTATCAATGTATAAATTGTGTAATATGTAGTGTTCCAAGGTTTGAAATAATTTATAGTCCTTTGTTTTGTTTTAAAAGCATATTTTTCTAAGGAAATAAAATCTTACAGGTAAACTTAAGATGTATAAAAGGGAAAAGAATTTAGTCGTATGCTAATTATAAATAGATGTAGCTCCCTATCATGATCATTTTAAACTTTTAATTCTATAAATAAACTTTAGAAAAATAAGAGCATACAAAGTACAACAAACAAGCAAAAGAGTCTTAGTCTGTCCCTGATGCTATTTGAGAATGCCTTAGACTGGGTAATTTCTAAGTAACAGAGGTTTATTTCTCACAGTTTTGGATGCTGACAAGTCCAAGTCCAAGGGATTAAGGCACCAGCAGATTTAGCATCTGGTGACAACCCAGTCTCTGCTTCTTGCATAGTGCTTTGTTGCTGTGTCCTCCTCTGGCAGAAGGGATTAACAGCTCTCCAGCACCTCTTTTTTAAGGTCACTAATTGCATTCACGAGAGCTCTACCCTTGTCACCTAATCACCTCCTAGAGGCTGCACCTCAGCACCATCACACTGGTGATCAAGTTTTAAGATATGAAATTTACAGGGACACATTCAGAACATAGCAGCTACACCTCATTCCTACACCCCTGTAAAAAGAGCTAGATCTTTTCGCCTTTTTTGAAATCTGCTCTACCAGATAAAGATATCCCCATTTCTTCACAAAAATGGGATAATATTCAATTTTCTCTGTGGTAACTGATTTTTTTCATTTCACAATATAACAGAGACATCTATCTGCAATGGTATATTTACTTCTACTATATTTTAATGATTTCATAGTGATCCAGTGAATAGCCGTATTTTCATTTACATATGAAATCTGATTTTGACATTTATATGGTTTTTCAATTTTTGATTGCAACAAACTCAACTGTAAATTTTATACCTAAAATGTTTTTATAGATTAGTATAAATTTCTAAAAGTAAATTTCATGGTTAAATGGTATAGAAAATTGCCAAAGCATAATCTGGATGGGCCATACCAATTTGCATTTTCACCAGTGGAAATAAGAATGTAAACTTTTCCAAATATTTGCCACAGAATTGTGTAATTTTATTTTAATATTTGGTAACTTGTTAGAGAGAGAAAATAATATGCTGTTTTAATTTGCACTTTTTTCCTTATTTGCAAAAATTTGCTTTATGTGGACTTGCTTTTGTTTTGTTTTGCAAATGGTCTGTTTTTGACCTTTTTGCATTTTTCTACCAGAAAAAAAAAAAAAACAGATTAGTAAAAGGAGACTTAAAAAATCAGGTAGATTGAAAACGTGCAGTGTTACTCAAGTTACTGAATACAATAGTTACAGCCACACAGTTACTAGGCAATGGGGATGGTTGTAAACCAAAAATTTATTAATGAGTCACCATGTCTTTCATGTGGAAAGGCTATAAGAAACTCATTTCCAGACATCAAAAGGCTTAGAAAATAGAATACAGATAAATCATTTGAAAAAAAGTTTGTCAAAAATTTATTTTCACTGAAAGATGGAGGAAATTGCACAAGTCCTGATCCATAGTGCCTGGTATGTTTAAGACACTGAACGCTTTACATCTATTAACTCTATAGCAGTTACAGCCTTCTGGGAGGACTAATAATTTTTACGAAATAGGTATTTACCCTAGGGAATCAGTCAATGTGTATATGCAGAAATGTAACAATAAGGATTATCATACTGTGTTTTATTTAATTCAAAAAATAAACAAACTAAATATACAACAATAGGGGTCTTGGTACTATACAATGGGATAGGCTACTATGCAGCCATTAAAAATTATGTTAAAACATTTTTAATGGGCTGGGCACTGTGGCTCATGCCTGTAATCCCAGCACTTTGGGAGGCCAAGGGAGGCAGATCATGAAGTCAGGTCTTTTTTTGCTCTCCATATGGCCAATATGGTGACACCCTGTCTCTATTAAAAATACAAAAATTAACTGGGTGTGGTGGCGCAGGCCTATAGTTCCGGCTACTCAGGAGGCTGAGGCAGAAGAATTGCTTGAACCCAGGAGTCAGAGGTTGCAGTGAGCCAAGATCGCGCCACTTCACTCCAGCCTGGGCCACAGAGCAAGGCTCCGTCTCAAAACAAAACAACAAAATAATAATAATAATGTCACCTGCCAGGCACTGAGCTAGTTGTTTTACATTCATTACATTCTTTAGATACAACTTTGTGAGGTATGCACATTTATTAGCCCTCTTATACAGATAGAGAAATTGAGTCTTAGTGAAATTAATTTTTCTAAGACTGTAGAGCTACGGTTCAAACTGAGGTCTGGGTTTGGTGTCCTCACTCTTGTCCGTATGCAGAATGACCCACTCAAGATAAACAGATACATAAATAACTAACTGGATGAGTTATGTGAAACTTTTTAGTATCATTGGTGTTGAGGGTGTTTTTTTTTTTTTTTTAATTGTACTTTGGGCTCTGGGGTGCGTGTGCACATCCTGCATCCTGCAGGATTGTTGCATAGGTACATACATGCCATGGTGGTTTGCTGTCACCATTCCCCACCTGGCCTACATCAGGCATTTCTCCCAGTGTTATGCCTCCCCATCCTCCCTGCCCACCCCGTTCCTCCCCTCCCCTTCCTTCCATCCCCCAACCTAGCCCTGTGAGTGTTGTTCCCTTCCCAGTACCCAAGTATTTTCATTGTTCATCACCTGCCTATAAGTGAAAACATGCAGTGTTTGGTTGTCCTTGTGTCAGTTTGCTGAGAATGATGGTTTCCAGGTTCATCCATGTCTCTACAAAGGACATGAACTCATCATTTTTTATGGCTGCATAGTATTCCATGGTGTAGATGTGTCACATTTTCTTTGTCCAGTCTATCCTTGATGGGCATTTGGGTTGGTTCCAGGTCTTTGCTATCATAAAGAGCACCACAATGAACATACATGTGTATGTGTCTTTATAATAGAATGATTTATAATCCTTTGGGTATATACCCAGTAATGAGATTGCTGGGTCAAATGGAGTTTCTATTTCTAGATCCTTCAGGAATCACCACATTGTCTTCCATAATGGTTGAACTAATTTATACTCACACCAACAGTGTAAAAGTATTCCTTTTTCTCAACATCCTCTCCAGCATCTGTTGTCTCCAGCTTTTTTAATGATCTCCATCCTAACTAATGTGAGATGGTATCTCAGTGTGGTTTTGATTTGCATTTCTCTAACGACCAATGATGATGAGCATTTTTTCATATGTTTGTTGGCTGCATATATGTCTTCTTTTGAAAAGTGTCTATTCATATCCTTTACCCACTTTTGAATGGATTTTTTTTTTTCTTGTAAATCTGCTTTAATTCTTTGTAGATTCTGGATATTAGCCCTTTGTCAGATGGGTAGATTGCAAAATTTTTTTCCCATTCTGTTGGTTGCCAGTTCACTCTAATGATTGTTTCTTTTGCATGCAGAAGCTTTTAAGTTTAATTATAAGCTATTTGTCTATTTTGGCTTTTGTTGCCATTACTTTTCGTGTTTTAGTCATGAAGTCCTTGCCTGTGCTTATGTCCTGAATTGTGTTGTCTAGGTTATCTTCTAGGGTTTTTATAGTGTTAGTTCTTATGTTTAAATCTTTAATCCATCTGGAGTTAATTTTTGTATAAAGTGTAAGGAAGGGGTCCAGTTTCAGCTTCCTGCATATGGCTAGCTAGTCTTCCCAACACCATTGCTTGTTTTTGTCTGGCTTGTCAAAGATCAGATGGTTGTAGATGTGTGGCGTTGCTTCTGAGGCCTCTGTTCTGCTCCATTGGTCTATATCTCTGTTTTGGTACCAGTACCATGCTGTTTTGATTACTGTAGCCTTGTAGTGTAGTTTGAAGTCAGGTAGTATGATGCCTCCAGCTTTGTTCTTTTTGCTTAGGATTGTTTTGGCTATGCGGCTCTCTTTTGGTTCCATATGAAGTTTAAAGTGTTTTTTTTTCCAGTTCTGTGAAGAAGGTCAATGGTAGCTTGATGGGGATAGCATTGAATCTATAAATTACTTTGGGCAGTATGGCCATTTTCACGATATTGGTTCTTCCTAAATATGAGCATGGAATGTTTTCCGTCTGTTTGTGTCCTCTCTTATTTCCTTTATCAGTGGTTTGTAGTTCTCCTTGAAGAACTCTTTTACATCCTTTGTTAGTTGTATTCCTAGCTATTTTATTCTCTTTGTAGCAATTGTAAATGGGAGTTTGCTCATGATATGGCTGTTTGTTTGCTGTTGGTGTATAGGAATGCTTGTGATTTCTGCACACTGATTTTGTATCATGAAATTTTCCCAAAGTTGCTTATCAGCTTAAAGAGGTTTTGGGCTGAGATGATGGAGTCTTCTAAATATACAATCATGTTGTCTGCAAATAGGGACAATTTGACTTCTTCTTTTCCTAATTGAATGCCCTTTATTTCTTTTTCTTGCCTAATTGCTCTGCCTAGAACTTCCAATACTATATTGAATAGGAGTGGTGAGAGAGAGCATCCTTGTCTAGTGCATTTTTAAAGGGAATGCTTCTAGTTTTTGCCCGTTCAGTATGATATTGGCTGTGGATTTGTCGTAAATAGCTTTTATTATTTTGAGATATGTTCCATCAACACCTAGTTTATTGAGAGCTTTTAGCATAAAGGGCTGTTGAATTTTGTCGAAGGCCTTCTCTGCATCAATTGAGATAATAATTTGTTTTTTGTCTTTGGTTCTGTTTATGTGGTGGATTCCATTTATAGATTTGCATATGTTGAACCAGCCTTGCATCCCCAGGAGGAAGCCTACTTGATCATGGTGAATAGGCTTTTTGATGTGCTGTTGGATTCGGTTTGCCAGTATTTAATTGAAGATTTTTGTATCAATGTTCATCATGGATATTGGCCTACTGTTTTATTTTTTAGTTGTATCTCTGCTGGATTTTGATATCAGGATGATGTTGGTCTCATAGAAAAGTTAGGGAGGATTCCCTCTTTTTGTATTGTTTGGAATAGTTTCACAAGGAGTGATACCAGCTCCTCTTTGTACATCTGGTGTGAACCTGTCTCAACCTGGACTTTTTTTGGTTGTTAAGCTATTAATTGCTGCTGCAACTTCAGCCCTTGTTATTGGTCTATTCAGTGTTTCAACTTCTTCCTGGCTTAGTCTTGGGAGTGTGCAAGTGTCCAGGAATTTATCCATTTCTTCCAGATTTACTGGTTTGTGTGCATAGAGCTATTTGTAGTAATCTCTGATGGTATTTTGTATTTCTGTGAAATCAGTGGTGATATCCCCTTTATCATTTTTTATTGCATCTATTTGATTCTTCTCTCTTTTCTTCTTTATTAGTCTAGGTAGCGGTCTGTCTATTTTGTTAATCTTTTCAAAAAACCAGCTCCTAGATTTATTGATTTTTTGAAGAGATTTTTGTGTCTCTATCTCCTTCAGTTTTGCTCTGATCTTAGTTATTTCTTGTCTTCTGCTTGCTTTTGAGTTTTTTTGATCTTGCTCCTCTAGCTCTTTCAATTTTGGTGATAGGGTGTCGATTTTAGATCTTTTATTGTTTCTCATGTCGGCATTTATTGCTATAAATTTCCTTCTAGACACTGCTTTAAATGTGTCCCATAGGTTCTGGTATGTTGTGTCTTCATTCTTGTTGGTTTCAAAGTACATTTTTATTTCTGACTTCATTTCTTTTTTTATCCATTCATCATTCAGGAGCAAGTTGTTCAGTTTCCATGTGATTGTGCGGTTTTGAGTGCTTTTCTTAATCCTAAGTTCTAATTTGATTGTGCCGTGGTCTGAGAGATTGTTTGTTATGATTTCTGTTCTTTTGCATTTGCCGAGGAGTGATTTACTTCGAATTATGTGATCAATTTTAGAGTAAGTTCAATGTGCTGCTGAGAAGAATGTGTATTCTGTGGATTTGGGGTGGAGTGTTCTGTAAATGTGTATTAGGTCCACTTGGTCCAGATCTGCATTCAAGTCCTGGATATCCTTGTTGACTTTGTGTCTCGTTGATCTGTCCAATATTGTCAGTGGAGTATTAAAGTCTCCCACTATTATTGTGTGGGAGTCTTAGTCTCTTTGTAGGTTGTTAAGAACTTGCTTTATATATCTGGGTGCTCCTGCATTGGGTGCATATATATTTAGGATAGTTAGCTCTTCTTGTTGCATTGATCCTTTTACCATTATGTAATGTCCTTTTGTCTTTTTTGATCTTTGTTGGTTTAAAGTCCATTTTATCAGAGACTAGGATTGCTACCCCTGCTTTTTTTGCTCTCCATTTGCTTGCTAAATCTTCTTCCATCCTTTTATTTTAAGTCTATGTGAGACTTTGCATGTGAGATGGGTCTCCTGAATACAGCACACTGATGAGTCTTGACTTTTTATCCAGTTTGCCAGTCTGTGTCTTTTGATTAAAGCATTTAGGCCGTTTACATTCAACATTAATATTGTTATGTTTGAATTTGATCTTGCCATTTTGTTACTGGCTGGTTGTTTTGCCCATTAGTTGATGTGGTTTCTTAATTGCATTGTTGTTCTTTACCATTTGGTATGTTTTTGCAGTGGCTGGCACTGGTTGTTTCTTTCTATGTTTAGTACTTCCTTCAGTAGCTCTTGTAAGGCAGGTCTTATAGTGACGAAATCTCTCTGCAATTGCTTGTCTGTAAAGGATTTTATTTATCCTTTACTTATGAAGCTTAATTTGGCTGGATATGAAATTCTAGGTTGAAAGTTCTTTTCTTTAAGGATGTTGAATATTGGCCCCCACTCCCATCTAGCTTGTAGGGTTTCTGCCGAGAGATCCACTATGAGTCTCATGGTCTTTTCTTTGTGGGTGACTCGACCTTTCTCTCTGGCTGCCCTTAGGACTTTTTCCTTCATTTCAACCCTGGTGAATCTGACAATTATGTGCCTTGGAGTTGCTCTTCTTGAGGAATATCTTTGTGGTGTTCTCTGTATTTCCTGGATTTGAGTGTTGGCCTGCCTTGTTAGGTTGGGAAAGTTCTCTTGGATAATATCCTGAAGAGTGTACTTGAATTCATTCTCCCTGTCACATTCAGGTATACCAATCAAGCATAGATTAGGTCTTTACACATAATCCCATAGTTCTTGGAGGCTTTGTTCATTTTTTTTTTCCACTCTTTTTTCTCTAATATTGCCTTCTCATTTTATTTTATTGATTTGATCTTCTATCTCTGATATCCTTTCTTCTGCTTGATCAATTTGGCTGTTGAAACTTGTGTATGCCACGCAAAGTTCTCATGCTGTGTTTTTCAGCTCCAAGTCGTTTATGTTCTTCTCTAAGCTGCTTATTCTAGTTAGCATTTCATCTAACCTTTTTTCAAGGTTCTTAGTTTCTTTGCATTGGGTTAGAACATGGTCTTTTAACTCAGAGAAGTTTGTTATTACCCACCTTCTGAAGCCTGCTTCTGTCAGTTTGTCAAACTCATTCTCTGTCTTGTTTTGTTCCCTTGATGGTGAGGAGTTGTGATCCCTGGGAAGAGAAGAGGTATTCTGGTCTTTGATGGTTTCATCCTTTTTGTGCTGGTTTCTTCCCATCTTTGTGGATTTATCTCCCTTTGATCTTTGAAGTTGGTGATTTCGGGAGGAATCTCTGAGTGGACGTCCTTTCTGTTGAGGTTGGAGCTATATTTTTTGGCCTGTTGAGGCACTACTGGGCTGTCTTGGATTCAGTCAGGTTGCTGGGTGGGTGGTCTTTCCCTGACGTTTGTTTGCAGGTGAGATTATCCCCACCTTCCCAATGGCGTCTCTCCTTCCCTGAGCTTGATCTTCCCAGTTGGGGTCAGGCTGGTGTATTTGCTGCCAAGCTCTCTAGCATGCAGGCTTCAGTTTGAGTTTTGTGGGGTGCGGACTGCCAGGCCTTATGGCCTGTTTCCCTGCTTTCAACTCTGCCTTTTTCTATGTGACAGGTCGTCCTGCTGGCATTAATCCAAACATCCACCAACAACTTGCAGCACCTGGTGGGAGTCATCACTCAGATTTGTATCAACAACCTATGGCACCCCTCAGTCTGGCAGGGCTCTTGTGGACCGTGGGTTGCAGGAGGGATGAGGTAAGCACAGGATCAGAATCGGAGCACCGAGGGGGTGAAGTCCCTGACCCTCCGAGCCAGCTGCATGTTCCAGATGGGGACGTGCCCCGCCATTTCTTGGTTCGCCTTCCCTGGGTGGCTCTTGCCTTGCGACTCCTTCTCTGGGCTATTTTCAGTGCCCTACCATTCCCACTGAAATGAACCTGGCACCTTGCTTGGAATCATGAAGTCCTCTATCCCTCTGCATCTCATCTGCTTGGAGCTGCATTCTGGTGTTGCCTCCCCTTGGTCATCTTGGTGTGACCCCTGAGGTTGCTTTTTTTTTTCCCATTTCTGTGTTTTCTAAAATTAATACTTTTAGGAAAAATTATTAGTCAGAAATGAAGTAAATTTAAAAGATAGTTAAAAAGAGAAAGGTTTTTGGAACTAAAGGTGTAAAAGTTCAGTAGAAGAAATTCTGGGCACAGTTGAAATAGACAATATAACTTCTCATAGAAGAAGACTTGGGAGGAGAAACAGCCTCACTCTCTTTTGCTTTTTCTACAAGTCTAGAACCTTTGGAGCCAAGATCAAGTAACCTGGGAAAAATGTGAACCTTTGACTTTTAATTTTTAAAGTTATACTCAAGAGGGCTGTCAGGTTTCCAGAAGCTACAGTGGTATATCAGGCTGAGTTTAGTTAGAAAAACAGAAGCAAGCCTCTGCAGGCACTTCAAAGAGAGAGAATTTAATATACATAACTATACCTATGGATTGGATTACCAGGATGTACAAAAGAGGGGAGAAAGGAACTGGAAGAGAAAACACAAATCAATGATGATGCTCAGAGATTAGAAGCAGCTACTGTTACTGGCTAGAGTCCATGTATCCACACATCCTGCTTCCCTGTTAGAGACTCTATAGGCATTGATTTCAGATTTGCTGAAGGTTTCCAGAAATCTTGATTTTCTCAACCAGGGATGTCACCTCCACCAATGCTGTCATCATTGTTTGCTGTAGATGCTGCTCTTGCTGCCAAAGGTGCTGCCAACAAATGAAGATGAAAAGAGTCACTTTTTTCCCTCTCTCTTATCTCATGTTGCCTCCAAGTGGTAGAATTGAATTGAAGTTCAGTTTGTAAGTCAGATAGAGAAATAAAGTTTGCCATTTCCAGGCTTCCTACATACCTAGCAGAGCAAAGAAGTATGAGGATAGGGGTTGAGAGCAAAGGCACAAATGACCGACATTGTCCACCCTTTTGTCTGTGTTGCATCCTTTCTCATCATTCTACCCATAATTTATTTTCATACAACATTTTGCTTCTGTCTGATATAATGTATGTGTCTCCTTGATAAACACTGATGCTATTTCCTCATCTAATTCAATGAGCAATTCTTGCTGAATACATAATGACAAGCTGAACTATTAAGTTACCCATTACTAACCTTCTTTGGAAAACAAGGGTAGAGGGGAGAGGTGAAGTTGGTCAATATATACAAATATATCTACAAGGAAGAAAATCACTTATGGTTGCTGTAGACCTCATTTCTGTACCTTGTCACAAATTTGTATTGATACAAATTTCTTCTTCCTCTGTCATTTCATTTGTCTTTTTTTTTTTTTTTTTTTTTTTTAATTGCATTTTAGGTTTTGGGGTACATGTGAATAACATGCAAGGTTGTTGCACAGGTGCACACCTGGCAGTATGATTTGCTGCCTCCCTCCCCTTCACCTATATCTGGCATTTCTCCCCATGCTATCCCTCCCCAACTCCCCACCTCCCCACTATCCCCCCTCCCCCCCAACAGACCCCCGTGTATAGTGCTCCCCTCCCTGTGTCCATGTGTTCTCCTTGTTCAACACCCGCCTATAAGTGAGAACATGTGGTGTTTGATTTTGTGTTCTTGTGTCAGTTTGCTGAGAATGATGTTTTCCAGGTTCATCCATGTCCCTACGAAGGATGTGAACTCCTCCTTTTTAATGGCTGCATAATATTCCATGGTGTATATGTGCCACATTTTTCCTGTCCAGTCTATCATCGATGGGCATTTGGGCTGGTTCCAGGTCTTTGCTATTGTAAACTGTGCTGCAATGAACATTCGTGTGCATGTGTCCTTATAGTAGAACGATTTATAATCCTTTGGATATATGCCCAGTAATGGGATTGCTGGGTCAAATGGAATTTCTATTTCTAGGTCCTTGAGGAATCGCCACACTGTTTTCCACAGTGGTTGAACTAATTTACACTCCCACCAACAGTGTAAAAGTGTTCCTATTTCTCCACATCCTCTCCAGCATCTGTTGTCTCCAGATTTTTTAATGATCGCCATTCTAACTGGCGTGAGATGGTATCTCAATGTAGTTTTGATTTGCATTTCTCTAATGACCAGTGATGATGAGCATTCTTTCATATGTTTGTTGGCCTCATGTATGTCTTCTTTTGTAAAGTATCTGTTCATATCCTTCGCCCATTTTTGAATGGGCTTGTTTGTTTTTTTCTTGTAAATCTTTTTTAGTTCATTGTAAATTCTGGATATCAGCCCTTTGTCAGACGGGTAGGCTGCAAAAATTTTTTCCCATTCTGTTGGTTGCCGATTCACTCTATTGACTGTTTCTTTTGCCGTGCAAAAGCTGTGGAGTTTGATTAGGTCCCATTTGTCTATTTTGGCTTTTGTTGCCAATGCTTTTGGTGTTTTGGTCATAAAGTCCTTGCCTACGCCTATGTCCTGAATGGTTTTGCCTAGGTTTCCTTCTAGTGTTTTTATGGTGTTACGTCTTATGTTTAAGTCTTTAATCCATCTGGAGTCAATTTTAGTGTAAGGTGTCAGGAAGGGGTCCAGTTTCTGCTTTCTGCATATGGCTAGCCAGTTTTCCCAACACCACTTATTGAACATGGAATCCTTTCCCCATTGATTGTTTTTTTCAGGTTTGTCAAAGATCAGGTGGTTGTAGATATGTTGTGTCGCCTCCGACGTCTCTGTTCTGTTCCATTGGTCTATATCTCTGTTTTGGTACCAGTACCATGCTGTTTTGATTACTGTAGCCTTGTAGTATAGTTTGAAGTCCGGTAGTGTGATGCCTCCTGCTTTGTTCTTTTTGCTTAGAATTGACTTGGCTATGCGGGCTCTCTTTTGGTTCCATATGAAGTTTAAGGTGGTTTTTTCCAGTTCTGTGAAGAAGGTCATTGGTAGCTTGATGGGGATAGCGTTGAATCTGTAAATTACTTTGGGCAGTATGGCCATTTTCACGATATTAATTCTTCCTAACCATGAACATGGAATGTTTCTCCATCTGTTTGTGTCCTCTCTTATTTCGTTGAGCAGTGATTTGTAGTTCTCCTTGAAGAGGTCCTTTACGTTCCTTGTTAGTTGTATTCCTAGGTATTTTATTCTCTTTGTAGCAATTGTGAATGGCAGTTCGTTCTTGATTTGGCTCTCTTTAAGTCTATTATTGGTGTATAGGAATGCTTGTGATTTTTGCACATTGATTTTGTATCCTGAGACTTTGCTGAAGTTGCTTATCAGTTTCAGGAGATTTTGGGCTGAGGTGATAGGGTCTTCTAGATATACAATCATGTCGTCTGCAAATAGAGACAATTTGACTTCCTCCTTTCCTAATCGAATACCCTTTATTTCTTTTTCTTGCCTGATTGCTCTGGCTAGAACTTCCAGTACTATATTGAATAGGAGTGGTGAGAGAGGGCATCCTTGTCTAGTGCCAGATTTCAAAGGGAATGCTTCCAGTTTTTGCCCATTCAGTATGATATTGGCTGTCGGTTTGTCATAAATAGCTTTTATTATTTTGAGATACGTTCCATCGATACCTAGTTTATTGAGGGTTTTTAGCATAAAGGGCTGTTGAATTTTGTCGAAGGCCTTCTCTGCATCAATTGAGATAATCATGTGGTTTTTGTCTTTGGTTCTGTTTATGTGGTGAATTACATTTATAGACTTGCGTATATTGAACCAGCCTTGCATCCCCGGGATGAATCCTACTTGATCATGGTGGATAAGCTTTTTGATGTGCTGTTGTAATTGGCTTGCCAGTATTTTATTGAAGATTTTTGCATCTATGTTCATCATGGATATTGGCCTGTAGTTTTCTTTTCTTGTTGAGTCTCTGCCGGGTTTTGGTATTAGGATGATGTTGGTCTCATAAAATGATTTGGGAAGGATTCCCTCTTTTTGGATTATTTGGAATAGTTTCAGTAGGAATGGTACCAGTTCCTCTTTGTATGTCTGGTAGAATTCGGCTGTGAGACCATCTGGGCCTGGGCTTTTTTTGGGTGGTAGGCTCTTAATTGCTGCCTCGACTTCAGACCTTGTTATTGGTCTATTCAGGGTTTCGACTTCTTCCTGGTTTAGGCATGGCAGGAGACTACTGTCCAGGAATTTATCCATTTCTTCCAGGTTTTCTAATTTATGTGCATAGAGTTGTTTGTAATAATCTCTGATGATGGTTTGAATTTCTGTGGCATCTGTGGTGATATCCCCTTTATCATTTTTTATTGCATCTATTTGGTTATTCTCTCTTTTCTTTTTTATTAGTTTGGCTAGTGGTCTGTCTATTTTGTTGATCTTTTCAAAAAACCAGCTCCTGGATTTATTGATTTTTTGTAGGGTTTTTCGTGTCTCTATCTCCTTCATTTCTGCTTTGATCTTAGTTATTTCTTGTCTTCTGCTAGGTTTTGAGTTTTTTTGGTCTTGCTCCTCTAGCTCTTTCAATTTTGATGATAGGGTGTCAATTTTAGTTCTCTCCTTTCTTCTCATGTGGGCACTTATTGCTATATATTTTCCTCTAGAGACTGCTTTAAATGTGTCCCAGAGATTCTGGTATGTGGTGTCTTCATTCTCGTTGGTTTCGAAGAACATCTTTATTTCTGCCTTCATTTCAGTGTTTATCCAGTCAACATTCAGGAGAAAGTTGTTCAATTTCCATGAGGATGTGCGGTTCTGGGTGGGCTTCTGAATTCTGAGTTCTAACTTGATTGCACTGTGGTCTGAGAGACTGTTTGTTATGGTTTCTGTTCTTTTGCATTTGCTGAGGAGTGATTTACTTCCAATTATGTGGTCAATTTTAGAGTAGGTGTGATGTGGTGCTGAGAAGAATGTATATTCTCTGGATTTGGGCTGGAGAGTTCTGTAAATATCTATTAGGTTTGCTTGTTCCAGGTCTGAGTTCAAGTCCTGGATATCCTTATTAATTTTCTGTCTCGTTGATCTGTCTAATATTGACAATGGTGTGTTGAAGTCTCCCAGTATTAATGTGTGGGAGTCTATGTCTCTTTGTAAGTCTTTAAGAACTTGCCTTATGTATCTGGGTGCTCCTGTATTAGGTGCATATATATTTAGGATCGTTAACTCTTCTTGTTGTATTGATCCTTTTACCATTATGTAATGTCCTTCTTTGTCTCTTTTGATCTTTGTTGCTTTAAAGTCTATTTTATCAGAGATGAGAATTGCAACTCCTGCTTTTTTTTGCTCTCCATTTGCTTGGTAAATCTTCCTCCATCCCTTTATTTTGAGCCTTTGTGTATCCTTGCATGTGAGGTGGGTTTCCTGGATACAGCACACTGATGGGTTTTGGCTTTTTATCCAATTTGCCAGTCTGTGTCTTTTGATTGGGGCATTTAGTCCATTTACATTTAGGGTTAATATTGTTATGTGTGAGTTTGGTCCTGTCATTTTGATGCTAGCTGGCTGTTTTGCCCATTGGTTGATGGAGATTCTTCATTGTGTTGCTGCTCTTTACCATTTCGTGCGTTTTTGGAGTGGCTGGTGCTGGTTGTTTTTTTCTATGTGTAGTGTCTCCTTCAGGAGCTCTTGTAAAGCTGGTCTGGTGGTGATGAAATCTGTGAGTACTTGCTTGTTCACAAAGGATTTTATTTTTCCTTCACTTATGAAGCTTAGTTTGGCTGGATATGAAATTCTGGGTTGAAAGTTCTTTTCTTTAAGGGTGTTGAATATCGGCCCCCACTCTCTTCTGGCCTGTAGGGTTTCTGCTGAGAGATCTGCTGTGAGTCTGATGGGTTTCCCTTTGTGGGTAACCCGACCTTTCTCTCTGGCTGCCCTTAGTATTTTCTCCTTCATTTCAACCCTGGTGAATCTGATGATTATGTGCCTTGGGGTTGCTCTTCTAGAGGAATATCTTTGTGGTGTTCTCTGTATTTCCTGGACTTGAATCTTGGCCTGCCTTGCTAGGTTGGGGAAGTTTTCCTGGATAATATCCTGAAGAGTATTTTCCAGCTTGGATGCATTCTCTTCGTCACATTCAGGTACACCTATCAAACGTAGATTAGGTCTTTTCACGTAGTCCCATATTTCTTGTTGACTCTGTTCATTCCTTTTTACCTTGTTTTCTCTAATCTTCTCTTCTCGTTTTATTTCATTGAGTTGATCTTCAACTTCTGATATCCTTTCTTCTGCTTGGTCAATTCTGCTGTTGAAACTTGTACATGCTTCGCGAAGTTCTCGTGTTGTGTTTTTCAGCTCCATCAATTCATTCATATTCCTCTCTAAGTTGTCCATTCTCGTTAGCATTTCATCAAGTCTTTTTTCAAGGTTCTTAGTTTCTTTGCATTGGGTTAGAACATGTTCTTTTAGCTCACAGAAGTTTCTTATTATCCATTTTCTGAAAGCTGATTCTGTCATTTCATCACACTCATTCTCCGTCCAGTCTTGTTCCCGTGCTGGTGAGGAGTTATGCTGCCTTGTAGGGGGAGAGGTGTTCTGGTTTTGGGTGTTTTCATCCTTTTTGCGCTGGTTTCTTCCCATCTTTGTGGATTTATCCGCCTATTGACTTTGTAGTTGCTGTCTTTCTGATTTTGGTAATTTTAAGTCTGCAGCAGCTGAACTCATAAACCCCCTTTTCTTCTCCCCAGGTGTTCTGGTCCAGGGGTTTAGCACTTTATGTTTTTCAGCTGTGTTGCTACCGTTTTCCCTGCCCACAAGGTGGCAGTCTAGTCACACTCAGCCTGCAGAGGCTTCGCTGAGCTGCTGTGGGCTCCGCCCAGCTTCCGTGTGAGCTTCCCTGCAGTCCTGTGGGTGTATTTAGAACTGCTTCCGCTATGCTGGCCCGCCCCTGTAGTGACGGAGTCTCTGTAGTGGCGGGTTGTCTTGGTTACGGAAAATTGCCCCGGGAACTGCAGGGTGTTTCCCGATGGAGGACGCCCCTCCCCCACAGAGCTGGACCGTCCCGGGTTCAGCTGTGTTTCCAGAGGGGCCCTCTTTGTCCTGTAATCTCTTGGCTTGCCTCCTTGCCACAGTTCCCCTTGCTGGCCCAGAGGGGACACAGTCTCGTTCACTTTGTTCAAGGAGCCGCTGCTCCCTGCCCCCCGTGCAGGCCGAGCGGCTGCTCCGGTCCAACCAGCGGCACTGGGAATGCGGGGAGCTTCTCTGCGCAATTAAAATCCGCTGCCCTGTGTGCCGCTGCGTCAGCCGAAGCAGCGGCTCTGAGATTCGTGGCACTCCCTTGCCCGGGGGTCTCCTGGCTTGGCTCCCTGCTTCAGCTCCCCTTTCTGGCTCAGAGGGAACTCTGTCTCTCTCGCTCTGCGCAAGAAGCCACTGCCCCCCGCTCCAGGGCATAGGCTGAGCGGCCACTCTGCTCAAACCAGCGGCGCTGGAGACCCGTGGGGCTTTTCCTCCTGTGAATCTCCTGGTCTGTGGGCAGTAAAAGTCCGTCTGGAAATGCGGCGTCCACTCACCCTCTGCGCCTTCTCTCGGAGCTGCAATCCCGACTTCCTCTTAAGTGGCCATCTTGGATTGATCTCTCATTTGTCATTTTTTATTTGCCCTTTTAGCCAGTTTCTCTTCTGGTAAAATTTCCAAACTTTCATTCTGAAATATTGAATCAGTATTAATTTTTCTTGCTATGCGTTGCTATTGTCTTCTTCCAAGCTTTATTACTGGAATGGAAATGATAAGAACAGTGTTAGGAAATTTCAGGGGCTCTAAACATAGTCCTACTTGTTCTTACTGTGGGATGACAACACAATTTCCATTTGATAATTAGCTGTCCTTTTTGTCATTTGATTTTGTGACATGAGAAGTTTGAAATATCTGCTGGTAGTCTCAACTTTCTGTTTGATTTAACCAGTGTTGTGTCCTTTAGTGGAACCATTCCTCTCCTGAGAATGAAGGCCTGTGAAATAGCAGAACTTGGGATTAGAGGGGTTTGGAAAAATCCTGTGTGTGGATTGTTAGGTGGGTGTAATAGAGAAGCCCCTACCAATTCCACCACTCAGTTTCATGACTCCCATGACTCATTTTTTTCTGGTCATGGCAGAAATAGCATCAAACATTGGTTATCAGTTCAAAGCCTATGCCAAAGCTTGAAGGACAGCACCTCAACCTTGCAGGTTATATAACTGAGTCCTCAGTAGGCTACACTACTATTATTTCAGTCATACTACTTCTGGATGCAAGAACACCGTACTAAAAATAGTGGATTTTCTGCATGTGAGTTCACTGCTGCATTTTTCTGATATAAAATAAACCCCTTAGTGAGAAGCAATGTTGTGTCTCATACCATGATAGTTAATAAGGTACTGTATTAATTTCCTAGGGGTGGCTTTATGAAGTACCACACACAGGGTGACTTAAAGCAACAAAAATCTATTCATTCATAGTTCTAGAGGTTAGAAGTCTAAAATCAAGGTACTGTCAGGGCCATGAGTCTTCTGAAGGTACTAGGGAAGAAACCTTTCTTGCCTTTTCCTAAGTTATAAATAGCCACTGGAAAGGAGAGGGAGATGTCTAAAAGAAAGTTTATTCATTATGGTGAATAAATACATTTGTCAGTGCTGGGGTGTTCCAGAAGAGATGAAAGAAATTTGAATTTTCCCAGTGTTACTTGGAAATGTATCTGTTTTTAGCAACCACACTAGGTAATTGTCATATACAATAAAGTTTGAGTGAACTAAAATTTTAGGAACTTGAGCAATTGTTCAGTCAACTAATTATGACTCAAGAGAAGTAGGAAACTACAAGAAGATTTCCCACCCATATATGCGTTTGGTTTTGGCTTCATATATCTGGGTATGTGTGTAGATTGCATGATGCTTAGAAAAGGATATAGTATGAGCTTATTGTGTGTATTTATTACTTGAGCATGGTTATGCATATGCAAGTATGTGGACCATTTTCTGTTGAATTTTAAAAATACTGATAACAAAATGCTCCCTATGATTTTAGGAAATAGAATTATCAAGGGTTTCTGTGAAAACAAAGACAGAACTTCTTTAAAGACACCCCAAATGTATTTTTCATTTTTCTTGCTACTTTATTCTATGTATAAAGGAAAAATGTCCAGAATGAGGAACATAAATGGTTCATCATTAAAGAGAAAGTACATCTAATTATATCATCTTCTGGAGGTTTTCTTTTTAAAACTCATTTCAAAGTTGGGATAAAGAGAAATGATCAGTTGCTTTCTATTTTTATCAGAAGTTGGAAACTTTTTTTTGAGAATCTCAGGACAAAAAGAAATGTAAGCTCACTAGCATTATTTTATTTAAGGTTTGAAGAAGAAATGCAGAAAAATAGAGTTTGTACATGAGTGATTTTAATTGACTAACAGTGTTAAATACTGCACCAGAAAGGCCTAGGGACAATCTGCTAATAGCAAAAAGATAACACAAATCTAAAAATTACTGTCTTTTTATTCGACAAAGTAAAATAAAATTTTATAACACATTTTGATGTTCAATGTGACTGTATAGAAGAATGTTTTTTAAGTCTTAGAGGTCAAGCTTTCAGAAACCGAAAGTTCACGTAGTCTTTTCATCTTAACTAGAGTGGTAGTGTCACTCTTTTCTTTGGTCTATTTATTTAAATGTAAGTTTCCATTAAACACAAGATTTTAAGTGAGCAATTTGTGGAAGTGTTTTTGGGTTTAATTATCAGTTCACAGAGTTTCCACTAGTGGTAAATATTTATACCATTCTGAATGTGTTGAATTAAGGCTTACTGTTAAAGAGAGGGAAAAATTGAATTACCAAAAAATTACTCAGTTTGTTCCACCTGCAAAGTGCACTGATTTACTTAATCTTACTCTGTCAGTTTTAAAAGCATGATTATAATTGCAAATGCTAAAGTATCAGTTGTCCAAATGACGAGATTGTTGTTAAAGATGAAAGAAGGAAAAAAAAGATGACATTTAGAAAAAATAAATCTATTTATTGTTCTACCTCATTTTGCTTTTTTAAGAAGTACTGGGAAATATTATACAGATCAAAGGAAATAAAAAATACACAAACCTGCTGAAAATATCGGAGTCAAAATCTCAAAAAGAGAAAAAAAAAGAAAAGAAGGTTGTAAATTAAACAAATCAGAGAAAGAATTTAATGAAACCCCAATACCAGTTAAAAGGAGTAAGAGAAAGCAGATAACCCATCCAGATCTCTATTCAGTGGGAGCCACAAGAAAGTTTTGCTAAGGTCAACCTTACCAGTAAGACACAAGTTTATCTATTGGTTCTTAGGAAATGTATATAACTCTCTGCCATTTTGGGGGACTAGAGTTGGCTCCTTATGCAAAGTACTGGCACATACCACCTGTGTGATGCTAGGTAAGTCACTGAGAAGCATATCAAACATGTACTTGTACTGTTATCTCTGTTGGATTTCTCAGTCATGTTTCCACCATGCACCACAAAAAAAATCTTGCTTGTGATACCTACTTTGTTGGAGGGAAGGGTAACCACTACTGTGTGTCACATAGGTTCTTAGTCAAGTCAAGGGAATTTTGGAACTTTCTTTGATTTCAAAGATGAGACCAACTTCTGCTCTAGACCAGTTTAGAGTAGAAGATTAGAGTTTCAGTGAGAACTGGAAATATTAAAGGAAGGCAAGTCTATTCCATTTTGTTGCCAATTGAGACAAAATAGTCAAAATGATGACAAATGTAATGTGCATATAGAAGTTACTATGAGAATTAAATGACTTAGTGCATATAAAGACACTAGTTTTATGCTTAGAAAATAGTATGTACTTGCTATTATTGTTCAAGTATACAATTAGTTAAATGGATTTGTGTGGGGCAGAGAACCCAACCATACATAACAAAGAATTCTCAAAAGTAAAATTTTAGGGCTGGGCATGGTGGCTCATGCCTGTAATCCCAGCACTTTGGGAGGCTGAGGTGGGTAGATCACCTGAGGTCAGGAGTTTGAGACCAGCCTGACCAATATGGTGAAACCCTGTCTCTACTGAAAATACAAAAATTAGGCTGGGTGTGGTGGCTCACGTCTGTAATCCCAGCACTTTGGGAGGCTGAGACAAGCAGATCACTTGGGGTCAGGAGTTCAAGACCAGCCTGTACAACATGGTGAAACACCATTGCTATTAAAAGCATAAAAATTAGCCAGGTGTGGTGGCATGCACCTGCAATCCCAGCCACTCAGTTGGCTGAGGCAGGAGAATTGTTTGAACCCAGGAGGTGGAGGTTGCAGTGAGCCAAGATCGTGCCACTGTACTTCAGCCTGGGCAACAGAGTGAGACTCCATCTTAAAAAAATATATACAAAAATTAGCTGAATGTGGTGGCTCGAGCCTGTAGTCCCAGCTACTTGAGAGGCTGAGACAGGAGACTTGCTTGAACCTGGGAGGCGGAGGTTGCAGTGAGCCGAGATTGTGCCACGGCACTCCAGCCTGGGTGACAGAGTGAGACTTCATCTTAAAAAAAAAAATTAGCACATAACAAGATTATAACTGGGGCCACTGAATCAGCTTTGAGGTCTTACTATTTTTCAACATTGCTGAAAAAAGCCTTCAGGATAGCAATGGTGTTGTTTCTGAGAGACAGCAGCCTTTAGCAGAAAAAGCCCTGTCTTTGGTATCAGACAGATGTGAGTTAACATCTCAGTTCTGCCACTTACTAGCTGGGTGACCTTGTGATTCATCTTCAGTTTTTTAATCTATGAAATACAGCTTGTGATAAGCAGGAAACTGGCATGCTTTGTGTGATTCTAGGCACACATAAGGTGCTTAACATATGTGCATATCCTCAGGTTCTCATTCTCTTAATATGAGCTATCACTTAAGAGTATTTAGGTTTGTGCAGGAAAAAAAAATGCTTATCAACTTACATAGCAATGCAGATTAGTCTTACGCTAAAGAGATATTTCATATTCCAAGTATAATTTAGTTTATTTCATATCCTTGTTATCAATTTTCTTTTTGATCTTCCACTTAGCTAAGTGCATTATACTTTAGAATTCCTTCAAATCAGTCTTTGTTTAACAGCAATAGATTTTTAGCTTTGTCAAATATTCTTGGTTTTCAAAGTAGAATTCTCTTTCATAGATAATAAAATAATCAAATCTGAGATCCTTAAAATATTTTTCCCCAATTGGTTAAATAAAGTTGAAAACAAGGACTCCAGTTATTTTTTTTCATAAGGGAAGCAACATATGGTCTTCTGTGTTCTCAACTTCAGCAGTTCTGCTGTTGGGTAAACTTCACATAGTTCTATTTGCTTTTGAAAGGTTAATAACAGAGGTCTATCCAGAGGTTGACTCTCTCTCTACCCTTTTATCTTCTAGAGTGGTAGCACAAAAACTTTTTGATCATGTATCACAATGGTAAAATAAGAAAATTTGAGCTTTTACTTGTTTGGGTAAATCTATATATTTATATGTTCTGTACAGTCCATTAGCACATACCATGCTACATATTATGCACATTATAAGATGTATCCTAAAACAGAAATAAAGAAGATTTAGAGAAAGATGAACTAAATTGTATATTTAAAAAATATTTTGGTAAGGCATGATGGTTTCAGACTATTATAATAGTCTACTTTTTCATGGCATAATATATACATGGGGTGAGTTTTATCAGAAATGATTGAAGATACAAATTGGTATTTTGAATTGCCTCCTTAAGACTTTTGATTGATATGAGCTGACTTTTTGTCAAACCTGTTTATATTATCATTGTTTTGTGCAGTGGCATACTGATACAAAGTTTGTACTTAAAGAAGGAGTTAGTGTCAACTCTGCCATTTCCTGTTAGTCACTTCTACTTTCATGATTAGAATTTTGTTTGTAGTTTTGTTGCAGGAATCTTTTAGTGGCTTGCCTGTTAAAGTTAATTTCAATAGATAATACTCTTAAATCCTCTTAATTAGTCACACACAAAGTGCACCATGTCACCATGTATTAGAAATGAGCCAGTGAGGGATAACGCTCGATCAACCTCTCCCGTATGTGGAACCTCACTCTTGACTTAGGACACCTCACCCAGAGAAGGTAAATGCAGCCCTCTGATTCATAGACAAGCAGGGAATATCCTGGTCAGTCCATGTATCAAATACTTGTAAAGTGCAATTTCTTGTTTGTTCTAGGAGAAAAGTTGAAATAGAACTGCCAATATTTCATTTCACATTCCAACTGGTCACCTCTTCAGACCCTGCATTGAATTTGAGAGACACCCTTTCAAGAGCATGGGTCAGTAAATCTTTTCTGTGAAGGGGCAGATAATAAATATTTCCAGCTTTGTGAGCCAGATAGTCTTGTTGCAAGTCTTCAGCTCAGCCACTGTAATGCCAAAACATCTATAGACAATATAAAAGTAAATGAGTGTGGCCATGTTCCAATAAAATTTCATTTACTAAAACAGGCATTTGGTCAGATTCAAAATGGATATCATAGTTGTCAACTTGTTATCTAGAGAATACTGAGCCTGATCAAAACTAATAAAATAATTAATCCCATATTTACCAGAAAATGACTTGAGAAAAAGTATTTGAAGGGGGTGGCTAAGCTTAACTCAGCAGTCTCATTTACAAATCACATTGGACTGCACAACTTTCATGATGCTAATTGGTAAGTTGATGTAGCCTTCTCTTCATCTCTGATTCATTTGTTGTCTTTCTTAATCACACACACATATACATACATGCACATACTGACACCCACCCCCATATGGTAATAAGGTAGCTGCTGTGTGTTGAAAATTAATGAGAAGATATAAAGAGAGATTCAGATGTGCTCTGATTGATGCAGTTGTAACTTTTTGGCAGGAAGAATAAAGGGACTTTCCCAAATGGCAGGACATCTTCTTTGTTTCAGCAACCCTCGAAAACTAGCAAATCAAGAGAGCTTTAGCAAATCATGAGCAAATTATGTCAAGGAATGTGGACAAAATTGAATGTAGACAAATACCTCGAGTAACAAGTTACAATTAAAGAGAATTAGCAGAAGTGTTTTTTTTTTATTTTCACACAGAGAGGCAGGAGAGGATCTTTGCCCAATAGACTCCCTGCCTTTTGTGTTAATTTTCATGTTTTCACTTCCACTCTGTTTACATTTCCTTCCACCTTTTAGGTGGTTTTCCAACCCTCTTCCCCAATTGCTTAGGGTCTTTAAGACATCTAGAACCTTCAACAAAAGGACTCCACATTGGCCAGCTTTGCCCCCAAATTGCTCCTTCTCCTCTCTTTCCTCTTCCCATAAAATAGCAACAAGCATAGGTGATAATTATTTTCATTAGTGAGCCCTCATAACTATAGGACGATAGATGCAGGACTTAGCTAATAACAATATCCAGGGAAACTGCTGTAACAGAGTTTTTTTTTTTTTAATATATAAAGAAGAAGTTATTGGTTGTGTAGTTATCCCCATTTAGTTAACTTTCCAGTGTGGTTAGGCAAACATGATAAAGGGAACCAAATTACCTCATCATTTTCTTGGATTTTGGGCTTAACTGACAATTTTATATAAAACTCTTTACTAACACCAAGAGAGCTTGTTGATGTGGCATTTTAGTAGAATAGATTGTTTCATAGGAATACAATTTCCAGATAACTAGAGCTGACCCAGTTAAGGAAAGTGAAGAAAATCCACATTATTATGTAGGGCTTGTCAGGCATGGTGTTAGATTCTTAATAAGTTTTGATTTATTTAGTCCTTCAATAGATTTAAGAACTAAGTATTATTATGCTATTTTAAAATTTTACAAAGAAGAAACCAGAGTTTTGAGAGCTTATGTAACTTGTTCAAGCTCACAGGCTGGGGAGGGGGCAGAATTTTGACCCAAACCCCAAACTGCTTCTATCGCCTGATGCAACCTTCTTAATTTTTAAAAGTTTGCATTTGCATGGTCCTATTTTTAAGTATTGTCATGAACTCTTCTACCTTAACAAAGGATGCTAAATATTTTTCAAGTTGTTCTTGATAATTCAGTGTTGACATACGAATCATAGCCCCATGGGGACTTTTGAAGTATGAGGGATATTTGTCTTAGGGGCCCATCTGGAGTGTTTTTTGAGCTCTTATGTCTATTTCTGATCAGTTTTCAATCTTCATTTTTATCAACAGGCTTTTGACTGTCACTTCTTATTCCTCTTTCTGTGACTGTCTTTCTCAAGTTAGCAGTACTATCAATTTCTAATTTTCAGTCTAATGTCTTGATGACTGCAAAAGCAGACAACCATGCCTACTAGAATTATGTCTAAAGGTGATGTTTTTAGATCAGAGTGAGGATCTGAACAGAAAAGGCTAGAACATAATTATTTCAGCTGGTCACAGACATTTTTTATTTCTCCCAGTAGTCTTAACTTTATTCTATAAAATTGAGATCCCTGGAAAAGTGAGCTGGAGAAAATTGAGACTTTATCATGTTTATCTTAGGTATATTTTAGAAAAAAGTACTTATAACCTAATTTTTTCTTAATATTTACTTTCAATTCCAGCTTGATAAACTTGTCTCTCTTTTTACTCCCTTGTCCATCTGATATGTTTTGGCTCTGTGTCCCCACTCAAATCTCACCTTTAATTGTAATAATCCCCATGGGTCAAGGGCAGGACCAAGTGGAGGTAGCTGAATCATGGGGGCAGTTCTCCATGCTGTTCTGGTGATAATGAGTGAGTCTCATGAGATCTGATGGTTTTATAAGCATGTGGCATTTCCTCTGCTTGCATTTATTCTCTCTCCTGCTGCCCTGTGAAGAAGTGCCTTCTGCCATGATTGGAAGTTTCCTGAGGCATCTCCAGCCATGCAGGAGGTATTTCTTCATAGCAGTGTGGGAACAGACTAATACAGTAAATTAGTACTGGTAGAGTGGGATGCTGCTATAATGATACCTAAAAACATGGAAGCAACTTTGGAACTGGGTAACAGGAAGATATTGGAACAGTTTGGAGGGCTCTGAAGAAGACAGGAAGATATGGGAAAGTTTGGAACTTCCTAGAGACTTACCGAATGGCTTTGACCAAAATGCTGATTGGTAGTGATATGGACAATGAAGTCCAGGCTGAAGAGGTCTCAGATGGAGGTGAGGAACTTGTTGGGAACTGGAGTAAAAGTGACTCTTGCTATGCTTTAGTAAAGAGTCTGGTGGCATTTTGCTCCTTTCCTAGAGATCTGTGGAAATTTGTACTTTTAATCATTTATATATATGATTTAGGGTACCTGGCAGGAGAAATTTCAAAGCACCAAAGCATTCAAGAAGTGACTTAGGTGCTCTTAGAAGCATTCAGTTTTATGCATTCATAAAGATGATTTGGAATTGGAACTTATGTTTACAAGGGAAGCAGAGCCAGAGCATAAAAGTTAGAAATTTTGCAACCTGACAATGCAGTAGAAAAGAAAAACCTATTTTCTGAGGGGAAATTCAAGCCAGCTGCAGAAATTTGCATAAGTAACAAGGAGTCAAATGTTAATTGTCAAGACAATATAGTAAATGTTTTCATGGCATATCAGAAGTTTTTATGGCAGCCCCTCCCATAAAATGTCCAGAGGCCTAGGAGGAAAAAATGATTTCATGGGTTGGGTCCTGGGCCTTGCTGCTTTGTGCACTCTTGGGATTTGGTGTTCTGTATTCCAGCCATGCCAAAAAGGACCAAGGTACAGCTCAGGCCATTTCCTCAGAGGGTGCAAGCTCCAAGCCTTGGTGGCTTCCGCATGGTGTTGAGCCTGTAGGTGCACAGAAATCAATAATTAAGTGTTGGGAACCTCTGCCTAGATTTCAGAGGATGTATAGAAATGCCTGGATATTCAGGCAGAAGCTTGCTGTAGGGGGAGAGCCCTCATGGAGAACCTCTGCAATGTCAGTGAGAAAGGGAAATGTGGGGTGGGAGCCCCCACACAGAGTCCTCACTGGGGCACTGCCTGTGGAGCTGTGAGAAGAGGGCCACCATCCTTGAGACCCCAGAATAGTAGATCCACCAACACCTTTCACTGTGCACCTAGAAAAGCCACAGACACTCACCACCAGCCCTGAAAGTAGCCAGAAGTGGGGCTATATCCTGCAAAGCCACGGGAGTGGAGCTGCCCAAGGCCATGGAAACCCACCTCTTTCATCAGTGTGACCTGGATGTGAGACATGGAGTCAAAGGCGATCCTTTTGAAACTTTAAGGTTTAGTGACTGTCGTATTGGATTTTGGACTTGCATGGGGCCTGTAGCCCCTTTGTGTTGGTCAATTTCCCCCATTTAGAATGAGTGTATTTACCCAATTCCTGTACCCCCATTTCATCTAGGAAGTAACTAACTTGCTTTTGATTTTACAGACTCATAGGCAGAAGGGACTTGTGTTGTTTTAGTTAAGACTTTGGACTTTGACTATTGGGCTAATGCTAGAATGAATTAAGACTTTGGGGAACTGTTGGAAGGGCATGATTGTGTTTTGAAATGTGAGGACATGAGATTTGAGAGGGACCATTGGTGGAATGATATGGTTTGGCTCTGTGCTTCCACCCAAATCTTACCTTGAATTGTAATAATCCCTACGTGTCAAGGGTGGGACCAGGTGGAGATAATTGAATCATGGGGGCAGTTTCCCTCATGATATTCTTTAGAGAATGAGTGAGTGTCATGAGATATGATGGTTTTATAAGCATCTGGCATTTTCCTTGCTTACACTCATTCTCTCTCCTGCTGTCCTGTGCAGAGGTGCCTTCTGCCATGTTTGTAAGTTTCCTGAGGCCTCCTTAGACATGCAGTACTGTTAGTCAATTAAACCTCTTTTATTTGTAAATTACCCAGTCTCAGGTATTTCTTCATAGCGGTGTGAGAACAGACTAAGACACCATCTATTTCATGTACAAAGATTAAGAGTTGAAGACTCTTTTATTTCTTTCAAGGAGTTACTTTAAAATAAATACAGATATAACACTGTTATAAAGTTGGTTCTTATTACATATATTGAGATACAACACTGCATAATTCTGGACCCTGACATGTAACAACTGCATGAAATAAAAGCCCAGTCCAGCTGTCCTGATGGCCAGTGTTAGTACTGACCCTCAACTCTAGAATTAGGAAATATTTTTCTAGAATTATTTTTACAAAGCTCTCTACAACAGAGGATTTAAGGACAAGTAAAAGAGACTTGCTACTAGCAGGGGTTTTATTTAATCACTGTTGTCCTATTATAAATAAGAAAAATTTTTTATTGCTTCCTTCAGACACAGCATTTTACTAAATGCTGCACTCTGTCTCGTGATATAACCTTTATACATTTAATACACTAATATAAAGTTAAAGTCATTAAAAGTACCTAATAATTCCTGAGACCAATATATAGCTCTGGTGTTTACAGTATCCATGATGAGATTTAGAAACACCACAGCAGGTCAAGATAATGGTAACTTTTTTTATTTGGAGGGAAAAAACTTTTTGTGTTATTGGATGATTTCAGTTGTTCCAAGATGATGTTCTGTCTGCTATTTTATTTAAATCTTGCAACGTTATGGAGAAAATATTTGTGTTAGTCCATTTTCATACTGCTATTAAGAAATACACATGACTGGGTAATTTATAAAGAAAAATAATTAATGAACTCTCAGTTTCACATGACTGTAAAGACCTCACAATCATGATGAAAGGTGAAGGAGAAGTAAAGGCACATCTTATATGGTGGTAGGCAAGAGAGCATGTATAGGGGAACTGCCCTTTATAAAACCATCAGATCTCATGAGATTTATTCACTATCACAAGAACAGCATGGGAAAAACATGCCCCCATGATTCAATTACTTCCCACTGGGTTTCTCCCACAATACATAGGGACTATGGGAGCTAAAATTCAAAATAAGATTTGGGTGGGGACACAGCCAAAACATATCAGTATTACTTTTGCCAGAGCTAAAGGAAGTCCTAGGATTTTGCAAACTATTCTAGGTTAGACAAGTATAGTACACAATGGTGATTAGCTATGCAATATCTATTTTCTTTTCCCTGTTTCCTTGCTAGGATATCCCTAATATTGTTTAGGGTAGAAATTGTTCCATTAAATATTTACCTTCGCTACTCTTGCACTAGGCATTTACATGAACCAATTTTTACTAATGAGACTAAGTGAAATTCTGCTGAGCATTCCTGGCTTAGCTTCTGCCTTCCTTACTGTTATGGACTGAATGTATGTGTTCCTGTATTAGTCTGTTTTGCATTGCTGTAAAGGAATGCCTTAGGTTGGGCAATTATAAAGAAAAGAGGGTTATTTGGCTCATAGTTCTTCAGGCTACACAAGAAGTATGATGCCAGCATCTGCTCAGTTCCTGGTGAGACCTCAGAAAGTTTTTACTCATGGTGGAAGGTGAAGAGGAAGCAGGCATGTTTCATGGAAAGAGAAAGAACAAGAGAGAGAGATCAAAAGAAAGGGAGGAGGAGACAGACTCTTTTAAACAACCACTGTGGTGTGAACTCATAGAAAACTCACTCATTGCTGCAGGGAGGGCACCAAGCCATTCATGAGGGATCTGCTCCCATGACCCAAACACGCCCCAGTAGGCTCTACCTCCAATATTGGAGATCACGTTTCAGCATGAGATTTGGAGAGGATAAACATCCAAACTATATCAGTTTCCTAGTAAAATTCATATGTTGAAGTCCTAGCCCCTGATGTGACAGTATTAGAAGGTAGGATCTTTGGGAAGTAGTTAGGTTTACATTAGATCATTAGAATGGGGCCCTTGTGATGAGATTAATGCCCTTTTAAGAACAGGTAGAAAGACCTTTCTTTCATAAGCATTCAAAGAGTAATGACCGTCAGAGCTCCTAGCAGGAAGAGGGCTGTCTAGAAAGTGGTCCCTCACCAGAGATGGATATGCCGGGACTCAGCACCTTGGACTGCCCAACCTCCAGAGAAATAAATTACTGTTGTTTAAGTCACATGGTTTATAGCATTTTGTTGTATCAGTAGCAGCCTGAGCAGACTAAGACACTGACAAAGAGGATAATGAGCCAGTTGCTATCCCTCTTCCTCCTAATTCTGCTTTGAATGCAGATGTGATGTCCAAAGCTTAAGCATCTGTCGTGTAATCGTTGAGTGATAAGTACAGAATAAAAGCCAACATACTAAGGATGGAAGAACAAAGGAAAAAAAATCTTGGGTCCTTGATGGCATCTTTGAGCAACTAGCATCTTGTAATCATCTATTTTCAAACTTCTTGTTAGTTGGGAAAAGGAAACCCTTATTTGTTTAAATTACTGCAAGTTGAGTTTCCTGCTATTTGCAGTTTAAAGCAGCAATAAAAGTAAAATATGGCTATGATTCATTATTATTCAACTTTCCTGTCTACAAATAGATGTTCAGTTTTTGTTTCTTCACAATTTCACAAAGCAGCTGAATGTAATATCAAAAAGGAATATCTTTATTAAGTCAACCTTCTCAACAAATAAAAATTTAAAGGTGTAACTAGGGAGAATCTCTTTAAGAAAAATTGTTTGAAGCCAAAATATTTCTAATAAGTGTTCCAAAAAACTCTTATTATCTAGAGAAATCATGACTTTAATAACAGCCTTTGCAATGGCATTTTTTAAAGGCTTTTGGCTTTTTTTGGTCATTCCTTCTCAGAAGATACTAGCATGAAAAATGCACTTTTATCAGTACATGGAAGGCTGTATTTTCAGGCAGTCTTCAATCATGATTAAAAGTCCGTTTCTGTAATGAACCAATAAGACTGGGGTGATTTTGTTAGAGTCTTTGAAGGATCAGACACTAAAGTATCTAAAAATACAATTCAAATACCCACATTACTTTCAAATCATTTGTAACAGTTATTGGAGGACTGTGTTTCACCAACTTTATGTGTGTGTGTGTGTATATATATATGTGTATATATATATATATACATACACACATACATACATACACATACATACACACACACATATATATACACACACATATATATATACACACATATATATATATACACACATATATATATACACATATATATATATTTTTTGCCTGCCTATGTATTTATGTATTTAATAGAGGCTCATAACTACTAAAAGCATTTGGGCAAGGAGGTATATTAATTACTGATGGGCATCCTGAAGATGTCATTGCATTTTTTTTTGTGTGTGGTTGTTGAGACAGAGTCTCACTTTAAAGTGCAATGGCATAATCTTGGCTCACTGCAATTGCTACCTCCCAGGTTCAAGCAATTCTCCTGCCTCAGCCTCTCGAGTAGCTGGGACTACAGGTGTGCACCACCATGCCCAGCAAATTTTTGTTTTTTAATAGAGATGAGGTTTCGCTGTGTTGGCCAGGCTGGTCTCAAACTCCTGACCTCAGGTGATCCACCCATCTTGGCCTCCCAAAGTGCTGTGATTATAGGCATAAGCCATTGTGCCTGGCTTGCATGTCTGTTTTTTATGGAGCCTTCTATTTTTATAACCTGGAATGCTCTTGATATGTGCTGTACATTTTTAATGTCATCACCATGTTTCCCCAATTCAGTTGTAATCATCTCACATTTACAAAGAGTCCTGAGTATACTAGGGCCAAGGACTGAGGTAATTAGATTTCAGAATAAAACACAACTGTGGTTTTGGAGAATTTAACTTTTCTCTCATTTTAGATTACACTAGGGGTAATTTTTTTTTTTTTAAGTTGCAATGATCTCAGTTCTTATACAGACAAGTAAATAGGCCTGGGCTATAGAGAAAAACCCAATAAATATCCACCACCCACCCAACCAACCAACCAAACAAAATGCTTTGGCTTACCTGGAGAGTCATTCTAAAACAAAGCTATAACATAGGACAAATTTTTTGTCAATGTCCTTGTTACATATTCTATCTCCCCCTCTTCTTTTATGAAACTGTACAAAGAAATTCAGTTTCTGCATGTTGTCTGGGGCTCTATATTTTAAATCTGTTTACACATTCTGTTTCTAACCAAAAAACAGGCCATGTGTCCTATTCCTTCAGCATTACTTTCTTGACTATATGTCATGTTGAACTGGATAGATACCATTTTAAATAATGCCTTAATATATTTGTCCTCTGAATTTATTTGAAATATAAAAGAGTGAAATTGCTTATTTAAAATGACTTACAGCTATTTAGAGGCAGAAATAGCCCTAAAAGAGGCTCATAACCATTAGAAGTATTTGGGGAATGAGGTATATTCTTGTTTTCTCACAAACATTACATAGATTTTTTTTTTCATATAAGCTTTAAAATGGTTGACTTTACCTTAATGGCTTCACACACCTCCCAAACAATGGGAGAAATAAAGTTTTAAAAACTATTTTTTAAGATGATAAATTGAGCCAAAGAGAGACTTAGCTACTCTCCCCATTCTTTTCAGTGTCACACAATAACTTGGTATGGATGGAGCTAAATTTACCCCATTTTCAATTTAGCATGTTCTCCATAAATTACTACAGACTTTATGCCTCTGTTTTTTTGCCATGACCAATATTTATTATGAAACAGTCAAGGTCAGCTTTTCAATTCTATCAGTGAGCAATTGCATGGAAACCAACTGGATTGGTTAAGAGTTGAAGGATCAGAGTCAGCCCCAAATAGCCAGATTGACCATGCAACAATTTCCTTTTAAAATGTGATCACCCATAACCTAGCTCCTGATAAATATAAATCAGTGTTATTTAAATAGCATCCTGAAGGAACAGTGTACCATTCCAAAAGCATTTTTCTTCAGCTGGATTGTTAACTAAATGACCATGTACTCTGAATAATAAGACCACTGGAAGATTTGTTATAGATTTTGGTGTGCAAACAGTAACCACTTTGAATTCACATAACGTGTGTGTGTGTATATATACATATATATATATATATATAAATTTTTTTTTTTAAAAACCCTTCTTTTAGCTGTCTGTCATCCAATACAGAGAAAATAATTCTAAGTCATAGTCTCAGGGAGCAGGAGGAAAGTGGGTGGACAGAGGAAGGGAGCCTTGCAAAACCTGAGTAGGTGGTCTGGTGCTAACACTCTCTGATACAGATGTTTCCATTTCTGTTGCTGTAAGAAAGAAAGCCAAATGTGACCATTTGTCAACACCTGGAGAAAAACTTTGAAGAAGTGACTGTGAATCATATAAAAGGCTTTTCTAAGCAACAATTTGTCAAAGAAAAATTACTCAATTTAAGAAAGGGAAACATTAAATGGACATACAGAATTGCTTTGAAAGCTAAAAAAAAGAAAAAAAAAAAGAAAAAAACCCAGTTGGTTAAACTTCTGCAATATATAAAACTCCATAATTCTCTTTTCAAATATTTTTCCTTTTGAAGCAGATTTACTAAGAAAATCCTTAGGTTATCACAATTCTTGTCAGCAGTGGTAAAATGCTTTAGAATGACTGAATCATTCTTTTGAATTCTATGATATTATTTTGAAGTTGAGATTTATGTACAGAAGAAAGGATCTGAAAACTTCTGTTTTACCTTTTACTCCCTGTATTTGAAAACATGGAGAAAACATGTTTAAATTAGCACATGGTCTCTGCTCTTCTCAGGCTAGTAGATCCTACAGAGGACCCATTTTTCACACCTTGTTGCTTTCAAACTTCAGAAATAAGCAGCAAATGGTCATTATTTTCTCTTCTTATTGCTGTAAAAAGTGGAAGATACTTTGAGGATCACTTTTATCAAAGTAGGATTTTTCTGTATTCCGGATGTTGTTTGTCTTACACAATAGGATTTGAGTATGTTATGTGTTCCCTGATTAGTATTTCTGATTAGGACATAGATAATCATCTGAAGTAAGTGCTGCTGGATATTTTTGGACTTCACATAAATATACATGAATGTGGGTGGCAGGAGCATAGTAAATAACACAACTCTGAGTGATTAGAGTCTAATATGCTATGTTGTCAGGGAAGAAATGTAGGTTCAATTTCCAGTTGTAGCCTCTTATAACTCATCCAGATCTTAGTGTAATAGAGACTGACCGTGTATGAATGTGTATTTAATGTTTTCTCTGAAACCAGTAAAAGAGTCAGACTTCTAATTTCAGAATTATACTTCCCCCTTTAATGTTCACTTGTGATTTGAAGTATGTGATCAATTACATGGGTACATTCTGTACAGTTGGATATTGTTAAAAGTCTTTCTAAGAAGAAAGGAAGGTAGAAAGTAATACACAAATAAATAAAAATAAATTGTGTTCATCAGACTGAGGCATCAATCATATTGAAACTTTGAAAATATATAAACAGTTTAAAATGTGCACCTCTTTTTCAATCCATCTTTGTGCCAGGTGGCAAACAACCTCTGATGCACTCGTGAATGTCTAGTATCCTGTGTGCTAGCAATGCATTGCTGTCCCTAGTGTCAATTCACAGACCAGTTCCTCCTCTCCCCATTCACAGCTGTTTGTCTGCAGGTGGCATTAGAAACTGAACTATGCATTCCTCTGTGTACCTTATAGGTGATGAAGCTGAGATGCAGAGATGAAGACATTGGCCTTGAGGTATGGCCTGACACCATGCCAAATACAATAATTCAGGACTTTTTAATTCCCAGTTCTATGAAACATCAGCTTTTATTTTCTCTTCATTTCAGCTGCATAGTATCTTCTGTAAATCAGGCTCAGCGGCTGTACTACAAACACTGACTGCCAAACACGGGCACTTAACACCCTGTAAATGGGCTGTCAGGACTTGCAGGACAAGAGGCTAAAATATATAATCTGGAGCTTGCTTCAAAAGGCAACTTGACCCTATAATTTCAATTCTTATTCTCTTCTTAAATTCCACTGACATGGCCAAAGGAGTATAAAAACATGGAAAAATCTGTATGAGTTTCAAAACAAGCCTGTCTTCTATATGCCAGAGGAATCTAGGTAAGATACAGTGCAGGTGACAATAACTTCCAGAAAGGGCTCTGGCCAGCCTGTGAATTGCTGTGTGGGAGCTACAGCTGGTTTGGGAAGTAAGTGGACGCAATCCCAAGTAGAGCACTGCACCGGGAATGGTATCAGGTGAAGGAAGGAGCAAGCCCTTGAGAAGTTAGGGTGGATAGTAAATACCAGTTCTTCCATAAGCTGCTGGGGATGTTCAGGTGCCGGCAAATAGTGGCAGGCATTTGCATGCATTCTCAGCTAACCTTTGATGAATGGAAGAGCTTAAGGGGGCTGCCAGTATGGGATGTTTTCCTCTCTGGGCTGGATGATATACCTAAGATCTTGTATAGAGTTCAGAGTGAAATTTCTGGGCTTCAAAATCAGAGCCTCTTTCATGGTTTTCACATACACTTGTATCTCTTACAAACCGTTTCCTCTCCTATATTTCCTCAGCTTAAAGGTGGGAGTCTTTACATATCTGAATGTTCTTCACCCCAGGACTGTATGTTCCCACAGTGCTAAACAAGGGATAGGTAATAATAGTTGAGGGTGTCCAGGCCTTATGGCTCAGTCTCAGTGGGTTGGGCTTGGCTTCTCTTCCAGCAAATTGGGAGCATTGCCCTTATCTTTAGCTCCTTTGCCTAGGGCACAGGAAGCACAGAGAGCAGAGGAGCAGAGTTTCTTTACTAATGTTGAGATCTGTTCAGTCTTCTAGAGCTCCATACCCCAAAGGACTCTTTACAGGTAAAAACGTATTAAACCTGCCTGGATGGATCCCATTTGATTTAGACACAATTCAAGCTTCTCTTTCAATCCATAAGGAATTCATCTACATCTGTAAGTTTCCTATTTAAAACACTACATGCATTGGATTTGTATTTCCTATTTATTCTTTTTTCCAGTGCATCTATGCAGCGTTTTATGGGAACTACATCAGATCTTGTCTAAGAGCAAAGGTTTTTACATTAAACCTAAAAATATTTTACAAAAATATTTTAAAGAATTTTTTTTCATAAAGTGAAAAAAGCCTTCTGTGGATGGCACCAAGGGGAATCTGTGGCTTTTTGGGGCATTTTCCCAATGACCCCCAATAAGAGTGAGCTAAGTATAGCCATGGCCCTGCCCATGACTGGCTTCTAATAAGAGAAGTCATGTCAGTTAGAAAAGGGAGGGCAATAGTCTTGTTTATTTTGAGACTCAAGGACAAACTTTGAACAGAAACTCCTCACCACAGCTGTGGAGATCCTGACCTGAGGTGGCCTCTGCCCATCTCCACCTTTGCCTCCTCACAGACAATCCGACTCTGATCTGTGGAAACAGACCCCAGCAAAGTTGAAAGTTGCTGCCTTCCCCTTATATGGAAGACAAAGAAGTAGAACAAGACAATCTTTTTAAAAAGTCTTCTTTCCTAATTCTGAACAATAGACTGATCTTTTTCTCCCAGCCAACTACCAACAACCACCTACACTTTCAGAATGAACAGAGAAAAATCAAAAGACATGTGAAAAGTCATCAGTCCTTCATCAGAAAGAGATTTAAAGAATCAGAGCAAAAATCTCCCGATGAAGTCAACTTACTACACAGAACTAGAGACAACTTCAGAAACTTTTTCTGAATGTTTGAAGACTTAGAAGGACGTTGTTATCTATGAAATGGCAACACTTTAAGATAAATAAAAGAATAAAAAAACCACAGGCTTGTACTTTATAATATAAAAATACCACAGTGAATCTTTTCTATACTTTAATCAAAATAAAAATCTCCCCCTTCATAGCATACAGTACTATGCAGATACAGCAAATGCATGTTACAAAAGAAAGGTAGACATGGATACCAGAATGCAGAGAAAGTTAACAGTTATATAGAGACATTTACCATGAATTTAAGAAGAGTCATGATGAACTTACTTCAGAGATAGAATATAATGGGAACTCCAGAGAAGGAGAGAGAAAAAGATGATACAGAAGAAACAATAAACCAAAAAATTATAAAATTTCCCCAAGCTCAAGAGAGACTTGAATCTTCATATCAGTTATATAACTGGACAAAATTATTTAAAATGATCCATATTTAGATAATCTTGTTGAAATATCTGTATCCAGGCAGAAAATCCTTGTGGCTGCCAATCATACTTTTCCTTGGAAATGTTCAATACTATGATAGAAAACAATGAAACAGAGTTTTGCAGCAGAAATCATTGTGACCCAAGTACTGCACATCCTGCTAAAGATTTTTCATGTGCAAGAGCAGTAGAAAGACATTTTCAGGTATGAAAGAAGTCAGAAAGCGAATTACCAATGTGCTGTTCTTAGAAATATAAATCAATGAAGTATTTGTTACCAACTAAGAAATGCATTGACACGAACTTATCATTCATAAGAAAGATGGGAAAAAAATGGCAGTGAGAAACAAAACCAGTAAAACAAAGAGGTAAAGCTGAATGATTATTATGTATAGAGTTATTGAAAAAAATAGAAACATAATGGGAGAAATAGTAAATAACATCTTTTAAAAATCCCAGATTATTCCCATAAAAGCTAGGAGATGGGGTGGTATGATAAAGGGTGTTCATTGTTCACAGAAATCCATTCTGCCCTCCTGCCACAGAAATAGAGTTGAAGCTGAAATAGAGTTAGTTAGATAATGATTTTTGTTCAGTTAGACTCACCTAGTGCTTGCTGATATAATGGCCATGTTACTCTCTTCTTATAGAAGGTAATCCAGCTAGACTACTGTATACTTAGTGCTCACCAGTATATGTGGCTATATGAGCACTTCTTATAAATACAATGAGAGGAGAAGTGATGGTTTCCTCTCTAGGTCTTACTGAACCTTAAGTAAGAGGTGGCAACATTGACCAAGTGGATGGGGGACAATGTGTTGGGAGGAACTTGCGTCCCTGATTAAATAAGAAACTGTTCTGCTGATCTGGACCATTCACATATGGACTGTTAAGTGAATGAGAAATGAACTTCTTTCTTGAGTCACTGTGTCATTGGAACTTTTTGCTACAGTAGAGTAGCTTTACCTGACCTATATAGATGGTGTGACAGGAAGAAAAATTGTGCTTAAAGCAATGCATGTGATTATCCTTGTTGAGACAAAATATAATCTAAACATATAAAATTTTTTTGAGACAAAATATAATCTAAACATATAAAATTTTTTATGACAATTGGATCATCTTATACATATTGTTTTGAACTTGATTGTTACATGAAATAATATAGTTTGGTCATTCTCCCATGCCAATATATAAAGAGTTACACATTATTTGTAACTTTCAAATAGTATTCTATAGTATGATGGCTCTATAATATATTGAATTATTTCTTCTATGTGGGAATTACATTTTCCCCCTAATATTGGGCTATTACAAATAATTCTATAGTGAAATGTTATATGCACATGTGCAAGAATTTCTACAGATTATTCTACGTGTGGAATTTCTGGTATAAAGACATGCATATAGGGGTTGCAGAATTGAGCTCTGGAGATCAGGGGAGTCAGAGGTAAGTGTTCTAGGTGGTTCTCTTGGCAGCCTCTTGCCCTGCTGGTATTTATGTTTGTCTGGAGTCTGCAGTTGTATAACTCAAGACTTTCCCCTCTTGGCTTGACTGGGGCCCAGTGAAGCCCCTGGCTAACTCAGCCCTACTTCAGATTCCATTGGCTACAAACTCCTGTATAAATGCAGTATCCGTTAGGATTCTACTAAAATTTCTCAGGATCATTTTTTCTTGCTCTGGTAGCCTCCATGGCAAGTCTGGTGGTTATTAACTTAGTGTCTATACCACCTGAAGTTAAAAGTGGTTTGAGGCCTGGCATGGTGACTCATACCTGTAATCCCAGCACTTTGGGATGCTGAGGGAGGTGGATCTCCTGAAGTCAGGAGTTTGAGACTATCCTGACCAACATGGTGAAACCCCGCCTCTACTAAAAATACAAAAATTAGCTGGGTATGGTGGTGGGCACTTGTAATGCCAACTACTTGGGAAGCTGAGGCAGGAGAATCACTTGAACCCAGGAAGCAGAGGTTGCAGTTGCAGTGAGCCGAGATGGCGCCACTGTACTCCAGCCTGTGCGACAGAGCAAGACTCCGTCTCAAAAAAAAAAAAAAAGTGGTTTGGGAAGGCTAAGCTTCCTGCTAGATAATGCTGCACTACCAGATTGCTGTGGTAACATGTTGGTAGGATTAGAATGCAGCCTCAGAGGTTGTTTCCAGATTTCTAAATAGGCATGGGGCAATAACTCCCCTTTTGGCTTCACTATTACCACAGATAACATGATATACCTTCCCTCACTGAACTAGAGCCCTGAAATGGCAAATCTGGCCCCTCATCTAAGTATTATTCTTTTTTTTTTCTCAATCCCCCCTCTTCCCACTCTCTCTGTCTCTCTCTCTCTTGCCCAGAAGTTCTTCCTGGAGGGGGCAAGTTTCTTTCATTTTCCATGTATAACATCTTCCCTCTTTCTGACTCATGCTTAGCCTTACCAGTGGTGAAATAGATGTCCTTTAGACTAGAAAAGAACTTTATGAACAAACTTCTCCAATTTTGACTGCTTTTATATTAAAGATGGAGATGAAGAAATTTGAGAAATGCTTAGCAAGACATGCCAAACTATTGTCTGTTATGTATTTCTATTTTGAAAGATAGCTGCGTTACATTTCCTTAGCCTTTCTTTTTTGAACAAATGTGAATTTCTCCAAGGCAGATAGATGCTTAAGGAGGGAAAAGGCAAAAATCTTGTACTTGGAAAGGCAAAAGAGGAAAGCACACTGAAAATTATATATCTATGTGTGTGTATATCCCTGACTTTATGCATTTAAAATGTTGACAGTTCTTGCCAATTTAATCCAAAAATCATTTTCTACTTTAGAGTCCCTTCAATAATATATGAATGTGCCTCTTTTCTTCATGCTCTTGCCAAACAATGGGCATACATTTTTTTAACTTTTTGTTGACTTAATAAATATATGTCTGATTTGTTTTAGTTTCCATTTCTTATCACTAGAAAAGACTGTGCATCTTTTCATGTTTATTTGCCACTTCCTTTTTTTTCTTTTGTTAGTGGCCTATGAACATCCTTTCATAATTTCCTACTAAGTTATTTCACTTTTCTTATACATTTAAATATCTTATTGGTTGTGTGAGCTAATATATTATCCATGCTACAGGTTAAGCACTTAATAAATAAGTGTCTAATACATAACAGTAACTCAATATGGGTTGTGTCAAAGATATAAAATTAAAAACAAAATTTTCTCTCAACCCAGGAACCATCTTCACAAAGACAGTAGAGGAAGAAAATGGTTTTATTATTGAATAAGCATCACACCAGAATGTGGTGCACATCACACGCAATCCACTAAGAAATTGCAAATATAAAAAGGAATCTCACCCTTTTATACAGCCAAGAGCATAAAACCCATCACAAAATGTTTTCAAGATGAACAATAACTAGTCTTCAAGTAAGCAGACTGGATAACACCATTTATTAAACATAGTTCATCCTAGATTCACCTGGTAATTAGGGTGACCATCTGTGTTAGCTCATTGGCTTTATCCAGAGGAAAAACAAAGTTTTAATAGCTTTTTGACAAGAGGGAGTTTTGCAACTTGGAGCAAAGTGCCTGACAAAATTAGGCTCCTAGCCTCCCACAGTAAGGGAAAACAGGAGCACTAACTTCCTTTATGATTCGTTTTCAAAGAGATGGCTCTCAGGTCCTTGACAAAGCCATTCCTGGGACATTAAGCTGACAAGAGGCCTATCTGGTTTTCAAAAGGTTTATATACATTTCAAAGAGATGAGAAAGTGCCTTTATATTACAAGCATTCTAAAGTAAATGCTATAAAACAAAGGGAGGAGAGGAAAATTTCTTTCCTTATTTTCAACAGGGAGAATTAAGCTTCTTAATTTTAATTTGTATTTGTCTGCACAGTTGCTGATGATGTGATCTTTGTTATCTGCATGTGCTTTATATATTACGAATATTACGTTTTAATTTATAGCTTGGGTAACATGGCAAGACCATATCTTTAAATAATAAAAATAAAAAAGTTATTTGGGTGGGATGGCGCAAGCCTGTAGTCCCAGCTACTTATAGGAGGCTGAAGTAGGATCACTGAAGCCCAGGAGTTTGGGGCTGCAATGAGCTATGACTGCACTCCAGCATGGGCAACAGATCAAGACCCCTATACTCAGTAAAACCAAAGTAAAAGAAAATAGGAACAAAACCAATAAGCCTAACTCTGGCCTTTCAGACTTCTCTTAGTCTGGCCCTTGTTACCCCTCAGATCTCAGATGGAAGGATTCTCCCCTGATCTCCCCACTCCAGCCTCAGGGGGGCCTGCCTGAGGGGTTTGGTCTGGCTGTTGCCTTTGCTTAGACCAGTGTCCCTCAGATACCTGTGCAGTCTTCTTCCGTCTCAGCTCTATTTTTTTCTTAAATACCACTTTCTTACTGAAAGTTACTTTAACTACACTGTTTAAAATGATACATATATTCACCCTGTCACACTAGTCCCACCTGGAACTCCCGGTTCCCTCCCTCCCTATTTTTATTTATAGCACCTATCACCTCTTGATAGACTAGTTTGTTTGTTGTTTCTCTTCTCTGTCTCACTAGAAGGTAGTCAGGAATACCCAATATTTTGTCTACTTTGTTTACTCTATTTCCAAGGCTGAGTAAGCTCTAAATTTTATTTTTGAAATGAATGAAAAAAAGTAACTAATAAATATATCTTAGTATTTTTCATTGTATAGTTGGCCTTTCACTGTGCACAAAGGGTTTTTTCATAAGAAAAAAATTAGTTTTTCTGTACTTAAATCTATTACTGTTTCCATTTACAGTGGCTGAGTTTCATGTCTTCCTTAGAAAATTTTTCCAACAATGTAAGATTTTTCATCATGCTAAAGAAAAAGAACAGTAGTGGAAAAACTGGTAAAATCTGAATAAAGGCTGATGATTAATTAATGCACCATACCAGTGTTTGGTAGTTCGTTTTGACATGTACCATAGTAACGTAGGATGTTAACAGTAGAGGAAACCATGTGAGACGTTTATTCACAAGCTTTCTGTAAACCTAAAATTATTCTAAAGTAAAAGGTTTACTTAAAAATTTATCTTTTCTTATCTAAAATCAGAAATACTATTTTACCCAGCAATCTCATTACTGAGTATATACCCAAAGAAATAGAAATCATTTTATTATGAAGACACACACATGCATATGTTCAGTGCAGCAGTATTCACTATAGCAAAGACATGAATTCAACTTACATGCCCATTGATGATAGACTAGATAAAGAAAATGTGGCACATATACACCATAGAATACTATGCAGCCATGAAAAATGAGATTATTCATTGTAGGAACATGGATGGAGCTGGAGGCCATTATCCTTAGTAACCTGATACAGGAACAGAAAACCAAATACCACATATTCTCACTTATGAGTGGGAGCTAAATGATGAGAACATGTGGACACGTCAGGGGGAAAACACACACACTGGGGATTATCAAGGGTGGAAGCAGGGAGGAGGGAGAGGATCAGGAAAATTAACTAATGGGTACTAGGCTTAATACCTGGGTGATGAAATAATCTGTATAAAAAACCCCCATGACACAAGTTTATGTATGTAACAAACCCTCACATGTACTCCTCAACTTTAAAAAAAGTTAAAAATAATTTATCTTGTCTTTAAGCATGTTTATAGTTTCTATTTTAGTTTTGATTTTAAGTTCACATTCAAGTCACTTTGTTGTATTATGCAAAGTAGAGAAACTTTTAAAATTCCCCTTATGGATAATTAACTGTTCTGGTCTTAAATGCTGCTATTTATCATACATTCAATAGAGGAAGTACATTCTTTTTATAAAAAATGTTTTAACTCAACTCATGTATTTATTTTTCCAGATTAGTTTTATAAACACATTATCCAGTTCTATAGAAATTCCCATTGTTGAGATTATATGTGAGTTAAGTCGATAGTTTTGTAAAATTTCACTTTATTAAATTAGTATACTCACTAAATATATGCAGAGTTATCATTATCAATAATAAAAAAAATGCAAAGTACATAAACAGGCAAGTTAAACAATGAGAAATCAAAAGACCAGCATCATAAACAATTTATATAAGGAATTTCAAGTTAAAGAATCCTCCATAAAATACGAATTAAAGTAAAAAAAATCAGCACTATTTTTTTTTTTTCCAGCAGCCAACATTAAAATGGGCAATCATTTCTGGTTCTAGCAAGTAGTGAAATAGATTCTTATATATTATTGACAAGAAAAATATTGGCAGAATCTTTCTGGAAAACAAATTGTAATTTCTTTCAAAGTCTTCACATTTTGAGTACTCATTTATCAAATATGTCCACTTTAAAAGATTTCTTAAAGGAAATAATCATGAAAAACATATAATTGTAAAAACATTTCTCACAATATTGCTTTATAATAGTGAAAGTAACCTAATTTTACATTAGGGCATAGCTGAATAAAATTTGTTATTCATGTACTGTGGAAACTATGTATGTGTATAGTCAAGAAGTTTATGCTGGTCTATTGGGTCTGTAAAGCTTGAGCCATTTCATTTGCTCTCTGGGTGGTAATCGGAGATACACTTTAGCTCATACATTTTTGGTTGTGAATTCCTACCCACAGTAGACATCCTTTTACAATCAGGTGATATCCAAAATCTCAGATCCCTTCTATTGAATGAATATGTTAAGTTTTAATGAAAGATGAACACCAAGAGTGGGTGGTAATGGTGGTTTCAATTGTATGTGCTAAACATGAGAGGAACATCTGATTTTACAAGAATATTCCTGGGGTTACACATTGAGGTGACATAAATGTATTGCTTATGACAACAGGTCAGTACCAATTACTTTCTGGATGTAATTAGTCTCATTAACAAGGACAGACACCTTAGATAGAATTAAATAAATTATTACTGATTCAGAAAACAACTGGATTATAACCATTCTTATGCCTGATGTTTCTTAACTTCTTCTGAGACTCTGGGAGATATTAGCAGTTAATTGTAGGGGCCTAAGGTACAATTAAGGTGTGTTAGGGTTAATAACAGTCTTATGCTGAGTGTAAAAGGGAATGTGATGATTAGTTTTAGGGTGAAGTGTAGTTCCATTTGGACTTTTGTGTGTAGCTATACAATTCTTACTAGGGAGATCTTAAGCTGGATAACAAATCTAGTGGTTGTACAAGTTGGCAGCTAAAGCTGATAGGAAAAAGTGAATTAGGAAGTTCACAGTGTTTAAGGTACAAAGACAATCAAGAGAGCAACAGAAGAAACTGGGAGAGGGAAATCATAGCACTCTTATCTTGAACCAAAATAAAGGAAAGAGGCTGGAAGTAAGAGGGGAAAACAAGTAAAATTGAAGTCCTTAGTTCTAAGCACTAAGCATGCATTTTTATTTGAAAATCATTGGAAGAAGCTGCCTATGACTCACTCTTGTGGCAGCTCTCCATTTCTCCTTCTGGCCTTCTTAGTGAGCCTTAAGAGTTTGACTTCCAGAGTCAAACTAGATCCTATAACCTGGTTATAGGATCTAGAGCAGTGCTAAAATCAAGTAGTAAGAATCCATTATATATGACCTGGAGTGTAAGAGGAAGATTTGTGGTAAAAAGTACTTGAAATGGTCCCTTTAAGGCAAGATTTTGTTTATTTCTCTTTCAATATATCCTCCCTCATTAAATATTATGAAGGGGATGTCTGGGGATACTTGGACATGCAGCATGCCCCTTGGGCATATGACTGTGTTATTAATTTTTGTTAGAACCTTGAAAGGTTAGAATGTAGCAAGATAGAATCTGTAAGAGATTGTGTCAATTTGAGTCTCATAGGCATTTTTTTCCTGAAATAATTACATATGGTGCGAGTTTAAGGAAATTTTGTGATATAAATCACATTTTCATTAAGGTAGGGTTAGAACTTTAGGCTGTGAGTGATTGATTATGTTCTTTTAAACATTTTGAGTTTCATTTTTAAAATACTGTATGATACTATCTGATAATTATAGTAAATTTGACTGTTTTTTCTAGTTGTTTATAGTTCTATGCAACATATGTATAGATTCATGTAACCAATACCACAATCAGGATCCAGAACAGTTCCATGACTCCAAAAAACCCCCTCATCCCATTCCTTTATTGTCACACCCTTGCTCCTCCCTACCCTTGGCAACCACTATAGTTTTGTCTTTTAAAGAATGTCATATAAACAGTCATACAATATATAACCTTTGATTGTTTTTTGAAATAATGTCTTCGAGATTCATTGAAGTTGCTGTGATAGTTCATAGTCCATTCCTTTTTATTGCTGAGTATTAGAATTCCATGGTATAGATGTACCGGTTAGCTTATTCATTTGCCTGTTGAAGGATATTTAGATTGTGTTCAGGTTTTTGTAATTATGAATAGCATTCCTATAAACATTTATATATGGATTTTTGTGTTATTGGAAACTGGAGGAAAGGTGATCCTTGTTATAAAGTGGCAAAGAACTTGACCAAATTGTGCTGTCATGTTTTGTGAGAAAGTAGAACTTGTAAGTGATGGACTTGGATTTTTTTTTTCTTTTTTTGATGGTGTAGAGTTCATTGGCATTAAATACAATCACATTGCTGTGCCACACTCACCACTATTCATCTCCAGAATGTTTTTCGTTGTCCCAAACTGAAACTCTGTACCCATTAAACACTAACTTTCCATTCTCCCTCCTCCAGCCCCTGGCAACCACCTCCTACTTCTGTTTCTGTGAATGTGACTGCTTGGGACCTCATATGAATAGAATCACACAGGACTTGACTTTGTCTGCCTGGCTTATTTCACTCAGCATCATGTCCTCCAGGTTCACCCATGTGGCAGTGCAGCTCAGAACCTCCTTCCTTTTTAAGGCTGAGTAATAGTCCATTGTGGGACTGGCCACATGTATTTATCAATTCATTTGTAGATGGACACGAGTTGCTCCCACCTTTTGGCTATTGTGAGTTTGGCTTATCATTATATAAATATGAGGCCAGGTGTGGTGGCTCATACCTGTAATCCTAGCACTTTGGGAGGCTGAGGTGGGAGGATCACTTGAGCCTAGGAGGTTGAGGCTGCAGTGATCTGAGATCGAGCTACTGCACTCCAGCAAGACCCTGTCTCTAAAAAACCAGCCAATCAATCAATCAACCTGTGCTCACCTAAAACTAAACATTGGCATTGTCTACTTCTATGACAAGATGAAAATGAAAGATAAGTTAAATCCAATCAAAATTACAAGATGAATAAAATTCGAGAGAATGGTATTAGTCTATGGCAATGGATGATGCTGTCTTGCTTGAAACAGAATGTGGTGCTCATGGCCTCAATGCAGCTTCCATGGAATCTAGCACATTCTTTAACCAATTGTGAAACTCAGTTTTCCTCCCGCTTTTCTCTATTTGAACTATTGCAAATCTTCTGTGTCTTAAAACACGTCCAAGTGCTATTCCCCTTCTGTTGTCATGAATGTGTCCTTTCCATCTGATGTCCACCTTTCTTTCCTTAGTATCCTGTGGCCATTAAAGTTGCACTGAATGGCTATCAGGCCAGGATCAAACTGAACGTTGGGACTGGAATTTTGTAGTTGCCCTTGGTTTAAAGGTCACAACGCTAGGTGCTCAATAATGGTGACTGATATTGTTAAAAATAATAGAAGTTCAACAAGGCCCGTGCCTGGGGGAGAAAAGAAGAAAGAAATGGGGAAAGGGAGGTCCCAAATGCCAAAAGGCGTGGTGCAGGGTCCGTAATGTGGGGAGGGGGTTCCTCCGATCTCAGATCTTGCCCAGCCTCTCTGTTTGGCAATGCACTGGGAATTAAAAGTGAAGAAGCTGAGGGGTGCAGTGACTTATGCTTATAATTCCAACATTTTGGGGAGCTAAGGTGTTAGGATCAATTGAGGCCAGGAATTGAGCGGCCTAGGCAACAAAGTGAGACCCCATCTCTACAAAAATAAATAAATAAGTAGCCAGGCATGGTGGTGCACACCTGTGGCCCCCAGCTACTTGGAAGGCTGAGGTAAGAGGATGGCCTGAGCCCAGGAGGTTGAGGCTGCAGTGACCCATGATTGCACCACCATACTCCAGCCTGGGGGTAGAGCAAGACCCTGTCTTGAAATAAATTGAAGTGGAGAAGAATCCCACAGGGGTCTCATGGGGACTCAGATTTTGAAATAGGTTGGGAGGCTATCTACAGTCAGCCAGCACAGCCTCGAAGCCTCCCAATAACCTGGGTGACCAGATAGTAACTTCAGACAACAGAGAACTCCACAGGCAACTGGAAGCCAACTGAAGAGGAGGTTGGACCACCACCTCTGAAGCTGCGGCCGGTGGGCCTGGTCTCCAGACTGCTAGTTCACCAGGAGTTTTTAACTTTAGGAAGTCATTTCCCATGATTATTTGAACTTGGATGTTTACCTGAGGAGATGTCTAAGTAGTATTGAAGGCGTGGCCTGTTTTTCCTTTGCTGCTTATGAGAAAATGCAAGAGCAGAGAGATAAATTGAAAAAGAACTTGTTAAGTAAAAAGGAACCAGAACTTAAAGATTTGGGAAATTCTTAGCCTAACCATATTGTAAAATGTGACTCCTGGAAAAAAAAAATGTGACTCATGGATCCAAATAATGATGTCAGCAGAAACCATGAATAAAGATGCAGTTATCCAGGAAAGATCTGTGGAGAACCCTTTTGTCTGATGACTTGGATCTCCAGGGATTGCATTGGAGGCAAATACGATTTTGAAAACTATATATCAGCAGGCATGCTGCCAGCTTGAACTGAAGGGTGTGGAGACACAATGAAATAAAGAAGAACTGTCAGACTTCTAGGATTCTACAGGATGAGCCAGTAGAACTATCTAATATGTTATCCTCCAAGAAAAGGAAAGTATGACCCCCAAGAGAGGTCAAGAGGTTGGCAGGACTGCCATTGCTACCATGGGCTCAAAGGGTAAGAACTGCCTCCTGGGTTTCAAAGGGTGAGCCATTTTCTTGTTTTAGCAGACCAGGCAGCCACTGCGAAGGGGTGAGAGGTCAAGGCTGCTATACTTCTTGGTCCAGAAGGCAGGGGCACACTGATTGGCCCTGAGGACACAGCATTGAGCATAAGAGTATTATCCTCAAGGCTTTTAAATCTACGGGAATTTGCTCTGCTAGATTTTGGACTTGTTTGGGACCCATGACCCCTTTTTTCTTTCTGAGTTCTCCCTTTTGGAATGAGAATGTCTATTCTATACCCATCTCACCACTGTATTTTGAAAGATCACTTGTTGCCTGGGCTCATGGGTTCACAGCTAGAAAGGAATTGGCCTCACAATGAATCATACCTCCAGTCTCACCCATATTTAATTTGGATGATATTTAGATAAGATTTTTGACTTAGACTTGATGCTAGAATGGGCTAAGACTTTTAGGGCTGTTGGGATCTGGTGAATGTATTTTGCATGTGAAAAGCACGTGATTTTGGGGGGATGGGAGAAGGTAGAAAATGGAGTGTTATGGGCTGAATTTTGTTTCTTCTAAAGTGTATATGTTGAAATCCTTACCCCCTGTAACTCAGAATGTGATTGTATTTGGATATAGGATTTTTAAAGAGGTAATCCAGTTAAAATGAGGCCATAGACTCTAATCCAATATGACTGTTGTCCTTATAAAAAGAAATTTGAACACACACAGGCATGGAAGACCATGCAAAGATACAAGGAGAAGATGGCCATCTAGAAGCTAAGGAGAGAAGCTTCAGGAAACAACTCTACTGATACCATGATCTTCAATGTCTGCCTCCAGAATTGTAAGAAAATATGTTCACTTAAGCCATCTAGTCTGTTGTACTTTGTTATGACAGACCTAGCAAAGTAATACAGTATGTTTCCATTATTCTAGGGTAAATAAGAATTTAATTGGCAAGTTATAAATTAAGTGTATGCTTTACTTTATAAGAAACTACCAAATTGTTTTCTAGAGTGGCTGTACTATTTTGCATTCCACTAGCATGGTATGAGAGTTCCCATTACTCTTTTTTCTTTTTTTTTTTTTTCATCCCCTGTATTTGGCATTGCTAATATTTTTTAGTGTTTAGCTATTCTGACAGATGTATTGTAGCATTTTATCATGGTTTTCATTTGCATCACCCTGATGGCTAATATGTTGAATATTTGTGTGTGTGTGTGTGTTTTCTTCTTTTTCTTCTTTCTTCTTTCTTTCTTCCTTCTTTCTTCTTCTTCTTCGACAGGGGCTTATCTGTTGCCTAGGCTAGAGTACAGTGGCATGATTATAGGGCTCTTCAAACTCCAAGGCTCAAGAGATCCTCCCATCTCAGCCTCCCAAGTAGCTAGGGCTACAAGTGTGCACCATCATTCGTGCCCAGCTAATTTTTAAAAAAGGAATTAGTTTTTTGTAGAGACAGTCTTGCTGTGTTGTCCAGGCTGGTCCAAAACTCTTAGCCTCAAGCAGTCCTCCCACTTTGGCCTCTCAGAGTGCTAGGATTACAGGTACATGCCATGGTTCCAGGCCTTGTTTATTCTTTTTTTTTTTCTTAATTTTCATTTTTTTTAATTGCATTGTAGGTTTTGGGGTACATGCAAGATTGTTGCATAGGTACACAGATGGCAGTGTGATTTGCTGCCTTCCTTCCCATCACCTATATCTGGCATTTCTCCCCATGCTGTCTCTCCCAGGCCTTGTTTATTCTTATCTCTTCCTTGTTAAAGTTTATGTGCAGGTTCTTTGTCAATATCTTAATTGAGTTGTTTGTTTTTGCATTGTTGGGTTTTGAGAACTATTTCTATATTCTGGATGCCAGTCGTTTGTCAGATATATGACTTGCAAATATTTTCTTCCAGTCTGTAGCTTGCATTTTTATCCTCTTATTAGGGTCTTTTGCAGTATAGAAATTTTACATTTTCATGAAGTCCAAATTTATCAATTTTGTCTTTTCTGAATTGGACTTTTTGTATCATGTAAGAACTCTGCTCAACCTTACAACACAAAGATTTTCTTAAAATTTTATAACTTCCCTCTTTATTTTTAGACCTATGATCCATTTTGAGTTAATTTTTATAAAGTGCGAGCATACACACATCTTATTCAATCAAAGGCTAATCTTAGCGCAACTATAAAAGGATTTTGTGATGTAATTAAAATCCCTAATCAGTTGATTCTAAGTTAATCAAAAGAGAGAACATCTTGGGTAGGCTTGACTTAATCAAGTGGGGCCTTTTAATGGACTAAGGTGCTTCACATGAAATTCAGAGACTTCACAAGGTAGAGCAGAAAGATAACTTATGATCTAACTTCTGAGTGACCCACACTTACCTTTTAGGGCTGATCTGCTGATTTGCTTGATATACTTACATAGCACTGGACTCGCAATTGCAGTATCTTCTGCCTCAATCTTTCTTCAATTTCTCTGACTCCCAGGGCCAGGTGTGTGTGCTCAGCTCCAAGATGAAGAGCTCTGGTTTTTGCAGGATAGTCATCACTGAGATCAAAGACAATAAGAATAGAAACTGGTTTCAGTCCAACCTTGTAGAGTTCCCACTCCCTTCCTGCCAGTCTGTGAATTTCAGGGTTTCTTTTTCACCTCCTGTAATTGTATAAGACAATTCTTTGTAACAAATCCCTAGATAGATAGATTTCCTACTGGTTCTGTTTCTCTGTTTAGGGTTAAATTACTTATCTTTTTTTCCATTAAACTGCTTTTTGCATTGTTGCCAAAAATTAGAAACATGGTTGTCTTTGGGACAAAACTATTTCCCCTTCTAGGTGAAATGAATGGCTGAAAGTCATCAAGAAGGGCAGTTTCCTTTGAACGGATTGGTAGAGTTGTCAGGGAAGGCAATTTCAGTTATTGGTGAGTTTTCTAAGACACCTTATAATTTCAGCTTGGAGATACATGATGTGCTTAAATCTGTGCAGTAGCTGCTGATTTCCTTCCATTGCTACCTTCACTTTAGGTTACATCTCTACTATTTTCCTAGTTACAATTTCTTAATATTGTTAAATGAAAGAAACATTTAGAAAACATTACCTTCAATATAATAATAGTATTACAAATAATTGTATATGTGTATAGGTGAGAAAGAAACCTGAAAGTAAAATACATCAATGTTTACTATGTAAACATACGTGAATGTTTACATGGTAGTCATCACTGGGTGCCAAGATTATTGTTAGCTTTTGTGTCCTTTTGCTTATTGGTACTTTCTAAATCTCCCACAAGGAACATGGTTCTATGAACTGAAGGCCTCTGCCCCCGCCTTACAATTTATATGTTGAACTCCTAACCCCAGTGATTATATTTGGAGACAAGACCTCTAAAGTAGTGATTAAGATCAAATAATGTCATCAGGATGGGGTCCTGGCCCAATAAGATGTGTCCTTCTAAAAAAATACTTGGCTTTTCTCTTACTGTCATGTGAGAACACAGTGAGAATGCTAGCCAGAAAGATACCCCTCACCAGAAATGCAACCCTGCTGGAACCTTGATCTTGGACTTTCTAGCATCTAGTACTGTGAGAAAAGAAATTACTGTTGTTTAATTCACCCAGTCTATAGTTTTGTTATGGCAGCCCAAGGAGACTGAGACATGTGGTTTATTTTTTCAACAGGTATATAAAACATTAATACTCATTTTAAGAAAAAAAAAAAAAAAGCCTGACTTAAAAGGCACTGAAAACAAAAGTTCAAGATCTTAAGTTTCCAGACATTGCTAATTTTATCTTGAATCCTCCAAAAGAAACATATAAGATAAATTGCAAGTAGAGATGCAGATAAATATGTTATTTGCTTCTTCTCATTTTGTTGGAATTAACCAGAGTAAAATTGTGGTCAACTAATTTTATATCTGGTCAGAGAGTTCAGCTACAAAAGTGAGTTCAGCTACAAAAGTTTTGCTTGTCTACACAATCCCTGTCTTCTGTCCCAGCCCTCTTCCAACACACACACACACACACACACACACACACACACACACGTTTCAATCTTTCGTACTGGGTTGATCTGTGATATAACATATTGTAAGACCAACACTCTATCTCCTCAATAATGTACAATAAATTGCAATCAAGTTAAATCAATAATATCACAGCTTTTCCATCCATGTTGGGCTTCATGTCTGATTACTTTTCAGATGACTTCTTTGACAACAGATGATGTCTACTGGATGCCCTCCTCTTTCCTCCACTGTCACAATCTTTTCTATTTTCCACGCTGATATTCATTTGATTTTGAGGGAGAAAAGTCCTAAAGGGCATACTGTAAAGGAAAATGGATGGTTAGTAGTATGATTGTGGAAGGTGTACACTCTCATTTCATCTTCTTTTATAGATGTTTTTCTTTTTTGCCTCTGAATTTCCATTTAACATGTCATGGTGGATTTTGTTTCAGTGTTTCATATGTGGCAAAGACTCCTAGAATGAGTTCACGTTCTTATTCTCTCTCTGTTTCTTTAGCCCTTTTCACTTCCTTCTTCTCATTCAGATATTGTGGTGGGCAGTGACTAGCATTCTCTTTATTGAGAGAAAATTTGGTTATTAACATGACGCAAAATCACATTTTTTTGATCCCAACAATTATGTAGAAAGCATCTTTTTTTCTAGGAGATATATTAAAATGTTTCACTAACGTCACTTGCATAGCATATAGATCATCACCATATTATTTAAACAGAATTTTATCCTGCTATCCCAAAAATGTATTCTAAGATTTGCTATTTTTCCCATGGTCAATGAATTCGAGGCTCTCATAGAGATCAGATGCTGCTGAATCTCTTAAATGGACAAAGTATGGTAAATAAATCTCTTAATTTAAGTAACCATGTAATTAATTTCATTAGGTAGCATATTAATAAAGTTGATAATTGGAGTTCAGACTATTTGTGAATCACAAAGAGTGTCATTCTTCTGACATACAAATGAGCAACCACCTGTCTTACAAATGGTCTTTGTGAAGATGGCATTTCACTAACTTAATTGTTCACAAGAATTGCAGAATGTTAAAATGGATTATCTCCTTAGAGAGTACCTTATCCTACCTCCTCATTTTAGCTTACTTTATAGATAACAGATCGACACTAAGGTTCCCCAGGTTTTATCCCTCCCTTAACCAGGATGGTACAGTTTGTCCTGGCTGATTCAGGAATAGAACTCAGATCTCCTGGTTCTTGGTCTGTTTATTTAGAGAGAAGTAGGATGAGTGGCACACAGCTACTCCAATAATTTTTTTAAAATGTTTTATTTTTAATAATTGAACAAACTCCACTTTAAATTACTCAACTCTGTTGAGTAAAGGAGAAAAAACTTAAATTTGCCAAATGGTATCATCTCAATCTCTCTCCTGATTTAGTCTCTTTAAATAACTTCAATGTATTTCAGGCATTTGTTTAACTTTTCAGATTTCTTCCTCCTCTCCCTGCCCTTTTCCAATAAAACATCTGGATTTTAATGGGGAAGGGACTCACATGAGCTGGGGTAGCTAGGACAGGGAGCCTCAGAGTTATGTGTAGGAGCTGTTAGGCTCTTGCCACCTGCTCAGAGAAGGCAGATCTGTTCTTACTCCTCTTCTGTAATCTGCCTGGGTTCCACAGTAACCGTCTGGCCTTTAGGGGAATTACCTGGGCACCAACTGCTAAAGCTCATGATTCTCAGCCATTTGCTTCTTGTCACCAAAACATCTTTGTTTCAACTCCCACTGGCCTCTCATCACCTTTGTGTCCCTTCCCTGGGGGACATGGAAACTTCTGGATCCATTGCAGATTGTTCAAAATCCATGGGTACTAGAGCTTTAGCTCAGATGATTTATGTAGACCACATTCCTTTATCTATGCCATCGAATTTGGTGACAAACTGAATGCACACTTCCTCCAGAGGTTTGAAGACTTTCTCTAGCTACACCCAGAGAAGGTAATCACTATACCTAATTTCCCTACTCTTATTAAGTGCTTTTAAATAATTCTCTGTATCTTTTTAAGGATAAACTCAACGAAAGTTTGAACACATTGCCCTGCCTTTTCCATTTCTCCTTTCCACAATTCCCTGGTCTAGAAGGCTGGGATAGCGCTCCTTTATATACAGCAAATGCATTTTCTTATTGCATATCCCTGAGTTCAAAAATAATCCCATTCTACATGTCAAAAATTGAACCCCACTTTTTTTCTAATTCCTGCTGTGATAATCCTAACCTTTCTGGGACCTGTAGCATAACAAGAGCAGGAAATGTCAAAGAAAAAACAACTTAATATATTTGTAAAAATATTATTCCCACTCTAATACATTTAGTCAGTTATTACAATGATATTTATTGATTTCTTGCCATGCATCAGCTATTAGGAATGTAGAAAAAGTACAGTCTGTGGTAAAAGTGGGGAGAAAACAGCTAATAACAGTACTGTATAGTAATTGCCAAAATGGTGTTTCATATAAAAGACACTAAAGATAAAAAAATTCTACATATACCTGCCTAGGGGAAATCATAGGAGGCTTATTAAAGGAGATGACATTTCTATTGCAATACGCTGCCTCTGATGTTTGCCATTGGTGACAAGGGGATAAAAGTGTGGCAGATCCTTGTAAATCCATTTCTTAACAACAGCAATAGTAATGATGGCACAGTAGACAACAATAGTTTGCAATATATAACGCTCTACCAGCAACAAAGTGGTCCTACACACAACACAGATCTTGCAAACTTGTAGGACAGCGCCACTCTAAAAATATAGGAAAAAACACTAATTCATTCATTTAATCCACATTTATTGATTACCTGCTATGCTCTAGATATAGCAGGTACAGAAATGAAGAAGAAATACAGGTCTTATCTCAAAGAGCTTACATTCTACAGAGGGGAAGCAGTAAACAAATCAGTGGGAAAGACAGATTCAGATATTCAGGATTAGTAGAAAGTAAAAGAGGATGATGTGCTACATTGTGATGGGTGGGGAGAGATGCAATAGAATATGGACTTCATTAACAATGATTAATAAAATGACCAGGACTTAAATTCTTACATGTTTTTAAACTATGTTTGGGGTGGGTAAAAGTCAAATCAACAAGATGAGAGGATATCTTTTCCAAGGAAAATTTTCCATTTCTCACATTAGCATTTATCTTGAAACTCAGATTTCTTGCTTTTGATGGATTCTGTAGGGAAACCCTCTGGTTCCTTTAGTAATGATAGTGTGAATCTCCAGTTTTTGTAATGAAGGAAGAATCTTCTCATAGGAAAAGGTAACTCTGTAGATGATTCTTAACCCTCTTGGGAATTTTCTCAGCATGATACTGGTTTCAGGGGGATGCTAATTTCCTTTTCCCCATTCTGGAAAGAGTGGACATACTTTCCTTAATTTTTTTTTTGAGTAGCTGAGATGATCATGGTTTAATGTTTAATCAAGTCTTTACTTGAGGTAGAGGCAAACTTAAACAAGAGAGCCAACGTAGAAAGTAACATGCAATAAAAAATTCTGGTTGGTGTATCTGGGTCTTGGCTCCTTCTCAACATATCTGTGAAAGTGCTGTTTTACTGCCTAGCTGGAAGGGACCACTCCACATGGCTCCCAGGCTTAATCAGTGGCTGGCTCAGCAGCAGCTCTTTTTGCCGTTACCTTCTGGAGTGTCTTCAAACCTTCTTAAGCTTCATGAAGTACCACACCAAGACAGCAACAGCAAGTCACATAGAGGAATAGAAGGCCCATCTCCTTCCATCCCAGATTTGCTCTGCAGATGCTGGCTTTCTGTCTGGGGTCTTGTTTCTTGAAGTGACTGGCACAGGAATGCCCACTGCCTGAGAGGGGAGATGCCACCATTTCCCCAACAACTTGTAGAAGTGTTGTTTTATGTAGTTTCAGCAGAAAAATCACCGAAGAATCACCATAATTCACATTTTCAAAAGAGGCACAGCAAGAAATAAGTTAGGATTTTCCCCTCACATTTGTTTTTTGCCTTTGAATGATTAAAAAAGGAAAGTTTTAAAAATCTAAGTAGCATTCCATATGGGACTTCAAAGGTTTAGTACAGCTGAGCTCTGACAAAACCAGTTCAGCCTTCCTTTATTTCTCTTTTTCTAATGTTAGTTGAATACTATATAAATACCTTCTTGAACTCCTTGGGAACTCACATGAGCAACATTTAGAATAAGGACACACACATCATCTTAAAAACAAGCTTGCAGGCATAGCAAATACACATATTAAAAAAACAACAAAAATTACTCCAAATCAAACCTCAGTGACTATAATTATGCCTGAAAAACACTATGGACACTTAATTAATTTTTATTCTATTTTAAACTAAGATATAATTAATATGTCATAAAATTAATTCCAGAACATTTTCTTCACCCCAAAAGTAAACTTCGTATCTACTTCCCAGTCCCATCAGACTCTAGAAACCACTAGTTTACTCCCTGTCTTTATGGATTTTACCTGTTATACACATTTTATGTAAAGGGAATCATACAATATGTGTCCTTTTGTGTCTGACTTCTCTCACATGATATAATGTTTTCAAGGTTAATCTACAATATAGCAAGTTTCAGTTATTTTCAATGGCTGAATAATATTCTGTTGTATGAATATATATTTATTTTGTCTATTTAAAAAATCCATTAATCAATTAATGGACATTGGGTTGTTTGCACTTTGCTATTATGAATAATGTCACTATGAACATGCATGTACAAGTTTTTGTTTGAACATTTGTTTTAAATTCTTTAGGGAAATGTGTATGTATGAATGTGTATAAATATATAAGTGTGTGTGTATGTACACATTAAAATGTAAATGCACACACACACATATAGGTAAAATTACTGGGTCATATGCTAACTGTATGTAAAACTTTTTGAGAAACTGATAAACTGTTTTCCAAAGCAAGTATATCATTTTACATTCCCATCAGTATGATATGAGGGTTTCCATTTCCCCACACCCTTGCCAGCATCGTTATTGTCCATCTTTTTGATTATAGGCTTATTGAGTGTGAAGTGATGACTCATTGTGGTTTTGATTTGCAGTTCTCATTATGAAGGAAATGTTGAGCTTCTTTTAATGTGCTTGTTGGTCATATTTATATCTTCTTTAGAGAAATGTCAACTTATATCTTTTGCCACTTAAACATCGGGATTATTTATCTTTTTCTTATGGAATCTAATAGTTCTTTGTATAGTCTGCATGCTAGATTCTTGTCAAGTATACAATTTGCAAATGTTTTCTCCCATTCTGCAGGTTATCTTTTCACTTTCTTGATTGTGCCCTTTGAAGCACAAAAAAGTATTAATTTTGATGAAGTCCGATTTTTAATTTTTTTTCCTTTGGTTGCTTGTATTTTAGCTGTTATATCTAAGAAACCATTTCCTAATTCAAGGTCACAAAGATATACACTTATATTTTCTTTAAGAGTTTTATGGGACTACTACTTGTATTTAGGTAGTTAGTCCATTTAGAATTAATTTTCGAAGACAGTGATACGTAGATCAACTTTATTCTTTTGCATGTGAATATCCAGTTGTCCTGGACTATTTGTTTAAAAAGATGATATTCTTTCTTCAATGAAATTTCTTGGTACCCTTGTTGAAAATCGATGGCTCATGTTGATCTTATTAAAGATCCCTAATATGTGTTGAGTTGCTTGCCTCTTGCTATTTTCAAGGTTCTCTTTTTGTCGTTGGCTGTCAACAGTTTGAGTATAATGTGTCAAAATGTGGTTCTTGTTGAGTTTATCCTACTTTCAGTTCAATGAGCTTCTTAGATATAGATTAATGTTTTTCATAAAATTTGACACATTTTTAGTCATTATTTCTTCAAATATTCTTTCTGTCCTTTCTTCCTTTTCTTTCTGGAACTCCTATTTTGCATATGTTGGTATGTTTGATGGTGTCTCTCAGGTCTCTGAGGTTCTATTCATTTTTCTTAATTGTTATGTTCATTAGAATGATAATCTCAGTTGACCTATTTTGAAAATTGCTGAATTTTTATTTTGTATGCTCACATTTTCTGTTGAACAGTATTAGTAAATTTTTCATTTCATTTATTGTACTTTTAAACACTGGAATTTTGAGTCTTTAAAATAACTTTGTATCTCTTTATTGATATTCTTATAATGTCTTACAAGACATTATTCTCATACTTACTTCAGTTCTTTAGATATGATCTCCTTTGGTTCTTTGAACATATTTAAAATAACTGATTTAAAGTATTTGCCTAGTAAGTTCATTATCTGGGCTTCCTCAGAAACGTTTTCCATTGATTACTCTTTTCTCGTGTGTTTGGGCCTTTTTTTTTTTTTTTGATTGCTTGTATACCTTATACTTTCGTTTTGGTTGAAAATAAATGTTTCATATAATATGTGTCAACTCTAGGAATCAGATCTTTTTCTCCTCACCAGGGCTGATCATTGTGGCTGTTTGTTGTTGCTTGTTTAGTAACTTTTCTGGAATAAATCTCTTCAGTCTGTAGTCTTTGATGGGTTCTACCACTGCAGTCTCTGCTTTGTTTACTGGTTAGCTAATTATTAGACAGAGATTCCCTAAATACCCAAAACCAATTTTCAATCTTTGCTCACGGACTCTATGTGCATGATAGGAGGTCCTTTCCATACTCAGTCAGGCTATTGACCACTCTGTTTTAGCCTTCACTTTCTGTTTGCATGAACCTCAAGGTCACCCAAAGATAAGACTTTCAGACTTTCTCAGATCTTTCTTTATCATGCTCATAGCCCTTGGCATATGTACAGTCCTACTCATGTGTGTGACCCTGTAGATTTTGAGAGCTTTTGAAAGCCACTATGGACATATCATTCCTCAGCTTTTCCTTTTAAACATTTTAGTTAGCCTATTTGCCCCAACAGTTATTCACCACCTCAAGCAGCCATAAAGTTAAGCAATTAATAAAATTGTTTTCAACAAATGCCCCCAGGGAAAAGACTTTTCACACTGTATGAGCTCTGAGCCAAGTCAAATAAACACATTGTTGCATATTGCCTTTTCTTGGGAACAACCAGATAGGTCAAATAATGCCAATTATCTGTGAAAAAGGCTTTGAAGGAGCAATAACCTCATTCTACACTGTGAGGTAGCTGCCAGACTGTATGTTTTCAAGACTACTCTAGAACTGAAGAAATGGGGATGAGACTAGAACAAGTAAAGATGCCAGAAAATTCACTGTTCTTCCCAAGATTCAGCCATATTTCTTGAATAAACACTCTCTGGATTGCTGCAAGCCTTTGATTAATTTCCCGAATCCTGAAAAAAGTTGATGCTGACAATTCTTGCTAGTTTTCATGTTGCTTTTATAGATGAGAGAGTTTTTGAAGGTCCTTACTCTGCTATTTTCACAGATGTTCCCCTCAGTTTTTGATCAGTGATTCAGTATGTAGACCTTGGGCTTATTAGCTTGAAAATGTTCATAAATCAAGTTTTTTTTTTGTCAAATATTAGTTACTGTCTAAAAAAATGTTCAGACATTAAACAAAAACAGAAATGTTTTAATACATTTAAACCTTCATATATCCATTAAAGTACATGACTGACATTACTATATTTGTAGATGAAAAAGAGTATAATACTGGTGATTTCTCATAGCTTAACCCAATATTTTCTAAAGTCTTAGTTTCTCATTCTGTTTTTTTTTCCCTCGCAAAGAACAACCTATTAAGAAAACTTTCAGGAAATATAATGGATCTCATATAACCCCATTAAATCATTTCAAAAGTGCCATAAGAAATGTCGATTTTAACTGTCATTGTGTAGAGAAGAGCATTTATTTAGCAGTGGTTAAGCACTCTCTGTGTATAGTCACAAAATATGATAATTTCCATAGGAGCATACATTTAACTCAGCAGACAGATACAGCAATACTTTGCTATCAAACCCGGGATAAATGAGTTTTTACAAAAGGGTGAGTGAGTGAATAAACTGGGAGATAGATTAACTCTGTATAAGGGGTTTTGAAAGGCCTCATAGAGATTGTGGAATTTCAATCAGATCTTAAAAGATAATGTATGGTTTCTTGGATAAGGAAAGTGAAGACACACAGAAAGGATGGCAGGTGAAAAGTCACAGAATTGTGAGAGGTTTTGATGATTTTTATAAGACAGAGGTAGGTGGGGTATAGCATGCAATTTTCTCATGCGTTTTATTTTGGTACAAATGGGTATTTTTACTTTCTACCAGCAAAATGTGTATGTTTTATTTTACAATATGTTTTAAAAGGCTTGGACAGACTGCCTTTTATGAACAGAAATTGTTATGTGTTGGCTCAGGATTGCCTGCATGCTGGTTTGTTCTACCACAAAGGCTGCCAATAATAATGAGGGGGAAAACCCTAGAGGAAGAGTTCATTTAATTTTTATTGATCATCTTATATCTTAAGAGTTTCATCAAGCAAAGTGACAACACACATAGAACCTGCACCAAAAAGTCTTAGCTGAGTGAACAAGAATGAATCAGCACAGTAAATAAAACATTTTTCTTTTCTTGGCCTGCTACCTCAAGGTCATTGTTAAAAAACACAAGTACTCTAGTGGTTGTTAAACCTGGCTGCACATTAGAAACATCTGGAGATATCTTTGAGATTACAGATCCTTAGGCTACATTCCAGACCTGATGAATCAGAATGTCAAGGTTTTGTTGTTGTTATTGTTTGTTTGTCTTAAACAAATCCAGTGGTTCTCATACTTAGCAGGTTTGGGGACAAGTGTCTTAGAGGGGTTTGCCTTGCTCTACAGCTGTCCAGCTGTGTTGCTTGCCTCAAGCTAACTTAATCTAAGAATAAATTAATATTATTTCATTAAAAATACTACGCTGTGTCAGAGATACTTTCTTAATCATTTTGAAAAGGTACAGAAGAAGGAGGAAATGTAAAGAGTTAATGAAGCAGGAATGAGAAAATGCCATGAATAAAATATTGTCTACAGAAGTCGGTCTCTCAGAAATCTATAAATTTATGGTGATTGTGTTTAATGATCATGACTCAATAATGAAATCAGCCATAAAACTTTGACTATCTACAAGATTAACAAAACATACATTTGTTTTGACTCTCAGCATATTACCATTTTATTGAATAGGTTAAAGTCAGGGGAGGAATAATCAGGAATAGGTTATATAATTTTTCTCATCACTGCCTTCAGACTTTTGCTGATAGATTTCCCTTCTTTTTGAGACTGGAGGCAAATGTTTGGAGCCAGACTTCAAGCCCTCATTAGCAGACAGGGCCAGTTGTCTCCCTGTGGTTACCAGTAGAGGGAGTGTCAGCCCCTGAACTTGGCAGTAGAGACAGGGTAGGAAACAGGACACCAAGTGCATCAGTGAGTTCCTCTTTCCACCATCCTCCTCTCTGCCCTTAGAACTTTGGAATTTCCCTCTTTTATTCAGCAACCAGCTTGTGGAGGAGAAATGAAAGAGTAAAATTTGAAATACTGAACTGTTCATGACTACAAAACTGGACTTGATTCCAGGTTATATTAATGAAAACAGAAATGTATGTTGTCTTGGAGGGAGGAGTGAGAAGTAGAGAGGAAAGGAAAGGTATGTATTAATTTTTTTTCTCTAGTGGGGATTAGTCATTTTTTCATTATTCCCTATAAAAATGTACAAACGTTCTAAGCTTATTAGAGATAAAAATTTAAAAAATACAGTGTAACCTAGATCTGTACACACATGTACACATGTGTGCACACACACTCCTGAAAGATTTATTACAGACAACAGATACAAAGAAGCGGGGCAAGAAAGGAGGTCCATATTGTCCACACATAGATTCCAGAATCCTCTCTCAGTCATAGGTTGTGCTTTATCTCCAGCAAGTGAGCCACTAAAATATTTTGATTTCAGAAAAGCCACAGCTCATTCAAGTAGGGGTCTTTTAGCTGGTCATGTAGCTAAAACCAGGCTATGAGACTAGGTTCAATAGCAGAAACCAAGATAACATAACAGACACCAGATGCAAACCATTCATTAGTACATATTCTATCAGGAATATTGGCAAGATGTTACAGACTTCCTGCTTGGTATGTTTTGGAAAACTACATTAACACAAAACTACATTAATTCCTATGTAGTGTATTCCATTTTAGTTTCGCCAAGGATCAGTACCATGGCTTAAGGCATCCCTGGAAATATATGGAGGATTTCAATACACTAGTGAGAGTCACAGTGCAATTTCACACTGTGAATTAGTGTTTTTCATCAGACTTGGAAAATTCTAAATCATTAGCTCTTCACGTATTGCTTGTTGTTCCTTTCCTCTCTTCTGAAACTCCAATTTTGTATGTTAGACTTTTCTACTATGTCCCATATATTTATTATCTTCTTTTCTGTGCTTTCATCTCTGCACTTTAGCTTGGGGATTATATATTTAAAAAAGGATGAGTGAATGAATGAACACTGGGAGACAGATAAAGAAGAGAGTAATTTAATTATTTAATTGTAATAATTATTAAATTATTAAATTACTATCTTCTATTTCACATATTCATATCTTTCATCTTCTCTGGTGGGTCTGATATTCCATTACACCCGTGTATTAAATTCTCAATTTTATTTTTTACTTATAAAAGTTTAATTTTGTTTTCAATTGAAATTTCTGATCTTGTCAACCCTTCTCCATTACTGAACATATTAGTCACAATTACTTTTAAATACCTATGTGTTATCCTGATAATTGAATGAATTTGTTGTCATCCATTAATTTGTTTCTATTGTCTATTTTTTTCTGTACTTGTAATTTTTGGTCAGATGTCAGACATTGCATATGAAAAGCTGAAGGGGTTCTGAATGATACCTTCCTCCTGAGAGAGTTCTTCTCAGAGGAAAATAGAAAGGGGGCGGATATCAATCCAGTCAGGTAAAGACCTGACTCAAGGTTGAACTGCAATTACATCTCTATTTATTTTCAGTTTGCTCCTAGTCTTAATCTCTAGCCTTTCAGGAATTCCAGTTTGATATCTCCCCCTTGATGGGTTCTGATCTCCGGTTTTTATCTCCTCAGGTCTGTGATGAGAGTTTGAAAATTTTCTCTACACTTCAAGAGCTTTGTTCGTAGCTTCTTTCCCTGTGAATTTTAAGAATTCTGCTAGTGTTGGAAGAGTAAACCACCAAGTGTCCCACTGACTACTTAAAGATTTCCTTTTTTTCTTGGTCTTTGAAGTCCTGGCTGTCCTGACATGACTCCAGCTTTTGCTCTTCAGTTGTGTAGAATTAACAAAAGTTCTGGAAAATTCTGTATGCCTTGTAGACACAGCCCTATTCCTGTGTTCTTCAATTCTTTGCTACCAAGAATCTGCAAAATGCTGAAGGAAAAAATAAAAATATAAACAAAAACAACAACCAGTTTATATAATGCCCCTATTATCTCAATGGTTCCCTTTTGTTTGTGATTTTTGGCTTCTTAAGACCAGAATGTCTTAACAGTGCTATGATATTTTCAAACAGACTTTTTTTAACTATAAAAAGTTTTATCCAGCTTTTCTCAATAGGAACATGGGTTTGCCTCACGAAACTTCATCATAGGCAGAAGCAGACATCAATTCAATGTTTTCTCTGTATTTTTCTCATTTACCACTATAAATTGGAATTTATGAGGGGAAATAAGAGAATTGCTAGGTAGAATTTAGACTAAATAAAGAAATTTCATGTTTCTCTGTCTCAAAGTTGGAGTGCTATATGAATTTATTGTTCACTAAACATAATTGCTAGATGGTATCATGTGAAAATTTTTTATAATAAATGTGATAGATACTATGTAAAATTGGATAATATATAACATTATAAAGAAGGAAAATAGCTCATGGAGCACCACTACTCAGAAATATCTACTGTTAACATGTTTGTATATATCTTTACATTGTTTTTGCTTTGCAGGCATTTTTACATTGTTGAAAGTATACCCTATCTACTTATTTTAAAACATGTTCGATAAAGACAAATTAATAGTTTTTTGATGGAAAAAAATATGAAATGTTGCTAGGTAAATATTATTAGTAATTTTTCCATTAAAAATATCCATAGTGAATCAGGACACTCAATAAAGACTTTTAAATAGGCAGAAATACACAAATATTTGTTATAAAAACGGCCATTATTCTGCATCTTTTATTCTGTGGAGTAAGAGGAAAAAAAGAACAACTTTTCATTTCGTTCGTGATTTTTTTTTAACATTGAAAAGAAGGTGAAGATTGTTCATGTTAACAAGTACTCAGTGATCAAGCGTGGTGTGCCTCAATTGTGGAATTATGGCTGTACCTAAGAAAATTATTGTCTAATATTTGTAAGGAGGAAAGCACAACTACCTAATAGAGCAATGGCAAAGTTTTAGCTTTGACTTAAGTAAATAAATATATGTTAAAAAAACTATTTAAATAAATCCTTAAAAGTAAACTGTATTCAAATTTAGTATTAGAATTAAAGATGAATATGATATATACTTTCTAAATCACTAGAGAAAATGCAAGAAAATTAAATTAATGAAAGATACATGACATCAAGGACTTATTAGAAATGCAAAAGAATGAAAGCACTTTAAAGAGACATCAGAGGTGGGGCCAAATAAATAAATAAATAATATAACAATAAATAAAAATAGGAAAAGCCCCTCTACTAAAATACAAAGTTTGTATTTTATATTCTAAAAAACTTTGTATTTTAGTAGAGGGGCTTTTCCAATAAAAAAGCAAAATCTGTATCTGCCTCACAGAATAGAATATATTTAAAACAAAGCAAAAACTTAGCACAAACTATTTATAATAAAGCCTTTCCAAAAGTAAGTTAGGTAAATCAATGCAAGGGAAAATATTCAAACATATAAGATAAAGTTTACAGAAAAAGTGTTAAGCAGAACAGTGATTATTATTTATAATAAACAGTAAAATTTATAATAAATGAAGCACCATCAATTTTTATTCAGCAAATAAGATCACATTGAAACAGAGAAAGAAAAAATGTGATATGCAAGGATAATTTGACAGAAATGCAATAACTGGAGATACTCTAAAACCTCTCTGTGAATCATTGCCAAATGAAATATACAAGAATAAATCTGCATGGAGAGTATATAAATAACTTTGGATGCTGGAACACAATAGAACAATGCTTGCAAATTATTTCTAATGTGTTACCAGTCAAGAGGTAAATAAGTTCATTTTCAGACACTCAAACTCTCAATGCATTTTCTTTTCATGCTTTTATTCTCAGGAAGTTATAGTGCATGTGCGTCAGCAAAATGACAGGGAAATCCAATAGTATTGACTTAATAAATACATCTAATTGTGGCCTCTACAAAGAAAAGATCTATATTTTTGTTACCATGGAATACTTAAAACAACAACAACAATTATTATTGGGTTATGAAGTCTTAAAATGATTTCCAAATCAGAAATCATAAAAAACACATTCTCTAACCATAATATGAAACAATTACAAGTACTTAAGATGATGCAAACTAAAAATTTTAACACTTTTGAAATTTAAAATAAAAAAACTGTTCATTTATAGCTCTCCAGTAAAAAAGAAAATCACAACTTCATTTACAGATTATTTAGAAATAAATGGCACATAATCCTTGTAGCCTGAAATGCTTTTACTATTAAATAAGAGAGAAAGGAAATAAATAAGCCAGACATTTTTACTAAAGAAGTCATAAAAACGACAAAATCACCTTGGGAAATGTAAGAAAAATAATAATAATTCAAGCTAATGAGGAAATAAAAATTAAAAAAATAAATAAATGTTTATATGTATTTAGTCTAAGACCTAGTTATTTAAAACATTCAATAATTATATTAACCTGTGACATAGCTAATCAAAAATGGGGAATGAATGTACACTAGAAATATATGCAAAAATAGTGGAATTTCAAATACTAGCATGTAGGGCTATGGCTATATACAGTGCTACAAGAAGTTCAAATTATCCAAGAAATAGATTTTCTAAGGAAATATTAATGACAGAAATGGAATAAAAAACATAAAATCTAAGTGTATAAATGGGATAAAGTGAAAAAACTGTCAATATAGCCAACTATATAATGAGCATTGGGCCTGAATTAATTTCTAGCAAACATTCAAGTAAAATTTATTTCTTACAATATTAAAAAATATTCCAGGAGATTTCAGATTAAATGAGACATTTGAATACATGCATTTGCTTTCCCTTCTGTTTGCAACACATTGACATTAAGGAATAACATTAATAATAGAAAGATGAAAAATGTATAAGTATAAGAGAAGAGGAGAAAGGACAAAAGTGGAATGAATATAAAATATCAACTTGTATCTGGAAGATGGAATGCTGTTAAAGAGAGGAGATTGTATTGGCAGAGCAGAGGAAAGCTCAAATCTTAATACTGAGAAAGGTGGAAAATGTAGAGACTCTCAGGGAGTAGCCTCCAGCTTTTTTTTTTTTTTTTTCCTTAGGATTGTCTTTGCTATGCGAGCTCTTTTTTGGTTCAATTCTTCACAGAATTCGGGGGAAAAAAACACCTTAAATTTCATTTGTCCATTCATTTTGGACAAATGAAATTTAAGGTGTTTTTTTTTTGTTTGTTTTTTTCCCCAATTCTGTGAAGAAAGTCAATGGTAGCTTGATGGGGATAGCATTGAATCTATACATTACTTTGGGCAGTATGGACATTTTTACAATATTGATTCTTCCTGTCCATGAGCATGGAATGTTTTTCTATTTGTTTGTGTCTTCTCCTATTTCCTTGAGCAGTGAGTTGTAGTTCTCCTGGAAGAAATCCTTCACATCCCTTGTTAGTTGTATTCCTAGGTATTTTATTCTCTTTGTAGCAATTGTGAATGGAAGTTCACTCATGATTTGGCTCTGTGTTTGTCTGTGATTGGTGTAAAGGAATGCTTGTGATTTTTGCACATTGATTTTGTATCCTGAGACTTTGCTGAAGTTGCTTATCAGTTCAAGGAGATTTTGGGCTGAGATGATGGGGTCTTCTAAATATACAGTCATGTCATCTGCAAATAGAGATAATTTGACTTCCTCTTTTCCGAAATGAATACCCTTTATTTCTTTTCATTTTTTTTTTTTTTTTTTTTTGCCTGATTGCCATTAAATATTTAAACATAGGACTTAACACCATAAAAACTCTAGAAGAAAACCTAGGCAATACCATTCAGGACATAGGCATGGGCAAAGACTTTGGACTAAAACAACAAAAGCAATGACAACAAAAGCCAAAATTGACAAATGGGATCTAATTAAACTAAAGAGCTTCTGCACAGCCAAAGAAAATATCATTAGAGTGAATCAGCAACCAACAGAATGGGAAAAAATTTTTGAAATCTACCCATCTGACAAAGGGCTAATATCCATAATCTACCAAGAACTTAAACAAATTTGCAAGAAAAAAAAAACAAACGACCCCATCAAAAAATGAGTAAAGGATATGAACAGACACTTCTCAAAAGAAGACATTTTTATGCAGCCAACAAACATATGAAAAAAACCTCATTATCACTGGTCATTAGAGAAATCCAAATCAAAACCACATTGAGATACCATCTTAGGCCAGTTAGAATGGCGATCATTAAAAAATGAGTAGACAACAGATGCTGGAGAGGATGTGGAGAAATAGGAACACTTTTACACTGTTGGTTGGAGTGTAAATTAGTTCTACCATTGTGGAAGACATTGTGGTGATTCCTCAAGGATCTAGAAATAGAAATACCATTTGACTCAGCAATCCCATTACTGGGTATATACCCAAAAGATTATAAATCATCCTATTACAAAGGCACATTCACATGTATGTTCATTGCGGCACTGTTTACAATAGCAAAGACTTGGAACCAACCCAAATGCCATCAATGATAGACTGGATAAAGAAAATGTGGCACATATACACTATAGAATACTATGCAGCCATAAAAAAGGATGAGTTCATGTCCTTTGCAGGGACATGGATGAAGCTGAAAACTTTCATTCTCAGCAAACTGACACAAGAACAGGAAACCAAATACTACATGTTCTCACTCATATGTGGGTGCTGAGCAATGAGAGCACATGGAACAGGGAGTAGAACATCACACACTGGGGCCTGTTGGTGGGAGGAGTGTAGGGGAGGGATAGCAGATGGTGGGAGAATAGGAGAGGGATAGCATTAGGAGAAATACCTAATGTAGATGATGGGGTGATGGATGCAGCAAACCACCATGGCATGTATATGCCTGTGTAACAAACCTTCACGTTCTGCACATGAACCCCAGAACTTAAAGTATAATAAAAAAAATTAAATAAAAAAAAAGAAAACACATGAAAATAAATTAAAAAGCTATTAGAATTTCAAAGAGTTTCAGAAACATTGTCTATTATAAAATAAATATACAAAAGTTGATAACTGTTTAATACCAATAACTTGTTAGAAGCTATCATGTATAGAATAAAAATACACTAATTTACAACAGCAAAATAAAAAAGAAATTAACAATAACTGGAGAATAAATGTGGTGGGATAATTTAGAGAGATATATCAAATTTTTCTGGAGGGCTAGCTCTGGTTTTAATGACAACAAAAACAAATCCAAACAATGGTTACTTAAAATAGCAGTTCTTGGCCGGGCGCGGTGGCTCACGCCTGTAATCCCAGCACTTTGGGAGGCCGAGGCAGGTGGCAAGAGATCGAGACCATCCTGGTCAACATGGTGAAACCCCGTCTCTACTAAAAATACAAAAAATTAGCTGGGCACGGTGGCGCGTGCCTGTAATCCCAGCTACTCAGGAGGCTGAGGCAGGAGAATTGCCTGAACCCAGGAGGCGGAGGTTGCGGTGAGCCGAGATCACGCCATTGCACTCCAGCCTGGGTAACAAGAGCGAAACTCCGTTTCAAAAAAAAAAAGAAAAGAAAAAAGAAAATAGCAGTTCTTTTTTTTTGAAATGGAGTTTTGCTCTTGTTGCCCCATCTGGAATGCAATGGCATGATCTTGGCTCACTGCAACCTCCACCTCCCGGGTTCAAGCAACTCTCCTGCCTCTAGGATTACGGGCATGAGCCACCATGCCCAGCTAGTTTCTGTATTTTTTTTCTTTTTTAGTAGAGATGAGGTTTCTTCCTGTTGATCAGACTGGTCTTGAACTTCCGACCTCAAGTGATTCGCCCGCCTTGGCTTTCCAAAGTGCTGGGATTACAGGTATGAGCCACTGCACCCGGCCAAAATAGAAATCCTCTGGCTAAATGGCTTTAGTATCCTTTTGCCAGAAGTAATACTAGGATTCTGGAATACATAAAGGTGATGCATATCATCTTACTTTTCTAGGGCTGCTATGACAAATTACCACAAGCTAGATGGCTTAAAACATAAATGTATTCTCTCACAGTTCTGGAGGGCTGAGGTCTGAAATTGAGGTGTCCATAAAAAGCTGCAGGGGAATTTTTTTTTTTTTTTGGTCTCTTTCAGCTTCTAGTGACTCCAGGTGTTCTTTGGTCTCATCACTCCAATCTCTGCCTCTGTGGTCACATTTTCTTCTTTTTCTATTTGTCTCTCTTATAAAGACATTTGTGTTGGTATATAAGACCCACCTAGATAATTGAAGGTAATCTCCTCAAGATTCTTAACATAATTATATTTGCAAAAATCCTGTTTTTAAATAATCAACATTTACAAATTCCAGAGATTAGGGCTAAGTATCTTTGGGTGGCCCTTATTAAACCTATTACATAAACCTGTGTAAAAATTGGAAAATACATAAAATTTTAAAGAAAATATAATCCATCCTGAATATACCATAGCTCAGGAGATACCCATTGTTAAGATGTATATATCTATATAGTTACACATAACTTAAAGACAGAAATACCTTCTGAGAAATGTTTCCTTAGGTGATTTCATCATGTGTGAACATTATAGAGTGTACTTATGCAAATGTAGTGGTATAGCCTATTGCTCCCAGCCAACAAACCTATACAGCATGTTACTGCTCTAAATACTGAAGGCCACTGTAACGCCAAGTATTTGTGCACCTGTGAGGGTTAATATAAAATGTCAACTTGATGGGATTGACGGATGAGAACTATTATTTCTGGGTATATCCGGGTGTTTCTGGGTGTTGCCAGAGAGATTAACATTTGAGTTCATGGACTGGGAGAGGAAGACCCACCCTTGGGAAGACCCACCCACAATGTGGGTGGGCACCATCCATTGGCTGCTAGTGTGGCTAGAAAAAGCGGACAGAAGGTGGAAGACTTGTTGAGTATTCCAACCTTTATCTTTCTCCCGTGCTGGGTGCTGGGTGCTGGGTGCTGGATGCCTCCTGCCCTCGAATGTCAGACTCCAAGTTCTTTGGCTTTTGGACTCCTGGACTTACACCAGTGGTATGTCAGGGGCTCTTGGGCCTTCTCCCACAAACTGAAGGCTGCATGGCCAGCTTCCCTACTTTTGAAGTTTTGGGACTTGGACTGAGCCACTACTGGCTTCCTTGCTTCTTAACTTGCAGACGACCTATCTTGGGACTTCACCTTGTGATTGTGTAAGTCAATTCTCTTTAATAAACTGCTTTTCATATATATATACATCCTGTTAGTTCTGTCCCTCTAGAGAACCCTGACTAATACAATACCTAAACATATATAAACATAAAAAGGTACAGGAAAAATACAGTATAAAAGATAATGCTACACCTGTATAGGGCACTTACCATGAATAGAATTTGCAGGACTGGAATTGCTCTCAGTAAAGTCAGTGAGTGAGTGTTGAGTGAATACAAAGGCATAAGATACTACTGTGCACTACTGTGGACAATAAACACTATATGCTGAGGCGCCACTAAATTTATGAAATAATTTTTCTTTCATCAATACTAAGTTAACCTTAGCTTACTGTAACTTTTTTACTTCATAAACTTTTAAATTTAAAAAGTCAACTATTTTGTAATAATACTTAGCTTAAAACACAAACATTGCACAGCTATACAAATTTATTTTGTTTCTTTATATCCTTATTCTATAAAATTTATTTTTGAAGTTTTCCTTTTTTATCTTACTTTCAAACTTTTTTGTTAAAAACTAATACACAAACACACACATTACTCTGGGCCTACACAGGGTCAGGATGGTCAGTATCATTGCCTTCCATGCTCACATCTTCTCTTGCAAAGCCTTCAGGGGCAATTAACATGCACGGAGCTGTCATCTCCTATGATAACAATGTCTTCTTCTGGAATATCTTCTGAAGAAACTGCCTGAGGCTGTTTTACAGCTAACTTATTTTTTATAAGTAGAAAGAGTTCACCTTAAAATCATGATTAAAAGTCTAGTATAATATATACATAAGCCAGTAACATATTTGTTTATTATCGTTTCAAATATGGACTGCACATAATTGCAAGTGCTATACTTTTATGCCACTGGCAATGCAGCAAGTTTGTTTACGTCAGTATCTCCACAAGCACGTGAGTAATGTGTTTTGCCATGACTTTCCATGGCTATGAAAGCAGCCCACAGGATTTTTTTAGCTCCATTATAATCTTATGGGACCACTGTTGTATAGGAGTTTCATCATTGGCCAAAATGTCATTTTGCAACACATGACTGTATATAGATATAAAAACATTCATATTTACTTTGTACGTTTTTAAACCTATTGAACACTTGAATAGATGGAGAGGAAAATTATGTTTTAAAAATTCTCACTATCCTACTATATACATTTAGTTGGTCAAAATTAAAATAACAATGATACGTTTTTTGGAGGAAGCCCTCCAAAAGGAGAACTCCAACATGAGAACTTAAAATTGAACAGATGCAAATAAGCCAAAGGAATCTGACAAAAAATGATTAGAGGGCACTTTATTGAATATTATAATATTTCTTAAAGTCAAAATAACAACACATCATACTGATACAGAAATGGACGGGTTAAGTTAATCTTAGTAGAACTAAATAAGAAATTCAGAAACAGATTATACACAGACACACAAACACACCTCTCTACCCCTCCCTCCTATAACTTCTCTCTATCCTATATACACACACTGTCTATACCCATCTGTATTAGTTTTCTGCTGAAAACAATACAAATTTATTATCTTCTGGTTCTGGAGACAAGAACTTTAAAATGGATCAAGAGACTGCATTCCTTTGGAAGGCTCTAGGAGTGAATCTGTTTCCTTGCCTTTTCCATCTCTTAGAGACCACTTGCATTTCTTGACTCATGGCTCCTTCCTGTATCTTCAAAGCCAATGAAGTACCATCCTCGAATTTCTCTCTTTCTCTGACCTCTACTTCTGTTGCCACATCTCCTTCTTTGACCCTAATAATTCTCGCTCCGTCTTACAAGAATACTTGGGATTACACGAGGTTCTTCTGAATTGCGATGGTTAGTTTCATGTGCCTATTGGCTAGGCTTTAGTTCTCGGTTTAATCAAACATGAATCTAGCTGTTGCTCTGAAGGCATTTTGTGGATGTGATTAAGGTCCATAACCTGTTGACTTTATTCAATCAGGCGAAAAACCTTGAAAGCAGAGCTGAGACTTCCTTGATGAAGAGAAATTCCACTTTTGGACAGCAACTTTACCCTGCATATAGAATTTTAGCCTGAACTTGCCCTTGCCCAGTGGCTTCCCTACTCTCTTTGCAAGCTCCCACCATTGCATAAGACAATTTCTTGCAATAGATTTTTTTTTTTGAATATATTCTAAATTTATGTTACCTGTTCTCCCTGTTCTCTAGTTGAACCATGATTAATACTTGAATAATTTAGGATAATCTCCTGGTCTCAATATTTCTAACTTAAACACATCTGAAAATTTATTTTGGCATACAAGGCAGTATAGTCACAGGTTCAATGGATTAGGACATGAGCAGTCTTTGAGGGGCCATTATCCAACCTATAACTATATATATGTATATGTATTTTATATATATATTTTATATATATGTATATATATAATACATATACATATATATAACATATGTATATATATAATACATATACATATATATAACATATGTATATAATATATAACTATATCATTCTCTTTATATATATAATGTGGAATTTCTAATATTGTTTGATTTAAAATCTAACATGCAAGGCAGAATCCCTAAAGGAAAGGTTGAATGAAATAAATAAATAACAGTAAAACATTTGGAAAACACATTGTAATTAGAGGTAAAATATGATGGCCAAATAGGAAAATGTTTTCTGAAAAAATATTTGCAATACACGTAATAAAGTATTGCTAGCATTGATACATAAAAAGTCTTCTAAAACAATGAGAAAAATGCAAATTGACCAGTAGAAAAGTAAATAAAGATTAGTATCATGAATTCAATGAAAATGACATGAAAATGGTCCATGTGAAAAAAGACAAATGTTCAATCTTGTTTGAATCACATATTCAAATTAAAACAATTCTAAGATCCTGTTTTTGCTTGTTAACTGAGAAAGAAACTTAAATAATAATGTTCAGTATTGGCAAAATATTTTAAATATACAATTTTTAAAAATGTATTTTTAATTTTCACAGGTACATAGTACATATATATATATATATATATGAGGTATATGGGATATTTTTGATGCAGGCGTGCAATATGTAATTATCACACTATAGAAAATGGGTATCCATCCCCTCAAGCATTTATCGTTTGTGTTACAAAAAATCCAGTTATACTCTTGTAGGTATTTAAAAATGTACAATGAAATTATTTTGACTATAGTCACCCTGTTATGGTATCAAATACTAGGGTACTAGGTCTTATTCATCTTTTCCAACTTATTTTTGTACTTGTTAACCATCCGCACCTCTCCCCCTTCCAACCTCTATCTATTACCCTTCCCAGCCTCTGTTAACTGTCTTTCTATTCTCTGTGTCCATGATACAGAGAATTCAATTGTTTTAATTTGGATATCCCACAAATAAGTGAGAATATGCCATATTTGTCTTTTTGTGACTGACTTATTTTACTTAGCACAATGACCTCCAGTTCCATCCATGTTGTTGCAAATGACAGGATTTCATTCTGTTTTATGGCTGAATAGTACTCCACTGTGTATAAGTATTATATTTTCTTTATCCATTTGTCTATTGACAGACCCTTAGGTTGCTTCCAAATCTTGGCTACTGTGGACAGCGTTGCAACAAACATGGTAGTGCAGGTATCTTTTTGATATACCGATTTCCTATCTTTTGGGTATATACCTAGCAGTGGGATTACCGGATCATATGGTAGCTCTACTTTTCGATTTTTGAGGAACCTCCATACTGTCCTCCATACTGGTTGTATTAATTTACATTCCCTTCAACAGGGTATGAAGATTCCCTGTGCTCCACATCTTTGCCAAGATTTGTTATTGCCTGTCTTTTGAGTAAAAGCCATTTTAACTTGGATGAGATGATATTTCACTGTAGTTTAGATTTGCATTTCTATAATATCAGTGATGTTGAGCACATTTCCATATGCCCATTTGTCATTTGTATGTCTTCTTTTGAGAAATGTCTATTCAAATATTTTGCCCATTTAAAAAAATCAGATTATTAGACTTTTTTCCCAGAGAGTTTCTTGGATTCCTTTTATATTCTAGTTATTAATTCCTTGTCAGATGGGTGGTTTGCAAATATTCTCTACCATTCTGTGGTTGTCTCTGCACTTTGAGAATTGTTTCATTTTCTGTGCAGAGGACTTTTTAACTTGATGTGATCTCATTTGTCCATTTTTGGTTTTGTTGACTGTGCTTGGCAGGTATTAAGAAATTTTTGCTTAGAGCAACATCCTGGAGAGTTTCTCCAATGTTTTCTTGTAGTAGTTTCATAATTTGAGGTCTTAGATTTAAGTTGTTAATCAATTTTAATTTGATTTTTGTTCATATAAATAGATAGGGGTCTAGTTTCATTTTTCTGCAAATGGATATGCAGTTTTCCAAAGACCATTTATTGAAGACACTGTATATTTTCCAGTGTATGTTCTTGGCACCTTTGTCAAAAATGAGTTCAATGTAGGTGTGTGTTGTTTCTGGGTTCTCATTTCTGTTCCATTGGTCTGCATGTCTGTTTTTAGGCCAGTACCGTGCTACTTTGGTTTATTATAGCTCTGTAGTACAATTTGAAGTCAGGTAATGTGATTCCTCTACTTTTGTTCTTTTTGTTCAGGACAGCGTTGGCTATCCTGGGTCTTTCGTGGTTTCATATAGATTTTAGGATTTTTTTTCTATTTCTGTGAAGAATGTCATTGGTATTTTGATAGGGATTGCATTGAATTTATAGATTGTGTTGGATAGTATGGACATTTTAACAATATTGATTCTTCCAATCCACCAACATGAAATATCTTTCCATTTCCATGTTTTTTGTGTGTGTGTTTTTTCCAATTTCTGTCATCACTGTTTTAGTTTTCATTGTAGAGAGATTTCACTTCTTTAGTTGATTCCTAGGCATTTAATTTTATTTGTGGTTATTGTAAATGGGATTAGTTTTCTAGTTCTTTTTCATATTGTTCACTGTTGGTATATAGAAATGCTACCAATTCTTGTATGTTGATTTTGTATCCTGCAACTTTACTGAATTTATCAGTTCTAATAGTTTATTTGTGGAATTTTGAGGTTTTAACAAATATAAGATCATATCATCTGCAAAGAAAGATGATTTGACTTTTTCTTTTCCAATTTGGAAAAATGTCCTTTTTATAATTCTCTTGTCTGATTCTCTAGCTAGAACTTCCATACTCTGCTGAATTAAAGTGGTGGAAGGGGAAATCCTTGTTGATCTAACAGAAAAAAACTATCATTTTTTCTTCATTCACTACAATACTGATAGTGGGTCTGTGGTATATGGCTTGAGGTATGTTCTTTATATCCCCAGGTTTTTGAGGGTTTTTATCATGAAGGGATGTTGAATTTAATCAAATGCTTTTTCAGCATCAATTAAAATGATTATATATCTTTTGTCCTTCATTCTGTTGATATATCACATTGATTGATTTGCATAGGTTGAACCACCTTTGCATCCCAGGGATTAAACCCACTTGGTCATGATGAATAATCTTTTTCATGTATCATTGAATTTTATTTGCTAGTATTTTGTTGAGGATTTTTCCATCAATATTCATCAGAGATATTGGCCAGCAGTTATTCTGTTTTTGATGTGTCTTGTCTAGTTTTGTTATCAGTGTAATACTGGCCTCATAGAATCAATTTGAAAGTATTTGCTTTTCCTCTATTTTTCAGAATAGTTTGAGTAGGATTGGTATTAGTTCTTTTTTAAATGTTTGGTAAAATTTAGCAGTGACACCATCAAGTCCCGAACTTTTCTTTGCTGGGAACTTTTATTACAACTTCCATCTTCTTACTTGCTATTGGTACATTAAAGTTTTGGATTTCTTCATAGTTCAAACTTGTCAGATTGTATGCATATAGAAATTTGTCTATTTTTTTCTAGGTTTTCCAATTTATTGGCGTATATTTGCTGCTAGTAGCCACTAATGATGCCTTAAATTTCCATGGTACCAGGTTGTAATATCTCCTTTTTCATCGCTGATTTTATTTATTTTGGTCTTCTGTCTTTTTTTCTTATTCTGGCTAAAAGTTTGTCAATTTTGTTTATCTTTTCAAAAAACTGTCTTTTTGTGTCATTGATTTTTTTGGTATTGTATTCATCATTTCAAATTCATTTATTTCCACTCTGATCTTTATTATTTCTTTTTATCTACTAATTTTGGATTGTTTTCTCTTGATTTTCTATTTCTTTAAGATGCATCATTAGGTTATTTGAAGTTCTTTTTTTGATGTAGGCTATCAGCTTCCCTTGTAGTACTGTATCCTGTAAGTTTTGCTATGTTTTGTTTCCATTATCATTTGTTTCAAATACTTTTTCAATTTTCTTCTTAATTTCTCCATTGACTATCAGGTCATCCTGGAACATATTATTTAATTTGCATGTGTTTGTATGGCTTCTAAAATTCCTCTTGTTGATTTCTAGTTTCATTATATTATAGTCACAGAAGATCCTTGATATTATTCAATTATTATGAATGTTTTAAGACTTGTTTAATGACCTAACATATGGTCTATACTTGAGAATGATACATGTGCTAAGGAGAAGAATGTGTATTCTGCAGCCATTGGATGAAATGTTCTTTAAATATTTATTAAGTCCATTAGTTCTATAGTGCAGTGTAAATCCAATGTTTGCTGCTGTTGTTGTTGTTGTTGATTTTCTGCCTGGAAGTGCTGTCCAGTGCTGAAAGTGGGATGTTGAAATCTCCAGCTATTACTGTATTGAGGTCTATGTCTCTCTTGTTCTGATAATATCTGCTTTATATAACCTAGGTGTTCCAATGTTGGTTGCACATATATTTACAATAATTAGATCCTGTTGCTGGATTGATCCCTTTATCATATAATGACCTCCTTTGCTGCTTCTTACACTTTTTCTTGAAACCTCTTTTGTCTAAGTATAGCTACTTCTGCTCTTTTTATGGTTTCCATTGGCATAGACTATCTCTTCCAACCCTTTATTTTCAGTCCATGTGTATCTTTTAGGTGAATTGTGTTTCTTGCAGGGCACAGATCATTGGGACTTGTTTTTTCACCTATTCAGCCACTCTGTCTTTTGACTGGACAGTTTAGTTCACTTATATTCATTGTTATACTGATAAGTAGGGACTTCGGCATTTTTTTTTTTCTGGTAGTTTTGTGGTCTTCTCTTTTTTCTTTCCTTCCTTCCTGTCTTTCTTTGGGTCCTTCCATTCAGGGTAGTGGGCTCCTCTTTGGCCCAGGGTGTATCTAGAAATATCTTCTATGAGCCAGGGCCTGGGATGAGGGCCTGATGACACTGCCTGGTGCCCTCTATTGTGGATAAGCTGGTAGTCAAGATGCAAGACAAAGTCTTCTTTACTATTTACTTTTCTCTCCTTAAGCAGAAGGAAGGTGTTACTTTCGTTGCTGGGAGCTGTGTGGCCTGGAGTTGGGGGAGAGGTGGTACAAGCATAGCCTTAACTTCCTCAGCTTATGTCTTCCTAGGTCAGGTGCTGCCCTAGTTCTGTCTCTAAGCCTAGCCCAGAATTAGGAGTTGCCTAGGAATTGTAGTCCTTGTGTCCTAGACTGCTTTTCAAGTTTACCTAGCACCCTAGAGAACTTTGGCATGCTGGGGCAAGACTTGCCAAGAAACTCAATTTTTGATCACTGGGATGGGTGATTCCCCTCTGGGTAGGGCTGGTTCAGATGCTCTCTCCATGCATGGGCACTGGCTGAACTCAGCATGGCTTTGCTCTCTGTATGACAGGGCAGCCCTGAGTTCAATATAAAATCTACCAGTCACTGTGTTGTTGCTGCCCCAAGTGTGCAGATTCTCTGTGCTGCATGGCCTCCGCCTGGGGATGGGAAAGGGGCAGTGTAGGTGATCCCAGACTGTCTTTCTGACCCTCTGCAATGCCTCCTACAGCAACATGAAGTTAAAAACAGGGACTGTTATTGCTCATCTGAGTTTTGGTTCTTGCAATGTGCGTGTAATAGTTGCAATGTGTGTGTAAATATTTGTTAAAATTTGATGTTCCTGCTGGGGGAAGGAACAGTGTAGGGTTCTATTCCACCATCTTGTTCAGTTCCCTTGCAATTAGTTTTGAATAGCAATTAGGTAGGATCCATCAAATTCCTTAAATTTGATCTAATCATTCAGCTTCCAAGGACTATTCGTAAGGAAAATAAGGGTTGAAAAGGTTTTTTATTTTTGTTTTTATTTTCCTGTTTATTTATATTCCTTTCCAAGGATGTTTCTCATTTATTCCCTGTTAACTTCATTCTTTCTTATGTCTTCAAATATCACTTATGTTGATAGTTTCTAGCTAGGTATCTCCAGCCAGTCCTCTCTTCTGAACTTGAATCAACATGTCTGTCATATCTGATAGCAGGCACTTCACACCTAACATGTACAATCTGTATTTCCAACATCTCCTTCCCTCAACTTGCTCTTCCTGCAGTATTCTCCAATTCAGGGTACTCCAGTTTTTAGGCTGAAAATGTTGGAGTCATTCTTGACTCTTTTTTTTTAAATCTTTTTCTCATCCTATATCCAGTTTGTCAGCTGGAACCATAGGCTACACAGCCCCAATATATCAAGAATTGGATCCTTTCTCATCCCCTCTACTTGCACCTCCTGAGTCCAAATCATCATCATTTCTAGCCTGGCTTAATGAAGTCACCCACCTATTGGGTTTCCTTGCATCCATGCTTTTCTCTTTATTCATTCTCAATCCAACAAACAAAGTGATCATATAAAACATAAATAAGATGTTATTCTTTTTCTCAAAATGGTTTTCTATTTAACAAAAAATTCAAAGACCTTATAGTGGCCTATAAGAAAGGCCTATAAGAAGTCACCCACCTATTGGGTTTCCTTGCATCCATGCTTTTCTCTTTATTCGTTCTCAATCCAACAAACAAAGTGATCATATAAAACATAAATAAGATGTTATTCTTTTTCTCAAAATGGTTTTCTATTTAACAAAAAATTCAAAGACCTTATAGTGGCCTATAAGAAAGGCAACTATAATTTATCATTCCAACTGGGGCATGTTTAGGAATAAAAGTGGAACCCTACCCATAATTATTTTTTAAAAACAAATGCAAACTGTCCCTTTACTCTGTTACCCTTCTGATCGCATCTTATACAACTCTTCTTTTTATTCGTTATGTGCTAGCTTCTCTTGCCTTTTCAACATTCCAGGGATGTTCTGCCTCAGTGACTTTGCATTTGCTGTTTATTTTTTCGGAATGTTATTTTTAAAAAATGTTCTCAAATTGCCCCCTTATTTCCTTTAGGTCTTTTACAAATGTCACTTTCTTAATGAGACCACCTCTGACTTTCCTTTTCATACTCGTTTATTTCCTCCCTTTCTTTCTTACCTTTTTATTGTTCTTCTTAGCACTATCTAATGTGCCATATATTTTATTAATTTATCTTAATAGTCTAATTCTTTCACTGGGACATAAGAACTTCAAGGGCAGGGGTTTTTATCTCTCTTTTGTAATTTTTGTTTTTAACTGTAGTATTTTTTGTATGTAGAATAAATACTTTTTGAATGAATAGATGAATGAGTGAAGAAGTCACTTTCATTTATAAATGTAAATAATTAGAATATATTTAAATGTTCAACATTTAAAAATCAGTTAAATTATAATGCATTATATGATATATTGTTCACAATAAAAATCATGATGTAAGTACATTCATTAAAGGGAATGTTACATGATTAATAGAATTTTACAAAGCAGTATGCATTGTCTGGTATTATTTGCATACAGATGTGCTAATTGTGGTTACCACAGGGCTATGAGATTACAGCTACTTTTTACTTAATTCTTTTTGTGAATCTGAAAATTCTACCTTCATTCCAATGTGCAGGTAGGATTTGTGTAATGAAAAAAATGAAGTAAAATTATAAAAACTGGCTTAGTTGTTGGTGAACATCTACAGTTGTTTATTTGTATCATTTTGGATGTGAACTTTCATCTTTTGGGCCATGATTTCACTAAAAAAAAAAAAATAGCTTTCAAAACGTTTAAAGCCATGGAAACTATCCTCCAGAAACTTAAGCAACTAAAACTGATAGTAAACATCTCTAGTTGAAAAGAGTGTAGGGAGCATAGGTTCAGGACAATGAGGAGCTCATTTTGAAAAGCACTGAAAGAGATGGTTTTTTGGGGCCTGTGGCAGAGACAGCAGCTCTGATTAGGGTTCTTCCATATTGTAGAGTATGGCAGGGATGCAGCTGCCAGCCATGGACTCCTTTGCCCAGTTTCTTTTACATCTAGATGGAGCCATGCACTCTGGGTGACAGGTATGATCACCACCACTAGGCCTGGCCCATAACCAACACTCTGAGACCGTCTACATTATTCTCCCTATCTGTGAGCTAGACGTTGATGCCAGAGTATTTTTAGAAGCCATGCATTGATGATGGCAGAAATTATCCTCAAGCTCTGAATGACAACACAAGGCACCCTCAGTTACTACTTATGACTTCTATTGCATGTGAAATTTTAAAGTGTATCTGTTATATCAGCTAGACTTTTTTCATACTCTTTAACACTGCACAGTTGTATTTATTCACAGATCGTAGTAGAATTTAAGCAACTAATTATATTTTCAGGTACACTTTTCCTTATATGGTATAATTTACATAGCAGAAACTGAAGAAAATTTAATAATTCATTATCTGGACACCATTCAAAATATTCACCTATTATGTACTAGAATGATTTTACAGAGCCATCTTCATTTATTATCCTTTGACAGGCTAGCTCAATACAAGTTTTTAATCTATGTAGTTAAAATTTTGTTTTGATGTTTCAGTTACCAACTGGTTTGCATTGGTATGCTCTTAAGGAAAAGGGCACCCTCGTTTCAGCTACGTCCTGGCAAAGTGTTAGGTTCAAGATCTTTCTGGAGGAGAGCAGGGGATGAGAATAAATCAGAGTATGTGCCAGTTCTTTCACTTCTTAAGCCCAAACACCTTGCAAGTGTTCCTCTTTGATCATTTAACCATCTCAGATTTGTATTTGTTTTTACCTGGTTTCTATTGCATATAAATACATAGCGGGTAGAAGAGGAGGAGTGCCATGGAAGGAAGGAGAGCCTATACTGTTTAGGAAGGTCCCCTCTCTTTGTTTTGGTACTTATTCTCTAGAATAACCTCCTTCAAGGCAGAGCGTATGTGTGTAAAAGGCAATTCTGCTCGATTATTCAAGGTAAGGGAGGTTGTTGGGGCTTCTGGAAGTAGTTATGTATATGCATGTACGCTTCATGTCATCCCCTGTGTCAGGTCTCAGTGCCAAACTGCTCCCCAGCTTGGCCTCCCCAGGTGACAGTCCAGCTGCCTGATTCTTGAAGCCACTTGATTTTGGCAGGATTATGTGACTGCCCCTCAACCCACTCCCCTTCCAAGAAATAAAAATAACTCCACCATGTTTGGGCTGTCACCAGTTCACTAGACCCCAGGGAAGCTCCTGTCTGTGATGTCGCATTCATTTCTGAATGCTGGCATTGTACTTTGAAATTCCCAAACAAAATGCACAGAAAAACACTAGGTGAATAACAATGAAACCAGCAGCATTTATTTTTGTGCGTGGCAGTCTCAGTTACATTTTTTAAAAAGACCTTTTTGCCAAAATTAGTTTAGGTTTCAAGGCACGTTTCACCCTCAGTCAAATATAAAGGTCACTCAGTGAACAAAGTGGAGATTGTGTGTTTGTGGTGATCACAGATGAAGCTGGAAAGGCAGCCTCTTTCAAACAAAATGAGGTAGTTAAGTGGAAAATGAAGGCAGCGAATTCTATAGAACAGCGCTCAACAACAAGGGATGCTGGTGTTTTTTTTTTTTTTTTTCTTGACATAAACACAATAACACATAGAGAAAAGCCTATCAGAGAGGAGAGTGACCCAGGTGCTGTATAAACAGATTTTCAGACAGGCAGTTGGAGCCCCTTGGTATCTTTAGTTTCTCCCACTCCCTGCTACTTTATCCTTTGTCAGATTCAATACAGCCTTCAAGGGCACTGGAGGCAGAAGAAAGAGAAAAATGTCGGGGGAAGGGAAAAGGAGAGGGGGAGAAAACAGTATCCTCTCCTAGCCTTTGTTAAAGAATAAAACCACACAACGTGTAAAATCATTTACTCTCGACCTGACAGTGCCAACATGTTTGACACTGGTTTGCTGAGAGCTTATAGAGAAACTCTGTTGACATTTTATTCACATAAGAGTTTTGAATTATATAAGGCTTTTTTGAGATACTCTGTTGGATATAATCTGAATAGTCAAGCTTGGGGGAAAAACACATAACACCCAGTAACTCTTAAATGTTTATGTAAATCTCAAAGTGAAAAGAAAGGATAAAATGGTAAGAACAAAAATATTTGGTTATTCTTAGACAGCAACCTAATACACCTGTGTCAAAAATAAAAATTACACTTTGAAAAGGACATGCAAATGCCCAACTTCTTCCCAGAGCGTCTCTCTTATCCTTTAGGTAAGGGAACTGGGAGACTTAAATATAATAACCAAACACAGCAGGATTCAAGAGCTTCCATCCTTCTGCAGGTGATATATTTTGATACTTTATTTTCTTTTGACAAATGCACATACATTTTTAATTAAGTACATATATTCATTGCAGTGAAATTAGAAAGTACAAATAAAGAAAAAAACACAAACATGTCTAATCTTACTTTGCAGATAATCATAGTTAAAATTTTCTATGTTTTAAATATTTTTCTGTGTGCAGACGTATGCATAATACATGCATACACATACTATAAAATTAAAATATTCTGTTTATGTTGTTTTGCAATCTGTTCTATAAAATATGTTGTATACTCATTTTTATATTCTATAGCTACTACATCATTTTTAATGGTTGCATAGTATTTCATCAGATGAATGGATCATAATATTCATAAGAAATATTCTATTGTTGGATGTTTACTTGGTTTCTAACTTTTTTGATGTTGTGAATAATGTTGCAACAAATTCTATTGTTTTCTTAGGATAAGTCCTAGAAATGAATTGCTGGGTGAAAACTCATATCTAATTGCTAGTGACTTGCTTCATTTTATCTATATATTTATAACATTTTGAAATTTATATTTTATATTTAAAGTTATACCATAGTATATCTCTGTTATTGTCCTCATTCTCTTCTTTTGAAAATCTTAACATATAAACACACAAATACACACATGTATTTATTAACATATATGAGGTCAATAGATGAAAAGTAGTAACTACATAACCATATGTAGTTACATACACACTAGATATATTTATATGTGTATGTATGTATAATCTGTGTATGTGTGTGTATACATTAATATATATACATATATACTTATAGACATATTTTTATTCCAATATGTCTACTTTTATCTCTGTACCTATCTCTGTCTTTCTCTATTCCTAACTTTATTTCTAATAAAAGAAAAATAATGACCAAACTAAAAGAAAGATATACTTTGATAAACATTGAATTTCAAGAATATTTTGAAAAATTTAATGAATGCATAAGCGAAAGTAAATAGGTTACCAGATATCAAAACTACATTTTTTTTTGTCCAGCAAATTAACAAAAATGTTTATTGTTAAGGGTGTAAATAAACAAGTATATATACGTATATGGGTGTGTGTGTGTATGTGTATGTGTTTGTACATATATATGTATATATTCTCTTCTGGATATTTGATAATCTCCCTTATTGGTTTTAATCTCTAAAATATTATAATAACGCTTCTTCCAAATTCTTTAATATCTTTAACTTATTGTCTAATTAGCTAAGTCAATTCCTGTAATATTTAATCTTCTGCTTACCAGCTCTCCTAAAATATTAAATTCTGCATTTATGTTATTCATCTTGAAGCAATAATAATCAATATCCAATTTTCATTGCTTCATGAGCTCTTGCTTTTGTTCTATTAATAGAAAGTTTTTTTGGAATGTGTATGAGAATATGAATTAAACATTTTTCAAAATTGACTCCTGTATCTTACAGTATTGAGCTTATTAGAAAATGTCATTATTAAAATTGGTCTTCTTCTTTGGAACTGTTGAATCTTATCATATACCTAATAATTGTATTTTTTCTTTGCTCATTCTGGCACAGTTTAATACTTGATTTTCATTTTGCTTGCATCTATGATTGTATGGGTTACACTTTGAGTGTTGCAAGTCCAGATGAAGTGAGATAGATGATGCTTAGCTATAGTTCAGTTATCCTTAGCTAGATCAGATTATATGAATAGAAGGAGAAGAGAGGGTGATTGGACTACAGATGGTGGCTGTCCTGACAAAGAGCTTCACCTCTGTGTTCAGTGATTACATTTCTGTGATTGTTGTGGCTGTCTGAGGTGAGTTAGCTAGTCGAGTGCTCACAATTTTCTAACTGGAATGAAAGTACATGTTAGGAGCCAGCATTAGCATTGCCTTTACATTTTCTACCTCTGCTTTTTGAGAAAATTATAGCCAGGAGTAAGTATCAAGGATGGATCTTGACCTCATGTTGTTTTGGGTATCTGTAACTAACTCCTTCTAGATGTGCTCATATGATTTAGGTTTTTAAATATATACATAATTTTCTTTTTTTTTAATTAAAAAAAATTTTTTTTGAGTTAGGGTCTTACTCTGTCACCCAGACTAGAGTGCAGTGGTGTGATCATGGCTCACTGCAGTCTTGACTTCCCTGGCTCAGGTAATCCTCCCACCTCAGCCTCCGAGTAGTTGGGACCACAAACACACACCACCACACCCAGATAATTTTTGTATTTTTTGTAGAGACAAGGTTTCACCCATGTTGCCCGAGCTGGTCTCTAGCTCCTGGGCTCAAGTGATCTACCCACCTCAGCCTCCCAAGGTGTTGAGATCACAGATGTGAGCCACTGCACACAGCCAATATATACTTGTCATTTGAATAATATTGTTTACAAAAATTTTAAGACTAGTAGTAGGCAGTTCTTGCATACTCTTCACATAGCTTCCCCTAATGTTAACATTATACATAACCACAGTACATTCAACACAGCCAAATAATTGACATTGGTATGATTCAGACTTTGTTTGGATTTTATTGTTATTTCTACTGATGCCCTTTTCCTTCCCAGGATCCAATTTGTAATATCACATTTCATTTAGATACACAGTTGATCCTCAAACAGTGGGGGAATTAGGGGTGTTGACTATCTGCTGAGTAAAAAATGTGTGCAAAACTTTTGATTTTTCATAAACTTAACTGTTAATAGCCCACTGTTGACTGGAAGCCTTACCAATAACATAAATAGTCGATAAAAATATATTTTGTGTTATATATGTTATATCCTGTATTCTTACAATATAGTAAGCTAGAGAAAAGAAAATGTCGTTAGGAAAATCATAAGGAAGAGAAAATATATTTATTATTCATTAAGCAGAATTGGATTATTATCAAGGTCTTTATCCTCATTGTCTTCATGTTGAGTAGACAGAGGAAGGGGAGAAAGAGGAAGGGTTGGTTTTGCTGTCTCAGGGGTGGCAGAGACTGAAGAAAATGTATGTATAAATGGACTCACACAGTTCAAAGTTATGTTACTCAAGGGTCAATTGTAATTGAGTTTGACTACCTAGAAAAGGCCACCAAACATTTTCTCTTTTCGTTACTTTATGAAAGTCACTTGAGCTTGATTTCCAAGCTGATGTCTTCTTTTGAAGTGAATTGTGGTTTGACTGTTTCCTCTCTTAGTCTCTTTTTATGTTTGTTTATTTTTATAGAAATTTTCTAAAGTTTCTTGGGAAAGTATGGGCCTTTCTCTATTTTCCAAGGATAATACAGATTATTTTCTCTTTCTATTCTTCTTTTTAAAAAATGGTCTTTCTTTGGGAACATTAAACTCAGAGGCTTACATAATTATCTTTAGCCAGAGGAACTAAATGTGTCTTTCAAATCTACTTTCATTTGTGACTACCAAATTAGCAATTTTGTAATATATGAAATGCATTATGTATGCTGGAATCTGGAATGGAGTCACTAGATAACTTATTTCTTTTTATATTCAAATGATCTAAGCTCAAACAGAAAGTTATTTTAACAGAAGAGCCCATACTGCTGCAAAGCCCATTCCGAAGGAGGAATTCTGAGGCCTCAAATCTAAGTCCACCTTTATTTGCTCAAATCTTCCAAGGCCCTGTCTCTCAGGACACATATAGAATTTTTAATATTTCATCAAAATTCATCTTTTCATTTGCTATGTTGTAAAGTTCATGAATCCCTTTAAAATCTGATGCACGTGTCTTTCTCTAACATGCATGTGGCTAAGTCACTGTAGTACATTTCTTATAGTTGCTGTGAGTCATGGAGTTGAAGCAGATGTATGTTTCACTTTGTGTTGCTTTTTATTATGTTTCCAGATGGGTGCCTAGTGTGGTCATTGATTTCCTCACACACTCTCAGAAGATAAAGTGTCCATCTTTAAATTCGGTATGCTTATTCTATCACATACATCTGAATAGAAACCTAGCAGAAACATGTGCAGGCACAGAACCCTTTATTTCTTTGGGTTAGTCCCATTCTATGTGAGTTCACTTCCTATCATCATTCTACTGTACTGGTTAAGGGGTTGGATTTAGGATCAGCATTGTTCTCATTTTGTGTTTCCTCATTCTCTCTGGGAATATGCACTCTGACTTGCTACAACCTTTTAGACAATTTCTCTTTATATTGAAGTCCATTAAATTGTAAATACATTAGATTACCCAATATATTCTTGCCTTCAGGAAAGACTAATGTGGTTTCAAGTGAGAATTAATGTATAAATGAATCCTACGTTATATCCTGAACAGAGGTGGGCTGTCAGAAGATTATGAATTAATTTTTAATAAACCTTGCAAAGTATCTCAGCACTGAGTCAACTGGTGTTTGTGTTCATGCAGCATCCAGCAAACACAGTAGCACAAGCAGTTCACAAAAATAAAATAAAAAAACCCAAACACTCAACCTTACCCAAAGAAGCACAAAGGTTCCAAAACCACAAAGAATACCAGAAATATCCTAGAGGAAAAGATGAGCTTTGGGGAATTGCCAAAATCCTGCTCTCATTCTACTTTCAGATGGGTCAAGACTTGTATTGCATTTGCATCCTATTTTTTTTTCTTTATCTAACAGCTGGCATCTCTTACCCCTCTGCCACTGGATGTTCTGTTACAGAACATCCCCATTTTGCCTCTGGAAATCTTATTACAGGATCTTTTAGCATTCTTCATTTTATTATTTTAAAAGAAAAACTGGATTTACTAGACCTAGTATATTCCTGGACATAGTATTTTTTCCCCTATGTTTTGGGATTAAGTATTACTTTCTTTTCCAGGATTTCTGGTCCTTTGAAAAAAAGAATCCTGCAAAGGTTAAAATCTGTTTCTCAGAAACACACAGACAAGTTTTCCTTTGTGTAAGATTTTAGTAAGTAGAATGAGCCATAAAGGGTAACAGCCAGAGACTACACGAGGGATTTCCTGAAATGGTTCCTCCAGAATTAAACAAGAGTTCACATCAGATCAATGATAGATGAATTGTTTGTGGATATTGAATGTTTGCAGATAAATTTCTAACATGACTTCAGTTTTTTAGTGTATTTTGGGAAAGATACCCTTATTTCAATTTAGCACTCATAAATATTTTGAAAGATAAATGGTAAATATAAAATATAACTTTGGTACATTAAAGATGACTGCAAATTCTTTGCTACATACACTTATATTAAGAAGTGGAATCAACTTCTCTTCCCCTTGAATCTGGGCTGAACTTTGCTTGATTAATAGTACATGACGGAAAGGCTATTCTGGGACTTCTGAGGCTGAGTTCCAGGCTCCAGAAGCATGAGTGAAAAAGCCAGACTGGAAGGGGATCCTCCAGCCCCAGTTGCTCTAATTGATGTCATATGAATTGGAGATCTTCTACCCATAAGAGCCACTCCTAGATTCCTTAGCCACAAAACTGTGACCAAAATAAAATTGCTGTTTTAAGCCACTACTAGTTTGTGGTAGTTATTGACAGACAATAAATGGAAACTGTAACAAAATAAAATACATAAAGAAATGCATAGATATTTAATACACTGAACCAATCAGAATAAGTTCACAGTTTGTAGAAACTCATTTTTTTTAATGCTATCACCCACATCACTAAGGATCAAAGCACGAAATTTAGTTAAAACCCAGATTGGAAATCCTTGTCCTTCAGAGAAGATCACAGATGCAGCTGCAATCTTGACCGGAAATTGTGTGCTGAGCCAGTGTATCTATAGGCGAGGCTTACACTCACATTACATTTAGATGTCACCCAAAATTGCAGTAAAGAATTCCTAGTGAAGCCTGACATAATCTCAGATATATTGGTTGGGTGTAATCAAGCACCAAAATTGCAACTTGACTATTATTTAGCCTTTCTTAATCAAATCCATTGCCATCTATGTGCATGTAGTCATATAGGTAGCATACTATGCTGAAATTCCAAGCCTTAGATTCGAAGGGGCTGTATGCCTTCCTTTAAGAGTATATATTTACCAATAAAATTTTTTTACTTTGTAAATGAACATCAACAAAGAAATCCCTTAAAAGGGCATAAAAGAGGAATGGTTTAAATATTACACTATTCAAAACTCCAAATTTAATTGCATTATTTCTTCTATTGTTTTACACTTCTTGCTACAACATAGAGCAGAGCCAATTTTAAACAGTCACTGAAAACATATGTAACGATTAGTCTTCAATTTCCAATATGCAGTGCTGCTTTACTGCACTTTAAAGGAGCATAATCCTCCCTGTGACTTCTTGAAAGCATTTAACAGCTGCCTTGACTGGCTGGAAAAGAAACACCCACTTATTGGGCAAACAGGTCAAAAAAAGGAGATTGCTATTTTTTTGCTCTACTCTAAGCATGAAGAAGGTATCAGGAAATAGCTAGATCTCAAACCACCTATTATGCCTTGACAATTTACTTTAGTTATGACTTTGAAAAATTTAGATTCCCAATTCCCCCCACCCAATTTAGATATCTGCTAGCAGAAATTCCAGCCATCCTACAGCAGTCATCCATCTCAGCCCTCACATTCTAGTGGTTGAAGGATTTATGTCAGTTGGAGATTCTGCTCCTCTTTTGACATTTGTCAGAAGGCTGTTTATTTCCTTCTGAGTAAGTAAGAAAAAACTCACTTATACAGGGAGATAATTATGGATTAAATTATAGACATTTGAAAGTCTTCGGATATTGTTTAGGGGGAGAAATGTATGTTAGAATTGATAGGAGAACAAGGCATATTCTGAATGATAATCATGGCCATGCTTTGGGAAATCACTGTGTGTGTGTGTGTGTGTGTGTGTATTTGTGTGTAGGTGTGTGAATTCGTTTTAGTTATCTATTGCTGCATAACAAACCAGCCTTAAAACTTACTGGAGTAAAAATGTAATTTTATTATGCTCATTAATTTGTGGATCAGAAATTTGGGCAGCTTACAAGAGAGATGGCTTGTCTCTGCTCCAAAATTGGGTGAGGATAGCTAGAGGTAGCTCAAGCTACCTCATGCAGCTGGAGGTAGCTGAGACAGCTCAATGGGGCCATACGAGCAGACCTCAATTCTCTCCCTCATAACTGATGGGACTGGAATGTCCAAGATGCTATCCTCACCCGTGTATCTGACACCCATGCTAGGATAGCTGGCATCACTCTATCTCCATATGTCTTCTCCATGTGGCTACTTGGACTTCCCTGCAGTATGAGAGCCATAGAATGGCTGGACCTTTGATGCAACTATTGGCTCTTCTGAGAGCAAGCATTCAGAGAACCCAAACAGAAGCTGCAAGACTTTTAATGACCTTGTCTTGGGAGTCTCAAAACATCATTTTTGCACCATTCTATCGGTCAAGCAAGTAACTAAGGCCAGCCAGATTTAAGAGGGAGGGGGAGAATTTGATTGTGCCTCTATGAGAGAAGTAGCAAACAAGTTGTGGCCATTTTAAATCTGCCATGATGAGTACATTGAAGAGGTAGGTTCAGTTGCATTGGGAAAGCAAGCATCACAATGTGGGGTAACTGTAGAAGAGTGTGCAGTGGGGATGACCTTTTTTGTCTTTCTTTGGCTCCTACACCAGATTTGGAGGCATGCCTCAGGTACTTCCTCTTGAATCTGGGCTGAACTTTGAAGTCATCAGACTCCATGGGATTCACAGTTATATACCAACCTGATGAGGTAGCAACACAAAAACAGAATAAACTCGTGGACAGAGCTGGCCCCTTTGGTTCACTAGGCTTATTGACATAAGGCTAGGAAACTGGAAAAAGAAAGAAAAAAATTCACGTTTTAGCAAGTTTGAATTCAGAGATTTAAAAAATATTTTAAAAAGACATCTGAGGGTATTTGGTAAACCAAGTTGGCAAAGGAAGATAGATGGTTGTCATCATCTTCCAAAGTCCTTATGCCTGTGTCATTTGTTCACATATCTGATTACTAGCCAGGAACCTGTATTTTCCTGAATATTGGACTTGTAATAGCAATTTATATTGAGTCACCAAGTTTTCTTTTTTGCCAGATCTTTAGTAAAACATATGGAATTGGAAAAGCACATAGAAAAGAGCACATCTAACACTGCATCTATATATATTTGTGTGTATATATGTATGTTTGTACATGTTTGTGTGTTGTAGGAATACACAAACATTTAAGACGTTAATGCCAATACCAGTGTAGATACAGAATAAAAATTTCGGGAAGTTTTTACAAATTCTCACTTTTCTTTAACCTTTTTCCACAAGCAATATATTATTGTAAGAATTAAAATAATGTAGATTCCTGGTTAGGACTCCCCGGCTCCCAAATCCCTAAGTTTGTTGTGAATACTTCCAGACATTATTTGTTTTACCCAATCACTGCTTCTATTATTGAAGGAGATATCTAAATTTGTAAGCAAATAAGCCATTGAAATAACTCCTAAACACAAATTTTTGTATTTGGCTAAACACAATCATAAAATTTCATTTGTAGTTTTCTTTTCACAGGACAGAATCTTCATCCTCAATATTCTAACGCCAATTTAAAGAATAAAATTAAATTATTTGAATATTTAGAGAAAATTTTATATTTGCAGAGTCCCTGATATTAGTAATTCTCTGAAAATTTAGGTTTTACTTTGCCTTCTTTTTACATGGGTAGTATACAATTTTTTAATAGTTTTCGTCTTCCCTCAGGTCCAGAGATACATTCCTTCCTAAGCTGGGTGGGTGAGAGGTACTCAGTGGTAATCCTAAAGCAATCATAAGGAGAGTCAAAGTGCTACAAAGAAGTAAGGATACAGAATATTTTTACTGCTTGATTTTGTAAATTTTATGAGTCAAATTCAAATCTCTAAACTGGATACATGTATTTTTTCTAATGTGATGTTTTTCAATTTCACAGTGATTGACAACACCATTTCTTTGTGGTTAATCCCTTATGTTCAACCACCACCTTCCACAAGGCATTAGGTCTCTATGGCAATCCACAAGCTCCCACTGTGAGAACTGTATCTCACCCAGTATGGCCAGAGGATCATTTCGTTCCACTTGGCTTCAGAAAATTTGCTCATACAATTTCCTTCACCCTTTGGTCTATGAAGATCCTCCACTGACGCCGAGCCTCTTACCCATGGACCCTTGCTGGGACTTAACATTTTTTTTTTCTAGAAAGAGATAAGGAAAAACCTCACTCAGTCTCAAAGCCATTTCAAAGTGTTTTTCTAACTCTATTTTTGTTTGCAGATTTACATTCTGTGTTCTTCTATTACCTATACTAAGTCAAATGGATTGAATTTAGTTACTTTCTCATAGATCACTCTTCCATGGGAGGGGGTTTTAGGATGCTTCTATCCTTTTCATTTTGCCAGGTTGTTAGTTTTCAGAAGTCACTACTGGACTCAACTATTTGTATAGTTGGTAATAATTAAAATAGTCCTGAGGAGAAATCACCTTACCCAATTCCTAAGTCCACATTTATCATGGTGATACCCCCAAGACTCCAGTTTCTGTGATGTTTACATAGTATTTCTGTACCTTTAACACATTCAATTGCATATTAATTGTTCAGCAAATGTGGTGGATATTTTAAGATTGCTTGCTACGTAATATCTTAGTAGAACATTTCCTTGAATTAAATCTATTGTCTCTGGAGCAAAATGTAAATTTTCCCTACTACCTATGTTGGGGTTAGCGGTTGCCTGCACAGTGCCAATTTCAACCTATAAACTCATGCTCTTATAATAGCCTTATTATATAGAACTAACAAATTATATAATGATTTTTCTATTGGCTTAAGGGGTACCAGAAACAATTTTAGAGTTTGTAGGTTGCCTAAGAATACCCTAAAGATGCTGCAACCTTATGGGAGTGTGGGGATGTTTTTAAGGAGTTAATATGTGTAAGAGCTAAGAACTCCTAAAACATAATGGGAACTAAAGAGATATTAACTACTACTATTATTATTTTTGTCCCAGCTATATCAGATTCTCTGATTGGTGCCAAAGGTGGTGGTTAATTTTTCTCATCCTTCCGTGTAGCCGTTCATTTTTTATTTTTAGTATGCAAATACTGAAACATGTTTCTCAACAGGAGCCAAAACTCATCAAGTATACACAGACTTAGAATCAAATTTGCACTCCATCCCTTTGTCAGAACTGACTATGAGAATACATTAAAATCCTGGAGAATAATATAATGGTATGGATAAATTGTTAATTATTAAACAATATTTCTATCTGGAAAGGTACACAGGAAAAAGAGAGAAAAAAATTAAATATCACTTTGTATTCAGTGAGCTTCTTAAGAACTCCCTCCTACTGAATTTCCTTATGCATTTGACAGCAAAACAGAGATTAAATATTCACTGAATTGAATACAAATATTAGAGCTGCCAAATGAAATTTAATGGCATATTTGTGAATATGTTTAAATTAGTAAACCTTGATTCAGAAATATTTTGTGGGTATGCCATAAGAGGACTTTGCGGATGACAAGCTCAAAATTTACTTCAAAAGTTTAGATAACTGAAATTGGACATCTGTTAACTCCCTAATAATGTGTCAGACATCATATATATACATATATATATACACACACACACATATAATGGAATACATATGATGTATATATAGTAGGTGCTACAAAAAATTACATGTATACAAATATAGGGTTGGTGTCCAATTTCCTTTCTTGAAGGCTTTAAAAAGTTTTCTATTTATCAGACAAAATCCCGGAAATGTTGCATAATGAGTCCTGGACAAGCTCTCAGCTGTTTACAGCAGTAAGCACTGCTATAAATGACATCTCTAAAGCAATTCTGAATCCTGTGGCTCAAAGGGCAGAGAGCCCTGGAACATTTTCCAAACTTGAAGCTGGGTATTGCTTCACAAGGTACCCCTTCCTAATGAGAGTATTCAACCTAAGCTTTTATGAAAATTGTTCCAATTAATAGTCTCATATGATGGATATGGGATTGTGGTTATGAATTTCCATTTCGGTTCACTTTGTGCAAGAGCAATCATCCTTAAAGGCTCATAATTTCTTTTAATTGGATATTTCATTACCAGGCAAGGGTACAGAGAGCAAAACTAATTTTCCTTGCCTTTTATTTAGCCCATTTTATTTTGGAGTAAGTGCTTGTGATATAGTCCTAAGAAGCAATCATTATTCCTGCTTCTGAAATTAATTTGCTGAACAATGGATTGCAAATTATTTTGCATTCTACGCCTCAGTTTCTCTTTTTGCAAAATGGACTGTTGACAGTTAAACTTCAAAAGTAAAAAATGGTACATTAAAGTGAGCAAGCTCTTCCCCATTTAGGTTCTAAATATATTGCTATTCTCATTAAGAAAACCTATGCACACTTTACTTCCTTTGTTTCCCTTTCATGTTCAGGGCTGGCTGCAATATTCTCAGAAAAGTTTACGATGGTGGAAAAAGTAGATGATTAGGATTAGATGATGTTCAAATTAGTACTGGTTCTATCATTTACTTGGCCACACGACCTTGGCACCATCATGGAACTGTTTTAAGATGATTTCCTGATTTGCTCTCATGCCCTGTTGTTTCTCACCACACTTTAGGGAGTTGCTGTTTATTATTTGCTACACCACCAAAGAAGCATTCCATCCCTGACAATATGTCCTTCAGGAGAAATTAGACTAACTCTGCCAGGTGTCATATCAGTGCTTACCTTGGTCATTCACTGCCAGGACCCAGACCACTTCAGTCATCCATAATCATTCTGAACCTCATCCTTATGCTGTTTTTTACCTTCCTCTGTCTCTCCACTCTGTACTCCTAAATCTCTCCTCTACTCTCTTTGTGATTCGCAAGATCTCTCATCCTTTAATTCAGCCATTTTCTATTATGTATCCATACTCTCCTGAATTCATTTTTCTCCTTGCTCAGATCAAATTCCACTATTAGAATTATTCTCTTGCAACTAATCATAGCTCTATTGTATCCTTTTCCTTCTATTTCTTGGGAAAAACTCAAACCTTAGATAAATATTACTCTCTATATAGATATTCTTCATGTCAGCACTTGTGCAAGTTAAACATTGCTGGGGAAAAAAATCACATGGTTAAGGCTTCATTCTAATCATCTCAATTCTCAATTTGGGAATATCTATCTGCTAAAAGCTCCAAAACCTATTTTATACTCTCACATTCAACTGGATACCTTGCCTCAAACTTGTTGGACAAAGTAGAAGTCATAAGAAGCAAACTTTCATATTTTCTGACCAGAAACCCTATAAACCTTCATAAATTTACTTTTGTCTTTTCCTTACCCTCTTATCTTATTTAAAGTCCATTCTTCTTTTCTCTGTGGGATCATTCTAATGTTTTTTTTAAATTGCTAAATTCAACAGACATGTTTCTTTCCTCATTTTGCTCCATCTTTTCTAGAATTCACAGAAGTTAACCATATTCTCATGGGTTCATTCTCTTCTCTTGGCTTTGGTTACGACTCTTTCTTATGATTTTATTTCCATTTCACTATTTTTTCCAGGCTCCTTTGTTAGCTCATCTTTTCTCACTGTTCTCCATATGTGAGAGTGGTTTGGAGTTCCATACTTGTCCCTTTTCTTAGAGTGATATTTTCTCACTAGGTGATTTTTTCCCCTTTCTTGCATTTATTTGCCATATTTGTGTTGATAAATTCAAAATTATCAGCAGAAATTTTAGGTTTACAGAGTCAGCTTTCTGCTTTTTATCTCAACTTGAATGTCTTAGAGATATCCTTAATGTAACAGGAACATTAAACTCTAAACGTAAATCCGGAAAACTAAACCCTTGTCTCTCACCTTCAATAGTGCTGTAACTTTGTAACTTCTCTTCTTAATAAATATCGTTTTCTCTGTTGCGCAGATTAAAACCTAAGTACCGGCCGGGCGCGGTGGCTCACGCCTGTAATCCCAGCACTTTGGGAGGCCGAGGCGGGTGGATCACGAGGTCAACAGATGGAGACCATCCTGGTCAACATGGTGAAACCCCGTCTCTACTAAAAATACAAAAAATTAGCTGGGCATGGTGGTGCGTGCCTGTAATCCCAGCTACTCAGGAGGCTGAGGCAGGAGAATTGCCTGAACCCAGGAGGCGGAGGTTGCGGTGAGCCGAGATCGCGCCATTGCACTCCAGCCTGGGTAACAAGAGCGAAACTCCGTCTCAAAAAAAAAAAAAAAAAAAAACCTAAGTACCAAGTGTATGAATGTAAGCCTTCAGTTAATCCTTGTCAATCTCTTGCTGAAGAATTTCCATTGGCTTCCATTGCACTGAGATTAAACCCAAACTATTTAACATGGCCAATTAATGGATCAACACTATTTAGCTCTTCCACTAAATGTCACACCATTGTCTTCCCAGCTCCAGCAATGCTCCAGGAATGTTGATATTGTTTACTTCCTGGATCATGCTAAATTCTTTCCTACCTCAAGACCTTGTCATGTTTTGTTGGCTTGGAATTTCTTCTATCACTTATTTTGTAATTCATTTTTACTTTTCCTTTAGATTTCAGCTTAAGCAAATCACCTCAGAAGGGTGTTTCTAGCTGCCATATCTGAAATAAAATGTACTTTTCATCCCAATCTTATTCTCTGTCTCAGAGGTTGTTTTATAGTGATTTATTGGCCCTTTAACCTATCTTGCATATATTTGCCCTCTAGTATCTAAGATTCCTGTGGTAAAAACATGTTTGTCTTGTTACTATTTCCTCCTTGGTGCCTGGCTCATTTCCTGGAGTATACTAGTCACTCTATAAATACTCACTAATGAATGAATTAAATAATAAATGAGGAAAGAAGCCTATACAAAGTGAATGTGAGGGTCAAATAAAATTATATAGGTCAATCACCTTGGAAAATATTAAGGTGTTAAAGCAAGGGATTTTTATTCCATTTTTTTTCTTTAGTGTGTGATAAACCTAAGACTATTTCGATCCTCCTATCTTCCACACCACCTTTCTGCCCTCATTCATAAATCTTTCTATCTCATGCAAGAAGCCTCCACAGAGCAGGTGGGTTGAGAGAAAGTTCTCACCTCCCTCACATATTTATGCTTAGCAACTGTCTTTCCCATATGCCCAATTATGTCTACATGATAAGAAAAGTAAAAATTATGTGAAAAAACCAAAAACCTTAATTAACTCTAAAGGATGAATGTTGATTTTTTTTTGTGTGTGTGTATATATGTTGGTGCAAGTGTGATGTACAAGAGTTTGCAACATGGAATTGGGTTAGTGTTGAGCTTGATGACCTTAAAGGCTTCATTCACTGTGTGATCTTGATTCTTTTAGGATTATGTGGGTTGCAGCCTTAGACACAAGACAGGCTTAAATGTTCAATGATGGAAGGTTTTTCTTCCTTGTTTAATAGGTTAACTTCGACCAGCATATCCTGCCTGTGGCATCCTTCAGTTTATGTGTTGGTTAAAATCATTTCATCATTTTCCATTTTCATATGGAATAAATTGTTTTACAATTAGCATACCACACATAAGCTGCCTTGTAGGCTAGATCTTAATGATCCAGCTATTTCTTTTCTTTTTTCTTTTTTTAAAACCTCTGTCCCACCCTTTCCAAACTGCTCTGGAGACTTTGCAAAATTATGGCTTACTGACCATAAACCTCATGTTCTCTCATTCTCCACCACTTTGTTCATTTCATGGCTTTTTCCTGAAAGCTCTTAACCCTTTTGTCTTTTTACTCTAGAAAGCATACATCCATTTTTCAAAAATCAGCACATATTTGACCTCCTCTGTGAAGATTTATTTAAACTCTCTAGAAAGAGTTAGGTACCCCTCTCTTGAGTTGTCATGTCTTCAGGATATTCTTTAGAAATATCCATACCCAAGGGATAGCAGAGGGTGGAGCACTAGGGGAGGGATAAGATTAGGAGAAATACGTAATGTAGATGACGGGGTGATGGATGTGGAAAAACCCCCATGGCATATGTATACCTATGTAACAAACCTGCACATTCTGCACATGTACCCCAGAACTTAAAGTATAATAATAATAAATAAATATATCCATAGTCATATTTATATTTGTCACTCACATCCTATTCTATGTGAATTATACTCTCTGGAGTACAGATTGCACAGTCTTGTTAGAAAAATATGATGACTCTACATGTCAATATGTATTTCTTAATATATTACATATCTATCCTTACATCACAGCCTTTTATCTTAAATACAATTTTGGACTTTTCAGTACATACATGATTACATTTTGGTTTGATTACGCCCTCTGTACATACTACTTTCCTTATTATTGTAAGGAGCTCTACCATTTCCCTTGCCTCCATTTAAGTGTGTTGGAATTTTTAAAGCAATATACCTGACATATCTACCCATTTCTGTTTTTAATCTCCCAGTTGGTTATTAATTTGGGAATAGAAGACAACTGTTATTTATATGTCCTCTCAAATCTCAGGACTAATCTATAAAGCTCAGTTTTGCTTTGAAACACAGACATTTTTATTTTCTTTCTTATAATTTCAACTTTTATTTTAAATTTAGTCAGAATAGTAGCCATTCTGACTGGTGTAAGATAATATCTCATTGTGATTTTAATTTGCATTTTTCTGATTAGTCTTCATGACCTTTTTTCATGGTTGTTTCTCATGTTTGTTGGCTACTTGTATGCTTTATTTTGAGAAGTATCTCTTCATGTTTTTAGTTTATTTTTTAATGGGGCTATTTGTTTTTCGCTTGTTAATTTAGGTTCTTTATAGATCCTGGATATTAGTCTATTGTCAGATGCATAGGTGAATATTTTCTCTTATTCTGTAGGTTGTCTGTTCACTCTATTGATAGTTTCTTTTGCTGTGGAGAAGCTCTTTTACTTAATTAGGTCTAACTTGTCAATGTTTGTTTTTGTGGCAATTGCTTTTGGTGACTTAGTCATACATTGTTTTCCAAGGCCAATGTCCAGAATGGTGTTTCCTAAGTTTTCTTCCAGGACTTTTAAAATTTGAGTTCTTATGTTTAAATCTTTAATCCATCTTGAATTAATTTTTGTATATGGTGAAATGTAGGAGTCCACTTTCATATTTCTGCATATGGCTAGCCCACTATCCCAGAATCACTTATTGAATAGGAATCCTTTTCCCCATTGCTTATTTTTGTTGACTTTGTCAAAGATCAGATGACTTCAGTTTATTTCTGGGTTCTCTAACCTGTTCCCTTGATCTGTATATCTGTTGTTGTATCAGTACCATGCTGTTTTTGTTACTGTAGCTTTATGCTATAGTTTTAAGTAGGGTAATGTGATACTTCTGGCTTTGTTCTTTTTGCTTAGGATTGTTTTGGCAATTTGAGCTCATTTTTGGTTCCATAGGAGTTTTAGACTAGTTTTTTCTAATTCTGTAAAAAATGATGCTGGTAGTTTGATAGGAGTAGTGTTGACTCTGTAGATGGCGTTGGGCAATATGGCCATTTTAATGATACTGATTCTTTCGGTCCATGAGCATGAAATATTTTGCCATTTGTTTATGTCATCTATGAATTCTTTCAGTGGTGTTTTGTAGTTCTTCTTGTAGAGGTATTTTAACTCCATTGTTAGATATATTTCTAGGTTATTGTTGTTGTTGTTGTTGTTTTGGTGTGACTATTGTAAATGGGATTACATTCTTGATTTGGCTTTCAGCCAGAACATTATTGGTGTATAGAAATGCTACTGATTTTTGCACATGGATTTTGTATCCTGAAACTTTACTGGAATCGTTTATCACTTCCAGGAGCCTTCAAAGGAGTCTTTAGGGTTTTCTTTGTATAGAATTATATCATCAGTGAAGAGAGATTGACACAGACTGCTTTAATGGTCAAAGCCTCATGAATAAAATTCAGGGCAGCCAGAGTTAAAATGTGGCAATGTTGCTAATAAAAATGTTTGATTTTTGCCTGTTATAAACTCTCAAATCATTTTAGTTTCAGGTTAGTCTGCAGTGGTCTAATTTTGTTGCTTTTTCTTACTGAAATGTCATCTATAATTTAAAGCAATAAGCAAAGATTTAAAATAGAATGAAGTAAATCTACATCTTGCAATCAAGATTTGAGGAGCATTTGTAGTTTATTAAAAATTATGTCACTTCTATTTAAAAGCAACAGGGTCCCTCTATAAATTCAGAAATCAGTACTTTCTTGTTTTTGCTCATTTGAAAATCCTATTTAATGATAATTGCTCTTCTGTTGGGTTTTGGTTATTAAAAAGCTAAAAAGGACAAATACTTCCCTTAAGAAATTTGTCTGCATTTAGCACTGCTGGTTGGCTAGAGGTTAATGTTCATGAAGCCAAAATCACAGGTTTGATGTGAATATCCACTAGAACATTTGCTCTGGTATATGGCCTCAATTACACTTTTAACCCCAGAAAGTTGACTTATGCTTATGGACCAATTACCTCAATAAACCCTTAGATGGGATCAGAATATAAGGACAAAAGATCCACTGCCACTAACATAAAAACAACTTATGGTTTACTTTATTTATCAAAAGATTAGGTGAGCTTCACCAACCCCATAGAATTAAATATAGTTTTTATGTTGACAGTGCTCTACTTTGTATTTCCTCTCTTGACTCCAATTTCAACCCATATAGCTGTTTTTATCTTCATTGGATATCTTGTTAGCATTTTATGTTTATAATGACCAACAAACAAAATAAATGAAACTACCAAATTAAAACTGAAAAACCCTCCTGCTTTCACTTCCTGCCAAACTTATATTTTCCTTAAGGTTTCTCCATTTCAGTGAAGGACACCAGCATCTACCCAGTTGTGCAAGCTCTAAACCTAAGAGTCATTTTCATTTTCTCTCTACTCTCATCCCTCAATCTATATGATGTAGTTTCATTCTGTGTCCCCACCCAAACTCATCTCAAATTGTAATCCCCATGTGTCAAGGGAGGGATCTAGTGAGAGGTGACTGGATGATGGGACTGTATTTCACTTTTGCTGTTCTCATGATACTGAGTGAGTTCTCATGAGATCTCATTGTTTGATAAATGTCTGGTGCTTCCCCATTTTCTCTTTCTCTCCTGCCACCATGTAAGACATGTCTTGCTTCTCCTTTGTCTTCCACTATGATTGCAAGTTTCCTGAGGCCTCCTGAGTCATGTGGAACTGTGAGTCAATTAAACATCTTTTGCTTAGTTATCCAGCCTCAGGTAGTATCTTTAGCATTACCCAGCCTCAGGTAGTATCTTTATAGTAGTGTGAAAATGGACTAATACAGATAGTTGATACTGGGATAGTGGGGCACTGCTATAAAGATACCTAAAAATGTGGAAGTGACTTTGGAACTGGGTAATAGGCAGAGGTTAAAACAGTTTGGAGGTGTTAGAAGAAGACAGGAAGATGTGGGAAAGTTTGGAGCTTCCTAGAGACTTGTTGAATAGTTTTGACCAAAATCCTGATAATGATATGGACAATGAAGTCCAGCTTGAGGTGGTCTCAGATGAAGATGAGGAACTTATTGGGAATTGGAACAAAGGTAACTCTTGCTATGCTTTAGCAAAGAAACTGGCAGGATTTTGCCCTGCCCTAGAAACCTGTTGAACTTTGAACTTGAGAGAGATAATCTAGGGTATCTGGAAGAAGAAATTTGTAACCAGCAAAACATTCAAGAGATGACCTGGCTTTTCCTGAAAATGTTCAGTTTTATGCATTCACAAAAAGATGATTTGAAATTGGAACTTATGTATACAAGAGAAGCAGAGCATAAAGGTTTGGAAAATTTGCATCCTGGCCATGTGTTAATACAAGAATGCTAATAGACAAGACAATGGGCAAAATGTCTCCAGGTCATGTCATATCAGAGAACTTCATGGCAGTCCCTCCCATCACAGGCCTGGAGGCTTAGGAGAGACAAATGGTTTTGGGGGCCAGACCCTGGGCTCTGCTACTCCGGTCAGCCTCAAGACTTGATACCCTGTGTTTCAGCTGCTCTAGCTCCAGTCATGGCTAAAAGGGGTCAACTTGGAGCTTGGGCCATTGCTTCAGTGTGCAGGCCTCAAGACTTGCCAGCTTCCACTGGTGTTGGGCTTGCAGAGGCACAGAAGGCAAGAATTGAGGTTTGGGAACTGCTGCCTAGATTTTGGAGGATGTATAGAAATGCCTGGATATCTAAGCAGAAGTCTGCTGCAGGGGCAGAGCCCTCATGGAGAACCTCTATTAGGGCAATACAGAAGGGAAATGTGTGGTCGGAGCCCCCACAGAAAGCCACACTTGGGCACTGGCCTAATGGAGCTGTGAGAAGAGGGCCACCATCCTCCAGACCCCAGAAGGGTAGATCCACTGACAGCTTGCACTCTGTGCCTAGAAAGGCTGCAGGCACTCAATGCCAGCCCATGAAAGCAGCTGTCGGGCTGTATCCTGCAGGGCCACAGGGGCGGAGCTTCTCGAGGCATTGGAAGGCTACCTCTTTGATCAGCATGGCCTGAATGTGAGACATGGAGTTAGAAGATTTTGGAACTTTAAGATTTAATGACTGCCTGACTGGGTTTCAGATATTCATGGGGTCTGTTTCCCCTTTGTTTTGGTCAATTTCTCCCATTTGGAACAGGAACTTTTACCCAATGCCTGTGCCCCCATTGTATCTTGGAAGTACCTAACTTGTTTTTTCTTGTACATGCTCACAGGCTGAAGGGATTTGCCTTGTCTCAGATAAGACTTTGGACATTGACTTTTCAGTTAACGCTGAAATGAGTTAAGACTTTGGAAGACTATTGGGAAGGCATGATTGGTTTTGAAATGTGAAAAGGACACGAGATTTGGGAGGGGCCAGGGGCAGAATGATATGGTGTGGCTCTGTGTCCCCACTTAAGGCTCATCTCAAATTGTAATCCCCTTGTTTCGAGAGAGGAACTTGGTGGAAGGTGATTGGATCATGGCGTCAGATTCCCCCTTTCTGTTCTCATAATAGTGAGTTCTCACAAGATCTGGTTGCTTGGTTAGTGTCTAGAACTACCCACTTCTCTGTCTCTTTCTCTCCTGCTGCCATGTAAGATGTACCTTGCTTCTCCTTCACCTTGGCCATGATTGTAAGTTTTCTGAGGTCTCCTCAGCCATGCAGAAATGTGAATCAATTAAACCTATCAAACCTCTTTGTTTATAAATTACCCAGTCTCAGGTAGTATCTTTATAACAGTGTGAAAATAAAGAAATATACTGTCCCTCAGGTAGTTCTGTTTTCTATTCTCATAATTACACTTGACCTGCCTCTGAATATCCATTACCTAGCTCAAGCCACCTAAATTATTGCTGTAGATCCCCAACTGGCCATCTGCTGTCACATTTGTCTTTATTCAATCTGTTTTATACAGAGCAGTCAAGGAATTAAGGACTAGTAATGCAAATTTATAGTATAAAACTTTCTTCTTCTTCTTCTTTTTTTGAGATAGGGTCTTGCTCTGTCATCCAAGCTAGAGTACAGCAATCATAGCTCACTGCAATCTCAAACTCCTGGGCTCAAGTGATCCTCCCACTTTCAGCCTTCTGAGTAACTAGGATTACAGATGTTTACCACCACACATGGCTCATTTTAATAATTTCTGTAGAGATACGGGTCTCACTATGTTTCCCAGGTTGATCTCAAACACCTGGCATCAAGATATCCTCCTGCCTCAGTCTCCCGAAGTGCTGGTGTGAACCACCACACCCAGTGACTTTTCTTTGTACTTAGGATACAATCCAAACTGTAATAATTGTCTGCAAAGCCTTAACTGTATGGTCTTTGCTTAGTTTTGTGACCTAAACTAAGCTTATTGCTTTCTCTCCCTTACTCAGTGCTTTCTATACACACTAGACATGTTTCTGTTTCTCACACCCATCAGCTGTTTTCCATCACAGGCCTTGTATCTGCTATTTCTTTTCAGTTAACTTCACTGTCCCAGGATTTGATTTCCCCATGCTAGGTTTCTCATCATTCAGGGTTAAGTTCAATGTCACCTCCTAAGTGAGATAGTTCTCTGAAGGCCAGATTTATATTAGCTATATATATTAGCTCTCTATTATATCCCTCTATTTTACAGTCACCATTAGAACCTATTCTTATCTGAGATTATTTTGTTTATTTATTTGTTTACTCATTTATTTTCTGACCTCTTCAATGGGAAGGTAAGCCCCATGAGAGCAGAGACTCTATCTGACTTATTAATATTCACACTTCTGCTGTATATCGATAATTCAGAGTAATAGTCAAAATCTAATGGACCTTTAATGAATATTTGATGAATAAATGAATATTGATTTGTTTCAGGAAAATCATAGATCATCAATGACAAATACCATTCCATGTTTGATAGTTTGGTACATTGCTTAATTAATAGTTCCCTTTACATTATGAACTATTAAGATTTTGAGGCTCCAGATTGAGTCCTTTGAATGAGGATGATGAAAAAAATTAGTATTTTTTGAGAAGGTAGATAGATGGTCCAAAATAAGCTAAGCATAGCTCCTTATAACTTCCATGAGAAATGTCATCTGAAGAAAATATAATGGGAATAATAATAAGTAATAATAAATATTGTCATAAAATTGTAAGAGACAGAAGATATAAGATCAAGAACAAAAGTAAGAAAAGCTTAACAATAGATGTGAGGTTAATTGAGACTGAAATAGAAAAAGAATTAATTATTTGAAGATTATGCATATTTCCCAGTTTTGAATGGTGGAGAAAAGAGTTTATAGCTATGCCTCTTTTCAGGGAGACATAAGCAGCAGACAACAGTCTCACTGCTTCTGAGAAACCAATGCCTTTTGTGATGTTTACTTTCTCTAACTTCTTTTGGAATATTTAACTAAAACATGTGCTTTCTTATTCTAATCATCTGTTCTGTGGTTTGTAACTCAAAGAGCACCCTAAATGCAAAAACTACACCTTATGCTTACCCTTTGCATCCATTTATCAGCACTTTCAATGGTAAGCACGTAATAGGTGCCATCTTTCTTATGAGGAAGCATACAAATATTCTTTGGTGGTGAAAGCACAGGCATGGTATCATGACATCTGTATTCTACTACTCCTGCTTCTACACCACTCAGCATTTTAACCTCTCCCAGTTTTTCTTTTTGCACCAGTTTTTATACACAAGTTTGTACTATTTAGTAGCTACAGAATCTTCTTTTTTTTTCCCCCTTTCAATGAAATTGTAAGCATAAACTTGAATCTAAAACAGAAACTGGCTTAGCTTGGCTGTAGAACCTCCTAATATGCTAAGTAAAACTCTACAATGGCAGGTCTTCAAATTTCTCCAAAGTCTTACAGTAAGAATTCTATATTTAGCAGGATTTCAAGTGGAACTTTTCCTATTTGAAGATCGCAGCTAAGGCATTATTCAGTAAAGGACTAACCTTGCCCAACAAAAGATTTGGCCATTGCCTTCAGCTCCTTGGAGTTGAACTCTAAGCCCTTGGGATATCCTGCCTGGTAACAGTGTCTTGATTTACAGGGCCATTTGTCATGACAGATAGTTTATGTTAGGAATGTGATTTATGCTGGGAATGAGGATACTAGCTTTACCTCTGAAAGGGCTGGAGACTCAGGTCAGCTGTGCCTGCTTGACCAATCCCCAGTAAAAACTCTGGACATCAAGGCTTTGGTAAACTTCCTTGGTTGGCAGTACTCTGTGCATATTGCCACACATCATTGCTGGGAGAAATAAGCACTGTCAGCACAGCTCAATAGAAGAGAACAACTGAAAGCTTGTGCCTGGAACTCTCCTTGGCCCTGCTCTCTAGGCCTTTTCCTGTTTCTGATGTTATTCTGTATCTTTTTGCTGTAATAAACCATAACTATGAGTATAACAGCTTCTTTGAGTTCTGTGAGTCCTGATAGTGAATTACTGAGCCTGAGGGTAGTCTTGGGGACCTCAGGTACTGTAGGCACAAAACATCAAACAAAAAGCACTAATGCTGCCCTACTAAGCTGCCAGGTACTTCCTTTGTAGGACTTACTGAGAGGTGAGGAGTATGGCCAGTACCGTTAACCACCATTCTGCAATCCCTCCCAGTCCACATAAGGAGAAGACTGAGAATTGGGTGGTGTGAGGGGGTGTAGAAGTGGGGAGGCATTGGCAATATGTGGACTATAGTCCTGCAGTGAAAGACCTCTCTATTCTCTAAAGCAAGTTTAGGGGTTTCCAAGAGAATTATGCATGAATGTTTAGGGTGCTGCCAGATGCAGAGATTGGCAATGACCCCTAACCAATTGCTTCTGCATAGATGATCTACAGCTTACTCAGTGCTACGTTAGCCACAGTTGGCAGGTGAGGGGGGTGGGAAGACTCGTGATGGAGCCTGACATGAGCCTCCTTAAAGTTTGGTGGTAAACATGAGCATAGAGATGGTTGCTGATATCTACTTCTGACCCAATGGCTCTGAAGGAAAAACCTGTGCTGAGTAGCTTGTAGGAAAAGGTTTAACAAGCTGGTGGCATACTATGCCCAGTCCCTATGGCTATCAGAGGATGGAGCAGAGGACTCCAGCAGTTCTAGTGAATCCACGTGAAGGAGTGAGGAGGTTACAGAAGGCCCCTGAGGCATAGGACACTCTGGATGGATGCTCAGGAACGCAGTGGTATTCTCAAACCCTGAGATTTATGGGTACATGCTTTTGGTAGGGCTCACAGAAGTTGTAGTGTCTTTTCTCTGAAAACATCCTCAAAGAAAGAGGAAGGTGGAGTGATACTGAACATTACCCTAAGAAAAAATTCACGTCCATATGGGCCACCAGCAGGAGATGGAAATCAATTTAAGCAGAGGAAGACCAGCACCATCCTGTAGCATCATATGGCCAGTTATACAAGCCCACCCTGTTTCTCTTATTTTCTCTCACTGCCCCTTTCTAACAACTGTGGGACATGGATTGCATGAGGGAGTAGAGGTTCACCATGAGTGGTTGTGTCCTCTTTCCCAACTCATGTGCCTACTCTGCACTGGGGGTTAAGAAAGGCCTTGGAATAAAGAGGGGACTAAAGTTTTCAGCTGAACCAAACAAGTGCAGTAACTACATACAATTGGAAGTATATGAAATCCAAGCTTTCATTTAAAAAATAGAGAGATAAACCAGCATAAAATTAATGAAAACTGTGATGACAAAATTTAAACTTCTAAATAAATCTAAAATATTAGGCCTCTGTTTTTCCTTCTGTCACTTCCCTTCTCTCGTCTTGCCTTTCCTCCTATCTTTCTCTTTTATTATTTATGCTATCTGTTTGTCTATCCATCTACCCTTTATATATCAATCATCTATCTGTTTCCCAGATCCCTGCTTCTAAAGGTGAGATGTGGCAAAACACGTCATACAAGAATTTACATTTCTGCCAGTAATTAAATGAATTAACTTTATTTTTTATTATTTTTGTAGATATTAGATCAGTGCAAAAGTAATTATGGCTTTGCCATTGAAAGAAATATTTTTTTCTTTTTAAGAAAGTTTTTATTTCCATAGGCTTTGGGAAACAGGCAATATTTGGTTACATGAGTAAGCTCTTTTTTTTTTTTTTTTTTTTGAGATGAAGTTTCACTCTTGTTGTCCAGTCTGGTGTGCAATGGCATGATCTCGGCTCACCACAATGTCTACCTCCTGGGTTCAAGCAATTCTTCTGCCTCAGCCTCCCAAGTAACTGGGATTATAGGAATGCACCACCACGCCCGGCTAATTTTTTGTATTTTTAGGAGAGATGAGGTTTCTCCATGTTGGTCAGGCTGGTCTCGAACTCCTGACCTCAGGTGATCCGCCTGCCTTGGCCTCCCAAAGTGCTGGGATTAAAAGCATGAACCACCATGCCTGGCCATGAGTAAGTTCTTTAGTGGTGATTTGTGAGATTTTAGTGCATCTGAACAATATGCACTGAACGCAATTTGTAGTATTTTATTCCTCACCCCCTTCTCTCCCTTCCCCCCAAAGTCCTCAAAGTCCGTTGTGTCATTATTATGCCTTTGCATCCTCATAGCTTAGCTCCCACTTACGAATGGGAACACAGGATGTTTGGTTTTCATTCCTGAGTTACTTCACTTTGAATAATAGTCTCCAGTCCTATCTAGGTTGCTGCAAATGCCATAGGATTTCATGACCAAGAATCCAAAAGCAAAGAAAATAAAAACAAAGGTAAATAGGTGGGCCTTAATTAAACGATAGAGATTTTGCATGGCAAAAGGTCAGCCAGCATAGCAAACAGACAATCCAGGAGTGGGAGAAAATCTTCACAATCTATACATCTGATAAAGGACTAACTTCCAGAATCTACAATGAACTCAAACAAATTAGCAAGAAAAAAACAATCCCATAAAAAATTGGGCTAAGGACATGAATACACAAAAGTAATATTTCTTGCTGGACAAAAGTACAAGTGACCATACACTATTCTCATTATTTTACTTTGTATAAGGCATACTTAATGTTCAGGGCACAGATGGTTCTTTGGCTGTCTTAGTCTCAAATACCCTGTTATTAAGGTTGCAGTATAGATCTGACATCAGGATGGACATTTTCAGTGTTTCTTTAGTAATGATATTCAGTGTGAACATTTTTCAAGTGTGAACTCTCAATGAGATAGCCCAGACAGGTGGCTAGGGCCATGAGTAAAAACTTTTTGTCTGAGTAAAAATGGTATTTCTGAGGTGGTTTGTAATACCATGATCCACATGGAATCAACTTCATGAAAGATTATACACACCTGAGAAGGTACTCGTCCATATATCTTAAAATAGTATACTTCATGTCCTCAACTTTTAAACAAGTTTCACTCATTAATAAATCACATTGCATTGAAATTCCATTTCTTCATCCCTTAAATGACGTTTGTCAAATATAAACTATTGAGCATTTTAGGGTCTCATTTTTCTACTTATTTAATAAACAAATGTTAGGGTTAAGTCAGATTATTTATCAGAACTTTCAAATTCTAAACTCTGTGATTTTTCAAAATGAGTAGGTATGGGGGCAGCAGGAGTGTTTAGATTCTGGACCAGCCCCGTTAAGAGCCTGTAATATCAACAAGACACCAACTTAGCTGCAGCAGAGTCCAAAAGATTCCCGGGCTGGGTGGTTTTCTTGTAAGTTTTGGTCACCAGTTCTCAAACAAGAAATCACAGAAAAACTATCTCATCATCGTCACAGTTGGAGAGAATTATTGTACTACCTAAATTAGGCCAAGGACTGAGCCACAGTGGGGACTGAACTGCCTCTTTAAAAGCTGCAGTCTCTCCAAGTCAGGGTAAAGGGCATCATCAGAAGAAACCCACATCAAGGCTAATGAGGACTTTACTGAAAGCAGCCATGGGAATACTTTAGAAAAACTACCATCCTGCGGGTGCCTGGATTTAAACTCTGTCATTCTCGAACAAAATACTTTACTTGTGTCTCCTACCTGCCACCAACCCACTAACTTAATTCAGAGGAAAGGAGAATTGATGCTGGCTGTGTTGTCCCACCCTCTCTCCCCTTTCACCTTCAGGACAGCATGGCAGGACTTAACTGCAGACCAATGTTTTTATTAGAAGGAACGAGCTGCCTGTAGATGATTTTTTTAAACTCCATTTGTGCTCTGAAGAGCTTCTTGCTGACCACTGCCTCCATATCAGTGATTCTGCCCTAGACCATAAGATCCATGAGGGTAAGAATCAAGTACTTGTTTTGTTTTGTTTTTTTACGGTATGGACTCAGTGACTAGCACAGGCTGTGATACTTCACTGAAACCTGATTCATAGTGTTTTGGGTGAAATAATGCTCTTCTATATGAATTGTCAGGAAGCATTGTGCTAATCTAGGTTTTCCATGTACCGTTCTTGACAGGGGGACTATACTCTAGGCCAGGGTATAATAAGAATTTTCTGTAAAGAGCTGAATGATAAATATTTTCAACTCTGCGGGTCACACAGTTTCTGTTGCAGCTACTCAATGCTGCCATTTTAGCATGAAAGAAGCCATAAGACAATATATAAATGAAGGAGTGTCACTGTGTTCTACTAAAACTTTATTTACAGAAACAGGTGGTAGGCTAGTTTTAGCCCATGGGCTAATGGTTACTGTTCCCTGTTTTAAGAATAATAAAGGGCATGAAAATGAGTTGGTTGAAATATGCAAGATGCATATAGGTATGCTCTCATTTCATCATCGTTCTGAGGAAGTATTCAGGTCCCATATAAGGCTTCCCTTAAGCCAGACATACAAGACTTTCATATCATAATCAAGAAGACAATAAATCAATTCAGTCAGCCATAAACTGATAACTTAACAAGTACTCAGTTCCCACATTTTGTCACAATTTGGCAAAAAGTTGTTAGACTCTATATTAAAGTGCTGAGAAACAAATAATGTCTGATGAAAAATTTCATTTCCATTGTGGGAAAAAAGTATTTAAAATAAACTGATAAGAAACCAAATTCTTAAGAGTCTGTTAAATATGTTTTATAACTGTGGAGTTCAGTTCATAAAATCTCTTTTTAAAAATCAATTATTTTCCTGCCAAAAGAGATATAAAAAACTCCAAATGAGTCAAATATTACAATATTTCTGAATCTGAAATAAAAATGTTAAAATAGTGAAATTTCAAGCTCATCTGGATCTTGCAGATTCACCTTAATATCCTAGCAGTTTTCAACTTCCATTCAGGAGGTAATATTACAGAATGACAAGGTATGTGAGAAGGAGGAGAGAGAAATAAGAATTTCAAAGAGAAACTCCAGGAGTTCTGTCTCAGAGGGTACTTGTTCACTTCTTTTTTATTTTTTAATAAGGTTTACGTTTTAGAGCAGTTGTTTACAACATAACTAAGCAGAAGATACAGAGATTTCCCTTCCCATATTTCTTCTGCCCTGCAACATGCACAGCCTCCCCAGCTGTCAACATCCCCTACCAGAGTGGTACATTTATTACAGCTGATGAACCTATATTGACACATTGTTATCACCCAGAGTCCACAGTTTACATTATGATCCACTCTTTGTGTTGTACATTCTGTGCCTTTGGACAAATGTATAATGACATATGCACCTTTATAGTATCATACAAAGTAGTTTCACTGACCTAAAAATCCTATGTGCTCTGTTTTCACTTCTTCCTTGTTGTCATTAGCAGAGGGAAAGGGAGTTACCAAGAATATGCTCTTACAAAGCTTTACTGCTCCAGGTCACCAGATGGAGTTAGCAGCAGTCTCTACTTACTTTGTAAGAAAAGAATTATGTCTATAAAATAAGAAATGGAGACATTTTATTTGAAATAATTTTCATTTGCTTGGCTGTTACTGACTACTTTCTATAAAGCTTCTTTATTGAGTACTCAGAATATGATAAAAAGGAATTACTGAATAGCTGCAATGTGCATAGAATCATGACATCATTGGTTCCTCCCTTTGCAAACTACAACCTGGAAACGTTAACATAATAGTTATTATTTTGAGGGCAGCATATATTCTTGTAAGAGAAAGATTAGTAGCTACACGTTTATCTGCAGAAAATAAATATACATTGTGTATTAGGAAAGATTCTTAGTTGTAAGCTATAAACACCAACTCTAGGTAACAAGAACAAATACATTTATTGGAAGAATATTGGCAGGTTTACAGAGGCCCTGGGTACTTGAAAAAGGAGGCATGAACCTAGGGGAATCTGGAGAACCAGGAAAGGTGGTGGAGGCATAGCAACGGCCTTGGGGCTGAGCACTTTTGCCAGGATGCAAGTATTATCACCATTGTTTCATTGCTTCTGCTATAACCACACAATGAATAACTTCCAATCCTCTCTATGCTTGCATCACTGAATCAAGATTTAAGCACCAGGAGTAAGCATCCAACAGGCTAACATTAGGCCATTTGCCCTTGCTCAGATACTGCTGGGGGGAGCAGAGAAGCCAAAATCTTGAATTACGCAGCTATGAAGACTGCATATAATGGGAGATGGGAGGCCGGGTGATTCCTCTGAATAATCAAAATACTGGTAGGAAGGGGGAAGATGAAGAGTAGCCAAATAATGGCAAATGTCTTCTGTATTCACATACTGAAAATACCCGTAGAATTCTGGAAATTATTTCAGTTTATTGACCAAAAACTGCCTCTATGGATCCTTTAGATCCATTTTCTCCTACTTTAACGTCCAGCTTCAATTCAGCCAATTCATTGAAGAATTTTGAAGAGAGAATCACTGAGACTCAAAGTTAAGTCAGAAATAATTTTTTGTTTGTAAGAAATGTTGGTCTGGTAGGGACAAGAGGAAATTGATACAAGTTATTATAATACAGTGGTTAGTAATTGCTAAATGCATGGATAAATTATAATAGGATTACCTAAGAGATAGATAGCTATTTCAGTTGGGTGGGTCAATATAGATTTCATAGATGAGGCATTTTGAGATGAATCTCAGAGAAAGCTAATATTTTGACATGTGGAAATGGAGCCCAAGAGCATTCCAGTCATGAGCTAAGATAAAAATTTGAGAAAAAGGTACAATACCATTGCAATGCATCATATGATCAGCTAGCTACTTAAAAATATGCAAGGTGAGGAGCTGTGGGCATCAGAACCATGAGAATTAGGTGGAAGCTGACCACAGAGACTCTGGCAGTGGATGAAGCACAGCCTTTATACTGTAGGTGGTCAAAAGCAGCACAAGGTCAATATCAGTGTGTGAGCAGAGTAGGGACCTGATCATCAGTACACTGAAGACAATTTGCTGTAGAAACTGAAGACAATTTGCTGTAGAATAGTGTACAGGATGGAATGAAATTTGAGAATTTGAAGGCAGGAAGTCTTTCAAAGAAGACATTGCAAAAACCTAATCTGAGAATGTCTGATAAGGAAACAAAGGCAATGTGACTAGGATGGAGAACATAGATGTGCAAGCCATTATCAAGAAAGTTGGCTTCACTGAGTGATAGAGAAGGAAGTATACTCTAGGTGAAATGCAGATTTGGAATAAGTGTGAATGTCTGCTTTAAGGTGCTATCTAAGGAACTTGAGTTACTGAGGCAAGTCTTCTAAGTTCAGTTTTAGAGTTGTTGAGTTTGATATGCCATGAACATCTAAACATATTGATGTCTAATAGGTAGTTAAAAATGTAGAGAAGGAGGTAAAAAAAAGACTGTAACTACTTGTGTGGTTAAAGGAGTCATATAGGTAACATAAATGATGCAAGATGAAAACACATAGACACATATAAAATTGAGATAATTTTTCTTAAATTCATAAATAAAGATTGCAAATAGAACATTATACTCATTTATTATTTTTCATAATTTTTATTTTGTTGACTAGGAACCACCCCTTACAGTGTTTTTTATGGAACAAAAATATGACTGTAAGTCTTGCATTTTGAATTTCAATGTACAAAAAAAAATTCAACTGTGATATTTTTAAATGGGGCAATGTTCACTTTTGTTCATTTTCATAATTTGAAAACAACTAAAATAGGGAATTCTGAATATGGGTAGTATTTTGGCATGGTTGTTTTTGCATTTAGCATAACTTCATCTGAGACACTTGTACAATTCTGATTTTTTAATATCATCATATTTGGTTTTCAGTTTTGTTGTACTCCAGTTCAGTATCTCTCGTTTGCTTCTTCATTCACAGAGGAAAGCTAATTGCAAAATATTAGGTAATTTTTATAAAATGTAAAGTCACGTAATATATTTTGAAAGTCAGTTCTTCACAACTTCGAGAATGTAGTTGAGGCTATACTTTCGTTTCTGAAAACCAATTTCAGGGCAGAAAGCTGGGCTAGTTATAATTATACCTCAGGTAGATCTTCCCAAAGCCACAGTTTTTCTGCAAATAAGTGAATAGAGTCATACATTTTGGGGAAAGCATATTTGAACACCTATTCAAAGAAATATTTAGGATTTAGACTGACTGTAATATCAACCAAGAAGATCCAGTATGATCCAGTTTTAACTGGTGAACGGAGGCAGGAAGTTTTCCTTGAATAACACAAGCAAGTTTCTTTGAATAGTTAAAAGCATCTCTTTAGCCTCATGTCAACACTAAGCCAGCTGCTTTCAACTAGTGCAGCCTCTAATTCATCAAGCCAATCACCATATTGCCTGTGATTCAGACAGTCCATATGGTAATGGCTACCTTGACAATGAGTTTCATTTTTAACTTTTAGCATGCAAGATCTCCCTGGTGAGTGATGCATTGGTCAGGCTTATGTTCTATAACCTAGGAACATGTTGTTACCTTGAATTAAAATTGTATATCACTGACCATTACAGAATCACTGGCTGTAGTCTTGACTACTAATTTTGAGTAGTCCAACATGGACATTTTCCTAATACACAAAAGCAAGTCATTTCCCGATGTTATTTCTATCATGGGCATCCTGCCCAAAAGTCCTTCGGTCACATCAAAATTCTCTTGACATCATGAATAAATATAGCTAATTGGGTGGTATTATTTTTATCTGTGCTTTCATCAGCTGCCATAGAATATGCCACAAAAGATTTAACTTTTTCACGCATTGTGTCCTGTAAGTTCTTAGTCAAGTCTGCAATACATTGAACTACAGCATTTCTGGCTAGACATATTTTTGCAATTGATTATTTCTGCTTGATGCACATAATTTCTAATGCATTCTGTAGACACTTTATAAAAATAAGCTTACCACCTGCAAAAGGTTTTGAAGTCCCAGGAAATATTCGCTTAATGCATAATGGCACTGCACAATAGCATTGCTTATTTTGTCCACTTTAAAATGTTTAGAAATTTGATTTATTTTTAATCACTTAGCTTTTCTCTATATTGATAATAGTTCTTATCTTGGGTTATCTCATGATGGTGCATTAGTCATATTCTTCTGATACCTTCTTTGCATAATGAACATATATTCACATTTTTTAAAAGCACATATTCCCCCTTGGTTTGTCCCTCTTCACTGCATTTTAGATAGTGATATGGGTATCAAGAAAAACTGTTTAAGAAACCAGCAGAAGTAGTGGCATAATGATGAATAGCCACTTCATTGTGGCTTCAGTTCTGGCTCAATGGGGATTAATAGGGACGGTGGTAAACTCACATAAAGGGGATTCCAAGCATATATAATTTATCTAGTTATCATATAGTTATTGATTTTTTTGTTTACTTGCAATTTGGTCAGAGAATGTGGTCTGATGATACCAATCCTTTAAAATTTAATGAAACTTGTTACGTGTATGGTATAATATTAAGAAAAATTTTATAAATGTTCCATATGTGTTTCACAACAATGTGTATTCTATAGGCCTGGAGTGCAGTATTTCATGTAACTTCATAGATCAAGCTTGCCAATGTTGTACAAATTTCCACGTACTTACTGACTCCTGTTTGCTTGATCTGTTGGTCCCACAGTGATAGGTTAAAATCTGTTTCAATGTAAACTTATCTGTTTCTGCCTGGGGTTATGCAGTTTTTGCTTTATATCTTAGGTTTTTATGCTATGCTATTAGGTGCATATATGTATTTAAAACTGATGAATCAATCATTCTGTTATAACCCTCCTTATGTCTTATAATGCTTTTTATCTAATGCTTTCTTTGTCATTAAGATACCTATACTTGTTTGTTTTGGTTAGTATTTGCCAGATAATATCTTTGACTTTTAATGTTTGTGACCTTATACGTGTTTTTATTAGATGTATCTCTTTTATGTTTCATAAGGTTAAATACGTATAAAACCTGGTGCTGCTGCTTCTACCAGGGATTCATGTTGCTGTTTTATAATGATGAATTTGAAGTTGTTTTTTCTCTCTCTACTTTTTATTTTGAAGTAATTTGAAAGAGATGGAAAAGTTGTACAACAGTACAACACCTGCATAGCCTCTACTCAGGTTCCACTGTCGTTAACATTTGACCACATTTCCTTTACATTCTCTCTCTGTGTCTCTCTCAGTCTGTCTGTCTAGCTTTTTGTATATATTTGTACCATTTGAAAAGGTTTTTGATAAGATGTTCCATTATCTTTAAATTGTTCAGTGTATATTTTTCTAAAAAATATTCTCCTACATTACCATAGTATAACCATAAAAATCAGAAAATTAATTTTGGTAGAATACAACCACCTTACCCTAAAACTCCATTCACATTTTTTTCTACTCTCCTAATGATGTCATTTATTGAACAAAGTAAACAAAATTCAGTCCATCGAAATCTCTTCTTTTATCTCTTTCCTTTCTAGTACAACATTTAACCTGGGATCATGCATAGGAATTAGTTGTCAATCTCCTTAGTCTCCTTCAGTCTAGAACAATTTATCAATGGATCCTTGTCTTTCATGACTTAATATTTTTTAAGTGCAGATGACAATTAATTTTATTACATATTTGTTAAATATTTCCTCATGATTCAATTCAGGTAATTCAATTTTGGAAGAAATATCACAGACTTGAGACTCCAATCAATATGATGTTATTTGTCTCATTAATGATAATGTTAAGGTTTATAAGTTTAAAAATTGTGCTTTCCAGATTCTTCACCATAAAGTCAATTAAAATTATTTCTTATAAGTTAATAATTATTATATTTCTTACAGAGATGATTTGAGATTTTGAAAATAAACCCTTATCCAACTTTTACCCCTTGATTTTAATATCCATTATTAATTATTTTTAATTTATTATTTAATTGAAAAATTGTGGGGTAAAATAAAAGTTGAACAATTAGGATAAAAATGAACTTCTAATTTTTCTTTTTAAAAAATGGATGAGCAAAGAGTCTGCTAATCTCTAGGATGTGTCTTCAGTCTGTGGATCATCTGCTTTCAGAGTCATTTCAGGTTGAATATTTCTTAACTATGCCCTACCTTGGAGTTACTGAATCAAAATTCCTGGAGATTGAGGAATAGGAAGCTTCCTTTTTAACAGATTGCCAGGTGATTTCTAAATGTAGAGAATTGCTCTAATAAGAGTCAAGTGACCTTTGATTTAAGGATGCCTAACACCTGCAAATTGTGGACAAAGGATACAGAAGTTACATTTAATGTGATGAGTTATAAATATTACATCAGACACCATTGAGACAGGATGGATTTTTCCAGCTTAGAATGTTCACATTCTGCCCCAAAATAGATGAATGTGCAGCAAACCATTTAAGCAGAAGGCTGTTCTGCTCTACATAATGCAACAAGTGAAGTGGAAAGAAAAATAACTTTCTCTGTAGTCCTAAGGTCTCCACTCACAGTCTAAATTTTTTATTTTTCTTAGTGAATATTAAAGCAGATAGCATTTCTGTCCTTTCTGCTTTATTCTAAGCCTCCCCTCTTCAGCCCCTTATTTCCTCTGCTTTCCAGTAGCAAACACACTATTATCCATTCAGTTGCTAGATTCTTTGTCTCTTGAAAGCTTCTGCTGCTGTGAATCATGAAAGAAAATTCTGTCTTTGTGTATATCACCTTTTTAGTGCTGTTTTACCTTGGAAAATTTATCTGAACCATGGTCCCAGACCTGTTACTTCTGGCCACTTTTATCATAGTCGCTGGTATCAATTGGCATCCCATGAACTTTTCACAATTATAGTCCTATTTCAGATCTCCCCCAAGTGCCATAACTTTGCCCAGTGAATTTATTAAGTGCTCTTTAATCAGCTCAAGCTTAAATCTCGTGAGTAGAATGCAGTCTGGGCTCTTCAGTTAATATTAATGTTTTTCCCCATCCAGACTTTCCTGTAATTCAACATAGGGTATTTCATTGCAGGGAATTGCCTACCAAACATGAATACTCACAGTTTTTCCTGGCTTTAGGTAGAGTAACATTTTTTGAGGTCCTACTTTATTAGTATGACAGACACATAGAATTATGTTTTCATTTAAAGACTAATCTTCACAATTCTGAATAGAAATATTGTCATCTTAAATCAAAACATATGAAAGATGGTAGTGTGAAAATCTCCTTAGAATACAAAGATAAGAACTTTAAAGACAGAAAACTCTTGCCATTTCTAGAATTTTAACCAAAAAGCAGGATGATGAAATAAACAGCAAAAGTAAAAATTTTAATGTTTACCTAAGAGTTTATCACTACATGAGCTGCTTTTCTTTTATTGATGTATCTATTGTATACCAGAAACTAAAACTTTACATACATATACTGTGTCACTTTGACATAGCTGATTTTGCAGATGAAAATAAATGCTCTGGAAGACTAAGTAACTTCCCATAATATGAAACTGCCACACTAGTCTAACTCTGAAATCATGTCTTTTCTTTTCTATCATCCTACTTATTAAGCCTTCCATAATAGCAGGTACGGAAGTTATGGTACTTCGTGAAGCCCAATGTTGGCATAAATCTCACCCTATTAGGCTAAAGTGACAGAAAATGTAAATGTTCTTAATTTCTAAAAGAAAAATGTAGAAAGAATTATTGTTAGATTTTCCTTTGCATCAAAAACAAAAGAAGGTTCTTTGCAAATGAAATATTTTCCTCTTGTTGTTCAGGAGATTATGATGAGAAAATTACATTTCTTAGAAGAATTTGTCAGCTCAAAAACTCCATGTGCCTTGAGTATGCTGGCAAACCCAAGTGGTTATTTGTTTTCTTCCTACCTTGATTAACAAGAGCAGTGTTAGCAAAACCAAGTAAATAAAATAGAAAGAGTTTAAATGTTCCATTATTTTGAGGGATTGGCAATTGGTAAATCTTGGCACTACGTATGACCAGGCATATGTGCGCCTACAACTTGTGCACCAGTATCCCTATTCCCCTTCTTTCCTCCCCTTCTTTGCCCTCCCCTTCCCTCTCCTCTGCTTTCCTCCCATTCACTTTCTCTCTCTCTCGCTCTGCATTATATTTCTAATCTTCTTGCTTGCCACTTAGAAATACCCACCTATATTCAGTGTGAATTGTGCCTATGCCAACTACCCTCACTTCCTTTCAATATACATAATGTTTAGTCATTTTGCCAGGTTTTGACAAATAAAAAATAATAATGTTTAAATTTCATCAAAAATATTGTTTCACTTTACAATTTTTTAATAAAACCAGCACCTCACAAGATAAACTCCTAAGAAATAGTCACCTTTTAATTTGAGGTTTAAAGGATTTTCAAACAAAATACATTTGTGTTACTGAGAAAAAAGCTATAACAGAAAAGAAAAAATAATTTCCAGTTCATTTTTACATTTTAATTTTTATACTATGTATTTTTTCCAGATGATAAAAGTAATTCAATATACTGCTTGAAATTATGGAAAAGTATATTGAATAAAATAAAAATTTCCTGCCATCCCATGAGTGAGAAAAATATACTCTTATCTAAGTTTTACTTCATTTTTCTTTTAGTTAACTTCCAGTCACTCCTTAGAGTTGTCAGCTAAAAAATCAAGTCATTCTTCCTTATTGCCTCCTCTCTAGCCTAATTGGATCTGGTTTCCTGTTGGATAACTTTCTGGGCTTCTCATTCAAAGCGCATACGTAATTTAGCAGTAATAAATTGTTTATTATTATTATCTGTCTCCATCTAAGGCATAGGCTGTGAGTTGTTTAGTTGCAGTGGCCCAGATCTTAGTAAATAAACAAATAAATATAAATATATAAAATTTGAATTATGCTCTTATAGTTTTATAATCTGTTTACAATTTAACATTATAATCAACTTCTCTTATTTTTGAATCTATACATATTTTTTCCATTACAAATATGTTAATTAGTTTTGGATGGATTCTGTGTATATGCCAATACATTAGATATACACATGTTTACCAACAATTTTCTAATACTTTATGGGGTGGTTGTTTATATTTAAGCTTTTAATTCTTCTAGAATTATTTTTTCTTAAACTTCTTGTTATAAAAGTGTAGAAAATAGTATAATGAACTTTCATGTGCACTGCAATCCAAATTCACAATTATGAATTTATGGTCAATTTTGTTTCATTTACCCTACCCACTCCTTTTCCCTCAATTATTTTGAGACAAAACCTAGACATGATCTTATTCATGTGCAAATATTTATGTATCTTTAAAAGATAAGGGCTCTTTAAAACGATATAATCACATTACTTTTGTCATATCTAAAACAATAAGCAATTATTTCGCATAGTATTAATTTTTCTCTTATTGAATGAAGTAGGAATTTCTACCATTTCCTCCTGGCTTCTTAGCATCTGTCTCATCACCAGTGTTTGAATGATGTGCAGTTTTTAGTGTAGTTTTCTTTCTCTACAGAGAATCTCAGCAGAAGAGAACACCTTTCTTTCTTTCTTTCTTTCTTTCTTTCTGTCCAGCTTGGTGTTCACATGTTTGGCTGTACTAGTTATCAGCCTTCTTCTTGGCCTTCTTCCTGTGGATCCCTGCTGTCTTTCAGAGGACAGAAGAGCTTTTAACAAACCTGGGGCCTTTGAGCATCTGTTGAATGCTGTTAATAAGCTGTAACTTTCATGCTTTATGCAGGATTGAGTTAAATTATAATTTTAGCCATTTCTTTCTCTACCATGGTCAACACTCTTTTTGATCCATCACCTTCCAAATTGGGAAGGTTTAGTTCCAGTTTCCTTGATATCTTCCTGCTATACTGCACAGTTTTCTCAGGAAGAGTAAATGCAGATTGTACCTCAGTGATTTTCTTCAATCAGGTATATTTGTGCTTTCACATGTATTCTCCGGAGTTTTCTGTTTGGGCTTCATTTTTCCTTCCCTTTTATATCACATGCAGGTTTGTCTCTGTTGTAATACTCTCCTGGTGATTTCAACAGAATCTTGGGATTCTGTTGAACCCACACTCACATGTATGTTGCTGGGAAGTCCTCTATGGATTTTCTTGGGGGAAATACCATAAAGATTATTTCTGCAGAGATTAAGGGCTGGTAATTATCCAGTAATTCAAGAAGCTTCAATACTTTACTTATAATGTTAAGAAGTACATTTGACAACGTAATAATAGTAGCTAAAATGGCACTCTGAAATTAGGTAAAAAATTATATTGACAAATGTAACATCAGCTCTGCTCAATCAAAAATATTGACCTCTTTCTTTGCTTTTGTTCTACCCTGTAAAACATTTGTTTTTAACTGGGCTTGAGTTCAAATTCTTTGCAAGTTCAGATACATTCACACACTCTGACCTCTGACTCTCCAAAGGCCATTGTGACTTGTGAGGAAAAAAACACAAATTAGAATTTTAAAAATTTAATTTTATTTCTTATCCTCTCTATTCTCTCTGTGTGGTTTAGAGCACATTACCTCATCTTCTTTAAATTCAGTGGTATTACCTGTAAAATGGCTTAATAATTATTTTACTCATAGAATGATTGTGAAGATTAAAAGACAAAATAAATATGAGTCTTTTATAAGTATAAATATATACTAATATTAGTTTCTATTATGAGCATTTCATAAATTGGCTCATATTATGAGCGTTTTTTAAATTGACTGGCTATCACTGTTAGATTTAAAATTTATAGAAAGAATATAATGTCTATTCATCTTTTTTTTGTGAGAACTACTGGTCTATTTAATTTCTGAAGTTACTAACAGTTCTCAAATTCTTAGATTCTATAAACTAGTTATTTTTTAAAACCAATGTAAGTATTCTCAGATTGTTAGTTACCACAACACTCTGTTATTCTGAGACTAGAACTAGACCATTGTAGGTTAGGTTCCCTAGGGCACAGACTCTGGGGAGAGATTTGCATGCAGACTGTTTTTTGAGAGTGCTCTTGGTGACAGTGTCCTGTGGGGTGAGAGAAGCAGACTGAGTGGAAGGAAAGGTTGAGCTGCTCTGCATTCACAACACAGACCTCAGTCATTTGCTTTCTGTAGCATAACTGCAGCATCTATCATTTATATATGCTTGGGTAAGGCAAATTTACTCTTCTGAGCCTAAGTTTCAGCACTTAAAGTATATACCTCTCATTGTTTCTTTTTGAGAATTAAATGAGAATTAAATTCATATTTTGGATAATAAAGTTGCAAATGCAAGAGGTCATCTCTTAAAGGAATAAAAGTCTCGAGTCATGACTTTGGATCTAGGACATTAGACACATTATGATCTGATTGCTGGGTCAGAATAGTGGGAAAGGCTCCTCTTTGCTTCAGTTTGAATAATTACAAAAGAACACCCAGCTGCCGGAAGACACATTTTAGGAATTAGACTGGATTTAGAATTTGAGTTTTGCTATGGTTTGAATGTGTCTTCTCCAAATTCAAGTGTTGCCAATGAGATAGTATTAAGAGTTAGGGCCTTTAGAAAGTGATTAGGCCATGAGGGCTCCTCCCTCATCAATGAGATTAAGAACCTTATAAAAGAGGCTTTAAACAGCATTCAGCTCTCTTGCCCTTTCACCTTCTGCCTCATGGGAGCACAATGTTCCTCTCCTCCAAAGGATGAAGCGATAGGATACTATCCTGGAAACAGAGAGCAGCACTTAACCACACATCAAACCTGCAGGTCCCTTGATTTCCGACTTGCCAGCCTCAAAAACTGTAGGAAGTAAGTTTCTGTTTTTTTATAAATTACCCAGTCTGTGGTGTTCTGTTATAGAAGCACAAATGGACTAAAACAAATTTGAAAACCAAAAACCACTGCACAGCTTGTCAACTCATTGTTGGTTTAATTAATATTTTTATTCTTCCCTTTTGATCAATAGTTCAAAGAAATGTGGAGGGAGTCCCAGAAAGTTAGGGGGCAATGTAAGCCTTTTTTGTATTTACCTCCCTCAGTCTATGATTTAAATTAGCCCCCTGAAGTCTTTAAAGGAAGATTAATGGGTATCACAGATTAATACTTAAATAAGGACCTCCTCCTAAGAGTACAAAGTACCAAACAGCCACCAACTCTATGCATGCTGCTTGGATTGACCTGTGTTCTCTTCTAAATTCTCTACTCAAATTTTGATTTTCTTCTGATCTGGTAGTCATTTTCTCATAGTAATTTTCTTTCAATTGGGAGTCATTCAGGCAATTTTTAATAGTTGATTTTATAATCAATTATAAAAAATATATATTGATATATTGACCTTAGTTATAAAATAACCTCATACATATGTGCTCATGCCCTATAATTAACAACTGTGCAGCTTTGAACACAAAGGTGACTGTCTTGTGTTGAATCAATTATTCTTCTAGAATGTGTTTGAATGGAAAGATTATCCATTGAGGAGTTTGCCTAACTGGTCTGGAGGACCTTCTAACTACATTAAAATATATTTATTGGCTACAATTCTTCCTCTTTGAGGCACAGAGGCCAAATTCAGCCATATACCTGCGTGCTTGCAACAGATGGCCACATTTCTTCAGCACTGGCCAGCTATTGGCATGTAAAACACTAGGCTTTCTATTTTAGGGAAGGAGGGCCTAAATCAAGTCCTGTGTTATGATGTGAATAGCTTGGAGAAAGAGCAAAAAAAAAAAAAAAATTATTAATAACCCTGACATAAATCTGTTAATTTTTTCTCAACCAGAAAACTAGTTTAGAGCAGGTTTAAAAATAGGGAAAGAGCAAAATGATGGTATTTCCTGAGACTTCTTTTTTAAAATAATTTTCAAATATTGTTTAAAAATTTGTGTCACTGTGAAAAGAATATTGCATTAAGAATATAAGGGCCTGAGTACTAATAGAATCTGCTCTGTAACTTTGGAAAATCTAGTTATTTCTTCTAAGTCCACTTTTTATCATGTTGAAATTGAAGACTTTAAAGTAGATCAGGACTCAGCAAGCACTGCCACTGTAGCAAGAAAGCAGCTGTAGATAATAGATAATGAATGAGTGTGGCTATGTTCCAATAAAATTTTATTTACAAAAACCCCACAGCTGGCTGGATTTGGCCCACAGGTCTATAATATACTAATCTGTGCACCAGACAGTTTCCAAACTTTAGTTATTGTTGAAATTCTTGGGTGTATCATTATGTATTTCCTGGCATCACGGTCTACTGACTGCAGTCATAAACGAAAATCTCAGTTGCATACAGCACTAAGCATTTATCTATCAAGTGCCTGTGATTCCACTCAGGTGGTCCTGTTGCTCTTAGCTGGACTGGCTCATGTGTCTTCAGGTCAGCTGGGGTTGCTAGTCTGGATCACAGAGGTTGGGGAAGCCCTCCCTCCTGCTGTATATGTGTGAGTCTGTTGGGACTACTCGATGGCTCTCTTCCGCAATTATTCATTTTATGGATACTCTGAAGCTGTCATAGAAGCTCTTTCCAGGTTAATGGTAGAGGCACAAGAGTGTGAGAAAAAAAATTACAGATAACTTCTTAAAGGCCCAAGTTTGAAATTGGCACAAGGACAATGTTACTTCTGCCCATATGTCATGGTACAAAGCAAGTCACATGGACTGTCTCAAAGTCAAAGGGTGGCACAGTGAAGTCATGGCAAGAAAGCAGATAGAGGGCCACTTAACCTATCAAACTTGGATTTTTTTTTTTAATTACACTCCTGGGCCCCATTGCGAAAGGTTCTGATTCAGCAGGCCTGTGACTGAATTCAGAAATATGTAGATGCTTAACTATTTTAATGACCAGTCAGCACAGAGATTCACTCCATTAGATGATTTCTAAGGCTACGTGCAACTCCATTTCATTTGATTACATGAAATAAGTTTTATTTTTTAAAAGTACACTTTGTTCTCAGAAAGTTTTTCTAATTTGATAGCTAGTCTCTGCAGTGACTCTGCCTTTCAGGACCACAAAGCAGGCTGACCACAAAAAGTGCTGTCTGCACAGAGCTCTGATCTGCTTTATCCTCATCTACTCCTCCACCTCTTTCACAGACCACTCCTGTTGGGGCCAACTCATCAGGAGTGCATAGAGGGAAGTCGATGATCACTATCAGTAGGCACAGCTGGACTAAACCAACTCATTTCACACTGCAGTAGCTGTTAATCAAATGGTACTACATGCTTTATTAATTTGTAATCACCCTTACCCCTCCCTTTTCTTTTACTCATAGGTCACTTAAAAATTCCTTGATTGTGCAACAGGGGGGAATAATCCTTCTCTAAAATATGTGGCACTTTCATTATGCAACTGCTAAACTCAGCATCTTGGGGGCATTTCTCATAAATATTTAATGCTGCATTTTAAAATTTATATTTTGGGTGATTGTTCTGTTCTCATTTGAAAGAAGATTTTAATTGTGGCATAATGGCTGGTCCTGTCACCATCAATATCCATGGGTCAATAGTGTATTAACAGATAGCAATGTTAGGTCTCTGTTAAGTCACAGCTGTGGTTAGGAGGAACACGGATGCCTGCATAAGCTCTTACATGAAAGCTGATGTCAGCATGTCATTGCCAACCACAGAAGAATTATATTCATCATTTGTCCTGCTAAAGTAACATGAAATTTTTTTAAAGGACCATACATTTAGATTGCAAGCATATAATTAATGCAACACCAGAAATTGTTAGCTTATTTAAGCCTACATGCAGAATCATGCAGGCTTATATCTAATAGATGCAAAGAAAATGTGATACAGAACTCAGTAGTTTTTAATATATTGCATTTAGATATAAACTCTTTCATATACTCTGAGACTCCTTAAAAAATATATATCTAATGAATTTTACTAATACCATCCAGAGTAATTGACCCCTAGAGACGAGTAGAGGCCATGTGTTGTGTTGATACTGTTTTTTAACGTAACAAGTAAATGGTTCCTATTGTCTACAGTATTTGTTAGCTGATTTGTAAATAATTCTAATTTGGGGATAAGAAACAACAAAACCCAAACTATCAGAAATAATTTAAAATATAAAAACCAGGACTTAGAGTACTGTAATTTTATGGGGGTTGGCAAACATTCTCTGGTACATGGCCAGATGGTAAATATTTTTGCCACAAAGGCAAAAATAGTGAGGTACTCACTCACTATTCATGATAGTGAGTTCTTGTGAGATCTGGTCATTTAAAAATGTGTGACACTTCCCCACTCCTTTCACACACTCCTGCATTTGCTTAGTGATGTGAAAGCTCCTGCTTCACCTTCCTCTGTGAGTAAAAGCTCCCTGAGGCCTCCCCAGAAGCTGAATGATGTTGGCACTATGTTTCGTGTATAGCCTGCAGAACTGTGAGCCAATTAAGGGAATCGCTTTTCATTATAAGTTACCCAGTCTCAGGTATTTCTTTATAGCAGTACAAAAAATAGCCTAACATATAGCTGTATTCCAAGAATAATTTTTTTTCAAAAACATGTAGTGAAATACATCATTTTAAGTACAGAGATGATCAGAACCCATCTATATGTTGTTTATGAGAAAAATAATTTAAACAATACACAAATAGATTAAAAGTGAAAGGGATGGTGAGATACTATGTTAACGCTAATTAAAAGAAAGTGAGAGTAGCCTATTAATTCCAGGCAAAACAGACTTCAGAACAAAGAAAATTATCAGGGATAAAGAAAGTCATTACATAATTAAAAAGAGGTCACTTCTGCAAGGATACATAACCATCCTTAATGCTTATGTGCCAAACAACAGAACATCAAAATATGTGAGGCAAAGCTTCCAGAACTACAAGGAGAAATAGACAAATCCACTATTTTGTTGGAGACTTCTGTTGCCCTTCTATCAGTAATTAATGGATTCAGCAGGCAGAAAAATTAGTAAGGACATAGTTGAATTGGTCAGCATCATCAGTCAACTCGATCTAATTGATATTTATAGATTATTTTATCTAGATTATTTTACAGCAGAATCGACATTTTTCTCAAGTTCACAAGGAACATTTAACAAGATAAACCAATTCTGGATTGTAAAACACAACACATTTACAAGAATAGAAATTTTACAAAGTACACTCAGAACACATGAAATTAAACTAGAAATCAAAAACAGATAGCTGAAAATGCTAACATATTTGGACATTAAACAATATCCTTCTAAATAACACATAGGTCAAGGAAGAGGTCTCAAGGGCCATTTAAACATATTTTGAACTAAATGAAAATACAATTTTTCAAAATTTGTGAGATGTAGCAAAAGCACTGAATGCATATATTAGAAGAAATTTCATAAAAATAAAGGCAGTGGATGAATTTAGGTCATATGCTTAGGTTGCTGACACCTGATCAAAGGTGGTCAATTTGATTCTAAAGTAAACCAAATTGTTTCTCTCCATTTCTGCTGCCAAGCCACAGAAAGCCATTCTCAACACATGGGCATCTTTTAAAAAGGGAATAGCAAGATAAATGAGGCAAAATAAAAACAGGCTCTTGTCATTATTCAGATAAAGCCCCTCAGTATGTATCTCATGGATGGTTGGCATTAGCACTGTCCTTATGTACCACTCCCAAGCAGCCCAGTTCTTACTACTTTATGTAGCCTTCCTCTAAATCTGTTTCTAAGTGACAGTTCCTCTTCCCCAGTTGCCTCAAACTGAACTTTCCTTTGCCCCCATTACAATCTAGTTTACATGCAAGAACCAGAGTAACCTTCAAAAAAATTATTCACGTCTTTAAAATTATTTGTTTCTTCTACTACCTTTATGACAAAAAACTCTTAACATGACCTGCAAGGTCTGTCATGATCTAGGGCTGTCTTTTCCTCCCAGTTTCACCTCATGATTTTTCCTCTATATTTATTATTTCCCCAAATATCAGTCATTCCAGAGGTATGACAAATATCAGTATTAGGAAATCCAATTATACCCCAAATACTACATCTAGTTTGGATAGATACACTTATTTTAGGTAACATTAAGTGACACTAATTGCACAGTAACTATAAAGTAACATGAAATCGCAAAACTGTAGCTTTGCCACACCTGCATGAACTTGGACCTTTTTGGCTGAGCACATTTTCTAAAAACTGGGTGCACTCTAGAGCCATACCAATGAAATCTGAAATCTGTTAAGGAGCAAAGCTCTGAGGTGGTAACTTGCCAGAGTGCCTTGCAGCTGACAGGCGATAGGTAGAACATGTTAGTTATTTCCTCTGAAGAGCTGGGCATGTACAGTTACCTAGAAGGTATTTCACCAATCTCTTCTAGATAATCCTTCCTTGAATTAGTTTCCTAAGGCCACTGTAACAAATTACCACAACCTTAATGGCTTAAAACAACCAAAATTTATTCTGTTATAGTCAGAGTCTATTTTTTGTTGCTATAACAAACTATTTCAAGCTAATTCATAAATAAAGAAGTTTATTTAGCTGATGGCTGTAGAGACTGGGAAGTCCAATAGCATGGCAAAAGTCATCAGATGGTGAGACATGTGAGATACAAAATGGCAGCCAAACTTGCTTTTATGAGAAACCCAGTCTGAAGGTAACAAACAGGTTTCCATTATAAAGGCATTATTCCATTCAGCAGGTTTCTGCCTGGGCTTCCAGGCTGTCTGTGGTATCCTTTACAATCTAGCAGGAGGAAGCCATACCTCCACAGCTCTTCTATTCTGTGCACTAGCAGAATTAGCACCATTTGATGTGGTAGGGTTTATGGCTTCTGCCTTCCAGAGTGGGGAATCCAGCTATACCTGGGTCTTCTTAAGCTGCACCTAAGACTTCTTGAGCCATGATTGGGGTAATTAAGGTGTGTTTCACTGGAGTATATAGAGAAGTTACTCTGGGTACCATGCCTAAGAAAGGTGTCCTGGGCTTGCCCCCAAAACCATTCTGCCTCCCTAAAGTTCTGGGCCTGTGATGAGAGGGGCAGCTTCAAAGATCTCTGAAATACATTTGCCGTCTTTCTCCCATTGTCTTGATGAATAGAACCTGACTTTCTTTTATATATATTAATCACTTTAACAAATGGTTGCTTGGCTAAATTTTGTCTCCTGAAAATGTTTTTTCATTCTTTCCATGACCTGGCTGTGAATTTTCCAAATTTTTCTTTTTACTATTCTACTTCTTAAAAAATTATCAACTCCATCTTTAAGTCATTTCTTTGCTTTTGCATCTCACTGTGTGTGGTTAAAAGTAACCACCTAGCAGTCTGAATGCCTTGTTTCTTAGATATTTCTTCCAACAAACATTTTAGTTCATTACTCTTAAGAAATAAACTCTTAAGGCATTTCACAAAGCCCCCAGGCATGGACAAAATTCAGCTGAGGTCTTTGTACTTTATAGTAAGGATGATTTTTACTCCAGTGTCCAAAATTTTGTTCCTAATCTGTTTGAGATCTCATCAGAATGGTCTTTACTTTCTATATTTTTACCAAGATTCTGGTCATAACCACTTTAGGAATCTCCAAGAAAATTAAGACTTTCCCTATGGCTTTTGCCTTTTACTGAACACTCATCAGAATCACCCTAATTCTTTATTTACAACAATTCTGGCTTTTACTAACCTTCTTCAAATTCTTATAGCCTCTCCCCATTACCCAGTTTCAAAGCCACTCCCACATTTTCAGGTATTTGTTATAACAACAGCCTGACTTTTCTATACCAATTTTCTGTCTTAGTTAATTTTCTTTTGCAATAAAGAAAAGAAGTTTATTTGGCTCACAGTTCTCAAGGCTGGGAAGTCCAAGGGTATGGTGCTGGCACCTACTGAGGGAATGGCAGAAAGCATCATGTGGAGAGAATATATGAGACAGAAAATGGCAGCTGAACCTGTTTTTATAAGAATCCCAATCTCATGATAACTAACCCACGTCCACATAAAAGCTTTAATCCATTCGGGAAGAACCCTTGTGACCTATCAATTAAATCTTGACATAAGTTTTAGGAGGGACCAAACATTCACACCATAGCACTTATAGGTCCAGAGACAAGAACTCCAAAATCAACTTTACTAGACTAAAGTCAAGTTGGCAGGATTGGTTCTGTAGCACTGATATATACCAACAGTGAGTAAGCTGAGAAACAAATCAAGAACTCAGTCCCTTTAATAACAGCTGAAAAAAAATCAGAATATGCCTAACCAAGGAGATGAAAAATATCTACAAAGAAAACTACAAAACACTGCTGAAGAAAACCATAGACAACACAAACAAATGGAAACACATCCCATGCTCATGGTTGTGTAGAATCAATATTGTGAAAGTGACCATACTGACAAAAGCAACACAATTCTCATCAAGATACCATTATCATACTTCACAGAACTAGTAAAAACTGTCCTAAAATTCATAGGGAACCAAAAGTCTCACATCACTAAAACAAGACTAAGCAAAAAGAGCAAATTTAGAGGCATTGCATTACCTGACTTCAAACTATACTATAAGGCTATAGTTATCAAAACAGCATGGTACTCATATAAAAATAGGCACATAGATCAGTGGAACAGAATAAATAATACAGAAATAAAGACAAATATTTACAGCCAACTGATATTTGACAAAGCAAACAATAACATAAATTGCAGAAAGGACACCGTATTCAACAAATGGTGCTGGGATAGTTGGCACACCACATGTAGACAAATGAAACCGGATTCTCATCTCTCACCTTATACAAAAATCAACTCAAAATCAAAGATTTAAGTCTAAGACCCCAAACTGTAAAAATTACAGAAGATAACATTGGAAATACTCTTCTAGACATCAGCTTAGTCTAAGAGTTCATAACTAAGAATCCAAAAGCAAATGCAACAAAAACAAACATAAACAGTTGGGACCTAATTAAACTAAAAAGCTTCTGCATAGCAACAAAAATAATGAGCAGAATAAACAGACAATCCACAGAGTGGGAGGAAATATTTACAAAGTATGTATCTAAGGAATAATGCCCAGAATCCACAAGGAACTCAAAGAAATCATCAAGAAAAAAGCAAATAATCTAATCAAAAAGTGGCAAAGGACATGAATAGACAATTCTCCAAAGACGATATATAAATGGCCAACAAACATGGAAAAAATCCTCAACCTCGCTAATTATCAGGGAAATGAAAATTAGCACCACAGTGAGATACCACCTTACTCATGCAAGAATGGTCATAATCAAAAAATAAAAAAAATAAAAAAATAGATGTGGGCATGGATGTGGTGAAAAGGGAACACTTTTACACTGATGGTGGGAATGTAAACTAGTACAGCCACTATGGAAAATAGTCTGGAGATTCCTTAAAGAAATAAAGGTAGAACTACCATTTGATCCAGCAGTCCCACTACTGGGTATCTACCCAGAGAAAAGGAAGTCATTATATGAAAAAGACATTTGCACACACATGTCTATAACAGCAAAACTTGTAATTGAAAAAATATGGAACCAGCCTAAATGCCCATCAACCAATGAGTGGATTAAAAAATGTGGTGTATGTATACCATGGAATACTCTTCAGCCATAAAAAGGAATGAAATAATGGCATATGCAGCAATTTGGGTGGAGATGGAGACCACTATTCTGAGTGAAGTAACTCAGAAATGGAAAACCACACATCATATATTCTTACTTATAAGGGAGAGCTAAGCTATGAGAATGTAAAGGCATAAGAATTATATAATGGACTTTCAGGACTTGGGAGGAAGTATGGGAGGGGGAGTGAAGGCTGTAAGATTCCACATTGGGTACAGTGTATACTGCTTGGGTGTTGGGTGCACCAAAACCTCAGAAATCAGCACTAAGGAACTTTTCCATGCATCCAAACACCACCTGTTTCCCCAAAACTATTGAAATACAAATTTTAAAAAGTAAATAAAAAAGAATAAAATACACTCTTATTAACTATAGTCACCATGATATAAAATAGATCTCTTGAACTTATTCCTTGTAACTGAAATTTGTGTTCTTTGACCGTCCTACCCACAATCCTCTCCTGGTCCCATTCTGTGGTAACCACATTTTATTCTCTTTCTACGAGTTAGACCTTTCTGAATTCCACACATAAGTGAGATTATATGGCATTTGTCTCTATGCATGTTTTATTTCACTTAATGTTCTTCAGGTTTATCTATGCTGTTGCAAATGGCAGGATTTCCTTTTTAAAGGCTTAATAATATTCCATTTTCTATAAATACCATCTTTTCTTTATTCATTGATCCATTGAGGGACACTTAGGTTGATTCTATATCTGGGCTATTGTGAATAATGCTGCAATGAACATAGGAACTCAGATATCTCTTCAACATGCTGATTTTATTACCTTTAGATATAAACCCAGTAGTGAGATTCCTAAGTCATATGGTAGTTCTATTTTTAAGTTTTTGAAAAACTAGAGAAGCCCAAATTTAAATGAGGTACTGTATTTACTTATAAAATTTGCAGTTTTTAAAAGTAATAGCATAATCATCAGCAGAGGAAAGAGGGCTCTCTTATCTGTTGGGGAGAGGGTTAATTGGTGTAATCAATTTTGCAATACAACTTTTTTTAAACTATACCTATTCTAGCAACTCACCGCCTGGGTATTTGTCTTAAGAAAACGGTTAAGTTTAAGTGTGGAATAATTCCACTACAAAGCTTTTCTTTGAAGCATTGTTCATATTTGTGAAAAATTGGTCCTACATATAAGAAAATAACATAATACATTATGTATATGTATACATGTGTACACACATAAGACACATGGTGTGTAAAAGAATATATATTAAAAATTTACAGTGCTGGGTGGAATTATGGAGGATTAAAAAATTTTCATTTAAAAGTTAAATGAAAATATTATTTAAGTAATTGTAGAAGTTATTTCTAGAAAATGTAAGTGGCAAGAAGAGAATTCCAAGGACAATTGTATCAGAAAAGGAAGCAATTTCCTTCAAGGCTCAGTTCCAAGTTTTCCCAAGTGGCTCACCACCAAGAATAAGCATGATCTGTCCCAGCACTCCTGATCCTCAGGGCAAATGAAACAGCAGGACCTTCAGAGTCCTGTATGTGTGGGAGAAAATCACAAATAGTGCCAAAGTCTTAGAAACACTTGTCACTAATAATTCAGTTATTTTACTTCTAGAGATTATTTTAAGCCAGTGACTTAAAAATTCGCAGAATGATTTACATGCAGGAAAATATATCACTTAATGATTTATGGTGAAAACTGGGACATTTATTGAAAGTATAATAAGAAATCTTTGCTTAAGCCAATGTCTAGAAGGGCTTTTCTGATGTTATCTTTTAGAATTGTTATGGTTTCAGGTCTTAGATTTAAATCCTTGATCCATCTCGAGTTGATTTTTATATAAGATGAGAGGTGAGGATCCAGTTTCATTCTTCTACATGTGGCTTACTGATTATCCCAGCACTATTTGTTGAATAGGGTATTCTTTCTGCAATTTATGTTCTTGTTTGCTTTGTCAAAGATCAGTTGGCTGTAAATATTTGGCTTTATTTCTTGGTTCTCTAATTTGTTCCGTTTGTCTATATGCCTATTTTTATACCAATATCATGCTGTTTTGGTGACTATAGCATTACAGTATAGTTTGAAGTCAGGTCATGTGATGCCTTCAGATCTCTTCTTTTTGCTGAGTCTTGTTTTGGCTATGTGGGCTATCTTTTGGTTCCATACGAATTTTAGTATTGTCTTCTCTGAAGAATGATGGTAGTATTTCAATGAGAATTGCATTGAATTTGTAGACTGCTTTTGGCAGTACAGTCATTTTTATTATGTTGATTCTACCCAACCATGAGCATGGGATGTGATTCCATTTGTTTGTATCATCTATGATTTCTTTCAGCAGTGTTTTGTAGTTTTCCTTGCAGAGATCTTTCACTTTTTTGGTTAGGTATATTCCTAAGTATTTTATTTTTTTTGCAGCAATTGTATAAGTGGTTGAGTTCTTGATTTGTTTCTCAGCTTGGTTGCTATTGGTGTATAGCAGCACTGCTGATTTGTGTACATTAATTTTGTACCCTAAAACTTTGCTGAATTCATTTATCAGTTCTAGGAACGTTTTGGATGAGTCTTTAGGGTCTTTGGGTATATTATCATAACAAAAACAATGATAAATAGGTGGGACTTAATTAAACTAAAAAGTTTCTGCATAGCAAAAGAAACAATCAGCAGAATAAACAGACAACCCACAGAGTGGGAGGAAATCTTCCCAATCTATACATCTGACAGAGGGCTAATATCCAGAATCTGCAAGGAACTCAAACAAATTGGCAGGAAAAAAAAAATCCCTTCAAAAAATGGGCTAACGACATGAATATGCAATCTCAAAAGGAAATATACAAGTGGCTAAGAGACATATGAAAAAATGTTGAACAGGAGGCTGAGGCAGGAGAATTGCCTGAACCCAGGAGGCGGAGGTTGCGGTGAGCCGAGATCGCGCCATTGCACTCCAGCCTGGGTAACAAGAGCAAAACTCCGTCTCAAAAAAAAAAAAAAAAAGAAAGAAAAAATGTTGAACTTCACTAATGATCAGGGAAACTCAAATCAAAATGACAATGCAATACCACCTTACTCCTGCAAGAATGGCCATAATAAAATATAATAGATGTTGGCAGGGATGCAGTGAAAAGAAAACACTTTTACACTGCTGGTGGGAATGTAAACTAGTGCAATCACTATGGAAAACAGCATGGAGATTCCTTAAGGAACTAAAAGTAGAACTACCATTTGATCCAGCAATGCTACTACTGGGTATCTACCCAGAGGAAATGAAGTTACCATGTGAAAAAGATACTTGCACATGAATGTTTATAACAGCACATTTTTCAGTTGCAAAAACATGGAATCAGCTCAAATGCCCATCAATGAATGGGTAAAGAAAATGTGGTATGTATAAACCATGGAATACTATTCAAGTATAAAAAGGAATGAAATAATGACATTCTCAGCAACTGGATGGAATGGAGATCATTATTCTAAGTAACTCAGGAATGGAAAACCAAACAACATGTGTTCTCACTTAGAGTGCTAAGCTAAGCTATAAGGTTGCAAAGGCATAAGAATGATACAATGGACTTTGGGGACTTGGAGAAAAGGATGGGCAGCAGGTTAAAGATAAAAGACTACAAATTGGGTGCAGTGTATACTGCTTGGGTGATGGGTGCATCAAAATCTCACAAATCACCACTAAAGATCTTACTCATGTAACCAACACCACCTGCTCCACAAAAACTTATGGAATAAAAAATATTAAAATAAAATAAAGTGTAATAAGAGTGTGTTGCTAAACAAATTACAGCACATCCACACAATTATTTGAAATGCCACATTCACAGATTATATTTTCAAATATAGGGATGCTATTAGCCTTTTGGATTTGCTTTACAAAAATTTACACTTGTTAAGGATATCTTACTAATTGCATTTAGTAGGTAGAATAGTGATCCTGCCTAAATGTCCATATCCTAATCCATGGAACTTGTGAATATGTTACTTGATGTGGCAAGAGACTTTTGATATGATTCAGGTTAAAGACCTTGAGATGAGATAATGCTGGATTATCTGGGTGGGCCTAATATAATCAATCATGAGAGCCCTTAGCAATGAAGAAACTTTCCTACAGTGCTTAGAGAGAGATATTACTGGCTTTGAAGGTAGAGGAAGAGGCCAAAAGCCAAAGAATGTGAATGGCCTTTAGCATCTTGCTAAAAACAAAGAGGTAGATTCTCTCTTAGAGCCTCCACAAGGCACTCCCAGCAACTTGATTTTGGCCTGTTTTGAATTTCTTACCTACAAAACTGTAAGATAAATTTGGGTTGTTTTAAGCCACTACGTTTGTGGTAATTTGTTGTAACAATAGAAAACTAATTCTGTTCTTCTTCATGAATGAGATAGGGAGACTGAAAGAAAGAGAGTACCCTGAGCCTGAAAAATCATCCTAGAGTTTGAGAATACATGGAGGCTATGAGAACAAAGAGGGTATAACTCTGAGAGAAGAAGATGGTGAGATTATGAAGGGAAATGGCTGCACAGTAAGTCCAGATATATGGGGTCAGGAATGGGTCTGAAGAATGCCTTGAAAGCTGCAAAAGGCTTCAGGCTTTAAGGGACCATGAGCAGGGAATGCCACAGGAAAAGACCAGGGAATGCCACAGGAAAAGACCAGGGAATGCCACAGGGTGATGCTAATTTCTTATCCTTTACTTCTTTTCCCCTAGCACCTTAATATTTTTAGAACATCTCAGAAACTTACCTAATCATTAAAAATAGATGAAGAGAGGAGCTCTGAAATGACTGAGATGATTTTTTTTTTTTTTGTCAAACTAATGAGATGAGAGTTAAAATAAATTAAGGAAGTTATATTCTTGCAGATCTGAGTTTATAGCCTGATGAGAGAACATACAGAATTAGATCATCAGGTGATACTCACATGAACTAGAGATCTATCCCTGTGTCAAACTTTGCTAATAGCCTCAAGTATACAGATATCAAGAAACAAAGAGAAGTCTAAGCCATCAAAATAGTTTCTCAAGTCCTCTCCCACATCAAACACTCTTTTTGACCAGAATAATAGATAAGGTTTCAAGTAAAACCTTGTAGAGGTTTACACAATAGGGACTGTTTAAATTATGAAACATTACAATTTTAAACCCCAGCTATTGTATTGCAAGTGTGACATTCTGTAGGGAGCCACGTCTCATTTACTTATAGTTAACAAATGGTTTTATTTATTGTAAATAATCTTTAGCCATGGATATCCTGCCAAGGGTATTCTGTAGGTTTCTTTTCTTTAGAAAATATTGGTAGTCTTATTATCCATAAGTTCAGTTGACATGGAAACTACATAGGTTAGTCTTTCCTTTTTCTTTATCTTGGAGGTGCCCCTACAGTAAAGTCAGCGAATAGATCATTGGCTAGTGGCTTAAAGTCCTTTTTCTCACTTGATAATTAGTAATGACTATGGTAACTATTATTACTGACATATCCCAAAGAAGAAAAGGGCTTTATAAGCTAGTAAAGGACAAGTTGGAAGATAAAAGATAATGTAGAACATACTTTTAAGTATGGTCTTCAATTTTTAAGGCATCTTTAATTTCTATGAAGTTATGCTGAAGTTATGATATGTAAATATCATAACTTTAATATCTGTGACATTTAAAATCAGAAACAAATCTGAGATTATTCTTAGTGCAAAACCGATTTGTAGGCTTGAATATGGATTCTTTTGTAGAATAGATTTGAAGTGTCAGATGGAGTAGAAACCTTGCTTGTGGTCTACTCTCCTTTCAGAGGTATATGGGAGGGTGAAATAGAAAAATAACTAATAACAAATTCTTCTGTGTCTTAGGACATTACTGTGGGGGCTTGCAGAGGAAAAATGATGGGACAGGAATGAATAGGGACAGTAAATACCTTGACATGGGTTTAGTCTTTTTTTTTTTTTATTAGTAGACATGAACTCCTTTAGAGTGTAACTGATATCTCTTAAATGATTTTCTTGACTTCTAAAGAGACCACAGTAATAGAGTATGCCCCGTACCTACACACATACACACGTGCATACACTGAATTCCTTCTTCTCTCTAGATTCTTGTAGAAGAAGGGTTTGGTTGGACCTTGTGCCAGAGATTCTCCCATGGTTCAGTGGGAGAGGAGTAGAGCTCTAACAGGGTCCTAGATAGAGAAATTGTTGGAGGCCATCACTTTAGGGCTCCTTCAATAGCATCAGTTGCTACTATGTGGCAGACATATCTCTGAACTCCATCTTCCATCTCTCTTGCTGCAGAGTATCACAGTAGTTTGTATCCAAATTTGTAGAGCCTACAAATAACCTAAAAGTGATTTTTCATTCTGGAATTATGTATACATATATATACACATATATACATGTATGCATATATACACACACATGCACATATACACACATATATACATATACATATAAACCTATATACACACAGTCACTATTCATTTGTATTCTCCATTTGTATTCTCTATTGCTTAATTTTGAGAATTACAACACTGCTGTTATATATATTTTAAATGCAAACCTATCGTCAAGTCGCTATTGATAAAAAAGGTTTTGTAGGCAAGTCCGACATTAAGTTTTCATTAAATTATTTCTATGCATTTCAGGTTTTCAACCAGTAACTAAACTGCCTGTGAACTTCTGGAATATAGCCCATTTATAGCCTGGAAATGTAAATAAGTCCCAATATAATTATAAGACCTACTTATTAATGTCATTCCCTGAACTAATTTACAAGTTCATTCTTGTTGGCAGCCCACAACCTTTAATAACCTTGATGCCCCGTTAGATTGGCCTGTTTTGCCCCAGTAGGACATGACACCTTGAAACATTCAGCTTAGTATTAATAATCTACCGTAGCAATTAGCAGCCCAATAGAAATAAAAAGATCACAGCTAAAGTCATAGCTATTTATTTAAGAACAAATTATTAAGTGTTCAAGATTGTTTCTGTACTCTCGACCTCAGAGAGTGTCCTTGTAAATTGCAAGTTTGCTCTCTCCAACATAAAAGACCTGACAGCAGCAATAAACATTCTTTTCAGAGAAAATATAGGCACTCAATTTAGACAGTTGGCTTCATCAAAAAGTATTGTCCCAGATGTATGTGAATAAACCACACACACACACACACACTCACACTCACATAAACACATATACACAAAATGGAAACAGTGGGTGGTAGTGTTTTTCAATTGATCACAATTGTTTTACTAAAGATTCAGTAACATATAAATCTGCTCCAGGAAAATGCAAAATTTACAGAAAAATATTTTATAGATGAGTCTAGTCTTGATTTTTTGATTAACAGTGATATAACTGTGAAAAATATGGTTAAGTAAAAATAAGTCTATCATTAGCATGAGTGATGGTCAAAGAATGATACTCCCTAGTAAAGAGACAAGCAGTCTGTAATTCCCTGTTTAACTGGAACCAGTATATATGAGATTGTTCTGCTCACAATGAATATAATTCTATGTGTGTTCTTTTAGGAAGGGAATGTACCCTGCAGTGTAAAACAGTACTGCTAGAGCAGAAAATCATTAGATCAGATCAGATTTATTAAATAAATCTTTAGTTCATTTTCTCAATGTACTAGCATTTAAGAGAAGTCAGACATTTGGGAACTTGGCTAATCCAATTTTATCTGGTATTAGCCTCAGATATTATTTCTACTTCCTTTGAGGAGCCTGTCTGTTTCAGAAATATATCATGTTCCTTAGATTTCCTTTGTCTCATCTGCCTTGTAGTCCTGGCCACAGCTGCCAGACTCCGAGCCAGTTATGTGGTTCTACCCCTTTCAAGGTTGGAACAGCCAGACTTATGAACCCAAGTTTGAAAGTTTTCCTTATTTCCAATTTTATCAATACAATGACAAGAGGAAAGGGGAGAAAAAGAAATGCTAAATCTAACAGTAATATTATATCTACTTTTAACCAAAAGAGAGCATCTCTCCAAGATTTAGCTTGTGTTCTGTACTATAACATGGGATAAAAACAATATTTTATATTTTTCTAAATTATTTTCCTCAAAACCAGATTTCTTTTATCATTATTCTAATGTTTTAAGTAATACTACTCATTCTTTTTTCTTATTCTTTCTTTTAATTATTTTTTAAATAAAAGATTCCCAGGACTGACAGAATACTTGGTAATTGCTGTTTGTCAGAAATAACTTACTCTTCTAAGAGAGTGAATGGAGAAGCAAATAGTTAGAAACACATAGAAGATGAGTCTTTAAAACTTTTTTTCTGAAAAGAACGTATCTCCCAACAGGACATTATTACCCAACACAATGATAGTCTTTTCTGATGTGATTGCACAAAATTATTTCCTTCTGCTCTATTCAAAACCACCTATTGGCCAAAGAACTTCTTATATTTGAAAGAATAAGCTCTAGAGAAAGTACACTTGATAAAAGAAATTCTGTCTAATGGCTAAACCTGGGAATTGAGTTAGAATTTCCTGGTGTAAGTCGGTCATACAGAGATTTTGCATATCTCTTGCTCTTCTCAGTTTACTTATCACATCTCAAAAGTATTGCCAAACCATGAAATAGGATTACTGATCTTATTATTAGTAAATTCTTTTTAATACTCGGAGGGGTGTTTTTGCTTGGGGATAATAATGTGTCTTCACATTTAATAATGTTTTGCAATTTGTTACCTATTCTGCTTCTTATACTGTTGCTATATTTATGTCAGTATCTCTTAGCTTTTCAACATAAAAATTAAGTTACTTTTGGGAAGGTATATATTTATTACATTACTCAATCATATTTACTTAAGTGAGGTAAAAAAATACTGTAAACATTGAGTTATTTAATAAATATTTACTGAATTGGGCAGACTGATTAAGAATATGTTGTATCACTTGATGAATCTGTCATTCTCCAAACTTCTGGATGTTGGAAAGTGAACCGTCTGACCATTTTTTTCACTAATTTACCACAATTTATTTCCATTTGTATCTTTTGTCTAAATTTCCTTAGTAGTCATGCAAAACTCCCTTGATTTAGATCTGGTACTTTTGGCAATCTGACATTAGGAAAACTTTTCATTTCCTTCAAATCAAACGAGATTAAAGAAGCAATTGGTGAAGCTGTTTCTCTAAAGCAAAGGTAACTCTGTGCCTCAAATGAACCTCATTTCTGCAGCAATTTACTTGAAGGGGGGATATAATGTGGTATACTACTGGAAGGGACTCCATAACTTAATTTTAAATGGAAACGAAACAAGCAGAGGTAACACACACTTTCTTTGCTTCTCTGTTGATATTTTAAGAAGAGGGCTGAATTAGTCACATCTTATATTTGATAATACACTATTACAATTTGTCTTTTCAGTGTATCTTATTTCATTTATTCACACTCTCGTTCCTATATACAGGCACCTAGCCTAATGTGTTTGATGCATGTACTAGGATATATACACATTCCTGAGAAATACGTTGTATTAGTTAGCATATATTTTATTTCCCTAAGTAGTAGTATAATTTTTGTGCTAGTGCTATTTTTTTTTTACTATTTTCATCAACGTTCTTTTTTTAAAATTTTTATTTATTTTCTTAGAGACAGAGTCTCACTCTGTCACCAGGCTGGAGTGCAGTGATGTGATCTTGGCTCACTGCAACCTCTGCCTCCTGGCTTCAAGTGATTCGTCTGCCTCAGCCTTCCAAGTAGCTGAGACCATAGGTGTGCGCCACCATGCTCAGCTAATTTTTGTACTTTTAGTAGAGATGGGGTTTCATCGTGTTGGCCAGGATAGTCTCGATCTTTTGACCTCATGATCTGCCTGCCTCAGCCTTCCAAAGTGCTGGGATTACAGGCATAAGTCACCACACTGGACCAATATTCTGTTTTAAAGATCCATATATACCTTGCTGGATCATTACTTAGAACTACTACTGGCCGGGCGTGTGGCTCACACCTGTAATCCCAGCACTTTGGGAGGCCGAGGCGGGTGGATCACAAGGTCAGGAGTTTGAGACCAGCCTGGCCAAGATGTTGAAACCCCATCTCTATTAAAAAAAAAAAAAAAAAAAAATGAAAGAACTACTACTGAGTACCACACAGTACTCTCTAATATGCATCTATCACATTTTACTTATCTTTTCCCTGAATGATGGGTTTCTAGGCTGCTGTCAACTTCTTGTTACCACAAGTAGCATGGTATAGCATTTTTTTGGATGTTTATGACAATTTCTCAGGGCATATAGCCAGTAGAGGAATTGCTGGAACAGATCATGTAGGTATTCATACATTTACTAAGTATTGCTACATTATCCTCCAGAATGACTGTACGAATTACATTTCCAATGACTGTGTGAAAAGATTCTCATTTTTCTGTATTTCTATATTTGGTATATTAGTTATTAATTTCTATGTAACAACCCCAAAACTTTGTGATTTAAGACAATATTTATTATTTCACAGTTTCTGTGGATCAGGGGTCTGAGTGTGGCTTAGGTCAAAGGTTATAGTGAAGCTGTGAGCGGGAGCTGTAATCTCATCTGAATGCTCAATAAGGGGAGAATTCCCTTCCAAATTTACTTACGTGATTGTTGGTAGGACTTAGTTCTTTATGTGCTGTTGGACTGAGGGTTTTAATTTCTTACTAGCTGTTGGCTGGAGGCCTCGCTTAGCTCCTTGCTACATGGGCCATCATGGTATAGCAGTTCATAATATGGTAGTTGGTGTCTATCAGCACAAGCAACTGAGAGAGTGAAAGGGAGAAAATGAGATAGGGTACAAACTCCATTTTCTTGTCAGTAAAATGTAGGTAATACTAGAGTCCGTGATGTGACATTTTTTTTGAAAATTTAACAATGTGTATAACACATAGGAATTATTCAACCAATCTTTTCAAATATTATTTTAATTAAACTATGTCTTTTGAGGTTTATGTTGAGAGTGTGGTAGCAAAAATATGCTATCTTAGAGAGCATAGTGTGCAAAAATGGAAAGGAATGAAAATAAGACAATTGAAGAGACTATCTGATGGAATTCAGAAAGTCATGAAAGAATCTGAGCCTGACTGGAGTATGGTTAGAACAAAGGTTTTGCTGTAAGATTTGCACATTTTTGAATGTATCATTTGGAGAATAAGAATGCTATCTGGACAGGTATTGTTTAATAAGGTGAAAATAGACTGTGACTTTCAGTTAGAGAAAAGAGTAAGTAGAAAGTATAAAATCAGCTGAATATAAAGAAGTTAAACAACTACTAGAAATTATCTACTATTATGGGTAGAATGATGCTAACTCTTAGTTACTTGAGATTATCCTACTTATTCAAACTTCTCTAATACTAGAAAAAATAGATAAGAGTGAGCAAATCAACTTTTGTGCTCTCCACAGTAAAGGATTCATGGAGGCTGCATTTCAGCATGAGGACATGATGAAATAATGTAACAGCAAAAATACTTCAGATCTGTGTTTTAAAAGCAGTTAGAACCTGGTGTTAGGAGTCCTGACAAGGGATCTCTTCACATGTCCTAGGTTGACAGGGCTCACATCAGTCAAACCTTGTCAGTCCTCTGCTTTCAATGGTAGTGCAAGCAAACTGGTGTTTTACTGCCATGCATTATTCATGTCAACATAAAGGATAAACTCAGCTTTGTTAACTACTGCCTGAGGGCCTTCAGAGTCAGAGGGGAATATTTGGTTTTGGAATTGTGTTTTGTTATGGGAATGGAAAAAGCAGATGAGCCATAAGCACTTGCCACTATAATCTAGTTAGTAAAATATGTGAAATCAAAAGTTACTTCTTATGTATCAGAAAAAAAATCTAGAGAAGACCAGAGAAGACACAATTAGTTTTTACTTTATTCTATGCAAGCTTTACTTAAATGAATTCTATTTCTGGACAAAGAATATTCAGTTGAGCAGCCTAGAAAGTAGATAAGGAAAACATGAAAAATGCTGAACTATGTTAAAAATCCCAAAGCATCGTGTTTTAAATTTCAGCCTTTGACAAGCAGTGAATTAAACAGTAAGATAGTTAACACCTCCCAGAACTTATGAAATAAGTTTATATAGTGAAAACGACTGAGATAATCAGCAACCACCTCTATTTTGGTTCTTTCGGGCTGCTATAACAAAATGCCATAGAGTGGGTGGCTTATACACAACAGAAGATTCATAGATAACTGTCCTTTCCTTGTAATATCACAAGGTGGAAGAGGCAAGGGATTTCTCTGGGGCCTCTTTTATAAAGGCACTAATCCCATTCATAAGAGTTCCACCTTCATGACGTAATCACTTCCTAGTACCCAATCACCTTCTAATACCATGCCCTCAGGGTTTAGGATTTCAACATATGAATTCTGAGGGGACAAAAATATTCAGACCAGAGCAGCCTATAAGCACACATGTGGGGTAAAAAAAGAGAAAGAGAGGAAATAAAAAAGGGACATTAATTATTCTTTAACTGTAAAAATTCAACTCTCAATTGAAACTAGTATAAACCAACATTTACCAAAATGTTTAAAGTATTAGTTCACTAAAGTGTTAGTTTAACACAATGAAGTTTTTGTTTAAAGTGTTAGTTTCTTTGTTTATAAGTTAAATATACTTGAATGTATTATGTGTTGTTAAAGTTTATACATTTTATACATTAATGTATAATCATAATGTATAATAAAGTTATACATTATTATAAAAGTATTATATGCTCATTGAAAGAAACTTAGAAATTATAAATGAGCAACAGGAAGAGAAGACATCATCCAAACATAACTACTACTAATATTTTTATATATACTCTTAGCTTTTCCTCTGTATTAATGTTTAACTTTATGTTGTTTTGAGCATAATCTTTTATAATGTTATAAAAACAATAAAAACCAAATACAATGAGTTTTGCATATGTTTTGTGAGGTTTTAAAACCATAATAAATGTCACTTCCATGTTATTATTTTTTTTTCTTTCTTAAATCCAACTGCTTTTATTTTATGTATTAAAATTTATATAAATTTTATGGGGTATGTATGAAGTTTCATTATGTGGATATACTTACTGCATAGTGATCAAGTCAGGGTATTTAGGGTGTCAATCACCCAAGTACAATATATTTTTGTTTACTATAGTCACCCTACTCTACTATCAAATATTGAATATATTTATTCTAACTGTATGTTTTTACACTTTAGTCTACTTTTTATCCTTTCTTCACTCATAATTTTCAGTATCTTATTTATTTTTCCACTTTTTACACATGATCTCATTTTTTTCTCTCTCGCGTATATGTGAGAACATAAGATATTTGTTTTTTGTGCCTAGCTTATTCACGTAGGAGAGCCACTTCCAGTTCCATCCATTTTACTGAACATGACATATATTTATGGCTCAGTAGTATACCATTGTGTATATATATCACTTTAAAAAAAATCTGTTCATTTGTTTGTAGACACTTAGATCGATGCCATATCTTTGCTACTGTGAATAGTGCTGTGATAAACATGTGAGTGCAGGTATCCCTTTGATGTATTGACTTAGTCAACAGTATTGTATTAGTCTGTTATCACACTGCTGATAAAGACATACCTGAAACTGGACAATTTACAAATGAAAGAGGTTTAATTGGACTTACAGTTCCAGGTGCCTCAGGAAGCCTCACAATCATGGAGGAAGGCAAGGAAGAGCAAGTCATGTCTTACATGGATGGCAGCAGGCAAAGAGAGAAAGCTTGTGCAGGGGAACTTCCATTTTTAAAACCAGATCTTGTGAGACTTATTAAATATCATGAGAACAGCATAGGAAAGACTTGCCTACATGATTCAGTTACCACCCACTGGGTCCATCCCACAACACTTCGGAATCCAAGATGAGATTTGGGTGGGGACACAGACAAACCATGTTATTCCACCCCTGGCTCCTCTCAAATCTCACATCCTCACATTTCAAAACCAATCATGCCTTCTGAACAGTCCCCGAAAGTCTTAACTCATTTCAGCATTAACTCAAAAGTTCACACTACAAAGTCTCCTCTGAGACAAGGCAAATCCCTTCCAACTATGAGCTTGTAAAAAGAGAAGCAGGTTAGTTACTTCCTAGATACAGTGGTGGTACAAACATAGGGTGAATACAGCTCTTCTAAGTAGAAAGAATTGCCCAAAACAAATGGGCTGCAGGCCCCATGCAAGTCTGAAATCCAGGGGGGCAGTCAAAACTTAAAGCTCCAAAATGATCTTCTTAGACTCCATGTCTCACATCCAGGTGATGCTGATGCATCACCAATTGTCCTGGACAGCTCCACCCCTGTGGCTCTGCAGAGTACAGCTTCCCTCTCAGCTGCCTTCATGGGCTGTCATTGAGTGACTGCAGATTTTCCAGGTGCACAGTGCAAGCTCTCAGTAAATCTATCATTCTGGAGTCTGAAGGAGGTGGTCCTCTTCTCACAACTTCACTAGGCAGTGCCCCAGTGGGGACTCTGTGGGGGCTCTGACCTCACAATTCCCTTCTGCACTGCCATAGCTGAGGTTCTCCCTGAGAGCCCCACGCTTGAAGCAAACTTCTGCAAAACATCCAGATGTTTCCATACATCTTCTGAAATCTAGGTGGAGGTTCCCAAACCTCAATTCTTGACTTCTGTGAACTGGCAGGCTCAACAACATGTGAAAGCTACCAAGGCTTGAGACTTGCACCCTCTGAAATCACTGCCTGAGTTCTATGTTGGCCCCTTTCAGCCATGACTGCAGCGGCTGTGATGCAGAGGACTAAGTCCTTAGGCTGCACACAGCACAGGAATCTGGGTCTGGCCCACGAAACAATTTTTTCCTTCTAAATCTTAGGGCCTGTGATGGGAGGGGCTGCTGTGAAGACCTCTGATGTGCCCTGAAGACATTTTCCTCATTGTCTTGGGGATTAACATTTGGCTTCTCACTACTTATGCAAATTTCTGCAGCCAGTTTGAATTTCTCTGCAAAAAATGGTATTTTCTTTTCTATCACATTGTCAGGCTGCAAATTTTCTGAACTTTCATTCTCCACTTCCCTTATAAAATTGAATGCTTTTAACACCACACAAGTGACATCTTGAATGCTTTTCTGCTTGGAAAGTTTTTCCACCAGATACCCTAAATCATCTCTCTCAAGCTCAAAGTTCCACAGACCCCTAGGGTAGGGGCAAAATGCCACCAGTCCAAATTGTTCCAACCTCTGCCTGTTACCCAGTTCATAAGTCTCTTCAACATTTTCAGGTATCATTTCAGCAGTGCCTCACTCTACGGGTATCAATTTACTCTATTGGTTTGTTTCCATGCTGCTGATAAAGACAAACCCGAGACTTGGAAATTTACAAAAGAAAGAGTTTTATTTGTACTTACATTTTCACATGACTGGAGAAGCCTCACAATTATGGCGGAAGGCAAGGAAGAGCAAATCACGCCTTACATAAATGGCAGCAGGCAAAGAGAGAGGTTGTGCAGGGGAATACCTCTTTTTAAAACCAACAGATCTCATGAGACTTATTTACTATCATAAGAACAGCATGGGAAAGACTTGACCCCATGATTCAATTACCTCCCACCAGGTCCCTCCTACAGCATGTGAGAATTCGAGATGAGATTTGGGTGGTGACACAGCCAAACCATTTCAAGTATATAAGAATTACTTTTGTCTCTGCATTCTCACAAACGTTTGTTGTATCTTGTCTTTTTAGTAAAGCCATTGTGACTGGGGTAAGATTATATATTATTGTGGATTTGACTTGAATTTCTGTGAAGATTAGTGATGTTCAGCATATTTTCATATAGTTTTGGCCATCTGTATATCTTCTTTTGAGAAATGGCTACCTCTGTTATTTGCCTACATTTTTAATAATATTTATTTTCCTGTTGAGTTGTTTGAGTTATATATTCTGGATATTAGTCCCTTGTCAGAAATAATAGTTTGCAAATATATTCTGCCATTTAAGAGGTTTTGTTTTCACTCTGTTTATTCTTTCTTTTGCTGTGCAGGTGCTTCTTTAAGTCTCATTTGTCTACTTTTGTTTATTGATGCTTGTGCTTTAGAGGTCTTAGTTATAAAGGCTAGGTTTTATTGTACAATCTTCATAGTGTCAGGCCTTATAATATTGAAGTCTCTAATCCATCTTGAGTTAATTTTTGTACTTAGTGAGAGATTAGGGTTCAGTTTCATTCTTCTGATTTAGGATCTCCAATTTTTCCTCACCATTTATTGAAGAGAGTATCCTTTCTCCAATGTAAATTCTTGTTGGATTTTTTGAGGATCAGTAGGCTGTACATATAAGGCTTTATTTTTGGTTTCTCTATACTGTTTCATTGGTCTATGTGTCTATTTTTATATCAATACCATAGTGTTTTGGTTATTATTACCTTGTAATATATTTTGAAGTCAAGTAATGTGATGCATATTTATTTGTTCTTTTTGTTCAAGATTGCTTTGGCTATTCAGGACCTTTTTTGGTCTCTTACAAATTTTAGAATTGCTTTTTCTAATTTTGTAAATAATGACTGGTATTTTGATAATGACTGCTTTGAATCTACAGATTGCTTCAGGCAATATGATTATTTAGTGATATCAATTCTTCTGATGAATGTGGGGTATTTTTCCATTTCTTTTTAAAAATTTAAAAAATTTTTAATTTTTCTGGGTACATAGTAGGTATATATATTTATGGAGTTCAGGAAACATTTTGGTACAGTAATGCAATGTGGAATAATCACATAATAAAAAAAGGGGTATACATCTCCTCAAGAATTTATTATTTATCTCACAAATAATCCAATTATACTCTTGTAGTTATTTTTAGATGTATGATTAAATTATTATTGACTATAGTCACCTCATTGGGCTATCAAATAGTAGGTCTTCATTTTTCTAACTACTTTCTTTGTACCCATTAACCATCCTTATATGATTTGACTCTGTGTCCCCATCCAAATCTCATCTTGTAGCTCCCATAATTCACATGTGTTGTGGGAGGGACTTGGTGAGTAATAATTGAATCATGGGGGTGGGTCTTTCCTTTGCTGTTCTTGTGATAGTGAATAAGTCTCACAAAACCTGATGATTTTAAAAATGGGAGTTTCCCTTCACAAGCCCTCTATTTTTGCCTGCTGCCAACCATGTAAGATGTGGTTTGCTCCTGCTTGTCTTCCACCATGATTGTGAGGCCTCCTCAGTCAGGTGGAACTGTAAGTCCATTAAACCTTTTATTTATTTTTTATTTTTTGGAAATTTTCTAGTCTCAGTTATGTCTTTATCAGCAGCATGAAATGAATTATTACAGTAAATTGATACCAAGAATGGGGTGCTGCTGAAAAGATACCCAAACATGTGGAAGAGACTTTGGAACTGAGTAACAGGCAGAGGTTGGAACAATTTGGAGGATCAGAATGAGACAGAAAAAATGTGGAAATGTTTGAAACTCTCTAGAGGCTTGTTGAATGGCTTTGACCAAAATGCTGATAATGATATGGACAATGAAATTCAGGCTGAGGTGGTCTCAGATGGATATAAGAAACTTGTTGGAAACTGGAGCAAAGGTGACTCCTTTTATGTTTTAGCAAAGAGATTGGTGGCATTTTGCCCCTGCCCTAGGGATTTGTGGAACTTTGAGCTTGAGAGAGATGATTTAGGGTATCTGGTGGAAAAACTTTCCAAGCAGAAAAGCATTCAAGATGTCACTTGTGTGGTGTTAAAAGCATTCAATTTTATAAGGGAAGTGGAGAATGAAAGTTCAGAAAATTTGCAGCCTGACAATGTGATAGAAAAGAAAATACCATTTTTGCAGAGAAATTCAAACTGGCTGCAGAAATTTGCATAAGTAGTGAGAAGCCAAATGTTAATCCCCAAGACAATGAGGAAAATGTCTTCAGGGCACATCAGAGGTCTTCACAGCAGCCCCTCCCATCACAGGCCCTAAGACTTAGAAGGAAAAAATTTGTTTCGTGGGCCAGACCCAGAATCCTGTGCTGTGTGCAGCCTAAGGACTTAGTCCTCTGCATCACAGCCACTGCAGTCATGGCTGAAAGGGGCCAACATAGAACTCAGGCAGTGATTTCAGAGGGTGCAAGTCTCAAGCCTTGGTAGCTTTCACATGTTGTTGAGCCTGCCAGTTCACAGAAGTCAAGAATTGAGGTTTGGGAACCTCTACCTAGATTTCAGAAGATGTATGGAAACATCTGGATGCCCCAGCAGAAGTTCACTTCAAACGTGGGGCCCTCATGGAAAACCTCTCCTAGGGCAGTGCAGGAGAGAAATAAGGAGTCAGGCCTACACAGAGTTCCTACTAGGCACCACCTAATGAAGCTATGAGGAGAGGTCCACCATCTTTCAGATCCCAGAATGGCATATCCACTGACAGTTTGTATGGTGCACCTGGAAAAGCTGCAGTCACTCAATGCCAGCCTGTAAAGGCAGCTGGGAAGGAGGCTGTACCCTGAAAATCCATAGAGGCAGAGCTGCCCAAGACCATGGGAACATACCTCTTGCATCAAAATGATCTAGATGTGAGACATAGAGTGAGAAATGACCATTTTGGAGCTGTAAGATTTGACTCCCTCCCAACCCCCACCGGATTTCAGACTTGCATGGTGCCTGTAGCTCATTTGTTTTGGCCAATTTCTCCCATTTGGAATGGCTGTATTTACCCAATGCTTGTATCCTCATTATATCTAGGAAGTAACTAACTTGCTTTTGATTTTACAGGCTCATAGGTGGAAAGGACTTGCCTTGTCTCAGAGGAGAATTTGGACTGTGGACTTCTGAGTTAATGCTGAAATAAGTTAAAACTTTGGTTAACTGTTGGGAAAGCATAATTGGTTTTGGAATATAAGCACATGAGATTTGGCAGGGTCCAGGGATGAAATTATATGTATGGTTTGGTTCTATGTCCTCTCCTAAATCTCATCTTGTAGCTCCTATCATTTCCACATGTTGTTGGAGGGACCCAGTGGGATGTAACTGAATTATACAGGCAAGTCTTTCCTATGATGTTCTCATGAGATCTGATGGTTTTTAAAATGGGAGTTCCCCATGCACAAGCTCTCTCTCTTTGTCTGGTGCCATCTGTGTAAGACATGAATTGCTCCTCATTGCCTTCCACCATGATTGTGAGGCCATCCCAGCCATATGGAACTGTAACTCCATTATTCCTTTTTGTTTGTAAGTTTTCAAGTCTCAGGTATATCTTTGTCTTCAGTGTGGAAATGAACTAATATGCATCTCTATCTTGCCCACAGCCACCTATGGTCATTCTCAGCCTTTGGTAGCCATTCTCCTACTCTCTATGTCCACAAGTTCAATTGTTTTGATTTAGAGATCCCATGAAAAAAGTGACGACATGTGATATTTGTCTTTTGTGATCTGGCTTATTTCACTTAACATCATTATCTCCAGTTCTATCCATGTTGTTACAAATGACAGAGTCTTATTCTTTTTTATGGTTCACTAATACTCCATTGTGTATAAGTACCACATTTTCTTTATCTATTCATCTGTTGATGAAAACAAGTTTCTTCCAAACCTTTGCTATTGTGCAGTGCTGCAACAAACATAATAAGGCAGATATCTCTTTGATATACTGATTTCCTGTCTTTTGGGTATATACCCAGCAGTGGGATTGCTGGATTATATGGTAGGTCTATTTTTAGTTTTTTGGGGAACCTCCAAACTTTTCTGCATAGTGATTATACTAACTTACATTCCCCACAAGGATGTGTGAGGGTTCTCTTTTTGCCACATCCTTTCCAGCATTTGTTATTGCCTATCTTTTGGGTAAAAGCCATTTAAATGAGGTAAGATGATATGTCATTTAAGTTTTGATTTGTAATTTTCTGATGATCAATGATGTTACACACATTTATATATATCTGCCATTTGTATGTCATCTTTTTAGAAATATCTATTCAAATCTTTTACCCATTTTAAAATCAGATTATTAGTTTATTTCCTAGAGTGTTGTTTAAGCGTCTTATATATTCTTGTTATTAATCTGTTGTCACACTGGGAGTTTGCAAATATTTTCTCCTCTTTTGTGGGTTGTCTCTTCATTTTGTTGATTGTTTCCTTTGCTTTGCAGAAGCTTTATAACTTGATGCAATCCCATTTGTCTATTTTGCATTAATTTTCTGTGGGGCTTTGTTAAGGAAATTTTTGTCTCGATGCAGTGGCTCAAGCCAGCAATACCAGCACTTTGGGATGCTGAGGCAGGCAGATTACCTGAGGTCAGGAGTTTGAGACCAGCCTGGGTAACATGGTGAAACCTCGTCTCTACTAAAAATACAAAAATTAGCTGGACTTAATGGCAGACCCGTGTAATCCTAGCTACTCAAGAGGCTCAAGAGGGAGAATCACTTGAACCTGGGAAGTGGAGGTTTCAGTGAGCTGAGATCACACCACTGCACTCCAGGCTGGGATTACATCACATGTTGTCACTTTTTTTGTGGGACCATGTTGGCCAGACTGGTCTCAAACTCTTGGCCTCGAATGATCCACCCACCTCAGTCTCTCAAAATACTGGAATTGCAGGAGTGAGTAACTACCCCTAGCATCTTTCTACTTTTTTGATGTAGGAATTTATTGTTACGACTTTTCTCTGAACACTGCTTTTGCTATATCCCACAAGTTTTGGTATGTGGCATTTCCGTTTTCGCTTGTTTGAAGATTTTTTTTTTAATTTTAATCTTAATTCCTTTGTTAATCCACTTGTAATTCAGGAGTAGGTTGTTTAATTTCCATGTATTTATATGGTTTTTAAAGTCCTTCTTGGTGTTGATTCTTATTGTTTCATTGTGGTCTGAGAAGATACTTGGTATAATTTTAATGTTAAAATATTTGTTGAGACTAGTTTTGTGTACTAATATACATTCTATCCTGGATAATATTTCATGTGCTGATGAAAAGAATATGTATTCTGCTCTTGTTGAATAGGATGTTTTATAAATGACTGTTAGGTCTATTTGGTTTAATATACCCATTTAAATCACATGCTTCTTTGTTGACTTCCTGGCTAGATAATTTGTCTAATGCTTAAAGTGGGATGTTAAAGCCTATCTCTCTACATCTATTAATATTTACTTTATGAATATGGGTGCTGCCTTGTTGGGTACATGTGTATTTAAAATTGTTATATTATCTTGTTGGATTGATTGGTTTATCATCATATAATAACCTTCTTAGTCTTTTCTTTTTTTTTTTTTTAACTGTTTTTGACTTAAAGTTTGTTTTATTTAATACAATTATAGCCATACCTGCTTGCTTTTGTTTTCTGCTTTCATGGAATATCCATTTACATCCCTTCATTTTTACTAGTAAGGTTAGTTTTTTGTAAGCAGCAAACAGTTGCATTATTTTTATCATCTGTTTAGCTATTGTATATCTTTTAAGTGGGTAATGTAATCTATTTACATTAAAGGTCATTATTGATATACAAGGCTTTATCCCTGTCATATTATTAATTATTTGTGGTTGTTTAATGGATTTTTTGTTCTTCTTCTTTTTTTATTGTCATTGTTTTGTTTGGTGGATTCCTTTAGTGGTACCATTTGAGTCCTTTCTCTTCCTTATTTGCATGATTGCCTTACTAATAAGTTTTATTTATTTTGTAAACATTACTTTTAATTTAATTGACTTAAAAACTTGTATTTTAAGTTCAGGGGTACAAGTACAGGTTTGTTATATAGGTAAATTTCATGTCATGGCAGCTGGGAGATTTATACTTTCATGTTTTCATCATGGTAAGTGTTATTCTTTTACTTCCAGCCTAAGGACTCCCTTGAACATTTCTTGTAAGGCCAGTCTAGTAGCATCTAATTTACTCAGCATTTTCTTGCTTGAGAAAGACTTTATTTTTCTTTCATTTATGAAGGCTAATTTTCCTGGATATACTATTCTTACTGTGCAGTTTTTCTTTTCTTTCAACACTTTGACTATATAATCCCACTTTGTTCTGACCTGTAAGTTTCTGCTGAGAAAACTTTGTTTGATGGGATTTTTCTTATAGGTGACTAGACACTTTTGTCTTGTTATTTGTATGATTCACTCCTTATCTTTGACTTTAGACAGTCTGACTATTATGTGCAGTGAGGAAGATCTTTTTCATTGTATCTGCTTGGAGGTCACTGACCTCCTGCATCTGGATGTTTAAATCTCTTGCTAGAATTGGGAAGCTTTCATCTATTATTTTGTTAAAGAAGTTTTCTAATCCTTTTGTTCTCTCTCTACACTTTCAGATACCAATAACTCAAATATTCAGTCACTACACATTGTCCCAAAGGTCTTGCAGGCTTTGCTAATTCTCTTTTATTCTTTTTCTTTACTTTTACTTGATTGGATTATTTCAAAAGACATAACTTAAAATTTTGATGCTTATTTTTCTGCTTGATCTAGCCTATTATTGACAGTTTCAAATGTATTTTGTATTTCTTTTAATGAATTATTTAATTCCAGAATTTTCATGTGGTTCTTTAAAAACATCGATCACTGGTAAATGTTTCATTCATATCCTGAGTTTTCAGATTTCTTTCTTTTTTTTTTTTTTTTACAGAATTCTCTTGTATTTCAATTAACTTCTTTAAAATCAATTTTTAGAGAGCATTAGGACAAATGCCTAATACATGTAGGGCTTAAAACCTAGATGATGGGTTGATAGGTGCAGCAAACCACCATGCCACATATATACTTATGTAACAAATCTGCATGTTTAGCACATGTGTCTCAGGACTTAAAGTAAAATTTTTTAAAAAATCAGTATTTTGAATTCTTTATCTGGTATTTCAAGAATTTGTTTTCAATTAAAGTCTATTGCTAATATTATTATGCTCCTTTGGAGGTGTCATATTCACTTGCTTTTTTATGTTTTCTATGTCTTTGTGTTGATATTTGTACATCTGGTGTAACAGTTACGTCTTCCTTTTTACTTCTTATTTTTAATTTACTTTCATAAGAAAGGACTTTTTCCTGAAAATATATCTATAGTATTGGTTGGGTAGGGTACTTTGACTTTGATTTTGAGTGCACACAATAGTGTTGTCTCTATATAATTATTTGGCTGTTAATGACATTAGTAGTATTTGTGATTTCCTTAGTGGGTTAGTGTGCAATTATTAGTGGTAGCTGTCTTGAAGTTGTGCTGGTCAGTGCGATGCCAGATGGACCAGTCATCAGGTCTCTGTGGTGGTAGTGGTGAGCTAAACATGCCCATCCTTGTATCCTTGGCTCTGGGGTTGGCAGTTACTATCAGGTACCTTCTTGGGCCTCCAGGTAGCTTTCTTGGATGCCAGTGGACTAGACAAGTGAATGGGTTCTCAGACTCCTTGGCAGCTGGTGTGGCATGGGTAATGATAGTAGTAGTGGAAGATCAATTCTCTAGGACCTGAATAGTATACATTTATTCATGTTGGTGGCTGCAATGGGCTGGGAATGCCACTTTCCATGCCTGCAGGTGCTTCCTGCAGGTAGATGCCAGCTGAGTTGGTAGTAGCCAGGAGTTTAGGCCCCACCTCAGGCCCCCAGCACAAGTGCACAGGTGCTTAACACAGTGGACTGGATTAGGCAATCTCCAGGGCCCTGGTGTATATGCTCTGTCTTCAGGGAAGGGCAAAACTGGTCTTGTGCTCAGGCACCCTCATGTTGAGAGTGGACACTACCTGTGGTGGGTGTGGGTGGGGTGATCCTTAGGCCCAAGGCAGAATGATTAGGTAAAGGGAAGTAGCAACAGTGCTGATGCCCTGCCACTGACGGGGTGGAGCCAGCCTCAGTGGTGGCAGCCTGGGCAAGTGGGTGGGGAACATGTGCTCCTCTTGTGCCCCAGTGCCAGTTGGGCCCGCCCTTCAGCTATGGTAGTGGTAACCTGCACCTATCTTGTGCCTTAGCTCTAGCTGCAAGAGTCCTTGTCCAGCTCACAAATAAGTCCCAGAGTCAACATTTGCTCTGCTCATTTCCCAGTCTCGGGGCTGGCAGTACTTGCTTCCCAGCCCTGGCAGCTCAAGCACACTCTTCACTTGCTTCTCAGCATGACTGTGGCAGCCTATTGCTACCTTGTGACCCAGTCTCACCAGTGACAACCCGAGTTTCTCTTATCCTTCAGTTCTGGCACACTGGGACTCAAGACTGTGTAGTATTTATTAAAGGCTAGGATTAAAAATAGAACCTTGCTGTAGCCAGTTAGGTCTCAGAGAGGGTGTGGGACCTACCATGAGCTCCCCACTGGGGCAGTTCTGTCTCACAGTATTTCAGTAGCTCCAGTGTTAGTTTAAGGACCCGGGAGAGTCGAGGGGCTCTTTTATGGCCAGTATTAGATGACAATGTGGTCTGCTGGAAGTCTCTTGCTTACCCTTTCCCCATGTAGGGAAGTCACTCGCAGCTCCCAGCCAGTCCTGGCTAAGTAGGCTGCTTCTCTTCCTTCTCCTTTCTTGTGTTTTGTGTTTTCTGTCACTTTTTTGTTGCATTCCAGTGTTCTCTTGGATAATGTATTTGAAGTATGATTGAAGTATGATATGTATATCATTTTGGTTCATCTCAGTAGAGGAGGCAAGCATGAAATGCTAGTTAGCCATCTTGAAGTTCTTCAAATATTCTTTTTTCAGTATTTTAAATAGCTTGATAGTTTACTATTTAAGATGAACGTTTTCATAACTATATCTTTGTGCATATTTATGATTGTCTTTTTAGAATAAATTTTAGAAATTAAATAATTAAATGGTTTTAAATTTTTGATGCCTTTAGTGCATATTATAAAACTTTCCAGAAAAGTATTTCTACTTTGTGTTACACAAAAAGCGTTTGAATGTATTTTCTTGCATTCCCCTTCCACCAGCACCAAGAAATGTAATTGTTCTCTTTTTATTCTGATATTTATTCTTCTATTGTAGTTTATATTACATTCCTCATTAATAAAATTGAATGTTATATAAATTTGTGGATTATAAATTTTTGAGAAAACATTCTCTATTCCATGATCTTTGGCCATTTTTTGATGAATTATCTTAATATTTTAAAATTTTAAAGTAAATCTATATTTTACTGAATTTAATTTGCCATCATATATGTGTAAATAATTCTCTAGGCTATAGTTTGCCTTAATTTTTTAAAGGATTTTGTTAGCATAAGTTTTTAATGTGGCCAAATTGACTAATTTTTTTCTCCATGCCTTTCTTCTTATTATGCTTTAAGTTTTGAGATACATGTGCAGAATGTGCAGCTTTGTTACATAGGTATACATGTGCCATGGGGGTTTTTCCACATTCATCATTTTCAGGGTTACTCTAAAAATGAGTTGGGGCCTTTCAGTATTGTTTTATGTAGTTTAAGTAATACTGGAACTATCTGTTTTTGAAGGTTGGAGGGAAATTTTTCCTTCACAACTACCTTCTAAACTGTCTTCTACTGATACATTTTTGGACAACATTTTTAATTCCTTCCATAGCTATTTATCATTTCCTGTTTTAAATCAATAAATGTGTCAGTTCTAATAATTTGCATTTTTTTTATTAGACATAAGTTCTATTTTTACAATTTCATTATGGAAGGTGGATGTCAATTTTTATTTTGTGGTTTATGTTTAAATTATTTCAGTGTACTTGCAATGAGAAAATTTGGCTTCCTTTTCAAAATTTGAATGAAGATATAATTAAGTCTGGATAAGCATTATCTGTAATAAGAAATTGGGACTAGTGTTTTTCTCTTCTATCTACCTATTTCAATGCTTACAGTTTGCTTTAATAAAATATACTTGTTTGGTAGAGTAGAAATTCCTCCTTCTATAGTCATGGAAGTTTTGATAGCACTTTCGTAGTCATACCAATTTCAAGTTTTCCAATGAAATAGTCCAGCCTTGTCCTCTTTGAGCTAATGATTACACAATAGCCAGAATAAGCAACTCCAAAAAAAAAAAAAAAAAAGGAACATATAATTCTTCTTCTCATTATTTAAGTCTTCCTATTGCACTTACGGTAAAATACAGAATTTTTGCTGTGTGGAAGGTTCTGCATAATCCAACTACAGCCTACATCATTGTTGGCTTTCTGTGGTCTCATGATCTCACCATGCTCTGGCCACACAGATTTCCCCTTATGTTCCTTTACACCAGACACTCCTTCCTGCTCTACATCCTTGGCCCATTCTTTTCCCTCTGCCTGGAACACTCTTGCCTCCCTGCAGCACTTAGCAAAGTCCTGCATTCCTTTAGTTCTCAGCTTCAAAAGGTCACTACCTCAGTGAGGCCTCCCAGAACTCTGCCAGCCTCTCTGAATTAGAGCTCCATGTTATGCTCTTTGATAAGCCCCTGGTTAATCTCTTGAACTCTGGGGGAAGGATGGATTCAAATTCTGGATCTACTATTCATTAGCTTTGTGATTCTGGGCAAGTTATTTAAACTTTCTGTATTTCAGTTTCCCTATTTACAAAATATAAATAAAAATGCCTACTTCCCAAGGTAATTGGGAATTTCTACTCTACCAAATAAGAGTCTAAATGAGTATACACACACACACACACACGCACCACACACACCACACACACCCCCCCACACACACACACCTTAAAACAGTGCTTGGCACATGTGAATACTTGCTTTTTTAGACTTTATTATTTCTTTTATGTAACTTAGTGTACATAACTATACATTTGTAGAAATGCTTGTTTCATGTTTATTTTACCCCAATAGACTGTAAACCTTGTAGGGTCTGGGTTTATTCATCACTATGTACCAGTTCCTGACAAACGGATGTAGAGATATCTCTTGAATAAATGATTATTTATTGTTTATTTCTTTATGTTCTTATTTCTTTGTACTTTTAATACTCTTGTGTAAACTTTGCTAAAACCTTTCAAGAGATATTTTCTCATCATTTAATAGGTAAAAATTAAGGCTCTGAGAATTTTATCTCTGTTTTAATGATACAGTTTAGTATCTTCATTGACTATTTTCCCCATGTCCTTTCACCAGACACCCAGTTTTATGGTGCAGGGATAGTTTAATACAACAAAGTGACTTTTATCACACAATCTCTTGCTGTGATAATTTTTTTTTCTTTCTTATTGGTCCTCATTTTGAATCCTTTTAATGTTCACAGCAGATATTCGCTGAATGGGGTGGGGAAGAGAAAATTTCTCACTATTGGCAGGATTCAACACTGAACCTATAAAACACTTCCATTTCCAGCAGTGTGGCTTCCCTCCCGTTGTCTTCTGGCATCCCATTGCCACCTGGATACTTTGGTCGTACTGTTGGACGTGTCTGTGTTATTTAACTTTTTCTAGCACATACAACATTGGTGACGCTTTCAGCCTCTGGGAATGCCTGTAATACATGCTTGTGACAATGCACTCTGCTAAACATTCAGTTGAGCAAATGAGTAATAACACACGAGATAGCCATCCTGCTAGAGGACTTTCTCATTGTTTACTAGGGATGACAGCAAGTGGGAGAAAGCCCAGCACCGCTGTGAGGGCATGCCACCCATTAGATAGAAATGGAGGACTGTTTCTGCTAGCGTGGCTGTTTTCAGAACAGACTTGTAAAGGAAATTGTCAACGGATAGGTAAGTCCCTGAATCAGTTTCCTCTGTCTGTTGCTCCCTGCCTAGTGCTTATCAGCTATCAACTTGCTGCACTGGCCAAGGTTTAGAAACCATGTTAAACAAAACTCATCCTTTCTCCCTTCTACTGGACCTAAAGGATTTACTCTGCACTCAGACAAACTCTGATGGAACCTGTCTCGATTAACCATGAGACCAAAAATCTTCATTCTGTAAAGATGAACAAATGGAGGAAAACAGAAGCTGGAGAAAATATAGCAGTTCAAAAAAAAAGTCCATCTGAGTCAGTGTCTTCCTACGAAGCAGAGTTTTTATGAGAAATGCATGCAACTATGGAAAATATTGAATTTGCATTGCCAATGACTGCTGAGAGAACTTAGCATCTATGAAAGCAAAAAGACCTGTCAAGATAGAGAAATCCAAAAAAGACTACTTGGATGGTACAAACTACTTTTGTGGTGAGCTTATTTCCTTTTACCTAGGCCATGATAATAATTTGAAATGAGGGTGAGATACTTAAATGGCAAATCACTGCATTTATTGAAGAAGCCACCTTATTCATCTCTATCTAGATTTACTGTAATTCCTCTTCCCATTTAGTGCAAAGAAGACCTTTCATTTTCAAAATGGGAATAACAAACTTAACTCATTTCTAACACCACTGGTATCCCAGGCACAGATGCCAAGTCCCCTTACAAAGTATTCACATTATATGCATGCTGCAGAACTATGCCATTGTATTAGTTTCCCAGAGCTGCTGCACCAAAATACCACAAGTGTAGTTTAAAACAACAGAAATTAATTTTCTCACAGTTCTTGAGGCTAGAAGTCTGAAATCCAGGTGTCAGCAGGGCCATACCACTACTGTAGGTTCTATGGGAGGACCCTTTTTTGCCTCTTTCTTGTTTCTGGTGGTCATTGGCAATCCTCGGCATTCTTTGGCTTGTGGACACATGACTCTAATCTCTGCCTCTGTCATCCCATGGCATTCTCATTCTGTGTGTGTACTCTGCATTTTCACGTGACATTCTCCCTAAGTGTCTAAGGGAGAATGTCATCTGAGTCAGTGTCTTCCTGTGAAGCCGAATTTTTATGAGAAATGCATACAACTATGGAAAATATTGAATTTGCATTGCCAATGACTTCTAAGAGAACTTAGTATCTATGAAAGCAGAGAGACCTGTCAAAATAAGATAAAAGATAAAAAGAAAGATAAAGCCAGAAAGATTACTTGAATGCTACAAACTATCCTTGGGGTGAGCTTATTTCCTTTTACCTAGGCCAAATTTACTTTTTTTTTCTTCAAATAAAGTCTTGAGTTTACCCTAATCTAGTATGACTTCATCTTAATTACATTTTTAAGGATGTAATTTCCAAATAAGATCACATTCACATGTCTTTTGGTGGAACACAATTCTTTTCATTCTTTTAAATTTTTAATGATTTTAAATTGGCAGATAAAATGGTATACATTTATGGTGTACAACATGATGTTTTGATGTATATATACATTATGGAATGGCTAAGTCAAGTCCCTAACATAGGTATTACCTCACATACTTTTTTTTGTGGTAAGAACACATGAAATCTACTCTCTTAACAATTTTCAAGTATACAATATACCTTTACTAACTAATGGTCACTGTGATGTACAATAGATCTTTTGAACTTATTCCTTCCATCTAACTGATATTTTGTCTTTTGACCAAGATTTTCCCAATCTTCCTATTCCCAGCCTCTGTTAACCCACCATTATATTACTGTTTCTATGAGTTAGACTTTCTTAAATTCTACAAGTAAGTGATATCATGCAGTATTTATCTTTCTGTGCCTGGCTTCTTTAACTTAGCATGATGTCCTCTAGGTTCATCTATGTTGTCAGAAATGACAGCCTTTCCTTTTTTATTGAAGACTGAAGAGTATTTCATTGTGTATAGGTACCATGTTTTCTTTATCCATTTATCCACTGATGGACACTTAGATTGATCTCATATCTTGGCTATTGTGACTAATGCTGCAATAAACATAGGAGTGCAGGTATCTAGATTTTATATCCTTTGGATTTACCCCAGTAGTGAGATTGCTGGATCATATGGTAATTCCATTTTAAATTTTCTGAGGAATCTCCATACTGTTTTCATACTGATTGTACTAGTTTGCATTCTAACCGACAGTGTACACGGATTCTGTGGGACATCATTCCTCTCACTATTGTTATCCAGCAACTACATGTCAGGTAGTCACTGGACAAGGTCTTTTCTTGATCCCTGGGTTCTGTTTCACTAGGTTTATGAGGATATTCCTCTAAATATACTTTACCACAATATATGTCTATATCATTTAAAATCTCCTCAAAACTCTCTTAAGATTTGTGGGGTTCTAAGCCACTACCAAAACCACTTAATACATTGTTTTAGTGAAGACTTACTAAATATTTTGAGTAGCAAATATACAATAGTAAAATTTCTACTTCTGTCTTTTATCAATTTCAATGTTGCCAATGTTTGGATTCCTAGAGTCTTAACCATGAGTCCAAGTGTAGTCACCACTATAGTTTGCAAGATATGCAATGCAATTTATTCTTTGACCTCCTGAACCTCAATCTATCATAGACCAAAGCCTCTGGGACCCACTTATTTTCAGCACTTTGTATAGGGAATTACTTCTTAAAGCAATGGGTGAGATTTTGATGAAAGACAAACGTCTACCTTAATATATATTTCTCCAATGGATGCAGTAAGTTTATTTTCTGAATTGATTAGAAAGGATTCATTTTTGTACCTAAGAATCTCTATGTCACAGCTATTGATCAGTAAATGCCAGAGCTTTTGTCAGAATTGGAAGCTTTCTTGATATGCTGTTGGACATAAATTAGGATCAAATTCCTCTGGGCAATAAAAAATTAGCTACTTTATGATGTGTTGTAGTGCTATTGAATTGGTGAAATGCCTTGAAGTATATTAACTATCCTCAGGATTGAGAAACCAGTGTACCATTGGGTTGTATTATACCAGTCCATCATGTTGTCACTGAAACGAGGTTCCTGTCACCTAGCTCTAGTTGAACAATATATTTGCTTGGAGACCTGCCTCACAGGCTCTGCTCACCACAAATTTATTCATCTGCTGAGGAATAAAGCCTAATCAAATATATCAAACACTACCATTTTGCTTTTTTATCTCTATAATCAATGCTAACCCAAAACTTCATGGGAATTTTTCCCATTAAACTCCCATAGTCGCTATGGAATATGGAGACTATTCTGTTTCTTACAGATTCCCCTGCAGGATAATTTCACTTGTCTGAAATTCCCATAGGCACAGTTCCCCAAAGTGCTATGGCCTCAGTATCTGATATAGTAGAGTAGAATGCAGAGTCCTGGAATTCGACAATGTTGTTAAAAGATAATTTTCAGTAAAGGGTAAAATCATGACTCTCATTTTTATAAATGAATACAAATTAAAGATTTTATTGCACTAATACTTAATGAGGGAATCAAGTAGATGTTAACACTGGGTCAAAATAGAATCCAAAGAACAGAAAAATATATAGATTAGAAATACTAATATGACTGTGAAAATTGAAGCAAAACTGGGTTTCCCATTAGGGAATGTTATAAAGATGAACAAATAGAAGAAAGCAGACTGTGGAAAACCTTTAGCATCAAAAAAGAATGACCATCTGAGTCAGTGTCAGTTGAGTCGATTGAACTTCTACTGGGCAGAACAGAATTTACATGTGTTTAGACAAAAATTATTTTGCATTGCTATCAGTTACTCTCAATTTAGAGTTGTAGAATAGCTTCTGTAGAATCAGAATCAGACCCAGAGAGGTCTTCTGGAGTTTGGACAATACATAGTTTTCTACTGAGGCACACATTTTTTTTCCCATAGTGGCAGTGTCCAGTGAAGACCTGGTTTAGAAGGTTTTCTGTTGCTTTTGATGTATCAGTTTCTAACATCACAAAGAAAATCCCCTATGTTCATGTGGGAAAAAACTATAGAAGATGATGGAGATGTATTTATATGTATGACTGATGAGAGGGTGGGGAGACAGAAAGAGAACACAAGTGATAGAAAATCAGGAAGGACCAGCTACACTTCACAGATTCTGGTGTTAGACTCTCAAAAGCCAGACAAAAACATCACTGTATATAAACCAGTCAGAACCCACGGGTGAACAAATGGTTTCAAAGCTTCTCTTCACACAGCAATGCTCTATAAATTTTCCCATGAATCCAGATGTCATGGGAAGGACAAAGGGAGAATAAATCCTCCTAAAGAAAGAAAAACAGGCCTGTTAGGAAGATTAAAGTTTGAATTAAATAATTTTCCAATATGTCCAAGTTAGAGGAAGTTTATGAACTAAAAGAGGTCTAATTTCTTTAAATTGTCAAGTTTAAGCTATTTCTTCTATCATAAGGAGTGGGGTATCAAGAGCAAAATAGATCAGTTATAAATATTATAAGATGCCATTAAAATACATGTCAGACATGTTTGCATTTTGATCTGCCCATTATACATCCCAGAGACATAAAAGGACATATTCCATAATTTTTTTCATACCAGAAAATACTAAGAAGTTGTAAACAATGGGTGTTTTCCTCTCCAGTGTGTTGGAATTGGTTTGTTGGTGATTTTATTGAGACTACACTAGTGACCAAAATGTTCCACAATTTTATATGCATCTCATCATTACTGTTCATTTTTTGCATCATTTTATAGACACCATTCTAAATACATTTATTGATTTCAACATTTATTCAGTGATTCTTAAATGAATGTTTAAGATAGTCATATTTGCAAATAATAGTGCTTTTTCTGTCAATATTTGTGCTTGCTATTTCTTAAATTTGAGAACATTAGATAATACTTCTGTGTTTAGGTCAATTTCTTGTTTCTTTTTTATTCAAATGAAAAAGTCATGGGTTTTGTATTTGACTTAACGTTAAGTATAATGTTAGTTGCTTTTTTGGTATTGATATTTGGCACTTCCTAGATATATCCTTTGACTTATCTACAGGTGTAAAAGGTCAAAAGAGAAAGCTGAGTTTTTCTTCTTGACTTTTATAAGTAATGAATTATATTGATAATGTTTATGATATTGAACCATTCATACTTCTGAAACAAAACCGCTTTGGTCAAAGTGTATTGCTCTTTAACAGAGTACTGTATTCTATTTGCTGTTTTGTTTTTGGTTTCTTTGTCATTATGTTTTACAGCATTGAGATCAGTAAATATAAACTACAACTTCTAATTTTAAAATGTATTGAAGTTTGCTTTATGGCTGAGTATGTGAACTATTTTTGTAACGATTTCATTGACATTTGAACAGAGTATAAATGTGATATGTAGAGGGTATATAAATTAATGTGGATATGTCTATTAAATTTAATTCATAGTGTTACTATTCCAGGCATCTTTTTTTTTTAGTTTTGTTGTTCTTAATTTGTCAAAAACCAAGAGTTGAAGGTCAGAGTTTTCTCTTATGATGATAGTGATATAAGAGTGAAGAGATAGGGTAAGGAAGTCCTTAGTAAGGTTTTCCTTTCAATGAAAAGCAGCCCACAATCATTTTCTTTTCTAACAAAGAGCAGCCTGTAAAACTGAGGTGTAGACATAGACAAAGAAGCTGATAGCTTGCACAGGTGAATGCTGGCAGTTCTGCCAACGGGTAAAGGCTACCTGGGACTAGGCATGTTCACAATCGTGGTTCTGTGTTCCCTTCTCTTTTCTTTGCCAGCCAGATGTACTGTAAGGAGCAGACAATATTGCCCCGGCCAAGTGGGCCACGTGGAAAGTACATTTGCATAATAAGGTTAGGGTGGGGCGGCCAGCTTTCCCCACTGCTATGTAAATGTCACATCAGGTCCAACCAATCTGTGGACCCTAGGTAAATCAGACACTGCCTTCTCGAGCCTGCCTATAAAATCTGGTGCACTCCACCATGGGACGGATTTCTCTTTCAGGTGACCCTCTCTCTCACAAGATAGAGAGCTATTCTCCTTTATTTTTTTTTTCTTCTTCTTCTTTTTTTTTTTTTTTTTTTTGTTGTTGAGACAGAGTCTCTCACTCTCACCAGAGTTGGAGTGCAGTGCGCAATCTCGGCTCACAGCAACCTCGGCCTCCTGGGTTCAAGCAATTCTCCTGCCTCAGTCTCCCAAGTAGCTGGGATTACAGGCGCCCCCACAATGCCTGGCTAATTTTTTTTTTTTTTTTTTTGTATTTTTAGTAAATCCGGGGTTCACTGTATTGGCCAGGCTGGTCTCAAAACTCTTGACCTCTTGATATGCCCGCCTCCGCTTCCCAAAGTGCTGGGATTACAGACATGAGCCACCTCAACCAGCCCTCCTTTCTCTTTCTTTTGCCTATTAAACCTGCACTCTTAAACTCATTTCTTGTGTGTTCCTGTCCTTTATCTTCTTGGTGCAAGACAACGAACTCCGGATATTTACTCCAGGCAATGATGCCACTTCATTGGCTTTCTCTGTTTCCTTTTGACTACTCACACATTTACTAGTAGTCTGTTGTATCTCTAGGCTTTTCTTTCCCCTTTAGCATACTGTTTATATTTGTTTATGTCTACCTGTCTGATATTCTTTCCCTTAGTGTACCTAGGACATTACTTTACTCACATTAGTCAATAGATACACATTGATTGATTTTATCATTTTCCCCAAGAAATATTCTAGAGAGCAATCATCTCAACTTATTTCAAGTTTAGTAATTCATCCATTCCAGGATTATTCATATAATTTATGCCTCACTCTATTATCATTATAATTTACCTATTTCAATAAGACATCTCTTCTTCAAACTGTCAAAACCAAAATTAGATCAAATGGAAAGAAATTTAAGTGTATCATGCATACAAAGGAACATTTCACCAACCACAAGGCCTTATTAAAAGTGGTAAGCCCTACTCACAGCAGTTACAGCACAATTTTCGAAGCATAAAGGAGGAAGTATTTTGACCTTTCTTGTGATTGACTATTATACATTAATATTCTTTGTAAGGCAAGCAAATCTGTTTAAGTTGATTTGTCTATAGCTGATTAGTTTGATTTCACTGAATCATGCTAACAAGGATGTAAAGCTTACAGTTTGTGTTTCTTTTACGGTGACAACTATTATTTCAGGGAACTCAAGATAACTTTTGACTACATGGCTACATGCTGTTGGTCTTGGAATATATCTATAGGGTGACCTCAGTTTTTATTTAATACCACTTACAGAAGTCTTAGTTACTAATTAATTAGTAGACAAGAACATTTTTAAGTAAGATGGTTCCTAAAAAATTATTTTTATATTTGTAGTTGGATTCTGCAAAAAATTTGCTGTGGCAAGAATTTCTCTAGGTTCTCTGAAAAGCAAAGCAAACCAATAATGCTGAATTTACTATTCACTTTATTCCATTTGCGAACACTTACCCTTTCTTCACCATCTGTATTCTTTACAAGAAATTGTATTTTGCAAAACCTAGTATGAATGGTAAGTTTCTGAGTGGAGCTATGGTTAAAAATAACTTCCTGTTAACTGTTAATAAGTATTAGCAGTGGCTCAATGCTGTAGTGACCTAATTTAAACAGAATCAAAGCGGGCTGTGCTAAAGGGCATGAGGCATTGGAATCTTTTCCCACTTCCTGTTTCTTGTGTCTTAATCAGGAATTAGTATAAAGAGTTGCCCTTTCTCTGAGGCTGAGTTGCTTTGTGTACATTATGAATCTCCTAGTTTCACCAGTCAAAAGCTTTTATTTGATAGTGTCTGTTTTCTCACATTCTATATTTGTCCTTATCACCAAGAGAAAGTCTTCATGATTAAGGTTTTGCTTGTGGCTGGTTACAACTACCATGATAGATAAGGGGAAAGAAAAGAATGCTTGTTTATCTGTTATATAAAAATCCATGTAACTTGTAGGTTTTTTAATATATTGCTGGTCAGTGGAAGAAAAATAAAAAGACTCAAACTACTGTATGGCTGAAGAAATTGTAAATTGCCTGACTGCTGGTGGTATAGATCATAGGGTATGTTTTTAAGGCTCTTACAAGTCTTGAGATAGAAGGGAAAATAATGTGAAGACATTGGAGAATATATGGTTATATTAGGTAGGGTTGTTTTAGGAATTGCCTCACTTTAGGGGTAAGTGCTTCTTCCAGATGAAACTGTATTTTGATTATCTAATCAAAACCAGAACCCAAGAGAACTGGTAGTGGTCAGAGGTTTTTATATGCCTTTTTTTTTTTTTTTTTTGAGACGTAGTCTTGCTCTGTCAGCCAGGCTAGAGTGCAGTGGTTTGATCTCAGCTCACTGCAACCTTTGCCTCTCGGGTTCAAGCTATTCTTCTGCCTCAGCCTCCCGAGTAGTTGGGATTATAGGCGACTGCCACCGTGCCCAGCTAATTTTTGTATTTTTAGTAGAGACGGGATTTCATCATGTTGACCAGGCTGGTCTCGAACTCCTGACCTCTGATCCACCCACTTCGGCCTCCCAAAGTGCTAGGATTACAGGTGTGAGACGACACTGTGCCCGGCCTTTATGTGCCTTTTTATTCTCTAGTAAATGCAATTCCCAAATGACGTGTGCATATTACTGACACTACTTTCAGATCTACGGGTGGAGGACTTTGATTCTGTTAAAGGGTCCTATGTTCTAGCTGCAGTTTCTTTCTTGGTAATTGAGAGTGAAAAGGAATAGAGGTGCCATGAGCTGTGGGGCTCTGAACCACAGGGCCTGACAGAGCAGACAGTGGGATGATGCTGAAATCTATCTCCTTCTTTTTAGGGCTTACTCTCATAATAATTGGAGGGTGAGGTTCTTGCCAGGCAGTCTTGCTAAATCTTAAACAAAGCAACAAACTTATTTCTCCGTAGGTTAGAGAGATAAACATTTCATGTGTATAGGTAGCAGAATCCCTAAATGAGAGTGTGGGTTTTGTTTATGCTCTTCATTTTTGTACAAACAGGGAGCTAACTTTATAAGAAAGGGTACAGCTACATATGGCATACCACACTTGGGAACAAGGGTCACAAATGTAGTAATAGTCCCTTAATATCAAGGGAGGTCAAATCCAACATGGCTGATACCAAAAGCAATTTATGGCTCTAGGGAAAATTTTCCTGAAAATTCTCCAAACTGGATCTCATATGGAAATTCCATATAGATATCAGAGTTTTAAATGAGAAATTAAGACAAGAAACACTCTGCTTCTGTAAGTCTAGAAGAAATTATGAAGTTAGTAAAATCTACATTTTGTTAATCTTATCTTCTGAGTTTTGTATATTATTCTGGGATTCTAAAGGTCCATGATTAGAGGGAAAAGGTTGAGCAGTTAAATATACAACTAGATTGGATACTACTTTTAAAATTCATGGTTTTGATATGCATAGATTATATGTAGCAACAGAATAAAGAATGTCACTACAAAATGATGAATAAAAATACCTGAAAGAAAAAAGAAAAGTATGATACAGAATTGAGAAATCTTATTGGGTGCCAGGAAGACCAGAATTTTGGAGGAAAAAGAAACAAAATGTCATATATTAGCTAATGTCAATCGAGAAAAATGACAAGACAAGTCCCAATCATTTTAAGTTTATTTGCCGATGTTAAGGATGTGCACCTGGGAGACAGGCCTATGCTTTCTCCCAAAGATGATTTTGAGGGCTCCAAATTTAAAGGGGAAAGGGCTGGATGTTGAAAAGTACACAATTTTCACGTAAAAGGAAGGTAGGACAAAGTAGTCATTCATGCCTTTGGCTCAGTGAATCTGCATTTTTTTTTTTTTTAACATAAGATGACAGAAAAATGGGACAGGGGAACAATCAGATATGCAGTGCCAGGTGGGGAGGGAGTGTGACTTCACCTGTACAGATAAGCTATCAATTTACATTGCCATGGTGAAATTTTAACATAAACACTTTAGGGTAAAGATCTTGGAGCTCACTAGGAATTTCCTTGTGGACAAAATATGTGGGAGGTGTGTAGCTTTTCATCTTGTAGCCATCTTATTTAGGAACAGAAAGGGGGAGGCAGGTTTATGTGACCCAGTTACCAGCTTAACTTTTCCCTTTGGCTTAATGAGTTTGGGGTCCCAAGATTTATTTCCCTTTCACACTGATTACCTAAAGCTAGTTGTGCTCTGTATTAATTTTTTTTTTGCATAAGATTACTTTTCCCTCAGTATCCTTAGATAATTAGTTTCAGGACTCCTGGGATATCAAAATCCATGGATGGTCAAGTTTGTGGTATAAAATGGTGTAGTGTCTGCAGCTAACCTGTGCACATCCTGTATACTTTAAATCATTTCTAGGTTGCTTATAATACCTAATACAATGCAAACGAATGTAAATAGTTGTTATACTCTATTGTTTAGAAATAATGACAAGAAAAACAAGTCTGTACATGTTCAGTACAGACACAGCCAACTGATTTTCAAAAATAGTTTCAATTCATCGTTGATTGAATTCGCATATACAGAACTGATGGATACAAAGGGCTGACTGTACATTTATTATTATTTAAGGTTTTAAAAATTATTATTCAATATTTTAATACAAAAGAAGTGTGAAATAGATGATTGATTTACCTCCTAATCCTTAAGTTGAGGGTCAATTATGATTAACATTTGATATGCTTTCTTCCAGCATACTTTCCTATGTAATATGTAATTCTAAATTCAGGTGAGTTTGCCCCTCATAAAATTATAGCATGGGCATTTTCCCTGTTATGACTTATTCTTTGTAAAAATTATTTTGCATTTTCTGTACTAAAACAGGGTCTTTTGAACAAATAGTGTTCTCAAAAAGCTTCATAACCCAATTTTGAGTAAAGACTCAGTAGTTTAATGCAAAATAGGCACCCAATAAATGTGAATCCCATCCACCCGCAGGTCTATATCTCTCAGCAGAGTGCCAAGCAAGAGAAAGACAGTCAATAAATAGTTGTTAGATTTAAAGCAGACCAGGGTAGGAGAGGCCTGGCTTTTTGGAATAGTGTAAGATTAATGACACACCTTTAAAAAATGACGAATGGCCTGCTCAGCTGTTAAATCTGGTGTGATTCTCTTAAAACAGTCATGTCTGGTATTTATGCCTTTGTATCAGGCTAAATGTATCAGAGCAGGATTTTATGTTTTAGAAAACATGATTTGACTGGTAGTATTTCTAAGCTGCGTTACAACGGGTTATTTCTCTGTGACTACCATCTCATCTTTAAAACCCAGTTTGTGTTACTAGTAGGTAGTACAGCACGAGTCCATAGTATTCAGCTCATATAATGTTTGTTACAAGTGATTCTTTCTTGAAAACATTCTCATTTGCTGCTAGGTTACACAGTCCTGGAGAAGAAAGATTCCTCTGGTGGACCAAACCTCTTTTCACCTAGAGAGTTTAGTAACAAGCAAATTATAGGGCCCCATTCCCGAAGGTTCTGAGTCAGTTATTCTTGAGTGGGGACTAACATTTTCCAATGTCCCAGTAGAGGATTGTGATGTGTATTGTTGGGGACATGTTTTTATTTTTATTCATGCTATATTTATTATGTTGAGTAAGAATACCTCTGATTGTAGAATGATAGTGAGGGATGACAAACAAGAGATTTTTCTAAGGAATTTTCTCTGAAGCAAATCAATTAATCAATCAGTCTCTTTCCCCACTCCCTTTCTTCCCTGCAGCTTGACCTGTAGTTTACTATATATAAAGTATATATAATACATATCAATATTTTATATAAATATATAATATATATGCATATGAATATAAAATAACTTTAGCTGCAGTCTCATATTTAGAACCCTCTACAGAAGAACTCTAATTATCTGTCTACTTATATGCATTTTTCTTGTTAATTGAAATACCCCATGGAGCAATGGCTTTTAGAGGTGCTATGAGGCATCCCTTCAGGCTATGTCATAATGAGAAAAGATCAGGGCAAGGGGATGGGGTTCCATGAATCATCATGTCACCACTGCTTTAGAGAGAACAATGTTATATATTGGCCTTCTCAGTAAGTCGTCATTTGAATCTCAGTTCCCATGATCCTGCATATGTTTGAAAACCACTATTCTTCATCTTGCAAACAATTCTCATCAAGTTTTTTTCCACTTAAAAAGTAATACTTTAATATATTTCCACTACAAAATATTCAATGATATATTTCTGCAGTAGATTAAAGAAAGCTCTTTTTTTAAATTTTAGGGTAAGTATGTAATGTAGCTTCCAAGCAAGAACATGTTTGGGAGTGAAAGTGTGGCACTAGTAATCAAGTTGGCATAAACTGAATCTCCTCTGGGCCAACCGGGACCTCTAAGGTCCTATACTATCTTTGGCAAACTCATTCTTTGCCCCTTCTCCTCTTCTTCCTCTAGAGGTCACCACCAATTATACCTTGCCATATGTTTTTACATAGTTAGGGTGAGATAAAGTTTATCATTTTCCTTTACACTTTACATTTTCCTCTGTTTTTAATTATTACAAACAGTGCTGCGGTGGCAATGCACAAAACTCTTAGGGAATATGTGTGTAGAGCTGCTGGTTGCATTTTCTATTTTAATCACTTATGTTCAAGACTTTCTAAAATATATTATCATCGTAAACAGAGACTATTGAATATTTGAACTTTACTTGATGACCTGATATCATGATTATGGATATTGATTTTTGTACTGCAGGCAAATAGATAAACAGTCAGGCTCTCAGGGACTATTTACAATTACCTTAAGTGGCCCCTTTGAGTTATTGTGCTTGTTTATATTATTAATAAAATCATATAATTAAAAATCTGTTCAGAACCTAAGAAATTATCAAATGCAATTTCTTTCCTTTACAGATTAAAATGCTGAGGTTTACAAAACTAAACTCATTTATAGAAGAAAAGCTAACAGATCCGTGACTCTAACCAAGGTCTCCTGGGTCCCGGGCTAGTTTTCTGTCTTCTCTTCAGTAGCAAAACTTTCAGCTGTCTCAGTCATGTGCCTCTCAAAACCTCTCCCTTGACTAACAGGATTACACTTTTATTAGCTGTTCCTTCTGTGTATGATAATGCCACTCTTAACAAAATTTTTGGTTCCAAATGACAAAGATCGGCACAAAATGGGCTGAAACAACGACAAAAAGTATTAATTCATACAATGTAAATGTCCAACAGAGAATTAGATTTAGGGATCCACAGGTTGCAGGATCTCCAGGTGTATTCCCTGAGTCTTAGGCCCTGCCTGTCTCCTCTCTCTCTTCTCAAGGTTGTCCTCAAGATGACTAATGGAAGCAACATAGTAGAACTTGTTGCTCTTGTTCTCTCTCCAAACTGTCTAGGGGACCCAATTTCTTATGTTGGCTTTTGCAAGAGCCAGGGGGAAATTTCTCCTAAAGACCCCAATCAAAAATCTACTATGGCATCATTAGTGGAAATGGTCATTCATGCCCTCCTAAAACAATCACTCTGGCTAGAGAGAAGAGATAATATGCTGGTTGGCTTTACTTAGGATTCTCTTTGGAGCTGGAGTTGTGGTGAATCTCACTGAAACCATATTGCTGAGAATTTGGAACAGGAGTTTCCCAAAAGACAATTTGGATGCCCTTGTTAAAGAAATTAGCTATGAATGGTAAGAAGAGAACTGACAAATGGGTACACTATCTGAGACTTCACAAACATTTACTAGAACTGAGATGGAAAAAAGAACAACTAGGCACTAAGCAAAGGTATTACTGTTCCTTTTTATGTTTAAATTTAGTGTTGGTGTTTCATGTGACCCACTCTACTTCTTAGATAACTTGAAAAAAGCATTTTGGTGTCATTATTCTAGATAGTTGAGTTTTATGAGTTAATGATAATTGACAGTAGAGTTCCCCAAACAATTTGAAGAGATCAAGTAGCAGCTTACCCTTAAGTAAAAGGTGACAGAATGGTGAACAAGACTGATGGGAATTGGGTATAAGCTTTAGCTACTTTCTTGCTGCTGTAGAATTTTAGGCCATTGAGTTAATTTGGGCAATAGTTTTTTGTATAGAGGTTTCTGGGCCCCTATGGGCTACTGGGCTCCCTGCTACTTTCTTTCATTTAGTTCTATTTAACCTCTATTTGGGGTTTATATGACCTCACTATCTAAAAGCTAAAAAGTTCAGAATGCCAGAATGGACACTGAGAACAAGCAGTTCAGAGAGGAAATCAATTACACTCTTTTTGGTCTTGGTAAAGACTGGGAGATGGTCTTTCAGTTGTTTATCCATAGTGGGAAATTAGATGTGACCATACGACTTGCTTTGGCCAATGAGATATGAATAAAAGTGATGTGTACTATTTCCAAGGGAAGATTTAAGAGTCAGAGTATGATCCAACACATTCTCTTTTACTGCCTTGGTATTTTTGGGAGGCATTCAAATAGCCCAGTGACCTCTGTGAGATGAGTTCCCTGGTGAACTGGGATGGACTTTGGCATGAACAAAAGATAAGCTTGTTATTGTAAACCAGGAGTCAGAAAGCCATGAAAAGGTTTTACTGAACCCTGTTTTAAAACACCCAGATTTGGGGCCATGTTTTGCTAGAGCATAACTCATTCTGACTGATACAAAATTAAAACAGTATTTTTTCTGAAAGTGTTAAGACAGATATAAAATAACAACAACAACAACAACAAAAACCTCTAATTTCTTTTGTTACTTCTAGTAGGAGGCAACCCATGAGTGCTTAATAGTTTTAAACATTGTTAGTTATGTGATTAGTATTGCCTTAAGTAGATGCCATGGGGTGTCTGAAAAATTGATTTTCAGAGTGTATGTGTAAAATAGCATCTTACCCTTCTTTCATGAGCAATCTAGCATTCTTAAAATAAACTTTAAAAAATATATTTGTTTTTCTCTCTTTTTTCATTTTTAATGCATACATGATTCCAAAGATTGTGACTACAGTCACATGTTTCTTTCCTTCACTACTTTTCTAACTTTTCCAATAGCCTTTAAATTGTGATAAATATAAAGAAAACACTAAAAGTGCCAATTGCATTGCCTTTTCCAAAAAAGATGTGACTTTTAAATTAAAACCATTAAAACCCTGGCATCTCTTACTCACACTTTTGGGTGACAAAATAAGATTGATAAAGCAAAAAGAGACAGACATTTAAGATTTTGGCTTAGTGCTTCAAGCCATATACTTGAGGCTATTCACTTATTTTCTCATTCACTTCTTTAGGGATTAAAAAATCATTTTTATGATTTTTAAAGTTTGAGCTGACTTAGACTTATTGATCTATTATTAGTCTAAGATTCTTATGGGAGCCAAGATATAGACACATGATTTGATCTAATTCATTTAAGTAGATAATGAGGGAACCAAATGCTAAGCCCATAAATTCTTTCTTCTAAATTATGATTTATCAATCTAGCGTTTCAAATGCCACAACCACAGAAAAGAATGTAAGTGCCACATAATCTGACTACCCACCTTGCCATTTCCTTTCCCTTATCCTCATCTATTATTGTACTCCTTGCTTATTTTGATCCAGCCACACTGGCTGTCTTTTGTTCTTGGTCCCACCATGGGTTTTTATACTTGCTCTGTCCTCTGCCTGGAACACTCTTTCCCCAGATATTTGTACAGCTCACTCCCTTACCTCCTTCCAAATGGCCTGAGTTGATCTTTTGCATTTAAAATAAAGAGATGCCTCCTCCATTCACTCCAAATATCCCTTACCTTGATGACAGCTACACTGTTCTTCCAGTTGTTACTCAAGGCTGAGTTTTCTGGCTGTTTCCCCGAAGGTAGCTGAGGTTTCCCTCCTAGGTAAGGAAAGCTCTGGTCACTGTAGTAACAGGTAGACAGGATCCAAAGTGGTTTCACAGGAAGTAACTTGATTTGGCACTCTGATAATGGGTTTCCTTGTCAGTTCTATTGATATCTAAGTTTGTACAAATACTTTTTCCTATTTCCCAGTTTCCTCATTTGCAAAATTAGCGTATTAAAACAGATAACATATAAGCTTCCTTTCAGGTCCAAAATTCTAGAATTTTCTATAAATTTATCTGTTGGAAAATTATAGGGAAAGGGCAATAAGCTCATCTCTATTTATTATTTATTACTTTAGACCCAACTATTTTGGGTCATATTTGAAATTGGATGGATACTACTATTTTTTTTTTCTCCTCTGACACATGCTACTGACTCTTTTCAAATTAAGAAAGGGAATCTGGGTTTTTTTTGTTTTTTTTTGTTGTTGTTTTTTTCTGAGCAAAAAGTAGATGGCTTTTAAGATATTTTAGGAAAGTCTTCTTAAGTTGATTAAGGTAACCTTTAAAGTTCAATGTCTATCAACAATTTCTATTGCCTTGCTCGGAGTGAAAATGTACACAGAATGCACATCTTTAAGGAAGCCTTCAATTTTTGTTCAACCTCTATTTATAGAACTCTTCAATTTACAGCTTTCAATGCTTACTCAGAGATGGCAACTGCAAGTAAACTACAGATTAGGAAATTGGAGGAGATTGTGGAGGTGTATGTTTCATTTTAGGAGATAGAGTCTCCCCCTCTCCCACCTCTCAGTCCCCAAATACAAAATGTTCTGTGTAGAGGAGCAAGAGCAGAGGTGGAGAAGTTCTGTTCACAGTTTATGCTAAGGATTAAACTTTTTGTTTTGTTTCAGTTATTCTGTGAGTTCCCATTGTCAGAGATCTAGGCAGTGGAAACTCCTACAACATTTCACTGGACTAAATCCTGCTAGAAACTGTAAATTGGGTTGAGAGTGAAGCACATAAAGCTTCCAGTCACCAGTGACCTGTGAAAGTGTGATATGGCTCCCAGTCACCTGTGACCTCCAAGTACCTATGCAGGGAGGAGACACAGGCACTTCGCTAGGTAGAGCTTTGCTTTATTCAAAGGGAGTAAATAGAAACCTCTCCATGTGTTTGAGGAAAACTACCACAGAACAAATAAAAGGTGAGAGCATTCAGAAGCCTCAGAGAAGGACTTATCCTTGTAAACTACTGAAAGATCTAGAAGTTATTTTTAAGACAAGTATTTGGCATCTTCAGAAGACAAAAAAGCATTGTTTCTTTGAAAGAGAAGCAGGCATTCATTAGGAGAAAGAAAACGAGATGAAAAAGCGGCAGAATTAGAAAAAAGTGTCACGATGAAACAGGACCTCAGAGAAAATAAAAACCCAATAACAGAATTAAAATCCGTATTTTCAGCAATAAAGAAAAGAGCTAATGCTGCAGAAAAATTATTTATAAATGTAGAGGGCAATCTGAGAGGAGCATCAATAATTTAAAAGAAAAGAGATAAAGAGAAAAGAGCCAAAAAGAGAGAAAGAAAGATGATTTGGATGACTTAAACTATAAATAAGAGGTACACTTGAAAAAGAGAACAGTACAAATAATTCAATGACTTTAAATGAAAGAGAAATTTAATGATTTACGAAGACTTGTGTCTGTATATCCAGATTGAGGACGCTCAATACATTCTAGGCAGAGTCAATGAAAAGAAACTCAGGCATAGATATTTCATTGAAAACACATTTAGATTCTCAAGATGAAGAAGAGATATTGCAGAAGAATTGAAGCAGAAAACTTTATTTCTTCCAAAAATAAAAATAGATGTCTTTGGTTTTCAATTGTGCAATATGGAAAGCAAGATGTCTACGTAATACATACAGAATTTTGATGGGAAAAGACAATTTTTTTTTTTTTTTTTTGAGATGGAGTCTCACTCTGTTTCCAGACTAGAGTGCAGTGGCACAGTCTTGGCTCACTGCAACCTCCGCCTCCTGGCTTCAAGCGATTCTCTTGCCTTAGCCCCCTGAGCAGCTGGGACTACAGGCGTGCGCCACCACGCCTGGCTAATTTTTGTATTTTTAGTAAAAGACGGTGTTTTGCCATGTTGGCCAGGATGTTCTCCATCTCTTGACCTTGTGATCTGCCCGCCTCGGCCTCCCAAAGTGCAGAAATTACAGGAGTGAGCCACTGTTGCCTGACTCTATTTTGTAGAATTTTAATTTCTGGAAGCATATATGTCAATATCTTGCAAATCATGGCCCATAGGTTAATGGATGTAGTGTGATATGTGTGTATGAAGTTGGAGGTGAAGTGATCAAGAGAAAACAGATTTAATAATTAATACTCTTGATAAAATAACATTATATAGTGTACTGTAGAATTGAGGGCTTTCATTGAGAATGCTGTATTAAAAGAATGTTTAGATCAAAGAGCAATATATTGGTCTTTGAGGAACTCATTATTTAGAAGGATTGTCTATAAGAAATAACAAGATCTAAGGAGTAAACATAAAAGTTGGAGGCAAAAGTGGGAAAAAGAAGATATTGGGGTTACATTCTGGTAAGCTAGCACATCATTTAGATTGTCCAAAGGACATTCCAGTTACCAAATACATAAACAGGACTTGGTGAGAAAGTGAGGAATATGTGATAGAGTTTTGAGAAGTTCTTTTTAGAATATTTTAAAAATTAGATTTATAGAGACCAAGTCTTGCTTTATTGCCCAGGCTGGTCTCAATCTCCTGGCCTCAACCAGTCTTCCCATCTTGGCCTCCCAAAGTGCTGGGATTACAGGTGTGAGCCCTCTCCCCTCATTGAAAACATGTCTGTTGAATAAAAAGTAAATAGAATTGAATTGATGCAGAAAAACAAAATAAGTGTAAGTATGACCTGCAACATACAACATAGAGAAGAATTACATGCAATATAGAGAAGAATGCCATAGGAGAGGTAAGAGCAAATCTTAACTGACAAAATCCTAGAAAATTGAAGCATGAAGCCAATATTCACAAGCAAGTGGCCATGGGAAAATTATTGGTGTAACTGATTAAGGAAGTGGGTCAATTAAAGCCATTTATCTCTTAAGATATGCTTAGTGTATGACAATGGATGTGTGTTCCTCTATGTTAAAAGTCCTAAGATCATTCCGAACTCTGCTGTATGCAAAACAGACCTGTACAAAGCAGTGTAATCTCTTCCTAAATGATCTAAACCAATACTCAACAACAGAAATACGATGCAAGCCATATATGCAATTTTAATTTCTCTAGCTACACTAAAAAAGAAAAATAAAAAAAGCAAAATTAATGTTCACAATATATTTTCTGTAACCAAATATATCCAACATATCATTTTGGCATAGAATTGATATAAAATTGTTCATAATATAGTTTTTAATATGTTTTATTTGTACAAAGTCTATCAAATCCAGTGTATTTTACATGAACAATATCTCAATTTGGATACCGAATTCTCATTGGAATGAGTTGATTTTCATTTATATTTCATAAAATTCATAGTTGAAAAAGTAGATGCACATATGACAGTTTCAGATGTTTAAATGTTTTCTAAACAAACATTTATTATGTTCTGCTGCAGTGAATTGCAATTGCCATTCATGGTAAAATTTGTGCCTTACTTTTTTCTATTCTCTTTTTTCCTTTACTGTTTGGTTGTAATAGTACCTTTTGCACTAATTCTGCACTAATATATTCAAGTATTTTAATGTAAAACATGAGTCTTTACTCATTTTCCAAACTCAAAGCATAGATTGTTATAACTTAAGTAATAAGTATTTCAATTTAGTTGCCAGTTCATTTTACATAGATATCACAGTAAGTCATGCTGCTGCCTAAAATCTTTCAGTAAGTACAATGTTACATCAATGTGTAGAAAAAAAATCATTCACATCAATTTGTTGCCAGAGACTAGATTGGTGGTGTGTTTATACTTGACTTGTTATATGTATGTTCATGCATGTGCTTGACATGAACACAGCAATACAACATCTTGCACTATACAATGGCTTAAGTGTAATGTCCTGAAAAGCAGTAAAATTTTGTAATTTCTCATTTTGTGCTTATTTGGATCTTCACTTTTTTTCTCTGTTAATCTAGCTAGTGCTCTATCTATCTTGCTTATTCTTTGGGAAAAAAAACAATTAATGGTTTTATTGATCTTTTGTACAGATTTTTGCATCTCAATTTTGTTTAGTTATCTGGTTTCCTTTCTTTCTTCTACTGCTAGCTGTGGTTTAGTTTGTTCTTTTTCATTCTGATTCCTCTAGGTTCAATGTTAGATTATTAAGTTGCAATTTTTCTGACTTCTTGATGAAGACAGTCACACTATAAACTTTCCTCTTACTGCTTTAGCAGCATCCCAAAGATTTTGGTAAGTTGTAGCTCTATTTTATTAATTTCAAAGAATTTTTAGATTTCTGCCTTTTTTTCATTTTTTACCCAGGAGTTTTTAGGAGCATGTTGTTTAATTTCCATGTTTTGTGTAGTTTTCAGAGATCTTCTTGGTATTAATTTCCATTTTTGTTGCACTGTGGTCTGAGAGTGTGCTTGGTATGATTTAAATTTTTTTGAATTTATTGAGACTTGCTTTATACAGAACATGTGGCCAATTTTAGAAAAAGTTTCATGTGCAGATGAGAAGACTATATACTCTGGTTTTTGAGTGTAGTATTCTGTAGATGTCTATTAGGTCCAATTTGTCAACTGACAAGTTTAAGTTCACAATTTCTTTGTTAGTTTTCTGTCTCAATGATTAAAGTCCCTCATTATTATTGCATGCTGCTTACATATTTTCACAGGTCAAGAAGAACTTGTTTTAGGAATCTGGGTGCTACACTGTTAGGTGTGTATATATTTAGGATGGTTAAGTCTTCTTGAATTGTACACTTTATCATTATATAATACCTTTCTTTGTTCTTACTGATTGTTGTTGGCTTAAAGTCTGTTTTATCTAATGTAACAATAGCAACTCCTATTTTTTTTTGTTTTTGGTTTGCTTAATAGATCTTTGTCTATCCTTTTACTTTGAATCTGGGTGTTGTGAAAGATAACAGTATAATCAATCTCACAGAAATGCAAAATGTCCTCAGAGACTAATATGAACACCTCTTTGTGCACTAATAGAAAATCTAGAAGAATTGGATGAATTGCTGGAAACATACAACCTCTCAAAAATTAACTAAAAGAAAGTAAACACCTGAACAAACCAATAACAAGTTCCAAAATTAGATCAGTAATAAAAATCCATGAAGCAAATAAAGCCCTGGACCACAGGGATTTCCAGCTGAATTTAGTCAGATATAACAAAGAGGAAATGGTGCAATTCCTACTAAAAGTATTCAAACAACAACAACAAAAAGCAAAGAAAACAGGCTCCTCCCTAATTCATTATATGAAGTCAGCATCATCTTGATACCAAAATCTGATATAGACACAATGAAAATGAAAACTAAAGGCCAACATCTCTGATGAACATAGACACAAAAATCCTCAACAAAATACTAGTAAACTGAATATAGCAGCACATCAAGAAATTAATTCACCATGATCAAGTAAGCTTTATTCCTGGGATGCAAGATTGGTTCAACATACACAAATAATATATGTGATTATCTACACAAAGAGAATAAAAATGAAAACCATATAAATATGTCAATTGATGCAGAAGAAGCCTTTGATCAAATCCAACATCTTTTCATTGTAAAATCCCTCAACACAGTAGGCATTGAAAGAACATACCAACAAATACTAAGAGCCATCTTATGGCAAATCCATAGCTAACATCATACGGAACAGGCAAAAGCTGGAAGCATGTCCCTTGAGAACTGGAACAAGACAAGGATGTGATGCCCATTCTCATACAACACAGTACTAGAAGTCCTAACCAGAGCAATCAGTTCAAGAGAAAGAAATAAAAGGCATCCAAATTGAAAAAGAAGAAGTTGAACTATCTTTACTGATGGTATCATTCTATACCTAGAAAACCCTAAAGAGTCTGCAAAAACCTTCTAGAACTGATAAATGACTTCAGTAAAGTTTCAGAATATACAATCTATGTACAAAAATCACTAGTATTTCTAAATACCAAGAACATTCTAGATGTCAGACAAATCAAGAACACAATCCCATTTATAATAGTCACAAAAAAATGAAGTACCCAGAAATGCACCTAACCAAGAAGGTGAAAAAACACTACAAGAACTACAAAATGCTTCTAAAAGAAATCATAGACAACACAAATAAATGGAACAAATATTATATCTCATGGACTGAAAGAATCAATATCATTAAAATAGTCATACTGTCCAAAGCAATTTACAGATTCAATGCCATTCCTATCGAAATACCAATGTTATTTTTTTCAAGGAAATAGAAAAAAACTGTTTTAAAATTCATGTGGAACTGAAAAAGTACCCAAATAGCCAAAGAAATCCTATGCAAAAAGAACAAAGTCAGAGGCATCACAATTATTTGACTTCAAACTATACTATAAGTAACCAAAACAGCATGGTGCTGGTTCAAAAACAGATACATAAACCAATGGAACAGAATAGAGAACCCAGGAAAAACCTGGAACACCGAAAACCATCTAATCTTTGACAAAGTTGACAAAAAATGAGCAAAGAACTCCCTATTTGATAAATGTGTCAGTATAACTGGCTAGCCATATGCAAAAGAATGAAACTGGATCCCTACCTTTTACCATATACAAAAATTAACTCAAGATGAACTAAAGGTTTTAAATGTAAGACCTAAAACTATAAAAATCCTAGAAGAAAACCTAGTAAATACTCCTCTTGACATCTTCTTTGCCAGAACATTTATGGCTAAGTCCTCAAAAGCAATTGCAACAATAAAAAACTATTGATAAGTGGAACCTAATTAAATAAAAAAGCTACCATTTAGCAAACAAACTGTAAACAATAAGCAGACAACCTACAGAATGGGAGGAAGTATTTACAAATTATGCATTCAACAAAGGTCTAATATCCAAAATCTGTAAGGAACTTAAACAAATCTATAAGCAAAAAACCCCAAATAACTCCATTTAAAAAGTGGGCAAAAGACACAAAAAGACACTTCTCAAAATAAGACATACAAATAGCCAAAAAACGTAATAAAAAGCTCATCATCACAAATTGTCGGAGAAATGCAAACCAAAACCACAATGCAATACCATCTCACACCAGTCAGAATGGTGTTTATTAAAATGTCAAAAAATAACAGATGCTTACAATGCTGCAGTGAAAAGGGGATGCTTATACATTTTTTGTGGGAATGCAAGCTAGTTCAACTACTGTGCAAAGCACTTTGAAGATTTCTCAAATAACTTAAAACAGAACTACCATTCAACCTGGCAATATCATTACTGGGTATATATCAAAAGAAAACAGATCTTTCTACCAAAAATATAAATGCACTTAATTGCATATTCATCACAGCACTATTCATAATAGCAGACTTAGAATCAATCTATATGCCCATCAATGGTGGGTTGGATAATGAAAATATGGTGTATATATATATATATACACACACTATGGAATACTATACAACCATAAAAAATAAAATCATGTCCTTTGCTGGAACATGGATGCAGCTGGTGGCCATTTTCCTGAGTGAATTAACACAGGAACAGAAAACTAAATACCACATGTCCTCAGTTATGGCTAGGAGCTAAACATTGAGTACACTTAGCCCCAAAGATGAAAACAATAGACACTGGGGACTACTAGAGTAAGGAGGGAGGGTGTGTGGACTGAAAAATTACCTATTGGGTATTGTGCTTACTACCTGGGTGATGGGATCATCCATATCCCAAATGTCAGCATCATGCAATGTACCCTTGTTACAAACCTGCAGGTGTATACCCCAAATCCAAAATAAAACTTGAAAAAATAAAAACCGGCAAATTTTTATTTAATGAAAAATATTTTACATTGATTCAGTTCTTAAATTCAACTTCAAATTTATTGACATAGAAAGTCCTAAACATTCTGGCATCTTTTTACCAATCTGACCTTATCTCCTGTTACCATCCCCACGTCACTTTTCTCCAGGCACATTGGCCTCATCACTATTCCTTGAACATGCTGGGCCTGCTTCCACCTCAGAGATTTTGCACCTGTTTCCTCTTACTGGAAAGTTCTTAACTAGATAGCTGTAGTGGGCCTCCTTAGAGAATGCTGTTTAAATTTGCTTCCCTTGTTCTCCACATACTTCCCTTGACTTACTTCACATCATAGCACCTGTCACTGCCTAATGTACTACATGATTTGGTTATATCTATTGCCTTTCTCAGTGCTGTTTTCTCTTTCACTGGAATATGGATTGTATGTAGATAGGAATGTTGTCACTTTTTTTCATGGTCTACCCACTAAAGCAAGAACAATGCCTAACACATAGTTGAAGCTCAGTAAACATTTGCTGAATAGATGAATTTATAAAAGATAATTACTGAAGAATAAATAGAAGATCTATCTGTTTTTAAACCAGGAGATGGGAAAAATTGGGGGAAATAGCATCATTGATTCAATGAGAAGAAAAAATAAATGAACAGTAATAAATATGTATAAAATGAGGTGGAATGTAAATACAATCAAATAATTCATCATAGTAAGAGTGAATGAATTAATGGTTTTATTTTAAAAGTACAAATCTAAGTATATGATTTTGTTTTTACTTAATTGATTTTTAATTAATTGACACATAATAACTGTCCACATTTTTAAGGTATATTGTAATGTTTCAATGCATGTATACATTGTATAATGATTAAATCAGGGCAATTATCATATTAATTATTTTAAACATTTATCTTTTTTTGTGGTGATAGCATTCAAAATCTTTTAGCTGCATTGAAATATACACTACATTGTTATTTGCTATTGTTGCCTTACTTATTCTTTCTGTCTCACTGTGAATCAGAAGTTATTGTTGCTCTTTAATCGTTGTTTTCATAGCTGTTGACCAACCTTTCCCAGTCACATGCTCTCCACCACCTTCTCTAGCCTCTGGTAACCACTATTCTACCATCTACTTCTATGAGATCAGCTTTTTAAGATTCCACATATGAGTGAGATCATACGGTGTTTGTCTTTCTATACTTTGCCTATTTCACTCAATATAATATCCTCCAGTTTCATTTGTTCAAGGCAGTTTGTCTTTCTGTGCTTTGCCTATTTCACTCAATATAATATCCTCCAGTTTCATTTGTTGTCGCAATGAAAGAATTTAATTCTGTATGATTACTGAATAGCATTCCACTGTATATCGATACCTATATTTTCTTTATTCATTCATCTGCAGATGAGCATTTAGGTTGATGCCATATCTTGGCTATCATGAATAGTGCTGTAATAAACATGGTAGTGCAGATATATCTTTGACATGCTGATTTCATTCCCTTTGGATATCCAGTAACAGATTTGCTGAATCATATGGTATCTCTATTTTAATTTTTAAAAATAAACTCTATACTGTTTTTGATAATGGCTATACTAATTTACATTCCTATCAATAGTGTAAAAGAGTTCTCCTTTCTTCACATCCTTGCCAACATTCGTGGGGTTTATTTTGTATTTTTGATAATAGCCATTTTACTTGGGGTGAGGTGATACTTTGTTGAAGATTGCTGAATATTTTTTCATATATATATGGTCATTTGTTTGTATTCTTTTAAGAAATGACTGTTTAGGTTTTTTGCCCATTTTAAAATTAGACTATTTGTTTCTTTCCTATTAATGGTGTTCTTTATGTGTTCTGGATATTCACTCCTGTAAAGATGAATAGTTTGAAATAATTTATCTCATTCTGTCAGTTGTCTATTTATTGATAATTTCCTTGCTACGTAGAAGCTTTTTAGTTCGAGGCAATCCCATTTGTCTATTTTTGCTTTTGTTGTCTGTGCTTCTGAAGTCTTATTTTTTAAAAATATCCCAATTCAGTTTTATGAAATGTTTCCTCAATGATTTCTTCTAGTAATTTAATAGTTTCCAGTCTTAGATTTAAGACTTTAGTTCATTTTGATTTGATTTTTGCATATGGTGATAGAATGTATCTAGTTTCATTCTTCTGCAGGTGGATATCCAGTTTTCCTAGCACTATTTACTGAGGAGAATATCCTTTTCCCAATGTGCATGCTTGGCATATTTGTTGAAAATCAGTAGGCTGTTTAGTTCTCTATTCTTTTTCATTGGTGTATTTGTCTGTTTTTATGCCAGTGCCATAGTATATTTTGAAGTCAAGTAGTTTGATACCTCCAGCTTTGTTCTTTTTGCTAAAGATTGCTTTGGCTATCTGGGTCTTTTGTGTCTCCAAATACATTTTAAGAGTTTTCTTTTCTATTTATGTGAAGGATGTCTGTGGTATTTTGAGGGATTGCACTGAATCTGTAGATCACTTTGGATAATATAGACAGTTCAGTAATATTCATTTTTCTAATCCATAAACACAGTATATCTTTCCATTTATTTGTGTTGTTTTTAGTTTCTTTCATCATTGTTTTATAGTTTTCATTCTAAAGATCTTTCACCTCTTTGGGTATTTTATTTTATTTTTTTTTGTTGCTATTGTTATTTTCTTGATTTTTTTTTTTTGAATAGTTCACAATTGGTGAATAGAAATGATACTAACTTTGGTATGTTGATACTGTATTCTGCAGCTTTACTGAATTCATTTATAACTTCTAATAGTTTTTTTCCACTGGAGTCTTTAGCGTTTTCTATACATATGATCATTGTCAGATAGGCACAATTTTGCTTCCTCCTTTCCAATTTGAATGCCCTTAATTTTTTTATTTTGCCTAGTTGCTTAACTTTCAATACTATGTTGAACAAAAGTGGTGAAGATAGGTATTCTTGTCTTGTTACAGAACTTAGAGAGAAAGCAATAAACTTTTCCCCATTCAGTATATGTCAGCTGTGAATCTGTAACATATGGCCTTCATTGTGTTGAGGTACATTTCTTCTCTGCCCAATTTGTTGAAATCATATTTTCTTTAAGAAATTTATAAAATATAGAAGAATTAGTAGAAACTTTAGGTCATAATTATAGTGGAAGCGTTTAAGAAATTTAGTTAAGAAATTTATATATAAAGTATACTCAACTATGAATATAAATAATTTGAATAATAAAGTAGTAAGCTTAGTATTATAGATACATATAACCCTTTCTATCTTCTACAAATAGTATGATAGACCCCAAATAAATTCTAGATTTTATTGGAGGAAAATTTGAAGAAAAACACCTCACACAATATGTAATTCATATATCGTTTGACCTGGATACTTTACATTTCCAGTTCTTTCCTATGAAAACACTTACACATGAAAAGAAAGATACACCAGATGCAGTGGCTCATGCCTGTAATACCAGCACTTTGGGAGGCTGAGGTGGGTGGATCACTTGGGATCAGACATTCAAGACAAGCCTGGCCAACATGGCAAAACCCCATCTCTACCAAAGATACAAAAATTAGCTGAGCATGGTGGTGTGCACCTGTAGTCCCAGCTACTCAGGAGGCCAAAGCACAAGAATCACATGCACCCTGGAGACGGAGGTTGCAGTGAGCTGAGACTGCAACTCTACACTGCAGCCTGGGTGACAGAGCAAGACTCTGTCTTCAAAAAAAGAAAAGAAAAGATATATGTACAGGCATGTTAATTGTTACATCATTTTTAGTAGGAAGAACCTAAAAGTAACCTTTAGTTTATTAATGAGAATGATTAAACAGTTAATTCATATTATATAATACTATATAGTGACCAAAAAGTAAATCAATATTTTTAAAACATATTGCTAACCAAAAATGTTACAAAATAGTCCTGTAGATTTATCTTGTTTACTTAAGCAAGGCACAGAAGCATGTAAGTGATTAGTTAGAGAATTGACAGAATATTTTTTGAGAGCAATCCAAAAATGTCAGATAAAGAGAGATCTTTCACATTTTGGTTCATTTACTTTTGGCAGAATTGAAGAGTATAAGGTGATTTTAATTTCTTCATTAGATTTCTATTTTCAGTATTTTCTACAATATACATCTATAACAGTGAAAATAAATTGAACACATTTAAAAATTTTAAAAATTCTTAGCAATAGAAAATAAATCTAAATCTATTTATTATAATTCCAAGAAGAGCAAATCATGGAAAAACTATATTTGTTGAGTGTCTCCTATAAAAAGGGTAATTGACAATCAAATGATAAGCAGCCATCTTAACAGATCAATAACGTTTTACATAATAAGTCAAATCCATTCAAGAAATTGTTAATGTAGTCTTTGAAAACCTGGTGGAATTGTCTTAAATGATTGTATAATATTTACTGGAAACTAATCATCCAGAAAATCTTGCCAATTTAAATCAATGGATAATTCTGATATACTTCCATCACTTGAAGAACATTTCAGAATGGTAAACAAGTTTTACTGGAAAGTAGAGAATGTGAGCAAAAAAACCTAGAAGAGTTATCATGAGCTTAATCTAGGATAGTTAATTCATATTATAGAATACTACATAGTAACATGTTATAATGAACAATCACGTATCTTTGGACTCATTCTTTTCAAATATAGAAACAAAGGCACATTATTTGCTTCATTTCATACTACTTCTTTAAAAACACATCCCTTTCTCTACAGTGCATTAACTTTTTCTGTCAAAGTCTGTTAAGGGTTGCTCTAAGTACTTAGCTCCCCACCTCACTGTGAACAAAAGTCTTTTAGTACTCAATCGGCGTGGCTGTAAAAGTACATTATTACTAGACAAATAAGAGTATATAGGCTTCTTAAAATAACTGGGCAGATACAGTGCTCTTCAATACAAAGTAGACCAAATGAAGGCAGAGGAGAAAGAATTAAACCCTCATGTGCCAGTGCACCCTCACACACACATGCACACACACACATACACACACAACTCACATATGTATAACATATACACACAAGAACTACAGGAAAATGCTAAGTAAAGGGTGGTAAAGCAATGAGAAATCTAAACATTTGGAATGAAAATGTAGTGTGGACCAAAGACAAGTGACTGTGTGAGTTCAGCTCTGCCAATTTTTGAGGGAGAATGAATCTCTTATGAAAATTCTCTTACCAACAGCCTGTAGAGGACTTGCTTAGGTATATGGACAGCTCATGTTTATCATACAAAGGGGTGTTAACCTCACGATGTATATTATGCATATCTACTATGGTAGTAAGGCAGCTTCTGTTTATAAATAATGTAAGTTAACTTAACATATCAAATCTTAAATTAGATAAAGTTTTACTTGAATAGTAACACCAGAGTACTGGGGCTTTTTGGTGTCACCCTAATAAATGACCTCAAAGTAGCAAACACACAGAACTATCATCCCAGCATGAAGTATGTCATGTAAGAATTCCACAGATTTTGTGGAGTTGTTTAGTGTCTCTTTATATAAATTCAATGTTTTCATTTTTGAAAAAGAAAAAAAATTCGGGAACCTTATTTCTCTTTCCTCTATACTGTTTTTCAATTAACATTAGATTTAAATATTTAAAATTAATTAGTTAAAAGTTTGATGCTTCTTTAAAAACTATTAATAAAAACATTTTAAGAAATTGAAAAATATATACCTTCATGGTTCAAAATATATACACTATTCAATTTCTTAACATAATGCCTCTTTATTATACAACTAAGGAAAACAAATACCATGTTTCTATCTTTATATCAACTTCATATTGAGGGTTTTTGATATTATTTATATTCTCTTACTTAATTTTTCTCTTCTATATTTCTTCTCAACTCTTTCCAATCTAACTTTTGTGGCATCCCTGTTTCAAAATAGCTTTTGCTGATCCTGATGACTTTCGTGTCACTGAATCCAAAGGAATTTAAATGAACTCTGATTTAACTTGGGCTCTCAGTAGCATTTGAGGCTGTTGATCACTCTTTGCTCTTGGAGTCACCAACTTCTTTGGTTAGGTTCACCTTTTCCTCTGAATTCTAGACCTGAGCATCTCACTGATTTTTGATATTCCTACTGAGTTTTCTCTAGCCTAATTTAAAGTCTGTTTTTCCAAAACTGTTCTTTTTTTATTTAAAATTTAAAAAATGAAATTATTGTACATAAAGAGTCACCAACAAAACTTCCTTCTTCATCCTAGATCCAATCAATCACCAAGCACTACCAATTTCTTTCCTAAATACCTTTGAAGCGTTTTAAATGCTTGTTTTCTTCCTATCATAAACCCTCAGGTGGACTTTGTTTTCCAATGGGTCTTTCCACATTCTCTCTTGTTTGACATGCCTTGCTGTATTAGTCTGTCTTCATGGTCCTATAAAGATACTACCTGAGACTGGGTAATTCATAAATAAAAGAGGATTAATTGACTCACAGTTCAGTGTGGCTTCAGAGGCCTCAGGAAACTTACAATCATGGCAAAAGGCAAAGGGGAAGCAAGGAATGTCTTACATAGCGGCAGAAGAGAGAGACAGAAAGATCAAGGATGTGCCACACTTAAAACTATCAGCTTTCATGAGAACTCACTCATTATCATGAGAGCAGCATAGGGGAAGCCACCCCCATGATCCAGTCACGTTCTACCACATCCCTCCCTCGACACCCAGGGATTACAATTAGAAATGAGATTTGGGTGGGAGCACAGAGCCAAACCATATCACTTGCCTTCCTCATTTTAGCCAAAGTATCTTTCCACATTGATATGGTCCCTATCCTGGAACATATGGCATGAGATGGAGGGTGAGATTCAAAACCAAGGAGCTCATCGCCAGGACTCAAGTTCTGCATCCCTCTTTCCTTGTGTACTGAAGAGCTGATACAAAAACTAATCATACTGTTTAGGTCTGCCTTCTTTCTCCTACCTCCAGACCTCTTGAAAAATAATTAGAAGGAAAGTAAAAGAGAAGAACAGTAATGTAGAGAGAATTCATTATTTCTGTTTTCTTTCTCAAACCAAATCTGAGAGAAGTGAAATGGGATTAAACAGTAAATTTTAATGTTTCTGTTGAAAATCAAATTTATTAAAAGAGAATGAATTAATATTTTATTTAATTTGCACATTACATTTGTATGACTAAAGCATGGTTTTGCTATACTTTCAACTAAAATTTACTGATGAAAAGTTTTCAGAACACTATTCTTGCTTCTGTAGTGCTGGAAAAGAGACTCCTGCACAGCATTTCAAAACACAAAAAGCCACCAAAGTTGAAAGGCATATGTGAAACTAATATTTTTCAGTTTGGTACAATATTGGAAAGGTTGCCTGGAATAAACTTTTGATAGATTTTCATAGCTAAAGAACCCAGAAAATTCTCAGTCTTGCCCAATCACACTTTCAAAGCATGAAGTATCCAAGCGTGCTAGACACCCAGGAAAAATAGCAAAGGGCAATTCCAGTAGTTTTTTCTCAGGCACCTAACAACATGCCAGGTGTATATGAGATGTTTGCAAAGAGAAAAGTCATTCTAATGCTAAAAGAGACTGAGCTCCAAATTTCAATGTAGTCTTAATGCTGAGCTGAGCTGGATGGCATGTAGAAAAAAGAGACATTCTCAAAGTGGCAGATGAGTTTGATATTTAAACCAGAAACACATCATCTCCCTCTCACCCAACTCCTCCACTCTGAGTTTTTTAATACAGTATATTTGTGTTTTTTAATCACATTTAAAAAAAATTTAATAAAAATATAACCTTGGATAAAGCACAGCAAGGGAAAGATGTTCTCCAAAGTATAGCACAGAGTTTGTCATTCCAATGGCTCATAAGAAACCCCTTCCCTATTTCTCTAGTGGGAGGCGACTCTAGGCTAATCTTAATACCGGCACTGCATGGGAGAGAAGAGAGTGAGGGAGGAATCTCAAAAAGGAACCACCTTCATGGAAGCCTTTGTTAAGCTGGACTTTGCCAATTCATATTAACTTTCCTTGTTTGCTTTAGAGAGGTGGGAGGAATGAGAGGAAAGGGTTCTTGAGTTTACTGAGGGAAATGATACAAAAATATGTAAAATTTGGATAAATGCTCAACTATTCAAATGTAAAAATTAAAATATGGGCCCCAAACAAAACCAGAAACAAAATTCTAACTCAACCACTGCATAAAATCTAAAGCTAAGTAACTAAAGAAGTTGAAAATTTTTGGAAAAAAATATCAAGCAAATGAACCTAATAGGAAGAAGTACCAAATTCTTAAACAGTGAAATCAAGGCACAAAAAGCATCAAAAACCACAGACAGTCCTGAATTAAAACACTTAAATTTAAAAATATTCTAATGTACTTTCTACACTTAGGTCAAGAAGAAATAGAAAGAAAGTAGCAATAATAGGGGATTTTAAAGCATGTATTTCAATCTCTGAAACATTAGAAAGAAAAAAATTAACATGTGGAAGGTATCCATAATATAATTTAAAGGCTCATTGGTTCAATATATTTCAAAATTTGTACACTAAAGAAATGACACTTTCTTTTCCAGACCATATTGAACATTTGCATTCCTATTTCCTGTAGGAAAAATGAAGCATGAATTCCAAATAGTAAAAAGACTTTTTTTGAACTTGCAATTAATATAAAAATAAATGAAAAATCACAATATAACAAACTAAAATTGAGAGGGTATGGAGGAAGTGTAGAGGAGGTATGGGTGTTAATTTGCTCATAATTTCTTACAGAAAACCATTAGGTAATATGTAAAGATAGAAAACTGAGAAATAGGGTTAGATGTATTACTAAAAGTTATCAAAATAATCATCAGAACAACAAAACATGGGCTAAAAAACCTTCCAAGTTATCAGAAGAAACACCTGAACTACACATAAAATAAATAAAATAGAAACCAAATATCAAGATATAGAAAACAAAGGGAGCATTAAGAGACACATGGAAAGAAACATAGAGCTTTAAGTATAACATAGATGATGAACTAAGATTAAATATCTATCTATCGCTGTATAAATAAAGTCATGGGATGCTTAATGATGGGAACACATTCTGACAAATGTGTCAGGTTATTTCTTTGTTCTAGGGACATCATAGAGTGTACTTAGACAAACCTAAATGGTTTAGCCTACTACACACCTAGGCTATATGGTATAGCCTGTTATTCTTAGGCTACAAACCTGTACAACACATTATTGTACTAAACACTGTAGACAATTGTAACAAAATGGTAAAATCTTGTGTATATAAACATATCTAAGCATAGAAAGGGTAATATGTTGTGCTACAACATTACCATGGCCATGACATCACTAGGTAATAGGTAATTTTCACCTTCATTATAACCTTATGGGACCACCATCATATATGTGAACCATTGTGAACTGAAATGTTATGTAGTGCTTGACTATACACATATGATTTGACTCACTCCCAGAGTTCATCATTTAGCAGATCTGGGATGGGGCCCAAGCAATGAATTTCTAACAATTTTCCAATGAAGCTGGTTGTGCTGTGCCAAGAACACCTGAAATATTGAGATAGAGATACCACTAGCTAATATGATGAAGAAAAAAAGAAAAGTAAACACAATTCTATTAGGTAAATAACCACAGACACAGAAGAAGAAGATATTAATTCAGTGGTTGTCAATCTTAACTGCCTGTTTGAATTACAAAAGCTGATTCTCAGGTCCCTGTGTTGTTGGGTTGAATCAGAATATTTGAGGCTGAACTCTTGGTATGGGCACTCTCTGAAAGCTCCCAAAATTATTTTGATACACAGTATAATTGAAAAGCATCAAAATAGGGTATTAGTTGTATTCTATTACATCAATTTGGAAACTGGGATTTTAGTTGAAAAAATTTCCCATTTCTCAAGTCTAAATTTCAAATGAGAATTCCAGGCTATAGATAGAAGTATATTCCAGCATCTCTTACTTTTTTTACTTGTTCCTTCTGGAGCAAATTACATTTTTAAACGGAAAGTTTAGGAGGAAGAAATGAGTATACTACACTTACTTCTTCTTAGGCATTTTTTCTTTCTTCTGACTGCAGATAGGGTGCTTTCTGATCTGTTTGCATATAAAACAGTGAATGTTTTACCTGTGATAGGATGCCTGAGATCTTCAATTATGTCTGGGCCTGAAAGATAAATTTTCAAAATCACATATGTATTGAGATGTAATTCACATACCACAAAATTCAGCCTTTTAAAATATAAGATTCAATAGTTTTTAGTATATTCAGAGTTGTGCAACCATCTGTCTTTTTCAGCCATAGGTAGCCAGTAATCTACCTTCTGTCTTTATGGATTTAAAAATTTTGAACACTGAAAGATTAATTCGAAGTCTGGTGAATTATTAGAAAGTTCATTGTGTCCTCAAACCACAGGCATTATCCATCCAGTTTCTACCTAAGAAAAAATTTGATAACTTGACAATCTGTCAGTTTCCTGGTAGTATATGTCAATTGGTTACCAAATTAAGAAAAGATATTTAGGTTTTCATAAAACTCTATCACTGGACAAAAATACATTCTTTCTCAAAAATATTTACCCAAAATGACCATAAAAGCTACAAAAACATTAAAAAAAAAAGAAAGTTAAAAAGAGCCTGATGTCAAAACAGAAATCTTAAAGAGCATGATTAGACTATTATATAAATTGAAACTTCTGTGCTTCAAAAATAACCATAAACCAAGTTATGTTGAATATACAATGTACATGTCCAGTAATGAGTTGATTTATAAAAAGGTTTATAAGTCAGTAAGAAAAAGATATCACAATAGGAAAAAGGGCAAAGGATATGAACATCCAATTCAAGATGAATAAATTTTTTTAAAAAAGAGTTAGCATAGGAAAAAATGTTTAACATCATTGGGAAAAAAAGATACAAATGGAAACAGTGGGTTCTTCTTTACATGTAAGCAGATTGACGTATTTAGTGTTAGTAAATATGAGAGAAAATTGAAATATGTTGTGAGAATGAAGAGCCCAAATGCCACAGCAATGCTAAGCAAAAATAATTAATCTGGAGGTATCACATTACCTACAGAACTGGAGAAACTATTTGCAAAATGATGCATCCAATGAAGGGCTAATATCCAGGTTTTATAAGGAACTCCTATAACTCAACAAGAGAAAAACAACCCCATTAAAAATTGGACAAATAACATGATCAGATATTTCAAAAGAATATATACAGACAGCCAACAAACACATAAAAAAAATGCTTAACATCATTAATCATCAGAGAAATGCAAATTAGAACTACAGTGAAATACCATTTTACCCCAGTCAGAATGGGTATTATTAAAAAGTCAAAACAAAAGGATGTTGATATGGATGCTGAGAAAATTCTTATACACTGTTTGTGAAAATATAGACTAGTACAACCTCCATGGAAAGGAATATGGGGATTTCTCAAAGAACAAAAAATGGAATTACTCTTCTATCTAGCAATTGCACTACTCGATATATACCAAGGGAAAATAAATCATTACATTAAAAAGATACCTGCACTTGTATGTTTATTGCAACAGTATTCATAATAACAAAGTTATGGAAAATCTATGTCCATCAATAGATGATAAAAATGTACTGTATGTGTGTGTATGTATATCTTTATTTTTAGTGAAATGAAAAGACAGAAAATAAAAAACCACATGTTCTTACTTCTAAATGGAAGCTAAACAATTAGTGCACATGGCCATACAGAGTGGAATAATAGACAATGGAGATTCCAAATGGTGGCAGGAGGTGGGAGGGGGTGAGGGATGAACTACAACCTATTCGGTACAGTGTGTACTACTCAGGTGAGGGGTCCACTAAAAGCCCGTATTTCACCACTGTGCCACATATTCTTGTAAGACAACTGCACTTGTACCCCTAAAATTAAAAAAAGTAATTTCTAAATAAATAAATAATACAAGTAAAAAGGAGAAAACAAATTTTCTTAGGTAGTATTTGGACATTGTGCTCACCTGTATAACGTCTCTCTTCTACCCATGTTTCTAACCAGCGCTAAATGCTAAAACCTTAATACATAATGTGGCTAGAGAGATAACAGAGGTAGTGACAGAAACCCAGTGGAGGCTGTAGCAAACTGCCCTTCCAAAGACAATTAATCAAATTCTGAGTACTGTTGCTGTGCTTATTGTGTCTCGTTCTTTGATATTTTAATAGCAGCCAGAAATCTCAATATTTATGTGGCTCTCCTAATTTTTCTATTTTAGGAACTATTTCGATGTTAAATAAATCACAGTGTGGGCCAAGCAAACATATCAAGTGTATTCCTGGGTTAGCCTCCTCTGGCTTAGATCAGAGGAAATAAAAACATATCCTCTTCACTCTACAATTCCTTCCCTCCGGAGTTTAGATGGGAACTACTAATCATTCCAAACAAGCTATAATTTGGCAGCATTAGAGGAAGATCAACATTTCCCTGGGCAAGTTATTAAGAGATTTATGGTTTAGACGACCTTAACATGCTTTACTTGGAGGAATGGGAACAAGGAGGATAAATGAATGGGAACCAAAGGCATAGATATGTAATCTGTATTTGGAAAATGTTGCTTGACCTCGTAGATTCTTTTTCTCCTCTATACCAGTACTACCTCTACCCCTATTTCTTGAAATTGTGACCAACTGTCTGCAATATGTTTTTCCATGTCATTTGATGAACATAGCTTGATAGTGTTAGAAAAACAGCACTCTGCTAAGATGCTACATCATATCATTTGAATTGATGAATAAAATGAGAATTCATTATCTGCAAGGCATTAAAATGCAGCCTGGGTTACTCAGCTTCACATAACTTTAGGGGAAATTTTGCAGCACAACCTTACTTTTGTATGTTTTAGACTTCTTTAGAGAATGATAAGCACAAATCATGGTACATGTATGTAGTAAATCTGTCAAAAGTAAGCAAAGTGCAACACCTATAGAACCCCATAGATTTGCCGAAAGTGAGAGTAAATGTATTGGGGAGGTATGCATTATATGAGCTCCTCTTTTATTATATTCTAGTCTTAAACTACTTCTAAACTTGTAGGCAGATGGCGATGGGTAATTAAAATGCTAGCAAAATTATGGAAGGTGAAAGTAACTTATATGTCTCTGTAATGACAGACATGAAAAAAATATGCACACAGTTTGCAATGAAATGATGCAAAGATGGGGAATAAAATAAAATATGTAGCTGGGTAAGATAACATCCATCAAGGTGTTCTCTTTTCCTTTGTGTTTCACTCGAGAAAGACACTGATTTATATCTGAGGACTAGAAGAAGCAATGCAAAATTTTTCAATAAAAATGAATACATATATTTCTGGATATTATACAAGCAGCTTGAAAGCATAACTTTTGATTGGTTGTGCTTTTATTACTAAGGATAAAAGGTGACAGCCGTCAAAATTTAAGATGAATAATTACCATAACTTTTAGTGCAAATTCATTAATGCCGACTTGGGAAATTACACTATTAACTCCTATAAACTAGATTAAATTTTACAAAGGTAGAAATGAGATACAAGCTTTGCTTTCCCTCAATATGTTTTCCTTGCTATATTATTTTATTTAAAATTATTTTCAAGGTAACATTTTAATGATAAATATTGAAGACTTAGAAAAGCCACAGGAAATTAAAATCATCTGTAATCAGAATAATCATAGTTCATTATTTGAATTGTTATAAATTTCAAATGGAATTGTAATACTATGTACTGCTTTTTAACTCATTTTCTATTGTCTTTAAATAATTTTTATGCAACCATTTAAAATTGTCCCTTATTATTCTATTGTGTGAATGCTGCCTGGTTAAGTAAATGGTGGCTTCCAATTGTTGATATAATCAAATTATTTTAAAATTTAAACTTAAGTATTTTAACCCCATAGTAAAATACCAGAAATGATATTGATATGGGAGCGGGGCAAGGAAGTGCTGGGAAGAGAAGGGTGTGGTCCCTGGCGAGGGCTCCACACCAGGCCTGTGCCCATGGATCTAGGTGAGGACAGGCATTTCTGTTTTCCTGCCCAAATGTTGCATTTCCCAAGACCACCCTGCCTTGCCACACCCCTAGCCTGTGCCTATAAAACAAACCCAAGAACCTAATGGGCAGAAACACAGGCAGCTGGACGTCCAGAGGAACGCATCAGTGAAGGAACACTTGGGCAGCTGGACCAGTTCCAAATAAAATTTTAAATTCTGCTGATTTTCAGGAGCAAGATGGCAGAATAGAAAGCTCCAATGATTGTACCCCCACCCCACAAGGACACCAAATTAGCAACTATTTACACAGAAAAAAAAAAATCTTCATAAAAATTTCAAGTCAGGTGAGCATTCATAGTACCGGGTTTTAACTTCATATGGTTGAAAGAGGCACTGAAGAGACAGAAAAAAAATTCCTAAATCATTAACATCACCCCTCCCCAACCCCAGGCAGCAGTGCGGTGTAGAGAGCATCTCTGGGTGCTGGGGGAAGGGAGAAAACAGCAATTGTGAGGCACCGAACTCAGTACTGTCCAGTTAGAGCAGAAAGGAAAACCAGACCAACTGCAGCTGATACCACCTACTGAGGGAGCGTTTAAACCACCCCACCAGCAGGAATTGCCAATTCTAGTAGTCCAAACTCGAGTGCCTGTAAACTTTGCCACTGAGGCCCTAGCTCCTAGACAACATTTCTAGACATATCCTGGGTCAGAATAGAAGCTACTTCCTTGAAGGAAAGGACCTGGCAGCATTCATCACTGCTAATTGAAGAGCCTTTGAGCTCAGAATAACCAGCAGCAATACCTAGGTACTATATCCAGGGCCTCCATGAGCCAATGAGACTTGCTGGCTTTAGTGAGACTCAGTATATTCCCAGTTGTTATGGCTATGGAGCAAAACTCCTGCTTGAGAAAAGCAGAGGGAAAAGTAAAGGGGACTTTGTCTTGTACCTTGGGTAAACACTGCCACAGAGAAGTAGAGCACCACGGAGATTCTTGGTGTCCCTGATTCCAGGACTTGACTCTTGGCTGGCATTTCTGGATCTGGCCTAGGCCAGAGGGGAGCCTACTTCCCTGATGAGTGAGTCCCAGGCCAGGCAGTATTCACCACAGGCTGACTTAAGAGCCCTTGGGCCTTAAGGGAACATTGGTGGTAGTCTGGCAGTACTCCCCATGGCCAGGGGTGGCAGTGATTATGGGGAAAGGGTCCTCTCCCTTTAGAAAGGGGGAGGAAACAACGGAAAAGACTGTGTCTTGTGGTTTGAGTCCCAGCAGTACAATAGAACACCAGGTACACTTCTAAGTTTTTTGACTCTAGTCCCTGACTCCCAGATGGCACTTCTAGACCCACGAGGGACCTGGGAGGCCTCATTGCATGGAAGAGGACACAGGCCTGGCTGACTGTGTCACCTGCTGATTGAAGAGTATCAGGGCTTGAAGGAACATAAGCAGTAGCCAAAGAGTGGTTACGGCAGGCTGTGGGCAAGACCCAGTGTTGTGCTGGCTTCAGGTACAACCCATCACATTCATAGTGGTGGTAGCCACAGTAGTTCTTATATTATTACTCCTTGCCTCCCACTAGTTTTAGGTGGCTCAGAATAAAGAGACTCTGTATGTTTGGGAGAAAGTAAGGAAAAGGAACAAAAGTCTCTGCCTGGAAGTCCACAGAATTCTCCCATATCTTGTCCAAGACATTAAGGCATTACTTCCATGGGTCTTGAAAAACCACAGTGTTACTGGGCTTGGGATGTCCCCTGAAGCAGAAACAGCTTAGATCATAAGACCCATGTATTTTCAAATATCTGAAAAGCCTTTCCAAGGAGGTTGACTACAAATAAACCTAAAGAGTTAAGACTACAATGAATACCTAACCCTTTAATGCCCAGACAATGAAGAACATCTACTGGCATCAACACAATCCAGGAAAACATGACCTCAACAAATGAACCCTAAATAAGGCACCAGGGACCAATCCTGGAGAAATAGAAATATGTGATCTTTCAGAGAAAGAATTCCAAAGTAACTCTATTGAGGTAACTAAAAGAAATTCAAGATAACACAGAGAAGAAATTTAGAATGCTATCAGAAAAATTTAACAAAGAGATTAAAATAGTTGAAAAGAATCAAGCAGAAATCCTGGAGCTAAAAAATGCAATTAGTGTGCTTAAGAATGCATCAGAGTCTATTAATAGCAGAATGGATCAAGCAGAATAAAGAATTAGTGAGCTGGAAGACAGGCTATTTGAAAATACACAGTCAGAGGACGCAAAAGAAATAATAAAAAAATCAATAAAGCACGCCTGCAGGACCTAGGAAACAACCCCTAAAGGGCAGATCTAAGTGCTATTGGCCTTGAAGAGAAGATGAAGAGATGTGGGTAGAAAGTTTACTCAAAGGGATAATAACAGAGAACTTCCCAATCTAAAGAAAGATATTAATCTATAAGTACAAGAAGATTATAGAACACAAAGCAGATTTAACCCAAGGAAGACTACCTCGGGGCATTTAACAATTAAATTCCTAAAGGTTAAGGATAAAGAAAGGATTTTAAAAGGAGCAAGAGAATAGAAATAAATAGCATACCATGGAGCTTCAGTTCATCTGGCAGCAGACTTCTCTGGAAATGTTACAGACTAGGAGAGAGTGGCATGACATAGTTAAAGTTCTGAAGAAAAACAACATTTACCCTAGAATACTATATCTGGAAAAAATATCCTTCCCATATGAAGGAGAAATAAAAATTTTTCCAAACAAAAGCTGAGAAATGTTATTAATACTGAACCCATATAACAAGAAGTGCTAAAAGGAGTAATTCAATCAGAAAGAAAACGATATTAATGAGCAATAAGTAATCACCTGAACACTTAAAGAAAAACACAGGATTTTATAACACTGTAACTGTGCTATGTAAACTATTCTTATCCTAAGCAGAAAGACTAAACAATTAATCAAAAATACTACAGCATTTTCAGCTATATTCAGTACAATAAAATATAAATAAAAACAACAAAATGTTTAAAAGCAGAGGGACTAAGTTGAGGTGTGGAGTTTTGATTAGTTTCTTTTTTTGTGCTAGCTTATTTATACAAATAGTTTTGTCATAAGGTTAAAATAATGGGTTATAAGATAGTATTTGCAAGCCTTATAGTAATCTCAGATGAAAAAACATACAATGGATACACACAACCACAAAAGCAAGAAACTAAATCACATTACCAAAGAAAATCATCTTCACTGAAGGAAGACAGGAATGAAAGCAAGAAGGAAGACCACAAAACAATCAGAAAACAAAATGGGATGAGTAAGTCCTTACTCATCAATAACAACATTGAATATAAATGGACTAAACTTGCCAATCAAAATACATAGAATGGCCGAATGGATGAAAAAACAAGACCCATTGACCTGTTGCCTACAAGAAATACACTTCCCTATAAAGACACACATAGACTAAAAATAAAGGGATAGAAAAAGATATTCCACACCAAAGAAACCAAAAAACAGAGGAGTCACTATACTTATATTAGACAAAATATATAGATTTCAAGACAAAAACTATAAGAAGAGAAAAAGAAGGTCATTGTATGATATGATTAGGCTCTGTGTCCTCACCCAAATCTCATGTTTAATTGTAATCCCCTGTATTGGGGAGGGGCTTGCTGGGAGATGATTGGACCATGGGGGTGGATTTTCCCCTTGCTGTTCACATGATAGTGAGTGAGTTCTCATGAGATGTGATGGTTAAAAGTAGTATTTTCCCTTTGTGCTAGTTCTCTCTCTCTCTTTCTCTCTCTCTCTCTCTCTCTCTCTCTCTCTCTCTCTCTCTCTCTCTCTCTCTCTCTCCTGCCACCATGTAAGACATGACTTTGCCTTCTATGATTTTGCCTTCTATGCTCTGATTTTAAGTTTCTTGAGGCCTCCTCAGCCATGTGGAACTGTGAGACAATTAAATCTCTTTTCTTTATAAATTACCCAGTCTCAGGTAGTAGCTATATAGCAATATGAAAATGGACTAATACAATTTATAATAATAAAGGGGTCAATTCAGCAAGAGGATATATTGATAGTAAATATGTATGTACCCAACTATAGAACACCCAGACATATGAAGAAAATATGAGAGCTAAATGAGAGATAAGCCCCAACACAATAAAATCTGGAGACTTCAACACCCTACTTTTGGCATCAGACAGATCTTCCAGACAGAAAATCAAAAAAGAAGCATCATAGTTGTTCAGCACTATAAACAAAAGGAATCTATAAGACATTTACAGACCATTTCAACCAAGAGCTGCAGAATACATATTATTTTCTTCATCACATGGCCCTTTCTCAAGGACAGACCAGGTACTAAGTCACAGAACAAGTCTTAAAATATTCAAAATAATTGAAATTATTTCAGACATCTTTTCTGACCACAATGAAATAAAAAGAAATTAATAAGAAAATTTTGGAAACTGTACAAATTAAAAAATATGCTCCTGAATGACCAGTGAGTCAATGAAGAAGTTAAGAAGGAAACTGAAAAATTTCTTGAAACAAATGATTATGGAAACACAGCATGCCAAAACCTATGGGATACAGCAAAAGCAGTGCTAAAATCAAAAGTTTATAGCTGTGTAAGTGCCTATGTCAAAAAAGAGAAAAATATTCAAATAAAAATTTTAATGATGCATCTTAGAGAACCAGAAAACAAGAGCAAAGCAAACCCAAAACTAGTAGGAAATAAAAAATATCAGAGCAATAATAAAATTGAAATGAATAAAATACAAAATATCAATGAAACAAAAAGTTGGTTTTTTTTGAAAGATTAAACAAAATTGATAAATCTTTAGCCATGTAAGAAAAAAAGAGAGACAATCCAAATAAAGTCAGAAATGAAAAAGGAAACACTGAAACTGATACAGCAGAAATTCTAAGGATCCTTAGTGGCTGATATGAGCAACTATATAGATTCTTCCAATTCATGAATATGGAATCTCATTCCACTTTTTGGTGCGCTATTCATTTCTTTCATTAGGTTTTTATAGTTTTTATTATAGAGATCTTTAACTTCTTTGGTTAATTCTTACACATTTAATTTTATTTGTTGCTATTATAAACGGGATTTAAAAATTTTTTCAAATTGTTCACTGTCTGCATATAGAAATGCTACTCATTTTTGCATGTTGATTTTTTATCAAATTTATCAAATTTGTTTGCAATAAATTTATCAAATTTGTTTGCAACTTTACCAAATTTGTTTACCAGTTCTAATAGTTTTCTTGTGATGTCTTTAGGTGTTTCCAAATATAAGGTCATATTATCAGCAACAAGATTAATTTGACTTATTTCTTTTTTTTCTAACTTCAGTGTTTGTATCTTTCTCTTGTCTGATTCCTTTAGCTAAGACTTCCAGTACTATTTTGAATAACACTGGTGACAGTGGATACCTCTGTCGTGTTCCAGATCTTAGAGAAAATGCTTTCAGTTTTTTTCCTCATTCAGTTTGATCTTAGCTGTAACCTTGTCATATATGGTTTTTATTATGTTGAGGTATGTTCCTTCCACACCCAGTTTTTTGAGAGTTTTTATTATTAAGAGATGTTGATTTTTATCATGTGCTTTTCTAGCCTCAGTTGAAATTATCACATGGTTTTTGTCTTTTATTCTGTTGCTATGATGTATTGCATTGATTGATTTGCATATGTTTAACCATTCTTTCATTCCAGGGATAATTCCTACTCTGTCATGATGAATCAATGTTTCTGACAAGTTTCTGAATTACTTTTCTGTGTTAGCTTAGAGATCACTGAGGATCTTGAAAATTGCTATTTTGAATTCTTTGTAGAGAGCTCACATATCATATGAAGTGTTTTTATAAGTAAGGACTTCTGCCACTTTGTTGCTTATTTTTCTATTGGGTAATTCCTCATTTGTATGTTTTCTTTCTTACTGTCTCCTTTATGATGAAGTAATTTTCTCTGCTATAAAGTTTCAATTAACTGCTTTTTGTTTTTAGTGTATCTGTTACAGGTTTCTGTAGTTTGCTATTGTGAGGCTTACAAAAAACATTTTACTGATATATTATTTTAAAAAATAACAACTTGTCTTACATCACTATCATAGTAACAAAGAAAAAACTATAAAATCTGTATACTTTAACTTCATCCCCCCACATTTGGAATTTTTGTTATCTCAATTTACATATATTTATATCGCCTGTCTCCTAACAGGTTACAGTAGCTATTATTGTTTTGAAGATTTATCTTTCAGGCTTCATACTAGAGTTGTGAGTAAACTGCACACTACAATTGCAGCATTAAAGTATTCAGCTGTTATCTACATACTTAATTTTACCAGTGTGTTTTATACCTTCAAATATTTTCTTTTTTGCATTTTTGTGGTCTTGTCTTTTTCAGATTGAAGAACTCCCTTTAGCATTTCTTGTAAGATGTCTCCAGTGGTGGTGAATTCTTTCGGCTTTTGTCTGGAAAGTGCTTTATCTCTCTTTCATATTTGAAGGATAACTTTTCTGGATACAGCAGTCTTGGATGGAGTTTTTTTCACTCAGCACTTTAAAATGTTGTTTCATTCCCTCCTAGAGTCTATGGTTTCTGTTGAGAAGTCTGTTTCCAGATGAAATTGGAGCTCCTGTGTGTGTTATTTGTTTTTTTCTTTCTCTTGCTTCCTTTAGGGTTTTCTCTTTGTCCTTGACCTTGGAGGATTTGTTTCTTATTCACCTGGAGATAGCCTTACTTGGGTAGAATATGTTTGTTGTTCTTTAAATTTCCTATACATGAATGTTTATATCTTTCTCAAATTTTGGAAAGTTTTCTGTTAGTATTTCTTTGAATAAGCTTTCTATGCCTTGTTCTTGTTCTGCTCTCTCTTCAACACCAATAATTCCTGTTTTGGCAATTTTTTGTATCTTGTAGATCATCTTCATTTCTTTTTATTCTTTTATTTTCTCTTTTGATTGTATATTTTTAAATAGCTTATCTTCAAGTTTACTAATTTTTTCCTCAGCTTGATGCATTCTTCTGCTGAAAGGCTCTAATAAATATTTCAGTTCAGCAATGTATTTATGTTTTATTAAGTTTTTCTGACAAGTTTCTGAATTACTTTCCTGTGTTAGCTTAGAGATCATCGTGTATCCTTAAAACTGCTATTTTGAATTTTTGGTTAGAGAGCTCACATAGCATTGTCGTCTCAGGGAGTCACTGGTTCCGTACTTTGTCCACGAAGGTCATAATTTCCTATTAGCTGATGTTTCATGTGGATGTATGTCTATGTCTTTGCATTTAATAATTAGTTACTTATGTCAATCTTCTCTGTCTGGCTTATTTTGTTTTTAGCTGGATATGTCAGCTTAGAGATTCTTTAAATTTATCTGTTTATGTCTTTCTTTTTTTATTTTCTGCTAGGTCACTGCCTCCTCTTTAGCATTAGACATCCTTGGCTCTAGTAAGTGATCCCAGTCCTTTCCATCCCAAATAAAGGATATTCCAAAGGGGATATTTTGGTATTGCGGGAAGGCTGGCCTAGGGGTTCATGATCAGGATACTCATGGAACATACCTAACAACAGTGTTTTGCCAACCATTCTGATATGGCATCTCCTTTGGCTGGGTTATACAGCAGAGTTTCCAGGGCTGGAGATGGTAGTTCCATTTTCCCCCCTTTCTCTCTGCTTGTCCTCAGAAATATGTCTCCCTTCAGACACTCATGATGCTTCTCGTGCTTTGAGGCAGGACCAGGTCTCTTACCAGGAAACTGATATGGTTTGGATCGGGCCCCACCCAAATCTCATATTCAATTGTAATCCCCAGTTAGAGGTGGGGCCTGCTAGGAGGTGATTAGATCAGGGGGGCTGTTTCTAATGACTTAGCACTGTCCCCCTAGTGCTCGTCTCATGATAGAGTTGTAATAAAATCTTGTTGTTTAAAAGTGTGTAGCACCTCCCTCCCTCCGTATTTTTCCTGCTCTGGCCATGTAAGATGTGCTTACTTCCTCTTTGTCTTCTGCAATGTAAGTTTCCTGAAATCTCCCTAGCCATGTTTCCTCTATAGCCTGTGGAACTATGAGCCAATTAAACCTCTTTTCTTTATAAATTACTCATTCTCAGGTATTTCTTTATAGCAGTGCAAGAATGGACTAATACAGGAACCTAAGATGATGAGGAACCTGGTTGTCTACCTCAACCTCACTTTGTCTAGTGTATACATTATGAGTTAGAAAGACATTTTTCATGAAGTTGGGCAGATTGAGGGGACGGGTGTTGTAGATATGGAAGTCTGATTCTCTTACAATCTGCTTTGAGTTTTTCATTTCTCTCTGGCCCCGGGAACTGTCCCATTCTTATCTTTGTGTTATTTGATATTGCTGGTGATAATCTCAATGCTGTATCTGTTTTTTTATTTTCTTTGTGGGGGAAGTGAAGCTAGCTTGCTTCCATGCTTCTATTTTGAAACCAGAGCTCTACTTGTGAATTCTTTATTTTAAACATACAGTACTTTTTACATTTTTCTCTGTGTTATAAAACAGGTCTGTATTAATATATTTCTAGTACTAGAGATAGATTCAGTCAGATCATGGGGGTTCTTTGTTTAAATTCTTCACACCAAGAAAATGAGAACTTGCAAAGTTTGATCATAGAAATTTATATTACAGTAGTGTGTTTGAAAAAGAACTGAAAGGGAAGACAGACTTATAACAGATATTTTATAGTCAACCAGAATATTTTCCTTGTTTTGTGTTGGCAGTCCCAAGGCAGCTGCAACAATGACCCTTCACTGTTAGCATTGTTGTCTTAGTCTGTTCATTGCTACTGTAACAAAATATCTGAGATTGGGTAATTTATAAAGAACAGAAATGTATTTCTTAGCGTTCTAGAGAATACTTCAAACCATGGTACGTACTCTTCTGTCTGAGCAGGTAACTGAATTCATTCCCCTAAACAAATAAGTCACCAGTGCTGCCTTGAGATTCTTGTTCCCTAGCATTCCTCCCATCCAGAGCACTTATTACAGAAGTTAGTAGGACTGTGGTTTACTGTCCAACCCTTAGCCCACTTTGCATAAATTCTCTTTTCTAGTTTTCCTGTTCTCTAAGCTGATAGTTATTCTAGTATTTTCTTATATTAATTTTAATGCAAACTTTTTGTTTTTTACACATGCAAACAGGCTAATCAGACTTTGGATTTACTGATAGTGATTTCTTTGATAATCTCAATAAGGATTAAAAAACCCTATTATTTTCAAATTAAAGTTGTATTTAATATATTATCTATGCTTTATATATACTGACTTTTCACTATAGGATATATTCTATATAATAAAAATTATGAAATAAAAAGTTATTTATAGTTTCTTTAACCGCTGTCAACATTTTGATATAAATCCTAACATTTTTAGTGTGTATGTAAAATATATACACAGACATATGCATACAGTTATGCATATATGTGTATATATGCTTTTCATAGAAAATGAATTCTATTTTTACTTTTTGGTGTAGTGTGTTGTGTCAGTTCAAAATTTTATTTAATTTTATTCAATTAATAGAGATGTAATAATACTTGCTTGAATTAGGAGGTTTTTTTTTCATAAAGATTTTCAGAGGTGGATATTTCATGCCTGATGAAATATCTGATGGCTTCGCAGACTCTCTGGTGTGATCTTAGCTCACTGCAACTTTTGCCTCCTGGGTTCAAGCTACCCTCCTACCTCAGCCTCCCTAGTAGTTGGGACTACAGTCATGCTCCACCATGCTCAGCTAATTTATTGTATTTTTGGTAGAGATGGGATTTTGCCATGTTGCCCAGGCTGGTTTCAAACTCCTGACCTCAAATGATCCACCTGCCTTGGCCTCCCAAAGTGTTGGGATTACAGGTGTGAGCCACTGCACCTGGTCTTCTTTATCATTTTGCTTCATCATCTTTTACATGTTATTGCCATTCTCTAGGTCACATAGGAACTACTGTAACTCTAGCCATAAAGTAGGCTTTCCAGGTTAAAAGAGCAATGGGACAAAAGGAAATTAGGATGGAATCTGCATGTGCCTCCTTTAAAAAAGTTCTCCTGGGAGCTCATCAAACACTTACATGTTGTTAAAGGATTAGTGTTTTTAGTTTTAACTGGCCTTTTGCTATTCCAAGTAAAGTCAAAGTTCTTTTAGAGGAGAATAAGTGCTCATAGATCTGACAATTAGTAGTTTCTATGCCGTTTCTACTTGTCATTAACTGTTTTTCTGCAACACATATTTTTGGCTTTATATTATACAAGTTATAGAGAAACAATTATTTAACCAAGACCTTTGCATTGGACATTAGTTATTTCAAATTCTTCACTCCTATGAAGAGGGCTGTAATGAATACCCCCATGTTGTATTTCTGTATATCTAGGTTTATATGCTTAAAATAAATTTCTAGGAGTGGAATTGCTATGTGAAAGGACATGCATCATTTTAAGACTTTTTGATGGGTATTGCCAAAAATCAGGCTTCCGATCTTTGTGTATTTATCATTTCTTGACTTGTAATTTTGGGCAAAGCTCTGTGATTTAGGATGGTGTCCTCAGTTTTTTTTTCTGCTGCATCTATTTCCTCCTGCCATTAAAAAATGCCTGTTGAAGTTAATGGGAAGACGGAAACAGTTTGCAACGAAATCCATTGAGGTAGTGTCTAGTTTTGATTAAATATTATGAGTAAATTATTAAATCCAACAAAGAAAAGAGACATCTGCATTGCCACGTACATTAGCTTGGAACATAAACAAGGCTGAAGATAAGCTAGGAAATTGTTAGTGCTCCACAGAACATACTCATCATCACTGCAGGAAAGGAAGAGATTGTTTCTTATAACAACTAAAATAAATTTCTTGTAATTGTTAGGAGTTCATTCTATGATATACTAGGACTTGTTTTGAAAGCATAAACATTTAGCTTTTACACACACACACACACACACACACACACACACACACAGCCATTAAATTTGTAGGTGCAGTTCAATACCCATAAACCATTCTCAGAGGAGTGTTTTAAAAATGTGGAGCGTCAGGCTTTACAGAAAATCTCATCACACTAAGATGTGACTGTGATATGAAATTCTATTAAGATAAAACCCAAAGAGAATGATTCCTTTTTTGTTCTTTGAAATTAATTTTTGGCTAGCATTGTGGGGCAAGAGGGAGAACTGTCTGTCTTTGTGGGTGGAGATTTTTGGCATGCCACTAGTTGTGAATACAGGTGAAAGGAAATGTAAGAATCAAGAATCATTCCAAAACATACAGATTATCATGTAAATTAAATTAAGATAATAAATATTTCATTGTGAAGCAAATTGAGGAAACAAAGCAAAACAAAACAATAATCTGTCAAATAATGGCCAAAATCACAGGCACTGTATTATATCAACAAGAGGCAAGCAAATAAATGCATCTGCTAGACAGATGCGAATCTGGTGGGAGCATTGTTAAATTCTTTCTCACATGTCTTTATCACTCTTGTCCTTTTTCTTTTCTTCTCTCCTGTTATTAAAGTTATTTGACTTGAAATATTACAAGTACATTTATTAGATACAGTGAATTTAATCTTATAACGAGCTTCTCTATAACCAAATGGTGTTTTTATAATCTTATGAACATTATTTAAATTTTAGTAGTATAGTATTAAATTTGTTTCTCTTTATATATCTTTTAAGAATTCCCTAATAAATGTCAATTTGAGAATATTAAATATTTTTATAGACAAACATATGAAACTAATTCACTTAAATTGAAAAAGAAGGAAAAATAGAATATAACTATTTAGAAACAAGTCAGTATTATATATGATTTATTATAGAACTTTGATAATATCTGCTTTATTTTCAGTTTTGTTTACCTTGCCTGCTTAATACCCTTCCCTGCCTTCACCACCTAAGATAAAGCTCCACATCATCTCAGCTCCAATGATATCAGAAGCACACGATAATGTTTAATTAAATTTTATTTTTCCAGCCTTATTGAGATATAATTTACAAATAAAATTGTATATGTTTAAGGTATGTGATGTGATGATTTGCTGTGTGTTTATATTGTAGAATGACTACCACAAGGCAGTTAGCTAATGTAATCTCTCCCAAGATAAATCTGATAAGTCCAAGGTGGACTCTACAAGGTTGAGCAGTACATGATTTTGTCTGCATGGAAGACTGAATAAAACTGCATATTGGATAACTTTTTTCTTTTAGCTTTATTAGAAAATATTTACTACTTGCAAAGAAGCTTAACGAATAATGTAGTTAAAACCTGCATACGCCCAACTCAGTTTTGGGAGTAAAACATTAACAATATAGTTGAAGCCTCGTTGTGATGTATTCATAGAGTGGAATTGGAAGCAGCAGTAAAAATAAATGAATCATAGCATGCATCTCAACAAGAATAAATTTTAAAAGCATAATGTTAATGTTATTTACAAAATCAAGTTGCAGAAGAATAGTGCAGTAGAATATCATCTGATTATAATACATGTAATATACCTTATACTATATATGTGTCATATACAAAATGGTATTTATACATATTATGTGCATGTATAAATTGCATACATTATATATGTACATTTTATGCAAGTACATATACATTACAGTACTATATGTCTATAGCAAACACTAGTGTATAGTACTATATTACTGTGATATATGTATACTATATATGTATATATAGTTTACAATTTGAGAAAAAAGTACTAAATATTGCTTATGAGACACATATACATAGATTAATTTTGAGAAGTAGCTGTCTTATTTTTAGGCAGGTTCTTCTTTCCTTAAAGGAAAAGTAATTGTAACAGTACTAGCTAAATATGGTAATGGAACGTCAATATTTGAGTGCTCTGGGTTTTAAGAGTGCACATCAGGACAGATCATGAATATTGAGAACTACTTAACATTTATTGCTTGCTTACCAAGTGCTAGGCATTGACATGCCCATGTTTTTGCTTTGAATCTCACAGACACAGGAATCACAGTTCTGTTATGTTTCACTCTTTGCCATTTCACCTCCTCACCAGTACTCATTTCCTGAGATTTCACCCATTGCTCCTTCATGTACCCTCTCTTTGCATTCCAACCTCGTGACTTGCCTACAGGTCTACAGTCTTGGCATCTATTCCTGAAGTTACTTTTTAAAGCATGTCCATGTCCTTCATCACAGTCCTGCTTTGAGCAGAGTTAATGATTACCTTCTTTGGTTGAACTTAAGCATACCTCTACTTTAGCCCTCATCATAGGGTATTAGAGTTATCTATCCCATAGCATCTTCTCTTAGACCAATTCTTGAATGAAGAGACTCTAAAATTTAGGTTTTATATTAACATCTTCAATAGATGTTTATTGAATTGTTTTTCTAAGAAGACTGCTTGGAGGTTAAAGACAAAAGGTGTAGCAAAATAGAAAAAGAAGGTATTTATTTGAGGGCATATCTTGCAGCCTTTAACAACTCAAGTGCAGGGATTTGGCTCTCAGGACTTACTCTCTCCTTAGATCTGAAGAGAAGGAGGGTTGAAAGGACGAGCACACTGGAAGGAATCAACAAGTGCGTATGCCATAATCTCACTTTATGTTATCCAGTCAGCAGATGAGACAATACAAAGCATTGAGAAACTACTCTGGTATTCTTAGTTGCTTAAATAATATAAATTTATTGTTTCACAGTTCTGGAAGCTAGATGTCCAAAATCAACGTATTGACAGAATTGGTTCCTTCTGAGGGCTTTGAGGGATAGATCTGTTCTAGATATTTCTTCTTGGCATTCACATATCTCTCTTTTCCCTGTGTTTCTTTATGTTATTTTTCCTCTATGCTTGTCTCTGTGTCCAAATTTTTCCTTTTTATTAAGGACACTAGTCATCTTGAATAGGGGCTCACTCTAATGGTATCATTTTAATTTGTTGACCTCTGTAAAGACCGTAGTTCCAAATAAAATCACATTCTGAGGTACTGCAGGTTAGGACTTCAACATAAATTTTGCAGGAACCACTTAGCCCCTAACAGCTCCCAGTAGATTAGGAAATAGAGTTGTATATATGGGGTGCTCTAACTGGTCAAGAAAAGGAGGAGGGTTATTACATGAGCCTGCTTCTTTAGGGCTGGTAGACGATAAAAGAAGCTAGGATAGGCAGGGAGATTAAATCATTTCTCTCCATGGTTTGGTGGGTCAGGTAGTCCAAAGGACACCAAATATCAGGGCCTTTCCCTTATTTCATAAGGTAGCTTCTCAGGCTGACCTTGTCCAAACCTGGGATTTATATATCCCTCATTTTTTTAGTTCAACTATCCCCATTGTTGAACACTTAGATTGATTCTATATCCTAGCAATTGAGAATAGTGCTGGAATTGCAGGTATCGTTTTGATACCATGATTTATTTCCTTTGGGTAGATACTCAGTAGTGGGATTGCTAGATTGAATTTTAGTTCTGTTTTTAGTTCTTTGTGAAATCTCTATACCGTTTTCCATAGAGGTTGTACTAATCTACCTTCTCACCAACATATGAAAGCATTTTCTTTTCTCTACATCCTTTCCAATATCTGTTATTTTTTAACTTTAATAATAGCCATTCTGATGAGTGTAAGATGATATCTCATTGTAGTTTTAATTTGCATTTTTCTGATGATTAGTGATGTTGAACTGTTTTTGATATTTTCTTAGCCCTTTTTATGTCTTCTTTTAAAAGTGTCTATTCTATCCTTTGCCCACATTTTAGTGGAGTTATTTGGGTGTTTTTTTTCATTGTTGTTGTGGATTTGTTTGAGTTCCTTGTAAATTCTGCATATTAGCTCCCTGTTGGTTGCAGTTTGCAAATATATTTTCTCATTTTGTAGGCTGGTTTTCTGTTGACTCTGTTGAGTCTTTCTTTTGCTGTGCAGAAGCTTTTTAGTTTAATTAATTCCCATTTGTCTATTTTTGTTTTTGTTGCTTATATTTTTGAGGTCTTTGTGATAAATTCTTAGCCAAGGCCAATGTCCAGAAGAATTTTCCCTAGGTTTTCTTTTAGTATTTTACAGTTTCATATCTTTCATTTAAGGCTTTAATCCATTCTGAGTTCCTTTTTTTTCATATGATGAGAAATAGAGGCCTAGTTTCATTCTTCTGTGTATGGCAATTCAGTTTTCATAGTATCATTTATTGAAAATGTTTTCCTTTTCTCCAGTACATGTTTTCGTCAGCTTTCTCAAAGATCAGTTAGATATGTGGCTTTATTTCTGAGTATTCCATTCTGTTCCATCTATTTATGTTTCTATTTTTATACCAGTACTATGCTGTGCTGTTTTGGTTACTATAGCTGTACAGTATAATCCGAAGTCAGGTAATGTGATGCCTTTAGCTTTTTCCTTTTACTTAGAATTTATTAGACTATTTTAGCACTTCTTGGGTCCCATATGAATTACTTTCTTTTCTAATTCTTTGAAAAATTACTTTGGTATTTTGATAGGAATTGCATCGAATGCATAGACTGCTTTGGGTAGAATGGTCATTTTAACAATATTAGTTCTTATCCATGAGCATAGGATGTTTTTCCATTTGTTTGTGCCATCCATAACAACTTATTTCATTTATGTTTTATAGTGTTCTTTTTAAAGATCTATTTTTTTCTGTAGTTATTGTGAATGAGATAGTCTTCCTTATTTCGTTCTCAGCTTGATAGTTATTGGTGTATAAAAATGTTACTGATTTTTCTACATTGATTTTGTATTCTGAAAATTTCCTGAATTTATTTATTGTCTATGAATTTTTTGATTGAGTCTTTAGGGTTTTCTAGATATAAAATACCATTAGCAATTAATGTACAAAGACCTTATTTATTTCTGGACCTGAACTGTAGCTCATTTTCTTTTACTAGATCAGAGATTCTTTCTTTAAGGTCCATGATTTATGTTTTCTGGTGGGGGGAATCTATGAACTTTGAAATTTGTTCAAAATTGTAAATGCTGTGACATTTTCATAGAAGAGGTTTATGCTTTTCATTAGATTCTAAAATGGGAACTTCGTCCTATTCATTTGCATAATAAGAAAAGTTCTGACTCTTCTTTCAAATAGCAGAAACATTTTTTAGTACTGATGCTAGTACTTTTTATAATATTGTGGTGGCATTTTTAACTTATTTAAAACATTTTATATCTCAATCATGTTACTTTTTTTTATTTCTGCCTACATCAAGTTCCCTTTTATCTCAGTTTGCTTCCTTATTTCATCTGTCATCTCTTATTTTATATTTTAAATTTTATTGAGAGCAAAAGTAGATCTTATTTAAAATGCACTTTTGTTTCCTGTAGTAAGTCTCCTCCTTTCCTCTAACTCTTCCTAATACTACTGACACTAGATTAATACATCTTTTTTTTTTTTAATATTTCAAAGGTTTGTATGTTGCTATTTATATGCTTCTTATCTGTCTGGGTCCCATTTTTGTTAAGTATAATGTCTAAAATTTTCTTGAATTCCTTTATTTTTCACCTGGGTGCAACTATATTTCTTCTTTTTAGTTGCAAGCAGGGTTATATTGCATTTAACTTTCATTATTTTATCAGGGGAGTGAGTGTAAACCTGTGACTCAGAGTAGTCAAAATATGTGTTTAAATTTTTGTGCATTCTGTATTTGAATTTAACCCCTGCGGTAGTCAAAATAATGTCTCTCTGCATGATGTTTACACCCTAATCCTTGAGTCTGTGAATACATTTGTTACCTGGCAAATGTGGAATTAAGGTTGCAGGTGAAATTAAAATTGCAGATCAGCTGACCTTAAAATAGAGAGATTATTCTGATGATGATGATGATTATTATTATTTTGAGTCCTGCTGTGTCACCCAGTCTGGAGTGCAGTGGCACAATCTCAGCTCACTGCAACCTCTGCTCCCAGGTTCAAGCTATTCTCCTGCCTCAGCCTCTCCCAAGTAGCTGGGATTACAGGCACCTGCCACCATGCCCAGTTAATTTTTGTATTTTTAGTAGAGATGGGATTTCATCATGTTAGCCAGTCTGGTCTTGAATTCCTGACCTCAAGTTATTCGCCCACCTCAGCCTTCCAAAGTGCTGGGATTACAGGTTTGAGCCACTATGCCTGGCCATTGCAAGGGTTTTTAAAGTGGAAGAAGGAGGCCAGAGAGGAGGTCAAGATGATACTCTGTAAGAAGGATTTGATGGACCTTATTGGCTTTGAAGATAGAGGAAGGGGATTAGGAGCTGAGAATGCACATAGGAAAGGTAAGGAAACAGATTCTCCCTGAGAGCCTTCACAAGGAAAAGTTGCTTTGCTGGCAACACTTTAATTTTAGCTCAATGAGACTTGTTAGATTTTTAACCTAGAGAATTATTAAGACAGTAATGTACATTATTTTAAGCCATTTAGTTTGAGGAAATTTGTTATGGTAGCAGTAAGAAATTAATCCAGTGTAGCTATCTTGAGTCCCTCTTTATTTTGGCTAGACATTACTCCAGATATCTTTCGTGGCTATGTCCAGACTCTTTCCATGTGCTACTCCTGCAACTTGAGAGACAAATTGTTCCTTAGTACGATAAAGAGTTATCTTGCCATTTGACTTGAAAAGATTGCAAAAATGATTTGATCTTCTAGCACAGTTACTTCAGAACATTGTTGTTACGTGGTACGGAAATGAAATTAATGCATTATATTGTGTGGTCTCATTTCCCCATGGGCCAGCCTCATTCTTTAGCCTTTCCTATGGTAGAAGCTCATAATGACTTTTGCCAATAACTCTTCTCTGTATTTATTTTGACACTTTTTTTTTTCAAAATGGAGGTGATAATTTGTCCTATGTGTTTTTCTTCATTTTGTTCCCACTTGCACTATGCTAGACTTGCTCTAAATTTTAAAAAAGAAAATGTCCCTAGGTATTTCTTTTTTCTGTCTTTTTTTTTTTTTTTTTTAACAGTGTCTCGATTTGTTTCCAGGCTGGAGTGCAGTGGTATGATCTTGGCTCACTGCAACCTCAGCCTCCTAGATTCAAGAGATTCTCCTGCCTCAGCGTCCTGAGTAGCTGGGACTACAGGCATGTGCCACCACACCCAGGTAATTTTTTTTGTTGTTAGTAGAGATGGGGTTTCACCATGTTGTCCAGGATGGTCTCCATCTCTTGACCTCATGAATCTGCCCGCCTGGGCCTCCCAAAGTGCTGAGATCACAGGCATGAGCCACCACATCCAGCCTCTGCCATGTTTTTATTCTGTCATTTGTAATGATCAAATGCTGGCTTTAGACATCCTCTTCAAGTAATCATTTTACTTAGAAGCCCCTTTTATCACAGGATATACACTTTTCTTAAATTAGCAATGTCAGTTTTATTCAAAATATTTCTTTATAAGGTCTTACCTGCTTGGCAGTTCTACTACTCACAGGATCATTTTAACAGAAATCAGTGTACTCACATACATAAATCTGGGGACTGCTATAGAGTAACTTATGTATCTCCAAAATTCGTATGTTGAAATCCTAATCTCCAATGTGACTGTATTGTGACATGATGCCTTTAGGACATAAATAAAGTTAAATGTGGTCCTAAGGGTGGGGCCCTAATCTGACACAGTTAGAAGAGGTCTTCTAATGTCTGCTTTCTCTTCTTAGAGGAAGATCTCTCTCTCTCTCTCTTCCTCTCTCTCTCTCTCTCCATGCACAAAGAAGAGGTAATGCGCGTATTCAGTGAGGAGGTCCTCAGACCTTCCAAGAGAAGTGTCCTCAGAATGAAACCTATCCAGACCTGTGAAAAATAAATTTCTGTTGTTTAAGCCACCCAGTCTATGTCATTTTGTTATGTCAGCCTAAGCCAAGACAGGACCATGTGGGACTCAGCTAAGTCCTTAGGTATAGTTTCTATAGCATATGGCCATGATGAGTCCATGCTCAGTATCTAAACAGGAAGAAGGTGATCTCAAGAGTCTTATTTCTGGAAATTCAAAAGGCCTCTGCACAGTAGATTATTTGGATTCTTCTTCTTGGGATGACATGTTCTTTTTTTTTTCCCGGGAAAAGAATTATTCCCAGAGAACACATGTGTTTCAGGATTTTTTTTGCAATGGCACTTCTTTGTCATCATAACTCAATATTATATAGGCTTAGGACTTCAAAGATACTCTTGATGATAATATTTAAAATTCTTATTTTAGAAGATTCATTTCAGAATCTTCTATAGACAATACTAAGAATATAAGTATTCATGATAAAATTCCTTCTTACTGCTGATTTTGCAGCATGAGGAGATAGATAAAAGGAGACCGCGGAGTAAGGTAGACATTGGCTGCAATCCTGACTTCGCTGCTTGCTAGTTTTGCAAAATTGATAAAGTTATTTAATTTCTCTAAGCTTTAAACTGACCATCTATATGATGGGAATAACTGTTGGCTAGCAAGAGGGCTAAAATAAATAATGTACTTTAAACCATTTATCATAGTTCCAGGCACAAATTTAGAGCACAATAAATGGCAGCTGTATTATTTTATTCCAAAAAAGTGATCAGTGTCACCTTCTGCCTCCGTATCTATGCCTTTCAGGGAAACGCTCTCTTTTTCATTTTAGATTCATAAAGAGACTGTTTTCTGTAAATATCTAATTTGATGAGATTTAGTTCTTTCTTTCTTTCTCTCTTACACACAGAAACATAATTTTTGACAGTTTTGGGAAGTATAAAACTAAGGTAGACAAAAGCAGAAACAACAGCAACCTGCCAACGTTTTATCTCAGCCTGGAGCAGACTTTCTGCTGCTTTCAAAGTTTCCTTGAGTTTTATCTGGTTTTCATTTTTCCCACACAAAAAAAGATTTATTGACATATATTTTTCTTAGCTCTTTAATCTGTAATTTTTTAATTTTAAAAGCTTTTGTCTTAATCTTATTTGTAAATTTTCTTAATCATATGTTTTACTAATGTGATCAAAGGAAACTAATTTGAGATTGTCTATGGCAATTGATTCTAGTAGATGCATTTAAAAATCTACATTTAAGTTTTCATTGTATTTATCTGCTATGATCAGAAATCACAGTGTTCCATATACTCCATAAACATGCATTTCCAAATACCCTAATCTTTCTCCTTAAGTTGCAAATTATTTTTAGACATTTTTGGTGGGAACATTTCTAAAGCTTAATCCATACTATCCTTTCCTTCCTCTTAACCTCTTAAATAAATATGTATTATACTTTGTTTTTTTAAGAGACAGAGTCTATTTCTATCACCCAGGCTGGAGTACAGTCACTGCAGCCTTAAACTTAAACTCCTGGGCTCAAGCGATCCTCTTGCCTCAGCTTCCTGAATACAGGGGGCCACCATGATGCCTGGCTCATTTTATGTAATTTACTACTGTCTTAATGACTGCAGTTTTTTTTTTTTTTTTTGTTGTTGTTATAAAAGTTATTTTAATGCTGTAAGACTCTTATGATTACTTCAGAAAAAGTACTCTATCCATTAAATAATTAAAAAAAATTTCTTTTTTTGTTATTCATATTTCTGATTCATTTGAGGTCAATAATATGCAAAAAAAGCCTTTCTAAGAGGTTTTAGGAAATAAATTTCCTCCCTTCCTTGGGAGGATAGGCTTTTTAAAAAAAACTGTGGTAGAGACTGCTAAATATGGAACCTTGGCAAAGTATGGCAAAGTATGGCAGATACTCCTGGAAAATCACAAGGAAAGAGAACCAGAACTAACATTTGCCCTCATTGTATAATTTTACTCATTGCCTTGATTATTACTGAATCAGGCCTAATTTAGGCTTTCTGCCACTTTTCATCAAAAGATTTCTAGCAGATTTATTACAGAAAGAAGCAAATGGAATTTAGAATATCTATTTCAGCTTTTTGAAAAGTTTACTACTTGATCTTTTTCATTGTTTAATTCTGGGAAGCTGACTCTTCTGTAAGTACTGTGCTGTCATCATGTATAAGATTTCTTTTCATCATTTAGTTTTTCATACCCAGATCTTCCTTGACATTCCGAATATGAGCTCTCTATATAAATACCCATCTATAGTCAAGCGCATTGGATCATTTTATGAATCATCAATACTGTTACCTAGATAGTTAGCTGAAAGATAAAATTTTCTAATTACCTTTTATTATTGCCTTCATTAACAATTCCTAAGGAATGGCTAAAATAGAGTTATGTATTTATTCAATATCCTAATTTTCCTAAAATTATCTCTTAAATCTTAATGTGTGAAGCCAATGTATGTGAAAACAAGTTAAATAAATGAATACATTTAGACATGGTTTGGATATAAGTGGACAACAAGACAAGTTCTATGAGAAAATAAATAGGACAATGCTTCTATATATTTCACCTTGACTTGGTACAACTCCAATTCTGAATATTGGAAGACATCCTATACAATGTGAATCTCTCCCAAAATTAAGCTTAAATTTTATCTCAGAAGAGCAGTAGAAGGTCATTGAAAAATGAACTGATGCATAAGGCTCTCTGAAATATTTATTAGAAAAAATGGGTTACTCTTTTGAATAGGTAGGCACTTTCCCCAGCTGTAAGTCCATTGATGTTCAAAATTTTATTCTAAGCACTTAAACTTACGACTTTGATCCTTGTTAAAATATACATGCTCCTTGGGAGGATTAATATACTATGATGTGAAAGGGAAGTTTCAGATGTTTTACTGATTTCAGTTGATATGGTGGAAAGAGGGATCATGAAGCATTGGTCCCCTCTGAGGAGAAAAGAGTTAAAGATGAGAATGCTGGAAATCAAAGACAACTCCTATCTACTCTTTTCTGTTTTTGAAGAACAACGGTTATAGGCCTCTGGCAGCCACTGTGTACACATTGAAAATACTGTGAAATTTTGCCCAAGATTGGAAAGATTGCCAGTGGAGTGAGAAATTGGAAAAGCTGGTTGGTGTTTCCTTTATAAAACAAACAAACCAAAAAACAAAAACAAAAAACCAGGAATATTATTTGAAACTTTAGGAAGAGCTTCCATATTTAACTTTGCTATGTAGTTGTACAGGTTTTGGTAGGTTTTGGTTAAACCCCTCCTCAGTAGCATTTTAAAAGCCATATAGATTCAAAACAAAGATAGACTGATATTCCACAGAGGAGACTCAATTTATTCCTGGATCAATGCAGAAAGGCCTCTTTTCCAGTGCTTGAAGATCATTTCTTGCTGCCTAGGACCAGTGCTCTCATAATTTTGCTATTATTTGTAATATTCTGAAGGTGTGACATTTATTTGCATGCATGCCTACTTTTAAAAGTCAAATATACCTAAAAGGCAGTTTAATGGACCAAAGGCATCAAAATTTTAACATTTTTGTACATAGGGTCCAATTACCCTCCAAGAAGTGTGTGGCAGTTTTCTCCCCAGTTGTGTTCCCGGTAACAATTTGCAGGCATTCTGAAGAATTTGACTTTCTAGGGCATGCATTTTATATACATTTACTGGGAGATCAGTATGACTATGACAAGCCATAACAACCAATTGGCACGAATTAATTATTATCCTGCTTTTTACTGTTGCAGATTCACGCTAAATCATGAAAGAAATATCTGTGACACTCTTAACAGAAACTTGAGCCAGTGTAGGGTTTCCCCTCAGGTACAGTTGTGCCTGAAATAATAGAGTACTGGGTTTGCTTCATTGAGCTCATCACTTTGTAACTGAATGTGCATAGCTCAGCAACACAAAGCACTAGGTGTTATTATTAACAGTTTTGTAAGTTTTTTGCCTAACATTTTTTTGAATCTCCCTTTTAATTCTCCCTATAGCATGTATTTAGGTTATCATTTTCTTTCACCTGTACCAACGCAGTGAATCTCCGAATACATTTTTGCCCTCTCAAATCTGTTTTTGATCTTGAAGCTAGAGTGGTATTTTAAAAATGTAAATCTGATTGTATTAACTTTCTGCTTAACTAGAACTGCTGCATAAAATCTCATTTCTCTTGCAATAAGCAAACAATCTTTAATACTGCCTTGAATTCCATGTGTGACCTGATGCTGATGTACCTCTGTAGCTTCATTTTGCTCTTTGTCAATCCTTGCTTCCTGTATTGCAACCACACAGAACGTTGGTTTCCCAAAAGTTCTGCCATATTTACTTCTGCCTCAGATACTTGCACCTGCAGTTTTCCTTTTCTGACATACCATTCCTTCCTTTCCTCTGTCTCTTCGTTTATTCATCACATCATTTAGCTATCATCAAAATGTCATTTAAAGTTTCCTTACTTCCCAGACTGCTATGGGAAATATCAGTTGCTCTGCTTTTGTTCTTTCAAAGCACCGTATCATTTTTCCTGTAGTGCCCACTGAGGTTTGCATTTATATATTTATGTCATTTATCATATCTCAGGGGTCCAAAAATGTCTGTAACATAGTAGATTTCCAATAAGTACATGTGAAATGATTCAATAAAAAATAAATAAGAGGCCATGTGTGGTGGCTCATGCCTGTAATTCCAGCACTTTGGGAGCACAAGTTGGGCAGATCACCTGAGATCAGGAGTTCGAGACCAGCCTGGCCAACATGGTGAAACCCCGTCTCTACTAAAAACACAAAAATTAGCCACGCATGGTGGTAAGCACCTGTAATCCCAGCTACTCGGGAGGCTGAGGCAGGAGTATATCCTGAACTTAGGAGGCAGAGGTTGCAGTGAACTGAGATCGCACCATTGCACACTCCAGCCTGGGTGACGAGCAAAACTCCATCTCAAAAAAAAAAAAAAGGACATAGAGGTGCCATGAGGAATACTGCTGAAAGTGAGTTCAGAAAAATGATTGTCTCAAAATGCAGGCAGTGCATTGAAGAGAAAATGATGGAAATAGCATAAGGGTGGTGGGCTGAGACAAGGCAGCACAAAACAGATGAAATACATAAGAAAAAGAAAGATGAGAGAATTAGGGAGACGTGTTTCAAAAAAGAATATTGATTTATGGGTATAAATAAAAGACACTTTTATAAAGGGACTGAGAAAGGTTAAAATAAAAGAACGAGGAAGGATAATCCAACGAATAAGAAAGCATAAGTGTAATGTAAAATCAAAACACAGAAAATCCAAAGTTAAATGCATTCTATGTGAAAAAGCAAGTTGTCATATACTGATGCCATACCAGATGACAAAGCATCAAAATATCTAGAGTAAAAGCTGTTAAGAACATAACAAGACATTGATGGGAAGAGAGTAGTAATGGAAGATTTAAAAACATGTTGTTGTCACATGGGTAACTGATTTGTTTTTAAAGATGGTAATCAACACAGGCAAAAGAACAACATTTTCTTAATGCAGGCGCAAGATGCAGTAGCCTGTATGTACAATAATAAATACACTACAGCATGGGTGACATAACAGCAAACCTTAGGGAGCCATTTTATCTCCAGTTACTTTGCCCAGAGCAAGTCTGTCTTGAGTGACTCCAAAGAAGCTGGTTGTAACACTGTTTCTAATGGTAAGACTTTTAAACAGCATAAATGCCCATCATTAGGGTAATAAATACATAAAATTTTGAATATTCATAGGAGGGACACTTTATTTCAGATAAAATGGATGAATTCATTTTATATTGGTCAGAGGGGATAGATATTAAAAGCATAGTGAGTAAATAATGAAAAAGCAGAAGTGTAAATTATGTATAATACTGATTTATGATAACTTTTAAAAGCAATTATACATGTTGCTTGTGGGTATTTATATAAATGTTAAAATATAAAAATAAATGGATTTAAAAAGGACACATTAAACCCATGATAATGTTCATCTTGATAAAAGGAAAATGAACTGCAAGGCTAATTAAAGGGGACTTTAATTTTAGTTTTAAAATATGTGTGTGAGTTTGCATGCACACATGTGTGAGTGTGCATACATGTAAATGCATTTGTGACAAAAGCAGTTATTAATACAAAACAAAAAGAGTATGCATGTTTTAGGTGTTTGTTATAATTTATTCTCTGTATTTTATATTTTTAATTAAAATAACTTTCCAGATCTCCAGAAATTTCAAAACATATCATTACAAGTATGTATCAAGCCTATAAGAGGCAGGATGCATAATGGTTAAAAGTGGGTGCTCTGGGCCAGGTGCGGTGGCTCACACCTATAATCCCAGCACTTTGGGAGGCCGAGGTTGGTGGATCATGAGGTTAAGAGATCGAGACCATCGTGGTCAACAAGGTGAAACCCCGTCTCTACTAAAAATACAAAAATTAGCTGGGCATAGTAGCGTGCGCCTGTAGTCCCAGATACTCAGGAGGCTGAGGCAGGAGAATTGCTTGAACCCAGGAGGCAGAGGTTGCGGTGAGCCAAGATCGCGCCATTGCACTCCAGTCTTGGTAACAAGAGCAAAACTCCATCTCAAAAAAAAAAAAAAAAAAAAAGGTGGGTGCTCTGTTACTGGCTGCTATGAGAGTTTGCAGTAAAACCTGTACTCAGAGGAAAATGTCAGTCTGAAATGCTTTTATTACAAACAAAAAAAGTGAAAAATAGCTTTGGATTCAGCTTGGAAGAAAGAGCCACTTTCTAGCAATTTAATTATTTAGCAGTAAAATTAACTACCATGAGTAAAAACAACTGGTATCTCTCCAGTTGAATTGTGGCAACCAATTGTGCTTTGCTTTTTACTTAAGTTTTATAAAATTTATTTATCAGTTTTAATACTTTTTTGGTGGCATCATTAATATTTTCTCTATATAAGATCATATCATCTGCAAGTAGAGACATTTTCACTTCTTCCTTTTCTAATCAGATTCCTTTTATTTTTTTTTTCTCTTGCCTAGTTGCTTTGGCTAGGACTTCAAGTACTATGATGAATAAAAGTGGTGAGAATGGGCATCCTTGTTTTGTCCCTGATCCTAGAAGAAATATTATCAATTTTTCACCATTGAGATAATGTTAGCTATGGTTTTGTCATGTATGGTTGTCATTGTGTTGAGGCACATTCCCTATATTCCTAATCTGCTGAATTTTGTCAAATGCTTTCTTTCTGCACTTATTGAAATGGTGTTATGATTTTTATTTTTCATTTTGTTACTGTGGTATGTGACATCTATTGATTTGCAAATGTTTGACTATCTTTGCCTACCAGGGGCAAATCCCACTTGATCATGGTGAATAATCTTTTTAATGCATTCTTGAATTCAGTTTGCTAATATTTTGTTGAGGCCTGTCTTTTTCAGGCTTTGGTACTAGGGTAACAACAGCATCATAAAAATAGTTTGTAAGTATTTCCTCTACTTTGATTATTTTGGAAGAGTTTGAGGATAATTTTTTTTTTTAATGTTTGGTGGTTTTCAGCCATGAAGCCAGTTGGTTCTAGGCTTTTCTTTGATGGGAGACTTTTTATTACTGATTAAATCTCCTTACTTATCACTGGTGTGTTCAGATTTTCTCTTTCTTCATGATTCTGTCTTGGTAAGTATTATCTGTCTAGGAATTTATCCATTTCTTCTAGGTTATACAGTTTGTTGGTGTGTAATTGTGCATAGTAGTTTCTTATCCTTCATATTTCAGTGGTATGAATGTCATAATGTCTCCTCCTTCATTCATTTCTGATCTGATTTGAGTAGTCTCTCTCTTTTCCTAGTTAATCTAGCTAAGATGTTGTCAATTATGTTTATTTTCCATTTCATATAATCAAATCTTAGTTTTATTAATGTTTCTGTTGCTTTTTTAGACTCTTATTTATTTCTGCTCTGAACTTTGTTATTTTCTTCCCTATGCTAATTTTGGGCTATTTTCTTCTTCTCTTTCAAGTTCCTTGTATAAATGCCTTTATGAGTTTAAGTTTACTTGTAGTGGCACACATAGACTGAAAGTGAAGGGATGCAAAAAGATATTCCGTGGAAATAAAAAATGAAAGAGAGCAGAAGTATCTAGCCAGAAAAAAATAAACTTCAAGTAAAAAACTATAAAAAGATAGAAAGAAGTTCATTACACAATGATAAAGGGGTTAGTTCATCAAGAAGACATAATTGTAAATATATATGCACTCAACATTGGAGCATTTAAATACATAAAACAATTAATGACCTATAGGTAGAGATAGACTACAATATTATAATAATAGGAGTCCCCAATTCCTCACTTTCAACAATGGTCAGATAATCTAGACAAAAAAAATCAATAAAGAAATACTGAACATGAATTGCACTTTAGAACAAATGGACCTAACAAATATATACAGAACATTCCATACCATAGCAGCAGAATACACATTCTTCTGTAATGCACATGAAACATTCTCTGGGCTTTGAACAATTATATTAGGTCATAAATCTTAACAAATTTAAAAGGATTTAAATTATACATATGTTTAAAATACATTTTCAGATTACAATGGGATAGAACTAGAAATCAATAACAGGATAAATCAGGGAAAATACACAAATATGTGGAAATTAAGATACATGCTTGTAAACAACCAATGAGTCACAGGGGAAATCAAAAAGGAAATTAAGCAAATTCCTTGAGACAATCAAAAATAGAAACACAACATACCCAAAACTTAAGAGATTCAGCAAAAGCAGTCATTAAGAGGGAAATTTATAGTGATGAATTTCCAAACAAGCTAGAAAAAGGAAAATCACAAACAATCTAGAAAAAGAAACTCAAGGAACTAGGAAAAAGAAGACCTAGCAGATTGAGTTTTAAGAGCAGAGAACTAAGCAATGACATGTTTTAACAAAGGAAGCTGCCTCTTTGCAAGTAGTCTTAGTGCACACTGAAAATTGTATACCAGGGGTAAAAATTTTATGACTGGTTTCTTGTTTTGTCTATATTTTACTCTGGCATTTGATGCCCCATCCCAGTTTTTTCCCTAATGCTACTTCTCACTGAGTACAAAAAGTGTCCTGCCTCATTAGAGGAATGTCCCTTCATTTCAACACAGTATGTTTCAGCACAGTACTTCAGGCCAATGTGTTAGAAACTAGGTTGGGCAAAATTCCAGTTGCTTGCAAATTTTGTTTTGGGTATTCCTGTACTTAGATTCTCAACCTTGGCAGAGCCATCACAAGTACTATTGATTTGGAAAAACTACTCCTGGTTAGCTGCTCCTCTCTCTCTCACTGCTTATCCTTGGACTCAGCCTCCATATATGGTACTGGTTAGGGTAAGTGACTTTCTTTAATTTTTTTTGGAAACATCACACTGCTTTCTCTACAACAAGTGAACTATGACATAACATATAGGTTTTCTTCAGTTCTGTCCCATTTACCCTTGGTATGGCAAAGATTCCCTCAAATGTGTGGGGTGAGCATGTGCCCTAGTTTCAGGGCACAGGACTTTCCACATCCAATTTTTTTGTGTTTCTCCTTATATCCTTTGTTGGGTATGGGGGCGTGACAACAGGATGGCAGAAGGCAGTGAATACGACTTTTTCTGCCACATTGTTCCTGAAAGTGTCTCTCTAATTGTTTTGAATTGGGTATGCTGTCTCTGAAGAGTGAATGATAGCAGTCCTAAGTATTTGTATTGGAAACTGTTTACTGGAAATGGGAATTGCAGTGATGTAGCAGATGAGACCACCTCAGTCTTGACACATAGAGATGGATTTTTTAGAAATAGATTATATTATGAAATAATAATTAAATCACTGTTGTATGCATGTTTTCCAATCCATGAAATAACCATGAAATATGTCTTCTTCCAGGAAGTCATAATGAAATCAGCATAAATTTTACATCAAAAATGGGCCACTGTTGAGATTAGAGCTAGGATTGCTAGAGGCATTATATCTGTGCTGCTCTAATTAAATGTTTCTTGTCAGAAGAAGAAGCTTTTATTACTTTTTTCGAACTAATTTCATGACTGTCTGGCTTAGGCATAAGAGGTTTGCTGGAGATGAAATGAGAAATATGGTCCTTAGGGTTTTGTTGCACTTTTAGGTAGAATCCTGTGACTATAAGTAAAAAGACCTTTAATAAACCTTAATTTATAGGACAAAGCCTGCCTTATGTACTTACAATCCAATATGACTTGTCTGTTTTTACTTCCCCCACACAATCTGTCTCATCCAACATGGGCTTCCTATAACTTTCCCACATTTGAAACCTACTACGCCTATGGTAGTTATGCTTGCAGTCCTCATAGTATGCCGTAACAGACATTTAAAGTTAAGAAAGGCAGATAATCAGTGGCCTAATCATGCTAAGCAACCCACATGTCAATCCATTCCATCATCTTTAAATTCTGTCAAATCTACTTTAAGCCAAAACTACATTAGTGCTCAGTGTTAGAGACTATCCAGAAGCTATTTACATTTAAGTTGTTAAAAGCTATATAAATTAAGTTTTCTTAGAAAAAAAGATCATCTGAAATAGGTGATGGTACCTGCACATATTAATAAAAGTACCCAGTAATTTCAATTTGCTTAAAATAAAGAATATACTTATTCAACATTTAGGGAGGAATATTTATTTATGGGAGAAAATATTTACCTTGTACAGTGATATAAAAATAAATTTATTTTAAAAATTTATATAGAGCATTATAAATCAATTTTTATGCATTTCTATATATGAATTGATCAAATCTGGGCAAATAATATACCAACAAGTTAACAGTGCTTTTCTCTGGGAGATGGAACTATGGGCGATTTTTATATCTTTTTTTTTCTGTTTATTTTTATTTCCAAATTTTTCTTTTCTATAATAAACATGTATTACCTGTGTCTCAAATGTTAAACAAAGAGAAAATTATATATAATATATATATTTTAAAACATTTCTAATTTAACTGTACTTGCTGCTAGCAATTTCACATCATTTGGCTTGGCTCACTGAGCTTCTCAAGTGATACCAGGCTGTTTATATTAGAGAGTACTACAAATTGGATAACCAAAAATCTCCTAGAGAGAGCTCATAAAATGACATGGTTGGATGGAAACCTGAACAGATGGGCTAACTCTACCATGTGCTATATTAACCCTGCTGTTTTCAGACTTGTGGCCAATAACACATTGAAAAAGTACAATTCTAAAAATAAGTTGGTAAAATCAAAGATGTTTAAGCAGTTTAATCTACAAGTTGGGACATGGTGGACAGGCACTTGTTGAAATGTTTCATTCTTATTAAGATCATTTCTTTATGACTATGAAAATACTTGAGTTTCAGAGGAATTCTGAAAAGATGAACTGTAATGGGGGCTGAGGGAACAGCAGCCCAGCATGTTTCCAAGCAGCTTGACTGCCATCGGTATATTACATTGAAACTAGTGTAAGTGGTGTCTCATTATGTATATGATTATGATAAGCAAAGGGAGAGTGGAGTTGTAATTGGCTAAATAAAAAGAATAGGACCAGATCCTGATCTTGTGTCTGTTCCAATCACTAGTTGGAAATCAGTGCCTAAAACACACACATAATTCTGTGAAAAAAATAATGTTGGTATATTATTTGCCCAGTTCTGTTATCTGTAGAGAAATCAGAACTTAGTTCTGAGTTATTTATCTGAATTATGTATATAAAAAATTTTAAAACATTCACTGTTAGGATTTAAATAAAATTGTAAATAATAAAAATTTACAGTTTTTGGAAAGATTCTTTTAAAATAACTGGATAGTAGCCATTTAATGTCAACAAAGATCTAAGAGGTCTTTTAATAATACAGTAACAACAGAAGAAAGGCAGATAATTCCATTTTGAGCAGAAAGGGGGTATAAACACTATTGTCAGAAAGCCAAGTTTCTTTTCACAAATCTGTCATTAACTAGGCTTGTGACCTTGAAAAAATATCACTTATATTCTGGGAGACTCAGTATCCTCTTATTTTTTAAAATGGATGATATCTGAGGGCTTTCTTAATGTCATGATTCTGTAATGATTATATATTTTAGAAATAGTTATTTGAAATTAAAATTGTCTAGGAGGAGCTCATCCCATAAAAAAATGAAACTCTCAGAATATGATATTCTTAAGCCTGTTTCCTAAAGGCATTTTGCAAATTTATTATCCAGTGAGATAACATAGCATGAGTTGGAAAAGTGTAGCTTGTAGAGTCTCTTGGCTGAAGTGTAATTTAAAAAATCACTTTTCTATCTGTTACATTTTCCATTTAGTCATGGGTTGAAGGTCCTGTGTAGGCCACATGTCCCAAACTGTTATTAGTGACCCAGCTCTGTATAACTCGCTCACCTGCTTCTTCCTGCAGAAAATTAAATCTACCTACAAATAATGAAACTGATGTTGTTGGTAAATATCAATGAATATTTTCTGTAATTAATTTAAAGAATAATAAAACTCTTCCTTTAACTTGGAATCAAAGGCATAACATAAAACAATGCCAGAAACTAACTTGGATTTCTTAGAGGAACTGAGTTGCAAACCAGTCATTACCAGACAGTTTTGGGGAATTTAAAAAGCAAATCTAAATTTCTAGTCTATGATTCTAAAGAATTTCAAGATGGCTACTTCATGACTATAGGATTAATTTGGTTACTGGAAAACGAATTGACTTGCCTAAAGTAATTCTACAGGTTGATGAAAGCAACAAAATATATAGTATTTCTCACATTCAATTCTTCTTATATAAATATTAGCTATTAATAACAAACCAGTGCCATTTCATGAATGCTTAACTTGAAGCAAGAGAAAGAGGGTAAAAAATAAGGATGAGAAGTACAATAAAATAAAATATATTTATTTGTTTGGAAAGATAATTAAAATCATGGTTATTTATTGATATAAAAACAGAGATGGTATCAATGAGTTTATACAAGGAGAGTTCACTGAAGGCCAGAGAAAGAAGACTCAGTGACATGATAAAGAAGAAAATTCTGTTTTTTACTTTGTGCTTAACTATGATAAAGAATGTCATCAACTTAGTTAGAATGGATGGCAGATAGTCAAAAAATGAAAAATTCTACCTGGAGAATGTTGGGATTGTTAGTGAGACATGAATGTGAAATTTGCAGATCAAAGAAGGACTTTGCTGGAAGATATTTCTAGCAGATAAGTGACCAATCTCCTTTCCAGGAAACAGTAGACCAGGTGCTAGTAACATAGAAAAATTATGAGAAAATTTTCCTAAATTATATATTATTTAAAGAATGAAAGATGTAAAATCAAGAAAGATCTATCACTGGGCACTCTGCAACGAAAAGAGATAAGATAATAACAATGAGAAAATTATAAAACACTGGGAGACAAATTAACTCTTGAATGTAGAATAGGCTAATAGAGTCTACTAATTAAAATTAGCACAATTGACAGCATGAAGAATACAGTTATGAGGGGACATCCTAAACTTTGTAGAAGCAAGCACTTAAATCTGCAATTGTCCTATTCATGTGATGACTCCAAATCACATTTTTCCCCACTCTCTGTTCAAATGACAGTTTCAAGTAAAAATTCTGAGTGTGATAAATCTCTAAATGTGTCTTTAGTTCAAGGAATTTGTCCAACTGTTACTTGCTTCAGTGTAACTCTAAGCCTGAGACTGAGACTACTAACTTTGACCTTTAGGAATTATAGGTATATAGTTTTACTCCCACGCATTTGAAATATTTCTAAAATTTCTAAAATCACCTCTGTCCAGCCACCTCTTTTCTGCTTCCTGAATATTAAGTACTATTTCCTGATCACTTTATGTGTGTTAAGTAGTTTTCATACAGCTATCAAATCACACAATCACATAATAGTTAATTGTAAATTAATTATTGTATTTACAAATTAAATACTTAAAAAGAGGGGCTAAATGACTGTTCTGAGTCATGCAGAAATGCAGAGACTCAAACCTAGTCAACTTCACATTAAAGCATGTGTTCTGTTCACCTCATTCTGTTTCATTGTCATAGCCAAAATATGTGAGGGATTGACAACAAATATTAGGTAACTCCCCATCTTCTAACTGGGTCCACGAACAAGACTAATGCATGTGGGAAAGTGAAAAAAAATCAAATTTCTACTTTTAAAAGTTTTAGCAGTATTATCCTAGAGGAGACCTATGGCAAGATGGTAAAGTGGTACAAATTTAGGTTTTTCCTTTTCCTCTTACTGTCTTATTTCTTCCCTCCAATCCTATGTCTCAGTTACCCCAAGGACTACTTTCTCCAGCAGCTATTAAACTGGTACATACCTGAGAGTTTGGATGTTATGTTGTTAATAGCTCAATATGTTTTACTTTATAAAATTCCTGAAGTCCTATATCATTCAAAACTCTACAAGGTTTTGGCTTCTGGGGAAGGAATATTTTCAGACAGAGGAGTCTTTTCAGAGCTTCTTCAATCATACCATGGAGGCCACCAGGCAGGCAAATCCAACATTGACTCAGATTTAGGCTGTACACAAGGCATCTTTTTTTCACCCTTGAAAGCCCTTTCAGACTTTGTGAATGTGTGTTTTTTTCCCCAGAGCAAATTCTCTCTGTAGCTTTATAAAATGAATTGCTGTGTGCCTATGTCCTTTTTAAAGGTATTTTCAATTGACATACTGACCCAGGAGAAGAGGTAGAAGCTTTTAACTTCTACATCAATGAAATCAGGAAAACAAAAGGTTTTTCAAGCAAGACAATTTCTATGTAGGTCCCTTAACAATTAAAGAATGGTCAAAAAAAGCCAGTTTTAAAATGGAAGTTACTTTCTTTCTATCTGTAATCCATGAAACTCACACCTTCAGACTTCTTATAAACAGTCAAGTTTATATAAAGATACAGCAAGAAAATCAGATTTTAAAAAATATTAAAACCTACATCTATAATATCTGTTTTTATTATCAGTGCTTTTTTCTTTCTGAATGGTTGGATTAGCTACAGATCTTTGTTTGGAATAAATATGGATGGGATGGAGGCAGATTCTATAATTCAAAAATATTTAGTCTTCATGTTTTACTTGTAAAAGTTCCTGGTTTTTCCAATGTACATTTTCATGTTCCATTATCTTGCCAAGACTCTATAGGAACACATTCTAGCCTTAAATTCTAAACAAATAACATCAATGGCAAATTACTAAGGAAAAAATATCTATTATTCTGTATCTTTTCAGTCTCCCTGAATCCTGCACCTGTGAGAGGAATTTTGGACAGAAGCGTTGGAGCCATTTGGGGATTCCCTCAGATCTAATATTTTGTTGGCTGTGAATTGTACCCCATTATGTGCTACACTGCACTTTATTTCCCACATTTGGCACTTTTAATGATATTTCCTCCAAACAGACACAGGGAGCCATGCTTGGTATTCTTTAAAGGGAACAAATAGATGAGCTAATTGTTTTAAATGCCCCCAATGAGATAAGTGGCAGGCTGCTGGAATTGATCATCTAATTACCTATTTGCTATCACAGAGAAGAGGAAAATCCATCCATAATTAATGTTTAGAGAATGCAAAAGTTGTCATCTTAAATCAAGGTAAAATATAATAATCACATTGAGGACTTATTGCAGAAAAATACAAATTATTTGCTAGATGTTGGGAATTGGCTGCTTTTCTTTTTTTCTTAATTGTGTGTTGGTACCTGAGATATGTATAGTATTACTGAGGTATTTGTCTGGAATTTAGTTCTGATTTATAAGCATTTTCATTTACAGAACTTTGGATGCCATTCCACTTGATGTCAAGAGAAGAATACCTAAAGAGTCCTGAGTCCAGGGCCAGTCACTTACCTATTAAGCATGCAACTCACTTGCCTGAAAAGGGCAATGGCAAAGCAGTCTCATGGACTAAGCGAGCTATGATGTTAGTTATAAGGAAAGTATGACAATATCCTATGGGATATGTACAAGGTGAGTATCTTCTGGTATATGCCCAAGGCTGTAGAGCAACAGACCTTTATTTCTAGTGCGTATGTATTTATTTTAAGAATAAGCATATTTTGATTAATTCAGAGAAAAGAGAAGAGTAATCCCAGACTAGATAAAAATTTAGAAGCAAATGTATACATAAATGGTTTGTTCATTTTCTCACATTGTGTCAATTATCTTGACAAATCTATGGATCAATTAGTTGATGTGCCTGAGTAAACATTAAATAAGATTATTACTTCATTGGTAATATTGGTAGTATACACTGCCCTTTTAGCATAGTGAGATCTCAGTGTCTTCTCTATCTTTAAACTCATCACTACTGAAGTGAAATTACTTTTCCTTGTGCTCACCTTGGCTCACCTACAGATTGATTTGTGTGTGGTCTAGAGAGAAAGTGACCAAGGAGAAAGCTTAGAATATTTAAGTCTGATGCATAGGCTTTCATACACAGGCAAAGTTGACATTCCATCTTGACATGGACCAGTGTAACCTACAAACAGTAAGGGACCATGTAATATGTCATTGATGACTAATCACTTTTGAGAGTTAAAGAGGTACACATTTATTAATTCACCAGGATAGAGGCAGCCCAAGGCAAACTGGAATGTATTATTCTACTATCCAGGAGAGTACATTAGCATTTGAAGCAGTAATGAAGTATTTATTAGTCTGGTCCTGTTTTCTTGCATATAAATTCTTATGATGAACTGGGAAACTTGCAGAAGTTTGATGTGGTTAAACAGGGTTTGAATTTGGAGATTGTGCGGTCTGGTCAACCGTGTTTCTCACCACACTTTGAGAAAGGGCCAACTTTTGATATATGTGGCAAACTAAGACTTGAAAACACACACATGGGAGTGAAAAAGAATGGGGAAAGCAGGCCTTAGGTATTGGGATAGGCCTCTAGTGGTTATATTCCAACTGCAGGTGCAACTGTAGCACTGCTAAACCAGGACCTATTTAGAGTCAGCAGGATATGATATTAACAAAGATAAATTTCCTTTCCATTGTCAAAGCCAGCTCACTCAGCACTTTATCTGTCTTATGTGCTTCAAAATCTTAAAAGACGTCAAAACCCCCAAACTGTTTATGACTGTGGAAGATAAAATCTGATATTAGTGGAAATTTGGATTTATTATGAGAGCCAGGACAGGTATACCCAGAACCTCAAATTGAAAATGAGGCTACAGGCCTAGTTGAAAACATATATAAATTAAAAGACAAAACTAATTTCTAAAAGTACACAAAGCTACCACTGAATGGGAAAAAATTCTTTCCAGCCCCACTCACAATTATAGTTCCCAGCCCCACAAATACTTGTTTCTATTGGTGACAGAAAGGCAAAAAGCACCTAAAAGGATGTAAGATACCATTTATCTGCCATCCCATCCAATTTGACCCATTATGTTTTTATCATTTTATCTGGAAGAATAATGTTTGGTAATATTTAGGCCAGATCACACTCCAACAGCCTTCTCCTATAATAGAATTATTATTGTAATCAATAGAGTCCTACTGAAGACCCTTTATATGCAAACTACTTGGGGAAGCAAAAAAGAAAACCTCTGAGCCCTGTATGCAAGGGACTTCCAGTCTTCTGAATTGCCATTAGCTGCACTCCAGAGGCTGACAAGGACTTGAGAAAGAAGCGGAAGCTATTGGATGTCCTGTTAGTATCTGTAATAATCATCTTTGCCAGACAAAAAATAATTGTGGAAATAATGTGAATTCTGCCAAGTTCAAAGATGTTAATATACAATTATGTAATGGCATAAAGGATTCTACAGAATTTGATAGAGCCAGAATGGGAGATGCTTAAAATATATTACGAAAAAAGCAAGTGAAATTAAAGTACTGAAATAAGTTAGCTCTAATCTTAGTGAAGATTTCAAACATCAATGATTAAATGGAAATTGAGGTAAACCCCTGGGACTGCATGGGATCTTTGTGGTGAAAGCAACTACATAAAAAGCTGAGATGTCTACTCTAGAGTTTAGAGAAAATGGTCTTTGAGGGTCTGCAAGCTTTGAGTGTTGAGAAGGTTACCCCAGATTACTCAATATGATAAATCAGCGGGTACATTCTTTTTTGACCTTGGGATCTTTATAATTAAGAGCATAAACAGTAAAGGTAACCAGAAAAATCTTAGTATTAATATTTTCTCTTAACTTCAGGTGTAATTAGTATGTATTCGAGTGATTAAAATGTAATGATTATGAAAATTTTGGTATATTGGACTATCTACCAGACTTACTTTGTGAAACCAATTTGAAATATATGCTTAAGAAGTGGACTTAGACTGATGATTTTAAATTGAAAGCCATAGGGCACTTTTGCTAATATAAATCATGTTGAAATGCTAAGAGGAATAAAATCATTATACTTGTAAGTACAATTGGTGAAATTTATAAGAATTAATTATCAAAAAAAGATTTTGTTAGGCAGACAAAGTACCTTAAAAAGGGTTGATTACATGTCTAAATCTAATTTAAAATATTTAAAGAAACATATTTAACTTTAAAAGCTCTCTAAAAAAACCTTTTAAAATTTAGTAGATTTTTAAAAGGAATAATATTTTTAAGATATACATTAAGGAAAAACTAAGTTTTTAAAATGTGTAACAGGCAAAAATTCTTTTTCTTTTCTGTGCCTTAAAATTACCCTCAATGATACAAGAAAATTTATGTCAGCAGCAAAGAGAATAACAAACACCTGGAAAAAAATTTTTTAAAGGCAAAATGATACATTAGATATCCCAATGCATAGTTGATAGCAAACTAAATTATGCAGACAGTAAAACTGTGGGTTTAAGGGAAAGGACGACTCACTGTAGTCTGAATTGTTCTGGTAAAGTTCAATTAAAATGTATTAAATTACCCTCAGCTTCATCCTCATGAATTGAGTTGCATAGACCTTTAAAATTTGCATTATGTGGTAACGATAAAGGCACAGAGGTAACTTATCAACAGTGATTTGTTTAAAAGTGAAAAGCTTTCTCATGTGAAAGTTTCTGAAAATATTATCCTTTCTTTAATGTGAAGATGTCAGTATGCTTTATTGATTTATGCTTTTGTATTTATTGTTCTTTTAGTGTGGAAAATGTGCACCTTTGACTGAACCATGTTTCTTGCTCCGTATTGAAAAATGACCTCATTCCTTTGTAAGTATTAGTCACATTTTAATGGGGACATATTCAACGTTTGTGCACGAACTCCCGAATCTTCTGAAAGCATTATCATCACACATGGGTGAATTTCAATTACCAATGGTGCCACCAATTCAGTGTTCTTCCTATATTATGGTCACAGATGAAGGTGAATTTTTAAATGGTCAGTGACTACAGGCTTTGAAGCAACTGACGTCACTTGCTTTTCATTTGTAACCTTTCTGTTTGTAACTGTAGTTCCTGCTGGTAAGCAAGATGTGTAAACATGTAAACATATTAGGCTTTGAAAATGCAAGCTCTTTTGCTCTGCATTAATATGATCATTTCTCTAAGTTAATGCATCATTACTTCCCACTTGGCACATGGGAAAATGTAGCACGAGCAGAACTAGGGTTTGAAGTTAAATCTCAAAAAAGAAAAAGAAAGATTTTGCTCTTTAATAGAAAGGAAAAGAAGTAAGGGCTGTAAACAAAACAAAACAAAAAATGCTTGAGTTGTATTTGAAAAATGGCTGCTAGGCAGGCAGAATTTCTTGAGCACTTGGACTGAAGATGGTCATACAGTATGAGATGTTTTGCTTTTTCCATTCAGGCAGAATGTGGTTGAAAGAAGATGCTTTTAAATGTCATTCCAAGTATGCCAGGGGTGCAGACCAAGAAAAGCCTTTAGAATCCATTAGGTTTCTTTTAAGATTCCCTCCAGCCACTTTACCTATCTGAAAATTATTTTCTCCACTGTCAACAGGAGATAATAACATCTATCTTGCACCATTGTTGTGTAAAGCAGTGATCACAGTGCTGATATAGAGCAGGTACTCAATAAAAAGAAAGGGTTTTGAATGTTAATGAAAAAAGTTAAAACCTGCTCAAACAAGTAAGAAGTGACAAACTCTTCCCTGAGATTTATTTTCCTCATCTGTAAATACAGTAACAGGACCTTATTCTTTGGGTTAAATAAGGTAGTGAGGATTAAATCAAATCACATGAAAATGCCTTGCACAGAGCCTGGGTCATTGTAAGTATTACGTGAAACTTTTTTCTTCTTTTCTTCAGTTATAGATTTGGGTAATAAATGCTGTCCTGATGTATTAGTGCTTGTGTTTTAGATTTTTTAATTTAGAAACATTTTGATAATACCTTAAATATAATAAAATATTTTCAAAAGAAGTAGGTGTGTAATGATTGGTTTACATTTTATGGCAAGTTAAATTAGTGATCAAGTGGCTTGGAAATTCAGGATATGACTATTCTATGGAAGAAATAATTGCATGGGTAAAACAGAAGAACAAAGAAATTGAGAGAAAATACAGACTACCATCAATTAGGAGTCCAGTCTTGAGCAATGTGAGCTGGAGGACAAATGTATTGGCTATCTGTGACATGGTAAAAGTCCCATAAAACTGCATACCTCAGCCATACCTCGGCTTTCTATTGAAACTGCTCTCTGTAACCCAAATGTGACAGGCAAGCAGTCCAAACCCATGCCATCTTGGCCCCTGAGACTTGTAATAAGTAATTAAGGACTGTAATTTCCACCCTACTCAAACAATATGTAAACAAATGCTAATCTTGACTTTTGTGAACCACTTAAGTAACAATCAAAATGTCCAAAGTCCCCTGGCCCTCAGAATGTCTGGAGCCTCTCTCCCTCATCTTCACCCAGGAATCCACTGGAATGTCCTGAGCCCCTCACTCTCATCTCTGCCCAGGAGGTGATTTACAGAATCCACTAGCCCTCAGAACGTCTGACGCCCCTCACCCCCACCCCTACCCCTCACCCTCACTCCCAAGGTGGATTTAGGGTATAAAAGATCTTGATACCCTCCTTTGGGGGCCACAGGTTGGAGAGACGTGAGTCCTCCGTGGCCGCCGGCAATAAAGACCCTGCAATTTGGCATACTTTTGTCTTGGTGTTGACTTTCTATGCTCGGGCCAGTACAACAATCAACTTCTAAAAAGGCATTAGAATAACCTGTTGATCAGCAAAGCTAAGTTTATTAAGGTTTAGGGTAGTGAGGGAGAGCACCTCCTTGGCAGACTTGGTAGTATCTGATTGGGAGTGTTTTATAAAATTTAATGGTTCTTTTGATGGCAGGCCACATCACAATAACACTCAGATAGATGAAAGGCAGAACTTTTTGTTACTTATGTAGCAGGAGTGGCCTTAAGAAACAGAGCTCTCGAACACTGAATGGAGAAGGGAGGAGTTTATTACGGCCGGGAGCCGGGCAATGAGTTGTCCAAACCCAGCTGGTCTAACAAAGGAAGATTCTGCCTTTATATAGACTTACACTCTAGGTATTACATGTAGAAGAATCTTAGGTTTACAGCCTTAGAAATCAGGAGTGAAAGGGTTTTGGATTTACAGCTTTAGGAATCACATGTGAAAAGGTTTCTGGGTTTACAGTTTTAGAAATCACCTATTAAAGGGTTTCTGCGTTTACAGCTTCAGAAATCACCTATGAAAAGGCTCTGGTCTCTGGATGGAGGAGTGGGGTTGCGGTTTGATCTTGTTTTCAGTAAAAACAGTGTCTTCCAGAGAGTTTCCCCAATACCAAGGGTATTCTTTACAGGAAGGTGATTCAGGAGGCGCCAGTTGGCCTGCATTTTCTTCTATTGAAATGCATTGTGGAAGCCAAGGGGGAGGTGATCCCAGATGCCTGGGTCTCCTTCCTCACTTACAGCTCAAAAGAAAGATCACTGCCAGGCAGGGTTACTCAGTGGGTGGTGTCCCAGGACGGGGTAATAGCAAGCTAGTGGTGTAAGATGCTGTTTAAGTACAGCAACCAGGATAGGATTAGCTAGGTTTTGTAGGCTTCCTGTGGATTGGCTAATTTGAATAATTTTCTGAGTTCCAGGGCATAAGAACTGTCCCTAGTTGTCTGATACCTGGCCCTCAGGTGATTAACGCAGGTGCACAGTGACCAGGTGAATGAAGTATGAAACCCCAATAAGGAAGTGATTGGTATGTGGATTTAAACAGTTGCTCAAGAAAGGGAAACCATCTGAACTTAAGCTAGGGATTGAAAAACTGAGTTAAGACAGCCTTTTAAAACAAAACAACAACAAGAACACGAAAAGTTTTATTACAGAAAGATTTCAGGGGAAAAATGTATTAGGTATTGAGGTCTGGGCTCATGTGGTTTAAGATGGGTTTTTTTATAGCAGGGACTGAGTGAGACTGGGCAAAGTTCATAACTTAATAGTTTAATATTGGGGGAGCATAGAGAGTTAAGACTCTGGAAACAGATCTTGATAAATTGTTGCTTGGCAAGCCAGCTTCTTGCCCAGGTTAACAATCTATAAACTTTAGACAGGGGCTGTTTCCCTGAATGAGCAAACTCTTTACCTGGACACAATGGTCTTTAAGAATTTCCTGAAACAGTGAAGTTATTCATTAGACTCCTTTTTTTCTCAGGCTAGAATTTTTTTGAAATAAATAGAAAAATTACCTTGACACAAGTGTTCCCAGCCATTAGTCCTGATAGTTCAGCAGCACAGATTCAGATGGTCTTAGTTCTCAGAGAAAATAATAAGACTTCTACACCTAAAATAATAGCAAACCCACAAAATAGCAATATATATGCTTATGAATATATAGGAAAATAGATCAGAACATTTTAAATATTTACATGGATGTTAAAGTGTGTATTCGTATGTGACATTCTATAATACAGAACTTAAAGCTAGAGGGTTTAAAGGAAAAGTCCATTAGGCAATGTATTACAGTTGAAAGGGCATTGAAATGAGAGAAAAGAAGCAGATTTCTAGCCTTAACTTGCCACTAAGATGATGTTTCTACTTGGGCAAGTCACTGATAGAATTTAGGTCAAGAACTGTACCACTTTTCTTTTTCGTTTTTGTTTTCTTTGTGACTATAGTTCAGTGCTTAGTATAATATTAATGATCAGCTAATGTTTGTTGAATCAAAGAATGAATAAATTTGATAGAGAAATGTTCATGGAAGACATACATATCGAACTGGGCAATAAATTGGAGTGGAACTGGGAAGAAAGAATAGCATTTAAAAAAAAAGGTGGAGAATGTGAGTGGGTAAAAAAGAGATGACACATTTATAGGACAATGAAACATTAATGCTTCCCAAATCTGTGAGGAATTAATAGTAGAACTGGTAAGTTGAGGAAGGTCACAAGACATGGAAGACCTAAAAAATCAGGAATATATATTTGATGGGTATGGTAGAGAAAGTTCTTCAACTTTCTCCGTGAAGGATTCCTAATGACTGATGGAGGTAGTCAGATTTTGTGGTCCCAGGAGAAAACCTGGAAGGATAATGGTTAGCCCAAAATTTCCAGAAAGTTTCCTGTTTTATATTAAAATTGTGTGTCATATTTGCATTGTACCTTATATCTGTACTAGTTTTGTTTAATAATGCTAAATTTCCACAGATCCTTGCATTAAAGTGTCACTCTATAAATCTGCACTATCTTTTTGGGGCACATTATTGTCCCTACCCTGGCTTCCTTATCCCAGTTATGCCAACTTCTGTTTAAGAACCATTTGAAAAATTTAGTAAAATAATGATATAATGGAAGCAAACAAGGCTGAAAATGACCAGTCTACAAATATCTCTTTGCAGATAGGTATGTGCAAAGAAGAACATTTTTTTTAGGCAGGGCAATCAGAAGATGTCTGGTGATTCAATTGGGACAGTGAAGGGGTTGGCAAACCATAGCCCACGGGCCAAATTCCGTCAGTTTTGTAAATAAAGTTTTGGAAACAGCTATGTGAACTCATTTACATATTCTCTACAATTGTTTTAAATACTACAATATAGAGTTGAGTGTTGCAACAGAGACCAAATAGCCTCCAGAGATACAAATATTCTTTCAGGCCCATACAGAATGTAAGTCTTCTGGCTCCTGGTTTAGTTTAAAGTGATGCCAATGGGTTGAAAAGGAAAACAATCCATGTGAAAAAAATTGGGAAGGAGTTGCTAGTTAACCCCCCAAAAACAAACACCTGCTTTTGGATTTATAGGATACAGGATTTGAAAGAAGTAGAATACTTACACTTTATCTACTTCAAAGGCAACTTGAAGTTTTCAAGCCTGGGTAACTCAGAAAATTATGGTGTCCTTGGCAGACACGGGGTGATAGAGAGAAAAGCCAGTTTAGGGGTGCTTAATCTTTTACGTGTTGACTCTGAGGTGACAGATTGACTCCAAAAAACGTCTAACGACATTCTGCACCTATTGGAGTGTAACTTGAATGCAAGATGATGACAGAGGATATAGATTGAGAAGTCATCAACAGAAGATATAACCAGAGTCATTTTCACTAGCAGAAGAACAGTCAATACACTTCATGTTGAAAGAAAAAAAGGCAAAGAGGTGGTTCATGAGATCCATGCTTTGAACAGGGTAACAAGAGACTAAATGCCTGTTTGTACCCAGAACAGCCTCCCATCTGCCATCTAGTTTGTCTGGTTGTCCTTTGATTCTCCATCAATTAAATATACAAATAAATTGCCCAATCCTTATGAACTGTGTTGAGAAAACAGAATAAAGGATTTAAAATACTTTTATAGCTTCAAAAAAGAAAAAAAGAAAAAAGAAAGAAACACTATAGGCAAATTCTAGGGATTATAATTATTATCCAGAAAAATGAGCTATGTCTCAGATATTATAATATTAGGTGTCTAATTATGCTTTTTGTGAGTGCAGTGAGCTGTATAATATATGATTCTAACTATAACTTGATCCCAGCATTAAGAATGTGATTCTACAACATTTCCTTAGGGGAAAAGGAGTGGAGTGAATATTAGAAGGGTTTATAGCTTGTTAGACTTTGTCAGACTTTAATTTAGTTATACAGTTAAGATATCTGTTTTAATACATGATAAGTGAGCTGAAGATTATCTAATATTTCAGGGAGTATATAAATGAACTGTTTACATTATCTTTAACTCAGAATTGGTAAGATCATCAGGGACTGAATAACACTCATTCCTCCCAGCAACCCTCATCTTTTTTTGTTGGGCTATGATGAAGGAATAACCACACCCGTATCCTCCTGTTCTGGCCAATGACTTGCTTCCATTCAAATAGCACAGATTTCATATGCAGATTCATAAAAGTGGAGAATGGGAAAGTCAGAGTTAAGTTGGAAGACCTACACTTAATATTTTCACTCATTTTTTCATTACTTATGCTATTCAAGACCAATTGAGATAAAGAATAAAAAACTATCAGCTATTTTTCTGAGGGGATAGATAAGCAAACATGAATCCTTTCTCTATATATAGTTGGTTGACATTAATCAACTTGCACAGTCTTGAAGACTAATATATGTGCTTTAAGATATTCTTACAGTGAGCCTTTGGTCACTGGCATTTTTATGTTATAATAAAGAGAGGTAGCGTATGGATGTAGGAAGAAGAAAACCGATGCAGCTTAGAAAGCCCATTAAGAAAAGAAGCTTTATTATTAATCTGCCAAGATTGATTCTGAGGTGAAATGATGCCGTTAGCACTGTCTTGAATAATCAATATTTATCCTGATTCTTCTAGCCATTCAGAAAGAAAATAGATTAACAGAAAATAAAACACCAACCTCAAATATAACTAAATGCTGTAGCCATGCCTGTGTGGTTTTGCTGAAAGTCACCAGAAAATGTACTTTAAGAAAGAGAAAGAGAATAGAGGAGGCATCTGTCTTCTCTAGATATCATGAGGTTTAAAACTCTTCCACCAGCCATGGGCAGAAAAGACATTAGGCAGTCTATCCACAACTACATTCAGCTGTGGATAAAAGTAACCTAAAATAGTGACTTAAACAAATTAGAATTTTATCTTTCCGCGAAGCGAGAAGTTCAAAGAAGTTAGCTATGCTGACCTGCTGTGTGACTCCATAATGTCATTAGGACACAGGCTCTGCTTCCCTTCAGCCACTGTATATATAGCTACTGTCTCATGGTCACAAAACTGCCACCCTCTTCTCCTCTTGCCCTTCTCCCCCGTGGCTAGCTCCATAAGCATGTTTCAGAAAGGAGAAGGGGAAAAAAGGTGTGGAAATGGCCATGTCAGCTCAGTCAGACCCCCTTTTTAAATGCTTTCCTGTTGTTTACATCTCATTGAATAGAACTATGACAGTGTTGTAAGACAACCACTAGCTGCCAAGGGAAGTTGAGAAATTGTTTTAGTCAAGGCACATGGCCATCCTGAATAAAATAAGGATTCTATGTAAAGAAAGGCAGACAGAATAGATATCATGTGGCAGCTAACCATCTCTGTCAAAAGTGCAAATTTCGTGTCTCTAATACTACTCAAGATGACACCACTATGTTCAGATGCTGTAAATCTGGTTTTGATACTTCTAGGTACGGTCCATAGGTAAAGAACCTGGCACATTGTGAGTTTATACATAGGATTTTTTTCTCTTGTAGAATTCGTATAAAATGACAGTGTATAGAGTTCCGAGATAGAGGAAGAAAGAAAGGATAAAAAGAGAGAAATGACTTCAGAATCTCTCTTGTTCAGCTAATGCTACAATCATTCTTTCCCCTGACCCATTTTTTTTTGAGACAGAGTTTTGCTCTTGTTGCCCAGGCTGAAGTGCAATGGCATCATCTGTGCTTACCACAACCTCCGCCTCCTGTGCTCAAGCGATTCTCCTGCCTCAGTCTCCTGAGTAGCTGGGATAGCCAGGCATGCATTGCCATGCCTGGCTAATTTTGTGTTTTTAGTAGAGAAAGGGTTTCTCCACATTGGTCAGGCTGGTCTGGAGCTCTCAACCTCAGGTGATCCACCCATCTTGGCCTTCCAAAGTGCTGGGATTACAGGCGTGAGCCACCATGCACAGCCTCCCCTGACTCATTCTTTTTACCTTTCTTCATTGGAAAAATCTGGGTCAAAACTAGAATAAAGAGAAAATGGATAGATATCTGTTCCCATCTTAAATGTGGAACATTCCAGAGAATCTCAAGTCTTTCTTTCATTGTAAGGTAAATTTATACTATAATATACTTCCACTTTCAGGCACTATCAAAGATTCTGGAGTTAAATGAAGTTGCTACTTTTGTAAGGACAGAGTAATTCTGATTAATCTTCTTAAATAAATTTATTTATTAGAACAGTTTTAAATTCACATAATTATTACAAAAATAGTACAGAGAGTTCCCATGTATTCATACCCAAGTTCCTCTATTATTAGTATCTTGCATTAGTGTGGTATATTTGTTACAATTAATGGGGCATTAATCAGCTCCTCTTGGCTCTGGTAGTTTATTAGACTTTCCTTGTTTTTGATGACCTTGACAATTTTGAGGGGTACTGGTAAGGATTTTGCAAATGTCCCTTACTGAGCTTTATTACATGTTGCCTCACTGAACTTTGGTGAGGAAGACCACAAAGGTGAAGCGCCATTTGGTCACAACATATTTGTGAGTATTGATTTTGACCAGCGAGCTGAGATAGTACTTGTCAGTTTTCTCCACTGTAAAGTTACCTTTTTCTCCTCCACTTTTCCATCTCATACTCTTTGAAAAGAAGGCACTATGTGCGGCCTACACTTATGAGTAGAGATTTATGCTCAGTCTCAATAAATTCAAAAAAATCAAAATCATACCAAACATGTAATCAGTCCACAGTGGAATACAAATATAAATCAATGCCAAGAAAATCTCTCAAAACCACATAACTACACGAAAATTAAACAATTTGCTCCTGAATGATTTTTAGGCAACCAGCAAAATTAAGGCTGAAATAAAAACATTCTTATAAATAAATTATAACAGAGATACAACATATCAAAATCTCTGGAATACAGCAAAAGCAATGTTGAGAGGAAAGTCTATAGTGCCAAAGGCCTACCTCAAATGCTAGAAAGATCTCAACTTAATGATCTGGAATCACACCTAGAAGAACTAGAAAAAAAAAAAGGAGAGGAAAAAAACTACTAGCAGAAGGAAAGAAATAACTAAAAGTAGAGCAGAACTGAATAAAATTTCATTCAAAAATCCATCCAAAAAAAAAAGAAACCAAAAGTGGGTTATTTGAAAGTTGAAACAAGATCATTAGATGATGAGCTAGATTAACAAAGAAAGAAAGGGAAGATCCAAATAAAGAGAATCAGAAATGACAGACATGACATTACTACTAATCCCAAAGACATACAAGAGATGTTCAGACACTATTATAACCACATCTATGAATACAAACTAGGAAATCTAGAGGAAATGAATACATTCCTAGAAACAAATAATTTTCCAAAATTGAATCAGGAAGAAACTTAAACACTTAACAGATCAATATTGAGTTCCAAAATTAAATCAATAATAAAATACCTATCACCCCAAAAAAAGCCATGGACAAGATGGATCCACAGCCAAATTCTACCACACATTCAAGAAAGAACTGGTAATTGTTTTACTAAAGCTCTTTGTATTAGTCTGTTTCCATGCTGCTGGTAAAGACATACCAAAGACTGAGCAAGAGGTTTAATATAGACTTACAGTTTTATGTGGCTTGGGAAGCCTCACAATCATGGCAGAAGACAAGGAAGGAACAAGTCATATCTTACATGGATGGCAGCAGGCAAAGAAAAAAAAAAGAGCTTGTGTAGGGAAACTCCCCCTTAAAACCATCAGATCTCTTTTGAGACCCACCCATTACCATGAGAACATTATGGGAAAGACCTGCCCCCATGATCCAGTTACCTCCCACCAGGACCCTCCCATAAGGTATGGGAATTAACACAGCCAAACCACATAATTACATCCCTGGCCTCTCCCAAATCTCATGTTCTCACATTTCAAAACCAATCATGCCTTTCCAACAGTCCCCCAAAGTCTTAATTCATTTCAGCATTAACTCCAAAGTCCACAGTCCAAAGTCTCATTCAAGAAAAGGCAAGAATTTTCCACCTATGAGTCTGTCAAATCAAAAGAAGGTTAGTAACTTCCTACATACAATGAGGGTACAGCCATTGGGTAAATGCACCCATTCTAAATGAGAAAAATTGGCCAAAATAAAGGGGCTACAAGCCCCATGCAAGACCAAAATCCAATGGAGCAGTCAGATCTTAAAGGTCCAAAATGATCTCCTTCAACTTCATGTCTTACAACTAGATCACGATGATGCAGGAACTGGGTACTCATGGTCATGGGCAGCTCTGCCCCTGTGGCTTTACAGGGTACAGCCTCCCTCCCAGCTGCTTTTAGGGGCTGGTGTTGAGTGTCTGTGGCTTTTCCAGGTGAATGATGCAAGCTGTCAGTGGATCTACTATTCTGGGGTCTTGAGGATGGTAGCCCTCTTCTCACAGCTCCACTAGGCAGTACCCCATTAGGGACTCTATGTGGGACCTCTGACCCAACATTTCCCTTATGCACTGCCTTAGCAGAGGTTCTCCATGAGAGCCCTGCCCCTGTAGGAAACTTCTGCCTGAGAATCCAGGTGTCTCCATACATCTTCTGAAATCTAGGCAGAGGTTCCAAACTCCAACTCTTGACTTCTGTTTACTCCTGTGAACTTCAATACCACATGGAAACTGCCAAGGTTTGGGACTTGCACCCTCTAAAGCCATGGCCTGATCTCTATATTGTCCCCTCTCAGCCATGGTTAGAGCAGCTGGGATGCAGGGCACCAAGTCCCTAGGCTGCACACAGCATGGGCATGAGGGCCCAGCCCTAGAACACACTTTTTCCTCCTAGGCCTCTGGGCCTGTGATGGAAGGGACTGCCAGGAAGACCTTTGACATGCTCTGGAGACATTTTCCCCATTGTCTTGGGGATTAGCATTATGATCCTCATTACTTATGCAAATTTCTGCAGCTGGCTTGAATTTCTCATCAGAAAATGGGATTTTCTTTTCTATTGTGTTGTCAGGCTGCAAATTTTCTGAACTTTTATGCTCTGCTTCCCTTATAAAACTGAATGGCTTTAAAAGCACCCAAGTCACCTCTTGAACACTATGCTGCTTTGAAATTTCTTCTGCGAAATAACCTAAATCATCTTTCAAGTTCAAAGTTCCACAGATCTCTAGGGTGGGGCAAGATGCTACCAGTCTCTTTGCCAAAACAAAACAAGACTCACCTGTGCTCCAGTTACCAAGTTCCCCAACTCTATCTGAGACCACCTCAGCCTGGATTTCATTGTCCATATCATTATCAGTATTTTGGTCAAAGACATTCAACAAGTCTCTAGGGAATTCTAAACTTTCTCATATCTTCCTGTCTTCTTCTGAGCCTTCTGTTTTCACTTCTGCCTGTCACCCAGTTCCAAGGTTGCTTCCACATTTTTGGGTATCTTTTCAGCAGCACCCCACTCTACTGGTACCAATTTACTGTATTAGTGCATTTCCATGCTGCTGATAAAGACATACCCAAGACTGAGCAAATTACCAAAGAAGTTTAATATGGACTTACAGTTTCACGTGGCTGAGGAAGCCCCACGATCATGGTGGGAGGCAAGGAGGAGCAAGTCACATTTTTACATGGGTGGCAGCAGTCAAAGAATAAAGAAGAGCTTGTGCAGGAAAACTCCTCTTTATAATACCTTCAGATCTCCTGAGGCCCATCATGAGAACACCATGGGGAAGACCTGTCCCCATGATCTAGTTACCTCTCACCAAGTCCCTCCCACAACAGATAGAAATTTAAGATCAGATTTGGTTAGGGACACAGTCAAACCATATCACTATTCCCCTCAAAATCAGGGATAATAAACTCCTCCCTAGTGCATTCTGCAAAGCCAGGATCACCCTAATACCAAAATCTGGAAAAGACAAAACAAAAAAAGAAAATTATAGGCCAATATTCCTAATGAATATAAATGCAAAAATCTTCAAAAAATGCCAGCCAACTAAATTCAACAGCACATCAAAAGGTTAAGTCACCATCATGAAGTAAGCTTCATTCCTGGAATGCAGGGTTGGTTCAACATATGCAAATCAATAAATGTGATTGACCACATAACATTACAAACAAAAACCACATGACCATCTCAATAGACATGGAGACAGCTTTTGATGAAATCCGACATTCCTTCATTATAAAAACCTACAAGAAACTAGACATCAATGAGACATACCTCAAAATAGTAAGAGCTATCTATAACAAATCCATGGCTAACATCATACTGAATGGACAAAATCTGTAAGCATTTCCCTTGAGAACTGTAACAAGACAAGGATACTCACTCTCACCACTCCTGTTCATCATAGTACTGAAAGTCCTAAGTGAGCAATCAGACAAGAGATGGAAAAGGCAATTAAATAGGAAAAGAAGAAGTCAAACTATCTCTCTTCATGGATGATATAATCCCATACTTAGAAAACACTGAAGACTATCAAAAGGCTCCTGGAACTGAGAAATAATTTCAGTAATGTTTCAAGTTATAAAATCAAGATACAAGAAATAAGTAGCATTTCTAAACACCAATAACATTCAAGCTGAGCCAAATTAATAACACAATTTCATTTACCATAGCTATGAAAAAATAAAATACCTAGGAATATATCTAACTCAGGAAGTGAGAGACCTGTAAATGAACTACAAAACACTGCTAAAAGACATCATAGATGACACAAACAAATGGAAAAACATTCTATGCTCATGGATTGGAAGAATCGATATATTAAAATGGCCATAGTGCCCAAAGCAAACTACAGATTTAATGCCATTTCTATCTACCAACATAATTTTTCACAGAAATGCAAGAAACTATAGGATTTTAAATTTCATATGGAACCAAAGAAGTTCCCAAATGGCCAAAACAATACTAGGAAAAAAACAAAAACAAAAAACAAAGTTGGAGGCATCCCATTATTTGTCTTCAAACTATACTTTCCTATAAAGCTACAGTAGCCAGAACAGCATGGTTCTATTACAAAAAACAGACAAATAGATGAATGGAAGGGAATAGAGAACCTGAAACAAAGTCACACATTTAGAGCCACCTGATCTTTGGCAAAGTTGACAAAAATAAGCAAGGAAGAAAGGGTACCCTATTAAATAAATGATGCTGGGCTAGCTGGCTAGCTGTATGCAGAAGAATGAAACGAGACCCTTACATTTCACCATGTACAAAAATTAACTCAAGAGGAATTAAATATTTAAATGTAAGACCTCAAACTAGAAGAACATTAGAAGAAAATGTAGGAAACACCACTCTGGACATTAGCCTTAAGAAATAATTTATGTCTAAGTCCTCAAAAGCAGTAACAAAAACCTAAATTGACCAAAAGTGAGGGCTAATTAAACTAAAGTGCTTCTGCTCAGTAAAATAAACTATCAACAGCATAAACAGACAATCTATAGAATGGGAGAAATAGTTGCAAACTATGCATATAGCAAAGGTCTAATATACAGAATCTATAAGGAACTTAAGCAATTGAACAAGCAAAAAATTAACAATCTGACATAAAAAATGGGCAAAAGACATGAATAGACACTTATCAAAAGAGAAATGACATGCAAGTGGCCAAGAAACATATGAAAAAATGCTTCGCATCACTAATCATCAGAGAAATGGAAATCAATACCACATGAGATGTGGTAACATCTCACACAGGTTAGAAAGGTGATTATTAAAAAGTCAAACAAGTAGATGCTGGCAAGGCTGTGAATAAAAAGCAATGCTTATACAGGGTTGGTGGGAATGTAAATTAGTTCAGTCATTATGAAAAGCCATTTGGAGATTCCTCAAAGAACTAAGACAGAACTACCATTTGACCCCCATTACTGAGAGTGTTTGTGTGTGTTTATGTGTGTGTGTGTGTGTGTGTGTGTATACTCAATTCTTTATACTGCAAAGACACATGCATTTACATGTTCATCACAGCACTATTTACAATTGGAAAGAAATGAAATCAACTTAGGTTCCCATCAATGGTGAATTAGATAAAGAAAATGTGGTACATATACACCATGGAATACTATGCAGTCATAAAAAAAGAATGAAATCATGTCCTTTGCAGGAACATAGATGTAACTGGAGACCATTTATCAAAACAAATTAATGCAGAAAATTAAAACCAAATACTTCATATTCTCACTTATAAGTGGAGCTAAATTTTGGGTACTTATACACATAAAGATGACAATAGAAAATGGGGGACACCAGAGGAAAGAGGGGGATAAGAATTGAAAAATTACCTATTAGGTACTATGCTCAGTACCTGGGTAACAGAATCATTTATACCCCAAACCTCAAAATCACACAATTTACTCAGGTAACAAATCTGTACATCCACTCCCTGAATTTAAAAGTTGGAAAAATAAAACTAAAATTATCAATTACACACACACAAGATAATTATGCTCTTCTCTTTAGGAGTGTAAAGCTACTTATATCACTCCTTTTCTCCCAGCCCATTAAGTGAGATTATGTCATGCATTTGTAATTTAGTTAGATTGTTTTGTCATATTTTGCATTCCATCTTGGGATTTCTTTGACTACCAAAATGACATTTTAAAAGTAAATTTGTATCCATTGCAGTTTACTTTTTGTGTTATAAGTATTTTGGGGTTTTGACAAAGGCAGAATGTCATATACTCACAATTATAGTCTCTAAAAATAGTTTCACAACCCCCAAAATTCCCCTTTTGTATCACTATTCAACTCTGCCCTCCTCCCCCTAAACTCCTGGTGACAGCTAATATTTTTACTGTCTCTATAGATTTTCCTTTTTCAAAATATCATATAATTTGATAATATATATGCCACAGTTTATTTATTGCATTCCTTGATTGAAGAATGTCTTGGTTTCTTGAAAGTTTGGCACTTATAAATAAAGTTGCTATAAATATTTCTATGCAGGTTTTGTGTGACAAAAGTTTTTGAATCAGTTGGGTAAATATCTAGAAACATCATTGATCAATCCTATGTAAGACTATTTTTACCTTTGTAAAAAATACCTAAACTGTCTTCAAAAGTGGAGACACAATTTTGCATTTTACCAACAATAAATGAGAGTTCCTGTTGCTCCACATCCTCATCAACAATTGATACTGTCAGTTTTAAATATTTTAGACAATCTTATGTCTGTTTCAATCATCAATTTCCTAATGAGAAATTATGTTAGAAATCTTTTTGTATGCTTACTTTTCTTCTATATATTTTTATAATGCTATATCCATTTAGATTTTTTGCCCATTTTTAAATTAGGGTATTTGTTTTCTTATTGTTGAGCTTTAATTCTTTGCTATTATGGAAGCTTCTTTTACCAGATATGTGTTTTGCCAATATTTTCCTTCAGTCTATGGCTTGTTTTTTGTTGCTCTTAACAGTATCATTTGCAGAAGAGAAGTTTTTAATTTTAATAGAGTCTAGCCAGTCATAATTTTTCTTTCAAGAATTGTGATTTGGTGTTTTATCTAACAGTGTGTAACTCAACTCAAGGTCACTTAAATTTGTCCTGTGACTTTTTTTTAAGAAGTTTTTAGTTTTATGTTTTACATTTATTTTTATGACCCATTTTGAGTTAATTTCTGCATAAGATATATTTATAGGGTTTTTTTTTCTTTATATAGGGATATCCAATTATTCAAGCAGCATTTGTTGAAAAGACTTATCTGTTCTGCATTAAATTGTCTTTGCCTCGTGTCAAAGATCAGTTGGCTATGTTTGTGTGGAGCTATTTCTGGGCTCTAACTAGTCCATTTTATTGATCTATTTGCTTATTTTTTGTATTAAAACATCTGGTTTGTCTCTTTTTCCTTTTGAAATTTATTAATTTTTGATTCATTTCCTTAATATATATAGGACTATTCAGATTTCCATATTTCTTTTTGTATAAATATTGATCTTTTGTGGTATTGGTACATTTTGTCTCTGTTATCAAATTGGAGACAAAAGTTATTAATAATATTTATTTATTATTCTTTTACTGTTCATGAGATTGGTAGTAATGACCACTTTTTTATTTCTGATATTGGTAATTTGTGTTCTCTCTCTCTCTTTTTCTCTCTCGCTCTGTGTGTGTGTATATGTGTGTGTTTGTGTGTACGTGTTGAGCATGATAATTAGGCTACAGGCTTATCAATTTTGCTGATATTTTAGAATAAACAGCATTTCCATTTTTTAATTTTTTTCTATTTTTTTTCTTGCATTTTGATTTCAGGGATTCATGCTCCATGCTTTATTATTTCTTTTCCTCTTGCTTTAGGCTTATATTGCCATTCTTTTTCTAGTTTCTTAAGGTGAAAATTTAAATTATTAATTTTAGATTTTTTTTCTCTTTTCTAAATTATATGTTCACTGCCATAAGTTTCCCTATAGGCACTGCTTTTGCTGTGTACCAAAAATTTTGATAAATTGTATTTTTATTTTTATTTAGTTCAAAATAGCTTTAAATTATCTTCTTAGATTCATGTATTACTTAGAATTTTATTGTTTGATATTTGGATATTGAAAAATATCAGCTATGTTTCTGCTATTGACTTCTAGTTATTTTCCATTGTGGTCTGAGAGAGTACTTTGTATGGTTTCTATTCTGTTAAATCTATTAAGGTGAGTTTTATGGTCCAGAATGTGGGCTATCTTGATAAATGATTCATGTGTGCTTGAGAAGAATGTTTATTCTGCTGTTCTTGAATAAAATATTTTACAAATATTATTAGTCCAACTGACTGATAATATTGTTCAGTTAAACTATTAATATATTATGGAATTTTCCCCTGTTGTCTCTATTGGTTCCTGATACAGAGGTGCTGAATTCTTCAGCTATAAAAGTGGATTTGTCTACTTTTCCTTTTTGATCTTTCAAATTATATTATATTATTATATAAGTTTTGGAATAAATGTGCAGGATGCCCAAGTTTGTTACATTAGTAAACATGTGCCATTGTAGTTTGCTACACCTATCAACCCATCATCTAAGTATTAAGCCCAGAATGCATTAGCTATTTTATTGATGTTATCCCTATTCCCACCCTCCTGAAAGGCCCCAGTGTATGTTGTTCCCTCCCTGTGCCCATGTGTTCTCATCCTTCAGCTTTCATTTAAAAGTGAGAACATACAGTATTGGATTTTCTGTTTCTGTGTTATTTTGCTTCCAGCTCCATCCATGTTCCTACAAAGGACATGATCTCATTCCTTTTTATGGCTGCATAGTATTCCATGGTGTATATGTACCACATTTTCTTTATGCAATCTATCATTGAGGGGGATTTGGGTTGATTTTTTGTCTTTGCTATTGTGAATAGTGCCATAATGAACATATGCATGCATATATTTTTATAATAGAATAATTTATATTCCTCTGAGTACATACCCAGTAATTGGGATTGCTGAGTCAAATGGTATTTCTGTTTCTAAGTCTTTGAGGAATCACCACACTGTCTTGCACAATGTTCAAACTAATTTACATTTGCACCAACAGTGTAAAAGTGTTCCTATTCTTCCACAGTGTCACCAGCATGTGTTGTTTCTTGACTTTTTAATAATCGCCTTTCTAACTGGTGGGAGATGGTATCTCATTGTGATTTTGATTTGTACTTCTCTAATGATCAGTGATGTTGAGCTTTTTTCCTATGTTTGTTGGTGATATAAATGTCTTCTTTTGAGAAGAGTCTGTTTGTGTCTTTTTCCCTCTTTCTGATTTTTTTTTAATTTGTTGAAGTTCCTTGTAGATTCTGGATATTAGACCTTTGTCAGATGGATAGATTGAAAAAATTTTCTCCAATTCTGTAGATTGCCTGTTTACTCTGATGATAGTTTCTTTTGGTATACAGAAGCTATTTAGTTTAATACGATCCCATTTGCCAATTTTTGCTTTTGTTGCAATTGTTTTTGATGTGTTTGCCTTGAAATCTCTGTCTGTGCCTATGTCCTGAATGGTATTACCTAGATTTTCTTCAAGGGTTTTTATAGTTTTAGGTTTTATATTTAATTTGTTAATTCATCTTGAGTTAATTTTTGTATAAGGTGTAATGAAGGGGTCCAGTTTCAATTTTTTGCATATGGCTAGCCAGTTCTCCTAGCACCATTTATTAAATAAATATCCTTTCCCCATTGCTTGTTTTTGTGAGGTTTGTTGATGATCAGATGGTTGTATATGTGTGATCTTATTTCTGAGTTCTCGGTTCTTTTCCATGGGTCTATGTGTCTGTTTTTATACCAGTACCATGCTGTTTTGGTTACTGTAGTCTTATAGTACAGTTTGAAGTCTAGTACTGACTCCAGCTTTGTTCTTTTAGCTTATAATTGTCTGGCTATTTGGGCTCTTTTTTGGTTCCATATCAATTTTAAAGTAATTTTTTCTAATTCTGTGAAGAATGTCAATGGTAGTTTAATGGTAGTTCTTTCGGTTTCTTACTTTACTTACTTTGATAATCTCTTCTTCATTGCATACAGGTTAAAGATTGTTGTCTTCTTAGAGAAACTGAATCCTTTATTCTTATGCAATGCTGTTATTTGTTCCTGATAATTTTCTTTGTTCTGTAGTCTGCTTTGTCTGAAATTAATATAGTTATAATGGTTAATACTGAGTGTCAACTTGATTGGATCAAAGGATGCAAAGTATTGGTCCTGGGTGTGTCTGTGAACGCGTTGCTAAAGGAGATTAACATTTTAGTTAGTGGACTGGGAGAGGCAGACCCACCCTCAATCTGGGTGGGCATCATTTAATCAGCTGCCAGAATAAAAAGCAAAAAGAAGAATGTGGAGAGATTAGGCTGGCTTAGCCTCCTAGCCTACATCTTTCTCCTGTGCTGGATGCTTCTGGCCTTTGAACATTGGAATCCAGGTTCTTCAGCTTTGGGACTCAGACTGACTTCCCTTCTCTTTAGCTTGCAGATGAGGTGTTGTGGGACCTTGTGATCATGTGAGTTAATACTCCTTAATAAATAAATTCCCCTTTATATGTGTGTGTGTGTGTGTATATATATATTCCCCTTTATATGTGTGTGTGTATATATATATATATTCCCCTTATACACACACACACATATATAAATATGTATGTATATGTATATGTGTGTGTGTATGTGTGTGTGTATATATATATATCCTGTTAGTTTTGTTCTTCTAGAGAATCCTAATACAATAGTTATTTATCTTTTCTTTCTTTTTATTTTTTTGATAAGTGTTAGCATAGTATATCTTATTCCATCTCTTTAACCTGAATCTTTATGTTTAAAGTGGGTTTTTTGTAGAATATACAGGAGTGTCTTATATATTTCATTTACTCTGACAATCTGTCTTTTAATTGGTGTATTTAGAGCATTCACAGTTAAAGTGATTATTGACATGCTTAACATCTACCATGCTTTTAACTATTTTGTTATACTTGTTTTTTAATTTATCTTCTACCTTTTATTTAAATTGAGCATTTTATATTATTCTATTTTATCTCTTCTCTATCTATAAATTTTACCTCTTTTTAAAAGGGTAGTGCAGCAATTTCATTATTTTTCTTCGTATTTATTTTGTTTGTAGGACTCTTGTCAATGTAGAACTTTATATCTAACAATATAAACAGGCATATTGCAAGTGATATTCTGTAAAAGTGAAAAAGACTGACTGATAAAACAAAACAAAACAAAACTAGACATGTGTATTATATGTTCTTTATATAAATAGTCCATTCTGAATAGCAGAATTAAATGCAGACCAAATGCTTCTAAAAGTTTCTGTGCCTAGATCACAGTTACAATCTTCACACATTAAAAAGAGAAAGAACAATAACACAGAACACATATTTTTAACGATCATGGCACAATTATCATTTTCAGTCATTCACTGGCTTTTTAGATCATATTAGCAACTTAAATTTTTTATCTACATGAGTTGGCTTGATTAAGGTCACTATTTCAGAGAGATTTAAAGCCATTCTAGAAGCTTCTATGCTATTAGTGCCTTAGCATCATTTACTAGTGTACCTTGTAAATTAACTAGTGTACCTTGTACTTCAGTAAAATAGTGTACCTTGTAAACTAGCATAGTTGTGAATGTACCACAATAGGTATTTTAATTTCCAAATCTTTTACTGACAAAACTGTACTATGTGTAATAATATCAAGGGATTCCTCCAAAAATGTTGATCAGAATAGCCAGTATCTATTTTTATCTGAAGTGATAAGCATAAATGCTTCCATTACTTGATAGGCTGTAGCACTACCATGAACAACAAGGAAGCTGGTTGGAGTCTCTTCATGAAGTGTTATTATATCTATTGTGTTATAGCCAAACCAGCACCATTTACTAGACAGCCTATTTTTCCATTGAGGTCAGTGTAGTTGAGATGTGGCTTAACTTCATCATTATTCCTTTCATCTTCCTGAGTCCAGTCATGTAGATCAAAGATCTTCTGGTGATAGGCTGAATTAGAATCAAAATGAATCTTGGTGTCCAAACTTAGCAGACTTCCATCTGAATCTCCTACCACTGGGCTTATTTTTATCAAGGTTGTGTTGTATTTCAGAAAAAGATTGTAAAGCTTGACCACGTTTTCTTCCACAGAATCTACAATATTAGATGAAAATCTTATCTTCTGTGCAAGCCAGAGCTTGTTCCTTTTTGATGCCTTCTACAACATCAATAGGTTCTTTATTACGTCGGGAGTCTCAGCAGAAACATCTTCAGTGTTGACATCACCTTGCAAACTTCCTATTTATACTGAACCTTGAAATGACCTTTCCATTGTTACTGGAAAGTAGTATTCTCTCCTGGGATATTTTTGCTCACAGACTAATACTTGAGTCCATATTTTGTCCTTTTCTCCTGTTTGTTTGGTAAGCAACTTTTTCCCAATCATTTGAGAGGAAACAGCTTTTGCTTCTTGAGAGAAAACTATCTTCACTCCTCTTTTGGGACTGCTTTCAAATGTTCCTTTTTCTCTACCACAAGTAAAATTCTGTGCTATTATCACAACATCTTTAGAACCAATTTTTTTTTACGATTGCTTTAGCTTCTTCTAGTAACTTTGCCACATATCCTTTGAGAAGGGAGACACCAGCTTCTTGCAACTATTTTATATTCATGTATTCATGCAGTGAGAGATTCCTTCGCTGTTGCTGCTGTACTTGGAGTTATTAGTTACTGAACAATTCAGAAATTTCCAGAACCTGGGCAGTGGACTATAGTATGATCTGGTCTGGGACTGATGGTGCCAAAAGGTGGCAGCTAATTGTCAGCTGTAGAACATGAAGGCCACCGTTCCTAAGTCTGACCCTATCCCCTCCTTCTGTGTGCCTCCAGCCACTTGTAATAGATAATTTCCAATTCTCTTTTCCCGTTCCTTATATCATTGCCATCATTCATTCTACTTATACATATGCTGTAATCATCTACTACATAGTTGCTGTTATTACTTTTTTTTTAAATTGCATTTTAGGTTTTGGGGTACATGTGAAAAACATGCAAGGTTGTTGCATAGGTACATACGTGGCAGTGTGATTTGCTGCCTTCCTCTCCTTCACCTATATCTGGCATTTCTCCCCATGCTATCCCTCCCCAACTCCCCACCTCCCAGCTGTCCCCCCAACTCCCCCCTAACAGACCCCAGTGTATAGTGCTCCCCTCCATGTGTCCATGTGTTCCCATCGTTCAACACCCGTCTATGAGTGAGAACATGCGATGTTTGATTTTGTGTTCTTGTGTCAGTTTGCTGAGAATGATGGTTTCCAGGTTCATCCATGTCCCTACAAAGGACGCGAACTCCTCGTTTTTAATGGCTGCATAATATTCCATGGTGTATGTGTGCCACATTTTTCCTGTCCAGTCTATCATCGATGGGCATTTGGGTTGGTTCCAGGTCTTTGCTATTGTAAACAGTGCTGCAGTGAACATTCGTGTGCATGTGTCCTTATAGTAGAATGATTTATAATTCTTTGGATATATGCCCAGTAATGGTATTGCTGGGTCAAATGGAATTTCTATTTCTAGGTCCTTGAGGAATTGCCACACTGTCTTCCACAATGGTTGAACTAATTTACACTCCCACCAACAGTGTAAAAGTGTTCCTATTTCTCCACATCCTCTCCAGCATCTATTGTCTCCAGATTTTTTAATGATCGCCATTCTAACTGGTGTGAGATGGTATCTCAATGTAGTTTTGATTTGCATTTCTAATGACCAGTAATGATGAGCATTTTTTCATATGCTTGTTGGCCTCATGTATGTCTTCTTTTGTAAAGTATCTGTTCATATCCTTTGCCCGTTTTTGAATGGGCTTGTTTGTTTTTTTCTTGTAAATCTGTTTTAGTTCATTGTAAATTCTGGATATCAGCCCTTTGTCAGATGGGTAGGCTGCAAAAATTTTTTCCCATTCTGTTGGTTGCCGATTCACTCTATTGACTGTTTCTTTTGCCGTGCAAAAGCTGTGGAGTTTGATTAGGTCCCATTTGTCTATTTTGGCTTTTGTTGCCAATGCTTTTAGTGTTTTGGTCATAAAGTCCTTGCCTACGCCTATGTCCTGAATGGTTTTGCCTAGGTTTCCTTCTAGGGTTTTTATGGTGTTAGGTCTTATGTTTAAGTCTTTAATCCATCTGGAGTCAATTTTAGTGTAAGGTGTCAGGAAGGGGTCGAGTTTCTGCTTTCTGCATATGGCTAGCCAGTTTTCCCAACACCACTTATTGAACAGGGAATCCTTTCCCCATTGATTGTTTTTATCAGGTTTGTCAAAGATCGGATGGTTGTAGATATGTTGTGTTGCCTCTGATGCCTCTGTTCTGTTCCATTGGTCTATATCTCTGTTTTGGTACCAGTACCATGCTGTTTTGATTACTGTAGCCTTGTAGTATAGTTTGATGTCCAGTAGTGTGATGCCTCCCGCTTTGTTCTTTTTGCTTAGAATTGACTTGGCTATGCGGGCTCTCTTTTGGTTCCATATGAAGTTTAAGGTGGTTTTTTCCAGTTCTGTGAAGAAGGTCATTGGTAGCTTGATGGGGATAGCATTGAATCTGTAAATTACTTTGGGCAGTATGGCCATTTTCATGATATTAATTCCTCCTAACCATGAACATGGAATGTTTCTCCATCTGTTTGTGTCCTCTCTTATTTCATTGAGCAGTGGTTTGTAGTTCTCCTTGAAGAAGTCCTTTACGTTCCTTGTTAATTGTATTCCTAGGTATTTTATCTCTTCGTAGCAATTGTGAATGGCAGTTCATTCTTGATTTGGCTCTCTTTAAGTCTGTTATTGGTGTATAGGAATGCTTGTGATTTTTGCACATTGATTTTGTATCCTGAGACTTTGCTGAAGTTGCTTATCAGTTTCAGGAGATTTTGGGCTGAGACGATGGGGTCTTCTAGATATACAATCATGTCGTCTGCAAATAGAGACAATTTGACTTCCTCCTTTCCTAATTGAATGCCCTTTATTTCTTTTTCTTGCCTGATTTCTCTGGCTAGAACTTCCAGTACTATATTGAATAGGAGTGGTGAGAGAGGGCATCCTTGTCTAGTGCCAGATTTCAAAGGGAATGCTTCCAATTTTTGCCCATTCAGTATGATATTGGCTGTTGGTTTGTCGTAAATAGCTTTTATTATTTTGAGATACGTTCCGTCGATACCTAGTTTATTGAGAGCCCCCAGGTGCCATAGCAGCCCTAGCATGCCGCAGTCCAGAAGCTGTTATTACTTTAAACAAACTTTTTACTTTTAGACCAATTATTAATTATAAATTAAGCTATTATTAATAGGTTAATAAGAAATTACTAAGAAAAAATAAAGGATTTTATTTTACTTTCCTGTACTTCTTTTCTGAGACTTTCTTTTCTTTATGTAATCTTAGTTTTGGGGCTGTATGTATTTTTTCTCCCTAAAGAATGTTTCAATTTTCTAAGTGGCCAGGTCTACTGACAATACATTCCCTTAGCTTTTGTTTTTATGCAGAGCCTTTATTCCTTCATAACTTTTGAGGGATTACTTTACTGAATATATAATTATGGAATGGCGGTTTCATTCTTTCAAAATTTTAAATATTTAACTCCATTTTTTTTTGGTTGAATGGTTTATAATAAGTATTATGATGTAAGTTTTTACATTGTTTCTCTATAGGTAAGTTTTTTTTTTATTTCCTGTGCCTTCTTTCAAGATTTTCTATTTTGCTTTTGTTTTCTGCAATGTGAATATGATATGCATAGGTATAGGTTTTATTTTTTGTGTAGTTTAGTCTGCTTAGAGTTCTGTGCGCATTCTGGATCTGTTGTTTGCAGTCTGTCATGATTTTAGTTAAATTCTTGGCCATTATTATTTTTAATATTTTATCTTCTCCATTCTCTCTTCCTTCTCTTTTTGATATTCCAATTATATTTCTGTCACACTGTTTAAAATTGTCCTTGGATTTCCTGTTCTGTTTTTTCATGCTTTTTTTCCTTTGCATTTCAGCTTGATAAGTTTCCATTGACATATCTTAAGGCTCAGCGAGCTTTTCCATGACCATGTCCAGTGGCCCATGATGAGCCCATCAAAGACATTCATCATTCTGCAACAGTATTTTTGAGTTCTGGTATTTCTTTAATGTTTTCCTAGAATTTCTTTGTCTTTGCTTACATTACTCCTCTGTTTTTGCATATTGTCCACATATTTCTATAAGAATCTTTAACATATTACTTATAATTATTATAATTCCCTGCCTGATAATTTCAAACTCTATGTCTGAATCTGATTCTAATGCTTGCTTCATCTCTGTAGACTTTTTTTTTCTTGTCTTTTAGCTTTCCTTTTAATTTTTTATTATTATTATACTTTAAGTTCTGTGGTACTTGTGCAGAATGGGCAGGTTTGTTACATAGGTATACATGTGCCATGGTGGTTTGCTGCACCCATCAACCCATCATCTGCATTAGGTATTTCTCCTAATGCTATTCCTCCCCTAACCCCCTACGCCTACTACAGGCCCTAGTGTGTGATGTTCTCCTCCCTGTGTCCATGTATTCTCATTGTTCAACTCCCACTTATGAATGAGAACATGTGGTATTTCGTTTTAAGTTTTTGTGTTAGTTTGCAGAGAATGATGCTTTCCAGCTTCATCCATGTCCCTGCAAAGGACTGGAACTCATCCTTTTTTTTATGGCTTCATAGTATTCCATGGCATATATGTGCCACATTTTCTTTATCCAGTCTGTCACTGATGGGCATTTTGGTTGGTTGCAAGTCTTTGCTACTGTGAACAGTGCTGCAATAAACATACATGTGCATGTGTCTTTGTAGTAGAATGATTTATAATCCTTTGAGTATATACCTAGTAATTGGATTGCTGGGTCAAATGGCATTTCTAGTTCCCTTGAGAAATAACCACACTGTCTTTCACAATGATTGAACTAATTTACACTCCCACCAACAGTGTAAAATTGTTCCTATTTCTCCACATCCTCTCCAGTGTTTGTTGTTTCCTGACTTTTTAATGACCATACTAACTGGCATAAGATGGTATCTCATTGTGGCTTTGATTTGCATTTTTCTGATGACCAGTGATGATTAGCTTGTCTTCATATGTTTGTTGGCTGCATAAATGTCTTCTTTTGAGAAGTTTCTGTTCATATCATTCACTTGCTTTTTGATGAGGTTATTTGTTTTTTTTCTTGTAAATTTGTTTTAGTTTCTTATAGATTCTGGATATTAGCCCCTTGTCAGATGGATAGATTGCAATTTTTTTTTCCAATCTGTAGGTTGCCTGTTAACTCTGATGATAGTTTCTTTTGATGTGCAGAAGGTCTTTAGTTGTATTAGATCTGATTTGTCTATTTTGGCTTTTGTTGCCATTGCTTTTGATGTTTTAGTCATGAAGTCTTTGCCTATGCCTATGTCCTGAATGGTATTGCCTAGGTTTTCTTCTAGGGTTTTTATGGTTTTGGGTCTTACATTTACGTCTTTAATCCATCTTGAGTTAATTTTTGTATAAGGTGTAAGGAAGGGATCCAGTTTCAGTTTTCTGCATACGGCTAGCCAGTTTTCCCAACACCATTTATTAAATAGAGAATCTTTTCCCCACTGCCTGTTTTGTCAGGTTTGTCAAAGTTCAGATGGTTGTAGATGTGTGGTGTTATTTCTGAGGCCTCTGTTCTGTTCCTTTGGTCTATGTATCTGTTTTGGTACCAGTACCATGCTGTTTTGGTTACTGTAGCCTTGTAGTATAGTTTGAAGTCAGCGTGATGCTCCCAGCTTTGTTCTTTTTGCTTAGGATTGTCTTGGCTATGTGGGCTCCTTTTTGGTTTTATATGAAATTTAAAGTAGGTTTTTCTAATTCTGTGAAGAAAGTCAATGGTAGCTTGATGGGGATAGCATTGAATCTATAAATTACTTTGGGCAGTATGGTCATTTTCACGATATTGATTCTTCCTATGAAATGTTTTTCCATTTGTTTGTGTCTTCTCTTATTTACTTGAGCAGTGGTTTGTGGTTTCCTTGAAGACGCCCTTTACATCCCTTGTAAGATGTGTCCCTAGACAGTTGATTCTCTTTGTAGCAATTGTGAATGAAAGTTTACTCATAATTTGGCTCTCTGTTTGTCTGTTATGGGTGTATAGAAGTTCTTATGGTTTTTTCATATTTATTTTGTATCCTGAGACTTTGCTGAAGTTGCTTATCAGCTTTAGGAAATTTTGGGCTTAAATGGTAAGATTTTCTAGATATGCAATCATGTCATCTGCAAACAAAGACAATTTGACTTCCTCGCTTCCTATTTGAATACTTTTTATTTTTTTTCTCTTGCCTGATTGTTCTGGCCAGAACTTCCAATATTGTGTTAAATATGAGTGGTGAGAGAGGACATCTTTGTCTTGTCCTGGTTTTCAAAGGGAACACTTCCAGTTTTTGCCCATTCAGTATGATATTGGCTGTGGGTTTGTCATAAATAGCTCTTTATTTTTGAGATACGTTCTAACAATACCTAGTTTGTTGAGAATTTTTAGCATGAAGGGGTGTTGAATTATATTGAAGGCCTTTTCTGCATCTATTGAGGTAATCATGCTGTTTTTGTCATTGGTTCTGTTTACGTGATGGATTACGTTGATTGATTTGTGTATGTTGAACCAGCCTTGCATCTCAGGGATGAAGCTGACTTGATCGTGGTGGGTAAGCCTTTTAATGTGCTGCTAGATTTGGTTTGTCAGTATTTTACTGAGGATTTTTGCATTGAAGTTCATCAGGGATATTGGCCTGAATTTTTCGTAGTTGTGTCTCTGCCAGGTTTTGGTATCAGGGTTATGCTGGCCTCATAAAATGAGTTAGGGAGGAGTCCCTCTTTTTCTATTGTTTGGAATAGTTTTGGGAGGAATGGTTCCAGCTCGTCTTTGTACCTCTGGTGGGATTTGGCAGTGACTGTATATGGTCCTGGACTTTTTTTGGTTGGCAGGATATTAATGTCTCAATTTCAGAACTTGTTATTGGTCTATTCAAATATTTGTCTTCTTCCTGGTTGAGACTTTGGAAGGTGTATGTTTCCAGGAATTTATCCATTTCTTTTAGAACTTGTAGTTTATTTGTGTAGAGGTGTTTATAGTATTCTCTGATGGTAGCTTGTATTTCTGTGGGATCAGTGGTGATATCCCCTTTATCATTTTTTATTGCATCTATTTCATTCTTCTCTTTTTCTTCTTTATTAGTGTGGCTATCAGTCTATCTATTTTGTCGATCTTTTCCAAAAACCAGCTCCTGATTTCATTGATTTTTTTAAGGGTTTTTCTTGTTTCTGTCTCCTTCAGTTCTGCTCTGATTTTAATTATTTCTTGTCTTCTGCTAGCTTTTGAATTTGTTTGCTCTTGCTTCTCTAGCTCTTTTAATTTTGATGTTAGGGTGTCAATTTTAGATTTTTCCTGCTTTCCCTTGTGGGTACTGCTATAAATTTTCCTCTAAACACTGCTTTAGCTGTGTTCCAGAGATTCTAGTATGTTGTGTCTTTGTTCTCGTTGGTTTCAAAGAACTTTCTGCCTTAATTTCATTATTTAGCCAGCAGTCATTCAGTAGCAGGTTGTTCAGCTTTCATGTAGTTGTGCAGTTTTGAATTAGTTTCTTAATCCTGAGTTCTAATTTGATTGCACTGTGGTCTGAGAGATTGTTATGATTTCCATTTTTTCCATTTGGTGGTGAGTATTTTACTTCCATTATGTAGTCAATTTTAGAATAAGTTTGAGGTGGTGCTGAGAAGAATGTATATTCTGTTGATTTAGGGTGGAGAGTTCTGTATGTCTATTAGGTTCGCTTGCTCCAGAACTGAGTTCAAGTCCTGGTTATCCTTGTTGATTTTCTGTCTCATTGACCTGTCTAATATTGACAATGAAGTGTTAAAGTCTCCCAGTATTATTGTGTGAGAGTCTATGTCTCTTTGTAGGGCTCTCAGAACTTGCTTTATGAATTTGGGTGCTCCTTATTGGGCGCATATATATTTAGAATAGTTAGCTCTTCTTATTGCATTGATTCCTTTACCATGATGTAATGCCCTTCTTTGTCTCTTTTGATCTTTGTTGGTTTAAAGTCTGTTTTATTAGAGACAAGGATTGCAACCCATGCTTTTTTTTTTCTTTCCATTTGCTTGGTAAATATTCCTCCATCTTTTTTATTTTGAGCCTATGTGTGTCTTTGCACCTGAGATGGGTCTCCTGAGTACAGCACACTGACAGGTCTTGATTCTTTATCCAATTTGCCAGTCTGTGTCTTTTAATTGGTGCATTTAGCTTGTTCACATTTAAAGTAATGTTGCTATGTGTGAATTTGATCTTACTATTATGATGCTATCCGGTTATTTTGCCCATTGATGCAGTTTCTTCATACTGTCGGTGGGCTTTGCAATTTGGTATGTTTTTGTTGTTGCTGGTACTAGTTGTTCCTTTCCGTGTTTAGTGCTTTTATCAGGAGCTCTTGTGAAGCAGGCCTGATAATGATAAAATATCTCAGCATTTACTTGTCTGTAAAGGATTTTATTTCTCCTTTGCTTAGGAAGCTTAATTTGGCTGGTTATGAAATTCTGGGTTGGGAATTGTTTTCTTTAAGGATGTCGAATATTGGCCCCCACTCTCTTCTGGCTTTCAGGGTTTCTGCAGAGAATTCTGCTGTTAGTCTGATGGGCTTCCCTTTGTGGGTAACCTGACCTTTCTCTTTGGCTGCCTTCAACATTTTTCCTTCATTTCAACCTTGGTGAATCTGATGATTATGTGTCTTGAGGTTGCTCTTCTTGAGGAGTATCTTTGTGGTGTTCTTTGTATTTCCTGAATTTGAATGTTGACCTGTCTTGCTAGGCTGGGGAAGTTCTCCTGGAAAAAATCCTGAAGAGTATTTTCCAACTTTGTTCCATTCTCATCACTTTCAGGTACAACAATCAGATGTATGTTTGGTCTTTTCACAGAGTTCCACATTTCTTGGATGTTTTGCTTGTTCCCTTCCATTCTTTTTTCTCTAATCTTGTCATCATGCTTTATTTCATTAAGTTGATCTTCAATCTCTGATATCCTTTCTTCTGCTTGATGGATTTGACTATTGATACTTGTGTATGCTTTATAAAGTTCTTGTGCTGTGTTTTTCAGCTCTATCAGGTCATTTATGTTCTTCTCTAAACTGGATATTCTAGTTAGCAATTCCTCTACCCTTTTTTCAAAGTTCTTAGCTTCCTTGTATTAGGTTAGAACATGCTCCTATAGCTCAAAAAAGTTTGTTATTACCCACGTTATGAAGCCTACTTCTGTCAATTCGTCCAACTAATTCTCTGTCCTGTTTTGTTCCTTTGCTGGCAAGGCGTTATGATCCTTTGGAGGATAAAAGGCATACTGGTTTTTGGAATTTTCAGCCTTTTTGCGCTGGTTTCTCCCCATCTTTGTGGATTTATTTACCTTTAGTCTTTGGTGTTGGTGGCATTCAGATGGGGTTTCTGCTTGTGCTTCCTTTTTGTTGATGTTGGTGCTCTTTCTGTTTGTTAGTTTTCCTTCTAACAGTCAGTCCCTTCTGCTGCAGGACTGTTGGAGGTTGCTGGAGGTTCACTCCAGAACCTGCTTGCCTGGGTGTCACCAGTTGAGGCTATAAAAGAGCAAAGATTGTTACTTGTTCCTTCCTCTGGAAGCTTCATCCTAGAGGAGCACCTGCCAGATGCCAGCTGGAACTCTCTTATATGAGATATCTGTTAACCACTGCTGGGAGGTGTCTCCTGGCCAGGAGGCACAAAGGTTAGGGACCCACTTGAGGAGGCAGTCTGTCCCTTAGCAGAGCTCAAATGCTGTGCTGGGAGAACTGCTGCTCTCTTCAGAGCCAGCAGGCAGGAACATTTAAGTGTGCTGAAGTTGTGCCCACAGCTGCCCTTTCTCCAACTTGCTCTGTCCCAGGGAGATGGGGGCTTTATCTATAAGCCCCTGACTGGAGCTGCTGGCTTTTCTTCAGAGATGCCCTTCCCAGAGAACTCCTTTTAATTTTTTGAAAGCTGCATATGATATAAGTAATAGAAACTGTGAGGTAAAGGGCCATTAGTATATGGTTTTATGTTCATCTGGCTAGGATTTAGGCTGTGTTTTAATGTTTGCTTGTAGATGTAGAGGCCAGAAGCCTCAAATTCTTCTGATGTCTGTGTTTTTATCTGTTGCATTTGGCTGTCCTAAGAACTTGTTAGATAGATTTTATACTTCTTTTAGCTGTTATCTACTGTTGTTATACTGGAGCCTGTTTAAGGGTTGGTAATGTTTGTTGGAAAGGAAGCATTCTATAATGTGACCAATTCTCAGCTTTTTAGTGGGTCTAGGTCCTTGGATTTGAGGTTTTACAAGTGTTTCTTAGCTTTTCCCCACTCTGTTTAGTAAAATTAATAAGCTAGAGAGGTTTTGATTTAGGTAAATACCTTTCCCCAAGGTGAAATAAGGCCATGGTAAAATCTTTTTCCCTGGAGTATAGATAGTGCCATGGAGAACACTCTGAGAATAGTATTTTTCAATGTTTACTTTTTCTTTTTTCTTTCTTTTCTTTCCTTTCTTCTTCTTTTTTTTTTTTTCTTAAAGATAGAATCTTGCTTTATTGCCCAGGTTGGAGTGCAGTGGCATGATCACAGCTCACTGCAGCAACCTCAAACTGCTGGTCTCAAACAATCTTCCTGCGTCAGTCTCCTGAGTAGCTGGGACTACAGGCATATGGCAACAGATACCCCTAATTTTTAATTTTTTGTGAAGACAGGGTCTAACTATGCCTAGGCTGATCTTGAACTCTTGGGCTCCAACAAAGTGCTGGGGTTATAGGCATGAGCCACAGCACCTGGCCTAGTGGTTACTTTTCTGTTTTCTTACTCCAAGCCTGGAAATAACCTTTCTTAGTTCTTCTCACTAAAAACCTGGTGGCTTTCCTGGATATAAAACCTACACAATTTTTGCCCTCAGACATTTCTTACTCTTATGGTAGTCCATAGTCAACCTCCACCAATTTGTCAAAAGTTACCATTTATGTGTTGCTACCAACTCATGGCTCCAGTGGCATATGCTTTAGGTAAGCAGATCTTTGCTGTGACTCTATATTCATAAATCTCTATAGACTTCAGAGTGGTGGTTTACCCTGCAACCTTGATTCTCTGCTAGTTCTAAGAAAATTGTTGTTATTATTTTTTTCATCTTTTTCTTGTTGTAAGGATAGGAGTGTTGACTTCTAAGCTATTTACACATCAGAGCTGAAACTGCTGAAACTTGAAATCACTAACTTATGTTTTAGCAAATTTTATTCTAGTTTTGAGATCTTATTTATTCTAGTATTTCTTTGGTAAATATGATCCACACCATGGGGATGAATTTTCTTTCTTAGCTCCTCCTTACCCTTGTGATTCATCAAGACTTCACTAATTATTTTGTCTCCTAAGGAGAGTTCAGGCCAAGAATGTGACTGACTCATGTATTGCAGGAGCCACAGGAGAAGCTGCATCTTCTGGAGCAGCCCATTCTTCCTCTACAGTAGTGCTGGGTGGAAAACTCGTAGCTGAGTTTGCTGCTTCCCCAATCTCTACCTTGTACTTTGAGACAGGATCTTTTTGATGATCTTCCAGGGTAGCAAAAGCCTATTGAAACAGTAATTCTAGCTGCTCAGGATACTTTCATTAATGCAGATGCCTTTGAATCAACAGGAAGCATTTGATTGGAATGGCATAAGAATCTACATTGTAAAGTCCAGCAGGTTTTCTCAGGAATTTATCTGCCCTTACATTTTTTTCTCTGAACTAAAGCATGTTGTCTCCTTTTCTCCAACTAGGTTGGGTTGGTTGGCAGGGAGGTTGCTGCTTCCCTAACATTGATTACTTTCTTCCCATTGACTCACTCTTACCTAGTATGTTGGTCTCCTGTTGCCATGCAACAATTTTGTTGCTACAAATGTAGTGGCTTAAAGGAACACACATTTATTATCTTACAGTCTTTGTGGGTTAGAAGTCTGGGCACAACTCAGCTTGGTTCTCTGCTTAGGGTCCTGCAAGACTGCAATCAAGGTGTTGGACAGTGCTTGGGTCTCATGTCTAGGTTGACTGAGCAGATCCATTTCCAGGCTTATGTGGTTTTAGCAGAATTCACTTCCTTACAGTTGTTGGGGGTTTCAGCCTCTTGCTGACTGTCTGGTGGAGGCTGCCCCTAGTTCTTAGGTATATACTAATGTGGCCACTTGCTTCTTCAAAGACAGTGAGAGACAGAATCTTCTCAAAGAGCAGAAGTCACAAACCTATGAAATATAATTATGGAAGTGATATCTTATCATCTTTGCCATATTTTATTGATTAAGGACAGTTCACAGGCCTTGCCTTTACTCAAGTACAAAGGATCACATATGAGTGTGAATATCAAGATATAGAGATCATGGGGGCCACCTTGGAGTCTTTCCATCACAAATAGTTGTCCTTTTATGTAATGCTTACAGTCACTGGTTGCATCTGGCAGATACACATGATGAAAGGAAGACAGCTAAAGGTGAGCCTCATAGAGAAATGAAGTCACTTTCATTCAATCTGACAGTTGAAATTATTTTAATGTAGACTGCATGTAAGTAGTAATTACATAGTTAGCTATTGATTTAGAAAATATAAAAGGAGAAAAAGTCTTATAAATTCAGTAGTTTTTAAATAAAATAATGCTTATTTTACTTATAACAGTATGTATATACATTTGGAAGATTCAAGCACATTTGTGTAAGAGGCATAGTTACTAATTATACAAATCATGGTTGAAATACTTAAGCCTTTGTAGAGGACTTTTGTCATAATTGTTTTGGCACTCAGGGAATAGTTATCTTTGACATGAAAATTGTTTCTCTAGTGTGACACAGAGATATTCCTCACCAGAAGAACATTCTGAAGAGAAAAGAAAATACTTTGCATTTGAACTATGATGTATATAATAGATGTATTTTTTTGGAAGATGGTGAACATTGAAAAAGAATATTGATGCAATAAAATTGAGAAAAAAAAAGCTTGTTTCCCAATAGTCATTTTTTCAAATAGCACATGCATTATGAAAGGCATGTGGGGGTTGAGTGATAGAGAAGATATTCACCAAAATAATATTATGTGGCTATTCCTAGCCAAAATTATCTTTGTGATTAGCTGACACTTGTAGCCGATCATTACTTGCTGTTATTTAAGTAGCTGAGGATGCCAAGTAATAAACAGAGCAGCAGCATACCAGAAAAACTAAAGAAATCCACTTCAAATGGATTAACATAATTACTTCAGCCAGAGAGTGACAACAAAGTGACAAAATACACTTGAAACATAGATGTTTTTGTAGTCTACCTTCTGCTTGTACACACCTGTGCACTTTGTAAATGGCTCCATATGCTTAATCAAAAGAAATCTAATTGCCTTAATTTACTTCATCCAAAAGTAGAAGAGTAAATTATATGTTTAATTATAAACTTTCCACTTTGGGCAGCTATAATTAATGACTCAAGGAATTGTGCAATAAGCCAAAAGCAACCTTTTATTACTCCGGAGATACCTGAACAACACCAGTGTTTCAGAGCCAGTCAGGTTCTATTAGTATAGGAATCAAAATGCCTACCTAAGGCATTAATCACAGAGCACCTCCAAGCAGAGACTTCTAATTATATCTGCTGTATACCATACACATGGGTTGTCTGCACTAGGGGATGGTAATAAATGTTCTATACTAAGTAATGATGACAGGGTTTTATTTTTTATTTTTTTAGTGAATGCCACCTTAAGTATCCATGACCTTACCAAGATGTGGCCCCAAAACGTGGAGAATTCCTCCCTCTAAAACATTTTTTTAGTAAGTCAGTGCCTTCGAAGACTGTAGTCTAATTTGTGTTTGCTATTAGAATTGACAAGAGCAATGAGAAGCATCTCCCCTCCTAGAGATTCAACTGGTTTTTCTCTACACATCCAGAATTGCATTTGTGAAAGACACCACATCTATTTACCATATTGAGAGAGTGATCATATAATTTATTATCAAACACTGGACATTCCAGGACAACATGCATAAATCAGGCCTCTGCTAGGAAAATCAGGTTATCACCTTACATGTGGAACACAGTCAGTTTAGTCCTTGATCACAAGACCTTCAGTGGATAATGCATGGCATAGTTTGATTATTTTTGTATAAGTGCACTATTTTGTTGTAGACAGAGCATGGGCTTTGACACAAAAAATGTCTGGTTTTAAATTTCTGCCACTTACTAGCTAAGGAACTTCAAGCAAGTTATTTAACCTCTCTGAGTTTTAATTTCTTCATCTCTAAAATGGATACTTAAAGCACTTTGGTATTTACTCAAATGTAATAACAATAAGTAAAGCTCCAAGTATAGATAACATACTAGACTCTCAACTATTCTTATATGTTAAAGAAATCTTTTTCCATTGTTGTTCTGAGATGGAGTTTCACTCTTGTCTTCCAGGCTGCAGTGCAATGGTGTAATCTTGGCTCACCGCAATCTCTGCCTCCCAGGTTCAAGTGGTTCTCCTGCCTCAGCCTCCTGAGTAGCGGGGATTACAGGTGCACGCTACTATCCCTGGTTAATTTTTGTATTTTTGATAGAGATGGGGTTTTACCACATTGGCCAGGCTGGTCATGAACTCTGGACCTCAGGTGATTCACCAACCTCAGCCTCCCAAAGTCGTGGGATTACAGGCTTGAGCCATTGCTCCTGGCCAAAGAGATCTTAAGAAAACATAAATCCTCTTATTCACTCACCCAGAATTTCAAATTTTAGACTGTTAATAAAAACATTAATTTTGACTCATAATAGTTTTAAAGGCACATTACTTTGAGTGATGGGTCTACTGATTATTCTCTAGTTGCTTCTCCACACCCTTTTCAATGCTCTGCCTTTCTCTACCTTACTCTATGCCCTGGGAAACTGCTTCTGAATGACATCACCTGGGCTCCTTTGACTATGAGTTTTGGTTAGTTTGGCCAAGATGAGGCACTAGCAGATGAGAGCATGTGTGGAGGAAAAATATTTTAGGGTACTTATTAACCTCCCTTTCTGCTTCACCATGGTTCTGGCTGTGTTGTTCTTAGACAGTGGTTCTCAAACTTGAGTGTGCATCTGAATTACCCTGCAGGGTCTGATAACACTCAGATTTTTGGTTCCCACACCCAGAGTTTCTGACTCAGTAGATGTGAAGTAGGCTTAGGTATTTGCATTTTCAATTAGTTTTCAGTTGACAATCATGCTCATTCAGAAACATCTGTTTAATGTCTGGTGCTTGACGATAGCAGATCCATAAAGCAGCTCTCCCTCCTTTGCTCTTATCACCCAGGCTGGAGTACAATGATGCAATCTTGGCTCACTGCAACCTATGCGTCCTGGGTTCCAGTGATTCTCCTGCCCCAGCCTCTGGAGTAAACTGGGATCACAGGTGTGCACCACTATGCCCAGCTAATTTTTGTATTTTTAGTAGAAATGGGGTTTTGCCATGTTGGCCAGTCTGGTTTCAAACTCCTGACCTCAGGTGATCCATTTGCCTCAGCCTCCCAAAGTGCTGGGATTACAGGTGTGAGCCACCACACCCAGCCAGGCAGCTCCTTTTTTTTTTTTTTTAAAGGCTAAAGCTTTCTGTCTCTGATAATACTGTTTACTTCTGGCCTAGAGACAGTAACAGCACCTCTCTGTGGCTAACCTCAGGTAGTGCCTTAGCACTCCCTACGGTTAACTCATTAACAGGGGAGTTGTCCATACCTCAGAAATAGCGTCTTCATTATATTATCTTTCATTATCATGTTTAAGTGTATGACTGTTTTTTTCTTCCTGGACCCTAACTGATACAGCAAGTAAATAAATTACTCAAACATCATGGATTTTTAAAAAATCACTGAAAATTTTGCATTTTTAACTCTTCTTATTTTAGAATTTTATGTCACCTGGATATGTCATTTCCATCATAATTCAGACAACTTTCCAGATTCAAACTGGGGAGAATATTGGGTTTAAACTCATAGCATCTACCCAGCTACACTGAAAATATCATTGTAGTATACAAATGAGGCAAAATAATAGCAAAAAATAGGCTTGAAGCCTTTAGTGTTAAATCTATTGTCATATTTAAGACAGTGAAACATTGAACTAGGGTTATGATGCCACATAATAGATTTCTAAAATAGAAATGTCTCAGTCATTTAGTTTGTATTAATGTATTATTTTCCATCAAATGTCTTGAGCAACTTTAATAATTTCAAAATTTCTCAGCATAATTATATTGTAAAAAGCTACTCTAAGTTTACTGCGTTTCCCAGTATTTCCTGAAGTAACAAAATAATTGTGATTAGAAATGTTTTAAAACTTCAAAATCAGTTTTTAAGTCTCTTAAAAGATGAGTTTTCAAATCCACCTACTTTTATCTTTTGTTTCTGTGTATGAGGTTTTGTTTTTTGGGTTTCTTCTTCCCTGTGAGAATTATTTTTTTTCTCATTTTAGGAATAATGCCTGTTTACTGTTAAAAAGATTACTTTTAACTAGTCTCTTGTGGGCCATTTCAGACAATTATTGAGTAAGGTGAGAAGAGGGGAAAATTATTTAGATATAGTAAAGATATAAACAGCTTATCTAGAATTTTTTTTTTAATGAGGCAAAAGTGGTGATGAGGATAACAAAGATCAGCTGTGCTGCCTCGGGGGCATCAGAAGTTAGAAAGCTCCATAGCTCAGGTCAAATGTGCCCGCGCGTGATAGGACCCTAACATCTCCAGAAAGACTCTTGTGGCCTGTATATCACTGTGTGGAACTTTGAAGAATGGAGTCCTTACCATCAAACCAGAATCTTAAAAAAGCATTTTTTTCAAAGTAAGTGTCAGAAAGTTCTTTCTTCTCTCAAATCCTAGCTATAAACCATCTGCTGTCTTCTGAACTTCTCAGATCAGCAAATGGTTCAGTGCTATATTGTATTAGGAACTATGTGTATGTTTCTGAGGCAAGACGGCTTTTATGGTGAAGTTTAACTTTGGAATTTGATAATTAGAGACAATAGTTTAAACATCAGTAAAAAAGAAAATCAAATGTATACATGGAATTTTAAAATACATTATGAACTTGCTTTGCTTGCAGAAAATCATTGTTTTTGAACTTATTTTGAACTGTATAATTGGCACTTGCACCAATCTTTTATTTGAGGTGTCTTGGAAAACTAGCAAGTTGATGACAAGATATGTTGCCTAAAATCCACAGTGAAGGTCTGAAAAATTAAATTGATTAATTAATAAAATTAGCATTATTATTCTCAGGATCCGATAAAGCAAATATGTAAGTACACTATTATTTTAACTATTTTTTGTGAGTGGTTTAAAAATTTATTGCACTGTATTAAGAAAATATCATCTATTGAAACTTCCATTATGGTATGTCAATTTTTTTCATGTTCCATGAGTGCTTGAAAAAAAGTGCTTTGTATATTTGCTGGATATGGAGTTCAGTTTATGCCTACTAAGTCAGGCTTATTTACTGTAATTTCATATTTTTTAAACCTTAATAATTTGTTCCTGCTAATTATATTGATTCCTAAGATAGATGTGTTAATATTATCCATTATTATTGCAAGTTTATCAATTTTTCCTAGTAGTTTTCTCATTCGTTGTTTTATATAGTTGGATGTGTTGTTATTGGGTCTGATCAATGTCAGGATTATTATTTCTTCCTGGTACCTTGTGCTTTGATCACTGACATCACACAGACATCTTTCATATATCACTTTCTATTTATCAGCAAATCCTGTCTGATTAAACTTGGTAATTTGTACTGATTCCACCAGATTTCACCTTCTCCATTTCGTTGAAGTCACCATTGTGACGCATCTTCTCTAGTCTACTGCTATATCCTCCTACCTTTACTGCTTCCACTTTTACCTTTCTAGAGTCTATTCTCAACAAAGATCTTCCTGTTCTTACAAGGAGCTATTAATGAGGCACTATCCCCATCTGACTGCTGCTTTGTGAAAGTAGCCCTACAGTGCAGGTCTGCATTTGCATTTGTTGGGCATCTCCTAGTGTCAGTAATCCTGAAATTGTCTTCATGTCAGGTTCTCAGCTTGCAGTTTCTGTACCATGCTGGTATTATACGCTTGGATCCATATCTATATGAGGGCTTGGAATTTTGATTTATTGATGGGGACTTCTTTCTCATCCAAACAGCCCTAATGAGATGGCAGATGTTTTTGCTGCTTCCCAGAGGTAATGAAGACAGTTCTTTTTAACATAAATGAGTGGACATTTCACTGCAGCTCTCCTTAAGGGGTAATAGCTTTCCTGCTTTATGTAGGTTTCAATTATATCTCTGGCCTATGTGGATGCTAGAATACTAGCTCCTTACTCACAGGGTTGAATCTAGCACCAAATATTTGTAGGCTGCCACACTGACAGTTTCTCCTTAGCCTCCTTATTTCATTTTGGAAACCTAGAAATTTAGCTCTATTTGGTCCAAGTTAGACTATATGTCATAATGTGTGTGTGTGTGTGTTTGTGCGTGTGTGTGTGTTTGTGCGTGTGTGTGTGTACTTATTTTTAATATAGAGTTTCTGGTTTAGTTTGTAGCAGAGAGGTAACCCCTTAGTGATAACTGAATCTACTATTCTATACTAGATTAGGATGAAATTTACAACTAATTCTCAGTGTTGTTCTAATAAATTATTGACTTAATTTGAATTCTTAAAATACATTTATTGATGATTTTGTGCCTGAAGGTATATCAGACCATGGGAATTCTGCAGTAAAGAAAATATACAAAAAAGGAATAGTGCCTTTTACAGTTCTGACTTGTTACGTTTTTTAAAGACTGGAGGCTGTTATGCTTTATTTTATAAAGACTCAATTTTCAAGTCATATCTTTCTTTATATTCCTCAGTTATTACATGGATTTAAATAGGTTAAATGTTGCTTGGCTGATGTTAGAAGTTACCCACAGAAAAAAACAAAATACAAAGAAACTCTATAAATATGACATGGTTAGAATATAAGTCCTGTTGGGGAGATGATGTCTGAAATTTTTCCATGATTTCAAAATTATTTTGAATAATTCATTAATTTCTAGAAAACAATAGAAGGATAGGAGAATTTTCAATCACCTAAATGACATTAAATATGATATCTTGTAGGCATTAAATGAAACATAATTAAAATTGGTTTCTACCTGCCTTGGAAACTGATTTTGTTTAGTTTTAGCTCGTGTTTTGTGAATGTGTAAGTTTGAGAAGTGCTGTTTATCTCCTAGAAATTTCTTAGCACAATATTTCTCAGTATGTAACAAGGCTCTAAGAAATCCTAAAGACTTTTTTAACTTTGTTTAAACCAACATCTCTCAAATTTATTTAATTATATAATGCTGTTTTGTGTATATAAACATTTTAACTAACTGTATGAGCAGGGTTCCCAGGAACATACTTGTGGAAATTGTTTTCTGCATTATATGACTTCTATAAACATTTTCCATTCTTGTATTGATAGTTTCTTTAGTTAAAATATTTATAGATAAAATATTATGAGTAAAATCAACTACCTTTTAAAAATATTTTAAAACATGATCTTAGTTCTTACAAAATTGTAATTGACTAATAGCTGGGAAAACCATGCATTCTGATTTTCCTAGGACAGTCTCAATTTATGCTTCCCTATTTCACTATAAAAAGAATCATGGTTTAAATCTCAAAAATTTCTGTAGGTCACAAGTCTGGCCATGTGTTAGCTAAGTCTCTTGCTCAGGATCTCATAAAGTTGAAATCCAGGTGGTGTTGGTTAGGTCTACCATTTCATCTGAGGCTTGGAGTCATCTTCTAACCTCTCAAGTTGTGGAAAGAATTCAGTGTTTTGTTGATATGGTTAGGTTATGTGTCTCCACCTAAATCTTATTTTGAATTTTAATGCCCATAATCCCTACTTGTTGAGAGTATAACAAGAGATAATTGAATAATGGGCCAGTTTCCCCCATGCTGTTCTCCTGCTAGTAAGTGAGTTCTCATGAGATCTGATGGTTTCCTAAGGGGCTTCCCCCTTCGCTTAGCACACACTCCATTCTGCTGCTCTGTGAAGAAGGTGACTGCTTCCCTTTGCCTTCCTCCATGATTGTAAGTTTCCTGAGGCCTTCCCAGAAATGTGAACTATGAGTCAATTAAGCCTCTTTCCTTTATAAATTACCAAGTCTCAGGTATTTCTTCATAGCAGTGTGAGAACGGACTGATATAATGTTTGTAAGGCTGAGACCTGTGTTTTCTTGTGGGCTGTTGGCTAGGGAATATTCTCAGCTCCTATAAGACACCCTTGGGTTCTACTTGCATTGCTCACACACACTATGGCAGCTTATTTAGTCAAACCAGCAAGGGAGCCTCTGTCTAGTTGAATAGCATAGGATCTAACATAACACAACCTAATCAAAAAGTGTTTCTTCCATCTTAGACACAACTAAGCTCAAAGGGAGGAGATTTTATAAGGTGTGTTACAACCAGGACCCTAGCACAGAACCCCAGTACTGTCCCTGATTTGAAGGGTAAGAAGAAGATGGGCCTTCAGCATAATAGCACATAGTGGTCTTCTCATAATTACTACAGGAGAAATGTTTTTGATAATTTATTACCAGTAAAAGAAAAATCTTTAAAAATAAATACTGTTGAACTGGTATACCTCTATTTCTCCTAATAAGCATAAAATAGTAATTTTTCCTTTTCCACAACAGACAAATTTGAAGTCAAATTATATATTGTTCTTATCTTCAAGACAAAAACAGACAAATTTGAAGTCAAACCATATATTGTTCTGTATTCAATATTTTTTACATTTCCGGATGATACTTTCGAGGATGAAAATTTATCATAACTTTGGAGTGAGACCTATGGGGTAATGAAAAAAAAAAACTGAATTATCTTTTAGGCCCTGTCTTTCCCCACCCACTTTGCAACACATTCTTCTTTTCTTCCCTAGAAGTTAGATTATAGAAGAGAAAATAGAAAAAGAGGAGAAAAAAGGAAAGCAAAAGGAAAAATCAAGAGAAAAATATAGATGAATAAAATAAAAAAATTAAAAATAAATTTAATACTCAATTAGGATACGGAAATTTGTCCCCCTTCACGACTATGCAGAAGTAGAAGAAAGAGAAGGAATTCTACCTTTACAGGAGAATGTAGATGCCATTATCTTTACCTTGCATCTGACCTGGACTATCACCCAAAGAGGTGAACTAATTCTTACTGCTTCCCCAAGAAAGCTTTCTAGACTATGACTATTATTTAAGTCTTGGTATATACATTCTACCTCAAAAAGCAAAGAGAGCCAAGATACAGGATTAGAGTTCTGAGGTTTAGCTCTTCTTGGATTTTATGTCATCTTCCTATTCCTTCCTTTTACTAATAAACATCTATTGAGTTATTTGAAGACAGCAGGAACTCAAATAAGAATGGCACGGACTTGCTTGCAAGAACTTCACAGGAGATAGAACTGTAAATCAATAAATATAAAAGAGTCATGTGCCACTTAATGCAGATACTTTCTAAGAAATGTATTGTTGGGCAATTTCATCATTATATAAACAATACAGAATGTATTCACATACATGTAGATGATATAGTCTACTACACTCCTAGGCTAAATGGTATATTATGGCTCCTAGGCTACAAACTTGTATAGCATGTTACTGTATTAAATACTCTAGGCGATTGTAACACAATGGTAAGTATTTGTGTATCTAAACATGTCTAAAGAGAAAAGAGACACTAAAAATATGTTATTATAATCTTATGTGACCACAGTTGTATATACTGTCTGTCATTGGTGGCTGAATGTTATGCAGCACATGAGTGTATAATGTTATACATGCTAAAATAAAATATAATGTCATACATACTGAAGTGTGGGAAGCCACTGGAGGGAGTAAATCATATTATAAAGTTGTGAAGATAACTATAATACAACAGAGGCTTTTTGTTCTATGTCTTAAAGAATGAAAGTGCTTCAAGTACTTTCGTTCTTTAAAGTATTTCAAGAATGAAGTAGGAATGGGAGTGGGTAGGAAAGAGTTGGAAGCTGGTGAGTTTAATACCCCTTCATAGTGTGATAAATCTCAAAGCTCGTGTGTAAGGAATCACCTTAACGAAGAGAAGTTTCATCAAATAAATCAACAAAGGCAAGGTTAATTTGTGCTATTAAGAGCTCTTCTAAGCAGCCTATTTTTCATGTCCTAATCATATAAAAAGATAAGTTAGCAATAGTGAAAAATCAATCAGAAGGAAAGCAAAGTACATCTGGGAGAATGTTATGTTCCATTCTGTTAGTCCCTTGTCTAGACCACAAAAGGAATGAGAATATCTTCATCACAGTAAATTTTCTCCTTTATTTTTACTCACTTAGGCAAGTGCATAGTTAAGTACTTATAAATTTAATTGTAGAGACAGCTTGTTCATGGTTTGCAAGGAGCAGAGCCACTGGAGATGGGGATTGTGACACCTGATACCCCTTTTATGCTTATGGAAATGAATCCTGACACGCTACTTTCTCTCAATAGTGCTCTGCTAGCTTAGCAAGGATTCTTTAAAAATCTACTTGATATCACCAGTCTCCTCAATAAATGTATGATTGTTGTACATGACTTATTTTATAGGCAAAGGAAAATGAGAGTACACTGAATGCATTAATCTATTTAATGCAATATCTCTTTATCAGGTTGTTTATTGGTCTGATTTATGGAATTATGTTTTGAAGACAATGTGTGGCTATATCTTAAATATTTGCCTTCATTATTTTGCAGGCTATATCTTAAATATTTGCCTTCATTATTTTGCAAAGGCACAGGATTATTTTTTATCATTATTTGCCTTATCATTACCTTTTTATTTATTTCTTTTTGACACAGAACTATTGTACAAGTTTAGTACAAGTTGTCAATGACGCAGAACTGTTGTACAAGTTTAAGTTGTCAATGGCAAAATGATTTATTAAAAAATTCCCTGTAATCCCAGCAGTATCTAAAAATAAACACAATTAATATTTTATACATACACAAACTAGATTAAAGTCTATATACTCTTGTTATTTGCTAACATTGTTTAATATATATATGTGTATATATATATATGTATATATATATAAATCCACTATTTTGGATTTATAGTGGTTCCTTACATTTCAGAGGGTCATGAACCACTTTGGAAATTAATATATGTCCAAGCATAGAAAATTCTGCATATAATTTTAGGGGGCTTGTGGATTCTTTCTAAAGCCTAAAGGATTTTATGGATTTCAGAATATGAATCTCTAACTCAATGAATTATTTTTAGTTTATTTGTATATAGTAGACATTTTCTGTGGTTTCCGAGTCCCATAACCTCTATCTCTGGGAAGTTTTCCAACTCATGGCCTTTTCTGAAAGGGTAAGACTAGGTAAGCATGTTTAATGCTCTCTCCTCTTTTCCAACTAACTGGATTCCCCTGGACACATGAGACAAGGGAATCAATTGAGTGGCTTGTCAGGAACCTATTTGTTTTTTTTTTTCTCAGGAAAATTTGAACTCTGAAATGTAGATTCTAAATGAAGAAAGGCATGAGACCTCTTATGGAATGTGCCCTCAAAATAACACATAGAATAAATAAAGGTATATCTACAACTAAATACCTAGAAGTAGAAATAGAAATACAAAGGACAAAAAGAAAATATTAAATCTACCCCCAAAAACATGTTACCCACAGAAGAATAATAGGAAATACATGAAGAGACATTTTAGTGGCAGCAGTAAATGCCTAAAGACATTGTAGGAATAGCCTTAAACTGTAAGCTTAGAATTTTATTCTCTCCAAACTACAGACATCAGATTAGTATTACTGCAGAGTTTTTCATTCAAAAGCCCCTTCACCACATGTCACACTAGAGTTGTCACCTACTAGTCAACACATCCTGTCAGAGCATTGAGATAGAATTGACTTTATAAGGCCAGATAATTGAAGAGAACCTTCCACGTAAAGGACCAAAGGAAGTAAACATATCAAAGAAACAGAAAAGAAAAAAAATTGTGGTAAGCTGGAAACAGAAGACATCACTTAAAAAAAATTAATACTATGATCAGGGATAAAGAATTCCCTGGTTTGCTAAACAAGAACAGGTTGCTATACAAGGAAAATTTTCATAGCAAGTGAAAACTCTTAAATATTACAAATTATAATAGAAGAAATAAATGTAATAGAGGGCTTAGAAAATAAAATTGATAAAATTCCCCAGAAAATAGAATGAGCAAAAAGAAAATACAAGAAATGAGATAAAACGATTAAATCAACTTAGATTTTTTAACATAGAAATTAAAAGAATGGAAGGACGTGAGATTAGAAATTTAGAGGATAAACAAGAAAAACTTTGTCCTGCATATATTAAGACATTATAGGTTATAATTATTAGGGTAGTATAATTAGTAAGCAAAAATAAAAGCCCAGAAGAGGACTTTGTCATATGTAGAGAGTTGATAAAGGAAAAAAGGTAATTCTAGGAATGAGTAAAGGAAAGTTTAAACTCTTCAGTAAATATTTCTGTGATAATTTATTAGGCATAGAGAAAAATAAAGTAAGATTTAAATCTGTAGTCACACATAGGAATACATTTCATGTGGTTTAAAAATTTAACAATAAAGAAGCAAAACTTTAATATATGATAGGAAAAAATATAAAACTTTGGATTAGGATTTCTTTCTCAAACAAAACCACCTAAAAAGTACACTTAATATGGGAAAACACTGAGAGGTTGGACTATAAGAAAATTAAAACTTTTCTTATAAAAAACACCCTAGGTCAGGCATGGTGGCTCACATCTGTAATCCAGCACTTTTAGAGGCCGAGGTGAGTGGATCACAAGGTCAGGGGGTCGAGACCATCCTGGCTAACATGGTGAAATCCTGTCTCTGCTAAAAGTACAAAAAAAAAAAAATAGCTTGGCATGGTGGTGTGCGCCTAAGTATCTAAGTACCTCAGCCTCAGGAGGCTGAGGCAGGAGAATTGCTTGAACCCAGGAGGCAGAGGTTGCAGTGAGCTGAGATCGCACCACTGCACTCCAGCCTGGCAGCAGAGTGAGACTCCGTCTCAAAACAACAACAACAACAACAACAACGACAAAAATACTCTGTAAAATCTAAAGACAAAAGACAGTGAACATTACTGCAAATATCTATGTAAAAAGATAGTACTCAGAATTTGTGTTCTACAAAATAATAGGAAGATAATAAGTAGAACTATGAACAAATAATGTATAGCGGCAAAACAGAAAAGAAGAAACATAAACATAATAACCATTTAAGAAGTTGCTCAAATTTAGTAAAAATCAGAGTCCTGCAACTTCAAAAAACAGTTAAATACTATTTTACACTAAGCAAACTGGAAAAATTATAAAATTCTAAGAATATCAGGTGTTGGCAAGGATGTGGCTAAATGTTGACATCTGTTACTGTGTGTAAATATAGACTGTTTTAACATTTTTTTGTACTTTGCCTGTTTTTAAAACATAATTCATAATTAAAATTTTTTAAATGATTTTTTTCTCTATATCTTGAGACAATTAAATACTGTAGGAATTATCTCTATAAAGCTGTAAATAACTCTCTTTGAAGGCACCTTTCATTATTTAGTTATTGCTTTTATGAGAAGTTTCTTACTTTTTTCTTTTTCTTTTCTCATGATTTGGCTCTCTGTCTGTTATTCTATAGGAATGCTTGTGATTTTACACATTGATTTTGTATCCTGAGACTTTGCTGAAGTTGCTTATCATCTTAAGAAGATTTTGGGCTGAGATGATGGGGGTCTTCTAAATATGCAATCATGTCATCTGCAAATAGAGACAATTTGACTTCCTCTTTTCCTAATTAATTAAATACTCTTTATTTCTTTTTCTTGCCTGATTGCTCTGGCTAGAACTTCCAATACTATGTTCAATAGGAATGGTGAGAGAGGGCACCCTTTTCTAGTATCAGTTTTCAAAGGGAATGCTTCCAGCTTTTGCCCATTCAATGTGATATTGGCTGTGGGTTTGTGGTAAATAGCTTTTATTATTTTGAGATATGTTCCATCGATACCTAGTTTATTGAGAGTTTTTAGCATAAAGGGCTATTGAATTTTGTCAAAGGCCTTCTCTGCATCTATTGAGATAATCATGTGGTTTTTGTCTTTGGTTCTGTTTACGTGATGGATTACGTTTATAGATTTGCATTTTTTTTTTTTTTTTTTGAGACGGAGTTTCACTCTTGTTACCCAGGCTGGAGTGCAGTGGTGCACGATCTCGGCTCACTGCAACCTCTGCCTCCTGGGTTCAGGCAATTCTTCTGCCTCAGCCTCCTGAGTAGCTGGGATTACAGGCACGTGCCACCATGTCCAGCTAATTTTTTGTATTTTTAGTAGAGACGGGGTTTCACCATGTTGACCAGGATGGTCTCGATCTCTTGACCTCGTGATCCACCCGCCTCGGCCTCCCAAAGTGCTGGGATTACAGGTGTGAGCCACCGCGCCTGGCTTAGATTTGCATATGTTGAACGAGCCTTGCATCCCCAGAATGAAGCCCACTTGATCGTGATGGATAAGCTTTTCGATGTGCTGTTGCATTCCGTTTGCCAGTATTTCATTGAAGATTTTTGCATCAATGTTTATCATGGATATTTGCCTGAAATTTTCTTTTTTAATTGTGTCTCTGCCAGGTTTTGGTATCAGAATGATGTTGGTCTCATAAAATGAGTTAGGGAGAATTCCCTCTTTTTCTACTGTTTGGAATAATTTCAGTAGGAATGGTACTAGCTCCTCCTTGTATGTCTGGTAGAATTTGGCTGTGAACCCATCTGGACCTGAACTTTCTTTGGTTGGTAGGCTATTAATTGCTGCTGCCTCAACTTCAGACCTTGTTATTGATCTATTCAGGGATTCAACTTCTTTCTGATTTAGTCTTGGGAGGGTGTAAGTGTCCAGAAATTTATCAATTTCTTCTAGATTTACTGGTTTATGTACATAGAGTTGTTTGTAGTAATCTCTTATGGTAGTTTGTATTTCTGTGGAATTGGTGGTGATACCCCCTTTATCATTTTTTATTGCATCTATTTTTATTAGTCTGGCTAGCAGTCTATTTATTTTGTTGATCTTTTCCAAAAACTAGGTCCTGGATTTATTGATTTTTTGAAGGTTTTTTTTTGTGTCTCTATCTCCTTCAGTTCGGCTCTGATCTTAGTTATTTCTTGTCTTCTGCTAGCTTTTGAATTTGTTTGATCTTGCTCCTCTATTTCTTTTAATTGTGACGATAGGGTGTCAATTTTAGATCTTTTCTCACTTCTCATGTGGGCATTTATTGCTATAAATTTCCCTTTAGACACTGCTTTAAATGTGTCCCAGAGATTCTGGTGTGTTGTGTCTTTGTTCTCATTGGTTTCAGAGAACATCTTTATTTCTGCCCTAATTTCATTATTTATCCAATAGTCATTCAGGAGCAGGTTGTTCAGCTTCCATATAATTGTGTGGCTTTGAGTGAGTTTCTTAATCCTGAGTTCTAATTCAATTGCACTGTGGTCTGAGAGACTGGTTGTTATGATTTCCGTTCTTTTGCATTTGCTGAGGAGCGATTTACTTCCAATTACGTGGTCGACTTTAGAGTAAGTGTGATGTGGTGCTGAGAAGAATGTCTTGTTGATCTGTCTGTGTCTTTTGATTGGGGCATTTAGCCCATTTACATTTAAGATTAATATTGTTATGTGTGAATTTGATCCTGCCGTTTTGATGCTAGTTGGTTGTTTTGCCTGTTAGTTGATGCAGTTTCTTCACAGTGTAAATGTCCTTTACTATTTGGTATGTTTTTGCAATGTCTGGTACTCGTTGTTCCTTTCCACGTTTAGTGCTTCCTTCAGGAGCTCTTGCAAGGCAGGCCTGGTGGTAACAAAATCACTCAGCAATTGCTTGTCTGTAAAGAATTTTATTTCTCCTTCATTTATGAAACTTAGTTTGGCTTAATATGAAATTCCGGGTCGAAAGTTCTTTTCTTTAAGGATGTTGAATATTGGCCCCCCAACCCTCATCTGGCTTATAGGGTTTCTGCTGAGAGATGTGCTGTGAGTCTGATGGGCTTTCCTTTGTGGGTAACTTGATCTTTCTCTCTCGTTGCCCTTAGCATTTTTTCCTAAATTTCAACCCTAGTGAATCTGATGATTATGTGCCTGGGTTTGCTCTTCTTGAGGAATATCTTTGTGGTGTTCTCTGTATTTCCTGAATTTGAAAGTTGGCCTGCCTTGCTAGGTTGGGGAAGTTATCCTGGATAATATCTTGAAGAGTGTTTTCCAGCTTGGATTCATTCTCTCCATTACATTCAGGTATTGAGTTGATCTTCAATCTCATATCCTTTCTTCTGCTTGATCAATTTGGCTATTAAAACTTGTGTATGCTTCACAAAGTTCTCATGCTGTGTTTTTCAGCTCCATCAAGTCGTTTATGTTCTTCTCTAAGCTGGTTATTCTAGTTAGCATTTCATCTAACCTTTTATCAAGGTTCTTAGTTTCTTTGCATTGGGTTAGAACATGTTCCTTTAGCTCAGAGAAGTTTGCTATTACCCATCTTCTGAAGCCTGCTTCTGTCAATTTGTCAAACTCATTCTCCAACCAGTTTTATTCCCTTGTGGAGTTGTGCTCCCTTGGAGGAGGAGAAGCATTCTGTTTTTTGGTGATTTCAGCCTTTTTGCTCTGGTTTCTTCCCATCTTCATGGATTTATCAACCTTTGGTCTTTGAAGTTGGTGACTTTAGAATGGAGTCTCTGATTAGACGTCCTTTTTGTTGATGTTGAAGCTATTTCTGTCTGCTTTTTAGTTTTCCTTCTAACAGTCAGGCCCCTCTGCTGCAGGACTGCTGGAGGTCCACTCTAGACCCTGCTTGCCTGGGAATCACCCATGGGGGCTGCAGAACAGCAAGGATTGCTGCCTGTTCCTTCCTCTGGTAGCTTTGTCCCAGAAGGGTACCCACCAGAAGTTAGAGACTTTTAGTGTCTGACATAAATTGTCATGGTAATAAACACCATACATTGCCTCCTTCAGGACTTTTTATTTTGAAATATTTTTCTAAAAAATATCCTCTTAAGAAAATCCCACGTAACTGCCTTTTAGAAATAAAACATTTCAGAATTTTAAAATGATTTTTCTTCCATGTGGGCATTAAGAGCCTATTTTGGATGCCAAGAAAAAAAAAAAACATGAAATAACAACACTTAGTATTGACTATTCTTTTTTTCTTTTCTGAAATTCTTCTTGAGGCCATGTGCATTTCTCTGATTGACCAGGGGAAGGGTCATGTACAAGGAAGCAAAGGAAAACAAAGGGAAAAAAAAAACAATATTTCAAAACTTTGTTACATTGGCCTTTTTAGTGTTTTATCTTTCTTGAACATTTTCTTTTTTTTATTATTATACTTTAAGTTCTGGGATACACATACAGAACATGTAGGTTTGTTACATAGGTATACACATTCCATGGTGGTTTGCTGCACCCATTAATCAGTCATCTACATTAGATATTTCTCCTAATGTTATCCCTCCCCAGTTCCCCTAACCCCTGCTATTCCTTCCCTAACCCCCTCATCCCCCAGCAGGCCCCAGTGTGTGATGTTCCCCTTCATGTATCAATGTGTTTTCATTGTTCAACTCCCACTTGTGAGTGATAACATGCCGTGTTTGGCTTTCTGTCCTTGTGTTAGTTTGCTGAGGATGATGGTTTCTAGCTTCATCCATGTCCCCACAAAGGACATGATCTCATCCTTTTTTGTGGCTGCATAGTATTCCGTGGTATATATATGCCACATTTTCTTTATCCAGTCTATCATTGATGGGCATTTGGGTTGGTTCCAAGCCTTTGCTATTGTGAATAGTGCTGCAATAAACATATGTGCATGTGTTTTCATAGTAGAATGATTTATAATTTTGCGGGTATATACCCAGTAATGGATTGCTGGGTCAAATGGTATTTCTGGTTCTACATCCTTGAGGAATTGCCACACTGTCTTTCACAATGTTTGAACTAATTTACACTCCCACCAACAGTGTAAAAGCATTCCTGTTTCTCCACATCTTGTCTAGCATCTATTGTTTCCTGACTTTTTAGTGATCACCATTCCAACTGGCGTGAGATGGTTACCCATTGTGGTTTTGATTTGCCTTTTTCTAATGACCAGTGATGATAATGTTTTTTTCATGTTTGTTGGCCGCATAAATGTCTTCTTTTGCAAAGTGTCTGTTCATATCATTCACTCACTTTTTGATGCATTCCTTGGCCTGTGCCCTTCATCCATCATCAAAACTCATCACACCAACTTCTGGTTTCATTGTCAGTCAACATTTTCTCTAACTTCTATCTCAAATGACATTTAACATTGTCATTTCATTTTCATTCAGCATCTTTTTCTTCTACTCCTCCTGTTTTCCTCTTACAAGGACTTTTATAATTATATTCAGCCAACCCAGATGAACCAGGATAGTCTCCCCATCTCAATGTCCTTACCTTAATCACATCTGCCATTCTTTTTTGACATATAAGGTAACTTATTCACAGTTCTGAGGATTAGGATGGGGACACCTTTAGGGGGAGGCATTGTTCTGTGAATCACAGTGACTATTCACATGACTTTTAATAATATAGATTAGTTTTTCTGTTTTCAAGGTTATATAAATGCAATCTTTATATAAATGTACTCTTTGATGTCCAACATATTTTATTCACATTGTATTTGTGAGGTTATCCATTTTGCTGTGTATAGAAGTAGTTTGATAACAACTTTCATTACTGTGTGGTATTTTATTTTAGTACTATACTATAATGTAGTTATTTATTATTGATGAACTTTTTTACTTTATTGTTTTTAGCTATTATGAATAATACTGTTATATTTTATCTTATACATTTCTTTTAATATATGAATGTGTATGCATGTTTCTGTTGAGTGTATGTGTGAGTGGAATTTCTGGGCCACAGTGTATGCATATGTTTAACTTTGTAGATACCTATAGCCACTTTTCTAAAGTTGTACACTAATTTACACTTCAACTCAGAGGAGTAGAGTTTCAGAGTCCACATTCTTGCCAACATACAATGTATGTCAGTGTTTTCCATTTTAAACATTCTGGCGGATATGTGCTAGTATTTTACTGTGGCTTTAATTTGCATGTCTACTACTGTCTAATACTTTTTGATATGTCTTTGTCCATTTGGATATTTTCTTTTTGTAAAGTATTCTTACTTTTCTACCTATGATGGATGTCTTTATATGATTGATTTCTCTGAATTCTTCATATGCTGGATAAAACTCCTTCAATGGCTGTATATATGGCAAATATCTTCTTCCATTCTATGGCTTGCTCTATTAATTTATTAATGGTACAAATTGACAAATAAAAATTCTTAATTTTAGAAAAATTAATTTATTTATTGTACATATTTATAGTAAAAGAGAGAAAAATAAAAAGCCACTATTTATAGTGTCTTTTGTGTCCTTTGTAAGACATTTTTATCTACCCTCCTCAGATAATAAAAGCATTTTGCTGTTTTATCTTCCAGAAACATTATTATTTTTTAATTTCACCTTTAAATCTAAATGGAAATTAATTTTGTGTCTGCTATGATACTAAACATTTAATTTCTTTTTCTAATAAATTATATATTCTATTACATTGGACTTTTGGTCCTTTTTGAGCCAATTTTACGTTCTATTAGTTATTGTAACTTTATGTCCTGTTATCTAGCAATGTAAGTCCTTCAACTTTATTTTTCTTCTTTAAGATTGTTGCAGCTAATGTTATCCCTTTATACTTCTCACATTAAAAATATTACCTTCTTTGATGCCATTTTATCCAGCTACCATTCTAAGTCCGCACTTTTTTTTAGACAAACTTTTAGGTAAAGATTCTGAACACATTATTTTTATTTTCTTATCTCTATTTCATACTAGTATGACTTCTCTCTCCATTACACTGTATACCCTCCCTCTAATATGCTAGATTCCTTGAGCACCTATTGAAAAATTCAGTGGTCATGCTTCTTTCTTCATTTTATTTGCTCTCTCAGAAGCATTCAAAACAGTTGACCAAATTTTTCTGCTTCTTGAAATGCTCTTTTCATTTAGATGCTAGAATCCCCAACCCTCCCTCAATTTCCTTCTACCTCACATGCTGTTTTGTAGGGTCCTTTTTGCTTTAGTTTCTCCTCTATTGGGGCCATAAATGTTACCATTTTTTCAGGACTGGCTTTCATGTGTTTTCTGGCTATTTTTAATCATTAATTATAATGTAAGCTATTGCTTTGAGATTATTTTATAATGTTAAGGAAGTTTTTGATAGGAGTGGTGTTAAATTATATCAAATTATGTTCAACAGTATTAAACATACAAATTAAAGCCAAATTATATATCCACCAGAATGGGTAATGGGTAAAATGGAAAACACTGACAAAGTCAACAAGGGTGCAAAGGAACTAGAGCTCTACTACCCAGTTGGTGAAAGTGTACATTTGCATATAAACTTCAAATGTTCGAAAGTAACATTTTTCTCCTCTTTTCTCTCTTCTTTCCTTCTAGAACTCTAATTGCATGTATGTTAAACTTTTCTATACCTCCTATATATCTCATTTTTAAATATATTACTTATCTTTTTTGGTATCCATTTTTCAGCCTATGTAGTTTCCTCTTACCTGGATCCCAGTTTCCTAATTCTCTCTGCTTTCTCTTACTTGTGGTTAAATATAATTATTAAGTTTTTAATAGAGGGTTTTATTTCTGTAAAATTTTTATATAAATGTTTTCTCGATTCCATTTCTATGGGAGAAACTTTCCATTTTTCTCTAAGTTTTTGAACCAAAATAATCAAAAATAGATACTATACTCTGGACATGATAACCCAAAAGTTTTAAAGTTCTGAGCCTAATAATTCTTATATCTGGATATCTTGTTGTTCTATTTCTGTTATTTTTTCCTCTCCTTTTATCTTGGATTGCCTGTGTGTTTGTTTGTGTTTAATTCAATGTTGGACTTCATTGTAACAAATTTTTGTCAATCCAGAGGATATCTCCTCCAAAGTTGACTTATTTTTGGTTTTGGCAGTCAGTTTAGGTAGTCAGGATAGATCACTTTAATCCTTTCTAGGATTGCGATATTCAATTATTTCAAACTGAGTTGATACCTTTGCAGTTTCAACTGAGATCTTGGGGTTTTAACCAGTTTTCCTCCTCATTGGCAAAGCCTGATCTCCATTTTTCTCTCTGAGATTGAGCCTCCCTTTGTCCCCCAGGCTGGAGTGCAGTGGCGTAATCGTGGCTCACTGCAACCTCCACCTCCAGGGCTCAAGTAATTCTGTCTCAGCCTTCCCAATAGCTAGGACTACAGGGGACCATCACTACCACCAGCTAATTTTTGTATTTTTTTGTAGAGACAGGGTTTCACCATGTTGGCCAGGCTGGTCACAGACTCTGGACCCCATGTGATCCACCCACCTCAGCATCTCAAAATGCAGTGAACTCCCATTTTTTGTCATGACATCACTGTGAGAGTCTTCTCAAAGCTCTTCTTTTATTTTTAACTTGTTAGTTACTACTTTCTGTTGGTTTAGTTTTGGGGATTTGTGCAACTTACAAATCAGCAAATACCTCAAGCTGTAAAATCGTACAAAATGTCATGTTTTCACTCTACTTTCTTCTTTCTCAGATGTTGGCCCTCTCAGCCTGGCTGTTGTGGTAGCCCTGAGCTCTATTTGTCTTTCCTGATGTGAACAGCTAATGAGATTTGGTTTGCCTTTTTGTTTCCTAACTACTGCCTTTGGCTCAGCACTGTGAATACTTGATCCTGCTATTCTTAAGAATAAAGAAAGACTTTGAGCTGAAAAGCGTCATGAAATGTCAGGCTCACATCAAAGTGTTTTTTCTTTTCTTCTCAGCATGTTGGATACTCAAATCAGGGCTGCCGTGGTAGCTCTCCAATGCCTTCACATAGATTTCTTTTTTTAAACCAGATTTTTATTTGTTTTTGTTGGAAGGTCTGCTACTAGCTAATTTGTCATAGCCTGAATTAGAAGTCCCCAACTTATTTTTTTGTATTTTCCCTGAAACTAATTGGGGTGCATAATGAATATAAGTTTTGATGCATTGCCTGTTTCAGCATTATGTTGTAAGCCTTTCTCACGTTATTACACATTTTAGAAACCTAATTTTGAATACTTGCCTTTCTCACGTTATTATACATTTTTGAAACCTAATTTTGAATAATTGTACTGCTTATATGAATAACCCATGATTACTATTTCTTCAATATTAGTCTTTGCTTGGACTCCAAATTTAACAATTAAAAATAATTATAGAAATAGCATTGTCCAGTTGTACAAAATATTAATGAAATGTTAGGTTTGAGTTGTAATCATAGGGGTCAATAAAACTTGTATTCGTACTACAGGTCACTATGGTAGTTGCTATAGGGAATTCAAAATATGAAAATGAGTGATCTCTGTCCTCCAGGCAACATAATTAGGAGAAATGAAGCATAGATTTAGAAAACTAGTCCAGATTAACACTTCATTAAAACTTCATGAATGATACATATTATAAGAATGGGAATGTTCAAAGGAGAAAGAGACCATTAGGTTTGAAAGGGCAGGAAAATTGCTTTGAAGTCAATATGATCTGTAATGGATAGGAATGTATTGAATGGAGTGAAGGAAAAAGATGTATTTAATTATTTCCTAGTCCCTTTTCTTATTTTTCACTAAAGTTGTTTTTAAAGTACTATTCCCAAGACACCCATGTTTGCATTTTCCTCTGTCTAAAAAAATTATCATTGATGGATTTTTCATGGGCTATAAATCTGTTTCAGTTGAGTAAATACATTTAACCTAAGATACTGGATCACAGGAAGTTTGCTGACAAATTGCATAGCTGACAACCCTCTATATGTAAATATAAGGACACTAGAGTTTTGCTTTGCCAACTTGAAATAAGAAAAGTTTATGATCCTTATTTTCTCACCTACCTGGAGACAAAGCCAGGATATGCATATGAGCAAATGACTAACAGCAATTTTTTGAAAAGAGAGAGCTCACCAAGGCAGAAAATCTCCAAAACTATCAATGAACAAGAATGTATCAAACACTTGCATATATGTTATTTTATTTAATTGCCACATTACATTATAGAAATAGCCATTATTATTCTACTTTTAATGTTAGAAAACTGTTCAAAGTCAAAATACTGGAAAATAATGAAGTTTCCCTTGAAGTCTGTCTGAAGTTAAGAACATGTTCTTTCTACTAAATCATTAGTAACTCAGTTCTATTAATAAAACCACATATAAAATAAAACTCTTTGTATAATTTCAGAGTAAGTTTGTAAATTCAGCAAAAGGTTGCCATATATGTAAATTATTCACTAAATATTAGCGCACATAATCATTTAATCATGCATGTTTATTCACTGTTTATCCACAGTGTTAAAACTCAGGAATTTGCATTAAATTGATTTTCTAAATCATTTATATGAAAGGGTTTCCAAATCCTACAAAGGGTGCTTGCAGGACAACCCTAAGGACTGAGACAGAGTACTTCCCTTTTGCTCTGCCACTGTTAACCCCAACAGAGAATATAATTTATAGCCTCCTCATAAGGCACAATGAACATATAATAAATATTTTATCTTTGCTGATACCCAGTGTGGGTAAGGTTGCAGATACACACACTTTGCTGGCAGCAATGTGAATTGGTTCAGTAGTTACAGAACATATACATAAATATTCTGTCAAGAAACATCAAAAAGCTTATTCTTTTTGACCCAGTCATTGTACTCCTGGGAATTTAGTCTAACTAAATAATTTAACAAATTATCGAAAAAGCTAGGCAACATTAGGCTGTTTTAGATTGCAAGGAAGAGACATACTTAGGTTATCTAAGGTAAGGGGGCTATTATAAATCTATGAAGACAAAGAAGTCCAGAAGACCCTTTCAGCAGGTGGGCAGCCCAGAGAGCTGGAGTGACCTTCATCACCTTTCTCAACAGAACCTTCAGTGGCTCAGGAACATCTCTGGTGCCTGTCTTTCAGAAAGTCTCATCTCCTCTTCCCTGCTTTACTGCCTCAGCTTCTGTCTCTAATATTACCTTAGTATTGGAATTTGACATTTCCTCTGTTAAAGTATGTTTTAAATCACTAAGTATACTTATATTGAGTGGCAATAATAATGATAATAAGTCTATAATATGATAATAAAAAGCTATAATGATAACTACCTTCTTATTTTATTTATTTTTTGAGACATGAAACACTTACTCTTGTCACCCAGGCAGGAGTGCAGTGGCACTATCACAGCTTACTGCAGCCTCAGCCTCCTGGCCTCAGGTAATCTTCCCACCTCAGCCTCCCAGGTAGCTGGGAACACAGTTGCATGTCACCACATGCAGCTAATTTTTTGTACTTTTGTAGTGACAGGGTTTTACCATGTTGCCCAGGCTGGTCTTGAACTACTAGGTTTAAGGGATCTGCCCACTTCGAAAGTTGTGGAATTACAGTGATGGGCTACAGCACCCAGCCAATAGCTAGCTGGCTGCTTGTGACAGCTTATGGTTCTCATAACTTCACTCATTTAATTTTCACAGTACTCTTATGAGCTAAGTAATTCTATTATTACAATTTTATCATTGGGGAAAGTAAGGCATTGAATAGTTGGTCAATATGAAAAAGTTCTCCCAGCTAAAAATGAAGGCATTAAGGATCAAAGCTAGGAAACTATTCAATGCATTTTTGAATAATTTGCATTGAGTATCTGTATTATTCTTAATTGCATCCTCCTTTGAGAAGTAGGATGCAATTAAGGAGGATGCAATTAAGAATAATACAGATATTCTTGAGAAACAGCACCAGTGTGGAATGTAAATCCATTGAGATAAATGGGATCACTTAAGAAGAGAATATAAAGACAAAAGAGTGAGCTCTAAAAACATGACAACATTTAGAGGCATAATAGAGGAGAAGCAATAGCATAAGAGACTTCACAGTAGCAGCAAATGAGGTAGATGAAACTTGAATGGGGGTTCTTCTAGTAACTGAAAGGAAAGACCATTTCAAAAAAACAGAAAGTGGTTGATTGTTTTGAATACTTTCAATATATCAAACAAGATAAAGAAAGAAGTGTGGCTATTGAATTTTTCAACCGGCTGATCACTAATTTTTATTTAGAGAAATGTCAGTGTAATAGAAAGAGAAGTCATACTAGAGTGGTGTGGAAATAAGGAAGTGGAGATAGTATGCAGCAGCTCCTCATAGGAATTTGGGTAAAAAATAAAATAGGTATGTGTAATGGTAGCTGGAGGAGAAAGTGGTATTAAAGGGGGTATATTTTTAAATATGGCAGGAAGAAATTGGAATATGTTTGTGTGCTCTTGGAAATGATTCAGTAAAAGAAGACAGACCAAAGAAGACAGATGAGAGAAAAAAGGGTGACTGAGAATTTAAATCTTTAGAAGGCAAAGGGAGAAGGGAGGCAGAACACAGAAGTTCTTCCTGTGTTTAGAGGAATAACACCTTCATCACAGTAATAGAGATGAAGGAGAAGATGAATATAGAGACAGGTACAGGACGGTGAAGACGTTGCTTATATTATTTAATCCATAATGCATGAAGTGAGGTCATTCATTAAGGGTGGAAATGGACACTTTGAGAGTTTGGGGTCAAAGCTTTAAAGCAATGAGGATAATTAGCAAGGAAGTGCTAATAACAGGAAATAGCTTGCAGTCAGCATGATGTTTAAAATTGGTATTTCAGCTGTGATGCCTTTTCTACTTCTGACATGATTAGGGATATGTTGTTAAAATTGCTCTTTGGAAATTTTGTTAAGTAATCACATAATGGAAGGTAGGGAGATTGTCAAGATAACTTAAGAAGGTATGTTGTGGCTAAACAAACCACTAGTTTAATTTACCCAGGTCCTGGACTGTACTCACATACTGTACTTACTGGAGAAAAGTGTCTGACATGGCCAATCTTTTGAATAAGTACATTGGAAGTTTTAAAAGGATCTGCTTTTCAGCCTTAAGAGCTGGCCCTTCATCAAATCCCAGCTGAGTTCTTTGTAGAAATTGTCAACTTGATTTCAAAATTCAAATGGAAATTCAAGGGAGCCAGAATAACCAGAACAATCTTGAAAAGTAAGAACAAAGTTGAAAGACTCACTTCCTGATTTCAAAATTTATCATAAAGCTACAGTAAACAAAATGGTGTGTCACTGGCATAAAGCTAGATGGATAGATCAATGGAATAGAAGAATCTAAATCAAACTCTCACAATTATAGCAGTCCCCTATAGATTACAGTATGTTGAACTTTAACAAAGACACCAAAATAAATCCATAGGGAAATGTATTTTCCATGAATGACGCAGGGACAACTAGATATTTACATGCAAAAGAATGAATTGTATCTCTGCCATATTCCACATAGAAAAATTAACTCAAAATGGATAAAATAAGTAAATGTAAGAGCTAAAACTCTAAACCTATTATAAGAAAACATAGATGTAAATCTGCATGACATTGGATTAGGCAATATTTTTTCAGATATGACACCAACAGCCCACACAACAAAAGAAAAAATAGGAAAACTGGATATCATCAAAGTTTAGAACTTTTGAGCTTTAAATGGCACTGTCAAGAAAGTGAAATGACCACCCACAACATGGGAAGATATTTGCAAATAATATATCTGGTAAGAACCTTGTATCAAGAATATATAACGAATTCAAGAACTCTATAACTCAATAGTAAAAAGATAAACCAAGTAAAAAATTGGCAAAGGATCTGAATAGACAGTCTCTAAAGATATATAAATGGCTAATAAACAGGAGAAAAGATACACAGCATTACTCATCTGAAAAATTCAAATCAAAACCACAATGATATATCATTTCACACCAACTAGGATGGTGATAACAAAAAAGACAGATAAAACCAAGTACTGACAGTATGTAGAGTAATTGGAATTCTTATACACTGATGGTGAGAATGCAAAATAGTGCAACGATTTGAAAACCAAAACTTTAAGAGAGTGTGTGCACACTTACTTGAAAACTGAAACTTCATTTTATCCAATTATCCTCTCTATTCTTGCTCCAAATTGTTTTTCTCATTTCTGTTAGTTTTCATGAATGTTCTACATCTTCTGCTTCCATTTTTTTCAAATGTTCCTTAACTAATTTTTAATAATCTATCTCACTATGCTTTATAAAGCAATCTAGCACTTCCTCAAATGTTTAAACATGCAGTGACATATGATACAGTAATTTCATCCCAAATATATACCTGAGTAATAAACATATATATCTGCACAGAAATTGTGTGAATGTTTATAGTATCATTATTTATAATAGCAAAAACATGGAAACATTCCAAATGTCCATCAATTGGTAAATAGATAAAACAAATATGTAATATCCATATGATGCGCTATTATTTGCCAATAAAAAGAAATTTGATGATGCATATTACAATACTGATGAATCTTGAGAACACTATGCTAAATGGAAGGAACCAATCACAAGGGATAATATATTGTATGATTCAATTTACGTTAAAAACATAGAGTAGGAAAATCTATAGAGATAGAAAGCATATTGGTGGCCACCTAGATCTGGGAGTGGGGAGAGAGAATATTAGAGGGTCACCTTCAAATGATGTGGAGTTTCTTTTCAGGGTAATACAAATAATTCTAAAACTTCTTTTGGTGCAACTCTGGATATAAGAAGCAGCATTAAATTATACATTGTAAATGAGTGAACTCTATAATATGTGAACTATATCTCAATAAAGCTGTTCAAAAAGAGTGGTAAAAGAAATATTTGTGGCTCTTATGTAGTCCATAAAAGATTAGTAGAAAAAGAAACCATACAATTATTTGAGGCTAGATGCACACATAAAACAAAACCAAACAGAAAAGTGATTTTACACGGAGAAACTACTGAATAACTAACATGGAAAAAAAGTCCATAGCTTGATGAATCTAGAACTGGAGAATCATGTATTCATCCTCTTGATTGCATATAATCAATATTCAGTAAATATTTGCCCATGACTGAAGAAAGTATTTAAAAAAATTCAGAGAGGGCATCTTCTACACTTTATCCCTTGAGGCAAGACTACTACAGATGCTCTTATTTGAAAACCAAAACTTTATTTTACCTAAAAATAAGTAAAATCTTTTCCTCTGTAATTTCCCCAGATGTTCTTCCCATTTTTCTAGCTTTTATGAATCTTCTACTTTCATATTTTTTTGTATGTTCCCTTATTAAGTCTTTATAATCTATTCTTCCACTGTTCTATATTGACTCCACTCCTGAAGGTTACTTGCCTTCACCAGCCCCTTTTCTCCTTGATCTCTTCAGTTCATATTGATATTTTAATCAATTTAAAAAATTATGAAACTTGCATCCACCACAATTTCCATGCCAGAGTCCAATTTTAGCTTAATTTTGTGTCAATCCATATTATCTGTTGTTATAATTAATTAATTTTATACCCTTGGAGGTTTTCATGAGTTTAATGCTTCCCTTCCATCTTTCTTTTCTGGTGCTTTATTTTAGCCAACTGTTTCTGTGACCTAACTTCAAATGAGGATGACTCTCAGATCTGAACTTATAGGCTTTACTTCTTGCTGAGTTCAGATTCTTTATCTCCATCTTCCAAAAGGACTGCTTGATGTTTTTAACTCAACTGCACCTAAAATCCAATACCTTCAACAATGACTCATACATTTTTTGATTATATGGCACCACTCTGATCCATGTCATGAAGTATGTAAGGGCAGGAAAAAGAGATACTATTTTAGGACCTAATCTAAGTCCTCTGAATTTGAGTAAGCAATTGAGTAAGTAATTTGTTTGGGAAGTCCAGGTCCAAGAGTTAAAACAGGTTTAGATATTGGAACTGAGCTTCCAAATGGGGATCCCCCAAAACATAAGTGGCGCCTAGGAGCAGGAAGACCCTGTGGCTGGTATATCAAAACTGATAAGACAAGCGATTCTCGTAAAGTAGGTTATCAGTACAGTGGTAATATTTTTAGGATTAAAATTTCATCCTTAAGGAAAGACTCACAGCAAGAAGAAAGGATTAGAGAAAACCTTAGTTACCATGGATTTATAGTGATTGCCAGCAAAGCACCCCGTTCTAGTCCTGACTGAAAAAATAAATACTGAGACTTTGGGGAAGTGTGGGTTCTAAGACCTGGAATGCTCAGCTCTACCAGACAGTGGTATGCAGGTGTATATGCATCTCCTACTCCACTGTATGGATAAGTCTACAACTTGGGTTAGGATGAGCCCACCTACGGGCATGTGGGGCTGTGGAAAACCAAAGACAGGGAATGGGATTCTGGGCTCTCTGTTTTATAGCCTCTACACTGTCAGTTGAAACCTGGAAGACACATAGAACTTTAGCACACACCTGTGTCTTCCATATTCTTCTCTCTCTGTTTTTCTTTGTAATGTACCTACATCTGTAGCCATGTTTCAAATTCTGGAGCTACAATTCTAGTCTAGGATTCAACTTACTCCTGGAGAATTCTTAGACTACAATTCCAGTCTAGGAATCAGCACTCCTGCAAGTGTTGAATTGGCCTCTCTGCTCCTTCTTTACCTTCCATTTCATCCTGTACAACACTCTCAGGATAATATTCCTAAGACTTCATATTTATCACATTCTTCAACATTTCTAAGAATTTTCAATTTGTATCAGAATAAAACAGAATTTGCTGGCCTGAATTCAAGGCTATCCATAATCTGGCTCTAGGCTGCCAATCCAATCTCATTTCCTAATTTGGTATCTGACATTCTCATAGTGAAGAAAGGTTTGGGAGGCAGCCAGCTCCATGTCTGAATTCTGCTTTTTACTTCCTGTGACCATGAGAAACCAGCCTAACTTCTGTGGATTTTAGTTTCTCATCTCTGGGATAGTTTTACCCGTTGTCCAAAATAGATTTGAGGATCAAACGAGATGATGTCTGTAGTGTACTACACAGGGTTCCAAGTATGTGGTCAGTCCTCAAAAAATGGGATCTATTCATTGTCCAAATTATAATTCTTAATAGCTAGGATATGACAATTTATTTACAGCTTACTGGTGCATTTATACAAGATTATTTTTCTACAAGTGTCATAGGTAAAATGACAGTTTTGATTTTAGTGTTGACTTCTGTCTCAATGTATTTCTTATAAAGATTGAGAAATTGATTAGGATGATGTTATTTTAGAAGCTTCAATTACATTAATTAATACTCCGGTTGAATTGTATTGCTTTGCTTCATCCACTCATTCTTTCTTTATTAATTTACTCAACAAGAATTTACCTAAAGTCAATTTTGTTAAGTACTAGGAAAGGTTCAGGGAATGTGAAGATCAAGAAAAGAATCTGTGGCTAGTTTCCTTCAAACATCTGTTTTCTCTTCTTCCACAGAAATATAAATTTTAAGCTGAGAAAATGTAAATACTGTTTCTATTCCCTAACCTCCTTTTCAGCCAGGCATGGCCATGTTACTATGTTCTGTTCAATGTGATATACATTGAAGTGATAGGTGACAAATTCTAACACACTTCTTTAAAAGAAAGCTTGAGGGTCAGCCAGGCATGGCCATGTTACTATGTTCTGTTCAATGTGATATACATTGAAGTGATAGGTGACAAATTCTAACACACTTCTTTAAAAGAAAGCTTGAGGGTGTTCTTTCCCCCTTGGTCTCTCCCTTATATCTCCAAACAAGGTTTGGGTTGTAGAGTGATGTCTGGATTTCCATCTCATATGATGAGGATAAAGCAATCTAGAGAGAAAGAGACCAAAACTGAAAGCAGGTTAGGTTCAGAGGAATGCAAGCCACCATATCTACCCTAGATTACCTATACCTAGAGTTGGTCGTGAGAGACAAATGGCCCTATTTTATTTAAGTCCAAATTTTTGCATCTCTGTTACTTGTATCTGAGCCTAACCCTAATTACTACCCATGACCAGCCTTCCCTCCAAAAGTTTACTACCTCAAGGGATAGATGTATTTGTATGTAAGCCAATTACCTATATCAAGAGAATTTAGGAAAATGAAATAACATTACTTTGTTTACATATGGGTTTTTACATTTTGTTTATATATTTCCAATCAATCAGTCCTATGGACACCATTTTCAATTTAAGTATTTCTATAGAACACCAATAGAAATGGTTGGAAAAAATATTTTTAACAATTGTTTTTAATTTAACAGGATCAGATTGGCATTTTCATAAAACAAATCAGAGTTGCTTTGGAATTATTGAAACATACCCCAAAAGCAAAACTTTGAATATTTTGGTTGAACATATTGTTGAGTTTCTTTGACAGCTGTTATTGTGAAATCAGTTTTAAACTATAGTCATATGTAAACGCAGGTCCTGAGACGTAAACTTCATAGCCCGAGCCTTATTAAAAATAAGAAATATTTTACAAATTCAAGTCCTTTAATGTTTAGCCTACATAAAAATTGTAAGGATGGTTTTATTAGTACTTTTTCCTTCTTGCCTGAGAAACGTTATTTTATGCCATTTAACTTAAATGCCAAATACTCAATTAGCATTTCTATAAATATTTTCACTCCTACAGCATTGAGCTCTTTCATGTTCATTTAATTCTGCTCAAAGGTTAATTTCTTCTTTGCTGTTTGCTCAATGGTGACAGGTAATAAATGGTGAATTATATCCATAATTATTATTATCAGGAGAATTGATTACATTTATCAAAAAGCACATGTAGCAATAATTTTCATCATGTTCTGAGAATTCACTGTGAAAATTTATATTAAATCCCTTGATAACTTCTCAGGTAGCATTTTTGTGTGTCTATCATGCAGTAAATACAAGAAATTTACAAAATCACTTTAAAATATCTTCAAAATAAAGGTAAAAAACAGAAATTTACATTATTCAAATGAATCATTTCTGTAAGATTTTTTTTTTAAATTTCAGGAACTTCAGAAAACTATAAATTACTGATTTGCCATAAACTCTCACTAGTAAGTCTATCATTAAGACCTGACATCCAACTTCAGAGGACTGTTAAGATTAGGTTATCTATTATACACCACATTTGAAATGTGATTTTTCATGGAAAACAAAGCCAGCATTCAACATGGCACATTCTGCCTCATTTCCCTATCTTGTTTGTGGGACATCTGTTCAGCCACTTAAAAAGAACTACCACCTGATGTGCATGTTTAACAAAATTTGTAGTGGAAAAAATCTCAAAAAGCTCAGTGTGGTCAATTGTGGTAGATTATTATGTTAATGCCCCCTTTCTTGTATATATGGGTTTAGCCATCTGACTACTTTGTCATTGTGTAGCATTAGCACAAGAAGGGTCTTGACCAGTGCTTGTCCTTCATGCCTTGTTCTAAGAATGTTTCTGACATTGTGTAAAACAGGCTGGAATGAGAAAGAGGCCTAGCTTTCCCAATCATTCCATCCAGACCAGGTGAGACCCCAGACACTAGCAAGGTGTCAGATTGGACCATATAGCCTAAACATAATGTTCAGCTACTGCAGTCAAATAAGGAGGAGCCCAAGCAAAATAATTAGAATTGCCTATTCAACCTACTGAAATATGAGAAAATAAATTGTTTTAATTCAAATTTTGGGAGTGACTTGTTCTGTACAAATTGATTACTGATATAGAAATTGGCCTTCAGTGAGCCAGTCCACTCTTTCTACTCTTCTATAAGGCCAATTATTTTTAGGTGATACAATATGGGCTAAGACCAATACCATCTGTGAGGGTAAGCCCATTACACCACCTCTTTCATTATAAAATAAGTTTTTTTTTGTTTGGAGGCAATGTTGGCAGAATTCTAAGGGGTGAAGATGACTTTGTATTAGATCATAGGTGGCAGTTTTGGCAGAAACATCGCTTACAAGAAAGGCAAATCAGTATCCCACCGGACAAATTACTGTTCCCTTCATGGTGGAAGGGATCTAATGTCGTCACAAGGCTCACTCTTCCATTATAAATAATTTTTTGTGAACATAAAATTGAGTCACAATTATTATGAAATACCCTAAGTAAAACATAAACTAATTAAAGGAGATTCCTAATTAATACAAAAGGGAAATACAGATGTTCTGTTGCAGATAAGTTAACCTGAGAAAAAGATCCATTTCATGCTACCTCTTGCATACAATGGCAAATTGGACCCACATACTAGTGGCCTCTTCACTACCCCAAAACGCAATCAAAGTCTGAAGTGGAATATATACTAACACATAGGGCATGAAATTGTCTGATTCATAAAGTTTTGTTGGAAAACAGTCATACTCATTAGTTTATTTACTATCAATATTTGCTTCCACACTAAAAAATATGAAAGTATTTGCACCAGAGGTCATATGGTACATAGAGGCTAAAATATTTACCATCTGGTCTCTTGTTTCGGCCGCTTCTGTTAAGTGGACCATAGAGTTTCTTCCTAGTTGATCTAAGTCATTCCTTAGTATGAGCTGTCCACAGGTAGCCTTTCTTCAACCTTGACCTGCCTTCTTTGTCTGGCTTCCTCTTACCCTTGGTTGCTGCAAACTTCTTCGTTATAGCATTGATACTTATTAAGCTCTTTGAAGACTTGCCTTGATTTTGTAATTTTTAATATTTTCTTTGTTTGATTTTTAAATGAATTTCTTCTTTAGAAAATTCAATTGTCTTTGAGATAAATGAGAAGAGGCTATCAAACAAGGTTCCTTCCCACTATTAGGGTGGGTGGATTTTTTTTTTTTTTTTTTTGAAATTTCTCATCCTTCTGGAAGAATTTTTTAATTAATTGTTATTTGACATATTTTATTTATAGACCCACAAAGAAGAGAGGAACACATATTTCCATGTGCATCTACCATCTTTCTGTTTATCTATTAATCATCTATAGTATGTATGTATCTATCATCTTTTTAAGGAACTGTTATGCTGGGCCCTAGTTTTATGCATCCAGCTTTTGGTTTTGCAGGGTTTAAAGAGTAGTTACTTTCAACCTCATTACTGGAATATCTGTCTACCAACTATCAAAAACAATTAATATTTACTTTATATCAGGCATATCAAGCTAAGAGTTTTTTGCACATTAACTTATTATTACCTATAATATTCCTACAGAATAGTCAGTCACCATTATTTTTAGGTCCACTTTAAAAGCTTTGAGAAATTGAGTGACTTGTTAATGGTTACTAAGCTGGTGGGGCAAGGATTGAACCCAGGCCTCCTGTTTCTCTTCTGTAGTGGCTACAGGGTGAAGCTTGGCATGCTATTTAATTCAAAACACTCATTTTGCTTACAGGAAACATAAGACTCAGAGAGTGAAGTGACCTTTTCAAAATGAAGCCATGAATGGGGCTAGTCAGAATTTGTATACAGATTTCATGACTATGAACTCTGTAATTGTCTTTCAAACACTGGAGCTCTCCTGACACATTGTCTCCTTAGAAAAATCACTAATTTTTATAGTCATAGCTTTTATAGATCTGTGTGACCCTGTTCAGACATGCCTGTGGAAAGCATTCAGGATGCTTACTTGTGAGTAGGTATATTCCATAGCTAGTTTTTAGATAGAAAATGTATTACTTTGTGGAAGGGTCTCAGTGACTCTCTCCCACTTAACAGTTAAATAAATGTATTTTGCATGGTTCAGATGCTGTTGTAAACCCATATTCTTTTCATGACTTCTTATGAAAGAAATATTAATTTAACTAAGGGTGTGCTTGTTTCCATGCTGTTACTGCTTAATTAGGTTGATTAGAGCCCTGGTTGGATTGTTACGTCAAGGTTTTCCATGCTTAAGACAAATACATGCAGGCAGGCAATTCATTTGAATGGCTATAATATGAATTTGGAATACCTAGGTCAATAGGTCCTTTCTAATCTACTATTAATAAGTCATCTTAATTATAACTCAGCAGAAGACCTTGACAAGACTTCACATGGAGGGAGTTATTTTTTGTATCCTCACCTGATGAATTACTGATGCATCAATTGTATGGGGAGAAAGACATTTAACTGGATTACTGTTTACTCTGTATTCCAGGGGCTGAAAAACTATGGCCTAGATGCCAAATCTGGGCCACTGCTTATTTTTAGAAATAAAGCTTTATTGGAAATCATCACATTTATTCATTTACATATTGTCTGTGGCTGCTTTTCTGCTATAATGACAGAATTGAGTAGTTGTAGCAAAGACCATAAAGCTTGCATAAGCTAAAATATTTACTGTCTGGAACTTTACTGAAAAAGTAAAATGATTTATTATATTAAATAATGACTATTATAGGAAAGTCATGACTATTATAGGATAAATGAACATATTTCCAAATTGTCAGACAAAACTGAAGTTTATTTAGGAGACAACATTATCATCCATGATGTGTTCTCAGATCTGTTAAAAAGATCTTTTTCTTCATGTAGAGGAATCATACTCTAGAACTCAGAATTGCCTTGTACAGAATTTCATTGCATATTATGTTACTGGTTCTTTGTTTTCTAAATGTTGAGGCTTTAAATGTGGAGTGGCTATATAATTTATAATTTCAAGTAAGCCTTTTTTAGAAGGAACCATTGGCACAACTGGTGTAAGCTGAGATGATTACTAACCTCTGGGATAGGGTATAGATAGAAATCAAGTTAAGTACCTCTTTTCCACCCAAATGGCACTTCAGTAATTTGTAAAGTAGGGTATTTGGTCACCAGATCTACATGTCATATCATATTTCAGAAGTATTAAGCTCTCTAGTCACCTTTGAGTACTCTAATATATTAGAATAGTAGTTTTCAGCACTATTATATTTAGCAAAGCCATTTCTTGAAATAAAATGTGGTATAGAAACCATTACTCATAAAGTTTATGGGATGGAGATAATTTTGTTGTAGGAGGGACAGAGACAAGAGCCCCAAAGGTTCTGTGGTTTCCCATTCACTGTTTAGAGAATCTGGGATTCTAAGGAACACAATTATAAAAATACTGAATTATAATCCAGGTTAAATTTTGTTCCTCTCAGATACTATACATGGGATTTAATTACCAGAGCATCCAACTGTACTCATTAGAAAGAAATGCCAAGACATGATGTCATGAAATATATTAAAGAAAAGTTCTGGAGAAATAAGTGAAAATTCTCACAATAAGAACATACTTTGATCTTTTCAGTTGCACTGAAAATATAGTTGTGAAAACTCACTATCTTTTGGATACAGTTGATAATTCTACAAGGATTTTGTAGCCAGGGAAATTAATCCTGACTAGTTCTATCCATGGTTTCACTTTAGAATCTAAAAATTCTTTTTGAAAGGCCCCCTGACCAAGGAAAAAGAATAAACTGATTGCTTAGATTTCTTTTAAATTCACATTTTATGAACTTTAGAAGTTAGGCATCAAGTTTACAGAACACTTCAGAAAACTTAAGCTGCAGTGTATTCCTTTTAGATAATGGGATGACTTAAGTGCATAGTATAGATACTCATCATCGAGTCATATATACAAATAGATGATCTCAACTTAAAAACCTTTAAAACACTGTACACTCCTAAATATGTCCTAGGAATCACATATGTGTTTGGTACATAAATTATCCTGCATCTATATAAGCAGCCTATGAACATATGGGTTACTTGGAAGTTGCTCTTGAAATTTTTTAAAAACTACATTTGCTATGCTTTATATATTACTGCAATTTTATGATGGACAGGGCTAACCTTCTGCTATTAATGTGTTGCTGAAACCTCAGAGAAGGATTAAACAAATCTCTAGCAACTTCCAATGCCTTGAATAGCTTTCTAGTTTCTAGTTTCTCAACACAAGAAGTTTTCTGAAGTGTATCTACAGGACTGCATTTTGATATCAGTTATTTATGGGAATTAACATGAAGAGATGGAACAGCAGGTCTGTGTGGGATGGTGGCAAATTGGAATCTAAAAATGAGTGACGCTTGTTGTAATGAGGTGGATGCATTTGAGACAGAGGGTGGTAGAGGCAGAGGGAGAGAGAAGAACATAATATGAACTGCTTCATTTAAAGGCTTTGAGTGAAAAAATAAATGATTCAAATATGCTCAGGTATCTCCTCTTTATTTTTATACAAATGTCTTGTCATTCCAGAAAGACACAAATAAGGCAACAAGAGAACATAATATATTTAAAGAAAAAACCACTGTTTCTCTTTCATTACAGTTGTGTATTTTCATTTCTATTACAGTCAGTTCATCTGTGTCTTACTTGTTCAGATGAATCTGGATATAAAGGAAATGAAAGCCCCAGTGCTGTGTTTTACTTCAGAAGGAAAGAAGCCCAACCAGATAAATTTTACTTTGCCATAAACCTGGACACCCTGCTATGGTATATTTGTTACTTGTAGGCAATTTACAAGAGAAATTAAGCTTTAATCAGTTGAAAAATTACAACCAAATGGCAGGTCTTTATAAATAGTATACCATGGTAACTATGCTTGGATTATCTCATTCATTAAGTGCAATACATAAAAGAGGACAGATCCTCTCTTTAATTAGCTAATAACACTAAACTCTCAAGTGGGTGGGCAATAAACTTCTCAGGTTGATTACCTAGTGTTGTATGCGTAATCACTGCACTAATGTCAGAGCTCTTGCTGGGCTGATTTGGGGTTCTCTTTTCCTTTGAGAAGACTTAAAGACCAACGTGTTTGCCAGGAACTTTCCCTCAAATGTAGTACTTTAGAAGTAATAAAAGTAATGTGAAATTGATACTACTGTAAGTATTTGGCTGGACAGAGAAGTCAATGTCCATTTCTAACAAACTCCTAGGAGATACTGATGACAGTACCTCATCATACATTGAGTAGTAAGGAACTATGCTGTAGAGCTGTTGCCTCAAATGAAAGAATAAAACCTCAGGAGGCATTGAATCATACTGACAGAATTATTAACGAGAGTGATTTTCTTAAAATATGATGGCCTGGTTCAGTGTGTCTCTAATTCTCCAGGGTGAAATTTTTTCCTTTTTAAGTGGGATCCTACCCCCACCTCACAGTTGAGTATGAATGAAGAGTCAGTGCAGACATTCACATGAATGAATTGGTCACATTCACGCAGAACCTCTTCCTACCCAGTGGCTTCATCTCAGATGGGAGATTGCTTGTCCTGTCCCTCCTAAATGGACAGGGAGGCAGAGGCAAACAAAAGTCAAGATTTAAGCTTTTTCTCTGCAGGACATTTCAGAACACATTTTTCAAAGTTGGCTTTTATGATTTTCAGTAGATCTGTCTCCAGTAATTCTCTAAGCTTCGTAGTCAAACTCTTTTTGCAGCTTTCTGGGGTCCTGGAAAGAGGTTTGCAGAAACAAGGGAAGTTTCAGAGTTAGTGCTGGCTGAGCTCTCACTGCTTTCAGTCCCCACTCTGAGATAATAACTTGACTGCCTCACAGAAGCCAGGACTGTGATGCTGAAGGTAGAAGCTACATGGTCAGTGACTCACTCAGCTCATGAAATATGAAGGCATGCATTAATATTTATTGCAACAGTGACTATTTTGAAGGTTTTTCTGCATAAGGTGCTGTGGCAAAGGATTTATATGCCTTTAATTAGTATAATGATCTGCTACTTTCATTTTAGATATGCGGCAACTAAGGATCACAGGGTGAAACACTTTGCTTAGATCACAAAGCCAGTGAGTAGAGGAGCTATGGTTTTGCTTACGGACATCTGAATTCTGAGCGTACGCTCATAAGCAGGCTTGCTTTGCTGCCTCACTGTAATTGTAAAGTTCTTGACACCTAAATGAGTGTTTGTCAATTTTATTTTTAAAAATACAGATGTAATGAACCCACTCCCAGGAATTTTGGGACCCAGATTTTAGCACTGTTTTGTTATTGTTTGTTTGTTTGATTGTTTGCTTGTTTTGAGAGAGTCTTACTCTGTCACCCAGGCTGGAGTGCAGTGGCTCCATCTCGGCTCATTGCAACCTCCGCCTCCTGGATTCAAGCAATAATCCTGCCTCAGCCTCCTGAGTAGCTGGGATTACAGGTGCCCATTACCACGCCCAGCTAAGTTTTTGTATTTTTAGTAAAGATGGGGTTTCACCATGTTGGCCAAGCTGGTCTCGAACTCCTGACCTCAGGTGATCTGCCCGCCTTGGCCTCCCAAAGTGACTTTAACATTTTAAAAAAGCTCCCTGGATGATACTGATGCATGTGGAAGTGTACAAACCACTGCTGTCCACTGTGCATGCTGCATTGCAGTTGACATTCGACACTGTGCTGTCCTATTCATCCCCAAATCAATGGCAGTCCTGTGAGACAAGTGCTGCTATCCTCATTTTGTAAATGGGAAGGTTAGGGCACACACAAATGAGTGGACTGGATGCAGCTGAAATGGAAATGCAGATCTAATCTCAAGTGTGCTTTTGACTATAACACTGCTACCTTTCTTTTAACAAAATGAAAATGCAGACCAAAGCAAACAAGGAATTGTAATAAATGACAACTATTAGGAGGTTGTATCAGTCCAGCCAGGATATTTGACTTTCACTTGATGATAACTGGCATCAGAAAACTGAATTATGGCATGGCACGGTGGTTCATGCTTGTAATCCCAGTACTTTGGGAGGCCAAGGAAGGAGGATGACTTGAGTCCAGTAGTTCAAGACCAGCCTGGGCAACATAGTGAGACTCCCATCTCTAAAAAAATGTCAAAAATATAGCCAGGCATGGTGGTGCGAGCCTGTAATTGCAGCTTTTGGGAAGCTGAGGCAGGAGGATTTGCTTGAGCTCAAGAGATCGAGGCTAGAGTGAGCTGTGAACATGCCACTGCACTCCAGCCTTGGTGACAGAGTGAAGTTGTCTAAAAAAAAAAAAAAAAAGGAAAGAAAGAAAAAATGATAAGCATTAATAAGTAATAAACTGTAAGCATCCACCTTTCTCCGTTTCTTGTCAATGAAATGGGAATAATAGTGAATCTTGTGAATCACATAAGACTCAAACAACATGTGAAAGTGTTTTGAAAACTATAAATTATTTAGTAAATATAAGATGCCATTAAGTAGATCTGGTTTTTTAACAGCAAAATCTGTGAGAAGGGAACATTTGCTGACATAACAAATTTAATCTATTCTTTCAGATGCCAGAAGAGGGCTAAATTCACACAGGGAATTCATTCTTTTGCTTTCCTAGATGAAGATAGAAGATGTAGGTGATTCTTAAGCTCACCTGGCAGCATTCACTGCAATAGTGAAATCTAGGTGTCAGTAAAATGGTCTTGGCCTTGTTCTCTGAAGCAGGTCTTCTTTACTTATTGCACTGTTTTTTAAACTGGTTGGTGGCTACTCTGGCATAAGTACCAACATAAGAGAGAAGGGAAAATGTGGAAGGGGTAGAAGAGGACGTGCTTCTGTCTTCAAAATCCCAGTGACCAACAATGCGTATTGGCCTATTAACAGTCTCACCCTCCTCTCCTGTGATCTCGTCCTCAGCACTGGCTTCAATAATCACTATGACCTGATGATCCCCACGTTCCAGCTTCCAGCCAGATTTCTTTTTTGAGTTCTAGTCCTATGTATTCAACTGCCTACTAGAATATTAGTGTGAATGCCCCAATGGTGCCTTCAATTCAACAGATACAGAACTTAACCTAACATCTTCCCTATACATCTGCTCCTCCCCCATTAGTCCTCATGTTACCAGAGGGTGCTCCACACACCCAGTGAGAAAGCTGGGTGTCACCCTTGACTTCTCCTTTTTTCTTAATCCCAAACCGAATTCCGTCTATTGTTTCCTCTTAATATCTTCCTACTGTATACATTACACCATGATTTTAATTCTACTGGAATTTAGGTCATCTTCATCTCTTGCCTGGTTATCCTTGTTACATGTTTTCTCTTCCTGACTCCAATTTTGTCCAATTTCTGTCTGTACACCACCTGTACCCAAAGTGATAGCTTTAAAAAACAAAATCTAACCTCAGAATTCTTCAATGGCTTTGCATTATCTTCATGAGGAATCTGTTTCTTAAAATGAACCCCAAAGACATTTGTAATATGCCTTCTGCTGATTTATTGTGACTCATCTCTTGACACACACCCTTTTAACACTCAATACTCAAATTTTACTAAACTAGGTTTAATTTTATGAAAACCCTACTTTCTCAATTCCATGCTCCTTCCTCTGCCAGGGATTGCTCTCTGGGAGCTCTCCTAAACTGCCTTTGCCTGGTGTCACTCACAGTCCCTTCCTGATACATTCATATTTCTTTCTAAGCTTCTCTGACTCCCTTTTATCTTGCATTGGATACTATACTTAGAGTTTTCATAGAAGCTCCTGCTCTGGGTTGTAAATGCCTGGTGACTTCTTTCATCTCTCTTCTAGTCAGAATGTTTTTTGAAGACAGAGCCTGTATTTTGTCCTATTTGCATGTCTTAGCATAGCACCTGGCACAGAATGGGCATGCCAACTATTTGTGCTGAGTGAAGTAGTAAATATATGTCAGCTGCAGTAATGCATAGCTGCCTGGGAGGACTATTGTGTTAGTTATTTCAATTAAACATTGGGTGCAAATTTTAGGCATTGAGGGTGGAAATAAAATTCAGAGTCACTGAGGTAACTTTATTATTGGAACTTTATAAACTCTGAAAATCCTCAGGAACCAGATTTAGTGAAAACATTTTGGGATGTTTGCTCCTCCTCTGTCAGCTTTGGGAATAGGTTACAAATTCTTCTATTCTTCCAATAGTTCTATTTGTTTCCTCCATTTATATAAGAAAATTCAGTTTTTGTTTTGCCACAAAGATGATGTGTACAAATGATCCATATCCTGGAGCTGGGGCTTGGAATTTTAGTTGTGTAAATTCACTGCTCATAAAATGATGCAGTCTTAATGCCAATTTCTTTCTTTCTTTCTTTCTTTTTTTTAGACTCATCTCTTGCATATTTTGGTCAAGAAAAAAGAAACAGGATTTTGACTCAGACCCAATTTTCAGCTTCTGCTTTAGCAGATGTTAGATATGCAATCTTACGCAAAGTATTTAAATTTTTAGCAACTCAGTTTTATCATCAGTAGCTACCTACCTACCTCCCCAAGGTGGGTGAGGCTTACATGGAGTATGTGATAGCAGCATTGAACAAAATATACTTCCTTTTTCTTTAGATTATATTCATATTCAACACAATGGAAAAAATAGTTATGTTTTTAGAGTATAGCATGCTCTGGGGCTAGGAATTGCTTATTCGGAAACTATACCAAAATACTCATAAAAATATCTAATATGTATGTAATAATATTACCTCTCAAGCATTATTTTTAATTCCCTTGGTATGTTTAATAATAAAGTACAATATTCAAACACAATAGTGCAACAAACAACAGTATAGCTAGATGCATTATTACAAAATGAGCACATATTTGGCTACCACCCAGATTTTAAGAATATAATTTTATCAGTACCCTAGAAACACCCCTCCTGCCACTAAACTTACATTCCTCTCCAGATATAACTTTTAATCTACTGATACAATCAACTATTTTTGCCTACTTTTGAAATTTATATGACAGCCATAAAATCTATATTTCTTTGTGTCAGGGTTCTGTCATTCAGCATTGTTTGAAATTCGTGTGACAGGTTTTGTAGTGTATGTTGTGAGATGCTGTTGTGTTGTATGTAGCAATAGTTTATTAAATTTCATAGCCATGTTCTATTGCATGAGGTAAGCAAAATTTATCCATTAGACTACTGACAGACAATTATAGATAGCACTGGCTATTACAGATAGTACTGGTGTGGCCATTATTATGTATGTCTTCTGATTTGTGTAATATGCACTTCTTTAAGCGTATACTTAGGAGTGGGGTTGCATGGTTATAGGTTATGTACTTGTTGAACTTAAGTAGATATTGACAGTTTTCCATAGTTCTTGTACCATTAGACATTCCCGTCAGCTGTAATGAGAAGCTCCAGTTGCCCTAAAACCTAGCTAAAGTTTGGCATTATGTCATTTTTAAATTGTAGCTTTTGAATTCGTGGTGATATCTCATAATTGTTTTCATATCACATTTTCATAATAACTAATAAGGTTGAGCACCCTTTTCCACTCCAGCAGTATTTTGGATTTCTTCTTTTGTAAAATTGCTAATATAAATCACTTTGCCCATTTTTTTCTGTTGAGTTATTTTTCTTGGTCTTGTTAACTTACTGGAGTTCTTTATAAATTCTGGTTTGAGGCTTTGGTCAACTATGTTTATTGCAAATATCTTCTTCCATTTGATGTTTTGACTTTGTTAATGAGCTCTTAATTTTTCGTGTATCCTACTTGATTAATCTTTTCCTAAATGGTTAATGCAGTTAACAAATATTTGTTCATCTAAAATGTATAAATATATTTTCCTTTTATTTTCTAGAAGCATATTGTTTACTTCTAGAACTTGATCCCAGTCAGCCTGAAATTGAATTACATGTATGGTGTGAGATAAGGGTCAAACTTATTTTTCCTTTTCCTTTTTCTTTTTTTTTTCCAATCCAGCAGATGATGCACTATTTAATAAAAAGATTGTCCTATTTTCACTGTTCTACAGTACCTTTCTTACAAATGAAATGACAATAAGTGAACACTGTGAATGATCTACTTCATGACTCACTATTCTGCTATTTTGATCTATTTATCTGTCTCTGTCACTTTACTTCATAGCACTTGACATTCAATATATATATACTGAATTAAATATATACATATTAGAGTGTGTGGGTGTGTGTACATCAGCTATAGTAGTGTGGGATCAGCTATAGTAATGCATAGCTGACTGGAAAGACAGAGAATATTTCTTTCAGATAAAATCAATGAAACATTAGGTAAATAGCTATCAGCCATTTAAAGTGAAAAAAAAGTAGAGCTAATGAAGAGAGTTTATTATCAGAATAAATAGCTTTATAAATAACTTTATCAGAATAAATAGCTTGTTGGCATCTATTGATTTAAGTCTCCCAACTTTGTTCTTCAACAGTTATCATGCCTATTCATATAAATTTTAAAATCAACTCATCAATTTCTACCAAAAATATAGTAATTTTTACATTAATATAATATCTACAGATATATTCAGATAGATATTTTTAAACTATTCATTTTTCTAGTGATGATTATTTTATATAGCTTCATTTATTTCTGTTTCTTAATTTCTATCGATATATTTATCATCAATTTTTACCTTAATTCTGCTGTGGTTAAAAATCACTTTTGTTGCTCTTTTGGTCCTTGGAAATTTGTTGAGATTTGCTTTAAGACCCAGCATATAGTCAGTTTTGGTCAATGTTTCATATATACTTAAAAATAATATGTATTATGTAATTGTTGAGTTCAATATTCTGGATATATCAATTAGATCAATTCTGTTAATAATGTTGCTGCAATTTTGTGTGTATGTACTTAATTTCCTTTAACTTGTTCCATTAGTCATGGAGAAAATTCTGTTAAGATCTCCCATTACTGATTCCTCCTCTTAGTTCTATTGTTTAGTTTATGGCTAAATCTTTAGTGCCCAGAAATTTAGCATTGCTATACCTTCTTAGCAGATTGACCTTTTGTCCTTATGGAGTGTCTATCTTTCTTAATATTTCTTAATTATGCATTTTGTTTGATATTTATATGGATATACAGTTTGTCTTGATTAGGGTCTGTGTAGTATACTTTTTCCTCCCTTTTACTTTCAAGTTTTATATAGTTACACATTTAAAGATTTTCTCTTATATGCAATATGGTCAGCAAAGCTCTAAGATGATTACCTGACTTTCACCTTTGCATAATTTCCTCCCCTTGAGTAAAAGTGAAAATGCAAATATCAGGTAATATCATTCTTATAATTATGTTATGCTATATGGCAAAAAGGATTTTACGGATGTAATTAGAATTATTTATCAGTTGACTTTGGGTTAATCAAAAGAGTTATTATCCAGTGGGGCTAATCTAACCACATAATCCCTTAAAAAAATTTACAGGTGAGTAGCACAGGGGATGTCAGAGAGAATCAAAGCATGAGAAAGATTAGAGCAAAATAAATATTCCATCAATAGCTCTGATGTTAGAGGAGGCCAGTTGGAAAGGATTCAAAAGCATCCTCTAGGAGCTGAGAGGACATCAAGGCAACATCTGGCAGGAAATGGAGACCTCAGTTCTTCAGTGGCAAGATGTTGGAGACTCTCAATAATCTTAATAAGCATTGAAGCAAATTTTCTCTCAGATTCCCCAGATACAAATGAAAGTTGGATGATACCTTGATTTGAGCCTTCTGAGATCCTATCAAAGAATCCGGTGTCTAGTCTTCACCGGCTTCTGGCATAGAACTGTGAGCTACTAAATGTGTGTTATTCTAAGCTGTAAAGTTTCTGATAATTTGTTACACAATAACAGAAAACCAACACAAATCATCTGCTTTCTGTGTGTGTGTGCGTGTGTGCCTGTGTGCGTGTGTGTGGGTGGGGTGTGTGTGTGTGTATTTAATTCCTGTTGGAGAATCTTATCTGTTTCCTGGATTATTTAATTTACATTCAATGTAATTTCTGTTCCAATCTAATTACCTTATGTTTCTAATTTATTTTCAACTTTCTCACCTGTTCTATGCCTTTCTTTCTTACTTCTCTTGACTACTTTCAGAGTAAATGAATGTGTTTTACTCCATTTTCTTTTCTCAGTTTGTTCTTTTATCATTAGTTGAACTATAGATTACAATATTGATTCTTAAGTCTAACATAAAATATGTCAGCTTACGTCTTCCCACATAATGTAAAAACTTAGGATACTTAAATTTCATTTACCAACCCCCTGTCTTTTGCACTGCTGTTGTATTAATTTTAATTTTCTCAATATTTTAAGCATATCAACATTGTTAATAATTTCCCATGAAGTAAAAATTTATTTAGATATTGCTGCTATATTCCTCCTTTCCTTTCTTCATTTTTTATTCATTTCTAGGCATCTATCTTGTGTATTTTTTTTTTTTTTGCCTAAAAACTACTTATTTAATGTTTTCTTTAGTAAATAACGGCTAATTGTTAATGTTCTTAGACTTTATTGAATAAAATGTTTCTGTTTCCCTTCATTGTTGAGTATTTTTTTTTTTTTTTGGTAATTCCAGAATCCAAATTTAGCAGGTTTTTCTGTGTGGTTTTCGCTGTTTGTTTTTCCAGCACTATGAAGATATCATTCTATTATTTTTATCTTTCATTAATTGTGTTGAGAAGTCGAAGTGTTATTATTTCCTTAAAAATAAATGTATTCCTTTTTCTGGCCAATTTTATAATTTTTTCTCTTGATTTTTGAGTTTCAGCCATTTAACAATTTTTTTTTTTTTTTTTGTATTCATTCTGCTTGAGGTTTGCAGTGCTTCTTGAATCTATGGCTTCAAGTCCTTTGTCTATTTCAGAAAATTCTTGATTATTGTCTCTTAAATTTCACTTCTACTTCTGCCACAGTCTTTTTATATTTTCTTCTGGAGACTCATATATGTAATAATAACATAATATATGTGTAATTATGCATATATTATATATGCATATAATATATACATATGCATATGCATATGTATGTATATGTATAAACTATGTCTATTTATGCATGTATAAATACATGTATGTATACACATATACATATATATCATTATTTTTCTTTGCTTCAATGTTAATATTTTCTTTTATTTTTAGTTGTTGAATCAATTTTCTATTCTTTATTAAGCCTTTCTATTGAGTTGTTAGTATCAGTCATGTTTTGCATTCTAGAAGGCCTATTTATAGTTTCCAGTTTTTCCTGCAATTCATCATCTTTTATCTCATTTCTTGGAAATATTTATTACAAATACTCTGAAGTCAGTGTCTCATGACTCCGATATCTACAGCTTCTGTGAGCTTATTTTTATAATATGTTTTTTTCTCTTTATTTTCAGTCACTTTTCTTTTTACGTACTTGATTATTTTAATTGAATTCCTGGACATTACACGTGGATATTTTTAAGGATAGTTTAAGACCCATAATGAGGTTTTCATCCTTTTAATGAGTTTATCTTCCTCTAGAAGAACATTAGCTTTTTGTGAGCATTAGTGTAATGAGAAATCATCTCAATCCATATTGGTATTGTTCTGATTCTAATCTGGCTTTAGTGTCTATAAGGGATGATCTTGTTTACCATTACTCTTAAAGTATACCTTTTCAGAAATTCCCAATAAAGGCCTCTAATACTTGTGAGAGTCTCTGCTCTTTGGCAGCACAGGACTCAATTTTTTTTTCTCCTTCTCTATGAGCTCTCAAAAGCTCTGTTTGGTTTCTTAGTCTCTCAGCTACTGCTCTCTGCTCAGGTTCTCAGCCTTTTATTCTGAACAAAGAAAGAAAAATGAATGTGTGTAGGAAACCAGCAGTCTGCCATGTTCTTCATCTTCATGGGAAAAATGTTATAAATTATTTTATTCAGTTTGGTGCTTGTTGCCAAGAATTCATTCAGTCCACATAAGTGAAGGTGTTTGAACCATTGATCAGGATCCATAATAATAACTGCATTTGACATTTTATGTCTCAACTCTTAAAAAATGTTTAATATTATATCAGGTGCATTTTACAAAAATATAATGAGTCTGGTAGAAAAGATATTATAGTCTAGTTAGGCTTATGAGGAAACTGAAGGCCAGAAAGATTAAATCACTTGAAAAGGACTTAAAAGGAAATCTATGGTACTTAGATTATTGACTCTTAAAACAGACTAATGAAATTTAATTATTATCATTCTGGTACACATTCATTTTAATTAAGAATATCTTAATTTTTTTGTGTCATTCTTGAGCCTTTTCTCAGGGGATATTTTATTCAGCATGTTTCCACTGATGGATCAACTCCTGCAGGGAGAAAAATGGCATATCCTTATGCTCCAGAAGTGTGAAGTTTGGATCAATTTTATGCTTCTTTCAAACCCTTCTGGATGGCACCTGTTTTCCCAAGGAATGCCCCATTTATCCATGTTCCTATACAACTAAATACCATGTGGGCCTATGAGTAATGTGAAAGCACCATGCTTCCTGGATAATCATATTTCCCACTGGTAGCAGATGGTTTATATTTTACACCCTCATGGACCAATCCTTGATAGCTGTTAGAATATGGTAAGATAACCATAGCTGCCTTTTGGAAAATCTTAGAGATATATAGTAAATAAGCTGCTTAATGTTGAGAAGAAGCTATTTGTCTCATCTTTGTATATATAACCAGGGTTGTTTGTTGTAGTATTTCCAAATATAAGGTGTAACATTCTTAATGTTAGATCTACTCGTTTTAATTTTCAAGAACTATTTTTGTCAAACTCATCTCTTTATGCATGTGTGAATCTATATGTATGTGTGTGTACGTATATGTGTGTGTGTGTGTTTGTGTGTGTGTGTCACAGCTCCAATCTGTCACAGCTTCATAGTAGGAAGGTGTAAACAGATTCTAACACTTTCTTTGCAAAACCTTACCCAAGAATTTCAGGCAGGATTAAAGCACGATCATATAATTCCATTCAGATGAGAGTATATTATGTTTTTGTAGTCCTCCAGTTAGAGTGTCTATAGCTACTCTGCTATTGTCTGAATGTTTGCAAACCCCCCAAATTCATACATTGAAATCTAATCACCAAGTTGATGGCATTTGAAGGTGGGGCCTTTGGGAGGTGAATAGGTCATGAAGGCAGAGTCCTCATAAATGGGATTAGCCTCCTTTAAAAAGAGGCCACAAATAGCTGCCTTGCCCGTTCCACCTTGTGAGGATACAGCTAGAAAGTGTCATCTATAAAAAACAAGTCCTCATTAGACACCAAATCTGCCCGCACCTTCTTTCTTAGACATCCCATGCTCCAAAACTGTAAGAATAAATTTCTGTTGTTTATAAGCTACTTAGTTTATAGTATTTTGTTATAGCTGTAGCATTCCAAACAATAGGACAGTCTCAAATGAACCATGTTAGCATGCAACAGATCTTGTTTTGAGAAGGGTATTATATAACTAAGCCAAAATACTCTCACTTATATTCCAAATGAGTGTATATGTACATGCATGCATGTTTGTGCACATGTAATTTGTATGGCAGTATCTAACCATGTTTGATGTTTAGTCTCTGCAAGGGTTATTAATTTTTATTCTTGGAATGACTGAACATTTAGATTTGGTTACCCTTGATCAAGGAAGGTAGGAAAATTATGCAATAATAATAAGCAACCCTAAAGTCAGTAGCATTAAAGGTCAATGGCTTTCTCATCAGAACCATTGTTCATTGGAAGTGAGCTGGATGTTCTGGTCTGCATCACTGTATTCCATGATCTAGGACCTGGCTATTGGGGCAGCCATGATCTGAAATGGTGGCCAAACTCCTCAAGAAGTATGAGGAAATACATACTAATGCTCCTGGTTAAAAGTGTAACACATAACTATTGCTCAGATTGCATTAAACAAAGCAAGTCACACACCTGTGTCTGAGTTCCACAGAGTAGGGAAATACAATTCTACTACAGAGAACCAGATATTGTAGACATCAAACCACTACCAAAGCCCATTCTACTTGTCACCAAATATTTGTTCCACCCTCTTTTGTACATGAAAAATGCATTATCCCTTGTACAGAAACTATTATCTCTTCCCTAGGGTGTTAACCACAGAAGCAAGCTCCAAGGCCAGGTTCTCTGAGTGATGGCTGGCATTCTTCTCATCTGGTCTGAAGATAACTCCTTTTGTTCAAGAGAGGAGTGAATTAAAAAGACAGGTTATCTTCCTGTCACAGATAATATTCAGTGGAGGAATGGGAATAGGACGATAGCTATAAAAACTCCCATTAAGAGTGGGAGACATAAAGTAGTCACTGGTTTACAACAAATTCTGAAATCTCACTGTGCAGACATTATAAGGGGGTTCTGTTCAGCTCCTGCAGAACTCAGTGTAAAATAAAAATGCAAGGCCTCTTTTTAAAAAAAAAATTTAGCAGAGCAATAAACCAAGTATGGGGTCCTTATAGCTGTACAAGTCACACAACCATGAAGCCAACTCTGACTTTACTTACTCTGGAGTGGGCAATATTCCTCAGTGAGGTTCTGATTTCTTCTCTGGCTGTGGCAGCCTAGAAGTTTGTTCTCAGTAGCCTTTGATTTTACTTTTTATTTTTATTTTATATATTTTTCTTTATTTCTTCTAAAGAAAAAAACAGGATACATGTGCAGAACATGCAGGTTGTTTATGTAGGTGTACGTGTGCCATAGTGGTTTGCTGCACCTATGACCCATCCTTTAAGTTCCCTCTTCTCACCCTCCATTCCCCCAACAGGCCCTGGTGTGTGCTGTTTTCCTCTCTGTATCCTTGTGTTCTCAATGTTCAACTCCCACTTATGAGTGAGAACATGGGGTGTTTGATTTTCTGTTCCTGTGTTAGTTTGCTGAGGATGATGGCTTCCACCTTTATCTATGTTCCTGCAAATGACATGATCTCATTCTTTTTTATGGCTGCATAGTAGTCCGTGGTGTATATGTACCACATTTTCTTTATCCAGCCTATCATTGATGGGCATTTGAATTGGTTCCATGTCTTGCTATTGTAAATAGTGCTGTAATAAGCATACATGTGCATGTGTCTTTATAGTAGAATAATTTATATTCCTTTAGATATATATACCCAGTAATGGGACTGCTGGGTCAAATGGTATTTCTGGTTCTAAATCCTTGAGGAATTGCCACACTGTCTTCCACAATGGTTGAACTAATTCACCAACAGTATAAAGCATTCCTATTTCTCCACAGCCTTGACAGCATCCATTGTTTTCTGACTTTTTAATAATCACCATTCTAACTAATGTGAGACAGTATCTCATTGTAGTTTTCATTGGCATTTCTCTGATGATCAGTGATGTTGAGCTTCTTTTCATATGTTTGTTGGCTATGTAAATGTCTACTTTTGAGAAGTGTCTGTTCATGTTCTTTTCCCACTTTTTGATGGGATTGTTTGTTTCTTTTTCATGTAAATATGTTTAAGTTCCTTGTAAAATCTAGATATTAGGCCTTTGTCAGATCAGTAGATTTCAAAAATTGTCTCCAGTTCTGTAGATTGCCTGTTTACTCTGATGATGGTTTCTTTTGTTGTGCAGAAGCTCTTTAGTTTAATTAGATCCCATTTGTCAATTTTGGCTTTTGTTGTAATTGCTTTTGGCATTTTTGTCATGAAGTCTTTGCCCATGCCTGTGTCCTGAATAGTATTGCCTAGGTTTTCTTCTAGAGTTTTTTATGGTTTTGGGTTTTACATTTATGTCTTTAATCCATCTTCAGTTAATGTTTGTGTAAGACATAAGGAAGGGGTCCAGTTTCAGTTTTCTGCATATGGCTAGCCAGTTTTCCCAGCAACATTTGCTGAATAAGAGATCCTTTCACCATTGCTTGAGTCTCTCCTTTTCAATTATTTGGAATAGTTTCAGAAGAAATGATACCAGCTCCTCTTTGTATTTCTGGTAGAATTCATCTGTCTAGTTCAGCTTCTTTTTCTGTTTCTGGTAGAATTCATCCATCTGGTCCTGGGATTTTTTTGGTTTGTAGGCTATTCATTAGTGCTGTAATTTCAGAACTTGTTATTGGTGTATTCAGGGATTTGGCTTCTCCCTGGTTTACTCTTGGTAGGGTATATGTGTTCAGGAATTTATCCATTTCTTCTACATTTTCTAGTTTATTTGCATAGAGGTGTTTGTAGTATTCCCTCATAGTAGTTTGTATTTCTGTAGGGTCAGTGGTGATATCCCCTTTATCATTTTTTATTGTGTCTATTTGATTCTTCTCTTTCTTCTTCTCTACTAGTCTACCTAGTGGTCTATTTTGTTAATTTTTTTCAAAAAGGTAGCTCCTGGATTCATTTATTTTTTGGAGGATTTTTCATGTCTCTATGTTCTCCAATTCGTCTCTGATCTTAGTTACTTCTTGTCTTCTGCTAGCTTTTAGATTACTTTGCTCTTGTTTCTCTAGCTCTTTTTATTATGCAGTTAGAGTGTCAATTTGAGATCTTTCTAGCTTTCTTATTGGGCATTTGGTGCTATAAATTTCCCTCTTAACACTGCTTTATATTTTTAAGAGTTCCTTCCTACTCCTATTTTTTGTAGATACATTTGAAGAAGGCATTGGGGAAAATGACCTGTTGGGTGCTAGAGAGATTTCTTAGCCTTCTTCCTGCTTGTAAAAATTGCAGGCCCAGGGGTCATTTTAATGTTTGAAAAGTTAGTCTTTTTTTAATCCAGTCTAGAGGATGTTGAGCAGTATAACTTTTGTATTAGTTCTCTAGGGTCACTGTAGCAACCTCAGACCTGCTGGCATAAAACAACAGACATTTATTCTTTTAAAATTCTGGAGACCAGAAGTCCAAAGCCAAGATGTTGGCAGGGTTAGTTCCTTCTTGCATGCTCAGAAGGAAAATCTGTTCTGTGTCTCCCTGTCCTGGTTTCTGGTTATTGCTGGCAATCCTTGATATTACTTGGCCCATATTACTCAATCTTTGCCTTCATTTTCACATGGCATCCTCCCTGGTGTTTCTGTGTCTGTGTCCAAATTTCTATAATCTTATTAAGTTATCAGTATTTGGATTAGGCTTTATCCTAAAACAGTATGACTTCATCTTAACCTGATGACATCTGCAAGGAGCTTATTTGCATGACACTCTCATGGTATTCGTGATAGTATTTGGAGATGGGGCTTTTGGGAAATAATTAGGGTTAAATGAGTTCATGAGGTAGGAGTCCTCATGATGAGATTAATGCCCTTGTAAGAAGAGACACCAGCAAGCTTGCTTTCTGTCTCTCTGCCATGTCAGGATACAGTGAGAAGGCAGTCATCCACAAGCCAGAAAGAGTAACCTCACCAGAAATGGAATAAAATAGTACCTTGATCTGAGACTTCACAACCTCTAGAACTGTCAGAAATAAATTTCTATTATGTTTAAGCCACCTAGTTTATGGTATTTTGCCATAGCATTCCAAGTAGACTAAGACAAGGTCTTACAGTGCTGGAAGAGGTACATGCTTCTCAACAGAATGCAGTACAAAAGAAAACAATACAAGATTTGTAGTGAGAAATGCAATCAAAACTTCAAAACTACAATGTGATACTAGTTCTTATCCACTAGGATGACTAGAATAAAAAAGACATAGCATTACAAATGTTGGCAAGAATGTAAAGAAATTGAAACTCATATATTTATGGTAAGAATAAAAAATATTGTGGCAACTCTGAATATGGTTTGGCAGTTCCTTAAAAATGTAAACATTGAGTCACCATATGACCCAGCAATTCCACTCCTAGGTATATATCCAAACAAATTTAAAATATATATTCACAGAAAAAAAGAAAAATCTGTGCAGTGTTATTAATGATAAACAAAAAGTGGAAACAACAAAAATATACATCAACTGATAAACAGATAAACAAAATAGGTAAATCCATTCAATTACATAGTATTTGGGGAAAAAATGAAATAATAATGTATGCTACCACATTGATATATCTTAAAAACATTATGTGGCCTGGTGCAGTGGCTCATGCCTATAATCCCAGCACTTTGGGAGGCCGAGGCCAGTGGATCATAAGGTCAGGTGTTTGAGACCAGCCTGGCCAACATGGTGAAACCCTGTCTCTACTAAAAAAATTAGCCAGGCATGGTGGCACATGCTTGTAATCGCAGCTACTTGGGAGGCTGAGTCAGGAGAATCACTTGAACCCGGGAGGTAGAGGTTTCAGTGAGCTGAAATTGTGCTGTTGCACTGCAGCTTGGGTGACAGAATGAGACTGTCTTTAAAAAACAAAACAAAACAAAACATTATGCTAAGTGAAATACTCCAGTCCTAAAAGACCACATGTTTTATGATTCCATTTATAAATGTCCAGAATGGGCACACTTATAGAGACATAATGTAGATTAGTGGTTGTTAAGAGTTGAGAGGAAAATGGGCTGTGATTACTAAGAAGTATAAGTTTCTTTTAAGAGTAATAAAAATGTTCTAAAATTAGATATTGGTGGTGGTTGCATGATTCTGTGATTATGCTAAAAACCACTGAAATATGCACTTTTAAAAAGTGAGTTTCATGTTTGGAGAATTATTTATAAACAAATATATTATTTTTAAAACATGGCAGAATCCCATGTTTGTATATATTTTTTCTTTATAATTGACACATAATAATTGCACATATTTATGGGGTACAGTGTGATGTTTCAATGTATGTATACATTGTATAGTGATCAAATTAAAATAGCATGTTCATCACCTCAAACCTTTATTATTTATTCCTGTTGATAACTTTCAACATCCTCTTTTCTAGATATCTTGAAATATATAATGCATGGTTATTAGCTATAGTCAATTTAGTATGTAATAGAACACCAGAACTTATTCTTCCTTTCTAATTGTGACTTTGTACCCATTGACAAATGTCTCCCCATTTTCCCCTCCCCGTACCCTTTCCCAGCATCTGAGAACTACTATTCTAATCTCTCCTTACTTCGATGAGATCAACTTTTTTAGATTCCACATATTAAAAAAGATCATGCAGTATTTATCTTTCTGTGCCTGGCTTATTTTACTTTACATTATAATCTCCAGGTTCATCTATGTTGCTAAACATGACAGGAATTTGTTTTTTTGTAGCTTACAGCTGAATAGTACTCCATTGTGAGTGTGTGTTATGTGTGTGTATACATACCTCGTTTTCTTTATCCATTTATCTGTTGATGAATGGTTAGGTTGATTCTATCACTTGGCTGATGTTAATGGTGCTGCAATAGACATGAGAGCACAGATATCATTTCAATATACTGATTTAAATTCCCTTTACATAGTAGTGGAATTATTGGATCATATGGTAGTTCTATTTTTAGTTTTTTGAGTAATTTCTACATTGTTTTTCATAATGGCCCTACTAATATGCATTCACAGCAAGAGTGTATAAAAGTACCCCTTTCTCCACATATTTGCCAGCATTTGTTATTTTTTGTCTTTTTTGTTACAGCCATTCTAATTGGAGCAAAGTTATTACCTCATTGTGAATTTTCCCGATCACTAGTGATGTTAAGAAGTTTTTATTTACCTATGTCTTCTTTACAGAAATGTCTATTCAGGTCTTTTGCCCACTTTTTCAATTAATTTTTTTTATTTTTATACTGTTGTGTTGATTTTTCTATATTTTCTAAATATTAACCCCTGGTTGAATGCATAATTTAGAAATATTTTCTTCCATACTGTGGGTTGTCTTTTTACTCTGCTGATTGTTTTCTTTGCTGAGTAAAAGCTGTTTAGTTTGATGCAAACTCATTTGTCCATTTTTTAATTTTATTGCTTGTGTTTTTGAGATCTTACCCCACAATTCCTTGCCTCAGAAAATATTATGAAGTGTTTTTTCTCTGCTTTCTTCTCGTAGTTTTATAGTTTGGATCTTAGATTTAAGTCTCTAATTCATTTTGAGTTGATTTTTTTGTATAAGGTAAGAAATAGGATCTAGTTTCATTTTTCTTAATGTGGATATATATGTGAAGATTAGTTCACTTGATGGTGTCCCATAATTCTCTCAGGGCTTCTTCACTCTTTTTAATTATTTTTTTTTTCTCCTTACTCCTCTGATTGGATAATTTCATATGTTTTGTCTTCAAGCTTGCTGATGTTTTCCTCTGTTTGATTAAGTCTTGCTGAAGCTTTCTAATAAGTCTTTCAGTTCCGTTATTGTATTATTTATTTCTTGGATTTATATTTGGTTTTTAAGAATGTTTCCATTTTTTGTCAAGTTTCCCATTTTGTTCTTGTGTTGTTTTCCAAATTTTATTTTCCCAGCATCAATTAATAAAGAGACTGTCTTTTCCTGAATATGTGTTCTTAACATCTTTTACAAATATCACTTCGTTATAAATGCATGGATTTATTTCTGCACTCTCTGTTCTGTTCTGTTGGTCTGTGTATCTGCTTTTATGCCAGTACCATGTTGTTTTGGGTATTATAGCTTTAATGTATAATTTGAAGTCAGGTAGTATGATGCCTCCATCTTTGTTTTCAGGCTGTTTTGTAGATCCTTTCTTCTTGCTCTTCTCTATTACTGTCTTACTTTCTTCCTGTCTTCCTTTGTGGTTAAATGATTTTTTTAGCAGCATGTTTTAATTCTGTGGTATATATTTTTATTGTATCTACTACAGGTTTCTGTTTTGTGGTTACCATGAAACTTACAGAAACTATCTTCTTGTTATAACAGGTTATTTAAATTGACAACAACTTAATTTCAATTGCAAAGAAAATAAAAATAAATTATACTCCACATATTAACACCATTTTCCCACCACATTTTTGATGTTTTCATTTAAAACTTTTTAGATTGCCTATCCCTCAACTACTTATAGTAGTTAATGTCTTTAGTAGTTTTGTCTTTTAGTCTTTATACTTAAGATAAAAGCACATTTACATACCACAATTACAGCATTAGAGTATTCTAAATTTGTATTTATTCTTACTTTTACCTGCGAGCTTCATACCACCAGATTTTTTTTTTTTTTTTTTTTTTTTTACACATTAGTGTTCTTTTATTTCGGATTGAAGAACCACTTGTAGCATTTCTTGTGAGAAAGATATAGCACTGATCAATACTCTCAGCTTTTGTTTGGGAGTCTTTATCACTCTTTTGTATATGAAGGATAGTTTTTCTGGGTATAGTATCTTTGGCTTCCAATTTTTTTCTTGCATTGAAAGTATTATTCCACTCTCTCCTTACCTGTCGGGTTTCTGCTGATAAATCCATGGAAAGCTATATTAGTCCATTGACTGTGATATGTTTTATTTTCTTGCTGCTTTGGGTATCTTTCTTTGCCTTTGATTTTTCATAATTTAATTGTTATGTTATTTAAGAAAATTTTATTTGAGTTGAATTTGATCGATCAGCTCTCAGCTTCCTATATCTAGATGTTATCATCTTTCTCTGAATTAAAAAAAAAACATTATTTCCTTAAATATGCTTTTTAGACTTTGTTTTCCCTCTTGTCTTTCTCAGGAATGTCTATCATGTGAAGATTAGTTTATTTGATGGTGTCCCATAATTCTCTCAGGCCTTTTTCACTCTTTTCAATTATTTGTTTTTCTCTTTACTCCTCTGATTGGATAATTTCATATGTTCTGTCTTCAAGCTTGCTGATTCTTTCCTCTGTTTTGTTAAGTCTTGTTGAAGCTTTCTAATAAGTCTTTCATTTCAGTTATTGTATTATTTGTATCTTGCATTTCTATTTAGTTTTTATGAATCTTTCTATTTTTTTCAAGTTTCTCATTTTGTTCCTGGATCGTTTTCTAAATTTTATTTAATTTTGTTTTCATATTTTCTTGTGATTTCTGAACTTCTTTAAGGTAATTATTCTGAATACTTGGTCAAGCATTTCACAGGTCTTCAATTCTTCTGGGACCATTGCTGTAGCCTTGTTATTTTCTTTTGGTGATGTCTTATTTTCCTGAGGTTTCACAATCTTTGTGTCTTTACACTGATGGCTGTGTATTTGAGAACATAGCCATCTTTTCCAGCTTTTGCAGTGTTCTTTGCAGATGGTGTTAGACTTTTACTACCTAATATCAGAATTAATTGCTGGTCTGTTGTTGCTTCTCATTCTAGGGAGGACTTATATCGAGCACTGAAAATAACACACTGTACCAGAATTAAATCACTGCTCTGTAATTGTTTTCTAATCTAGGATAGACTCAAGCAAGCACTGGAACTGAATCACTGATCTTTTCATTGTTACCTGCTCAGGAAAAGGCTGGACAAGGACAACTGGGCTTTGTGGGAAATATAGCCAGGGATTCAGGCCTTCCCACAAATTTTGCCCCCTGTAGGACTAAGGTGCCATGCAGTCTCCTCAGTAAAGCATCCCCACTTACAGGAGTACAGAGTAGTACTGAGTGCCACTCACTGCAATCAGCATCTCCACTTTTGGTTCCCAATTCACCCCAAGTGTTTCAGGGCTCCTGGCACATGCAATCATTCACGTAAGATGGGACAATAGTAGACTTCCCATGAAGATTCCTAGACCGGTGGGGAGATTGAAAGTCAACCTCCAATTTCTTCCTTCTACCTCGGAAGCTGTGTGTCTAAGGAAATTTTCTGTGAGTGACATTATGCTACCTTTGGGAAGGGAGTGGCCCAGTGTAAAATAATTGTTTCTACTGGTCACAGTTTCTCTTGTTTATGAAGGCATAGAAGGTTTCTCCACTTCTCCTCTAATTTCTGGTGAATTTATGGTGATAGTCTCATCTTGAATAGTTTCTAGTTATATTTTTGTGAGATAGTGATGCTGGGAGATTTTCTGTTTCACCATCTGCTGACATCATTCCTATGCCAATTTTCTTTTAGCAATAATTATAGGCTGTTATACTTTGGTAACAAACAACTCCAGAATCTCCGTGGCTCATGAAAACATTTATCTTAAACTCATGCTATATGTTGATTATACATTGTCTGAAGTTTCTGATCTGTTTCATCACTATCCTCACTCTGATTAATGTTGAGATGCTATATGGAGCTATGATGGGTCACTATGGGAGAAAAGAAAGAGAATGTAATAGAGTGTTCAATTACATTCTTGAAGCTTCTACTTGGAAATAATATACCTGGATTTTGTTCATGTTGACCAAAGGCACCTTACCAGGCTATGACTGAATTATATTAGGCAGAAAAAGTGTAAGCATGCAATGTGTTAGAAGCAACATGAACAAAATATTTGTGGAGAGCCCTAATGACAATTAATAACTTTGCATGAAAAGGCAGATTGCTGTACCTGTTTTGTAGTTATGTCTAATTTTCATAGGATTTGGTTTTTTTGTTTATTGATTAGTTATTATTGTGTAAAAGTCTACCTCAGAGCACAGGATGATATAATAGTAATCAATTATTCTTCCTCGTGTGGCTGTGGGTTGACTGGGGAAACTTGGCAGCACATTCTGAGGCCAGGAAAAAGGCCAGTCATACTCTATGTCATTTCTTTCTCACCTGGGTAAACTAGAAGTACAGAAGGGTCAAGTGGAAGTAGGCAGTGGTACTTAAGAACAGACATGCTGCTACTTTCACCCACATTCTATTGGTCAAAACAAGTCACATAGCCAATATCAGTATAAATGGGGTGGATATACATTCTTTGCATGGTGTGAGGGAAAGAGAAACATTTGATAAATAATTATCTGATCTACTTAATTATTAGACCTTGTTCTAAGCTTTTTACACATAAGCACTCATTTTATTCTCATAACAAACCGAAGAGGTAGGTACTGCACATTACTTTCACCTATTTTACAAAGGAGCAAATTGAGGAGCAGAGAGTAACAGTCCCAATATCAGATAGCTTGTAAACGAAATCTGCATATAAGCTTAGGCAATTTTGTCCATTTTTCTATGCTCTTTATTTTCTATATTCCTATGTCCATCCTTTCCTATCACTTCACTGTAACTCTCACTGAACGAAGTCTAAAACTTCTATTGATGGTATTTTAACTTTCTAAAGAGTAAAAATAACTCCTTTCTAGTTAAAAAATGGTAAGCATACTAATTATCAATTGTTGAATTTAAATATTCAGTGAGTGTGGAAATACAATATGGATTCACCTTTAGAATACTTTGTATTTTATATCTCACAATTATATCTATATTCATTTGACAAAAAAGTATCTGTGTGTGTGTGTGGTTGTGTGTCTGTACAAGGCATTATTTATTCTTTAGACAAGACATTAAGTGCACTTGAAGTTTTGAACCTTCCTAGGTATCTGAGTTCCACAAGTTGAGGATGACAATCTGTGGCAATTCTACAATATTGGAACGTTTATCTATATATCTCTTGTCAGTCAACATTATCATAATTTTGCACAGAAATAGAAAACTAATAACCCAAATTGAAATAATGTTGCACTGCAAACATTTCATATATATGATCTCCCTTGCCTTTGGCTCATATTGACTAACTGCTCAAGATGTGATTGGGTGTATACAATAATTTCTTCTCTAGGTCTAGAGGAAAAAGCAAAACAAGGGTAGGATCTGACTTTTCTTTTTAAGTTATTATTTGTTTTTCCTCAAAGGTAGTCAAACAGAGTTTCCTAGGTCAAATTTTATTTGTATTCAACGTATCTCTTTCTTTCTCTTCAATAACAAAAGCAAAGCTTTTGAGTGTGTGATGCTTTTGTTAAAAAAAAATGATAGAAAGCTATATGTACTGTATTTAGAAATCTATTTCACAGAGGAATAAAAGAAAAAAAGTATTATTTTACAAAGCTTGGTGAAGAACCATGTGGTTAGATAAAATTATGAGGCATAAATCAGGCAAGATCCAGAATTTAGCCTTCTGGAATCATTCAATTAGAATGGAAGTCTCAACTGATCATGATATTAAAAATCAATGTAAAATTCTTCTAAAAGAACTGTCTTAGTACTTTTTTGGAGGTTTCTCCCTTTCTTTCTAACCACTGAGTTTTTAAAATTTCAACTAGTATCCAAGTTTGTAGCTAATTTTAACATGTGTATAAATGACAGAGTGTGTTTGAATATATATATATACACACACACACACACACACACACATGCATGGGATTATATGCATGCACTTATTTATTGGGAATATGTGGATGTGGTGGACTTAATTAGACATTTTATTTCCAAATGTGTTTAGAATAAGCTTAAAAGTTGAGCCATAGCTTTTCAAAATAGGATGTATTCAGATTGTTACACAAATAATTTACATTCCACGTATGACATTTAGGAGCCACCAAATCAAAAATAAACAAAAACATACATATCTATCATTTGAAGCTAAACCCAGAGATAGCAGTATTAATATTTGGGTGTATAATCTTCTAGATTCTTCCATATATATATATATATATGAATTTTTAATTCAGATACGATATTTGTGAAGTGTTTTTTTCCTTAATATTCATTGTTTGAAAAAAATCCCCCACAAACATGTGTCCGGTGATTTCCTTAAGATAATTTTCTGGAAATATTTGGATGAAGAGAGATGCTAAAACTAGACCACAGATTCTCAATGTGTGGCTCCTTAGACTCTCATCAGCCAAATCTCCTAGGAGCTTTTTAGAAACGCAAATTCTCTGACTCATACCACACCTATTTAATCAAAAACTGGAGTAGCACTCAGAAATATGTGTTTTAAAAAGCCTCCCAGGGAATGTTTATATTGGCTTAAAACCACTGAAGTAGACTAAGGTATAAAGCTTAATTTTTCTGGAGTCTGTCTGTAGTCCACATGACTAAATCTAGCACCTGAATTGCCTACTTCTCTAGTAAAGAATAACTTGAACTTTTTCAGAACACAATCTACGTACATGTGAGTTTGGGTGTGTTTCAAAGAACAAGCACAGCTTCTTCTGATCCCAATATTTTTCCTCTGAGGACATTTTTTTTCTAGTTTGTTTGGGTATGCAATTTCACTGTAGTTATTTTCCTCAATATCTGATGATTCCTCAGTTTCCTTTTATATTTAAGGCCAAGAGACCAAAACACTGATTAGAATCGCTGTGCATTATTGACTTGCAGACTTTGCCATCTGTGCATAAGGCAGGGAGCTGCATTATAGCATCTCCCGATATTAGTATGTATAGGTGTTTTCTCCTATGCTAACCAGATTCTTATAGAGTAGTTCTCCAGAGTCAAACATGGAGGGCCATGGCCTCAATTGACAGCATTTGTGAGTTGATCGGATAAAGGAGACGGGATTCTGTATCTTTGGTATATATAGATTTACTTAATTCCCCTCTCTTCAGGAAGATGTTTAATCACCACCCTTAGCTACCTCCAAGTTTTTCCCCAGTCATCCTCTCCAGAGTTAATGTGTTTTCTACCACGTGGGAAAGGAGAGTCACATAGTTACATAGGCCGTGGGAAGATATGTTGGGTCTCAAATGTTCCTGTGTTATTCATACGAATTCCTGCTAGAGAAATCTGGCATGTTAAATGTGTCCTTCCTCTGAGAAAATAAAATAAAATAATTATGAGTGGCATCTCTAGTCCCTAGATGCCTCTTTGAAACCTCGTTTATCATTTAGCATTAATAATTCATCTATCTAATCTGTATCTATCACCTTGATATATTTTTTGTCAATAATTCACTTAGTTCCATTCAGAAATTTGAGTACTGTCTAAGATCAAGTGCATCTCTTATTTTAACAGGAAGTATACCTTAAATTTCTAACAAGAAATGCAAATGGTCTATGTCTCACAAACCCATTCCTCAATTTTGTTTTTCATAATTTTCAGAATCTAAAGCAATCTCATGGCTTTTTGATTGAGTGGTATCACAATTTGTTCTTCTCAGGCTGTGTATAACCTTATTGATAATGTGATACCCCATATGTCCTCTGCCATTTTTATTGCTCCCCCAATTTTTTTTACTCAGCTTCATAATTTCTAGAACCATTATCATGTTTGATACTCAAAACGCCTTTTAGTCACATTTTTTTTGTATAATAAAATAACCTGGCTTTAGTTCACCTGTGGTTGTATGCTCGCCTATCTTCTGGAGGCTTATGTTTTCTTTCTTCAAGATAAAGTACCTACATGAAAAGCTCTACAGTTGGAATGAAGAGCTTTGAAAGAAGCATAACCATGGGATTCTGTTATTATTATTTTTTAGTGATTTACCACTTCAGAGAATCTTTTGGCCAGGCAGTGAGGATAGGATAAGGTAAAGCATAATGACAAAGAAAAATATCTTAGATTGTGGTAACATTCAGAAATGGAAGAGGAATCAGTCTGTCTAGCACTAAATCTGAGGATAAGATTCCCTTAACACAATAAAACCACCATTAAGATAAAGAAAGGTCCAAATTCTTTTTGGTTGGCAAACACATGATCCTGCTTTATTGGTGATAAGTAATCATTATAAAAACAAGAAAAAGAAAAACAATTGACTTGAGAAAAACAAACCAAATCATGGAAAGGGAATAATACTTGCAAGACTAGAGGAAGAATTCACTTTTAAAAAACAGCAATTACCTCCAGACAAAATTTTCAGGCACGGTTAGGTCAAAAAAATAATAATAAGAAGAAAAGAGCACATTTTAAAATAGAAACTAGAAGTCATATTAAGAGAACCACCTGAGATTAAAAAAAGGCCATAGTTTGAGAGAAGAAGACAATAGATAGATAACATAAGAGATGATGAGAAAAGGAAATAGTCCTAGAAAAATAAAAACCAATTGCACAATTTAAATCTGTATGTAAAGAATTAAACAGAAAAGTTATGCTGTGGAACATGGAATCATGGTATCGTGGTATCTAGGGAAAATTAATAATATCTCCCAGAATACAGAGACAACAATGCATAAACCTTATTACAAATCAGGAGATTGTATAGAAAAAAGAACACAAACTTACTTATAAATATCTGGTCATTTTAAAGAAGGCATCAAAACACATATAACAAGAGCAGTTATTAATAATATAATAGAAGAAAGCTTTCTAGGGCAGACATCCCAAAGTATCATAAAACATACACACATGACTAATTAGGAACTATACTAGAAATATAAGTGTTCTTTAATATTTAGAATTTCTTAATTAATATTAATTAAAATGAAGATTTGATTTATCATTTAAAAGAGCATTTGATATTATTAAAGAGTATCATGTTAAATCAGAAATAAGTGTATTTTTCAGAACATCCTTCTGAAAAATACAAAATAGAGGGTCCAGCATCACGTTCAATTGTACAATCTTAAAAGCCATTTCATTAAAATGATAAATTTTTTCATTAAAATGATAAAAAAAGGATCCTCATAAATATTCATATTTCATATTTGTCAAATTATGCTCTGGAATTTTTAGATGATGCAATAAAACAAAAACTAAATGAGGTATTTGTAACAGAAAGGAAGTAAAACCTTTAACATCATCATCTAGACAACAGATGAAAAGTGTCAGAAATAAAACAAAAACTAAATGAGGTATTTGTAACAGAAAGGAAATAAAACCTTTGACATCATCATCTAGACAACAGATGAAAAGTGTCAGAATACTAAGAGATCTGTGTACAAAATAAACTTGCAAATATGTAAGTACGCATACACAGTTTCATACTATGTAATTCTCTCATTCTTGATTGTATGGAGTTTATTATTTCCTTAATTTCTTTGAACATTTTAAATGATTCTACATTATAATGCAGCTCAGTTCCTCTGATGTGAATTCTCTCAATTTTGTGTTTTGTAAACTGACTTTCTTGGCATTGAATTCTCCTCAGATGTTCTGTAATATGCTAATGTGTAATAGCCACATGCTAATTTTACATGGGCATTAACTTACCTGGAATTTTTGTTTGACACATTTCCTGGTCTGTGTAATCCTCACTGTAGAGGCCATTCCGTGCTTGTGTCAATCCATCTTTTTCCACACATTTCCCAACTCTGAGCCTGTTTATGTGTGAGTGCCTTGGTTTGGAGTTTACTCATAGGATGGAAAGGAGGAATTCATCTACAGCAGTGGCGATGAATTCTGATTTTCCACTGGTGAGTCAGCTTCTACCAGCAGCCCAGAGCAAAGGAGCTGGCATCTGTCAAGAAACAGGGACTGGAATCATTCCATAATGTACCAAAAGACATCATAACATCACACTGTACATCAAAAATATATATGATTTTTTATTTGTCAACTAAAAAAATAAATAAACATACATTTAATTTTAAAAAGAAAAGAAAAATAAACAAGGACTGGTAGGGGAGATTTACAGGTTTCATTTTTCAAGCAAATAGGGTGCTCCCAGACCTTGGCTTCTTGGGGATCCTAGTGAGAACGTCTGGTCAGAGCCATGGGCTGGGTACTGACTGCTACTCTGCATGTACATTAAAATCTCAGGTCTTGCTCTTGCCCTATGACCTGGTAGTTCAGGTTCTCCTCAGCACTGTGAATTTCTTTTTGTGTTTCTGTTTATTCTTCTTAAAATGCATATTTTCACCAGAATTTCTGTGTATTTAGAGAAGGAGGATGACATTTTGGAGTGACCAATATTTACCCAGAATCTAAAATTTTTCTTTTCTCTTTAAGTCCTATGTTTATTAAGGCTAACTGAAATATACTGAAATCACTTAATAAAACATAAATAAAGTAAAAACATTTGTCTAGTAGGTTCTACTCTGTGTCTCAGTTTTCATATCCAGGAGCTCCAAAAGGTCTAGAGTACATCTTAGGTTTTGTTTGTTTGTTTGTTTGTTTCTCTGAGTCCAGTTATCAAGTTTTAGAGAATATTTGGAAAGAAGTGTAGAAGGAGAAGATAAGATTAGAGTGTCTGTACACAACACAGGAAGGCAATAGAGAAAAGCACATAGTGCACTCTGATTTAATCAGCACCAAGAACACGAAAACTTTCAGTAAAAATGTAGGGTGATGAATTTGCAACAGTTAAAGTGAAAAAGCTGCTTTTGAAGCACACAGCAAGTCTTGAATTCTTCTTTGGGAAATCACAGATGTGAATAATACAATATCCATTGCTCTGATTCTCTCTGCCACCTGCGTCTTTCCTTCAGTTTGGGTCAGTGCATTAGTCAGGAGAGGAGCGTCTGCTAGTTTCTGTGATGCCGATACACGTTGGAAGGAGGATGAGACACATTTACAAAACCCACTCATCAGCAGTTCTTTACTTCCTGTGGGCTTTGTGAATCGTGTAATCAGAGGATTGTTTGTTTTATTTGTATTTATGCCCACATTTACCACTCCCCCCAGAAAAAAATCTTTGCTTATCTGAATCCCTATGGTTAATTTAGAAATATCATTCTCTCTCACTTTTTTTGGACTCGTAATCCTGACAGTCCTCAAAAATACAGCTATGTTTTTGTGCATTGAAAAAGTCAAAATCTCAGATTTTTCTCTACCGCTTGCTGTTTACCACTAAGATATAACCTGACCTAGGAAACTGTGGGAGATGGAGGCAGTGAGAAATTTGCTTTGGAATCTATGCCCTGAATTTTCTTGGTCTGCCTCAGCTGCCTATTAACAGGTATATTCCACAATTTAAAATTGCCGTTTAAATAAAAATGGCCATATGGATCAATGCCATTTTTGTCATCTCTTGAGGCCTGGAAATTTATTTTTTTGCATTAAAGATCCATTTTTTTTCCTTTAAGAATGAAACTATAATTAGTTAAGTAAAATCCAACATTTAGCATTTTACAGTGAAACTTTTGAATTTGAGGACAAAGTAAATGGGTGCTTTTAGTTGGTTTAAAATTTAAAAACCAAGTTGAAAGATTAGAATATTTAAGAAAATATGTCAGAGTTAGAAAAGCCATTTATGCTCTTTTCCTTTTGACATGTATTGATCAGAAAATTACAAAAGCAAATAATGTACTTGGAGACAATTAAATGTCCATGAATAGGGGATTAGTTCAAAGGTCAGCAAATTTCTGCCTGTTTTATAAATATATTTTATTGGAACACAGCCAACTCTGTTTCTTTACATATTGTCTATGGATGCTTTTGTACTAAAATGGTAGAGCTGAGTAGTTAATGGAGATGATATATCAAACAGAGCTAAAAATATTTACTATTTGGCCTTTTAAGAAAAAGGCTGTCAACTGCTGGATTGGTTATATAAATTATGATTCATTCTAATTTAATATTTTATGAGGTATTAAAATAATTGACATCCATGTATATGAGTATGTTTGTTTTGTATTGCTCTTATGAAAAAATTACCGCAAATGTAATACCTTAAAATAACACAAATTTATTGTCTGATAGTTCTGGAGGTCAGAAGTCCAACAAAGGTCTCAGTGAGCAAAAATCAGTGTGTCGGAAGGCTGTGTTCCTTCTGGAGGCTCTGGGATAGAATCTGTTTCCTTGTCTTTTCCAGCTTTTCGAGGCCATCTGCGTTCCTTGGCATGTGGCTTTTTCTTGTTATCTTCAAAGCTAGCAGGAGCTGGTGTAGTCTTTTTCATGCTGTCATCTCTCTGGTTTTCTCTCTTATGTCTTCTTCTACTTCTAAGGATCTCTGTGATGACATTGGTCCAAATGCATAACCCAGGATGATCTCCTCATCTCAAGGTCAACTTGAGATGAGCAACCTTAATTTCATCTGCGACCTCAATTCCTTTTTACCATGTAACATAATATATCCAAAGATTTCAGAGATTAGAATGGGAATGTTCTGGGGAGAGGGAATATTACTCTGCCTAACACAATGAGTATTTAAAGGAATTAACAATATTCTATTATTTGAGAAAATGTGAAGTAACAAAACATTATGTATAAAATTGTTTAGTTTAAAAATTCTATGTTTATTTTGTGAATAGAAAAATAATTAGTGGAGGCTGTATGACAAAATAATATAATTATTTTTCTGAGACATGAATTTATAAATTGTTTTATATATTTTTAAAAGTCTGGGTTTATATATTTTTTATAGTATGTGTTTTTTCATATAATGAGCCTATTTTATAATAGGAAAAATTCTACATGCAAATAATAGTAAAACAAAGATCAGTTACAATGGAAGTTTCAAAACAGACAATTTGCGAAACAAAAGCATTGTTCATATGTATGTTTTGCAGTTTTTTTCTAGATAATGTCAATCCTTTGACAGAATCATATACTTCTTACTTTCACATTTTTGGTTTCACTACTGCCCTAATGCAAATGGTTGCCAGATGGGCTTTACTTTCTTTCCTGCAACGTGAGAAATTCAATACTAATTAATTTTGAACAGGGGTGTCCTAACATGTAGAAAACTGCAACCACTCAAGTTTGCATAGTGAGATCACTCCTCTAGGATTTCCATCTTTCTTAACTATTCAGTACTTTCCAAGTCCAAGCTAACTGATTTATAGCTTTTGAATTTAATTTGCATACCCCACATAATAATCTACAAGTCATTTCATGCATCTTATAGTTGAAGAAAAATTGGTTTTCAAATTCTCACTTTTTCTTGAAGCTCCTAGGGACAAGTTAAATAGGCTATTTTGTTGCAAGATAATTTTTCTTTTTCTTTCTTCTGTTTTGCTTGTGGTTTTTGGGACTATTTTTTAAATAACCCAATAGCTCTTTTATTTTTCAACTATTTATCTATGATATTTACCTAATAGTTCTGACAGAATAATTTCTGGTTTTTGATATTAATCTATTTGTCCCAGATGATCACAGAATTTAACAATACTTTAATTTACATTGCATCCTGTAGGAATTCAGGATTATTTAATAATTTACTAGCATTTATGGTGTACCTTCTATATGTATATTTTGAGTACCACTTTTTGGATGTGCTGTTTTGCATTCTTTTGTAGCAGTTGATACAATATCACAATATTATCAACCAGAGCAAATGTGCTGCTTGAAATAAAAGCAATGAATTTTTTAAAAGGGTCAGATTATATACCAGTAGAATCTTTAAAGCGTTCACAATGAAAAAAGAAAAGTTAAAAAGGGAAAAAGAGTAAAGAAACAGAATGCTCTTAATTGCTTTGAGTTTAAATTTCCCTTGCTCATGAGCCTCAGTGTGGCTTAGGAGACCATAGTTACTTTCTGAACTTTACTAGAGAAATTAACTAAAGAGCGTGTGAGTCTTATCTTCATATTTTGTATACTAACTAGCACATTACAGGTCCTTCGGAGAGACTAAGGAGCTTATAAATAACTACGAGAATAACATTGTTCTCTAATTGTTGCAAACACAGACAGCAGACTTGACCTAAAGTCAAAATAATACAAGAAGGAGAATCAGGTGCTTTGGTCAAACAACTGGTTAATGGAATCCAAAAACAAACAAACAAACAAAAGCACACTAAATGTAGTTTGACTGAATTAGTTTTGTACAGTTAGCCTAGCCATAGTGTGTTACTAGTAATAATCAAGCTAAAGAAAATTACATTTTTAAAGTGACTAAAATTTGTCAACAAAAAATATTTCTCAAGCCTCGACTTAAGTGCAAGAACTTGCACTGATCTCATAAAGCTTACTACTGCTCTAAAGAGACAAAGCCTAACACTGACTCAAAAGAAAAAATAATCAAAGAGCCTAGTAGCATCTGTACCAAGAGCTTTGGTGTTCAGAAAATCCATTGGGGCTAGAAAGCTCAATGGCTGACGAAAAGGTAAGTGCTGAGCTGCATTTAGGGGAAGGATAAATGCAGGGAAAGATTGAGGGTATGCATGCTGAAGAGATTTCCATGAGAAAAATCAGAAGGCAGGCAAGCAAACAGAGGGTTATCCCAGTGGTACTGGAGCTCAAGTAAGGGTGGAAAGGTGTGAAACATCACATGAAATAATTATATTTAAGTTTGTATTTAAGTAATCTTATCTACTCATTCCAAAATAGATTTCCATTATGCAGATATGGTGAGAGACCAACACCTATGAATACAACTAAAAGGCAAAATCCAAAGTAAAAAAGAGAGGTGGACTTTCTACCCAAAAAAGGTTCTGTTTGCCAAAAAAAAAAAAAAAAAAAAAAAAAATGAGCTCTGGGCTTCTTAGAACCTAAGAAAAATAAGGAAAACACAGATGATAAAGTATTCTTTTTCTGTCACAATGAGAGTCACACTTTTTCTTTTCTTCTCCCTAGAGGAATTTATAATAAGAACATTGAGTAATAGATGAGTAATGGCTTTTAGAATGATTTAAAAATCCAGGCATTTTGTATGCGACGATGACTCCTTTATTCATACTTGGTAAGAGCAAAGTGCAGTGGCGTAAGGACTAGACTAAACTAGAGAGGACTCCCTGAAGGACGGGCTTGCTTGACCAAAGCACCTGGCTCTTTCCTGTTATATTTATTTTAGCATTAGGTCAGAGCTGCTACTTCAGTGTCTGGCTAATAGAGAAAAATAAACTTTCCTTAGTTATTAATACTTTTCCCATTAATCTCTTCCAAGAAACCATAATGTGTTAGTTGGTGGCTAGCACATACAGACAAAGGTCACCCACCCTTCAGTTAATTTTCCTAACTCAGATGTGAAAGGAAGTTTGGGATCATAATCCATGCTGAAGCTGAGAAAGAAACAGCCAGCTTCAAAGCAACAAAGGACATTCTGCATTTTTTTAAAAAAACATGGTTTCTTGTGAATCCTTGGGTGATTCTACTGGTCTCTGTTCTGATATTTAAAAATTCATTCTTTTATTTCAAGCAGTGCAGTGGATCTAATTGATAATATTGTGTTATTAATCATGAGTTACAAAGGCAGCAAAAGAGCATACTGTGGTTTTTAAATACAGCCATTTTGTATGTGTGTGATGACACCTCATTGACATTGGTGAGAGTTAGGTGTAACTGCATGAGTATGGGATCTGGAGAACACTTTGAAGGCCAAGAAGAAAACATTTTACTTTTTGTTTTAGTAAGTAGATAACCTTGGAACATGTGACTATGAAATAAAATGATCTGTAATTATTTCAAATGTTTTTTTAAAGAAACATATTCTCCTTTTATTTTTCCTTCCAGTTTAGAAGAAGGCTGGGGGTGAATAATATATAGTTAGAGCTGTGATTTCATGATATGCCAAATAAGTATCAAGAAATAGCTACATTTATGGCGTTTATGTTAGGGCTTATTACTGGTATGCAAATTCCCAGCCTATAATTGTTTTCACAATCAGACCCAGAGGCATTACCATGGAGGAAGTAATTATAAAATGGTTAATTAAAAGTAATTATAAAATGGTAAATTACTTTTTATACATCCTCATACATTGTTCAGTTATAACTTAATCTTTGAAATCCTGGAATGGCTGCCTCCCAAGAACACTGCACCCTTCAGGGAAATGTGGCTCATCAGCCGCTAACAACTGCCCTTTTTAAAAAAACTTTGCTAACTCTAATTCTGGGATTTTCCAGTGTGACAGCTGGTTTCTTTTCTTGTGCCATGGTCAATGTTTAATGCACTGCAATGGATTTCTCCAAAGTGTGGCCTAAGCACCCCCCTAGGGCCCTCCACGTCCATATGGGAGAGCAGAATGTGCTGCTGATGTGAGCAGCAGACAGGCTTTGCTGAAGAGTGGGCACATGGCAGCCAATGCTATGTGACTGAAGCAGGTGGACATTTGTTTGAGGTGGGGGAGGAAAGAGCCCATTCCTGAAGATGAAGATAACTGCTAGTCATTTGAAATAAGGGGCCTGGAAAATCCAACCAGATGTGCAAAGGCCTCACTGGGCCAAAAATATGGGAGCCATTTTTTTTCACTAGAATTAAAACTTATTTTAATTTCTGAAAGGTACATTCCATAGTTGAATTTTAACTTTGAAAGGACTTTAAAGGTTTAAAATACTGACTATAATAAAAATCAATATTAAGTGTTGAAGCTAGGGAATATACCTACATGGTGGAATTATAATCAGCTCTATGACCTGCACCCTGCTTTTTCAAATGACACTGGATGTTTCTGATCTAGGCTGGCTAGATCAAATTCAGAATGCCATTATATTTGATTTCCAGATACACAATGAATAATTTCATAGCACAAGTGTGTCTCAAATATTACATGGGGCATAATTACACTAAACACATTATTCATTGTGTATCCGAAATTCAAGTGTAATTGGATAGCCCAGATTTTTATTTGGTGAATATAGCAAACATACTCTGGTTGCTATAGTAAATGGTATCCTTTTGTACAGTCTTCAAAACTGGTTATTACTAGTAGAAGAAAACCAATCTTTGGTAAATAAAAATATTTTTGCAATATCTCTTGTAATATTCAGATGTTGTATTCCTTTTCCTTGTATGATTGCATTGAATAAAAATGTAAAAGCAAGCAAAGTTAAAAATCTCAGTGATACTGGGTATCTTTGTGAAACCCTCCATCTTCAGGAGACCATTTTCTTTAATTTCCAAATTAAATAGCTGAGGCTTCCATTCCAAATTATGTGAGAATTCCAGCTCCTGCTGCAGTTTTTCTGAGGAATCTGAATCCTACATTCTCATGGTGATCTCATCTCATTTCTAAAGTACTCATTCTAAATTAGATCTGATATAATCTAAATATATCATCATAGACTTTGCTTTTGTGGCTATTCTCCATCTTCCATATCCCAAACTGGTAATGATGCAATGTTGGGGTGTATTAGACACCAATTACAGAAGAGAGGGAATTTAAAGAAAATATGGACCTGGCTCTGTAATGCCCATATAGAGTTATCTCCCAGGTTGTCTTGCTGTCTTCAGCTTGCTATGTATTACCAAGATGCTTTATAAAGAGCTTGTCCCACAGTTTTCTTTTTTACTCTTCACTCATGTGCACCCAGAACTCCTACATATTTTGCCACTCTTCCAAAGCAGGGAAGGCTTCAAATACATGTTTTCTTGGTAAAAAATGTTGAGTTATTGCATAGTTTTGTGTGTACCAAAAATATGCACTAAGAAGTTAATTTCAATAAAGTATCATCTTCCAGTTTCTCCACTATTAGCAATGCAATGTACTGCCAAGAGGGAAATCACAAATTTTCTTTAATTTGGGCTAGATCAGATTCTAAAACATCTGTCTTTTGAGAATGGGGCAGTCATCGGAAAATGGGTTATTCTTCCATTTATAATTGTCTTGCTTCTTACTTTCATGTGTTGTCTAATTATTTTGAACCATTAATTATAAAATAAGCTATTGCTTTGAAATTAATACTTTTGTTATGCGAAGGCAGTTTTTGACAGCAGTGGTGTTGAATTATATCACAATGTTTTCTGATATCTATCAAGACCACCAATACTCCCCCACTACCATCTTGGATCAATTGGTGTGTTAAATGATATTAATACATTTCCCAGTACTAAGCCATTTTTGTCTTTCTGGAAAATCATTACTTGTGTTAGCTGTATTATTTTAATAGCACACTTCCTGTGGAAGATGAACAAATGGAAGCCTCAGAGAAGTCACAGAGTTTAAGTATCTGTTTCCATTTGTTAAATAATTCAATTGTTTTATTTATACAAGTGAAATAATAATATAAAATCAGTTATTTTTTAATTTTTGTAATCTCTGAAATAATTTGTGTATAAGATAAATTTTATGGTTTCATAAATGGAAAAATTATTCAGTCAAACCATTGGTATGCAGTGCTGTGTGTGTGTGTGTGTGAGAGAGAGAGAGAGAGAGAGAGGGAAAGAGAGAAAAAGAGAGAGAGAGAGAGAATTTATTCCTGGAAAACTTAAAAAAAATCTCCATTGCTTTTAATATGTTCCAGTTAAAATTAAGATTTCTAATTTTTCTAGAGACAACTATGGTAATCTTTATTTTCATAGAAACATATCCATTTCACCAAGGTATTTATATAGAACTACATTACATTATCTAAATAATATAGAATTCTTTTATAGCTTTTAACACATTTTTATCTACATCTCTAGAGTTGATACCCTAAATGGCTATATATTTCCAGTTTCTTGCACCTCTAAACCTACCACCTATCAAAATACCTTCAGTAAATGATTTCACTCCCTAACAAGTTGAGAAAATAGATGCCGATAACAAACACGTCTTCCACTTTATCTCTCTTGGGTGCTTCCTAGCAGCATTTAAATATTTTCAAATCTCTTCATACTGAAAATAAAGCTCAGATGGTTCTAAAACATATGTCCACAATTTTTTTTTAATACTCCTCCCTTCAGAGTGGAGGTTAATTTCTTCCCCCTTGAACATATGCTAAATTTAGCAACTGATTTCAAATAAATAGAATACAGCAAAAGTGATGGTATGTCACTTCCAAGATTACATTATAAAACGACTGCATCTTCCATGTTGAATGCATGCTCCCTCTCACACAGGCACACTCTCTCTTTCTCTTGAATCATTTGCTTGGGGGAAGTCGCATCACTAGCAGTCTATGGAGACATCCATATGGTGAGGAACTCAAGCCTCCTAGTAAGGCTATGTTTGTGAGCATGGAAGCAGGACCTCCAGCCTCATTTAAGTCTTTAGAGACTAGTCCTAACAGCTTGACTGCAACCCCATGAGGGACGCTGAGACCCAGCAAAACAGCTCCTAAGGTTCTGAGGCTCTGAAACTATGTATGATAATTCCACCTCACATTCTTCTACCACTATTACCCAATATATCTATTTTCTTTCACTGAAAAACAACAACAACAAACGTTGGGATAAAAATTTTAATTGGCTTAAGGACATATTTTATCTCATGTAACAGCCACCCTTCTAGGTTCACATAGGACAGCGAGTCCAAGTATGTTTAACTCAATAGCTCAGGGATGTCAAGACTTTTTTGTCTGTTTCTATTTTCTTCTCTGTAGTCCTTAGCATGTTAGCGTAGGAGGCTCCCTTCAGGATTTTGACATTGATGCTGCAATTCCAGTTATCACCAGGAGGTGGAAATCTTACAAGTAAAAATGATTCTAATGTACTTTATTTCTCCTTTTAAGAGTTAGGAAAACCCTCTCAGAATCTCTCCAAAGGATAGCCTCACATGTCATTGGTCAATTTTATCATATGTGCATGACTAAGTCAACCCCCAGTCGAAAATAACAGGACTATCATAATCAGCTTAAAGTGGACATAAATACCTCTTAGTCCAAAATATTTAACTGTGTGTTTGGTGATTAAAAATTTTAACTGGTATTCATACTTACATTATACTGGTGTCTATGTAAGTATAAGCTGTGAATTTATATTACTAATGTTCCTTGAAGAGCTCTTTTTCTTTTAGTTCTTTTCATTACTAGTTTACAAAATTGTCTTGTTCCCTTAGAATTTCCCAGACTCCATCCTTGTTTCTTTTACATTACCTCAGCACTTACTTAATCCCTATTTGAGCTGGACAACATTGTTTCACATCACTGGGAGGATGCTTATGCAAAGGGATTCAGAAAGAATATTAATTGGAGCAAGTTTTAAAATTATATGAACGATTATGCTGAAGTTGGTCAGGTTGAAATTCTGTAAAATTAGTGTATTTAAAATCAGAGATACCCAGAAATAATGTCTTCCTATCTTTGAGAAACTCTAGCTAGAGTCAGCCAGAATTTAATTTTTGTAATGAAATTTTAACCCTTGAAATGGGAAGTTGCATTTGATCAGCCAGTCAGAGCCTTTTTTTAGCTCCTGTGCCATATTATGACAGACAAATAGATTGGTCTGAAGATGTACACATCTATAAGTGAAACAGAGTGAAGGATATCTGATGAAATTGACCAATGCGTCTTCTAATGAGAAATATCCTTTTACTGTTTTAGAATTGACAATTGTAATAACATATTTAAATTAAGAGATGGTAAAGGAAAAAATATCATCTAAGATAAGTCATGTAGTATAATAAAAGCTTAATCCTTATATTTAGCCTCATTAGAACATAATGAGAACTAACCTACAATTTTTACATTTATCCTGAAATCTGAAAATCTCAGTTCATTTCATGATTCTCTACATTTAATTGCTCAGATGCACCAGTTGTTGGCCTTTGGCTACACTCATTTAAGACTTTAGTGCTAATTGAGTTTAACAATGGATCCCATGATGGGAAAGGTAAAATTTCAGTAAGTTCTGTGTACTGAAATAGTAGCAGGTTGGCCATAATATTAAGTACCACATCTTTTGCTTTGCAGTAGGGTTTATATCATCATTCTTGGCATAGCAACAGACATTACTTGTCTTTTTCATAGTGTACAAGTGTCCTCTGATACTATTTTTGTGTTAGTTTTTATTTTCTTTAATGAAAACATATCAACATTTTTATGTTAAATCACAGAATACTTGCAATCTTACGTTGTTTGAGTTTTTAATGACAGTGCTTCATTTGATGAATTCATCTTATTATTACAAATAAAATCGTTCAGCACTTATCCCTTTACAGTATTTTATTAGATGATAGCTTGTACCCCATGTCTACTTTCATATTTGTTTCTGAAGTGATTTTCCACATTTATCTCTACATCCCTGAAAAAATGCAATAAAACTGAAATTTAAAAACAATAAATAAAAACATAAATGACTTAGACTATTGATTTTTCTAAATTCTAAAATCATTAAAGAAATGAAAATTATAGTTATAAATTACTTAGAAAGCAATGAGATTGCAAATACATAAACTGAAAGTGGACCGAACTCAACTAAAATAAATTAAAATTTCCAAATGCTTAATGATAAATAAAAACAAGATGAAACAAATAACCTAACAATTCATTTCAAGAAACATGAAAAGAGAAAAATAAAATAAATAAATCTAAGGAAAACAGGAAAGTAGCTGCAGACATAAAAGCAGAAATTATGAAACAGAATAGAGCATAATCAGTATGTTGATAAATCCATCATTTCATGCTATGTTATGGTTCATAACATAGATAAATTCCAGGGAGGGCTAACAAAGTGAAAGAAAAAGGAATAGAAAAATCCATACATTATGAACTGAAAAGAGAGAAACATTCAGATATATTAGTGTTTTCTACTTTCTGTTCTTCTATTTGAAAATCTAGGATAAACATATCAATTCACTGAAGAAAAGTTAGAAATCCCAGCTAACTGCTATCTAGAACATAAATTGGCAAACTAATTTATAGTACCCCATAATTACAGGTGAATCTGATGAAAACTTTAAGGTGTCAATAATTCCTTCACTCTGTAGTTTTCTAGAAAAGAGAGAATCAAGGAAGTCTTTTCAATTAACTGTATAAAATTAGCATAATTCCAATAATAAAATCTGGGAAACAGACTATGCATATTTAAAGAGTACAAAATCAAGTTTTAAGAAATCTAATCTAGGACTATAACAAAAGTAAAACACATTATCACTAACAAGGGTTTATTTTAGGAATTAAAGAATGAGTCAGTCACTTGAAATGTATGGCATAAATTTTCATCTTAATACTTGAAGGGCAAAAAATTACCTTGATAGAAGGCAAAATAGTTTTGACATAATTTAACCTCCTTTTCTGATAAGACTTATAACATTAGTTACAGAATAGTGACATTTCAATAAAGAATGCAAGAGAAGAAGGCCGGTGGCCATTGCTAATCATCCTCTTCACTTATCTTTGGCCAAGAACTATTTATCAACTTTCTCCCTTCTGAGAAGCTCTATGGTGGATGGTCAGGGTGTTGTTATGGATTGACCCATCAGATTGGTTCTGACCGTGTGTTCATGGTTTCCTAAAAATGGCAAATGAGAGGAAAATTAGACTTGTATACTCTAGAAGGTACAAAGTTTTATAGATTTTTATTCTAGCAAAATAGTGAAAAGATAATCACAAAAGTAATGTGCTATTAGAAATTTCCACGCTATACTTATAGAGGAAAATCTTATTTTTTTTATTTATTTATTTTTTTCAGAATTGCAGTTCAGATACCTTGTCACTAGATAGATCATTCAAAAGATTCTAGCTGGGCCATCCACCAAACAGCAAAACTAAAAAAGGGCCAGCATCAACATTGTTGAAAAGACATTTACCTTTCTGGCTCATAGATCATGCTCATTAATGGCTATTTACTTTTGAGACTACAGATATATAAGGTGTGACCAGTCAGCTTGTTCCTGAGAGCTGAGCAACTATGAAGTAAATCCAGGAAGTTGGCAGAAGTGAGAACTACAGAACTCATATTGTGCTGTGCTATTATGTATTCACCCAAACACACAGAGCCATGAGGAGCTTTAGGCACCAGGCAAGCCAAAACAGAACAATATAATTTTATTCCCTGCTGTTTTTCACAGAAATAAACCAACATCCTTACAGATTTTAAATGTTTAATAAATTATTTCTGAAAAGTTTATTGTTCTGTCTCTGGCCACAAATCTGAATTCAAGTGACATTAGTGTTACTAAATAACTAATTTCAAAGAACAGGAAGTATATTTCAATGTATGTTATATGGTTTAAATAATAAAAGTTCATAAGGACCATCTATATTTTCTGATACTAGAAATGAATGAAAACTGAACAACAGTATCTATGAGAGCAGTTTTCAAACAGTCCTGTAAAAAGCCCTAGGAGGCTGTGGAAGTATCTTAGGAGCTACCAGAGGAAGGGGCCCCCATCTAAGGATAGCAAGTGGGAATGGGCATTCTTATCTTTGACTTTACAGGTTTTATATATTCGTGTATGCATATCTGTGTATACTTAATGTCCTGCATGAATTTTCATTCGGTAGAGAAAAGGGAATTTTTTTTCTCCTAAAAAGATGAAAACAGGAATTTTCATTATATCTTTTAAAGTAAATTTTCTAAAATAAACCAACTATTCAAGGAGTATAAATATAACTTGTGACCAAAATAGAGAAAATTTAAGTCATTCTTGTTTGGGATTATTTTTTGCTGTCTTACTACTAATGCTTAATATAGTACCATTAAGAGGAATCAAGGTCTAAAGTCAAAATAGATCTTAGGCACCAAACCAATGCCTTCTGAGTTTTAAGAATATATATATATATACACACACACACACACATTTTATGTACATATATATACATAAAATACATATATGTTAGAGTATGCTTGATTTTTTTCCTTATAAGATCAAATTTTAGAAAAAATATGAAACTAACTTTTTGTAAGTTGGGAAAACTGACAGAAAGCATTAAAAGTTAAGCGTTAAATGACATTATGACATGATTAAAAAATTTTAAGACAAGCTTTTTCACATTTTTATTATCTATTCAAAGCTGACATTATCTTCTCTTTCAAAAAACATTCCTATACATATAAATTGAAAATCACTAATATTGTTAAACACATAATATTTTCAAAGTAATAGCCTCATTGTTAATCATACCAAGAGCTTAAAAGAGGTACCTTATTTTTGGTTAATAAATACACAAAATATCTATGTAAAATAAATGAACTCATATTTATATGTTAATATTTATATATTCTTGTAAAGGTGGTTTGTTAATGCGTTTTATCTTATTTTTTCAACAATAAGATCTTTAAAGCTTGTCACCTGGTGGCTAATAATGTAATTAAACATGTTTTATTGTAACAAAAGACTAAAGTAAAAAATATATTACTTTATTTTTATAAATTTTAACTGGACAGTAAAATCTTTAATATTTTTCAAATTTACCTAGTATATTAGGGTTCTCCAGAAAGATAGAACCAACAGGATGGATTAGTGGTTGGATAGATAGATACATAGATAAGATAGATGATAGATGGATGGATGGGAGGAAATCTGTTTGGAGAATTGGCCCACACAATGATTGTGGAAGCTGAGAAGTCCTATGGTAAGCCATCTGCAAGCTGGAGACCGTGGAATGCTGGAAGCATGGCTCAGTCCAAGTCCGAAGTCTTTGGAACCATGGAAACTAATGTGTAACTTTCAGACCAAGGCCAAAGAGCTCTGAGAACCCAGGGAGTTGCTGGTGTAAGTCCTGGAATCTCAAAGCCAAAAAGCCTGAAGATTTTATGTCCAAGGGCCAGAGAGTGTCCCAGCTCCAAGAGAGAGAGAGGAGGATATTCTTTTCTCTCATTTTTTGTTCTGTCTGGGCCTTCAGCTGATCAGATGGTATCCACCCACATTTAGAAAGGGATCTTATCCACTTGGTTCACTGACTCACACACCAATCTCCTCTAGAAACACTGTCACAGACATACCCAGAAGTAACTTTACCAAATTTCTAGGTATTCCTTAATCCAGTCAAGTTGACACATAAAATTAACCATTACACCCTGTTCAGTTTATTCCTTCAGAAGAGATTCTTGGACAATACAGAAGTGGCTGCATGAGAAGTCCAGAAACTCTTAAGAAAAATGGCAACCACCTCTTCATATTTTCATCAACTGTAGAACTGAACCATATGCTGCCATTGCTACCACAGCTCCCAGGTGTGACGTCCAAGCAGGAAGCAGCTCCACATGTGATAAGGTCCTGGCAGCTCAGGAGCCTGGATGGTGTCTCAGCACACATTCTGCCCAATGTACATGATCTATGCTACTTAGTAACAATCTTTTTTGGAAACCAAAATTATCAGATTCGTACAGAAGGCAGGTCACAAAATTAAGAAGTTACTTTCAGTTTTTCTCAGAAGCATTCTCTATATTATAATTGTTAATTCTGGGACCCAGGGGATGATCTTGAGTTCATGAGATAATTTTTAGTTCTCTTACAACCTCTCATGTTATTCATATTTCTAGCCCAGTCTCATAAGGCTGAATTTGGGCTAACTTAGAACATATCTCAACCATTATAATATCATACAGAGTAGTTTCAATGGGCACTTTACTTTTGAAGATGCTAAGCTATTTGAATTTATATATTCTAGAAGGTCTGCATTCTATCAATGAGCTTTACAGTGCTGTTGAAAAGAAAAAAAAAAACTGTTGGAGAAGTGTCAGAGATATTCTAAAGCAATTAGTGAGAAAAGAATCTAACCAAAAATTTTTAAGCCATTATTTTCTTCATGTGAGCTAATCTATTTTAGGATATTTTGAAACATATGTCTAGAAATGAGAAAAGGGTATTCCCATTTCCTGGCTTGAGTGAGTACCATGTCATGTGCTGTTTGTTAGAAATTGCTATGATCTGAATGTTTGTGCCTCCCTCCCCAATTCATATATTAAAATCTAATCACCAAGGTGATGGTCTTAAGGGATGGGACCTTTGGGAGGCAGAGCCATTATGAATGAGATTAGTCTACTTTTAAATGAGTCCTCAGAAAGCTGCCTTGCCCCTTCTACTGTGTAAGGACACAGTGAGAAGTTTCCATTTATTAGGAACAGGCCCTCACCAGGCACCAAATCTGACAGTGCCTCGATCTTGGACTTCTTAGCCTCCAAAACTGCAAAAATTAAATTTCGGTTGGTTGTAAGCTACCTAGGTTATGATATTTTGTTATAGCAACCCAAACAGCTGAGGACAGAAAGGTCAACTTGTTTAACTCAATAACTGTTAGTGCGTATGTGCGTGTGTGTGTGTGTGTGTGTGTGTATATCTTTTAACTTAGATATACTCCTAGTACATATTGAACTTACTAAGGCAAGCTATATGCATTCAAGATCCCTGCCCCCTTCTTTTAAATTTGAGCTAAATTTATATGCAATAAAATGCCAAAATATTAAGAGTACAATTAAAAAAGATTTGAGAAATATACCCATGCAACCCACCACTAGATTCCTCATTTGTAAAATGGGGACATTAATAGTACATATGTCAAAATATGGAATATTTTATCACCGTAGAATATTCCCTTTTTTTCCCAGCCAGTTCTCCCTCTTCCTGCTAAACCTGCCAGGAAAAAAAAAACACTTTTGATTTTTGTCATTATAGCTTTTATTTCCCTGCACTGAACATTTAAATTAAATCATACAAGATATATAACTGTTTCTGGCTTCTTTTACTCAACATGTTTTCAAGCTTTATATAAGTATATACATATGTGTGTGTGTGTGTGTGTGTTTGTGTGAATATATATGCTGTATATGTATATATAATATATACATATGTTTGGTAATTTTGTTTTTTTATTGTTGAATGTTATTCTTTTGTATGCTTATACCAAAATTTATCTATTTATTGAATTGCTGATGGGCTTTTTTGGTTATTAAGCTTTAAGTCTGTTGATCCATATTACAAACTTGCCTTGCTGAAGGATTGTCTCAGTTTGCACTCACTAACCCACCACCTCCTACCCTGCCAGCAATGTTAGGGAAGATGTTTTCATCACAGCTCACCTCCACTGGCACAATCATTTTTAAATTCTGTTCCAATTTGATGATCACCAAATGGGATTTTATTTCAAATTGCATTTTTAATATTGAGCTTAATTTTTTAAGGGTTTAAAGATCAAATCATTTTCTTTTCTTTTTTTGTTAACCATCAGTCTATTCCATTTACCTATTTTTTATTGGTATGTTTTATCATTTAAAATTTTATCTGCGCGCACACACACACACATACTCTACATACACACATTAAGGATTTAGGGCTTCTTCACCCAAACTGCTCTCCAATACCCAAAGGTATAATACTCCTCCTTGTATTGTCCCTCAAGAGGGGTGTTCTTACTGTCACACTTATTTTATAGATTAAAAAACCTTAAACACAAAGAGTTTAAGTATTTTGCAAAAGATCACTATCAAATAAGTGATAGAGGTTGAAGAGTTGCTTTTAACACATTTACTATCTTAACTTTCTGTTCAAAGAAGGTTTATACAATGACCATAATCATGACTACCTCGAGTTGTTTCAGTCATTAAATAAATTGATAAATGTGATTATAATAATAATGCTATGTGCTAGAGACTGTTCCAGGTACCCTATATATGTTAACACGTTTAATATTTACAGCAATCCCATGGAATAGAAAGTACAATATATCATCCACAATTTTGTATGTCCTAAATTGATGTGAACCAATATCATTATTAAAGGACATTTTTTTTGGATCACAGTCATAAAAATAAAGCTTTTCTTTTTTTTTTTTTCCCAGGAGGTCCAAGATCTTGAGGTTGCTTCTTTCTTTTTATGCATATGGTTGTAATAGTAAGACAGATTGCCAATACTAAGTAGGGGGCTTTGGAGGATACAAGTGTGTTCCTCTTTTATTTTAAACTTTGAGGCTCTTAGAATGTGTCTGTTACAATTGATTTTTGATACAATTAAGCTGTATTACAAACAGCTTCAAAATCTCAGATGCTTAAAATAGCAAATATTTATTTTCCTCACTTACAGATCTGTGTATCAGCTGTCAATCTGCTATGCTGGTCTCCAGAAATCTGGTCAGATTCAAATCTGCTCCATGTGTTTCATCATTCTGGAACCTGGGACCTGGATGTGCTCTTCTTATGAAGATCACAGGAAAACAGATGAGTAAACCAAATTGTGCAAGCACATTCAAACCCTCTGCTGCATCATGTTTGCTAATACTCAATTCAATATTATTGAAAATGAATAAGGAAACAAGATGACAGAATACGATTTGAATGTTTGGAATCTTGGGATCTGACCCAAATACTTTAACAAAATCAGCTCTTAATTTTACTAAAATTGTGTTCCTTTTTTGTCAGATATATACAATAATTTTCTCAAAGATTTTTTTATTAGTTTTCAACTATCATTTATAACATTTTAGCTTTTCTGAAGACCTTATTTTTTATGTATTTTAAACGACATATTTTTTCTTTTATGGTTTGTGCATTTGGGTTGTTGCATATACAGACCATGCCATAAAACCTAAGCCAGATATTAATATTCCTTTACTCAAAACCTTTTCATGCTTCCCACATCCCTCGGGGTAAAAATGTAAGTCCTTTCAAAAGCCAGCAAAGCCCTTCATAGTCTGTTCCCTATTCACCCTTCATAACTCTCTGCCATTATTTTGTGCTTTCTAATTTCTAAGCTCCCTCTAGACTAGCCTCCTCATTGTTCTTCGGATATACCTAGTGTCAACATACAATTTTCTAAATTAAAAACAAGATTCCCATACAAACCTGTAGTGAGCACATTCTAATTTTATTTAGTCATTATTGAAGGAACCATTAGATGGTAAAGCTGATTAAAAGGAGGCTAGATGATTAGTATAAAGACTCATTTAAAAATGCTGGAATATAATGGCAGAATGTGCTACAAAACTAGTCAATATCTTCAAGTACAATGATATTGTAACATACATATCTTTTTTGAAAACAAATTTAATCTGTCTATTGGACACCAGAAACATGCTATTTTTTTTACTTGTGATGGTAAGTTTACATATTTATTTTATTTTATTTCAAGTTCCAGGATACATGTGCAGAACGTACAGATTTGTTACATAGGTATACATGTGCCATGGTGGTTTGCTGTACCTATTAACCCATCATCTAGGTTTTAAGCCCCACATGTATTAGGTATTTGTCCTAATGCTCTCCCTCCCTTTCCCCACTACACCCATCAGGCCCCAGTGTGTGATGTTCCCCTCCCTGTGTCCATGTGTTTTCATTGTTCTACTTTCCCTTATGAGTGAGAGCATGTGGTGTTTGGTTTTCTGATCCTGTGTTAGTTTGCTAAGAATGATGGTTTCCAGTTTTGTCCATGTGCCTGCAAAGGACATGAACTAATTCTTTTTTATGGCTGCATAGTATTCCGTGGTGTATATGTGACACATTTTCTTTATCCAGTTTATCACTGATGGGTATTTGGATTGGTTCCAGGTCTCTGCTATTGTGAATAGTGCTGCAATAAACATACATGTGCAATTGTCTTTATAGTAGAATGATTTATAATCCTTTGGGTGTGTACTCAGTAATGGGATTGCTGGGTCAAATAGTATTTCTGGTTCTAGATCCTTAAGAAATTGCCACACTGTCTTCCACAATGGTTGAACTAATTTACACTCCCACCAACAGTGTAAAAGAGTTCCTATTTCTCCACAGCCTCACTAGCATCTATTGTTCACTGACTTTTTAATAATCACCATTCTGACTGGCATGAGATGGTATCTCATTGTGGTTTTGATTTGCATTTTTCTAACGTCCAGTGATACTGAGATTTTTCATATGTTGGTTTGGCACATAATTGTCTTCTTTTGAGAAGTGTCTGTTCATATCCTTTGCCCACTTTTTAATGGGATTGTTTTTTCTTTCATTTAAATATGTTTAAGTTCCTTGTAAATTCCTTTGTCAGATGGGTAGATTGCAAAATTTTTCTTTCATTCTGTAGGTTGCCTGTTCACTCTGATGCTAGTTTCTTTTGCTGCGCAGAAGCTCTTTAATTTAATTAGATCCCATTTGTCAATTTTGGCTTTTGTTGAAATTGCTTTTAGTGCTTTTGTCATGAAGTCTTTGCCCATGCTTATGTCCTGAATGGTATTGCCTAGGTTTTTTCCTAGGGTTTTTATGGTTTTGAGTTTTACATTTAAGTCTTTAATCCATCTTGAGTTGATTTTTGTATAAGATGTGAGGAAGAGGTCCAGTTTCAGTTTTCTGCATATGCCTAGCCAGTTTTGCCAGCACCATTTATTAAATAGGGAATCTTTTCCCCACTGCTTGCCTTTGTCAGATTTGTTGAAAATCAGATGGTTGTAGATGTTATTTCTGTTCCATTGGTCTATATATCTGTTTTGGTACCAGTACCATGCTGTTTTGGTTACTGTAACCTTAAGTTTTCATACTTACTCCATTATTTATCTTCTAAAAAACACTCTTGGTGACTCTTGCCTTTTTATCTATAGAGCTTGCCATTTAAAATTTTCAGCCATATATGGCACTTAAGAACAATCTACTCCACAGTCAATAATGACTTTTTTTTCTCATATCTCTTAATCATCTCCTTCAACCTTTATCTCATCCCAATTCACCATAGGTTAAAGTCTTGGCAATTGTAAACTGTGTCACAAGTTATCAATCTTTCCTTATCAACAAAATGGGGTCCCTGTTGGCATCTGACTGGAGAGTGATCTAACTTAGAATCCCATTATTATACTTGGTTTCTAAGACATAGACCCCAAGACAAAATATTTTTGTATAAATATATATTTAGGAAGCATCCCCAGGTAAAATCAATAGGGGAGTGAGACAGACTGGGAAGGGATAGAGAACAAGCAGAGGTACAGTATTTAGCTAATTCCTGTAGAGGGTGAATTCAGTGTTGACCTGTAATGGAGCTCTGGAGAAAGGGTAGGTCACACCTTCTCACACTTGTCAGTCATTGGTTAAGGGCTGCATTGGAGGAGATACTCTTGACTATCATTCACACAGCTAAAGTAGGATCCAGCAGCCTGAGTGTGGTCTGCTGAGGAAGAGACACTGGTGTTGGCTTCTTAAGAGTTATACTAGTCAGGTGTTTCTGCATAATAAACTATCCCACACTTTGTGGCTTAAAACAACCATTTTGTACCTCATGGCTCTGTGGGTCAGCAATTTGGACTGGACTCCAGTAGTTGTTCTGTTAGTCTCTCCTGGGCCACTAAGGAACTGCAATCACCAGTCACATTGGCTGGGGCCTGGAAGGTTTAGGACCCCTGAGTGGAGGCTAATTATCTGTACTCACCTGGTCTTTTTCTCCAGTATTGCTCAGGCTTCTTTACGTGGCTATTTCAGGGTAGCAAAAATGTGAGAGAAGCAGCTAGATGATTCTGGAGGTCTTGACTTGGAAGATGTGTAGCATGACATCTGCCACATTCTATTGCACAAAAAGAAGTCCCAAGGCCAGGCCAGATTAAAAAAAATACAGAAATAGTGGTGCTGCAAAGGATTTGTGGGCACACATACAGGAGTAAGGGAAAGCACAGAAGGAGTAGGCATGCAGAAATGGGAACTGAGGCTGAAGGGCGCAGGCAGGGCACCAATGATGGTGTCTGCTCTAATGGTTCCTCACTTCTCCCTAGTGCTCAGTTCTGGCATATGGCATCTGCTCAAGTTATTTTGTTGTATGGGTTTATTTACTTTATTTACTAAGTAAGGAAAGAATAATTCACTAACAGGTAGGAACATTTTATTTAATTTATATACCTTTGAGGTGTCTTTATATAAATAGATTAACTTTAAAAAATATATATAATAGATTAAAAAATATATTATATATAAGTTCTCTGTTCTTATATATAGATTAATTTAAAATAGATTAATATATATATATTTTAAATTAATCTATTTATATAAAGACACCCTAAAGGTATATAAATTTATATAAAGATATATATATGTTTATATCCTTTCTCTGGGATCATGTGCCCTGATATCCAATTTGGAAAATTTGATGTTCATAGTAAACATCATATATTTTTATATCTTTTTATAGATTACATCATAAACATTTATATCTTTTTATATAAAGATGTGTGTGTGTGTGTGTATACATATATATATATCCTTTCTCTGGGATCATTTGCGCTGATATCCAATTTGGAAAATTTGACGTTCATAGTAAATGGCTGGATTTAGAATGCTAACCTGATAAGCATTTTTAATTAGTGCTAGACACATAGCAGACATGCAACAGATCCTTACTGAATTAGGTTAACAGTAGAATGCTAATTAAAAGCGGGAAGCCTGAGAAAAATCAAAATAAAAGGATGATTGCTTAGGAAAAGTACTGTATATATTCATTTTTGAACTGGAAAGGGAAAGAAAGAAAATATTTGAGCACTTATAAAGTTCTTACATACACTGTTATTTAATATTAAGAATAATCTCATATGTGAGATTATTGCTTGCATTCTATATCAGATAACCGACCTGTGGCTTAGACAGGCCAGGCAGTTTTTACAGGGCTAAGATATTTGGTTACAAAGACTCTCTCCTTGACCAAACTTTAGTAAGTCTTCTTTGAGTTTCTCCAGTTGGTTCCAACCTTGGTCCCTGTCCTTCCTGGGCCTGCTTAGTCACCTTGCTGCAAGAATCCTGGTAAGTCTGTTTTGGGAGGATTCCTCACTTTTGATATCTTATCACACCTCATATCCAATTGAATTCCTTAACCCCATCCTTTGTATCTGATCACCCTGACCTGCAGTTAGCAAGAATCCTATAAAGTCAGATTAGCCAGAATCCCCCTATACTTTATATCTTCTTCTGATAATTTTCTATCCACTGAACCCCCATTCTGTTTACTGGCTATAAACCCCAGCCGTCTTTGCTGTGTTTGGAGTTGAGCCCGGTTTCTCTCCCGAGTTGCAATAGTCTCAACACCTATCGCAATAGTCCTGAATGAAGTCTTCCTTAAAAGAGTCAGAAGTTTTTCAGAAGTTGCTGTCATCAATGTGAGCGCTAAAAATTTCCACTGTGATAGCAGTCTCAGGAGAGAAGAAAAGAAGCCTGAATAAAAAGTCGATGATGTGCACATTTATCTTCAGTGTTTACAAGTTTATGCAAAAGTGAAGTCTACGGAATCTTGCTTCCATTTGCCCATCTCCTTCTGCCTGTGAGCACTGGTAGTTCTGCTGCCCATCATCTCCTTTTCTGTTGAGTCCATCAACCTCTCTTAAGCCAGCACTGCGACCAGTATTCTGTCGTCAGAATGTGGTGACTCTAGCCTTCATCTCTCCTCCAGGTAGTCTCTGTTCCTACAAGACAGCTGAGGTAAGGTTGTAATCTTCGATGAGACTTTAGTGAAAATTCGTAATAACACATAAGTGTAATAAACATAAGGAAGAATGAACATCTGCCATCAGCACCTCTTTAAGTCTCAAATTGCATGATGATTCTCTGGCACCTGTAATATGTTTTCTTTCCTCATCATAGGGTTTTTCCCCCTAAATGCCATCTTGTCTCCATGTCATCCAGGATAGTTTACCTCACTCAAAGGCTGAGGATTTCAGCATGTTTTATTCTTCTGGATCCAGGCCCAACAAGATAGAGATATCAGAACCAAGAAGTCCAGCCTCAATACATTTCTCAAAGTCTGCGATAGTTAGCCTTTGTGCCATGCATGGAATATTCCTGGTTTAAATTGACTTTGTCAGTTCTAGTTCTTTTGTTTTAACTGTCTCTCCAGGAAAGTGTAGACAAGCTTGTATGTCTTTCCTTTAGTCTTCTCAGTCTCTCTTTTATTTTTTTGCAATGAACTAGTTAAATTAGGTCACATAAACATATACAAGCAATCATGTGGGCATATTTCCACACACATACAGCCCTATAGCTAAAGAAATGTCAGTCTTCCAGCACAGTGCAGCCTCAATCAGTTAAAAAGAAGCTTTTCTCTAAAGGAAAAATAGTCTGCAGAGTTGCAACTCTGGGTAAAACATCTACAACCATTTACATCATAGCTCTGAGCAACTGCACTTCTTCTAGACAGTCTTCAAATATCTTTTCTGATGCTAATCTCTGCCTTATATTTGCATAACTGAAAGCCCTATCAGGAATGTGTCTTTCTGAACACTGTTTACCCTACAGTTGTTTTCAAGTTTTCACTCCTTTAAAAACTATGAAATAGCTATAAAACATGTTTTTCCTACTACTTCTTTTTATATTTCAAATATATTTTTAAAACTTTTGATTTTAAGCTAATTTTAGTACAAAGTGCTTCCTTGTATCCCTCACATCACATCCACTAATGTCACCATCTTACATAATTGCAGTATAATCATCTGAACCAGAAAATTAACTGTTGAACAATATTGTTAACTAAACTACAGGATGTATCTGAATTTCAACAGTTTTTCTATTAAAGTTCGTTTTCTGTTTCAGGGTCATCCAATGTCAATTTTCAGTCAGAGATCATACTCACTAACCACTTAGGTCATCTTCTTTTAATATCTCTAGAAAAACGATTCTCTTTTTGAGCACATACCTGGAATGGAAACCGAGCCCTGGGATGACAGCTCTCTTCTGGTTTCCAGATGGATCAGTAATCCTCAAATTGGTGCTAGCATTGGGTGTGGCAAGAGGTAATCTGTCTCCCTGCTGAAACTGGAATTGAAAATAGAGAGCATTTCTTGGATTGAATTCTCTAACCTAAGAATATGTTAGATGAAGATCTGTGGACATTATCAATAGCAATGTTCCCAGGAAATGCTCGCAGGAAAGTGGGACCAGGAATGCCCAAGGGGAAGAGGCCAATCAAGGGTACCATATTGAACAAAATTTTCCCAATTTAATTCTGTTAGGGAGCTCCACAAATAGTGGAGCTTGTACCTCAGAATTTTTTTAATCAGAGGGACAGGAGGCTGGGATTTCTGTACCCTTTGCCCTCATCAGTCATTGATTAATAGCTGCTCCTGGAGAAGATCTACATCCTCAGAGTTAGCTCTTGGGACTGTAGGCAAAGTAGTTCCGGCAACCTGAGCCCACCTGCCTACCATGAGTCACAGGTGCTGGCCCTACACATGGAGCCAGTGTAGAAGAAAATGCTTTTGGAACTGGATCCTCATCTCTCACCTACAAAAATTAACTGAAGATGGATCAAAGACTTAAATTGAAATCTGAAATCATAAAGATTCTAGAAGAAAAACCCTTTTAGACATTGCTTAGGTAAAGACTTCATGACCAAGATCCAAAAAGCAAATAAAATAAAAACAAAGATAAATAGATGGAATTTAATCAAACTAAAAAGCTTCTACACAGCAAGAGAAATAATCAGCAGAGTTAACAGACAACCCACAGAGTGCAAGAAAATTTTCACAATCTATCCATCCAATAGAGGACTATTATCCAGAATCTACAAAGAGCTAAAAAAAAAAAAAAAAAATCAGCAAAACCAATCCCATCAAAAAGTGAGCTAAGGACATGAATAGACAATTCTCAAAAGAAGATATACAAGTAGTCAACAAACACATGGAAAAATGCTCAACATCACTAAGTGTCAGGGAAATGCAAATCAAAACCATAATGCCATATCACCTCACTCCTGAAAGAATGGCCATAATTTAAAAAAAAATTCAAAAATAATAGATGTTGGCATGGATGTGGTGAAAATGAAACACTTTTACACCATAGGTGGGAATGTAAACAAGTACAACCACTATGGAAAACTGTAGAAATTCCTTAAAGAACTAAAAGTAGGTCTACCATTTGATCCAGCAATCCCACTACTAAGTGTGGGAGAAAAAGAAAAGAAGTTATTATACGAAAAGGATACTTGCACATGCATGTTTATAGCAGCACAATTTGCAATTGTAAAAATATGGAACCAGCCCAAATGCCCATCAATCAATGAGTAGATATAGAAAATGTGTGTGTGTGTGTGTGTGTGTGTGTGTGTGTGTTATACTACTCAGCCATAAAAAGGAATGAAATAATAGCATTCACAGCAACCTGAATGAAATTAGAGACTATTATTCTAAGTAAAGTAGCTTAGGAATGGAAAACCAAACATCGTATATCCTAACTCATATGTGGGAGCTAAGCTATGAGGACACAAAGGCACAAGAATGATAACTTAGACTTTGGGGACTTGAGGGGAAGGGTAGAGGGTGGTGAGGGATAAAAGACTACATATTGGGTACAGTGTACACTGCTTGGGTGACAGGTGCACCAAAATCTGAGAAATCACCACCAAAGGACTTATTCATGTAACCAAACACCATCTGTTCCCCAAAAGCCTATTGGAATAAAAAATAAAATAAGATAAAATAAAAATTATATAGCTACCAAAATATATAGAATAACTAGTCATCAAGGAAGAGTACATGATACCACCATTGTATACACTTAGTCCATTCTTACTTTATGTAGTAATTGGATGATCATTTATATTAGTTAATTGACCCTATCCAGAGGAAAATACAAAAAGCAAACTCCTATATTTATGATAAGGTAATTTTGCAACTTGGAACAAGGAGACTGAAGTTAGGCTCCTACTTTTCCAGAGAAACTGAGAAAAGGGGTAGTATCTCGGTGTTTACATTTCAAAAAGATGGCTTCCACATTCTTCAGAAAGATTTTCTTGGATATACAGGTGACAAAAAAACATATCTAGTTTTCAAGAGGATTAACTGGAGACAGTACTAACAATTATATATTTTCTAAAGTAAATACTCAAAAAAAGCTGGGAAGGGAGTTTGGGGGGTGCTTCTTCTTCTCTTATTTTTAACAGCGAGAATTAAGTCTCCAAAATGCTAATTTTTATTTTTTCTTACAAAAGTCATAAGACTTATTGGCTCAAGTATCCCAGTTTATGCCTATGTCCTGAATGGTTTTGCCTAGGTTTCCTTCTAGTGTTTTTATGGTGTTAGGCCTTATGTTTAAGTCTTTAATCCATCTGGAGTCAATTTTAGTGTAAGGTGTCAGGAAGGGGCAAGGACTTTATGACCAAAACACCAAAAGCATTGGCAACAAAAGCCAAAATAGACAAATGGGACCTAATCAAACTCCACAACTTCTGCACGGCAAAAGAAACAGTCATTAGAGTGAATTGGCAACCAACAGAATGGGAAAAAATTTTTGCAGCCTACCCATCTGACAAAGGGCTGATATCCAGAATTTACAACGAGCTAAAAAAGATTTACAAGAAAAAAACAAACAAGCCCATTCAAAAATGGGCGAAGGATATGAACAGATACTTTACAAAAGAAGACATACAAGAGGCCAACAAACATATGAAGAAATGCTCATCATCACTGGTCATTAGGGAAATGCAAATCAAAACTACATTGAGATACCATCTCACGCCAGTTAGAATGGCAATCATTAAAAAATCTGGAGAAAATAGATGCTGGAGAGGATGTGGAGAAATAGGAACACTTTTACACTGTTGGTGGGAGTGTAAATTAGTTCAACCACTGTGGAAAACAGTGTGGCGATTCCTCAAGGACCTAGAAATAGAAATTCCATTTGACCCAGCAATCCCATTACTGGGCATATATCCAAAGGATTATAAATTGTTCTACTATAAGGACACATGCACACGAATGTTCATTGCAGCACAGTTTACAATAGCAAAGACCTGGAACCAACCCAAATGCCCATCGACGATAGACTGGACAGGAAAAATGTGGCACATATACACCATGGAATATTATGCAGCCATTAAAAATGAGGAGTTCGCGTCCTTTGTAGGGACATGGATGAACCTGGAAACCATCATTCTCAGCAAACTGACACAAGAACACAAAACCAAACACCACATGTTCTCACTCACAGGAGGGTGTTGAACAAGGAGAACACATGGACACAGGGAGGGGAGCACTATACACGGGGGTCTGTTGTGGGGGAGTGGGCGGGACAGCGGGGGGGGGGAGTTGGGGAGGGATAGCATGGGGAGAAATGCCAGATATGGGTGAGGGGGAGGGAGGCAGCAAATCACACTGCCATGAATGCACCTATGCAACAATTTTGCATGTTTTTCACATGTACCCCAAAACCTAAAATGCAATTGAAAAAAAAAAAAAAGTATCCCAGTTTATGTATTATTTCAGGCTATAACACACACATACAGGCATACACATGTGCACGTAGTCTTCCAGACACCATTATGAGCCATCAAACCTTAAAGTGGATTAGTAAATGTACCTTTTAAAAATTAGTAATTAATTTGTGATATCATTAGTGAAGATCCTATGATAACTATATTTTTAAATATACATTTTTCAGCATTTAACTCATAAAGGAAATTGTATAATTTATGTCTGATAGACCCAGTTACTTGGAAATTGTTAACAACAACAACAACAAAAAGAATCGGAAAGTATGAGTCCAGAGTTAAGGGATGTACATTGAACTCTTGTTGGACAGGAAAAATCATAGACTCTATATATTTTCAAGGCACTATCAATTTTGTAAGGAAAATATATTCAATGAACATAAAGAATGTTTGCTAGAGTAGTGGAAAAGTTCATTTTGCCTGACATACTGAAAACCAGATATATTATAGAGATAAAAATGGAATTTAGCAAGCAATAAGTTATGGGCACATTTGTGACTGAAGTCCAAATTCCACTGGCTTTAACCATTTAAGATTTATCCCACCTATTTCATTGAGATTAAGTTTTTAATGAATACTTGGGAAGGGAAATAAGCCTGAGCATAGAATAAGATCAGCTATATCAACAACATTCTTGGTTACCTGAAATGATTGTGAAAGGGGTTGTTTGATACTCTTTCCATTTGTTCTTCCTAACTGTTGCTCTAACTTACTGTATTTGTAGACACCCAAATAAGCCACTTTTAGGCATTTGTTCTTGGCAAGAAAAAAAATGTTGAATGCATTCAGGCTGCAGAAAAAATTAGTTGAGCAACAGTCTTCTTTTGATTCTAAAGAACATTGAGTTATGGAATGAAGGACTAGACAATAAGTTAGAGATCAGAGTGCCCTCACCTCATATACAAATGAAGAATGTTAGAGACAAGGCAAAGTGACTTGCAGAAGTTCATGTGCACACTCTAATTTGAATTAGGGCTAGCATAGATCACCATATGTGCTGTGGCTTAATAACTTTGCCTAAGTTAATTTCCCTAATTCTTAAACTATAATTCTATAATGCAAGTTTACTATTTGTTGCCCTTCCGTATCAGCAGATAACAAGTTAAAAATCTAAGTTTTTAAGAGAGAGTAGAGGCAAGATGGCCAAACAGAAGCAGCTCTGGAGTACAATTCCCAGTGAGAGAGATGCAGAAAGTGAGTAATCTCTGCATTTCCAAATGAGGTACCAGGTTCATTTCAAAGGGACTGGTTGGACAGTGGGTATAACCCAAAGAGGACAAACCAGGGCAGGGCAGGGCGCTGCCCCACCCGGGAAGTGCTTCTGACTGGAGGGTCGGAGGCTCTCCTTCTCAGGTATTGCGCTTCACCCAAGCCCTCTGCAAGCCACAGACCAGGAGATCTTTGCTGGACTGAAAAGCACCTGTGAGAAACCTGCATTGAGGTGAGCAGCAACCCCGGCCAGTGCTGAGGGTTGTCAGCACAGATCTAAATGGAAGTATTAGCTAATGCTGAGAAAGCCTGCGGGACGGAGCTACCTCCCCCACCCCGCCGGAAGAAGGGGGGCTGAAAGCAGGGAGTCAGGAGATTCAGCTAGGCAGGTCCTTCCCCCACAGAGCCCAGCAAACTGAAGCCCTCTCCCTTGAGAGTTTTGCAGCCAGCACATCAGTACAAGCTGTACCCGGAATGATCAAGCTTGGTGCAGGAAAGGGCAGCCGCCATTGCAGAGGCAGGTCTAATCTTCCTGTGTAGACAAATGATACAGGAAATGTATGCAGCATCTCAACTGAGCCCGTTGGCAGCCCAGCAGTGCCTCTGCAGGCAGACAAGAAACAGACAGCCTATTCAAGCAGCTCCCTGAGATCAAAACTAGATACATTCATGAAGATGGGAAGGAACCAGTGCAAAAATGATGAAACCATCAAAGACCAGAACGCCTCTCCTCCTCCAAGGAATCACAACTCCTCACCAGCAAAGGAACAAAACAGGATGGAGAATGAGTATGATGAATTGACAGAAGAAGGCTGCAGAAGGTGGATATTAATGAACTACTCTGAGCTAAAGGAACATGTTCTAACCCAATGCAAAGAAAATAAAAACCTCGAAAAAAGGTTAGACGAAATGCTAACTGGAATAACCAGCTTAGAGAAGAATATAAATGACTTAATGGAGCTGAGAAATGGCACAAGAACTTCGTGAAGCATACACAAGTTTTTTTTTTTTATTGTATTTTAGGTTTTGGGGTACATGTGAAGAACATGCAAGATTGTTGCATAGGTACACACGTGGCAGTGTGATTTGCTGCCTTCTTCCCCTTCACCTATATCTGGCATTGCTTCCCATATGTCTCTCCCCCACTCCCCACCCCCTTCTGTCCCCTCCCCTATTTCCCCCCAACAGACCCCAGTGTGTAGTGCTCCCCTCCCTGTGTCCATGTGTTCTCATTGTTCAACACCCACCTATGAGTGAGAACATGTGGTGTTTGATTTTCTGTTCTTGTGTCAGTTTGCTGAGAATGATGGTTTCCAGGTTCATCCATGTCCCTACAAAGGACACAAACTCATTGTTTTTGTTGGCTGCATAATATTCCATGGTGTGTATGTGCCACATTTTCCCTTTCCAGTCTATCATCAATGGGCATTTAGGTTGGTTCCAGGTCTTTGCTATTGTAAACTGTGCTGCAATGAACATTCGTGTGCATGGCATACACAAGTTTTAATAGCCAAATCGATCAAGCAGAAGAAAGAATATCAGAGACTAAAGATCAACTCAATGAAATAAAACGAGAAAGTAAGACTAGAGAAAAAGGAGTGAAAAGAAATGAACAAAGCCTCCAAGAAATATGGGATTATGTGAAAAGACCTAATCTATGCTTGATCGGTGTACTTGAATGTGACAGGGAGAATGAATCCAAACGGGAAAACACTCTTCAGGATATTATCCAGAACTTCCCCAACCTAGCAAGGCAGGCCAACATTCAAATCCAGGAAATACAGAGAACACCACAGAGATATTCCTCAAGAAGAGCAACCCCAAGGCACGTATTTGTCAGATTCACCAGGGTTGAAATGAAACAAAAAATGCTAAGGGCAGTGAGAGGGAACGGTCGGATCACCCACAAAGGGAAGCTCATCAGACTCACAGTGACTCTCTCTGCAGAAACTCTACAAGCCAGAAGAGAATGGGGGCTAATATTCAACAACCTTAAAAGAACTTTCAACCCAGAATCTCATACCCAGCCGAATTAAGCTTTATAAGTGAAGAAGAAATAAAATCCTTTATGGACAAGTAATTACTGAGAGATTTAATCACCATTAGGCCTCCCTTACAAGAGCTTTTGAAAGAAGCACTAAACATGGAAAGGAACAACCAGCACTAGCTACTGCGAAAATGCACCAAATCGTAAAGACCAATGATTCAATGAAGAAACCACGTCAACTAATGGGCAAAACAACAAGCCAGTAACAAAATGGCAGGATCAAATTCACACATAGCAATATTAACATTAAATAATTGGGCCGAAATGCCCCAATCAAAAGACACAGACTGCCAAACTGGATAAAAAGCCAAAACCCATTGATGCACTGTATTCAGGAGACCCACCTCATGGGTAAAGACATACATAGACTCAAAATAAAGGGATGAAAGAAGATTTACCAAGCAAATGGAGAGGAAAAAAAAGCAGGGATTGCAATCCTAATCTCTGATAAAACAGACTTCAAACCAACAAAGATCAAAAGAGACAAAGGGTATTACATAATGGTAAAATGATCAATGCAACAAGAAGAGATAACTATCCTAAATATATATGCACCCAATACAAGAGCACCAAGATACATAAAGCAAGTTTTTTTTTTTGCAAATTGTATTATTTATTGATGTTCTTTTTCATTCTGCTAGACAGAATGAGAAATGCTGGGCTAGGGGTCAAAAATGTTCTCATAATGTTGAGAGACATGGGCACGTCATTTGATAAGGGTATCAGGGAAAACTGCATGAATATTATGACGTGTAAAGGATAAAGCAAGTTCTTAACGACCTACAAAGAGACTTAGACTCCTATACAATAATAATGCGAGACTTAAACACTCCTCTGTCAATATTAAACAGATCAATGAGAGAGAAAATCAACAAGGATATCCAGGACTTGAACTCAGATCTGGACCAAGCGGACCTAATAGACATCTACAGAATTTTCCACCCCAAATCCACAGAAATACATATTCTTCTCAGCACTACATCACACTTACTCTAAAACTGACCACATAATTAGAAGTAAATCACTCCTCAGCCAATGCGAAAGAACAGAAACTATAACAAACAGTCTCTCAGACCACAGTGCAATCAAACTAGAACTCAGGATTAAGAAACCACCTCAAAACCGCACAATTACATGGAAACTGAACAACTTGCTCCTGAATGTCAACTGGATAAACAATGAAATGAAGGCAGAAATAAAGATGTTTTTCGAAACCCATGAGAACAAAGACACAACATACCAGAATCTCTGGGACACATTTAAAGCAGCGTCTAAAGGGAAATTTATAGCAATAAATGCCCACAAGAGAAGCAAGGAAAGATCTAAAATTGACACCCTATCATCAAAATTGAAAGAGCTAGAGGAGCAAGATCAAAAAAGCTCAAAAGCTAGTAGAAGACAAGAAATAACTAGTATCAGAGCAGAACTGAAGGAAATAGAGACACAAGAAACCCTTCAAAAATCAATAAACCCAGGAGCTGTTTCTTTGAAAATATCAACAAAATAGACAGACCACTAGCCAAACTAATAAAAAAGAAAAGAGAGAAGAATCAAATAGATGCAATAAAGAATGTTAAAGGGGATATCACCAACAATTCCACAGAAATAGAAAATATTATCAGAGATTACTACAAACAACTCTATGCACATAAACCAGCAAATCTGGAAGAAATGGATAAATTCCTGGACACTTACACCCTCCCAAGACTAAACCAGGAAGAAGTTGAATCCCTGAACAATCCAATAACAAGGTCTGAAGTAGAGGCAGCAATTAATAGCCTACCAAACAAAAAAAAGTTCACGTCCACATGGGTTTAGAGCTAAATTCTACCAGACCTACAAAGAGGAGCTGGTACAGTTCCTTCTGAAACTATTCCAAACAATACAAAAAGAAGGAAACCTTCCTAAGTCATTTTATGAAACCAACATCATCCTGATACCAAAACCTGTCAGCGACTCAACTAAAAAAGAGAAGTTCAGGCCAATATCCATGATTAACATTGATGCAAAAATCTTCAATATAATACTGACAAACCAAATGCAACAGCACATCAAAAAGCTTATCCATCATGATCAAGTAGGCTTCATCCTGGGGATGCAAGGCTGGTTCAATATGCAAATCTATAAATGTAATCCATCACATAAACAGAACTAAAGACAAAAACCATATGATCATCTCAATAGATACAGAGAAGGCCTTCAACAAAATTCAACAGTGCTTTATGCTAAAAACTCTCAATAAACTAGGCATTGATGAAACATATCTAAAATAATAAAAGCTATTCTCTCACCATTCCTATTCAGAATAGTATTGGAGGTCCTAGTCAGAGCAATCAGGCAAGAAAAAGAAATAAGGGTATTCAGTTAGCTAAAGAGGAATCAAATTGTCTCTATTTGCAGATAACATGAATGTATATTTAGAAGACCCCATTGTCTCAGCACAAAATCTCCTTAAGCTGATAAGCAACTTCAGCGAAGTCTCAGGATACAAAATCAATGTGCAAAAATCACAAGTACTCCTATTCACCAATAATAGACAAACAGAGAGCCAAATCATGAGCAAACTCCCATTCACAATTGCTACAAAGAGAATAAAATACGTAGGAATACAACTAATAAAGGATATAAAAGACCTCTTCAAGGAGAACAACAAACCACTGCTCAAGGAAATAAGAGAGGACACAAACAGATGGAAAAATATTCCATGCTCATGGTTAGGGAGACTCAATATCATGAAAATGGCCATACTCCCCAAAGTAATTTATAGATTCAATGCTATCCCCATCAAGCTACCATTGACCTCCTTCACAGGACTGAAAAAAAAAAAACACTTTAAACTTCATATGAAAGCAAAAGAGAGCCTGCAGAGCCAAGACAATCCTAAGCAAAAAGAACAAAGCTGGAAGCATCACACTACCTGATTTCAAACTATATAACAAGGCCACTGTAATCAAAACAGTATGGTTCTGGTATCAAAACAGAGATATAGACCAATGGAATAGAGCAGAGGCCTCTGAAGTAATGCCACGCATCTGCAACCATCTGATCTTTGACAAACCTGACAAAAACAAGCAATGGGGAAATGATTCCCTGTTTAAGAAATGATGTTGAGAAAATTGGCTAACCATGAGCAAACTCCCATTCACAATTGATACGAAGAGAATAAAATACCTAGGAATACAACTAATAAAGGATATAAAATACCTTTTTGCAGAAAGCTAAAACTGGACCCCTTCCTTACGCCTTACACTAAAATCAACTCCAGATGGATTAAAGATTTAAACATAAAACCAAATATCATAAAAACCCTAGAAGAAAACTTAGGAAAAACCATTCAGGACATAGGCATAGGCAAGGACTTCATGACTAAAACACCACAAGCAATGGCAACAAAAGCTAAAATAGACAAATGGGATCTAATTAAACTTAAGAATTTCTGCACAGGAAAAAAAAAAAACTATCATTAGAATGAACTGGAAACCACCAGAATGGAAAAAAATTTTGCAATCTACCCATCTGACAAAGGGCTAATATCCAGAATCTACAAAGAACTAAAGCAGATTTACAAGAAAAAAACAAACAAATCCATTCAAAAGTGGGTGAAAGATATGAACAGACAGTTTTCAAAAGAAGACATTTATGAGGCCAACAAACATATCAAAAATGCTCACCATCACTGGTTATTAAAGTAATGCAGATCAAAACCACATTGAGATACCATCTCATGCCAGTCAAAATGGCAATCATAAAAAGTCTGCAACAGATGCTGGAGAGGATGTGGAGAATAGGAACACTTTTACACTGTTGGTGGGAGTGTAAATTAGTTCAATCATTGTGGAAGACAGTGTGGCAATTCCTCAAGGATCTAGAAATGGAAATTCCATTTGACCCAGCAATCATGCTACTGGGTATATACCCAAAAGATTATAAATCAGTCTATTATAAAGACACATGCACATATATGTTCATTGCAGCACTGTTTACAATAGCAAAGACCTGGAACCAGCCCAAATGCCCATCAATGATAGACTGGATAAAGAAAATGTGGCACATGTACACCATGGAATGCTATGAAGCCATAAAAAAGGATGAGTTCATGTCTTTTGTAGGGACATGGATGAATCTGGAAACCATCATTCTCAGCAAAATGACACAAGAACAGAAAACTAAACACTGTATATTCTCACTCATAGGCGGGTGTTGAACAATGAGAACACATGGACACAGGGAGGTGAGCATCACACACTGGGGTCTGATACGGGGGTGCTAGGGGAGGGTCAGTGGGGGATGGGGAGGTTGGGGAGGGATAACATGAGGAGAGATGCCAGAGATAGGTGATGGGGGGTATGGAGGCAGCAAATCACCTTGCCATATATTCACCTATGCAAAAATCCTGCATGATCTACACATGTACCCCAGAACCTGAAGTACAATCAAAACAAAAATCTGTGTTTTTAAATTTTCAACCCTCTTTTGTACACTGACCTCCTGAGTCTAACCTTCATATGGCATAGGGTACTCCTCCTCTCCTTGCTATTCACTGCCCGCCAAGGTTTGTTCAAGCTATATCCAGTCCCATAACTTCCAGGACAGCACTTACTCTGCATTTATAGCTTGCTTTTATCCACTTTCAGAAACGAAAAGTGATATGGGATCATTGATTTTGGAACATTGCACATTATATATTCTTATTCATCTATACCTACTAAAAAGCTTTCTAAATGAATTCCTTATTTTCTTACCTTAATAAGTCAACCTTATGCAATAGCATAATTTTTCATGACTAGTAGCATACACGTAAATGTGGTTGTATTATTTACTTAAGACAATTATTCAAAATACTGCTCTGTTATTAACCTATAAGCTACAGGATAAAAGATGTGCAGCATATCCAGGACTCTAAAATTTTAAATAAAACTGCCATTATCTTCATTTTCTGTCTTCACTTTATGCAATAAATTATAAGAAACTTTATGATCCCTAAACAGTCTGTCTGATAACAGCAGCAAATTTTTGAAACAGAAGACGAACCAGCCTATGTTTGTTTTCTCACCTTCATGAAATATTCTTCCTTTCCATCTCTATCCTTGTTGACATTTCAGCATGCCTAATTTTTTAAAAAAGCGTTATTCAATAAAAACCTACACCATATCAACTTACTGGTGGCTTTGGCCCACTTCTTCTATTTTGCTTGCATTACAAGTTTTTATTAGCTGCAAAAGAACAGACTTCCCCATTTCGAGAAACATTTGGTAATATATTTTGTAAGACTGCATAAATATACATGCTGCAGGTGTACCAGGCTAAAGGTTTGAGGTCCTCAGAATTCCAGGTGTGCATCATGTAACTTTTAAATTACAAATTTATAATAAGATGAAAATATCTTATAGAAAATGTGTGCAAATGCTCTTTCTTTAGAGATTACACTTCTCAGTATCTAATCTATAGAACTATGTGTGCAAGAACATGTAAACTGCCAATAACTAATTTCTTGCACAAAACCCTATGTACAAGGATGGCCACTGCAGAATTGATTACAATAGCAAAAAAAAAAAAAAAAAAAAAAAAAAAGCCACCAAATGTCTAGCAATAATAAGTATAAAGTGGAATACTATGCACAGATAAGAATAACAAGATAAGATCATTACATACTAACACAGCAGAGCTTTTAAAATTTATTGTTAAATGGAAAATAAAATGAAAAATCCATATAGAATGCTACTATTTGTATAAACACACTTCAGAGAACAAAAATATAGGTGTATGTATTCTCTGTGTGTGTGTGTAGATGTGTGTGTATATATATACACATATATACTTGCTATATTATACTGTGTGTATAGCCCATTCAAAATATTTATTGAGTATCCATCTTGTACAAAACACTTTTCTAGAATATTTTTATTTGCATGCGCAATTAAAGGATTTTAGAAGTTAGAACTGAGGATAAAATTTGGACGCCAATGGCATATAAATGGAATGTAAAGCTGTTTGGATTAAATTACTTGGGAAAAGAATAGAGAAAATAGGAGCTAATCTAGAATAATCTAGACTAAAGTGATGGCAGTAGCCTCTCTAAAGAAAGAATGGGTAGCAGGTGGACATGGAGATATTTAGCTTTCCCTGTATGTTTGAATGCCCTTTTTCCCCCTTTGGGACTGTAGTCATTGATTACTTGTGTAAATAAAGCTTGATGTTCATATTTTACATTTATAGGAGGGAGTATAGTATAGTGAGATTAAAATTAGATTTTGATATGCCTTTGGTGTGTAGCAAAAGTGAAACGTGGGGACGTCGTTGGGGAACAAATATTGATGCCACCTCTTCTCCTGGAAAGCAGATTTCAGAGCTCACCCAATCGTGGCTTCCTCTCAGCCTCCTGAGCAGGGCAAAAGTAGGGGTGTGTTCCTCTTTCTCTTTTGATCTGGATCTGAACACTTTAAATAGGGGCACATAAAGACTTCAAAGAGAACACAGTTTCACATTTTGTAAGAAAAAAATGATATTTTGTAAGGATAAAAAAATAAAAGAAAATTACTACGTTCTGAGAATAAACATACTGAAAAGAAGGAATTAATAGAAGACATGAAAACAAATGTTCCAGCAAATAGCTAGTAATATTTTTGAAAATCTATATTGAGTTAAATATGTAAGGCACACACACACCAATGGACAAAATTGAAAATGCAAAACAAAATACACAATCTTGAGATTTAGAAAGATTTTCCTTAGATTAAAAACTATGATCATAAAACTTAAAAAACAGGCTAATAGGTAGTAAACTGGATAAAGAACAAAATGCTGATTAGAAAATAGATGTTTAAAAAACTATCTCAAACTCAAAATACAAGATGAGGAAAACAATTCAAGCAGCAGAATTTGTAAAAATCCAGAATGAAAACAATTACAAGATCTAAGATCACAAGATAGAAATACTTGGAGCAAGGACATAACATGAAGAAAAATTGGATTACCTTAGAGCTGAAACTTCTAGAGCTGAGTACAAAACTTTGTGTCATCAAATTAAAAATATTTCCTGAGCAGCAAAAAAATGAGACATGCAATTGGACCTATCATATTCAAGTGTATAAATTCTAAGAATAAAGAACAATTTTTGAAATTATCCAGGAAGAAAAATAAAGAGAATTATCAATATATATAGATGTAGCTTTAAGAAAAAACTTCATTATACTTTATTATTTGAATTTACCATGATCTTTTGACAATTTTCCTCTTAAGAATTTTCAGATAATTGTGATACAAGGTCAATGGAATAAGACAGTCTAGGGCAGTATTAAGAGAATAGTCAAAATAGCTTGATGCACAAAACTTTGCAGGAGGTGATAAGATAGGCAAGGGCTGACACATACAAAGAAATTTGACAAGTCAAGGAAATGGAGATGCTGATAAAGTCAAATAAAAATTATAATTGAATACTGTTCAGCAAAATACATTTTTAAATTTGTGTTAATCTATTTGTATAAATCAACTATCAAAAACTTAAGCCCGAATGGCATAGATTTATAATAAAATAAAAATAAGAAATAAAAAGAAAACTCTTTAGTAAGATGACAAGGCACTTTACATAAACACTTTTAGAAAAAACACTCACAGAAAACCCAATTTCAAACAATAGAATTTAACTCTTTTACATCCCCCATCCCACATTTTAGAGAAAATTATTGACATGTAATCAACATGTGCCAATTTAAATTACATCAATAATTTGAATTACAATTGCATATTTACATTCCTTTTTGGTCTTTTGATATATTTAACACTATCATTGCAAACATCTTTTAATAGGAAATAAATCAGGATTCCAATTGTCACTTACGAACATATTCTTTCTGATGCAAAGCAAATAAAATTTAAGCTTAGCATTTTTTAAAATATAATTTTTTGGTAGTTGTAATCTTTTAATAAGAGAATAATTTAGCTGATTACCAGTGTATGTCTTCACAAAATGTTGCTATCTGTAAGAATAATACTTTATTTTAATAAAATGCTATGATCAATTATTTTAAGATTTACATTCTAAAAATATAATAATATAAGGCAAAACAGTTTTTGCTGCTCAAAACTTTGGAATTTGCTATTCATATTTAGAAAATTCTCATGCTTTTTTGTTCTTTGCAATAGAGGTTAATAGAAATATTTATACTGCTAATAAACTGAAGAGGTTTAGAATTAGTGTTTTCATGCTCACTGTGGTAGCTGGACACAAAATATAAAAAATTGCAAATGTGGCATTAAAATAACTTGAACTAAATTGATTAAGAGACTGTTTTAAAATGTAGTGCTTAAGATGAAACCACCCACGTCTCTATATAGATGAATAAATACTGTATACATACAATGGAATAATATTAGCCTTAAATAGAAATGCCATCCTGATAAATGATAAACATGGATGAAACTTAAAGGCATAATACTAAGCGAAATAAACCAAACACAAATAGACAAACATTGTATGATTTCACTTATACAAAATACCTAGAATATGAAAATTCATAAAGACAGAAGGTAGTTTAGAGGCTATTCGGGGTTTGTTTAATGATTATGAGATTTCTACATGGGGTGGTGAAGGATTTTGGGAGTGGACAGCTATAATGGTTGTACAATTGTGGACATAATTATCACCACTGAAATGTACACTTAAAAATGGTTGAAATGATTAATTTTATGTTATGTATACTTTATGCCACATACAAAAAAGTGAAAGGAGATTTAGATAGTTGCATACAAACTATGCTTTCATAAAAATTGATATAAAAACGAGGAGTAGGACAGGTGCAGTGGCTCACGCCTGTAATCGCAACACTGTGGGAGGCCGAGGCCAGTGAATCACTTGAGCTCAGGAGTTCAAGACCAGCCTGGCTACTAAAAATACAAAAATTAGCCTAGTGTGGTGGCACACACCTGTAATCTCAGCTACTCAGGAGGCTGAGACAGGAGAATCACTTGAACCCAGGAAGTGGAGGTTACGGTGAGCCAGAGTTGCACAAATGCACTCCAGCCTGGACAACTAAAGGGAAATTCCGGCTCAAAAAAAAGAAAACAAAAACAAAATGAGGGGTAAAGCCAGGCACGGTGGCTCATGCCTGCAATCCCAAAACTTGGGAGGCTGAGGCAGGCAGGTCACCTGAAGTCTGGAATTCAAGACGAGCCTGGCCAACATGGTGAAACCCTGTTTCTACTAAAAATACAAAAATTAGCTGGGCGTGGTGGTGTGCATCAGTAATAGCAGCTACTCGGTAAGCTGAGGCAGGCAAATCTCTTGAACTGAGGAGGTGGAGGTTGCAGCGAGCCAAGACTGTGCCACTACACTCCAGCCTGGGAGACAGAGCAAGACTCTGTCTCAAAAAAAGAAAAGAAAAAGAAAAAAAAAGCGACGGGTATGACAAGGACAATATGTTTATGAATGCAAATTTAGTTACTGTGTATACCTATTAGATATAGTAATTGCTGAACTGATCTAAGGTAAATTTATAACATCTCTGAATGAAATTCAGAATTAAATATTTTAAATCTTTAAGATGTTACTTTAGAATTGAAATAACTTTAATTAAATAGATATTGGGAATTATTACAATCTAAGTACAGTCACTTTTACACTACATAATTTTTAAGTAAACTACATACTAATGCTTTCTGAATATTGAAAAATTTCAATTTTGTAGAGGTAAATTTATTGTACTCATGATATTTTTAGAAATACAATAACCTTAGTTTTTATTTAGTCAAAATTATTAGTTTTCTCTTGCTTTTTTTTAAATGTTTTGCTTAGAAATGACTTTGCCACCTAAAGAAAAAATACTAAATTACGTTTAATTTAAAATATTTTATTTTTTGTTTTTATAACTCATAATTATAAAAGCATATAAGTATATGTATACATAATATATTGCACTTTTTACTCTTCAAGTAGCTATCCCAGAAGTATTTATCATGTGATTTTATATTTTACCACTAATAAATTATCCTGGCCGGGCACAGTGGCTCAGGCCTGTAATCCCAGCACTTTGGGAGGTTGAGGCGGGTGGATCAGGAGGTTAGGAGTTCAAGAGCAGTCTGCCCAACATAGTGAAACCTATCTCTACTGAAAATACAAAAATTAGCCAGGCATGGTGGCGCACACCTGTAGACCCAGCTACTCAACAGGCTGAGGCAGGAGAATCACTTGAACCTGGGAGGTGGAGGTTGCAGTGAGCCAAGTTTGCACCACTGCACTCCAGCCTGGGTGACAGAGACAGACTCCTTCTCGGGGGAAAAAAAATTCTGTTACAGATTTTTAAGGTCTTATGTTTATATCTGATCATTTTATTCAGTATCACTGTTCTGAAAAATTTTGAGATGGTACCGTAATGTCTAAATTACTGAAAATAAAGCATATGTTGTGCTGTCTGGCATGCAAGCACACATAATTACCCTTATTTCCAAATAATTGTATGATTCTAAGTATTGTTTTACAGCTTTAAAGCATTTTTTCAAGCTTCTCTTCTCACCATCTTGTGAAAAAAATTGTTGAGATTTTAATTACAATTGTATTAACATATATATTAACTTGGGAAAATCTACTTTCATTTTTTTCAGCTCATTGTTTTTGTTATTTACCTCCATAGATATAAATAACATGCTAATAACATTGTTGTTTCTTTATTGCTTAGTTTTAAATATCATCCTTTCACTTCCTATCAGAAGACTCTTTCTATGACTCCATCCACCACATATGTCAGTGTATATCCTTCCCATTTCCATTCTCCTAATAGAGTTATAATTTGGCACTACTCATAACTGCTATTTACATTTTCATGAGGATGTAAATGATACTCATAGTTAAGCCTTGGTGAATTACTTTTTGTGCAGACTTAAAAATATATATTATTAATTTGCTTGATTTTCTATATACTTATTGTTAACTCAAATGGAAACTCTTAACAGTTGCCTATGTCTTCACTTAGATGGTCAGACAAATCAGTTATGCTATAAAGTTTATCTTTCTGAAAATTTCCCCCAAACTTTCTGATCTGCTGTAGTTTGCTGTAGGTACCCCCTCTGCTGCTGCACATCTGTCACTCTGGGACTTTCTTCATCCTGGGGATTTCCATTGCCTTTCCTCTGTGCTAGATGTCCTGTTTCCACTATGGAGTCTTTTTGCTTGTTGTTCTTTCAAGTTTATGAAGCAAATCAAACATTAGCTTTCTGAGGGCAAGAAAATACATGGGAAGGAAAAATTTTAAACTCTTAAACATATGAAATGACATTTGATTGATAACATGAATAGAATTAATTGGTTAAAAAATTTTGAGTTTTACATATTTTTCAGATTTTTAAAGGTGCTTTTATATTGTCATACACCTTTCAATGTTTCTGTTGAGAAGTCTGAAACTAGCATAGTAAATAATCCTTTTAAATTGCATATATATATATATATATATTATTTTTTACTCTGAAAGCTGGTAGGTACTTTCATTTTCCCTAGAGTTCTAAAATTTTATAAACATGTTCATTGGTATAAGTTAATTTTCATCTATTGTGCTGGGAACACTTGGGCTCTTTATATTTAAAATACATTGTATTTCATTTCTAGGAAATTTTCTGAAATCATTTCCATTTCTTTTTTATTCTTTAATGACTCTTTTTGGAACTTGTCTTATTTGGATATTGAATTTCCTGGACTGGTCTACTTTTCATACCTTTCTTTACCTTTTATCTTTCTTTGCCATTTTTTCAATTTTCTCTTCTCTAGTAAATTCCTTCTAACTTTTATATTTTTTTACTATGTGTAGAATTTCCAAGAACTTATATTTGTTGTCTCAATATTTCTTTCTTACAATATTCTTATTTTGTTTTATGGTTATCATGTCATCTCCTATTTCTAAAAATATTAAATATAGTTTTCCTTGTATCTATACATGGATATTTTCTTAATCCTATAGAGTTGTTTTCTCCCATTTTCTTTCCTTTCCTTCTTCGATATTTCATGTGGGTTGAACTTCTCAGGTTCTGCTAATTCCTGGCTGTCTGCTTATATTTAAGGGAATTAAAAAGCAAATGGAAAGCATCAGTTGGCAAAAAGCACCTGTTGACTATGAGCTTCACATAAGAGAATCTATCTGACTAGGTTATTTAGAAAGAGACATTCTGATTCAGTATTTTTAGGTCTTTCTCATAAGACTGATCAGGTTTTGCAAGAATTCTCTAACCCAGTCTGCAAAGTGAAAAACTGGGACTAGATCTATGTGAATAAAGTGGGCAAGGCTTTCTAGAGAATGTCTAAATCTAGTAGTCATTGTTTATTCAAATTATATAATTTCACTATTGTTTTCTTCCTTAAGTAAACAAAAATAACTCACATTTATGTTGGAACTATTCCAGTTGCAACATTAGATTTACTGTAGATAAAAGAATTTGGAAAAATAAAAATCAATGAGAATTGTGAGAATAAATTTTATAAAATTTATAGTAGAGTATTGCATATTTTATTATAATCTTTAAATTGTGTGCTACACATTCTTTATATCAGCAAAGTTTATATTTGTTTCCACAAGGCCTCTTGTGAAACATGTAGCAGTCACCCCTGACTTAATTACCATTCCCCATTAATTCCCCCGTATAGTATTCCCATTCCAAACTGTACCTAGTGCTCATTTGTCCAAAGAGCACCTCTTTACCATGTACAATGAATAATATCTATGGTGTTTACCAGAGTGTGGGAGTGATAGTCTTCATGCAACTGAGACTAGAGCAGTTTAAATAGCATTATGAAATTTAACCACTCCTCTTTATTTTAGTTAATTCTACTTTTTGGATTTGTCTATTGCTATCTTAGAATTTACTTGCCTTGGGTGATCTAGGTTATTGGTCACTTTTCATGCACTTCCAAACTTCCAAAATTCTGTTACTACTTTTTTTGTCTTGTTCTCATCTCTCCTGAATGTTTGATTTAAAATAATTTGCTGTGGGGGAGGGTTAAAATAATAATTTGCTGTATTTATGTTTTAGTTATAGTTGCTGTATGTGTATTTTAGTTAGATTTAGTGAAAATAGATATGTTCAATCTAGTGTCTTATGCAGAAGTCCACAATATATTCTTTATCCAATGACTTGTGTGGCCATCTTTATTACATACTATGCCAATTTATATACACTGGTTTCTGATCTCCCCACACTATTATCAGTTTTATTTATTTGGGCTTTGTAGTATGTCTTATGTGATGAAATAAAGATCCTCTATTTTTACAAATTGATTTAGCAGCTCATGAAATATTCTTAGAAGCAGATTTTAGAGGCAGGTTTTCAATTTTCATTTACAATTTTGCTATGATTTTGGGTGAGGTTATTTATTAACAAGGACAGTTAATGTGTTTACACTAAATATTTAGGGGTCCCCCCTTTAACTTAGTGTATATATAATCTATTTTTGTCAGGTCTTTTAAAGTTTTCTCTATTAGAGTTTTGCAGAATTTTGTAGTTTTTACATGGATCACACTAGATGATACGTATTTTTGGTTATTACCATAAACAGTATCTTATTGTCTATAATATTCTATAATTTTGCTATTACTAATCAATCACTAGTTTTTATATTGGTTTCATACTTTTTCCTCTTGCTGGACTTTTTCTTTTTGGTTCTAATGATGCCTATTAATCATCCTGGGTTTTCTATATGAATAACATAGCTTCATTGTGAGATAGGAAACAGACAGGATGTATTCTCCCCACCCAACAGAAAAAAATAAAAAGCAGCTGGAATGAGCAAATGGCACCCGCCAACCCCATAAAGTTTACAAATGCCACAGCAACACCCAAAAGTTATTGTCACTTTTTCAGAGATTTTGGAGCAATCTGACCCTGAATTTACATATAATTAACAAATGGGTATAAATACAGCTAGCCATGGACTGCTACTCTGAGCACACTGCCTATGGGTTAGCCCTGCTTTACAAAGAGCAGCCACTCTGCTCTACACTGCCACTTCAGTAAAACTGCTTTATTCCACTGCTTACTCTGTCTAAATTATTTCCTGACCAAAGTAAAAAACTCTACCAGTCTAGACCCCAATCTGGGGGCTCACCTATCCTGCATCACTTGCATTAATTAAACAATTTTAAGGGTCTATTGTTTAGCATATTTTAAGCATGTGTAATCAGTTTTTGTATTAGTCTACTCTCACACTGCTAATAAAGACATGCTCGAGACTGGGTAATTTATAAAGGAGTGACATTTAATTGACTTACATATCCATATGGCTGAGAAGGCCTTACAATCATGGCAGAAAATGAATGAGGAGCAAAGTCACATCTTACGTGGTGGCAGGCTAGAGAGAGCTTTCACAGGGAAACTCCCATTTATAAAACCATCAGTATCTTGTGAGACTTATTACTATCATGAGAACAGCACAGGAAAGACCCATACCCATGATTCAGTTACCTCCCACAGGGTCCCTCCCATGATGTGGGAATTATGGGAGCTACAATTCAAGATGAGATTTGGGTGGGGTCACAGCCAAACCATATCAGCTTTTCAACCAATACATTTAAAATTTTAGTTATTTTTATTTTAGTTGATTCTAGATATTTAATATTAGTTGATTATACTCCTAATTTTATAAAACACACACTCAAGAAAAGTTAATTTTGTGTAACTTTTACTTGTACTTTTAAAAATCATTTTAAGAATAGTGCTTTGATTGTAAATAACACTTTTTTTTATTGTTGCTATTTTTACTCTGTATAAAAGTTTTGGATCATACATTTTTCATTCAGAATTCTATAGACTTGCTCTTTTGTCTCTTGAATTTTATATTACGGAAGAACAAATTATGACTAACTTGCTTTTTTGTATTTTTTGATAATTGAGTTAAAAATATATGATGAACTATTTAATAACAAAAGTAATATTGGAGCACACATGCAGAGAATTATACAGTGAACATTCTTATACCTACAATTTCGCTTAGGAAACAAAATATTCTAAAATTTTGTGTCTTTGTGTATTTTTCCTCAATTATGACTCTCACTTTGTACTCCCAGAGCAAAAGGTATCCAGTAAACTGTATTTTATGGTTTTTTTTTCTGTTTTGGATTTTAGTTTTATGAAATATGTATGTGTTGTAGAGTATTTGTTGCAGGAGCCCTCACCCCATTAGTTTATGCCATCCTGAATTCACATCCTTGGAAAATCCCCTCCTACACTGATTCTGGTCTATGTGACTTGCTTTGGTCAATGGCTCATCAGAAAATGCCACAGAGAGATTTGCAAAATGATGGACCGTTCCCCATCCCTACTAACTACCCAAGGCTCTGGTAACCACTATTCTACTCTCTTATTTCTATAAGATCATTTTCTTTAATTCCACATATGAGTGAGATATTCCATTTCTTTTCCTATCCTGGTTTATTTCACTCAACACAGTGTTCTCCAGGTTCATCCACATTGTTTGCAAAAAGTAAGATTTTGTTCATTTTTCTAGCTAACTAATATCCCATTGTATACATATACCACATTCTATTTACCCATTCATCTACTGATAGACACTTAGGTTGATTCCATATCATGGCTATCATGAATAGTACTACAATAAACATGAAAATGTAGACATCTTAAAAATATTTAAATAAATGCATGGATTTATTTCTGGGCTCTCCATCTTTTCAACATACTGATTTGAATTCCTTTGGATATATACCCAGTAGTAGAATTGCTGGATTATATGGTAGTTCTATTATAATTCTTTGTGGAGCCTCCATATTATTTTCCATAATAATTTTACTTATTGACATTCCCACCAGCAGAATATAGGGTTCCCTTCTCTCTACATCCTCACCAACACTTATTATTTTTTGTTATTTTGATAATAGCCTTTCTAACAGGTGTGAGGTGATATCCCAATGTTGTTTGAGTTGTATTTCCCTCATGATTAGTGATGTTTAGTATATTTTCATATACCTGTTGTTCGATTGTATGTCTTCTTTTGAGAAATGTCTATTTAGGACTTTTGCCCGTTTTTTAGTAGGGTTATTTGTTTTCTTGATATTGAGTTGTTTAAGTTTCTTATAAATTTTGAAGTCAACTCATTCTCAGGAGTATGGTTTACAAATACTTTCTCCCTTTCAGTACGTTGTCTCTTCACTCTGTTATTTTCCTTTGCTGTGTTGAAGCTTTTTAGTTTGATATAATCTCATTTGTCTATTTTTGCTTTTGTTGCCTTTATTTTATGGCCAAATAAAACATTATTGCCCAGACCAATGTTATAAAGCATATCCTTCATATTTTCTTCTAGAAGTTTATAATTTTGGATAATACATTTAAGTCTTAATCTTTATTGAGTTGATTTTTGTATATGGTGAGAAAGAAGAGTCTAATTTTATTCTTCTGCATATGGATGTACAGTTTCCCTTTACTATTTATGGAAGAAATTTTCCTTACTCTATTGTTTGCTCTTGGCATCTTTGTCAAAAATCAGTTAACTATAAATACATGGATTTATTTCTGGGCTCTCCATTGTGTTTCATTGGTCTGTGTGGCAATATTTTTTTTATGCCAGTATTAGGCTGTTTTGATTACTATCACTTTTAGTACACTTTGACATCAAGTAGCGTGATGCCTTTAGCTTTCTTCTTTTTGCTCAACATTATTTTTGTTCTTTGGGGTCTTTTGTGATTACATACATATCGTAAAGGTGTTTCTTCTATTTCTGAGAAAAAAATGTCATTGGCAGTTTGATAGAAATTTTGTTGAATCTGTACATCACTTTGGGTAAATGGACAATTTAACAATACTTAATCCTCCAGTCCATGAAAATGGGAAATCTTTTCATTTATTTGTGTCTTCACTTTCTTCTTCAGCATTTTTATAGTTTTTAGTAGTATAGATTGCTCACTACATTAGCTAAATTTATTCCTAAGCATTTTATTTTATTTTTTGTGGCTATTGTAAATAGTATTTTCTTTTTCAGATAGTTGCAAATTCATGTATAAAAATTCTACTAATTTTTTAGTTTTATTCTACTAATTTTTAGTTGTAACTGTGTTTTAGTAAAGTGTTTAATCATATATTCTACTAATTTTAGTAAAGTTTTTATCATCATATATTCTACTAAAGTATATCATATATTTAGTATATTTGGTATATATTTAGATATAAAGTATATCATATATTATACTAAAGTATATCATATATTTAGTAAAGTGTTTATCATATATTCTACTAATTTATCATATATTCTACTAATTTTTAGTTGTAACTGTGTTTTAGTAAAGTGTTTATCATATATAATATATATAGATGAGTGTATATATATGTATATGTATACTCATATGTATATGTATACTCATCTATATATATCTACATATGTGTATATATATATGTAGATATATATGTATATATTGTCATCTGCAAGCAGGAGTAATTTAAATTCTTTTTTTCTTATTTGGATTTTTTTTTTTTTCTGATTTTTTTTTTTTCTTATTTGGATATATTTATTTCTTTCTTTGTCTAATTGTTCTGGCTAGGAATTCCGGTACATTGTTGAATAAAAGTGGCAAAAGTGGGCACTCTGGATTTATTCTATTTATTCTTAGTGGAAACACTTTCAACTTTTCTCCATTCAGTATGCTGTTAGCTGTGGGTTTGTCATATATGGCCTTTGTTATATTGATGTGTGTTCCTTCAATATCTAATATGTGGAGAATATTTATCATAAAGGAATGTTAAATTTAGTTAAGTGTTTATTTTTGTATCTATTGAAAGGATCATATGGATGTTGTCCTTTATCCTGTTAATGTGATATATCACATATATTTACAAATGTTGAACCATCCTTGCAATCCAGGGTTTAGTTCCACTTGAAGTTAGTAAATATTATTTTCAACGTGCTGTTGAACTTACTTTGCTACTAATTTACTGAAGATTTTTGCATCTATGTTCATTAAAAGCATTGACCTTTATTATTTATTTATTTATTTATATATATTTTGCTGTGTTCTTGTATGGTTTTGCTGTCAGGATGATGTTGACCTTTTACAATATGCTTGAAGTAGTTCCTCTTTTTCAATTTTTTGAGTTTGAAAAGAATTTACATATCAGTTCTTCTTTAAATGTTTGGTAAGATTCAGCAGTGAGCCATCAGGTCCTGAATTTTCTTTTTTGATGGGATACTTTTTATTACTGATGAAATTTTGTATTTGTTATTGGTTTATTCTAATAATCTATTTATTTATATTTCAATCTGGCTAGGTTGCATGTGTCCAGAAATTTATCCATTTCTCTTTCAGCTATCTAATTTGTTAACATTTAGTTGTTCATAATAGTGTTTTATGATCCTTTGTTTTTCTTCTTCTTTTTTTTTTGTTTTTGAGACGGAGTCTTGCTCTGTTGTCCTGGCTGGAGTGCAGTGGTGTAGTCTTGGCTTACTGCAACCTCTGCTTCCCAGGTTCAAGCTATTCTCCTGCCTCACCCTCCCGAGTAGCTGGGATTACAGGCATGTGCCAACACCCCCAACTAATTTTTATATTTTTAATAGAAATGGGGTTTCACCATGTTGGCCAGGCTGGTCTCAAACTCTTGACCTCAAGTTATCCATCTGCCTCGACCTCCCAAAATGCTGAGATTACAGGTGTGAGCCACTACTCCCAGCTGATCCTTTGTATTTCTGTGGTATCAGTTGTAGTGTCTGCTTTTTCATTGCTGATTTAATTTATTTGGGTCTTCTCTCTTTTTTCTTGGATAGTTTAGTTAAAAGTTTATCAAGTTATTCATATTTGGAAAAAAATAACTGTTTTGTTAATATTTTATATTGTTTTTCTCATCTATATTTTATTTATTTCTGCTCTAATATTTTTTATAGTCTTCCTTCTACCGATTTTGGGTTTTGTTTGTTCTTGTTTTGTTATTTCCTTGAGATATAATATTAGGTTGTGCAGTTGAAATCTTTTTTGATGGGTACATTTATTTTTATAAACTTTCTTAGAACGCATTTTCTTGTGTACCACAGATTTTAGTATGATATGTTTACATCTTTATTTTTCTCAAAAATTTTAAAATTTTCCCATTATTTCCTTCAAGTGACTTATTAATTATTCAGGGCATATTGTTCAATTTCCATGTATTTAAAAAGATTCCAGTGTTGCCCTTATTGTTTAATTGTTGATTTTTAGTTTTATACCATTGTGGTCAAAAAAGATACTTTATATAATTTCAATTTTCTTAAATTTGCTAAAGCTTGTTTTATAAATTAACATATTATCTATCTTGAAATGTGTTTCATGTGCAGTTGTAGAGAATATATATTTTGTGATTGTTGAATTGAATGTTCTGTAAATGTTAGATCCATTTGGTCTAGAATGCAGTTTAACTCCAGTGTTTCTTTGCTAATTTCCTGCCTGAGTGATCTGTTCATTGGTGCAAGTGAGGTGTTCAAGCCCATTACTAGTATTATATTGTAGTCTACCTCTCTCTTTAGCTCTATTAATACCTACCTTATATATTTAGGTTCTCCAATGTTGAGTGCCTTTATTTTTACAGTGGCTTTGTCCTTTTATAGAGTTGACCTCTTTAGAACTCTGTAATTATCTTTTTTGTCTTTTTTTGTGGTTTTTGATCTAAAGACTACTTTATCTGATATAAATATAGCTAGTCCTGCTCTCTTTTGGTTTTCATTTGCATGGAATATCTTTTATCATCCCTTCACTTTCAATCTATGTATGTCCCCACAGGTAAAACGAGTCTCTTATAGGTAGCAAATAGTTGGATCTTGTTTTACTCCATTCAGCCATTCAGTTTTTAATTGGAGTATTTAATTCATTTATATTCAAAGAAAGTATTGATAGGTAATATATTGCTCTAGCTTTTTCTTAAATGTTTTTTAATTAATTTGTATATTTTTTGTTTATTTTCATTCTTTGTTCTTAAGTAACTTTCTCTATTATTATGTTTTGAATTTCTTGCTTCTTATTTTTAGTGTATACATTATAATACTTTACTTTGTGGTTACCATGAGGCTTACAAAAAATCTCATAGTAATAACAGCTTATTTTAAGCTGACAGCAACTTAAGTTTGATTATACACACTCTCTCTCTCTCTCTATCCTTAAGCTCCATCCCCTCCTACATTTTGAATTTTTGATGTCATAATTAGCACTTTTTATATTATGTATTCCTTAATAAGTTTTGTAATTATTGTGTTTAGTAGTTTTGTCATTCAAGCTTTATACCACCATAGCCACCATACCCTATTAAAATATTATGAATTTTACTGTGTACTTTCACTTAACAATGAAATTTATACTTTCAGATGTTTTTGTGTTACTCATTGGTGTTTTTTCTTTGAATTTTAAGAACTTTCTTTGTAAGACCAGTCTAATGATGATGAACTCTCTGATTTGTGTATGTGGAAAAGTCTCCTTCATTTTCGAAAGACAGCATTGCTCGGTACAGTATTCTTCACAGTTTTTTTTTTTTGTTTTTGTTTTTGTTTCCTGTAGCACTTTGAATTTATTTCATTCTTTCTTTCCTTCCTTCCTTCCTTCCTTCTTTCTTTGTTTCCTTTCTTTTCTTTTCTTTCTTTCTTTCCTTCTTTCTCTCTTTCTTTCAGATGGAGTTTTGCTCTTGTTGCCCAGGCTGGAGTACAGTGGCATGATCTTGGCTCACTGAAACCATCATTTCCCAGGCTCAAGCAATTCTCCTGCCTCAATCTCCCAAGTAGCTGGGATTACAGGTGTGCGCTACCATCCCTGGCTAATTTTTGCATTTTTAGTAGAGATGGAGTTTCACCATATTGGTCAGGCTGGTCTTGAACTCCTGACCTCAGGTGATCCACCCATGCTGGTCTCCCAAAGTGCTGGGATTACAGGCATGAGCCACCACACATGGCCAATATATTACTTTAAATGGCAAAAGCACAATTGCTTTTGCACCAGCCCAGTGTCAGCTAATTCCTTCCTGTTCTATAAGGTTTCCACTGAAAAGTTAGCTTCTAGTCATATTGAAACTCTTCTTATATCTTATTGGATTATTTTCTTTGTCTTTTATTTTTGATGGTTTGATTATAATATGTCTTATTGTAGTCTTATTTGGATTGAATGTCTTTGGTGACTTTTGACTTTCTTATGCTGGGATAGTTTTTCTTTATAGTCTTGAAGTTCTCTGAACTTCCTTAAAACAGCAATTTCAAATTATTTGTCAGACAGTTTATGCATCTCCATCTCTTTAGGGTCAGTCACTGGCACCTTGTTTTGCCTGTTAGTTGATATCACGTTTCCCTCATTATTTTTAATTCTTGTGGTGATGTGGTCTTGTGCACACTGAAGAAGTAGAAACTTATTTTAGCCTTTACTGACTTTATTATAGGACACCCTTTAAGGGCAAATTCTAGGCAAGTCTTCTGTTGTGGTCTCTAAACCCATAACTACTGCAGTTGCTGCAGAGCTAGAAGAACCTTAAGCTCAGGACTGCTGCAACAGACATTGCACTAGGCTGGAAACTATTTGCTGCAGAGGCTGGCATCATGTTGAGCTGGAATCAGAGTCACTGGTTGCTGAGGTCTATCTGTCCCTGTTGGTTATTTGGAGCCTAGGGCTTCCATAGATCATTGGTGGTGATGTTAAGCCAGAACCTGAGTCTATTTTCCTGTGGCTAGGGGTACCTATCTAGTGCTGGAGTGAGTCTAAAGGCTCACTTCATGGGAAGTAGCCTGTAATCAAGGACCATGGGCGTCTGTTTGGTTCTGTGTTTTACTGTGGTGGCCTCAATATTGGGTTTTAAGAAAAAGTCCTATGTTTACTTTTCTCTTTTTCTTCAAAATGGACAGTGTCTCAGCACTGTACAACCTGAAGTTTGGGAAGGGTAATGTGATAATGTAAAACTGTCCTTCTAACCCTCTTCAATGTGCTTTTCTTATTATTATGCTATAATCAGGTATTGTAACCTCCTACCTGGTTTCCTTCACTGATGTGAAGGTATTTTTGAGCATGGATATTTGTTCAGATTGGTGTTTCTCCAGGGGGACAATTACTGGTAAGTCTTACTATACCATCTTACTCTTTTCTTCCTATCTACTAGTTAAGTTTTTTATAGCTATAGAAAATTTTTAAAGCTATTTATCTTTAAGCAACTATAGTTTTCTAGAAAAAATGTTCATTTCCTCTTATTTTTCTAAATTTGTCATAAAGTTTTTATTGTACTCTCTTTAAAAAAGAGTCACAAACTGTTCTTTACTGATAGTTTTATGCCCTTAACACTTTTAATACTATTTATTCATGCCTTCTCCCTTTCTTCTTCTGGCTTGCTTTCTCCCAATATTTTCAATTGTGTTTTTCTTCAAATATGTGCTTTTGGCATTGTTAATCTTTTCTATTTGTTCTTATTGTATTTTTTCTGCTAATTTACTTTTATTATAATAAATTTATTTGTCCTCTTTTTACTTCTTAAATCGGTGATTAGCTCATTCATTTTTAGACCTTCATTTCCTATATGAACATTTAAGCACATAAATTTCCCATTGAGTACTTCTTGAGCTTAAATAAACAAATAATTATGCAATTCTACAAACTTTCTGTTTCCCATCATGATTTATTGACCATTGATTTATTAGAAAGTGTCTGAGAATGTGTATTTGTGTATGTGTATTTATTTTGAAATGTACATTTTATTTTAAACTTAGTTTTTGTTTCCAATTTCTATGTCAAACACATTATGATTAGAGAATAGATCTTTATGATGATAGTAATCCTTTAAAATTCTTCATTCTTTTACAGCTTAGTACATAGTTTTCTCCATACCCATTTAAGAGGAATTTGTGTTTTCTAGATGCTTGTTCTTGGTTCTAAATATAATCACTAGATCAACTGGCAATTTTAAATATGGTATATTTTTGTTAGTACTTTGCCCTATCTATTGACTATTATTAGAGGCTTACTAACATTTTTAAACTTGGGGATGATTGGTCAAATTTTCCTTGAAATTCTGTTAATTTTTGTTTCATGCATTTGATAGCTATGGTATTACATACATGCTGTCAAATCTCAGGAGTTTTAATATAGAGCTAACAGTTTTGCTGTTTACATAGCCCAGTAAAATGTAATTTACCTTTAATTTTCACAAATTTGGAAGACTGGAGATTTCAAAATAGACCAAATTAGTATAGCTCTAAATTGCATTTAATTAGGTATTGTAGTTACCTAGGTGATAGTCTACCCAGAAATTCTAATCTTATATGAAAATTAACTTACAACTCAAATCCTTTAATATAGGCTAGGCGATCACTACCAAGTTTTTGTTCTAGAGTCACTGATAGATTACAAATAGGAAGCAGTACATTGTATCAGTATGACAGATGAGAATCTGGTTGGTTACTCAGTAGGTATTTCATTTAATTAAAACACTTCTTCAAGCTGAGACGACAATAATAAAAATGTTAGAAAGATGGTTTCAAATGGTCTGAGATCAGTGTATCCTTAAAGAATTAACATCTTTTACTTCAGAGATTTAGAATTATTTAAAATTATTTTCTAATATTTTTACAGCATGATCAGAAAACTAATTTTTGTTTTGTTAAAAAAGAATTAGACCTATTAGAGTAAGTCTAACCATGTAATTTTAACTGTAAAATGTTTGATTCAGTAATTTATTTATATATATAATTATAAAATAAAATATCATTTTATATACACTGATATAATATTTGAGGAATTGTAAGAATTGCCATAATGATACAAATTTATTATATTTGTAAATCTTATTTATGCACTCTAAATTTTTTCCTCCGGGATAATTCAATTAGAAACAAAATGGGATATATTTTTTATAAGTACAGATTAAAAGATTAAACATGTTTGAACTAACTTTGTAAGTTGTAAAAAATTATCAGCTAATGTCCTTCAGTCTCTTCTATAGCCAATTTTTCTCTGATTCTGAACACAAAACATGCTTATATTTCAGAATCTTCTAGTGTTTGGTGGGGGTCATGTGATCCATTCTGACTAATGGAAGCACTTCCAGGCTGAAGGTTTTAATTGCCAGTGTGACACACTCTACTGTTCTCTTCCATTGCTGCAGCATATGCAAAATCATTTTGCTGAGATAACAGCATCAAAGAATGAAGACTCTACTATACTAGTCTCTGAGTGACTATACAGGATGGAGGACCTTGATGATTTAAGTTTGACATGTAATATAAGGAAGAAATGATTCTTTGTTTATTTAAGCCAGTAAGATATTGATTCTCTTTTGTATTGCAGCATAATTTATCCTATTCTTACTATGAATCCTGCAATTGATCCAGCTATTGGTCCTAGGAAGGGCTGGGCCTAAAAGACATGGCTTTTGCTTAGTGGTTAGAAGGCAGGCAGAAATAAAAATTATATAAACGCTGGAAAGTTGGCAATACATGTTTTGCCACTAAAACTTTTAGTACAACTTTTAAGTGTGCTAGGTTAAGAAGCATATTGTGTATTTATTACATTTGCATCTGTAGCAAAAGGGGCTTTAAACTGTAGTATGTGCTCATTAGTATTGGCAATATTTAACAGTATGATACAGGAAACATATGAACTCAGTATGCAACTGGCAGTTCTACAACAAGAAATGAGAGGGAACAAAGATTTCTAGTAAGTTAAAAACTTTTAATATTGAAAATGCCAAAGGATTATATATTCTATACAGTAAGAAATATAATTGTAGTCATCTTTAAGTGATAAAGATTGATTAAAACTCAGCCTTGATCAAGGTAGCTGACTGGAGGATCAAAGCAGCAAGCAGATAACCACATGTCAAATACAGCATCTAAGATAAAACACTGGAATTGAGCAAGGATGTGACAGGGAACTTCTGAGGCACTGGTGTGAGGGGAACAAACAGCCAGTCTGGAGAGGGCTAACGTGGAGCTAGGAGAGACTCCTGATTGTAGGAAAAATATAAACAGGGGATCCTTAGCAGCTGACATTTCTACCATGGACACTGAAATCCTAGCAAGAGAAGGGCCCCTTGGTCCTCAGCAGCTGACATTTCTATCGTGGACACCTGAAATCCTAGCAAGAGAAGGGCCCCATTGTCCTCAGCAGCTGACATTTCTACCATGGACACCTGAAATCTAAGCCAGAGAAGGGCCCCTTGGTCCTCACAGGCCCTGGGCTTAATCACTATGTGTCATATGTATCAAAATATCACCATATATCCCTTACATATATACAGTTATTATGTTCAATGAAAAACATACTTGCACACTATTTCTCACAGCTCACTGTCTATCAGTTAGTCACACAGAAGAAAACAAGTCTGAAGATGTTAGAATTTATTCTGCCATGTATTACTGAGGTAGAGCACCAGACTGGCTTTTGAGGAACAAGTGAAAATCTGTCACCATCCACCCAAATTTTTGTATCTGATTCCACATTCATTCTGTTGCCTTGTGTTGTTTTGGTTGAGGTATGTGATGTATATTTGGCTTCACATGCATATGTATTTGGAAAGAAGAGAAACATTTTTATAATGTTTTCATATAACTGTGGGCATGATACTTTGATACTTAAGTAGTAGTTTTTAAGGTTAGTGGCAATGTGGAGTCTGAAATCATACCAATGTAATTTTTTTTACCTTGTACACTTGTGAGATGATGAGGATAAAAAGGCAAATGGTGTCTTTCTATAATTATAAAAATATTTTTACTTTGCAAACACCTTAAAAGAATCTCAGGGTTCCAACAGGCCCAGTCAAAATCATTTATATATTATAGATAGTAATATTGATTTCTGTCTTTATCTCAAGACTGATTTTTTCTTTTATTTTTAGTTGACATGTGGTAATTATACACATTTATTGGATACAGAGTGATATTTTGATATGTGTTTATAACATGTAGTGATTAAATCAGAGTAATTAGCATATCCATCACCATAATCAAAAATGTATTATTTCTTTCTGTTGTGAGCATTCAAAATTCTCTTTCCTAGTTTTTTGAGAGTATAAAATAAATTATAATTAACCATATTCATTCTACAGTGCTGCAGAATACCAGAACTCATTTCTTTTATCTAGCTATAATTTTGTATCTGTTAACCAACCTCTCCCTGTCTTCCCCTATCCTATACCCTTCCCAGTCTCTGATACAATTCTACTCTCTACTTCCATGAACTTTAATATTTTTTAGCTCCCACATATGTATGAGAACATGCAGTATCTATCTTTCTGTGCTTCACATTTTGCTTAACATAATGTTGATGTTAAGCTTCATCAACATTATAGCTTCCTCCGGGCTTATACATGTTGACACAAATGACAAGATTTCATTCTTTTAAATGGCTAAATAATATTCTATTGTGTGTATGTACACATTTCCTTTACCTGTTGATAAACATTTAGGTTGATTCCATATCTTTGCTGTGTGTATGGTGCTGTAATAAAATGGGGTTGCAGGTATTTCTTTGATATACTGATTTCCTTTCCTTTGGATAAATGTTCAGTCTGGTAGTTTCATTTGTATTTTTTTGAGGAATTAATTCCTATACTGTTCTCTGTAATGGATGTACAAATTTACATTCCCATGAACAGTACATAAGAGTTATTTTTTTCTTTACATCGTAACCAACATTGGAATTTTTTTATAATAACCATTCTAACCAGGATAAGATAATATCTTTGTTGCTTTGAGTTGCATTTCCCTTATGATTAGTGATGTTAAGCATTCTTTCATATACTTGTTGACAATTTTTATGTATTTTCTTAAGAAGTGTCTGTTCAGACCCTTTGTCCATGATTTCATCAGAATTTTTTTTTTATTGAGTTGTTTCAGTTCTCCTATATTCTGGATATTATTATCCTATTGGATGAATAGTTTGCAAATATTTTGTCACATTCTACAGGTTTTTCTTCACTGTCTTGATTTCTTCATTTCCTGTATAGATGCTTCTTAGTTTAATCTAGATGTATTTGTATAATTTTAGTTATTTTGCCTATGATTTTGGCACCTTAGTCATGAAATGTTTGACTAGACCAATGTCCTAAAGCATTTCCCCCATGTTTTTCTCTGGTCGTTTTATTGTTTTTGGCCTTATATTTAAGATTTAATCAATTTTGGGTTGATTTTTGTATGAGATGAGAGATAGGAGTCTGGTTTTATTCTTCTGCATATGACTATCGAGTTTTCTCAGCACTATTTATTGAAAACACTGTTTTTTAACCAATGAATGTTCTTGGCACCCTTGTCAAACATGAGTTGACTATAAAAATGTGCACTTATTTCTAGATTATCTATTCTGTTCCATTGGCCTTTGTGTCTGTTTTTATCTTAGTAACATGCTGTTTTAATTACTATAGCTTTATAGTATATTTTGAATGTGCTAGTATGGTGCCACTAACTTTGTTGTTTGTGCTAACAATTACTTTGACTATTTGAAATCTTTTGTGGTTCCATGCAAATTTTAGAATTTTTTTTCTGTGAAGAATGTCATTGGTATTTTGATAGGCATTGCATTGAATCTCTGTATTGGTTTGAGCAGTATGATCATTTTAACAATATTAATTCTTCCAATTCATGACCATGGGATCTCTTTCCATTTGTTTGTATTCTCTTCATTTTCTTTCCATGATATTTTGTAGTTTTGCTTGTTTGTTTGTACAGGTATTTCACCTCTTTGGTTAAATTTACTGCTAGATATTTAACTTTTGTACCTATTATAAATGGGATTTTTCTTTTGTTAATTTCAACTAATTGATTATTAGTGTTTAGAAAAAGTATTTATATTTATAGGTTGATTTAGTATCCTGAAACTTGACATATTTGTTTCTTACTTCGAAGAGTTTTTTTGGCAGATTCTTACTTTTTCTATATATAAGATCATGGCATCTGCAAATAGAAAAAAATTGACTTTCTCTTTTCCGACTTAGATTCCCTTTACCTTTTTTATTTTTATTTTTTGCCTAATCACTCTGGTAGAATTTTTAGTACCGTATTGAGTAAAAGTGGTAAAAGTTGTTCAATTCTTAGAGGAAAAACTTTTATCTTTTTTTCATTCATTATGATGGTTGCTGTGAGTTTGTCATATATTGCCTTTATTGTATTGAGGTATCCTTTGTCTATACCTAATTTATTGAGAGATTTTATTATGACAGGATGTTGGATTTTATCAAATACTTTTTTGATATTTATAGATGATCATATTGGTTTTTTTCCCTTCATTGTTATGATGTGATAAGTCACATATTGATTTCTATGCTGGTCTCATTACATTTGTGTGGAAAACACTCTCTCACCTTAACGTTTTTGGAATAGTTTGAGAACTGGTGTTAGTTGTTCTTTTAAAGTTTCATAGAATTCAGCAGTGAAGCCATCTGGTCCTGGGCTTTTATTTTTAGTAGTGGTTCAATCTCTTCAATCATTAATGGTATGTTTGGATTTTCTGTTTCTTCTTGGTTCAATCTTGATAGGTTTACGTATCCAGGAATTTACCCGTTTTCTTTAGGTTTTCCAACTTGTTGGCAAATAGTGGTTCATAATAGTCGGTAATGATTCTTTATAATTCTGTGCTGTCCATTGTGGTGTCTCCTTTTTTTGTTGCTGATTTTACATATTTAGATCTACTCTCCTTTTCCCATTGGTAGATTATCTAGTGGGTTTGTCAACTTTATCTTATGAAAAACAAAATTTTCTTTTTGTTGATCTTTAAAATTATTTGTCTCAATTTTATTTGTGCTCTGATCTTTATTATTTATTTCCTTCTATCATTTTGGGGTTTAGCTTGTTCTTATTTTCTGGTTTCTTGAGTTATATTATTGATTTGTTTAGTTGAAATTTTATATTTTTAATATAGGTAATTACTGCTATAAATGTACCTCTTTATACTGCTTTTTTGTTTGTTACAGGTTTGAGTATGTTACATTTCTATTCTCATTTGTTTCAATTAATTTTTTAAAGTTTTTCTTAAATATTTTAATTGACCCATTGGTTATTCAGGAGCATGTGGTTTAATTTTCATATATTTTTGCAGTTCTGAATTTGTACAGTTTATTTTGTTATTGACTTCTAGTTTTATTTTATTGTCACAAAAGTTACTTTATATACTTTCCATTTTAGAAAACTTCAGATTTCTTTTATGGGTTAACATACTTTCAATCCTGGATAATTTTCCATGTGATATTCAAAGAATGACTGTTTTGCAGCTGTCAAGTGAAATATTTTGTATATATCCATTAGGTCAATTTGGCCTATGGTACAGTTTACATTCCATGTTTCTTCACTGCTTTTTTGCTTAGATAATCTGTTCAATTCTAAGATTGGGGTACTGAAGACCCCAAATATTTTTATATTTGTATCTGTTTCTTCCCTTAGCTCTAATAATATTTACTTTAGATATTTGGGTGTTGGGTGCATATATATTTACAATTGTTATACTCTCTTGCTGAATTGATCTATTTTTCTCTTTCTTTAAGAGATGGAGTCTCATTCTGTCTCCCAGCATAGAGAGCAGTAGTGTAATCATAGCTCACTGCAGGCTCCAACTCCTAGACTCAAGTCATCCTCCTACTTCAGTCTCCTGATTAGCCAGGACTATAGGAGCATACCACCACGCATGGATTTTATTTTTATTTTTATTTTTATTTTTGTAGAGGTGGGGTCTGGCTATGTTGCCCAGACTGATCTCAAACTTCAGGCCTCAAGTGATCCTCCCATCTTGGATTCTCAAAGTGTTGGGATTACAGGCATGAGCCATCCTACCCAGCCTGATTCTTTTATTATTATAGAATGTTTTTCTTGCCATTCTTGGTATTCTCTCTTTGTCTTTGACTTGGATAATTTGATTTTAATGTGCCTTAGAGAGAACTGTTTTGAGTTGAATCTATTTGAGAATTTTTTTTTTAGCATCGTGAATTTGGATATTCATATCTCTCCCAAGATGCAGTAAGATTTTAACTATTATTTTATTAAATAGGTTTCAACACCTTTTCCCATCTCTGTCTTCTGTAAGTTTTATAATGCAAAATATTTGTTCACTTATGGAATTCCATCAGTTCTAGAGGTTTTCTTTATCTTTAAAAATTTTTTTCCTCTCTTTTTTTTGTGTTTGTTTTCATGGGTTATTTCTAAAGACTTTTAAGCTAAGAAATTATTACATCTGCTTGGTCCATTTTGTTGAAGCTCTAAATTTTATTTTTAATTTTTGTTTCTTAAATTCTTTAGCTCCAAGATTTCTCTTTGGCTCTTTTCTGTTGCATCTATCCTTTTTGAATTTCTAATTAATATCATGAATTGTTATCCTGATATTGTTTAATTTTCCATCTGTATTTTTTGTAATTCACTGAGTTTTCTTATAACCATTATTTTCTGGCATTTTATATATTTTATTTTCTTTGTAGTCTCTTACTGCAGAATTGTTGAGTTTTTTTTTTTTTTTTTTTGAAGTTGTCATGTTTCCTTGCTTTCTATATTTCTTGTGTCACTACATTGATGTCTTCACATGTGGTTAAACAGTTGCCTCTTCCAAATAATGGAGTAGCTTTCATTGGGAAATACTTATATCTATAGATGGGTCCTGGGTCCTGGTTCCTGGGGTGTCAGTTGGGTGAAGTGCATTGACTTTGTTTATGTGTAGTTTATTTAGCTGTAATTTATGTTAGCGATGTTTGCAAGTTCCCCAGTTGCCTGGTTGTGGAAGTTTGTGGCATCAGTGGCATGGGCATATGGTGGCTAGGTTAGCCTGGGGACATGTCCATTGGGGGCATGTCTGCCAGACTATTTTTTGGTTAAAACCTAGCTCCCCAGTGCTTTAGTTGGCCTGGGATTGGCTTCCCTATTTTGCAGGATCAAAGTCATGACTGTTCTTGGGCCCTGGCTCTGAACTATCAGGGTCATGGCATTACAGCCATCCATGTAGGCTTGGAGCCCCAAGGCTGCTGAGGCACAGTAGCAACTGGCCCCCAGATCAGGGCACACTTCAGCTGTGGTTCTGTTTTTAAGATGGTGCTGTGCTGCAGCAGTTTGGGTCATGGTAGGATTTAGAGAGTATAGCTTGTGCTTCTAATTCTGAGAAATGCAGCTTTGTAAATTCCCAAACTGGGCTTGGGGATTATGAGGACTATGTGATTCCACTGTAGTAAGAACTGCAGCTGTCTGTGGTGGCAGTGGAGGTTGGTGGCAGTCTTCTGCTTACCTTTTCCCACAAAGGGAAGTCACTTTTGGCTCTGAGCTGATCCAAATGGGAGAAATGGCTTGGCAGAGGCAGGGTGATTTCCTTCCCTCTCTATGCTTCCATCCTTAGACCTCCATGCCCAGCAGGGACCTCACCACTCCCTTGTTGAAGCACTATTTCTCAAACACTTTAGTGAATTTTAGTTATTTATTGCCTTGGTACTTATTTTGTGAGGGAGATGAGTGCCAGGTATCTCTAGTCAGCCATCTTGCTGACTGGAAAGTTAGTCAACTCTGTAAATTATTTTTAAATGAAGGGACTGCCCTCTTGTCCCTCCTTTTTCTATTAGCTTGAATCCTGATGTGATAGGTGGAGCTTTGCAGCCACTGTATAACATGTCCTAGACTTAAGATTATTTGCTTGACAGAATCAAATATTGTAAATTTGGCCAATGTTAATTTAATTTTTCTTTAGCATGCAGCTACAACATATATTAACAATCATAATTTTCAGGTCAGGCCCCATAGCTCACATCTGTAACCTAGCACTTTGAAGGCCAAAGCAGGCAGATCACCTGAGGTTGGGAGTTTGAGACCAGCCTGGCCAACATGGAAACTCCATCTCTACTAAAATAAATAAATAAATAAATAAATAAATACAAAAATTATCCAAGCATAGTGATGTGTACCTATAATCCCAGCTAGCTACTAGAGAGGCTGAGGTGGGAGAATTGCTTGAACTCAGGAGGAGGAGGTTGCAGTGAGCCAAGATTGTGCCACTGTATTCCAGCCAAGGCAACAGAGTGAGACTCTGTCTAAAAAACAAAAAACAAAAAATTACACTCATAAAAGCATCACATATATATTTTTATTTATAAAATAATTTTATCATAAGCAAATTAAAGCACATACACACACCTATTATTAGGCTTCATAGATAATATTCCAAAACATTATCAAATATAGTTAGCCAAGTAGGTCCCTGCTGTTACTTACTGAAACAGAATTTAGGGTGATCGTTGTGAAAAACAGTTTAAAATCAATTGCCTATGCTTTAGATTTTCTACTTGGGGCTCAATTATGAAGCCAAGGTCAGTTTCCTCTGTCCACAGTATCTTAATATGCACATCATGCATTGCCTGTGCTGTAGTCTTACGGGCCACTTGGTGTGCTTCTAGTTTATAGGCTTTGAAAATAGCTTTCCCTGTTTTTTCAGATATTTCTTAAGGTACACGAAGTAAAGTTTAAGCATGCCATATACACAGCCTATATATTGAGTCTGGCCATCTCTTAACATCCTTTACATTCAATGACAATCCACATGACATTTTTATTTGATGTGATAATAGGCAAATAGACAAAAATAAATTGTATTGTATATATATTTTAAATCTGAAAGAATATAAAAATGTTAATATTAATTTCTGGACAGTTAGATTGTGAGTACTTTTGTGTATTTTCAATTCGTTTCACAGTGAACATCTATTACTTGAGTAAGAAAAAATATTAAAAGCAAACAATTTTGGCAATTTCAATAATATTAAACTGTTAAAAATAAATGCATTCTTCAACGTACATTCAAAAAAATCCAATTACAATGGAACTGTGTTATCTCTTACTTCAGCAGCTGAAAAGCTCGAGAATCTGATTTTTTTTAAAGATGCCCCAAGGAAAAAGTTCTCAATCAACCATAACCAAAACTAAATCTAATTTTAATAGAACCAAGCTGGTATTTGGGGATATATTTGCTTGAGGTGTGTTACTCAATTCTCTTGATGATCTTTTATTTTTTTTTGAGACGGAGTTTCGCTCTTGTTACCCAGGCTGGAGTGCAATGGCACGATCTCGGCTCACCGCAACCTCCGCCTCCTGGGTTCAAGCAATTCTCCTGCCTCAGCCTCCCGAGTAGCTGGGACTACAGGCACGTGCCACCACGCCCAGCTAATTTTTTGTATTTTTAGTAGAGACGGGGTTTCACCATGTTGACCAGGATGGTCTTAATCTCTTGACCTCGTGATCCACCCGCCTCGGCCTCCCAAAGTGCTGGGATTACAGGCGTGAGCCACCTCTTGATGATCTTTTGATGAAAAATTATGTTTTCTCTCTTTCTGACAGGGCTGATAGGCAGACAGCAGTGGTTTACATGTGTAAGTTACTGTCATTTCTGAAAATAATTGAATGTTGATGATAGCAAGAAATTTCAGTATTATAAAATATGTGAAAAATTAAACAAACACATATTCATGATGGTCCTATATTTATAAATCTTTCAGAAAAACAGGAAAACCATTATATGTTAAAAGTAGAAGATGGAAAAAGATATGTAAACAAATAACGAAGTCTAGTTAATGATATGCATGTGGAACTATTTAAGGGTCAAATGTACTGATGTCTGAAACATAATTTGAAATGCACTTAATGAATAATGTGCTTTGGTGGATGGATAGTTAAATAAACATGGGATAAATCATATTTTGTGATATATTAATTGCAGAATCTAGGGTAGGTAGATGGGTGTTCACTTTATAGTTATTTCAATTTTTATTTATCTAAACCTTTAGATATTTTCTAAACCTAAAGAAAAACTGAAACAACTATAGAAAACACAGACACTTTAAAATGTTTAGGATGGTTGGTTGCTAGTGCTCAAGCCTGTAATTCCAGCACTTTGGGAGGCCAAGGCGGGTGGATCACCAGAGGTCAGGAGTTCAAGACCAGCCTTCCAGCATGGTGAAACCCCATCACTACTAAAAACACACACACACAAAAAAAAAAATTAGCTAGGCATGGTGTCTGTAATCCCAGCTACTAGGGAGACTGAGGCAGGAGAATCGCTTGAACGCTGGAGGCCAAAGCTGTGGTGAGCCAAGATCATGCCACTGCACTCCATCCTGAGTGACAGAGTGAGACTCTGTGTCAAAAAAAAAAAAAAGAAAAAAAAATATTTTTAAATGCTTAGTATGTATTTGTTGACTGACTGACAAAGATAGCCTGAAATGAAAATATATATGACAACTTTACTCACATTGAAAGACTTTGGTTATGCATTTAATATTTCTGTCATCATGAGATGTAAATTTTGTTTTTACGTTTATTTTTAATATTCATGACTACTTTGCGTTTAATTTTGTTTTATTTTTTATTATCATGAGAAACAATAAGTAGTGTGATTATTATGCTTTTACAGGTGGCTGTAGTGAGGCTTATGGAGGTTAAGTAACTTCTCAGAGGTCATATAATTGTCAGAATGGAGAATTTAACCCAAGAAATTTAGATCTAAGCCTGAATATTTAGCCACAATGTTATACAGATGCTTCTTGACTTATGATGGTGTTATGTCTTGATAGACCCATTGTAAGTTAGTAATATTATAAGTTAAAGTGTATTTATATACTGTAAATCATTCACAAACTTGAAAAATTATAAGCCAACCATCATGAGTTCAAGTATCAATTGATTTATGATGAAGTTACATCAAGATAAACCCATCATAAAGTTGAAAAATCATTAAGTCAAACCATCGTAAGTCCAAGATTGTCTATACTTGTTTTGCTACAGTATAAGTAAATGTGTATTTGACATATGCCTTTATATGAGAAAAGCCAAATAAAGTCCTTTCTCCTTTTCCCTGAACTGCTGACAAGGCCAGACACAGACTCTTTCACTTTCATCCCTACCTAACTTCCAGTTCTTTGCCTCATGTGTGAATAGCTAAGATTGGGACTGTTTTCCTCTGAAACTAATAGACACAGAGATAAGCATTTCCTGTTCAGCTAACTGATTGAGACTTTTTGTGACTGCAAAACAATCCTACCTCTGAATCCTTCTAACTGTAACTTCTCGATAAAAATACCCAAGGGAAAGTCACTCTGCCTGATACTCTGATATTTGGATCTGAGAAGTTCTGTTTCAATACTCTGAATAAAATTAATCTTTTTACTTGTCTTGCTTTTGTCTTTAGTAATATTAAACTATCTTTATGAACATAGAATAAAAAGAAAAATAATTGAGATTAGTAATGTAGTTAATAGTAATCTCAATTCTGCAACTAATTAGATATTAGATATTTCTATATATCATGGGACTTCTCAGCATCCATAATCATGTGAGCCAATTGGCTCATGCAATTACGGAGGCTGACAAGTCCTAAGCTTTGTTATCTGCAAGCTATAGACCAAAGAAAGCTAGTGGCATAATTCAGTTTGAGTCCAAAGGACTGAGAACAAAATGAACTGATGGTGTAACTTTCAGTCCAAAAGCAAGAGAAGATGAGATTAGATGAGATGTCCCAGGTCAAGCATCAAGACAGAGAAAAGGGGCGAATTTCTCCTTTCTTCACCTTTCAGTCTATTCAGGCCCTAAACATATTAGATGATGCTTACCTTCATTGGGAAGGCATCAATATGCTCTATTGAATTTACCTATTCACATGTTAATCTCATCTGGAACACTCTCACAGACACACCCATAAGTAATATTTAATTTGGGCCACCCTGTAGTCCAGTCAAGTTAATACATAAAAGTAACCACCACTAAGCATGTTGCCTTGACCAGACAGAAAAATCAATGATTGAGATTCTAAAAAAATCTAGACAATGACAGATTGTGTGTTCAAGGCCTCAAATAACTACATAAATCATATTACTGAAAGAAGTTTACTATACTTCTATATTCAATGCATTTTTATTTTGTATTTTTTTGTGTGTGCCTGCTTTGCTAGATGTTCATAAATAATATCAGTAGAACTTTTTCAGAGAACTGGTAAAGATAAATTACTTGATTTTGTTATCCAGAAAAGGAAACAGCTACTGTTTCTTTATTTTATCTTCAGGATACGGATGTTCTTAATAACAGTTACAGAATGGTAAATAGAATGCACACATAAACACACATAAATATAAATTAATTATTTTCAATGATGAGATTATAGTGTGTTATAGTTAATATATTTGAAATTCCCAATATTTTAGAAATGTATTCCCTTTCTTCTGTTTTTAGTATGATTTATCAAATAAATCATAGAAAATAAAATGATAGAAATTCATGTGTTTATTACTCAGATTAAACAAATGGTAATATTTTTGTCACATTTATGTCATGATTTCAGTACACAATGCTTCAGGCAGACTTTATGGTCTTTCCCCGACTTCCCACCCAACTTCTTTTCCACAGTCAACAGAGATAGGAACTCTCCTACATTAGGTGAAACTTTGTGTTCAGTAATTTTACATTTTCTCAACTTTTTATATCCTTTCCATTCATATGTTTATACCTTGGCTACTTATATTAAGGTATTTTTATACTCCCTTTACCCATGCTTATTTGGAAGTTATACATTATAGTTCTATTATTTTAGAAGTTAATAGGCACATTTTGACCTACCAGCATTTAAAGTTAACCAACATCTTTCTTCTGCACAACACAAAAAACGTTAAAATGTTTGATTCACATTGCCCTTCCTAATGGTCAATGTGATTGCTGTTAAACATATTCATGTCAACTTTATATTTACCTTCCCCATTGTGTAAATATTTTTAGGATGTCAATAGTATGGTAGAGTAGGAGATACCAGCTTTCATTTTCCCTAAAAACAAGTAGGTTGCTATTAATGTCTATAGATGCAAATAGTCTGGGGAGGGTTCATATACACTATTAAAAACCTACAGCAGCACAGTGCAGAAAAAATAAAGAATAACAACACAGAAAAGATCACTGGCGAGATCGGCATACCTGAAATATATCAGCCACACAGCAGCTGCCACCAGGGTCCCCCGTGGCCTGCTCTACAGAGAACCCTGGTGAGGACCTCAACAGCCACTGAGGCAGCTGAGACTTCCTGCAGCTTTTTTAAAGGAAGTCCCTTTAGTGTTCATCCACACAAACCCCAGCAGTTGCCTCTGTAGACAACACTGGCAGCTTTAGCCATTAAGTATTCCAATAGAAAAATGCAAATCAAAACCACAGTGAGATATCACCTTATTCTTGTTAGGATGGCTTTTATTAAAAAGTCAAGGTAACAAATATTAATGAGGATGTTCCACAAAGGGAACTCTTATACTTTGTTGGTGGAAATGTAAATTGAAATAGCCATTATGGAAAACGATTTGAAGGGTCCTCAAGAAATTATAAACAGAACTACCATATGAGCCAGTAGTCTCACTTCTAGGTATATAGCAAGTTCTCATTGTCATTGATAGGTTCTTGGAAACTGACTTTCAGCAAAGAGAGGTATAATGAAATCATTTTTTTCTTCTCATCGGCATCATGATGAAACAATGTCTAACAAAACATTATTCAAAGACCTACTGTACCTCAATTTGCTTAAAGTCACTGTTTCCAAGAACCTATCAACAATATTAAGTGAGGACTTACTGTATACCAAAAGGAAATGAAGTCAGTATGCCAAAGAGATAGCTGCACTTGCTGTCATGTTTATTACAGCATTATTCACAATTGCCAAAATATGAAGACGATCCACACATCCATCAACAAGTGACTAAAGGAAAGAAAATATGGCATATATGAACACACACGCACACACACACACACACACACACAGGAATATTACTGTACTTTAAAAGGAATGAAGTCTTGTATTTGTGACCTATATGAATCTGGAGGACATTATGCTAAGCCAAATAAACCCAACACAGAAAGACAAATACTACATGATTTCACTTATATATGAAATATTTTTAAAAGCTGAAGTTATAGAAATAGAAAGTAGAAGGGTGATTACCAGGGGTTGGGACATGGGGGAAATGGGAGATACTGGCCAGTGAGTACAAACTTGCAGTTATAAGGTGAATAAGTTCTGTAATCCTAATGTAAATAAATAATAACATACATTTAAAATTTCCTAAAAGAGTTGAAAAGAAATGAACAAAGCCGCCGAGAAATACAGGATTAAGTGAAAAGACCTAATCTACGTTTGATAGTTGATCATAAGTATTTCTCACCACACTCACACATGCTTACAAAGGCAGGTGTGAAATAATGAATATGTTAACTAGCTTGACTGTAGTAACCATTTCACCATGTATCAAAGCATCACATTGTGCACCTTAATTGTATACAATTTTTATTTATCAAATTTACCTCAATAAAGCTGAAAGAAGTATTGTTTTAAAGTTAATACTTACTTAGTTTGAACAAAAATCATTTTGCTTATATTTTCTTCCGGTTTCATACTTTGTTTCTAAGTCCAGTCTTCTTATTAAAATATTTTTTTGTATTCCTTTCATCCTGACTGGCAAACTTGGGCTGTCTGAAAATGACATTTTTCTTTTTCCTTCAAGTTCTTTAAACTGCCTAGGTTGACAGCTGATTTTTCTTCAACACTTTAAAGATATTATTCCATATTCTTTTGTCCTCTTGATGTTTCAGAGAAGTATGCCTTCAGTCTAATTATTCCTCCTCTGTGGGAAATCTGAGTCTTTCTGTAATTGTTTAGGAAATGCTATCTTTGATTTTCATATTCAGAAATTTTGATATGATGTAGCTAGATATTAGTTATGTTTATTTATCCTGCTCAGAATTGAGATTGCTGATGAGGCCTTGTGTCTTTTATAAATTCCAGAAACTTCTAGCATTATCTTCTAAATATTGCTTCTTTCACTTGCTTTCTGTTCTCATCATCTGATGATAATAATATTAAATATATGTTAAATATTTGTTTTAAATCTTTACATCTCTCAAACTTACTTTCCTACTTTTCGTCTCGTTGATTTGTTGTGCATCCTGATAAATGCTTTAGATTTATTTTCTGAACACTACATTACTAATTGTGTCTAATGCATAGTCTAAACTGTCCACTGAGGGTATAGGATTAATGATAGTATTTTGTATTTTGGGAGGTTGTTTGTCTCTTTTCAAATGTCTGTTCTTGCTTCATAATGACCTATTACTTTTTGGTGGTTTCTATTTTTTAATCCACTAAATTATTAAAATATATCACACCATAGATTGTCTAGATTTTCATATTGTCTATTCTATGTGTGCTAATTATTTTTTGTATTGGTGTCATGTTACACTTTCATAATGGATCATTTATTTGTGTGGTTTGTGTTTTTTATTGTAAATTTTGTTTTTGTTTCCTGTTTAGCCAGAGTAGGACGTTTCACCTGGAGTTTTGGAAGTATCACTCCAGAACAGTTTTGCATTTGTTTCTGCTTAGGTTAAGGCATCTTGCTCATCTTTAGGCCATTTTTTAATATTAATATCCTGTCACAGCTTTTATGACATTTACATGGTGTAGCTTCCAAGCCTGAGCTCATGCTTGACTAGGCTTAGGATTTTGATTTCTCTTGAGAAATAGCCCACTGTCCTTCTCTACCCAAGTTCTGAGCTAAGGCAGTTTTCTTACTACTTTTTTTGGCTAAGGATGAACTTTTTTTAACTCCCTTTATATAAGGGAAACATGCTGTGGAGCATCCAGACTTAAGGTAAGATCTTAGTTATCATGTCTACCCTAAGTATTAACAAGGCTACGTCTTCCTGTACCATCTATGTAGGTGTGAAAGCATAGTCCTTTCATGCCCAAAGTCTACCTGGCATCACATAACTCAGGTACAGGATATCATCTATGCTGTGCTTGCTATATTGACTTTGAACTCTGGTGTTTTTCTTGTGTCTAGTGAGTTTACTTTTTAACTTGAATTTCATCATAAACTTATTTTCTTTGTGTATTATACTTCACCTAGCATGTCGGCTATTGCTATTTGAGTCAGAAGATAATTAATGTCAGCTCAATCTACCATCTTGCTAAAAGTTGAAAATCTTATGAACATAATTTCCTGTCAGTAAGCATTAATCTGCAATACCAATTTAATGATTAAATACTATTCCTGAAATATATCACTAATTCGTAAAATGAAGTTTGCACACAATTACCTAAAATAATTTTTTTACTAGAAATTACAGTGTAAATATGGGTGAATTGGAATCTGAGTCTTGACTGAAACAAAAGAAACAAATGCCATGTTTATGGTCTGCATTTTAACACACTTTCCCATGTAGTTCTTAAACGTACTCACTTCAGACCACAGATTAAAGGTGTCATACTTATTTAAACACGATTTTTATTGTTGAACTTTCAAACTATGTGTCTTTTAATTTTTATAACATTACAGTGCAGAACATCCTTATTTGTAAATACTCATACCATAATTTCTTTGGAACACATTATAAAAAGATAAATTCAAAGAATATGTCTAGTTTAAAGAATTTTAATATATATTTTTAACTCTGATTATATCATCAGTTTATAATCTATAGCAAGACTAAAGAAATCCCTGTTTTGACAAGCATTTTGAATTAGTATTACTTTGTTCTTATATTTTATTTAAAACATGACATTTTATTTTTTTAATTGTCACTGTTTCATAAATAGAATTGAATAGTTTTTCTCTAATTTTTGACACACTTTATTTATTATATAAAGATGTTTAAATTTGTGTCTTTTACCCTTTTGGCAATAGAGTATTTATTTTTAATTAACGTTTTATGTGATCTGTCATAAAAAAATGTTATGAGCCATTTGTTTGTCATATGTGTGAAGCTGGCTCATTGTGCACTGGTTGCTAATCCTAGGGGTGGACTCCCACTGCATGGAGAATAGCAAAGAACATCACTATGCCAACCACAAGGAATGGGAGTCTAAATACTTCAGCCCACCGCATTTTAGGATACAGTTTCTATCATTTGCACAAGTCCAAAGAGACAGAACACTTGCATATAGCAAGTTAAGCAACTTAACTACTTACAAATAGGCAGAGAGGGACAGTAGAAGTCTATGATTCATGGCAAGTTGTTTGCCCAAGGCTCAAGAAAGTTGCCCAGGGCAAATAGAATCTTATTTGCATATGCCCTCATTGTACTGAAGCTGAGGAGCTCCAGAAAGCAGTCCATCCTAGGTTTTATACCTCAGGGTCACTATAACATTCTGTGCTAAAGTGCTATAGAATATCCTGTTCTAAGAGGAACAGGAAAAGAGCCAAGGCAGTTCTGGTCACTTCCTCCTTATGGAATGTTACATTCCCAAAGTATTCTGCAGTTGTTCTTGAGAATTACAACCGAGAAAAGGGTAGGAATTGGGACAGTCCAAGGCTACCTGGAGAATTATTCTGTAATATTTTTAATAAAAATTCCCTTTGTTTTTTATTCTTTATTTGTTCATGGTGTTTCATGCTGCACAACATTATTTTTGTATAATTAAGTTTTTCATTGCATTTGGCTTTGTTTATATGTTTAAAAAGGGCTTTCCACTTGAAAACTATATAAATATTTACCTATGTTTTATTTTAGCACTCTTATTGTTTTCTGTAATTCATTAAACTTTGAATGAATTTTGAAGTTTTCTTACTGTATGGCTTAATGACCAAATATATTATTATTTGATTTCCTGTGGTTAACAATTTTCTGTAGTTTACACTTTTTGAACTAATCCAACATTTTTTCTGTTGGATTTAAATTTTATATTTATCAAATTATAAATTCTTTCTGAATTCTGTGTTCTGTTTTAATTTCATATTTCTCTTTATTCTTAAATTATGGTGTCAAATAAAGTCCAGAACATATAGAGCTAGTCTTTGTTTGGTTTCTAGTGCTGTAGGTGAGGCAGAGCTGAGCCTCCAGGAATGTGAGAGTATTATCTCAAAAAATTAGTAGCAGCTACTGTGCAAAGCTTGAAAGCCCAAGTCAAATCCTGGGCATATCCATGGATGTATGGTAGGCATGGGCTTCAGCTCTTGGGAAAAAACAGGGATAGAAACTATTTAATAAGACAACTAAGCAAAAGAGAAATTGACAACAAAGCAAAAGCAGAAGGGTCTGGTAGGAGAAGGTAGGATAGGTGAAGAATAGGAATCTTCTTCTTTGTTCTGCTACCACCTAAGAGCAGAGGCATGAGATTCTAGCAAGGGGCAAAAGTAAGTAGCAGCTACTTGGATCTAATGTGGGAAATATCAGACTACTCCAGGGCTGATCAACTGGCATTGTCAGGTAGTGGAATGCTGGTCATAAGAATGGAGACAAACTGTTCCAATTTCTGTGCAGTTTGTTTGCCAGCCTCTAATACTTCCTCATGATTGGCCTTCTTCAGGCTTTCATAATCCATGATGACTTTGTTAGTGATGAGTGAGAAGCCAAAGACTCAAAGTCCACAGTGCCATGGAACTCTAACTGATACTGTGCTCACAAAACGTCATCCATCCCCAGCTTCTGCATCAGATGAGTCCCTGCCAGTCTCAAAAGTTGTGACCCACTGCCATCACACAGGTGTCTCTGTATCTCTCGCTGCTTCCCCATTTGTGTCTAGGAATTGGGTGCCTTCTGCCTCATTTCCCAGTTGTAGGCATCAGACATGGCAGGAAAATGAACTCCAAACCTTTTATCATTGGGCCCTTTAAGAGAGTTCTGACCAAGTAGCTTGATGTGATCACAGAGAACCATGATCTATACAACCTCAGACTTGGCGTTGAGCCTGTCCTGCATTGGTGGCCACCAAAGTGTTCCCACCCAGGAGCTGGAAAACCCTCATGCAAAAATGTCATGTTCCAGAGCAAGTACCCATCATAGAAGAGAAACCTTTCCTGCATCATCACACAGGCTGTGCCATTCAGGAACCCAATCACCAGTCGACCAGCATGACCTGGCACTGTACTTTGGAAAAAGTTGAGCATCTCACTGTGGTCAAAGATTTGGGCCTGAATTAATATTTGTCAGTCAGATCTCCTAATTCAGACCCACAGGTCACTGTCACTTGAAAATTACAACTGAGAAAAGGGTAGGAATGGGTCTGTCCAAGGCCACCTGGAGAATTAGTGCTGTGTTCAGTACTTGGTAAGAGATATAAACCATTCTGCAGTGCTCTAATATTCTTCATATGGGTATCCATTCTCCATGTTCCAGCTGACAGCCTCTCAATGAACCTGCTCTTTTCTGCTTGATCTACTGAGCAGACCTGTGGTGACCTCAGCTGACCTGTGGTCACCAGGTCTGGTCGGTACAGTTAGTCTGAACTCTTATGTTCTAAATCATTGTTCTGCCTATTAATCTACCTTTATTATACCTTAAGAATTGTGTAATTGTATAACTCATAATATTTTAGTGTAAATTTCACTTAGCTATTTTTCTTTTTTGAAAAAAAAATATTTTTAATAATATGTCTAGATGACTTTAGACTCATTGTGTCAAGTTCCAAAAAAAAATCCTCAAAAAATTGATTGGAAACAATTTATCGATTATTTTGGGGAAAATAGACTTTTAACAATATAAAGTTTTCTTATCAAGGAGCATGGTTTATCTCTTCATTTAAATCCCCTTAGTAATATTTTGCTTTATCTCTTCTTTCTTATTTCTTGTTTTGTTATTTATAATTATGTGTTAACCTGAATTTAAAAAGGGATCAATTCTCTCTTGATTGGGATTGTTTTCCATTAAATTGCTAATCCAAAATGGAATTTGATAGAAGCCACTGATATGGCTGTTCTTAAATTCTCATTAAAATATGCCTGAAGTGACAGAAAGAGGCAAAAACTCAAAGCAACATGGGAACAAAGACCGACAGCCTGATGCCAGAATCTGGGAGGAATTGTCACTAATTATAAGGTAGATGGAACAGTAATGAGGAATACCTTTAAAGGTGTGGCATATGATATTCTCTGACTTTGAGTCAAGAAATAGACACCTTCTGAAAAGATGTAGGAGGCTTGATGGAATTGACAATATAAGTATTAAAACTTCTATAGAGATTTTATGCCTCACTTTCTATCTATTCCTGCCTCAAAGATGCTGAGTCTGTACCAGTCAGAACTCTAGGCATTCATCCGCCCATCTTCGCCTCAGGCAGTTAGGGAGCTGTGCCATCTCTTACAGCTCTCGTTTCCTTTTTGCTTTACCCCCTGCTCAAATTTCATCTAGTTAAAGGTCTACAGTTGTAAAAATAACTTGCCCTGTGTGTATGTGGGTGTCTGTGTAGGTATGTGTCTGATCGCGTGTGTGTTTTGGGGTTGTAAAAATGCAATGGTACCATTTTGGGAGACACCGTCCACATGAGTAAAATGTCATTGATATGGGTAGTAAAACCAAACACACACACACACACACACACACACACACACACACACACACACACACAAAGCATCCTTTTCAGGGCCTAATGGAAAAGGAACTTTTTCTGTGCTATGCAAGTGCTGTTTTTAAAAACTGCTTTCGCTGTAATGGAGTTTTGAGAATAATAAAATTAAGAGCTCCAATATATCATTTAAAATTAGAATAATTCAATGCACTGAAGTCTAAAAACTAAGTCCTTTAAAAACAGACTATGTTGATAAACTAGAAAAATCAGTAATTGGACACTTTCATACTGGATTATCTATGATACTATTGCATTTAGAAACATAACATATTTTTCATTCCTAAATGCAATGAAGGAAGGTAGCAAAAAAGTTAGAGCAAATAGTCTATCTTTTCCAAATAAATTCAACCACTACTAACAGCCACCATAGTCACTTTTTTTTAGATTTTTAATATTGTCTTCTTAAAATGCAGTAGTCAAATGCATATTTAGAAAGAGTGAGAAGAGTGAGAAGGATTGTTATACTTGATTTTTATAGGAACAAGATACTAACAAGGCTGAGAAACAAAATGTTTTTCAGGTGGAAAGGTACTTTTAAAATATTCAGTCTCTCTATCCTATCCTCACTCAAAAAGGCACAAACATAAACATCAATTTGGGGAGTTTGGGGTTTAAAGGCATTCCAAGAGTTTCACAGGGTCCAGGACTTAATGGTAGTGTCACAGGCACATGGGTGGTTCTTCTATCAGCTGAAAAAACATCACATATTCCATCTGATGGCATCTGATTTTCTCTGAAAGAGAGGACACAAGAATTGTAGGCATGCCAGTCTATCTGGTGCCAACTCAGAGCTATGCAGTGGCTGTAGTGAACACTGCCATAGTGGCTGGAAAGCTGGTTCACCAGGCTCTATTTAGGTTTGTTATTAGCGAAGACACATATGCTTGTTTTTGCAGTAGAAAGTACACACTTTCTGAAGTCTTCTCAGTGGAGCACCAAGAAACTGATGCACTAGAGCATGAAGATTTGAAGCAATCTTTGTCACATTAATTTTTTGAAACTTCATGTCTTTTATTGATATCAGTCACACATTAGGGCATTCTCCACCTCTAGCTCTTTTTTCTTGAAAAAAAGGATGAAACAATCCAACATAAATACCTTACTCAAGTAAATATTTTCTTAGAGATGGGCAGGGATAGGCCACAAAATATCCCTCAAAGATTAAGAAGGAATACCCACAGGGTTGGCAATAGAGGCACCTTTGCAATGGGTGCACTGATAAAGTCACATTCTTCATGTCATTGCATTCCAGATTAATGTTGGGTCAGGTAATTATGACTTATCACATGCTTAGCAAAATCCTTCTTTGGTGCTTGAGATAGGACTGGATCACAGGAATTTGGTAGTCTCATTGGTTCATTTCTAGATGTAGCTATCCAGTAAGAGCTTTGAAAATTTAAGCATTTTCCCAGCTTTTTTCTAGAGAAGAAGGTATATAATTCTGGAAGACAGCTTGGAAACAAGTAAGATTCACAGCCGCACAGGAGTTATGAAACCACAGAGCAATGACCATGAGCTCAAAGCTTTATTGAGCTCTTGGTTTTAGCCTTTCCACGTATATCCTGCTAGTAATCTCTGCAGATAAGAAGTGAAGAAGAAACCAAGGGCTGCCCAGACTCTGTTCCACTTATTGAGATATTTTCTCTCTGCTTCCAACCCAGTCTTTTATACTCTTCTTTATGATGTTCCAACTATATTGCTGCTTTTCTACCTGTTGTCTTCTAGGCTCTGCCAATAAAAGACACTGAAGGGAAACTTCAAAGCACAAAGAAGGACTTGTGCTCTCCTATCTGATTCTTGTTTCTTTGAGTATCTCTTAGCAATGCTTCACCTCTGCAGCAGCAGCAGCTCATTTCTATAATAGCAGTTGATTCCACTTTACAGTTTCTCCATCAATTTACAGAACCAGCCTCATTTTGTCTACTTCAGAGACACCATCATCTACCAGGAAACACTTATTTTTCAGAGATCAGAAGCCCAAACCCACAGGACCTCACCTTCAAGTTTCGACATTTTAATAATTCCCATTTCTTCCTATTGTTCTGCCTAGGAAGAGAAATTTTTCCCTAGGGATGGAAGCTGAATCCTATTAAATTCTCTTTGTTAAATAACTAAGTGGCTTTTGTCTCTTGACTGGGCTCTGACTGATACAGACCCATAGCACAGCATTCCAGAAGCTCATGTTTCTCCACTTTCAAGGAGGCATAAAGCAGAGTGTGGTGTGTGGCCACCTTTTCATGAAATAGATAGTCTCAGGGGACTTGGCAAGTACCACAGGGAAAGATCCTTGGAACGTAGAAAATTTGTAAACATGTTGAGCAGGGTGGGTTGGGGTGCAGGGAAGCACTGAAAGGCGGGAGGATTGTGCTGAACCATAATGAGGGTGGCTCTCAATGAAGCCCCCAGCTCCTTGGCATGAGGATGCCCCTGCCTCAGGCCACACCTTTTGGATGCAAATGACAGCTCTACCGATGGCTGGAACTGTCCAAGCTCATTCATGGGGGCAGCAGCATATCCACAGGTGAGGGAGGTAGGCAGGGGTTCCTGAGATTTAGACCTAATCTCTCCCTGATCTGGTTCTAGTTTTTTAAACAGTTAATGGGAAGACCCAACTGGGGAAATAGAAGTCAAAAAAATGGGTTCAGCCTAGGGATGGGAGGTATACCCCAGGCTGCAGATGGAATACCCTGACTTCCACTCAGGACTGGCCAAATGGTGCTCAGAGGCCTGGACATGGTGACCCCAAGGCGGGACACATCTTCACTGAGGCAGTAGGAGAGGCTAGCTAGGGTGGCTATAGTTGCTACCTAGACAGCTCTACTGCTCTCACCTGTGTGGTCCCACCTTGTACCCCAAAACATTTTAATTTGTTACTAATTTAGCTGAAGTTGATTTTAGTTCAGAGAAAATTTACTATTGAAAAGAATATATACTATATGAGATGTTACATATAATGGATTTACCTTAGAATATAGGTTCCTGAGAAGAGAACTGTGTCTCCATGCCTAAAAATAGAGTCTAGGAGTTCAATGAAATGGCTGTGGGATAAGTTATCCTTGAACATATTCAATTTCAGGAATCTTATTTTATAGCTTCTTCAGCTGCTTAAAAATGTTTATCTTTAGTGTTGATACAGAAAGTGAAAAATAAAATCTTATACCACAATCCAGAGATAATTTTGATACACATCTGTATATCTTTCTAGGCTGCTAGCATTGCTCCAAAAATATTTCATGGTCAAACTATTTATATCATGTAAGCAACAATTGAACTAACTTAGCCACATTGTTTCTGGGATGTTCTACCTTCAGTCAGTGACAAATATATACACAAACATAAATATAAATATATATATATATGTATCTGAAATGTATATTTAGTAGTATGTTTAACATAAAGGGGCTAGCATCTATTAATTTGTAACTTGATTTTCACTTAGCATATAATTATTTTCATTCTTTGGCACTAATATGTTATAATAATAATTTTAATGGTTAATTAATATTCCATAGTATTTAGATATGATTGTCTTGTTAATTCCTTAGATAGCTGGGATGTTTGGATATATTTTTAATATCATAAACAATTATTTAATGACTATTCTTAAAACTAAATCTTTGTAAACCTTCATGCATAGAATAAATTCTCAGAAAGGAAATTTCCAGGTAAGTAAATGTGAGATTATTTTAAGGTTATTGATTTGCTTTCGAAATTGTTCCATGCCATTTCTATGTTACCTCACTTTCTTGGGACCAGCATATGAGAGTGTCTGTTTCTCTGCCTCTTAAGTATTGGGTCTTAGAATTTTAAAACACCATTGCCAATTTGAGAGGTGAAAGATCCTTTGCTTATTTTGTTTACATTTAAAAATGTAAAAATCTTTAGTGTTTTTCATCTCTGATATTATCTCTTTATTTTCTTGTGACTCTACAAAGATAAATCTTAGTGATTATTTCATGCTGTTGCCCTTGAGACTTTAATTTTACTTTATTTTATTGCTGGCTTATCATCAACATATAAAATCTATATTCTTGATCTTTCACAATCTCACCAATCATACTTATATTTTAAAAATAATTTTGGATGATGAATGTAAAAAGGACATGTACAATACATATAGTAAGCACATGAATAATAATAAGTTTATGATAAGCAAGTTAAGTGAGCCAAATGAAAATATTAGTAGGAAAAAAGATAAAACCAGGAGTAAGATCAATATCAAAACACAGGCTGAATGCACATGTCCTAGAAATGGGTAAATAATTTGAGTTTTTATATTCTAGTAGGCATCATAAAGACAAAATTTTCATAAATACTATGTTTATAAAGCTCATAAACAAATGACTTATTCAAGAGCTGCACAAATATTACTAAAATGAGAGGTCAACATTCATCTCCCCAACACACAAATACATGCTCAGGCTCTCAGGAAGAAAACAATATGTAATATAATCAGTGTTCCTTTTCCAAATACATTCTACAAGCGGTACAGGAGGTTTCATACACTTTATTAACCTCAGGGGTAAAAATCATAAGCAGTGCCAGATTAAGCTTTGACTCTCATGGGCCAATCCTTTCTAGGCTGCTAGCATTACTCCAAAAATGTTTCATGGTCAAACTATTTATATCATGTAAACAACAATTGAACTAACTTAGCCACATTGCTTCTGGGATGTTCTACCTTCAGTCAGTGACAAAATTTATGGAATTGTACATGGAGGGCACCAAGTGTGGAAATAACTTGTGCATTAAGCATTGATAAAATCTCAACTAGGAGCCCAAGACTTTCTTATTCAATGTTTATGTCCTTTAAATGTTGGCCTTTTAGAAAATCGTTTTCGAAAAATTTTCTTCCATCAATTTTCTTTAGTTTACAAATATATTTAGAGTGCCTATTATGTTTCTGGCAATATGCTGTTGCTGGAATAAGAGAGTGATAAGTATGAGATATTCTAAAAACACATAAATTGGATCCAGACTTGTGGAGGAAAATCAAGGAAGGCTCCCATGAGGGAGTGACTCTTTAGCTGAGGCAGCCTGAAAGATGGATAGAGGTGAACTGGTGAGGGATGGATTCCAGGCAGAGGGAATACTGCATAGGAGGTTGTGGCAAGAAGGAACTGAAAGAGGCTCAACCTGGCTGAAGTTAATGGAATGAGGAGAGCTAAGCAGGGGCCAGATTACATGGAGTCTATGACTGCTAAAGATTTTAGACTTTCATGAACAAAAGAATCCTCTGATGCACACTTTAAGTGGAAGTCTTTTGTAGTAATACATTTTAAAACATGAAAGTGATAGCTGTGAGAATAGACTGGATGGAGAGGAGACAAGACTAATTAGTAGGAGCTAAGCCGACACACCAGAAAGAGAGTATGATGGCTTATACTCGGGTGGTGGGAATAGAGAGGAAGAAAAGCTGAAAGATTTTAGATATATGTTGGAGGCAGATAGAATCACCATTTTCACTTGGTGAGAGATGACTGATTTGGGAGATGAATGGGGCATATCAAGAGTCTCTCCATGTGGTTCTGATATGAGGAGACAGATAATGGCATCAGCTTCTAATGTAGAAAACACTAATGTGGGAGAAAATTTTTAAGAGGGTTTAGTTTTGAACATAATTAGTTTGAGAAGCTTTAGAGACATCTGAGTGGAGACATTAAGATAGGAAGTGTTTGTAATTGTAAAGGTTAACCATCAGAAATGAGGTGCATAAGTGGCTTGTGGTGAGTCAGACAAATGAGCTGAATTGCAAGAGAGTGTAGAAGAAGTACAGCATGAGAACAGCCTAGGCCTGAGCACGGAGTCCTGAGATAGGCATGGCTAGTGGTAAGAGGAAATCAGGAGAGTGTGTAATGACTGGTTGAAAAAGAACAAATTTTTCAAGAAACCCTTGGTCAACTGAGTTAACAAGATGGAGACTATCAAGGGCCCATTGTCTTTAGTAGTGTGAAAGTTACTGATTTTCATAATAAAACAGCCTTAGCAAGTTCAAAGGAGGTGAATACGATTGGTAGGAAGTGGAGACAAGTATACATGGTGTATCCATTCTCATGCTGTTATGAAGAAATACTCAGGACTGGGTAATTTATGAAGGAAAGAGGTTTAATTGACTCACAGTTCTGCAGGGCTGGGGAGGCCTCAGGAAACTTACGATCATGGCAGAAGGGGAAGCAAACATGTCCTTCTTCACATGGCAGCAGGAAGGAGAAGAATGAGAGCTAAGCAAAGAGGGAAGCCCCTTATAAAACCATCAGATATCATGAGAACTAACTCACTATCATGAAAACTGGATTGAGACACCACCCCCATGACTCAATTATCTCTACCTGTTACCTCCCACAACACATGGGATAATGGGAACTGCAATTCAAGATGAGATTTGGGTGGGAAACACCAAATCATATTACACGTACATTCCTTGAGGTATGATTCATGCTGGAATAGAGTCACAATATTAAAAGATAGCTGGAGATGATTATAGGATTCAGGGAAAGCATTTTTAACATGAGAGATAGAGAGGATATTTGATATCTAATTGGAAGGATTAAAGAGTTGGTGGCAGGACATAGAAGGTCCTCACTCAAGGACCTCATCTTGAGTGAGGTCCCTGAGAGGGTGATAGAGACCACTGGCCTTTGGTGTGAGGAGAGAAACTTCTTGTGCACAAGAAGAGATGGAGTAGACAGTGGATACAGCTTCGTAGATGTGATGGAGGGAATTTAAAAGAGCTCCCATCTGTGATTTCTATCTGTGTTATAAAGAATGAGGCAAAGTAATCTGACAAGGTAGGAAGAAACAGGAACAAGTAGTTTTGGAGAATTGAGGGAAATGGAGAATGTAGGAACAACTGTTTCCTAACACTTCATAGGTCAGATTTCTCCAGAGGGAAATTTTATGTACATTTTGCTTCCCCAATTTTTTAAAAAACTTTAATATATACTAATTCTAGAAACAAACTTTCTTTAAACTTGAGGGAAAATATAATGACTATTTAGAAAATACTTTTGGTTGTATAATATAGCCAGAAATCCAAAGGTGTATTTTTCATTTCCACTTTTATAAATAAATATTTCTTTCCAGGATTTTACCTAAATTTCTATCTTATCTATCAGTCTATATCAATCAGTCATCTATCCATTCATCCATTATAGCTTGTTTACATTTAAATAAACTAGAAGCAACTTTGAAAATAATTAAAACATAATTTAGTATAAGATAAAAATTTTCTATACTTAATCAATGATACTTCTGAAAATATTCTTTCCCTTAACATTGAAGATTGGTAAAAACACTATAGGATTCTGTCCTTTTCTTTTAAAATTGCCATCAAAGTCTTAAAGCCTGTCTTGATTATTTTTTTAAATTTGGAAAGCTATAATCACATTGTTGATTGATAATATAAGCTTAAGATTTCAGCACATCGATCTCCTCAAAAGATTAAAATGATATTTTTGGCCAAGACTTGGTGGCTCATGTCCATAATCCTAGCACTTTGGCAGACCAAGGCAGGAGGATCGCTAGATTCCAGGAGTTCTAAACCAGCCTAGGAAATATAGTGAGAGTTTCTCTCTGCAAAAAAAGAAACAAAGAAAGAAAAAATTAAATTAGCCAGGCAGGGTGGCCTGTAATCTTAGCTACTCAAGAGGCTGAGGTAGAAGGGAGGTTTGAGGAGACTGAGGCTGCAGTGAGCTATCATTGCACCACTGCACTCCAGCCTGAGTGATAGAGCCTGTCTCTAAATAAATAAATAATAAATAATAAATAAAACAGGACTTTATTTTCCCAGTGACTATTCTCCAGCACTACCTAGTTTTGGGACATTAGGGATCCTGTGCTTACCTGCAAAAGAATTTCTTATCTGTCCTTCAGGGAAACATTTATTTTTTTTAATGACAGTAATGTTTTCATTTATTCCTGACAAAACAATGCAAGGAAATAAAACAACATTTGTCACTAGAACTGACTGAGTGTCCTTTTTGATTAACTGGGTTAAAAAGAAATCATCCGTAATTATAGAGCATGATAAAAGTGCTGAAGACCCTTTGAAGTCCTTCCTTTGTAAATACTCTTATTACCATGTACCCACTAACATGCCCTCGCTATCAGTTCACAAGGATAGCAAGCTCTTTAAGAGACTACTGAATTATAGAGCTAAGCTATACTGTATATGAGATCTAGTTCAATTCTCTCCATTTTTCTTAATGGGAAAACTGGGGATTAAAAAGGAATATGAATTATTAGAAGTCATGGGGTAGATTTTGGTCTCACAGATATATCTCAAGCCTGGCGCATAGTAATTGCTCAATAAATAATTTTGAACTATCTGCCACCAAAATTCATATCTCTTGTCATCCAGATGCTATGACAGTGATCAAGAATCCCTGGATCTTCATGTCTATGTGTTATGATGACCTCCTTTGGTATGTATAGTAAGATGTGCAGGAATGTCCACATTACAACTGCAGTCTGGAAGAATTTTTTTTTATTGGTTTTATCATGAGCATTAAAAGACCATTTTGTACAAAAAAAGTCTGAAGGCAAGGGATAAATTATTGATATTAGAATTCTTGCTTTCTCTGAAAGCTTGCAAAAAAAATGGTAATACTCCTCTTCAAAATGAATATTCAAGGAGTAAATGGCCACAGACACAGGCTAACAGATTCTCCTGATCTCTTTTGACCCCCATAATGCAGGCATTTTGGCTGTAATTTCAGTGCCTTTCAAAATAATATGCAGTATCTAAAGTCTGTTTTGAAAGGATTATGTGGTACTAATGATTAGCCAAACTTTAATTCATACTTATTTAAAAACAATGCATGCAGAAGCAGAGGATTACCTTAAGGCAAAATATCATGATTTTGGTTGTTTCTATGTTGAAATTAGACAAAATGTAATCAAATAAGATTTGGAAACTAAGCAGAAGTCAAAGAGAGACTTTTAAAAGCTGTTATAGGAGGTAGGTCATTTTTCGTTGCAAGAAATTAAATTCCACTGTTTGAGTGAAAGCTTTCAGATTTGCTTCCATGATGCGGAAATGAAAACATTTTACACAGACTGCATCTAAATGTGGATGAGTCACCAATCCATATCTGGCCTTCACCCATGTTTGTGTCAAGCTGACACACCGAAATAAATCCCAGCTGGTCTCCATCTCCTCTTTGAGTTTTTTTTTTTTTTTTTTTCCTTCAGTTTACTTGAAAGCATTCCTTGGGGCTGGGCATAGGGCAAAGGGCTATCGTGGAGCTTCTGTCCCTCTCTTAATTCATAGCAGAGGTGACTGAGGATATCAAATATTGAATAATTAATAAAGGCAGGTCTTCATTTACCTCCCAGTGATCAAATCTAATTATAATAGAAAATTTCTCTAGATGTAATATCCTACCCTTCCTGACTCACTTTGGAAAATCCGTGTTTGGGATTTAGCCATATGAACTATACCTGGCAACTCAACTGCTTTTTATGCTATTTCCCCCTTCTTACCCCACTCCCTCCCTTCTATATCTCACTCTTTAGAACTACATAACTTAGGGAGACTTTCTTAAGCAGACTTGCCCTTGGTACTTGCATTCACACTAAAGAATATAAAACCATGTTTCTTACACTGTAGTCCCTGGACCATATGCATTAGATTCAGCTGGATTTCTGTACCTCAACTCATCCTCACCTACTGAATCAAGAGCTGAGGTCCAGAGACTTTAATTTGTGAAAACAAGTTATACAGCTATATGCGTGGCTTTATACTTGTATAAAGTACTTGCTGTCTAGTGAATTTAAATCTGAGAATAAAGATTTAAGCTGAAGAAATATAATGTCTGCCAGAGGGCAGAGGGGCAATTTGTCAGAGAACATCAAGCTATCCTAAATCATACAATATTACCATAATTGAAATATTCATGCTCCAAGTAGATGTGTTCAAGATTCCAAATGTTGCTAGAGGAGAGCACAGTCTTCTACTTTTGTTCTGGGTGTTCCAGGGAGCACTCTTATTTTCCTCAATTTTCTTGTATTGGTACCTTTGATGCCACAGCGTCTATCTTGTTGCTATAGTTTGGATATTTGTCCCTTCCAAATATCATTTGAAATTTGGTCACCAAGGATGAAGGTAGGGCTTTGTGGGAGTTGTTTGGATCATGGGGGCAAATCCCTCATGAATAGATTAATGCCTACTCTTGAAGAGGGTGAGTGAGTTCTCACCTGAGTTCCCATGAGCGCTGCTTGTTATAAAAGACACAGCACCCCCCTCCTCTTTCTCTTGCTTCCTCTTCCACCACGTGATCTCTGTGCATGCTGGCTCCCTTTCACCTCCCACCATGAGTGGAAGCAGGCTGATGACCTCACCAAAGAAGCAGATGCTGGCACCATTCTTCTTGTATAGGCTGTGTAACTTTCTTTATAAATTACCCAGCCTCAGGTATTCCTTTATAGTAACACAGAAATGGACTAAAATACTTGTTCTAGAATTGCGCAGCATAAGAGAGTCATGCTTATGTTTGCTTCTTCTCATTACTTGTGGTGACCAACCACAGTGTTCCCTTACCAGGTGATCTTTGGCCAAACTGCAAGAGCTCCCTTAATGGTAGATCTTATCAGTTGCTGCTCACCCTTCCCTCTCTATTTTCAGTCATTTGTCAGTGATGTTCTGCCCCTCCCAGTCAGACTGTTAACAAAGGATGCCCAACCAAAGAGTGGCCCTTTTGCAGGAATTTAGATTCAAGATGGGGAAAGGCCAAGAAATCTGAGAACTCTGCCTTCACATGGGTGACTGGAATGGCAAAATAAAAACCCAGGGTGTTTTAGTTCATTCAGGCTGCTATAACAAGATATCATGGACTGGGTGGTTAATGAACAGAAATATATTTCCAAGAGATCTATAAGCTGCAAGTCTGAAATCAGGGTGCTAGCATGGTAGGTTCTGGTGAGGACCCTCTTCTAGGTTACAGACTGCCATCTTCTTTTGTATTCTGACATAATGGAAAGAGGACAAGAGAGTTCTCTTGAATGCCTTAATAATTAGGGCACTAATTAAATTTGTGGGGGCTCAACTCATGACCTAATTACCTCCTAAAGGCCCCATTTCTTAATATTATCACATTAGACATTAGGATTTCAACATAAATTTGGGGGTAACGTAAACATTCAGTTCATCATACCAGGGCATTCACATTTTATACCACATAGGCTGGACAATAAAGAAAATCAAGTTTTTCTTTTCCTTTTTCTTTGTAGGTTCCATTACATTGAAGTGCAGAATAGGATGCCTCTACCTAAAACTTTTCAGACATTGTAACCTGGATCTTAGATTTCTCATATTCAAGTGGTTATTGCTAAATATATTGATGGCAATAGGATATAAAATAGCCATGACACAAAATAGTGGTACTAAGCTTTCTAAAATCAAGAGTGTTGCTTTCTTCTGTGTATACAACTTCTCAGTCTATGAATCCAACCAAAAATTACTTGCTGTTATCACAGAAATCTGTTGACATTTGTATGTTTCAGTTCGGATAAGTGCAGCTGTAAATAACAGAATACTTAAGTAAAAATAAGGGTGAATTCATCTGACATAATAATAAATACAAAGAGAAAACATTAGAAGATTGATATACCAGCTCAACAGTGCCACCTGAACCCAGATTCTCACAGTCCCTTTGTTTTTCCGTCTTCGGCATGTGGAGGCTGTCTCCCCTCCAGAGTATAAGATGATCACCATTGCCCCAAGCATCCAACTCTCAGAGTACAGCACTCCAAGCAAGGAAAAAGGAGCTGTGAGGAAAGGGACTTCTTCATCTTGCTGTTCCTTACCATTTGTTTATTTTTTGGTTGGCAACCAAGTTAAATGCTGGAGAGAGAGAGAGAGTGTGTGTGTATGTGTGTGTGTGTGTGTGTGTGTGTGTGTGTGATTTTTTTGTATATTACAACGTTTTAAAATTTTAAAATCTTAAAAACCTTTCTGGCTGAAGACCCTCCAGTCCTGTAACTAGAGGATTCTTAGAGATGCTTAGTTGAGAACATGCCTTTGATATGCAAACTAACCAATCCAGAGTCACACCTCCTCTATTGGATGCCTATGCCTCGGAATTACACCCAAGAGATAATATTCTTCTGCTTTAATCATCCCCTGGCCAGGTTTCAGGCAACTAGACCACTTTTCTAGCTTGTAGTCCGCAGAAATTATTCAAACTAGCCAATCTTACACAGTTATTTTGCTCTGTAAAGGGCACAGCACCTCCCTCCCCTCTCTCTTGCTTCCTCTCCCACCATGGGATTTCTTTCCATGCTGGTTCTGCATGCTAGACCTTGGCCTAAGTTCTTTCCTAGCTCCTGTCTTCTGCCACTTAACCAAAACCTGACACTTCCCATGTGGCCCCAGTGTCATGTGGCAACCCTCTCCCTAAGACCTATGAGTATAATAAACTTTGCTTTCTTATGCCTCTCCCATGTCTCCTTGGCCTCACCTGACTGACCATCACATAAAAGAACAGAACAAATGCACACCCCCAGATTAATTACTGGCAGTAAGAAATGGATTCAGCAAGGCTGATTTAGACAAATTCTAGTTCAACTTTTAGGCTTCAAACATTAACACCTAAATAAAACCAGGGTCTCCATTGGCAAGGATGAAAGAGGGCTTGATTAAATAATCAACACTGTCTATTAGCACACATTTCTAAATGTACCACATTTTATCAATTTTACCATACGTATGTTTTTCACATTTTGATAAAATTGGAGAGCATCTTGCATACGCCATTGGCCATTTTTTATGCAGTTGATGTCTTGCAATTCCGTATGTCTTACCATTGATGTTTTCTTAGATTAAATGAGATATACAATTGTACTTTGCTTAATTGTCACCGACTCAACATTGTCTGCATCCCATTCCATACTCGTCTCTATATTTGGGGGAATAGCTTGGAAACTGCATTTTCTAGAATCTATCATGAGTAGATTTCATATTAAATTCTGCCAACGAAGGGTACTCTTTGATACTTGGTAAAAAAGAGAAGTTATTATTCTTAGGTGTGTGGGTGATGGCAGATAGCAAGCCAGAGGTTTTGTTTGATGTTTTCAAAAGAATTCCTTTTGTGAATCACCTAATTTTGTGCTATAGGGAGCTGAAATCATTGATGGTGGCATCCTTAAGATTCCTATGTTTTTGATTTTCTGAAAGCCAGCAATGGCCTCCCTGATATCTCTTCCCCCATCCCTCACAAAGGTTGTGAAAGATTCCAGATTCTCTGTACTGAATCCTTTTCTAGAGTGATTTCTGTTCTCTGGACCAAACTTTTGTGATACAGTTTTCTTATATCTTTTCTACAGTTTCCAATGTGTCTCTCCCTCTTTATTGGGAAAAACACCCCTGAAAAATTACCTTCCTTTTTGCTGATATGATTTAGGCATTGCCTTATCTAAGAGTAAGCTGGAATAGGCATTTGTGTGTAGAAGCAGTGATGGCCTGCTCAGCACAATTGTATAAGCGTGGATGTATGTGTGTACCTGATCAACTGTTGAGCCCAGGTGAGCCCAACATTTGAGTCATCCCAACCAGATAATTCACAAACATGAAGGAAGAAACCTTTAGATCATTCCAGTCCTCAGCAATTTAAGTCATCTCCAGCATTCAGTGCCAAGGCTCCTGGCATTATGGAGCATAAGCAAACCATCCATCCAGTGCCCTATCTAACTTCCTAACAAAATGTGTGAGAATTTTAAAATGGTGTTGTTTTCCTCCACTAAATTTTAGAATAGTTTTTTACATAGTAATGAGTAATTTCAACCTGAGGATAGGATTTGAGTGTTCCTGGGTCTTCTCATCAAGTATCATTTTAACATTTCCCCTTTCCATCAGGGTTAATCTTCTTTCCACAACTAATCTATGAGCTCTTAAGGCCATATTTTAGATTTATACTATATTTCTTTTAAAACTGAACTCACTATGGAGCACTCAGTTGGAGCTTTCCATAATGTGCGTTGGCTAACTTGCAGGGTGATGCCAGGGCTCTCCATAGGAGCAAGCAGTGACCACAGGCTCTGAGAGTTTCCAAAATAATTATTTTTATGATGATAGATTATGTGTGATGCCAAACGCACAAAGGAGCCAGAAAGAACTTTTCTGAGCCAGTATTGCATGCTTTCACCATATTTTATTATGTGTATGTGGTTAGCTGGGTTTGTATTTCTCTTTTTACTTGGAACTATTTGTCATTTCATTTGGTTACAATCGTAAATGAAAAAGAAAATCTTTTCTCAAAGTTTGGCATTACACATTAGGTAACTTTGTAACTTTTGAAGTTAGGGTGAAGATGAACCGGGTTCACATACAACTGTTGTATTATTGGCAGGGCATGAATTTGCTTAGGTGGCTCGGAGAATGGCCTTGTCTCCTCTGTTATCCCTTATGACCTCTCCTGATCTCTATGAGCTCTCTTGATCCTGTGAGTCAAGCTCACTGCGTGTCTCACATGCGCAGGAATGCTTGTTAGATGAAATAAATTAATAAATGCACAATGGCTGTGAAATTCAAAATGGTATGTAGATACTAAGTATTATTATTAGAATAAATCTTCGTAATTGTACCTAACTGCTGTCTCATAAGACATCTTATTAATTAAATAAATAAAATACTGCTTTAATGAAACCTTTGAGTCTATAATGGCATATTAAAGAAGAAGGAATTATTCAAAAAACAGTTTTAAATTACAATAATACAATAATTTTATGGCGATCTTTCTTTCCATATTTCTTAATGGTGGGCACTGTTCTTATGCCAGTGAACATTCATGAGGTTCAGTTGTATAGTATGGGAAACAAATGCCAGGCATATAAGAATGATTATTTCACAAACATCTGGCACTTTGCTGGGCTTCCAAGGCAGATGCTAATATACGAATGCCAAATTTCTCAAGTGGTCATCCTGATGTGCAACTGTTCTCTGGCCCAACTGCCACCACATTCCCAAATGTCACATTGATTATCTTGCCACCTTCCTATGAATGAGAATGAAAAAGATTTCTGCAAAGAACACTGTTTTATGTCTTCATTTTATGGGAAAGGCTAACCATCTCAAGTATCTTACAGTTCAAACTTAGCACAGTGCCTGAAATCTAATTTCATTCATCTGCTTTCTTTTCAACTAGATATGTAAACAATGACAGCCTCTCTGGCTACCAAGATTGGGATCACAGTGGTTATGTCTCTAGATTTTGTGTATCCTTCACAGTAAGAAACAAATATATGCTTTTAAATTAATTTTTTAGCCCAATTACCATTCACTTCACTTTGAGGGAATAAATGTATGCTGAGAAAAAAAAAGATACATTTGTTTTCTGAATACTAATAGAGTTTATTGAGAATTAGGTTTTGTAAAATACTGGAAATCAAATTGAATTCTAAAAACTAGGTGATTTCTTCTAATTACTAAGCCGTCTTGATTATGTTTGAAAAGAATAGATGGGAGGATTCCAAGCAGGGATAAGCTTTATACCTTGGTGCTAATGACAACACTAAACTACTGGATTAATAAAGAGTATAGCTACATGACTCTCAACTTTAGTAAAAGGGATGGGGTGACTTCAAAACAACATTTAGCTCCTTTAAATCTACTTCATACTCTCCCCTTTCCAATAACTCCCATTAAGAATTTGCAGTATGAGCTCCCAAACTTGCCTTGAATTTGACACCATAAAGAGATCCTGCTTGGTGTAGGACGAGGTACTTTATTTATCTAAATATAATTCATTTTTCTACAGAGTAAAAAAGAAGCATTTTAGAATAAACTTTACATTTTCTTCTAAAATTACCCTCTTGTTTTCTCTCTCTTTGCTCTCTGGCTCGTTTCTTGCTCACAAAGCAAGGTCTAACATTATTTTGGTGACTTTAATGGCTACCTGATTGCACATGTGTTTCTTGACCTTGTCTACTCCTTTGTCTTTGTCTCTATCTAAACCACCAAAGCCACATCCTTTCATGACCATATCCAGCATATTTCATTATCCAGAGAAGCTTTACCTTTGATATGTTAGATCCAAGTGCCCTACTCCCTGACTGGATAACATGTTCAATTATTTCTTATTGATTGGTGTTTTGATATTTGGGGAACATTGACCTGTTTACTCTTCCCAATTGTCAATAAATTTCAGAATTCACCTCTTTTCTTCTTAGTCTTAGATTATCTGCCCCATCAATTCAATTCACACTCTTAAAAATATCCTTAATATCTATGATCTTTCACTTTTAAAAAAGAGATAGCTTTGGCAGCCTTCTCAATTTTCACATCCTGACCTGGATCTATAAAAATTCATGGTCTTTGCTCTAAATTATGATCTCAGTGCTGCTGGACCACACTGCTATATACCCATGCTTTACCACCTTCTATTCTCTCCAGCGCTTAAGTCCTTGATTCTTCTTGGATTCTCTTCATCACCCACTTTTTGAGTATCTTAAAAATAGACATCACTCTACTGGAACTCTCTTAATTCTTTGCATTTACACCTAATCCTTTCCTGAGTTTGCACATTTGTTTTTAATTTGTCCCTGTAAGAGTGGTGGGCAGGCAACATCCTGTCTGGCAGCAACAGCAATCCTAGAGCACAAATATGTTGTAGCCCATGCCTAGGATGGTAACTAAACTGATCAGAGAGATATGAGTGGTACTGGCCACATAGAAATAGTGCAGGGCACATTACATGTAGTACCTGTTTTGCAACTGCAAATTCGTAGCTTTCAGAAATGTCCACACCAGGTAACCTGAAAAGCAAACATGAAACTATACGAAGAAAGTGAGCAGTGCATTTGTTTTTCTAAAATAAGTTTGTCTCTTTCTAGAGAAGCCCAGGCTAAATGGAACACCAGATTAGAATAAGGAAAAGAAGAATATGAGGAAGAAGAGGAGGTGACAGAGGAACCAGGATAATAACTAGAACTCTGATCTCTGAAACTGACGTTTTACCAAATTCAGAATAAAATACATCTTCTCATAGAATGGATCCTTCTGATTCCCCCAGTTGCCAACTAAATGGGTTGGTAATTAAAACTTTTATCAAAGTTCTCAATACTTAAATTCTGAATGGAGAATTCTAGGAGTATCAAGGTGAAAACATAATATTTGGGGGAAAAAGCTAAAATTAGTGGAACCCAAGTAATAAATACGGGAAACAAATGAGACAAAGTTAATGGCAGATAGCATCTAGAATATGTCAAACTGGGAGGGCAGGCTTCTATTTCTGCCATGGGTATTTGCCTACTGCTTGTTTAATTTTTACATCTGTATACTTCTTTTGAAGTCTCCCTGGCACTTCAGAGTAAGTTTTGTGAGATGCTGGAATCTGCCAACCAGGAATGCAGTTGATACTTGTCCTTGAATATCATAAAAACATGCTCAACTATTCTTCCTGGGCAGTACTTCTGTAAACTGATGATGAACAAGGGGTCCACAGTGGTTTCTTTAAAATATATAATTGCTTGCCTGCAAGAGATACTCACATTCACAGGCCTGGTCTCATACAAAGTCACCTACAATGTGTGATTATTAGGTCTTGTGGAATTCTTCTGGCCCGGTTTCCAGCATGGCATGTTTTTCATGCCATAATCACTTTTCACATTCTCTTTCCTCAGCAGGATAAACATTTATCTTCCTTCTCTTGACAAAGTACCTATATTTCCTTTAAGACCGACAATCTGACAGTCTCCAGCTTCTCTGGGGAGAGTGAGTTACTGACTCTTCTGCATGTCTCTATGCTTCTCTTGTATCATTTTTCACACTTCAGTCTGGTGGTGTGCTTGTGTTCATGTCTATTGTTAGGTTGTAAATACTGCCAGGGCAAGCTCCATGTTACTCTGTTTCCATTAACATATAGAATGAATTTGAACACATTGAAGGCATTGGCTGCTGAAATAATAAATTTCATAAAATTTATTCTTACCTTAGACCTTTCCTGTTTATATTAAAGCTTTGATGTCTTTCAAAATGTTGATTCCTCACAGAATGACTCATCGGTGGAGTTTTTTTTTTTCTTTTATTCATTTCTAATATGATGAGTATCAGATTATTTTTTGAACATAAGTTTTGATAAGGGGAAATTGGTGTGAGGACAAGGGCATTGTATAGTAGTGAAATGGCAAGCAAAGAACTCCAGTGAACAAGGAGACAAAGGACAGCAAAGATAAATACAATCAATGAGCATCACAATTTTCCCCAGGCCTGGTCTTGCTCAATCAGCCTTCCCCATCCCACTGCACAAACACAGTTGCCATTACGTGTCCAGGTTAAGGCACTTCTCATTAAATGAAAATGAGGGGGAAAGAAAGGACAAGTCTATGTAATAATTCCTTCATCAAATTGCATTTATTGCAGTACTTGGCTGCAAAGCCCTTAGCTTTAGTAGCATCAGATTGTTATTTGTACTTCCATAACTTAAGTATGGATACCAGGTTAAACGGTGTTCCTTAAGTCTCATGCAACAAGAGTCATAATTATGAAAGATGAAGGACATGGCACTTGGTAATCCTATATGACTAACATATAAATAACAGGTGTATATATTTTAATAATCTGTAACGAACCTGGAAACCATCATTCTCAGCAAACTGACACAAGAACAGAAAAATCAAACACCGCATGTTCTCACTCATAGGTGGGTGTTGAACAATGAGAACACATGGACACAGGGAGGGGAGTACTACACACTGGGGTCTGTAGGGGGGAAATAGGGGAGGGACAGCTGGGGGTGGGGAGTTTGAGGGAGATAGCATGGGGCGAAATGCCAGATATAGGTGATGGGGGGGAAGGCAGCAAATCACACTGCCATGTGTGTACCTATGCAACAATCTTGCATGTTCTTCACATGTACCTCAAAATCTAAAATGCAATTAAAAAAATTAAAAAAAAAAGGTAAAAAAAAGTCTGCAAGTCAAAGAGAGAGGCCTCAGAAGAAACGGACCCTTCTGACATCTTGATCTTAGACTTCAGAACTGTTTGAAAATACATTTCCGTTGTTTAAGCCAAAATAATAATAATAATAATAATGATAATAATCTGTAACTTAGTGTTACCTAGCCTTAAACTAGAAGAGAGCAACTTGCCAGGTATTCTGAGGGTATTTTGGAATTTATCAAAATACTTGCTATGAAATTCCAATAACATTTGGCTTTAGAACCGCAAACACAATGACTGTCTGGAGTGAATCTTTTCTGAATTAATATTAAATCCCTTTGGCCCTTAGTACCAGTACTGTTGACAAGTATCTGCAGCTGGGATTGCTTCCCCTGGCTCACCTTTCATTCCATCTCCAGCGGTGTGATTTAGTACAAAGAAGAGTATCTTTAGGGTGAACATTTCTTTCCTCTGCCTGACCTAATGTGTTGACCTTCTGCTCCCTGACCATTCAGGCACAGACCTTCCCTATCTGTATCCTTTGTTAGTTTCTTTCCTGCTAGCACTATTCTTTAGCTGGTTAACTTAGCTTCAAATAGGGCCCTCTGATGTATGGCCTTATTTGGCTACAGTAGATCTCCAGAAAACTCACATTATTATTATTTTCATTGTGCTCGAGGCACTAAGCCATTCAGTGGATCCCTTGATAGGCAATAGAACATGGGGGCTAAGCTAATACTAATTTCGCCTGAAGCACAGAAAAATCCTCAGAAATAGAAACTTTTAAGGAACAAAAATATCAAGTAACACACACACACAAAATCTGACCTGTTATGGTCAGGCTTTTTACTTTTTTTTTTAAATCAATGAACCCACAGCTCAATGAAAATATGATATTGAAAATGATATTCCCTCATGCTCCAACTTTAATATTTTCAGGAAGAGCTGTAGTCAGCATATACGTCACATTGGGTTTTTAATCTAGCAAACTCATTTTCACATTGGTCACTCCAGGGAGCATCGGAGCCTTATGCCAATAGTCAATGAAGTCGTTTGTATCACATCCCTGTGTATAGAAAATTGTGTGGCCAGTCTTATTAGAGGTGGGGAAAGTCAGGCTTGGATTCATACAACAATGTTGGTGAGGGACTTCGAGAGTTAGGTATGAATATGAACTCTTGAGCTGCTATTCATGTGTGTGTCTGTAGTTGAAAACTGACATCCCTTTACATGAAAAATTAATAGAAACAGGTAACAAATAAATATTAGGTATATTCCAGGTACTGTTCTCAGTACCAATTTCATTCTCTTAACTGTTCTATGGTATAGATATATTCTGATACCCACTTCACAATAAGAAAACCAGGGCACTGCAAAGTTGGAGAATTTACTCCCAGTCACACAGCTCGTGAACAGTGAGCTTTCTCTTATGTTGTCGAGGTAATTTGTTTGATTTTATTTTGTTTTAAATCAGGTAAATCTCTTCCAGTGGTGTCTTGAGAAAAAAACTGCATCTCTGTCTGTAAATGATTGTTCCTGGCTTCCACAGTCATAGCTGTTAGGATTTTTTGATTGCTTTTTTCCCCTCTCTGTGGAAAATCAAAGTCTTTGTAATCAAAATTATTTTGTCATATTGTGACACTGAGTCATTGAGGGACTGGCATTGATCGTTATTCAACTGTAACTTTTAGGTGAGAGCCCACACACATGGAGATTGATGATGGATTTAATTATTTGGGTACAAGATCTGCAAAGAAGGCCAGTGGCTTTTTGAGCCCACATTTAGTTGGATCTTTCGGAGTCATACTGTGTGTATGGTGTGAGGTTGCTAGAGTTCTTGATTTCTCCTCCTTTTGCAAAGGCTGGGGAAAAGAAGTTGTACAGTACCAGGCACCTTTGCTATGTGGTAGTGACATTTCTCAACCTGACAGCTTCTTTGACACGGCCCATCAGGCCTCCACTGGGGAGGCCTCAGTGGAAGGATCTGGCATCTGCACCCAACATTGTTAGATATTTCCTTTAATAGTTCAAGGCAAACAGAAAAAACTCTGAAACACCAGGAAAGCCTTTCAAACCAAAAGTGATAAGAAACACTTTCAAGAATGTCCAGAATTTATCGCTCTGGTCATCATTCAATTGGCAAAATGTTATTTACTGTAGCTCAATAAAGTGGACCTTTTTGCTGTAAGATGCAGTTTTTATTTCACCATCCCCCACCATGGCTTTTCACTGGCCCACATCTATTTGAATAAATTAGGAATAATATTCTTATTTTAGTAATGAGATTTCTTGTGAAATACACTGCAAAAGGATGCAAGGGACAACCAAACAATTATGCAATTCCTTTGCTTTCTGAATAGAACTTGAGTAGAAAAAGAAAAATCACATTCCTTCAATTGAAAGAGGAACAAGAGCAAAGCTAAGACAGGCAAAGAAAGATTTCCTCTGCACATATATCACTGCTGAGTCAGACGGGCTTGGGGAACAAATGCCCTTCAACCTAAGGACGTTTAGCATTTCGGGGCCTTGTACAAAACTATTTCCTATCCACGGGAAGGCTAATGAGTGCTCAGGGAAGCAGCAGCAACCAGGGAGAGATAGTGCCTCTAAAAGGTAGTAATTTTACTCAAAGGGATGTTGCCATTCCTTCACAGGAGTTAAATTAAGAGCAATATTTATAGAATCTCCAAGGTATGGGTCTTCTGAAAAGAAAATGAACTTGCTTTACTTCTGAACAGAGTGAAAGGCATTAATCAGAAATGCATTAATGGCAAAATCCATTTTTAACTGCTTGTTACTCTAAATCCACTTCAGTATCCAGTATGGCAAGTGGCCTTTGGTATTCTGATTGCCTGCTGAGTAAGGATAAGAGCTGGTGGCTTCCTGTTTCTCAAGCTTCTCATCCCCTTCTCTGCATTTCCACAGTCCCATTGTGCCTGTCCCCTATTAAGGTGCCTGCAGCCCAAGGTCTGGCTAAAATTGTAACTGCCAGATGGTTGATAAAGCAATTTGATCTAAGGTCCATTAAGAAATTGGTACATTTAAGTAGTGTACTGCCAGAAAGCAAGCTTAGAGTGGAAAACAGACAGGACTGGCTGTGGGAGAGCTTCAGCTTCATCAATTAATAGCTCTTAACCTTGGGACAGATGCTTTATCTGTCTGTGCTTCCATTTCCTCATCTGTAAAATAAGGATAATAACACCAACACTGAATGTCGTTGTGCGAGGTAGATGAGTGGTACATATAGAGTTCCTAGCCCAGTCCCCAGCCGGTGGCACCTGCTCAGCCTGATACCAAGTCCCTCACCTTTTCCTTAATTGTAATACGCCTTCCAGGAAAAATTGCTTTGTAGAAAAGGACTGAGGGGAAAACACAATTTTTTTGAGAACATGAAACTCTAATTGTGGCTTTCTGGGCACTATGACATTTCTGGATCCCCTTGGATTCTACCCCATAATGGGTAATGAAATCTACTGACAATATTAGCATGACCTGGAGCTGAGCGAATGGGGGAAAAGGCTCTGCAAGGGGCCATTCCCAGACTCAATCTCAACGCTTCCATTTATTAACTACTTATGTGTTCTTGGTTATCAGAATTTTTAACCTTTCTGAGCCCCAGTTTTTTCAATGATAAAATGGGAGTAAAAATACCTTTTTTATTTGCATGCTTGCTAAGACTTATTATGGTTCTAAATGGGTCAGCCCCTCTTCTGGGCTTTTTAACTGCTCTCCTGTTTGCTCATCACAATATCCTACTAGATACCTTCTGCAAAATCATTCCTTATCATAAATGGGGAGCAGATTTTCAGATTGGTTACCAGAAAGGACAGTGTTGGGACCTAAACCTAGGCAGGCCCACTTCGGAGAACATGGTTTTAACAACCACATTGCCTCAACCTGAACATTTGGTGCATAAATTGGCCCCTAAAGATCTTATATTGTTTCCTCGCCTTAGATACTACATCCCCATTATGGAGATGTGGCTGACAAACACCTCTAGGTTCTGAGAAGAACTCTTACCTCTCCTAAGCCCTATCTGGCTGGTTTTGTCCACATCAATGGGGGAAGGGAAGAGCAGAACCACTTGCAGGGTTTCTTCCATCCTTGAACTTAGAAAAGGATTCAGAAAGGGTTGAAAATGCCCTTAGCATCTTGAACCTAATGTGAGATTGGCAAAAACTGCTCTCATACGGAGACTGCCAGCATCCTCCTCCTGTTGCATCCTCATAAATTCTGGGGAAATGTTGATGAAGGTCTTTGAGAGGAGAAAGATTTTTACTGCTAAGCAACTCGGTGCTCATGTCACAGAACAGAACTTACCCAGAGCTTATCTAAATCCTCATGAGGTCAGAAAAGTCATTGTAAGGTCTGGTCCCCAGAGAGTCCAGTAATTGGTGATTTTGGCTAGATCTGAAACATAGTCAGAAAAGGCTCTGCTCCTAGGCAGTTGCTTGTTATTAAATCCTACACACTACATGCTCTCTTTATCAAAATATTTTCTCCATATAGAAAGAATCTGGTTTAGAAAAATAGTTGAAGTTAGTATAATGACATGACATAAGAGACTTTGGCTTGGAAAATATCCTCGTGTTATATAGCTGACAGTCAAAGATCAGCAAATCCTCCATCTACCTAACCTGTCATAACATCAGTAACTATCTTATCCAAGAATCATAATAATCAGGTAGTGATAGTAAGGCAAAACTATCTATTTTGTGAAAATAATAACGTTAGAGATCAGTATCTTTTCCAATAAAGGAGTATTGAAGAATGTTTTATATGCATCCCTAATAGCCCTCTTATTAAACCCAGACACCTATGGAAAAGACTACATATGAATATTAACCAGCTGACAGATAATATTAACCATATAGCACCTCTTTCAATTCAAGACCTCACTGGAATGGATCAAAAACTAAATGGCTAGGGTAGCAACTTGGGCCCTAGGCAGGCATGAGATGGTCCTGAAATAAATATTTCTTTTATTTCATTTCTTTTTTCTTTGGGAGTAGTAGGTCAAAAGTCTCCTCTGATGGTAACAGACACTAATGTATCATTTTCTTCTTAGTTGTTGAAGACCGAATTTTTAATGACAGTTTTTCCAAGTGGCTTGTTCAGGTATTCATAACAGTCTGTTTCATCCAGCTATGGAGGTTATGCAAGAACTCAAAGAACTCTGCAAACATTAATTAACCAAGTCTGTATAGGTAAGGATTACTACAATCCCATTCTCTTGCAGACAAAAATTAACTGTCTCCAGATTTTATTGGCACTTTTTTTTTAAATATAGACATCAATATTCATTTAAAATACACATACATGTATAATTTCTTACTTTATTGGCATGTTATCTCTTTAGCACAAGATAAAATTGTTCTTTTTAAGCAGTTAACTTTTAAGGTACCAAATTAAGTCAAAATTGCTTATATCTTGAGTAGATTTTAAGTGTAAATTTTCTGCATAAATTTGTTTAGTTAAATCACATCTTCCCTCTTAAACACAGTTTATGTGTCATTTTAATTAGATTACTTTAAGATAGCAACTCTTTCACATTTTATCCAATGTCCTGATAAAATATATAGGGAACATTAGTACCAAAGACTTTTAGCCAGGTCACATACACCAGAATTTTTCTATCACTTTTGTAATTTGGGGGTGGGAAAAGGACTGTGCACAAACAAATACTGTGATAAATCATCTTTAAATATACATTTTGTCAGATGATGGAAAATTTAATGTTGGGACTATGATATCTTGAATATTTATAACCTAATGAAGAAGTGAGTATAGCTACAACTAAAATAATGTGTGCTGTGCAAGACCCTGAGATGACTTTGTAACACACATGCACTTAGTTACCTTCAAGAATGGAATGTAATTCACAAAATTGATTAAGGAAATAAATTCCCTAATCTAATCTAATCCAAAGCAGGTACCATATAGGATTAGAATAAGTATGTTTGAAAGTTAATTTTCTTTCCGGTATTTTAGCAACATCTCTGAGGCAGGATGATTTACTCAAGTTCCCGAATGAGATGATCAGAGCAAGTGCTTCATTTCTAAAGTACCAGAATGATCCTGCATGCTACTCTGGATGAGAATATTGCATGAAATGGGTTTTTTATGGTGTTTTTAAGAAATAATGCTTTTTCTCAGGCTTGCTCTATTTAGATTTGGTTTAATGATGTCTCATGGCTGAATATTATTGCTGGGTGCTCTAATAAAAGTGCCAGATACTCAAATATGTTTTCCGCTTCCTGAGATAAGGAATATGAGGATAGAATGCACTGTGCCTGTGGTGATTTGGTAAAAATGTAATTTTCTGATTATTCTTAGTAATAGCTTGTAAAATATTTTAATGCTTGCCCTTGAGCTCATTTGAAGTCAACTTTTGAACTTTTCACAGTCTTTAGGTGATAGTGTGAACAAGATCTTTCACTGAGAGAAAAATGAGAAAGTAAGATTCGTGTGTAAGAAAAATTAGAGACCATAAGGTATTGTTGATGAAAACATAATTTGGTTCATCTACACATGTGGAATCTGCAACCATCACTACCGTAATTTGCTCCAAGGAAGAAAATACCATTTAGTAATTTCCAGAATGAGCCCTCCTATTTTTGCCCAGATGGGTCATCCACAGCAGCAGAGAATTTATCAAAGAAGTGGTAGTGAAACATTGATCAGAAGGGAGCTTCCTCAGAGGCTTCAGGAAGAACAGAGTCTACAAAGCAAGACCTCAATTTACTTTCTAATTCTGCCATTTATTGGCTGAGTAGCCTTGGAAAATGACTTAATCTCTTTAAGCCTTACTCGTTACTTTTGTAAAATGTAACTATTTATGACACTCACTGGCATAGATGCTATTGCTACAGTCTCCAGATACCTTTTACCTGGCTCTGCCCCTGACACCTGTAGGGGTTGAGTGCTAATTGTCCACAACCCTCCTTTCTCCAGATAATGTCCTGGCAGACAGGAGCTAGCTCATCCAAAATGCCTGAAAGATTACATCTGTGGCTCCCAGTGACAGACACACAGCCAATAACTGACTAATGTAGAGGCACAAAAGCCTGGCCCCTTTGTCTAAATGTGGGACAACTCTGATGCTATCCACACTCTAGAACTCCTTGTGGGATTAGGCTGAAGGAAACTTCAGCCAAAACTACATCTTCATTTGGCTTCTTCCCTTAGGATGTCTTGATTCCTTCACTTGCTCTGTATTTCTCCTCAGAGCCTTACCTCAATAAGTCAGCTGCGCAAAATTCCCATCTTAGGCTCTGCTTTTAGGAAACTGGACCTCAAATAACATGCTCTACAATATGAGACATTTGTGAGGGTCAAAGAGATATATGTTAAACCACATTAAAAATTACAAAGTTACATAGAAAAACATGTTATTGGAAGCCAATAGATATGTTTTATAATTTTCTGTTTTTATATGCCTTTACTTAATTTTTCATATTTCTAGCATGAAAGTAGTTAAGAACTTTCTGATTTAATAGAAACCTGATACCAAGGTTTGCAAACAAAATATTACTACATATCTAAAATTAGTCTTTCAAGAGATTTTTCACAAGTGTGCTGGAAAGCAAAGTATGTGTCTACAATGTCTATAAACTATCATTATCCCTTCTCAGTTGCCCAGTCATTGTCATAATCACTGTTATCATAAACATAACAGTGGCAATGAGTTGTAGTAGAAGGAACACAGCTCACAGCCACATTTTAAAACCACCTTCTCTCGTACTTTTTCTGTATGTTTTGCTATATTCCAGACGAAGACACACTCTGACTTACAGCCCCTGGATAAAGAAAGAAAGATCATATTTTAAATAGAAAGACCACTACATAATTATGAATGAGAAACTTAAGTCTCAAAAAATTATTAGTTTTCAAGGGACATTTGTTGAATGTCTAGGTTCTGGGGTAGATGCTGAGGTTGTCTCAATTCTCTCCTTTAAGGAACTAATGTGCTTATGAGGGATAATGGACTCTAAATTCATTAATTACAATAAAATATGAAAAGTTGAATTGTAGAGGTAAGAGATTTTAGTAAGAAAGCAATGTAGCAATACGTTGCTAAATATCACACAGACATTTAGTGACTGTAGTGGGTTGAATAGTGTCCTCCAAATATTTATGCCCACCTGGAACCTCAGAATATGCCCTTGTTTGGAAATCTAGTCTTCACATATGTCATTAGTTAAGTTGGAGTAAGACCATCCTGGATTAGGTTGGGCCCTAAATCCGATGACTGATGCCCTTATAAAAAGGAGAGGAGAGGGCACACAGGCAGGGACATGGGGTGATTATGGATGCAGAGATTGGATGCATCTACATGCAAGGGAATGCCAAGGTTGGTCAGTAACTACCAGAAGCTAGGAGAAAAGGATGAGACAGATTCTCTTCAGAGCCTTCAGAAGGAACCAACTTTGTCAACACCTTGATTTCAGACATAAATGTCTGATTTCTCCGTAAATGTGACAGAATCAGTTTATCTTGTTTTAAGTTACTCAGTTTGTGGCAATTTATTGTGGTAGCCTAAAGAAGTAAATACAGTGACACTCTATTCTCCCTCCTAGGATAACATGTGTCCTTTTCGTTTTGGCCAACTCTACTAAAACTGGGCCTTTGCTTAAATGTATGTTTTCCAGAAATTCTTCGCTAATCATCCCAGATCTTTGTTCAGCATCTCTTCTCTGTGTTTCTATAGAACTACTTTGTATGCATTCACAGTTGTATATTTCTCCATCTGTAAAACTTCGTATGTTGATCTTAATTGTCCTTCATTAGATCCTTGGTGCATAGCAAGATCCTGACACATGGTAAATGCTCAATAGTTATTTATAAAATAAATGACTGGCATATTCAGAGCTGGGTATAAATTTTCTGATTCCCATGGCATGGTTTTCCCTAAAAATTTCCTTTTTATATACATCTTTATATGTGTCTTATTTATCTATTTGTAAGAGGTTGTTGATGATGCAAGTTGCCAGGCAATTCATCACTAAGACCAAGTTAAACTCAGGAGACTTTAATCAAGCGACCTTTGAAGATACCTGGGCCAGATACTTCCCTAAGAGCTTACAGAGAGGTAACAGATCTGGCCCTTACAACACCAGTTACCACACCAAACCTTCTGAACCTTTCCCAGTCAATATTCAGGAGAGGTAAGTCAAAAGAGAAAGGAAGAGTCACAGCAATTTGATTCTTGGATTTATAGGAAATCCAGTGTTCATGGTACAGTGAGATTTTTCTCCTGTCTTCCAGGAGTGAAGAGTACTTCCATCGAAAGCCAAGCCAAGAAAGACAAGGCTCCCTGAACTTAAGTCAAAGAAACTGAGGGTGCTTTCCAGAAAAGGAAACAAAAATGGGCATTTATTTTTAATCCCTAGAATTCTTAATTATTCATTTTTCTTTCCTTCTTTTTTTTTTTGACATGGAGTTTCACTCTTGACCAGCTGGAGTGCAGTGGCACAGTCTCAGCTCACTGCAACCTCTGTCTCCTGGGTTCAAGCAATTCTTCTGCCTCAGCCTCCTGAGTAGCTGAGATTACAGGCATGCATCACCCGGCTAATTTTTTGTATTTTTAGTAGAAACAGGGTTTCTCCATGTTGGTCAGGTTGGTCTCAAACTCCGGATCTCAGATGATCCATCCATCTCGGTCTCCCAAAGTGCTGGGATTACAGGCATGAGCTACTGCGCCCAGCCATTCATTTTTCATTCTTAGGCATTCTTTCTTTCAAATTGGTGTATAACTTACACGTAGTGAAATATGCAGATGTTAATTGCACACTTCAATGTGCTTTGACCAATGTACATCCCTGTTAAACCCAAACTTCTGTTAAGATACAGTTCCTAGGCATTGTTAAACAGCAAACTTCCTGACTTGGCTTGAGCAGGAGAATTGTCAAGAGATGCCTGAGTGGAGATATGTACTACACCACTTGGTATGCAAGGATACTAATGCTAATAACACTTAGTAGCTAGAATTGAACAGTCTTACTGAACTTCTTTCATGGCAGCTGTCATCTAGTCAAGGAAATTCAGCAGCAGGGGCAATGAGGAGCTCATCAATGGTGGAAACTCAGAGAAGGAGAAGAGGTTAGACTGCAACTGAGTGTCCCAGGTAAGGAACTGTGAAGCAAGAAGCTCCCACAGGGACTCTGAAAGACTGAAAGACACACACACACAGACACACACACACACACACACATACACAATGAACGAGACTGAGTGAGACAAATGCTGTCTTAGTCAGTGCTGCCTAGACACAGGAACAGCCACTGGAGACAGGCCAGCTACAAAGGAAAACATTTGTCCTGTTTCCTCTTCCTCTTCTCTATTATCAAAGCACCAGGAAGGCTAGCCCTTGCAGAGGAGCGGGAGATGGCTTCTTAGAGCTAGGCTCTACAATTTTGCTGGGGGAAGGGGAAAAGATGATATTTAAATTAATTTGTGATTGAAGTTGGAAATTAAACTGAACTTGTTGTAACTGAAAAAGCCTATGAAATTATAGGGTTTTCCCAAGTTGTTAAATGATGGAAAAGAATGATTCAACAAAACATGAGTGAAAGTAAGGACTAGAGGGGAAAAAAAGGCATTTCATGTTTATACTCTCATAGAAGTGATCTTTTCCAATACATCAGTTTCATGAGAAAACAACAGCTCCAAGCCTGTGGATTATAGAACCCTGGGGATAAGCAAGGGAGACCTGAGGTTACTGCAAGTTATTACAAGGGGTCTGCCAAGCAATATATCAAATAAACATGGTCTCTTGATGCAATAAATAACATCTTACCCAGATAGGTAAAATCTTCTCTCGATGTATATTTATTCAACTCTGGTTAATAAATACAAATTTACATATAGAAATATTTGTAAGTTATTAGTACATTGTTTATTATGTATACTCAAAGAACAAGTTACTCACATATGGGAGCTCTCACAATTTTTTTATTATTATTATTTGTAGAGACAGAGTTGTCTCTCACTGTGTTACCAGACTAGTCTCAAACTCCTGACCTTAAGTGATCTTTTGCCTCAGCCTCCCAAAGTGCTGGATTTTTCTTTTTTTTGAGGCAAAGTCTCATTCTGTTACCCAAGTTGGAATGCAGTAGCATGATCATGGCTCACTGCAGCCTCGACCTTTCGGGCTCAAGTAATCCTCCTACCGCAGCCTTCTGAGTAACTGGGACTACAGGTGCACACCAAGTATTTACCTAGTGAGTTTTTATTAGTTTTTGTAGACATGGGGTCTCACTCTGTTAATCAGGTTGGTCTCAAACTCCTGGGCTCCAGTGGTCCTCCTGCCTTGGCCTCCCAAAGTGTGGGAATTAAAGGTGTGAGCTACTGTGCCTAGCCTGGGATTAACATGAGAAAGAAGTCATTGGTAGCAAAAATGATTCCAAACCACTACAGAATGCAGTAGATGTCTCAGCCAACTTGGGGATTCTATGATGCTAACCCACACCACAGCCAGTATTAGTTACATTTTGGCATCATAGCACCCCAGCACCTTCCTATTTGTGGAGTCACCAGTGATCCCTCTCAGAAGGAGATAGAGCCTTGCTTCCATTTCCAGGAGTTGAAAGAAGTAAAATATGCCTTCTCCAACTCCCTGCAACTGGCTTGCTTGTGTGACTGGGCTTGCTGAATTGAATGATTCTTCCTGGGACTTTGAATTTCAAGAGATGAGCAAAGACACTGGAACCATGACTACTGGTAATGTGGCAGGGTAAAGTCAGCAATAGCATGAGTTTCCTGGGGCTACGGAAGTGAAGTACCACCCAATGGGTATCTTAAGCAAAGGAAATTTATTGTCTTGGAGACCAGAAGCCTGAGAGCAAAGTGTCAGCCAGGATTGGTTCTTTCTGAACGCTGTTTGGAGAAGAATCTGTTCTGTGCCTCTCCCAAGCTTCTGGCGGTTTGCTGGTAATCTTTGGCATCTTCTGCTCATAGGAAGATCATCCCAATTTCTGCCTTCATCTTCACATGATACTTTCCCTGTGTGTGTCCCCGAGTCTAAATTTTGCCATCTATAAGGACATCAGTCATACTAGATGAGTGGTCCACCCTACTCCATTATGGCCTAATTTTAGCTTTTTACATCTGCAACAACCCTATTTCCAAAAAAGGTCAAATTCTGAGGTATGAAGGTTAGAACTTCCACATACGAATTTTGAAGGGACACATGTTTAGAGAAGACGGCACAGGAGCAGTGTCCTCGTCAGTTCTTTGCTTCTCTTGATCTCTCCTTATGTTCTGTGCGTGGTTCTCCAGTCTTTCTGTTGCCATTTCTGTTTATGTCAATGGGAGTGATTCATTTCTTCTGTTTGCCTTTAAGAGCCCTAACTGAGACAGGGTACTCAGCCAATACATCCTCTACCTTAAAAAAATACAATTATAAAATGTACAATATTTCTCTAAGGCTTTAAATGCATTTTACTATTATATACCACTACCTATTTTTACCTTAAAAAGTATGAGAGGAAATTTTATGATAATTTTTTTATCTGAGGAATGAAAAAACACACTATCATGTAGGTCAATAGGCCTGATTAAATTAGCATAATAAAAACACCTAGTTTAGAACATAAAAAAATTTACTTTTGCATATGTTTTGGAGAGATTGTGACCATTAAAATAAACAATTAAAAACTGATCTTTTAAAAAGTCAATTCTTTTTATCACAGGCAATTTGGTAAAGTTTGTGGTTGCAAAGGACACTATTGAATGAAGTGTTTATTTCCTGCAGGATCATGAAGACATATTTATATATGTATATACTGTTGGAGTCCATTGGTATTATTTTCCCTAAATGTGAAAATTCCACAGACACGTGAGATTCAAAAAGTAATAGGAATTAATGTAGGTGAATAAGGAGCAAATTGCTATAACTATTCTTTTTCTATACAATTTCTGATGGTAATTTCTGTGCAATTACAATTACTGCTGACTTGGATATCAGCAGCCAATATTAGACTTCCTTAGGGATCTTAGTCAACAATGTGACATGACCATCAACATCTCAGCACTAAGACTTCCTTCATTATCAGAATTACATATAATATAATCTAGAATACAAGATGCACTCTTGTGTGTTACCCACACAGGCAAATCATAATTTAAAAGCCATTTAGATGAACTAGACTAAAGCTCATTCAGGAGAGAGCCCAGGGAGATGGAGGAGCCCCCAGAAGAATGTCACGTAAAAGGAGCTGACTCTCCTCCCTTCTATTTCCCCCTCTTTATTCCTGCTGTTTTCAACATAGGGAACATATACTATAAGGCAGATATTTTGCTAGGCTCAGGCAATACATCAATGAAAAATACACAGGCATCAACCTGAAGCAGGGGTTAGCAGACTTTTCTATAAAGGTCTAGATAGCAAATATTTTAGGCTTCATGATCTATATGGTCTCTGTCCCAACTACTAAGCTCTGCTGTGCCAAAATGGTCACAGATTATATATACAGACATACTTTGGAGAGATCGTGGATTCAGTTCCTGACCACCACAATACAGTCATTATCACAATAAAGAGAATATCAGAATAAAATGAGTCACACAATTTTTTTGGTTTCTTAATGCATATAAAAGTTTTGCCTACACTATATCATAGTCCATTAAATGTGCAATAACATTATGTCTAAGAGACAACATACCTACTTAAATTTAAAATGTTTTATTGCTGAAAAATGCCAGTGATCATCTGAGCCTTCAGTGGGTCGTAATCTTTTTTCTCACAACCTTTCTCTTTTGCCTCAATGTTGATGGCTGCTAACTGATCAGAGTGTTAGTTCCTGAAGGTTAAAGGTTGCAGTGGCTGTGGCAATTTCTTAACATGACAAAAAAATGAAGTTTTTTTCACTGACTCATCCTTTCACAAGATTTCTCTGTAGCATGCAATACTGTTTAAGTAGGAAATTACCCTCAGTGAAACTTTTTTCAAAATTGGAGTCAGTTCTCTCAAACCCTGCCACTGCTTTATCGGCTAAGTTTATGTATATTCTGAATCCTGTTATCATTTCAACAATGTTTATAGTATCTTTACCAAGAATAGATTCCATCTCAATAAACCACTTTCTATGCCTCATCCATTCAATACTGATGATGAGATCACAGCCATTCAGTCACATTTTCAGGATCTACTTCTAATTTTAGTTTGCTTGCTATTTCTGGCACACCAGCAGTTACTTTCTACACTGAAATATTGAAACCCTCAAAGTCATACATGAGAGTTGAAATCAACTATTTCCAGACTCCTATCAGTGTTGATATTTTGACCTCCTCTCAATAATCATGAATGTCCTTAATGGCCTCTAGAATGGTAAATCTTTTCCAGAGGGCTTCTAATTTACTTTGCCCATAGGAAGAATCACTATGACAGGTGTAGTCATATAAAATGTATTTCTTAAATAATAAGGTTTGAAAGTAAAAATAATTCTTATCTGTGGACTGTGGAATTAATATTTTGTTAGCGAACATGAAAATAACATTAATCTCCTTGTACATCTTCATCAAACCTCTTGGGTGACAAGGTGCATTGTCAGTGAGTGGTAACATATTGGAAAAATAATATTTTCTGAGCAGTAGGTCTCAAGAGTGGGCTTACGATATTAATTATACTATACTGTAAACAGATGTGTTGTCATCCAGGCTTCATTGTTCCAAAGAGTGAACTCTTTATTCTTAAAAATCCTAGGATTTTTTAGAATAGTAAATGAGCTTTGGTTTTATAAAGGAATGGACGTGGCAGTGTTCTAACTCTGAAATTTGAATTTTACGTAATTTTCGTATGTCATCAAATATTCTCTATTATTTTTTTCCATCATTTATACAAGTAAAAACCATCTTAAATTCTCATACCATATAAAAAACAGACAGCAGGCCATCTATGAAGGGTCTTAGAGTCTAGTGATGGAGACAGATAGGTAAACAATCATGATAACTCTGTGAAAAGGGTCAGAGTGCTGGGTGTTATGAAAGTATATGTGAATGAGAATTAACAGAGGATTCTTTGTAGCCATGTAGTGAAAGTTAAAGGACTGGCTTTCAAATTATGCCAAGGAGCTACTGCATATTTCAGTCAGTATTAATTGCTCATTGTTCCCATTTTTTCAGCCAGGAAAGGCATCCTGTTAGTCTCTGAATTCCAGGAGCTGTAGGAGAGGGGAAAAAGATGCTGTAGTTTTTGACATATGCCTGTACCGGTTGTGAGTGGACCTAGATTACAAATAATTATAAAATTTGTTTCAATTAATATTATTTAGTGGTCAGGGTCATTCTTTCATAATACTTGAGTTCTGCTATTCTACTATTTCCCTTTTCATGTATTACCTTTGTTCTGCTAGAGGTAAATAATTGGATACACTCTAATGGATGGTTCTATATTAACAAAAAGAAAATGGAATATGTATTTGCTAAAAGTTTTGTTTCCAAACCAACAGCAGAGCCAGACAATCTGAAAAGAACATTTGGCTGAAGGTACCATGATTGCCATGGCTTAATGGGTGTGTGACTGGTGCCCACACTCAGGAGGATCCCACTCTGCTGTCACCATCTGGGTATTCTTAATAATTTTTAAAAGAATTTTATGTTATCAACTGTCATGGAGCCCAGTAAATTATGTTGCTGGTTCTGGAGACAAATGACAAGTGAACTTGTTCTTGTCTGAAAAAGTGTATTGTGCCATAACAGGCCAATTTAGGGCCAAACATGCAAAGGGAATCACCTTGGTGAACAAGCCACAGTTTGCATTCCTCCAGACCACTTACCCATTCTCAGCTTAGGCAGTTTCTTTGTCATTCTCCCCAACTCCATTATGAACAAAAACTCTGCATTATGGTTTATATACTACACTTTTCATAGCAACATGCAACTCATGTAATCATCTATCAAAAATATTTGGTGACTGCCCAACATTTATAAAATGCCTGTATTTTCCAGGTGCTATTTTTGTCACTTTGCACAGAAGATAATAACATTTAATTGATTCCAATTGAATTGATTTGTCTGTCTTGCTAAAATACATAAATGACACATTAAAAAGTCAATATAGAGGAAGAGAAAAGAAGGATTTAAATGAACTGACATAGACAGATGGAAAGGGAAAACAGGCAAAGAAAAATAACAGAAAAGAGGAAGCTTAGATGGATGAATGGATGGATGAATAGATGGATGGATAGATAGATGGATGAAACGTAGCCCAGAGTCTTGGCTACTCAGAAACAGGAGGGATAGATGGATGCATCTGGCATGACTCAATTCCTGGCAGCACTTTTTTATTTTTTGTAAAAAAAGAATTAGGCAGATAATGAAAAGTCACAGAAAATGACAGACTCTGTAAATAACCTCAGCAGCCACAAACAAGAGACAGTGTTTAAATAAGTAAATGGAGGACAGCTGGTCATGATTTGATGGTAATAAGGGCCCACATCAGTGAACATGCCAGATTTTTTTCAACTGAAGTCAGGCATACAGAGGACAATCATCCTTAGTATTTAGGGAAAAAATACTGATTTTTTTTCTTTTTAGTTTAAAGAAAGCTTTTGTATCGTGTATTCATTTTCAAATTTAAGGAATAGAAAGAGAAAAGTCATCACATGTAGAAACCCCTAAATTTCTAACGCCACTTTAATCTTTATATATCATAATGTAAATGTTCTATCCTTCAACAGCCTGTGAATACAAAAATGTACTACTATTTAAGCCTGCATCTAACCATTCTAAGCTTCCATCTTTTGGAAGATAGAGTCCTGTTCCCAGCAGAGGCACTTATCCCCAAGTTATTTGTTTAGAATCTCCAAAATCTTCTTAAGTATGTGCATCAATCAGTTCTACCATCCTGTCTGCATAGCATGCTAGTTGCTGGAGACTTTTGCTACTATTACTAGAGGCTTGGTACTAGTTGATAAGGGGCACATTGTATCTACACTATTCACCTCAGAGTTATTGCTTCCTGAAATTAAGCACAACTTCTGAAATTTTAGAATGAGTCTGGAACTTGAATTTGTATATATCTCATCAGGCATTCTGTTAAACCTAGATTCTGATTCAGCTGTTCTGGGATGGGGCTTGAGATTTTTCCCTCTTAATAACCCCTCAATGTGGTGCTGCTGGTCCAGGGACCACACAGTGAATGTCAGGGTATCAGAGCACTGTTTCACAAAATGTGGTCTTTGTACCACTCAGCATTTAATCACCACAGATGTTTATTTGTTTTTGTTTCTTTGTTTTATACTATAGACTTTTGTGCCTCTGTTCCTACTGAATTAGTATTTCTGGTACTAGGAACCCAGAAATCTGTAATTTTGGCAAGCTTCTTTGGACAATTCCTGTGTAACCAGTGGCATGGTGTGTGGACACTATGGCTTTGATACCCAAACAGTTACTTACTGAACTATAAAGAAAATTTCCTTCCTTATATCTTTATTTAATGGGCAGTATGGGAGAGGCTCCAGGACCAGATAACTTGGACTGTTATACTTTCAGAATTTAGAACTTTCCTTTTCCTTAAGGACAAATATACCATCATGGGAATGTATTCCCAAGATCACAACAAACCTTATTCAGAAGCGCCAGGCTCCTACAATCTTTGGTCTTACTCTCTAAGTCCTTTTTTAAAAATTATTATTATTTTTTTTTATTCTGGCCTTTTCACTTTGATTACAAATTATCTGAAAGCTGCTATTTTTCCTTTTCGTGTTCTGGCCTTCATCACACCTTCTTGTCCCCATCCTTTATAACAAACTCCAACAGTGGTCAAGATTTGTGTCTTTGTCTCCAAGAGGTCCCTGGATTCTATTTAATCTGGTCAATACAAATAAATACCTAAGTGGCTTAAGTGTCACCTGACTCTACATTCCGGACATATTCGTGCCACTTTCAAGTCAAGGTCAGCCGTTTCCAAGCATTATTTGCCCAGCAGAGATCTTCAATGACTGCTCTGCCTGGCAGATGACACCATGGGCCAGATTGAGCCAGCATATGTCTCATCGATAGTGGCCAGAATTACCCCATATATTTTGATGTTCCATTAACCAGGATAGAAATCCCAGGGTATTTCTTGTGCCTGAGGAGCATTGCCTTTGTTATTGAAAATAAAGCCTCTACTATTTACAGTGTTATAGAATAAGTAAATGCCAAATCTTACAGAGATCCTAGTCACATTGATGATGGCACCCTGATTTTAAAAATGAGAAACATCTCAAGTAGGAAGAGGGCATAGTAACTTGAATAATAACAATTTTTAATGATATGCTGGGACCTAAATCCAAGACTCTTGAAAAACAAGAGCTTTTCAAAAATTTTGCGATCAGTGGAAAGAGAGGTTTTTTTAAAATACCAAATACCCATACATATTTTCATTGCCCATATAACAAGTTTCTTTGTCCCATTTGTGCTATCTTCCTGACCACCAATGTCCTCCAGACACCTTTATTCTTACCCAAAGCCTAATGATAGCAGAACTCACGAGTTCATGAGCCCTTTGATAGCACTGCCAACAGCAATTCTTCTTGCTCTCCGTCTTTATCGTTTTGCTTAATATGTCTAAACTTGACAGCACTCATATTAGTATTATTTTAAACATGACCACATACTGATTTAAAATTGAGATTTGACTATTATGTATTTGACAAATATTTATGAGGTGTCTTGTGTTTGTGTCTTTATTAGGCACTGGGAATACTGCAGTGAAGAAGCCAGATAAGTCTTTGGTTTTCCTAGACTGAACCTTCTAATTGATTTCATTTTCAATTCTACAACAATACTAACCAGGCTAAGTAAAGTGACTCCTGCCACCTGGAAGTCCCTGACACCTGAACAAATACCTTCACAAGGGATGGGTCAAATATCCTTGGAACTAAACTGTTCTAGAAAGAAACAAACTCTAGAAAACAGAAAACAGGTAAAAGTACAGGCAAGAAATACAGATAAAAGCAATGAAATAAAGACAAAATACTGGGCAACAGAACTGAGACTAAGTTCAGAGCAAGAATATTAGTTTGAATGTTATTTGTTGTGATATCACAGAGTATTGAGATTAGAACTCTATTTTCTCTTGATTGTGCCAGATTAAGAATTGGTCTGGAAGCCTGAGTTGGAAGCCAGTTGATGAAAGTATTTGCATTAGCTGGCAGTTAGGAAACAGTGTTGACTAACTACAGAGAAAATGGGCATCTATCTTTCTTTTTTTCTTAATTAGGAATATCCTAAAGCAGCTCACATTTTAAAAGTATGATGCCAACTACTCTGTTGAGATTAATAAGACTTAGCATGTTTTAAAAAATGCCCTTTGGATCACAGCTTACTAAACATTTTTTTAAAATAAGGATTTGGTCGGTCACACACACACACACACACACACACACACACACAAATTAAATGCCCTTTTAGGGGTCATCTATCAAGATAATCATACATCCTCTTGTGTTATACCCTATATCTTAAATAAACCATATTTGGGCATGATATCATTATAGCACAGGGCTGGGTTGTTTGTCTATGTTTTATTTACATTTTGGCAACTGTATTCATAAATGAGATTGGTTTATAATTTTATTGTTGATTTTTTGCAGTCTCAACAGAACTCACCACTAAAATCTCAGTTCATTGCAAGGTTTGGGGTAGAGTTTGTCAGTTTATTATTAAAATGCTTAACAGGGATACAATAGGTTTTCCATTTTAGTAAGTGAATTTTGAGAATTTTATATATTTTTAAAAAATTAGCTCTGAAATGGTAAATTTTGGTGGATGCTGTGACAGGCTGCCCTGATCACCCTTCAGGCAGAAGGGACTGACTCCTGCAGCTGCTGGGAGTACGGTCAGCAGCAATGCTCAGCTCTTAGCTCTCTTGGCCTTGGCTGAGAAGAGCTGCTTCACCCACAGATATGCCCTCTCCCTAGGGTGAGTATGTCCATTGCCCCATCAGTGTGGAAAGGGAGTGAAGGTCCAGTGCCCTCTCCACAACAACCAATAAATCTGGGAGACTGTCCCTGCTTCAGAACACCCTGTAGGGTCATCTAGGGCTTTCACGGTGACTGCATTAGAGCTCTACATCTTTCTCTGTCAAATCTTGCTTTTTTTTCTTTCTCTTCCATGATTATTGATCCCAAGAGCACCCCTTAATGATCTTCCTATGTGCTCATCTCCATCTCAGCATCAAAAGCCCAACCTTCAACAGGAGTGTATTCTAATTAAAAAAAAAAATTATCCATACTGTTTCTTACTCATATGCCTTTCTATGACATTTTAGCTCTTAATTTACTTCTACAGCCTTATTAAAATAGCTAAGTTGACTTAACTATTAAGTTTACTAGATTACTTAGTGCTACCACTTTTAAGCCATGACTTCTACATTTTTAAATGCTTTACCCTGATTTATTTCTAGAGATGTGTGTTTATCTGTCCCTTTGTTTTTGTGAATATTACTAACCATTGCCTCATGGCAGCCTCTTGAGAAATCACAGTATACTTTGTGTTCGCTGTCTTGTGGATTACTAGAACATTATTTAATTTCCAGTCATTTCTTAGGGCTCAAGGGCTCTGGAGACTAATAAACCTGATTGGAATGAGCAGGTTATTCTAGCAAGGCCAGACCATTTTCACCCCATGCAGGGTACATACACAGGACAGGTCTGCTTTTGTCAGGATTGGTTCAGGGTGGCTTTCTTCTTGTCCTGGATCACCAAAAGACTGTTATGACATACTTTACTCTGTAAAGTGACATACTTTACAGAGGGCTTCATCCTAAGAAGTGATGGTAAAAATCTATAGGGTAGCAATGGAGGCAGTGGTGGCTCGCATGATGTGGGTGGCACTTCCAGAGATAGGTGGATCTCATAGGACTGTGTTGTTTTCTTTAGAGCTCAGTCCTCACTGATCAGGAAGCTTGATAGGGGAGAACATTGTGCTTACCAGAGAGAGGAGAATAGATCAAGAGAGAGACACAGCTCTAAAAGAAATGTTCAATGTCTACTCATCATGAAGTAGCAGAAGAAGCACCCACTTGCATCTTAGGGTCCTTATTAGGAACGCTGATAAGAGTCCCAGGGTTTCTTTTATTTATTATAATCTTGAAGACTAGACTGCATCTGATACTTAGCTTCCTCGTTAAGGTAACTCACCTTCTCCTTCTTTTGCTGCACGGCTAAGGTGAATCTTGATGGGCCAGAGGAAGACTGTGTGGATTCAGGAACATTGTTGGTCAATCATGTTAGGGTTTCTGAGAGGCAGTGTCTCTGGGGAAGGAGCAGATTCAAGCCAAGTCTTTCCTGAGGAGTTAGTCCTCTGGGCAGAAAAGAGGCTGACTCATTGGAGGGCCTCATGTGCTTTAGAGATGAAAGATGAACATTTGTAGTTTATTCATAATGCAATGCAGCACAAGCTAAGTGCCAAATAAGTGAAATGGATGAGCATTAATGGGATTCATAGAAATTTAAAACTGTTTGTTGATTTAAATTGCATGTAGACAACTAACCAGAGTACTTACATTTAGCAATTACTTTTCTATTAACCTTGCCTATGGAGTAGCCAAGTACATAGTACTGTTCCCATGTCACCTCATCACCTCTGTCTAATCTGATTATTTCTTTTTCCAGCATATAATAATCGGTGATTTCTGAAGACCAGGTTATTCAAACATTTTTTTTCCTTACCAATAAAGACAACAATTTTCATTGCTATTTCTATAATTTTGGCCTACCACTAACTTTTCATCTTGTAGTTATGACAAAGGAATCTCAATAATCAATACAGTCTTTTCTAAGACAGAACTAAAAACTAACATGAGGTAAGTTTCATATTGTCTCTGCATTTTAGTTTTCTTTTCTTCATAATGAGATAATAATAACCTTATAGAATTTTTCTGAGCCTTAAAGGAGAGAAAGCATACTGAATTATTCTGTGCAAGAGTTTAGTAATAGTTGAATCTGATTTTAGTTAAGGAGTTAGTGAAACCACCAAATATGCACATTGTATGAAATAGTATATTTCTTCCTTTACATGAAGTGTTTGGTGCATAATAAAGAATGTCTAATCCTTTCCCTCTCTCATACCTCTTGTGGGCTGGATGTCATTTACGCTAACCTACTATTGGTATATGATATGTCCTTTAGGGATACTAATAAACTAATATTTTACTCTACAGTTTTAAATGTTCTTTATGCTTTAATCAATATGCTGTGCAACTAAAACAATTCTGAGAATATAGTGCTACTACCATTTTTACAGATAAGGTAAATAAGGCTCAAGAAAGTTAAGTGACCTTTTCAAGGTCACACAGACAGAAATTAGAAGAGTTGAGATTAAACTGGTCTGGTTGTTTGGTTACAGGACCATTCAATTTTCATAATGACCACTGCCTCACCCCCACAATGTCTGATGCATCTATAAAGGTGCTATTAGAGAAAAACCCAAATGAACTCACATTTTGATATCATTCTTACTCAAGGGCTAGTTCAAAATATCACAGGATTTCTAGGACTCTAGGACTCCAGGATCTTGATATTAGAAAACACATAGCTCTCAGCTCCTGTGTGTATCAAATTTGAGTCATAATGTAAAGTCATCATCTGTCCTGAACAGTGAATGAGAGGTGGTATATTTGGGAACAGGAACTTTTGGCTTTGGGTAGATGCTCTAAGACCAGGAAAGAAGTCTCTGTTTTAGGGTAAAGAACAGCATAAATCCAAAGTATGGTAAATGAGCAAAGATACCTCAGTGCCCAACTTCAAAAAGGGGGACAAAAAAGATAGATAAAACATACTTCTGATAGAAATCTATAAAGGGGTCTTGCCAAAAAAATGGAACCTTAATCTGATCCTGCTTTTAGATCTAACTACCAGTTTATACAAAATAAGGGAGACAGACTGTATTAGTTTGTTCTCACACTGCTGTGAAGAAATACCCAAGACTGGGTAATTTATAAAGAAAAGAGCTTTAATTGACTCACAGTTCCACCGGGCTGGGAGGCCTCTGAAAATTTACAATCATGGTGGAAGGGGAAGCAAACACCTTCTTCTTCACATGGCAACAGGAAGGAGAAGAATGAGAGCTGATTGAAGGGGGAAGCCCCTTATAAAACCATCAAATCTAATGAGAACTCATTATCACAAATAGCATGAATAGCATGGAGGAAAGTGCCTCCATGATGCAATTATCTCCACCCAGTCTTTCTCTCGACACATGGGGATTATTACAATTCAAGGTGAGATTCGAGTGGGGACACAGAGCCAACCCATATCACAGAGGAATATTTTTCAGAATAACATGAAGATGTGAGCAACAAAATCCAGCATATGAAAATCTTGATAAGGACATATGAACCTGATTTCTCAGCAAATAAATTGCTAGGAAACGAAAGAGAGGGGAAGCTTATAGATTAGAAGACACTTGAGAGACATAGCAAGCAATGCGATGCAGGAGCTTTATTTAGGTTTATATCACATTGTTCAAATGCAAGCAACACATTTATGAAGAAATGAGAAAAACTGAAAATTGACTTTTTAATAAGATGAAGAACTTATTATTAATTTTTAAATTTAAAAAAATTGAAGTAGAACATATCTTCTCACCATGAGCATGTGGCAAGGCAGGTGAGGTGATTGATCACATAGATTCCAGAGCTACCTCTACCTCCTGCACCGAGTAGCTGTCTGTGACACTTAGGGCTGTAATTCAACAACATATAATGTGGGGAAGCTGCTCTGGTGAATTCCAGATACTCATAAAGAGTTGAGTGGGAGGGGCACTGTACAGAATGGTGAATTTTTCTGCTGTATGGCTGTCTCTCAAATAGTCTCCCTGTGATCTTTTGGATACGCTGGACTCAGGCTATATATATTTGCAACTCGTTTCTATTTTTTGGCCTTGTTCTTTGTTTTTTATTTTGTCTTACACTCTTTGCTTCCTTCTCTGGCTTCCATTGAGCATTTTATATGATTCCATTTACTCTTCTGTCTTAGCATATCAACTAAACTTTTGTAATTTTTTAGTAATTGTCCTAGACTTTGGACTATACATTTACAACTAATCTAAGTCCACTTTCAAATAATACCACACTACTTCATAGGAAGTGAAGTTACCTTATAACGGAGTATCCCCAATTCCTTTCTTCCATTGCTTGTAACATTGCTGTCATTCCTTATCCATGAATTATAATCACTGAAAACACTGCTGCTATTAATATTTCGAACAAACTGTTATCCATTAGAAACATTAAGAATAAGAAATAACAGTTTCTGTTTTACCTTCATTTATGCTTTTTCTAACATTCTTCCTCTATGTATGCACCTCAAAGTTTCTCCTCTATTTTTATTGTGGTAAAAACACTTAACATGAAATCTGAACCCCCTTAACAACTTTTTCAGTGTACAATACAGCATTATTAACTCTAGGCGCAATGTTTTATGGCAGATTTCTGGAATTTATTCATCATTAATAGCTGAAACTTTCTGTTGAACAGAAATTCTCCATTTTTCCCTACCCTCTAGTCCCTGGAACCCCTCTAGTCCCTCTAGAACCACCATTCTACTTTCTGTTTCTATGAGTTTAACTATTTTATTTACCTCATATAAGTGGAAAAATGCAGTATTTATTCTTCTGTAATTTGCTTATTTCACTTAGTATACTGTCCTCCAGATTTATACATAGACCCAAATTTCTGATCTACCTACATTTTCTGTTCTCTTAATTACTTCTTTTACTATTTAATAATTATAAGTGGAAAAAGTAAGTCTTCAAAAAAATTTTTTTCTATTGTACTTTGGGCTCTGGGGTATATATGCACATCCTGCATCCTGCAGGATTGTTGTATAGGTACAAAATTTTTAATATTTAAAAATTAGGTGTAGACCATAATAGGATAAATTGTTGTATATCTGTCATTATTCTGCTTTGTTTGTGGTGTATGCATTCAGTACAAGAAAATTTAATAAATAAATAATAATAAAAAATAAAAACAGAGAAGAGAAATAAACAAAAACCCCAAAATATAAAAAGCATAAGATAGCAAAAGAAGACCAAAGGTGTTTGCAATGTGTCTATATTTACCAGGCTACATTCTGATTGCCACTTGTCAGTAGATTTGGTTACAGACATATCCTGCGGGTCTATAGTCATTCTGTCTTTTCACAACTGTTTTGATTGGGTAGGCATCTGTTTTATATTTCCACATCCTATTTCAATTCCTTCTGGGGTAATTTATGTACCACTCATAAGGAGAGAAGTCTATCCAGAAGAGAGGCTTCCTATGAATATTTACTGCATGCAAATATTTTTGGAATGAAGGGGTTCAAAGATCTCCAAAGGGTGGTTAAAAATACAAATGTTAAGTTTTATTTATTAATCTTACCTTTACTTCCTCTAAAAATATTTTAAAAGTTTAAAAATCTGTCAGGGTCATACCAGTTTCCTTAATAAATTAGTAAGATGATCTCTTTAGAAAAATTGACATTAATTTTTGCAATTTTTAAACAGAACTGTTGTTATGGCTTTAATAAAATGGTAGAATTTATAATAAACTTTGATATTTTGATATTTTATTTTTTAATAAAGTCAAATACACAAATTGTAATCCTTTGAAGAGTGAAATATCTGGAACCCACACTAAACCTGTATTCTTTTTCTCTCTGCTTCTTTTAAAGTAATTTTTTTTACATGTAAGTTTCTTATTTCTAATAAAGTATTAGATAAGATAGTAACTCATTTTTATTACTGTAACCAGGTTTTTTCTTGGGTGCTGGTGAGGCACAGCTCCCCTGAGAGAATGCTGTGGGTTCTTGGCCTCCAATCTCTTAAAGAATAAGCAATGGGACCACTGCAGGTGTGCCGTATGCTCGTAAAAGTAAATATTGGACCCAGAAGTGTTGCAGAAAGGCAATTTTATTTAGGTAGAGAAAAGAGAAGGAAAAGAGAAGAGAAAGACTTCCACGAAGAATGTGGAAGCGGATTCCAGAGGGGAAATCCTGGAGGGGAAAGGGAGCTCCCACCATGTGGAAGGGGATTCCAGAGAGCTGGAAATCCTGCGTGGGTGGAAAAGCAGGGGAATTTATCCTGGGAGAAATTCCCACCTTCCCAAGTTCCTCTGGCCAATGAAAGGAGTTCCTTTAAACTTCCCCTGGGGTGATTGACTTTTAGTTTCTCTGGGAAATTCAAACATAAACGTTTAAATCTCCTGGATGGAGAGAGATGGGAGCGGGGCATGGAGCTGGGAAATTCTTGCCCTTAAAACCCCATCATGGACCTGGAAAGAGAACACATTCCCTCATTACCATGCATCAGATGAAATTCCTCTTATCTCATTCAGTCATTATCATTAGCCTTTCAACTTCAGTGATAAATCCAACCATAGAAATCTCACTGTAAAACTAACCACAGAGGGAGCAACAACAGACGGCACTGCCTAGATCTGCCGCTTTTGGCCATATGTAAATTAGAACAATGGTCCCTGACAAACTGGTCTGAAATGAAAATGCCTTTGATAATAACAACTTCAATTTATATGCTGCTTTACCTCCTGAGGATTTCAAGACTCCCAACACATTATTATTTGAAAAAGACTGAAAAACACCAAGGTCTATGCTAATGTTTCCAAAAGATATTAATGGCTATTCTGTGTACAAAACAGAAAAATTCTATATCTCACTAATTTTCTGCATTTTTTATATACTAAATACATATTTTGAAGTAGATAATTTTAAGACTAAATGTCACAACTGGGACCAATCATTTATTTGCTACCACACAGATTTTGCCATTAAACTCTCTGAAATCACCAGTCCCGTTCTGCATAAGCACTAACCACACCTGAAGAAATGAGGAACTGACAACCCGATTCCCCTGTTTGTGTCCAGCCGTTCACTGGGGCAGGTGTCCTGAGGAATGTTTGGCAACATGTCCACTAAGGAAGCACATATAGAAGTATTTTCTAGATATATTTGTGTTTTAACAGCTCTATGCCAAATGGTAGCTAATTAATAGAAATAGGGAGAAGGAATAACGTCTGTTGGCTGCATTAGAAGAAATGAAGGCTTTGTAAAGAGAAAATAGTACAGTACACATTCTATTTGTGGATCCTAAGAGAAAACTCTAATACCATTTTCTTAATGCGATTACTTCAACTTGACAAATCAGAATTTGTTAAACACTTCACAGGGCACGGAAAAAATGAAAAAGAATAACTTGACCACAGTGGAAAACTAAGTGGCAGCTGTCTTTGTAATCTCGCCATGGTTCCCAGTATCAAAGAGACCTGAAAACCTCAGGTATTATTTAAATATTTATTCACATCCATCTATTATCCATCTATTATAATGTAAATATTTTGCATTATATACAAATATGGCATTTTTTTTCACCCCTGCTTCCTTTGACATGAATATACTCAGGAACTATTTTTAATTCAATAATGTTATTTTAAAAAAACCTCCAAAAACCTCTGACACCCAAACTTAACAAATTTGATATTGAAAGGCCAACAGCTGTGAGGAGTCCTTTTTCTGCATTATTTGGCCTTTAGAGAGCAATTTATTCTTACAGAAGTGACAAATTTTAGAAACATTATGAATAGAAGACTAATGTCTGAGAAATGTAAATACCATTTGAATGATTGTTAGAGTATACGTAGTTTTTGATTTATTTGCATCTAGACAGAGATTAAAAAAATGTATATTTGCCATTAAAATCAACAAAGCCCAGTGAAATCTTCCAGTAAATAAGATAGCTGAGAACTAGAGTCTTTCCTACTCCCTGCCTCAATTCCTGTGTAGGAAATATTGGAAATAGGGAAGAGTTTGTATGATTTCTGGAATCTGAGGAGGCTGTTATACAAGTAAAAGACACTTGGGTAACTTCTTCCTGATAGGCTGCACATGGGCCTGTTAACCAATAGAGACAATAACATTGTGGATACATGATTCAGAGGGTCTGGGGCCCAGTAAGCATCTATTCCTAATTAATGATGTCCAGGGTCAATATTACCTCTAGTAACACTATTGCTATTGTTATTATTATTATTAAATCACCTGCCAAGAAAGGAGATTGGCATCTGGGAAGTAAGATTCTGCATTGTATGCACAAGCTGTAGTTTGCAGGGTGCAATTGTGGACAAGTAGACAAAATGGAGAATGTTATTTCTGACGGTAGATGATGTTTCTGGAGACATCTCTGCACTGTAACAAGTATTTCTTCTAGCAGAGCAGCAAGCCATACCTGGAAGAGATGAAGGAGGAATTGAATGGAGTGTGTGCTGGAAAACTCAGGACAAGGGCAGCTACATAAATTAGGGGCAGCTGTGGCTGACGTGGCATGGTGTTCAAACAGTAACAGATAACCCTGTACCAGGCAGTAGCACGTAGGAGACCAGGGAGACCTAGAGAGATCTGTGTGTGAGAGGGAGAGGGGAGTTGGTAACAAGGACATAAAGGGCTACAATAAGGAGAGGGCCTGTCACACAATAGGCCATCAGATAGAAATCTAGGAGGTCTGACACTTCAGTCAGAGGTTTGGCCAGATACAAATGAAGTTTAGTTCTACAGAGATTCTTCCAAGTTTGTATATGTTGTAGCCATTCCTTAGTTTTATTCATCCTTCCCTTCTTTTGAATCCTTTTGTTAATTTTGCATGTTTCAGGGAAGGAATAATGTAAATTCATATGTCCTCTGCCATCTTTCCAGAAGTTTTAACATCTCTTTTTGAAATCCAACCAACAATAAAATGTTTCTTGCATTTTCAAGATGTTCTTTCATTCTGTTGTTTTTCTTTATAGTTGAACACACAGATGGTTGGCTTAAATTCAACGGTCCAATTTGCCTCCAGTTGAGGATTTGGATTTAACAATTTGCGGTACCTAATGATTTCCATATTTTTCTCAAGTGTATTAAATTCATATGCTTCTTTTCATTACTATCATCATATTCCTTTTTCTATTTTCCTTACAAAAATAGTAAATAAAAGCAAAATGTTATAGAAGAGAATTCTCAATTTCAGAAACAAGACACTTTTTCAAGTGAATATTAGCCTAATGAATCATTAACTCAAATGATCTTGAATGGCAGTTTAGACATCATAGTAGTTAAGATTATAGAGCCTGGAGCCAGTTTTCATTTTTCACTTTGTGGCTATGTGATTTTGGGTAATTTATTAGGCTTTGTGGTTTCTCAGTTTTCTTACGTATGAAACAGGAATAATAATAGTGACGACTTACCACATAGGGTTCTTAGGATTAATGAGTTAATAGAGGTCAGGCACTGAGAACGATACTCTGCTTCCTGCAAGAACTATGTTATCTTTTATCATTACCATTACCCAAATTCCAGTGAATAACAGAAATAACAGTGAAGTTACTTGGGTTGATGTCAGAACTTAAGGATTTATTTCATGTAGGCGAGAGGTAAGGTTTTATTATTTTTTCTTTTGCTTTCAAATAGTTCACTATTATTCTAGTACTATTTACTAAATAATTTATTTCTGTTAACTTCTTATATCCATCTTTAATTCTTAGTTATTTTATATTTAATGCTGTTATAAAAGCAATCATTTTAAAAGTTTGTATTTTATTACATGAATAATACATGCTCATTTTAAAAGGAGCAGAGTATGCATATGCGGTAAAAGGCACACCTTTTATATTTTAACTTTAAGAAATATTTATGTGTATTTCTGTTTAAGTTAGAATGAGTTAAGTTATTCGGTGGTTTAAAACAACAACAACCACAATGAGCCTTGGGGTTTTAAAATCACCAGAGGTGATTTCATGCGTCACTATTTATCCATGTGAGATCATCTGGGGTTTCTGCTCTGCTGTGTATCAGTTTTCTCCCAAAAAGGCAGAACTCAGAAGTTCTGTCCCTTCACACTATATAGCACAAAGTTTAGGAACTCTGAGTAAAGTGGGTAGTCTCTTTCTCATGTCTGAAGGTGGTTGGTTCCTTTTGATCTAGACACTGTACAGATAGATCTACAGTATTTTTCAGACACACATCTTGTAAATTTGCCATGCATCTTTGCATTCTCACTCTCAATTATCTGTTTTGTGACTTAATTGTGGATACATTGAGTTTATTATCCTTCAGCGAGTATGCCTCTCTTAGTCACTACTTTCTTAACCACTTTGTCAAATCCAAAAGATTTACTGGTGTCACATCCTTTGTTAGACCATTACATTGGGTGAACTTAATATATTAGGAGTTAATAATAAGGTGTAGTGACCACAACCTTGACTTGATCCCGCGTTTTAATAGGATCAAGAATTCAAAAACATTCTCAGCCTCCCCCTATCTCAGTCAGTTTGAGTTGAGAAGTACTTGACTCTTTGAACTTCATAGATCTCTGAGTTAGTAAACTCTTAGTTGTCATTAATTATCTTCTTACAAACCGATAAATTGTTTTCTGAAATTGCATTTGGTTATGTTACCTTTCCAAATAGAGCCTGCCCTAACCAGCACACAAACTACCAACATTTTCTCTCCTTTTCTTTTAAAGATACCAGTTTGTCAGGAACATGCACTGCCTTCCAAGAAACTACAGGAGACAGTTTATCAAATGTTCCATCCCTGCGGTATCCTGGTCAATCATCTTTTCAGCCTCCAGTATTAGTTTTCTTACTACAAATCCCTGAGCTGTAATGCAATTAGTTTTCTTACTACAATCCCTGAGCTCTTACCCAAATGTAAGAGCTTTGGTTGAGTTGTACCCCATTATTAATATCAGTAAAGATAGATGAGGTTATGCTGTGGTAATAAACAGCTTTAACAGTCTACGTTAGAAAAGGTTTGTTTCTTGTTTGTACCACATACCCATCACAGGTCAGCCAGGGGCTCGCCTTTGCACTGTCTTTACTGCTGCAGCCAGGCTGGTGGGCAAGTCACACTGGGAGTATTTATAGTCAGGAGAAAAGATGTGCATGGCATATTCACACTCACCCTTAAACTTACCCAGACAAATGCAAAGAAAAATAACTACCCATCACATCACTGGTCAAAGCAAATTGCATGGCTGTACTTAACTTCAAGGGAATGAGGATGTGAAATCAATTCTATGCCTGAGAATAGAATGATAATTCTCACATTCATTCCCCTTGTATTTCTTTTTCTCTTGCCACCCCACTCCACATTTGATCTGTATATCATTTATCTACGTATAGCGTTTTGATTGAATGTTTTCTTGTAGTGTTTTCCTATCTGTATTCTGCTGAACAATTGTGGTATGTCAGAAATCAGGGTAAGTATGGCAAAGGGAGGTACTAAGCATGCAGGACTTTGGCCCCAAATTCAGTTCTAAGAAACTAGTCATGACATCTCTCCTTTTATTTATTATTATTATTACTTTGAGATGGAGTCTGGCTCTGTCACCCAGGCTGGAGTACAGTAGTGTGATCTTGGCTCACTGCACTCCACCTCCCAAGTTTGAGCAATTCTCCTGCCTCAGCCCCTCAAGTAGCTGGGACTGCAGGTGTGCACCACTACTCCTGCTAAATTGCGCATTTTTTTTAGTAGAGACAGGGTTTCACCATGTTGGCCAGGCTGGTCTTGAACTGCTTGACCTCAAGTGATCTGCCCAGCTCAGCATCCGAAAGTGCTGGGATTACAGGCATGAGCCACCATGCCTAGCCACATCTCTCCTTCTAGACACAACCTCAACAATGTGTTTCATATATCTTTATTAATTCTAATCTTTATTCCTTGATTAATCTCAGTCTACTGATTTAAGTCCAAAGAGCTATATATAGATGAGCAACCTATTAAAATATTGCAATTGTTTACTTCTGGACACTAGAATTATGGGTTATTGTTTTCTTTGTGTACATCTATCTGTCCTAGGAAACTGGGAGCTCTGAATTGAGCAATTATGAATCTGAATGATGGTAAATCCTTGATAATTTTACAGTGAGAACATGTTAATGAATAAAGTACAAAAAGTTGCTTTACACTCTTTACTATACCTGAAAATTAGAAAGTAATAGCTTTGGGAATAGGCTTAAAAGAGGTAAAGATAAAAGCATTTAGACCATAAGAAATTACTTCCCAAATAAGTTTAAGATACAAGTATTGGAGCAGGAATGCACAAATTTCATCTAAGGGAGGGGAAGTGTAATATCTTATGCTTCTATCAGTAGACTAGCTACAGCCATGTTTTATGTAAATATAAATTGAATTCCTGCAGCAGGCAGGTCACTGTATTTGCTGATGCATAATGAGGGTGCTCAAACTTAGACTGTTTATCCCCTAGAGTCTCATTAAACTAAATATACTTGCCTTAAGCCACCTGCCTTTGGGCAGTTGCAATAGAAATAAAATCAGATTCATTTCCCGTCTTGATAAATTGGCATTAACTACTACTTTATCTGAAATAAGCTTGATAATTAGTGTTTCTGATTACATGGAGAAAACTGTTGAATCTTTTAGAATGCTTTAAAAAATGCAGGCTTTCTAAATTTGCTGCAATTGAGGGAGGAGATTTTAAAGCCCTGAGCCAGTCATGACTGTGATGAGTGTCATTGAAATAGCAATCTTTTTTTGGAAGCTCATCTTGTCCCAAGTAAGTGTGATTTACGAATATGGGAACACCTGTTCCCCGGTGGCAGTTTTTACCTCAGTGTTTCATTATCTATGAAGATTGAGCTCCAGCGAAAGATATGGATACTAAGAGTGAAATATCCGATTAAATGATTAATAAGGATTAAGGGTAAGGGTCTTGTATAAGTCTATTCTCACACTGCTATAAAGGACTGTCTGAAACGGCTACTTTATAAAGAAAAGAGGTTTAATTGACTCACAGTTCCATATGGCTGGGGAGACTTCAGGAAACTTACAGTCATGGTAGAAGGGGAAGCAAACACGTCCTTCTTCATATGATGGCAGGGAGGGGAAGTACTGAGCAAAAGGGGGAAAATCCCCTTATAAAACCATCAGATCTCATGAGAACTCACTATCACAAGGACAGTTGCATGGGGGTAGCTGTCCCATGATTAAATTACCTCTCAACCAGGTCCCTCCCATGATATGTGGGGATTATGGGAACTACAATTCAAGATAAGATTTGGGTGGGGCACAGCCAAACTATATCAGATCTCTAGGAAATTGACTGTCTCGGGGCCAGGGGCCAGTTCTATGACTATTTTCAATACCACCAGCTGCAAATAACTCATGCCAGTTATATTACAATCAATAACTATTGACTACATACAAGAAACATTGATCTCCCTCCATGCTGTGGGCAACCGTTTATCAAGTGTTGGGTGTTGCCAGCTTTTCAGGAGGCAGACAGAAAGCAGAGTTAACTTCTTGCTGGCCCATAATCCCTGCAAACCCTTTTTCTTCTGGCCTCCCCTCCGCTAGCTCACATGGAATTTAGTTTAACACTATCAGGGACACTCTTTCATGTTTCTTGGTGCTTCCTTCACATACATTTTTTTGAAGTCACAGAACTATGCCAGTGAGACTGGCCAGATAATTCTTTTTCTAGCCACCTTACCTTCCTAGAGGGAGTAGACATAGAGCAATGACCATAAGGGATGGATGGTGCAGGCTAGGAAGAAAAAATAGCATTCAAGTTCCTTGAATAGGCAGAGAAAGCAATGAAAAAATTAATAACACGTAAACAAATGCAGCAATAGCACATGAATTATTTTATCCATGTATTATTTATAATAATAAAAGTAATAATGAATATTTCTAGAAAGTATACTCTGTATTTGGCTACTGTGAAAAAATACCATAAATTCAGTATTCAACTAAAACTTCGTATCAAGCCTATGAGACAGAGATTGCCTACTCTGCCTGGGCCTGAGAAAAGAAAGTATCTTCCCCAACTGAATAGCAAAACTGAAAATAGAATGCAGTCTCTGTGATCCCAGAGTTCTGCCTGTGCTTCATGGGTGGTTTTGTTGTACCATGATGAGGCACAAGGACCTTGTTCTGAGAGAAATCTGTAAACACTGGTAGAGTGTTTCTGTGGTATGGTACATCTCTGGCTGGCAGCTTACCTTGGTGATTGTCTGGACAGTGGTTTAGAGGAGGTTGAGATTAGACAAGGAATCCTTTATCTCAACAGCCAGGGTAATAATCAGAGCCTAAACAAGGATAATGGCAGAGGCACCTGAGGAGTAGATGGATTTAAAATATGTTCATATAAAAAAGCTAAAGAATCTGGTGATTAATTGGACTTGTGGACTGAGGGAGAAACTGAGTATTTCAAAGACCATGGCCTTTGCAGAAAAACATAGGTAGATACTACTATTTAATTGAAGGTGGCAGAGTTTTGAAAGTATTCACATTCAGTCTTCTAGATTATAGCACTGAGCCTGAAGTATCTGTAATTTCTTTTTGGGTGACAGAACATGCTGTCATAACTGTAGGTCATGTGAATCTAATGGCTTAGGAGACTCAGAAAATCCTTTAGTAGCAAGCCCAGGATACTTTCTCTGATTTACTCTGTTTCAATGCTTGCTTTATGTTGGGGATTGTACAGATTTGTTTAACTGACAAAGCAAAGCTTAGACTATTCTTTTCCCAAAAAATAATTTATTGAGCCACAACAAAGCTTGAGATAAAAGAAGAGATAGCCTTTGGTCTAAATTTTGTATCCAGTGAGAATCTTTATTTGCTATTTGCTTGCTACTGTATAATATTTCTATTAGAAAATAGTAAAAGCCCATCTTTTAGAGTCTCAGAAAGGACGAGAAAAGTGGTCATTGGATGTCATTTCTATCAATCATCTGTGTATAAAAGAGCAAAAATAGCAGTGAACCTGGCCAAATTTGGAGAGCTTGATTGGAGACAAACTTCTCTGTCACCCTCATCTAAAGTGGGGGTGGAAAGTGCACTCTTCTTAGATAAATGTAAGTCCAGACTCACTGACTGGGTATGATAACATTTAATTATCACATAACATTATTTTAAGAAATACTAAGTAGACTTTGCTGGACATCTTTTTACTTTACAGACATTTCACTCATTGACTAATACAAGCAATCTCCTATGATTTGAATGCTTGTCCCCTTCATAATCATGTTGAAATGTAATCGCCATTGTAACCATATTAAAAGGTGGAACATTTAAAAGGTGATTGGACCATAAGGGCTCCACTCATAGTTGGGATTGGTGCCTTTATTGAACAGTTTGCCCCCTTTTTACTTTCTCTGGCTCTCTGCCCTTGCACTATATGATGACTTGTGCCATGTAATGATGCAATAAGAATGACTCTTGCCAGATGTTGGCACCTTGAACTGTGAGCCAATACACTCTGTTTGCTCTGTTTGCTATAAATTACCCAGTCTGTGATATTCTGTTACAGCAGCACAAAACAGTCTAAGACATTTGATAATCATCAGGAAAAGGGAGACCTCTGTTCCATGTAGCAGCATGGCACAATACTAGCAGTGATAGGCAAAGGTTTAAAGAAGAGATGGGAAACAAAGACTTGTCTAATAAAATGGCCATTCTGAATGCAATGGAGAACTCACATCTACCTAAGAATATTCTTTTCATTTTTCTGCTATCTGAAGACTGAATGAATCCCACTTCTGCCATTTTATTAAGAAGTAACCAGAGTTGTGGGGAGAGAAGTATGCAAGTACTATATACTATGCATTTATGCTTCTTTGGGTGCTTTTTTCCATAAACTAAAGTAAGATTGAAATAGACTTGTATATTCACTTTTTCATAATGTGAGCTCAGACAAGAATTATGAAGAGTGTGATAATGAAAATGGAATCTGAAGTGTCCTCATGAGAAAAATGTAAAATCATTATGTGTACACGAGGGCAATGGATAACATATCTCCCTACTTTATGCATCTATATGGTAGTGAACTGAAATTGCTTATGAAAACCTCTTCAGTTTGAAACTTCAGTCAGCATAGAGAAAACTCACAGGATTAGAATTGGCTCTTTTTCCTGTATTGTTTTTACCAGTTTCCTACTCATAAAACTAATAGGTTTATTGTTAAGTCAAGGAATGTAGATATCTGTGATAAAGAGGAAGTGACATTCACTTACTTCTCATTTTATTCAAATAGTGTGTTTTAATTTTTTTAATATTTCAATTTTTAAGTGCTTATGTTTACTCTGTAGTCTTTAATTATTCCAATGATCCTGAAATATACGTGAGGAAGATTTTTTGTGCTATTTTTCAATGGGAAAGCTGAGATGTAAAGAAAGATAAAAATGTCTTGCCCAAAGTCCAAGTCAGGAATGTTTGTAACCTATGTGTTGTTTGTCATATATTATTCCATGATATAGCTGTATCAAGACTCATTTAAATAGTCACTATGTTTGGACACTGTTTTCAATTTCTCAGTAGATACTAGAATATAACCATATGCATGAATATTTCTTAGCCATTTTTAATTGCTTTCTTTTGAATTTTTTCTAGAAACCTTTTTAAATTAAAAAAAAAAGCAATTTAATAAATCTTCAAACACAGACTTATTAAAGTACTTATATATTTATAATGAACATCTCCATTCAGGACTGTGGCCTAGATTGTGACTTTCTTACTATCAGCTTGGTATTTCCAGATGTTACACGATTCCCAGAATATGGCAGATCCTCAATAACCATTTGGTGAATAGTAATTAATGTTTATTCTTATTTGAGGGTTTTGGTTACAAATGAGGGTAACATTATGCTATCTCTAGAGAAACCAATTTACTCCCTTTCTACCTTTCTGGATATGAAATACTATTTTGTTTCAATTGTAAATTGTTTTGTTAAATATTCTAAATGCTAAATATGAAAGCAGGGAATTTTGGCTAATTGAAGTGGTAATCAGATGAGTTATGTTTATTAAAAACATTCCACATAGCAGTTTAATCTCATCATTATAATTAAGATCATACTGTTACTTCTATTCAAATTCTTCATTCTCTCTGCCCTCATGGCCTTTTGATTTTATTGAATAAATGTTCCTCCAGATAGATATTTGATAAGTAGTGTATTTGTTGCCAAGATTTATACTTTAGGAGGTTTAGAACTAATTAAGCAATTAAAAATTTAATGTCCTTTTCATTTTAGAGCAACAATAAAATAAACAGATTCAATAATCTGAGACATCCATAAGAAAAGAAGTTGTATTGTATTATCTTTCTGTAGAGTGTATCACTCACCAGTATTTCCAGTGCTATCTTTGGCCATGTTGGATTTCCCAGGGGAGATAAATTTATTAGCATTTTTACTGTCATATTTTCTAATTGTCAATAGCTTTCTTCCTCTAGTGCTAAGAACTAACTGTAGTTTTCTCATACAAATTTTTCCTCATATTTTTGTTTCAGTGAAGCTTATATACAATGAAATCTACACATTACGTATACAATATGGTAGATTTTGACAAATATATGCAGCTATATAACCAATATCCCAATCAAGATACAGAACATTTTGATGACTGCAGAAAACTCCCTCCTATCCTCTGTCTAGTCAATCTCAACCACTCAAAGGCAATAGTCTATTATTTGTTTATCGTTGAATATAAATCAAATTTGTTTATCCATTCTCTCTTAACGCTCATTTAGGCTGCTTCCAATGTTTTGGCTATAATGAGTAAGAGTACCATAAATCTTATACATGTATTTCTTGTAGATGTAAGTTTCATATCTCTTGCATATACACCTAAGATTGGAATTGCTGAGTCAGAGGACAGATGTATGGTTAACTTTAAAATAACTTGCCAAAGAGTTTTCCAATGTGGTTTTACCATTTTACACTCTGCAGCAATGTGTAGAAATTCTAGTCACTCCAAAATCTAGCAAACATTTGGTATTACCAGTCTTAAAAAGAAATCTTAGCCATTTTAGTGATTGTAAAGTTGTATCTCATTGAAATTTTAATTTGTATTTCCCTGATGACTAGTGGTGTTTAGTATCTTTTCATGTGCTTGTTGTTCATTCACATATCTTCTTTTAAAAAAACTGCTCAATTCTTTCACTTAATTTTTTACTTGCTCTTTTTTTTTTGCCTTTTTGGGGCTTCATATTTATTTTGGACATATATAAAACACATGTGTATACATGTAGTATAAATGTCTCTGATTTTGTAGTTTGTGTATTAATTTATTTAACAATATATTTTGATGAGCAGAGTATTTTAATTTTTTATGAAGTCCAATTTTTTGTATGGATAGTATGTTTCGTGTCCTCTTTAGGTAAACTATCTACGTCAAGGTCAGAAAGATGTTCTACTGTTTTCTTCTAACAACTGGATAGTCTGGGTTTCCTGTTTATGTGGATATTGTATATTAAATTATTTTCTGTGTATGCTGAGAGTAAGTAGAAATTGAGACTTATTTTTCCCCTATATATTTACTCAGTTGTCAGATCACCATTTGTTTAAAAGACTTTCCTTTCCTCATTGAATTTACTTGGTGCATTTGCTGAAAATCAGTTGAACAGGAGGTATATTTCTAGACTATATTCTATTCTTATGATGTACTTTTCTATTCTAATGTCAACATCACACAGTCTTGGTTACTGTATCTTTAGAGTAAATCTTGAATTCAGACAATGGGAGTCCTCCAACTTTGTTTCTCTTTTTAAAGATTATTTGGCTATCCTATATTCTTGAATTTTAATATAAATTTTAGAATTAGTGTTTCTTTTCTTTAAGAAAGCCTCCTGGAGTTTTGAGAGTGGTTGCATTGAATCTATATATAAATTTAAGGAGAATAAACATCTTAGCAGTACTGAGTCTTTCAACACAGTTTTAATTCTTCTTTAATTTCTTTCAGCCATATTTTTCAGTTTTCCATATAGATACTTAGGACATATTTTATTAATTTCTAACATGATATTTTTGATATAAAGAGGTTTGTTTTTTCTTCTAAAATGTATTTCCTATTGTTTGTGGCTAGTCCATAGGAACATAATTGATTTTATACAATGATTTTTTTGTCTTGTGAACTTAGTAAATCCACATATTAGTTTTCTGTAGATTCCTTAAGACTTTCCATGTAAACAAACATGTTATTTTCAATTAATAATGATTTTACTTCTCTTTTAAACTGTATGCCTTTTACTTTTTCTTTGGTCATCATTTTATTGTACAGGCCAGGACTTTTAGTAAAATGTTTAACAGAAAGGGTGAGAGTGAATATGACTCATGTCATTCAAATATTAGTAGAAGAGTGTTCACTCACTTTAAAATATAATTTTAGTAGTAAGCTTTTCATTTGTGCATATGTAATGTCAAGAAAATTTTGTTTATTTTTAGTTTGCTGAGAGCTTTTATAATTTGTTGAAGTGATCATATGGTTCCATTATTCTTTTTTAATTCCAACATTCTCCAGAACTACACAAAGTTCATCCTCACCTTCTAGCTCTCAGTTCCTTAGCAGGCATCTTTGCAAAGCCTCATGCAGTTCTACCTTTCAAACGCCCAACTCAGTCCCAGCTAAGTACCTGCAGTGACTATCCCTGCATGCTTCTGTTCCACTCCCACTCTGCATAGCTTCTCTTCAGTGTCCCGTCTGGCAAATTACAGCCCCTTCCACATCTAAGAACTTCTTTCTCTACCACTTTAGCTCTGGGAGAAACTCTGGCTCTTTGCTGGGTCCGTGGTAGCAAAACACCCCAAGCAGAATGGTAGAGCAATTTTGAGGTTCTTCGTGTGTTTCTTTTTTCTCTAGGATCACAGCCCAGGACTGTGATCCTGAAAAAAAATCCAGAATTTTTTCAGTGCTTTTCAAGAATAAAACTATTAGTGGAAGAAGGTGTCAAAGAGAAGAGAATGTATAGAAGAGCACAATGGGCCCCACACATTTAAAAAATAGTGATCATTTGGAAAAATATGATGCTTAATTACTTTCTATGATATGATGCACGTGGTTATAGGCATGTTGCAGTTTCTAACAGTTCTACTTGATCATCTCCGTGTTGTGTAGTAATTTTAAAATTGCATAATTTATTATATATGGTTTATGATAGTGATGTTATACTGTGGAAAGCACTCAGTGTAAGAAAAATTACTACTGGTCTTAGAAGCAAATAAACATGACACTAAGGAGTTGCCAACATGCTGAATTTCCATGTTCTCATCTGTTAAATGAAGATACTATTATTCGACTGTCAATACTAGTGTGAGTAATCCAGATAATGTTTGTAAAACATTCAGCATCAAGCTTTATCTGGAATTTAGCAGGAGATCATTAGATGATGCTGATGATAATGTTGATGATAAAACACAAATATTTTATCTTATAAGCTAAAAAACAATGAGCTTTCTGGGAGTATCTGCTCTAAGGAAGGATCACTAACTTATTTACAGTTTTCCTGGCACTGCCTGAGACAGGCTGGTAAAAATGTTATCTGGATGAGATCCATGGAAATCTGTTTAACTCTGCCTCTGGCCTTTTTAATCAATTCCTCATGGAAAGTACTTTATGGAAAGCAGCAAGTACTGTCATTACCCTCCTGCACAATCCTTCCTTCATATTTTGATTCCATAAATGTCACATATTTGTTGACTTTAAAAGTAATTTTTATGGGAAGTGCATTGCTTAATATACAGTAGTGAAAAGGTCCCTCCTCCCTCCCCAAAGAATTACACATTTATAGTGAGGGTGGAAAAAAATAAGTACAATGCTCTCTAAGGCAACAAAAGTCAAAGCTAAGGAATGAATATTTCTAGATAAGTGAGATAATTAGAACAATTAGAAACCAATGCAGAATAATTGCATTTTTATTTTAGCCATTTATACAGTGAAAGTTCTGGGGCAAGAACTATGCTTTACACGCGCTAGCTTCAGCATTGGGTGCACTATTGACACTGAAAAAAAAGAAGTTGCAAGTAAATTTTGCTATTATTTCCAAGGAAAATTCACTTGGAAAAGGGCATTGCATTTATATAGCTTAATAATGGATTGTCATTTCTAAAACTTTAAAAGGTAATTTAAAAATCTTTAAGTTATCCCAGTAAAACACAAAAACTATTGTCCTGAATCAAGTTGTTTATGTGATCTATGCGATCTAGATTTTCGGCAGATTTTTTTGTGTGTGATGCATCACCCAATAGGAAAATAAATGAAGGTAAAATATTGTGTGTGTGTGTGTGTGTGTGTGTCTACATACCAATAATTTATATAGTATAGTTTATATAAAACATTCTTCCAAAATGATTTCAAATGGATTATTTAAAAAAGTTATAAGTAGAACTCAATAAAAAAATAAGTAACTAAACTCAGGCAAATGGAAAATTAAAATAATATATTTTGTTTTTATATTTGCTAAGATAACTGAGTTAGATGACTTAAAAAATTAGAAAACCCTGTGAATTAACCTTCGATGATGAAAGTATTTAAGAAACTCACCTAAACATAAGAAAAGTTTAAAGTAAGAGCAATCTTATGTTTTATATGAGAAATCAACAACAATCTGCAGGGGAGATAGTGTGGAGGGACCTAACCAGAAGAGAATAGGAAAGCTGGGTGTGTGATTCTGAGAAAAAGACCCCCAAAATATAGCTCAGGTTCAACTGAAAGGAGAAAAATGAGCAGTGTAAATTTCTGGTGGAAAGGTGTCCAAATTACTTAAAAAACGGGGAGTCTAGTATTTTATTTTGTTTATTTTCTGTTTTGAGCAGCAAAGTAGGCCTCTAATTTATTCCTGAAACCTCAGCAAAAGTTCACTAAATGTTGCAACTGCATGATTGATGCTTTGCTTAAAGAATTAAGGGAGAGGGCCAGTGCCTCTGCAAAAGGTGAAGTAGAATCAACCTGAGAAGACATAACTGAAGCTAAAGGCACAAACGACCAGGAGAATGTGAGCCTTCACATTACATACCCTGGAAGCCATCCTCAGATATCGGAAGAAATGTGTCAAACTTCCCAAACAATTTTGGAGTGGTCTTGAGTTATTTAGTTTATTTTAGAGATGAGCTAGAAATCCGGTTTTTAGACACAGGTTTTTTTTTTTTTTTTTTTTTTTGTCACTTACCATACAACAACAACAACAATAATATAAATGAAGTAATAACATTTAAAAAACCTACATTTTTTGTTTCACTGAAGCTTAGAGAAATACTGTTAAGGATTATTTTTACAAATGTGTATTTTTTTATGCATTAACCAAAGACAGTTATATCATTTAAGGCAAATTATTAAGGAATATATAAGTTTTATTAAATTATGTAGTTGTTTATCTGTAAATGGATACACAAAAATATGTGAGGTAGGTTGCTTCTATTAAGTTGGTTATAAATTCTCCTTACAATATCATTTATGCCAATAAATATTTTGGCAAATAAAGAGGAGAAATAATTATCTGCAGCTAGTTGTTTACATGGTTTTATATGTATAATTGATGGGATACATATAAACTGTTAGATATAAACAGTTTCATGGAAAAATAATACTGACTGCTTAGTTTGGGAAATCTAAGTCAACGGGAAATTTCACCAGTGAATGATTGCAACATAAGCTTCTTTAGGCCCTAGCTGAGTAAAAGTACCCTTCAATGCTTTTTAAGCAACAGTTACTATGCAGGTGCTAAAGGCATTTATTACCTTTTAGAAAAAAACAACAAAACAAAAAACATGCACTTCAATATTTCAAATTTCTTTGAAATGCCAAACAACAATTAGGCCACATTATGAGCTAATCCCTTGCCAAAATTAATATCTTAACTTAGAAACCCCATATGAGAGAAGTAACCTAGGTCAGTAAATATTGGTTTGAATATTTATGAAAATGAATCTGGCTGAAACAATCATTTTGATTTACAAAAAATTTCCTTTTCACACTGATCAGCCAAATTCCATCTCGGCTTCTGTATCAGTCAAATTTTAAAGTACAATCTAAATGTTAAAATACACCAACTGTCTCAAATTTAATTTGTAGCTTATTAAATAAAATGAGTCAAATATACACTTTCTCTTAAAGTAAATAGTGCCACAAAAAATGCTATTTTTATAATGATTGCTACCTGGCATAGTATTTGTGGAAAATATCTGCATGGTAACATGGTAGGAAGTGTGATGTTTAATACTGAGTGTCAACTTGATTGGATTGAAGGATGCAAAGCATTGATCCTGGGTGTATCTGTGAGTGTGTTGCCAAAAGAGACTGACATTTGAATCAGTGAGCTGGGGAAGGCAGATCCACCCTTAATCTGGTGGGCACAATCTAATCAGCTGCCAGTGAATATAAATCAGGCAGAGAAACGTGAAAAGTGAGAGATGGGCCTAGCCTCCCAGCCTACATCTCTCTCCCATGCTGGATGCTTCCTGCCCTTGAATATCCAACTCGAAGTTCTTCAGTTTTGAAATTTGGACTGGCCCTTCTTGCTCCTTAGCTTGCAGAAAGCCTATTGTGGACCTTGTGATTGTATAGGTTGACTATATATATATATATATATATATATATATCTCCTATTAGTTCTGTCCCTTTAAAAGAACCCTGACTAATATAATAATGATATGTCATATTATTTCTGTCCCTTTAAGAGAACCCTGACTAATACAGGAAAAGTGTCAAATTTTGACTCACATGTGGTGACAGAATAAACACTGTGGCTTAGTAACACAGATTTAAACATCAGGCAGATTAAAGAAATCACGCCTTCACTTGATACACCTTTGGTGGAGTCATTTAACCTTACATGGGTCTGCTGTCTCAAATGAAAAATAGGTGCTAAATAGCCTTCAGCCAGGGTGAATGTAGTAATGAGATACATATATATATGTGTGTATATATATGAATATGTATATATTACACACATATATATGTATCTCATATATACAAACATACATATCTACAATAACTGACACATAGTAAATCCTTAATAAGAAGGAGGCTTATTAACTCATATACATAAATAGTCTAACTTGTTTAATATTTATTTTCTTCATTCTAATGACATATTTTTAGTTTTTAATTACTGTGACTAATACTTATGATTGATCCATATAAGAAACAAGAGTTGTCATAAATTTGTTATAGTGTGTTCAGGAAAATTTTAGCTGCTCCCGTTATGTTCACATTTTTAACTAATTAGCTAACTAGAAAGGTTAGTACATTTATATATTATATAGATATTATTTTAAAATGTAGCAGTATGCAGAAATGTAGTTTAGCAAATTTGTCAAAAACTTAACCTGTTGATGTTGGGTGGTAAAATATGGGTAGTTATTCCATTATCCTTTGTTCTTTTTAGAATTTTAGAAAAATTATCCAGAAATAAAAATCCCCAAAATTCTACAGCATTTAATTTTGTCTTGATGTCTTTTAGAGCTACAGGTGGCCAATAGTTGTATACTTTTTTGTTGTTTTTATTTTGTTTTGTCTTTGTTTTTATTTTGTTTTGAAGATGAACCAGTATCTTCAAAAGACTGGTTCTTACACTTTGCATGGAGGCTGCTAAATTCATGTGAAGATAAATTTCCTTTGAAATCAAGAAATTGATTCACAAATTTGTCTCTGAGAAAACAAGACAAATGAAAAATAATGTTTCTTGAAGAGTTAGAGACAAGAATATATTTGGACACTTCCTGGAAGGTATGGGACAGAATGTGAGACCACTGGGACACTGTGTAAGCCTCAGCAAGCTGGTCATGTATCTGGGACAAGGCAGGGTGCAGAGGCTACAAGAGGAATGCTTAGATTTTCCTGCTTTCACAGAAGATGCCCTGCTTGATATTATCCTTGTTTATAATCTCCAAGTGCTGGAAAAGGGAGAGATGTGTATCCAGTGTAAGGTCATCTGCACAATACAGGAAGGCAAAGGATATAGATGCTTAGTTTTCTTGGTACTAGTTGTAAGTTAAATTTGAATTCTGATATTAACTCACTGTAATACAGCTGCACATAGATATGGAATGATGATAAGTGCACATGGCATAAAACAGAATAAAAACATTAATGAGGTCTGACATCTTTAGTCTTTCACCACCAATTTTAAGAGACATAGAAAAAGGAGCTAATTTTTAATTAACTATGATAAGCCAAAGGGGATTGGCACATGAAAGAGGTAAAAGATCAAGCTAGAATTCCATACACTTCACCCTAAATATTAGATGTACTCTTTTATGGAAGGTTTGTGGCTTTAAGAAAACTTTTAAAATGCAGCATGAACCCAAAAAAGCGTCAGTGTGAATTCAGCAAAGCACACCCCTTTCTGAGAATTTAAATATAGATATAAGCTCTATTCAGTTTAGGTTTTTATTTTTGACATTACAGCCTATCTTTTTTATTATCAAGAAAATGCCATGAGACTCTGAGAGAATTTTCAAAGCTAGCAAAGTGAAAATGTTTAGAACCTGAATGTTTTTTAATGAAATAATAATTAAAAAAAGCAACCGAACAACAGCAAAACAAAACAAATTAGGCAATAGTTAAATTGGTTTCAAATTCAGTTTACTTCATTAGTCTATGGTTTATTATTGAGAATCCAATTTGAAGTACTTATCATAGGAACAACTTGTACTAAGAAGGATTTGGGAAAACTTCAAGAAAGCATTGGGCAAATATTTTTTATTTAATTGGGATTGAGTTGCCTCCTTGGTGTTTCAAGTTGATTATGAATCCACATGCACATTTCATCTTTGCTCTTTTCCTCTGGATGAAATCCTTTATTAATACAAGAGATCATTGACCTTAGAGCTTAAAATTTTTTAAAAACATTTTTAAAATGTGACTTTTGCTGACATTTAACAACAAACAGCAAAGCTGATATTTTTCTCTCCTCCTGTTGGGAACTTGGAGGAGTCATTTAATTTGTAGTACTTTCAACCTACAGGAAAAAAAAACAAGGGGATTGTACTTTGATTTTCCCGTTTGATGATCCTGAATAAAATCCAGTATTTTTTATATATAAGTTAACAGACAGCTAGATATACTCAGGCTTATACATATTGTTTTCATGCTACTGGACATCAAAGACAGTACATGGTACTGTCTGTGTAAATCAACTGAAACACTCAGCAAGTAGCATCATTTTTTCAATGAAGACCTTCCTATGTATTCAACATATGCCAGTGCTAATGACTGTGTGGAACCCGCATTATTCCTCCTATCTGCAGTTCATTTGCATGCACCCTTCATCATTTTGAGCTCAGCGAATCTGTAAAGCACTCAACATGATGCTAAGTGAGAAAAACTCTCATGTAAGTTGAGCACTTTATGCCACATATGGCAGTGGGGAAATTCCACGGAATATTCTAAAGCCTGACATTGACTGTGCCAAAGTGTGCCATTAACAGTGAAGAGAAAGGCAAAAGGTGTATAAAAATAACAAAACAACTGGTGCTCTGTCCTTAAGCCTTTACTCTTACCTACAAAAAGAAACAAAACTAAAAGTATTATTCCCCTGATTTTTTTTTTTGTAGAGTCAAATTCCCGTCAACTCCTAGAAAGCAGCTGTGTATGCATATTTACAGGTATCAATTCCAATGTGTGGATGTTGAGTTGTGGCATGTACTTAGTTATGACTAATAGCTTACAATTGAATTATCACTAAAACATTCCATTAAAATTGTTAGATTTTGTGGTAGCACTGTTATAATCCAATTATTTGTGCAGTGGTATAATAGATACTGGAAATTAATACATTTAATTTATTAATGCATTATATTTAAATTAAGAAATTGCAAGCTGATTTCTCTATTATTAAAAATATTATCTGCATATCAATTTCATAAGATAGAATTTATTAATGTATTTATGTAGTATATAGCATTAACCATTGCTGCTTCTTACCCTCAAATCTATTTTCTTTTAGTTCTAATTATTTTTTATTTATTTGATGGACATTTATTTTGTACCAGTCATGTGTGGGACACTTTACTAGCTGCTGGGAATCTGTATATGAGGAAAACATAGTCTCTGCTTTTAAGTAACTTGCATTGTTATGGAAATAGATTGAAATGTGAAATGTCAACCTGAGACAACTGGTTACATGTTCTGCTTTGCCTTTTGACACAAAAGTATTGTTTTTGAATCATGAGTTTAACTGGCACATTGAGTTTACTTTGAAATGGTTTAGGAAGATAGAATATTTTAATTTAATTAATTTTTTTTTTTTTGAGCCAAGGTCTCTCTGTGTCGCCCAGGCTGTAGTGCAGTGGTGCTATGTCGGCTCACTGCAACTTCCGCCTCCCAGTTAAAGCTATTCTCGTGTTTCAGCCTCCTGAGTAGCTGGGATTACAGGCACCCACCACCATACCCAGCTAATCTCTTTGCATATTTAGTAGAGATGGGGTTTCACCATGTTGGCCAAGCTGGTCTTTAACTCCTGACCTCAGGCAATACATTCGCCTTGGCCTCCCAAAGTGTTGGGATTACAGCATGAGCCACAGCACCCAACCAAAATATATTTTTCTTTATTGTCAGTTTTTGGAGTAGAAAGAGATCAAGGTACCAGTTTAAATATAATTCTCTATTTGTTTATTTATTTACTTATGTACTTATTTGTTTTTGTGGAGGAGATCTGTGATAACTGCAGTAGAACATGATTAAAAGCACATGTTTTGGAGTTAAACCATTGGAAGAATAGAATCTTTATTAGTTAAAATGAGTAATATGTCATAAAAATAGATTTGGGAAGGGTAAATCAGGAATTTGTTTCTGGAAATGTTAAATTTATAATGAAATGTTAGATTCAAGTGAATCGTCCAGTGAACAATTGGGAAAATGGATAAAGTCTTTGGAAGAACCTCAAATGAGTGATACACATTTGGAATCATATTGTATTTAAGATTGTACTTAAGTGTAAAGCAAGAAGATAGGGGAAGAAAAGAATAGAGGTCTGAGAACTGAGTTAATATGAAGGTGTCAGGATTCAGAAGAGAGGAAGAGGAACCAGCAAAAGACACTGAGAAGGAGCAGGATATGAGGTTCACAGAGAATCAAGAGAATAGTGAGGCAGAAGACAAGATACAAAATGGCTTCAAAATAGAGAGAGTGATTCACCATGTCTGATGCTGATGGCTGCCTGAATAACATAAGGTCTTAGGTAATGGATTTATGAGTAACCTTGACAAGAACAGTCTCAGTGCAGTGAAGCAAAAGTCTGAATGGAAGGGGCAAGAGGTGGTGTGGTTTGAGTACACAGGAGTGACAAAAATGATTTTTGTGATGATGGGATATTTATCTATATTGCAGAAATGACAACATAAATGTGTGTAATAAAATGACATATATGCATTATATACATACATATTTTAAACATATAAATATAAATCTAAACATGTAAATATGAGGATTATATTTACCTCTATATGAGGATTGGTTTCCTGGTTTTGGTATTTATTATACTTATATAAGCTGTGACCATGGGGGAAGCTGGCTGAATGGACCTCTTTGTACAAATATTGCAATGTTCTGTTAATCTATAATTTAAAAAGAAAAAATGGTAAAAGACCCTTGAGGCAGACAGAACACCTGCATTCAAGTCCATGCTCTGCTTTTTACTTACTACAGGACCTCAATCAGTTTATTTAAGCCTTATGTATTCATAACAAACCTACTCCATATGTTTGTTGTGAGAATTAAGTGAATTAATCTCTGTTCATTGCTGAGGACAATGCATATTTCATAACAGGTGCTATTTATATTTTGGCTATTATTATTTCTCAGATAAAGGAATCAACATTTCAATAGGTTAATCTGTTAAAATCATATAGCTCTGGAATAACTAAGTATGAACTCAAATCCTATTATGTCCAGTCTCTTTATTAAATGTTATTCCTTGTTAAACAAAACAAAATGAAAGTCTTACTGGAATGAGTGAGATAGAGAGAATGAGAGGCCAGGCGTGGTGGTTCACACCTGTAATCCCAGCACTTTATGAGGCTGAGGCAGGAGGATCACTTGAGGCTAGGAGTTTGAGACCAGCCTAAGCAGCATAATGAAACCCCATCTCTGCTAAAAATACAAAAATTACCCGGGTGTGGTGGTGCACTCCTGTTAATCCCAGCTACTCAGAAGGCTGCTAAGGTTCACATGAACCCAGGAGGCTGTGGTTGCAGTGAGCTAAGATACACTGCATTTCAGTCTGGATGACTGTCTCTCAAAGAGAGACATTGAGAGAATGAAAGGCAAGGAACTGACACAGAGAATATAGACAATGCTTTTGAGTTCTATGTGTTTTTTCATTAAAACTTCAATGACTACAGTGCAAATGATCTTAGTGGGCTTATGCTAATGTGCAACAAAAGCATAGACATTTTAGAAATGGTAACAGACCAGATGGATGCTGTCTACTCATTTGGAGATCCATTTTAGTTCCATTGAACTCCATTATGACTCCCTAGTAACGTGTCTCAAAATATACATTTCATGACAATTTTACCGAAGTGAAAAATATATTTTATATATATTTTATATGGTGGAAAAATCACGCAACAGTTCTTCATTAAATATCTCATTAAATAAATGAAGATAATTAGAGTGCCTACTGATAGTATGGTTTGCCAATTGTATCATAAATTAATAGGCTAATACTTTCTGTTAAAATTTTCCATAGGTTATTGCGGTAAAGGTGGTATTCGGTTATATGAGTAAGTTCTTTAGCGGTGATTTCTGAGATTTTGGTGTACCCATCACCAAGTAGTATACACAGCACCATATTTGTAGTCTTTCATTCTTTGTCCCCCTCCCACCATTCCCCTCAAGTCTGCAAAGTCCATTGTATCATTCTTATGCATCCTCATAGCTTAGCTCCCACATACCAGTGAGAACATGCAATGTTTGGTTTTTCATTCCTGAGTTACTTCACTTGGAATAATAGACTCCAATCTTATCCAGGCCACAGCAAATGCTGTTAATTCTTCCTTTTTATGACTGGGTAGTATTCCATCATATATATACACGACAGTTTCTTTATCCACTCATTGATTAATGGGCATTTGGGTTGAGTCCACAATTTTGCAGTTGTCTCTATTGAGATGATCATGTGATTTTTGTTTTTAATTCTGTTTATGTGGTGTATCACATTTATTGACTTGCATATGTTAAACCATCCCTGCATCCCTTGTGCTATGAAACCCACTTGATCATGGTGGATTATCTTTTTGATATTTGGTTGGATTCAGTTAGGTAGTATTTTGCTAAGGATTGTTGCATCTGTGGTTCATCAGGGATATTGATGTGTAGTTTTCATTTTTGGTTATGTTCTTTCCTTGTTTTGGTATTAGGGTAATGCTGGCTTCATAGAATGAATTAGGGAGGGTTCTGTCTTTCTCTATCTTGTGGAATAGTGTTAATAGTATTGGTACCAATTCTTAATGTCTGGTAGAATTCTGTTGTGAATCTGGTCCTGGACTTTTTTTGTTGGTAATTTTTTAATTACCATTTTAATCTTGCTGCTTGTTATTGGTCTGTTCAGGGTATCTAATTCCTGATTTAAGCTAGGAGGGTTGTATTTTTCCAGGAATTCTAGGTTTTCTAGTTTATGTGAGTAAAGGTCTTCATAGTAGCTATGAATGATAATTTGTATTTCAGTGGTGTCAGTTGTAATATCTTCCGTTTCATTTCTTATTGCGGTTATTTGGATTTTCTCTCGTCTTTTCTTGGTTAATCTTCCTAATGGTCTATCAATTTCATTTATCTTTTCAAAGAAACAGCTTTTTGTTTCATTTATCTTTTGTATTTTTTTGCTTTAATTTCATTTAGTTCCACTCTGATCTTGGTTATTTCCTTTCCTCTGCTGGTTTGGGTTTGGTTTCTTCTTGTTTCTCTAGTTCCTTGAGGTGTGACGTTAAATTGTCAGTTTCTGCTCTTTCAGTCTTTGTGGTGTAGGCATTTAGGGCTGTGAACTTTCCTCTTAGCATAACCTTTGCTATATCCCAGAGGTTTTGAAAGGTTGTGTCATTATTGTCATTCGGTTCGAAGAATTGTTTAACTTCCATCTTGATTTCATTTCTGACCCAATGATCATTCAGAAGCAGGTTATTTAATTTCCATGTATTTGCATGGTTTTTAAGTTTCTTTTTGGAGTTGATTTCCAGTTTTATTACACTGTGGCCTGAGAGAGTGCTTGAAGTAGTTTCAGTTTTCTTAAATTTATTGAGGCTTGTTTTATGGCTTATCATATGGTCTATCCTGGAGAAAGTTCCATGCGCTGTTGAATAGAATGTGTATTCTGCAATTGTTGGATGGAATGTTCTGTAGCTATCTGTTAAGTCCACTTGTCCCAAGGTGTAGTTTAAATCCATTTTTTCTTTGTTGACTTTCTGTTCTGATGATCTGTCTAGTTCTGTCAGTGGAGTGCTGAAGTCCCCTACTATTATTGTCTTGCCGTCTATCTCATTTCTTAGGTGTACTAGTAAATGTTCTATTAATTTGGGAGCTCCAGTGTTAGGTGCATATATGCTTAGGATTTTGGTATTTTCCTGTTGAACAAGGTCTTTTACCACTATATGATGTCCCTCTTTGTCTTTTTTAACTGTTGTTCCTTTAAAATTTGTTTTGTCTGATAGAAGAATAGCTACTCCTGCTTGCTTTTGGTGTCTGTTTGCATGAAATGCCTTTTTCCACCCCTTTACTTTAAGTTTATGTGAGTCCTTAAGTGTTAAGCAGTCTCTCAAAGGCAGCATGTAGTTGGTTGGTAAATTCTCATCCATTTTGAGATTCTGTATCTTTTAAGTGGAGCATTTAGGCCATTTACATTCAACGTTATTGAGATGTGAGGTATCATCATGCTATTTGTTGCCTGTGTACCTTGGTTTATTTGTTTTTTAAATTGTATTTTTGTTTTATAGAGCCTGTGAGATTTGTGGTTTAAAGACATTCTGTTTTTATGTTTTTCCAGGATTTGTTTCAAGACTTAGAGATCCTTTTAGCAGTTCTTTTAGTGGTGGCTTAGTACTGGTGAATTCTCTCAGCAGTTGATTGTCTGCAAAAGACTGTATCTTTCATTTATACTGATGCTTAGTTTCACTGGATACAGAATTTCTTGGCTGTTAATTGTTTTGTTTGAGGAGGCTGAAGATAAGACCCTACACCCTTCTAGCTTGTAGGGTTTCTGCTGAGAAATCTGCTGTTAATCTGGTAGGTTTTCCTTTATAGGTTATCTGGTGCTTTTGTCTCACAGCTCTTAACATTCCTTCGTCTTAACTTTAGATAACCTGATGACAATGTGCCTGGGCAATAATCTTTTTGCGATGAATTTCCCAGGTGTTCTGTGTGCTTCTTGTATTTGGATGTCTAGGTCTCTCGCGAGGCTGGAAAGTTTTCCTCAGTTATTCCCCCAATTATGTTTTTCAAACTTTTAGATTTCTCTTCTTTCTCAAGAACTGGGACTATTCTTAGGTTTGATCATTTAACATAATCCTAGATTTCATAGAGGTTTTTTTTCATATTTTCATATTCTTTTTCTTTGTCTTTGTTGGATTGGGTTAATTCAGAGAACTTGCCTTTAAGCTCCGAATTTCTTTCTTCTTGTTTAATTCTATTACTGGGATTTCCCAGAGAATTTTGCATTTCTATAAGTGTGTCCAGTGTTTCCTGAAGTTGTGATTGTTTTTTATTTATGCTATCTATTCAATTGAATATTTCTCCCTTGACTTCTTCTATCATTTTTTGGTTTTCCTTGCATTGGGCTTCACCTTTATCTGGTACCTCCCTGATTAGCTAACCTCCAATAACCTCCTGAATTCTTTTTCAGGTAAATCGGGGATTTCTTCTTGATTTCGATCTATTGCTGGTGAGCTAGTAGGGTTTGTGTCGGAAGGAGGGGGTTGATGTTAAAGAGGCTTGTTTTGTCATATTATCAGAATTGGTTTACTGGTTTCTTTTCATTTTGGTAGGCTTTGTCAGAGGGAAGGTCCAGAGCTGAAGGCTGCTGTTCAGACTCTTTTGTCTCATGAGGTGTTACCTTGATGTGGTACTCTCTCGCTTTTCCTATGGATGTGGCTTCCTGAGAGTTGAACTGTAGTGATTGTTCTCTCTCTCTTCAGGGTCTAGCCACACAGCAAGTCTACCAGGCTCTGGCTGGTACTGGGGGTTGTCTGCACAGAGCCCTGTGATGTGAACCATCTGTGGATCTCCCAGGTGTGGATACCAGCACCAGTTCTGGTAGAGATAGCAAGGGGGTAAAATGGACTCTGTGAAGGTTCTTAGCGTTGGAGGTTTACTCCACAAGTTTTGTGCTGGTTGGCCTCCTGCCAGGAGGTGGCACTTTCCAGAGAACATCAGCTGTGGCAGTCTGGAGAGTAACCAGAGGTGGGTGGGGCCCTAGAACTCCCAAGAGTATATGCCCTTTGTGTTCAGTTACCAGGGTGGGTAGGGAGGGACTGTCAGGTGGGGGCAGGGCTAGATGTGTCTGAACTAAGACTCTTTTTGGCTGGGTCTTGCTATGGCTGCTGTGGGGGATGAGGATGAGGTTCCCAGGTCAGTGGAGTTACGTACCTAGGAGGATTATGGCTGCCTATGCTGAGTCATGTAGGTTGTCAGGGAAGTAGGGGAAAGCAGGCAGTCAGGCAGTCACAGGCCTCACTCAGCTCCCAGGCAATCTGAAGGGCTATTCTCACTCCCACCATGTCCCTCCCCTCTGACAGCAGGAGAGTGCAAGCAGGGTTGAGAACTTGCCCCAGGATACCTGCCTCCCAGCTACATAAGAAAGGGCTTTAGTTCCCTGGCCTGTGGAGTCTGCAAGTCAGATTCTCACCCTCCCAGGAGTTGGCTTCTCAACGAGTTCAAATTGTTACAAAGTTCAGCTGGAGACTTCCTTCTTCCTGTGGCATTTTCCCCACATTGCTGGCTGCCCTTCCAAAGGAACCCTGTGATGCCAGGCAGGAATGGCCTGCTTGGGACCTGGCAAGCTCACTGGTCCTTTCCTGCTGCTTCCTCGACCCCTGTATTTTGCTGGGCTCTCTAAATTCACTCAGCTCTGGGTAAAGTCAAAATCTTCTCCCGTAAACTAGACCTTCAGTTTTCCCAGGGCGGGGTGGGGGTGGGGGGTTGGGGGTAGTGGTGTTCTGGAGCAAAGGATCTCTCTTTCCCACTTCTGCAGCTTGGGCACTCAGAGTATTTGGGATGTCTCTTGGGTCCTGCTGGAGCAATCCGCTTCTTTCAGAGAGTCTGTGGATCATCTTGGGTTTCCTTATTTATTACTGCAGTTGTTCTGGAGCTAAAATTCATGATGTGGGCCTCCACATGCTGCTCTGTCTGTCTGACTCAGAGCTGCAGTCTAGTCCAGCTTTCTGTCTGCCATAATGGATGTGAATACATTTTTGAAAAACTGGAAAAGGTTCTGGCATGTAATAAATAGTCGATATTTGTTAGCTATTATTATCAGTAAGTTTTTTAAGTGAAGGTGTCTATACATAATAAATTGGCAAAGGAATAAAAGGTAAACTAGACTGCAAAAGATTTAACATTTTTTCTGTTTCAAGACAGAGTCTCACTCTGTCACCCAGGCTGGTGTGCAGTGGTGAAATCTCTGCTCACTGCAATCTCAGCCTCGGAGATTCAAGTAATTCTCACGCTTCAGCCACACGAGTAGCTGGGACCACAGACATATGCCACCATGCCCGGCTAATTTTTGTATTTTTAGTAGAGACAGGTTTTCACCATGTTGGACAGGCTGTCTCAAACTCCTGGTCTCAAGTGATCCACTCACCTAGGCCTCCCAAAGTGCCGGGATTACAGGCGTGAGATACTGTCCCAAGCCAATATTGTGCATAAGAAGTTGAGTAACTTTTATGTATATTTTAGCATTGTTAGGCAAATCTCAAAATCAAATAGCTAATAAAGTTACAATAATAAATTAATGTTTCTTCTTGAAAATTAGAGAGATGGAAGACATTGTATGATCTTCTCATAGAATACCGATGAAAAATAAGGAACATATCATATGTACAGTGTTTGGCACAGAGATTGAATAAAATGTACACTGAAATCTTAGCTATTATTATTACTGCTATTGTTATTCTCATGTCTTTATACAGATAATTTTCTTTTTGGTCTTAGCAGTTCTATATGTGCGCTTATCTGTAGCGAAGCCTGCTAAAGTACTCCTAGCATTGATATATATATATTTTTGATAATATAACTTCTTGAGTTTTATTTGGACATATATATGCCCAGCTAGAGACTACATTTACCATTTTCTTGGCAATTAAGTTCAACTGCTATTTTTTTCCCTACCTTGTGACTAAGTTCTCAAATAAGAGCTATGAGAAAAATATATATATATTTTTTCTAAGCCATTCTACTAAAATAACTGGGCAGATCTCCCTTTCTTTTTATCCCTTTTCAAAAACTGAATATGAAGGATCATGCTGGTGATTAGCTTGAACCAGGCAGAACAAGCCAACATTTTAGGACAGTGGTTTATAAAATGTAGTCCCTAGCTCAGTAACATCAGCTAATTCACACTAACACATGAAAATCTGTTAAGAATGCAAGTTTTCAGGCCCCATTCCAGACCAACTGAGTCAGAAACTCCAGGGGTAGATTCAGCAATCTGTTTTGACATGCTCTTCAGAAGATTCTGATGCACACAAAGTTTGAGAATTACTTCTTTAGGGATTAACAGAGCAGCAAGGTAGAATGATGACTCTAGATGACTTTATGAAGCAGAGCCACCTCTCCTCCATAGTCTGCCCCACTCTTATGTGAAAGGCAAATTTCTATTTTGCTTGAGCTACCAGAATTTTGTGTTCCTTTGCTGTAGCAGCTTAGCAGGCACTCTAATTAAAGTTTTAGAGTACTTTTTGACTTCTCAGTTTATGAACAGCCGATTTTAATGGGGAAATAACAGGTAAAATTTTCCTTGAAGAGCTATTAATAATCAACACTATTTACAGAGGAATAGGAAAAATTGACTGGCTTTTAATTTACTGGCTCTATCAATCAAAAACACATACAATACACACTCATAACCTCACTCACAGACACACGATACACAGAAATTTTTCATTCATAGAAATATGCTTCTCCGAAGTGAAGTAATTCAGAAGTAAATCACATACAATCAGAATGATACTCAAGGTATACTTAAATGCTTTACAATTATTCATATCTTGGAACTAGAATTCACCTTCTTATTTATTTGATTCAGTGCAGCTCAATAAAATAAAAGACAATAAATATTTCATAAGGGAATATTGTTTCAGGAATTGTAAAAGGAAGCAGAAAACAAAGATGATTAAGACATGAAAACTGCCCTAAAGGAGCTTAGTCTCATGAGAGAATATCAAATGCTTTCCCAGAAGCACATTAGAAATTCCATCCTTCACAACATCCTTTCTAACCCATTCATTTTTAAAAACATTTGTTGTGCATATTTAAGGTATACAATATGATGTTATGGGATATATAGAGACAATAAAATGGTTACTGTAGTGAAGCAAGTTAGCATATCCATCATCTCACATAGTTACTCATTTTTGTTTGTTTTTGTGGCAAGAACAGCTAAAATCTACTCATTTCACAGGAATCCCAAATACAGTATAATTTTGTGACCTATAGTCTTCATGTTGTACATTAGATCTCTAGACTTGCTCATCTTTCATACCTGCTTTGTGCACTCTGATTTATGGATCCCCATTTTCTCCCCTCTCCCCAACCCCTGGTGACCACTGATTTATTCTCTACATCTGTATATTTCACTTTTTGATTTTTCTTTTAATATTTCACATATAAGTGAGATTATGCAATATTCCTCCTTGTGTGTCTGACTTATTTCACATAGTATAATATCCTCCAGATTCATTCATGTTGCCACAGGATCTCCTTCTTTGTAAAGGCTGAATGATATTCCTGAATGTATACGTGTGTGTGTGTGTGTATATACACACATATAGATATATATATATCTGTATATATGTATATATATATGTGTGTACAGTTGACCCTTGAGCAAAGGAGGGATCAGGAGCACTGATTCCCCTTGCAGTCAAAAATCCACTTATAGCTTTTGACTCCCTAAAAACTGAACTAATAAAAGAGTACTGTTGACCAGAAGCCTTACCAAAGAGAAAAATTATTGATAACACATATTTTGTATGTTACACATATTGTATACTGTATTCTCACAATGAAGTAAGCTAGAGGAAAGGAGATGTAATTAGAAAATCATAAGCAGGAGAAAACATATTTACTATCCATTAAATGGAATTGGATCATCTTCAAGGTTTTCATTATCATTGTGTTCAAGTTGAGCCTGAGAAGGGAAGGGATGGCAGAGCTGAAGAGGTAGAGGAGGTGGAAGAAGGGAAGGCAGGAGAGGAAGGTACACTCAGTGTATCTTTTATTGAAAAAAAAAACCTGTGTATAAGTGCACCCACACAGTTCAAACCCATGTTGTTCAATGGTCAGCTACATTTATATATGTTCTTACATATATGTATGTATGCACATCCACTAGTATCTGTTTCACAGTTTCTTTATTCATTGATCCATCGACAGACACTTAGGTTGTTTCTACATCAGAACACAAGAGGGCAGATATTTTTATAAAATGGTAATTTCATTTCCTTTGGGTATATGACCAGAAAAGGAATTACTGGGTCGTAAGGTAGTACTATTTTTAATTTCTTTGGAAACCTCAATACAATTTTTCGTAATGGCTAAACCAATTTACATCTTTTTACAACTATGTCAAAGTAATATGTAAAAAAAAAAAACTCAATGCTTTGATTACCTTTTCTTTGATACCTAGTGAGGCTAAATTGTTTGTGTGTTTATTTTTGTATATTTTAATGTTAATTTAATTTTTATTGAGAAATCATTTACATATGATAAAATGGCTTCATCTTCAGTGTACGTTGTTTTCAGTATACATTTTTAAGCTGACGTGATTATATGGTGTAAGGATTTAAGTAAATTTAGCATAGATTTTGGATCTTTGAATGAAGCAGCAGATCTTTGAATTTTTGCTCTGGTATTTACTATGTGGCTTTTGACAATGTAACCTCTATAAAACTCAGTTTGGCCATCCCTAAGATGATAGGAATAATACCTACTTCCTTTGTTTTTTGTGAAAACTAAACCCCTTCAACCAAATGTCTTGAACCAGTTGCTGCCCCTTGATGTCTACATTTCTTCATTTCTCACGCACTCCAATGTCTCAACCCATCACTACACTGAAATTCTCCCCACCGAGGTCACCCAGCTCTCCAAGTTGAAAGTCAATGGATATATTCCAGTCTTTATTATATTTAACCTTTCTAAAACACTCTTCACCAGAGTTGCACTGCCCTTCAGAGTGTTAGAATAAGTGGACATATTTGAATCTTTATTGTGTTTGAACACTCTCTAGCACTCAGTATCTCCTTCTAAAGAGACCCTTTCCTTTTGAATTTGTGAGCTTATTATCTTGCTTTTTCTATATATCTGAATATGCCTTCTTAGTCTTCTTTAATGTCTCCTCCTCCACTCCCTGCCCTTATATATTTATAATTTTAGGGTTTTTCCTTCTTACTTTTTGTCTCTATTTCTCTGTCTTTCTCTCTCCACAGCTCAGTCTAATCCTAGAAGATCTTACCCACTCCCATGGTTTTAGATATAGTTTATGAAGGTGATTATTATTCCACATTATTATCACTAACCCAATGTCCTTTTTGAATCTCAAATATGTAAATCTCACTCGATATGTATAGATTCATTTTTTCCCTTCACAAAGTATTCAACATGCTCCAAATTAAATATACCTAGTCCCTAAAACTGTTTCATTCATCAGTATTTCCAATTTTAAGAAATTGCACCTTAATTTCCTATTTCTTCAAATTGAAATGCTTACCATTTTCACTCACTTGTCCCCTTATCTTTCAATAGCCAGGCCTTAATGATTTTGTCTCTTGGTGAGGCTGTGGCAACATACCTGCTAATTTTTCTCCCTATACCTACTTTTAAGCTCATTCTAACTGAATCTCTACCCTGTAACCAGAAAATCCAATTGGATCCTATGAGTTTGTCCTCAAAATCCATTAAGAACATGCAAGTTCAGCTTTTCAACATAAAAAAATTGATAGCACTTGAAGTCTCCTGCCCCAATGAATCTGGAGATCATATCACAATTCTTTACCCCCTGAGAATCCAAACATTTTATGATTATTGAAAATGTCCCAGTTTGGAGGATGTGTGTATGCTCTCAGAGTCAAATGGACTCTAGGTTCTAGCTCTGGCAGGGGATGTCATCTTCTTTACTTCAGGTCACCAACATATAAAGATTAAGCCTTTTATTAATTTCTACCAAGCATCCTATTTCTCCATTATAGGACATGAGGTTGAGTGTGAGATGTATGTACACATGTATGTGTGTTTGAAAGAGAGGGTAAGAGTGAGATGAAGATTTTCATGAATAAATCTGTGAGGTGTGATGTGGATCAAGGTTTATATTGCAGCAAATCAAACCGATGGTGTATATTAGGCTTCTGAATTATCAAAAGTTGTATCTCCACTTTACACTTGAGGGTTCTTATGACTGTATTCCCCTGTAGTACCCAGAATTTTATTATTTGGTTGATTCTTTGTATTTTATGCCCCATTTCATCATGGCACCTGATTTCATGCGGTTACCTCTTCTGCCTTAGGACTGTCTCCAGCACCTTAGGAGACTGCCAAGCCTGTGTGCAGAAGCAGGCAAAAGCTGGCTGAGTGAAGCTTTAAAAGTGACAGTGTGAAGCAGAGTCTTCCAGGTTTCTCAGAGGTCCCCAGCAGCATGGAACATAATTACCCATCATAGCTACCAGGTCAACAACACTCCCTTTATTGGCTTTTCTTTCTTTTCTGTTTCTCCCTCCTGACTCCCCTACTCTGCTTCCTGAGATCACCTCCCAAATAAACTCCTATGTCTAAGAGCACATCAAAAGCGGAGAGAAGAAAAAAGAGCTATGGTTTGGGAAATGCAAATTAAGACACTCTTTGTCCCTTATTTCTCTACACATTTCCTGCTAATCTCTTATCCTTGAGACCAGATGGAAAAGAGAAAGAAAGAAAATTACCCAACTTTCTCCCTGTCTCAGGTGGAACAGAACTGCAAACACCTCTGCCTTCAGTGACTCTATCTTTATACCAAGTGGCTAATCAAGGGTCATCTCTGAACAAAGATAGCGTTTTCTTTTTCTCCCGAAGGCACTTTGGTACTAGTGAGGTAGTGTATTAGTCCATTCTCACTCTGCTCTAAAGAACACCTGAGACTGGGCAGTTTATGAGGAAGGGGGGTTTAATTGACTCACAGTTCTGCAGGTTGTAGAGGAAGCATGGCTGGGAGGCCTCAGTATACTTACAATCATAGTGGAAGACAAAAGGGAAGCAGACATGTCTTCACATGGTACCAGGAGAGAAAGAGCTAAGGGGAAGTGCTACATACTTTTAAACAATCAGATCTCGTAAGAACACACTCATAAGACGGTACTGGGGGAATGGTGCTAAACCATTAGAAACTACCCCCAAGATCCCATACCTCCCACCATTCCCCTGCCACAAGTCCCAACACTCAAGATCACAATTCAGCATGAAATTTGGGTGAGGACACAGAGCCAGACTATATCAGATAATATATTATTTACCTCTTTACACACTGTTGAAAATAGAATTTGTAATATTGCCTTGCCTCCCTTTTTATATTTGTAAAAAATGCCTCCTACTTGTATTTTTATACTCTAGCCAGATATGCTGCTTTCATTAGTTCCATTTCAGATTCTGTGGCAAATATGCCTGAATCTCCCTGCTTGGCTAATTCTTACATGTTTTTCAAATCTCAGCTTAAATTTTGCTTCCCAAGATTATTCCTTGACCTCCTTACCATACACTTTCATATTATATGACCTTTCATAACCCTCATCACAGTTTTAATTATTTCTTTCATGCTGGAACATAAACTCCATGAGGAAAAGCTGATGTATAATCCAGACCCCAGTGCCTGTTACAGCACAGCCATCCAGTTGAATGATTATGGATTAATCAGTTTGTAGTGAATTGAAAGAGAGAGGACTATTCATAGAATTAAGAACATGTTGGATAGTTGGAAAAATCATCTTCATAGTTTCTGGTGAAACGTTTTTTAAAGATTATATTCCAAAAAAATGAAATGGAGAAATGGTGATGTTTGTAAAAGTAGAAAAGTAAACTGAATACTGTTAGAAGAAGTAGGGTAAAGGATTTCGTTAGTAGATTGCCAAATAGCAACAATTCTCTGATCCAAGTGAAAGTCTTGTTTTTGAATGCACAAAAGCCTGTTTCTCTTCCCATTAGTAGGCTTTTCTCATCTCTCTTTATTTTGACCAACAGTTTCTTATAATTTGGACACTATGGGACCTCAGAAACTATCAACCCAAGTTATAAGACCCTCGTGATAGAGGTTTCCTAGGTGGCCAGACAGAAAAGAGAGAAAATAAAGAGAATTTATAGTATTTAAAGTTCTGCAAATCTAATTTAACTTTATAAGTATTTTTTTCTATACTACCAGTAGCCTTCCTAACTAAAGCAGTGCTTCATGAAAATTATGCCTTGGGCAAATTATTCTGGAGATTTGAACACTGTAGCAAATAGCTGAGATGAAAGAAAACTGAATAGAACATTTGTTTCCCTCTGGCTTATAATGAGTGGGTGGTCATCAAGCCTTTAACCAAATATCTCTTTCATCTAACACATTATATTAATTGCTACTGATACTTTGACTTTGCCACTAAATTCTAAGCATTAACATCACACAGTAGAACACATTTCCATTTCAATTTTTCAAGGTTATTAGCTTACTTGTTTCATTTATACACCTTGCATTCTTTGAAATATTATTTAAGTTCATGTTAATAATAAATTGAGCATTGAAATATGACTCAAATAAATCTAGAAATAGCAAGAAGCTTTCTTCCTGGAAAGCAACTAAAGAAGTATGCCACTGGTGTGCCAGAATTGTAGGAAAGGAAAATACATGCAAGACATACTGCAAGAGAGGCAAGAATAAACTAAACGGCTCTTTACCAGTGAATGGATACAAAAATGTCCATCGCTATTTTTAAGAATTCTACCAGAAAGGGGATTAGACCAATGTAGTGGGAGCATGAGGTAAAATGGCATCAAAAGAAGACTCATGCAGACGATCCACTGATAAAGGATAAAAAAGGTGATGCAAGAGAGAAAGGGAAATAGTGGGAAAAAATATGTCTGACAAGGGAAAAAAGGACACAATCTAGTGTATATGTGGAGATTTTGGACTTTAATAGGCTTGTAGGCAGTTCATTCATTGTATGTGGGGGAAATCTGAGTGTAGAGCTTGCTAAAACTCAAGTTTAGCCTAAAGCTCCCTCATGTATTTTAAGTTGGGCCTAAGAGTTTCTCTGCACAGAGTGAACTGTTATCTAGGTGATAGTGTAAAGCAAATGTAATCTACTCTTGTGCCAATCACCAAGTTTTGGCCAATCAAAGGGAGTTAACTGTTCAAATCATGTTCCCTTAAGGCAAATGCCAAAGCTGTAAGGAATCCAGCTGTTTCTGTACCTCACTTCCATTTCCTGTAAGTCACTTTCCTTTTTCTGTCCATAAGTCTTCTACCACATGACTGTGCTGGTCTCTCTGAGCCTAATCTGACTCTGGAGGGTGCATGATTTGCAAATCCTCTGCTGAATTAAACTGTGTTAAATTTAATTTGGCTAAGGTTATTCTTTTAAGAAGTTTCAGGGGCTAATAGTGTGGCAACTGTGGTGAGAGCTTATGGGGAATCTTTTCTCATTTCAATTTTCAGTAAGTAAAAAGAGAAAAAGCATTGGGTGTTTGAAAAAAAGTGGTATGTGATAATTGAGTATAAGAGTGGGAATGTGAAAAAAGTTGAAAAATATTAGAGAAAGTTAAAATAATGAGATGTGTGTGTGTATGTGTATAAAGAAAAATAAAACTCAGAAATTATAAAATTAAGCGAATAAAGCAAGGTACAGAATGATAATAGAGTATCACAGCATTTATGTCAATTTAAAATATTAATCCAAGTTTACATAAACATGTCTGCAAGGCACACACAAAATGATGGACCACAAGTATACCAACCAATATGTTAGTAGTGATTGACTGACCTAGAGAGCAGCAGAAGAGACCTTGCTGGTGGAGAGAAGGTGAAGGCGCAGGTAGGTGCCTAAAGGGGATTTACCTTATGGGAAAAAACACTTAACTGAAGTGTTTTGTTTCTTTAAAAAAGGCTTTTAGCAAAAATGACAAAGATTAACATCTATTAATTAATAATGATGGCAGAGATTGAAGTACTGAGATATAATCTATAATATATATTTGCTATTTTTGCAAAACAAAATGCATATAAGATGGAAAGAAAAGTTATTAGAGATATGAGAAAGTCCCCAAATTTTACATCGAACCCTCAGTGTTAAAAATATTCAAGGGGAGAGAGATCCAAGATGGCCGATTACTAGCAGCTCAGGATTGTAGCTCCCAGTGAAAGTGCAGAGAACGAGAAGATGCCCCACTTTCAGATGAATATTTTTGCTGATGGACCAGGAGATTCCCAGCAGAGGAGCCCCACGGGTTGCCAGTGCGACTCTTGTGGCCGGTGCAGCGGTTTTTCCAGCGCCCTGGTGCAGCAGTTCCCAGTGCAGAGTAAATGGGACTGGGTCCCCTTCTGGTTGAACTTTGGAGCTCCAGGAAGGCAGAGTCGCCTATTCAGCTGATTGAAAAAGTGACTCAAGAAGGAAGCCAGACCGGAGATTCCTGGGCAGAAAAGCACTATCAATCTTAACGCCGCTGTTTTAGCCAGCGCAGTGGGTTGCTCAGATTCTGGTGCTGGGAATCAACAAGTTGGACGTCCACTTAGAGACCTAATTTGAAAGTTGGTAATTACAAAGATGACAGGTGGATAAATTCACAATGATGGGAAGAAACCAGCATAAAAAGGCTTAGAATACCCAAAATCAGAATGCCTCTCCCTCTACGGGGGATCACAGTTCCTCATCAACAAGGGATCAAGGCCTGATGGAGAACAAGTGTGTTCCAATAACAGCATTAGACTTCAGAAAGTGGATAATAAGAAACTTCTGTGAGTTCAAAGAACATGTCCTAGCCCAATGTAAAGAAACTAAGGACCTTGAAAAAAGGTTTGATGAAATCCTAACAAGAATAGACAATTTAGACAGGAATATAAATGAATTAATGGAACTGAAGAATACAATATGAGAACTCCACGAAGTATGCACAGGTTTTAACAGTCAAATTGATCAAGCAGAATAAAAGATATCAGAGGTCAAAGACCAACTTAATGAAATGAAACTAGAAGACAAGATGAGAGAAGAAAGAGTAAAAAGGAATGAGCAAAGTCTCCAAAAAATATGGGACTATGTGAAAAGACCTAATTTAAGTTTGATAGGTGTACCTGAATGTCATGAAGAGAATGAATTCAAGCTGGAAAATATTCTTCAGGATATTATTCAGGAAAACTTTCCTAACCTAGTAAGTCAGGACAATATTCAACTCCAGGTAATACAGAGAACACCACAAAGATATTCCTCAAGTAGAGCAACCCCAAGACACATAATCGTTAGATTCACCAGGGTTGAAATAAAGGAGAAAATTCTAATGGCAGCTAGAGAGAAAGGCTACCCATAAAGGGAAGCCTATCAGACTCACAGCAGATCTCTCAGCAGAAACCCTACAAACTAGAAGAGAGTGGGGGTCAATATTCAATATCCTCAAATAAAAGAATTTTTAATCCAGAATCTCATATCCAGCCAAACTAAGCTTCATAAATTAAGGAAAAATAAAATTTTTCGTGAACAAGCAAGCACTCAGAGATTTCATCACCACCAGACTTGCTTTACAAGAGCTTCTGAAAGAAGCACTATACACAGAAAGCAACAACCAGTATCAGTCATCCCAAAAACTTACCAAAAGGTAAAGAGTATCTCCATAATGAAGAATCTACATCAACTAATGGGCAAAATAGCCAGCTAGCATTAAATAACAATATTAAACTCACAAATATCAAGATTCATCCTAAATTTAAATGGATTAAATGCCTCAATCAAAGACACAGACAGGCAAAATGAAGAAAAAGTCAAAACCCATCGGTACGCTGTATCCAGATCCATCTCATAAGCAAGGACACACAAAGACTCAAAACAAAGGGTTGGTGGAAGACTTACCAATCAAATGGAGAGCAAAAAAACAAAAACAAAAACAAAAACAAAAACAGGAGTTGTAACTTTCATCTCTGACAAAATAGACTTTAACAGTAACAAAGACTAAAAGAAACAAAGAAGGACATTACATAATGGTAAAAGGATCAATGCAACAACAGGAGTCAATGATCATAAATATATATGCACCCAATATAGGAACACCCAGATACATAAAACAAGTTATTAATGACTTATAAAGAGTCTTGGATTCCCGCACAATAATAGCGGGAGACTTTGACACCATATTGTTAATATTCGACGGATCAACGCGATAGAAAATTAACAGGGACATCTATGATTAGAACTCAGACCTGGAACAAGTAAACTCAGTGAATATTTATAGAATTCTCCATCCCAGGTCCACAGAACATACATTTTTCTCAGTATCACATTACACCTATTTTGAAAGTGACCACATAATTGGAAGTAAATCACTCTTCAGCATTTGCATGGCATTTCACAGACTTAAATGAAATATTGGTTGACTGTTTGTTATTTTCTTCTCGTATTCCTTCCTGTCTCCACTGTTAAGCACAATTATCGGCAAAAAAGAGGTTTTTAACACCTATTTTTAGATTGAATTCCAGCCCCGGCAATAGAGCAAGACTCCTGTTCTCTCTCCCTCCTACTCTTTCTCTTTATTTCTTTAAAAAAAAAAAAAAAAAAAAAAATCCAAGGGAAAATAAATAAAGATTTAGTTTTTAAAAATAATAGAAAACTCTCAATTTATAAAAGTCTTTTCATATGTTTATGGTTTATTCATAATGAAAATCTTTAGTACATTCTAAGAGTCAAAATATTACAGCTAAAAACAGCATTTAAAAATCTAATCATTCAGAAAATTGTAAATATTTCTCCCACAAAAACAAGATGAATCATAATAAAATTTTGAGGGAAAGGGGGAAAACAAATTGTGAATTGTAAACTCTAAAATATCAAGTTAATGGGTACAATTCCGGGTTAAAATATTTGTAGTAGAGCTATATTTGCATGTAAAAGCATACTAATGGCCTCCTTATTTTCTTTTTAAATCTTTTTTATTTAAAAATAATCTTTCTTTCAAATTTTCTTATTTAAATCTTTAAATAAAAAATCTTTCTTATTTAAAGATCTAAATAATTTAAATCTCTGCCATCATTATTAATTAATAGATGTTCATCTTTGTCATTCTTGCTACAAACCTTTTTTTAAAGAAACGAATTATTATTTAAATAAGAATTTTTTTAATGTAAAAGGAAAATAAGAAGGCCATTAGTATGCTTTTACCTACAAATATAGCAAGAAGAAAGCAAGGAATGAAGCCAGAGAGAGAGAGGAAAAATAGTAAAAGAGAAAGGTGGAAAGAAGGACTGGCCTTTTGTTTCGGCTCAGAAAGCAAGAAACAATGGAACAAGCTCAAGTATACAGACGAATCTGTTATTATCAATAACAATTACACCTTGATGAATTAGAAACATAGAAAGGCTTTATAAATTATTTACAAGGTTCAGCATATCAATATGTCAATAAACACTGACAAATCTTGATTGAAGCTAATTAAAAATAAAATGCCTAAATCATGAATATTAGCAATGAGACTTAAATTACATTGAAATTTGTGCTCCATGACTGTAAGAATTTTTGTTTATTTCATTTGCTATTATATATCCAGACCTCAGATCAGTCCAGCATATAATAGGCCTCAATATGTCTTTGTTGGATTATTGTAGATCAGATTTTTAAATATGAGAGAAAACTAATGTCAATTCTTTACTATAGAAATCTAAAGGTAAAGTGACATTTTAGGAATATAAAAGTTCTTAAAGGATATAAAAGCATAAAAAACTATATAGGGAAAATTATTTTAAAATTATTAACTCAATAAAAATAATTGGATTGAGACGATTTTAGGGTCTCTTTTTTCATAAACTTTTAGGAAACACAAACTTTCCTTCCTTTATACATGGCTACAGAGTTTTGAAAGCAATGGAAGGCTTTTCCATTTATGTTATGAAAGTAACATAATCTTGATATCAAACTGAAAAGTAATGCATGAACATGTGAGAGTAGATATTAATCTTAATGTAGGGAATAAATGAAGTTTTTCCAAATGAATCTTAAGTTTTTAATTGTAAAAGAGAATTTGAAATAAAATAATACTTAAAAAATGGACAATTCCTTAATACCTGTCTTGAGAAAATGTGTTCAACATCTTAAAGCTATTATGATCCTTTATGAAAAATTGATTGGCAAGTAAAGGAAAAGTAGTCTTTGTGTCTTTCTATCTCTGTGTGTCTCTTTCTCTCCTTTCTTTCTCATCTTTGTCTGCCTCTCTTTCTGTGTGTGTCTGTGTGTGTGAGATAAGTGGTGGTAGTCTGTATCAAGTACGTAAGCCTGCATCTGTGTTTTTTTAGTCTTTATTTAAAAGAGCAGCCTATATCACTAAGGATATGAAGCCCTGTTAAGTCTTCTGCTCACTGACATTGAATAAAGACATCCCATCAGCAACAGCCACCGTATTACCTACTGACTGTCCACAGCATTGACATATTTCTGAGTCTTGTGGACAAGCACTATCTCAATGCCTTAGGATGTTAATGAGCCTTCTAAGCCAACTTAGAAGGTTGCTGGTTGATATGGTTTTTCTCTATGTCATCACCCAAATCTCATCTTAAGTTGTAATCCCTGCATGTCGAAGGAGAGACCTGGTGAGAGGTGATTGGATCATGGGCAGTTTTCCCTATGCTGTTCTTATGATAGTGAGAGAGTTCTCACAAAATCTGATTGTTTAAAATTGGCAGTTTTCCCTGTGATCTCTCTCTCTCTCTCCTGCCACCATGTAAGATGTGACTTGCTTCCCCTTTGGCCTTGATCATCAGTTTCCTGTGGCCTCCCCAACCATGTGGAACTCTGAGTCAATTAAACCTCTTTTGTTTATAAATTACCCAGTCTCATGTAGTATCTTTATAGCAGTAGGAAAATGGATTAATATAGGAAATTGGTTCTAGTAGTGGGATACTGCTATAAGGATAACCTGAAAATGTGGATATGACTTTAGAACCGGGTAACCAGCAGAGGTTGGAACAATTTGGAGAACTCAGAACACAGGAAGATGAGAGAAAGTTTAGAATTTCTAGAGACCTTTTGAATGGTTTTGACCAAAATGCTGATACTGATATGGGCAAGGAAGTCCAGGCTGAGGTGGTTTCAGATGGAGATGAGGGACTTATTGGGAACTGGAATAAAGGTAACTAATGTTATGCTTTAGCAAAAAGACTGGCAGCATTTTGCCTTTGCCTTAGAGATCTGTGGAACTTCGAACTTGAGAGAGATGATTTAGGGTATCTGGGGAAGAAACTTTTAAGCAGAAAAATATTCAAGAGATAAACTGGCTGATTCTGAGGGCCTTCAGTTATATGCATTCCAAAAGAGATGGTTTGAAATTGGAACTTATGTTTAAAAGGGAAGCAGAAAATGTGGAAAAAGTATAGCCTAACCGTGTGGTAGAAAAGAGAAACCCATTTTCTGGGGAGAAAATCAAGCTGGTTGCAGAAATTTGCATAAGTAACAAGAATGTTAATAGCCAAGACAATGGGGAAAATGTCTCCAAGACCTGTCAGAGACCTTCCTGGCAACCCCTCCCATCACAGGCCTGCAGGCCTAGGAGGGAAAAATGGGCCAGGTGCAGGGCCCTGATGCTCTGTGCAGCCCTGGGACATTGCACCCTGCATCTCAGTTCCTCCAACTCCAGTTATGGCTAAAAGGGTCCAGGGCACACCTCAGACCATTGCTTCAGAGGGTGTAAGCCCCAAGCCTTGGTGGCTTGCATATGGTGTGGGGTCTGTGGTTATGCAGAAGACAAGAGTTGAGGTTAGAGAACCTCCACCTGGATTTCAGAGGATGTATGGAAACACATGGATGTCCAGGCAGAAGTCTGCTACAGGGACAGAGCCCTCTTGGAGAACCTCTCCTAGGGCAGTGCAAAGGAGAAATGTGGTGTTGAAGGCCCCACACAAAGTCCCCACTGGGGCACTGCCTAGTGGAGCTTTGAGCAAAGAGCCATCCTCCTCCAGACCCCAGAATGGTAGATAGATACACCAACAGCTTGCACTGTGTGCCTGGAAAGGCCACAGGCACTCAATGCCAGCCCATGAAAGCAGCCATAGGGGCTGAACCCTGTAAGCCACAGGGGCAGGGCTGCCCACTTGGGAGCTCACCTCTTGCATCAGTATTTCCTGGATGTGAGACATGGAGTCAAAGGAGAGTATTATGGAGCTTTAAGATTTAATAAGTGCTCTGCTGGTTTTCTGACTTACATGAGGTCTGTGGCCTCTTTGTTTTGGCCAATTTCTCCCACTTGGAATGGTAACATTTACCCAATGCTGCACCTCCATCATATCTTGGAGGTTACTAACTTGTTTTTAATTTTACAGCCTCATAGGTTGAAGGGACTTGCCTTTTCTCAGATAAGACATTAGACTTGGACTTTTGAGTTAATGCTGGAATGAGTTAAGATTTTGGCAGACTGTTGGGATGGTATGATTGGTTTTAAAATGTGAAAAGGGCATGAGACATGGGAGGGGCCAAAGGCAGAATGATATGGTGTGGCTCTGTGTCCCCACCCAAATCTCATCTTGAATTATAATCTCTCCTTGTTGAGGGAGGAACCTGGTAGGAGGCGATGGGATACACTGGTGGTGCAGAAAGAAAAGCTCTTTCCACCCCCACTCCACGTATGTTCTTCCAAGTTACTAAACAGATCCAACTTGAGATCACACCCAAGATAGGACAATGTTTAAGGACACACATCATAGAGAGAGGAATAGTATTTAAGATGCTGAGTCAGAAAATGTCATTTCAAATTTTAGTACTACTACTTACTAGATGTACGTGATCTTAAAAACATTGTGTTTATTTCACTAGCATCATGCACTAACCAACTGAACTATTTCTGTCTCATTTTAGATTAAAAATTGGTATTAGTTTTAACTTTTGATTTGTAATCTAAAATAGAAAAAATGCAGTGTTATTTTTAGAACTGAGTTAATATAGTTAAGTGCTTAGAATAGGAAGTTCTCCTAAAATGTTAACTAATACCTTATTGTATTTTTGTTATTAAAATTATAATGCACAGAATACTCTCAATGGCTTTACTTATCCTTCAGATTACGGGATATATTTCTTTCTGAATGATCATAATATAGAGGTAAAAGAGGTATAAATTATGTATAGTTTTTCTGTTTCCTTCTATGTCTATCTCTTACCTTCAACCAGCATCTCTCAATGGTATTATTGGGTTTCTGCTGGAATTCTCCACTTCCTAATAAAATACTTTTTTTCACCACAAAGATATTTTTTGATTTCTTCCTTCCCCTTCCTTAGTCTTTGGCTTCTTCCTTAACCTTGGTTTTACCTGCAGAAATCCTGCAAAGATTTTTTTTAAATCATGTCATTTATTTAACAAATATTTAATATATTTACTATATTGCTGGTGTGAGAGAACAACAACAGCAGCAACAACAAAATATGGTTTTGTCCTCCTGGAATTTATGCTACAGTATTGGAATGAAACAATAAACTGGTTAACAAGATATAAAAAAGATTGACTAATTGTACGAGTAATGTTGCTATGATAGAGGATAGATTGATACTAGAGTAAAAGGTTGGGTTTTTTAATTGAGATAAGGTGGTCAGAGAAAGCCTTTTAAAGAGGTAAGGTTTTATTTGAGAACTGTATGGCAGAAGAGTAGTCCAGACTGCAAGAGTAGATTATCAACACTTGTGGACTGTCAGAGGTGAGAAAGAGTTGGGAATGCTTAAGGAAGGTGTCAGATTTAAAGTCATGGATTTGGAATTCATCAGCAAATCGATTTTATGTAAAGCCAAGGGACTGGATAAAATCATATCAGAAGTGTGTGCCCATGAAGACATGAATAAGGAGGAACTGAGCCCAGTGATACTTTGACATAAAGATTTAAAGAAGAGAGGTAGCTGTAAAGAAGTCTGAAAAGAACATAATGAGTAAGCAGGCAATAAGAGGAGGAGTCATTTGTGTCTAAAACTGCAGAATAGATGAACTAGAAAAGAAAGATTCTAGACCTGGAGTCTAGAATCATGGAAGTGCTTTGTGACCTTGATAGGCTTAATTTAATTTGAGATGTAGAGGCAGATTAGCCTGGAGTTGACTGAATGTGTGATACAGATTTCTTCTTATTTTATATATCTTTTAGTCATTTCACTTAGGATTTAGGAGATAGATGGATAGATAGATAGATAGATATAGACAGATAGATATGTTCAAGCCTTTACTTAAATTTACCACAAATGAAGAAATTTTAAATGTTTTAGCCAGGTAGCATAATAACTTCGGGGATGCTCTATTTGCCAAAACTCTATATATGTATATTTCTAAATGATAATGGTCACTAATTTTGAATTAATTTTCTTCTTTTTTTTCCTCTCTAAAATGCTGTTACTTCTTGGGATGTTAAAGGTTAAATGAATCTCCATTAATTCCCTTAGATTCACTCCTTTCATCTAGAAATATTGTTTTAGATATTTCCAGATTTTTATTTGAAGTAAAACTACAATCTCAGAAAAAAATCTCATTATGTGGGATATGTCTGTCAAACAATTTTTTTTGTCACTGAGTACTTTATAAATACAGTTAATGGGCAATATTGTAATAGCAGTGGAAAACCTAGCACAAAACTGGTTATTTTTATGCACTTGCAAAAATGTTTGCTATTAGATTTCTCTCTTTTTGAAGAAAGAGCTAACAAAAAATTCCTGTTACTATTTGCAATGTAGTCTTTGCTGATAATATTGTCCCTGCGTTGAATATCTCTCTCAATTGGTAAATAAGCCCAAATGGAATTTTCACATCTTCTGCAGTAACACATTCCTTTATGACATTTCTGACAAAAGCTTTGCAGGATTTTGTGTTATAGATTCTTAGTTGAGGAGACAATAGAGGCACAGAAAGCAATAACAAACACACCTCCAGTGGTAGATAATGGCTTAGAAAGTGTGCTATATTCTTTTGAATAGAGATTATGTGTGCAAATACTGCAGTTCAGATGGCAGAATCAGAAATAACTGCAATTGGGGACAACAGAAGTAAGATGATTTTTGCAAACAAAAAGAAAACTTAAGAAGAAATGATTATCTTTATGGAAGATGGGCATCACAGCAGATAAAACCTATCATGTAAACACTGAAGGTGCTGATTGAAATAATTCCCTGATATTATTTCCTCCAAATGTTTCCAGGGAATTGTAAATTTTATGAGTTATAAAAATTGTTGAAACCAACACCTCAATTATAAAGCAATCTCAGTGGTATAGGAAAGTCAAGAGCCTAAAAACGTATCAGAAAACCACCAAAATGTCTTGCAAATATTATAAGTGTTATCTATTCAGCCTGCAAGTGCTGATTACAACCCTACTGTGTGATTGTCTGAGTGTTGGGTGCTGGAACAGATGACAAGTCAACCATGATTTTTCTCAAGGACTTCACAATTTGGTGGGAGAAGAGGAACAGATATGTTAATATAATTACAAATATTGAATCAGGAATAGGTAGTAAATTCAAATAGACAATATCCATGCAAGAACTTTAAACATTATTAGAAAGCTCTTTTGTCTCTGTGATGATTTCTATGATAGACATGAATGCAGACTTATGCAATTGCAGAAAAGAAGGTGAAAAATCAAGTATGTGGAACATTTAGGAAGGAGGCTTCATATAACTTTCACAATACAAATAAGCCAAAGAACATTCTTTGACTTTTTTTCACAGAAAGAGGTATAATTGAAAAAGAGTTGCATATATTTCGATCTTCAATCTGATCAGTTTTGATATGTTTTTGTCAACACATTCAAGATAATAAACACTCCTGTTACCACCAAAGTGGATACTTGTACCCCTTGGCAATTCATCTTTTCCTCCTTACCCCACTCCTAGACAACCACTGACCTGCTCACTGTCAACATGGTTTAGCTTCATTTTTCTAAAGTTTTATATAAATGACATCATACAGTGTGTACTCTTTATTTCACTCAGCATGATTTTGAGACTTATTTATGCCACTGTGTGTATCAATAGTGTGTTCCTTTTTGTAGCTAAGTAGTAAGTAAATAGTAAGTCCATTATGGATATACCACAATTTGTTATTTATTCATTCATTGAAAGATATTTGAGTTGTTTCCCAAAATGTAGCCAAATTTCTATAACCATTCTTGTTCAAATCTTTTTGTGGAAATATATATAATGTATGTATATCTACAATATACATATATATTTTTTATTTTGAGTAAGCATCTGGAATTGTAATGAATGGGTGATAGAGAATGTGTGTGTTTAGCTTATTTTGAAACCAACTGTTAGCAAAAGTGGCTGTGCCATTTTGTATTTCTACCAGCAATGTATGTGCATTCTAGTTACTCCACAACCTTGCCCACAGTAAGTCAACTTTTTCATTCCAATGAGTGTATATCATGCAGTTTTAATTTGCATTTTCCTAATGATTACTAATGTTCAGTATCTATTCAAGTGCTTATTGATCATTTGTATGTATTCTTTTATGAAGTGTCTCCTCAGATCATTTGCTGGTTTTTGATGGACTCTGAACACAAGTCTTTTGGCTGGCATATGTGTCGTTCATTCTTTGATTTTTATTAAAACCATTTGATGAAAGTCAGAAAAGAGAGACTTGAGAGAAAATGGTAAATCTAGAAGTAGCTGGTTTAAAGTTGATACTATGGAATAGCTTCATGGAAGAACATTCTCTAAGGAGAGAAAATAAGGAAATAGGAAATCTGGGTACAGGTACCAAGTAGAAAGCATCTAGGTTATTGAAATCAATGATTCTATTGGAATGTGGAAAGGAAATTATGTGCATTCAGTATACAGAATATTTATTTTCTTCACATTAATTTGAAGTGTATATTCTATTGAATTCAATATTACACAAATCCTTTAACTGTTTCTGACTACATTGACTCTTTATAGCAACCAAGTAAAGATGAAAAATATATCCTGTCTCCATCATTTTATTTTGGATGCTAAATGTGTATACCATAAAGTAATTATATTTTGATAAATTTCAATTTAATGAAGTGAAAACTAGAAGGATAAACAGAAGCTGCTTTAAGTGATTGAAATAAAAGGGACAAAAAAAGTTTTTTTTCCCCTTTCCTCCAATTCGTTTATTAAATCTTTTTCCATGTTTTAGATGACCCAGATTCTTCCACTTGTATTTTTTTCAAGCCTTCCTTGTGTTCCCCCGAGAATAATAGGTATGTGTGGGTGAATGTAGTTGTGATTGTTAATATTGAGTGTCAACTTGATTGGACTGAAGGATGCAAAGTATTATTCCTGGGTGTGTCTGTGAGGGTGTTGCCAAAGGAGATTAACATTTGAGTCAGCGAACTGGAAGAGGCAGACCCACCCTAAATCTGGGTGGGCACCATCTAATCAGCTACCAATGCAGCTAGAATAAAGCAGGCAGGAGAATATGGAAAAGCAGACTTGCTGAGACTTCCAGCCTCCATCCTTCTCTCATGCTGAATACTTCCTGCCCTCAAACATCATACTCCAAGTTCTTCAGCTTTTGGACTCTTGGAGTTACATCGTGCTTTGCCAGGGGCTCCCGGGCCTTTGGCCACACACTGAAGGCTGCACTGTTGGCTTCCCTACTTTTGAGGTTTTGGGATTCAGAGTAATCCACCACTGGCTTCCTTGTTCTTCAACTTGCAGACGGCCTATTGTGGGACTTAATTTTGTGATGGTTTGAGTCAATTCTCCTTAATAAACGCCCATAAAATATACATATATCCTATTAGTTCTGTCCCTCTAGAGAACCCTAATACAGTAAGAGATGATGTGGGATGAATCAGAAAATCATAAAACATGGAAAGAATCCTTGGACAAAAATATTTGTTTCTTTCTCTCCTCTTCAAGGCGTAGCTCTGTGTGTGTGTGTGTGTGTGTGTGTGTGTGTGTGTTAAACACCAGTATAAGTTAATCATACATCATTCCCTACAGTCCTCTCTTTTCCTCTTTATCAGTTTCAATTCCATTATTATTTAAAGCAATTGGTATAATATACTTCTGTCCTATTCCTTGGACAAATCTCAGTCTAGTTTACCTAAACTGTCTTTTCTGAACCTACAGGAGAGAAGCTGGAGTTTGAAGGAGAAAACCACATAGCTAGTTATGTTTTAATTGCATGACTGCAAATTGAAAATTCACTATTTTTGGAAATCTATCACCTTCCCCTGGTTATTTTTGATATCACACTTTGTAAAAAAAAATTATGTGATGGCATCTTCTGTCATCTCAAAGTTTCTAGACACTTCTCAACAGCTTGTTGAACTAAGTACTTCATTACAATAATGCATTTCTGCTTAATGGTTTTCTATGTAGTTGATATGGTCACTTTTTAAAAATAAATTTTAGTGCAAGCTTAGAGAGAATGTGTATTGTACAGAAATTTAAAGCAGGATTCTATATATGTCTCTGAGTTTAATTTTCCACTAGAGATGTTCAAACGATTTATCTCCTTGCTAATTATTTTTGTCTGTATGTTCTATCAACTAATGAGAGAGGTAAGTTACATGTCTCAGTATGGTTGTGAATTTGTCTGTTCCTCTGTAGGCCTGTCAGTTATTGCTGTATATTTTGAAGTCACATAATTAGGTATGTACAGATTCAGGATTGCTGTATCTTCTTCCTGATGAATTTATCCTTTTATCATTATCATGTGATTTATACAAAGACTTTTTGCTTCAGAATTTATCATGTGTACTACTAATATAGCTACAGAATATCCATATGCAAGTGTTTCTCTGAACATCTTCATTGCCTATCATTATTAAAGGATAATTTGCTTCATATAAATATTAGTTTTACAGTTCCCTTTCAGCACATTGGCCACCTTACTCTCTATTTTCCTGACTTTTTTGTTCTGGATAAGTCACAGGTCAATTTAACTGTAGGTTTTTTTTGAAGGAACTCTGCTGTAATTTTCTGACACTTTTAAGATTTTTCTCTTTGTCTTTGGTTTGCTATCGTTTCTGGATGATGAGTCTAGATGTAGATTTCTTTTAAATTTTTATGCAGCAAATATATATGTGCTGGAGTGATGTGCATCTATCTATTCCTCCAGAGCTATGCTATTGGTCTGGGACAACTTGAACTCCTTTTGAAGGTCCAAGTTTTCTGAGACACTCAGATTTGGTTCTCTAACTTAACAATCACATGACTAAACCATTGGTTTCCATCCTAGTATCCACATTTGTCCCCAGGACAACTTCACATTTCAGGTGTGCTTGCCACTCATCATTCTCATTTGATCTGTCCGTTTGGTGAAGTAAAGCTTCCTTCACATCCTTACATGCCTTAAAGAGATTAAAATATATTTGTTGTATCATGTATAGAATAAAATGTTGACTTAGGTTAGTCTCTACACATTTAGACTTCCATATGACAAATAGGAGTGCCACATTCACTTTTAAAATCAGTCCAACTATGCTTTCATCTTTTTTCATTTTTGTTTTCATTTTCTTTTCCTTCCTTCCTTCTTTCCTTCCTTCCTTCCTTCTTTCTTTTCATTCTCTCTCTCTCTCTCTCTCTCTCTTTCTCTCATGCAGTGGTACAATTATGATTCACTGCAGCCTCAACCTCCTGGGTTCAACAGATCCTCCCACCTCAGTCACCTCTCAAGTAGCTGGGACCACAGGCACATGCCACCATGACTATCCATCGATCTATCTGTCTATCTATCTCTCTATTATCTGTCTATCTCTCTATCTAACTAGCTAGCTAGGTATGACATCCCTATGTTGTCCAGGCTGATCACAAATTCATGAGCTGAAGTGATCCTACTTCAGGCTTCTAAAGTGCCGGGATTATGGGAATGAGCCACCATACCCAGCCTACACTCCACCTACTTTTATCAGTGTCTCCAATTACTTTCATGTTGCCAAATCAAGGAAAATTTCTTTGATTTTATATTCTTTAAAGAGCTTGCAGCATTTAACAGAGTTGAACATCAAGTGTGTGTGTGTGTGTGTGTGTGTGTGTGTGACAGAGAGAGAGAGTTAATTCTATTAAATTTCCTCTTTTGGAAATTCTCTTGATTTTCCTCTTACTTTCTAGACATTCTTTCTTCTGTTTCTTCTGCCACTTTATCACCTTTACATGTTGAGAGTGAGAGTGTTCCTCTCAATCTCAATAAGTATTATTCTCCTCTTCTTCCCCTCTTCTCTCCTCTCCTCTTCATCTTCTGCTCTTTCACACCTTCTCACCTTTCCTCTCCTCTGCTATTTCCTTTAATATTCTTTATTCCAGAAATGTAATTATACCTTGAATATGTTACTTCCCTTTGTCGCAAAATGCTCATCAATAAAACTGAAATGATAAGAGTAGCCTACTCCACATGGTGGTTGGAAGAATTGAGTTAACACAAGTAAAGTGCTTTAAAAAATTCCTGGCTTATAAGTATTTGGCAAATATTTTACTACATTTCTCTCTTCTTTGTATGTTCCCTGAATGATAGGATATAATTAAACCATGATTGCATTATGTGATCATACCGTGTAATTAAATACCATTTTAAGTCACACTTAAGATGAGCTTTAGTTTTATGTCTGTCAGCTGTGATCCCTCTACTAAGCAGTAAACCCACATATACAGCTGCCTACTTCACATTTTACTTTGCTGTCCAATGAACACTACAAATTTAACATATATGCAGAAAAACTTTCATGTTCCAAATTCCAGTACTAAACAAACAACATTATTAATGTCCCTGACTTGGTAAATGATGCCTTTACCTAGCCTTATGTAAGTCAGAAACATAAAGACTGTTTTCTTGCCATTCTTTTTCTTTTCCACATACACAACACTGAACTCATTAGAAAATCTTGTCAATACTAACTGTAAAAGATATCTTACATTTATCCATTCCTTTTAATGTCCATTGCTCTCACCATTATGCAAACATCATCACTCTTAGCCAAAATATAACCACTATTAATCTATTTATTCAGTTTTTTGTCCTTCTCCTCAAATTCCATACAATTGCCAAAGTGATATTTTATTAACACACATTCCTCATCTCCCTCTTTTAAAACAAACACTTGATTGGATTATAATCAGATACAGGTTGAAATTAGAACCCTTTGCCATATGTTACATGATGTTCCCTATCTCTCAAAAATCATTTCAAATCATTTTACTTATTCCTGGCATTCAGTGCACCTCAGCTATCTTGGTTATATCTTTTAGTTCATCAAGCATATCATGCGATTTCTCAGTTTCTCGGGGGAGACTTGGCACATGCTATTCTTGCTGAATGAAATGATTCTCTCCTAATTTTTCATCTGATGAACTCGACTTAGCCTTTGTGTCACAGCTTAAATGTCACTTCTGATAACTCTTTCTTGACTACCTGATATAAATTGGGGACCCCTGTAATTCCATCAAGACTGAATTTATTCCTTTGCAGCACTTACCAAATTTGCAATTTGATAAGTAAAAGTTGTAATTTCATAATATTTATTCGTGTGTTGTTTAATGACTATCTCCCAAGTAATGTATGGGAAAGGCTTGACAAATCATAGATGACATGTAGCTGGAAACAAAGTGAAAGAAGCTTAATGTGAAGAGAGGTCAATGAAGCAGATGCAACTGTCATGTGTTTTCTTGAAGTAGAGAAGAAGCCAACTAATGGGAGAGGAAAAAAATGGATTCAAAGTTGTCATGAAGAAAAGTTCTTTTGAAAAAACAATAATAATAATAATAATCTGAAGATGAAAAGAGCACTGAGTGCTTGAAAAAAAAATCTGGAATGATCAACAATAATACATGGCCTGGCAAATTATTAAATTTCTAGAGCACGAGAGAAATACTTACGTATTTGGGTACAAAGACACATAATCCGTAATGGTGAAGGATTTTGACTGATACAGACTTCTCTGCTGTGAGATAAATTCCCAAAGAGAAAAAAATGATGCATGTACAATTGTGCAGAAAATAAATGTGACTCAATAATAATATACCAGCTGATATGAGTTTCAAGTATGAGGGTAATGAACAGACAGCCTCAAACATCAGAATTCAGGGAAGTAACATTCAGTCACTCATCTTGGAAAATCTTCCCAGTGGCCAATTGCCGCTAATTCAGTGTTGAATCAGAATGCCAAGACCTGAAAATGAGAAATGGCAGCAAGGAGGATGACGGTGAGCACTTAACTAATTTACACACAGAATTAAGACTAAGTACATGTGGGAATTAAGATTATGAAACAAAATATAGTTGTATTATATCTTGACAACGTAAAAATAGGAATGTAATAATAATTTTTGGCAGGAGGGGAGGAGAAGTGAGAGGAAGTATGTGAGTACTGATTACCTCATCCTTTATGGTATGTAGTCAACAAATACTTGCATCTAAAAATGGTGCTATAAAGTTGCTGTCTTCAGGAGTATTACACTCTAGTTAATAAAGACAGAAAGCATAATAAAGATTTAAATAAATAATCCCTTTTAGTGATAAATGTCTTAAAGCAATTAAATCAGGATAATGAGATAGCAACAAATACGAGAAGTAAGAGATATGTTAGTGTATTAGAGAAGGCTTCTATGAAAAAGTGATTTTCTTTGTAAATGTCTAATGTACTGTCACCAAAAGTAACCTCATTTTCCTATTTTCAAAAGTATCTTCCCAAGTTTCAAAGAAATACTATGTTTTGAGAAAAAGACATTTGAAAAAATGAACTAGTAAATCATTCAATTTTACTTGAGATTCACTGCAAGTTTTTCTTCTGTTAAATGCAACTGAATACTCTATTAAAAACAACATGTATAGAGAAATACCAATAAAATATCTCTACCTACTTATTTGTCTATGGGTATCTTTCTATCTATCCTTTTATTTGTGACACATGTATCAGCTATCAATAGAATAACATAATATTGTTCACCAATTTTAACATTTGTTATCCTGATTTAATTCCTTTAAGCCAGCTGTGGCTTATGAATTGTGCTAGAATTTTCAAAAACTAAGAAGTTTTATAAAACAAATGATTTATTTTATTACATCCCTCCTGGAAAAAAAAATCAAAAAACTTTTACTACTCTTTCCTATTTGCTAAACTTCCTCTACTGCTGCTGCTAACTCTTTAAGTCCAAATAGCTGACTTCATCTGGTAATTTCTATCTTTATTCAGCAGGGTCAACCTTGCCTAGTTTGTTTGTGAGAGGAAATTGATATTTCTTTCAGATACAAATTGGTTTCTTTTTGTCAGGTAAATAAGTTTGAGGACTGCAATTGACAGAACTTTTTGAGCTCAATTGTCCTACACTTGAATCAGTTCCATATTGATAAAAGATTTGATTCTAACTTAAAATAAGAGTGGCAAACAGAAACAGAATGACCTAGAAAAATACTTGTCTTAGAATGTGCTCTAAATAGCAAAACAATCATTTTAGAGTAAAAACTTACTTTAGCCATTATGAAATGTTTTATATTTTTCCATGCTGAACAACCTCATATATAGGGTCACTCAGTAAAATTGGTGTCAAATAAAAATGCTGAGCATTTCCATATGCTTTATTTGCTGTATTTGTATTATGAATAAAACCAGGTAACTAACTGAAGAAGAAAACTGGATCATAGGCTAAAATAAACTTGGGTTTATTAAGGAATTATACTTATATTATAATTACACAATATTATCCCATTGAAATTTTTAAAATGCAAACAAAATGGATGTCTGAAGCTAAGACACATGTTTTTATTCCTGGATACCTTTGCAGAAAAATAAAGAAAAGGCTGGTGCCATGGCTCATGCCTGTAATCCCAGCACTTTGGGAGGCCAAAGTGGGCGGATCACAAGGTTAACAGTTTGAGACCAACCCGACCAGTGAAACCCCCATCTCTACTAAAAATACAAAAATTAGCTGGGCATGGTAGTGATCGCCTGTGATCCCACCTACTTGGAAGGCTGAGGCAAGAGAATTGCTTGAACCTGGAGAGGCAGAGTTTGCAGTGAGCTCAGATTACACCACAGTACTCCAGCCTGGGCAACAGAGTGAGACCCTGTCTCAAAAAAAAAAATAAAGAAAGAAAAATAAAGAAAAAATTGCACAATAATATTAATAAAATTAATAGTGTAAAGAAGGCACTAATTGAAAAATAGTAAGTGGGGCAAAGAAACCTTGGGAAAAAATCCTGCATAACTAAATTAGTTCTTCTGGATTCCGAAAGTAGTGAAGTAACATTCTATTTATAGATGCTGTTTGTGTCCTGTCTGGATGGATCTTTGTAGTTCTGAAGTTACACAGAGCTGTCCCTACATAAAACTAGAAATCATCAGCTCCAGTTAGTCAGGGAATGAGTAGTCAACAAATAGTTTGTTAACGCTGCTGAGGTGATAACATATCAATAGATATTGTGTCTATTTGTTTGCCCAAGTTTGAAATCAATTGACAGAGAAATAGAAGCAGACAGGTGGACTTTAAGTGTTTGCTTATTCACTTATTTTCTGTGAGGAGGTGTAAGAAGTATATAAGAGATACAGATCATCTTAGAATCTAGTTGGAAACATGGTGAGTAGAAAGTAAGCGTTGTCCTTCCTAGGCTGGGCACGGTGGCTCATGCCTGTAATCCCAGCACTTTGGGGGGCTGAGGCGGGCAGATCACAAGGTCAGGAGATCGAGTCCATCCTGGCCAAACCCTGTCTCTACTAAAAACTACAAAAATTAGCTGGGCGTGGTGGCACGTGCCTGTAGTCCCAGCTACTCAGGAGGCTGAGGCAGAAGAATCACTTGAACCTGGGAGGTGGAGATTGCAGTGAACCAAGATTGCATCACTGCACTCCAGCCTGGCGACAGAGTGAGACTCCATCTCAAAAAAAGAAAAGTGTTGTCCCTCATAATAAATAACTTTTCCATATATTTTATAATCCAACAATTAATAAAACATTATTGGAAAACACAGCTTGTATTTATATTAAAATCTCAGGTGCTAAAATACACACACACACACACACACACACACACACATAAACACACACACCTCTATCTACTTTCTTATTAAAATCAAAAGTATATAAGAGAAATACATCTTAATTGCTAAAAGTCAAAGAAAAAGATATAAGGCAAATTAATGAAAACAAGAAGTAACAAGAATAATTACTTGTATGGTTGTGTCAGATTTTTCACAAGTGTGCTTTTCAAATTTTATTCTCCCTTCACTTCAGAAAAATACTTTTTTTAATAATGTGATACGTTCTTTGACGGTAATACATAACAATTAAGTGGCTTGTCAATAGAAAAGTCATAAATAAGGAATGACAATTCATCTTGATATTAATATATGAGCCACTGAATCAGTTGATCCTGAGATTTTTGTCAGCCTAAGTGACATGATTGGATCCACTCAGTTGTTGGAATGTGTTAACTTGATTTTTTTTTTAAAAAACTAGATTTATTATGTTTCCCAACTGCAGTTTCTTTGTAGAGAGGCATTTATTGAACTCAACAGCATAGAACTTAACAGAACTAGTTAAGAACATAGCTCAGGAGGATGGTGTTTGTTTATGTGAGGAACCAAGGATGGAGGATGCAAAGCCATAACTTGCAGCCAGTCAATTGTAGGAATATCATATCATAGGTCAGTGGGAGGCACAAGGCATCAGTCAGAAGGGCCGTTTGAACAAAAGATGTCTTTCTTGCCTGAGGTTGAATTTAATGGATCCATCTACATATACATTTGCACTGCCTTATATCAGAGAAACATTAAATGAATCCTCTGTGTTAATTGAATCTTTTAGAGAAGAGAACCATTAGTACAATGATCGGGAATGAAATTTGACACATTAATAATGAGTAATGCTTTTAGTCTCTAGAAGTACTTTCTAATATATATATTTTAAATTTTTGGTAGTTGCTGGTGCAATTTTAAGTATTTGGATAATCAATACATATTAAAGGAAGCAATATATCCATACATGAATAAAAATAATATCAACACCTTTCCATGGTCTATTCTATGGGGAAAGTACAATTTCCTTGTTTCCAGTGGATCTATGAATAAACAGTTCCAACCAAAAGAGACCCAATCTGTTCTTGAAAATTCTGGACAAATATGCATTATCTTTCTGCTGGTTTATTAACTATAGTATCTCCTCTCATAGATGGACAAACTGTTTGGACATGACCAGCTACTGTTACAGCTCTTTTACTCTCATAGTCTGGCAAATAGGAGTGTTAAGCTCTTTTACTCTTGTAGTTCTGTGAGTTCTGAGTTCTTGTCCCACAACTGAGAAGAATGAGATATGCAGACACCAGAGAGTGGGTAAAGCAGAGTAGAAATTATTGAGTGACAGAAAAGCTCTTGGCAGTAAGAGGGGACCCGAAAGTGTGTTGCCAGAAATGAGGCTGAGGCCAAGGTTTTTATGGGTTTGGCATGGGGAAGTGCATGCTGACTAGTTTGTGGGTAGGCTTGGAAAAAGCACCATTCAAAGAGATAGTGTAAGCATCTTTCAGGATGATAGTGTAAAAGACCAATCGGGGAGGTTGGGTTTGTGTAAAATAGGTAAAGGATAAGGACCAATCAGGAGAGAGTGCACCAAACAGAAATGAAAGTTCTCAATCTGGTCCATGGATTTTATCCTGAATTTGATCCATAGATTTTATCCTGAATTTGAAACTTGGTTTTCAGGATTTAGACTGTCCTGGGCTTGAAGGTTGAATTTCACTGGGTTAACCCATCTCTGTTTGCCTAAGAATTTGCCTCCTTTCACTATCATTATTTATGTCTTTTATCAGACAGTGGTTCATTGGCTTCTCATTGCCAAAAGAACTAAAGCATATTTTATTTACCAGTGTGCTTATTTTAATTCTAGATTCTTAGAAGCAGGACTACTTTTTTTCTTGGTTCAGGTGTTTCCTTTGCAAACAAAGTCCTTTATCATTTCATTTCCCTCTATTCAGTGGGAATTATGGCATAGTTCTGAGCAATAACCTAACCAGCCATCTTGGTGAGATGAAGGAAGCTTGCTAACGGTGTGATTTTAAAGCTTGGAAATAAGTTCTGAGGAGTCTGCTAATTACCTTGGAGTACAATCTATTAATTCAAATGCAAAAAAGTGCTAAACTTCAGCTTCAATATGATACTTTGATGGGAGGTGGTGGATACCTTGTAATTTTCTTTTCTTTTTTTCTTTTTTTTTTTGAGACAGGGTTTTCTCTGTCACCCAGGCTGGAGTGCAGTAGTGTGAACACAGCTCACTGCAGCCTTGACCTCCTAGCTAGGACTGCGGGCACCTGCCACCATGCCTGGCTAATTTTTGAATTTATTGCAAAGATGGGGTTTCATCATGTTGTCCAAGCTAATATTAATTTTTACCAAAGTATTTATTGAAGAAAAATTTTAAAAATACAATTAAGCTCAAACTTTTGTACTTGGTTACAAATGGCTGAGATACTAATAATGGAACATTAGCATATTAGCTCATTAGAGGTAATTTGGGGTAGACTAAATAAATGACTAGATACATATTTAAATTATTCTCTTGGCAGTGGTCTAGAGTGCATATTAATCCATTTTATCCCTGATGCTAGATTTCACCATTCTTTTTTTATTAGCCAATTATAGAAGATAAGAATATCATCTTATTTTTAATATATATGTTTTTATGATTGCTACTTTTGGTAAACATTTGAAAGACTTTTAATTGTCCTTTCTGTTTTCTTTGTGGATTGCCTTTTACATGCTTAGATTATTTGTTTTATTAAAGTCATTTTGTTCTTCAACTTGCTTTTAAACAAGTTTTTACATAATTATATTAGACATTTGTAGTAAATGCTGCCATTTTTCCCAGTTTGTTTTTAGGTAATTTTGATATACGAATGTTTTAAAATTTTAGGTAGTAAAATCCAGTAATACTTTTGTTTGTTTCTAACTTTACATTTATTACCACCAAACTTTACCCAGAAAAAGAGCACAAATATTATTTTTTGTAGTGTTTGGCTTTTTGTTATTTTATTTACATCTTTATTCATATAGAACTTATTTTTGGGTAATATGTGATACGAAAATCTAAATTTGTATTTTTTACATTTGTCAAATTATAGACTTGACAAAGAATTAACTTTTCATTTTAATAATAAATGTATCTATACATATATGGATCTGTTTATGGACTTTCTTTTCTATTTGTTTGTGTAAAAATTGTACGTTTCTTACATTCTAATTTTCTGAAACATTTTAGCATCTAATAAAACAAATCCTATTACATTACTACCTTCATAAATTACTATGATAAAATTATTGTATCAAGTTCCAACAAATCTTTTTTACAGTCACTAAAGTCATCTTAGTTAGAATAATTTGGAATCTACCATAAAAAAATATGTTCCTTTCATTTATGCAACTTTTAAAATATCACAAATTAATTTTTTTGTATAATTCTTATTAAATAATAGAAATTATTTTTGTGAAGAGAAACTTTACCTCATTATACTGTCAAGTAATTTTTGTTAACGTATATGAAAAACTGTATTAGTCTGTTTTCACACTGCTGATAAAGATATACCTGAGACTGGGAAGAAAAAGAGTTTTAATTGGACTTACAGTTCCACATGGCTGGAGAAGTCTCAGAATAATGGCGGTAGGCAAAGACATTTCTTACATGTTGGCAGCAAGAGAAAATGAGGAAGAACCAAAAGCAGAAACCCCTGATAAATCCATCATATCTCCTGAGACTTACTCACTATCACGAGAATAGCAGGGGAAGACTGGCTCCCATGATCCCATTACCTTTCCCTGGGTCCCTCTTACAACACGTGGGAATTCTGGAAGATACAATTCAAGTTGAGATTTGAATGGGGGCACAGCGAAACCATGTCAACCTGGTTTGTATACTTTGTAATTTGTAATTGGTCACTTAACTAAAATTTTTTATTTAAATTCTTCTTTAGGTTATTCTCTGGAGAAACTATCAAATTTTTATCAACAATAAAATTTTTTAACTTCTATCTTATCAAAATGTATTCTACAAATTTACGTGTTTTGTTTTTGTTATTGAAGTATTACTATGTTGCTAACTTTTAGAATTATGTTTAATACTGGAGGTAGTGAGAGGCTTTCTTCTGGGAGAGTGATTGTGTTAGAGAACGCTTAAAATCCAACAGTAGATAAAATTAGACCAAGTAGATTTAGTTTGAGAATTTAAAAATGTTCTCCAAGTTCCCTCATGCTTTAGCAACTATGAAAGCAGGTGGTAAATTGATAGCTTTCCGTACAATATTAGATAATAAAATAAACCATTGCTCTTGACTAGATTTTTATAATGAATATCTGAAAACAACATTACTTTTTTATGAGATTAACCAGAAGTATGATTTTGCCTATATTACCTATGAAATATTGATTCAGAAATCAATGTATACACATACAAATGTGTATTTATATATGCCTAATTATAATATTTATTACTGCATGTAAAACTGGTGTATACCAAAGACAAAAAGACCTTTTCATACTACTACTAATAAAAATGATAATGTTTCCAATAGTTTCACTCACCATGCAATTAATATATTTGTTGAGTGTGTTGGTGCTAAGTAACATTTTGTTCTTCTTTAAATTTATAAAGTACTTTAACATAAATTGTCAGTCTCAGGTTTAGAATAAGTGGCTTATTATTGTTATAATTGTATAACTCTGTAATTTTAAACCATGCAAATGTTCTTCATTAATATTCATTGAGCAAATCATAAATATCATTTTCATTTTTTAAATAAAATTGTTTCCTGGTGAAAGTTTGAAATTCTGTCCTCCTTCCTGTCACTTTTTTTTTTTTTTTTTTTTTTTTTTGAGACGGAGTTTCACTTTTGTTACCCAGGCTGGAGTGCGATGGCGCGATCTCGACTCACCGCAACCTCCGCCTCCTGGGTTCAGGCAATTCTTCTGCCTCAGCCTCCTGAGTAGCTGGGATTACAGGCACGCGCCACCATGCCCAGCTCATTTTTTGTATCTTTAGTAGAGACAGGGTTTCAGCTTGTTGACCAGGATGGTCTCGATCTCTTGACCTCGTGATCCACCCGCCTCGGCCTCCCAAAGTGCTGGGATTACAGGCGTGAGCCACCGCGCCCGGCCCTCCTGTCACTTTTTAGCTCTCTTTGTATTCTGCAATCATTGCCCTGTGCTGGTGGGCCAACCAAGACTCAGAGAAGGATGTATCTGCAGTAGCCAGGTTATTTCTTGTCACACATCTCTTCATTCTCCAGCTTTGGTAGCGAATCTTAGTTTAGTTTTCTCATTAGAAGTAAATCTGAAACAGTCGTATCTAGAAAATTTTTGCTCCAATTTTAACTCTAAAGGAATACCTGAGGCCTAGTTTAATTCAAGAAGTCCTTTAGGTGTTGGTTTCAAACTTCAGATGATTCTAACATAAACAAGACACCCTTTCCCCAGTCTCTACAAGATCATCTTAGTGTGTTGATTCTTCAATAGTGATGAAATAAGCAGCTGTTTCCTACTGCTTGATAGTCTTACATCATTTTTATTTCACCTCCTTAAATCATCATCTGTACAGAGAAGCCCTCAATGACCATATCTACCTTCTCACTATTCTGCAGTACTTAGGAACCTTTTGTTTTATGCCAATAATATTTGCAACATGATTCTTATCACAGCAAAGGAATAAAATAATTCTAGTTTTGACTTTCTTCTTTTGTTAAGAATTATGAATTATTGCTTCTACCACTACACAACATTGCCACACCTTTTGTCTTTGTTGTCATCTTTTAAGTGCTACAAATCTTAAGGGAATGTTAGAGTTGTCGCCATTCTTTAAGGTGCATAAGATATATGTAGTGCTAGCTGCATGCAGTGTACTATGTAAGATCTCTATGTAGTACAGATAACAGCTAGCACTGGGCTGCTTGTTTGTAAGGGCCTGTTTATTACCTTGCTGGACACCAACACGGAGTACATGGAGTTTAGTTGTAAGAAGAGAGAGGAAAAGGAGAGGAAAGGTTAAATAGGAAGAGTAGAGCTGTGATATAGGACACAGTGCACCTCGGCTTTCTCCATAGTCAGCTGGGCACTGCTGGAGCAAAACTAATTCAACAGTGTTATGCCACACTAGGCCAAAATGACCAGGCCTTTATAACCTGGTCTCAATTAGCCACTGGATGTGAATCACCCTTGAGCAAGGTTATCATACTTTCCACAGCTATAGCAATCCCTAAAGGGGCTGACAAATCTTCCAGTAGTTGAGGTAACAAGTAATTCTTTCAAGCCAGAATCTGTGCAGTACATGTCTGTGTCCATCCATCACAGCAGCACTATTCTAAGTATAGGCATACATATTATGGCATCATTAATCTATGGGTGGGGAGGAGATGTAGAGGGAAGAAAGGTGGGTGGAATAAAACATATGCAAATGAAAACATAGCTAAGGTTTTTAGACTAAGATGAAGTGTGTGTCTTTGTAACCTCATGCTTTGTATTTCAAATTCTTAAACAGATGATGATAAATGAATGATTTTGCTTGAGAATTATCTTCATTTCAATCTAGTATACTTTTTTTAGGCTGATGAAAAATCAGTTGAAATTAATACAAGAAACATGCTGTTTACAAGGATGACCAGTGGTTCAATACTCTTATTTCTCAATCAATAAAGAGTTGATGACATAGATAATTATGAGAACACCATGACCCTAAGGCTAGAGCTATAAAATGTGCCAATAGTATAGAAGTTAAAGGCGGTAGAAGTTAAGAATTAAAAGACCAGTGAAAGATAAATTTATTAATAAAACTATAAACGTAGGTTGTGAATATTCTGTCAATATAAAAATATGTAAATTTATGTATCAATGTATCTTTTTGAATAAAGTTAAGTCAGACGGGTAAATAATGTGTACCAACCATCCTTTCTAATATTTTAGGCAGAAGGATTCAGACTTGCCTCTGAGGAAATACTTAGGCATTCATCTTGTATATTTCACTAAAGCAAATTATAGCCTTAGATTTTCACTCTGAATTCTTGTTGAAAACACTGTGTTTTATGGAAGAAAAAAAATCTGGATGTATCCAGAGACAAAGCCAGAGGATGAAAACAAAATCTGACAGCAAGGGAAGCCACATCCTTCCTTCACAGGCATTGCATGACCCGCGATGCCTCCAGCGTCAGTGAAGCCCACTCTGCAGTCCTTTCTTAGGCAAGGCTGCTACCAAAGAACTTCTCCGAGGGAGGCTTGAGGAGTCTGCCCACTGCTTTCAGGGAGACTGAAACATTCTTTCTGCAATCTAAACAAAACTAAGGCTATCTAATTATGTAGTCAATGCTTGGTTAAATACTCACTCTTTGTTCTAATTATCACTTATCCCAAAGGTGAGAGCTTCACTTAACAAAAAACAGAAAGAACAAGGTTAACTTTCCCTCTCAAACTTCTTCATAGACGAGAAAACACACAGCTGGAATCCTCAACACACTTTACTGCAGTATTTATCAACATAATTTGTTGTTTTTTCTAAATAGAAATGCACACAAAACTAACAAACACATTTGAGAAAAAAAATATAGTCACTAAAATTGAGATGCTTTGTATGTTAGAAGTTTGAGTTAATGGACTTGAGCTACCAAAGAAGAAATTGTTGGTGAATCTCAAATTGGTTGAAGATCAAATTAGAAAAATTTTTCACTTGAGAAATGAATACCCAATTCAATTATTTCTTATGCATTTTTATACAGATTAAAGTAGTAACACCTAATGGCGGATTCTCACATACTAATAAACTTTACCATTTTTGTGAATATATCCAAGGGCAGGCTGTATTTTTATTTCCAAACTTCAGCTCTGTAGCAGCTAAAATGCTTTCCTGCATTGTTATAATCTCCAGTTCTTAAGAGCAGTTACTTGATCCCCAATGTGATTTTCATGACGCTTACCTTATATTCTAACATGTCCAGAAGCAAGTAGCTTTCTTATTTGCGTAGAGTCTTCACTTATCTTCACTTTTTTATTTTTGACAATCAACTTACAATTTTGAATTGGCAAAATGCATGTCTTTTGTGAGATATTCCCTGATGCTCTGCTTTATGCATCCTCACAGCATCTCTTGTCCCAATGTGCTGTAAGCTTTGTTAAATTTTTACCTTTCCTGAAATTAGATAAATATGTGCCTGTGCTATATTTTGCATGTAATTATACACTATTAATATCCATTATCTTACCCAAGAGCCTATCTTTTCTCAAGAATTGTAAAAACCTAGTTTTCTCAATGGCTTTCAGTCATATGCTTTCATGTGCTTCCTAAATAGACTAATTTTAATGTCCTTCTCTCTCCACCAACTCAACATATTTGGGATCACTGTCAGATTTTTCATGTCATAAGTGCTAGTGGTAATAATTCAGAGATATTCTTTCATATCTTTCAACTTTCATACCTCGATTTATTTGTCTATAATTAACTTTGATTGGCAAGATCATAATTTAAAGCAGAGAAAAATAGCATATGGTAAGTGGAGAGGTTCAGCAGAATGGGACAACCATGTGGATACGGGCAGTTAGGTGTGAGCCAGAGGACTGTGAGATGGTATCCAGTGTGAGGTGACAGAAAATAAACACAAACCTATGCAGGCATTAGCAAAAAATCAGCTAGGGTTTTAGAAGTGACAAAGTATAAAAATACTATGTGGCTACAGAGAAACTGCTAAAAATGCAAAGGATGGTGCATAGTTATTTCCTTCTAAAGAGTACAGCATGAAAAGGGGGAGTATAATTTTACAGTGAAGAAATCTGGCAAACACTACCTTATCCAAGTAATGAAGGTCAACATCAAGAGGGCTAAGTCATCTTGATTGCACATACACGTGATGTGATCTGATGAAAACGGCACTTACCTCTGTGGTTGTCTTCATCCCTTTATGCTGCTATAGCAAAATACCATAGATTGAGTAATTTACAAAGAAGAGAAATTAATTTTCTCACAGTTCTGGAGGCAGGGATTTCCAAGATCAAGGCATTGGCAGGTTCACTTGTCTGCTGAGGGCTTTTGCTTCCAAATTGGTACTTTGCTGATCCTCTGAAGGGGAAGAACACTGTTTCTCCACATGGCAGAAGGTACAGAAGGGTTGAAAAAGGGCTAAATCTACGAGAAGCTTCTTTTATGAGGGCTTTAATTTCATTTATGAAGGGAGAAACCCTCATGGCCTAATCAACTCTTAAAGACCTCATCTTTTAATACTATCATCCATTAAGTTTTAATATGTAAATTTTGGAGGGGACACATTTAAACCAGAGTAGTGGCCTTTCTCTTAACCCTTGTGTAACTATGAGAAAAACATCAGACAACCCAAATTTAAAAATATTCTATAACATACATGACCAGTACTCCTCAAAACGTTCAAAGTCATCACAAAGTAAGAATTATTAAAACCACATAAAGTCTTAGAAACAATTATAGTCTAAAGGAGCCTAAAAAGACATGAAGACCAAATGTAACATAGTATTCTCAATGAAATCCTAGAACAGAAAAAGGATGTTAGGCAAAAACTAAGAAAACTGGAATAAAGTATGAGCATTACTTAGTGTATCAACATATCTTTAATAGTTGTAATAAAGGTATGAAAAGAAAATAAGTGCAGGTATAAGAATTCTGTACTGTTATTGTAACTTTTCTGTAGATCTCAAATTATTCTAATATAAAAAGTTTGTTGATAATTATTTAAAGAAATAATACAAAGAAATTAGGAAAGATATTCAGGCAGACATCAGAGAGATAAAGTTATGGAATAAAGATAAAAACTTTGAGATTGATGCCAGGGGAACTGGCAAAAACTCAAACGGGGTTTTGGTCAGGAATTGGAAAATGTTTTCTGTAAAGGGCCAGTGAGCAAGTATTTTTAGCTTTGCAGGCTGCATAGTCACTGTAAATATTCAATTCTGCCATTGTAAGATAATAGTAGCCACAGACAATCCATAAACAAATGAACATGACTGTTTAATAAAATTTTCTTTACAAAGACAAGTGGTGATCTAGATTTTGTCTCTGGATTAGGGTTTATCTCCCATAGCTACTAGATCTACTGCAATGAAAATCCAGAGAATTAAGACAGAAACAGGGAAAATAGGACAATAATTCAGTTATTATAACTGGAACTTAAAACAGGGATTGGTTAAAAATGCACATGGTCCTAATTGCCTGAGCAGTGGTACAAATCAGAGAGATTTATTGTGAGTTGTCAGAGTTATTGAATATGACTCTTTAAATTCCCTTGACTGAGAACATGATCTGCTCCAGAGGATGTACTAAGAAGGCAGACAGGCACAGAGCCTGCAGCCATTTTCTCTGACCATTACCTAGAAAGCAGATTGTTCTGTATTGTTGATCAAGCTCAATCAGTGTTCAACCACATTAATAAAACACCTTTTTTCCCCCTACCAAATCCTTGTAGGAAATGTGCTCTGCTTATTGCTCAGGATCACAAATCAATTATTCTCTGAATCATAGTAGGCAGACAAATGTTTGCCCTTTTTCCTGCCACAATTTAAGAATCTAAGAAAGGGCTAGTTCTTTCTCAAATACTCAATTAGTCTGTTGCCCATTTTTTCTGAAATGAAGACACAGGGATATTGATAATGTGATATACACATGGACTGAACTAAAGCATGTAGGTGCTTCATTTAATATAGTCTTCACCCTATATATCATGCTTTGATTGGGCTACCCCTCATTCATTCTTATAAATCACACAGAGCTTCTCAAAAGCACAGCATGTGACCAGAGAAGAGTCAAGAACTGTGGGCCCACTTTTGAGCCTTCTGAGGGCCAAAACTTTGCATCACCTCAAACACTATTTGACTTGAAGCACTATACTAGGAGCTACCTGTTAAAATGGGCATTATAAGACCTGGGTGATGCACAAATTTACCTTTGCCAGTTAACACATTGACATGAAGTTCTCTGCTAGCTTAGTTGCAATCCAACTCTTACTATTGACAAGAGGAAATACCAATAATCAGAAGTATATGAAGAAAATTGCTTAAAATTGGGATGCATTAGAACAGTAGCCCTGAATAGTCAGGTATTTAGAAGTGTCCTCTAGGGCACAGAGAGGTGAAAGGTGAGTGCTTAAAACATAAGAGAAATACCAGCTAAAAACTCATGCCTGGAGGTAACACAGACTCTATGTAATCTAGGTGGCAATTGCTGATCACATGAACGTCAATCCCTCTGTCTCATTCATATCTATTAGATGAAGTTAAATACTACTTGAAATCCTGAAAATGTTTTATAGAGCAACTGTTTTTCCCACAATTCTTACGGCTTTATTAGTATATTTTATTGTATTTCCCTTTTCTTTCCATTTTTCAAAAAGCGGAAATACGATTGGCCTACAAAATATGTTATTGACCTATGAAATATACATCATATTGGTACTTTTAAGATAGTTTAACTTATATTTTTAAATGTGTGTCCTTGGTCAGAAATGGAATGGTAGATTAAGAGCATCAACTTTTCTTCAGATTCTTTCATCTAAAAGAACAACAGACATCAACATTCGTACTACATTTCTTAAATGTTTGACGTATTTTACGGCCAAGGTGAACGGAAGAGAATGAGACCTGACAAAGATCAGATACTGTTATTTCAAAGGAATGAAACAAATTGATTGAAGGTCAGCATGCCATCAGAATCCAAACTATTAATAATTCAGGACTGAACCTACATTTTAAGAACTATTAGTCTGATTATTTTACTAAACAATGTAAAAAATGTATGCCCAAGCTATACTCTTATTTCTTCTTTTTGTTGTGTTATGTGTGCCTTTAAGGGTATTTTCAGGCTTCTTTCATCACTATATCTGAAAAAAAACCCTACATTTATTGTTATAACACATTACAACACTACACCATAAAGGAGGTTCACCCATGTGGTTTACAATGAGTAAGTTTTTTCTTTATTCCTCAGATGTCTTAAGGTTAAATAGGAAAAACTTTTGATGGCAGAAGGGTGGAGGTCTCAGGTCTCAAAATAAAATGTGTCTAGTAGAAAAAGAGGCTACTAAATCCCTGAAAATGTCAGGAAGTGGATCATAACACTTACAGTAAGGTCAGCAATCTCCCAGGGTACCTACAAAACACTGGTAGAAACTTTCTTTAAAAAATGTCCTAAGCTAGAGCTGTGGCTGTGTTGTCATAATTATTATATTTATTCCTAAAAATCACTGGGCAGAATTAGGGGGTGTGGGTTCTGATTACATTTTAATTTCTAAGAAACTGAATGTCCTTGTATAAACCAACTTATACTTTCTAGAATTTTCTTCATTGTTAAATTTAAAAGTTTGACCTATATCAGTGTTTTCCAACTTGGCAGCATACTTGTATTTTTTAATGGTATATAAGGCTGTGAGTAACAGAAATCAGCTAACTTTAGCAAAAAATAGGTTTTACATGGTGATTCGATTTGATCACAGCATTAATAGAAGCTACACAACCAAACTGAAGGAGAGGCATGGATAAAAGAAGCTCAGAAATTCTTAGTAGCTGGAGTTTGTAGGTCTTTTTTTTCCTGTTAACTGCAATGAAGATGACAGCCTCAGGGATCTTTGGTCTTTGGTTTATTCCATTCAGACATAAAATTCTAGAGAAAGAATCTACGTAGGCTCTAGTGGGTCAAAAGTCTATCATTATGTGATACAGCTGTAGACCAAGGGTACAGAATCTTGTAGCACAGATATAGCCTTTGGAGATCCACCCCTGTGAAAATGCAAACAAAACTATTAATAATTCCCTACATTCAAAGATGCTCGAACTAATATAATTCTGGTATGATCCTTCTATTTTCATAATACTGTCATAAACTCACTCACAGTCTGTCCAATAGGAGACAACACATTTTTTTTTTTTTTTTTTTTTTTTCTGAAACAGAGTCTTGCTTTGTCACCAGGCTGGAGAGCAGTGGCATGATCTCAGCTCACTGCAACCTCCACCTCCCAGGTTCAAGTGATTCTTCTGCCTCAGCCTCCCGAGTGGCTGGGACTACAGGTGTGCACCACCACACCCAGATAATTTTTGTATTTTTAGTAGAGACGTTTCACCATGTTGGCCAGGATGGTCTTGACCTCATGATCCACCTGGCTTGGCCTCCCAAAGCGTTGGGATTACAGGCATGAGCCACCGCGCCTGGCCAAGATAACACATTTTTATTCCCAGTTCCTGCATTCAAGTTTTGTGTTACATGGTCTCTGTTGTAGTGTACATTGTTGATGGCCTACTTAGTATCTGTCTCCCTTTCACCTTTTTAAATATCACCCCAATTTTCATTCATGTATTTTCACTCTTTCTTCACAAACACTTATATTTCACAAATATATATGTGTTGATCATATCTCAGTTTTCTATATTTATTAGAGAAAAATAGTAGTTATTTTCCCCTTATAAAAACTTCCTACGTATGATAGAGGAGTGAAAGAAATATGTATATTAAAATACATAATACATTTATAATGGTGACTGTAAAATTATAGAGAGACCAGTCCCCTTGAATTTGCAACTGAAATATAGTTATAAATTATGTCTTTCCCTACCCCTTCTATATTTCTACCTGAATTCACTTTGCACCTTTACTCGCATGGAGAAGAAAGGAAAATTCTCAATCTTGAGAAAAAAAAGCCTGACCATATTGATGGCAGAATAAAAGGCAGCCAAAAAGAACCATTTCTCTTTCCTGGATACTCCTAAATACCTATCATATTTGCTCTGGAAGTTCAGATCCAATAATCTAAAAAACAAAAATCCTTTTCCATAATTTCCCCATTTACATTAAGATTTTCATAAAGTCAGGTTATACTTTTAAATACAGTTTACAGTTTAATGAAACCATGATTAAAGGCCTATTCCCTTGCAATAAGCCCTCTAGGCTGATACAACCCAGAGAAGTTAAACTGTTCAAAGTGTATTAGCTACAGTCCTGGCAGACATGTTTAACTTCTCTACCATTACTCCTTTTTCATGGCACTGGGTTTATCTATATGGGATAGTGACAGATTATCTTTATGGGAGAAACAGCATCTTACCATTGAGATGCATTGTTGCCCAGCTTTCAGTGGACTTTGCTATGGTTTAGGGAAACAGTCACTTACAGCTGATTGATAGAAAATAAGGTCAGTGAGTTTCACAAACAGCCCCCTGTTTACTTCTTTTATTCTGAATTGGTTTCTTGGTTGGATGCAGAGTATAAAGCATTGAGTAATTTCATGGATGAATGATATTGACAGCAGCAGGGAAAGTAACTTCAAATCTAGATTAAGTGTCTATTTGGTGCGGACAAATCTTTGCCCCCTTCATGATAGAAGGGGTCACATGTAATCAACCTACTATCAGAGAGCTGGCTGGTCCACTAATGCGTGGTGTCACATAATGGATTTGGAGCTGGCCTCAGCAAGAGGAATAGCCAAGCCAAAGCTGATGAGGGAAATTTTCATACAGTTAAATGCATGAATCTGTCCCATGTCTTCCCTTTAACTACTTTGTTTCTTGAGCTTATCGTATGAACCCTGGCTTGGATGGGAAAGGAGGCTAATGGACATCCACAGAGGCTCACCTTGTCCTTCTGATTATGAGAGGCTGTTTTGCAATGGTGGTCTTCTGGTGCATATTCACATAGGATACACATATTTTCAGACTGTAAGCCAGCACTTTTGAGGACATCTGTTGTGGAAGATTTGTGGGGTTTTTTGTTTGTTTAAATATCTAATCTGTCACAAACCAACAATTTTCTAGAACTGCTCTTAGTCTATTCTTAGATCTTTAGCCACATACTCTTTCACCTAAACTTCTTGCCACAAAATCCTCTCATATTAATATTCTTTTATTAGATATATGACCAGACTATTGGTCACTGTGTAAGACTTAGTATATATCGTGACCTGAGGCCATTTACCCCGTTGAAGCAAAGTGAAAAACAAGGTATCTTTTTTTGAAGATCTGCCAATGGGAAGATTTCTTTTCTTCGTTATCTGATAATCTCCTAAAAGAGTTCTAACACTGCTCCAAAACGGATCTGGCTGGTTCTACTATGTTGTGTGATGGCATCTTTAAATCAGGCTCATTTTCCATCTTCATCAACTGGTCATTATACTGTAAAGTCATTATATAATGAGTGAAGATGCACCATAGCTGTAGGTGTATAACTATTTATGATTTCAAGTTCTGTTTGGAACTAGTCTCTGATGAAATACTGTTGGATGTGCTTAGCTAGAAATATAGGAAAATTCTGTTCCACACTTCCATTCAAGTCCAGTGGTTATATGCTTTGCTATAATCAGGAGCTTCAAAAAAACAATGGTTTCGCACTAAGTGGATCCTGACCGAAGAGTCCTCTGTTCCACTACTCTTACACATGGTTGCATCACATATCACATATCACTTCAGTTTGCTGCAGATAGATTGAACATTAATTTGGTAATAAGGAATTTGGCGTGGAAGCACCAGCTCTTTAACGCATCTTAAGTGTTGTATTTGTTACCTATTTCTGTATTAAAGAAAAATTACCCTGAAAACTTAGTGATTTGAAACAAATATTTATTATTTTACAGTTTTTGTGGATGAGGAATCTGGGCACAGCTTAATTGAGTCCTCTGGTTCAGTTTTTTTCACAGGCCTGAATTGAAGTGTTGGCCAAGGCTGATGTCTTATTTGAAGGCTTCAATGGAGAGGAGAGGTGGAATCTGCTTCTAAGCTCATTCATGTGGCTGTTGGCAACATTCAGTTCCTTGAAGACTACTGGACTGAGGGTCTCAGTTCTTTTTCTCACTGTTGGCCAGGGACTTCCTTTAGTCCTTTGACATGTAAACCTTTTCATGCCACAGTTCCTAACATTATGGTTGGCCTCTTCAGAGTGAGCAGTTGAGAAAGGATAAAGGAAGCCAGAGTGTTGTTTTGTAACTTGATTATAGAAGTGAAATATCTTTAATTTCACCATATTCTGTTTGCTAAATGCCAGTAGGTCCACGTCATACTCAGGATAATGGAATTATAAAGGACTTGAATACAGGGAAGTAGGAAATCATTGGGAGCCATCTTAGAAGCTATCATGGAAGACCTCTGCTTTAAAAATAAAACACTTTTGTCCATCTGATGATTGGAAGAAGGGTGTTTAAATATGGCATATGTCATCTGTAAAATTGAACAGCAGATATTAAATATCTTTAGTCAAATAAGTTATAGGCTGTGTCTTCAATTTGAAGTGCAAATCTCAGATCAGCCCAGACCAATATATTCTCAAGAACTTCACTGAGGTTGTAGTATTCTGTATTTGTTGTGAAATTTATCTCGTGTACACCATCATCCACATATTTTTGCAAGTTTGTAGGGAACTTATTACTTATGCCTACCAGATCCCGTCAGAATTTCATCATTCATGTAATAAACCAGTCTGATGACTTGTTAGGCTCCAAGAGATCAAAGACTCTAGAGCAGGGGTGTCCAATCTTTTGGCTTCCCTGGGCCACATTGGAAGAAGAAGAATTGTCTTGGACCACACATAAAATACAGTAACACTAATGATAGCTGATGAGCTAAAAACAATTGCAAAGTACCTCATAATGTTTTAAGAAACTTTGCAAATTTGTGTTGGGTTGCATTCAAAGCCATCCTGGGCTACATGCAGCCTGCAGGCTGTGGGTTGGACAAACTTGTTTTACAGTTTAGATTGTGGCAAGAACAAAGTGTCAGAGTCTTATTGGTATGGAGTTCTCATACCAGATGCGAGAGGTTGGCTTTGGTGTCTTCCTGTTCTAGAAGGGAGAACAATGTGTTTGCCAGGTCAATTACTGTACCTCAAGTACCAGGGAGCCTAAGTGGAAGAATAGTTATAATTAAGGCCACTCCCCAATTATATTTATGATAATATAAATTGTTATCTTAGCTCCTTCAGTCTTCCTTTCAGGCTAAATTAGAAAATTCAAATTTTGCTGACGAAGAAATAAAATGAGTAAAGCACTTTTGGAAGATTTCAACATATTCCCTTGACAAGGGCAAAAAAAAATCTAGTGGATTTTAACAGCATACAAGAATGAAGCATGAAGCAGTAGATAGGCAAAATACATGTATAGCATAGAATTCTTAAAATTCATGCCTCCTAGTGTTTCTGAACCCCTTCCTCTGCATAATGACAAGGGATTTGTTAGACCTTTAATTATAAGCTAGCTTTGGCCACTACTGGATCAGGTTTGTGTACTTAATTCAGCATAGACTTGTAGCTGGTTGGTAAACTATCATACAAATTACAATATTTCATTGCAATAAATTCTGTCTGCTCCAAATTTCTAATTTGCTATTATTGATTAAACGCTTTCAGATTGTCTTGAGAGCTTTCATAACCTATGAAAAAATATATACATTTTCTTATGGATTGTTACTTATGGCCAGAATGTTCATTGTAAGATTGCAAGAGGATACCACATAAAAAATGTTTGTAGGTATATGCCAGTTAACATACCACTAAAAGGTTTTAGCTGAATAACACACCACTCAAAAGTTTTGTGACATTAAAAAAAAAAAAAAGCACTTGATTATACTCACAGATGCTGTGGGTTAGAAAATTGGAATAGTCATAGTGAGGACTCATCATCTCTGATTTATGGTCTCTGAGGTCTTAGCAGGGCAAAGTGAAGGCTGGAAATGATTCAACATTTTGGAACTGGAATCACATGGATTCACCTTCACTTACTTGTCTGGGAGTTGATAGCTTAGGGCCAAAACACCTACACAAGGCCATTCTATGTGATATCTTACTTGGGCTAGTTTGGGCTTCCTTGTGGTGTGGTAGTTGGATTCCAGAATCAGTATCCCAAGGGGAGTAGGGGAGGGTGGAAACAGAAGCTACAAGTTTCTTGAGGCTGAAGCCTTGAAATTTACATAGTGTAACTTCTGCCATATTCAAGTTAGGTATTTTCAAGCTCCTGATTGGTGGAAGGGAATAGGTGACCTATGTGTCTCAGTGGTAGAAATATCAAAAAAGCCCAGGTGCAATGTCTCACACCTGTAATCCCAGCACTTTGGAAAGCCAAGGTGGGTGGATCACCTGAGATCAGGAGTTCGAGACCAGCCTGACCTACATGGTGAAACCCTGCCTCTAAAAAATACAAAATTAGCTAGGCATGGTGGCAGGTGCCTGTAATCCCAGATACTCAGGAGGCTGAGGCAGGAAAATCATTTGAATCCGGGAGGCAGAGGTTGCAGTGAGCTGAGATTGGACCATTGCACTCTAGCCTGGACAAAAAGAGCAAAACTCTATCTCAAAAAAAAAAAAAAAAGAAAAAAGGAAAAAAAAGAAATGTCAAAAGATTTAGGTGTCATATTTTAAAACTGCTATTAGGGGATTTGATTCTTGAAATTTTCTGGCTTAACTGTGTTATTGCTGTTTTATTTATTTTGAAGGATCCAAATCTTTCCTTATAATGCTCTAATGTTCCTATAAGAATCCTAGAGAATTTAATCAGCTGTGTCATGCAAGTTCTCAGATTTTTCTTCATATTTAGCTGATAATTTTTAGATGTGACTTTATCACATCTTATTTTATCTATCATTACTGCAAAAAATATGAACAATTTTATTTTCTATTTTACATTGTCCCTTAATCACTAACACCAAGATTCAAATTTTAAATAATCTGGAATTTGAAGCGCAGTATCAGGGTAGGAAAGAACCAATTTTACCTGTTCAGAGGGACTTGCAGAGAATTGCAAATCAATACTATGAAAGATCAAATAAAAATATTTTAATGGTTCTACAATTAAACGTTTCTGGGAAGCTTTCCTCTTTGTCCCTACAGTCACAAATGGACACAGTTGAAATTGTAATTCACTAGCACCTAACCCAAGTATCTGCACTTATGAACCTGTTGCCAATGTCTTTTATTCAGGACATTCAAGATTGGTTTGATTGGAAGCTGCAGAAACTGATGCTGACTAATTTATGTAAGGAAGGATTTGTGCAATGCCATTGGATGAGCTCATGAAATCAAAGGTATAATATTCCAGGATCTTGGGTATCTCTGATTTCATTAGTAGTGAAAGTGCATGTATGTTTCTTCTTCAGATAATACTGCCATTCAACTCACTGAACTCCAGACACTCTTAGCAGTCAAAATTCTTAAAAATCACTAGTGGTGCTTTTACTGTATAGCAGTTACCCAGATTTTATTTTTCATGGGAACTTTCTTTCCCTCCCTTATTTTGAGCATTACAAATTAACATAGGGGCACATAGAAAAGACACTCTCATGAGAATAAACAGTTTTGGTTTTGTCAATAGGCAAACTCATCTCTGGAGTTCAAAGGCCAGGAGCAGATGTCAAGGAAGGGACTTCTTCAAAGAAACTGAAAGACTGCCAGCTTCTAAGATTAGCACTGCCACTGCAAAAATTCTGCCACGTTCAGTTGGGCTGAATCCAGCGGCTGCTTATCTAATTGAAGGGTCCTGGTGTGATTCCCTAAGTTCTTTAATTTACTTACCACCAGCTGTTCCCCAGCAGGCTTTTCCAGCCACTGCTGGATTGCTTTTGCTGCTACCTATATGCAAGAGTCGACAGTCTCAGTGAATAATACAAAGGAATTAATGATAGTAAGAAGTTCACGGAAATTATTTGCTCGATCATGATGAGACTTCTTGTTTATTTTGTTCTCTGAGTTTGTTGTAGCCACTAAAATTAGGTGCTCCCTTCTGTACCTGGCTCTCTTGCCTGTATTGTCTATCTTCTTCAGCAAATATCCTCTGTGTTGAATGGACCATCAAATAACTGTTGGAAGAAAAGACACTTAATTGTCTATTGATAGGCAAATTTAACTAAGTAGAATTATGCTTCCGCCTCTTATTTTGGGGTTTATAGTGAATTCTTTATTCTTTTTTATTTTAAATAAAAAATACTAGGTAAAAAGTTAAATGACTTTTATCTTTCTTTGTTTCTAGTTTACGTTATTCTCCTGAGCTTCATCTTTAGGCTATTCTTCACCTCAGGTTTATTGGCTTCATAATTTTTTTTTGTCATTTCTTTCATTTCTCTGGAAATTTCTTTAGACATCATTGTTCATATTTTAGATCTCTGATCAATATTCACAATATTTCTGATCATAGTTTAATTAAATTTTTGTCAGTTATTTTGCTGCTTCTGTCGTAATAATTTTGAACAATGCATTATTAATTGCATTACATTTTCTGTCTTACACAATTGTCTATTGTATTTGTAGTCTTATCCATTCATCTGAATCTTATTTTGTAAAATCAAACAAAGTAGATAGTCTATATACTTTACTTTTATTCCTTCAACCATATTTTTATTTTAAGAAAATACCACCGGCCGGCATGGTTGCTCACACCTGTAATCCCAGCACTTTGGGAGGCTGAGGCGGGTGGGATCACAAGGTCAGGAGTTCTAGACCAGCCTGACCAGACAGGCGAAACCCTATCTCTACTAAAAATGCAAAAAATTAGCCAGGTGTGGTGTCATGTGCCTGTAATCCCAGCTACTTGGGAGGCTGAGGTGGATAATTGCTTATATTTGGGAAGCAGATGTTGCAGCAAGCCGAGATAGCACCACTGCACTCCAACTTGGGCAACATAAGGGAGACTCTATCTCAAGAAAAAGAAAAAAAAAACACCTTCTTCAGACTTTCATCCTATGTGATAATATCTTTAATTTTTTTCATAATGCTTTAGCAGACCCATCATTGGTATCTTTTTTGTTTTTGTTATGTCTTCTTTGAGTGAAAATCCTTTTAGTGACTGGCATGTTCTCAAATAGAGTGAACTGATTTTTATTTTGTCCCCTATCTTTCTTCCAAGATGCTCTTGAAATTCTCCTTCTGTAGTTAAACTGAAGGATGTGTAGGTAGACTTTTATTTAACCAGTTTGTTGATATGACCATCTATTTGGAAAAAATGGGATGAATTGATAGAGGAAGGAAACCCGAGTCCTGAGCTGTATGCAAAAAAGAATTCATTCTTGATACTTTTTTTCTCTTTCTTTCATGTTATTCTTCTATTGAATGCACATATTCAATTTTATTTATATAACCTTCAAATTCCTAGTATTAGTAGTGACTATGACCTGTTCCTTTTTGTAACCCTGTACATTACATCTGAGAAGAACTCAGCTGTATTCAGAGGCACTTGTGCACCTGCTGTCCCACTGGCGGGACCTCACTTGCCATTGCCATTTTATAGCATCTGGATTCATTTTCTCTTATTCTTGAGCAGACAAAGTGGCTCTACATTATGTGCTGTTCATTTCTTTTGTGATCTTCCCATGTTTCTTACATACCTTGAGCCTCCAGATTTTCATCTTTCTGGACTGCATTTTGGATCACTTCTTGTAACATCACAACATCATACTGCTTATTTTTTCCTTCAGGAAAGCAAAATTTCCTTCTCTTTTGAGATTTATTATCAGGATTTTCTTCTAATATGTCTTCATATATACTATATCCAATAACAATTCTTTGACTGACATATTTGATGGCGCCGTTTCCTAGTTTCTATGTTTGTTATGCATGCTCCCTCTTTGTTTATGTTCCTTTGTTGATTTCAGTCAGCATCTATGATAGTGATGGGGATGGTTAGGCTCAAGTTTTTGTCTTTTACAAAGCCTCGTTGTCTTTTTATATTTATTATCTCCTTGGATAATAGCTACTTCTCACAGAAATATAAAAGAAAAAAGATACAAAGCTTGCAAGGTTTGCTTCATCACATTGAAGCAAGGATCCAGATCTAATCTTTATCCCATATAGCCAATGTTCTTGAGCTTTAGTTACTCACTGAAAGAAGTCAATAATTCAAAGATTTATTCTAAAATTCCCAATCTTATGTCCTATTTCCCCTAGCCATGTCTTTTAGGAGCAATCAGCCACACCAAAGTGTTACTAGAAGCATTTAGTTTTATAGAAGTCAGTTAAATTTTAAGTGACAAATGCAGTAGATCACAAACTATGCAAAAAGTGCTAACGAAATGTCAGTATGTTTAAATTGTGGAAAAAAAAATCAATATATTGTAACATACACTTGGATTTTCAGCACAAATGGTTTAAATGCCAGAGAAAAAATGATGGCTCTATCCCAAATTTAAATGTTGAGAATCTGTCTTTGCAGTTCCTTTATCTCTTTAGTTTGTGTCTCTTTTCTTATTCTGCTAGGATCTGTTCTCTTTAAATGTTTTCCTCTTATGTAGTTCTCTGTAAAGACGAGCTCTAAACTGAGATCTAGATATCTTAGTTTCTACAAGCTAAAAAACTAGCTCAAACTAGAGATACAAAAATTACATTGGCAAATACTTTCCGGAGCTACAAATTGAATTAACTATTTGACAATCTCAACTTTTTTAAACGAGTCAAATCTTCATGGATAAACACATATTTATTCAGTACTTTTGACATTTCAGGTACAGTTAGGTGCTTTGAGAATGAAGTTTCTACCACTGTATTAGTTTGCTAGAGGTTTCACAGTAAAGTACCATAGACTGGTTGGCTCTAACAACAGAAATTCATTTTCTCACATTTCTGGAAGTTAGATATTAGAGGTTAAGATACCAACAGGGTTGGTTTCTTCCAAGGGCTATGAGGAAAGAATATGTTTCAGGTTATTTTCTTTGCACATGGCCATTTTCCCCCTGTGTCTTCACATTGTCTTCCTATTGTCCATGTCTGTGTCCAGATTTCTTCTTTTTATAAGGACATCATTCACATTGGATCAGGACTTACCCTAAGGACCTCATTGCAACTTTAACTTTATAAAGACCCTATCTCCAAATTCAGTTACATTCTGAAGTACTGGGGGATAAGACTTCAACATACAAATTTTAGGGAGACAAAATTCAGCTCATACCACCTATTACTTATTGTATATATGAAAGGCGGCATAGTTTATTGGTTGAGAAAAGGCTGTGAATCCACCTGCCAATATCTGAATCCTCGATCTGACTCTGCTTCGCTTCCTAGCTGAGTTACTCTCAGCAAGTTTTCTTTTTTTTAATCTTTAACCATTCTATGCTTCAGAGCCCATATCTACAAATTTGGGATGTTAAACTAAATTAAAATGGTACCAGACCTGGAGAATTTCTGAGCAGACAAAGACAGGTAGGCCTCATAACTGACCTTAAACTTTTTTGGTTTGCAAACATAAGCAAACTTAGCTTAAGCTATTTCTTATAAACACACACATTAAAGAAAATCGGACTTAAGGCTAATTTATCAGAAGCTACCAACCAATTTATGTAACTAAGCATTTTACAGCAGGATAGACAAATAAGGCAACTGTATAACTGTAACCAATCAAATTTTTTTTTTGCTATAATTATTTGTTAATCCTATAAGAGCCTTGCCCTCCAGTTCCTCAAGCAGAGCCTCAAAACAACACCTGGTTTGGACATGCCTGATTTGTGAATTGCTGTTTGCTCAAATAAGCTCTTTAGAATTTTATTGTACCTCTGTTAATTTTGAACAAGAGTAATAGTTATTTCAAAAGCTTATTTTGTAGACTAATGAGTTAATACATGTAAAATGCTTTAAAAGTACCTATCCAGTGTACAGATTCACTATGCCATTCAATTTTAGATATTTTTATAATTAAATAAAGGGCAGGAGATATGGTATAAAACATATAAAGCCATCATGATGAGAAAATCAGGCATACTACTGATAAAGTAGTAATGATATTAGATTTCAATAAAACTTATTTTGACAAAAATAACCATTTGAAAAATATTTAAGCAGAACCATTTAAGCAATTGCTATTCAAAAGCATTTCAAGTTTCTGAACAGATACTGGTTTTAGGTAAGAGAGAGTGTATGTTCTCTTTCTCACTCAGTACAGCTATACAACCTGAATTGAATGCATGGCAAAGCTCTATGAGGACACAAAAAGTAATTTGTGGTAGGCAGATTTGGAAAGACCAGAATTTAAAGTTCTACCACACTGTGGTAATTATACATTTCCCCCCCCTTTTCACCTCCCTGGCCTTGAGGTTGCCTAAAATCTGGATGTGTGTATTTTTGTAGACAGAAAACACTCCAGGAGAGGCCCACCAGTTCTGACTTGAGGAATGGAAATGTGGTTTCCTCACATTCTGAGATGGTATGAAAACTCCCGTTTTTAAAAATTTTTTTTCCTTCTTCTACTACTTTTCTCCCTTCTACTTAAAATTCTCTCTCACGCCATCCAGTTCCCAGGCAGATCCACTTGCAGAGATGGGAGAGAAGGCCACAGTGGAAGCAAGGCAGCCTGCAGGCACCTAAACCTCAGAGTGAGCCATGCTTTCCTTTCCAGTTGAGGCAGCTGTGGTCCTAAGAAGGTGGGATAAAATGCCACTATTTTGGTCCCTGTTTGTCATCATCCTGCTTAATCCCAGTGGTGGTCACACTCACAGGAAGTGTGTGGCACAGCAGGATAAATAAAGCTTCAGCTTTTTAGTTAAAGGACCAAAAAGGAAAGTCCCAGAAAACTGGAAAGTATAGGGATAATTCCAGATAGGGAAGAACTCAGAACTGTGACTATTTAAAGCTGTGTATGAACTCATGGGCTCACCCTTGACCTGATCATACATGGATCCTAACCTAAACAACATACCATATTTTTGAAAACCAAACTAAGAGATAAGACTACTGCCTAGGTCCCAGACTGGCCACTGACCCGTGTACACATGGGACAGATCTGAATTGTAAAGACAGTGGCAATAGAACTGAATTAACACCACAATAGACATAAAACCAATTGAAATTTGTTTTGTACACCCAACTATGCTGATACTCTGCTGAAACACAACTATCAACATTAAGTATCATTTAAACAATGCATAGGGTTTCATAGCATAATATTCAAAATGTCTAGGGTACAAGCCCAAATTACTCTGGATATAAAGAATTAAAATGTCTCTCCATGCAGGATAAAAGGCATTGAACAGACAACACAGCCAAGCTGTTATAGATGTTGGAATTCTGTGATAAAGATTTTAAATCAGCAATTATAAGATGCTTCAGCAAGCAATCACAGACATAATTTAAATGAATAGAATTATAGAAAATATTAGAAACAAAGTAGAATATGAACCAAAGTGAGGAAGATCCAAATATAAATTTTAGAACTGAGAAATAAAGTAACAGCAAAAGCAAAACCTCATGGCATAGATCAGGTATTTTAAATTCAGGGTCAATATATGGCTTCTTGAGGATGTAGAAGGGGCTGTGGGTCCTTGAAATTGAATTGTATGGATATCACATGGGCAGTTTCCAAGGAAGTGGGTGCACTGTTGACAATGCTGGTGTCTGGGCTGCAAGCTTGGAGGTTATAATATAATGATCTGTGGGTAGGGCTAGAGGAACAAGTGTTTCAAAAGAATCTACTTAGACTACTTGAGACAGAGCAGAGATACTCCCTTAGGGGCCAGTGCCCACCCATCCCCTGCCAAGCATGGAAATTAATGAAAATCTTGAGTTCCTTTAAGGGAAATTCTAGGTACCTAACTATCTCTAATAAGTAAATAAGCAACTTATAAAGCCACAAGGTAAGAGTAGCCTAAAATAATAGCCACGGAAGCTACAATCACAAAATGTTTGGTTCTCCTATAGAAACTAAAGATAACATCTTAACATATGTTTCTGAGTTGTTTTTCAGAAACCCGGATTCCCGCCAAGAGGATCTGCCAGCACAACAAGTAGGCCTCAGACAAGGAGGAACTGTAGACTGACCTCTGACCACCACTCCTTGTTATAAATTTCTTCCTACCAGGCCTGGAGAATCTCATCTCCACAAGCCAGAGCTAACATTCATCCTCGCAGGACCCCAATTTTTTTTTTTTTTTTTTTGAGGCGGAGTTTCACTCTTGTTACCCAGGCTGGAGTGCAATGGCGCGATCTCGGCTCACCACAACCTCCACCTCCTGGGTTCAAGCAATTCTCCTGCCTCAGCCTCCCAAGTAGCTGGGACTACAGGCATGCGCCACCATGCCCAGCTAATTTTTGTATTTTTAGTAGAGACAGGGTTTCACCATGTTGACCAGGATGGTCCTGATCTCTTGACCTCATGATCCACCCTCCTCGGCCTCCCAAAGTGCTGGGATTATAGGCGTGAGCCACCGCGCCCGGCCTGCAGACCCCAAATTTTTAAATAAAGTTTTCTTCCTTAACCTATTGCATATTAGAAAATCTTTTAATCTACCTATGACCTATAAGTCTCCTCTTCAAGATGTCCCACACTTTTAGACCAACACCACTGTGGAACCTCCAAGTATTGATTTTTAAATTTTTCCCTAACTTCTGTTTCCCTGAAATTTACCTTGACTTTAATTTATCCCTTGTTTGCAAGCCATTGGGAAGGTTGGAACATAAGTTTAAATTACCTGATTCCACTTGCTTGGTGCCCTGCAAATAAATACTTTCCCTTTTCCTGCTGCAAAGGTCAGCATGGATACAGATATCCATGCTGCTTACTGCTCCAAGTAAGTGGATCCCTGTTCACTTCCATAACACATTCTCATCACCAGCCAGGAGCAAGAACAGTTAATCAAGTGTTGCCCACTTAGTTTTCAGAAGAGAAGACTGAAGCTCAACAGATTTTACCCCGTCAGCTTTCTCTGCCACCTAGATTGTGAGTAGTATTTACTATCAGTTGTTTTCTGGACTTACCAGCGTGATAACCCAATTTTAATTCCTGTGTCCCACTCCAACTTTCTATCTTCTTCTGTTTCTTAGAAACTTCTCTTGTATTTGTGCATAAACCAAAAATAAAATTCTAAGACCCCCAGTTGACTGAATGGATTCCCCTTTTGGCCAAGAGCATTCCAAAGTAAACCTGAAAAACAAGTGCAGTCTGTGATGGGAAAGGGGAACCAGACACGTTTCATTATACCTTCTTCCCTTTGGAATTCAGGCACAAGTGACCAGCATTAAGATTAAAACAGACATCTTAAGACTCTTTGTAACAGACTGTTTGTAACAATAAGATATCAAGTTCAACCTGACTATAGTATAGCATCACCTGACAGATTACAGGCCTTGAAAGAAATATTTTACCCCAAGATGTATTTCTTTGACATATTTTGAAATACCCTGCGAAGCTATCTCTTGTGGGAAAAATTTACATTCTATAGAGAATCCTTTTCCCTTTACAAGTTTTTCCTTGATCCAGGAGAGATTAATTAAGAGTCTGGCACCTTTTTGGATCTGATTAGAAACATTTACCATCTGTTCTTTCTGAGGCTACTACCTGGAGGTTTCATCTGCAAGCCATTGGGGATGCATAATAAGAACTTTGATCTCCACAACTCTTTATCTCAACCCAGATACTCCTTTCTATTGAGTCCAGGTTCTTCAATAATCCTTTAACTCTTTCAACCAATTGCCAGTCAGAAAATCTTTGAATCCACTGGTGATTTGAAAAAACCCCATTTTGAGATGTCCTGCTTTTTCAGACTGAACCAATGTATACCTTATATGTATTGATTGATGGCTGCTTATAACTTCTGCCCTCTTAAAATGTATAAAATCAAGCTGTAACCCAACCATCTTGGGCACATGTTCTTAGGACCTCCTGGGGCTGTGTCACAAGCATTAGTTGCTCGTATTTGGCTTCTGAAAATATTTAAACCTCTTTAAATATTTTGCAGAGTTTTGCTCTTTTTATGACATGTGTATTTATTTCTCAGAAAGATACCCAGCCTTATTTTTAACCTTGATTAGAGGCCTGAGGTGGAATGGGTGGAGAGCTTGCCTGGGGTATGGAATTTGGGAGTATATTGTAATGTTTAGTGATTAATACTATTTAGAAGAACAATTTTTGAAATAAAAGATAATTGCAAAAGGTGATGATAAACAAAATAGAAAACAAACAAAAGTAAAAATCAATAACAGTGCTTTGTGAAGTAATAATAAAAACTAAGGCAAAACAATAATCATCAATAATATTTGTCTTATCTTTATTTGAAATTTTGATGGTTTATTCCTCATAAATTTTTCTTTTTTGGCATCAATTTAGTGTATTAAATATTGCAAATAAATGATGCATTGAAATGTTGTTTATTTTCATCGATGAATTTCTTGGTGACCTCTTAGGTTTTAGAGCTCAGAAAAAGTGCGTCTCTCATCTTATCCTGATGCTGACCCTGACTGCGACATCTCCTGAGTGAGGACATGTGGAAATATCAGGAGGCTCCTGCCATGATGAGAAACAGGTTAAGTCATTGGAAAATGACAGCATGGACAGAATGAACAATGTTTTGAGTGACAGAAGGGAAACAATTTAATTCTTTCTTATAAAGATCTATGAAATTATCCCTTATTGGCTAGCACTAGACATTTTCTGAGAGGGAGGATCAAATTTTATTGATGACCACTTTTTAATAAACCACTTAATGTGAAGATAAAACTCTGAATATCTACATTATTAGTAACCCTGATGTTTTTTTTAAAAGAGTAATTAAACAGGTTGTTCAATCAGAGATAAAAAAAATAATAGAGGAGGAAAAATCTGATAAGAGAACAGAAGGAGAAGCACCATTTTGGGAACAGGAATTGCCAATGCCTAAGTTGTTTTCATTTGAAATGTAAATTTTTCCATCTTCCCAAACTTTCCAGTGAAGTCCACATAAATGCCTATGTGAGTAGGTTTTATCTTATTTTTGTGTTGTGCAAATTAAAACAAGGGACACATTTTCTGCTGGTGACAATAATAGCAAGAAAATGAGAGAACTCCTATATTGAACAAATACAGCAAAAGGAAGAGCTCAGAGTCAGAGAAGGATATGATAATACAAGTTCTTTCAGAGTTCTCAGAAATCTCATAAAAGGCCTTGGAATTTCCAATAGTTGTAAAAAGTTGAATCCAATCTTCCCTGACTCTTAAGGTCTCTGTGGGTACAGCTGATGTGTAGTCAAGCCCTTACCATAGCTGCTCAGCATAACTAGAAAATACTCACACTTAATGTGCTCAAAATTTTGTAGACTCTGGACTTTCTTGTATGTGATTATGCAGAACTTCTTACGTTTCTTAACCAGCCAGTAACATAGACACCTTTCTTTCAAAGTTAAGAAAAGTTACCAAAACTTGGTATTAGAAATAAAGCAAATAGGTAGGTAGTGTTGGGGTTCAGGGCAGCCCTCAGTTCCTCTGAGAGGACATTTCTCCAAGGTTCTTGGTCTCCTGTTCTCTCAAGAATGAGAGAGGGTACCATAGCAGGTGCACTAGTAAAGTAAAATACCAGACTCCAAACAGAGTTTACAGAAAGTGATTTTATTTAGGTAGAGAAAGAGAAAAAGGAGAAGAGAGAAAAATTCCATGAAGAGTGTGGAAGGAGACTTCAGAGGGGAAATCCAGCTGGGTGTGGGGACAAGGACTTTTAACCTGGGAGGAATTCCCTCCTTCTCCAAGTCTTGTGGGCCAATGAAAAGAGTTCCTTAGAAATTCTGATGGAGTGATTGACTTTTGATTCTTCCCACACCTGTGAAATTTAAACATAAACCATTAAATCTCCCAGATGGAGAGAGATGGGAGGGGGGCATGGTGCTGGGAAGTTCTTGCCCTTAAAACTAGACCCTCTTGTGGACCCGGAAAGAGAACACATTTCCTCATTCCCCCCTCTGAACGGGAAAGCCCAACTTCTGTTGGAACACAGGTGTTGATCACTCTTTAACTACTTCTTGCTGAAATGGGGTATAGAAGGGGCCCTGAAGCTGATGTTTCCTCCAGAGGGAAGTCTTTCAGGGGTGCAGGCTGATCTAGAGGTCTATGACAGAGCTCATGAGCCAAGGACACCCAGGGTTCTGGTGGCAGGATTATTTGTGACCTTATGGTTCTTTAAGAAACAATGTGATGATGTGGTTAAAGATGACAGGCCCAGAGGCCAACAAATATAGAATGGTTATAAACGAGCCTAGGAGAACAGAGCCAGGATAGTCAGTTGTTAAACAAGCCTCACAATACTGTTTCTGGAAGATTTTTAGCCCTGTGTTTGATTGATTCTTGAGTTTTATATTCAAAACAATACTTAACTGGTTTTCAAAGCAGCAGCATTTTTCCTAGAAAGAGACAGGTTCCCTTTCCACTATGAAAAGGATACTTGGAGTTTGAGAGATATCAAAGTTGAGGGTTATAGCCCTGTTAATGGCAGGATATAAATTACACTTATGAGTGGTTACTTCCCTGAGGATCTTGTTGGAAAAGCAGATGTAGATCTTCTAATGGATCACAGGGATGCAAAGGGTTGTCACCTGGAACTTCAGGCTGTGGAGTGGAGGTCCTATGACTTTCTTCAGAAGGTGTCCAAGGCTTCAGCATTTGGGATTTTTTAATAATGGAAATAAACATTAGTGGTTTTGTTTTGTTTTGGTTTTGGTAAGTTTGCCATAGGACCTATCACAGTTTTTGTGCTTTTGGTCACCATTTTTTCCCTAGAATGCCTGTAATTAGACATATGTAATGAGTTACCTAACTACTTTAATACAGTGGTTTGAAGTGCTTCAGTAAGTAACTCCTAAACACCAAATCACAGTGTTTTAATTTGTGACATGTTGGAGAGAATGATAGAACTTTCTGTAGTATAAGTATTTCATTAACTAATCCTTGTGCTGTTAAGTTACATTGCTTTGACTCCTAGTTCTGCAGAAGGCATGAAGTCCTGCTAAATCTTGAGCATTGACACCAGTCAAAGCCTCGTCTGCAGACTCTGTAGATGGTGATGATCAAAAACTGTTTTTTGAGACACAGGGCCAGAAATTAAAACTATAGAATTTCTCTAGGACCAGGTGATAGTGGCAGGAGGTAGACATATTCCTAGGCAGAGAGGGACAGGTCCCTGATGAAACCTGACCTTCAAGCCAGTGACAGCTTGAAGCCTGAAAACCAAGCTGCCACTCCAGGTAGAATCCACTACCTGGAGTGCAAACTTCCTTGATGCCTTTCAGTTAATCAAATGGTACTTTTTCCAGGTCTACCCATGGATCAATTAGCATGCACTTTCTCTGTTCTGAGTCCATAAAAACCCCAGACTCAGCCACATGTCAGGACTACCTGCCCGCAGGTAGGAACTACCCACTTCAGGTCTCCTCTCCACCGAGAGCTGATTAAAACTCAATGAAACTATTTTCCACCTTGCTCAACCTCCAGTTGTCCATGTACCTTCATTCTTCCTGGACACTGCACAAGAACTCAGGACCTGCAAAACGGCAGGCATAAAAAGGGCTATAATATGTTCCCGGCCAGCTTGCTGAGTGCTGAGCTATGAGAGGGAACAAAAGGATCTGTAATACATTTCCAACCAGCTCACCAAGCTGTGACATGCTTCTGTTCACCAGATTGTGGGAGTGAAGAGCAGCAACCTTCTGGGGACACAGACCTTGAGATTTCCCCAGCTAGAGCTTGGGGACCCAGACCTTGAGATTCCCCCAGCCAGAGCTGTGAAATTATAGCCATCCCACCCTCTGCCAGCATTGGGCAACTGCCCTATATAATGGGAAGCAGTTTCAGTGCTAGGCTAGCCTGGGAACTATGGGAGAAAGGGAAGTGGTTGGACTAAAAGAGATGAAACAAACACTCCTCATTCACCTTGCTGAAGGCGGTAAGAATGAGAGATCTGTAGCATGCCCCCTGCACTGGGGCTCTAAGGTTACTGGCATCTCCAAATTTTTAGGCACCATCATGTTTCCCTCTTCAAGACATCAGCACCCTCAGTGGAAGCCATTTGCAGTATACCTGCTCAAGCTGCAGCCTTGTGTGGAGCCATACAGGTACCTTGATTTGCTTTCCCCACCATAGCCAGCATGCCTGTCTGTGCACAGTGGCCGAATGCCACACTTGCTTGCCTATACACCCCTCACCACGCCACACCTGGCCTACCCTTGGCAGTTGTGGGACCTGGACCAGGAGCACAAGCCAAGCACAGCCAGTCAGGCCGAGTGGGCAGAATGAGCCCAGCGGGCATGAGAAAAACTCAAGCAGAGGTGCTGCTGGCCACAGAAGTTTCCACAGAAGTTTCCACAGAAGCAACACTGGAAGGATCTTATCACACAGGTACTATTGAAGAAGAGGTGGGTGCATGGGATTGTAAGAGCCAATTTTGAGGGGTAAGATTAGTTCAGAGTTTTTCTATAAACATTAATATCAAAAGCACACTGATGCAAGGCTAGCATCTGGACCCATGTGTCAGAGTTCTCTCTTCTTTAATAGAAAATTATAAAAGCTTATAAAATGTTTATGAAAATTTTATGATCAAATTGATTACAACTAGGTAAATTAGTTTATAAAGATATGTTAAAAATATCTTTAACATTAATACTATACCTTATAAAGGTAATATTGGTTTTCTGTTTTGAAGACATTTTTTTATGGAAGAGTTAAGAGATTTTTTTAGTTTAAAACTACAGATGAAAAAATTTGTCGGCGGGCGGGGAGTTGGAGAGACAGATTTAGTTGGCCTCATACTATTTTTATGAGGACTTACTGTTTGAGAAACTGAGTCTCCTCACTATCAAAGGGTAAACATGTTTGTATTTTTATTTTGGCTAAATGAATGACTATAGTAACTTGTGATCCTATTTTATGATACCAAGTGCCCTAAATCTTTGATATTTGACAGACTTTCAGAAAGCAAAATTTCAAGTTGTATATTCCATCTTTTTGACCTCAAACTAACTTTTATGAATGTTAGGGTCCCTGAAGTCTGAGAGAGACATATTAGGCTTATTAGGCTTGTTTGTTATGTTATGATTACACAGAAAGTATTGTCAAATCTGAGGTGGTGTTTAGCTTCTGATGTGGTTTGGCTGTGTCCCCATCCAAATCTCATCTTTAATCATAAATCCCACAATTCCCATGTGTTGTGAGAGGAACTCAGAGTGAGGTAATTGAATTATGAGGGTAGGTCCTTCCTGTGCTGTTCTTATGAAAGTGAATGAGTCTCACAAGATCTGATGGTTTTAATAAGGGGAGATTCCCTGCACAAGCTCTCTTCTCTTAATCTTCTGCCATGTCAGACATGCCTTTCACCTTCCAAGATGATTGTGAGGCCTCCCCAGCCATATCGAAGTATAAGTTCAATAAACCTTTTTCTTTTGTAAATTGCCCAGTCTCAGATGTGTCTTTATTAGCAGCATAAAAACAGACTAAAACAGTAAATTGGTACCAGTACAGTGAGGTGTTGCTGAAAAGATATCTGAAAATATGGAAGCAACTTTGGAAGTAGGTGACAGGCAGAAGTTGGAACAGTTTGGAGGGCTCACAGGAAGACAAGAAAATGTGGAAAAGTTCAGGACTTGTTGAATGGCTTTCAGAAAAATGCTGATAGCAATATGAACAATAAGGTCCAGGCTGAGGTGATTTCAGATAGAGATGAAGAACTTATTGGGAACTGGAGCAAAGATGACTTTTATTATGTTTTAGCAAGGAGACTGGCAGCATTTTACCCCTGCTCTAGAAATTTGTGAAACTTTGAATTTGAGAGAGATAATTTAGGATATCTGGCAGAAGAAATTTCTAAGTAGCAAAGCATTCAAGAAGTGATTTGAGTGCTGTAATAGACATTCAGTTTTAAAAAGGAAACAACATTAAAGTTTGGAAAATTTGCATCCTGATGATGTAGTGGAAAAGAAAATCCCATTTTCTGAGGTGAAATTCAAACCAGTTGCAGAAATTTGCATAAATAATGAGGAGCCAAATGTTAGTCCCCAAGACAATGGGGAAAATGTCTCCGGGGCATGCCAGAGGTCTTCATGGCAGCCCCTCTCATCACAGGCCTGGAGATCTAGGAGGAAAAAGTGGTTTTGTGGGCCAGGCCCAGAGTCCCTGTGCTGTGTGCAGCCTAGGACTTGGTGCTCTGTGTCTTAGCCTCTCCAGCCATGGCTGACAGGGGCCAACATAGAAGTTGGGCCATGACTTCTGAGGGTGTGAGCCCCAAAGTTGGCAGCTTCCACATGGTATTGAGCCTGCAAGTGCACAGAAGTCAAGAATGGAGGTTTGGGAACCTCCACCTAGATTTCACAGAATGTATGGAAATGCCTGGATGTCCAGGAGTGAGTTTGCTGCAGGGGTGGGGCTCTTATGGAGAACCTCTGCTCCAGTGAAGAAGGGAAATGTGGGGTTGGAGCCCCTACACAGAGTCTCTACTGTGGAACTGCCTAGTGGGACTGTGAGAAGAGGGCTACCGTCCTCCAGATCCCAGAATTGTAGATCCACTGACAACTTGCACTGTGTGCCTGGAAAAACCACAGACCCTCAACAAAAGCCCATGAAAGCAGCTGGGAGGGAGACTATACCCTGCAGAAACACAGGGGCAGAACTGCCCAACATCATGAGAACCCACCTCTTGCATCAGCATGACCTGGATGCAAGACATTGAGTCAAAGAGATCATTCTGAAGCTTTAAGATTTGACTGCCCCACTGGATTTTGCACTTGGATGGGGGCATGTAGCCCATTGGTTTTGACCATTTGAAATGGCTGTATTCCTGTACCCCAATTGTAGCTTGGAAGTAACTAACTTGCTTTGGATTTACAGATTCATAGGTGGAAGGGACTTGCCTTGTGTCAGATAAGACATTGGACTGTGGACTTTTGAGTTCATGCTGAAATGAGTTAAGACTTTGGGGCACTGTTGGGAAGACATGATTGGTTTTGAAATGTGAGGACTTGAGATTTAAGAGGGGATGGAGAGGAATGATATGGTTTGGCTATTTTCCCATCCATATCTCATCTTGAATTGTAACTCCTACAGTTCCCACATGCTGTGGGATAAACCCAGTGTGATGTGATTGGATTATGGGGACAGGTCTTTCCTATGCAGTTCTCATGGTAGTGAATGAGTTTCACAAGATCTGGTGGTTTTAAAAATGGGAGTTTCCTTGCACAAGCTCTGTTCTTTTCTCTGCTGCCATGTGAAACATGCCTTTCACCCTCCACCATGATTGTGAGGGCTCCCCAGCCATGTGGAACTGTTAAGTCCAATAAACCTCTTCTTTTGTAAATTGCCGAGTGTCGGGTATGTCTTCATCAGCAGCATGAAAATGGACCAATACAGCTTCCTTTCAGTTATGTTTATATTTATATAGTTGTGTTAACATGTGTTCTAGGATTGTATAAGATTCTTAAAATTCTGATATGTCTTCAAATATGTTGTCAGTAATAATTATGATTATTTCCTTGTCAACTGTGTTTTTAGCTATGGCTGTGTTAAGAATTATGTCATCCACAATTGTTTTGCTTTCATCTCAAAACGTGACTTACAGTGAGCTACAGTCCAAGATTGTTTCTTTGAGGGACTGCATAAAAAAGACTCTTGAATGCAGGTTTCTGGTAATTTTGGAGATTGTGCCTTTGGAGTAGAGATAAAACTTCCAGAGCACTAATTGAAAGGCTGATATGTTCATAAAGATTGCTAACCTTGTATGAAGCATAGCAATAGTTGATTGCATGAATGACAAACAGAGGACTGAAACAATTTTTATGGCTTTTTTTGTTTGAAATATTGATGATTCTTTTTGATTTTTTTTCTATTGAGCTATGTATAGCTCTTTTTTTTTTTAACTCTCTTTCCCAGGCTGGAGTGCCATGGCATGATCTCGGCTCACTGCAACCTCCACCTCCCGGGTTCAGGTGATTCTTCTGCCTCAGCCTCCTGAGCAGCTGGGACTTCAGGTGTGCACCACCGTGCCTGGCTAATTTTTCGTATTTTTAGTAGAGATGAGGTTTCACCATCTTGGCCAGGCTGGTCTCTAACTCCTGACCTCGTGATCCGCCTGCTTCAGCCTCCTAAAGAGTTGGGATTACAGGCGTGAGCCACTGAACCCAGCCTGTATAGCTCTTAAGTATACTTTAAGTACAATGAATAGTGTATACTTTCATAAACAGAATTTGAGGCATATTTCTCTCTCTCTCTGCTTAATTTCTCCAGAATTTGTAAACTATTTATAAATATTGTTAATTCATGGCAATGTGTTTGTTTGCATAAGTTCGGTAAGAATCTGTCTTCATTTATAATGGGACACAGTTGGAGGAACTGATTACTGTCCCAGGGCTTTGATTGCAATGGCCTTGTGAGAGGTTCCAGTAAGGGCAATTTAGGACAGCCTATGTAGACAATGATTCTTGCTGCACTTTGTGTGAGTAATCAGGCGAAGCATATAGGACTGAAGCTTATTTTGCTGGTAGATTGGTCCTGCTGTGATTTGTCTTTGGTAGAAGTCCGGGACTGGAGAGAGAATGATTGTGTTTCAGTAGAAAACTATAGTATTAGATTAACCTTTGATTCCTGAATGGCCACGTAGTCATCCATGTTATAGAGCTGCCCACTATGTCCCTCTGCAGCATGAAGCAGCCAAAAAGATTGACAACTAGATTCCCCATGATTGAGTTGATATATAGAAAGGGGGCGCTGAAACTGAGTCAGTAGTCTCATAGACAAATGTTTTGGGGGATAAACATAGAAGTTTACCCTTCTGGTCTTAAATTTTGAAACATATTTGTTTTATCTAAGTTTTTTCCTAAGAAAAGAACCCCCAGCCATCTCAAAAAGTATCAAGGAACCGAAACACACCAGATCACCACATCCAGACAATGAGACATTAGGTCCCTTATTCATCCTCATTGCCTTCTTAGCCCTCCTGAGTTCCTGTTTTCCTGCACATAGTTACATTTCTTCCCTGCTATATAAATCCCTAATTTGGTTAGCCAGGGAGATGGATTTGAGACTGATTTTTTTTGTTTGTTTGTTTCCTTGGCTGCAGCCCTTGATTAAAGCCTTCTTTTCTGACAATCGTTGTCTCAGTGACTGGCTTTCCCTGTGGTGAGCAGCAAGACCTAGACTGAATCCCTGGTGTTTCAGTAACAAAAACACATACATGGAAAGACCTATGCTCTACAGAAAATTAGCCAGATGTGTTGGCATGCACCTGTAGTCCCAGTTACTCAGTAGGCTGAGGTGGGAGGATCGCTTGAGCCTGGGAGGTGGAGCTTGTAGTGAGCCATGATCACACCACTGCACTCCAGCCTGAGTGACGGAGCAAAACCCTGTCCCAAAAAAAGCAGATCTAGTGAGAAAACATATATCAAATGAAAGTCGGAATGGTTAAATTAGAAAATATCAAGACTTAAAAACTTCTAGACATAAAGAGGGCTATTACATAATAAATAAGGGTAAATTTATCAAGGGAAGTTGACAATACTAAAGGTGTATGTATGTAATATGAGAGCCTCAAAATATATGAAGCAAAAACAGAGAATTTACAGGAGAAATAGATAGATCCATGATTATAATTAGAGATTCAAGACTGATTTCAGCAATGGATAGGCATAAAACCAGCAAGGATATATCAGAAGTTAGCTAGAACATTAACCAACTCGGTCTAATTGGCATTTATAGAGTACACCGCTCAGCAACAGCAGAATGCATATTCATTTCAAGTGTACATGGAAAAGACACCAAGATAGATCATATTCTGTGTAACATTACAGACTCATTTAAATATTTGAATTCGTGCATGGTCCTAAAGGAATTAAAGTAGAAATTAATAAGAGAAAGATAAAAGGAAAATCCACAAACACTTGGATTTCAAGTAACACACTTCTAGAAAATACTTGGATTAAAGAGATAGTCTCAAGGGAAATTAGGAAATATTTTAAACAGGATGAAAATACAACAGTCATATGTGGAATGCAGCTGAAACAGTGCTGGAATAAGCTTTATATCATTAAATGCTAATATTAAAAGACAATCAGACCAATAACTTAAATTCCAACTTAAGAAACTATAAAAAAGAACAACAAACCAAATGCAAGCAGAAGGGAGGAAATTCCAGGTCATAAATATAAGCACAGAGCTCAAGAAAATTAAAATAGGAACACCATAGAGAAAATCATTGAAACTAAAAGCTTATTTTTTGAGGTGATGAATAAAACTAGAGAAGATACAAATTGTCAATATTAGGATTGAAATAGGGGATAATACTATGGATTCAGCAGACATTAAAAAGGTAAGAGAATACTATAAAATCTCTTCACATAAACAATTGAAAATTTATTCAAAATGGATCAATTTCTCAAAAATCACAAACAAAACTCACACAGGTTGAAATAGATATCCTGACGAGTCCTAAAACTTGTGAAAATAGTGACAAAATCTCTCTCCTTTGACTAGAACTTTCGTAAGCCTTCTCTGAGTCCTCTGCTTAACTGTGAGTGAACTTGGACTTCCCTCTCTGTATAGAATACAATTTTAGTAAGAATTCTGCTAAATCAGCTTAGAGAGGATCTCACATGCTTGACATTTGACCACCCTTATCTTATCACCCTGGCTTGCCTTCAGCAATAATCCTATTAAGTTCTAGCCAGGAAGCTCCTATGCTGGATGTTTCCTCCTAGTAATTTTCTGTCTACTGCCCCCACTCTACTCTTTGGTTATAAATCCTCACTTGTCCCTCTTGGGAGTCAAAGTGGGTTTCAGTATCTCTCCCCTACAGTGAGACTGCATTGCAGTGGTCCCTATACCTATTATCTTGGCCCCCTTAATAAAGTCTGACTCACCATTTTTAACAAGTGTTTGGATCACTATTTTCCTTTAATGACATTAAATCATTGTTAAAATCTTTTCCAGAAACAATATCTCCAGGCCCAGATATTTTCACTCAGAAATCCAACCAAATATTTCAAGAATAAGACCAATTTTTCACAATCCCTTTCGGTTAATAGAGGATTAAATAGTTTTTTTATTTTTTGTCTGTTTTTTTGTTTTGAGACAGGATCTCACTTTGTTATACAGGCTGGAGTGTAGTGGCATGATCTTGGCTCACTGCAACCTTCACCTCCTAGGTCCAAATGATTCTCATGCCTCAGCTTCCCGAATAGCTGGGATTGCAGGCCTGTGCCACCACACCCAGCTAATTTTTGTATTTTTAGTAGAGATGGGGTTTCACCATGTTGGCCAGGCTGGTCTCAAACTACTGGCCTCAAGCAGTCTACCCACCTCAGCCTCCCAAAGTGCTAGGATTACAGGTGTGAGCCACGAGGCCTGGCCTAGCATTGAATAGTCCTAAAAACATTTCATAGACTAGTATTACCTTTATATAAAAACCAGATGAAGATTTTAAGATTTGTAAAACTTGTGGACTGTAGAGAACTTTGTGTGTGTGTGTGTGTGTGTGTCTGTGTGTCTGTGTTTCTACAGAGTTAGGGCTTAATGAACAAATTTTTCTGTAAATTGGCATCCTGGGCTAAAAGCAACCCTTATGTAATTAATTTACAACTGGATATATAATGAGACAATTGCATAGATAGAAAGATTAACTTAATTCTGGAGATGTGTTATTACATTTTAAGAAAAAAATGAAGCTCAGGACCTTGAAACACCTTCCAGGTCATAAAAACCAAAAACACAGCAAGTCGGGGATGGGGTAGGGCTTATTCTGGCCCTTGGAAAGATGTATTTACATTTCAAAAGGTTAGGGTGAGAACCCAAGATCTATTGCATCTTCAGGAAGCAAAAGTTCTCCCCTTTTTTGTAAGGGAAAGAAAGGCAGCTGTTTTTCTCTCCATAAGTTTATGTATATTTAAAAAAAAGAAAGAAAATCGATTTTCTTCTGTTTTGTATTTAAGATACAGACTTAATATGTGTAGGTGATTTTACCTGGATTTCAACCAGTTGGTTCTGAGATAAGAATTTGTTGCTGGTAGTTAGGCACCAGCGGTAAAGGAGAGGGCTCTCCCGAACGCACTAGGAATGTCAGCTGATGTTTCATCAACTATCACATTGCTTCTCTAAAAGTGATAAATTGGCAGCTGGCACCAGGCAGAGGCCATTTAATGATGGTCCACACCTGTTGCATTGAAGTTTTAATTGAATTCTGGTGCCAGGGAGAAGCAAAAAGGGGCTTCCAATAAAATCTTGGGTATTGGGCGGGTGAGCCCTGGCACGCGTATTAAAAGGCAAAATGGTGGAGTATGATCTTCTGAAAACTTTAGAATAACCAAAACAAAATTGAGGAAAAAGAACATAATGAGCTTTACATCAACTGATTTTAAGATGTACTATAAATCCATACTAAGCAAGGCAATGTAATTTTTTTTCTATCCAGTGTAATTACTATGTGATCTAGACAAATTTATACTCCACCTTAACCCTTCTTATCTATCTTTAAGAAGCATGACTGTGGTCAGAAATTCTTCTTCATGACCAAATTGGCTGAAACTGGTGAGATCCAAGATGGCAGCTAGCTTAACCATGGAAGAACTTCTAACTTCATTATTATCTAATTTCCGTGCTAAATGACGCTCTCACCAGCACCATGACAATTAACAGTCACCACGACAATGACTGCAAGAAACCATACAAAGGCAAAGAGGAAGGTGGCACACCAGTTCCAAGAAGTTCTCCACCCATTCTCAGGAAATACATGAATATTTCTCCCATTGCTTATAATGCCCAACTCCTTCATGAAAGATGATCTATATCTGTGAACTTCCTGGCTCTCAAGGCTGAGAAGTTGACTTGTGAGTCACACTCTTGCTTCTCAGTTCCATGGCCATTGATTAAAGCCTGCGCTGCTTGACACTCTCTTTCCATTTCACGTGTTGGCTTCACAACACTGACAGAGCACTGACAGGGAAAGATCTCATATTTTGGAAGACCAGCTTTGTTGGTAACAATTTTATCATAGGACAGACATGTAGGTCAATGGAAGAGAATAATGTTCAGAATTAGTGCTACTCATAAATTTGATTATATATATATATATATTTAACAAATGTGTTAAACTCAATGGGGAATTTCAAAAAATTGAGCTGAATAACTGGCTATATATGTGGGTAAAAAAATTATCTCTTAGTTTATACTATTCATTACACTTAAAATGGATCATAGTCCTAATGTAAACACAGAAACAATAAGCCTGTTAGGTAGTTAGACATTAGCAGCAAGGAGAGGGTGAGAGAAGAAAGCAGAAGGCCTGTCACTAAGACAGACCCTGACCCACCTAAGTTCAGCCCCAACACTGCCCTAACTCCACCTAACAGATGGAATTTATGGTAAAGTTTGTAACTAGCACATCCTGGAGTAAGAAAATCTGAGGCACAGATAGAAATCCCCTAACGTGGTGCATGCCCAGTCTATCTAGGCCATCGCCCCGGAAAACCCCTTCCTCTTTATAAAGCCGTTATAATAATAATAAAATTTACATGTGGTTTTGTCCCCCCAGCTCAGAGGGCTTTTCTTAACAAATTATGGGTAAAACATGAACAGTTTAACTTCAGTTACATAACCATAAATTGCCAGTCAAATGACATCATCCTGTTACTCAAACAGCCCAAGCCTCAACTCCACCCACAAACCCCATAAACACACCCTGAGCTCTGTAAAGCAGAAGGGAAATGAAGTGAAATCAGCCCACTCTCTTTCTGAGTGGATTACTGTGCTTCAGTAAACTTGGCTTTAAGCTTGCATGTTGGTGTTAGTTTGCAATTCTTTGCTCACTGTTACAAAAACCAGGATTACTGGTTCAGAGCTCCAGCTCTATTGATCTCCTCGGTTAAAGGATCCATCCCAATGTAGAATCCCTAGTAATAAAATTTTTTAGAAAAAAAGCAGGAGAAAATCTTTACCAATTCGCATAATCAAAAATTACCTACATAGGATGCAAAAAAAACCCCATAAAATATTAATAAGTTGTGAAAATCAAAACCTTAGCTCTTTGAAAGAAACTATTAAGAAAATGACAAGATAAGTGATTGACCAGAAACAATTTACAATACAAATTTGATAAGGAGAGTATATACATTTTTTATTTTAAAAACTCTTTCAATAATTGGAAGACAATTTTTTAAATGGTGAACATTTTGAACATTCACTTCTAAAAAAGAAATTTATGAATGGCCAATAGGCACATAGAAATACTCAATATCATTAATCATCAAGGAAATACAAATTAAAATATGGGCACTACACAATCACTAGAATAATTAAATACTGACAATGCCAAGTGTTAGTGAGGATTTGTAGCAACTGGAATTCTCATGCATTTCTGATAGGATTGTTAAATTGTAGGACCATTCTGGAAAGCAGCTTGACAGTTTTTATATAGTTAAAATACACCCATCATAAAACAATTCCATGAATTTGCCCAAAAGAAATGAAAATATATGTCCATACAAAGTCAAAGACTTTGACTAAAATGCTCATAGAAGCTTTCTTAATAATATCTCCAAGCTGAAAAAAATATCCAGTCATCAAGAGTTGAACTGATGAATAAATTATGATGTATCTTCCAAGGGAATACTACTCATTGTATTATACACTTTAAAACTTTGTATTTCTTGCTGCTTCAACATCTCCACAAATAAGCCATGAGCAGTGCCCCTCCCAGGTAACCAGGTATACAAGTGTGATGAGATCAGAGCCTACCACAAGTTCTCCGAGTTGCCTTCCCCTGACTGACATCTGGTGATATTTAAAGTCACCAGTCAAATTCCCTCACACATTTTGCTGTGTTCACCCTGACATCCAATAGAGCCATTTGCCCATGCATCCTTATTCTCTCTCTGCTTTCCATCTGCTGAGTTGAGCCTGCTCCTTTGCTGTTCCCTCTCATGTGGCCCCCACTTGAGATGCAGTGACTCTCCCTCTAGGACCTGTGAGTATAAGAATTTTTTTTCGCTGTGCCCGTCTTGTGGACACTTGACTATCACGTTGAAAGAGCCCCAAAACATTCATCAGCAAAAAAGAACAAATTACTGAAATATGTAACATCATGAATGTGCCTCAAAAATAAGCCTTAAGAAAAAAGCTGAACTCAAAGATTTCACATACTGTTTGATCTCATTCATATGACATTTTAGAAGTGGCATGATTAAACAGATTGGTGGTTGCTTGGAGCTAGTGGTGAGGGGTATTACCTGCAGAGAGGCTTAAGAGAATCTTCTGGGGTAGTGGAAATATTCTATATAGTGTTTATATTTGGGATTGCCTGATTGTATGCAATGGACAAATGTCATCAAACTCTACATTTATATGCATTTGTTTTATTTCTATATAAATTATACCTCAATTTGATTTTTAAAAATATTAATATGTTCATGGCTTGAGTTCCCAAAGTCCTTTCTTGACCAGCCTTAGTCTTCAGTCACCCGTTTCTGACTTAGTCATGTCATCATAGTCTCCCATACAATTAAAAACTTTTCCATTTTTGAAATTTTGATTTATTTGCTGCTTCAATTATTGACCACTCTTCAGTCTTTCAGTTCACAGATACTATTTTGGCTTGCCTTTAAAACGTCATTTTGGAAAGTCAGATATAGTGGTCAAATGGCTTCAGTTTAAATTCTGAGATATTAGGTTTTGATGAAAATAGAGACTCAGGTACCAAGAATGTGGTTTAGAATAATTAGTTTTAAAAGTTCATGTGGCATTTATATTATGTGAGTTATGGAAAGCAGTTTGTTTTTTGCATTGCTTCAAATTTTTAGTGCACACCAGAATCATCTGGAGAACATGTTACAATGATGTCTGTCCGAGGAAGGGTCTGGGATCTTAGTTTTGAGAAGTTTCCCAGGTGATTTGGATGCAGGTAGTTTTCTGACCATACTTTAAAAGTCCAGCTTTGCTGTAGAGAAGTTATCTTGGCCTGTTATGAGGTAGAGAGTGCATGTGTGTTTGATGGCCATAAAGGGTAGAGAGTGCTGTACTCATGAAATTAATATCCCAGATCAGCCATTTTCAATTGGTGATACATTGGGAAATCACTTAAACTCTTTGAACATCAGTTTTCTTATTTATGAGTACTATACCTATTCCTGAGATTTGTTGTACAAAAGTATGATGTTAGACACCCAGAACTGTGCCATGCATATAGTTCACTTTAGATATTACTTATCTCCATTCTTCAAGTTAAAGAAAGCATACACATTCTTAAATTTTATTCAGATATTTCATGTGGTGATGATATATAGGTTAAAAGTATCTTATTTTTCTATACTTTAGTTACAAGTTTTAAATTTTGAGAAAATTATCATATGAATAGTACCTGTGGCCTGTTTTGCACGAAGAAACATGTCACATTTCTGTGATATAAATGGTTAGGATTTAGGGGTATGACATGACTAAGAAAGATTTTTTTCTTTTTCTTTTCCTCCCCTCCTGTCCCCCTCCATTTCTTTCCTGTCCCTTCCTTTCCCTCCTTTTTCTTTCCTCCCTTCTGTCTTCTCTCTCTCTTTCCCTCTCTCCTTCCTTCTTTCCTTCCCTTTCTCCTTCCTTCCTCCCTTTCTTCCTACCTATTTACAGGTCTAGACAAAGATTTAAGCTGATTTAAGCAAGGAAGATCTAAGCAAGGAAGGCTCCTTGTTTCCAGGTTCTTTAGCATAAGAATGATGATGATTGAATGATAGTGCCACTTTAGTATTTTTGCTGGCATAACACCACCAGCTAAGGGTCGTCTCCTAGGTATGGGTCAAGCCCCCAAAACAATTTATATAAATTGTTTTATCTATACTTCATAGTTAGGTATATTGAAACTCACTAAAGTGATTCTTCACTGCCATAAAATGAGTTTATAGTAGAGTTACAAATTCATTTTAAATTCCCCAATTTGCACTTTCCTTTAGCCTCCAAACACTTTTTAAAATCACAGGGCAGAATATTGTTGTAATTACCGAACTCAGATTGCATTTCAGTCACCTTCAGGTGCTTGTTTATTTTCTATTTTATTATTATTTGCTTTTGATTCAGGTTCATTTTTCACTATCCAGCAATCCACACAATGCTATGCCAGTCGAGTTTATCTCTCATCAGTCACTCTGCACACATCTTTTCTTGCCCCCTTCCTGCTTTGAGTCATGAAGTTTCTCCAACATGGGACAATCCTTTTTCAAGTTTAAATTTGTCCCATGACTCAAGACCCTATTCAATCTCCACATTTCCTCTAGGAAACTTTCTTCAATTACTCTAACCCTCTCTGAACTCCTGGTGTATTTATAGACAGGTCACAGTGCAGTGATCTAATTACACACACAAATATCAGAGCTGGAAGGGACCTTAGAAATCATCTGGCTGAATGCACCTGTTCATAGGCAGGGAAACAGAGCACAGGAGGCAAATTTCAAGAGTAGAAGAATATGCTCTTAGAGAGTGGATAGGAACAAGATCTGGTTGTGATAATGATAGTGTATGTAATAGTATAGTGACTTGTAATCTGACTAGTAATGATCTGGGTATGAGAGAGGGATGTAGGTGGGGTTTAGTGTTGAGAAGACTATTCAAGGTTAGGCTGTTGATTACTAATGTAAGGAAATTGGTAGTTAATGAAAGATGACGTGGTCTATTTGAGAGAAATACAGAGATGTTGATACTGATCTGTATGCTCTCCCAGCACAGAAGCTCTGCAATGCTGATACCTTAATGACAGTGTCCGAAGTACACAAAGTCAGAGGGCCAGAGATACAAGCTCCCTAGAAATATTTACTCTTTTAAAAAAATAATATTTCAGAGCGGTTTTTTTAAAGCCAAGCATCCTAGTTTGTCAATGGGTATTTATTAAGGGGTGATTGAGATGTAACCAAGTTTAAAAAGTTGTAGAAGTGAAATTTCAAGTAGAAGAACAAAAATAAGAAAAAGCCAGCCTGGGCAACACAGTGAGACCCCATCTCTCTCTCAAAAAAGAGTAATAAATAAAAAATTAGCTATGGTGGTGCATGTCCGTAGTCCACTTTTTTTAGGAGGGTGAGGCAGGAGAATCACTTGAGCACAGGGCTTTGGGGTTGCAGTGAGCTATGAGTGCACCACTGCACTCCACCCTGGGTGACAGAAGTGACAGAAGGATACCCTGTCTCCAAAAGAAAGAAAGAAAAAGCCGTAGAAATAACATTATGGGGCATAAAGGAAGACGATGAGGCTAGCTCAAACTGGTAGAGAATTCCAATAGCATGGTGTTAAGAAGAATGCCAATGGAAAAATCTATTGGATAAGATTTAGAAGAGGGGCAAAGACAAAATTTCATTTTCCTCTTCGTGAACAATGTATTGTCTAAGGACATTGTTGGTCAAGTAAAAATGAAGCAACACGTGACTCTCTGGACCTGAACTGAACCACTTTCCCTTTGGTTTTCACGACGTCACTTTCCTCCCACCTCTCTAGTGTCACCTCCTCAGTCTCTTTCCTGAGTCTTCTTCCTGTACTAATTTTCTGTTTAAAATTGTTTTTTTTCAAGCTCTACTATTTCTCTAAGTGGCAACATTCATTTCTATAACTTTAAAAATCGTTTGTGTGCTAAAGATCAACTATTTTGTATTTTTACACTTGGATTCACCTCAATAACATGTAAGTATGTATACAACTATCCTATTAATATATCTAGTTGCAAATCATTACATTATAGACTTAGTAAGCCTTAATGTCCCTTTCCCCAAAACCTTGCCATGCCCTTATCATTGGCATTACTATCGGTCCTAATCAAAAACCTAAAAGTTATCTTTGATTCCTCCCAGTTCTTAATTCCTCACATGCAATTAATCAGCAATCTTGTCCATATCTAAAGTATATCTTTTAGGTCCAGGTTCTCCATTGTGTCTGGTGCCCATCTAATCCAAGCCTGTCTCCTATTTCTTCTTTGATAACTTCATACTGGTGTTGCCGCATTCACTGTGGCCCCTCTGTAGTGCCTTCTGCATGACACTGCCAGAGTGATCTTATATAACCTTAACTGTATGACCTCACAATCCTGCTTAAACACCTTTGAGAACTTACCTTGGCACAAAAGATAAAATCCAGATTCACTGCTGTAGCCGACGAGGCCCTTGTGATCTGGCCTGTTGTGACTGTCCCCCATTGTCACTAAGCTCTTGCCACACAAGCCTTTTTTTCTGATCCTTGAACAATGCAGCTCTTTACTGTCTTAGGACTTTGGAGCATGCTGTTTTCTCTATCTAGAGAGCTTGTCCTTTAGTGCTGCTCATGGCTGGCTTCTCATACTTCGGGTCTTGGTAAAGCATCATCTTTTGGAGAGGGTTTCCCTCAAAGCCCTTTTTAAAGGTTGGTATTCTTCCTTTTTATATACACACATACACATACACATACACACACACACACCACTTTTCATTCACATCACTCTGCTTCTCCCCACTTCTGTTAGTCTGCAATTATTTAATTTATAATATAATAATTTATATTATAATTATTTAAATTATAATATAAGCTCTATGAGGGCAGAGGCTCATCTGTTTTGTTTACAAGGATGTAAAACAGATCCTGACACAAAGGAACTGCCCAATAAATGCTTAAGGAATTAGGAAGACACAGACTTCCATTTTAGAAGGAATCATGCCAACAAAATATCTTCAGATATAGAAATCAGAAGCTTTGGGCTCAAAATATAAAACTAAAGATGAAAATATCAAAAGTGGCTTTGTGCTTGTTTTATTTACTGTCATATGAGTTAAATAACTTTATGTTTAAAACATCAGACAGAACATCTTTCAATTAATGCTAAAGCTGCAGCTAAGTGGAAGAGCACTGAAAGAGGGAATGATGTTGCATGTATGCTAAGGCTTAAAAGAAGTGGTCCAAGATGTCTTGCAGAAGCTATTTACCAAATGCTTCACCATGAAGTACTTTGTAGGGGGGTTCCATAGTTTAAAGAAGCCCAAGTAACTATGACTTTTTATTTACACCTAGAACTCAAATAAAGTAGTCATAGCTCAAACATTTTTGTGTGTTTCTCTCATGTTACATCACCTTATTCTTATACCTTTTGAGACACTTTATAGCCATGTACTTGTGGTTTATCTGGATGCTGTAGAGACATACCCTATGGAGATCAAGCGATGCTATGAGGACCAGCAATTGTTCTGGGAACAATAGTCTGTCTAGGGACCTATGTCCACTAGCAGATCAGTACCTTTGACACTTTGTGGGTGAGGAAATCTCTTTTCTATGAGTTGACTTTGGTATGAGAAGGAACAAATAGCAGACCAGCCTTTGTACAGGCTTGATTTAGGGATGGTAGCAGTAAAGACACTTTGCTTCAAATCCTGTGTGTCTAAACTGTTGATTATCTCTGGATAAAATACAATTCTGAGATGAAGGCTATTTGCGTCTCCTTCCTCATAGCAAGAACTCTTTAGTGGCTACAAAATACCGTACATTAAGTATTTGCTGAACTGAATTAAATTTGGGTCTACTTTGGCAAGCTGAATGTAACTCTGATATGGTGTGAAAGAGGCTTTTTTACAGAAGAAAAGTTTTAACTTTTTCCTTTATTCATTTTTAAAAATATTTTTATTATAGATAATATCAACTGTATACAAAAGTGGGTATTGTGAATTCAAATGGTGTTATGAATCTTGTATATCATCTCCAAGAACCCATTGCCACTCCTGTTGAATTTACACTCATTGCAACTTCTCTCCTCTTACTAATAATTTTGAAGCAAATTTCAAATATTATTGTATTTCATTAGTAAAGATTTTAGCAGTATATCTTAGTGATAAAACATTTTTAAAAACTCACAATACTATTGACTCACCTAAATAAATGAACATTAATTCTTTGAATGTCATAAAATATTAGTTAATATGGTTGAAAACAAAAGAAGTGGATAGTATTCTGAAGTAGAGTCCATGGACATTTACAAACAAGGATTAGGCTGGGCATAGCAGCTCACATCTGTAATCCCAGCACTTTGGGAGGCCAAGACGTGAGAATCACCTGGGCCCAGCGACACAGTAAGACATCATCTCTACAGAAAATAAAAAAAAATTAGCCAGGCATGGTGATATGCTCCTGTAGTCCCAGCTATTGGGGAAGCTGAGCTGGATCAACTGAGCTTGAAAGGTTGAGACTGCAGTGAGCCAAGGTTATGCCATTGCACTCCAGTCTGGGTGACAGTGAGACTCTGTCTCAAAAAACAAAAAAAAAAACAAAAAAACAAAAGACAAAGAAAAGAAAAGAAACTAAAAGAAAGAAAGGAAGATTTCCTCTTCCGTGACCTCTTAAACTTTATGTCTCTGTTTCAATAATAACTACTACTAATAATAAAAACTTGACCTTTTATTATATAGTTGTGACTTTTCCATTTCATGAGGCAATGCTTATTTATTTTCCAGCAGTGTGGAAACATTTTAAACCCAGTTAGTTTCCGTAACCAGTGGTTGCCAATAACTATTGAATTGAATTAGATGAAGTTAGAGGGAGTCTCAAAAGTACTTGGGAAATAGGGAGTGCATGGAAGGAAGGCACATACAAATTTATTTGTTGCTAGTATGTTAGTTAACTGGAAAAATGTCTTAGAGAAAATACCAAAGAGAGGGAAATAAAGCTGAGAGTTTTGACTTGTTGCCAGAGACCAAAGTGATAAAAATGAGCTTCTAAGTTACCAATTGGAAAAAGAATGCCCAAAGAAATCATCACTTTGTTAATATCACCAAGAATCTAGAAAGGTGCTTGTCACAAAATAAATATTTAATAATGTTATGAATAGATTGATAAATTGAAAATATATTTAAAGGGGTAGAAATATGCGATCACAAAGCATTGACATTAAAGTCATGAATGTTTTGAGAACCGTCTTAAAAAGAGTAAGAAGATTTTAAGTTAACTTTTTTGACTATTTATGTTAAATGCATAAAAATATACATGAATAGATTTGTGTAAGCAGCACCACAATCAGGATACAGAACAGGTACATCACCCTAGGAAAACCATTTCTCAAGGTATCCTTCTATATTCACATCCTCCTCCCATCCCTAACTTTAAGAACAAATAATCTGTGTTCAATAACTATAGTTTTATACTTTTTGAGTCTTATTTAAGTGGAATCATGTAGTGTATAACTTTTCAATACTGGCTTTTTAGATCAATACATTTGAGATCCATGTTGTGTGTCAATAGTTTGCTCCTTTTAATGGCTGAGTAATATTTCATTGTATGGATGTATCACAGTTTGTCTACCCATGTATCCACTGATGGACATTTGGATTATGTCTGTTTTAAGCAATTATGAATAGAGTTATTATTATGTCTTGAATACAAATCCTCTATCAGATATGAAACTTGCAAATGTTTTTTAGCAATTATTGTGTTGTCTTTTCATTTTCTTAACAGTGTCTCTTGCAGAGCTAGAGCTTGTATTTTACCAACGTTCAATTAACTTGTTTTTATTCTATGGAATTATGCTCTTAGTGCTATATCTAATAATTTTTGCCTAAACTCAGGTGATGTGTTTTATTCTAAATGTTTTATTGTTGATATTTTACATTTCGATCTAGGATTCATTTTTAATTAAGTGGTGTGCAAGGTATGAGACTGAGTTCAAAATTTTTTAAAATTTTTTCATCATATGAATGTTTAATTGTTTTATCAATCTTTGTTGAGATTATTCTTTCTCCATTGAATCATCACTTGCCTTTTAACTTGTCCAAAATAAACTGGTATTTTTATGTGCTTCTACTTCAGACTCTGTGTATTAGTCTATTTTCATACTGCAATAAAGAACTGCCCAAGACTGGGTAATTTATGAAGGAAAGACATTTAATTGATTCACAGTTCAATGTGACTGGAAAGCCCTGAGGAAACTTACAATCATGGCAGAAGGTGAAGAAGAAACAAGGCATCTTCTTCACAAAGGCAACAGGAAGAAGTGCAGAGGGAATTGGGAAGAGCCCTTCTTAAAACCATCAGACCACATGAGAATTCACTCACTCACGAGAACAGAACGGGGGACACTGTCTTCATGATTCACTTACCTCCACCTGGTCTCTCCCGTGACACGTGGTGATTATGGGGATTAGAATTCAAGATGAGATTTGGTAGGGGAACAAAGCCTAACCATATCACTCTGTGCTATACCATTCATCTTTGCATCTACTTTTGTGGCACTTCCACACTTTGATTATTGCAACTCTTCTGTAAATCTTAAAATCAGAAAGTGTATGGCTTCTCCAACCTTTATTTTCCTTTTTTAAAATGATTTTTCTCTTCTAGATCCTTTGCCTTTCTATGCAAATTATCAGATCAGCTTGTCAGTATCTACAAAACTTCTTCTGGGATTTTGATTGGGATTGCATGAGGTATATAGATAAATTTAGGGAAAATTTACATCTCTGCTTATTGACTCTTATTTTAAGTAGGGTATGTCCCTTTTTTTTTTTAGATATACCTGGATTTCTTTAATAAGCATTCTGTAGTCTTGAGCAGATAGAAACTACACATTTTATTCAATTTACACCTTCATATTTATTTTTGGGGAGGAGCTACTGTAATTAATGACTATTGTTTTGTTTTAAATTTCACTTTCTAATTGTTCATTGCTAGTATATACATTTTAAAGAGTTGACCTTATAGTCTGTGCCCTTACAAAAAGTATTTATTAAGTATAGGTGATGTTTTATGTATTTCTTTGGATTGCCTATGTCCAAAATCTTGTCATCTGTGAATAGGGATGATTTTATCTCTTCTTTTCTAATTTGTATGCTTTTTTAATGGTTTTGTTTTTATTGCCTTATTGCACTGGCTAAGATGTCCAATATTATGTTCAATAGTGGTGGTGAGACATCCTTTCCTTATTCTCAATTTTAGGAGTAAAACATTCACTTTTTCACTATTAAATGTAATATCAGCTGTAAATTTTCTGGAGACACTCCTTATCATATTGAGGACGATACTTTCTATTTCTAATCTGCTCAGAGTTTTAATTGTGAATGGATGTTGAATTTTGTCAGCTGCTTTTTCTAAAATAACTGAGATAATCAGGTAGTTTTTCTTCTTTAAACTGGTAATATAGTGGAATTGCATTGATTGGTTTTTGTATATTCAGTCAGCCTTGCATTCTTCAGATAAACTTTTCTTGGTCATTGTCTATTATCCTCTCTCTATATTGCTAGATTTAATTTTTAAATATTTCCTCAAAGATTTTTGTGTCTATGTTCATGTGGAATAATGGGCTACAGTTTTGTGGTGTGTAGAGAACATACATTTTTATTTATGGAAAAATTGTACTTACTGAGTGAAGTTTTCTAAAACCATGGAATCGTTGGCTAGAAGCAAGGCTTGGGAAGTTAATATTCAGCTGTATAGATAGTGTGAAAGCACCAGAGGAATTTACCTAACTCTGGAGCTATGTACTGACATTTCAAAGAAAAATTGGGCCTGGAGCCTTATAGATATCTATGTTGTAAGACATAGAGGCACCCAGGCTTATACGGCCCTTGCAGAGATGCATTCACATGTTGTATATACAATTGCTCATTCATTTTTATTGCTGAGTAATACTTCCTTGTATATATAAACCACAATTTGTTTATCCTTTCAGCAGTGATGGACATAGAAGTTATTTCCTATCTGGGATTAGTTTGAATAAATCTTCCTTCTTCAAAGTTAACTATTCTGCTTTTTGTTGAAATGTGAGTCATCCCATTTTATCTTTAGGCATGGTCATCCTATAGCATTTTTTAGGGAAATCATCATTTTCATTCAAGAGTAGTTTCTTCCATCCTGATGATGTTCATTAAAATGTAAATATCTCTTCCTTCTATTTCAAGGTTAAATTCTATGTCACATTATATTTCCTGGTGTTCTCTTTTTCCATTCTTGAAACAACAAAGGTCTCTTGATATTCTCTCATTCATTTAAAATTCATGCCTCTTTGGGGGATCCTGAGGTAGAATGGATGCTCTCAGATCCCTTTGCCTAGGTACTTTATACAGCTGTGCTTACACTGTGAGGGGCCATGCTGGATGCTTTCTGGGCTGCAGTCCGTAGGTGCAGGATCTCCAAGCTCTCTTTCATTACACGTCTCTCCCCAGATATTTAACTGGGAGTGGGATAGGGTGGAAGAGTGTATACTTTCTGAAATTAATGTCTATGCTCAATTGTCCTTCACACACTAGTTTCTAGCCTTCATCACAAGAAAAGCTCCAGAGGTCTATTTATCTAGAATGTGACTAAGTTACAGGAGAGAAACAAAGTTTTTCTGTATTGTATTTAGACTGAAATTCTAATATTTGAAAGATAAGCATTTGCTTGATAGCTGCCCAATATGGGGCAGATTCACAGCTCATGTCAAATGAGGGCAGATCCCAGAATTAAATATGTGAAAATATATAATACTCCACACATCCTTCTGCCACAGTGATAAACAACTGGTGATAATATGGCCAAGATATATTGAGTAAAAATTCAAAACGTTTGTATACATGTACATTTTTTAATTCATACATTAATGCTATGTGATAGGTAATGTTTTCATTGCAGTTTTACAGATTAGGGAACAGAATTTGTTAATGTTGGGGACTGTGTTCAAACGTTGACATCTGGTTCTAGAACTTGGGTTTTTAGCCATTTCCCATTAATCTGTACTTTCTCTATAGAGGCAGTCACACCTATGTACAGATATCTCCTTCTTGTTTTGACTCCATGCCATTAACATCAAGACATCCAGTGAATACATAAATTATGGGTGATGATTAGCTTCTCTTCTGTTCTTTTCAACCTCAGAAAGGATGTTTTTCTGTGACAAAAATAGGATTCTTCTGTTTAATAATGCATGATGAGTATCAGCAAGAGTTTAGAAAACAAAAAGGATGGGTTTTGGCATATTTGGGCATGTAAGGATGATGAGGAAAGAGATATCATCTTGTGAACTAATAAGTAAATGTCAGACTTGATCAGGTTAGATTTTCTGTGTCCAGGATTCATTATTTACTAAAAAAACATCAACCAAGCTCATAAAGAGACTATGCATGTATTTTGCTTGTGAAAATGCACAAATATGATGATACCTCATGAAGGTCTAGCGAGAGAGAGAGAGAGAAAGTGTGTGTGTGTGTGTGAGAGAGAGAGAGAAAGAGGAAAAGAGAGAGAGATTAGAGTCTAGAAGAGAAAAATCATTTTTGAGGACATAAATATTAGACTTGAATTTTTTTTGTTGTTCATTGTGTTTGCTTTCTTTATTGTGAATACTTTTGTTCTGACCAAACAATGCCCACTTATTTAGAATTTAGAATTTGTCCATTGCATAGAGGCTCATACCAGGAAAACAATTGAGAATCTATGATGTATGGTTTCATTTGTATTCAGGGCTTATTTCAAAGCATAAAAGAAAGGATGAAATGGCAAATGGCAATCAAATGTACAAAGCTCTATACCAGTGTGTAAATAGAATGAGTGTAAGAGTTTGTAAAAGAGGTGGAAAAACAGTTTTTAAACTTGCAGAGATGGCATTGATTGTACAATCAACCATAGTGCCAACTTTATGTCAGTCACCTTGCCAATGATGTAAAAATATCACTTATATTTCATTTGTTTCATATTTTAAAGCATGTTTCATCAATGTAAACATGCAACAAATCATATTACTTTTAACTAAAAATATTCCACCAGTCATTCTCTAATAATTATTTTATATTTCTATCATTTTGCCATTCTTCCTTTACATAGTTCAGTGGAATTGCTATCTCCTAAGCTGGAGGAAGTTAGGTGCATGAGTGGAGGTAGGCTTTAGAGTCCACGTGGTCCAGGCTTAAACTCATCAGAATATTGTATCATCTCTGGTTGCACATTGGGCAAGGGGTCAGAGTCAAGAAGATTCAATGGGGCTAATGTTGGTAATTCTTGCCAAGACTATCTGAAATAACTCTTGAATTAGAGGAAATCTATTATATGAAGATAGTTTAGAAACAATGATAATTTGCTAGTATACATCAATACATATGGGCTGTTGTCAAAGCTGCAGTCTGAATTAAGAGCACTGCAGAAAATAAACTGAATAATTGAGATAGAGATGGTTGGCGTTCACGATGCTTTCACTAAGATAGTCAGAGAAGGTGTCTCTAAAGAAGTGATATTTGACTTGCAATCAAGTGGGGAGTAGGCAGTCAGGTAAAGGTCTGATGGAATAATGTCCTATGCAGGAGTGGTAATAAGGAAGGCCATGAGAGAAAAAACACTTTCCATGCTGAGTGGCCAGCAAGTGTGTCAGTTTTACTGGAATACTGAGATTGAGGGAATGCAGAAAGATGAGATCATCAGTGGGAGCTCTCCTAAAGGTGGGAGCTGGCTTGGAACTTACCACTAGGCTGTAGTGTCCTTCTGTTGACCATAAACAATTTCACAGAGAACCAACATCAAACACAGTAACTCTGTAACCATAAGTGAAGCTAGACAGAAAAAAGACCATCCGTAATTACAGATTACAGATAATAAAAAAGAATACTGTCCATTTCACAAAACAATGGCCCACATCCCTATTTCCTGGCTAATATGCTGCTTCTCTGCTCGTTACACTTTGCACTGTCTTGTTGCTCCTGCCTCCTTGATAAGAATTATTTAGCTACACTATTGTAGAACCAACCCTGACTTTCTTATAGCTTCTGACCTAGAACAACGTCATGCTTCCTTAAAAACTCTTCAAAATCCTGATGCAAGGCAATGTCCTATAATAAGTCCTTTCTAATACCTTCTTATTGAGACACTTCATGACTTCTCATGGTATATTTTCTTCTCTATATCAATGAATCCATAAAATTAACTTTGTTCAAATACATAAAATTAACTTTGTTCAAATTAACTTTGTTCAAAATTAACTTCGTTCAAGGTAGTTCTTGGCTAGATAGCATCAACAAGATCCTGATTGAAATAGGAGAGAGATTTAAAAAGAAGTGAAAGGCAACTGCAGTCTTCTGATAAAAATGATGAGTATGCTTTGCTATTGTTTAGATAGTGAAAGGAAATTGATGATAGATAAATATAAGTAGATAGATAAATAGGTAGATAATCTTTAAGAACATTACTGCTTCCCTTTACTATACAGAAATATTATTTATGTCTATCTTGTATCATTATTACCTGCTGAACTTAAAAAAAACACACACACAAAACTTGGGTGCCTCTCTCCTCCAACTCCCAGAGATTCTGACACAGTTGTCTGAGGAGGGTCCTAGATATTCTAATTTGCAAGAGCTGCCCAGATGAATTCAAATGCACAGCCAAAATTCAGATCCACCACTCCAGAGGTAGATGATGATGTATTTAAAGCTTAATTAGTCCCATGCAAATTGTTAATTTCCAAGCTTCTACAATTTGGATAGCTAAGGGAGTAGTTATCAAGAGAAACAACACTTTTCTATTTCCTCTATCAGGGAAGTAGAAACTAGAGCTCTGTGTGTAGTAAGTAGTATAGTGCTCTCTCTCCTGTGAGCAGAATGGCCTTACAAACCACTGCTTAATTAGGAAAATGTTTTCTTTCATCTGTGGGATGACTGTACTTTCTTTTGATAATTATTATTTGTCCTTAGGAACTGTGTTACTGATCTAATAGTTAAGAGCTGGATGCTTAGTAGAAGAAACCCAGTTGATATATCCTATTCATACCTGTAGGAAGAACTCAAAAGTTTTCTCATCCACCCTTACCTGTGGATTATATGTTTCATGTATGTTCTTTTGTTTCCCCTCACCTTCATACAAGACATGCATTTCTCTAGCTTTGTGTGAGGCTGCTGTGAAGGCAAATTACTTATCTACATATTGCAACTACAGCCACCTCTGGGCTACATATTTAAAATAAGGTGATCAGCAAACTTTGCTATTACTGCCTTTTTCTTCCAGCAATAGGAAATGGTGTGTTCGTTTTATTTCTCCACACCCATAGTAATTTTGAAACACGTTTAGACTTTGGCAATGAGAAAGATTGTTGGGAATGAACTTATCGCACCTCTCTTTTAGTTGCAATCATTAACTTATTAGTAAATCTTCTAATTCATTGGCCATTAAATATTTTGCTAAGTCCTTCTTTCATCCTATGCTCTTTTTTTAGTGGTTGTTCTAAAAAAAATTAAGAAATACATTTATATGAAATCTGCAAAAATTATCTTCTTTACATGTATTCAAAATATATTTTTCTGCTTTTGAAACTTTATCTCATGTTTAGGGTGGCGTTTTTTGCTCATTTTTTTTTATATAGTCACACCAAGTAACACATTCTTTTATTGTTTCTGTCTTTGGGTCATTCCTTTACTAAACTAAAGTTATACAAATGTTCCCAAATGTTTTATTTTTGTAATTATATTGTTACTTTTAATCTTAGAAAATGTTATGCTAACTTAGAATTAAATTATGTAAATAATATAAAACTCAATTAGTCTGTTTAGAATATTTATAACATATATAAAAAGGGGATACATTGGAAATATATAACATATTTTATTTCAAAAAGAAAAAGCATTGATAAATATCTCAAAATAGCAAAGTGGGCTTAGAATATAAATAAGCAATTAGAAGAAAAACAAATTCAATTATCCATTTAATTATTTATTCAGTAAATATGTATTAAGTGTTCAGTACTTGCTTTGCGCTGTTTTGGATTATGAAATGCATAGCGGTATACACTCAGGTTCCCTGACCTGATGCAGTTTACTAAAAGTCACTAACCCTAAGTGTAATCTTTAACTATACCTAAATTCCATTATATCAAAACTATATCAATTATATGCCTCTTTTTTAAAGATGGAATTTGGGAACAAGTAAGAACAGCTCATAAAGTACAGAGGTGGTTGCCACTCAGTGGGAGCACATTTTGGTAAAGACTTCTTGGCCTGCAATTTGGTAATATTATTCAACATAGTTTAAAGTCATTTTATTTTGGAAATGAATGCTAGGAAATAAAATAAATCATATAACAACTGTATAATACATTCATTAAATAACTTTTAGAAATATATTATTGTCCTTATTCATATAGATAGAAAAAAACAATTTAGTATACAGTATGACCTTAGCACACATACACACAAAGAGTTTCAGAAATAGAAAATAGCCCTGGAAAACACATTGCTATAGGATTGTGACAAAAACCTCTCTGGCACTGCCTACCACTGCTGGAATTATGGATTTGTTTTTCATTAACTATATAGTTTGTTGGTTTATTTTTTTCTCAATAGTAAATAGCCAAAGTTGGAAAACTTATTTTCTGCATTTTTAAATTTACTGTTTGTGTTTTGAAAGGCTAATTATATATATTAAGATAGGCAGGGTCACTACTTATTAACAATCTAGTATTATCTAGGCAGCAAATGTATTCTATGTACATATCCTTGATTTTTTTTATACTTCATTTTTATGAAAGAGTGATGATGACAAGGCTGAAATTAGTGAGTCATTCAGTAGTATAATTTTGAATTATTAAACTAATGCATTAGTACTCACAGTGATTCTAAGCAGAGGTCTTTCAATGTCAAGAAAATCATATTGGATTCCTGTGGCATAATATGCAGAAATCTCTCAAATTATTTAATAATTTGTCTAACCTTGAATTCCAGAGTGATGGACATAATTATTTAAGACTAGACTTTTGAAATCTGGATATGATCAAAATTAAAGAGTAGTATGTGTGCAGCAATAGACAAACATAAAAATGAACTGGCTTATTATTTAAAAAGCTAGAGATTAATTTGATTCTGTCCTAATATTATTTTTGAAGTTGTGAACTATGAGGTGATTTAAAATTATTGTTGTTATTTAATATCTGATGGCTCAGTTTGCCTGTGCTGAATAAAAATTGAATGATATGTATATCAGAGAGAAAAAGAATTATCAAGGTTGATGAATTCCAGGCACAAATCATGGGGTATGTTTGCTATACTCTGCTTTATTGCTTTTGTTTTTTAAATTTTATTTTCATAGAGATTGTTATCCCTTATTCATGGTTCACCATTTCAGATATATTCATGTAATGACATGTGTTGGAACGTCGTCCAATGGTGATCTTGTCTTTAAAGAATTTAAAGTAGGTTTGATGCTGTTTTGAATAAATGTTAATAGAAGTGCTGAAAATCCATCAATTCACCAATATGTACTCACTAAACTCTACTATACATTCACATTGATATATGGAAATCTACATTTTGGACTTTGTAAAAGACCAGGATTGCAGGTTTACCCAAAAGGCATTCCCACTTTTAATTTTCCTTGGCCATCTCCCACAATATACAGTATGAAAGAGTGAAATACCGACTTTCTCATTTTCTTTTCTTTTGTACCTAGGGGTGATAATATGACCCAGTTCTGGACCGTGATATTTTCTGTAAGTTTCTAGAAAATTAGTTTTTTCTGGTTATATACAGTCCTCATCCATGTGTGAAAATAGCATGATGTGTGAGTTTGTGGAAAATATCTTGAAAAATTATGTGAAGAGACACACATGAATAAAATCTATAAGGCTAAGGATATCAGAGAGGAAAAATGGTGTAAACCTACACCCTTAGAGCCCTACTGTGCCACCAAACCATGTACAATGTTGTCTAACCCCAGACATTTTTATGTGATAAGAGCAAACTGTTTAAGCCACAACTCATTTTTATTACTTACATGTAAACACTGTCCTAATTGATAACCTTCCTTAACATTCATGTATTCAATAAATATTTGAGCATCTACAAGGAACAAGGCAATTTGCTTGCTTCTATGTTTGTTATGATTATTAATAGAACTTATTTATGATTTTAGGCATATTTAGACAAATACATAGGAGTATTAAGGTTGCAGAAAGCAAAAATTGATACCTGCAAGCTGATGAGCACCCAGCTAGGGGGAGGGAGAAGGGAACATTCCAGGCAGAGGAGAGTACATGTTTAGAGTGAAGGTCCTAACAGAAAGGAACTCTGCAAATTTTTAGAAGTAGGAAAATAAAAAGCAGTGTTGCTACTATAATCTAGTTTAAATGGCAACACCACATTTAGTAAGCACTAGGAAACAGTTCAAATTGATGTGTTCTTAACATGAGTAACATAGAAAACTAGAAGATAACTTGGGTTCTAAGTGGTTTTTTAGATGGAAGTAAACTCGTATTTACCTTCCACTTTTAATAAGAATCTCTCAAGATGAGCGTAGAGAAAGGAAAAAGTATATTTATAAAAGCAGTGCTAATAGAAGAGGTTATATGAGTAGACAATATAATAATATAATATAGTTTAGATAGCCCTTTACATCTAATGTTGATTTATATTAAAATTGTTTTTAACATAAATTTGAAATTTGTTTGATATGTTTTTAAAATATTTACTATCCTTATGAGTTTTATAATTTTCTCATGAAACTTCATTCCAATAGATCAGAGGCTTGAAGAGATGAGCTTAAACTGCCAGTTAATACTATCTTGAATGTAACACAAACACAAAAGAGGACTAAAGTCCTCACTGATAAGTATATAACTCAAAATTATCACAAAGTAAATATATTTATGTAATCACCACCCAGGTAAAATAATAGTAATAATAATTACAATAGCCTAGAAATACAGTTTGTGCTGCCTTCAGTAACAAACCCTAACTCCTTCTCTCCAGACTTGCCCTGATTTGAACTTAAAGAAAATCACACAATATGTTTCTATTTATTAGGGTGTAATTTTTTCCTCATCATGTTGTTTTATGTAGTAAGAGTTTATTCATTTTTCTTGCTATGTAATAGTCTAGAGATTAAATATATAGCAATTTATTTATCTATCCTACGGTTGACAGGCATTTCAATTGTTCCCAGTAATGGATTTCAACAGTTTTCAGTAATCAGCTATTACAAAGGATGCTACTATTCATATTACTGTAAATATGTTTTTCTGCGTGGCTGCATGCATATCTTTTGGGTCATTGTACTAGGATTGCTAGGTTATAGGGACTGAATACCTTCAACTTAGTATAAACTACCAAACAATTTTCTAAAACGCTTTTAAAATTTATCCTCCTACCAGGAGAATTTGAGATTTCTAGTTAGCCCATATCTTTGTTAACATTCGTATTGTTCATCTTTTTTCATTTTAGCTACCCAACGCTGTGCTTAGTAGTATCTTAGTATAATTTTAATTTGCCTTTCTTTAAAGACTAATTAAGTTGAACATCTTTTTTTTTTTTTGGACTTCTCTTTTTGGATATATTCTTGTGTTAGGCTCCTGTTCAAATCTTTTACCCATCTTTCTATGGTATTGTCATTTTCTTACAAATTTGTGGCTTATTTTTTATATTTTGAATAAGCCAATTTTTGATTATACATATTATAACTTTTTGTTTTCATCCTGTGGCACGTCTTTTCATTCTCTTTAATGGTTCTTTTGGAGAACACCATTTTCAGTTTCAGGGTAGTGTACTTTATAACCTTTTCTTTAAGGTTAATGTGGTTATGGACAACCCTAAAAGGTGTTACTTAAATAAGGTTTTGCCTATGTCAAATATAGAAAGGTATCCTCCCATTTTATCTCCTATAAACTTTATTTTTACTCTTCATATTTAAATTTATATTCTATTTGGAATTCATCTTGGGATATAGTTGAGGTAGGGTCCAAAATTACTTTATTTTCCCATATGACCATCCAGATCATCCAGAACCATTTGAAAACACAACCCAATATAAGTTGAAAAACAATCCAATGTATGTTGCTATTATTACTTCTCTGGGATAGCTTCATTCCTTTATTCATGACCACTTTCCTTACTCTGTTCATAATTTGGCATTCACTAAGTTCCTGTAGCTGAATATCTAGATTCAAACAGAAGCCGTGACAACATTCCCACAGTTGGCCATTTCCTCTATAACCCCATTTACTGTCTGTTCAAATATTACTTCAGTCTTATCACTTCTTATTTCTTTGCTGTACTTTCATCTTTATGGACCAATTCTTTCCTTCGGTTATCTATTTTTGTAAAATGTCACACAACTTTATCACTGGAGGACAAGGAGGTGATGCAACTGCACATTGCTTTGTGTGCATAAACTGAAAACCAGATAATGCTGACCAATCATCAACAGACCTTCAAAAAAGTGATGTATTTTTCACTGATTATGATGTGCAACTATTTAAGCAGTGATTTTTGGACTAAAGAGCTGTAGTAGCAAAGTTTGCACTTTATGTAATTACTCACAGTTAATATGTTATGGTAATTGAAAGTTGAAGGGTCATGTTGGGAGAATGGTGTTATTTAATGAAACTGTAAAAACTAAAATTTGTGCATATTAAAGCAATGCAAAATAAGGACTGCATCAATGTTTTATGGACACATTGTTAGATAAATTCACATTTAGTAAAAGTATAACTTCCTGGAAGATTGACCTTTTTATCATTAAACAAAGGTAATTGTAATCAATGCTTTATTTTGTAATGTCTACTTTAGATGAAACAAACTTTCTTGTTTGTATTGTACATCTTTTTTACATTTTTTTATTTGCAACTTTTCTAAATTCTTATGCTTCAAGTATGTCTCTTATACACAGAATGTAGTAGAAAATATCCTTTAATCTGGTATGAAGACCATTCTCTCACCCATTTTATGTTTATGTTGCTTTATTTTACTTAATTGTTTAAAATTTTTAATATTAAATGTTCTGTTTTCCTTTTACTGATTAGTTATGTTGTTCTAGTGGCTTTACTAGAGATTACATAATGGATCTGTGTCTTTTCAAAGTCCATTGTAAATTAGAATATCATTTCACAAGCAATTAAAGGGCCCTTAATTCCATTAACACCAATTGCTCAGATCTTGACTTTTACCGCTATTTTTTGCTGAGTGTTTTTATACCCTGTATGTTTAAACCCACAAGGCATTATTATGACTATTTTATATTGTGTGTATCCACTTATAATTACCCTATATATTCAGTCCTTTTATTACCCCTTCTTTTCTTTCATCTTTTTAAAATCCCAAAGGATTCACGTGAGGTCATTTTCCTTTAGCCTGAAGTACTTTCTCTTTATGACCTTTAATACTGTCTTTTGATTTCTTTCAGCTTTGGCTTTGCGACAATGCCTTTATTTCATTTTTGTTTTAAATCTATTCATGATAGGATAGATTGCGATAATTGTCAGACATTTTAAAACTTAGTATAATTGCTAAAATAACATTCCACAGGGCTGGAATAATTGTTGAAGAGCTTTCTCAGAATGTATGGCTAAAAACTATGATGGAGATCCAGCAATTTTGCTTCAAGGTTTTTACCCAAAAGAATTGAAGTTAGAAAATGAATCTACATTTATATAACCATGTTTGTAGTAGCATTACTCACAATAGCCAAAAATGGAAGCAAATCAAGTGTCCATTGTTGGATGAATGGATAAACAAAATGTAGTATCTATACACAATGCAATATTGTTCAGCCTTAAAAAGGAAGGACATTCTGACACATACTTAATGTGCATGCTCCCTGAAAGCATTATGGTAAGTGATGTAAGCTATCACAAAAGGACAACTATTTTATGATTTCACTTATATGAGATACTTGAGTAGTTAAAATCATAAAAACAGAAACTAGAATGGTAGTTGCCAAGGCCTGATGGGATAGGGGGAATAGAGTGTTACTGTTTAGTGGGTATAAAGTTTTAGTTTGGAAAGATTAAACGGTTCTGGAGATGGGTGATGGTAATTATTGTTCATAATGTAAATGTACTTAATGCTTAAAAATTATTAAACTGGTAAATTTTGTTGTTTATATTTTGCCACACTTAAAAAAACCATTGTTAGCTGGCTGCAGTGGCTCATGCCTGTAATCCCAGCACTTTGAGAGGCCAAGGCAGATGGACTACTTGAGCCCAGGATTCCAAGACCAGCCTGGGCAACATGGCAAGACTCTATCTCTATAAAAATTACAAAACATAGCTGAGCATGGTGACACAGCCTGTAGTCCTAGCTATAGGGGAGACTGAGGTGGTAGGATCACTTGAGCTGCAGGGAGCTGTGATCACACGACTTCACTCTACCCTGGAAGACAGAACAAGACTTGTTTTAAAAAAAGGAAAAGAAAATAGTGATACATACTACTCGTAGGAAAAACCTTAAGACAGAAATACTCCAATAATATTACCATTTTTCAAAAGTAAATTTTAGAAGAAAATTACATGAATTGAAAAAAAATAATTGAAGAAATAAAAAATAAAATTTTACAGAACCGAGGAAAGACTATGTGCTAATAATAAATTTAAAGAACCCTGTCTGGATGTGTCATGAAAAATTTACAAAGAAACAGGATCAGATTGACATTGGACAGGGATTCTGAAACGTAGAATTCAATGAAGCAAAGACTTCCAATTTTTGAGAGTGTTGCACCTGGAAAATTTTTTGAGATGGAGTTTCGCTCTTGTTGCCCAGGCTGGAGTGTAATGGCGTGATCCCGGTTCATTGCAGCCTCTGCCTCCTAGGTTCAAGTGATTCTCCTGCCTCCCAGGTTCAAGTGATTCTCCTGCCTCAGTCTCCCGAGTAGCTGGGATTACTGGCACCTGCCCCCAAACCCAGCTAATATTTTTATTTTTAGTAGAGACAGGGTTTCACCATGTTGGCCAGGCTGGTCTCGAACTCCTGACCTTAGGTGATCCGCCAGTCTGGGACTTCCAAAGTGCTGGGATTACAGGTGTGAGCCACTGCACTCAGCTTTTTTTTTTTTTTTTTTTTTTTTTTTTTTGAGACAGTCTTGCTCTGTCACCCAGACTAAAGTGCCAGATCTTGGCTCACTGCAACCTCAGCCTCCAGGGTTCAAGCAATTCTTGTACCTCAGCCTCCCAAATAGCTGGGATTACCAGGGTGAGCCACCTTGCCTGGCTAATTTTTGTATTTTCAGTAGAGACAAGGTTTCACCATGTTGACCAGACTGGTTTTGAACTCCTGACTTCAAGTTATCCTCCTGCCGTGGCTTCCAAAGTGCTGGGATTATGTGTAAGCCATTGCACCAGGCCTGTAATCTTTTACCTACTGAAATTGTAAGGGCAAAAGTTAAATTTTTAGATACAGGATTATAGAAATTTTACCCCCTAGCAGTCTTACTGGGATAAGTAAAAAAACCAACAACAGTGATATGATTTTGGATCACAACAAAACTAAAATGCAATCTACCAAGGAAGAGGTCAGAAAAATAATGGCATTTACTCTAAGATAACAAAGACATCTGGGCCAGGCTCATGCCTGTAATTCCAGCACTTTGGGAGGCCTAGATGGGCAAATCACTTGAGTTCATGAGTTCAAGAGCAGCCTGGCCAACATGCTGAAACCCTGTATTTTTGTGTTACTAAAAATACAAAAATTATCTGGGCATGGTGGCATGCATTTGTAGTCCTAGCTACTCTGGAGTCTGAGGCAGGAGAGTTGCTTGAACCCAGGAGGTGGAGGTTGCAGTTAGCCGAGATTGTGCCACTGAACTCCATCCTGGGCAACAAGGTGAGACTCTGTTGCAAGTAAATAAATGAATAATAAATAAAAGATAACAAAGAAATCCAAGAGGCACTCAGATTTCTTCATAACCATCAAGACTTATGAAGAGGTCTCCACACAATAAATTCATCAGCAGACAGCATAATCAAACATGTGAATGAGAAAGGACAAATGTATTTCTCGAGTGAATAAGCAAATGAGAGAAAGGTCATAGTCCACATAGAAGGCAAGTAAAATGTTATTTGACTCAGATAATTTTATGGATTGTATTTGATCTTGAGCCTTGGAATATTATCTTTTTATTGTCAGAAGGTTGGTGACTTTAGATGATAGCATCTTATGTATGGATTCAACCATAATTCTTGGCTTTGCACAAATATTTCTATTGTTATAAGACTGCAAATGACACTTACTGGTTTTCAGTTTTAGAACCAAAAAGAACATGGAAAAGTCATAGTTACACGCAAAAGCAAATATAACTTTGGCAATAAAAAAAGCAAACCTATTTGAGAGATTTTGAGAGAAAAAGATCAAGAAAAGAAAGGAATGGGGAAAATTAGAGAGTTTGTATTTTATTGTGCAGGGGGAAATAATGTTTAAAATTGTTTGATCAAGACATAAATGTTTTGGTAATTTATTAAAACTATCTATCTATGTATCTATCTATGTATCTATCTATGTATCTATCTATCTATCTATCTATCTATCTATCTATCTATCTATCTATCAACTATCCATATCTACCTCTATATCTATCTACAATATTGAGGTAAGAGGCGGGACTGGGACGCCAGATCAAATTGAGGACTAGCTAAAACAATTCTGGGGTGGATGTAGCTTTCCATAAGACATGCCTAGTAGTGTGCCATGTCAGTTTACCATTTCCATGGCAACATCTGAAAGTTACTTCCCCTTTCCATGTCAATGACCCGTTGACCTGGAAGTTATCATCCTCATCCTAGACATTTCCTCGTAAACCACTCCTTAATTTACATATAATTAAAAGTAGTTATAAATCTGAATGCAGAACTGCATCTAAGCTGCAATTCTGGGCATGTTGCCTGTGAAGTATCCCTGCTCACAAGGAGCAGTACATCTGCTTCTGCTGTGCATTGCTGCTTCAATAAAAGTTGCTGTTTAACAGCACCATCTCATCCTCTAATTCTTTCCTAGATGAAACCAAGAACCCTCCAGAGTTAAGCCTCAATTTGGGGGCTTGCCTGTCCTGCATAATATTCTCATCATCATCTATCGAAAATTTTAGAAAGGTAGAAGTGGTGTATGGGACAGATTTTTCATTATTCACGGCATGGTGTCAATAGAGATTGTTTACTTATAAGAAATCAAGCTATCTGTGAAAAATCATATTGTAAGAGGAAAAGTAAGCCTCAAGAAAATCAAAACAAGAATAATCCAAAGTGATACCTTGGGGATACAGACAAGTGTAGAACATTTGGCTGCAAAGTGGTACCTCTACAGCATGTGAATGGAGTGGATTTGGAACACAGGGTATAATTTTATAACTTGATGTTTTAATATGATATAAAATTACATTATAAATTGAATACAGTTTATTTTGGGTTTTAAAAAGTAATTTTTTAATAACAGTTATGACAAAGGAAAAAACAGAAGCAGAAATATGCATGAAAAAATTAAGTTCAAAACACTATTATCATTTGCAATAATTGCTTTTGACAACACTTTTGCTCAAGGTGATATTTTTCTGTGAAAGAACTACTTGAAATATATTCATTTTCTTCTCATTAATTCTGCCTCCCAATTAACTTATACTTTTGTCTTCTAGAAAAGGTAGTGAAGTCAAGTATTTTGTTTTTGGTTTTTTTTACGTATCAGGAAATGCAAAACCACAAAAGAGAAAAGTTATGTGTTAGTTCTTTTTATTTTATGTTCTTCTTCTCTCATAGCAAGCAAACTGTCCAGAAAAAGAAAAAATAACTAAATAAAGCTTCACATGGAATAAAAAGCAAAATTTTGTTTAATAGTTAAAGGAAAAATAACATTCTTTGTTGAGACCCATAAAGGTGAATTCTGTCAAAATTCTCTGCTTTCTGAAATTTTCCATTTATCCAAAGTAAAATAGCTTAAGTGTCTGGAGAAGCATCCTCCTTAAGAACTATGGTATGATTTTTCATCAAGAATTATTTGCCTGGTAATTGGCTAGGAAAAACTATTTTTTAATAAAATTACTTTAAATAAGTTTATTGTCATTCTACATTGTTTTTCTGGTACATAAAATATATTATTATAAAATTGCACATTTAAGGATGTAGAATACTAAGCTCCTCACAAAACGTTTATAGAAATCATACAAAAATACCATGTGCTTCCCAAGAAATGTAAAGTGAAATGGCATTGCCTTTAGTTTTCTGTTGCTCAAGCACATTTTTACTTTATTCTTGTCCAGATTCCTTTAATCTAAATTTGTTATATTTTTCTCAAAAATGCTTAACATTTTAATCACATAATTTTACTTTTGAATTTGAAAATAATTTTTTGATAGAGCCTTCTACATTTGCAGTAAACAAATCACTAAGTTTCCTTATTTTAAACTACACCTCAAACTGCCAATTAATCATTAATATAGTCATCTGATAAGATAGTTATTTTATTGCAGTGAAAAAAACAAAGTATGTATGATCTTGTACAAGAGTGTAGTTCTACTTTCCCTCCATCTGTCTCTTTTAGTTCACATCCTATCCTCGCCCTCTCTCTCCAGTCTGTTACTGTCCTTACATAGGCCTCATTGCTGAGTTTTGAAGAGGCTAAACAAAAAGCATTGCATTTACATTTCCTGTGCTTGGGAACTTTGCCCAGATTCTCATGAGGCTCACTTCCCAGTCCTTTCCTTCATCAGAGAGAGATTTCCAATCAGATGACCCTTCTCACATCACCCCACCCCCACCAGGGCCAATTCACTGCCCCTGCTTCCCTCTGTCTTCCTTAAACTGCTTTAATTTTCTTTGCAACACATATCCTCTGGCTTTATACATTTTATTTGTTTTATATACTGTCACTTTCCACTATTTCTAGGTCCTTGAGGAATCACCACACTGTCTTCTACAATGGTTGAACTAATTTACACTCCCACCAACAGTGTAAAAGCGTTCCTATTTCTCCACATCCTCTCCAGCATCTGTTCTCTCCAGATTTTTTAATGATCCCCATTCTAACTGGTATGAAATGGTATCTCAATGTGGTTTTGATTTGCATTTCTCTAATGACCAATGATGATGAGCATTTTTTCATATGTTTGTTGGCCTCATATATATCTTCTTTTGAAAAGTGTCTGTTCATATGCATTGCCCACTTTTGAATGGGGTTGTTTTTTCTTGTAAATCTGTTTCAGTTCTTTGTAGATTCTGGATATCAGCCCTTTGTCAGATGGGTAGATTGCAAAAATTTTTTCCCATTCTGTTGGTTGTCAATTCACTCTAATGATTGTTTCTTTTGCTGTACAAAACCTCTGGAGTTTAATTAGATCCTATTTGTCTATTTTGTCTTTTGTTGCCAATGCTTTCAGTGTTTTAGTCATGAAGTCCTTGCCTATGCCCATGTTCTGAATGGTTTTGCCTAGGTTTTCTCCTAGGGTTTTTATGGTGTTAGGTCTTATGTTTAGATCTTTAATCCATCTGAAGTTAATTTTAGTGTAAGGTGTCAGGAAGGGGTCCAGTTTCTGCTTTCTACACATGGCTAGCCACTTTTCCCAACATCATTTATTAAACAGGGAATCCTTTCCCCATTGCTTGTTTTTGCCAGGTTTGTCAAAGATCAGATGGTCGTAGATGTGTGACATTGCCTCCAATGCCTCTGTTCTGTTCCATTGGTCTATATCTCTGTTGTGGTACCAGTACCATGCTGTTTTGATTACTGTATTGTAGTATATTTTGAAGTCAGGTAGCATGATGCCTCCCGCTTTGTTCTTTTTGCTTAGGATTGTCTTGGCTATGTGGGCTCTCTTTTTGTTCCATATGAAGTTTAAGGTGGTTTTTCCATTCCCTTTAAAATCTGGCACTAGACAAGGACACCCTCTATCACCACTCCTATTCAATATAATATTGGAAGTTCTAGATAGAGCAATCAGGCAAAGAAAAGAAAGAAAGGGTATTCAAATAGGAAAGAGGGAAGTCAAATTGTCTCTATTTGTAGATGACAGGATTGTATATTTAGAAGACCCCTTCATCTAAGCCCAAAATCTCCTTAAACTGATAAGCAACTTCAGCAAAGTCTCAGGTTACAAAATCAATGTGCAGAAATCACAAGCATTCTTATACACCAATAACAGACTAAAAGAGAGCCAAATCATGAGCAAACTGCCATTCACAATTGCTACAGAGAGAATAAAATACCTAGGAAAACAACTAACAAAGGATGTAAAGGACCTCTTCAAGGAGAACTACAAACCACCGCTCAACGAAATAAGAGAGAACACAAACAGTTGGAAAAACATTCCATGTTCATGGTTAGGAAGAATCAATATTGTGAAAATGGCCATACTGCCCAAATTAATTTATAGATTCAGGGCTATCCCCATCAAGAAATTTTCTTCTTATCATAATTTTTATTTGATTGCTTTTGAGATGGAACCTGCCGCATTTTTTTTTAGATAGACTCTCACTCTGTCTCTCAGGCTGGAGTGCAGTGGTGCGATCCTGGCTCACTGCAACCTCCACCTCCTGGTTTCAGGCAATTCCCCTGCCTCAGCCTCCCGAGTAGCTGGGACTACAGGCATATGCCACCATGCCTGACTAATTTTTTGTATTTTTAGTAGAGACAGGGTTTCACTGTGTTAGCCAGGATGGTCTCGATCTCCTGACCTCGTATCTGCCCGCCTTGGCCTCCAAAAGTGCTGGAGTTGCAGGCATGAGCCCCTGCGCCTGGCCAAGATGGAACACTTTTATACATGCTTGCTGGGCAGTTTATGGTCTTTCAGAAATTGTCTGTTCAATCTCTACATAATTTTTTTTTGTTTTCAGTTTGTTCTACTTAAGGAATATGTTGCAAATATTTTGTGGCATGTTGTCTGCCTTTAATGTTCTTGGTAGTTTTCTGTTTGTTTGTTTGTTTGTTTGTTTTACCTAGTCAATATTTAAACTTTATTTTTGCCAAATCTGGCTGTTTACTTTTGGGACTCCCCTTTCCCACCTGACTGCAAGCTTGGGCATAGGTTTAGGCTAGCTTCCTCCATCTTTCGCTTGCACATTGTACTAGTATGCTTTGGCTGCCATAACAAAATGCCACCAACCGGATGGATTAACCAGCAGAAGCAGAAGTTTATATTCCCACAGTTGTGGAGGATGATAATTCCACACTGAGGTACCAGTAGGGATGGTTTCTAGTGAGACTGCTTTTCCTGTCTTGTAGAGACTGCCTCCTTGCTGTGATCCCATATGGCCTTTCCTCTGTGTGCACAGAGGTGTTTCTTCCTTTTCTTATGAAGACACCAGTCCTAGCAGATTAAGGTCCACCTACATGATCTCATTTAACCTTAAGTAAAGCTAAGGCTTTAAAAGCCTTATCTCCAAATGCAGTCACATTAGGGTTAGGACTTCACCATATAAATGTTTCAACGTGATTGAATCCAAAGCACACATACATCCATTTGTATATTCTAATAGCAGTTTTGGCTTCAATATCTTAAATTTCAATATTTAATCTACCTGAGGATTGATTCTTATTTGCAATGCCTTAGTTAAGAAGTTAATTTTGTTTTGTTCCTGTATCTATAGCTGAACAACCCAGAATTTCTTTACTGTTATAAAAGTCATTTATCTAAATCATTAATTTTTGTAGCATATCTAAATTTTATCTTTCTCATACATATATCTATTTCGTACTTTTCTTTTACTTAATTGCTCTGTTGATTCCTGTGGAACTACTACCTTGCTTTAATTATTATTGTAGTGTAGCTCTTAAAAGTATTTCTCATTTTTTTCAAATGTTTCTTGAGTTTTACTATTCTCATTCCTTTATTGGTCCAGATGAACACTTGAATATAGTTAGGTTCCCTTACTTGCACTACAATTAAACATTACTTTTGTTTTTGAAAAGCAATACATTCTTATTATTGAAATATAAGAAAAAAGGAAAATGAAGAAAGGAGAAGAAATATATCTTTCTTAGCCTATCAATCTCTATGTATCTATCCACACATCTATCTGTTTATCTACCTAAGTTGAATTTTTGTTGAAAACCCTCATTTATAATTTTGTAATCCCAAATATCTCAAAATGAGAGTCACTTACGACAAGTGACTCAGTCCATAGTAAAACTGCTTACCCCTCAAAGTGATAAACATATGTATAAGGGATTGAGTTGATAACACCTGCTATGGTCAGGTACTCCCGTGACCCCACAGCAAGTGAAGCCTAAAGGTGGCTGAGGGAAACACCATGGACACTCCTGTGAAGGGACATAAAAGCAGCAGAGAAACTTACCAGGGCGAGACACCTGCAGGAGTTCTGCCCTTGAAAACTCTGAGGCCGCCTCTTACATAGGCTGTGGTTTCCAGAGAAATCTAAACCTACCTGGTCTCCCAAATTATTCACCATGGTGTTTTTCTTCTTTTCTCTTATACTGTGTGTGTGTGTGTTGAATGTATTTGCATGGTTCTCAGTGTGTGAAAGGCTGGCAATAAACTACCAATTTGAAAGCATTTAATTGACCGCTGAGTCATTGTGAAGCCTCTTGGCTCTTGGTCAAAGTTAGCACAATTAGTCTGATTCAAACCTGACCCCACACCCCTCCCCCACCCACTGTCTCCAAGAAGGAACACTCTAGGGTTGGATGACTTTACTGTTTAATTTTACAAATATTTAAGGAGGAATTAATATCAATTCAATAGGTATTTCTTCAAAAAATAGAAAAAAAAATGAAAAGACTTCTTAGTTTATATTGTGAAACCGGATTTATTGTAATACCTAAATCAGATGAAGGCATTTAAGAAATTAAAGCCACAGGATGGGAGCTCTCTTAAACCTAAATGCAAAAAATTTCAACAAAATATCAGCAAATACAATCTAGCAATATATATAAAAGGATTTATCCCAGTAATGCAAAGCTAGTATAGCATTCAAAAATCATTTAATGTATCTCATTATTTCAGCAGACCAAAAAAAGAAAAACTGTATGATCTTCTGAAGAGATATAGAAAGAGCCTTCAACAAAATTCAGTATCTATTTATGATAAAAATCCTCAATAAACTAAGAATAGAAGGCTACTTCTTCAATCTGATAAAGGCATGTATGAAAACCGTATACCTACCATCATACTTAATGCTGAAAGACTAAATGGAAAAGATAAATGAGTTCCTCTCTTATCCTCTTACTGGACACCTTTACGAAGCTCTTGGCCAGTATAAGAAGGCAAAATAAGTAAATAAATAAGTGGATATTGACTGTAAAATAAAGAATAAAATACCCATTCACGGATATGATTGTCTTCACAGAAAACCCCAAGGGATTTACAAAAAACCTCCTGGAACCAAAAAGTGAGTCTAGCTGTGTCAAAATGCATAAGGCCAACAATAAAAAAAATCAAGTGTATTTCTCTGTACAATGACTAATTGGATATTGAAATCAAAAAACACTATCAATAGAATAAGAGTAATAACTTGAAGTCTGTCATAATATGAACAGCACATACATGCTGAAAATTATAAAACAGTGATAAAAAATGAAATAAAGATTTTATAAATGGAAAAGTATACTGTTTATTAATTGAAACACTTAATATTGCTAAAATGTTAATTCTCCCCGTAGTAACCTATAAATTTAACAGAATTCAATCAAAACCGCAGAAAACTATTTTAATGACAAGCTGATTTTAAAATCTATATAAAAAGACGAAAGAACTAAAATGATTTTGAACAAGAAGAACAAGATCAGAAGGCTAATAATATGTAATTTCCAAACACTATAAAACTACAGCAATCAAAACTGGTATTTTTGAAGAAATCAAAATTAATATAATCAAGATTAATAAAAGAGAATAGTAGGCACAGAGAAAGGCCTATATGCATTGTATCAGATAATATTTGGCAAAATTGCAAAGATAAAGGATAGTCAAAGAAATGGTGCTAGAACATTTTAAAAAAGTTGAACTTTACTCTGTATTTCAAACATTAAACAATAATCAACTCAAATTGGATCATAAACGCAAATGTAAGATTTAAAATTATAAAACTATTGGATAAAAACATAGAAGAAAATCTGTGAGTCACTGGGTTAGGCAAAGGTTTCATAGGTATACACCCAAAACACATTCCATATAACCAAAAAGTTAAGCATGCCCTCTAAAACAAAATACTGAAACATTTAACGCCTTCAAAATTGAGAAAACTTCTCTTTGAAAGATGCTGCTGAGAGAAGAAAAAACAAGCTACAAAGAGAATATATATACAAATTCTATCAAACTAACTAAAACAAACAGCTGATTGGAAAATGGGCTAATGGTTTGAACAGACACTTAACCAAATAAGATATACAAATGGCAAACTAGCACATGAAAAGATGCTCAAATAGTAGGAAAATGCAAATTAAAAATTGCAATGAGATATCACTGCATACCCGTTGGAACGGCTGAACTAAACGAAACAAGAAACTGACAATACGAAGTGCTGCTGAGGATGTAGAGCATTTGCAACCCTCATATATCATTGATGGGAATGCAAAATGGTATAGCCACTTTGGAAAACCATTTGACTGTTTCTTACAAAGTTAAATATACACTTGCTCTATGACTAAGCCAGTCATTCTGCACCCAGGTAATTACTAAAGAGAAATGAGAAGTTACAGCCACACAAAAACCTTTATGTAAATATTAGTAGTGGTTTTGTTTGTAATGTCAAAAAGTAAAAACAAATTCCAAATACCTTTCAACTTAGGAAATGATAAGAAAACTGTGATACATCCGTATAATGGAATACCATTCAGCAATGAAATGGAGTATACTGATGAAAGTTACAGCACTATAAATGTGTTGTAATACTAAATGAAAGAAGTCCGACTCAAAAGCTACATATTTATTACATGTAAAATTATACATAATTATATACATATAATTTTATTTATATGACATTTTAGCAAGACAAAAATTAGGGTATCAAAAACAGATGAGTAGTTAATAGATACTAAAATGTTGGGAGGGGTTAACTACATAGGGTTAAAACTAGGGAATTGGAGAAATGGTGAGACTCTCCTTTATGCTGATCGTGTTAAGTTACCTGATTACATGCATGGCTAAATTCAGAGAACACTACAATAAAAAGAGCACATTTCTCTGTATGGAAATTTTAAAAGTGCATAAAATACAATAAAGAAAAGGGAAATAAAAAAGGACAAACCAGTAAGTTTTAGTTGTTATCAATCTAAGTATGATTATATCAGTGCACGAGCTTTAAAAGTTTTTACCAAATATATCAACAAAAATATACCTTCTTGTTTTTAAATGAATTTGGCAGGCCTTATACAAACTATTGTGCTATATTTCAAATCCCATATAATGCTATTATAGAATAAAAACTTACTTTGACATAATTTTGCAGCAGTATCAAATATTTATAAGAAAATAGTTTTCTATTATGGCTGATTTTAATGGGAGTGTTGTTTTGATGTTAATGGTGATGTTTACTGGTAACATAAAATAGTTCTTTTTTGTCATATTAAGTATATACCACTATCATTGTTTTTCTAAAAACATATTTTTGGAAATTATTTTTTATTCTCTTGTCTTTCTTTTAAAATCTGTTCAATTGAACTGAAAAGTTTTCTACTCTGAGGAGATGTCATAATAAACTATATTTGTTCATGTCATAATGCTAAATATTCTTTGCTATTATGTATTTTGATATTGTTTATCACCACTTTACTTAGGGGAAGAAAAGTAGACAAATGATTCAATCTAATCTTGTCAACTGGATTTCCAAGTAACTAAATTAACTATATTTGTTGAGAGAAAAACACTTTATCCACAAAAGGCCCTTAACAGGATAGCTTTGGCAAAAAAGATTATCTATAGTAAATAAGTAGAGGCTCTATGAAGTATGTTTTCCTTCTGAATGTCACATTAACTATATAATATCTGAGTTATAAAATGGAGATATTTTATCACTTAAATGCTCCTTGTGTTACAGGTAGTTAGATAGGATAGGCAGGGCAGGAGAGGGCTCATCCCCCCACTCACTAGGAATGTCAGGTGAAGGTGTGACAATTATCACACTACCTCTTTAAAGCCATGGAAAGACAATCTCCTTATGATCCACAGGTATTAATATTAAAGTGTTAATTAAATGCAGATACCACAGACAAGAAAGTTCCTGGGCATGCAACGTTAAGAGACAAGATGGCGAGGCATGACCTTCCGGGAACTTTCTACGGGAAGGGAAGAAAGCCTCAGGTGGGCAGGACTATAACTGCCTGAACACGCTGCAGCATGCTCATTTCCCAAGGGTAAGGAGGATTCTGTGCATACGGGAAGCCCACCCTAAGGGAAGAACCATGGGAAAGAGGCGAACCTATAAAGTCTTTGGATCGGGGTTAAACAGGGAACTTGACTTTCAGGCATTCGACCTTCAGGTGCCCACATGGGTCTCTTCCAAGTGAATTTTTCTTTCTTTCCTTTTCTAAAGCCTTTTATTTTTTATTTTATTTTATTTATTTATTTTTTTGTGAATGCCATATAATTTTTTTATTGCATTTTAGGTTATGGGGTACATGTGAAGAACATGCAAGATTGTTGCATAGGTACACACGTGGCAGTGTGATTTGCTGCCTTCCTCCCCATCACCTATATCTGGCATTTCTCCCCATGCCATCTCTCCCCAACTCCCAGCCCCCTGCTGTCCCTCCCCTGTATCCCCCTGACAGACCCCAGTGTGTGATGCTACCCTCGCTGTGTCCATGTGTTCTCATTGTTCAATACCCACCTATGAGTGAAAGCCTTTTAAAATAAACTTCCAAATTAGCTGGGCATGGTGGGGCGCGCCTGTAATTCTCAGCTACTCGGGAGGCTGAGGCAGGAGAATTGCTCGAACCCAGGAGATGAAGGTTGCGGTGAGCCGAGATCGCACCATTACACTCCAGTCTGGGTAACAACAGCGAAACTCTGCCTCAAAAAATAATAATAATAAATAAACTTCCACTCCTGCTTTGGGACTTGTTTCAGTCTCTTCTTCTGCCTTATGCAACTGTGTGGTTCTACAGCAACTTCAATTCTTTCTTCTGAGGAGGCAAAACATGAAGTTGCTCCAGGTGCATACAGATATGCTGCCGGTAACTCAGAATAACTCAGATAACTTCCACTAGTAACATTTGGGTATGAGGAATCCTATAAAACCTAATGTTTTATTCTGAGACACAGAGAATGTGTCTGATGTGACAACTAAGAATTTGGGAACCGCTGTAAAATTCTCTGGCTGCTTTGTTTGCCTCTAGTTTGTCAATATCCTAAATTATTAGTAAAGGTTGATACTGGGTAAACCGATTTTTGTGAATCTGATGTGACAGTTTTATCCTTTGTGTTTAGCTTACTCTGTGATTTTATTAAAATAATATAAAAGGCATAAAACATAGTGTGATACTGTGAAATACGTATTTGCTCTTAGTCCCTGGTTCCTGAGACGGAGCTCCTAATATCCTTGTAGATAGGATGCTAGGAGAATCTTTTTAAAAATATTTGCTGTTGTCCCCATTTCCTGGAATCTACCTTCTAAAACTTTTGATATCTGTTAAGGGATACTTTTTTGTATGATAGTGAGATGCTTGGTGGCTGGAGACTCCTAGATGGGACCAGGATAGAAGTTGCTAGTCAGGAGAACCAACCATGTGAGTAGAGAGTTAAAACTTTCAGTCCCATCCCCAACCTCCAGGGAGTGTAGAGTGGCTGAAGATTGAATTAATCACTGATGGCGAATGATATGAATCAATCATGCCTATGTAATAAAGCCTCCATAAAAACCTAAAAGGAGAGAGTTCAGGAAGCTTCCTGATAGCTGAACATGTGGCGGTTCTTAGAGGGTGGTACACCTGGAAAAGGCTTGAGGCTCTGCCACCCCTTCTCTTACCAGGCCCTGTGCATCTCTTCCATCTGGCTGTTAATCTGTATCCTTCATAATATGCTTTGTAATAAATCAGTAAATATAAGTGTTGACTGGATTTCTTGAGGGGATCTCAAGACCCCCAGTTCATAGGGGATTGATCAGAAGCACAGGTCATAAGCTGGAGCTTGTGATTGCCAGCTGAGTGGGGGCAGTCTGGTGGGACTGAGTACCTAACCTGTGTGTTCTGATGCTATCTCCAAGTACATACTGTCAGAATTGAATTGGATTACAGGGCACCAAGTTGGTGTCCACAGGCAAATTTCTTGGTGTTTGGGTAAAAACCTCTATAAATCTGCTGTCAGAAGTGTGCTGTGTGATAAGCGAGTGAGAGGAGGAAAAGCACTTTGGTTGGCTTTTCCCATTTCTAAGATATGGATAAACAGATAATAACAAAGTGAACAGAGATGAGCTGTCTTCAGATGAGGAATAGAAGTATATTTCTGAAAGACAGAAAACTTATAGTGGAGTGGAGAAACAACCAGTGATTCTGACACACAGGATACCTGTGGAATGAGTTATAGCAAAGGTTAGTTTTACATCTAAAATGTCAGGGAGACTTGGACTGTGAAAACATTGGTGTTATATGGATGTTATTTGAGAATTTATATATGGAACAGTTGATTCCCTTTTTTACTCTTCTCCATACCATCCACAGAATCCTGAGAAGCCAGTAGTAATAGCAACATCAGTGACAGCAGCGAACTCTCATGTATTGCTGACCACAAATGTGACAGTTCACATTCCAATGCTTTATATATGTTAAATTTTATCTTCACATATACTTCTTTTTTTTTTTTTTTTTTTTTTTTTTTTTGAGACGGAGTTTCGCTCTTGATACCCAGGCTGGAGTGCAATGGCGCGATCTCGGCTCACCGCAACCTCCGCCTCCTGGGTTCAGGCAATTCTCCTGCCTCAGCCTCCTGAGTAGCTGGGATTACAGGCACGCGCCACCGTGCCCAGCTAATTTTTTTGTATTAGTAGAGACGGGGTTTCACCATGTTGACCAGGATGGTCTCGATCTCTTGACCTCGTGATCCACCCGCCTCGGCCTCCCAAAGTGCTGGGATTACAGGCTTGAGCCACCGCGCCCGGCCTCTTCACATATACTTCTAAGGTAGATATTATTATGAGATATTCCTACAGTTCCAGAAACAGAAGCACAAACAAGTTACATATTGTAACCAAAATCATGAATAACTAGAATTTAAACCTAGGTAATTTGACTCTAGAGTTCATGTTCTTAACTACTGCAATATTTGTGTCTCTAGCAAAAAAGGTGGACATCAAACTGGGTGCCCTGTAATCCAAACCAATCGGTCCTTAGGCTATAGTCCCCAGTTATTCAGTTCAACCATAAATCTAGGTATTGCCGTGAAGATATTTTGTAGATGTGATTAACATATACAGTCAGTTGATTTGGGGAAAAGGGAATTATCTTTGATAACCTAGGTGAGCCTGGTTCAATCAGTTAAAAAATTTAAAAGCAGAACTGAGGTTCCCCTGAAGAAGGGAAAGTTTTATCAGTGGAATGAAGCTTCTTCTGTGTGAGGGTTTCTAGCTTATATTCTGGATGATCTCTCTTACTAATTTCAGATTTGCATGGCCAGCCTCAACAACTGTGTAAACCAATTCTTTGCAATCATTCTCTATCTCTCTATTTCTGTCTCTCAGGTTTGGTTTCTGTGGTAGAGCCCTGACCAATACACCATCCTGAAGTTTTCTAGATGACAGGTCTCAGCTATATAATCAAAGTTTTCAAATATTTAAAATATTTGTCAATTATTAAATATTAGTAAATATGCAAGAATCATCAAACAGTTTAAGAAAACTTGCAACTAAAAATAAAATTATAAAAAGACAAAACATAAAACTCAGAGAGCGCAGTAAAAAATTCAGGAAATTGAAAAAAATAAAAATAAACACTAATACTCCTTAATTAGTTTCCTCAGAGGACCAAAAGGATATTGAACAATGAAAGAACAAAGAAGAGCTCTTGGAAATCAAAATTGAATTGTAAAATAAATATTCAACAGACTGTTCAGAAGATAAAACTAAAGAAATTATGTATGTAGTATAGCAGAAAGAAGGGGGAATACAAGAGAAAAAGCGATAAAGTAAAAATCAATTCAGGAGGTCTAACTTGACATTAATGAGTTACAAAAAGAATTGAAGAGATAACAATAAGGAGGAAAATTATAAAAGCTAAAATACAAGAAATGTCCTGGGGTGGAAGACATAGTTTTAATTTTCAGAGGTGTCACTGAGTGTTTAGCATAATGAATGAAAAGACAAATAGCTGGACACATCACTGTGAACATTAGAGATAAAAAAATTCTAAGAGAGAAAAATTGTTTGAAAGAAGTATGGGGAAAATAAAGCAGCTGCCACAAAAGACTAGAATCAGACAGGGATTATTATTTTCTTACCAGCATCACAATGTGCACTAGAAGAATTAGAATAAAGCTTTCAACCCTTAAGACAAAGTTATTTCCACATACAATTTCATACTGTGCCAATAAATTGTAATGGCATTCAGGCAAGTGAGAAAAGAGGGAAAATGCTTTGTAAGTACCCCATAGGAAGTTTCTTAAGCCTATGTAATAGTAAAACAAAGGATAAAAATAAGAAAAAATAGTTGTAATTCCAGAAGCATGGCACCCATCACGGAGGAGAGTAATGAAGGGTGATAGGTGTAGAGTAGACCTGGAGAGCACTCAGCCCAGGCAGGGAAGGCACTTTGTGTTCAGACTCTGTCAGGTAGACTTCAAGCAGAGAGGAGATGTGTCTGATCCTGCACAACCCCATTCCAGCGACACCACACACACCTAAGAAGGGCAATGATTACTTTTCTTTGATTGCTTTTATTGCTCCAATTTGTGCACACAATTGAGATACAGCTTTCCTGTGCCCAAGCACCTTACTGCCTTAATCTGACCTTACACATAGCTAAAGAGGGTCTTGCTGGGTCCCCACCTGCTAATCTTCCCAGAAACTTTTACTTTCTCTACTTTTATAGTGATTATTCCCCTCAATATGACTTCATAAAGCTTCTTACAGCAAATCCTCAACTTGGTGATTCCAGCTTTCTCTGATTTCTGATATTGTTACAACCATTCTCTTCATTAAATTCCTTAATAAATTTAATTTAAAAATTGTGAGGAAGTATATTTAAAGAAATGAACTCAAATTATAAACTTAAATGGGGAATGTAGTGTTGGAGAGCCATTCAAAGTGACCAAGGCTAATTTATAAATGTGTACTCAATTACTTGCCAATTATCTTGAGGTCTCCACTCATGGGGTAGTTGTCTTCTCCTAACAATATAACAGTTGTACAAAAATGTTTCACTGTCTTTATGGTGACCTTAGTAGTTTGGATAGAATATGTTAACTGACAGCTTTGCACAGTGATGCTGAAAATACCCTCAGCACGTTCTCATTTAGTGAAGCCATTGGTACATTGTGTCTGTCATTTTTGTTTCAAAAATTGGTTTTCTTTATTGAGGCAAAGTTCTTCATTCTTTTATTTCTACTGGTTGTTTATTTATTTTTGCTGCACATCAGATATGTAAAACATAGTTCTTTTTTTTTTTTTTTAATGGAAGGCACATAAACCAGATGGAAAGAACCAAAATCTAAAGGAAAAAAACTAGTTTTGAAATTAAGCACACATTCCAGTATAATGAACCATATAATTAATCTAAGAACAAAATGATAAAGTCCCTAATTGTACATATATTCAACTGGTTCTTTGTCGATTTGGTTACTAACTCAACTGTTTCATTTAATACTCTGAGTTAATGAGGGATTTCATATTCTAACAAGATGAACATTATAGGATTTCTGCCTTAAGCCCAAGGTTCTCATAACTCTGGATAGTAAGCACAAGTAATGATTAGAGATTGTGTGTGTGTGTGTGTGTGTATGGAGATGTGTGTGTGTGTGCATGTGTACGTATATATATATGTACATTTTATACATTGTCCTCAGAGTGACAAAACACAACATATATAATTACTGGAATACAAAAAAGTTAAGCTAAATGCTGGAATGCAATAAAACAAAGAAATTCTATAAGATTGCTTAAGAAAAGGGTCTTATAAGGAGGCTTTTCATAGGTAAGCCTTTGGAAGGATATTCTTGACAGAAGATATGGCAAGAACAAAGGTATGATAATATCTTCAGTGACTAGTGATTATAACAGCTTGACTGTGCTTTTGGAATGCTGAGAAACTGGTGGTGAAGAAATGATTGGCAATGTTACAAAGTCTATGTATCCACATATGAATTTGAATTTGAAATATGTCGGCAAATAGGAGTAGAGAAGAAGGATTTTTGTGGAAGATTGGAAAAGCACTGACAAAAATGGGTGCTGCTTGTCATGGGCACATGAAGCAAAAAGAGAGTTGATGATATCACTAAGCTTCAAAGTTAGATGAAGGGGAGAGTGGTAGCTCATTAAGAGAATATAGGAACCAGGAATAGAAGCTGGTTTTGTTCAGCGTGGAAGAGGGCACAGAAAGAGAGAAATGATGAATTAGAAAACTAAATTATCCCATGTTGTAACTCCAGAGAGATTTTGCTCAAAATTATTTGCTTTTCTACACTTACTTCCTGAATTCAGATGTTGTGCAAATTACTCTGCCATTGTTTTCAATCACCTACATATCAATAAGAATGCTAATAAGTAAGAAACGAATCAGAGTAGAATGATATTGACAGCTGTCTCTGTAGCCTGTTATTATTTGACAGTGTTCTACAACTTCATTAGTTCAACTGAATAGATATTTTGAAATAAAGAGACTAAATGGTTCAGCTGAATTTATAGCAATTTGCATAAATTATACAAAATTCATTTATGTAACAGTGTACTAGAAATGTAATAGTTTCATCCTTAATGTATATTTATTAGTGCCAACAAAATCTATTTCTATATCACAAATGCATGAAGGAATCAGTTTGCTTGAAAGAGTGAATTTTATTCTTATTTTCTCTTTGGGATACATTTTATTCCTAAATATCCTCTCCCACATCCAGAAGATTGCTAGACAATTTCTGAATTGGCTTCAAAGGGAGATCTGTTCCACAGCATCACTTGAGGAGATTGTTTTTCTACTTTGCAAAAGGGGCAGCTATGTTACATGTACAAGTGCATCAATGTCCAGCCCTGTTTCCTCAAATATATTCATGGAAAGTAACAGGAAATCAATAAGCATAAGAGCAAAATGGTGGGAAATGCTCTCTCTCTTAGATAAAAGTATTGCAATGATGTCCTATAATTTGGCTAATAGTTACATAATACACATATACATATATATATATATATAGCATATGTATAAATTACCTGTCTATCTGATAAATCATTGTCACTCTGACTTTGCTTAGTATATTTCAGTATCAAATGGAATGCATTAGTTTTTATTACATACTTGTTTTATGTATTTTGTTTTCTAAAACATCAATCTAAATCAATACATTTGACTTTTTTTAAATTGTGACCAATTTATAAAATAATTAGTATTCATAATTTGAATTTCAATATGTTTAAATTCATGTTATGAGGAGATCAACAGGCTTATTATGTTTGCATAAATATTAGAGTAGAATTCTCTTATTATAGAAGTATAAAGGAAAATAAACATTCTTTTGTCTTTTCAAAATACAGCTATACACATACGCATACACATGAACACAAAATTATCATTTACAAATTAGTCAGGAAGAATAATAATTTAAAATAGCTATTACTTTCTTTAGAATCATCTTTACATTATCACTCTGGTGGGAAACATCCCTATGCAGTTCTTTTGAACTATTATTCTTTATGTCTCTTAGTATAGCTTAGAAGGTATTTTCAATTTCAACTCAGTTATATTTAATCTATATTGTTTTGGGAACTCATAACAAAGGACTGAAAGGAAGGGCAAATTAAACTTTCTTGGGCACAGGTAAAGAAATGTGTTGAATATTTTAAATGTGTAAATGCATTAAATCCTCATAAAACCTATGAGGTAATTTTTAAATTGTTATTACCTAATAGGTTAAAAAAATGTAAATATGAGTACCAGAGCTGAGATTCAACTGAAGGTAAACCTCGCTGTAATCAGAAAAGCATTTTCTTTCTTTCTTTTTTTGATTTTGTTTTTGTTTTTGTATTTTAGAGGTGGAATCTTGCTGTGTCGCTCAGGCTGGAGTATATGGTTCTATCAGAGCTCACTGTAGCCTTGAACTCCTGGGCTCAAGTGATCCTCCCACCTCAGCCTCTGGAACAGCAGGACTACAGCTATGTGCCACTACCCCCAGCTAATATTCTATTTTTTTTTTTTTTTTTTTTTTTTTTATATAGATGTATAGTCTTACTCTGTTGCCTAGGCTTATCTTGAATTTTTGGGATCAAGGAATCCTCTTGCCTTGGCCTTCCAAAATGCCAGGATTACAGATGTGAGCCAACACACCTCTCCAGAAAAGCATTTTCTTAATGTATTTAGCCCTCGTATTTAAACTTAACTTTATCTTCTCCCACTGTGTGATTATAATATATTAAAATTCGTATCCCTTAGTAGTTGTACACAATGGAATTAAATTTTTATTTATTTGTGCTTTCATTAACCAGATTGTTACTTCTCAGATACTATTTTCTCCAAATAATATTTGTGAGAGACTTTTGGATTTGTTAAATTTGTGGATTTAATTTTCATAATTCATCTGTTCACATTATGTTTTCTCTATAGTAATAGGTCTCTGTGTCCACAAATTTGACCAAGTAAATGATACACAGGACTCTAATTCATTTAACAAATATAATTTCTTGGGATCTTGGGATAAGGAACATGCACAAATCTTTTCTGTTGCTTGCTTTTACAGTGAAGATTTCTCATTGCCTATAAAACAATATTGTTGAAGAGAATACCCTACTGATTTTACTACACAGAACACCACATGCATGCTACTTTAACAACATCTCTAACAGAGTTTTTATTTATAATGATAAATATGAGTAAAGGACCAGTCCCACATTTCTAGGCAGATTAGGAGGGAATACAGAAGGAATCCTTTCTCTTTAATTGCATCCCAAATGCCTTCTGGATTGAGAGAGATGAAAAAATACAGTGACTTTCCAGGTGACTGCTATTGTCATTGACGTGTAACATTTCTCGTAAGAAGAAAGATGGGGAGCTAAAAATAATAAACACAGTATTTTTAGTATTTAATCTGTCTTTAGCTATTGAATCAATTTGAAAATTTCTGACAATCATGGAATTCAAAAGAGAGGCCTCGACTAAATGTAAAAACCTATAGCCATCTGATCGTGAAAGGTTCAGAGACTACAAGGTGAGAAGAAAAAACCTGGAGTAAAATTTCTCATCTGATCATTTGTACTCCCAATTTCGTAAGATAAAGGCTAATTCCCAATCCATTTTGGATGATACATACTTAGAGTCTCTCATGTCTGATTGTCTTCATCCTCATATAATTAAGAATCCAGTCAGAAAATTGCTACTTAGTTCTCCACAGAGTCATAGCTTTGCATAGGATATTCCCTTTACCATGAGTAGATACTTATTTAAACTTCAAATCACTTACTCCTCTTTCAAGATACAGATCAAGCACCACCTTCCCTAGAAATTTTTCCTTAACCTATCAATTTGAAGTTATCTTTTTAATCTTTTGTCTTAATTAAATGTACTTCTGTAAACACATACCATATTTTAAACACTTATACATACATACATTATCTCACATGATGAAAACACCAAACTGCCTGGAGTACATCTTGTATCTTACTTACCTTTACTGTTCAAGGGCTTTATGCATCAGATGAAATATGGTAACCGATAGACCATGAATCATCCTGTAGAAGAGAATCCTGCCCTTAGCTTTTGCTACCTTTGAACCACGACGTGGCTTCCCATAATTGAGCAACAGTTCATCTCTTTGAATTAAAATTAATCCAATTTTGAAAGAAAGTGGTTGGTGTAAATGCTACTTAATGTTCTTTAACATTTCAAATTCTGTAATCACACCAATGTTTTTATCTCATGGAATAATTAATCCTCTGTCAGACAGCAGTTATTTCATAACCAGAAACTGTAGAAAAGGCAAATAACTATGTCTTTCTTCTGCACAACAGAATCTTGAAAAATGTGACCCATATTGTTGAAAGTAAAGATTTGTAATAAATTCATCAAAATGAGATAAACAGATCAAGCATATCTACAGAAGTCCAGCTTGGCAGAAATTGTCATCATGTCAGGTAGCATAGGGTTAGCATCTATAAAAGAGAAATTAGTGAAATAATAGTCTCATCATTTTCCCTTAAACAAAATAAATGTTTAGAAAAAAGGCAGAAAATCACTTTGCATTGAATCTCGTAATTCTATAGAAATGTCTTAAAATCATTTTTAGCTACTTTCTCCCTTCTGCTCCTGGCTAATTTTAATTTTATACTATTCTAGGTATAGCCAGAGGTTTTGAAAAAGGCAAGGAGAGGATCAGAGTAGAGGGAAAATTCTAAATAGACTAGGAATAACCTTTGAGGAATCTTGAAAAGGTAAAGTTTTCAGTCTGATTGTTTCTCTAATAAAGCTTATACATAAGACAAAAGAAATCATTGAAAGCTTAGTATGAACAGGAATCAACTGTTTTTATTAATTACTGTATTAGAGGAGACTGAAAATGCTCTGAATATTTATAAAAGTACTAGTTGAAGATAAACTTGTTTCCCTTTAGCTTGAAAAAAGTATTAAATGGTCTCAGTGTGTAAACAGTTTTCTAGAGGATCGTAATACTGTTTTCAACCCATTTCTCTGTGGTTTCTGTAATTGAATTTATTATTTGAAGTTTTAAACAAGCAGACACCACATATAGAACTATAATTTTGAAAGTAAATAAAATTTGAAATTCTCCAAACGTCTGATCTTTTATCATCATAAATATTATTGATATTTTTAAATATTAGTTTTAAAATGCGTTTTCTGAATATTTAAAAATTAAGTCATCACAAATTTTAGTCATAGTTCTATCAGACAATACTCTTCCATCATGAATAAAAAGGCACATGGGGTTGGCTTTGATTCAGTGAATTGAGCGCTCTTCAGTGGGTATGGAAAGTATTCTTGACACAGACACTCATTCACAGTCTCATCACCTTTCCAGTAAAGACCCCTAATAGAGTGAATCCTTTCTAATCAGGAAGCAAATGGCAGAAATTTTGCAGCGTAATTTTCATTTTTCCATACAGGCTTAGTTTGGATTATCACCACATTTGAATTATAAGATTCTGACCTCTGGAGTTGACTGCAGCTGTGCTGTTAATGTTGAAGTCCCCAAGCCAAATTAATAATCGCTACAGGCCAGCATGTGTGCCTTCTCTTTGTGACACATATATTTATGTAATTATGGCAAAACCAGTTTACTGAGTATACAAAGAAAATTTTAACATAATTTCCTTGCCAGGCAACCAAACCTATAATTCTCTTGATGGTCAGTAACCCTTGTCCATCCAACTTTTAAATCCTTGATGAGTTCGTTCTGAATATTGGTACATATTAGCAAGGAACAACCTCAAAAGACAAGAAACATATGGGCTATAAATTTGTTAATAATAAATTTAAGAATAGCAGAAATTAGTTAATATATATAAAATACATTTTGTGAAATATAAAGATTTACATAGCTATGAGATATTTCAATAAACATAAGCAACTGAGTAGCATTTTAGAACATGAAGGAAAATCTCACCTTCTGCTATCAACCACTCAATTTTGATTTTGAAAATAGATCTCTTTTCAAGTTTTGATTCTTAGGATTCCCATGAAACAGACTCCAAACCCGGCCTCTGAGAAGGCATGTGACTCTGGCACAGTGTCACAGTGCCTTAGCAGTAATGATTATTCCAAGAATGGGCATCTGAACCATCATGAGAAATGAGAATGAGTTTATAAACAATAGTTGGAACAGTGGGGAGCAGATTTTCTTCTTTGCTCCTCTTAATGTAGAGCATAATCATTTTATAATAATAAGTGGCTCTTCTCTCTGAGAATGAAGCCAATATAGGAAGAAGGAGAGTAGGAACTGATTAAGAGATGGACAAAACCATGTCCTAATGACACCATTTCATTTCTTTCTAAATTAAGCAAAACCTACAAGCAGCCCTAACTTTGGCTTTTTCCAAATTAACATAAATCAAAAACTTCCAAAAGCCTAGTTCCTGAAAAAAAAATTTAGCTGGAGTGTTAGTCAGTAGCAACCCAAAGATCCTAACTGATTTGAACGAAGTTTACTTGAGGCTTTATGTACCAAAGCCTGAGGTCAAGGTCAGATAGTTCAGGAAAATGTAATGACGATCATATTTTTTTCTATTGCATTTCTTGTGAGTTAGAGTACTGGGAAGCACTTTACAGAGGGTGTCTGATGATAACATTGAGGTTGCCAGAGCAGCGTGAAAGGACAGAGAGAGCGTTGGCACTTCAGAAGGGGACAGTGAAGCATGGGTAGCTTCGTCCAAGGATGCTGAGACTAGAGAGACTTAGTGTGAATCAGTTTCGGCATTTAGCAGCTGTGTGGTCTCAAGCAGGTTACTCTCCTCTGTTAAACTTTAGCTATCTTATAAATAAAGAGGGGGCAAAATAATAGTAGCTCTATAAGTCAGTAGGGACTAAAAAATAATGCAAGCCTCTTAGCACATTGCCTAACAATAGTATGCCCTTGATAAATTATTATTATCATTACACAACCCAAATGGGAGTCTTATCTTGATCACTTACTATCAATTAACTGTGATGCTATTTTATCTTTCTAAACTCAACTGTTTTGGTTCATCAAGCAAAAGTTACAATTTTTGCCATATCTACGCCACACAATTGTCATCAAATGAGAAAACGTGGGAGTAATTCAGATGTCATTATTAAACTGCGGCAGAAGTAAGGTGATGTGAGCAGCTGTAAGCTTTTAGATATTCCAAAACAGTTAACAACAATAAAATATTTTCCTGAAACTCCTAATGTAATCTGTACTATTCTATTGAATCACGAGTCTTCCAGGGCTAAAGGCCGGGCATTTAAAATTTGAAAAATCTCCACAGGTATTTCTGAAGCTTATGAAAGCTTGATGGTTAGTGCTTTTGTACAGATTTTCAACCTTGGTTGCTTATTAGAATCACCTGGGGAGCCTTACAAACTACAGATGCTTAGTTTCTAGCCCAGAGGAATTTAATCAGAAGGTTGGACAGGAGGGCTTAGAGAATCCATATTTACAAAAGTTCACTAGGTGACTCTAATGTGTATCCATGATTGTTAAGTGTTGTGCTAGGGAAAGGGAATGCAAATATGTTTGTTGAGATTACCATATGTGCCAAGCATTTCACTAGGTGCTTTGCATATGTTATCGTATTTGAGTATCATTTTCAATTAAACATATTAAGTAGATGTTACAGCTATATTTTGCAGTTAGGAACCAAGACACAGAATTTCGGTGACATGCTAAAGGATATGCAGCCAGCACATGGTGAAACAGTCATTTCAATTTAAAAATGCATTTTAATTTAAAAAGATAAAAGTATGTTTCTTATTGAAATATATTCTTCATTTGCCTTTTTTGTTTTTAAAATATCAGATTTTCTTTAAAAGCAAAATAGAGATGGCTTGGAGGTTTAAAACTAATCTCTAATAAAATCTCAAGCACATTTCATTGACAATTGCTGTCTCTGTATCCAAAAAGGAAATGCAAATTTTGAAACAGTCACTAAAATTTTTTCAAAACCTAAACCCTTAGGAATATTGAGAACTATTCCAACAATTTTAAAATAAGTAGGTTCTTATCAGATATTTGACAATGCACATAAAATGGTTGCTCCTTGGGAATAAAATTAAGGAATTTAGAGTGAATGATAAACCACTGTATTACCTTAGGGAAAAGAAAGTAAATGTTTTTTAACTTTATGGTCCCCCAAAGAGAACTCTGTATCTGATGATATTTCAAAAGGCACCACAACCTGAATGTCTTTTTAACAGTCAGAGAAATTTTTATAAACGTTTAACAATAAATTCTTGCAATTTTTGAAAACATGAATTAAAAAATCCCAGTGGGAATGAGAGTGGAGTAGAGGAGGAAGTCAGTTTTGAAAATCTGAGTAAGAGTTCACACTGTGAGGAGTTACAGAAAGTTTCACATACATTTTGCCATTATTTTGCAAACCAGTGGGTTAAAACTGTACATTAACACAGCTGCGACACTAACTGTGTGGCTATTAATACTGTCTGCTGACCTCAAAGACTGCATGCAGTTGCCAGCTTGAGCTGACATCTATAATGCAAGAAAATGGACACCATACAATTCACACATTAAAGTTATGGAAAGTCAGTTTCCTAAGCAAAGTGTTATAGGTCAGAGTAATCTCAACTCTCTCCATATGAGGATAACTACTTGTCAGTGTAGGTCAGCAGATAATTTCTGACTTGTCGCCAAAAAAATTATTGATAAATGTATCTCTTTTGAAAGAAAAAAGGTTGAAGGGAGAGTGACATGGAAAAATGCCAAACTGTTGGCCTATATCTGAGATACAGTTAGAAATCAAGTAGGCCAGGCCTTATTTATTTATGTAAAGCAGTTATATGTTGCTGGGGCAAGGATTCCAGTGCTGATGATTAGCATTTTAATGTTTAGAATAATGCTTGTCAATCATTACCTTTTCTTGGTAAGTGTTACTAACGTATCCATTTAAGCAATAAGAAAATTAAGAATGTCATGTCTGGCTGCCATGATAATATTTTGTTGTATTTTATTTTTGTCTGCTAAAATGATTTATTGAAAATTGCATACTAGGAATGGTATGATGTAAATCAGTGGATCTCTAACTTGAGCATGTATCACAATCATTTAGAAGGTTTATTAAATCATGGATTGCTAGGGTCCACTGCTATAGTTTCTGATTTCATGGTTCAGGTTGGGACTGGCAAATTTCCATTCATAACAAATTCCAAGTTGATGTTGTTGCTGCTGCTGGTGCAGAAAACACACTTTAAGTAGCATTGCTATAAATAAAGGTACATTTGAAGGCAAGATAATAGTAATAACAAAAACCATAGCTCCCACTTTTTGGGTACTTAGTGTTTGGGCCAGATCTCAGTAAAACCTCACGGGTAAGGAAACTACAACCAACAAGGATTAAGAGACATTCTTAAAGTGAAATCAAGAATAAGGGATCAAGATAGGATTTGGATCCAGGCTTGTCCAATTCCTAAACCTTGGAATTGAACAAAGGACCTATAATAATATTTTTTTTTGGTGTGTCCTACATTAACTTATCAATGCAGAGTTGTTTTTCCTCTCTGAAGACAGATTTGTTAAACACTGAAAGTTCATACAATTGAATATGTATAACATATCAATCACTATGTCATTGTTTATTTAATGTTAACCAATTCTCAACAACTGAGTCAAGAAAAAACAGCATACTGGTTCAAAATCACAAATATGTTAATCGATTTTGATGCAATTTTATTCAAATTCTCATTAAAACACCAAAAGAAGTTATAGGGATGGAGCGGAAAAAGTGAAGAAAACTGAAACTAAAGCAAAGTCTAATAAACTAAGTCTGATTATTTGATAATGGTATCTGGGAGGAAGTGACATGAATAAGGAGACTTGGGCTAGGAAGTAATGAATGATATAATCTGTGTTCCAAATCATATAAAAATCCAAACAGATTTCCCCCAAATAGGGGATTGAGAAAAGAATGTAGCAATTTTCTTTATCGGTCCGTTTTCTTTCCCCTGACTCATGGACACAGAGGAAACTAACTTGAAAACTAACGGTGACAATGCTCCAGCCTCTTGGCAAGCACGCTGTGAAGGAAACTTAAGAGTTCTTTTTTTTTCTTTTTCTTAAGAATGCAAGGATAACTGTGAGAACAACATATCCTAGATGTTTTGGTTTTCACAAAATCCATGTTTTCAAAATATGAGAAAATAAGAAAGTTAGGATTAAGGATGTCTAAATGAAGGCTTTAGATCCGAAAATTGGACAGGTGGTATGCACGTTCTCCTTTTATATATCTGAGAAGAGTATCCAGTCACCACATGAGGGTAGTGTGGCCTACACCAAGAAACTCCGCTTGTGATATCTGTTAAAAAACGAAACAACTAAACATACCTAGATGCTGCCTCATTCTGGAATGAAGAAAGAAATACACACACACACACACACACACACACACACACACCCCTAAGATACAATTGAAATGGAAATAAAGAGCATAGCTGCATACTTCCCCCAACTTTAAAGTTGTGTATATAATAGTGAACAGTCCAAGTCAGTACACAAAAATTATTTCATAGTTTGCAGACCATTTGTCTGAATATTTGACAAAAATTTAAGTTAAATAATTGTGCACATGTGTTACCAAAATATCTTCAAAATGAGATATTTGAATATTAACAAATAAAAAATGCCATAAGACAATTAAAGTGACTATATAATTTGAGACATATATACACTTTTATATATGATCCTAATGAAGGTAAAATACAGGAGCACTTTGATAAATTTTTTCTTCACAACATGACTTTTAGATCAATAAACCAAAACGAACAAGAACATTAAAAGCAAATAACAAATTTGGGAAAATATGAAAAACAATTACAAAATAAATGTTGACATCTGTAACACAGACACTTATATTTGAAAGATATTTTAAAAAATGAGAATAAGCCAACAGAAATATGGGCAGAGTGTGGACAGACAGTTAAAGTTCACCAACAAAAGTTGCCAATGATTATTAAACATGTAGAAATGTTTTTAATCTGTGTAGTCATCAATGAAAGGCAAATTAAACAATGATAGGCTAAAATTAATTACCATGTATCATCCCAGCTTAAAAATAATAAAACTCAGTGGATGAGTTTTATTATTCTTTTCCACCATGGTGGAAATACAAATTGTCACATCTCTTTATGTGACAATTTGGCAATTCATCAATTTTTGAATCTCTGTATATATTTATTCAGTAATTTAACTTCCACGAATTTCTCCTAAGAGTGTAACTATTTTCAGGGACAAATATAAAATTGTAAGAACATTAGGTGGACACTATTTAAAAATGGAGAAAAATGAGAAAATAATTTATCCCAAATAAGTGTACGAATTTGTGGGCATCCATAAAAAATGTCATCTAATTATTAAAATATGGTTAAAGGAAAGTATTTGCTGAGTGGAAACCTATTTTTGATGGCTAACTAAAAAGAAACATTTCAAAACAGTGTGCACACTATTACTCTGTATACATACAAGTATGTAGTTAAGATGGCAGAATTAGTCCATGAACTAATCATTGCACTCCCTTAAAGTCTCTTGAAATTGCAATAAAAAATGAAAAGATATGAATCAGCAATGAAAAACATGAAATACATTATTGTAACAAGAAAAGCAATTAAAGGAAGTCACTGAGGAAGCGTTGTAGGACCATAAAGCATATCATAAACTTGGACATAGCCATCATGAAGGAGAGATTGACTGGCTTAGAATAGGAAGCCAAGAACTAGGAGAAGCAGGTCAAAAAGAGATTTGGAATAAGAAATAGAATTTACTACAAAGATGATAAAATGTCTGTACATGGTGTGAGCAACCCATTTTCCTCCCATCTCTACACACTGAATGGCTCATAGACGTTTTCTCCCGTGTAAAAGTTCATAATTTCTGCTGTAAAAATGCAGTAAATAGTCTAGGGTTTGCCTTGGTAGCCAACAGTAAACTGCTGTTTCTGCTGGCTTTTAGGAACGCCAAGCGTGATGCTCAGCTCTCCACCATTCCTGAAAACCATCAGTCATCAAATCTCTCTACAGTGCTGCTTTTGTCAATTTACTATCTTCTCATGTTTAAATTCAAATGGAAAAATAACAATAAAAAAGCAGGAATAATCAGACATTAGGCAAAAACTTTCAGTATAAAAAAAGATGAGGGGGCCTGGGCATAGTGGCTCAAGCCTGTGATCCTAGCACGTTGAGAGGCTGAAGTGAGCAAATCACTTGAGCTCAGGAGTTGGAGGCCAGACTGGGCAACATGGTGAAACCCTGTCTCTACAAAAAAAAATACAAAAAAGTTACCAGGGCATGATGGTGCATCTCTACATAGTCTCAGATATTTGGTAGGGGCTGAGGTGGAAGGATCACTTGAGCCCATAAGGTCAAGGCTGCAGTGAGCCAAGATAATGCCACTGCACTCCAGCCTGGCTGACAAAGACAGACCCTATTTCAACAAAGGAAAAAAATGAGGGAATAAAAATATAAATATTATTGAATATATAATGTTAAAGCAAACTAAATACAGCCTAAGAAGGACTCCATACTTCTATTTTGAATCCTTGTGGATGAACTGTAACTGAGATTAATAGTCAGACAAAATTGAAAACCTAACTTAATAGTATGTACCTGTAGCAATGGCTGAGATTTGGCCAATCCCACTGGCCATACTTCAACCTCTCATTGACTGCTGAATGTAGAAACTGTGTTCAAATAAGACAAACACTGAGCTGTAGTTAATCTTATTGTTTCTGTACCTCACTTCCGATTCCTGTATGTCACTTTACTTTTTCTGTTTATAAATTTGTTCTGACCATGAGGCACCCCTGGAGTCTCTGTGAATCTGCTGTGATTCTGGGGTCTGCCCAATTTGCAAATTGCTCATTGATCAATTAAATTCCTTTAAGTTTAATTTGGCTTAAGTTTTTATTTTATCAGGTGGTGTCGGAAGTGGGATTCAAACTGGAGTTTATAGCAACCCCCAGGAGTGCTGAGTGAACACACAAGGTACCTACAGGACCCACTTGGTCCATGGATCTCACAGAGCAACTGGAGATCATGGGTAAGCTCCATCTCAGATTTCAGAGCTTCACAGATTTCTGTTTTGAACTCTCCAAGTTTCTTTCAGCACATTTCTGATCCAAACTGGGTTTGGAGTCATGACAGAAACTGAACTGGGTCCAGGAATGAGTTTGATCCAGGAATTAACTGGCTTGGATCCAGTTAGAGCCCCCTTACATCTGGCTGGGTCAGAAAGGAATTGATAGTCAGCAGTAATATTGCAGGGGTTATGTAATTTGGCTTTTGAAAATTCACAGAGATTTTTGTGTTCTACTCCTTTGTTTCATTTTTCTTGTGTGCTTAGGTTGGAAAAAATCACTGGCTAAGTTAATCAAGAGAAACTGAGAGTAAAGCCAATATTTTAGGTAAAAATTGGATCCTTAAATTCTGGAAAATGAGTTCCTTCTGGCTTATACTTTAGGTATAGGAGACAGCAAAGTCTCACAGAAGTGGTAAAATTTTACTAAAGATCACTTATAGTGGTACCTTCCAAATGAACAACAATGTGCTGAAGTACATTAAAAAAATGAAGGCTCTCAGTAATGTCGCTTTTGGCTAAGAAAGAGTTTGGCACTATAGGATGTCAACTGCTGTTCTCTTTGGAATAATGTGCCTTGCACTCTTTGCTGAATGGCTGTGGGTGACAGGATTAGCCATGCACAGGACTGTGGGACATGGGGAGCTTTTTCCTGCTGAAAAGGGGAAACAAGCAGCTGCCTGAACTTCTCAGTGTTGCTGCAATGGGTGGGTCTTTCTCTGACCTCCATGAGCATTTTGCCTTCCCCACCCTGCCACAGGCAATGCTTTTCTCTCTCTCCTTTCCCTTTATTATCTTTTCTATTACTCAGGGTGACCATTTTGCTCTGAGACCACGTACTGAAACTCAGAGGTTGAATTATGATGATGGGGCACAACCAGGTGCAAATTTGAGCCTTGTCAGTTTGATATTGGGTGCTAAGCAGAGTGACTGATTTCTATGTTTTGTCACACGTATTTTACTCTGACCCTAGTGAAAAAAGATAATTTTCCTTTATGATTCCACTTGGCCCCAGTACAATGGATCTGAGTTACTAGGGCCACTCAGGGAAAGGGAACCCAGACGCCTGGCAAACCAGCATAAGGAGAAGAATTTCTTACCAGTCAGATTTCTGGCTTCTCTGTCTCTGTGCATATGGTTGAACGATCCATAAAAATCACTGTTTATCTCCATCTTGTTTTTTGTCCTGGGGAGCTTGACTTTGTAACCACATGGCAGTACTTTTTCTTGGTCTCTGCCTTCCAGGGAACAGGAATTTTAGAGTCTATGTCATAGTTTGCTCTGAAAATTGTTTTGAGTAGTTAAAAGCCTTTGCAATCTCAAAACTAATTACTCTAGATTCTTCTTGGGCAGAGAAATAGAGGCTGCCCACTAAGGTTTTCGCCCTTTTACTCTAGTGGTCTTGAGTTTGATTCCCTGCTTAGGAAGTAAGTCCTTTTATGCTTAATATCTGCATGACTTTGGCTAGTCTATTCTCCTCCACAAACTACCTTAAATTTTTCTTTCTCTGAGCACCTAGGAGGTTACCTTTGGTAAAGTTCAAAAGCCCGAAATACAGTTATTTCGCCTGGGTAAAATAGGGTAATAAAAAATTTTAAAACGACTTTATTGAAGAGTGCTATGGCTAAAAGTTAGCCTGATTAAAAGTGGATATTCAAGCTCTAATAACCTGGACTCCTTGGGAAAAATAGTAGGCAACAGGCCAGGCATGGTTGCTCACAGAAAAAAGAAAAAAAAAAAACAAAAAACAGGAGGCAAGAGAAACCCCTTTGTGGACTCTGTTCTTCCAAGGGCTCCACCCTAAAGCTAATAACCAATTAAGAAATTTAAAAAGTGGCAAATGAATAATCTTACAACTACTGTAGTGATATTTCTTCTGTTTGTTTAATTATATATGTATTGTGTGTAATGTTTATATAAAAAGAGCTCTAATTAATTGAGCTTAAACAAAAATAAGCACTTAAATCAAATACGTTAAAAGCAAAATAAAAACTGTAATGCCTTTTAGTTCATGTAAATTTAGTAACATTTGGGAAATAAAAACAGCTTTAAAGATTATTGATAAAATTAAGACATTTTGTCAAAATTATGCAGGTCAGTTATTAGGTTTGCTAAATGCTTTAAGGTCATAAAGTGCTTTGACTTTTGAAAATTGTTCAATTTATTTTGGAAACATTAAATTCTAAATAAGACCTGGGGATATATGGAATTAGCCATGCCCCCTAGCTATTCAAAGAAGGCTATAAAGAAAAGACATTTTGTATAAGAAAGGATGTTTTATGGTAAATTCTTGCCCTAAAGTAAAATGATTGGTTGTTTAAAAAGAGGGATGTTTAGGACAAGTCAGAATGTCTAAACATGTTTTACATGGTCTGTGTAAGTCATGAAAAAATGTATAAAAGAAATTTATACCAGAAATGTTGTATAATGTGAAGGTGATTAGGTCTCCTAAATGCTTCGTAAAATGCCACTACGACTCTTAACTGTACAGCTTGCCTGCTTTACAGCTATGTAAGGCCTGGGACATGTGGAGTTAGACATTAGAAAGAGTTAAACGTTATCTGCATTTTTGTCTGGGTCCTAGGCTCCACACTTGGTACATAATTAAAATCTCTTACTTAACAATGATTTTACCAAGAGTAAAAGTCACCTAGAGTGTAATATGTAATTGAATCTACTGAAACAAAAAAACATACAAGGTGTGTAAGGAGAATAAAATGTGTTTTGATAAGAGATTAAAAGAAGGCATGGGAATATAAATTTTTGCCTAGGTTACAGTGTTAAAGGATTGTTTTAAATAAAATAAAGCTAAAGGTTTGAAAAAGTTTTGGAAGGTTTATAAAAAAATTATAAAAGATCCTATGTGTGAACATATTGGCCCAAGTTAAAATGGCATTATTTATTTTTTCCCATAAATTGTACATTAGAATAAAAGCACAAAAGAGTTTTCTTAGAAAATTGTTCTTCTCTGAGAAAAAAATTATAAAGGGTTGTAAAAGTTTTATGAAAACCATGCCTTATGGTCAAACTAATTAAAACTGAATAGGTTTATGAAATGTTATTTAAAACTAATTTTAACTTTAAAAATACACTGATGGAAACATAAAATTTGCTTCTCTCTTTTAAAAAGGATTTTTATGCAATATTAAAAAATAATAAAAGGTTTTTGTTTTACCTTTTAAGTAAACTACAAAAGAAAAAGGGGGAAAGGGAAAGAAAGGAGACAGAGTCAGTTGGGTCTTGTTTGAAAAGCTAAGTCTCCTCTCTATCAGAATATGTTTTTTTCCTTTTAAAAAAGTGTTTGAGTTATTTTGCCTAAATAAATGACTTATGGTAACCTAAGATTCTATTTTGTAATATCTAATGTTTTAAACCTTTGGTATTTAACAAACTTTTCAAAATCAAACTTTAGATTATCATGCTAAATCAGCCAATACTAAAATTGTTTAAATATCCAATTTGAATGAACTCCATAGTCTAAGTCAAATTACCTATGATAACACATTAGCTATCAGTGCTATGCACCTAAATTGGAGAAACAACTTGTATCCAAGAGGACATAAGTCCCTTAAGCATGGACTCATGAAGAACTAGGATGGCTGCCTTGTCCTTCCTGAGTTTTCAAAGCTGTTTCATTAAAGTTTCTGTATTTCATGACTCACCATGGGAAAGATAAAATAATTCAAATTGAATATATTGATGTGGTGACTTACAAATTGCAGGAACAGTTTAAAACCAATGTTTGGTTCTAAATTCCTGGAAGACAGTCAAAGCTTCAGGTACATTTGGCTACCTGATGGGTTATTTAAATATTTATAAAGGAATTTCATTCAATTGTCATTTTCAGTGTATGTTTTCTGGTTGTATAAAAGCTTTCCTTTGCAGGAGGGCTGATGTTATAACAGTAGACTATTATGCCACAGTGTATTTTCACCAGGTAAAGAAAGTTTTTTATGTTTCCCTGAGGACAATCCTTTCACAATCTAGAGCCTAAAGACTGGATATTCTGAGAACATCAGAGAAAGACTGTCCTTGCCGTCCACACTACAGCAAAACTTTGGAGCCTTGAACCTTGGGTTCATAATCTCAAAAATGAGAAGGGTCCCTGCACACTCTTGGAAATGTATACCCATTAGAACCCTTAAGGCAAAACTAATGAGGAAAGTTTCTCCCCAGAAGAAAGTGGTATCCTTGATGTGAATAGCTTTTCCCAAGATCATGGATCAAGACATTTACTATTATGAGACTCTTATCTTTGAATATTTTTTCCTTGTTTATGCCTCTAGGAACAATAGAAATAAAAAGGAGGTCTATTTTGCACACTTATAGGGTATACTTTTATTTGTGAAGGATTTTGCAGCCAGCCTTGTGCATGAATAACCTTATACTTTAATCAATAAAAGATGAAGGCCCAGTGTAGGTGAGAAACTTTGGTGGTACATATGTTGCCTCATAATCAGTCAACACTCTTAACCCACGTCATGGACTAAACATTAGCAGGAGGCCTTCACTCTTCTAGAGGAACATCATTTGTTAGGTCCTTTTTCCATGGTTTAGAATAAAAGAGGCACTAACTAGAAATGTCTCCCTCATAATAGGCTCTGCAGCAAATTCTACTTTAAAGGCTACCATTACACAACAGACTTTAAATTCTCTTGTGAAAGTTATGCTAAATAATAGAATTGGCTAAACAGAAAAGTGCCTGTACAGCTGCTGACACTCGCGGCCTATAGAGAAATACATTAAATGTAGATTATAAAATTTCAGTTGTAGGAGATTAATGAAAAGACCACTTAGTCATGCGAGTAGACTCTTCATCTAACTCACTATTTAATCTATTTAGTTTTATGTAGTTTGGCTTATGGAGACCATGGGTAAGGGTTAAGGGGCACACAGCCATCTCTAGAATGTCAAATGTCCTCTCTTCAACTGGAATGACAGAAGCTGAAATAAATGTGTGACTATGAGGACACTGTAAACTATGAATGATGCATGGAGACTGGAAACCCAAAATGATGGTAACTGAGAGTGGCACTAAGGCCCCATGTTTTGGTCATACTCTCACGTAAGTGAGAACCTGGCCAAAAAGAGGGATTTTTTTTAAAAAGAAAATTATGGGAGACCATTATTTTGGACTGAGCTCATGTGATAGGCCCCAACAAACCAAACCAAACTAAAATGGAGTCACTCATGCTAAATGTGATGTAATCAAACTAAGGCTTTAAGAAAATACAGACCAAGAACAGACCTAGAACAGACCAAGTTTTGTTTTTCTCTTATAAACAGGGTGTTCCAGCATAAGGAGGTACCCTCTACTCTGTCCTTACTCCCTACTTGCAAAATCCTCTGTTTTGTTGTTTCACAGTGGGTTTCAAAACCATGTAAGTACATCTATGATAGTGATAGTAACATCAATGGCTAAGGTTTTGGCCTAAGGTTCTCAAAATTGAGAAAATGACCAAAGGAGGATAATTGTTAAAGCAAACTAAATATGGCCTAAGAAGGTCTCTGTACTTCTATATTTGAGTACTTTTGGATGAACTGTAACCTAGATTCATAGTCAGACAAAATTGAAAACCTTACTTAATAGTATGCACCTGTAACAATGGCTGAGTGTTGGCCAATCCCAGTGGCCATCCTTCAACCACTCATAGACTGCTGATGTTCAAATTGTGCTCAAATAAGGTAAATGCCAAGCCGTAACCAAGCTCACTGTTTCTGTACTTCACTTCAATTCCTGTATGCCACTTTATCTTTTTTGTCTATAAATTTGTTCTGACCACAAGGTACCCCTGGAGTCTCCATGAATCTGCTGTGATTCTGGGGACGGCCTGATTGATGAATCTTTCATTGCCCAATTAAACTCCTTTAAAATTAATTTGGCTAAGGTTTTTCTTTTATCAGTAAGGTAATTCAAGGGACAGAAAAAAAATGTAAGAAAATCTCTAGATAGTGTTTTCAGAAAAAGTAAAAAAGATATTTAACCAATTTAACAATATCAGGATGAACTAAAAAGAAACAGTTGAGAAAAAAGACACTAATTAAAAAAAAAAAATAGAAAAGGTGCTTTAGATTTTTGACTTTCACAAAGTCAGTCCCAAGACCAAAAAGGGATTTGTTTCCAGCTGTCATAAAGTATTTCATTCTCTCTATGACTTTTCAGCTCAAATTGGGTAACCCTGAGCTTACCATTTTAAACTTCAATTCTCCACTATAGCCAAAAGTTGCCAGCCCAAACCAGAGTCCATTTACTCTGTATTTCAACTCTGCAACAGCTATAAAGTCTTCTAAATTTCACCTTTTACAGAAACTTGATCTTTAAGACTTGCCTTTTATAGACACTTGATATGATATGGAGAAAGGGGGCAATTAAATTATAGAGAACAAAATGTATTTAAAACAACTTTTTCTGCAGTGAATATTAATTATATAGTGTGGCAGCAGTGCTGATTGATCGCTAAAATCCATTTTGCCTTCACCTGTAGTAAGAGTTGTGGCTGATCACAGGACTGCTCAGAACAGTTAGAAAATATATTTCTCGGCCGTCCTTGCAACTAGGCATAGACATGTGCCCAAGTTTTCACTAATGGACTGAGAGTAGACAGGTTATCACCTTTAGATCTTGGCCTTCTATCATTGATGAACTGTTTTCTCTGCTTGGAGTCTATGGTTGATGGTTGATTTTTATTTCCTATATTTTATAGAATGTTCATATGTTTTCTGGCACATAGATGGTACCTATCACCAGATTTCAGTGATAATATAGTTTTTTTTCATTATAACCATCCTTTACCAGTTCAGTGGGAAAATTTAGGAAAGCAGTATTGAAAAGTATTGACTCAATATGTTTTAGTTACACATTTATTTTAAGAATGTATCCAAAGTACAAGACAGAGTTGTGCTTCCTGTAAACTGAAAAAAAGCATAAGTATTCAAATATAAGCTATTTATTAATGTATATAACATGACTTCTTAAATTAAAATCCTGTTTAAAAAATAATATACTGTTGTATATGTGGCACATATATATTTACATATACACACATGCATTTAATCATATAATCTGAAGGAAAGTATATCAAATTTATATTATATAAAAACAATTATAGGTAATTTTAATTTTCTTCTGGATACTTACCTCTATTTTCTAAAAGGTTTTCAACTAATATGTACTTATGAAAATATAAAGAGAAGAGTAATTTCATTTTGTTAGCTTGTATCTGTGGAGATTAAGGAAAAAATTTGGATCTGGTGCAGTAGCTCATGCCTGTAATCCCACTACTTTGCAAGGCTGAGGCAGGCAGATCATTTGAGCTCGGGAGTTCAAGACCAGATTGAGCAACATAACAAGAACTCCCACCATCTCTACTAAAAATATATTAAAAATAGCCTGGTGTGGTTGTACATGCCTGTGGTTCCATCTACTCAGGACACTGAGGTAGGAGGATCGCTTGAGCTCAGGATCAGAGGTTGCAGTGAGCTGAGATCACACCACTGTACTCCAGCCTGCGTGACAGAGTGAGACCCTGTCTCAAAAAAAAAAAAAAACACCCCAAAATTAAAGCATCAAAATCCATAGATTTTCTTCTTTCAAAGAATTTAAGTTTATTAAAGAATAAGTTAAAAACCAATTTAATTTATTTATATTAAAAGATTAATTAACCTTCTTAAATTAAGGCATTTTCATAAGTAATGCAAAAACAAGCAAAAAAGAAAACTCAGAAGTGAAAAATGACATTTCGCAAAGCCACAAAAAGTACCAATTTTATTGGGCTTAAACTCATAATTTACTTCTATTATTTGAATTAAACAGATTTTACTTGTTCACTAATTCAGATTCTTACAAACCGAAATTATAAATTTGCTTTTTTTCTTACAGAGTTCATATTTTGAAAGTATAGGCTTGTCTGTGTTAGGAAAACTTAACCAACCAATCAAAGTCACTAAACCCTGAAGAGCAAATTGCAATGAACAATGTGCTAATCGGGAGTAATGATCAAATCACACACCTTGCCTAGAGAGAGGAGTCAATTAAAATATCTAAATATAGCAAGGAGAATAAAAAGCCAGATGCAAGTAGCCCATGTAATGAAGGACACATGGAAAAAAAAAAGAAAGCAAACAGGAAACAACTTTGGAATGATGTTTTATTCAATTATTATCTCAGTGAGGCCCTGTTTTCCATATACCCTTTTTTATTTACTTTGAAAATGCAAATTTTTTTTTTCTCATAACAGCTCCATGTAATAACATGTAAACCTTCTATCAAATTTCCCTGAGACATATGAGGCAGGCAAAGAATGTGTTTCTTGGCTCTAAATTGCCTGACACCTAAGTCTTCACCTGCTCCATCCCAGCCACAGCTGTTCTTTTTTCACACAGATGATAGTCGAGTCTCTTGATACCCTGTCCTGGATCCACTTACAAAGCCAGCTTGAAATATTAGCAGCTGTCCTTCTCATTAAGATTTGGTCTAGAAACCATTTTATTCATAATTGCCTTTGTCTGATACTTGACTACCAACAAGTGGCACATAACCTGGATTTGCTGATAGTGTTATTTGTCTCCCTCCTGCCTAAGTTTCTTCTATACAAAGTCAGTATGTTCAGTTAGTTCTGCTGACAGAGATGAGTGGTGGTGGGGGGGGAGGGGGGCGCATTACTATGCTCCCATTCCTGTTTCCTTTTCTACTGTAGATAGTCATAAGATTCATTCCTATCATATCCTTTTTCCATGGAGTCTATCTGCCACCTAAGCTTATAATGACATGCATGGAATATCTAAATGTCTATCCTTAGGCATGTGTTTAGCCACTATATTCAGTTTCCACCTAGTATTTTTGCTTCATTCTTTCCAGATGTTCTGACCCTCTGATCTTACGTGTCAACTCAATATGTAGCTCAGGCCTTCATTGAATTGAAAACTCATCTAGACTTGATTCTGCTTTTCATCCCTAACTCTTAGCACTGTCTCTCTCTTAGGTATGATCCAGTCCTAAAGGGCTGGTTCTATAAATTCACAGATTGCTCAGAAATATTTACACAGAATTACACAGAGTTCCCTTTCATGAATACTCTCTTGGACATAAGCAATAGTCCAGAACATACTTAATTTGAATACAACACATGAGCTTGTTGAGTGACTTCCTACTAATCTATGAGATGATCACTCACTTGTGAATACTAATCCATTCTTGTTTGGCCTCTTGTTTATTCTTTAGAAAGTACTTTAAAGACAATCTCATGTGATTTTTCTGTTTTGAATAAGTCCCACCAAGTAGTAGTAGTAATTGAGGTTTTTGTTTTCTTTTTTTTTTGAGACAAAGTCTTGCTCCGTCGCCCACGCTGCAGCGCATTGGCACAATCTCGGCTCACTGCAACCTCTGCCTCCTGGGTTCAAGCAATTCCCTGCCTCAGCCTCCTGAGTAGCTGAGATTACAGGCATGTTCCACCATGTCCAGCTAATTTTTGTATTTTTAGTGGAGTCAGGGTTTCACTGTCTTGGCCAGGCTGGTCTTCTATTCCTGACCTCGTGATCCACCTGCCTCGGCCTCCCAAAGGGCTGGGATTACAGGCATGAGCCACCACTCCCAGCCCCTTAATTGAAGTGTTAAACATCTTTTTATTTCTCTTGAGATTCACAGAATAATGAGATAATTTTCTTTATATACTCCTAAATCCCATACCTCTTCAACATCCTGAACAATTTTCTCATAGGTCACACAATTCCACTTTTCAGCTATCATATATCTATAAGGTAAGCATTATTTACTTTCAGCCAAAATCCACCTTATTTTTACCCACCTATGAGATAGAAAGCAGATAGATGGCAGGCTGTCACCTACTTTGTTCTGGATCCTTCACCTCTATTAACGCAGATTAAAACTGAAGTTCCTTTTTAAGCAGCCATATTGTGTTCAATTAGATGGGGAGTCAACTCATATTCTTTAAGCTTCTTATAACACCTGTCAACTCCACTTTTCACTCTATTAAATGTTTTATTACTTCCAATTTACTATTTCATCCTGTAGAAATAATTTTGAATTCTGACACTTTTATAAAATGTATTTGACAATTTATAATCTTAATATTATTTATATATTTAAAAATAATACCATAAAGTTTTCTGTATAGTTATTTTAGTGGCTCTCTGTTTGCTCTTCACAATTAGTCATGAATTCTATATCCCATTTATATAGGAAAAAATATTTGAACACAAACATAAGCAGTAATTGAACCAATGTGTAAGCAGATATACTGTAATAAAAATCTATAAATGAAACTTTCTCTTACATTGTTTTATTTCTTCTTTTTAGCAACATGATGAACTATTATGACTAGGGAAACTGAGGCTCATAGAGATTCAGTGAATGCTGCAAGGCTGAGTTTAAACATAAACATGTCTCTCTCCCAGATCTCTACCATTTCCTTTGTACCACAGCACCAGAAATAGGACACTCAGAAGATAGCAGTGATGACTACGCATAGAACCTCAGTCAATAAATCAAGACTCACCAAAGATAATTGACTTGTGCTCTCTCTGGAATTTAGCTGTATATTTTATCTTAAAAACTGCTAAGAAGATTAAGAACAAAAGTTATTTTCAGCCATAACAACAAAGTTAAACATATTTTAGATAAGTAACTCAGAAAAACTTGCTCTAGGAAAATATATTTGGCATGGAAAATCACTCATCCTAAAAGAATAATGTGCTACTTAATTATGAAAGAATGACTTTGAAAAGAAGTAAGGATAAGAAGTTAATGCAAAAATGACTCAAGTTTGGTTGGTGATATGCTTCAGTGTGTGGTGAGGCAGACTCTGGCAAATCAGACGTAAAAATATTGAGTGCTAAATGTCATGTTTATTCTCCAAACCTGCTTTTCCCTTTTCATTCCTGATATTGAATTACTACCTTCCTACTCACATAGTCACCTAGACAGAAACACATGCGTAAACTTCAATTTTTCTCTCTCCCTTTCCAACTTTTTTTGTTTTTTGAATCTAGTCACCAAGCAATTTTGATTCTACTTATATAAACACTCAAACCCATTGCTTTCTTTCCAATTTCACTGACCCTGGCTTAAATTATGTCAGCATTACCTCTCCTCTTCTCAACAGTAATAATATCAATGTTCTTCTTGCTTCTAATTTCTCCCCACTTCAATTTAGATTACAAACTGCCATGATAGTTTTCTGAAATTAAAACACAATCACTCCTAACATTTATTGAGACATTGTGAGATGCACCACACCATGAGCTGGTATAAAAATAAACAAGGCCCAGGCCCCATCCTCAAAAGGCCAGTAGTCTAGTGGCTATTGAGAGGAATGTGTCATTAAAATTGAAAAGTAAATAATGTGAAGACAAGTATAGGGAAGATGTGGAAACACAGGAGTGGAACCTATTCTTGGGAGTGTTGCTCCCTATTTAAATTCTAAATGATGGCCCACCCCAACTTTAACCTACAGGATACAGTAAAGATTCCTTAATAGTGTTTGGAGTTTTTTTCCCCCATGGGGTTGTAACTTGTCAAACCTCTATTTAAGATCTAGTTCAAGTTAGTGCTGTTTTTCTTCCCCCCATATTCTTCCACCAGCAGAAATTTAAACTAAAGACATCAATTCAACTAAAAAATCTAGCTATTTCATTTAATTTTTTAACTTCTCTATTTTGATTGCTAGAGGTGAAGTCTTAGGTTGGTCTCATAATTTTCAAAAATGACAGGTTGAAATTCACATATTGCTTGCCTCATTCTCCCAAGGTGAATGATCTGAGTGTGGTTCAATTTATTGTACATGGCATTTATAGACGAGATCTTTAATGTTCCCAAGACAGGGAAGTGCCTTTATTTTTAAAGGTTTCATGGCATTCCGATACATTCTAAATTTTCCCTTAGGTCTTCATTAATCCATTTCCACAATGGGATTGTCTTTCTGCTCCTATTTGACAACTTTGTCGTAAAGTAAATCGCATTTCTGATTTAAGAAAAAATACAAAGACATCAGATAAGAGACTCATGGGAAGAAAGATTGTTTTAGCCATCTCCAACACAGCTTAAGTTCATAGCAGCTGTGGAAAAAGGTTACAGACTTTGGAGGCAAACAGGTTTCTTGCCTCTACTTGCTAGCCTGTGACTAACAGGTTCTGTTTGCTCTGAGCTTCTGTTTACTCATCTAAAAAAATGGGAATATTCATGTAGCATGGCTCTGACAGTCATAGAGCTTTCTTGAATTGTAAAATTCTAATAGACCTGGGAAGCCAAGGTGGGTGGATCACCTGAGGGCAGGAGTTTGAGACCAACCTGGCCAACATGACGAAACCCCGTCTCTACCAAAAATACAAAAATCAGCTGGACATGGTGGCAGGCACCTGTAATCCCAGCTACTTGGGAGGCTGAGACAGGAGAATTGCTTGAACCTGGGAGGCAGAGGTTGCAGTGAGCCAAGATCGTCCCATTGCACTCTAGCCTGAGAGACAAGAGAGAAACTACATCACACACACAAAAAAATTCTGATAGACCACTATGATATATACTGTCTAACGTAAAATGGAATAACAATATCTAAATCCTTTTACTTTCTTATCTTAATGCTTTTTATACATAAATGACCAATGTCCTATTCAATTGTTTTCAAAGCCATTTCAAACATAAATAAAGTTTCTGTTTTGTTTCCTTTATTTGGGTTTGTTATTACTTGACAGAACTCACATGAAGAGGACAGGGGAGCAGTGGTGCAGGCTGAGATGCCAGTGTTGTCATCAACCTGCCAAACTCTCTAGTGCAAGAAATCATTATATTATGGATGCTGCCCTCAAAGTATATCTGAATCGGAACATATCACAAAAAAATTAAGCATTTTTGTAACTCAGGTGGACTTTCTGCACGTGGTTACATCTTCTAGTGGTGGATTAGTTAATAAGACTGAATCCCTATCTCATATGATGGTTGTGAAAATTTAGAGACACCATATGTGAACCATGTCACATAGTACTTGTCCAATATCGACACTCAATAAAGTTTCTTTTTTTTTTTTGCTCATTTTGTTAGCCAGAAAGATGGGATTTATCTTTTTATCCACCATCTTGTCCCATGCCAGTATGGACTGTTTCAGTCACTTAGAATATATTTGTTTAACAATATATTCACATGCAATAGCCACACAACTCACTTCAGGATTATAAAAACACTCGCTCAAATCTCCCTCATGGCTTTTTTCCCATTTTTGTTGTGGTTATTTTGCCTCAGGCTGGCCATGGGCTCATGTCCACCATACATCTAAATCTCACGAGGGCACTATGTACATAGCTCAGCATTTTGCTAAAATGGGAAGAGACATTCTACTACAGAGAGCAGAATGTAGTATGTTAGAGTGTTCTATTAATGGAATTTTACAGATAACAAAGATTTGTTTACAAATAGGTCTACAAATATTTGCTGAATAAATAAATAGCAAATATGATATCCTCATATATGTTTAAATAAATAGAAATACAGTAACAGAGTAAATCCTTTGGTTGTTAGCATGTACCTTAGCAAATTGTCCACGGGGAGGAACTTCTCCAGTTTATGCCTTTAATAAGCCAATGATAGTATTATATGGAGGCACATAGCTTCCTACTCTCACCTGTTTATGCTCCATGTTCCTCAGGATTGCTGTAATCTCTGGTGACCCTGGGCCACACCTGGGAGTGCAAAGGCAGCAGAATTCCCTTAGATCCTCTAGAGTCTGTTAGACTTAATTCATTCTTTGGTCTGTTCCTCCTTCAGTTTTATTTCTAGACTATATTTGAAACTCAGTCAAGGCCAGGTGCGGTGGTTCACATCTGTAATCCCAGCACTCTGGGAGGCCGAGGCAGGTGGGCCACTTGAGGTCGGGAGTACGAGACCAGCCTGACCAACATGGAGAAACCCCATCTCTGGAAAAATACAAAATTAGCTGGACGTGGTGGTGCATCCCTGTAATCCTAGCTACTTGAGAGGCTGAGGCAGGAGAATCTCTTGAACCTAGGAGGTAGAGGTTTCATTGAGCCAAGATCATGCCATTGCACTCAATGGCACAAGAGCAAAACTGGGCAACAAGAGCAAAACTCAATCTCAATTAAAAAAAGAAAAAGAAAAAGAAAATCAGTCATATGATTGGGAGATTGATCTCTTCATCTGGTTTCTTTCAGCCTCTTTCCTGCTTTATCAATCCCTGATTTAAAAAACCAGGTATCCTTTGGGTTTTTACCTTTTTGTGTGTTTTTGATACCCTACTCCCTCCTGTCAGACCTGATTCTTTTGCCTCACCACTGTACGTTACTATGGATCAAATATAGGTTTATCATTCTTCCTTGTACCTGGTCTGTCATCATTGCCTTGACTCATTTTCCCTAGGTCTAGGTCCCACTGAGTTTGTTCTCATCTGCCTGGTGAGAGCTCTCAGTACACTCCAAAGATACAGATGGCCTGTTTCTGGCAGGTGTAGATTATTCTCACATTTAAATACAGCCTTTAAAAAAGTAAGTCTAACTCAGAATGGTAAAGCTATCCAAGGATGTTGGCAAATTGTGCATGTGGCAAGCTATCTGATAAAATATGTGCAAATATGTTGTCTTAATTACAAATATTATTGCTCATGTGTTTGTCTATTTGCTTGTCAATTATGCATTGCAGGAAAATTTTAATGTTGTTGTATTTTGTTATTACTAAAATCTGTTTATTTGCGTGTGTCTATGTCCCAAATGCTCCGTTCAACATTCCAACATTTATTGACTATCCACAATGCTCAAAGCACTGTGGTTGGTACTATTCTTTGTAGCTCATGGCCCAAAGGACAAGTTGTATAGATTTTGCTTTTCTTTTACTTTTATGTATTTGCTTTACAGATTGTCTTCTTCATCAACTGCTTAAATACAGTGCAACAGTGTTGATTGTATTGTTTACTGAAATGTTCTCAGGACAGTGGTATAAATATGATAGGTGTTCAGAAAATTAATATCTTATATAGACAAGAATACTGAATTTAGAGAGGGAGAATAAAATCAGCAGGTCAAAGTTAATCAAACCAAGGTCTGTGTTAATCAGATTCTATCTCTGAAAGCCTCTAAATAGTTCAGTGAAAGCCTGAAACCTCAGAAACAGCAGTTAGAAGAAAAATTTTTCAGATCTACCTATAGGCATCTTCAGAGACATTCTATTGATGTGTAAGAGGGATACTAAGGTTTCTGTGGATTCAAGAGAGCAGGAATCATGAAAACTGAGTCAAATTCATGGAGACAGGGGAAAAGTAAGCTCCCTGTTAAAAATGCTTAGTCTGAGAAAAACAAAAATCTTCCTTTTAGAATTCTAAATAATATATGTAGATATTACCACCACCACCATCTTCCTTGAGCGTGGGACTGGGGGCTATATTAGTGACTCACTTTCTAAGAATAGATTACGGAAAGAGAAAATGAGTAATGTACAGTGGAGAAACTGGAAATTCCTACCTTACTCAAGTGCTCAACTTTGACATCAGCACTGGTTATTCATGCGGGTATCACATACCTGCTGACATGGTGTGATAAGAAGGCTTTATGACTGTTGTATTCTTCCCCAACATTTATATAACCCCAGTGTAATCATGACAAAAAATCAGACAAACTCCAATCAAAGGAGATTCTCTACAACATGACCAGTACTCTTTAAAGCTGTGAAGATCATGAAAAACAAGGAAAGTCTGAGACATTGTCACAATTTTTAAGTTTTATTTCACAACTAGGGGGGATTGTTTATTTAAAATATTTTCATCATTGAATATAATATGCTGGTTAGGAGAAGATTCAAGTACACCAATTCTCTGACAGACTGGTGAGGTAATGAAAGGGTATAATACTGTTCCAAAGGCATTTTATTTTTCTGGGAAGACACACAACATGGTGACTGGCAAAGACTGTTGTATTTGGTACAATTATATAAAACTGATATTCCTCTTTCCAATTATACTGTTCCACCATGGTGTATATCAGTGACAACTTTCTTAGGAATACTATAGAGAGTAAAAATTTTGTTAGTACTATTATAGTGATCTACCTGCATTAAATATTTGAATTTCTCATAATCCCAAAAAATTGTAGATTGAAAGGTGATTTTCTCTTAGATTGTTTCAAAAGGTTATATATCACATTTTCCCTGAAATATATATACTTTCCCATCTCTCTAGTCCAGGGCATACTTGAGAGTGAAAAGTCTATTTTCTCCATGCCGTAAAGAAACAAGCCTGCTGAGGGGGAAAAAAAATCAAAGCTGTATGGTGAAGTGTTAAGCAGACTTTCTTCCACCTTGTTAAGAGCAGTGGAAGGTTACTGCGGCCATGGCTTCATTAGAGAGCAAGCTCAGTTGGCTGTGTATTATCTTTTGATTCCCCCTGCAGATCTTTTTTACTTTATTTTCTTCCATGTGACATCTGCTGTTGAATCTGAGAGAGATCCAAAAAAGATGAGGTTTCAGCTGCTTGGATTTCTCTACCTGCAGTTCAGTGATGTGATACTACAATCAATGCCTAGCCCTATAGGCAATGGGCTGATTCTCCTAAGAGCCAATTCAGGCACATACTGCAATAAAAGTGGTAACAGTAAAATGTGAATTAAAAATAACTTCGACAGGATTCTCTTATCACTTAAATAAAATGGTCCCTGGAAGTTCTGATAAGTAGGACATTTTCAAATATTCATTGTTTTCACCACAAAATGATTAATAAATAACGATATTATTTATCTTCAATTTTTAAAAAATAGCAATCTTTCTACTCTGATCACTTCATAAAGGCTACCTGAATCAGGTGCTACCTAAAAAACATGCAAAAATGTATTTAAACATGGAATACATTGGAAAATAAATACAAATCCCTTAAATACTAAAAAAGACAAAATTATCCTGTCGTTTATCAAAATTATCAACGTAAAATCACTTTGGTAAATGACATCGTTGACTATCTTGATTTCTACCAAATTACTTCTAGCCAAATCATTTCCAGCTAAATGATGTAATATTTAATAAAGAGCAGTGGGTAAGAAAAAGCAAATAATGTAGAGTTTAAGAACTTTATTTCATGGAACTTTATAAAAGCTGGATTTTTAATAGAAACAATATCTAGCAGGTTGGGTACTTCAAAACATATTGAGTTTATCAATTTGAAATTAAAAATAAAGACATCCATAAATCAGAGTACAAATAAAGTTTGTAGATGTAAAGATAATGGAATTGAATAAAATACCAATAGAATTGTTATATCCTGGTTTATTGCAATGGGATTTTGACTGATTTCCTGTTGCCACTTGACCCCTTAGAGTCTATTTTCAGCTCAGCATTACGAATGGTTCTTTTAAAGCTTAAGTTTATTTCACTCTTGTGTTCAAAATCTCCAACGGATTTCCATGTCCCTCAGTGTAAAACTTGAAGTCCTTTCAACAGCTTTCGGACCCCTGATGACTCTCTGACTCTTTTCTCTTCTCCTACATCTCCTCAACGCTTGTTGCACTCCAACTGGACCAACCTCTTTTTGGTTCCTTGAATTCATCAGGAAATCTTCTGCCTCAAGGTTTTGCCTTTGCTGTTCCTTTTTGGAATACACTTCTCCCCGATATCCAAGTGATTTGCTCTCTTGCCTCATTGAGACCTCTGTTTAAATGTCATTTCCATGAGGACTTTTCTGACTACATCTTCAAAACTTACCCTCTTTGAAAGTCATGAAGTCATTCTTTTTCTGCTTCATTTTTCTGCCCAACCAGGAGGATATAAGGCAGGGCTTAACAGAAAAGTAGCACAATCTTTTATCTTCATCTTCTACCGTGTTCTTCTGTATAATATCTAACAACAGAGATTTTGGTTATTCTTTAGATATGTCCAGTTTAGCTATGGCTTAGGCTTTTGGACTTGCTGTTCTTCAGGCTTTAGCTCCTCTTTAAATAAAAGTTTCTTACTCTTTCTTGGTCAGGATTTTGCTCAAATATCCCCCATAAGAGATGCCCTTCTGTCTGAACAAGACTTCCTTATCTACCACCACTCCTTGGACACTTTGCCCTTGTGTATTCCCGTCACAGTTTTTAACATGATTTGAAATCACACTATCATTTTTCACTTATTTATGGTCTATCTCTTCTATTAGAAAGTAAGCTTGATGAAGGGAAGAAATTTGTTCACAGTTGCATCTTGGTTATAAAGGACCGTGCCTGATATATACCAGGTGTTCAATATATACTTTAATGTTTCCTGAATGAACATTCACAGAAGAAAGGAGAAGAAGAAGTAATGAAAATAATTATTGGAATATAATTTCCCTGATATAAATATCTTTTGATCTTCGGTTATAAGTAAAAGTAATATAAGCTTGATGCTAGTAGCTTGAACCGGGAATAGGTTTATTGTTTATAGTAACACAAGGTCCGCAAGCAGACAGCTGCAAGATAAGGCAGCAGCTAAGGAAGAATATCAAGGCTCTCACCTTCTTTCTCTCCTTCTTTCTCTCTTTCTCTCTCTCTTTGTCTGTCTCTCTTTCTCTTTCTCTTTCTCTCTCTTTCTCTTTTCTTTCTTCTTTCCTTCCTTCCTTCCTTCTCTCTCTTTCTCTCTTTCTGTCTTTCTTTCCATGGAGTTTTGCTCTGTTGCCCACACTAGAGTGCAGTGGTGTGATCTCAGCTCACTACAACCTCTGCCTCCCGGGTTCATACAATTCTCCTGCCTCAGTTTCCTGAGTAGCTGGGATTACAGGGGCACATCACCATGCCTAGCTAATTTTTGTATTTTTAGTAGAGACAGGGTTCCACCATGTTGGTCAGACTGGTCTTGAACTCCTGACCTTGTGATCTGCCTGCCTCGGCCTCCCAAAGTGCTGGGATTACAGGCATGAACCATTGCATCTGGACCATATCAAGGATCTTTATAACATCCTGCACTGCCATGTTTAACATGGGTCTATTGTTTTTTGGTCCAAAGATGGCCACTTTAACCCCATGTATCAAGACAGTATTGCAGGAAGAAATAATAAGAAGAGCCAAAATGAAGAGCACATGCAGGATCATTCTCCTCTGATTATAAGATAACAAAATTTCTGTAAGTCCTACTTGAAATACTTCTACTAACATCTCATTTGCCATAACTATGTCATTCTGTTACATAACCACCACTATTTTCAAGAGATCAGTAAATCAATTAATTTGCTAACTAAGAAGGCACTTGGAAAAGTATCAGTTTAATTATAAATGTAATGCATTTTATTTTCCCTTCTCCTTTGAAATAAATACATTTCCCCCCAGATATTATATTGTCAAGGGGCAAGAGGCAAGTGGCAGAATTAGTAGGTAGGTTAAAATTGTTTATACTCTTTTTTTTAATTTCCCAAACTATCTTTTTGGGGTCCAAAATGCTCCAATTTTATATTGAATCCCATTCAACAAACAGCCATTTTAATTTAACTAGCACATATAAAGCAGGCTAGAATTTTAAAACTTTTGGCTTATATTCTAATGGTCTTCAGTTTTATGTATATCAAAGAAAATTTTTGATTATGTAGCAGAGTGAGACACAATATTGTCAACAATTTCTATGCAGTGACTGACTATATACTTGGATTGTCAGTGGCAGCTTTAATATATCTTGCCTAATTAAGACAAGGATGTTGCTTCTTTGCAAATCTTGCTAATAGAAAATTTATTGATGCTGCATCAGAAATCCATGCCAAAGGCAGCCTGTGCAATAACTTGGAAAGTTCAAGAATGTATCTACAAGCTTTGACTTTGTGACCAAACAATAGTGCCTTGCCCCATGAAAACAGAAGTCTCCAAGCTATGCTTCTCTGCAATAAACTAATTGCTCCCTGACTAGATTTAGGATTGTGCTCAGTGACAATTCTAAAAGTCATTCAAAATGTGTTATTTTCTTTGTCACATTGAGGCTCTCTGATTGCATCAGTGTCACTGACCACTTCCTCCTTTACATCTTTCAGTCAAGGACATCACCCTTCATTGGATATTAGTAAGCATTTGAGGTGATACAATTTTTATTACTTCGAGTTTTCATTTGAATTAGTCATATCTCCACAGCCATTTTGTGTGTGTCTTAAGAGACTGCCAGCCTTTAATTGATACTTGCAGTAAAAGTTTTACCTTACATTTGTATATCTCTTCCCCATCGTAAGGCATGCAACTCCCTGTGCATCTGTGGGCACCATAAAGTACCTGTCTGTTCATGGGAGTGTAAAAATTGCTTAATGAAGGCTATCCTTCCTACTTTTTATAAGGTTTTGCATTTTTCAGGCAATTTCTTTAAATTAGTGCAAGACATCAATGTACTCTTTTCTTTTCTTTTCAGACAGAGTCTTGCTCTGTTGTCCAGGCTGGAGTGCAGTGGCATCATGTCAGCTCACTACCAACCTCTGCCTCCTAGGCTCAAGCAATTCCCATTCCTCACCCTCCCGAGAAGCTTAGATTACAGGCGCATGCTACCATGCCTGGCTAATTTTTGTATTTTTAGCAGAGATGAAGTTTTACCATGTTGGCCAGGCTGGTTTAGAACTCTTAGCCTCAAATAATCTACCTGCCTTAGCCTCCCGAAGTGCTGGGATTAACAGCATAAGCCACCATACCCAGCCAGTTTTCCTGTTTTAGCAGAAATCAAATGACAGTAGCTTAAACAAGATAAAAAATTTATTTGGGGTATACATGCTTACAATTAAAAAGCTAAGCTCATTGATTGTTCAGGCTAATTCTTCTCAATCAGGACACCTAGACACCCAGATTTCTTCTCTCTTACTGCTCTGTCCTTTTTGAGGGTATTCTCCTTGACCACACGGGTGAATCTGGCTCACTAGCATCCCATCAGCCTTCCAGACCAGGGGGAGAGAGAAAATAAAAGTAAAGGACACATTTCTTCCATTCAAGGATGTGGTCTAGAAGTTGAACACATCATTTGGTCAAAATTCAATCACAACACCATACCTAACTATAAGGAAGACATAAACGTTGCCTTAACCTGAGAAGCCATGTTACCAGCTAAAACTGGGGGTTTTGTTACCAAAAGAAAGTAGGCAGAGTGGTTATTAGAGATCACTTAGAGATCTCTGCCACTACAGGATTGCCTGCAAGTTAAACATAGCACATGAATATTAGTCTTCTGATTTCAGGTACTCCTGTTTAACAGTACTTGAAGAGGCTCATTTATTCAAAGGCTTTATAAAGGTCAGAAAATGATGAATTGAAAAGGAAGGAACACCACATATTCAACTATATACAATTTATAAAAACAATTAACCCTAGGAAAAGTTTGCAACAATTTACTGATAACATATGGGTCTAATTATTGTGTAGTCCAGATGTTAACTATCAATTTCTCCACACAAACTTATCATGGAGACAGGAAAGGGTAAGAGAAATCTATCTGTCCTTGCTTCTTGTTCATCCTCCAGGTTTTCTTAGTTAAATGCATCCCTGTGTTGTAGTGATGCAGTCACTCCCTTTTCCATGAGGTTTCTACGTTATTAACTCAAATCAGACTTTTTACTTCCTTAAATTAAGGCTGACATATAATTAAAAATAATTGCACTTAATTTGTTTTAATTACTGAAAATCCATGTTTTGGAATGTGGAATATTTATCAATGGCATGCTAATGTTTATCATTATTTTTGTTTCCAATACCAAACAAAGATATGAATACAAATTTAAGGATGTTCAAAAATGAGGTTATCTTCTTTGCATACTACCCTGGTTGTTATAGAATGTTCTGTCTGTGCTCTTTCAGACAAATACATTTCTGGCAACTTGGGAAATATAAAACATCTCCAGGCTTGGGAGATGTTTCCCTGCTACTTTGAGGTCATTTTAACTGATATTTCTTGTGTCTTAGCAAAAAGGTAGGGAAAATATTTCATTTGCCATTTAACATGTTATGATAACTAACATGTTCTATTCTGAAAGAATTCATTTTAAAAGTGTAATGTTTTTAGAGGAAAACACCCAAACATATACATTATATACCACAGCATTGCCACAATGTAAATGAAAGACAGAATGATAGACATATTTAGAAAATTTGAGGAAAATAACATTTATTCCCTATTTTTTGAATTTCTGGGAAGGCTTTTTGAAGAAAATTGAAAAGCATAGTAAGTATTTTGAGTTTCTTCATTGTAAATAGCCACTTAGTAAGATATATACACAAGGACTCCATCCTGGGAAGATTTTGGTAATTATCTTCCATCCTTCTAGACATCCTATTAGATACCTCTGAGAGTTTTAGATCACTCTTGGAAAATACATAATCTCACTTCAAAAGAAAACAACAATTCAAGAAGCATCATAAGAAACAACACAGTTGCATTGTTAAAAGTCAAAAGGCTCTTAACTATTTAATAGAGTAAAAACAATGGCAAGAACCTGTACCAGACCTGCAAGTTGTCCTTCGAAATACTGAATAGACTGACAAAGTTAGGATTAAACTCTTCATGAGGTCCCTCTGCCTGAGTGCTTAGCAAGTATCAGATGCAGAAACATGCTCATGTGAAACGTCATTTAGATTACACCCCATCATGTCATTGTGTGTTCTGTCCCCTCAAAAGCCAAGGTGTTCTGGCGTGCTAGGTTATTTTTTCTCGGACAACAATCCTGTAATATTTAATCCATTTTCTATTTACTATAGCCACTGATTATCTTCTCCAGATTTAGAAAAACATCTGTGATACCACTCTTGACAAACAAGATTAAAATCCCTAGAGGTCTTTATCATTTTCACTGGCTTCTGTACCCTTAAAATGGCTTATTTGTCACATCAACCGAAAACTCCCTGCCATTTGTTGAACCTTTGAGTACTATTTCATTGTTCCAATTATTTTTAAATGAGAATGTTCTCACACACTTTCATGCTTCATGTTCGTTGCCACACATTTCTTTATAAAGTTGATAAACAATTTTGAACTCTAAATTATGTCCTACATGTCACAAAGCTGCAGCTGTAAGCTGCAGCATTAAAATATGGGCTGAGAGTCGACATCAGAACAAACAAGGTCATCAGCAAATAACCGCTAAGATTAGGTTCATTTTTATCACTTGTTAATTGCTATATCTGTCGAGTTAGTAGGAAAATCCAATATGCTGTTTTTAGATAGCTTCACAGCTAATGCAGTATTGTAGCTAGTGTTAACACTTTGGCTCCTGCTGCTTTCAATAGGAATTTAATGCCAATTTATCCATTCCTTCTGCATGTATTGAGCACCTATTATTTATTTGCAGGCATTGTTCTGTGCAATAAGGCTAAAGGTGTGAGTAGATCACAATCTCTGTAAAAGTTTTATAGTCCACTTCAGGACAACTTAGTAATATACAGAGTTTTGGACGAATAGAAATATATTTATAAATATTAAGCCTTAAAAAGAGAAGGTAATATGCAATCATTTTAGGCTGTTATTGGTCATCTATAATATTTTTAAAATCTGCCAAAGATGTCACCAAAGAAGTTTCCATTGTATATTATTTGTAACATAAAGGAATTAAAAAATAAAATGAATAAAATGTTTATACATGAAAAAATAACCACAGTGTGCATACTAGATACCTGACTTCCATCCTAAGAGTAATTTCCTTCATCTTTCTCAAAATGGGTCATATTGTAGAATCTTTCTGAGTTCTGACATTCACTGAAGAGCTAGAAAGAGAGAAAAAATGTTTTTCACAGGCTCTGCAGTACATGCCTGTATAAAGTATGTAAGGGGTCCACTTGTACCCTCCAAAAAGAGTTTCCTTTCCACTTCCCATTATAGGCCACTATTATAAAAGCTTTGACTTACATAATAAAACAGCAGAAATCAGATTACGTTAACACTGACACAAATAATATGCCACATACAATGAACTTAGTGACACTTAAGCAACATTTGATTGAACAAATTTTCATTTGGCTAGTCTTCTGGTGCTTGTTTAATGGGATATTTGAATTATAAATTAGAAAGAACATATAATTATTCTTTCACTCCTAATTTCCATGTAGGTCTTTTCTAACTTGGAAAATATAGAACTTTGTTCCCTCTGGACATTTCTGAGCAGATAATCTGTGAAATAAAAAATACCTTTTGTTGGGCACAGGTAATAGGATCCCCTTTATTAAATATCCAGTGGGAGGCTCCAAAGGATCTCAATAGATAAGCGCTTTTGATCGGAGGGCTTGCTGTTTGCCAGCATTGCTGGGGAAGTAGAGCTCTGGCTATTATTGAGCTTCCATATGGAAGGTGTCATAAAGGAGAATGGGCAATTTGAATGAAGCCAGGTCTCCACTCAGAGTAGCAATTTACTGCTGCTGCTCTATCGATCATTGAACCTAAAATACAGGACATAATCTTTAAACCACAGAATTGTGAGAAAAATATTACTTAAATGAGATAAAGCACCTACTCTAAATTGTGATTATCCAATGGATCGATTTTTAAAAAATATGCCTGAATACTTATCTTAAAATGTAAGACACATGGGTTAATACTCAAAATATGTAATACTCTGCTTGTGAGCAAATATTTGATATTTTAAGGTTATGCCATATTGAACCTCAAACTTTACTTAACTCATTTACTTAATCCCATCTATGTATATATTTTGATTTTTCTATCATAATCTCAAATTCAGTATATTAAGAAAATATCATCTTTGTTTCAGTACCAAAGGCATAATAATGCCTTCCAATTCTTTTGTTACCTCTAGAGATGATGGAGCTGTCAAGGAAGAATAATATGCCAAGTGAAGGAGGCTATGGTTTTACCTAGTCTTTTCTCTATCATATAATTATTACTTATATTAATTATCAAGAACGACTACTTCAAATTCAGTTTTTGGGAGGATTCATGCTAAGAGATGTGAAAGAAGAAACCATTTCCACAGACGTATATACAGGCAATTATCTCATCCTGTGGATTTTCTTTCTCTTACATTTCTTGATTTTATTCTTGTTTTCCATTGTCACCTTCTTTTAGGCTGCATTAAGTAGACCCTTTATCATAATAAGTAGGCCTACAAACTTACCTTTTCTAAATCTTCTTTAATCTTCTCTCCCCACCCTCCTGCCTCCATCCTCACAAAACCCCCACTGTATGTTTCTTTTCAAACTTATTATTTACTTTTAAATAAACCAATGGCTTTCCATTGGTTATCACTTTAAATAAATTCTCTTCCCAGTAGCTTTAAAGTTCTTCAGAAAATACTTTACTCAGCTATATCGTTCACTGAACCCTACAACCTTCCAAACCGAAACTGGTTTGCAAATATTAGATTATTTTCCCATCATTGTGATTTATTTATTCTCTTTCCACTCCCTGAAATGTCTGCATGTAATGTCAATTGTACTTAAAAATCTCAACTACCAGCTACCTCATTTTGCATTTTCTGATTGTCATTGGCCAACTTGATGTTATCTTTTACTATGTGAACTTTTCTAACATTTCTGTAGCTTTAATGATTATGACTTTTGGCTTTTGTCCAATGATGTTACATACTTATTGAGAATGATTTACATATCTTACTTTTATACAATACTGGAAATATGTGTAGTATTTGCTCAGTGAATCATTACATGGTTTACTGGTTTTATTGAGAAGGTAGTCTCATTATTAGAATCTTAAAAATAGGTCATTTTTCTTACTTGTATGATTTTTAAAAATCAGTCTGTTTCTTGATTGTAGGCTAAGTAAAATTGTGTAATGAGCCTGCCACACATAAGCATGCTGCTTCAGGTAGTAGAGGAGGAGGATATAAATATACATGGCATATTTACTACTCTCTAGAAGAAAGCAATTATTTTTGTTCTGTACAGCACTTCATTAGGCTATGAGCTCTGGAAGGGTAGCAAATCATTCCCACAGCTGTTTCCCAAGCACCCAGCACAGCGCCAGGCCCACTGGTTTTACTTTGACCATTGCTGAGAAATTATTTTAGTCTATTTCTAACATGTAGCAATGGTGACTCTCTTTACCTATTAAAATGCAAGCATCAGGTATGCGTATAAGAGGTAAAATTCATTCAGATTGAAAAATAAAGGTCTTATAATCTAGGAATCAAAGATCGAATCAAATATTTATCACATCACTTTTTTCTAACATCACAATTTCTAAAGTTATTGCTATTGTAATCAAACAAGGAATTCCCTATGAAAACAAGAAACATGTATGACTAGAAGTAAGTCCTAAGTGAGTTTTAGTCACAACATTTCTAATTATCGTAGTCATCTGCTTTCAATTTATTGAATTATTAAGATTGTGTTGCAGTCACATTTATTTAACAGAATGTTTTATTAGAAACTAGTCATGAGGTACTAGGAAGTTGTCATGTATCAGACAGACAAAATTAGGAAGCCATGGGTGAGTTCTCTGTGTCTATCCAGGCATGGAGAATTGCTGAAAGTTAAGCTAAAGAAGGTTCCATAGATTCAGAACAACTGGCTGGGTCCAGAGTCCAGTATTCTGGAATGGGTGGTAGGCAAGCACCGACTTTGAAATTCAGGCTTGGGCTTCAGGGCTGTGATTGGAAGGATGAGGAAACAGATCTGGGCAGCAAGAAACAGAATCAATTCAGGCATCTGAACAACAAGGGTAAAATTGCAGCAGTAGCTATGGAATTTGAGAAAAGAAATTTTTTTTCCAGTCTTCTCTGCACTGCCTTAAAGTCTAAGTACCTCAGATCCCTGTCTGCATCACGGGTGGAAGAGCTGGACAGTAGCCAGGTTGTCTGCACACAGAAGCACTTCAAAGTCCACAGTGACTTCTGGGGTCCAAAATTAGAAAGCAGACAATTGAGTCACTGTTTTCTTTCTCCTTATCAAGATTTTTAAAACATTGACAAATCTACCTTCAATATCATATTATATCCCCATCATTGGATTTCAATTCCAATGCTTTCCTGATGAGATATTGTTTTCGATTTGCCTTTAAACTAAAACCTAACCCTTTGCTTTTAGGCACAAAGAACTGAAAATTATTAATTAGCATTTTTATAGCAGGTACCTCTGAGCAAGGATCTATTCTTACGCTCAGCTGGTGGCTCAGCATGCATTTGGCTGAGATGATGGAGAGAGATCACATATGCATCTTCACTCCAGGTATGGTAGTAGGTGTCCATCCGAAGGGCAGGCTGACTTCAGAGGTCGTAAACACAAGCCACATATGCGGAACTAACCAAACAAACAACATCTCTAAAACGGTTGTGTGCTAAGATTATTATTTCCTTTCTCTAAAGCTAAAAAAAGTCAAACAAAGAAAAAGGAAACAGATAATGAGGTCTAGTCTTATTCTTTTTGTACTTTCAATTCAACCTAATAGACCACCATGCTAGTGATATCAAGATATCTCAAAGTAGGTGAATTATGAAGATGAATGGCCACAGGCATAGAGAGCAAGGTATAGAGATGAATGAGTAAAAATCTATGCAGCCGCTATTAGGCTATGCTCAGAATGCATGGACCAATAATAATTGATCAGTAGATTTATATTTTTCTGTGGAATAAAGTATATACAGCATAATCCTGCAAGGCTGTGCGTTATTGACAATGTTAACATTTCACCATATTACTACTTGTACTTATAGTCAATCCACGTGGAAAATGATGTGTATTATCCATGTAATATGTAGTAATGAAATCATTTCTAATAATGAAAATAGCATTAGGCTAATTCAAGAGACAAAAACCACACAACATCAGCCACCTCTACATACAGATTATATCCCTCATATTGGAAATTTTTTGAGTGATTTGCAACCTACATTTCAAAATCTACTTTGACGAAAAGAATGCTCAGTATTTGTTTGGAGGCCTGTCATTACAAGAATAATTCTTGTTTTAAGAATGTGCATGTTTCTGCTGCAGTGAAGGGTTCACTTAATTAAAGCCTTAATTTCTTGTGTTAAGGTTTTAAAAATAATTATTCACTCTATGTGCATATTTCTTGCCTTCTCCTCACTCACGTACTAAATCATAGACAATACTTGGTAAACATATAGGATAAATCTGATGCTTTTGAATATATTCCTGGAGTATTTTTATTTCTTTGGGTATAATCCATAGGCCACCAGTTTTTATTTGTTAAAGCAACAATATCACATGATTCATCTTCTACTGGAACAATCATTTCTAACGAATAAGCTCTGTTGTCCTTCATCCCATCATTAAACTTGCAATAGCTGTTGAATGTACGCTGTATTTATTCATCAGTGGGAGAGGGAAGGATGAGCTATAGAGGTAATTACATGTAGCCTCATATTCCTGAACTGTTAACATATAGAGCATAAGTACATAATGTTCTTTAGCTTTCTGGAGTGAAGTCAGATGCTGTAGCAGAACACATCTGCCCTAAGCTATTGGGTTACTCTAAACTATTGCTAAGTGATTGGGATACAAAACAAGGAAACTTGCACATGTCTATGTGAAAACTAATACAATATATGTATAATGCAAGCTTAAGCATTTAATATTTTCAAACTTGTTCTTTTTATCCTGTGGGCTAGGAAAATAAGCCAATCTATTTAGGATTTTTGAGTCCTTGTCAGGAACTATCAAGGGTCTAAGATTTTATGATATTTGCAAAGTAACTTGTTTCATGGATACTGGCAGAATTTGTGGGCAATGGCAAAAATCGTAAGATTCCTGGGTGAGAAACAAGGAACTTCATTACTTATGGCACAGAAAGCAGCAGAAGCTTCATGTTTGTATCAATTTTTCTTGCTTGCTCATTCCTGTGTTATGCAGAATAGTCTGGGTAGAACTATGCAGAGGGTTTGCATCACAGTGGAAAATATCAGGTTTTCTAGAAAATCCTAATATATTAATGGGTTGCGAGAAAACTGCCCCAACATTTTCTCTGAAGAAATACATTCTCTTTAATTCTTTAATATCCTGATAAGGAAACAAATCTGCTTTCTACCTGGAGAGAAACACTATCTCTATCTTTCAAGGTTAATTGCTTTACAAACGTCCTTGAAAAAATATTCTGGAACAAAAACTGATACAAGACATGCAGACTTGTGAGAGACCCATGGAAAATTGTCTCCCATCAGTCCTTTTGGTGTGAAAGTTTTTGTTCTAAGAACTCTGGGAGATACATCTGTGATTTTCCAATGTGAAAAAGGATTTACCCTGTTACAGTTGGAGTAAAATATAGGTATAAAGATGACAATATAACTTAAGAGATAAAATAACCATGTATTTTTATTGACTGAGCTGAAGCTGAAAACTGCTCATGAATAAAATACCCTCACCCATCCCACACACAGACTTATACTACACATGCATCCACAGCGACATTAGCTTACAATGAAATCACAAATATACATAAGAGGGTTGGTTTCATAATTTGGTTAGGAGATAATGTTATGGGGAAGTTAGGAAAGGGGTCAAGAGAGCAAGAGGAATGATAGGTGTAATAAACAGACTCCCATGTCTCCTTCTACTCTGAGTTCTGGTCACAGTGTACCCATTGCACAGAATCAGCTTCACTTTTACAGTCTGTCATTTGGATCCCATGGAGGCATCTGCAGGCAGCATCCTTGGAGCACATGTCACTTTTCCAATAATGAACATTTGAGTAGTAAGCGTTCTTCATGCTATTTCACAGTGGCAGCCAGAAGAGATGGAACAAAAGAGGATCATGCTTCATGTTTTGTTGTTGTGTGTGTATGTGATTTAATAACTAAAATTGACTGAATACTTGCTATGTACCTGATCCTATTTTAATAACTTTACATGTAATATTTTATCTATCATCTATAATATCATTATTATGATTAGCTTTATTTTATGGATAAGACAAATTAGGCAGAGCACGGTTAAACAAACAGTTCCAGGCTCATTATTTGGGAAGTAGAACACTTGTTTTACAATAGGAGAAAGGGCCAGGGAGTATCGGGTTAGCGGGCAATTGAGTTAGAGCAGCAGAAATGAGTTACATGAGACACAATAGTTCAGAAAAGGAGTAGACAATACAAGAGACAAAATGGTAAATGAAGACTGATTTAAATAGGTAGAATGCAATATAGGTCTTGTAAAACTGTGGGTGAAATGACCCAATCAAAGGCATGAGTGTGGGAAAGTTCATGGTTTGTGTGGCGAGAATAGTGAGCAGGTTTATGTGATTGCAATAAAGGGTTTATCCATGTATTAAGCTTTTTTGTTGTTATTGGATACCTATTATTTGTCAACCTCTAAAGAATAATGAAAATCATACTGAATATACAGGTTGGGGTCAGATAAAGGAAACTTTCTATTTATCAAATATAGCTTTTCTTATATTACATTTGTTAATAATTTTATGATAGTTCCATATTGTAAATTTGCCCTCTCAAGCCTACTTTTATCTCTCAGTTATGACTTGACTTTTGTGATTCTAGCACTTCGCCTTAAAAACCAAAAATTCTTCAAAGTACTTGATTGAAAAAGTAATAAGTTCAGGAGAATATTTTCTCTCCTTAAAACTGCAGATCATATTTTGTGTCGTAACAACTTGCTTACAACTGTTATATCTTAAAGAGGTGTCTAAGTACTCAGATTTCAGATAATGTTACCAGGTCTTTTGGAAAGTTTTCAAAAGATTTGAAATTCTGGTTTGAAATTATTAAATACTTATGATGTGCCGACAATAAACTTTAAGTTGGTGTTTCTGTTTTCTAGTTTCTTGGACCTACAACCTCTGGTGCAGCCAGGGAGAGGCCTAGTTTTGGAGGGAAAAGTTTTTGAAGACATTTGTTGCTTATCCACAAGAGACAGGGGCTAGGCAACCCCACCTCCCGACCTGTCCATCCTGAGCCTGTCAGACAAGAGTATCGTGGCATTTGATCAAGACCCTCTGGAGACGGGACTGGGAACAACTTAAGCTCTTCCCATTGTAGGTCTTTCCCACTCTCTCCCCAAATATTGCAAGTTTCTCTTACCCGAGTACTCAGCTTTGTAGACATTTAGGCAGTTCCAGTGAGACAGGTACCCTCTGGTAAGAAACACTCATGGTGGTTCTTGACAACGGTGCTCATCCATTCAGAAGCCTTAGATGTCATCTCCTACTCTGGGTTTTCGTCCTGAAGCCAACTGAGAATCAATAGTAAATATTCTATCCATATTCGTAAAAGAAGAAAATACTTTGAAACCTATCACTCTTAGATGTTTTAATTTAAATGACGAGCCTTCTACATTTAAATTACCACTATTAGATTCCTTCAAGAGAATTTTGTATTACCTACAAACCAAATTTTTATGATTTTTTGTTTAGTTTCAGTACGTGGTGAAAGTTATTTTCCAGAAAGTTTAGTACAAATGAAGAGGAGAGAGTTACTTACCACTTGGGAAGTTTTCAAAGTGGCCTGACATTGTCAGTTGGTGGTGGCAATAAACAACATGGGGGTAGTCTCAGAAAACAATATTACAGAAGATTCACTTGGATTTGAGGGGTAGGAGGAAGAAGAAGCAAGAGGGCAGTGAGAAGTTTTGTCTTTAAAATTCTCATATACTAAACAGAGTAGAGTAGTCTAAAATTTTGATGGGCAGCCAGAAGAGGACCTTGACAACACCAACTCCTTTCCTTTCAGAGAGCAGCACGTAATTCCTAGAAACAAGCCTCTAAATGTGTTACTGTATTTGGTTCTTTTATAGAGATACTGGCAGAGCATATACATTAAAATGCTCTTTCTTATCTGATATTGTATTTAGACAAAGAGTAGTTTGGGGGAATATGGCTCACAATATATTGATTTGGGAAGAAAATAATTGCAATTATACATCTGGACTTTGTGTCAATTTAAATAACTTAATTTGCTCTGCAAGACCCCAGTAGAGATATTAGAAATTACATAACTCTGAACATATTTGCAAATATCTAAGTAATTAAATCATCTATAAATGTTAACTGAAAATATTCCATTATACTTTAAGTTTAAATGATCTAATATACTTCCAATAGAATACTGTCCAATTTTTTTTCTTCTGCTACTCTGGTAAAGCTATCACATTCTTAGAGCTATTGGATAGAAACACATTTTTGTTAAATTGTTGCAGCTATAAAATGCTAATTGTGTTCATATGCATGGATTACTCTGAAAAGATATACATGGCTTTACATTTGTAAGAAGCCAAATCTAAAATTGGACAGTAGTTAAAAGTATCACTATAAAAACTGGGTAAGTGATTCACATATGGGTGTGAAAAAGTGAATCCTAAAAGTATGATGCAAACTTGTTAAAATTGTATGGCTGTATTTTCTTTCTTTCTTTCTTTCTTTTTTAAGGCGGAGTCTCCTTCTGTCACCCAGGCTGGAGTGCAGTGGTGCGATCTCAGCTCACTGCAACCTCTGCCTCCTGGGTTCAAGGGATTCTCCTGCCTCAGCCTCCCAAGTAGCTGGAATTATAGGCATGTGCCACCACACCTGGCTAATTTTTGTATTTTTAGTAGAAATGGGGTCTCGTCACTTTGGCCAAGCTGGTCATCCAGGTGATCCACTTGCCTCGGCCTCCCAAAGTTCTGTGATTACAGGCGTGAGGCACCGCCAGGCCAAGGTTAAATTTTCATGTGTACTAGAATGAAAGCTATGTGACAATGGGTCCTCTTGTGTATGTTTTTTAAACTCTGTATCCTGGGTGCCTAGAGCAGAATCTGACACAAATATTTATGTCAAGTGTATCAATAATACATATATGTAATTTATGTACATGTATAAATATATGTGACTGTGTATGTATCCATTAATGTATATGGATAAACATATATACGTGTATGCATGCATCTACTCACTCACTGCAAAACACCCTAAAGATGTCGATTTAATTATTGGATGTGAAATTGTGAGTAACTTTATTTTTTTATATACTTTTCCAAAATTTGTAATTTTTCTGTCACATATAATTATTAATTTTAAAATTGAATAAAGTAATAATGCTAATAAGAATATAAATATTAAGAAAATCATGTAGAATAAAAATGAAAAAGTCATATTTTCTTCATATGTGCAAATTATTCTAAGCTTTTGGAAAATATCTACAATTAAAATTCATTGCAATTCTTCTCTTTGTAATGTGGAAACTGCATAGACTATTATCTAGTTTAATAGCAATTTTACTATTTCTCCAACATCTCCCAGGGAGGATTAATTTATGTATAACTGCTTAAAGGCTATTTTGTTGCCCATTTTCTTATGTCTGGTGTTATTTGAGATCTAGTGAGCTTTAGACTGGCAATAAGGTCTGAATTTTTTATTGAGGTAATCAATGATCTTGTGACCTCTAAATGCCGTAAACTCTGGAAAAGAATGAAGTAGAAAAGTTGTGTTTCAGAAAGTCCCCATTACCTTTTTAAGAGGAAAATTAAAAAGAAATGAGGAGTCCATCCAGGGACTTTACTTTCACCCCATCAAATATGACAAAGATTTGTTTAGTGCTTCTGATGTGTCAGGTGCTGTTCTAAGTGCATTACATGTAAAAATTTCCTTTAATTTTCACAGTTCCCAAAGAAGAGTAAATTATTTTACAAATGAGGAAAGTGGAGTACAGAGGCAAGTGTTATCTCACTAGTGTTCTAAATCAGGCAGGTGGACTCCTGAATCCATACTCCTGATCACAGCAATCAACCGCCCACCAATCCTGCAGATCAGAAGCTTCACAATGGTCTGGTAAAACAAGGACTGCCAAGAGAAACAAGGTGGCAGGGTTATAATTTTCTACCTCCTTGCAGTTCCTCTATAACCTTGGGTGAAACTTTTCATCCTTGATTGTTTATGAGCTCATGTACAAAATGTGGAACAATTTACTTGTCTTCTCTAGAAGCATTATGGTATCATTTGTGATGATTTTTAGGCCCTTCTACTTCTAACATATGTAATTATGTGAACACTCTGTTATCCAATTCACTGGAAAATCTTGAGAGTGCAAAATGCAAGGAGAACATATTTGCTCAGGGAAATTTTTATGCTATTTAACCTATTTCATATTAATTGTCCCAATTCATTTGATAACTACAGAATAACCTTGATATCTAAGTCTGAATAAATAGAGCACAAAAAGAAAAGCATGAATCCATTCAGTTCTCACTGTGTGAACAATAAAATATAGTAACAGTGAAAAAAAATTAACCTGAATCTAAAAAAAATTAGCCAGCAAGGAGGGCTAGTACAGAAAGAAAGGGATGACTAAAAATCTGAAGCTTCTTCAATGAAAGTAATCGTTAATCAAAATAACAAAAGCATTAATGAAAACATCAGCACAAGAAATGCTGAAAAATATTTTATAAAATTCTGCAATCTTTTTGACTAGAGAGGAATATAATTAATAATACTTTGATTTAACCATATCTATGTTAAACTGACATCTGCTATTATCAGATGGAATTCCGATAAGTAGGCATTCAACTTAAGAAAGGAGAAAATAATCCAGTATTATTTTTGAATACTTTCTAGACAAGAAAATAAGACTAGAAAACGAAGGGAAATATAAAAAGCAACAACAACAAAATACTAGGTTAACATTGTTAATGTTTAATATGCCTGTCTACAGTGACATTTTAATATGTCACCTTGGCCAGGCCAAATTATATTTCCCAGAGTTCTCTTGCCTATAGGTTTCCAGTTAGAGGAATCCAGCAGAGATATTTCTGTGACAGATTTAGAGGGCAGAAATAAAACATCAGACATTTTGTTACCCACACACCTCACTGTTTGTCTGCTGACTCATCTTGTTGGATCTATAATTGCTTGTTCTACCATCTCCTGAACACTGTATTAGCTTCTAGGATACGTGGGCCAGAAGTAATCAAGAAGAGTTTTGGTTTCTGCAGGATACCATATCATCAAGGTTAGAGACAACAAAAACTGACAAGGATTTCGCTCTGTAGTTGCAGGCCTCAGCTTATTTGTGGGGTTCAGCTTCTTTTTGTTCTTCCCCACTTTACGTCAATCTTCCCTTTCCATCTGCCTGCCCTGTGGATATCAAGCTTCAGCATAAAACCTGAGGACAACAGCTTCACAGAGATTGCTTAACCAGCTCCAGCTGTGTGAGGTTAAATCCCTCTATGTGTATATGTTTTGCCATGTCTCTGATTGGAACCTGATGATATACTGTATAACAGGAAAACTTAACAGAATTAATGAAAAATTCTTTTAAACTTAAGTACTTCAAGGAGGTGACTATTCTCAAGGAAAATATTAAGGGGCAATAGGTATTTGATTTACTGATAGGCAAAATAAAAAAAATGAGGAACAAAACAATGACCCCACTCTTAAAATGAACAGAACCATAAATCTCATAGGAACAAATGAAATGAGAAATGAGTGAGCACCTAGAAAAAGAAAAGTTAAGCCTTTTCTGTGAGACATAAGGACTAGACTAAATTGAATAGAGATCATGTAGTTCATAGACAGAAAAAATAATACTGCAATAATTTTAATTGTTGCTTTACAAATTTAAAATTCTAGTATTTTATAGTACATGTCTATAAAAGTACAAACTCAGATAATGATGCTAAAGGTCATTAGGAAAAGTAGAAATACATTTTTATAAAATAAAAAGTAAAATAAAATTGATATGAGAATATCTTATGAGAATGAAATACTGAAGCTTTTATTCAATTAGGTAGTATAATATAATAAATGCTATTGTGTTCCAGGCACAAAACAAACAATTGAGTAAATGGACCAGACTAATAAATCTAGAAACAGACCTAAATAGATAAATAAGCATTTAATAAAGGTAAAATCACAAATCAGTAAGAAAAATGTATTATTGTTTTGGAAAATCAATAGAAAGACTTTACCTCACATCATACACCAAAATGAGTTATAAAAATTAACTATATTTATATAAAAACAAATAAAAATTAAATTTTATAGGAAATACAAACTATATATAATTTTTCAGTTGTGAAGTTTTCCTAAACATGAGCTTGAAGTCAAAATTGATAGATATAAACAGGATACAAGTAAAAAGAAGTGTATTAAAAATAAATCCGAAACACAGAAAATTTTAAATAGGTGGAAAAATTATTTTCAATACACATGATGATGAATTGAAGACTTTATTTTATGTTTTACGAGCTCTCTCATACCTAAAAGTCAAACATTTCATTAGAAAATAAAATAGCACATAAATAAATGACAAAATATCAAATATTTATGGTCAGTAAAAAATTACTCAGCCACATACTAAAAAGTGAAAATCGATGCAACAATGATTTATCTTCCTATCTTATGAAATCAACAGATATTTAAAACCAAAAGGAAAAGGAAAACATTAATTGTTGGATAGGAATCAGATATTTATTAAATTAAAACATACAAATCAACAATTGAGAAATATGTAGCAAAAACTGAGAAGCTTACATTCCCTTTCTCTAAATAATTTATTCATTGATTTATGTATAGGAATAGTAATCACTAATAAGCAAGAAGAAGGCAATTTTTTTGTATCAGTGACTTAAGAAAATCAAAAATCAAAGATAATTTAAATGTCCAGTATTAAGGAATTGGTTAAATGAATGAGGATACATCAAAAAAAATGGAATTTTGTATTCAAAAAATGAAATAGTCTACTTAACTAAAAGCTAAACTGACAAGGAGAACTATTTACAATGCATTCTTATATGAATTAGTAGCAGAATATCAAAAGTATTTTACATGTATTATTCAATTAATGCACATGATAGGTTTTGTTAGTACTCTCATCTTCCAGATGGCAGAATTGTGACTCAGAGTGGTTAAATGTCTTGTCCATGTTCTCACAGAAAATAAGTCTTGGTAGGAGCTGGGAATCAAACATAAGTTGTGGGGGTTCAGATTCTGTCTTGCCTTTATATGATTTTGTTTAAGGATTTTGAATTACGTTTGTAATTTTTTTGATAGCTGTTTTTCAGCTTTTGATATAAAGGTTGTGTTATAGCTCAATTCAAGACTTTCAGCCTTTTATAATCACTGGAGTGTAATATGCTAGTATCTCTTTCTGAAAGATCAAAGGAAATAACTCACAAAATGCTCTTTGTTATTATATTTTCAGAAATAGCTTTCCAACACCTTCTTTGAGTTTTCCCATATTTTTATTTATGTGTAATATTTTAACTTCATTTTAGTCAATAGAGTAATTTATTTTTCCTAAAAAAAATTAGGTGCTTGATCTGATCTTTGTTCAGATTTATATGGTCTAAAACTCCTTTAAAACATTTGATCCTTGCCCATTTTTTTTTCTTCAGTGAAAGATAGATATATAGAACAAATTGCAACTGTTAATTTTTTTCCAAATAAATCTCTGTATATATCTCAGAAAGATATATCCCAGATTATTGCAAAAAATTGAATTCATAATGCAGGAAGAATTTGTATACATTTCTTTCATCCAAAAAGTGTTCCACCTGGCTGTTATTATTGCTAATAAATTTACTAAGAAATGTGATGGCCTGCCCATCAAATCTGCCTTCACAGAGGTAATAGTGTTGTGACTGATGTTAGCATGGACTGTTTTATTCCTCAGGAGAGTATATAAATAATTCAGAGCAACTTTCCTGTATTGAAAAAGAGAGGCCCACTTGCAGGCAAAATTCTCTGGGTCCAAACATTGTGTGTGTATCTATTATTTCCTTAGAATATTAAAACAGAACTAATTTCACAGGCGAGGTCCAAACTTCTGAGGATGTCTCTGAATGTTCTGTAATATTCTTGCTGCTGTCTGCATCTCCTCCCCTCGAATCTGTACTAATCTTTGTGACTGGTTCCCAGGGAATAGCTTGCAGCAGATGTGAGAATGCATTACTTCTGAGGCCAGTTCAGAAAACAACAAGCAGCTTCTGACTGGTTCCCTGGGCATGCTACCTCTGGAGTATACAATTGCTATGTAAGAAATGTAACTACCAAGAGGCCTTCATGTCTCAAACGGGATCTGGTAGAATCCTAAGCTGAGCTCCAGGTGGGAAACAAACATGACCTGCCAGTCTTGCAAGGGAGCCATCTTGGATGCCCATCCCACAAAGCTTGCTGATAATTGTAGACCAGTGGACATCTGACAACAACTTTATAAAAGGTTGTAAATAAAGACTGTACTACTGAGCACTCTTCAAATTCCTGCTATGACTCCAATGTCATGATTAAAGTAAAGTGGTTATTTCAAGTGACTACGTTTTGGGATAATTTGTTAGGTAGCAATAATAACTAGAATGATTTTTTTAAAATAAAGAATATAGTAGGCCGGGCGCGGTGGCTCAAGCCTGTAATCCCAGCACTTTGGGAGGCCGAGGCGGGTGGATCACGAGGTCAAGAGATCGAGACCATCCTGGTCAACATGGTGAAACCCCGTCTCTACTAAAAATACAAAAAATTAGCTGGGCACGGTGGCGCGTGCCTGTAATCCCAGCTACTCAGGAGGCTGAGGCAGGAGAATTGCCTGAACCCAGGAGGCGGAGATTGCGGTGAGCCGAGATCGCGCCATTGCGCTCCAGCCTGGGTATCAAGAGCGAAACTCCGTCTCAAAAAAAAAAAAAAAAAAAAAAAAGAATATAGTGATGAATGAATGAAAGACTTAAAAGTAAGGCCTGAAATTATAATACTACTAGAAGAAAACATAGGAGAAAAGCTTTTTGACATTGGCCCTGGCAAGGATTTGTTTTGGTTATTATCCAAAAGCACAAGAAACAAAAGCAAAAATAGACAAATGGGACTTCATCAAACTGAAAAGCTTTTTGTACAGCAAAGGAAACAACAGAGCGAAGAGACAACCTACAAAATAGGAAAAAATAGTTGCAAACCTTGCATCTGATAGGGTGTTACTGTTCAAAATATGTAAGGAATTCAAACAACTTGATAGCAAGCAAACAAATAGCCTAACTTTAAAAATTGGGCAAAGAACTTGAAAATAATACACACAAACAGCCAACAGATATATTCAACATCACCAATCATCAAGGAAATACAAATTAAAGCTGGTAAGCTATCACCTCACACCTATTAGGGTGGCTGTTATCACAAAGATATCAAGGGTTGGTAAAGGTGTAGAGAAATGGAAACAATTTTACATTGTTGGTGGGAATACGAATTGTTACCACAGTAATGGAAAACCGTATGGAAGTTTTCTTTAAAAATTAAAAATAGGCCTAGAGTTTGATCCAGCAATCTCACTGTTGGATATATATCCAAATGAAATGAAATCAGTACGTTCAAAAGATAATCTAGACTCCCATATTCATTTTGGCATTGTTTATAAGAATCAAGATATGAAAAGAACCTACGAATCTATCAACAAGTAAACTGATAAATAACATGTTGTATATATCACTAAATACTATGCAGTCTTAAAAAGAAGGAAATCCTGTCATTTGTGACAATATGGATGAACCTGGAGGATATTAATTAAATTAAATAATTCAGGCATGAAAGGTGACTACTGTACAATCTCACTTATATGTGGGAACGAAAAAGGTGAACTCGTAGGAGCAGAGAATAGAATGATGGCTAACAAGTTCTCAAGAGTAGGGGGGGATTGGGGAAATGTTTGTCAAGAAATATGAAATTGCAGTTCTACAGGAGGAATAAGTTCTGGGATCTATTGAAAACATTGTGACTACAGTTAATAATAAGGTATCGTATTATTGAAAACTGATGAGAGTAGATTTTGAATGCTCTTATCAAAAAAAAAAAGAAGTATGTGAAGTAATGGATATTTTAACTAGCTTGACTTAATCATTCCACAGTGTATACATCTATCAAAACATCATGTTGTTCACCATAAATATGGATAATTTTTGTTTGTCAATTTTAAAAAAATAATATAGTAAAGGATAGATAGCAAAATTACCTTGGATTGTTTTCTGTTTCTTGGTTTCCTGAAATTTCTGCATAATCTCTTTATTCTAAAAAACTCTACCAGGTTAACTTTAATTTCAGAGATTTTGGTTTTTTATTTTGACAAGCATTTAAAAAGACTGATTATCAATTTAATGTTTTGTTGTACATAGTAACATATCTCATAATTTTCTCATCTCCATATCTGTGGTTTAATCACATTTATCATTCCTATTATGTATTTATTATCATTCTTATTCGTTATACTTGATTAGTTTGGTAATTCTAATTTTTATCTAATTTTTGAAAGAAAAATGTATTGAATTTATTATGAGTTATTTTTCATTTTTAGTTCACCCATTTGTTTTTGTCTATATTAATATCATTTTTATATATTAATATATTATCCTATTTTGTTTTGCTTCACTGTCATTTATGTATCTTTTTAAGTTGAATGCTTATTCATTTATTCTTTAATAAAAGCAAAGTCTATGAACTTGCCTATTAATGAATAAAGGTTAAAATATGCTTTTTTCTTGACTCCAAAGTTATAAAATTCTGATAAAATATCTTCTTTATAAAAATTAATATTTATTTTTAAAGCAGTTTTAAGTCTGCAGAAAAATGAAGAAGATAGTATGAAGTTCATTTTCCCTCAAGATTACTAACATATTGCATTAGTATGACATATTTGTTACAATTGAGGAATCAATATTGATACATTTTTAATAACTAAAGCCCATATTTTATTTTAGGGTTTGCTTATTATATTATGCAGTTATATTCATTTTAACAAATACATAATGTCATGTATCTACTCTTGACATACACACAGAATATCCATACGGAATATCGTACAGAATAGATTCACTGTCCTAAAAACCCTCTATTTCCCATCTGTTCATCCTTCCTCCTGCTTCCCTTGGCAACCACTGATCTTTTCACTGTTTCTGTAGTTTTGCCTTTTCCAGAATGTTATATAGTTGAAATCATTCATTATATAGCTTTGTCAGACTGGGCTTCTTTCACTTGGTAACATGCATTTAAAATATGTTTGTGTCTTTTCGTGGTTTGGTAGCTCATTTGTTTTCAACATAAAATAATATTCCACTGTATGGATGGACAACTGTTCATCCATTTACCTATTAAAGGATATATTGGTTGCTTCAAGTTTTTAACAATTATGAATAAAGCTACTGTAACTGTTCATATGAAAATTTTTGTCGGGTCATAAATTTTCCATTCATTTGGGTAAATACGTAGAAGCATAACTACTAGATCTTTCAGTGAGACAATATTTAGCTTTGTAAGAAACTGCTCAACTGTTTTATAAAGTGGTAATGTCATTTTGCATTTCCACCAGCAATGAATGAAAGTTCCCGTGGCTGCCCATTTTGCCAACGTTTGATATTGTTAATGCTTTGATTTTAGCTGTTCTAATAGGTATATAATGCTCTCTCATTTTGGTTTCAATTAGCATTTTTCTAATGCCATCTGATGTTGAACATCTTTACCTATTTTTTTTTTGTCATAGTCATATGTATATATTCTTTGGTAAGGTGTCTGTTCAGATCTTTTCACATTTTTTTTTTTTTTTTTTTTTTTTTTTTTTTTTTTTTTTTTTTTGAGGCGAAGTTTCGCTCGTTACCCAGGCTGGAGTGCAATGGCGCGATCACGGCTCACCGCAACCTCCGCCTCCTGGGTTCAGGCAATTCTCCTGCCTCAGCCTCCTGAGTAGCTGGGATTACAGGCACGCGCCACCGTGCCCAGCTAATTTTTTGTATTAGTAGAGACGGGGTTTCACCATGTTGACCAGAACGGTCTCGATCTCTTGACCTCGTGATCCACCCGTCTCGGCCTCCCAACTTTTCACATTTTTAATTGTTCTCTTATTGTTGAGTTTCAAGAGTTTTATGTTTTAAATACAAAGTCTTTATTAAATATGTGTTGCAAATATTTGTCTCCAGTCTATGGCTTTTCTTTCTCTTAATAGTATCTTTCACAGAGGAGTTTTCTATTGTTGTTACTGGTTTTTAAAATTTTAATGAGCCTAACTCATCGATTTATTCTTTCATGGATTATGTTTTTGGTATTGTATTTAAAACCTCATCACCAAACCCAATATCATCTAAATTTTCTCCTCTGTGACCGGGCACAGTGGCTCACGCCTATAATCCCAGCACTTTGGGAGGCCGAGGTGGGTGGATCACAAGGTCAAGAGTTTGAGACCAGCCTGACCAACATGGTTAAACCCTGTCTCTATAAAAATGCAAAAAAATTAGCCAGATGTGGTGGCATGCACCTGAAATCCCAGCTACTCAGGAGGCTGAGACAGGGGAATTGCTTGAACCAGGGAGGTGGAGGTTGCAGTGAGCCGAGATCACACCACTGCACTCCAGCCTGGGTGACAGAGTGAGACTCTGTCTCAAAAAAAAAGATGTTCTGCTATGTTATCTTCTGGAAGTTTTATAGTTTTACATTTATAATACAAGATAATAAGGACCCCCAAATTTATAGCCAGTTGGTCAGAAGTGAGAGAAGGTCTGAAAACAGTGAATTTGTAGCTGGTGTTTGAAATGAGGTCAGTCTTGTGGGGACTGTTCCCTCAGACTTTGCACTTTAGCCAAGCTCATTGAAGTTGGGGCAGAAGTAGAGCTGACTTGACAGTCTGGATGACTGTGCCATTAACTTCATGTTTGGCTAATTCAGGGAAATTTCTAAGACTAGCATCCTAAATATTTTCTTTAATTCTTTTATGTTTGAATCTTCTCTGTTGTGGATATCATGTTTTTGTTTTCTAATTTATGACCTTAGAAGGTTCCAGAGAAAGGGTCAATATGGTATGAAATCTTGTATGTCTGAAAGTCACTTGGTTCTACATGTATGTCATTATTATCTGAGTTTGTACAGACATATGGATAGGAAATTGTTTTTCCTCAAAATATGAAGGGATTCCTCCATTGACATCTTGCTAAATCCATCCCATGATTTTATTGCTTTTCTCTCTTTAGAAACCTTTAGTTTCTATTTCTGCTGTTATGAAAATTTTACTGGTACATGTAAGGTCTTTTAGGCTGACCGATGGTGCCATTGACACTATGGTGACCCCGTGAAGCACATGAATACCTCTGGAGGGCCTTCCAGAATTAGAAAACCTGAAGTAGATCATGAAAAGTGGGAGGTCAATCAACCCCTGCAGCACCTAACTAACGTGAGACATTCTTCTCTTGTTTCTTATTCCAGCCTCAATTGACAAAGGCATTGGACTTTGTAACTGACCTTGGCCAATCTTGTGACTCCAACTCCCTACAACCCCCCCCCAGCTTGCAAACCTATGACCCTCTCCCAGCTTGCAAAAACCACCCTAAACTGTAACTTCTGCAACTTTCCACTATTCTCTCCAAATCTGTAAACCCAACTCCTATCCCACCACCCTTTGCTGACTCTTCTTTTTGGACTCAGCCTTCCTGCACCTGGTTGAATAAACAGCCGTGCTGCTCACACAAAGCCTGTTTGGGGGAGTTCTCTTCATTCAGAGTGCCCGTTTTGACAGTATGTTTATTGTGTAGAGTCTTTTTTTTTTTTTCTTTTTTCTTCCAATGTAGGTCACAGGAGGGCCTTGCAATCTAAAAGAATTCAGGCTCTTCAATTCTGGCAAAATTTCTGGCAGTTTATTTTTTAATAATTTTTCTCCCCCATCTTCCTTGCTCTCTCTCTTTGAAACAACTGTTAATCAATTATTAATCAGCCAGGATTGTTGTCTGAATTTTCTTCTATCTTTATTTATTCATCTTTTAGTACTTATATCTGGAAAAGTTACTGGCTTGAGAACTTACCTTGATGTATGTTTTTTCTTCTGTATATTTAATTAGAAATGCTGAGTCCTTGTTTTGTTTTAGTGTTTGCTGTTTTTTTAAAGTTTCATTTTTATTTGTTTTGGAAAGTTTTAGTTCTTTTCACTAACTGTAGTAAATGAGACACTATTTAAAATATTTAACAACTTACGCGACACAGATAGCAACACCTCAGAATGACCTCCAGACATTTATTGTATCATTAGTACTAGCTGAATATCAGGCGTGGAACTTTTATATGCTATTTTATTGTTATCTCATTGTGTGTTTCTTACACTTTCTTTTTATTCAACTTTGGAAGATACAGATTTTTTAATTATTATTTTTATTCTAATAGTGATTGTTGAAAATTCTACATAAAAAAGTAAATTGACTTTATATTTTTGAAATTATCAATTGCTTACAAAATAGTATTCATTAACCTGCTTATATTTAAGATAAATAAATGAGCTCAATTTAAATTTTCCCCATCTTTTATTTTCAAACCTGTAGATTTTGTTGGTCTAATATTTTATAATATTCAGTTTTTATTGTTCTGTTTTTATGTGATTAAACATCCTATGTACTTAATCTTTCAAATAATAAATATGTGGATTGATTTGTAAAAATATTTTAAATCATTTTTAGGCTTAGTTTTAATTTCCAAATGGAATTAAAACAGATGGAATCTAAAATATGTTTGCTTCCTGCAGTAATTTGTTTTCAAAATTGTGCTCTTACTCTACCTCCTGAGAATTCTGTTTATTTATCTTTGCATAAATCTTGTGTATATGCATGTTTCCTATCTTTGAGTCATTAATTATCTTTTTCATACTTTTAGTCTCCAAAACTTTAGATATTATATCTTGATGCCACACTTTCTACTTTGGTATTATTAGAACTGTTGGATATTAAGCTGTTTGTTTGATGCAGGCTCAGTGACCCAGAAATCTAAAGCAAATTGATGAGAAAAGCATCCAGGAAGACTTAAAACAATTTGATTTTGAAATCACCTTCTCTCTCTGATTCCTTTTCTATCCTGGATTATGCCACTCTGCTTTGCTAAGGACTGTGTGCAGGGCAAAGACACATGTAATAATTTCCCTAACTTTCTGTCATGTGGATAGTATCCTTCTACAGAAATTGTGTGTTCCAGGTCACATTTTTTGTGTATGAAGAAAATTATTGGCAAATAAACATGGAGTCCAGAGGACCTTAATTTTAAACACAAAGTAATCAGATTTATATGTATGTTTTCTCATAAAGTTACTTTGTTAAATTAAAATACCTTATTACTTACTCATAGAACCAATGATTATGGAATATATCCTGCTGGTCACAAAAATGTAAGCTTACTTTGAGGATGAAAAAAGGAAAACCATGAAGAGAAATTCCCAGCAGGAATATTCAACATCAGGCTAAGATTCAAGTTGCTTTAATAAAATTAATATTTAATGGGAAATTCACCAAAATATATTTTTAGGTTATTACTTCTTTTAAAAATATTAACTAATTTATTGTTATGAATTAATGTATTAACTTAAAGTTATGTGTTTTACAAGAATAAAACAAATGCAGATCTAAGTAATCTGCTTTGTTAAAAATGCTAGATTATATTGAAAACAAATTATAAATGCTTTTTAATCAACAAGTAGAAAAAAATGTTTATTTTCATCTCAAGTAACCTATGGATGAAGCATTCCTATTCAGACTCTGTGGTTGTGTCCAGCTTTATAACCTAAAAGCATCATTCATAAATAGTTGATAATATTTTGTACTTTTGTTATTTGAAAGATGAAGCAAATCTTTTGTTGGTTGAAATAAGAAAGCTTAGTCAATGGAGTAAGGGCAATATTTTGAAACTAACAAATGATTACCAGGAGCAGTCCTGGAAGCCTATTAAAAAGGTCAATTGTACACTTACATTTCACAACACCATTCAAGGTAGCCAGGAAGATGCACTAGGCTTATCTGAAAAGTGTTGATATTTTTCTCCCAGTTAATTTACAGAAATATTTGGAATGTTATTAGACTTCATTAGATTCCAGATCAAGTGTAAACAGATAATAGATGTAATGCTTGATATCTTAAATTCATTGCATGAAAATATTAATCTAATCTAAAAAGTCACCTAATATAGATATTCTAATATCTATATTTAGTTAATATAAATTATTCTAATATAATCAGTTAGTATAAATTATTTAAAGAAAATATATACTCATCAGTTAATATAAATTATTATATCAGTTCATATACATTATTCTAATACAATATATACACATACAAATGCATGCGTGCACACACACACACACACAAACCTCATGTCAAAATGTCTCTGGGATTATACACTTAGAAGTTAGAAACATGGGATTTGGAATCAGATAGATGTGGGTTTTGAAGTCTAACAATTTAACTTCAGTCATGCTCCACTTTTTACAGATGTTCCACTTCAGTCAGCCACAGTTTCCTCATCAGTAAAATCAAGATAATAATACAAATTTACAGATTGATATAGATTTAAATGAGAAGTCACACACATGCATATATATATATATATATATTCAAACGTGTGTCTTTCTGTAAATCTTTACTATATCTGTATTATAGCTATAGCTATCTATCTCTCCAACTACTTTTTCTTTTATCTGTATCTGAGCTTTGTATTCCATCACACAGAAAATGGACAATATCTCAGGAAAGGTATATAAGTGTAAAAAATAATAGAAAAAGGAGTATCTTCCTGCATTTTGAGTTTTAGAGGCCAAAACACAGAGTGAAATGGAAAGAACTCACGGCAGACTGCATTCAGGATGAGAGAAAGCAAAGATGCCATCATCAACCACTTCAAGGCTATGGAGAAAGGAGACATCAAAGACATGAGAAGAGTTTGGGTCCTTCAAAGGGACCTCTAAACTCTGTTTCCTTGGTCATTTCCTGTGGAGATGATAAGCATAAGTTTATGAGAATGGGACACAGGGAATCTGGCTTCCATCTCAGGTTGACCCCTAAAAAGAAGGTAACTAGAAAATAGTCACATCAAGTATTTATAGAAGAGAGGAGCTTAGAGAGCATCACAAGTTTCCTTTAACATTACACAGTATAGGAATAGAAGAATGATTTTTTTGTGTGCCTGACAGTGGCATAGAATTTATAGTCATCGAACTTGAAGGGCTATTATACACCAGAATGTGGGAAAATCCATGACTCGCCTGGGTAGATCCAAATAAAATAGCAGATGGGGCAGTAGCTATATCAACAGTCACCAAAAGTAAAGTAATATCAACAATTGGATATCCTCCTCTAATATCTTGCCCTTGTCCTACTCTCTCAATTAGTGGGTACTGTGTAAGGTCCCTGGGGAATCCGACACAATGCAGAGGGAAAATGGGAGCTAGGAACCAAACCAGGTGAAATGAAGTCTTTGTCATCCCCTAAGAATGGATGTTTGAAATTAGGTAAAGTTTTAGGTGAACAAACAAGCGACACAAAACAACAACAACAAAACTCTTGCACGTCTGAATTTGTCGACTGTTTTAATTAAGTATTTCATGAAGAGTTGCTAATCGCATACTGTTTTTGAACCAGGCCTGACTGTCATTACTGTCAAAACACTTGGTCTCCTCTTTTTGATATGTTTTACTTTCATTGAACTGTTCCATCAATCCTCTTATCACATACAAACGAAGAAGAAAGAATGCCACATCTTATAGTCAATGTATTTTTAAACCAGCTTCAAAGAGGGAGTGGTTAGATGTGCTTCAAAAGAAGCTTTCCTCCCTCTTTTTACTGTATCAGTATCATTTTCTTTATTGAACATTTCATAGAGGAGTTCTGTTGTAGCAGCCACTCCTATTTGACAGTTAGCATTATCAGAGGAGTTGTAGGAGGAGTGTAATTACCAAATAGTTCTAGCCTGGTGAAGTGGATAATGAGAAGTGCAGTGAACATGGATTTGGAGTATGTGTGTGTGTGTGCATGTTTGTGAACCAGCATTTAGATTCTCTTCATTATTCCCATGCTTAACAAACAAGTCTATGTTTTGAACAGTACTGCAGAGAAGGGCTCTAATTTTAGCAAAGTGGGGAGGGGGTGCCTACCTGAATTGAACAGTGAGAGAGCCTCTCAAAAATAAATCTATGGCAGACAATAAATTGTGCAGATATTAAAGTTTTTCAGAATCAGGTTTACTAAGCATTCAAGAGATAGTGTTTTTCCACATGTATAAGGACATTGAATCTCAAATATTTGCATCCCACTAGTGCATTCAAATCTTAAAGATCCAATACTATATTTTACACACTCATTTCAAGTGAAAACAATTTTCTTTTGTCTGTCATCAATGTGTATCTTTCAGCAGAAGAAATAATGGCAAAATAGAATATTTTTTAATGACACAAATAGCATGTGTTCATTGTCTCCTCTGAATTCTTCATTAGTTCTAAGGTCTTAATCAACAAATTTAAAAGGTGATGTACTTTAAAGAATTTGAACAAATTTGTTTATGCTAGATTGCCTTATTGATAATGGGGTCTAGTCACATAGCTTGTTTATTTTTAAACTTTATCATACATAGGAAAGTGAGATTATTGAAGCATTCCCTTCTTCAGTGGCTCAGCCCTGCATTTTCTGACTCAGAGGTACAAATCAAGTTTTCCAATTGACCAGAATGCTAGTGAATGTCACCCAGCAGAACCTGAGCTGAATAAAATTCTCCACCTGTTACTCCCTGGATGTACACTTCTCAAAGATTAGCATGCATGTGCTGCATGTGCCAGGATGCTTCTATTCAGGTTGGCTTGATACCTGTTGGTAAAGATTACATCTAGAAAGCAGCACATCTTTGCGGCTGAGCTCTTTCATTTTCAAGATTCTTGTATAAAGTCTGGTCACATTGCCACAATCTATTGATTGTAAGCCTCAACAAATCACTGTGCAAATCCAATGCATTTTATTGATGTCAGTGACCGGGAATACCACCAAAATGCTTGGGCATATATACTTTTGTGTTTCCTGTATTAATTATAATCCAAGATGTTTGAATATCCATTGTCCTATCAATATTTAAAAGTATTTAAATATTTAAATACTATTTAAATAGCCTCTCTTCATTATACATTATATCTATGAAATGTAAGTACACATATTTCTTCTGGGTGTAAGTACAGAGGAAAGGTAAAGAGAAGTCTGAGTAAGCCAAATAGATATAGGAAATAGAAAAACTGTACCAAAAGCAAGAGGAAATAGTAGTGACAAAGTAGAAGAAAAGACCAACAGCGTTTTGCAAAGATAAGTTAACTAAGGGTCCCAAAGCTCAATTTAAATCCCATAGCTCAATTGTATGTTTCCAGAAAAATGGAGGCTTGGATGGGCTCTATTAATTGTAATTAAATCACAATGGAACATGATAAATCAAATAGTAAACTGAGGTAGCAAAAGCTGCAACCAAGTCTTTTTAAAAAATTTTTATTATTATACTTTAAGTTCCAGTGTACATGTGCCGAATGTGCAGGTTTGTTACCTGCACACAGGTATACACGTGCCGTGGTGGTTTGGTGCATTCATCACCCCATCATCTACATTAGGTATTTCTCCTAATGCTATCCCTCCCATATCCCTTCACCCGCTGACAGGCCCCATCGTGAGATGTATGTATTCTCATTGTTCAAAACCCACTTATGAGTGAGAAAATGCAGTCTTTGGTTTTCTGTTCTTGTGTCGGTTTGCTGAAAATGATGGTTTCCAGCTTTATCCATATCCCTGCAAAGTGCATGAACTCATCCTTTTTATGGCTGCATAATATTCCATGGTGTATATGTGCCACATTTTCTTTATCTTTTCTATCATTGATGGGCATTTGAGTAAGTTCCAAGCCTTTACTATTGTGAACAGTGCTGCAATAAACATATATGTGCATTCGTCTTTATAATAGAATGATTTATAATCCTTTGGGTATATACCCAGTAATGGGATAGATGGGTCAAATGGTATTTCTATTTCTAGATCTTTGAGGAATTGCCACACTGTCTTCCACAATGGCAACCAAGTCTTTATAGTAAACATGGGTAAGACTGAGTGGGCACTTTGTGCTGAACACTGTTGAAAGGTCTTCATATAAGCCCAATTCATATATCAAGCCTACTATTTAAGTGGGTGTCATCATGATGTTATTTCACAGATAAGATAACCCATTTTCTGACCAAAGTCAGAAAATGGTTGTCCAAAGTTAAGTAACAAATAAGAGGTTTTGAACCCTGTTTAAGTGGGTGTTATCATGATCTTTATTTCACAGGTAATGTAACCCATTTTCTGACCAAAGTCAGAAAATTGTTGCCCAAATTACATAACAAATAAGGGGTTTTGATCCCAGAGAGGGGATTTGAACTCAGGCAATTGGATTCCAGAGCCTACCAGTTCTAACCTACACACAATGAAAAATAATTACTTCTGTGTAACTCTAACGTGGTAGCAGGAAGAACATGGGCTGACAGGTAAGCGGCAGTTTTATTGTTGACTCTGATTTGGTCCTCGTTGATTGGAAACCTCATAGAAGATACACAGGCTGACAATGGGTCACCAACTTGGGTGAAAATCAGAAGTGAGCCAACAACATCCTCCCCTCAGTAGTAAGTCAAACTCAGTAAGGATAATCAGATGATCAAACACATTAAACTCAGACAATCTCTATTTTTTTAAAAAGAAGGATTTTTTTTTTTACATCTTTGGTTACTGTATTTTAGAAAAAAATGATTTAAAATAGTCCAGAAAATGAGACAATGAAAAAATACTGACTTATGCAAGTCCTCATATAAATACTGATGATGCTCCAACTCCACACTCCCCTCCCAGTGTTCCTCTTGAGGTAGCTCCTTGGCTGGCTGCTGTTCTTTACCTGCTAAAGTGATTCTATTTGACATTTGTCATTTTGAGGCGTCCCTATATTTATTGCATAATTTCTAATTCTGGATAATTCCCAACTTTTTATGACTTGGTTGGGAAACAGAGCTTCACTTCTCATGAGTGAAGTTGTCACTCTTCTAGTCACATGGCCAATCAGAAGTTCACTAAGGATAAAGTTCCTTATTGTCAATCAAGAGAGCAATGATATAGAACAGATGAACTTCTTTCTTGGCCTTCAGAAGCTTCATTGATTCATGCCTATTTTCCAGTCTTGCCCTTCAGCCTTTCTTCAAATCTGTTAGCTCCTGTTATCCTTCCAAAAATTTGCCTATTGATTGATTTCCTATTATTTACGCCAGAAGGTTTTTTAATTGATTCAAGGATCAAACCCCTCAATCTGTATTTAACATGAAGTTTTCCTGCCTATACAGTGTTATGGTGGTCTTCCATGAAGTTGATCAGGTATGCTGGTGCCAGTGTCTATATATGCTCTTCCAAATGCCCATTGGATGCCGAAAGACCCATTTTCCCCTGAAAAGCAAAATCCATCACCGTAGTCATGCATCCCTTTTCATCCTATTCCTTTGGTGACATGGTGTGATTGAAATAGCAATATGGGTCTCTGTGCTTCTGGCTTAAAAATGTCTGTGTGTGTGTGCGCGCGCGCGCGCATGTGCGCGCGCATGTGTGTGTGCCTTAAAGAATAGGAACTTCCACTGGGTATTAAAACAATAGAGAACTGATAGCAAACTCATTTAATTTTGTTGTTATTAAAATATATTGTTACCTCCACTTAATCAGATTAGGAAATATAGACTCTGAGCTGTTCGAGTAAGGAACTCAACACTGTTGTCTCTGCCATCTCATAAAGATTCCCTCTATGTCAAGAATTAAGCTGGAAAAGACAGACTCTGGGAACCACTTAAATGCTGGACTTAGTTCATGGAAGAAAATGGGTAGGGGAGCCCTCGCAACTCAAGTCAGATGCATGGGGATGGTCACTCAATAGCTAGCCCTTCCTGTCTCCTACTCTTGACAGTGAAGAACAGCTGAGTCAAGGAAGTTTTATTCCAGAAGCCTGGGTTCAGCTTCTTCTTCTTTTTTTCTTTTTCTTTTTCTTTTTTTGAGACGGAGTTTTGCTCTTTTGCCCAGGCTGGAGTGTAGTGGCATGATCTCAGCTCACTGCAACCTCCACCTTCTGGGTTCAAGGAATTCTCCTGCCTCAGCCTCCCAAGTAACTAGGACTACAGGTGTCCACCACCAGCCCAGGTAAATTTTGTATTTTTAGTAGAGATCGGGTTTCACCATGTTGGCCAGGCTGGTCTTGAACTCCTGATCTCAGGTGATCTGCCGGCCTTGGCCTCCCAAAGTGCTGGGATTACAGGTGTGAGCCACCGTGCCCTGCTGGGTTCAGCTTCTTTAAGGGTCTGAGTGTAAAAGGCATTTGCTGGGGTGATTGGAATCTGGATGTTAATGAAGGATCCTTTCTTTATCATATACCATTACTGTCCCTGGTCTTCATTCCTAAATTTAGGAGCAAAACTTTAGTAAGCCTCTGAAGAGCACAAACGATGCTCAGAGAAGGAGCTGGTAGCTCCATTGGCCTGGAGAATCATTCCTCTCATTCTCTAGCTAATTTGACTCAATTTTAAATGGCCTAGCCTTTATAGGGAGTCTGAGCACAATAAAACATATGAAATAAACTGAACACCTTAACTGACCTTCCTGGCCGGTGGCTGATCCTGAGCGACCTGTTGAAACTTCCTGCATGCCCAGACTTCCTCGTCCAGAAAAGGGGGAGGGCTGCATAGAGATTTTCTGGAGCCCCTGAATCCAGGTTGTATCTAATAGAGCTATATCAATTATTTAAGCACATTTTTTTCTATAATAATTTCTTAATTTTTTTTAATTAACATTTTTCCTTTTTTTTCTTTTGTAATTTAGCTGGCTTGAGTTTTTACGTGATAACTCCAGCTAAAAAGCTTGAAAGCCTCCTGTGCTATAATCATGATATCTATGTATGTTTATAAAGATTTATGCTAAATTGTAGCATATAATTATTAAGTTTATCAGTACTTTTCTATTCATTCATTTCATTAATTATTTAAATTTTCTTCAGAAATGTAAGTGTAATATTAAACTGATTTTTTATGAATCTTCAAATTTGTCAAAAAATATATTTTATATACCTAATGAAACTTGTATTTAAAATATAAACAATTGAATGCTGATTTCTCAAAAGTTAAAGCATTGGATTTATCATCTGTATATGACTGTGTTTAAAATAAAATACCACATTTAATTATATTAGTACTTTATTATTTAGTATCACTTGATGCTAGTATTTAGAATTATCTCTAATTTAACCAATTTTAATGTTCAAGAGATTATTTTTCAGAAATACTGCATAGGTGCTATTTTTCATGAACTCTCAGATGTATAAGTATATCTCTGTAAACGAACCACAACTTTACTGAATGCAGTGAAACCGAATTAGTATCATGTTCATTTAAAATACTATAGTGAAATACTTTAATTTTGTTTGATATTTGAAGTTAAGAAGAAAAGACAAGGGCCAACTTAATTTTTATTGACTGTAATCAATTCATTTTTTAACTTAGCTATTTGTAGGCTAGTTTTATTTTTTCTTATGCTTGTTGTTAATAGCTTTTTTTAAACAAACATACCTGGATATCCATTTTATTATTTACTTATTTTTTCTGAAACACAGTGATTTTTTTTTAATCCGGGTATATAGAGTTAGCAAAAGTTTTCTTCTCTTTTATATTCTATTTTTGCTTTTGTGCTTTGTTCTTCAGGGAACACTAATAATTTTTTATTTTTGACTCTAATTTTTATGCTGCATACTGTCATTTTCTTCATTATTCAAGTTTTTTTGTGCCCATATTTAAAACTTAAGAGATTTTCTATATAGAAACATCTATATTCAATTATTCATATCACATGCTATGTTTTTGAGTCTCATCTAGATTATCATTGCATTTTAAAATTTGCAGCTTTCGTATCACCGTCATTTTTCTTTTTATATCAGGCATTTAAAAATTTTTAGTTTGTTTCTTTTTCATCTCAATCTGTTATTCTATTTGGAGTTCTGCTTTTTTCTCTTTTTTTTCCCCCCATTGAAGCCATGTCTTTTAACATGGTATTTGGAATTTCATACAACTTCCTGACATTTTCTTCTAGATTCTGTATTATTTTCAGTGGTACACTTTTCTTCTGATTCTTTACGATATTTTTTCCCTTTCACTTACTTTGAAGGTTTTTTTATATGGACCTCATATTGCTTTCATTTCCTTCCTTCCTTCCTTCCTTCCCTCCTTCCCTCCTTCCCTCCTTCCCTCCTTCCTTTCTTTCATTTTTTTAATTTGTTTGAGACAGGATCTCACTCCATCACCTAGAATGGAGTGCAGTGGTGCAATCAGGGCTCACTGTAGTCTGCACTTCCCCAGCTTAGGTGATTCTCTCACCTTGGCCTTCTGAGTAGCTGGGACTACAGACGCATGCCACCATGCTGGCTATGGTTTTTTTTCCCTCTTCTTTTCTTATTTATTTATTTATTTATTTAGGTAAAAGATGAGGTTTAGCCATTTTGAACTCAGGCTGGTCTGGAACTCCTGGGCTCTAGTTATTCTCCTGCCTTGGCCTCCCAAAATTCTGGGATTAGTGGTGGGACTTACTGCATCTGGCTTGCTTTCATTCATTTAACTAATTTTAAAACAAGATGAAATCTATTGATACTCATCTACTGATACTAAGATGAGTGGCTGTGGGCAATTTGGAATCTGGCTCTTGGGAATTTGACTTGGAGATACATGACTAATAAGGAAGTTTACTATGGGTTTATTGGGACCTGCTTATATGGTTTTTAGATACTTCTTTATTCAGTTTGATAACAACAGTATGACTAGATTATCTTCAAGTTCACTTTTTTCCTCTTTGTTCAGTAGAAGGACCTCCTGTTCCAATCTATAGCTAAAGGGCTGTTAATACACATGGCTTCCACTACAATTTCAGGTTCCTAGTATATTTTGGAAACTGAAAGGTGTAATTGGCTCATTTCCTCACTGTCTAGCTGTTGTCTGGAGCCATGAACCTATGCGGGACGTAAAATATACTTTTCAGCATGTGTTGTTACTAGGATTATTTTCTCTGTCTGGGAATCCTACTACATTTTGCTGCTCCAGTACACCATCTTGTTAGAATCAGCATGGGCTCAGTCAAGAGCTTGCATGCACGTGTGCGCCTGTGAATGCATGCATGCACCCATACACACAGAGAATAGGAAACTACGGATGGGAATACTTATCTCCTCGGTTTGTAGAGTTATAATAGAAGTTCAAATAAAGAGTACTGTGCAGTGCTCCAGTTGTCACAGGTCGCGTAATGGTAGATGTCTGATAATTCTAGTTTTTTAATCTTTGTTGTATGTCTGCATTTATGGTTAAGACTGCATTTAAGGTAACTTACCAAGCTCAAGAAGAAAAAAAAATGCATAAACTTCAAGGCTCTTCACTTGCCTGGGCCCCCACCCGCGTCCTTACTGAAGAACCTAAAATCTGTTCAGACGGTCATTCCAAAATAAAATATTTTGACTGTAAATTACTTAGACAACTCTGTCTTTCCACCCGGAATTTTCCTACCTAACATCCCTTGTATAGTTTCAGAGTGGCTGTGGGCAATTTTGGGATCTGGCTAACAGGAATTTGACTTGGAGACACATGGCTAATAAGGAAGTTTCTATGGGTTTATTGAGACCTGTTTAGATGGTTTTCAGATACTTCTTCATTCAATTGAGTTGTCAGTCACTGTCTTGGTCATAAATGGCTTTCAGGAATACTCCTATTCCTGGACTACCCCAAGAACTAACTCTTCCCCAGGCTTTGACTTGAGTAAAGAAATGACAAGCTGATAATAAGTATAGTGAATTTAAAAATTGTCTAAGTTTAGTCACTGCCTAGGAAAACTTGATAGAGATTTTCATAAATTTGATAACAATCCTAAGGTTTACAGAACATTACCATAAAGAGTGTGAAGCTAAAATAAGCATTTTATACTATTAAATTTTTGGTCAATCAAATTAGAGAAGGATCAGTTTGTCTATTTTTTTGTACAAAAATATAAAATTATTGTCATATGAATAGCTGATCACAGATTAAGCAGCTAATAATATAGAAAAAATACTTTAAATGTAAAATAATCTTTTTGTGTGTGATTTTGATGGTGTTTTTCAGACTGTTATAACTTTACACTTCTTTTTCCTCATTTGAAATAAATAAGCATTTAGGTTATTTATAAATAAAATAAATTTATATATAAAATACCTTATTTTGTATTCATGGACTTGTATTTTATTTATATATAAAATACCTCATTTTGTATTCACGGACTTGTATTTTTTAAGCAGGTGCTCCCTTCACACACACGCACAAAAATGGAGTAAGCAGGTTACATTACCTGGATCCACTCCTGCACCAAGCTTATGTCCCAAACAAATTCAGAAAAAAAAAAAAATGTAATTATTAGCAGTATGTTGAGACAAAAATGCACATGAGACGTGTATTTCAAAGCTGAGCTTTATCAAATGACAATGAAGCATAAGACAAATAAATGTAAGTACTCTTAATTGTATATGGGTTTATGTCTCTAAGCTAAAATAAATCATACTTTTATTTATGGTTAATTATTTCCTTCCCACTGCTGAATCAGAATGTAAATGATGCAACTGAAGTAATGAGCTGCAGGTATCCCACTGCAGGGGAGCCAGATGCAGTGTTATCCAGAACAAACAAAACAGTATATTGCACACAATACGGATTTATCAGATTAGGCTTCCAGGCAAGGCAAAACAAGGTGACTAGCTTCAAGAGAAAAGATAATTTTGTCTCTTATTGTGCTATTTTAAAACAGCATTGCTTTCTGTGATTAATCAGATAATGCTGTACCTATTATAACTTTTATTTTTATCAGGTCATTATAATAAAAAACCTCCAGCAGCAAATATTCAACATTCATGCAAATATTCCTACTAATAAAATATGAGCAAAGAAAAATTTTTAAAAAATTCTGTAAGGAGCAGCCTCCAAATTACATAGAATTTAAACAATTCTCATTAACTCTGAAATGTTTTTGTATTTGTTCTTAATTGTTTTTAAATTCATGGAATTGTCTTAAATACATGTGGGTGCATCTTCTTTCAGCTGCTTTCCCTTTTTTTTAGGGCTTATTTCATCTTTGAAGTCAAAGAAGTATATTAAAAATTCAAACAAAGTTGATTTTTAATTAGGAGGATGTTGGCAATTAGTTCACTCATTTATATCTCATTTTCTATAGTGGCTGTTTTTAAGTGGCATATATCTTCAAATTACCTTTCTAAGGCAAACACTGCTTTCTTTCCTACTCCTTTATAGATCACTCACAAAATTATATTGGTATAATAAAATAATTATTATAATTAAAGAGAAATCTTAATCACAACATAGACAAAGAACTCAATTTTTAGTTGTGAATATCATGGAATAATTCATTACTAAAGATGAGTTTTATGGACTTGGTAGGCAAAAAAAATAATATCTTCTTATTTGACAGAATAGTAGAACATGTTAGTGAATACCAGAACCTCCTATTCTAAGGAAAGTAGGGTACAATAACTTGATTATTTGAATTAGAAAGATTAAAAATTATAGAAATATTAAAAAGTAAAATTATCCTCTGTGATAGTTAATATGGAGTGTCAACTTGATTGGATGGAAGGATGCAAAGTTTTGTTCCTGGGTATGTCTGGGAGGATGTTGCCGAAGGAGATTCACATTTGAGTCAGTGGACTGGGAGAGGCAGACCACCCTCCATCTGAGTGGGTACCATCTAATCAGTCGCCAGCTTGCCTAGGATAAAAGCAGGCAGAGGAATGTGAAGAACTAGACTGGCTAAGTCTTCCAGCCTTCATCTTTCTCTTGTGCTGGATGCTTCCCGCCCTGAACATCGGACTCCAAGTTCTTCATCTTTTGGACGCCTGGACCTACACCAGTGGTTTGCCAGAGGCTTTCTGGCCTTTGGCCACAGACTGAAGGCTGCACTGTCAGCTTCTGTAATTTTGAGGTTTTGAGACTCAGACTGGCTTCCTAGCTCTTCAGCTTGCAGGTGGCCTATAATGGGACCTCACCTCATGATCACGTGAGTCAATACTCCATAATAAACTCTCCTTCATATACACATCTATCCTATTAGTCCTGTCCCTCTAGAGAACCCTGACTAATACAAATTTCAAAAGAAATATATTTTCCAGATCTGTCACCAAAGTAGGCTAGCAGCAACTGACTCAACAAGAGCTCTGGTGGGTTTCCGGGGCCCTAGATACTGGTCTCTGACATGCTTTTCTCCATGGATTGTAGATCACTCTATGTCCTGCACCAAGAACGTTAGAGTGTTCTCAGAATATTATGGTGATTCCAGAAGCAAGAGTAATTGCAAGATGTTTGGAGGCAATGAGGAAAGAAAAAATATCAGCTATGGAGCTGTCCCATGGCCCTGCTCTGACAATTTTAGCAACATATTATTGATAATGGAGTGATCAATTTAAACTTGTAAAAAGCTATAATGATGCTGAAACAAGAGGCATTAAAGTGACGTATACAAAGTGACATTAGATGGCTGGGCATCATCCTCCTAATCAAGTGTGCCTGTCAAACTTGTGCTGTGTTCATCCACAGAGATGTCCATTTTGGAGTTTGTATTTTGCCGCTGATCACATTTCTGGTGACATTTTGATTCCTTGAACACATTTCAGAATGTCTTATAGAAAGGCTGTCTAGGCAACTGTCTTGCTGGCTTTCCATTTCATAGTGTTCTGCTTGTCAAATAATATGTGACAGTAACTATATATTATTAAATGAAAGTTAAATTGAGGCAGAACCATACAATGTGCACCTCACTGCCTATGTTACTGCATGAGATAACATACCAAAATGCCCCTCAGTATGCTTATTTTTATGTCATAGTTGACAAAACCCTTCTACATGCATTACAGAATTTGGCTTTGCAACAATCTGGGAAAGGGGGTAGAAATAATAGTCTATCTCTATTTACAATAAAATAAGAATTTAAATGTTTAAACACTAAATCCGGCTGGGCACAGTGGCTTATGCCTATAATCTCAGCACTTTGGGAGGCCGTCGTGGGAGGATTGCTTGAGTCCAGGAGTTTAAAATCACCCTGAGAAACATAGGGAGACCCTATCTCTACAGAAAATTGTGAAAATTAGCCAGGTGTGGAGGCGCATGTCTCAGCTACATGGGAGACTGAGGTGCGAGGATGGCTTGAGCCTGGGTGGTCAAGTCTGCAGTGAGCAGTGACCATACCACTGCACTCTAGCCTGATTGACAGAGTGACACTCTGTTTCTACAAATAAATAAATAAAATACAAAGTATTGGGGGGTTATACAACTAAGGAGTAACCCCCCACTTTCATGTGGGCAGAGATTTAAATTTAGGTATGTTGATGCCAAGCCTGTGTTGTTTCCAAATGCAAACTAGTAGGTGGTTTTCCAGCAAATACTTTTTTCCCATTTAGTCATGGGATTAGAAAACATACACAAAATACATTAAAAATATATGTATTCTAGGATTTCTTAATTTAAAGAAAGGAGAAGTATGGTTCTCTAAACACTAGCCTGGTACCAAATTATTAAAAGACCTTGAGCTCACCTGTTTACTTCTCTCTGCATCTGCTAGCCTGTTGCATGACTGGAATAGACTAACTACATGAATATAACTATTTCATTTAGCTCTAAAACAAATTCTGTCTCTCAGTATAGTTTATGTGTCAGGCCAGTGTTTCCCAATGCCATTTATTCTCCGACATCATCTAGATCAATGATGTGACCAGATAGAGAAATGGAAGAAAGAAGTATAAAATGAGTTATCCAGAAAATGAGGGCAGTTGTGGAGCTTCAGACATCTCAATAGGCTCTAAAACATGACCTTATATTAACAAAGCATGCCTCCCTTTTCTTGATTTTGAGAAGTAACTCTTATCTCCATACTAATTCCTGCTGCTATATGTAGAAGTAATATTTGTCAGCAGAGATTTAAGGAGCGTTATGCCAAGGTTGTGGAATCTTGCATTTCATTTTAAGCCATTTTTTAAAATCATGTGGATATAGGACTCTTTTGGTGCCAGGCTCACATTCTTTCAGCTTGGCTCTGATTTCAGCCAGAGCCAAGTAGACACTTTCATGTGGGCTTTAACTCTCTGCTCAACTCTGCTGACAACTGAGCTCACTTTTTTGTTGTTTTGTTTTGTTTTATTTTTGCTCCCAGGCTTCTCTAGTCTATAGAAACAGGAATTACTGTCAAGCAAACATGGAAACATTAAATGTGGGAGTCTTGCAGTGGAAGGCCATGGTAGGGGGAGCAATTCTCAAACAACAAAGGATGGATCCAAGGTAGAGAATACTTTTCTTAAACTATTCTTCAGAAGATAATTTTGAGATGCTCACTGTATATTCCTCAAAATGTCCCAGTAGGGATCACACCCCAGTTGCCCTGAAAACTCTAAAACATGCTTTATATTAAAATTTTCTCTTTCTTTTACTCTCATATTTCCTACATACCTGTTTCCTTGAACTACTTTCAATTAAAGAAACTGAATATATGTCTTTGTTTTAGGTTCTCATTTTGGGGTAACCCAAGCTAAGGTACAGTGGCCCTGACTTTGTAGGCTAACTCTAAAACTTGCTTTTAGCTCTGTTAAAATATTTCAGCTTAAAGCCTGTTTTACTCTTTTTATCCGTTTTCCAAAAGACTCAGTTCCTTACTCTAAACGTCAGCCTTTTAATTGGTCTTGTTGGCCACTGCCTCTAGGTCTACAATGCCTTCTGAATTTAGCCTCATTTATTTATGTGTCCAGGGAAAACTTCATAGGCAACCACTAACTGCAGGTTACATGGCAAATTTTCATAGACCTGCATCCAAGTGTTAAGGGTGTAGCCCCACCCCCAACCCCAGTTTGGTGCCTTATGTAAGGGTACAAGCATTCACTTCTAGAACTTGAGTGGATGCCCATCAGTGCAAATAGGGTGCCAATCTTTTCAGTATTTGGGCTCTGGGCATGCATTTCTTTTGTTTACCCTGAATTGTATGTAAGACTGAAAGATTGGCAAGGATCTGCACATTTTTAACTGTTGTCAATTTTGATAATTTAGAATAGTCTCTCAATTTCAGTGACAGTGTGAGCAGAAAGATAAAAAGAAATAACTCCATTTATTTCCCTATGTGGTATCAAGAGAGGGTAGTGGCAGCAGGTAGATGGTGCTTTCTCTTCTTAGATTGCTTGGGGAAAAAAATCTCAATTGTCATGAGGGAATCCAAGGCTAAATGAAAAATAAGGGTGACTTTTAGAAGTCTGGAAACATCCAGGTTTTAGACATTTGAGAACACTTTATAAGAAGCGTAGAAAAAAATACAATGAGAAGAATGTCTTTACAATTTGGTATGTTATCACAATAGTTCCTTGGGCTTTGGACATCCAAAACTCAGAGAGAAACAGGATTGGGTTAAAATGAGATCTGACGCTAAAATTTAAAATTTATAAGAAGTAAGAAGCAAAAGGGGATCAGATTTAAACTGAACAAAGTGAGTACCTTCATATGGTAAAAGAGGAAGAAGATTCACTTGCAATTAGTTTGAAAGAAACTGGGGAGCATTAAAGAGAAATGGAAATTGGCTGTAAAGAAATGAAGATTTGAAAAATAAGGATTTTCCTGGCCTTAAGATTCAAAAGCTGGAAAAAGAGTTTGGGAAAGAACCACATGCCACATGATACAGTGTTTCTTATCAGCTCCTCAAGGATACAATCTCCAGTAGTACCAGAAAATTCCAACTGGCTATCTTTTGAGAAAGATTTTCTAAGAGGAACAACAACTTGGAAAATAGGAGACAATCATCCTAAAGACAGAATCGCCAGACTGAAGCAATTCCACAGTAGAAAGCAGACATAATACCCTTCAAGGGAGAAGCATGACAGCACAGAGCTCAAAAAGCCCTAGGATATTTCTAGGGATGAAGGAACAACAAGGACAGAAAACAGAGATTGTGGAACATTTAATATCATGACATTTGCTTGGAGAATTGCCTGTGACTTGCATGAGGATCCCCATATGCATAGAGATGGGATGTTGCCTCTCTAGCCAAGGCTTATTATTCACCATTAAAATACAAGAAACACAGCAGTTCAGTTGAAAGTTTATATAGGAAATAGAGGTTTTAAATTTTGCATACAGACATTGAAAGCAGGAAGTGATCTCCATACAAATTAAGGGGATGAACAATAAAGCCATGTTAATTTCTATAGATTATACACACACAAAATAACAAGTGTATTTGACATACTTTCTTAGAGAGAAGAGACAGTCTAAGTAGTGAATTGGTTTTTAACCTTGAGATATTGAAAGCATAGTGTCAAATTCATCTTTTGGTAAATTTCTCCCATTAAGTGTTACACTTAGAGGTATTGATTGATCTTTGCTAAAGCAGTATGGATTAGTTTACTGCTCATTGGTCAACCTAAAAACAAACTATTTTTCTTTTCTCATTTATTCTCTGTCTACCGCTTTTGTCCCAAATAATACTATTTTCTGCTCTTCTCTGGTAATATTACCGTACTTGTAGGTGTTACAGGATTGAATTTTGGGAGCATGAATTTGGTTAGAAAAATGATGTTTAAAACCTGGAAGCTTGGAATGTCACCTGTTATTACTCAGGAACTTTAAAAAACTGAAACAGTTTTTATAGATATAAATTAGTTGCTGAAGAGTGCAGCCCTGGAGAACAATTCATGTACCCTCTGTGATCCCAGGGAGATCCTCTAATTGAGACTAAATCTAATTAGAAAATGAGGGAGATGGGATGCTTTGTCCATATTTTGTTTCTAAATTTATCTCTAGGGAGAAAGAAGGATAATTAATTTTGTTTTAGATGTGATTTATAAGTAGGAACTGAGTGGGCTTATTGATAAGAGAAGTGACATATTAGAATTTTATGGGGTGCAGATAAATTCAAGGCATTGCATATTTTCAGAGCTTTATGATCGAGACTCATGCTCTCAATTGATGCATTTGGATAACCCTGTCTAGAGAACTCTATTTGGGAGCAGAAATAGTTATAATTTGGACAGGAGAGATTTTACAAGAGTATATGCTTAGGGTGGAAATTTAATAATTTATTTTGATAGATTTTAGAAGATTTCAGGGCAAAAAATATATATTCATGGAAAGCCTTGAAGATCTGAGAGTTCATATCCATTTTCCTAGGCTCTTAGAGCAGTTGAAAGATTGAACAGAACTTTAAAAGTATATTTTGCTAAGTTTTTCCCTTAATAGGAAGAGCCATACCACTGACTAATATAGCCTGAACTTCCATTGCTTTTCTTCCAAGGAAAGCTCAATGTTTCTCTGCCTTGTCCGTAACTCACAAAAATAAGCCTGAACTGATAATGAAGATATGTATTTGGACAAAATATAGTACTCATCCCCTTTTGTTTATTTTTCTCTGTTCTTCTAGGCAGATAGTGTAGTGAAATATGTCCATAGTTGCTTCTTATGTAAGAGTTGTGATCTATGATGAACAGTTTAGATTGACTTTGCACAATAAAGTTGCTAGATTTCACAAATGAAACCACAGGACATAAATGTGGACATATATTTCCCTATTCCTTCTGCTAAGAAACACTAAATTTCTTAGAAAATATATATCAAACAAACATAAGAAACCTTTGAAAGATGGAAAGAAAAGGGACCTCAGGATCTAAGAAATGGCACAGTGGTAAACTGATTATCTTTTTCTTCCACATATCTCAAACTTATGGTGGAAGACGTTGGCAACCCAGAAACACTGATGAATGGGGACAAAAAAGCTCTCCCCTACCAAAAACCTGTTATATCTAGCAAAAATCCCAGAAAGAGGTATCCCAGTAAGACAGAAAACACTTAGATGATAATGACTCTAACCAAACACCACAGGAAAAACTGTGCACCACACCCATACAAACCAGAAAAGGCTTAGTGGGGAACCTACACTTCTGCCCTCACAAGGCCACCTCAATACATTTGCTGGAGCAGTGTCAGAGAAGGCCATGTAGGGAGCCAGGATGTTAAATCCTGCCAGCTATTAAGGTGACTCTCCACTTCTATGGTGTCAATGAAGATCATTTGGGGACATTAGACTTACACCCCATGCAATAGTGGTAAGATACGATTTCCTCTCTGTTGATGTAAAGGAGACCTAGTGGAGCATGAAGAGTACCATTGCCTAGGGGTAATAAGGCCACCTCTGTTATGGTGTTACATGGATGTCAATGGAAATCACATGGGAGCTGGAACTGTCATCCTCACCCAACTGCAACGCACCCCTATCCAGCATTAATGAGAAATTGCTCCATCTTAGGTGTCAAAAGATGCCAAGCAGGAAAGCTGAACTTCTACCTCCACCTTGAAATAATAAGCTACCCACTTTCCCTTGCCAGAATACTATAAAATCCAACTAAAATAGAAGATTTAAATAAGCTCCAGGGTCTTACAATACAAAATATTCAAATTTCAATAGAAATTTTCATTTATCATACCAAAAAAAACAGCAAAATCTCAAACTGAATGAAAAAAGAACAATGAATAGATGTTAAGAGACGTTAGATGTATTTGATGATTTCAAAGAAACCATGATAAAAAATGCCTCAAGGAGCAATTACAAATATAATTGAAACAAATAAAAAATAAAGAGCGTTAGCAAAGAAATAGAAAGTTTCAGCAAAGAGGGAGAAAATATAAACAAGATTCAAATGGCAATTTTAGAACTGAAAACTGAAATTAAAAGATCAGTAGATGAACTTAAAAGTTGAATGAACGGAAGAAAACAAAGTAAAAAAGTCAGTAAACTAGAAGAAAGAATAACAGAAATTAATCTGAACGACACAGAGAAAATATTAAACAAAAAGGAAAAAAAAAATCTCTTAGGGACATGTGGTATTATAACTGTATATTGTGTTATTGATGCTCCAGAAGGAGAGATGAAATCAGAATTTGGAAAAACAATCAAAGAGATAATGACTGAAAAATTCCCTAATTTTGCAAAAGACATAAATATAAAAATTCAAAAACCTGAAAAACATGATAAACCTGAAGAAATCCATGTCAAGGGCTATGTTCTGAATGTTTGTGTCTCCCCAGAATTCATATTTTGAAATCGAATCACCAATGGTATGATATTCAGAGGTTGAGCTTTTGGAAGCTGATTAGATCATAAAGGCAAAGCCCTCATAAAAGGGATTGGTGCCCTTATGAAAGAGGTCTGAGAGCTGCCTTGTTTCTTTCCCCATGTGAGAACACAGTGAGAAAGTATCATCTGTGTAACATCTGCCTTCACCAGACACTGAGCATCCAGTGTCCTGATCTTAGACACCTGACTCAAGAATTGTGAGAAACAATTATTTGTTGTTTATAGCCAGTCAGTCTGAGGTAATTTGTTATAGCAACTTGAGTGAATAAGATACAAAGACACATTATAATGAAACCCCTAAAAGGTAAAGAATAAAGTTTTGAAAACAGAGAGAAATAAATGACACATTACCTATATGGCAAAAGCAAGTTAAGTTACAGTAGATTTATCATCAGAACTGTGGAGGCCAGAAGGAAATCACAGCATATTTTATATGTTGAAAGAAAAGAACTGTCAACCCAGAATCTTATGCATGGTAAAAATATCTTTCAGGAATGAAGGATAAGGAAAAACATTCTTAATAATGAAAATCTAAAAGAATTTATAACCAGCAAACCTAAACTAAAAGAATAGCTAAAGGACGTTCTCTAAACAGGACAAAAATAATCAAAGAAAAAAATAGTGAAATGTTAGGAATATATAATATAATATGCAAAAATATGAGTGATTATAATAGACATTTTCCTCTGAGTTTTCTAAAGTGTGTTTGATGCTTGAGGAAAAAGTGTAGGACATGGTCTGATGTGGTTCTAAGTAATTGTACAGAAAAAATTTAAGACAGTTATATTTGAACAAGAAAGGTAAACAAATGTAAAAGGAGGCAAGTTTTCTATACTTCACTTAAATTGGTAAATAACACCACCAGCAGACTGCGATAAGTTATTTGCCTATAATATTATAACTATAGCAAACATTACAAATAACGTTAAAAGAAATACAGTCAAATACCCTATAAATAAATCAAAATGAAATTTAAAATATTCTAATGATGTATGAGAAGGCAAAGAAAGAAAAATAAAAATACAGAGAACAAATAGAAAGCAAAATATGAAATAAAGACTTAAGCCCTAATATATTTAGAGTTACAGTAATATAAATGGGCTAAGCATGTAAATTAAAAATAATTATTATTATTATTATCTGAGATGGAATTTCACTCTTGCTGCCCAGGCTAGAGTGCAATGGCAGAATCTTGGCTCACTGTAACCTCTGCCTCCTGTGTTTAAGTGATTCTCCTTCCTCAGCCTCCCAAGTAGCTGGTATTACAGGTGTGTGCCACCGCCACCACCAGCTAATTCTGTATTTTTAGTAGAGATGTGGTTTCACTATGTTGGTCAGGCTGGTCTCGAACTCCTGACTTCGGGTGATCTTCCCGCCTCAGCCTCCCAAAGTGCTGGGATTACTGGCATAAGCCACCATTCCTGGCCATTAAAAAAAAATATTGTCACAGTGCATTAAAATCATGACACAGCTATATGCTCTGTATAAGAAAATTATTTTAAATATAATTATGTAGTCAGGTTGAAAGTAAAAATATGGAACAACCTATATAAACAGTAATTAATAATAACACATAGTAATCTATAGTACATAGAAATGGTTATATTAATATCAACAAAGTGGATGTCAGAGCAAAGAAAATTACCAGAGACAGAAATGAACATTAATTAACGATAAGCAGGTCAGGTCAATCTACCAAAAACACATAGCCATCCTATATAGATCTACACAAAAACAAGCCACAAAATACGTGAGGCAAAAACTGATTGAACCAAAAGGAGAAATAGACAAATACATAATTATAGTTGTAGACTTTAATACTCCTCTCTCAACAATTGCTAAAATGACGAGATAGAAAATTGGCAAGAGTATAGAATAAGTCAATAATATCATCAACCAACAGAATTTAATCAACATTTATAAAATGCTCTACCCCAAAACAAAGAATACTCATTATTTTCAAGAGTCCTCAGAACATATACTAAGAGAGACCACATCCTGAAACTTAAAAAGGAATGTCAACAAATTTAAAAGAATTGAATTTAATAACAGAAACAACAGAAAAATTACAAACACTTGGAAACTAAACAAGGCACACTTCTAAATGATCTATGAGTCAAAGTTGAAATGTCAAGGGACATCAAAAATATATGTATTAAACTGAATAAAAAATATAACCACAACATATCCTAATTTTTAGGACTCAAGTTAAAGGAGTGTTAAGAGGGTAATTTATAACACCAAAAGTATATGCTATAAAAGAAGAAAATCTCAAGTAATCTGAGTTCCTACCTCAAGAATATAAAAAAAGAAAAATAGACTCAAAGAAAGCAGAAGAAAGAAAAAATCAGAAACCAATGAAGTTGAAAACAGTGGTAAAAGTGATAGAGAAAAATCCCATAAAAAAAGTGCTTGCTCTTTGAAAAGAAGAATAAAATACACAAAAGTCAAGTAAGACTGTAGAAAAATAAGAGAGGTCATAAATTACTAACATAGAGAATAAAACAGGAGATAATCTCTATAGACCCAGAAGTCATCAAAAAAGATTATAAGGGAATATTACAAACAACTGTAGGCACAGAAATTTGACAACGTAAGTGAAATAGACAATTCCTTGAAAACCATAAACTACCACAACTCATCTAATATAAAATAGATCATATTACCAGATTCAGATGCATTCACTGGACAATTCTATAAAACATTTAAAGAAAAAGATAACCCGTTTGATATTCAACAAAGCCAACAAAAACAAGCAATGGGAAAAGAACTTCCTATTCGATAAATGGTGCTGGGATAGCTTGTTAGCCATATGTAGAAGAATGAAACTGGACTCCTACCTTTTACAATGTAATAAAAATTAACTCAAAGTGGAGTAAAGATTTAAATATAAGACCTCAAACTATACAAATACTAAAAGAAAACCAAGGAAATACCCTTCTCAATATTGGCATTGACAAGGAGGTTTTGGTTAAGTCCCCAAAAGCAGTGACAACAAAAACAAAAACAGACAATTGGGACCTAATTAAAATAAAGAGCTTCTGCAAAGCAAAAGAAACTATCAGCAGAATAAACATAAAACATATAACAGAAGTTGCAAACCATGCATCCCACAAAGGTCTAATAGCAAGAATCCATAAGGAATTTAAACAAATCAACAAGCAACACACTAAAAACACAACTGAAAAATGGGCAAAGGACATGACCGTGCACTTCTCAAAAGAAGACATACAGTTTGTCAACAAACACAAAAAAATACTCATCATCACTAATCATCAGAGAAATGCAAATCAAAGACACAATAAGATACCATCTCATACTAGTCAGAATGGCTATTACTAAAAATTAAAAAAAAAAAAAGATGCTGACAAGGCTGTAGAGAAAAGAGAATACTTATATACTGTTGGTGGGAAGGTAAATTAGTTCAGTAACTGTGGAAAACAGTTTGAAGATTTCTCAAAGAACTTAAAAGAGAGTTACCATTCATCCCACCAATCCCACTACTAAGTATATGCACCAAAGAAAACAAATTGTTCTACCAAGAAGACACATGCGCTCATATGCTTATCACAACACTATTCACAATAGCAAAGACATGGACTCAACCTAGCTCCTCCTCAAAGGTGGATTGGATAAAGAAAATATGAGGCCGGGCGCGGTGGCTCAAGCCTGTAATCCCAGCACTTTGGGAGGCCGAGGCGGGTGGATCACGAGGTCAAGAGATCGAGACCATCCTGGTCAACATTGTGAAACCCCGTCTCTACTAATACAAAAAAATTAGCTGGGCATGGTGGCGCGTGCCTGTAATCCCAGCTACTCGAGAGGCTGAGGCAGGAGAATTGCCTGAACCCAGGAGGCGGAGGTTGCAGTGAGCCGAGATCGCGCCATTGCACTCCAGCCTGGGTAACGAGAGCAAAACTCCGTCTCAAAAAAAAAAAAAAAAAAAAAAAAAAGAAAATATGAAATACCATGCAGCCATAAAAGTGAATAAAATTTGTCTTTTGCAGCATATGGATACAGCTGGAGGTCATAACTCTAAGTAAATTAATACAGGAACAGAAAACCAAATACCACATTCTCACATATAAGTGGGAGCTAAACATTGCATACACCTTAAACATAAACATAAAGATGGGAACAATAGACACTGTGGCTTACTAGAAAAGGGAGAGAAAAGGGAGGTGTGGTTGAAAAAATACCTATTTGGTACTATGTTCACTACTTGGGTGACAGGATCCATACCCCGAACTTCAGCATCACACAATATAGTCATGCAACAAACCTGTATGCGTACCCTCCGTATCTAAAATAAAAGTTAAAATTATTTTTTAAAGACTCAATAAATAATCACACACACACACACACACACACACACAATGACCAAGTGGAATTTATGCCAGGGATGCAAGATTGTTACAATATGTAAAAGTCAATCATTATTATGCAACAGTATTAACAGGCTGAAGAAGAAAAATATGATCATATTACTACAGAAAAATAATTTGACAAAGTTTACCAACCATTCATAATAAAAATTGTTGGAAATATAGTACTATAGAGGAACTTCCTCAATTTATTAAAGACTCTAAGAAGCCTACAGGTAACATTGTACTTAATGGTGAAACACCAAATGCTTTCCCTCTGAGATTGGGAATAATATAGGGATATCCACTCTCAACCACTCTTATTCAACATAGTGTTGGAAGTTCTAGCCAGTGCAGTAAGGCAATGAAAACAGTTCCTTAAAAAAGATACAGATTGTAAAAAAAAAAAAAAAAAAAAAAAAAAGAGAGAGACAAAATTGCCACTATTTGTAGATGACATAATTGCCAAAATAGAAAATCTCAAGTAATTGATACAAAAACTCTCAGAACTGGTAAGTTCAGCAACAATACTAGATAGAATATAAAGATGCAAAAAAGGCATTTTTATGTACTAGTAATGAACATACGAGCAGTAAAATTAAAAAGACAATCATTCAATTAAAAAAATACTTAGGTGTAAGTCTATCAAGACATTTACACAGAATAATATATGTACTGAAGACTACAAAACATTGATGAAAGAATTTCAAGAAAATCTATATAAATGGAGAGACAATACCATATTTATGTATTGGAAGACCCAACATAATACAGATGTCAATTCTTTCAAGATTAATATTCAGGTTTTCTGTAATTTCTATCACATAACAAATAATTTTATTTGCAGTTATATACAAGATTATCTTAAAATTTATATGTTAAGGCAAATTAACTGCAATAGCTAAGCAAATACGAAAAAAAAGAATAAGGTGGGAAATATCAGTCTACCCAAGTTTAAGACATTGTACACCTACAGTACTCAAGACTATGTGGTATTGGTATACAGACAGACATATAGAACAACAGGTTAGAATAGAGAACCCAGAAATAGACACACACAAAAATGCCCAAGAGATTTTAGGTGCTCTTCACACAGACACACACAGTCACACAAGGGAATTATGGAAGGTGATGGATAGGTTGAGTTGCTTCACTGAAGTAATCATTCACTGTTTATGTATATTGACACATGATGCCATACACTTTAAATATAAACAATAAAAAAAATTAACCTATAGGGACATATTTACAGGACAACCATTGGAAAGGTGTTGGCCAGGCCACTCATTCTGATTTTTTTCTAAAACCTTATGGTTTAGTCTAAATCACCAGAAAACAATTTTGTCACTACAAGATACATTCCCAGTCAGGGTGGCAGGGTGGGGTGGGGGGCAGTCATAGCACCATCGAAGAGCAAAAATTGATTCTTTGTTGGTAGAAAAAATTCTACTTATTTTATATATAAAATAGTTATACATATACTACACAAACAGTTATGCAGCATATCTGTGGTAAGAAATTTAATGGAAGTGTCATTAAGGGAAAAAAAACTTCTTGAGGAATGTGATAGAAAAACAGATTGAGAAACATTGCTCTATAGTAATGAACAGAATGAATGGATTTTTTAATATATCTTGCTTTGAATCTGTTGTAGCAATAGGTGGCTGATGGAAGATTTATGAATACAGTATGGAGGTCTATTAAAATTTCATATAATCCTAGTCAACTACTGGCCTAGTATTTGAAAATTATACAGTAAATAATGACTAATATAGAAGAAAATAAACTTAAAAAATCTATAGCCACAGCAATTAACTTCAAGATTAGACTAGAATCATGAAATGGTTCTATTCAAATAGAGGAGGAAGTTATATTCAAATAGGGAGAGAGAGAATGAGAAAAAGAAAAAGAAAGAGAGAGAAAAGAGGTTCTCTCTCAGATTTCCAAAACTATCATGTAATTTTTAAAATGTTTTGTGTTTTACCCCCACAACATTTGTGATAATAGTTATTTCCCAAAAAGGACTGCTTTTTTGTTTTGTTTTGTTTGCTTTGTTCTTGTTGAATCACAATTCTTTTTTAATGGAGAATTCAAGCAGATAAGAGGACTCTGAGGTAATAAATCTTGCAGCAAGCTTAGTAGGAAGGCACACTCTTTAGTGATAGGAGCAAGCTATCAGTAACAGGTAGATGTGAGTGTTTGTACAGGTAGAGCAGATATTCTTCCCTAATGATTGATGTCACTGGATCCTACAGCCTATTGCTCCTTGGCAAGTCCGTAAGGGATACTATATGTAACCCATTAGCTTCAAATAATAACTTTACAGAGTTTAATTACTTTAAACACTTATTTAAAAAGGTGAAAGGGCTGGTCTCAATATAAATGGACACTAATGTTTTAGACTGTAAGTGAGTGTTTCTCATGTACGTAACCTTAAGTAACCCATTTAAGTGATCTGTATCTCATTACAAATGGCAGTCTATTTCACCTGGAAGGTATTTATGCCCCAAGCTAATAGGCAATCAAGGCTGTGAGACAAATATTTATCAATGTGTAGTGGGACAAATTCAAGGAACCCAAATTACATTTACATTAAACAATCAAGTAAAGCAAATCCCAACAGGGATGCAAAACACAGGGACAGCCTTGCATAGAGGCCAACTGCATGAGACAGAGAGTTATTCTGAAACACGACTCATCTTCAAACTCTCTGATTATGCTAAATTTTAAAGGATTGTAAATTGTGCATGCCTTACAGAAGGTAGTATATGGATACGTGCCAAAACAAGATACAGTAGTCACAGGAAATAATTATAACCTAAAGTCATACGACTAGCAAGAAAGATTATGTGATGCTAAATCACCAAAATTCTCAACCACAGTTTAATTTAATACATTTTTTGGTTGCTGGACTCTAGGATCTTTATAAGCAGTGAGAAAGGAGGAATATGCACACAATGCCAGTGCGATAATAGCAAAGATAAACATTACATCGAGGACATGGTCTTGTCAAACCTGCATTCAAAGCCTAGTACAATCTCTTACAAGCTTTGTGTTCTCAGGTAGGATCCACAGAGTTTTACTGTAAAGGTCAGCTAGTAAATATTTTTGACTACGTGAACTGCATATTGTCTCTGTTACATATTTTGTGTGTGTGTATTTGCAACCCTTTTAAAATGTAAAAAATCACAGCCTGTATAAAAACAGACCATGTGGTGTGTTTGGCCTATGGGATGTAGTTTACAAATCCCTGGTCTAAGATAGGTTACTTTTTTCACTATGCCTCAGTTTCTTCACGTTTTTAGTGGGTATAATCCTTCCCTTGCTAAGCAATATTAAATATTAAATAAGCAAATGGTAGCAAAGCATTTGAAATGTGGTATTTGGGCCATACACAGTGGTAGCTAGAGTCATTATGGTAGTTGTCATAGTTGGGTAGTTCAGTTTTTTAAATTATTATAAATACTATATAAAACTATTATATTAGTAATTTTAAATAGTAATTTTGTAATAATATTCTTATAATAATAATTATAAAATTTCTAGCATTATTTTTCTCCAAAGTATTGTGGGTGTTCTACTGAAGAACACTATGTCCATTCTGGGGGAGAGGAAAGTCTTTGAGAAAGGAATGCTTCAACCCTGTCTAGTAGGTTTAACAAGTAGACACAATGAGAAGTCATAGATGGGATAACAAGAGCAAAAGCATCAAGTCGTGTACTAGATTTGTGAGGATCACGTTCAGGGTGGCATTTGTGGCATGTACATTAATATGGGATTCATGTAATGGGGCATTTCCAGTGCATGCTCTCAGTGGAGTATCACATGCAGTTAGGTAGGCCCAAATAGCAGTGTACTTTTTAAACACAGTAGAGCAGTGGATGTTATCCTCTGGGGAAAGGACAAAGGGAACAGACAAAGGATTTGAAGTTTAGGGGTCACATGGGCCTTTTGACAGTCAAAAAATACTTGAACAGATCATTTGTTCAAGGGGAAAAAAAAGGTCGCTCTGGCTGGAAAGTAGAGAATGGTAAAACAAGGGTTAGACTTAAAGCAGTGAAATCAGGAACTGTTCAGATCAAAGATTGTGAGTGTCTGAAATGGAAGGAAAAGTGGAAGAGATAGGATTGGGACAGGCTTTAGAAAGACTTTCAAAAATAGTTATGGATTTTATCTAGTGCTTGCCTTAAAGGTATTTGAGGTGGGTCTTGAATTTCTGGCGTGAGTGCTGCCTGGATGGGGGCACAATAAACGGAGTGTGAAGACAGGAGCAGTTACAGGTAAGACAGAGAAAATGCCCTTGATTTTGAACACATTGAGTTTGATATCTATTTAAATGACTAGACACCGCCACTTAATCAGACATATCCAGCAGGTAGTTGTATATTCAAGTTTGAAGATCAAGATTGAAAGACGTTTTGTATTTGTGACATTTTATTTTTAAAAGACATTTTCTATTTGTGAGTTTTTAAACGATGAAAGTGGATGAAATTGATAATGAGAATAGGTGAAGCAAACTAAAGTGTGAGCAGAATGATTGTGGGGCAAAACAAACAAACAAAAAAAGGTTTTGTGTGAAAGCCTAAAAGAAGGACTGGCTTTTCAGTTTTGGTTCAAGTGAACCGTATTAAGAAATAAAACGGGGCAAAGATAAGGAATCACGGAGAAACTGTGAGATTAACCTATTAACAGTCCCTCAAAATACTACAGATACTAAAATCAATATATTGTAGAATTTCCAAAAATGCAATTCCAGTACACATTAAAGTTAATTCTGTACAAAACTTGTAACTACGACCTACAACAAAACATGACCCAAAGGAAGTTAGCCATGTTGGTATGCAGGTGCAATTGCTATTCTGCATGGTGCTACATATGACTGTCCTCTCTTTATCTATACATTATCTCACATTGTTTAAAAATGATTAACTTAATTAAATGCAGATCCATCTGCTAAGGCAAACAGGAATTTTAACTGATCACATGATCTTATTGGTCTTTGAACTAACCTGGAATATAGAGGCAGCTGGATCCCCTTGCCAGTGTCAACATCAATTACATCAAAATTAGAAGTGGTGGGTGTGCAAATTAATGCAACCATTGTGGAAGACAATGTGGTGATTCCTCAAGGACCTAGAAACAGAAATTCCATTTGACCTAGCAATCCCATTACTGGGTATATACCCAAAGATTTATAAATTGTTCTATTATAAAGATACATGCACATGTATGTTCATTGCAGCCCTGTTTACAATAGCAAAGATCTGGAACAAACCCAAATGTCCATCAACGATAGACTGGATAAAGAAAATGTGGCACATATACACCATGGAATACTATGAAGCCACAAAAACGATGAGTTTGTGTCCTTCATAGGGACATGGATGAATCTGGAAACCATCATTCTCAGCAAACTGACACAAGAACAGAAAACCAAACACTGCATGTTATCATTCATAGGCGAGTGTTGAACAATGAGAACACGTGGATACAGGGAGGGGAGCATCACACTCTGCGGTCAGTTGTGGGGGAGCTAGGGGAGGGACAGCGGGGGGTGAGGAGGGTGGGGAGGGATAATGAGGGGAGAAATACCAGATAGAGGTGATGGGGGGATGAAGGCAGCAAACCACCTTGCTATGTATGTACCTATGCAACAATCCTGCATGATTTGCACATGTACCCCAGAACCTAAAGTGCAATAAAAAAAGTGTAGCATTTACCACTAGCAATGGATACTTCTTAAATAATTCTACACAGCAGGACAATGCTTTAGCAAATGTTGCTGTTGCTTGAGCCACAGGCAGCTATTTCCATGCATGTAGCAGGGTGCTGGCATTCTTTAAAAATATTTTGCAGCCCAATAACGCTTACATGACATAAACATTTGGGGTCACGTAATAAATATTGAGGTCAAACAGACAAAGATAATATGCTTCTTTTGCCTGAAATTTTTTAGAGCACAGCAGTCAGACAATGCTAGCTGGGATGACAGATACTTCAAAATGGTACCTGCATAACTACTATGATGCTTGGTGACTTTTGCTCCCGTTAGTATAATTGATGCCAGCCAAGGAAAAAAAAAATCACCACTGTTGTAATAGGCATGTATTTAGAGCTTATTTTGGCAGGCCGTGTTCTTGAATCTTCATATAAATTTACTCATTTAATTCTCACAATTACCCTGTTCTTTAGGTAAAATTATTATTATAATTTTTGAAGATGAGGCTTTGGAGAAAATGTAAGTGATTTGCTCAAGTATTTCCCAAATATCAAATAACTAGTAACTAGCAAGGATGGGTTTAATTCATTCATTCATTCATTTATTTATTTTGAGACAGGCTCTCACTCCTTTACCCAAGCTGGAGTACAGTGATGCTATCATGGCTTACTGCAGCCTCAACCTCTCAGGCTCAAGTACTCCTCCCACCCCAGCATCAGCATCCCAGGTAGCTGAGACCACAGGTTCATACAACCAACACACTTGGCTAATCTTTAAATTTTTTGTAGAGATGTGGCCTCTCTATATTGCTAAGGCTTGTCTTGAATTCCTGGGCTCAAGTGAATCCTCCTGCCTTGACCTACTAAAGTGCTGGAATTACAGGTGTGAACCATTCCCCCTGGCCAAAGGATGGGTTTTATACATAGGTGGTATGGCTGCACAGTTTGGGTTTTTAACTAATGCATCTCACCTCACCAATACTACCTCTCAGCTCACTGTAAATACTTTGTAAATATCCACAGTTTGAGACAGGAGACACTAGAGCTGGAATATCCCAGCGACAGAAGAATTTGTTACTAGCAAGGATAGGTTCAGAACATTAAAGGATCTTCATCTGCAGGAAGAAAGAAATTTATCTTCTTCATCTTTTTAAGGGATTCATTATCAGAAAATGGAGGCAGTTCATTTAATCCGTTCCTCTGAATGAAGAGGCAAAGATAAGTGAAATAATGGAATTTCAACTATGGCCATTTCAGAAGTCTATGTGAGTAATGCTAATGGGTACTTGAGGGCAGGTAGGGTTAGCAATTATATGTCTCAGAGCCATAAGGAAGACCGTGTAGTCTTCGAGTAATGAGACATCCAGTTTTCCATAACTTTCTTTCTGCTGAAAACAAGTAATATAACTCACCAATTTACCTACAGACATGCAGCTTAATGGTTGTTTATGAAGATGTGGAAATAAATAAAGGCCACCGAAAAGGGAACACACAGAGTTTACTTATTTAGAGTTTGCTGTTACAAGGAAAGGGGAAACACAGAGTCTATTTATTCAAAGTTTGCTGTTGCAAGGGCATCAGGCACCATCACTTACATCTGGTGGACACTCAAAGGCAGACAGAGGAGTGGGAAAGCTTTATAGTTTGGAGAAGGAAGGCATCAGTTATGCTCTGATTGGAAATTGTTGTCTTAGGGAAGGTGGTGACAGACTATCTAGAAGTTACTTTTTATATGATTGGTTTGGGGAATGTAATTGTTTTTCTCTGGGTCATCCCAAGTTGGAAGGAGGACAAAAAAGAAAAAAGAAAGAGAAAGCTAGCACTCATTGACCAAGTTTTGACTGCTTTGGGCTTATTGCTGCAGTGGTTGTGGGTAGAGTCATATTACCATATAACATCTGACCATTGTTTGTTTGTACATTCAGGATCTCACAGACAGATTTAAATGGAATATAGTGCAATTTTCAAGCCTGTGTAGAAAATTCTTCAGGGACAAAAATGACTATAGCGAAGGTACAACAAAGAAAACGGCAAGAGTTAATTATTCAAAATCACAAAGTTAGTCATTCCAAGATCTGTTCTAGCGCTCAGCACACGTACAGAAAAAGCTCACAAGGCAGGACGTAGATGGAGCTTCTGTGTCAGCTGATACCACACTTCCCATCATAGGCATGTGACAGGTTGAGCCCCAGGTGCTGGTCGTTCTCAAGAATGTATTTTGTCTCCCTTCCACATGAGGTGAAACCTGGATATGGGTCTATTCTGTGGAGGACTGAAAGGATGATAATGGAGAACAGAGTTTCCATAGCCAAAGAGTAAAAAGGTAGGGGTTGACAAAATTGAAGGTGATTTGATTAATGTGAAAGAAGGATGTTAAGCAAATAAGAATGAAGTGGGGTAGATTTGCCTGGGATGGTAGTGGACTTTGGAGGGCTAGGGTATCAAAGAGTTACAACAAGCTAGTAAACTGTAGATAGAAATAAATTTTCGAGGAACTGAAAAGGGCCTCTATTAGCTCTTTATGAACACATGGTGGTCTTTGCATAAGAATGAAGAAGACATTTAAAGGAGCTAAAATACCATAATCAGTCATGATTGGGAGCACATTAGATGTTAAAAAATCGTAGGTGTTTCTAATGTTATTTTCAATAAACAGTTATTAAACGCCCAGCTAAAAGAATCACATAGATGCCACATGTATCTTTTAAGATGTTGTACAGTTGCATATTAGTGCTAATGAAAGGTACAATAAATAAAAAGAATATTAATCATTCACTCTTTGTTATTCATCTCTAAAGTAGGATATTTATAAGACCTACATCATGGGGTTATTGTGACTTTCCAATGAATCAAAAATGTGAAGTTCTGAAAGAGTACTTGGCACTGACAAAATGCTATATAAGCTTTAGATATTATTATTACTACTATTATTATTCAATAAACTTTGAGAACTTCACAAAAGACCAAGGAAACAAAGACATAAGACACAGTCACAGCCAAAGAAGTTTATGGATGAGAGATGGAATGAGGGATGTAAGCAAATAATCACAACACAACCAAAGTGCCATGTTTAGGGTTATAGTCAATGTACCACAGTAACACAGAGAAAGAAGTCACAACTGGATATATCAACCCTGGAACTAGGATACCCTACTGGTGCAATTTTATGAATATTGAAATCACAAGGTTGCTTTCCGTTATAATATAAGCATCCCAGATGGCATCTGATTAAACTTGACCTGAGTGAACTTTCGAAAGAATTAATTCTGATATAAGAGATGGGTTCAGGGTTTGCTTTTTAAAATTTATAATTTAGAAGATCTCTAATTTTACTCTAATTTAACTCAAACTACTTTAAATTGAAACATGTCTCCGTGGGGCTGGTCTGTATTAATTGAGTATTTGCATATGCAATTCATAATTGCAGCCAAGATTTTAAAGTTATTTATGCCAGTTACTGCTCTCGCAGATGAAATTAAGGATACGCCAAAAGTTACTACTATTTATTAAATTCAAATACAATATTTGATCCTCAAAATACTTATCTCCTAAAGGTATCACCAACTCCATTTAACAAAAGACATTATATATCAAGAGGTTGAGTAACTTCCTGAAAAATATTTATAAAAAATGTATTTATACTCATGGATATCTGAACATAAAACTTTGGTATGGCTTTTAAAACCCATGCTGCTTCCTGAAACATAATCATCAACAATTATTGTGTAAATTAATAGAACTAAATAATGGTAAAGATAATTCTGGTATCTAGTCACAGTATTATCATACAGGCCTAGTCACTCTATTCATATTTATGCACAAGCATAGATACTATATTCAAATTGACAATAATTAAGAAATTATATTTAATTTTTCAAAATCATAATAGCACTCCAATATTGATCTGGAAAAGATATGTTGCTTTAAATAGATTAAAGTTTACAAGAGGTTGGGCATGGTGGCTCCTGCCTGTAATCCCAGCACTTTGGGAGGCCAAAGTGGGTGAAAAACCTGAGGTCAGGAGCTCAAAACTAGCCTGACCAACACGGCGAAACCCTGTCTCTATTAAAATACAAAAATTAGCCAGGCATGGTGGTAAGCACCTGCAATCCCAGCTACTTGGGAGGCTGAGGCAGGGGAATCACTTGAATTTGGGAGGCGGAGGTTGAAGTGAGCCAAGATAGTGCCACTACACACCAGCAAGGGCAGCAGAGCCAGACTCTATCTAAAAAGTTAAATAAATAAATAAATAAATAAATAAATAAATAAATAAAGTTTACAAGAATCTCTGATTTTTTTTTTTTTTTTTTGAGACAGAGTCTTTCTCTGTCACCCAGGCTGGAGTACAGTGGCATAATCTCCTCTCACTGCAATCTCTGTTTCCTGTATTCAAGTGATTTTCCTGCCTCAGTTTCCAGAGTAGCTGGGATTACAGGCCTGTGCCACTACGCCCAGTTTATTTTTGTATTTTTAGTAGAGAGGGGGTTTTACCATGTTGATCAGGCTGGTTTTGAACTTCTCACCTCAAATGATCCACTGGCCTCGACTTCCTAAAATGTTAGGATTACAGGTGTGAGCTGCCATGCCCTGTCATAAGAATCTCTGATTTTTTAAAATGACAATATTGATAAAATCAAATACATCAACGAATTAGAAATACAATGTACATAACCATGTCTGGTGAAGACAAAGCAGAGTTATTTTAGAAATTCTTACAGCAAAAATGCCAAATTGATCATCTCAATAATGGAAAAATACTTTTTGATAAAACTAAACACTAATTCTTGATAAAAATACAGCAACAACTAAGAATAGAACAGAACTTCCTTCATCTGAAAAATGATATTTATCAAGAACTATGGCAAAACAATATTTAATGAAAGTGTTAGAAGCATTCTCTTTAAAATCGGGGGAAGATAAAAATGCAATTATCATTGTTTCTATTAAACATTCTACTGGAGATCTAATAGTTATTAACTTCCCACTTGATGTGATAAGATGTTTAAAAATAAACTTACGGTAAGTAAAAAGATGTCATCTTTTACCAATAAGTGTATTGGTTTCCTCCAAATTGGTATATTTAGTCAATGTAATTTCTTTCAAAACTCCATTTTTTGTTACTTTTAAACTTATATTGATAAGCAAAACATGTATGACTTTTATGGAGGAAATATAGTACTTTTTAGAGAAGAGGAATACATTTGAGAGCCCAGAAACTAAATATAATATTTTATATAAATATGCATCATAAAATATATAAATACCTATGCATATTTGGAAGTGTGATATGTAATAGATTCAGTGATACATGACACTGAGAACAAATTAGAATGCTTCTAACAAACTATAATAAATCCAAAGAGGAGCAAAAGGTTACCCAAAAAATATGATACAATTATAAGTTTGGATCCACACATAATTTTTAAACAAGACATACACACTCTAAAAAAAAAAAAAGGGCTAATTTCAAATCAACAAAAGCATCCTAAGTGCCAGAGATACCTTGAAAAATGGAAAATATAAGGCACAAGCTGGGATAGGAAATATAAGAAGCAAATAACTGAAAAAAAAAGAGTGAATTCCTATAGAATATTTAAAAAAAAAAAAAAAAGCAAAATCTCCACTATTTAAAAAAAAAAAAAAAAAGAAAGAACGAAAAATACAACTCAGCAGAGAATGAGCAAAATACCTGAGTAGGGATTTCACAAAAGAGGTTATGGAACTGACCAATAAAGATGAAAATGCAAAAACATTATTAGAATTCAGGAAATCCATCCTAAAATGATACTGACATCCCATTTAATGAAAACTGGTGAAGATGAAAAGATCACCATTTTTTTGGAAGGGCATGCACTAATCTAGAATTCCTGTCTACTGCTCAAGGATATGTAAATTTTTATAACACCTTTGAAAAACAGGCATTGCCTAGTAAAACCGAAGCCATGCATATCCCCAAATCTCAGCACTTCTCTTCTTAGGTTTGTAGCCCAGAGAAAGTCTGTTATCTGTGAGCAGAGAAAAGACTCACATGAGGGAAAACTGCAGCCATGCTTGAGCAGCAAAATACTGGAAACAATGCAAGCATCCATCAACCAGGAGAACAGATAAACAAATTGTGTTTCACAATGAAATATCATGCAGCAGACCAATGAATGAAATAACACCACATTCATAAACTTTAATGAAACTCAGAAATAAAATGATGCATTAAAAAAGCAAATCAAAGATGAGTGTATATGCTATATGATTTCACATAAAGTTCAAAAACATCAATGTAGTTTTAAGGATGATACAAACATAATAGAACTATGCAAAAAAGCAGGGAAATAGAAACATAAATTTTAGGAGAGTCTTCGAGTTCCCCTCCTGGTGGAGAGGAAGGAATGCTGGTGAGATTTGCATCAAAGAAAGATACTCAGAGGATTTTGATTATATCAGTAATATTCCATTTCTTACTCTGTGCGGTAAGTCTTAGATACATGTTTTATTAGTCTTAATATTTTATGTATGTCATATTATTTTTTCTTTTTATGTGTTAATTATTTTGTAATAAATAAAGATGCTATTTAAGAAGGTTTAAGAAGTCATCTCTAAGATATATTGTTAAGTGCAAAAAATTAAAAGTAAACAACATCAAGAAGTTCAAGCCTGGGTATATAAAATGCTCATTTTTACATGTACAAAAATATTGCACAGGCATATTTCCTCATCTATTAAAGTAAATTAGCTCTAGAAGTAATAGGTAAAAATGCATTTGTATGTCTCTCAAGACAAGCTGGGCAACAAAAATGATGAAAGTGAAAGAAAAAATTTCCACTGCAAACTTTTTCTTCCTGAGCTATTTAAACCATATATATTCAATTATAGATAAACAAACAAAATGTAAAATTTAAAATCTGTTTTGCAGATTGTCTTATTTAATAGCAGTCTTAGGTAGGTAATCACATTTTAGCATCTGAGGAAATTTCAAACTAGAAAGGTTAAAAAACACACTGAAAATCACAGAATCATGGCAGAGTCAGACCCAAATTCATTGTTCCTTTAGCATATATTCATCGAGCACCAGCTATGTTCCAGAAACTGGCCAGGTTTTTTGGATGTAACAGCAAACAAAACAAGGAACTTGACCCTCATAGAATTAAATTACAGCTACAGGAAATGAAGATAAAATATAAACATGATAGGTAAATAAGCACATAACATACCGTGTTAGAAAGTCATAAATTCTAGGGCATAATGGTGCTGACAGGAGGTAAAGAGGCCTAGTAGGGGGAAGGCAGGGCGAGGATGCAGTCTTACGTAAGGTGGTCAGTACAAACTTCATCAAGCAGGTGAGGAATGAGAAAAGACTTGAAGGAGGTAAGTGAGTGAGCCAAGCCAGTAGGTATGTGGAGAGTGTGCCAGACAGCTGAAGTGAGGCTCTATGAAGTGGGTTTGGCATTCAGGCTGGCAAAGTCAACTGGTGATTTGACGGTTCATTACTGTCATCACTGCATACCGCACCCATAGAAACATCATGCAAGTCATGAGCAAGGATGAGTTGCAGAGGCTTGAAGTCACCCCATCTTTCCTATCATCCACATATGTGGTCCAAGCTCATGGGGAACATATGAAATACTTGCTGTTAAAGATTAAATGCATTTATTCCAGAAAAAAGGAAATAGAAAAAAAAGTATTGTCTAAGTCTAGATCACATTTTTTTTTCCTAGCAGATTTTTAAAACAATGGTGAGAGGTAAAATCTTCTCTTTCCAGGAAAGTTGCTCAAGGAAAAGCATATTTTCTCATTTTTTAAAAAACTTATCAGCCTATAAAGAAGAAATAAGGCAGTCAATATTAAAAATGTTACTTTAAGTGAAAAGGGAAGTAAATCAGTTCACATTCTTCCTGAGGGGATTTGTAAAGGAAAAAGCAAAAATAACAGGACTTGCAACTTTTATCCTTACAAAATTTCCTGCTGTAAGGACTTAAGTTGTTTAATCTCTCTTCATACTGCTGATTTTCTTGACCTTGCAAAAGTCATTCAGTATCTGTTCATGTATCTGTGAAAACAAGGGCAATGATCTCTCCTCTCTCTGGATTCTTTGTGATAATTTAGTGACTTTAATCTCTAATACCAACTACTATTATGTTCATTGCCTTTGTTCTCAAAACTCACACCACTGACCTAATAATGGACAAAATGACAGCCATGTCTATAGCCACTTGCAACAAAAGACTCTCCATAGCCTCATATTGCAGGATAATGAAGAGAAATTACAAGTGGTTCGAGAGCTGCAACTACCTAGAGAGAATCCAGGGATAGAATAAAAGGAACAGTCTCGATGATGTCCTTATAAATGTGCCACTAATCTAACGGGAGAGAAGGCATGCTTCCTAGTTAATTTTCCATATTAGTGTAATGGGAAGAAATAGACAAACTGCCAGCAGGTTCATTTGGCTAATGTTTCAGCCAGCAGACCCGGCACAGCTCCTACTAAAAGGGGTTAAAGGTGAATAAAAATATATATAATTCTAAGCTGCTTTTTTGGCCTGACAAAATAACAGAGTAAGGCCACTATGGATAGTGGTTTGGGGATGACACCAATCATTTATAGTTCATTTCTCCTACCATATTCTGATTTTTGCAAAAGAGTTTATTGTAATAAAACTCTGCTGGCTGAAATATACCTAGAGCATCAAGCCTTGCATTATACTTTTCATTTCTATGAATAGCTCCCTGGGCAGCTGAATAAATATGCATTTTTTGTGAATGCTCATTCTGCTTGTTTTCCAAATGCAATAGTGATTATTTATTTTTCAAGTTAAATATCAACTATTCAATCTAAAGACCAAATTCCCTTAGAATTTTGACAAGGAACAAACAAACATAATATAAATATGCAGTAAATACTTTTCTTAACTTACAAACTGGAAAAACTGCTTATGTCCAGCACAAATGCTTCATCCTTAGAATAGCCATGGAATGACTAGTTAAAGGATTTTATGTATTAAGTCTAAACATTAAAGATCCCCTGGGAATACAAGATGGGTTACAAAGCATTTATATGGCATATTTTTCTAAAATGCTTTACAATCATTAGCTATTCCTGACAACAGCTCTGTGAGAATTGTGAAGTGGATTACTATCCACTAGGTGCTGCACTGAGGAGTCAGGATGGAAAATATCTGCCTGAAAATTACCCAGGTTGATCATCCATGGCAGGAGTTGGGCTGAGATAAAAACGTAAAGTTACTTTAGATCCACAGTCAATTCATTGACTGTGCTCCTCGTTTGAGAAAACACTTAATGCTTGTTTCCCACTTTGTTCCTTTAAATTGCTACAATTCCAGGGTTATTTCAGACAGCTCTCTGTTCTCAATAATAAGAAAAATTTAAAGATAGCATTATCCATCAGTGAATTACCTTTTACTGATTATCTGACATGCCCATGAGTAATAAGCATGGTGTAATGGAAAGAGGACATGATTTGGAGTCCAGCCTGCCTCCACCATTTATAAAAAATCTGGGCAAGTAACTTTACTCTTTTTATTCATCTGAATAATAAGAGATTTGGAACTACTGATTTCTAAAGTAATTTCTGGCCCTAAAATCCAGTAATTTTATATTATTCATAGTCATATAATGATATGTTCAAAAGTTACACCTTTTTCTCCTGATTATCTTCTGGAAAAAAGAAATAAGCCTATCTAATATTCAAGTTTATATTTTAGTGACTGCCATTTTTGGCAACATGATTATGTGGGCTGCCAAAATCCCTGATATTGACTGTAACTTGGTTACTGTAACAAATTCATATCAATGGGAAAGAATAAGATGAAAATACAGGTGACTGACCAGGAATTGTAAGTAAGTACATGACCCATTGTAGATATTAATGAAATTCATTAAATTTATCCTGAGTAGAAGATAACTGGAGAGATACTCTGATATCTTTTCAAAACTACAAGTAAACAGTCCAAAATTGTTTTCAGCTCACTTTAGCATAAACAATTGGGTATGTAAGGTAAAATGCAAATACCCTTAAGCAAGGCATTAGAAGTTTCAGTAGCTGCTTAACACTTGAGTAAGAATTAATTTCTGCAGTTTACTAATCCAACTATAAAACATCTGTCAGTGTGTGGACAGGAGGTTTATAGCTGGAGTTTCATTAAGGGTGAGCAGATATGGATAACCAGCAAGAATGCTGGTGAAGAAGTGATTCTAGAACCCTACAGATGATGCCAAGAGGAATCTTTCAATGCTCTTTTTTACCTTTTCTTTAACTTTGGAGTCACCAAATCTTATGTAGGAAATTGAATAATTGGTGTCAATTCTTCACTCTCTTGTTTGAAAATTTTGCATCCACATCCCTCCCATGTCCTCATGGTGAAATCACATGCCTTTTTACATTGACGTTGGCTAGGTGACTTGCTTTTTTGATCAATATGATGATTGATTTTCGTTGGTAAAAGATTTTTACAAAGTATCAAATATATTGTTTCTAATTCTTCAATAACTTTTCAAACTGTTCTGATTAATAATGAAATACAAATAGTTTTAAAATATAATGTCATAATATTATAATTAATTGTATTTTCAGCTTCGCTTGCATTAATATTCTCTCCCAAGCCAAGCATAGTGTCTTGGCTCAGCAGATCAACAATATATACAATGGACTGGGAATTAAGCCCTACCTGAACAAGTGGCAATAACATTTAAATCTGCTGACATAGAATTTTCTTATCCTTTATACCTCTAAATACCCTTCATACCCCTATATGGGCCTTGCTTTCATGAGGATAAGATATTTGCTTTGAGGCTGACAAAGTTTCTGAGAATTCAAACTTTATTGCAACTAACTGCATTTCTTGCAGGCAGAATCTCATAAATTGTGGAAGAAATTAGAAGATAGAATTTGGTCTAGCCAGGAAGAGGATTTTATTTTAGGAGTTGGAGTAGATTTATATAGGGTCTCAAATTATAAAGCAGCTGAACCCATACCCATATATGAAAAGAAATCCTTGGTTTCTTATCCTTGATTAAGGGATTCCTTTGCAGAAATGGGAATGCATTACTTAAAGAAATTCAGTGGAAAGAACTGGCTTAGAAAATGCTAAGGTCTGAATGGCTGTGTCCGCTGAGGTTTCATTTTCTGAAATCCTAACCCCGGAGGTGATGGTATTAGGAGATGGAGCCTTTGGGAGATGATAAAATCATGGCAGTATAGCCCTCTCAATTGGATTAGTGCCCTGATAAAAGTGATCCAAGAAAGACTCCTCAGCCCTTCTGCCATGTGAGGTTAGAGTGAGAAGATGGCTATATGTGAGAAAGAGGACCCTGATAAACATTAAACTTGCTGGAACCTTGATCTTGAACACCCAGCCTCCACAACTGTGAAAAATAAATTTCTATTATTTATAAGACACCAAGTCTACAGTACTTTGTTATGGCAGCCCAAATAAAGACATAAATTCATTGCAGAGAATTTAAAAAGTAATTTTGCATATTCTATTTTCCTGAATCTATAAAAAAAATTAGACTTATATCCATTTTGACTTGAATCTATATAGGAAAACAAATAAAATGGACATTATGTCCACAAAATAAATCTATATTAAATATTTTTACTCCTGTGAATAATTTCATTGTATTATAGGAATCTGCAAAGGAATATTAGAGTTGAAATTAAGCTTATGGAGGAAAAATATTCCTTGAGTGTGGGCTAGTAAATTATCAGGTGACCTAATGGGAATTAAACTAAATATTGCTAGCTTGTGTGAATGTCTAGATATAAAAAATTGTGGAACAATTTTGATAAATGGAGGAAGAGATAGATCTGTTCAACCTTCTCAGAAATGAGAACCGATAGCTATTCATAATATTCTTAGTAATTCTTTGTAAAATTGTAATTCTCATTGATTCTTTGCTACATTTTAATTTTGCATAAATATGCAGGGATAATTTATTTTGAATTCATAAATTTAATCTGAGCTATTATTTTTAATATATTTATGCTGAACTTTTTCCACTCTCTCAATTTGCCAGACTATATAACATCAAATCATCTCATATCAGGTGGCCAGTGAATGAAGTGTGAGGATATGCATGTTTCAAAATATCCAAGTTATATACTCATGGATATGGTAGTAATATTAATTGCAAATGATATCTTTGATTGCAGTTTTGCTATGCCAAGCATTGTGACAAGGATCCTAGATTGCCATTTAATTATTACAGTTATTTGAGTAGGTTCTAGTAATATCTTCATCTTATAGCTAAGGAAATTAAGGAAAAATTCTATTTTTCTTAAATTTGTAAGGCCATATTGAAGCAAAGATGTCTGTTATCTTCTATCAACATAAGGAAAATATGATCTACTGACAAATCAACTGATTTACATAAGTGACTGCTGCTTCATGTTAGACCATCACAGAATAGGGTAGGGATTGGTGTGACCCCATGTTCCACCACTGCTACCATTGACATTATGTCAAAGGCTTTTCAAATATCTGCCTACCCATCTAATAAATACAGAGTTGGCCACATTTTTCCTTATTTATTAGTGATTGATGGTGTTAAATGGAACAACATTGAAAATCTTGTTAGCATCAAGATATATTTAATCTATTGCTTGTCCTTTATCCCCTAAATCACTATGACACGTAAAGAAATTAGATTAATCTGACACGATTCATTTTTTATACAGCCTTATTACTCCCCAGTACGATATTGCTGGTGTTCATCTAGCTGTTGCCAATTGATTTTTGATGATAAATTCTACTTCTTTTTCTTATCTTGCATTGAAATTTAGCTAAAATGTGCCATTACTTTTGGAACTTTATGATGATTTGAGGAAATGGTTTAAATATAAATAATTGTGCTGATCAACTTTATCAATAATTCCTCATAATAAATTTCTTGATTCCCTAAACTTAATATTTCAAAAATAATATATATCTCATCTAATTAATGTCATCTTTATCAGAGGCTATTGGTAACTAGGATCAACAGATTTGAACACATAAAATTCAGTTCTAATTTTTACTTCATTTAACTTTACTTCTTGCAGTCTGGCTCAAATGTAGCATTACCTTCCTTTTGTCTTTCTTTCTTCTTTATTGTTACTATAAGGGAGTTTTTAAAATAAAGTAGAAGACAAAAATAACTGATTAAATGTTTTGCTTTTGGAGTGCTTTGATTACGTGTAGATCCTTCAGTTGTGCTAATTCATTAAAATAACCGTTTACGGCTTTTCTTTGAGAATCCACCTCATTTTCTTTGCCCTCTAGGCAGGTAATAAAAGCAAGACGTGTAAGGCATTATCTTTGCTTGCAATGAGCTTATAATATTATCAGTCAAAATAAACCAAGTAGTTAAAGGATAGGTTGAGATATAATGAAATAGCATTAGTTCATCAAATGAGAGTAGGTCTGAAAACCTTGATAGAAAGTTAAGCTTTCACACTTAAAACTTTTATTACCTTGAAAAAGTTTCCTCTGACAGCAAACATTCCTCTTTTCTTCTCTTGCAGACAGAAATAAGGACATATACTTTTCTAAGAAGTAGAACAAGTGTAAAATTCTTACAATCATGTTAAATTTTTCTGATTAAAAAAACCGGAATTTATCAAATAATATTGCTCCTTAGGGTAGGCCCACGGCATTTACAGCCTTCCTAATAATTCCCTGTTCCCATTGTTCATTAAATAATCAGATTGTAGCCACTTGGTCAACAACAAATATGCTTTTCCATGCAGCCACTCTCTGAATATCACTTATATTCCACAGAAGTCTCCTAACCAGGCCTCAGGATGCCAAAAGCTCATAGGTCAAGCAATTCTGAGAAGAAGAAAAGACTTACCTAAGATAATAGTAAACCATATGCAACCATTCAAAAACAAAGAGCAGAATAAAGAAGAGCTATTGTGTCTCAGAAAGAGTAGTGAGTAGGGATGTGCGGGAGAGATTATGAGGATGAACAGGGAGGTCAGAAGGTTCTGCCATCACTCTTGCTCTCTTTCAGAACCACACAGGCAAGATCCAGTTTCCAAGTCATTTCCAGATAATTCCTTGTTAATCTACTCTGCAGGCTTCATTCGATCATTGAGTCAGTACTTTTGGCTGAACTTCTCCCAATTTGGAAGCGCCTTAAAAAGTATTAAGTGAAATAATGTAAGTTAAAAGTGTTTGGAGAAGTATTAGTTGAATATACATTAAGTACTCAAGTATATTACTAGAAACTTTCATTTCTTGTTTCTTTGTTCTTATTGTATTTTAATGTATTTTTTTATTTGTTCATATTATTAGGAAAAAAATGTTTTTCTAATGTTTGCTTAGTCATAGAGGTTTTCCTACCCTTCTTTCCTAGCTTGGTGTAGGTCTGGGATGCTTTCTCATTCAGCTATGAATAGTTCTTAATTATTATCCTACAATGCTTTCATACTTAAACTATATTTTCTGGGACCATCTCGTGATTTCCATTAAGGCCTCTGAAAACCACTTTCTACCACAGCATATTGATACTTTCTAATAGTCTGAAAAATGCTCAGAATGACATCAAGTTGAAGAAGCAGAGAGGGGTGCTAAGCAAAGAAAAACATCCTCCAAGAGTTTAAAGCCCTTGTATACACTCAGTTGACTGTTTATTGAGATATTTTCTTCTATCAGGATGCTGAAAGTAGCTTCTGGAGAATGTACAGAGGTAGTCTCATTATATCTAGCCAAAGGAGTTATGCACATTGAAAACACACCAAAAAATGATTTTATTATTGTATGTTACATTTTGTGCCCCAAAATATTAACCACGGAAGAAAACATATCATATTCCTTGGGGGCAATGAACTATTTGTGGCTAAAGAGATAGGAGGTAATATAATTAAAAATATACATGTTTCTTGAATTTTATCTTGTCACTACCACTGTGAAGCAGCTTAGAATAATTATTTTCTAACACACACACACACACACACACACACACACACACACACACACAGAATGATGCTTCAGAAAGTGCCACTGGTAGGTACATCTTTGGAAAAAGAAAAGAGTATAAATGGCAATATTTATTCTATTAATTTTTCTGAATCTTAACTACAAAATTTGTATTTCAGCTTGATTTCTTGCCTTTGGTAATTTTCATGAGTTTATCAATTCATGTTTATTTGAATGATTGAAATTTTAACCAATTATATGCTTTATTATCCTGGATTCCTTTGTGATAAATGAGAAAATAAATTTGCTTTGCAATGTAAAGAGCTTGAGCCCCCTGGGATCTTATTAACCTAATACTAAATTTAATCACAGCTTATTTTAAACTTTAGCTTAGTGTTTTCAGTATAGTATTCTATAAGATGTAAGTGTAGTAAATAATAATAATAATAATAAATAGGGCAATGGATTCATTATTGACAGTAACATTAGTTTAATACTGTCAAGGAGAAATAGAATCCATAGATAGAAATTATTAATATTTGTTCAACAGCATTACAGGTATTTTTATTAATAGACAGATAAATGTAGAAAGAATGCTAGATAAACAAAACATAATTAAGTATTTTATGACAGTTTCAGTTAAATATATTAACTTTTACATGACTGTAAGAGGAGAAAATGAACCTAAAATGGAAGAGAAAATATTGCAGAACTTAAAGTTGATAGTTCTTTAGGAGATAATAATTCTTTGACGATAATTTCTCTGAGTTAATAATGTTACGGGATCCGTGGGGTGTCACTTCACCAACCAAAAGATTCTGTGGCTAGTGGGGCCTTTCCCTGAGTTTTGCTCTGTCGGCTGATTTCATTCTGCCCACTCGGCCTGGAAGGCTACACTTGGCTTGCGCCACTGGCCTGGATCCCGTGCCTGCCTAGGGCGAGCCAGGCGTGCAATGGTGAGGGGTGTGTGAGTGAGCGTGGGCTCTGGCCACTGTGCATAGCCAGGCATTCTGCCTGCCAGGCAGCTCCAGGGACCAGCATGGGACCTGGCTTCTTGTGAGGCTGCTGCTGGTCCAGGCGTACCATAAGCAGCTTCCACAGCTGACAGCAGAGAACGTGGTGGTGCCCGGAAACTTGGAGATGCCAGGAACTGCAGAGCCCTAAAGAGGTGTCACAGCCCTGGTTCAGGAAGCTCTTAGGTCTGGGCTCCCTGAAGAGCCAAAGCTTTTCTTTCTTTCTCTCTTCAGTCCTTCTTGTTGCCCACAATGTGCGAGCAAGAGGTGTGTTTCAGCCCTGTTTGTTATAGCACTTTTGGCCCTGATGTTCCACAGGTCCCGAGATCTTGTCCTGGATCTAGGAAGAATGAGGTATGCAGACAAGTGGAGGGTGAGCAAGTTGAAGAGGAACATTACTGCGCAACTGAACAGCTGAGAGGAGACCTGCAGTGGGCAGCTTCCCTTAGTAGCCAGGGTGTCGGGCAAGTGTTCAGCACTCAGCAGAGAAGGTAGCTCCTCTCTGCAGCTGGTCATCCCCTGGTTTTCTAGAGTCTTGCTGAGTCTGGTGATTTCATGGGCCTTAGAGGGAAGGAAGTGCGTGCTGATTGGTCCATGGGCAGCAATGGGCTGGCCCAGAAAAAGCACCACAAGTTTCCACTCTGGTCTGTAGGGGACCTACAGGCCAGTCGTGCTAAGATGAGGGTGGTACAGTCTGCTGCCTTGGGGACATGGGGCACAGAGAATGCAGGGCACAGGGGTTCCACTGCTGCCACTGCTGCCACCACTGCCTGCCCTTTCCCACTTCCACGCTGCAGCCTGTGTGATGGCCACTCCAGACAGCCCACTGCTACCATCAATAATGAGTATAGAGGCCAGGTGTGGTGGCTCATTCTTGTAATCCCAGCACTTTGGGAGGCTGAGGTGGGCGGATTACCTGAGGTCAGCAGTTTGAGACCAGCCTGGCCAACATGACTAAACTCCATCTCTACTAAAATTGCAAAATTAGCCTGATGTGATGGCATGTGCCTGTAATTTCAGCTACTTGGAAGGTCGAGGCAGGAGAATTGCTGGAACGTAGGAGACAGAGGCTGCAGTGAGCTAAGACTCCAGTCTGGGTGACAGAGTGAGACTTGGTCTCAAAAAAATAAATAAATAAAAATTTTAAAAATTAAATAATGAGGATAGGGTCCTGAAATATCTCAAAGATAGGAATCATTGTAGTTTGTCTTTCCACCAAATGTTCCCAACATTTCCAGTATTTTCAACATTTCTAATAATTTCAATATTAACTTCCTGCTATAAGGGAACAATCTGTGTATTGATATTTCCTTTTACTTCCCCTCCTCCAAAACTCTGATTTTTTATGTTTATTATTTTTTACACTTTTAAAGTGCTGTAACTGTGATTTCCACAGTTATAGGGCTTTGTCACTTAAATGATTATCTTTCACCAGACTTCTTCTTTCCTCCAACACAGACCTCTGAATATTGATATTTGTGAATCTGTCTTTCACGCAATAAATGCACAGCAAGTATTCTTTTCCCTTTTCCTTCCTACCGGTAGTGTAAAGTTATTTGCTCCATTACAGTTCATCTTTCTTTTTTTGTTTTTTTTTCCAGCTAACATTTACTCTCCCAGTGATTTCTCTGTGAGTCACTATACAGGTTAGAAAATGTTGTTGGTTTGTGTATCTCTCCGAATATATTATGAGGAATCATTAGAATTTTTTCTTCTGTGTCACATATAAAATTTGCATGCACAACAAAAACACAGATCATTGCTATTTATTTGTTGATATAAAATGCATTTCAAAGAGAAGAAGAGGGATAGAAATCTAAATTGAGATGATTTAAAAGAGAGTTCACTTCCCAGCAACATACCAGAAAGATCATTTCATTACAACATAAAATTGATTGATAGTGTTACAGGAATATATGATCTAAGCTATTTTCATCTTTGCAAGGTCCATATTAATATTATTAGTAAATATTTGGAATTTATATTATGCTTGATAAACTAAAGCATCATAAAAATAAAACACACAGCTGATCTTCATTTTAGAAATGAATAAAAGTAATAAAAAGTATGAAATATAGAAGATTCTGGAAGACACATTTTCGCATAGTTTAGAATTATTTTATCTTAGAGCAATACTTTTGCAAGACAAATTTTATCCACACAGAAGTGGCATCTCTTTTAATAATTGTTATACCTCTCAATTCCAGTGTTGGTAACATCAATAATAACAAAAGCAAGTAACATATATTTCTATTGCTTTTCAAAAACACATCAACTTTTAATAATTGTGTTTTTACCAAGTGTGGTGCTGCTCAATTCTGCAGAAACCTCACCAAGTAAATGAGCTGCAGGAGTTCAAATTATAATAATTTAAAAACTTGAAGACCAAATAAGAAGTCTCATAATAATTTATGTCATAATCTAAGATTTTTATTTCTTGTTATCCATGCAAAAGCCAAAGAAAGAGGCAAAGTAGAAACAAAATTCATACACAAAGGGAAGATACGACACAATCACATGCACACACACATTCAATGGTAGTTTTAGTTTGCACCTAAAAGAAAAACATCACGTATCTTTTTCTAATATCTCTTATATTAAACATACACAATGTGATAATAATATCAACAGCAAATCAAGTAAATCACGTTGCATTTTGTATATTTAAAATTTCAAAGCATTTTATGTATATAAAGGTGTCTAACATTGATAGTAGTAGTAGGTTACAAAGTTTCTTAACTGCTCTTCTGGGAAAATTGTAGTATTTTTGATGCCTTAAAGCTTTTGGAATTCTGCATTTCTGCTATTAGTCCTATGAAGTTCCTTTTGTGAAACTACCTTTGTAAAAAATTGCTACTTAACTAGTCATCCAGTAGCAGCCACTGTTTGTTTTATTAAATTTTAACACTTTTTGCTCATTCCTGAAATGAAAAAAAAATCACATACATTTTAGAAACAGCTTATAACTAAATATCAATCCATAACAAATACATTTGTGAATATTGTTAAAGTTTTCATTGGGATGATCTAACTTTCAGTTGACAATCTTAAAGCCTACACTTTTTACATTTTGTCAGCAAATATGACTATTTTGCCTTTTAAAACAGTGAAATAGCATAATGACATCAAGATGTTAAAATAGTATAACACACACTCTTGTGTAAGGTAATTTTGTACTGGCTAGCATAATTTAAATATTAAAACCTTTAAACTTCTAGTATATGAAAACATATTTTCTTAAATTTAAGTCATGGAGTCAGGCCCCTCTTGCTCTAGCTAGATATTGGAATAAGGAAGTTATCAAGAAATTCCATCTTTATTGTGATGACTCTGAATCAAAGTCACACAGTGCGCTAACTCTACTCTGAATCACAGAGTTCCTTAGAAAAGCCACTGTCAGTCAAGGGCTGGTGATGTTGTAAAGCAGCAGTCCCTACCCTTTTTGGCTCCAGGAACTGGTTCCATGGAAGATAATTTTTCCATGAACTGGGATGGGAGGATGGTTTCAGGATGATTCAAGCATATTACATTTATTATGCACTTTATTTCTATTATTACTACCTTGTCATATATAATGAATTAATTACACAACTCATCATAATGTAGAATGAGTGGGAGCCCTGAATTGTTTTTCTGCAACTAGACAGTCCCATCTGAAGATGATGGGAAACAGTGACAGATCATCAGGAATTAGATTCTTGTGGGGAGCACACAAGCTAGATTCCTCACATGTGCACTTCCTAATAGGGTACGTGCTCCTATGAGAATCTAAAGTTGCTGCTGGTTTGACAGGAGGCAGAGCTCAGGCAGTAAAGAGAGCAATGGGGAGCCACTGTAAATACAGATGAAGTTTTGGCCATGTAAGGTAACTCATTCCTGTAATCCCAGCACTTTGGGAGGTGGAAGTGGCAGATTGCTTGAGCCCCAGAGTTCGAAACCAGCCTGGGAAACATAGTGAAACCCTGTCTCTACCAAAAATTACAAAATACAGCCAGGCATAGTGGCACACACCTGTAGTTCCAGCTACTTGGGAGGCTGAGGTGGAAGAATCTCTTGAACCCAGGAGGTGGAGGTTGCAGTGAGCTGAGATCCCACCACTGCACTCCATCCTAGGCAACAGTGTGAGACCCTTCCTCAAAAAAAAAAAGAAAGAAAGAAAGAAAGAAAAAGAAAAAGGGAAAATACAGATGAGGCTTATCTTGCTTGCCTGCGGCTCACCTCTTGCTGTGCTGCCTGGCTACTAACCAGAAGTCGGAGTTCCCTGTTGTAGAGTGCATCTACCTTTGTTAAGGATGGTTTAAGAGCCACCAAGAATCCTTGGCATTTTCTGCATATTCATGATCCAAGTAACAAACAAGGGAAGATCAGCAGAGCCAAGACACCTAGAGGTTATCACAGCTATTGTGTCTCAGAAAGAACATCAACTTATGAGAATCTTTTACCTTGGGAACTTTTGTGGGCCTTACTGGAAGTAAAGTGCCACGTATATTATTTACTTTTCTCTCATACTTCCTATAAAATGCCTGGTATTCCAAAAAGTAACTGGATTGGACTATGGGGCTAGTGTTTGTAAATTAAGCTCACCGAGAAGCCATTTTGTAATCAAGATCACATTCAGAAGTTATCAATTACAAATATCAATATACATCATTTTGATTGGACAGCTGTCCTTCCTGTGAAACACAACATAATTAACCTTGATATCACAATTATAAGTGGTTTGATATTATTTGTTGAAAATATAAAGTAACATTTTATCTTTGGCTATCAAATACAGACTCTATGATGAATGCCATCTAAGTGTTTATATGCTGAAAAAGCATACGCATCGTTTTTCTTATTTCATACAATTTTATTTTTCTTATCTGAACACTATTGATTTTGCCACATTTTAACCCACAGCAGGATACTCAGAAAGAAAAACCTGATTTGTCTCGTGGGGTTTCAGCCTTTTTCCCTTACATTTCCACAGCACTTTATGAAACAGTGTGGCTTCAATTTCTTATACTCTAGCTACTTTCTCTAATATATGATTTTACATCATTGGCTTGAGTTCTGGTTTGTTTTGCTTTTTTCTTATTCATTATCCCAGAAGCTAGCTGGGAGACAAGCCTGGGAAACATAATGAAACCCTGTCTCTACCAAAAAATACCCAGGCATGGTAGTGCACACCTATAGTCTCAGCTACTTGGGAGGCTAAGGTGGAAGAATCTCTTGAATCCAGAAGCTAGCTCAGTATACGGCTAATATTGGCTCTCAAAAATATATGAAGACTAGATAAATTAGTCCAGCAAGATCCTGAAACGTCTAACTCATACTTGAATAAGGCACACTCAAACCATCACTGATGAACAAACAAACTTATCAAATTAATTAATGAAATAAGGGACACAGGCTTAATTTATGTACCTCCACCACTTTCCTTTCAGAAATAGCTATAAAAATCATTTGCTATGTGATTTTTCTGAGATTCCATCAAATATAAATCTCTAAAATAGGAGAATGGACATAAAGATATAGCATGCAGGTGAACATTTGTTAGAGGTGCAGACTAGTAAAGAGGTCTGCTCATAATTAATGCATCTATTTTATATTTTATTTCCCTGGCATCTCCCAAACCCATGCTGTATGATTTTGTTTTGCCTTTTATAAATATCTTTTAAAGGAGGGAGATTATGTCTTATTTTGCATTATTTTCTCTTGCATAATACAGTTCCATCTGATTATTGGCATTTTATTTTCCCCTGGGTGAGTCAGTGAAATGGTAAAGCAAGTGAGACCAGGAAGCACGTGCATTTCTTACATTATTCTACAATATTCTTTCCATATGTGCAAGCCTTTGTCTTCAACTTGATAGGAATTAAATATGCTTTATTTCCTGTGAGGAATAAAGTTCTCTTGACAAGCCCCTCAAACCAGAGAAGGCAGCACTGTAGAAGAATAAAAGTCAGGATTTTCACTTTTGCTTCCTTTGGAAATCTTGTCTCCTCAATGGCAAAAACGTATTTCTGAGTAAACATCAAGAAGAATGATATTTTACTTGGCTCTATGAACTCAGAGAAGATATATGTTGATTGTCAGTATTTGTTTGCACACAGTGTTTTTAAATGTAATGAGAAATACAGATTCTCCTTATTCTAAAACATTCCACTGTCCATCAAGAGGAAGTGTCTGTGTATTTATTGTTTTATTGTTGCAGACCAAAAGCAGAATATTTTCAATACATTGTTATTTTGATTTGACGTCTAAGGTAAATAATACCACCCTTAAAAGGTGTTTGTGAAGGCTACTTGAGTAAATACTTGTAAATTGAATGTGATATGTAGATGAAAAATGCTTGAATCAGTTCTTCAATTAGAAAAATCATCCTGTGAATGTTAACATCATAATTTCATCCTTTTTCATTTTGAATTTACTTATTTTTCCTCTTTCCTCAGGAGACTGAAAAGTATAAGTGAGACAGCTCTAAGCCTCTAGACTATAAATCTGTAAGATGGAAGAAAACACCTACCCGTGTGGAGCTGCCAGGTGTCCAGGTGGTCACTTAGGACAATGAGCTGAAGTGAAACTAACAATCAAGCCTTTATTCATCTATTGTGATGATGTAATCAAGGTTAAAAATAAGTGCCAGCTCCCTACTGTTAATTTTCGTCATGAGACAGCAGTGGTCAGGAGTAAGATGGCATGCCGTTCAGGTGAGAGAATTCTTCTCACTGCCCAGGAACACTAAACAAAAGACTCCTTTTTATAAGGACCCAAGATGCCAGAGTGAAGAAGAGGGACAAGGGAAGACGTAGGAGAGGAGAAATACTGAGTGATAGTGGTTGAAAGCCAAGAACTCTTTATAGAGCTCTCAGTGGAGACACTTGGGCTAAGAATGCAGATCTATGTAACAGCACTGTTCACCAGGGATGGGCCTGAGTCCTCAACTGCAACTCCCTCCAGAAGACTCTAATGCAATGGCTGTGCACCACGTCTGGTGTGGGGAGGGCAAGGTTTCTCCCATTATATTTGCCAGGCAAAGCCTTATAATTGCTAAGGGTCAGGCGTAAAAAACCACACAAAGGATTTTTGTCTAGAGCTGGACTCCTGAGTTGCTTTTGTGGATGTAAAGCTGGAAAACAACTCACCCATATTAGAGAGAAAAGTATGTAATAGAGAAATGCTCCTTGCAATTTTAAATTACAAAGTAGATATAAGTGACCTTGGTAAGAAATGAACATATCTGGTATTAGGCAATAGCTAAAGAGGCTATAGTGTATCTACATGATGTTATATTAAGTAGTAGCTATAAATGATGTTTTGCAGAAATGTTTAACAGTGAGAGAAAATATTTGCAGTGCAACATAAAGTCAAGAATGTAGAGGAGTACATTTTATATTGAGTTAGGTATCAATTTATGGAATGTGTGTATGAAAACTTACAAAGGCATATATAATGTGTAAAGTAGCTATTATGGACAGATGGATTATACAAAATTGAAATTCTACAAAATTTGACAAATGCTCAATAAATAAGCATGCATAACTATTATACTTATTAAATACATTATTATACAAGTAACTAAAATAACTTTAAAGATATGGTGTCTGGGCAAAGGGAAAAGTTCTTTCAGAGCCAGCTCAGGGGCACTCATTACTGCTCTCAGCACAGACATATCGAGCAGGCGAAAGAAAAAGAAGTCCCAGAGATAGAAAGGAAAGTTCATAGGAACCTCTCACTCTGTGAAGCTTAAGTTTGCAACTTTGTTGGGCTTTTAGCTCATCCTCTTCTTGTTTGAAAATATGTCATGCTTCAAATAATAATTTAGTAAACCCAATGTGAATGAATTGATACCGCAAATAGTATGCCTGTGGGGACCTGAGAGAAGAAAGCATTCATTGAGATCAGAAGTGGGATTATGACCGTCAGGGATGGACCTTTTCTTTACTCCCTCTTCATTTCCTCCTGGGCTGTATGCTGCCTTTGTTTTTCAATGATGTGTCTTAGTCCATTTGGGCTGCTATAACAAAATACCATCAACTGGGTAGCTTATAAACTGAAATTTATTTCTTAGAGTTCTGGAAGTTGGCATGTCCAAGATCAAGGCACCAGCAGATTCAGCGTCTGGTGAGGGATTTATCCTGTTTCATAGATGGTTCTTTCTCACTGAGTCCTCACATAGCAGAAGGTTCAACTCTGTTCTTTTCGGCTCCTTGTAAGGGCACTAATTCCATTCATGAGGTCTCCACCCTCATGATCTCACCACTTCCCACAGGATCCACACCCTCTAATACTCTCACATTGGGAATTAAGATTTTAAACTATCTGTTTTGGGAGAGCAAACATTCAGACCATAGCACCATGTGTGCCCAGCTGGGTTGCTGCCTCTTTTTCTGAGTGCACACCTGAGGAGTTGGTTCACACTGTATATCTCCCTGCAAATGTCACCTCTGCCATTTCATCCGTGATACATGTTACTGACAAGCAAAGGGATTGGAGAAAATTACTGCATTTTTCCTATTTTATATCATCTTGACAACTTCAAGCCTCCCCAAACAGCACAATCCTTTCAGAATTCTCAGTTACTTTTTGGTTTTATAGAGATTTGTTTTACAGGATTAAGGACTCTTCACCTTGGCCTCACCTCTTTTCAATCGCTGGTCTTGATTCTGACATTTAAACTTTATTTTCCTCAAGAAATTCTAAGGCTGAATTACTGCCATTTAGCAAAGTAAGAGAAGCAGATCCTGAAATAACATAAGTGAACAAAGCAAGTTTTTGTCCTGAAGAATTGATGTAGAAGTAAAGCCATTGTTTGATTCCAGAATTCTGTTCAGAGCTGTATCTTTCCTGTTCAGAATAATCAAACCAGAATTGAGTATATTTCAGATCTACTGGAAAGCTCAGGCTATAATCACTAAACAAGTTAATCAAGAAAACACACTTACCTCAAAATGAATGTAAGTTTTCTAAAAATTTCATGTATAATGAATATATACAACCGTGTACTAATGGACAATGACCAGAAGATGGGATATTTTAATTTCTTTTTTAAAAATTGACTTTAACTTTATTAGTGATTGTCTTTTCAATTCATATATTTATACAATAAAAAAATTTTTAATATTTTAATATATTTGTATGCACATTTCCTTTGACTTAGGCAAAGAAATTGATGCCCACCTTCAAGGTGTTTTAATGGAAGAGGTCACCTCATAAACATAAACGACAACAGAATCCCGAGCTATCAAGATAGATGCAGGTAGAATGTAATGTTTTCAGTTAAAGGAATTAAAGGATTTATTTACAGACACAAAGTAAACAATCTGTGTTCTCTGATTTGTCTTGACCCTCATTATTTGCTGTAGCCTGCAGTAGGACATATTTGAAGCAACCCTCAATTGTGAGTTAAGGCATCTCTTCTTTTGGAAAGTCATGCAGGACCCAGGATGGAGACTGACAGAGATCAGAATCTGACCATCTATCTTGAATCCACTCTAAGCCAAAAGAGAAGAATCTTTCTTAACCTTTCTAGTATCTGATTAGGCCAATTTACTTGGAGAATATGTGAGATCTAATTTAGAGGGCAAAAGTCATCCATCAATTGTTCAGATTCTTAGCTTCCTAAATCAGTTTAGCTAGAGGATGAGTGACTTCAAATCCTGGACCTACCACTTACTAGCAGTGTAACATGGGCAAGCTTTTAACCATTCTGGTCATCAATTTCTTCATCTGTAAAATAAGACTACTACTGGTTTTTCTTTCATAGGTTGTTGGAAAGACTAAATGAATTAACACATGAAAGTGGGCCTGATACAGGCTGAGCACTGGGTATGTGTTTGTCTTCAATTATTTCCTTTATCTCTAGCTGATTAAATAATGGGGGGTTCTGTGCATTTCCTTGCACAGAGAAATGATTAATAAATTAAAAATTTCAAAATGTCAAGCTAATTATATAAACCAAATCACTGAAATTTCGCATTTAACTTGGGTCTCATCTTTGGTCAACAGAAATAATGTGATACCATGAATATACTGTGGATTTATTGAAATGCAGAACAATTGCTTCTCTGATCACCCACAGATCACATTTAAAATAATTAATCATACTTTACAACAGATTGGTTAATTTGGAACATTTTAATATGAGTTTTTATTTCATTATTTTTATTTTTATTGGTTTGTTATAATTTATCTCAAATACGTGAAGTCACATGGTACTCTGGTAGCCACAGTCCGGATAAGAATAAAATTTATCCCTCATTTTATTATTTATTATTTCTGCCTCTATTCGCTGTCTGCTTTGTTCTTCTCTGTTGTAGAGACTTTATTTCACTCAGCTCTAATATCCAACTGATCTGTTTCTTAACACAGGGAACTTTAAATTCCCAGGCTATCATACTCTTTGGCTTCCAGTTACGTTGGGTAGATAGGAGGCACTGATGGGAGAATGGAAGAAAGGAGGAGAGGAAAAAGCCAAATGGTTCTCTTCTTGTCTCTCTTTCAACAGAGTCTTTAGCTGTGACACCAGTGCCTGTAGACAGTCCTCTTTCCAAGGTATAAGCTCCCTCTAAATATCCCACACTCCACCCTCAGTGACTCAGCCAGGGCCAGCTTCATGGGCTGGAGACCTGTGAAGTCACAGCTGCACAGAGCCTCATGCATAAAAGGGCCCCATGCTTGCTTAATGCTCTGCTGTCACCATCTTGAAAGTCCTAATGATTCTGAACAAGGGCTCACAGATTTTCATTTTGCACTTAACTCTGCAAGTTATGTAGCCAGTCTTGGTTCCAGCACCGGTGGAGGAACTCCCTTCACATTTCTAGCTTTCCAGGTTTCACATTCACCTATAAATAGCAAAGCATGTAATTTTATTTTCTGCTACTGTAATACCAGTCTATTATTTTGACAAATGAAAGGAGCAGCTAACTTTCATTTTTTACTATCTTTAACAATTTATACAAGTTAGAATTTTATGTTCCTTGAAAGGACACATTAAAATAATATTTATCTATAGAACTTTCTGGCTCTGAAATGGTAGGGAATGAAGTAAGGAAGAGTAGCTTTGATTATTTTAATTAGTTCGATAGTTATTGATTTTATTTTTTAAATTTTTTGTATAAATTTTAGCATTTAATATTTTTCCAATAATGCATCTCTTCTAAGTTTTCAGATTTGTTGTTCTTTATATTATCTTTATGTTACCATGATATATCAATATCATATCATAATATTATATCCTATATATTAGAATATTTATTATTATAATTATATATTACATTTTCCTACTTGTAATCTGTATATTCATTAAATATTTAATCTGTTGTAGTAAATTCTTTCTTGCTACTTCGCGTTTACTTTTTTGCTCATCTTATAGCTTAAGTTCCACAAGTATTTTTCTCAGAGTTTTAGTTATATATTAAACTTCTTAAATTATTTTCATTTTATGAACTATTTCACTAAATATTTCCTCTTCAATGAAGAATAATTTAGTGTAGTTTTTTAAATATGTGGAACTTTTTAGCTATAAAATGTCTGTCTTTTTATTGTTGGTTTCTAATGTCACTGCATTATGGTAAATATCTATATTTTTGTTTGGTCTGCAATTGACCCTTGAACAACACAGTTTCAAACTGCATAGGTTCACTTATATGCAGACTTTTGTCAATAAATATATTGGAAAAATTTTTGGAGATTATGGATGTTCTGTATTGCCTAAAATATCAAAAAGTAATAAAAAGTTACATCATTAATCCAGTAAAATTTGTGTAGATCTTAGTTTATTTATGTGTTACCTGGCTGTTTATGTTAACAGTGAGGGCACCAGTCAACAGTAAACTATTAATAGTCAACTATTAATAGTAAACTATTAAGAGTCAAAATTTATATGTAGATTTTCAACTGTGTAGGGGATCAACACCCCAACCCTTGTGTTGTTTAAGGGTTAATTGTGTATGTATTTACATATGTATATATATGGACACAACACATAATATCCATTTCTTTCATCAACATCCATTTCTTTCTCACCTTTTTTTCTATCTACTGGAATCCCAATCTCACCAAAACTATTTTTTTTCTGCTCTTTTCCTAGTTTGAGGACATTGTTTATTTAAACCACTAAAAGATTTGTAGACTTATTTATTCAGTGTGATAGTCTATATCTCGTTTCTTCCTGGATCTGTTTCTATTTCTGTTTGAGTACTTCCTCCAAGAGTGTTTTCAAAGAAAAGTTTGCATAGTAAATTTTACAAAGTCTCATATGCCTGAGAATAATATTTTGCCCTCATATTTAAATTATAGTTTTACTGGATTAAAAACATGTTCAAATTTCTTTTCTGTCAATACATAAATATTATTGCATTGCCTTCTGGTATGCAGGGTGGCTGTTGAGAAACCTAATTTTAATCTAATACTTGTAGTTTCCAAGGCTGTCTACAATATCCTTTCTTGAAGTTTTTAAGATAATCTTTGTATTGAATGATCTCAAATATCATAATAGTTTATACAAATGTGGTCTCTTATATTTCTGTTTGATATTACCTAGGCATTTTTCATATTTTTAAATGGAAACATTTTTAGATGTTGTTTTAAAATATTTCCTTATCTAGTCATCTGTCAAAAAACACTTAACATAGTTTCCATATCTTGGGTATTGTAAATAATGTCAGAATTAACATGGGAGTACAGATACACCTTTGAAATATTCATTTCACTTCTTTGGATTTATACTATTTAGTGGGATTGTTAGATTGTGGTTCTATTTTTACATTTTTAAGAAAACTGCATACTGTTTTTCTTAATGGTTTGTATTTTCTCTGCACTGTCACCAATATTTGTTATCTCTGGTCTTTTTGATAATAGCAATACCAACAGGTGTGAGGTAATATCTTATGGTTTGGATTAGCACTTCCCTGATGATTAGTGTTATTGAATACCTTTTAGTATACCTGCTGGTCATTTTTAAGTCTTCTATAGAAAAACGTCTCATGAGGCTCTTTGCCTACTTTTATTTGGGTTACTTGGTTTTGTTTGCTCTTGAGTTTTATGAGTTGCCTATGTATTTTGGATTCAATTCTTTAAAAGATAAAAACTTGGCAAATATTTTCTCCCATTTTATAGAAAGCCTTTTTGTTTGATAGACTGCTTTCTTTGTTATATAAAAACTTTTTAGTTTGATGTAGCCCCACTTGTTTTTGTGTATTTGTTTGTTTTGATTTGTTTTTGTGTGTGTGTGTGTATGTGTTATTGTTGCCTATGATTTTGGTGGTGTTTCCAAAATAATCATTACCAAGACCCATGTCAAGGAGATTTTCTCCCATATTTTCTTTCAGGATTTTTTTGATTTCAGGCCTTATATTTAAGTCTTTTGTCCATTTTGGGTTAATTTTTATGTATGGTTTAAGATAAGGGCACACTTTCATTCCTTCTACATATGGATATTCAGTTTTCCCAACACTGTTTATTAAAGAGACTATCTTTTCCTCATTGCATATTCTTGTCATATTTGCCAAAGATTAGTTGGCTGTATATATGTAGGTTTATTTCTAGACTTGATATTCTGTTGCATTGGCTTAATGTATATGTTTTTATGCCAATACCATAGGGTTTTGATTACTATAGCTTTGTAATATACTTTGAAATCAAGATAACTCTAATTTGTTTATCTTTCTTAAGATTATGTCTTTTGTAGTTTCATACACATGTTAAGATTGTTTTCTCTATTTCTGTAAAAAAATGTCATTGAAATTTTGATAGAATTGTCATTGAATCTATAGATTGTTTTGTGCAGTGTGGACATTTGAACAATATTAATTATTCCAGTCTCTGTCTAGAACTTTCAGTCCTATGTTGAATAAAAGTGTTGAGAGTGGGAACCATTGCCTTTCTCAGATCTTAGAGGCATAGCTTTTAATTTTTCATAGTTGAAGATAATGTTAACTTTGGGCTTTTCATGTATGGTCTTTATTATTTTGAGGTGCATTCTCTTCATAACTAATTTGTTGAGAATTTTTATCATGAAAGCATGCTGAATTTTGTCAAATGCCTTTTCTGCATCTACTGAGATGATCATATGTATTTTGTTCTTTATGCTCTTAATTTGGTATCACTTTGATTTTGGTATGTTGACACATCCTTGCATTCCAGGGATAAATCCCGCTTGATCATGGTGACTGATCACTTTAATAAGCTGTTGAATTTGGTTTGCTAGTATTTTTGTTGAGGATTTTTGTATTTTTGTATCTATGAACATAGGACTATTGGCTTGTAGTTGTCTTTTCTTGCAGTGTTCTTGTCTGGCTTATCACCCTCATAAAAGGAGTTTGGAACTGTTCTCTTCCTCTTCTTCTATTTTTTTTTTTTTTTTTTGGAAGAGTTTGAAAAAAGATCGGTGTTAATTCTTCTTTAAATATTTGGTAGAATTCACTGTCAAAGTCATATGATCTTGGGCTTTCCTTTGTTAAGAGGTTTTTGATTACCATTTCAATATCCTTATTCATTATTTGTTCAGGTTTTCTCTGTTTTCATGAGTCAGACTTGTATAGGTGTAGGTTCATTTCTGAGGTTGTATATTTCTAGAATTTTGTACATTTTCTTCTAGGTTATCTGATTTATTGGCACACAGTCATTCACAGTATTCTCTTATCCTCCTTTCAGTGTAATTTTGTTGTATCATTGTAATGACTACACTTTCATTTGTAATTTTAATTGAGTCCTCTCTCCTTTTTTCTTGGTTAGCCTACATAAAATTTGATTAATTTTGCTTATTTTTTCAAAAGAAACCTCAGTTTCATTGATCTTTTCTATTGCCTATCTAGTCTTTCTTTATTTCCATGTAATCTTCACGATTTGCTTCCTTCTGCTAACTTTGGGCTCAGTTTTGTTCTTATTTTTCTAGTCCCTTGAGGTATAAAGTTAGACTGTTTGAGACTCTTTTTCTTAATGTAGGCATTTACCACTATAAACTTCTGTCTTTGAACTATTTGTGCTGCATCCCACAGGTTTTGGTATGCTGTGCTTCCATTTTCATTTTTTTCCATATATTTAAAATTTTCCCATTTGTTTTCCTTCTTTATCTGTTGTTTGCTCAAAAGCATGCTAATTTCTACATATTTGTAAATTTTTCAGTGTTTTGCCTGCTATTGATTTCTAGTTTAATATCATTGTGGTCAGAAACGTTACCTGATATGACTTCAATCTATTTATTTATTTTTGAGGTAGTCTCACTCTGTCACCCAGGCTGAAGTGCAGTGGTAAGGTCTTGGCTCACTGCAACCTCTACCTCGCAGGTTCAAGTGATTCTCCTGCCTCAGTCACACAAATAGCTGGGATTACAGGTGCCCACACCATGCCTGGCTAACTTTTTTGTATTTTTAGCAGAGACTTGTTTTGCCATGTTGGCCTGGCTAGTCTTGAACTCCTGACCTCAGGCGATCTACCACCTTGGCCTCCCAAACCGCTGGGATTACAGGCATGAGTCACCGCACCTGGCCTATCTTAAATGTGTAAATCCTTGCTTTGTGGCTTAATTTTTTCTTTATTATATTTTAGTTCTTTAATATTTTATATTGGTCACACCAGTGTCTCCAATTGGTTCTTCTTTATACAACTTAGATGTCTGTTACCAAGTCTAACCCTTATCTGTGAGAATATATTGCTATGCTTGGTGTAAGTTCAAACTTTGTGTGGTCCACTGTTAGTTGTTTTCTGACAGGTTGTTCATTCTTACATTTTCTTTCATAAATCTCAAGTTCCCACATGCTCTGTTATTTTTTCCTGTTGTTTCTTATTCCCTTGAGATATCAGTGATTTTTTAGCTTTATTGTGTACATGGAGAAATGGCAAAAGCTATGGTTTACACTTTGCCTGGCAAAAGCTATGGTTTACACTTTGCCTGGCAAGATGAGTTTAGAGAGTCTTTGGGGCAAGATATCAGGACCAAAAATCTCTGGTGTTCCCACACGGTCTCAACTTCATTCCCATCAGATGAACTTGTCTATTAGGGAACAGTATTGCTTGCACTCTAGGCTCTCATATTTTCCAAGTGCTCCTTCTTATAACATAGCGATTATGAGCAAAAAGAACAAAGCTGGAGGAATCAAATTTTCTAACTTCAAAATATGATATAAAGCTAGGGTAACCAAAATACCATGGTATTGGCATAAGACGTATAGACCAATGTAATAGAACCTAGGAACCAGAACTAAATCCACACATTTATGGTCAACTAATTTTTGACAAAGTTTCCAAGAGTGTACAATGGGGGAAAAACAGTTTCTTCAACAAATGGTGTTAAAACAACTGGATATCCACTTCCAGAAGAGTGAATTTAAACCCTTATCTCATGGCACATACAAAACTCAACTCCAAATGATTAAAGACTTAAACATAAAACCTAAACTGTAAAACTACTAGAAGAAAATACAGGAGAAAATGTTTTTGACTTTGGTCTGGGCAATGATTTTTTAAATATGAATCTGAAAGCACAAAGAACAAAAACAAAAATAGACAAACGGAATTCCAACAACAAGAAAATCTTCTGCACAGCAAAGAAAACAATCAACAGAGTGAAGAGACAAAATATGCAATAGAAGAAAATCTTTCCAAACCATACATTTGATAAGGGGTTAATATCCAAAATATATAAAAACTCAACTCGAAAGCAAAAAAAAAAAAAAACTAAACTAAAAATCGTCAAATAATCTAAATAAATATTTCTCGCAAGAAGACATACAAAAGGACAACAGGTATAGAAAAAATGTTAAACATAACTAATAATTAGAGAAATGCAAATTAAAATCACAATGAGATATCACCTCACACCTGTTACAATGGCTATTGTAAAAAAAAAAGATAAGTGTTGGAGAGAATAAAGATAAAAGGGAACCCCTGTACACTGTTAGTGGGAATATAAATGGGTACACACATTATGGAAAACAGTATGGAGGTTCCTCAAAAATTAAAAATAGAACTATCATGATTCAGAAATATCACTAGACACCTCTGACCTTTTACCAGAGTAACTATGCATTGGGAAAAGGGAAATTATCAGATATTTCAGGGACTACTGGATACTGTCTCTGAGTGACGTTGATTCCAGGGGGCCCAAAACATCATTGTGGTCCTCTAGTTAAAGTAGGGGCTTTTGGAAGTCAGGTAATTAATGGAGTTTTAGCTCAGGTCCAACTTACAGTGGGTCCAGTGCTTCCCCAGACTCATTCTGTGGTCATTTCCCAAGTGCCAGAATGCATAATTGGCATGGACATACTTAGCAGCTGAAAGAACCCCTACGTTGGCTCCCTGACTGGTAGGGCAAGGGGCATTATGGTGGGAAAGGATGAATGGAAGCCATTAGAGCTGCCTCTACCTAGAAAAATAGTAAATCAAAAACAATATTGAATTCCTGCAGAGAAGAAGGCTCTGCAACAGGTCCACACTGCTGTCCAAGCTGCTCTGCCACTTAGGCCATATGACCCAGCAGATCCAATGGTGCTCATGGTGTCAGTGGCAGGAGGATTTTAATAATCGAGTGGATAGAATGACCGTTCTGTGGACACCACTCAGCCTCTTTCCCTAGCCATCCTTGTCATCGCCCAATGGGCCCATGAACAAAGTGGCCATGTTGGCAGGGATTGAGGTTACAAATGGGCTCAGCAACCTGGATTTCCACTCACCAAGGCTGACTTGGCTATAGCCACTGCTGAATGTCCAATTTGCCAGCAGCAGAGACCAACACTGATATGGCACCATTCCTCAGGGTGATCAGCCATTTACCTGGTGCCAGGTTGATTATATGGGACCTCTTCCATCACAGAAAAGGCAGAGGTTTGTCCTTGTTGTAGTAGACACTTACTCTGGATATGGGTTTGCCTGTCCTGCACACAGTGCTTCTGCCAAGACTACCATCCATGGACTTACGGAACGCCTTATCCACCATCATGGTATTCCACACAGCACATCTCTGACCGAGGCACTCACTTTATGGTCTTTATGACCAAGTTATATTTCTAAAGGAAAGTGAAGACTGACTGATATCATTTTCAATTTTCTCCGTTATCTATTTTAGCTTCTGATAATGTTCAGGTTAATCATCTCATTGCTGTATTCTGCATTTTAAGCAATTGAGATTTCACTTTAAGAGGCCAAAGGACTCTAGTTATATGAATATTAATGACCAGGTTGGCTTGTTAAATTATTTTTGCCAAGTTACCTTTGGCTTTTAATAATCATTAACGGTAAAAACAATGGTCATGTACTTTGCAGATAGATAGAGTTTTCTGTGACCTTCTCCTGGGGAATAAGAATAAAATTAACTGAGAAAAGCTATCATATGGAATGAGAAGAACTTCTTGAATGCAAAGGAAGAAGGTCATATTGTCTACATCAGTTTGAAAACAAACTTTTCAGCCAAAGCATCCTTAATGGCAGAGAGGATTTAAACATATATTAGAGGAAATGAGACATGGAAGCCCAAACCTGGCTTCTCCAAGATTTAATTGGCTTTTTATTTTTCTGTGATAGTTGTAAAACAATCATGAGGTAAGTGTTCAAAATTCTAAAAGCACACATGCACAATTAATGTCCCCACAACTAACATATCTGTATATGTCATCCCAATCTTGTTTCTGCACATAAATACATATTCTTTATTCATTCATTATTAAGAGCTACCTCTGTTCAGTCTAGATCAGCAGCTCTTAACCAGGGTACCTTTGTCTTCAGAGGACATTTGGCAATGCCTGGATAAATTTTTTGTTGTCATAACTTGGGGGAGGAATGCTACTGATATCTAGTGTGTAGAGGCAAGGGATAGTACAGAACATCCTACAATGCACAAGACATCCTCTCACATCAAAAAATTATCCATCCCCAAATGTCAATAGTGCTGAGGTGGAGAAACTTTAATGTAGATACTAGTAATTCAGTGCTTTATAAAACAAAGTTACTGCTTTTATAGAGATGAGTAGCACAACAAATGTGTCAAATGGAGGCAAAACAACTCTTCAAAAGTATTAGAGAGTAATAGTGAGGGGTGTCATTTTTAGAGGGTGGAAATAGAAGGTTGTCCAAACTACATTTTCATCTAAGCAAACATACATGGCATGAGGAGTGAGAAATATGGCTCTCTGTAGAAAGAGTCCACTGGGCAGAGTATAAGTAGGACAAACAAGTAAATATGCTTAGTATGTTTCAAGAAGATCAAGAACATCAGAGTGCTAAGATTACAGTGAACAGGTGATGATTGGTAGGAAATAAGGTTAAGAGATAAATGGTTTCAAGTCATGTAGTGCCTTGTTAAGCATGACAAAAATTTGGGTCTTATACTCTGGCTGAAAGAAAAATGCATTGGAAAATATTAAAAAGAGAAGGAATATGATCTGATTTGTATTTTAAAAATCACTGTCTGCCAGCAGGGCAAGATAGCTCATTACTGTAATCCCAGCACTTCAGGAGGCCGAGGTGGGCAGATCACGAGGTCAGGAGATTGAGACCATCCTAGCCAACATGGTAATACCCTGTCTCCACTAAAAATAAAAAAATTAGCCAGGTGTGGTGGTGCATGCCTGTAGTCCCAGATACTCAGGAGGCTGAGGTAGGAGTTTCGCTTGAAACTGGGAGGCAGAGGTTGCAGTGAGCCAAGATCACACCACTGCACTCCAGCCTGGGTGAGAGAGTGAGTCTCCATCCAAAAAAACAAAAGTACTATCTGCCATATGAATTTACTAGAAGGGAGATAGGGAGATAGGGTTGGTTAGTGAGATAGGCCAGCCAAGGAATCATTGTGGTTTGGGCCAAAGTAATAGTAATGGAGACAGTGAGAGATTATTGGATTCCTGATATATTTTGATAGTGCAGCCAAAGCATTCTGCCTTTGATGAATTGGTTACTGAGTATGTTAGGGAAATAAACACTTTCACTTCTATTATTCATTGATTTCTGGATTCATGTATTCTGGCTATGGAAAGAGAACAACCATATAATGTTTCTAATTCAAAACTTATATACTCCATTATGTAACAGAGAAGCCCATATTTTCCTGGCATTGTCTTTGTATTGGAGCTGTAACTGAGTCTGTAGTTAAGCCATTTCACCTTTCATTAGTTTAACTGCTTTGTGGTGATAAGGAATGTGGTAAACCAGTTCACTCCATAGGTATGAACCCACTGCTGAGCTTCCTCTGTTGTAAAGGGAATTCTTTGATTAGAAGCAGTGGGATGGGGAAGCGTCTGTACCTCCATAGATGGTGGTGCAGGCAGAAGCATTAGGGGCATTGAAGACAAATTCATTTTCAGAATGCAAGTCTATTTCAGTCAGACTATTCAGGTAGTCTATTTCTGCTACCAGATAGCTGGCTGTTTTCCCTCAGGAAGTGGTATGATACCAGGAACTGCAATAGATTAGGCATTCAGCAGTAATGTTATCCAGGTCAGCTCTGGTGAGGAAAGACTATGTTGCTGAGCCCAGTAGGCAGCTTCCAGTCTTGCCCTTGTGATTACTTTGTACAGAGGTCCATTTGATCCAGCAATGGAGAGACTGGGGAATGAGGTTGATTGAGAACTACAGAGGATATATGCTCTTTTGTTCCCATTATTAGTAAGAATCTCCCATGTAGTGGAGGCCATTTGCTGGGCACTCACATGGGACACAACATCTTCACAGTCTGTGTCTATTCTGAGAGTTTAATGCATATACATTTTCCACCAGACTTTATTGGGTTAGTGCCCTTTTGCATCCATGGGTATGAACATCAATTCAGAGACAGAGTTTGGTAACCCCTGGAAAGTGCAGATATTTCTCTTTTTACTTTTTACAGTCATTTTAGCCTTTTACCTTTTTTTATCTTTTACCTTGTACCATTTTTACATTTTCCCTTGTTGCAGTCATCCTAGGTAACAGTTCTTTTGAGCAAAGATTTAGAGGAAGATTTATGGTTGGTACTTTGACAATTAGTGCAAATTCATTTCTCAAAGTGACCAAGCCTTCAATAAAGGGTCTGATAATTGCTTTAAGATGGTGTATCAGTTTGTTTTCATTCTGCTGATAAAGACATACCCAAAACTGAGAAAAAAAAAGTTTAATGGACTTACAATTCTACATGGCTGGGGAGGACTCACAGTCATGGCAGAAGGCAAACAGAGGCAAGTCACCTCTTACATGGATGGCAGCATGGGAACCCTGGGCCCAGCCTGTGAAACCAGTTATTCCCCATAGGCCTAGGGCTTGTGATGGGTGGGACTGCCGTGAAGATCTCTGACATGCCCTTGAGACATTTTCTCTATTGTCTTGGGGATTAATATTTGGCTCCTTGTTACTTATGCAAATTTCTGTAACCAGCTTGAATTTCTACTCAGAGAATAGAATTTTATTTTCTATCACATTTTCAGGCTGCAAATTTTCCAAACTTTTATGCTCTGCTTCCCTTATAAAACGGAATGTGTTTGACAGCACCTAAATCACCTCTTGAATGCTTTGCTGCTTAGAAATCTCTTCTGCCAGTTACCCTAAATCATCTCTCTCAAGTTCAAAGTTCCACAACTCCCTAGGACAGGGGCAAAATGTCACCAGTCTCTTTGCTAAAACATAACAGGAGTCACTTTTGCTCTAGTTCCCAACAAGTTCCTCATTTTCATTTGAGACCACCTCAGCCTGGCTTTCACTGTTCATATCATTATCAGCATTTTAGTCAAACTCATTCAACAAATCTCTAGGGACATTTTCCTGTCTTCTTTGAGCCTTCCAAACTGTTCCAACCTCTGCTTGTTACCCAGTTCCAAAGTCTCTTCCACATTTTTGGGGTATCTTTACAGCACTGCTACACCCTCAGTACCAATTTACTGTATTAGTCAATTTTCATGCTGCTGATAAGGCATACCTGAGACTGGGAAGAAAGATGTTTAATGGCCTTATAGTTCCACATGGCTGGGGAGGCCTCACAATCATGGTGAAAGGCAAGAAGGAGCAAGTCACATCTTACATGAATGGTGAGAGCTTGTGCAGAGAGAGAGCTTGTGCAGGGAAACTCCTGTTTTTAAAACCATCAGATCTCATGAGACTTATTCATCATCACCAGAACAGCATGAGAAAGATCCCCCTCCACGCCATGATTCAATTATTTCCCACAGGGTCCCTCCCACAACACGTGGGATTATGGGAGCTACAAGATAAGATTTGCATGGGGACACAGAGCCAAACCATATCAGACATCTGAATGAGAAGCTGGGATTCAATTCTGTGATTATTCAAGTCAGATTTTTTTTTTTTTTTGCCACCTGATCTAGAGTTTTTTCCTGTTCTATTGATCAAGCAATACTCCAGAGGCTGCCCAACTACTTCATTAGTAAAGACGCCCTGAGCAACTAGCAACTGCCAAATAACTCTGCAGGCCAAAGCATTCTGATTACTGCTATGCCCCGCCTTCCCTTTCCAGTAGACACACCCCTCCTGTATTTTGTGGTTAAGTGTTGCTACCTGGCCTCTGCTACACCTGGATTTCATCAGCTCCATTGAAATCAGGGAACCCATCCCAGTGGAAGGAATCTTAGGATCATACCTGACTTGCTGAAAATGCACAATTTGAGGTGCTTAGGAAGCTGTTGGCCACTAGTTGCTGCTAGACACAGTGCAGTGCAGGAGACTGGCTAGAGCCCCACATCAAAACCAGAAAGTAAGTGGTCCTTTCAAGTGTCTCTCTAGCGTCCTCTACTGATCGTTTTCATTGTGCTGGCTGGCAAAGATGAAATATTTACAGGGTCCAAATTCTTTATCATAGAAAAGGGAATTTGATGTGAATAGACAATAAATTGATAACTAGCATACCTTCTACTGTAAAATCTAAACATGACAATTTGGAGGCTTAAATGGAAGCACCAAATCCTTGGGGCCCCAGAATTTATCTTTACTATGCCCTCATTGAAGATGTTTTAAGAACACAACCAAATACCAGGAAGCAAGATAGGAGAAAGAGAAGCATGCTCCTTTTCTTTAAAGTGGTGACTTGGAATGTGCACACGTTGCTTCCACATGTGTACCAATGTCCATAACCTAGTCACAGAGGCATAACTAATAGTTACCTGGGAGGCTGCAGTCTTTACCTGGGCAGCTAGTGACCAACTAAAATTCAAGTTTTCAATTACTATAGAAAGAATGGAGAATGGATATTGAAAAATAACTCCACTACTATCTCAGTGACATTAAGTTTGAAATGTTTATTAGACATCCAAATGTCTGTCTAATGACTCATGCACCACCACTAAACTGATATCATACAACACCTGTTTTGTAATTGAATTTTTCCACTTAAAATATGTCATATTTCATAGCAAGAAGCATTTTACTGCAACCTGAGACCAAATGGTACATTAGGGTTTATTGTATTAAAAGTCTATAATGTGTTTGATCAATCTCTTACTCCTATACATTTCTGCTGCTTCCAATTTTTAGTATAAGAGTAAAGCTCTATGTATTAGATAAGACTTTGCACACATTCTTCTTTTTTTCATTTAAGATATATTTTGAAAACCTGTATTATCCAGTCAATAAATATATGAATTTTTAAATGTTGTGTTTTGTGTTGATGAATTACTTTTCAGAACAATATAAACCCACAGTGATGCATGAGATGCCTCTTTTATCACACCTTATTTTTGTTTCATTTTTATTACTTGCCCATTTATTTCAGTCATTTGTAATTCTTCCTGTCTATACTATTATAAAATAATAAGATGTATTGTAATATATTCTGATCAGAGATTTACACAATGTATATATAATGTCTCCATATTAATGGGTTATATTTATATATGGGAAATATTGATATTTGTATATGGGAAATATCTATGTTCACTTTTTATCTGCACAAAGTATTGGCCTCTGTCTGATTCTTTTTAGTTTTCTAGCTATAAACTCACATCATCTATAAATAATGATTAGATTGTTGTGACTGTGAGAGTTCACATTTCCTTTTCTTTAGTTTTAGCTAAAATAGCTAAAGCACTATTAAATCCTTTAGAAGTGACACCAGTTGATCTTGTCTAGTTTCTCAATGTAATTAGAATGCCTATACTATTTCACTACTAAGTATAATGCCATTGGCTACCACTATTACTGTCCATCATAATTGAGAAGTGTCTTTCTGTTACCAATGTACCAAGATTCAATTATCCAGACAATAGATTATCCTACAGAAATGTGGCATCAACAGTGTTCTAGCTAACTTTAGGAGACATATATATATAACAAGGTCTGCAAAAATTGATAGCAATTTGAGGTTTTGTTAGCAAAGCTTACTGCTCAGTAGGGAATTACAGGTAGAACTCATTATCTGATTTTGGGGGCTTTGAAGTTTGGGGCTTGTGACCTGACACGGGGACTCATAAACTAATAAGGATATTAACAAAAATTAAGGTAGACCTGGAATTACAAGTCAGAAGAAAGCCAATCTCAACCACATGAGTAAGTCAGAAAACTTCATTTTCCATTACTCTGATATATGTCTTGCACATTAGTAGTAACTCTAATAGGTAGGTGAAGGCTGTGCACATAGTAGGAACTTAATACTCATTGCTGAATGAAATAGTGTAAGTCTGTAAAATCAATAGCAAGCAAGTTACTTCCTAGATACAATGCGGTTATAGGCATTGGATAAATACAGTCATTTCAAATGGGAGAAATTGGCCAAAACAAAGGGGTTACAGGGCCCATGCAAGTCTGAAATCCAGCAGGGCTGCCAAATTTTAAAGCTACAAAATGATCTCCTTTAAATACAGGTCTCACATCCAGGTCACATTGATATAAGAGGTTGGTTCCCATGGTCTTAGGCAGCTCTGCCCCTGTGGCTTTGCAGGGTACAGCCTCCCTCCTGGGTGCTTTCATAGGCTCTAAAGTAAAAGGATCTTTATCATCATATGTTTATAAATACATATTCCTCTTACATATTAAATATATGCAAATGAATATATAGTTCTATTTATAAAATATAAAATTAACAATAAAGTTATAAATGTCTTGAATATATATATATATATATGCCCACAAAAGTGAATTGAAATAAATAAAAAATGGCTGCAATATGAAAGACCATTTGATACACCATGACATTAGAGTGCCAGAAGAGTGTATATTTTAAGGCTTTGACCACCTTAGCAGGCAAACATGAAAACACACACACTCACACACACACACACTCACACACACACATTGATAGATGATAGCTATATAGAGACACAGATGATTGTTCAATGAAAACTTTTTTCACTATAATAAAAAAATTATATTTACATATAATACAAACATACACATATAGATACACTATAACATATATCAACCTACTTACATCAAACATTTGTACTTTAATGAATATACTTTTGTTTATATATATCCTTGGAATAAAAGTAAACCTTGGTAATGTTTTAGGCATCAGAAAAGTGACAGTACATCCACAATTTAGAAATTCTATCAACCATATTCTTCAACTTCAATTAGTAGAGGTATAATTTAACTGCAATAATTATTTATTGAGTATATATTATTTTCCAGGCAGTGGATTTTCTTAGAAACCAGTGGATTTTTTGAATCAATAAAAACTGAGTAAGAGATTCAAATCATTTTGAAGTTAGTAAAATATGTCTTTTTGTAGCAGAGAATTAATCAAAATTGCAAATTGCAATTTCAAAGTAATTACAAACTATTATTAATGAGAATAACATTTATCAAAACTAAAATGACATTGGCAAAGCTGTAGTGACAACTAATAGGCTTTTCAAAATTTAAACAAGGAAATGCAATAAGAAGTATGTATAATAAGCTAAATGGAGTAAATATAGAAGGATGTAATTAATTATGATAAAGATAAAATTAGAAGGTAGTTTATACTATTATAGAAAAAGAAGAATTGATGAAATGAAACCTAATTTTGCTTAAAAAGTAATAAAATAGACAAACTCAGATAATTTCATTCACCACCAAGAAGGAAGACAAAATTTTAAAATATTATGTATGAAAAAAGAATATATTAACACTGATATGGATGTGATTTTTAAAACATAATTCTAATGTGCTAATTTGAGAACCATAATAAAATATACTATTTTGAAGGAACTTATAATTTTATATTGTTCAAGAACCGTTAGGGTAATTTAAGTACAATAGTAATAGCTGAATAATAATACAAGAAACTGAAAGGGTTGCCAAAGAACTAAGCAGAAAAGGGGAATCTCATGCAAATAATTTTAATACTAGGTTTTAGGAAAAATCATTTCTATTCTATTTTAACTGCTTAGGGATTTAAAAAAATCTTAAGAGTCTCTAAAATCATTTTACAAAACTTGTATAACCTGAGACAGAACACAGACACACACAAAAAATTTACAGATAATGTTTGCATATAGGGTCAAAAATCCTAACTACATTAGCCAAAAAAGCCTACTATATAATCAAGTGAGATTCATTCTGGGAGTGGGCAGAGTCTAATAATGAGAAATACACCAATAGAATTTATTATGTAAATTATACTATATGAGAGAAGGGGGACTTTGTATATTATTTCATCCTCAGTGACTATAACAGTATCTATTTTACATGAATTGCTCAATAAACATTATGAATGACTCTTGGTCATCAAAAAGTGGAGAAAAATAAATGTAAAGTAACAATAGCTAGCATTTTATTAATTGCTTGCTATTTATCAGGCACTGTACTAGGTGCTTAATCCAGTTAATTCCCACATCTGCCTGTGAAGTGGATAGAAAAAGTATGTAAGCAGACTGAGGCACAGTAAATTGCCCAGTTGTGTGGTGAAGCTAAATGAGGCTCAGCGAAGGAAGTCTGCCTCTGATCTAGAAACTGCACTATATTGCTTATAATGTTTACATGCCAGAAGAGAAACTGATGGGATTCAGTATTTATTACTCAAAAAATCTGTAACAAACCCCATTGATTAATACACTATAAAGTTTTATTAATACCAAAAGAAAAATAAATATATATGTAATAATTATAATAGCCAGAAATATGCTGAGCTATCATATTGACCATGAAACACCAGAAGCATTTTCATTAAAATTAGAAAACAATACATGAATAATGCAACTTTATTTAGGACTTTAGGACTGTTTTGGAATTTACATTGAGACAATAATTACAGACTCTGAACATTCTAAAGGAGTCAAAATTACCTATTTGCAGGTAATATTACTTTGTTTTAAAAATTTTAATTATAAAACATTCAAAATATGTAGATGATAAAACAACCCCATTATACTGACTACCAAAAATATAACAGTTATAAAATTTTGCCATGTGGTCATCTTATTTCTTATCTATAAAATTGTGAATGGAAAAATACAAGTAAAACTAAAGCTCCACCCTAAACTATGTGGACACTTTCCTTTCCCCTACTTCCAAGTTAGTATTACTATCTTGAAATTGATTTGAGTATTTCTTATTCATGGTTTTTGTATTTTCCAACATATGTAGGAAACATGTTGGAAACAACATGTATATCTTATCAACAATGGATAACATGGTTTACATTTTTTAAAACGTAGCTTTTCTTTTTTTTTTTTAGGTAGAGTCATTTATACACTACATTTTGAGATTTATTTATGTTATTATCGGGAGTCAATTCATTAATCTAAATACTATATATACTGTTTGATGGGTTTTGATAATCAAGGTATAAGAATTTTTGTCACCCCATGAAGGTCTCAGTGTTCCTTTCATTGACTGTTTTCCTCCTCCCAGCACCAGGATTTCTGTCACTATTATGTAGACTTATATCCTACAAATTTTCTACAGTTTGTAAGTGATTCTCTGGTGCTTTTAAGATTGGGCTTAGTCCTTCAGGTTCACTGTTATGTATCTAAGTTGAGATTTATTTTTAATTATTTTGCTTAAGATTTTTAAAAAACTTTTCACCAATTTAGAAAAATTCTCAGCAAGTCCAAATTCTATTGCTTCTTTCCCCAATTTCTTTATCTCTTTCTCTAAATCCTATTATTCACAGGTAGCATCTTTTTACTTTGTCTTATACTTTGTAGCATTTTTACTGCTTCATTCTTTACAATTTCTTCATATCTCACTTGGACTTGATGAGTTCTATCTGTGTAAATGTCCAATCTACCATACAAATATAATCTTTAAAATATGTAGATATTGTTAGCTCTTTCTAAAATCTAACCATTCTTTTATTAAAAAAAAAGACATGATTCCAAAATTTAGTTTCTTAATCATTGTAAAAAGATATTTGTATTATCTTTTAGATTCATTGTAAAAAGATATTTGTATTATCTTTTAGATTATTTTTCCATTACCTGATAGTGATCCTTTCAATCATTACTATTTATGATTTACTTACCATACCAGTTTATTCCTTTCTTGTGTACTGTATAAATTCCGATGGTGAATTCACATTTATAGGGCTTTTCTTTCTTTCTTTTAGAATGCCCATGCCTCAGGATGATCTTTCTAGAGTTATTTGTATTGCTTTCTGCAAATCAATGCTTACATAATTGGTATGGTTTAATAGCACTATCTGTATCAATTTCTCAGATTAAAAGTTTCAGATCCACTTAGGTAGCATGAATGGGAACACCAAATTTAGGTAATGCTAGAGGTTTTAAATTCTCAGGGAAGACTTTGCTACATCAAGAGCTCAAGCAGAGCTTTGCAACATTTTTGTCATCTCTGATAATTTTTTAATATTTACATTCATATCTGAAATTGAATAAACTTTCTTAACCAAGACAGATTATCATTATTACAGAAATAACTGTATCAGTTTCAATTCTTTTTCTGAGTTATGCAGTAAACTTGAGGAATCTTGAAATATAAATTTGGGAGTTTATATAAGACAGATGGCATGGAACTTCTTCGTGCCCTGCAAGAGAAGAAGGAAAAAAAACAAAAACAAAAACAACCCTCTTCTGTCTATTGTAAGTTAAATCCTTTGGAATTTAAATGATAGCTCCAGGAATCATTCTCCTTTGCAATAATACTTACAAGGAGAAGACATTCTCCTCCAGAGAGACGGAAATCATATTTTAAATTCTAAGGCCTGCCCATTAACCATTTTCAGGTTTCTCTGTTAAGAAGGCCTTAACCATGCAGAGACATCAAAACATTTTCTCTACAATACCACAGTCTCTGAGTGTAGGTAAGTAAAAATTTTCTATATCTTTGTTCAAATAAGATTCATGCAGGCTTTCTGATAGTCCCAAACAAATATGGGGGCCTTAATTCCAACTCCACAATTCACTCAGTTTGAAGGCATTATTATTATTACTATTATTTTACCTACATGGATATTAAAACTCAGGCCTAAATTGCGAGAATCAAGAATCTCCTCAAACTCCATTGTAATGCAATTGCAGTCACTTTAAGTTCTTTATTTCTGGTACCTGAGCATTTTTCTTTGTTCTTTGCAAGTTGTTCTTATATGCATTAACTTAAAAAAAAAAAACTCATATAGCATTTCGAAGGGTTTATGTCTGAAGGATATTCAGGTTATGTTTGTCACATTGTCAGAAATGAGCAACCAATGATTGCATTTTGTAACAGTAATAATAACAGAGGTCAACAGGGTGTCTGGATAAAACATGAATGCAACAGATGTTCGATATGCAGCAATAATCAACTAAAAATGAGTGTGATTTAATCTCATTGAAAATAGTAGCAAGCATATGCCCAAGGGTATCTGGTGCTTTACAGCAAAAAACAAGGAAAGAGAAACTCCTATTGAGACAACAAATATCCTGACAGTATTTATACCTTTTCCCTACTAATTCATATTCTAGACATTTATTCTAAGAAACTTATGAGGGATGTGTGCAAAAATGTCTGTAAAATGATGTTCATGAAAGTCTTTTATATAGATAAGTAGATACGATTGATAAACTGGAGAAAAGTAAATGTTCAATAGTAGGGTATTGGTTGGGTAAATTGTGGTGTGTAGTGTTAAATAGTATGCAGAATTTACAATTACATTGTAGAACAATATTAACATGAAGACACCTTCATAAAACATAAACTTATAAAAAAGCAAGTCATTAAGTATATGTAGAATTCAATATTATATTTGACATGATAGAAGTATATTAGTTATTAGGCATTGTCTATATGCCAGGAACTCTTTACCTGTATTATCTTATTTACTTGTAACACAGACTCCTTAAAGAATTATGCTATATATTAAATGCCTGGTAAAACTGAAGCTAGGTTATGTGCCCAAGGATTCACAGTGAGGAAGTAGAAGGCGAATGTAAGAACCAAGTAATTGGCCTTCAGAGGCTGCTTGGCAATAAGGGAATATTCTAAGGCTGCAGTTCATGTCACTCCTTTAATACATTAGATTTTGACTAATTGTCATTTAAGAAATCATGGCAAACAAAAAATATAATAAAGGGATAACATGGGTTTCTGGTAGGCATTTAACAAAGATTCATGTAACGGCATAAAAATATTAAAGCCTCAGAAGGTTTTAGAGCATGCTGTAGTTAATGCATAAATACTGCATTTAATGAATTTCTCTTCATTTTTATTTCTTATAATTTATCAATTTATATATACTGTCAGATTCATTCTCATATGAGCCACTTACGGAAGTCATCATGTTAGAGATTATAACTTATTTTTATTATTTTTATTCTGGTTAGAAATTATGCATATATCAACAAGGACAAAGGAGAAAGTATTAAAATATGTAATAACAAATTTCCAAGTACCGTATTATCCCACATACCATACCTAGAAATATACGTATTTGGGGACTATGAACTTGAGAGACTGTGTTAAGGAAAATTGCCTATGTTTCAAAGGCAGGAATTTTCCAGTGCCATACCTCCATCCACCCCTCCATCCTGGAATGTACAGTTCTTTGTCTAACTTTCCCGTGTGGGCTAGGCAGAAATTCCAGGTGAGCTTCTGTGTTTAAAAAGCTCCTGAAAAGCTCTGGGAGGAGGGGGCTCTAGTTGCACACCTAGCAGCCAATCCAGTATCAAAGTCAAAGATCAATCACTCCAGAGGAAGTTTGAAAGAACTCCATCTCATTGGATGAGAACATGAATGGGGCAGGAATAACTTCGGGGTTAAAATCCCCTGCCCCTTACCTGTGCGGGGACTTCTTCTTTGGATCCCCTCCCAGGCAATGTGGGAGCTGTCTCTCCCTCTCTCCCTATATGGATATCCCCTTCGGATTCCCTTCCCATGGCATTGTAGGAGCTCTGTTGCTCTCTCTCTCTCTCTCTCTCGCTCTCTCTCTCTCTCTCTCTCTGCCTAATAAATCATTTTCTGCTAAACTCTTTGGGTCCAATATTTATTTGAAAGGTAAGCTCACTGCACCACCAGGGCCCTTTCCCCATCCCTGGGACAAGTGAACCCAAGAACCTGGACACACCTGGCTACATCCTTGGCAAGCACAGGGAGGGAGCTGAGCCCCCACGCTGTGACACGGTTACATCTTTGGTGAGCACGGGAAGGGAGCTAAGCCCCTGTCCTCCCGCCACCCAGTTACAAACTCATGTGTGGAAATGAAATTGAGAATCTGGAAAAGAGCAGAATAGCAAAACAAAAAGGAATTAGATTTTGTTGCATTTTACTATTTCCCATATCAAACTAAATAAGAGAGAGGAGACTGTCTTAAAATGATATTTATTTGGGAGTAGCATTGCAATGGGAATACATGTGCCATAGTAAATATGTGTGTGTTCAAAGAGGTTGAGGCAATTGGAAACTTTTAAAGGCAAAATGAGGAGAATCGCATAAGTTGTTTTGAATTAATTATCCTTGGCTACAAGAATCAATAGCAAGGGTGGCATCAGTCCAAGACAGGGCAGTCAGTTGCAAGACAGACACTCTTACAGAAGTATTTTCTGTGTAAGGTTGCAGTGGCCTTTGTGCAAGATTATGTTTTTTGCATAGTCTTTTGTGATAGTTCTTACCAGGCATAAATGGATGAAAACACTCCCATCATAACTTTCCTCAGCTCCACTTGTCAGGATTTGCCACAAATGACTCCATTTTGATTCTAATAACTTTCACAACCACATGTGCTTTTAATTAAACCATACATGCTTTTAATTAAATATAAAAGTACATAGGGTTTTTTGTTTGTTTTGTTTTTAGAAAAGCAGTATTTTAACTTTAATAGGTGGGAACAGTGTAGTTTAAAAAGGAGTGGGTGCTTCTAGCAAAGCTGGAAATTAAGGCCAGTCTGATCCTCTGAGAAGTGTTATTTCTCTCCTCAAAAGTAGATGGGATTCTGGCTATTCTTTGGTGCAGTTTCACTCTCCATTCACCAATCCAACACAATTTTAAGAAGAACCTAATATATTTGCTAGACACGCTACTGGAAGCTAGAAATGCTGAAGGCATTAAGAGAGTGTTTCCAACAAGGAAGAGCTCTGAGCCAGACAGAGGACAGAGACTAGACATAAAATCAGAAAACTGGGTCCCACTGAGATAATTACTGACAGGAGAATATAAGGAGTGCTGCAGGAGGCTGGGGAAGCCCAGCTTCTCTTGAGTTTTGGGGAATGCTTTTCTAAGGAGGTGGTAGCGGTATAAAGCATTGCAGACAGTTGCCTATAAATAGCTGCTGAGGGCTTCCTGCTGGTAGATTCCTAGAAGCAGCTGCAAGTTCTTACCATACTCCTCTGTATCAGGCACTGTAGGTATCCCCACATGGGAATAATGCAAATTGAAAGTAATGTATTTGATTTTCAAAATCTCATCTCTCCCTTGGAGATTTCACAATTACCATTATCCCTAGTAATATCAACTCCTTGAAGAAATGGAAAACATGTCTTCTCTTTCCTTCCTGAGGGAATATCAACCTTATTAATAAACCCCTTTTTTATGTGATTCTTTCTCCAACACTCAAAAATTTAAATCTTAGGTAAGCACTAATTATAAACACACACACACACACAAAAGCAGTTTATACTTAGAAGCCAAAAAAATAAAATATGAAAAATTTCAAATGTCTTTTTAAACCTTTAATCAGTTATACGTCATTGAACCTCAAATATGTTTTTCCAAATAAGACCTATTTTAAAAATCCAAACTCATATATTAAAAGAAAACAAACTAAATATCTTTTTGTCCCACAGAATCTGGTTATTTGCATCAAGATTTACCCAAGCCGTTAAATTGGGTGAATGTTCGACACCTTCCTCAGCCCCACCCAATGGTCACCTTCTCTAATTCATTGTCTTTCTTCCTTTAAATTTTTATAATCATTGCCTTAGTTTGTCATCATCATTTATTTTATATTTACTCATTAGGTAGTGACCAAGATTCATCTTAACTATTAATATCTTAGCACAAATCCTTAATATTTCCCACCTGAATTTTTATAATTACTCCCTAATTGGGCTCCAGATTTAGCACCACCCTTACTACCAAATTCAAATATAATTAGATGATATATCTACTAAAACAATCCTATATATCACCCTTATTTACAAAATTAGTTCTATGTGCCTTAGCACAGCATCCAAAGTCCTCCACGATCCAGTCTTTTCCGTTACATTTTCCTTCCATGAATATCATACCTACCCCTCCAACCTCTAACTCATATCGAATCTTCCAATTTCAGAATTGGCCATGCTGCCTTATATCTCCACATATTTTTCTTTTCACTTGCTATTTTCTGTTTGGGAGTCTCTTCCCATTTCTCAACTATTTAGCACTTCAAATGTTATCCCTAGAAAACTCCCTTTATTTACCTAGATGAAGTTAGGTATTTCTTTTCTCTTGAATCCAAACTCTCTTGAGACTCCTTGACTGAATTTCTACTAAGTCCTGCTTATTTTTCTCCCCAGCAGCTCAGCATTTTAAATAGGGCCGCATTAGCAACTACATCTATTTTTTTTCTACCTTCTATTTCAGAAACTCCATCTTATTGCTGCCTCCTTATTATTTCTTGTTGTTCCCAGTTATCTAACTAAAAATAACAAACCCTTATGCCCTCTGTGATTTATCGAGGTTGATAACAGAGGCAACGTTATTATCAGTTCCTTCTTCTTACCTTTGCACAGCTGGATCCACGGTTGTTTTTCATCCAAACTTATTCCCACCTCAGTCTCTAAGTAAATCTTTACTCGAGTGGCCAGCAGAAAACCACGTGCAGGAGAGCTTAAAAATCTGCCCTTTAACCAAATGGGAATTTAAGTTTTCTACTATGAATGTCAGTCTCATTCATTGCTCCCAAGAGCCCCCTTGCTTTCTAGTTAAACCTCAGATCTTGCAGACCCAGAAAAATATTCTTCACAAAATAAATATCATTACATACCAACCCTGGGTTTATAAGTTGCCATTCTCTTTTGATGATTTAAGCTGAGATGCAAGAAAAAGCACAGTGCATGTTTGTTAAAAGATAAATGATGGATATTCCAATATGTTTGGAGAGAGCAATGTTGTTCAGCCAAATCAATAAGATCGGCTTCACTTTTCTTATCTGTGGCCAGCTTGGCTGATTCCCCAGGTCCCAATCTTCCTGTTTCCTATTCTCAGCTGTTTTCTATTCAGTTTATGGCATCTCTCACTAACTGCTGGGTAATCAAACTTGAAGAGCATTCAAAATTCTACTTCCAGCATTGCTAAAGGATCCCATAATCTGTTTGTTGTTGCTTCATACTGACCATTAGCAAATCTTCTTCAATTTTTACTCTCAGCTTTCGATGTTTCAAATTACAACAAACTAGGAGACAGGGGAAGACTGTAAAGAGAATCCTAAGTAAATTATTTTATTAGTGTCAGACATAATTTTCCACTGTAAAAGAATAGATTGCTTATAGATCATCTTTCCCAATTTTAACTCATTACAATACAAACTCCTCAATTTTGATTTGGAAACTGCCTGCATGTTTTAAAAGTCTGTGAGAAAAAAAGACGTACTATAAAAATTAACTTGTAGTTTAGTTTATATACTAAAATTAACTTTTAATGTATTTAATATGTTTTATAACATACTAAATTCATCTATATATGATTTATATATTGAGGTACATATTAATTTTATTAAACAAATCCCTTGAGGCCAGGAGCAGTGGCTCACACCTGTAATATTAGCACTTTGGGAGGCCAAGGCGGGTGGCTTGCTTGAGCCCAGGAATTCCAGACCAGCCTGGGAAACATGGAGATACCTCATCTCTACTAAAAACTGAAAAACTTAGCCAGGCATCATGGTGCGCCCTTGTAGTTCCAACTACCTGGGAGGCTGAGGTGGGGCAATCCCCTGAGCTTAGGAAGTCAAGGCTGCAATGAGCTGTGATCACGCCACTGCAGTCCACCCTGGGCAATGGGAATGAGACCCTGTCCCAAACAACAACAACAAAAATATCAAAACAACGACAAGGCAACGAAAACCTCTTGGTGACTACTATAATTAAGAACTCTGTAAGTTTAAATGAAGTGTCTAGAAGTTATCTCTCCCTTACTTTCTAATAACTTGTATATCACTATACCTTAATACTACCATATGTACTATGTTTTGTGCTTTTAGTACATGAAAATTAGCACCAGATCCAAAATATATGTGAAGATTAAACTCTACATACAGAAGAATCTCTTAAATTTTATCATTCATTACTACTTCCAGATCACTTCCTTTCTTTTTTTTTTTTTCCAGAAAGGTGATTTTATTTAGATAGAGAAAAGAGAAGGAAAGGAGAAGAAGAGAAAGGCTTCCACGAAGAGTGTGGAAAGGGATTCCAGAAGGGAAATCCCGGACAGATCACTTCCTTTCTAAGCCATCAAATTTACTTTCAGATTCTGGGATATCTCCAGTGACATCAAAAGAGCTTGAACTACCACTGAACTACTCTTCTACCTTTCAGAAGAGCATAGTTTGAACCATTTTATTTCTTTTAGAAGACCTGTATATATAAATTGCTAACATAAGGCACACCATTCATCGTAATACTAAATATTGCCCTTAGCACAAGTTTTTTTCTTGAACTAGTCTCCAGAAAAATACTTTTATTTTAATAGTAAACTACAGCATCTAAAGCAGAGCCAGAAAAATTATTTCACATAGTTATTGCCATTGCTGCTTGGCTTTCTTGTCATTTTGAAGTATGGGATTTTTATTAGCAACTTCCCAGTCTTTTTCTATTTATCAAGTTCTGCTTGGTAAGATTTGGGACAAACTTGCAAGTTTATAGGATTCCTGTGATATAGTCAATTGCCTAATAGTTACATTAAGTTAAAAATATCTATTGGATAGCTTACGGAACATCTGATAAAATGAAAATAGGTTAATGTTGTTTTACTAACACGTGATCTTTGATCTAGTTTCCAAGGTTACTTGTGTACTAAACATATATTCTAGATGTCCTAGAGGCCTGCAAAATTAATCTCAGATTTTGACTCATGCATGAAACCAAGTCTATTTTGGATTTTCACACTGTATGAAATCTTATGAGATACGGAAACATGATTACATCAAAAGGTCCTGATTTAATTGTGCGCTAGACCTAAAGAAGTTTCAAGGATTACTTTTCAAAGTGTTATTAGAGCAGATAATTCAGAAAAAGGATGTTCTCGTTTGCCTATTTTTCCCTTTACATCCAAAATGGCAACTTTGTCACAAACTTTGCAAGCCTAATAAGGAATCTAATAATTTAATTTTCAGGGTCATTTCAAAATTGTTGCTCAAAAATGTTGATGATTAAGAGAAGGTATAAGACCTGATCTCAGTGAGTCCAAATCAAGCCGGGGTGAAAACAAATTCTCAAACAATTAATAAATACTAGAAACTAAAAGTAAGTGAAAGGACTAAAAGTAGTGAAAAACAGAATGACAAGCAAAAATTTTAGAATTTTAGATTAGAGAGTATGTTTCTTCTATGCCTTGTTGAGAGTTTTTATCATGAAGGTATGCTGAATTTTACTGAATACTTTGTCTATTGAAAAGATCATATAGTTTTTGCTAATTAAAAAAAATTATTTTTGATCCCACTTGATCCTGGTGTATTATCTTTTTGATGTGCTAATGGAGTTACTTTGCTAGTGTTTTGTGGGGAATATTTGCATCTATGTTCATCAAGGATATTGGCCCATAGTTTTCAAAGTTTTTGTTGTGGTAGTGGTTGAGTCTTTGTCTGGTTTTACTAGGTGATGCTAGCCTCATACAATGAATTAGGGAGAATTTCTTCCACATAAATTTTTAAAAATAGCTTCAGGAGAAATGGCATTAGCTGTTCTTTGAACGTTTGGTAGATTTGACCATGAATCCATCTAATTCTGGGCTTTTCTTTTTGGGTCGATATTTTATTACTGATGTAATCTTACTATTCATTTTGATCTGTTCATATTTTTAATTTCTTCTGGACTCAATCTTGATAGGATGTGTGTGTCCAGAAATTTATCCATTTTATCTAGGTTTTCCAGTTTGTCACCATATAGTTTTTCAGAATAGTCTCTGATGATCTTTTGTATTTCTGTGGTATCAGTTGTAATGTCTTCTTTTTCATTTTGATTTTATTTGGATCTTCTCCCTTGGTTAGTCTACCTGTAGTTTATCAATTTTGTTTATCTTTTGGAAGAGCTAAATTTTTGTTTCAATAATCCTTTTTGGGTGTTTTGTTTGTTTGTTTGTTTCTGACACTGTTTTGATAGTTCTGTTTTATCCTTTTTATTTTTTTCCTACTGCTTATTTTGAGTTTGGTTTGCTCTTGCATTTCTAGTTCCTTAAGGTACATTGTTAGTTTATTAATTTATAAACTTTCTACTATTTTGAAGACATTTATTGCTATTAGCTGCTTCTTGCTATATCCACAGGTTTTAGTATATTGTATTTTCATTTTTATTTGTTTCAAGAAAATTTTTTATTTTAATTTTAATTTCTTTGTTGACTCAGGGGTCATTCCACATTGCATTGTTTAATTTCCATGAGTTTGTATAGTTTCCAACATTCCTCTTAGTATTTTTCTACTTTAATTCCACTGTGATCTGAAAACATATTAGATAGTTCTATTTTTTAAAAATTTTTGAGGCTCATTTTGTGTCCTAACATGTAGTCTACCTTCAGCAATGTTCCATGTCCTGATAGAAAAAAAAAAATGTAACTTTGCAGTTGTTATATAGAATGTTCTCTACATACATGTTAATTTCATTTGGTGTAAAGTCTGTTTAAAATAGGTTTTCTGTACATAATCTGTCTAATACTGAGAGTGGGTTGTTTAAGTCCTCCATTATTATAGTATTGCAGTCTATCTCTCTCTTTTGAGCTAATAATATTTGCATTATGAATCTTGGACCCTCAGTGTCAACTGCATGTATACTTGAAATTACTGTTATCTTGCTGGAATGATCCCTCTATTACATAATGAATTTTCTTATCTTTTATAACTGTTTTGACTTAAAGTCTATTTTATCTTATATAAATATGTCAACTCCTGCTCACTTTAGTTTATGTTTTCATGGAATATCTTTCTCACCCCTTCACTTTCTGTCTGTATGTGTCTTTATGATAAGGTGATTTTCCTGTAAGTAGCATATAGTCACATCATGTTTTCTTTTTTAAAATCTATTCACTGATTCCATAATTTTTAAGTGAAGTTTAATTTGTTAACATTCAAGGTTTTTATGAATATGTGAGACTTTGTTCTTGTCATATTGTAGTATTGCTTCTGGTTGTACATTTGCTTTGCTTCTTTCTTTTACTCTTAGTGCTTCACTATGGGAATCTGGTATAGCTCCTGTAGGTAACCTCACAATAGTGCGAGTGGTCCTGTAAGATTGGACCCACCCAAAAGTTTTAATTCTCAAACTTGTCCACACTCAACCTCCAGCAGTTCACCAATTGCATTGTAGGCTTTACTGTTTTGGAGCTAGTTACCATGGAAATTGCTGCTCATAGGCTTCTGCTCTGCTAAGTTGTGATTATCTGTCTTTGCCTTTCTCTTTAATTTTGGAGGCACAGATTTGCTTTGTGGCCTCAAATATCTAATGTATCTATGAAGAGTTATTGATATTCAGTTTATTGAGGTTTCGTCTTTTTGTATGAATGGTAGCGATGACTTTCAAGCTGCTTACATTCTGTACCAACAATCAAAAGTCAAAAGGTAGTTTATACAAAGTAATATTTCTTGGTAATCTAGCAGAGGGAAATGGGCATGAATCGTCTCAGGAATATAACCTGACTCGCATGTTTTCACTTCTTTGGATTTAGTTAAGCTACCCTCAAGATTCACAGCATGTGATATCCAAATTTATCCCAAGGTGTTAACAACTATGTTAGGGCCACCCCCTCACACACACCCACTGGAGTAATTTTCATTTTTTGGTGTTCTTTTACATGTCTGAGCATTCTAGATTAGCTGCTTCTCAATAATGTTTAATCTCAGCCAATGTTATGATAAGCTGGGTTCTCCTTTTGTTTCCCCTTGGACAACACTTCAAATTACAGTGTATGAGTGGTATTCTTCCAGGATTTCAGCCAATTTTTAATATAACTGTGCACATATGTCTTGATTAGGTATTTGTAAGTCAGCCATCATATTTCCTCAGTATCACTGTGCTAAGTGTCTTCAAAACTATTCAATATTTTTGCATATATAAATGCTTATATGTGTATATACACATGGGCACATATATATATACACATACACACACACATACATAAACACACACACATATTTCTATAAACTTTAGTTAACGGAAAATAAAGTGTGTAAAGAGGATAAGTAGTTATGCTCAAATCAGCATATCTTCTAGGTGTCTTCAGGTCTTTCCACAGAGTAAAACAGCAAACAGGGAGTCCCCAGAATGCCCTGATAGAATTATTCATGCAGAACAGATGCTCTCAATTTCACAGCATTTACTAGAGGACAGCCTGGTCCAATTGAACCATGCCTTAAATAGAGAAAGTCATAGAGTAAAACATTTAAATCACAACACCTCTGCCAAGATGTAGGAATAAAAAAGATTGTCCAACAGATTTATTCACTGAATCATTTAAGGGCACTTGTTCACAGCACAATATGGCTCACCTATATGATATAAACGATTGTGAAAAATGCTGGCATAGGGGCATAATTTTTCAGGTGAGTTGTTCTACCACCACCAAGGAGAAAGTACTACACAGTCCCAACTAGGTTTAAATAAAAACCCTGCATGCAAAGGAAGAAAAGATAATGTTTTCTTTGGATGTGATGGTAACAATTATGGTGAAACATAAGAATAATAAAGATAAGAGTAAATGAAGACTCACACAGACTCTAGGTAGGTATCCAATTGCTTTTATACCCATTATATCCTGAGTGGCTTAAAACTACATAACAGGTTGCAAACAGATTCTTGTCATCTGGTGAGAACACAGTTCCATAATCATGAGTGCTGTAACATCTTTTCAAACAGGTTGGGGTAATGCTTAACAGACCATACTGCTAAACACTGGGAAAAAAGGGCATTATCGGCAAGATTGGCAGTTGTACACTTGAGTCCATGTTATGATATTTATTGGGCTGCTCCAGAAAGCCTTAGCCGTGCACATTTGGTTGATTACATAAATAGTTGCCACTATTCTGACTATAACCAGCTTTGATGTTTATAGGCTTCATTAAATATTACAGTAATAAGTTCTGGCTAAGCAGTAGGTGGTAGCATATGATTTCTATGCTGACCCTCCATGCTGAAAAGACTTATGGGTTAGGTTTTACAAGAAGATATATATTAATTATTACTAAATTATTTGAACCAAGTAAATAAGACAAGGGATTTAGCGATATAAAACACGTCGGTCTGAGAGATGAGTTCCATGCTTTACTTTTGTCTCTCAGCATAGTTGAGTCCCATTTTTCCATTTTATAAGAAGTTAAGCTACACAAACTGTTTTTAAAAATTCTCAAACTTGGAAGCTCATCAAAAACATTTGCTGATTTTTTGAAAAAACTAAGGATATTTAGGTCCTGTCTAGACCAACTGGAACAGAATATCCACCCAGGAATTAATTCATTCCTGCATATATTTTTTCTGATCCTTTATTCTTATTTACTTATTTTTGCTTAGCTTTTTAATTTTACTAGTATTTCTGATACACAATCAGCATTGAGAACCCCTCCTACAAGTCTTTTCTACATCCTAAATTGACATTTTTATTGTACAACAGGACACTAGTGTCCACCAGCATTCCCAAGTCATCTGGCATACCTGAAAAGAATAAACCTAAGAATTAAAGCAACTGCCCAGAGCCAAGGTGGGAACAAATAGCTACAATCAAAAGTTAAGTAAGAAAAGTGTTATGAAAAAATCTAAGGCAATTCTAGACATTGTAAATGCCCTGGAGATATTCTGACCTGAAGAACTAGGATTAGGATACATTTCAGAGTATTAAAACTGTGGCAGGTCAGGTCTCACCAGTGCAGGCCTCTGTAACAACTGTTTCATTACTGACTGAGTGGTTAAGTTAAATATTAATAGCCAGTGGCCTTATACAAAGGAAGAAATGTAACAAAAACTCACCAAGAGTTTTGCCTAGGTGTTTCCTGACCCTTAAAGCATAATTAAACAAGTCTTATTAGAGGTTTGAAGAAACTTCCCTGGCCTCCACAAACAAGTTTATTGGGAGTCTGAAGGAACTCCCCAAACCTCCTCCTAGCAGGAGACAAGATAAGTGAAATAAAAGTAAGAGTAATAATAAAGGTAAACCCCAGCACCTGGACCTATGTACATTAGGTAAATTTACTGAGGCTCCAGAGGAAGGTCTTCAAGACTCAGACCTTTGGTATAGATTAAAACAAGTTAATCACTTATGTTTTTAGGTGAATGCACACTTACACATAGACATATAGCTCAGAAAGTATATAAGCTCTGGAAAGTGTAATTTTGAGTTGGTCTGGCAATAATTTACAGGCCTTCTCTTTGTAACTGGTTATGGAAATAAAAACTCTCTTCCTCCCGAGTTCATCTGCACCTTGTTATTGGGCCATGCAAAAGCACAGCTCAGTTTTGTCCAGGTATAGAGCTAGGAGATTTTTAGCTCTGATGCAACAAAGGAAATTAAGCAAGATCATCAGTTTATACAAGATAAGGAAAGTCAATGGCAAGTGTACAACCCTGAGATGGAGCTGGAAAGTCCTAAAATTAGAGCTGGTTCTAATACAGATAGCTGGTTAACCAGGCTTACTCTCCCTGGAGGGTAGATAGCAAGTCTCAAAAAGAGTTTCCCCACCTTGACACCACTGTATTCAGGGGAGTATGTGTGAGAGAATGAAGAGGAAGTGATAGAGAAAAACATTTTCTAAATTAGTTCTAAAATGCCAGAGGGAGAACATTAATTACGTTTCGGTATTTTAGCCCTAGAGCAAAGAAGTTTCGAAACTCCATTATTTAATATGACAACAATTTATTTCTCATCAACCTCTCACATCATGAAATCTAGTGAATACTACTCATTTCCGTCCCCTCTTCTCAAATCCTTACTCTGTTGCCCTATTTCAGAGCCTTATTGTCTCCAACAAGAATTGGTGCTCCACTTTTATCATTGGGTCCACTATTTCCACTATTGCCCTCTTACAGACCGCCCTCTTACAGACCCATTTATCCTCCACACCCACCAGGGTATTTTTTATGTAAATATTAAATATGCCTTAAAATTTTCAGTTTCTGCCTGTTACTTCCAGGACAAAGCCTAATATTTCTTATGGTATGTGGCTGGTTTTTCACCATCTGCCTATATCTTGAGACTTATCCGGATGTCCGCCATATGTGCTCATTTCCAATCAATCACTTTCACTTGACTATTTCCCCTTAACAATTCATGTTGATGTAGCAAGTGAAAGCTTATCTTAGTATGTTCAGTCTGCTATAACAAATTATAGGTGGCCTATAAACAAGAGAAGTTTAAGTTTTACAGTTATGGTGGCTGGGAAGTCCAAGATCAAGGTGCTGACAAATTAGATGTCTGCTTGCTAGCAAGCTGTCTTTTTACTGTAACCTCACATGGCAAAAAAGGTGAAGGATCTCTCTCAGACGTCTTTTATAAGGGTACCAGTCCCGTTTATGGGAGCCACACTCTCATGACCTAATTACTCTCCAAATGCCCCACCTCCAAACATCATCACGACTGGGGATTAGGTTTCAACAGAAGAGTTAGGGGTGATATAAGTATTCAGTCCATGGCAAAGCTGAAAAAGCTAATCTCAAAAATTGGAATGAAGAAATAAAGGCTTCCGTGGATTGAGAATAAGGATGCCAGAATGTAGGAAGGCAGTCTCTCCACTGTGTTACAGCAGAAGACCCTCCCCAGTCTTCCAGGCCTTTTCAAGGCCAGTGATGTCTGTTGTCCTTCTGGCGGTCTTTGGTTGGGTTATAATGACTAGATTCAGCACTTTTGAGTCAGTCTTTCTCTATAAGGACATGAAGAGGAGACAATGTGAGTACGTCATGTTCAGCAAGGATGAGCTCAGCTGTGTTTCAGGACCTATCCTCAATTTCTCTTCTAAAGAGAAAACATGTTTTCCAACTGCTCACTTCATAAAAGCCTGATTATTTGGTTTTAGCCTCTTGGAAAGACAAGATTCTTTGAGTTACTGAAAGAGAAGAGACAAAAGAATCCCGTTTCATTACAATGGGATGGGGGCACTAGGGAGGAATTATTGAGTGTCAATCATGATGGCTTAATACAAAGTGATGATTCCCAAATGGAGATGCATAAAGTTATGAAATGGATAGGTATGTTAAACTGGTAAATGTAGTAATTTTTGTAAAGCCAAAAGCAGTCATTAAAATATTTTATATTAATGCCTAACTTATTTTATAAAATTGCATGCTAGTATATTTTAAAAATTACTGGGCAAATAAAACTTTGACAACTATGTTAAACAATCATATTTTTTAAAAAATTTCTTATTGTATTGCTTTACAATGTTTACAGTCACTATGTGACACCATGGAATAGTTCTTATTGAATCAAAACAGCAGCGCAGACAGAGTTATTGCTTATTGGTGCCCTAAATTCAGATATCTGAGAAATAACTTACAGAGTATATCAGAATTTGTACATTGATTTACTACATATTTTATTTCTAAGTAGAGAAAGAAAGCTCCCTTCAGATTATATCACCTTTGATTTTCTTCTCATTACATTTTCTTTCACTTTGTCTATGGAAAAATACACTCATTTGTAGACCATTATATCTATTTACATACATATACATATGTACATACAGATGTATACACATTTCAATATTTTTTCATATTATATTAACAAATTGGCACTCAGGTTGCACACATCATTTTCTATAAGTGTTACTCTAGTTTTATCCACCTACTGTAAACTTCTCTCACAAATTCACTCAAATTTATTTATATTTTGATGTTTTAAGAGAATTCAATAGTTCAATAAAGAGTAACACTGAATTCATATTTTTTCTTCATTCCAAAAACAGAAATGTTTAGATAGTATGCTCATTTTTCTATTATTTGAATACCAAAGTACAAAATCTGTGTTACTTTCTATAATAGTTTATGTGTAGAACTTCTACATATTGTCCTGATGTTGATCCTCAGAGGATGCCATGAAAGTAGAAGAGCAGGCATTTCTCCCATTTATAGATGAGCAACTGGGATTTAGATGGGTTTGAAGACTTGCCTAAAGTAACCATAAACAGTAAAAGCCAGTGAAAACCAAGAATTACAAGGTTAGATTTGGATATTGGAGTTACTGGTGTGTATTAGACAGGGATTTTGATTTGCAAGTTTGAGAGACAATTTTAGAGGCAATTGACACTATTTAGACATTTACTATGAATGACCTGGTGAGATGTCACAGAACTTTGAACAGTGGAATTGGAGGATTTTATGTGTTTAAAGGATTACTCTGCTGCTTTTATGAGAGTAGACTATAGAGGGTCAAAGATAGAAGTAAAGAGACTATTGCAATAACCTAGATGAGAGGTGATGGGAATTTGAATCAGAAAACTAGTGGTAAAGATGATGATAAAAGATCACATTTTGAACGTATTTTGAAGAAAGGGTCAAAGACTTTGCCAGTAATGGTTGGATGTGAGATAAAAGAGGAAGAAAAGATAACCCAGCTTTTTTGTGTACGATATTGAACATATGTAGTTACCCAGTAGGGGTGATGACTAGTTCCTGGACAAAAATTAAATAGACCCTGATGTAGGTGACCACATATATGACAAAAAACTTTTTATGGATGAGATCTTAATATATTTCTGAAATTAAAAAATGTAGATACAATCAATTTAGACAGGATAGAAAATATATCTATTAATATCTGTACTATAGAAGAATATAAGTGTGTATTATCCCATAATTTAAAATACCAAGAAAAATTACAGCAAATACAGTTCAATCAACCATCACAAACATCATCAAAGGTATAGGAGTATTCTAATAGAAGATACTTTGTTACACTCAAATTCAAATTCAAATTTCATCAGATGATAACATTGAGATTCACTAATGGGTGCTATATTTTACTTTGATAGTCAAATAATGAATCTTAATATTATCACCAGATAACAGAATTCTCATTAAATTTTACTTAAAATCAACTTCTGTAATACTTATCATAATAAATTACAAAATTTGTTACTTCTCCCATACCCTGCCCTTCTTTTTTTATTTGTGATTCATGGAAAAGATGCACGCAACATTTATAAAAATAATATGATGAGTTAATATGTATGCAGTGTTATTATATTACATATTTCCTTCTGTTAATGAGCTTAATATTCACTCCATGTTAATAGTGACCAAGGCTGATTATTATCATTAACATAAACTTGACAAGTATTTTGTAGGCCAAATCATTAGGGACATAGTGCCATAATTGAATCAAATCATCCAATAATGTTCTTTGTCATCAGAGATCTATTTTGATTAATAGTAAGATTTTTATTAAAGTTGTTATTAAAAAGGATTATACACTTTATTAGAACAAACATTACATATAATATGTTGTTAATGCCCTCTGTTTCTTCCAAAAACTAAATCTAAAGATTCTTCTATGACATCTCTTTATGTAACCTGGCCCTGGTATAAGGGCACGTGAGGTATAAGTGCACATTGCTTTGTCTCACTCCAGATCTCTGAGGAGTAACCAGGCAGGAAATTTGCATTTTTAATAAGCTCCTCAAGGTGACTTTTATGCACACTATAGTTTAAAAGCTACTTGTGACAGCCAATGTAACTGAATTTATTTACAAATTCAGTATATGCAAAAAAGAAAAAGAAAGTCAAATGGAGAATGAAATGACAGCTTGTGCTTCACACCCTTAAATGTTAGTGGGGATAGAAGGGCACAAATTATGATAAGAATGGGCAGGATGCCAAGCTCATTAAAATTCTTTCTGGCTCATTGCCTGATTTCCCAGTGACCTGGTCATATTTTAAGCAATTCATCAATCAAGAATAAATATTTAGTGAGAATGTGTGGCATGCTCAAGGTGTGGTGTGATTTCTCCTGGTCCCTGGGCATATGGACATATGTTATATTTGCATGATTGATTGTGCATCATCTCTCAGTATTTCTCCACTCTGTTGGCAGGACGAAACCACTACTATACCCAAATTGCCCTCAACAGGCTACTTATGAAGGGGAAAAGCAATGAAATAAGTGAATCAGGTTTACAATTTAGGCAAATCCAATAGGATTATGTTGAATGCAGCTCCTCAAAACAGTTTTGGGGTGGACACAGAATCTGAGCTTTCAGAATATTCTTTGTATTTTTTATCATATTAGCCAAGTCACCTATCTGAAACGACATACATTTAAATCATATTTCTCGTATAGACTAGGTGAAGTTTAAGAAGCAAAGAAATTGGAATGGAATGATATGTGTTTGAGTTGGACTGAGCTTCTCTGACATGTCATATCTAAAATGTGGGTAATAATGGATACTTTCAGGACTTGTGGAACTATGAAGAGCAAGTGAGTTATTGTATCAAATAATAAGAGCATCTTGACATTGTAAAGTGCTATACAAATATTATTTGAAAGTCAACTGTTCCTTTTAGGTAGACTCATGACAAGATTAATGTTTAAAGCTTTTCACTTGCATTAGGGTTTTGATAACATACCCTGTGAAAAACGTGAAAAATCAAAAGTCATCAGGCTTTTTGACTCAAGGTATTGACATTTTCTCAGGATAGGCATAGCACTAAAGTCCAATTAGGGTATAAAATACTCAAAAACAACTGGCAAGTGGGTGCTAAATATTAATACCTTGCAGGGTTTCATCACCCTTGCTACAACATGTCCATGGTCATTTATTATAGTGATTTCTTCCATCATTCTTGGTGGATTCTCCTAGGTTTCCTCCTTATCTATTATCTATTTGAGGCACCGTGCAGAAAAATTTACCTGCAATAGTTTAAATCTTTCATAGTACTGATCTGAGAAACACACTAACCTGGCTCCATTTTCATTTATGAACAAAATGAACTCCAGTATCAAGATGCACCTTGTTCATGGTTATACAGATAACAAAAGATAAAACCAGAATTTAAAAATGAGACAACTCCAGAACTCACATTGTGAAGTACTTCATTATAATTCCTCCTAGGGTTTTAAATTATGTGGCATGGCATATATTAAAAGACATGTCAATTACAATCTTTGTTTACATTTTCATAAGCTTTACGTAGTTTTAAATTTTTCTATTGAAATATTTTAAACGATTAAAATCAGATTCCTTACATATTGGATCCTAAGCTTTAGAATTGGTTCAGAAATAATTCATTTGGACTTTAACAAAGAATAAGTGAATGCTACACGTTACATCTAATACTATTGTCATTTTTAACATTTTTTTTTCAATCTCAATGATGTATCTGCTTCTACTTCCAGGATTAAACAACCCAGAATTTACTGTTACTTCCAAGCCTTATTTCTGCCCTCATCCCCACCCCTGCCATAAAAGACAGATAGAAAGGATAAAATTGTGAGAAGTTTGCTTGTCTGGAAAGTCAAGGGAAACTAGTGATCCCAGATGAGAAGGAGACCAGGTGGAGAAGGACAAAGAAACAATTAAGTGAGCCTGGCCAGCTACAGATGGATAGAATCCAAGGACTGGTGTGCCAGCAATAGCTTTGGACTCTTGGACATAAGTGTGCATGCCCAGGCCTCTGAGTCTCAGTTAGCCCCTCACTGCCAGTGGGTAGAATGGCTAAAGATATTCTAGTATGCTGAGGAACAAATGACATAATTGCCTAAATAAGTCACACTACATATTCTAAATAACTATTTTGCAATGTACATGTTGACTTGAGTCCTGGTTTGAGTCTCTCTGGCATTTACTTATTGAATGATCCTGAGAAAGATATTTTAATCATCTACACCTAGGTCTCCTTATGAAGAAAATGGGGGATCATAATAATGCCTGTTTTATTAGGTTGTTGAGAAGAGCAAATGAGGTAATACATACAAAATATGTAAATAAACAGAAAGAGGCCTGGGCTATAGTAAGTGCTCAATATATCTACCTGTACTTTTTATTACCTATTTTTGTCTATTCTAGTCCTGGTCATAATATATGAAAAGATAAACCTGGCACAAGCCCTGGCGCAAAGATGGTGCTCAGAAAATGTTTATTGAATTCATTTTCTCTTGTGAAATTACTTACCTATTTATAAAAATATTAACTTATCTGTATCACAGGATATCCATTCAGTTAGAAAGAATTCACATATAATCCTGTCCTTATGGGATATTGTTAGAAATATTTCCTTTGTTAACATCAATGCTAAAACTATTATAATTTTCAGAAAAATAATACATCAGATGGTCTCTAAGATGTTTGAATTTTAAGATTTCCAGAAAACAACAACAACAACAAACGCTGATGAGGAGGAGAAATTTGGCTCCGTGCTGCATGTTTCCAAAAGAATTCTGCGGTATTTGTCTGACAATTCATTATTAACGGAAATATTTGGCTAAGACTTAATTTGTTATCATTGATAGGACTTTGTTTCAAAGCAGGTCATAACGATTTTAAACCATCAAATGAAGCTCTGAAAGACTCTATTTAATTGTCTTTTATCTTTCTCACTTTCTCTTATAATTTTTACCCTCTTATATTACTGTATTGATATGGACAACACTAAAATCTCTAAGAGCTATAAGCAGGAACAAACTTGGCCTTACAATTTTCACTCAGTTTTCCAGAAGTTTAGTCAAAAATCATGTATTTGGAGTGGTCCCTACAAATTACTCCAAACCTTGAGAAACGCACTCAGCACTTCTCTTTGTTATATAAATATCCTCCCCCTCTACCTGAAAGAGACAGCTTGAGTTTACTTGAATCCACCAGCTCTCCTCTAAGTGATAAGAAGTGGTGCAAGGCTTGCATATGCTCAGTATCATTCACTAGAGCTGTGAATGCTGACAGGTTTCCCAGTCCCCCCTTCTTCCCTCAGTTGCCAGCCAAGTTGATGTTGCCAGTGTCTTTTGCTGTTGCACAAGTCTTTCTTACGCTCATTCTTTTTCCAAGAAGGCATTATATTTCATGAAGAAGCCTGGTCTTGTAGCCAGGAACGAGAACATAAAAGGAGAAGTGTTCCAGCTTTACTAGAAATTAACTAATAATAAAAAAAAAAAAAGTGGTATATCAGTAGCAGTCATAAATGTTCCATGTTTAAAAAGGAATAAGACGACTTTTAAATTGGGGATCCACAGAACTGTCCACCTTCCTGTTGCAGTTAAAAACAAGTATCATTTTCCAGGTCATCATTTTTTGTAGCACAGTACAAGTTAGCCACTAAATTCCAGGGAAAGCCATTGAAAATGATTTTGTTAGAATATTGCTTAAAATGTCCTCATGCTTCAATTATGGACCTACATTGACACATCATTATCACTCAAGATTCATAGTTTACATTAGGGTGTCTCTGTGTTGTACATTGTGTGAGTTTGAAAAAATGTATGATGATATATATCCACCATTATAGTGTCATGCAGAAGAGTTTCACTGCTCAACATTTGTAGAATGTACTTTGCTCAGTCTACTCATCCCTGCCTCTTCTTCGGCCCCTAGTAACCAGCACTCTTTTTACTGTCTTTTATTGTCTTTTTCCAGAATGTAATATAGTTGGAATCATATAGTACACAGCCTTCTTAGATTGGTTTCTTTCACTTACTAATGTGTATCTAAGTTTTTTCTGTCTTTTCATGACTTTATAACTTATTTGTTTTTAGCACTGAATAATATTTCATTGTCTGGATATATCACAGTTTATTTATCCATTCAACTACTGAAGGACATCTTGGTTGCTTCCAATGTTTGGCAATTATAAATAAAGATGTCATACACATCTTTGTGCAAGTTCTTGTGTGGATGTAAGTTTCCAATTGCTTTGCATAAATACCAAAGGATACAATTCCTAAGTCTTATGGTAAGAGTATATATATTTTATAAGAAACTACCAAATTATCTTCCAGAATGGCTACACTATTTTGCATTACTACCTGCAATGAATGAGAGTTACTGTTGTTCCACATTCTCACCACTTCTTGGTGTTGTCAGGGATCTAGATTTGGGCCATTCTAATATGTTTATAGTGATATCTCATTGCTGTTTTAATGTCCATCTCTTTGATGGCATATGATGTAGAGCATCTTTATGTATATTTATTGGCCATCTGTATATCTTCTTTGATTTTGTGTGTTAAGATCTTTGGCCTATTTTAAAATCAGATTGTTGGTTTTCTTGTTTAGTTTTAAGAATTCTTTGCATATTTTGAATTTATCCCATATGTCTTGCGACTATTTTCTCCAAGTCTCTGTCTTCTTTCTATTCTCTTGACAATGTCTTTTGCAGAGCAGTTTTTTAATTTTACTGAAGTCCAGGTTACTCATTTTTTTTTCTTTATTTTTGTGGATTGTGTTTCTGGTGTTGCAACCTAAAAAGTTGTTACCAAGCACAAGGTTTTTACATTTAGGTCTACAGACCATTCTGAGTGAATTTTTGTGAAGGATGTAAAGTTTGTTTGTTTCTAGAATCTTGTGTGTGTGTGTGTGTGCGCGTGCGCGTGAGGATGCATAAGGATGTCCATTTGTTGAAAAACTGTATTTTTTCTACTGTATTGCCCCTTTCCTTTCCCAAAGATCAGTTGACTAAATAGGTGGTGGTCTATTTCTGTTACTAGATATAGCCTAATCAGGTTGTCTACTTGTTCTTAAGTGAGTTTTGGCAGATTACATCATTAATGGAATTGATCCACTTTATCTGGGTTATCAAATTTGTGGGTATAAAGTTTTTATTATCCTTTTAGTGCCCAAGGTATCTGCAGTGATATTTTCTTCTTTCATTACCTGATATGAGTTATTAGTAACCTCTCTTTTTCCTAGTTTGCCTGGCTTGTCAAATTTTTTGATCTTTATTAAAACCCAGGTTTTAGTTTCATGAATTTTTAAATTAATTTCCTAACTGTATTGATATTTACTCTGTTTTTTAATATTTATTTTATTCTGTTTATTTTGTATTTAATTCATTCTTCTTTTTCTAGCATTCTTCAGGTAAGAGCTTAAATTATTAATTTGACATATTTTATCCTTTCTAATATGAACATTCTCTAGTATGAATTTCTCTCTAAACACTGTTTTTGATACATTCAATACAGGTTTTTGTTTTTATTTATTTTTATTTTATTTTATTATTTTTTTTATTGCATTTTAGGTTTTAGGGTACATGTGAAGAACATGCAAGATTGTTGCATAGGTGCATACGTGGCAGTGTGATTTGCTGCCTTCCTCCCCTTCACCTATATGTGGCGTTTCTCCCCATGCTATCTCTCCCCAACTCCCCAACCCCCCACTGTCCCTCCCCTATTTCCCCCCAACAGGCCCCAGTGTATAGTGCTCCCCTCCCTGTGTCCATGTGTTCTCATTGATCAACACCCAGCTATAAGTGAGAACATGTGGTGTTTGATTTTGTGTTCTTGTGTCAGTTTGCTGAGAATGATGGTTTCCAGGTTCATCCATGTCCCTACAAAGGACGCACACTCATCATTTTTGATGGCTGCATAATATTCCATGGTGTGTTTTTATTTTCATTTAGTTCAAAAATTTTGTTTTAATTCTCTGAAAATTTCATCTTTGACCCATGCATTATTTAGAAGTGAATCATTTAATCATGAGATATTTTGAGATTATCAAACTGTCTTTCTGCTATTGACTTAAAATTTTGTTTCCATCATGCTCTAAAAGCAGACATTGTATGATCTTTATTTTTTTAATTTGTAAGAAGATGTTTATGGCTTAGAACATGGTCTATTTCAGTGAATGCCTTATTTGAGTGTGAGAAGAGTGTTTTTTCTAGTGTTACTGAATAAAGTAGTTTGTAAGTGGTAATTTCATCCAGTTGATTGGGAGTTTTGAGTCCAACTATATCCTTGCTGATTTTCTACCTGATGGATCTGTTCATTTTTGGTATAGGAGTGTTACCTCCTCCAATTATAATTATGAATTCATCAATTTCTCCTTACAGGTCTATCAATTTTTGCCTCAGCCTTTTTCATTTGTTGGTTTTTAACTTGTGTATTTTGATGCTGTTTTTAGGCACAGACATGATGAGAATTGCTATGTCTTTTTGGAGAATTAAACCCTTTATTATTATGTAGTGCCCCTTTTTATACCTAATAACTTATCTTGCTGTGAAGTTCTGACTAAAATTAATACAGCTACTTTCACTTTCTTTTGATTAGTGTTAGCATGGTATATCATTATTCACCCATTTACCTTTTAATTTATATGTATCTTTATATTTTTTAATGAGCTTCTTATAGTCAACAGATCTTAGATTTGATCCACTCTGACAATCTCTGTTTTTTAATTGGTGTATTTAGACCATTGACATTTACACTGATTATTGATATAGATGGATAAATATCTTCAATGTTTGTTACTGTTTTCTATTTGTTGTCCCTCCTCTCTGTTCCTATTATCTTCTTATCTTTTCTGCCTTTTGTGGTTTTAATTGAGCATTTTCTCTGCTTTCTTAGGATATCAGTTATACCGTCTTTTCTTAAAAAACTTTTTTTAGTGGTTACCCTTGAGTTTGTAGTATTACAACTAATCTATGTCCACTTTCCAATAACACTATACCAATTCACAGGTAGGGCAAGTATCTTATCATGACAAAATAATCCTAATTTTTCCTTCCCATCCCTTGTACCATTACTGTCATTTATTTTACATACATAAAACAATTTATTTTACATGCATGTATAACTTATACATAAGCATAAGTCAGCATACATGTTTATATATGTACATAATGAAATACATTGTTACTATTATTATTTTGAAAAAATCTGTTACCTGTTAGATCAATTAAAAACAATAAATATAATTTTTTAAATTTTATTCTTATTTATTCCTTCCATAATACACTTCCATTCTTTAAGTATACCGAATTTCTGGCCCATTTCATTTTTCTTCTCTCTAAAAAATTTCTTTTGACATTTCTTACAAGGCAGATTTACTGGCAAAATTTTTTTCAATTTTTGTTGTCTAAGGAAGCCTTTAATTCTCTGTCACGCTTGAAGAATAGTTTTTCAGGCTATGAAATGATAGGTTCTTGGATTTTTCTTTCAGCACTTTAAGTATTTCAGTCAGCTTTCTTCTTGATTGCATGGTTTCTGAGAAGGTGGATGTAATTTTTACTTTCGCTCCTCTGCAGTTTTTTTTCTCTCTGACTTCCTTCAGAATTTGTTTTTATCTTTTATTTTCTGCAACTTGAATATTGATTATACCTAGTTCTAGGGTGTGGTTTTTTTGTTCATTTGTTTGCTTTTACATTTCTGTTTCCGGAGCCTCCTGGATCTGTAGTTTGGCATCTGACATTAATTTAATTATTGCTTCAAATATTTCTTCTCTTTCTTTCTCCTTCTTTCACTATTCTCATTACATTAGTGTTACATATTTTGTAGTTGTCACAGTTACTGGTTGTTTTATTCTTTCACACAGTTCTTGGACATTCTATTTTTGTTTTTTCTTTCTTTTTTTCTATTTTCTTTTCAGTTTTGGAAGTTTCTACTGAATTATCTTCAAGTTAAGATAGTTTTTCCTCAGCCATGTCCCATATACAAATGAACTCACCAAAGGCATTCTTCATTTTGTGTTTTTGAACTCTAACATTTCTTTGTGATTCTTAGATTTTCCATCTCTCTGCTCATACTGCCCACCTATCCTTATATGATGTTTACTTTATCCATCAGAGCCCTTGGCATACTAATAGTTGTTTTAAATTTCTGCTCTAGTAATTCCTGTATCCCTGACATATTCCAGTCTGGTTCTGATACTTGTTTCTTCAAGATGTATTGTTTTGTCTTTAAATTTTTTTTTAATACATGAATATGGTGTCCTGAATAAAAGGATTTGCTCTATATAAATCTTTAGTAATGTGTTAGTAAGTTGTAGGAGGAAGGGAAAGATTTTTTGTCCTGTATTATGTCTCAGTCTTTTGGTGAACCTGTGTCTCTGGACTGTGAACTTCACAGTGCTTTTTGGCCTTTCTCCACCAACCCTTAGGTAAACTGGATTGACTAGCATGAGGTAGTGTTAGGTATTTCTCTTTCTTCATATGGAATCTTAGTGCTAGTTAGAGCAGCATATTTCTTTTACCCCAGGTCAGTTGCATTCTGATAAAACTCCAGCATCTTAGGCTATGATTAAATAGTATCTTTGACAGACTTTGTTTAGAAGAACAAAATGATCTAGTGTCTTTCAAAATGGCTTTTTTTCACTGGGCCTCATGAAAGAATCAGATAATTTTTCTCCAACATTTGCTGTGAGAACTTAGTTAAACTCCTGAAGGAAAAACTCACAAAATTATGGGAACTGCTCCCTGCATAGCTGGATCCCCCTGAGTTTTTGGCTCTCATACTTCTGTATGCTGAGCCTTCAGTAATTTGTGATTTAAAGTTTAGGTTCTACTACCCTGATACTCATTCTTATTATAGAGGTTCTACTTATGGGTTTCTGCTCTAGTAAGTTATGATTCTCTGTATCTGACTGTCTGTCTCTCTAATTTGGGAAGCAGTGCTTTGCTCTGTGACCTGCCTCTTCTAAGATTTGTTGATTTTTCAGCTTGTTTATCTCTTTACTTGTTTTGCCTAAGTGGTGATTTCCAAGCTCCTCATATCCTGCACCAGAAATCAGATCACCAGGCATTTCTTTTTAGAACAATAAAAAAGTCAGGTGATGAGTAGAAAATATTTTATTGTAAAGATATCTCAAATATCAAAACAACAATGTAGAATTTGATGACCATGTCATAATTATTGGTGCAAATTGCTGAAAATATACAACAGAAGAAGCAAGGTCAATAAAAATACCATAAAATATTTCAGAGCCTCATAAAGGAGAATAATGGGGTGTCTCATAAAACACAATTGTTTCAGAAGTGACTGTTTAATGAATAATTATAACACCCTAGATGTTAGAGAAAGAGCTGAAGACAGCATAATATTTTGGACCCCATAATAAGTGTAGATATACTAAAATCTACTTCCATAATGACAGCGCAATAGATCTGAAACACGGATATCTGAAGCAGTGATGAGTTAACTTTTAAAAATCATTGTGAGATATAGTTAAGAGAAAAAGTGAATGCTCAGATTCTTGAACCTTATTAATTGGAAACTTCCATTGCACACACTGGAATAAATATAAATCAGCTTCATTATAACTGGAGGGCTCAACTATATCATGTAGAAAATTGTTTTTACCAGAATATTATTTGAAACCAAACTAGGGAATTTAAATTAAGGGAAAAATAGCCTTAATCACTTAGGGTAACTTGAAAAAAATAGAAAAAATGAACAGTCAGAACTGGTTTCATTTTATCAAAATTGACTTTTAAACTTTAGCTAGAGGCTGTCATATTTCTCTTGAGCATTTATTAATGATGCATTTGGAGTTCCAATTAAATATTAAATGTGAGAAAATAACAGGAACTCCCTGTCCATTATGAAAACAGGAATCTGTGTGTTTAATATGACATTATTTTGCCACATCTGCGCTAAAATGACCACACAAACAGAATAGGAACAAACAATATTTTATCACTGATGAAAATATTTTTAAAAGCTGGGATTTATTTAAAGCATATTAATTTGTTAACAGAATCACCAGGGGTCCTTGACATCAAACTTGGGTAACAGGTGGAATCAAGCGCAACTATAAACTATGAGAGCTCTCTACTGATGCTGTCAATGAATGCTGAAAGTTCTAGCACACCACATTGATGCTGATGTATGGGACTCAGGATACCACTGTGTGCACTGTTGTATTCAGAAAACTGATTTTCCTGCCACCACTACCATTGCCAAAACTGAATCTACAGTGTTCCAGCTTCTGTGTATGACTAACTCTCATTTTAAAATCACTGTGTATCTGAGTTTTAAGGATTATATCGTTTGCCTGCTCCTTTGCTGTGAGGGAGACTGGCTTCTCAGTTTCTATAGTAAGCAGCAGGTCCTGGTTTCTATGAAAACTTAAATATAGAAAACATACCCAAAATGAGAATGGTATTCAAATGACAGATGAGCATAATTTAAAATACTTATGATCTAAATCTTTGGTGGTTTGACATCATATATATGTTTCTTATACTTCAAAATAAGGCTCTTGCCTATCCTAATGCAACTATCCTAAATTGCAAGCAAAACATTTCATCTTGTCACCAAAAGAAGGCATGAAAAGTCATGCCCTCTACAGTGTCACCATGACATATGAATTTTTATGTTTCTTTCCTCTTTTTTTTGTTTTCTTTTTTTGGTTTTTTTTTTGAGATAGGGTCTCACTCTGTCACCCAGGCTGAAGTGCAGTGGTGTAATCACAGCTCACTGCAGCTTTGACCTCCTGGGTTCAAGTGACCCTTCAAGCTCAGCCTCCCAAATAACTGAAACTACAGGCATACACCACTACCAATTTTTTGGAGAAACAGAGTCTTGTCATCTTGAACCTAGGCTGGTCTAGAACTTTAGCACTCTGCCTGCCTCAGTCTCCCAAATTGCTGGGATTATAGGCATAAGCCACTGTGCCCAGCCATATTTCTTTACTTCTCTCTGACAAAGTCATAAAAGTTGTCAAACCCATTATATTTGATGAGTAAAATTACAGAAAAAAATTTAAAAAGTACTCTCTGTCTCTCCCAACACACACATACACACATGGGAAGAAAAAAAAACATTTGTGTATATTAAACTTTATAATTGTGTGACTTGTAACAAGAAATGGATTGATGATTCCTCTTCTCTAGTACCAACTAAAAGTTCCTTTTATCTTCACCCAGAACTTCAATGATCTGTCTACAGGGTGGTGGCCCAAATCTTCAGTCCTAACAGATCTAAACTTCTAGTGGTTCTGTCTGTGTAGGTTTCCCACAGTGTTTTATTTCTTGTTACTTGTGAACCTGGTAATAATAATAGGCACCTTAGGGGATCCCATGGGTACCATCTGTGTCCCCCCCTTGACTCCACAATGTAGCAGCACAACATTCTGTAATCGAGTCTTAATATTCAAGAGCTATTACTGAGATGGCACTATCACACTTTTCTTGAGCCTATTTATCTAGAGACTTCATAAGCATCAGAAAATGGCCTGGTGGCAATCTTATTCAGCTTCCAATTCAGAGTAAATAGTGTTGTGTCCCTAGCAGAAATATTTCTCCCTTAAGTTTTAAAATCTCTAAACAGAGTTCAAAATGGGAAACAAATATTTTACCTGTTGACCCAGTGGGATAATCATGAGAGCACCTGCTGCCACCCCAGAAACTTGAAATGTTCCACTCTGTAAATATCAGCCTTCCCTGGAAAGTCCCTCCCTAATCTAGCGATTTCAGGCTGGTAAAAATATTATAGTTTGGCTTTCCTTTTACCTCATTTTAGGAGATTTTTAAAAGGATGGATACACTCATTAAAGTACCCTCATGATTTTCAATACGTGAAACATGAAACCCTAGTTAACACCATAGATGTTAGAGTCAGACAGTCCTAGACTAATTGTAGCCAAGCCAGTTACTGGCAGTGTGGTCTTGGGCAAGTCACTTAATACCCTTTGAGCTTCAGCTTTCTCATCTTTCATAAGGGAAATAACATCAATTATTCAGGGCTGTTTTATTCTTTTTATTTTAATATGGCATCTAGCTAAAGTGATTAGCACATTGACTAAGGATATGAGCGCTTAAGTCATTGAAGCTAAAGAAATATTTAAAATATTTTGCAACCAGCACATCGTAGTCACCAATCAGAGTAGATTCAGGCCTTAATGCTATAGTAGGGCCTTGAGGGCTTGACATTAACTCTTATGAGGGTGGATACTGCTGCATTTTGGGCCATGTGGGGAACTACAAGGAAGCCAGGTTTTACCAAACCATGTAGGAGTATTTCAGCGGTACAACAACTGGGACAGCTAGTGTGTAATAGCTGATTACCAGCCAATCATAGGAACAAGGAGTATGAATGGGGGTGGTAAGGGTGGTGATAGTAGTTGCGACAATAATACAGACCCTTAGTAAGGATAAACAAAAAGAGATAAATCATCCAAAACATTAAAAGACTCATAGCAAGAGAATTTAAGAAAAAAATACTCCAACCATAGCGGGTATAGTGTAAAAAAGATGAAAGCCATAAATTGAATGCAAATGATGTCCTTGAAATTTCAAAGTACTACAGTTATTCAATACCTTTTAACAGAATAAAAAAGTGACTCATTATTCTTGGAAATAAGAACACTCCATAATGTTTGGGTTTGCTTTTATGAAACAATTAGTTTTCAAGGGAAATTTAATTTTGTTTGTCAATGTTTTCTTCTAACCAAATGGAAAACTCTTATCGAAAGTTAATTATATTTCATTTTCTCGAATTTGAGAGTAAGGAAGAAAAAAGTCAGCTTCTGAGTCATATGTTTTGCTCCACAGAAGAAAACAATATTCACAAGCAACTTTCAGTTTTAGTTTTTGTATGTTTATGTTTTAAGATAATAGCTATAATTAAAGATGTACTCTCCTTTATAGAGACTCCATTTACTTTTCAATCCTATTTGCTGAGCACTTATCCAGTGCTGAGGTAGACAATAGGATGCAATGATTGATAGGGTGTGGTGTTTGTGAGGGAGTCCAACATTCAAGCTCATTGGTATGCTACATGATGAATAAGGCCCTGCCTAGCTTTCTGAGCTCATCTCCTGTCAATTCTTCCCTCCCTATGCTCAAGAAAGACAAGTCTCTTCCCCAGTCCTTGGCCAAGTTTAGTCTTGCTCTAGCTTCTTTGCATTTTCTCTGTCCACTCTCTAAAACATTCTTTGCATAACTGTCTTCTTTGCAACATTCACCCTAAAGGCTATCTTTTCAAAGAGACCTCATATAACAATCTCAGCGTAAAGCAGCAACAACTTACAGTTTCTAACTCACTGTTTCTTCCCGATTTTAGAGACACATTCCATTATCTAAAAATATTCATGTACTTATATACTATGAACCATCCTTTCAATATAAACTCTATTAAGTCAAGATTCTGGCATGGTCACCACTACACCCTTAGTTATAAGAACAGTTCTTTGCACATAGTAAAATCTCAAAAATATGTATTTAGTAAAAGCAGTAACACAAAAGAAGACTAAATCACTTGATTCTCAACTACAGCATATCGGTTTTGAAATTGCTGGAAGCCTGAACTGCATTTTAGAGAAACTAACTGTCATTACACACATCATGTACTTAAGGAAACAAACAAGCAGACAGCTGTCCTTTGGCATGATATAAAAGCCTATTTCATGTGAGTTATTTGACTACACTACCACATCACAGTAGAAGATGAGGCTTTTATGAAAACAATAAACCTTAAGCCTCAATCATGCTTCTTAATTTTTAAAAGATTTTGGAGACTTGTTATAAGGCCTTGAACTAATTTGTACTCATCTATTAAATTTGGTACCACCTTATCCAGTCCCATGCTGTGAGGTCTTGTTAATAACAGTTTATTTAATTTTTAAAACCAGTACTCAAAAGAGAAATAGATTTTTCCCCCCTCTGGCTCTTTGTGAAGATATGAAAGAGCTCTAGGGATGAAAGAACAATGAAAGAACAATAGATCAAATGTGAAACCACACATTTAAAGCAAGAGGAAAAGAACAGATGATAGCTAGATACAAACTTTTAAGGGAAGAGATGTTCATATTGGAGACAGATCAAAGAAAGACAAGGAGGAGAAAGGATTTTCTTGCATTAACTTTTCCAGAGAGTAGAATATGAAAAGTCCTTCCATTTCAATATTTAGCATGTAATTTGTATCCAATCCTGTCAGATAATTTTAAGACTGTGCACACGAAAACAACAAATATTTACATAATAGATAACAGATAGAAAAAATATCTCAGGCACAATAACTAGAAATATAAAATATGTAGAAATATCACAATAATAAATATGTGCAACTAAATAGAAATAATACTTTATTGATTTCAATAAATTGAAAGATATTGTTTAATCATACTGTTGAATAGAAAGACTGAATAGTACAAACATGAAATAATTCCAAAATCAGTTGAGGTTTAATTCAATTCAAGTAAAAATCTTAATTATTCATTCCTTGATAAAATTTTTTAAAATTATTCTAAAATTCCTTCAATTGCAAAATAAAATGTATAATAATTTTCCCTCAAATAATTTTTACCAAAATTTTTCTAGGGAAAATTATTTGAATAAATGGTAAAGAAATACAAAGAATGCACAGAGGCTAATATTAAATAATATGAAAATTACTTATATAGTAATTTTACAGTAGGATATTGGCTACTGGTTAAACAAGTAAAGTGAACAGAAAGCCCAAAAATATACCTGAATGTACTTAGTTTATGAATAAGATGCCATTTTAAGTTAGTAGTAAATACACAAGTTACTCTGTAAAAGGTAGAAAACCAGAATGGGGTCCGGGCGCGGTGGCTCACGCCTCTAATCCCAGCACTTTGGGAAGCCGAGGCTGGTGGATCAAGAGAGATGGAGACCATCCTGGTCAACATGGTGAAACCCCATCTCTACTAAAAAAAAAAAAATACAAAAAATTAGCTGGGCATGGTGGCGCGTCCCTGTAATCCCAGCTACTCAGGAGGCTGAGGCAGGAGAATTGCCTGAACCCAGGAGGTGGAGGTTGCGGTGAGCCGAGATAGTGCCATTGCACTCCAGCCTGGGTAACAAGAGTGAAACTCTGCCTCCAAAAAAAAGAAAAGAAAACCAGAATGATTAATCAACTCTTCAGAGACGAGGAAGAAGATGCTTATCCCACTTGATAAATCAAAATAAATTCCAAAGTCATTAAATAATTAACAGTAAAGCATGAAACAAAAATATACCTATAATGTAAATATTAATATAAAATTAAAATATGGAGAAGGCTTTCTATAAATGACACCAATGAAAGAAATTATGAATAAAAATATTAATAAGTTAAAATGGGTCAATTTTTCATATTGCTCTACTCTTTGGAAAAGTTCATATAGGAAAATCCTTTCCCCTCCTTGTCTTTCTTTTATCTTTCTCCAATATGAACATCTCTTCTCTTAAAAGTTTGTATCTAGCCGTCATCAAAAACACAAAAAATAAAGAACTAAAACAAAACATATACCATTCAAAGTTAACCTTTATTCTTTTTCTAGAACTCACAAATGTTATTGTAAGATATTAAAACTATTCAGAAAAGTACAGAGAATAAAAGAATAGTAATTCCCAAGCTCTTCTACACAGATTATTACAGAGCTAGCATTTTGATGAATATTCCTCCAAATTAGATTCTCTGCACTGATACTCATAAAATTGCAAGGATATAATTGTACGTTTCAGATATGCTGTTCTGATAACCTGCTTTTTTTTCCAAACAATATGTTCTAGAAATATTTTAATTTTAAAAAGTAAAGAGAGGTTTATGTCATTGGGTTAAATAACTATACATTATTCAATCTTATGGTTTAAACAAAACTTCACATTATTGGTGCCTTTTCCTCTGTTAACATTTGTATAGTAGTACCATGTGATTGATTGCTAACGGTTTTTCTACCTTTGCTGGTTGTGAGTGCCCTGACATCAAAAATGGCATCCAAGACATTTCTTGCTGTAATCTCAGGGCCCAGCTAATGTTGGGGTCTCCAAAATAGTTTCTGGGTAAAAGATAGAGGTACAATAGATACTTTAGGATATATAATTATGAAAAAAAAAATAGAGACCTTGTAAAGCCTGTTAAGGCCAGTAGCAGAATTTGAAAGTCATATTTGTTAAGAATGTCTAAGTGGTAACAAAAGTGGATAATAAATAAATTATAAAAAATTATTATCATTAAGCCATGTGACCATGGACCTGACATAACCACACCCTTTATGAAACTAAGGGCCAAAGTCAGTTTTGTGAATTTATATACATCTTTAATATAGAGGAGTTATAAATTGCTTCTTCAACTGGGGACCAATCATGCAGGTAAGGGAAGTTATAGACAAGTACCCTATATATTTTTGGCAAAATAATCTTCTCTTAGTTTTCTAGAATGGAAATGGGTAAGAAGGAGAAGGAGCTCACTGGAGTCACTGGCTGACTCACCAACATTTATCTGGAAATTAAAAGGTACTCAAACATTAATGCACAAAGATTTAATAACAGAGTTACTTATAATATAAAAATAATTGACAAAGTCTGGATGAACAGTAATAATGAATTGGTTAAATCAGTCTGTGATTTATTATTAACGTCTGCTTAAGCAGAAGCTTGGGAAATGGTGATGAGTTGGCCATTTCTAAAATAAATGCTCTTCAAACTATCTGTGGTGTGGTGATTGTTTTTTCCAATAGCCAATGTATTTCAGATTGACTTTTTATAAAACACAAGACATTTTTTCAACAATAACAAATTGCCATAACTTGTTTAAACACTTATCCCAATTTTCTGTACTTATGTGTGTGGACTGATTACAAACAGTCCAGAAACTAGTAGCAGGCCATAGACAATACTTTTTGTAGAATAGATATATAAAACCTTGGCAAGCACATTCATTAATTCAAAACTGAAATGGCTTTTAAAAAATCTAAGCCAAAATATGCCATATATATATGTGGGCTTACTTAGAATATTTTATACTATGGTATGTACTTTATCAAAATAAAGACTTTATGTGTAATACTGAGTAAACTGCAGAATACAGGAATTATTTGTCATCAGTTGGTTTTGTGACACAACATCTCGGGGAACTTTGCAGTTTCTCTCAGTTCTGTATAAGAAATACAAAGCTGGGGGCCTGGCGCGGTGGCTCACGCCTGTAATCCCAGCACTTTGAAAGGCCGAGGTCAGGAGATTGAGACCATCCTGGCTAACACCGTGAAACCCCGCCTCTACTAAAAATACAAAAAATTAGCCGGGTGTGGTGGCACGCGACTGTGGTCCCAGCTACTCGGGTGGCTGAGGTAGGAGAATCGCTTGGACCCGGGAGGCGGAGGTCACAGTAAGCCGCGATTGTCCCACTGCACTCCAGCCTGGGTGACAGAGTGAGACTTCGTCTCAAAAAAAAAAAAAAAAGAAAAGAAAAGAAAAGAAAAAGAAATACTAAGCTGATATCCAGTACATTTCATTTTATACTAACTACACCATAGACAAAATACCTTGACATTTACTTTATTTGTTTCCCTTCTAAATAAAGCCCTCATTCAAGTCCATTTTGGGGAATGTATTACCTAGAGTTCATGTGCGTTAGGAAACAAATAACTAATACAACCCCAGCCAGAATTCCTTCCGAAGAGCTAATTAGCTCCAAGTACTGGAAGCCAACAAGATTGCCCACCCTCACCCTAGAGAAGTCATAGAGGCCTTATTTCCCTGTAATACACTCATAGGCTCTGTTAATAGTTAAAGTCTGGCAGTAGAAACCCAGAGGTTGAGTTTTTAGTGCTGTTAGATTATCCCAGGGCAGCATCAATTTCTGGCAGTGATAACACATGCAATGGCTTTCCGGCAGGACACAGCCACGGGGTTCCTGGCAGAGCCACCGAGCAAGGTTTTTGTAAGCAGATCCATATCATTTTTGACAGGACTAACATATGGCTTTGGATTTCTGGCCAAAGACTCCTTCATGGTTCCTATCAGAAGAGACCCTACACGCTCTCTGGCAACACTGCCATGCAATGTAAAGGATTTAATTCCTGGAAGTATATTGCCATGATGATTTGCTACAGAACAAATTTCAAAGTTGGTTTCCTGCCAACATAAAATTCTATAGGTCATGTCAAGGCCAACACAGCAGTGAGTTTTCAGCAAGAAGATATTGAGTTGATCTTTTAGTAGCCTTCCTTTTTCACACTTTGCCACATTCTTAAGTGTTTCCATGTACATTGAGTACAAATAAAATATTTTCTACATGAAAGAATATTGTAGTTATGAAATGTGCTTTGTGCCAGTACATACAAGAGCATTTGCAACAGTACCTCTCACTTGTTCATCTAATGAAACGAATTGCAATTATTTTGAAATTTCACTTTAATTTGTAAAAGAGCCAAGGCATGTTCCTGTTAACAGTGACAATGGAAAGAATAATAACTTCCCACAGTTCAGAAGGCAATTTAATTCATCCTTTTATTCTGAACAGTATAATTCAGCAGCTAAAATGACTGCAAACATCTGAAAGGAGGAAGCCCTGGCCTTTGAAAGGTAATTAAAGTTCAAGATATAGAATTGGAAGTAGCAATATATCCTTCGCTGGAGGTGATGCATCATTATATTTTCCTAAAACAGTACTACGCACAGTGCATATATTTAAAATACTGTTTTAATGCTGCTCTGATACCACTGCAATTAACAATATCACATCATATTTCACTAGTATTTCCACCACATCTGGTGTCACCCTGCCAGGTGTTAACTCACTAAGCACTGAAATCTCTTCAAATGAGATACTTCTCAAATTAAAAATCATAAAATCACTTTATTTGATTTGATTTATATGAAATATAAACAAACCAACAAAAGAAAATTAGTTGAGCAAGATTTAGCTCAATAGAAAATAAAATACTTTTTATAGAATGGTTACTATTCAACGGAAGCAACAAAAAATGATACTGGGTCATTATCATCTGTTTTATGGTGACCTAGAGTCTTATAACAATTAATTTAACGTAGCTTTTAAAATTTGTTTATTATCATCCTTATAAATACACTGCCCCCAAACTGGAGGCTATTCAAACTTCTTAAGTAACCTTAGAGACGTATTTGGGTGAACTCTAATGTGTAAAATGATTTGGGGAAATAGGTCTGAGTGATATGCAAAACTAGTAAAACTTACTGGCAAATGAAGATTGTAAGTGTAAGACTTGTGTCTTTCTTGTTCATTTTGGTATGCCTAAGAGACAGAAAGTAAAGGTTAGAAACAATCAGTAAAAATGTTTTCTGAGTGTCCTGTGGGACTGGAGTACTGTATTGATGGATATGCTATTGTAATTCTAAATCAGCTCTTAACATCACTGGAGTCCTCTCTCCAAAGCCTGAAAAAGAGTCCTGAAGCAAGTATTTTGTCTTTTCTTTAACAGCTGCAAAGGTATCGTGAACTAGATGGAGGTCATATTGGACTTCCATAATCATTCTAATAATTTTGATATTATTTCTGATGCAAAGTTTAATATATAGTTGTCACAGATTCTCAATATGTTCCTCATTTATTTAATCAACAAATAGCAACTCAGTAGCAAATATGCACCAAGTACTCAGATACAGTTTTGGTATGCACTGTTCTTACATGGTTCAAAAACCCTGAGCCTCATTCTTGAACCAGGATGAGGGAAGCCTTTTTAATTATGAGAAATGTTTGCCTTGCCAAAAGAAAGGGGTCAAAGAAAAGAAACAGAAGGATAAAACTTACAGTTCAACGAAGTTCAAAGGGCTCATAATTTTCTAAACATTTCCAGTGAAATATGTAAAAATCATGGTTTCAATTGAAAAAATAGTATGTTATACTAATCTACTAAGTACATGTATAATGTAATTAAACACAAATATAGAAATATGGCACAAAGAAAAAAGAACAACATAATTATAACTAATCAATGCTTTGTTTTTAGATTTTGTGTTACTGCAGTACCACTGCTCACTACTCACTAAGTGTCAGTGTTTTAAGCTAAAGAATTTAATAATCATAGAATTGGCTGTTTCAACCTATGGCTCATGCCCAAGAGACTGCAGAAATATAGGGGAGCAAGAAAACTGGCTGTAGGAGTACTGAGAATGACACTCACACTCATGATAGGAAAAGGCTTGTTCCCTGTCCTTTCTTTGACTTCGTATGTTGTAACTAGGGAGGTATGCATTGTTTAGATGGTAATTACATCAGAAATAGGTCAATAAGGTACCAGTTCATCCTTCTGATGAACTGAGATATCAACAAAGAAGTCAGGCTGTCTGTTGGCTTGTAGAAAGGAACTAAACTTCCCAGTAAACAGATTAGAATTAAGTAAATTACTCCAAATGTGATAGGTATATTTCTAAGCAAGAACAATGAATGAATTTTAGGGGTATCAAATGGAAATATGCTCCCTTTTCCCATGGGAAAGTAAAATGACTACAATTTTCAAAGCATTTACTAGACATCAAAATAATTTTTCAGATAATGTGTATATTATTATGTTGTTTTAAGAATAAGGAAAGGATTCTCAGAAGTTACATAAATAACCCAAGAACACAGAGCTGACACCTAGCAGAGGCAGAACTGGCATGCAGGCATCAGCTGCCCCGTTTGCTGGGGCTCTCTAAGTCCATGGTTCCCTTACCAAGCGGGGTAGGGAGTTGAATCACAAAGGCATCATTTTCCCCATTATTTCAGAGCACACACTTTGCCAACCACATTCTCTGATTTCAGTCTCCACAAAGCACTCATGGTGTCTTTATACGAGGCCAGAAACATCAAATTTCAATAGGAAACCTTGTCTTAAGCACGATCATCTTTTTTTCCTCTTTTTTCCCACAGTTTACAAAAATAATGGCCACAGGATTTGAAAAAACCTTAAAAATTAATTTATTAATTATCTCATTTTTTCTTCAAAGTCAATAATTTAAGATCCACTTTTCAGACTTCATTGAAGCCATTACTATTCTATGGAATAGAAAATGTTTGAGCTTCCCACTGCTGTACTTATAGCTGCATTGTCTCCTGTTTCACACTTTATCAAACTACACCATAATCAAGATACAGGTTAAGGTAACAAATTATTAGCCTTCCCAAGAGAAGTGTAAATTAACTCCGACTTGTAAATTGGCTAATTATTTTTTTGTGCTACATCATTAGCTGTAGAAAGCCTTACAATTTAAATGTATTATTAACAGAAAAATTCAAGCGTATTATTTATAAAAAGCACACTGGCATTATGCAAAGACGATATAGGTAAGCCATGAAAGAAAATTTCTCAATTCTTCTCAATTTATATTTTCTGACTATAAATACAAAAACTATTTATTGTAGAAAATGTAGGAAGGTATAGAAAACCATAGAGAAGAATATAAAAATTTCTCAAATCCCACCACCCAGGATAACTGCTATTAATGTGTACAGTCTTTAAACATATATTTGCACAGATGCTATCACATTGATATGTTTGTAAAACTCAAACAATAGTACACTACTTGTTAATAGCCTGATAATTTTTCACTTAACAGTAAACCGGAAGCAGGTATCCATGTCATTAAAATATTTTATATAAAATTATCTTTAGAAACATAAAATTAATTATGTACCAATATTTAGTCAATACTCCAGTACTATTATTTTGTTTGTTTCAAGTCTTTAAACTATTGTAAACAATCCCAGGAAGACTATACTTACAGAAAAAAGAATGATATCAACCCTTGTGATGGTTTTCTAAGAATAACTTAATGGAAAGTGTCAAAGAATATGTATTATTAAATTATTTTTTCTAAAAAGGTTTTAACAGTTTAATACACACTAGCTGTTAGAGAAAATTGTTTATGTCTCTATTGTTGCTGAGAGTGGCTAGTGTGAAGACTTATACACTTACCAATTTAATAGATTAAAGAAGTTATCTCAATTTTATTCAACTGCAGGTCTTTAATTATCAAGTGGAAAATTTTCCAATATAGTCATTGGTCATCTGTACATAAGTGATCTTTTACTTTTTATCATATCCACTTCTTCATTCACATATTCACTCATTTAATAATACCTGTTGTGCTCTAGGCAGCTTCATTCCAGACCCTGGAACTAAAGTGGTGAAGAAGACAATTGACTTCTGCTTGCACATGATAAACATGCTCCTAAAGTCAGGCAGATCATGAACAGAACATCAAAAAATAAAGAAGTTAGTTCCAAGCCATGTGTATTCGTTTCCTGGGGCTTCCATAACAAATTACCACAAACTTGGTGTCTCAAAACAACAGAAATTATTCTGTCACAGTTCTGAAAGTCAGAAGGCTGAAATCAAGGTGTCAGCAGGACTGTACTCTCTCTGCCAGCTCTAGGGGAGAATCTTGCATTGCCTCTTCCTGCCTCTAGTGGTCCCAGGCATTGCTCGGCTTGTGCCCTCATGACTCAAATCTCTGCTTGTATCTCTCTGTGTGTATCCGGCATGTCTCTGTGTCTAAATGTCTCTCTTTGTTATGAAAATACTTGTCATTGGATTTAGGACCTACCCTAGTATAGTAGTATCTCATTTAAACTTGATTATACCTGCAGAGACTGTATTTTCAAGTAAGGTTACATTCACAAATACTGGGGCTTAGAACCAGAACATGTATTTTTTTCTGGGTTGGTGACACAAGCAGTTGACTACACAGTGATAAAACACTAGGAGAAAAACAAAGTTTTCAATTTCAAATTCCATAACAGAAAGTGACCAGAGCTGGGATTAGGAGGCCCACTTAGATGCAGTGACCAGGAAAGAACTCTTTGGAAGGGCAACCACTGAGCTAAGACTTGAATGATGAGCCGGAGCCAGTAATATAGAGACATCAGTGAGGATAGTTCCAAGCAACAAAAAAGAGCTAGTGCAAAGTTCCCCAAAGGTGGAGTGTTATAATATAGGAAGGGGCTGGATCATATAGGACTTTTAAAGAGATTATAATCAACCAGAGAATTAAACGATTTTTAAAAATAACTATTATCAAATAGTTGGCATATGTCAAGCAACACTGAAACAAGTTTTGCATGCCTTATCTAGCACATACAAAAAAAGCAAAGTCATTTTATTACTCTCTTCTAAAACTGATAAAATAAAGACTCAGAAATTCTAAATAGCTTTCTTATGTTATAGATAGGAATATTTCTTATTGATTCTGAAGTGTTTGTTTTTATTAAGTATGTTAACATAATTCTTCAAAAGTGTACTAACTTTTTTAATTAATTAATCTTTGGAGATTACTTAATTTTTGAAGACTTTTAACTAACAGGTATTTAATATAGTCCTATCCATTGATGTACTTATCTATTTTTCTAAATCCCTGTGTATTTGTGATTTTACTTTAGTGCCTTGCATTGCCTTGTGGAATCACAATAAAAAATAAAAACTTGATTGTCAGGGATTAAAATAAATGATGGCTTATCTTTTAATAGTCTTATTTTTTTCCCCTTTTTTAAAGTTTATTTTATATGTACAGTACTTATTGCATTCATCTAAAAATGTCTTTAAATAGAATACATTTTGGTTCTTCTGACTACAAGAGAGAAGAGTTGTATTATGATGAAGGCCTTCTCTCTGGTATAACATTTGCCCTAAGCCACTGCACACAACTGCCCCGCCCCTCAACCTAAATCCAGGATAGCAATAATCATTTTCTGTACCAGGGCATGGTATAATCGTTAGTCCTTGACTTTTCAAATGACTGAGCATTAATATGGCTTTGTAATAATCTTCTCTACTAGATTCCTGCAACGCCACATTTCTTTCACAGAGGGAAAGTTGGTGTGAGTCCTGTTAAAAATATTTCAATATTCTGACATACATGAAAGCATAGTTTCTAAAGTACTTATGATTTCTCATCAAAATGACAATTTCACATAATTTTCACTTAATTTTCAGAGTTAAACCTTCATTATAATTGTCATTGACTTCAATTAATGGTCTTGTTTATTTTCCAAACCAATCGTTTACTAATTTCCAAGAATATCAGAACTCTTTGTTATAAATTCTTAGTCAAATTGATAGACTTTCTCACAAAATCAAATATCAGATAACATGAGAAGGAAGGACCAATGAAATATGATGTATTTAATTGGTTTGGTGACTGCTTTGGCAGAAAATTGTAGTTAAAAATTTGGATGCTATACACTATTTTAAAATACCTGACAGTAAGTAAACTGTTGACACAAATATAGTGAAACACATGATCCTGCGTCAATAAGAACATTAAAAAGCACAGCCCTTCAAAACAGAAACTGACATGCTGTCTTCTGATAGCTGATTCTTAGTCACTTATCCATGACAAATTAGCTGTATTTCAGTGTGGTAGATTTCAAGCACAATGTAAACTCCAGCCTAAAAAGAAAAAAAAAAGGATGAAGTTATTATTGGTATAAAACTCTGTGCAAAAAAATCTTATAGAGAAACAAGAAATCCTACCAATTTTCACACAAAGACACAACTCTGTTTAAGCAGCTACACCAGATCCATTTATGTAATTGTAAAATTTGAATGGTTCACTTTAAGTTAGAGGTTCTGAAAACTGTGCTCAGAAACTTAGAGGAGCTTAGTTACTCATATTATACTGTTGCTGTTGTGGTTCTATTTTTTCCCCTAAATAGTAACTGTACACACAAATTCCTCAAAACATTATAAATAAAAATCCCCTTTTATATTCACCAATGTACAGAATGAGATTTAGTGATTTGTTTTTATATAATTTATCCCTATTCTTTTTCCTAATTAGAACAGTTTCGAAACAGTAACCTTTTTTCTTTTTCTTTTTTTTCTTCTTCTTCTATGCCATCTGGGTAGGCAAACCCAATTAGCACATGTTGAAAGCTAGCAACACCTTTTCCAACATTTCAGAGTTTTGGCAAGCTTTAAAAGTTACTATGTCACATAAAAGCTCATTTGGCACATTACAAGGATTTGCAGTATGAATTTATCATATGGAATGATCATTTTCCAAGTGCATTGAGAACATACAGCACAACTGGATTTGGAAAGATCAGCTGAAATAAACTACATCATCGTGGTTCTAGGATAAATCCATTCAATCTCTTTAATGGAGTTCTTCACCTTCTTTACTCATGCAATAGAAAAAAAGAGTGTGGTCCAGAAAAGCCCTGGCCTTGGTCTGAAATGGTTTTATTTCTAGCATTCTATTACCTCACTAAAGGAATCTTGGAGAAGATGAGATTGAAGTCTCCAAGTTTATACTACAGGTTTTATGGAATTCCCCAATTCCCATGTCTTTGTCATTATGCTAATGGTTTCCGAGGCTGCTCTAAACTCAGTAATCATTGCTTCCCTCAGTGATCATATACCTGACACTGGTTGGCAATTGTCCACTAGTTTCTCCCTTCTACTTCAGTAACATACATTAGAGAAATTCTCTGGTGTATTATGCTTGTCTGTTGTAGTAGATATGCTACGTTGCCTTGTTTACCATCTGTTTCAAACTTCTTTACAGGCACCTTCCTTCACTGCAGGAGCTGACAGTGAAATATTACATTTCCCAGACACCCTTGCACCTGGGGTTCCAGATGTAATTTAGGCCCCACCATTTAGATGCACTTGCCTGAGCATTGAATCTGTAATTAAGCTAAGTAGGGAGACAGGCAATAGCCCTTAAAACATCCATTTTGCTGCTGCATATGGAGCAGCTACAACAGAGCTCTGGGGCCAACAGTTAGGACAGTAGCTCCCGATCCCCAGATCTGGACCCAAGCGGTTGGGTCAGAGGCTACCCCCATTTTCAAGTTTCTGGATTGTAGCAGAATCATCCCTTCTTTGGTGGGCCAGTTCTACGGAGTTTCTGTGTCAGATCCTTCCATTAATCTCAACTACCCTTCCAGTGATTTGTGTGAACCTCTAATTCTCAGCATTAAATTTCTTCATGTTTAAGAGAATTTGTTTTCATATCCAACTGAATCCTGACTTGTACTATGTCCTTGATATTAAACTACATTTATAAAATGATTTAAGCTATGCCATGTATTCTCTTTTATCTCTTTCTTACACACACAGAGATGAAAACATAAGAAACCATTTTGAAATTAAAAATATCACAGTGGCAGAAGAAGGTGCCTTATTCTGAAACTCAATTAGATCAATTTAAAACTATTTTTAGGTTTCTATGAGTCTAAAGAACTATATTAAAGGCATGAAACACATACTTTCATACATACAAACCCACATTTTAACTGCTCAATGCATACATGTGTTTAGAGGCTCCACTGAAAAACAGCCTTCTACCTCAAATCTAAATCCAATGTCTTACTAAAAATCAAAACTGACACTGAAGCTAATATTACCATTTTTTTATTTATAGCATTCATTTTTCTTACTTTTGAATCATCTCTAATATTTATACAGTCTCTGTATCATCACCATACTTCATCAGAGGAAGCATGAGGCACTTCCAGTCAAACAGATCCTGCCCTGTCACATCCTAGCTCTCTGTTAGTGACATCCTCTCATTATGCATAGTTTTCTCATCTGAATAGTGGGTAGATCTATGTCTACTGTATAATGTTGAAAGGAAAATAAGAACATTAATATGTCTAATAATGACTGACATAGTAGGTGCTCAATAAATTGTTGCTTTCTGATTGCTGTCATCATTCTCATTCTGGCTCTTGTTACTTCATGCCTATGTATTGTAATGACCTGCTAATGTTGCTTACTGGACTGAAGATATTTAGATAGAGAGAATATCATATAAGAGGCCTTTACATAGAAAGAACAAGGTGCCCTACAGAAACATATATCATATTAAGTTCTCCCCATAATCCCCTCATGACACCATCAAGCAAGTTTTAAGCCTTCACTGATGAGATAAGCTATTGACCACCTTTTCTCTTTCAAACATTCATAATCTTGAACTCTTATATAATTCTAACATTCACATATTTTTGTTTTCCTAATTACATCACAAACTGGGGCTTGGGCTTTTGTCCCATGCTTTGTTGTATATTACACTGTGGGTATCTTAAAAGCTATTTTGATTGATCTAGCCTCACATTTACAATTTTAGAATGAGCCATTTTCTTGAATACCTGTAATACTCTTAAGTTCACAAATAATTTCTTAGGTCCTTATCTTTGTCTCTCTGTGGTTTTATTGATTCTGTTTTATTTTTTTCATGCTTTCTTAAAAAGAGATGGTTATTATTTTTTGTTACAAATACACAACTTGTTACTCAGAGCTTTTGCTACCAGAATTGAATTCCTTCCAGTGTTACAAAAGTAGCTATTTCTGAAGGGTCGCTTAGTCACAAAAATTTTGATTTACTGATACTGAAAAGTCATTAGTAGAATTATTACTTTGTTAGAAGTCCTCAAAGGCTATACTGAATGGATTCTGTTTATCATGAACGTATATCAGGCTGTCCCAACATAATCTTTGAAATAGCTGACCCATCTCAAGTGTTCTAATAAAGATTGTTTTAAAAATAAATGAGATGAAAATGCATAGAAGCACAGTGCTTTCAGTAGAGAAAATTTTATAGTATTCCTTAAAAATGGATTAGAAACAATAAAGTTTCAGTATTTTTAAACAAATATCAATTCCCATTATTTTTACTGTATTGTCTTTTAAGGTTATTCATAAATACTATAGCTATTATTCACTGTTAGAACTGAAACCATTGGCTACATTGCTCTGAAAAGGCACATTTGTAGGCAACTCTGATGTATGTAACTTACTTAAATGTTTGGCCGGTGGTAGCCAGCTGTTGGATGAAATGACTTAACCATTCCATTAGTGGCATAAATGGTTGGGAATGTCAACAAGACTATTGTCTTCCAGAGAGTCCTTGTTTGTATACATCTTGTAAATACTTATGTAATGTGAAATCTGTATCCAATAAAAGAAGAAAACCAAAAATTTGGTTCCCAAACTGAATGAAAATGTGTTCATTCCTCCCACTTCAGGGAAGTGTCAAAAAAGACTGTCAGTTTCATAATTATGCCTCTTGAGCAGATGGGCGGTAAGACATTCTGTGGCATTTGAGAGGAAAATAATTTTAAAATCCTAAAAATAATAATAGAGGAACTTCTAAATAAAGTGCATGCTCCAACACACAAGTAAAATATCTTAAAGTAAGAATGGGTTTTTAAAAACGACTAAAGCCCATTTGTTAGCGAGACCTTTCTATGTTTACAGTACACACACCATCAGGTTTTATAGCAGGTCATAATAAAAGACAACCCTGCAGAATGTCCCAGAATAGCTACATAAGTTTGGAGACGATGAATTTATGTAGTATGAATCCACAGTTTGCTCCCACTTTGAATCAACCACAGAAAATAGCTGATGCAGTGAACAAGGTTAAAATAACAATATGGAGCAGGGGCTGGGGGAGGGGCAGTTAATTCTCAACTTTTGTTTCATTCATTCCAAAAGAGCTAGTAAAACAGAACATAGGGATGAAACTCACAGCTCAAATCCCTATTACAATCTGAAGGCTACCTGATTCTCTGAACTGCAGTCTGTTGACAGACAATAAATTTAATTTCCTGAATCATCACACCCTTTCACAACACTGTATTTTCCTGGACAGTGCTTCTTTGGATCCACAGAGTAGGCAGACACCACAGATGTAGGTATGAACAATCTATCTGGAAAAGCATGAAAAAGAATATTGACAAGTCATTTGTTCCTTCTGTCTTTTGTGTCAAATTCAGAAAACCAAAGAATAGGAAAGAAAAAAAGATTTTAAAGCCCACATAAAGTTTTTGGTTGAATTAGCAACACAGTCCTGAGTCCTACAACGACCGAGATATTTCTAATAAGTAAATGGTCTTTGATTTTTAAACATAATACAGTACATTTTTAGAAAATTACATATGTAATACAGGCTCATTATAAAACATAGAAAGTAAAAATAAGTGAAAGATAAAATTCTTATATTAATAATTATACTACCTAAAGGCCAGGACTATACATCTTTTGGTGCTGGATCTTCCTAATACTGTTCTACACACACATGACTATATTAGCAAAAATACCATTTTTTACATACTACTTTGCAGGCTGTTTTTTCACATACATTACTTAACAATGTTCAGAGCCATAGAATTCTATAATATTAAAGGCTTTATATTTTTATATACATATACGATGTAGTGTATGTATATATAATAGTTCCTACATATATACAACTATAGATAAACAGATAGCTAATTGTATATTATATATACACATATACATATACATGCACACACATATGTAATATGTAGTTCTTACTACATTCCAGACAATATCAGGTATCTAATTTATATTTTTTGTTTTGTTACTATAAATGCTGCTAAGATAAAATTGTTGTATATATAACTTTACATTTATTTTAAAAATAAATTTCTTGAGTAGTTGAAATTGCTTCTTACAATTTTTAAAAGTAGAATGGTTTGGCCAAAGCAGATGCACAGTTTTTAAATTTTTGACAAATTTTAACCAATCTTCCAGAAAAGCTGTACCAATGTAAGCTACCAAGAGCAATTGTTAGAATTCCCAATTCTCTATACCTTTCTAAAGCTGAACTTTGTCTTTTTTAACCTCTCTTATTTATATAGGAAAAAATGTCATTCATAAATTTTCTCCTAATTTATACTCTTTGGTTAATAGTTAGCCTGAACAGCATTAATAATATTATTGGAAATTTCTATTTCTTATATTATGAATCTTTGTTCATGATTTTCTTAGAATTTAGTTATGCAAAGTAGAAATTACTAAAGCTCCTTTAAGCAATGCATAAGGAATTATATGTGTGTATATACATTTATATAGGACATTACATGCTTATGAAATTAGTAGAAGACCTAGCAAAATGAACTGGAAACTGGACAGTATAATATAGTGGATGCTACTGGTGAAACATCACATTTCCTTTACCAGAGGGCGCACCATGTCCCAGTTGCTGTGAGTGTAAGGTCACAGCTGCCTGTCTCCCTAGAATTTTCTTTGGCTGGATAACAGCCTCATCCTGGAAGTTGGACCATCCTTCTTCCCAGAGTTAACAGCCAATAACCCACTGACATCAGATACAAAAAGCCAGACTCCTTGCCTCAAGGTAGTGTAATTGAGGCTCCAGAACTTCCTGCAAAGATAAAAGTCACCTTCAAGCAGGCTACATCCGTGCTTAATCTCCTCCTCCTCCCATTCTCCTTTCCTTTCTTAAGAGCATTCCTTCAACCAATCACCTAAATCCTCATCCAGCCTCTGCTTCTGGGGATCCTGACAGAACACAAGGACCCAGAGAACCACACCGCAAAGCTGGCTCACCTGTAGGCTGGTGAAAGAATCTGAAAACTGGAGAGTCAGGAAGGCTGCTGCCCCAGTGCAGCTCAACTTACAGCACACACAAGAATAGCATGTGCTCTGGACTCTGCATCTTAATAAAGCTATAGAGTAGAAACTAGGGCCATCATGACGGCTATTGCCAGAGAACCCATCACACCTACAGTTGATCTTGCCTGGACAAGCTGCAGGAACAGCAAAAGCCTGATATGCATCCACCTTACTGGTATCTTCTATTTTGTACTGTACCATCTTCTTCATGAGACCTTGGACCCCTACTCCTTAAGAGAGCCTGATGAAGGTGGTCTCTGGCTTTGAGCCAGGCTGCAAGGATTTTGGAGGATTTGAGTGGCTATGTGTGCTATATTCATGGCAAGGCCCTTTGTTCATTTTCTATGACAGATTCCTTTCCCTTCACAATACTTCCCGTAATTCTCAGCTTGCTGTTTGTGTCTTATTATTGCTTTTGATAATTTGTGACATTCAAAAAGTTTTTTTTCTTTTTGAGAGGGAATCTAGCTCTGTAACCCAGGCTGGAGTACAGCGACATGATCTTAGCTTACTGCAATTCCACCTACCTGGTTGAAGTGATTCTCCTGCCTTAGCTTCCATAGTAGCTGGGACTGTAGGTGTGTGCCACCAAGACCAGCTAATTTATAAAATATGTTTAGTAGAGATGAACTTTACCAAAGAGTTTGCCATGTTGGCTGGACTGGTCGCAAACTCCTGGCTTCAAGTGATCTGTCTATCTCGGCCTCCCAAAGTGCTGGGATTACAGGCGTGAGCCACTGCGTCCAGCTCAGAATATTTTTTAGTAACTACTTTTCCTTTATAGCTTTTCTTTGACATTCTCTATAAAGGTTACAAACAAAAATATTTCCTATATTTTATCATTGTCCTTTTTTATTACGTACACTAAAGTATTCGAAATTAGTTTGGCATATACAGTGAGAGTACAAATTTAATTTAGTATATGTTTCCAATATAAGCAGCTAAATACATAGCACAGAATGTTGAATAATTAATTTTTAAAGCCTAACTTGATCGGAATCCTTTTTGATGTTTTAAGATTTCTGATCGGTTTCGTTGCCGGCCTGTCTGTGCCAGCACAAGTGCTGACTGCTTTAAATTGCTGTTGCTGTAGGATGCACTAAAATCGTGGTCAATAGAGAGAAATTTAAGTCATTCCTTTTCAAAGTTTACCTCAATATTCTTTGAGATGAATTCAAGAATCACTTTAACAAATCCTAGAACAAAACCTTTGGGAAAATTTAAGTTCAACTGCATTAAATGTATGAATTAAATAAAAGAAGTTACACAATTGTGATACTGGTTTTTGTTATTCATGAAGACTAAATTTGTTTTCATCATTTGTTTGTTTTTTTATTTAGTGACCAATTGTAGATATTTTCTTAAGATAAGTATTAAAATTTTTTTAGTTGTAAATTTTTACAGAGTAAACTTTATTTCATTAGTCTTTATCTTTAGGATGGACTCCTCATATCTCCAGTTACTTTAATACTATTCTAGAAATAGGGAAATGTTTGTTTTTAATTTTTACTTTTTACAGAAGTCTTTTATTATTATGTATTTACTTTTATTTACATGGGAAAAGTATATGGAATGCTTCATGAACTTGCCTGTCATCTTGGCAGTTCATGATCTGCTGCCTCTCCATATGAACATCAGAATTAATTTGTCACTATTCACAAAATAACTTGTTGGGATCTTGAATGACATTGCATCGACTCTAGATTAAGATGGAAAGAACTGGCATCTTGACAATATTGTGTCCTCTTATTTATTTGTGAACATGAAAAATATCTCCATTTATTTAGTTCTCTTATCAGCTTGGTAGTATTATTCATATATATCTTGTATATATTTTGTTAGGTGTATATCTAAGTATTTCATCTGAGAGAAAAGTAATATAAATGGTATTGTGTTTGTAATTGCAAGTTCCATGTGTTCATTGCTGGTATATAAGAAACTGATTGACTTTTGTATATTAACCTTGTATCAGGTAGCCTTGTAATAATCACTTATTAGTTTCAAGAGTTTTTTTGATAATTCTTTTGGATTTACTACACAATCATGTCATTGTGAATAGTGTTTTTCCTTGCTTCCCACCCTGATACCTTTTCTTTTTTTGTATGTGATTGTATTAGCTAAGACTTCTAGTATGATGTTGGATACAATGGTGAGAGAGGACATATTTCCTGGTTCCTGGTCTTAGCAATTAAGCTTCAAGTTAATCACCATTAGATATGATATTAGCTACAGGTATTTTGAAGATATTATTTGTCAGGTTGAGGTTGTTCTCTATTTCTAGTTTACTGAGTGTTTTGTCATGAATGTGAACATATATTGGATTTTGTCAATATTTATTATAATCCTATAATTTTTTTCTTTAGTCTTTTGATGTTATTACATTAATTAATTTTGAATGTTGAACTAGCCTTGCATACTTGGAATAAATCTCACTTGTCATGGTGTGTAATTATCTTCACACATCATTAAATTTTATTTGCTAATATTTTCTTGAAAAAACTTGCATCTAATTTCATGAAAAATATTGATCTTTAGTTTTTTCTTGTAGTTTTCTTTGTCTATTTTTGGTAGTAGGGTAATGGTATCATAGACTTATTTAGGAAGTATTCCCTATGCTTCTTTCTACTGAAAGAGCTTGTGGAGAATTAGTATAGTTTCTTCCTTAAATGTTTGGTCTTTAACTAAATTATATCTGCAAAGTATTTTTTGTCATATAAAGTAACATATTTGCAGGTTCCAGAAATTAGGATGTTGACAAGCAAGAAATTCTAAGTTAATTGTCAAAGAAAAAACTCCAAAGTATTTTGATAAATCTGTCATTTAGGTCTTAGTATGAATGAAATTCACATCATTTTCAGAGCCAAATTTTAACTGGAATTTACAGGATATTACAGTCTATCCAGACAGGAGAAGGTGAAGTCTTTGGTTGTAGATAACATGTTGCCAATGAAATCCATAGTAATATTCCAGGGTAATTTTGTTGTTAATTCTGCTCCTTGACAGAGTTCCCAAGATTTATTGACAAAGTCCCATTTGTGTAAAATGGCACAGAGCTCAGTTTGGGAGAAAAAGGCTGGGGAGGGAATTTAGAATTCTATATAAGTGTTTGTTCTTTCACAAAACCTAAGACTTCAATCATGCTGTATGGACACTGCTGGGGTTGAAAATGTCATGGTTCTCTAGAAAGACTTGCTCCCTTAGACAAAAGAAGTCATTGGAGCTTCATCAGCACCACCCGCCCCAGCTGTTTGATACAGTGATTTTCACACATATGATGATCAACTGACTCTGATCTGTTCTTACATTTTGGTTGCTGTGATTACATTTCCTAAACAGGAAGCTTTCCACTTGGTAGCCAGATTGAGAGGAGTGTCTCCCTATCTGAAGTACCCTCTGGATGATTAACCCTTCTTCAATTCCTCCGGCCAAAGCTCGGGGGAAATCTGAAGGACACATGAGCCCTCAAAGCCTTTCCTTATTATGCCATGTCTTGCTACTCACTTCCCACAACCTCACTGCACGTGCTGAATATCAGGCAGATGTGCTCATTCTGCTGCCTGCTTATTTTCCTTGAAGTGGTTTGTACAGCAGATGTTCCAGTAAGTGTTCCTTCCTTCATCTCTTTACAGTTCTGCTAAAAAAAAATATGCACTGTACATGGGCTATTGCCCTTCAGATTTTCAAAGAGAAAACTCTTCACAGCCCCCTCTCCACCTCAGTGGAAATTGCCTGAGTTTTCTCCTCGGCACAGGTATAAGTTATTAGGAGACTGTCTCCCATCATGTTTTTTTTTTTTCCAATGTCTTTCTCTACTTCCATGTGCCTTTCTCTACAGCCTGATTGCTGCATAGTTATTTCTTCATTTAAGATTTCTTTGCTTCTTCTAACCCAGTAGTACAGCTACCAGAACAGTTTTATCACACGTGTCTTTCATGCCAGGAATTTTGTGGATCCTGGAGACTGATCACCCAGCTTTTTACAAGGATATTAGAAGGTCAGATGCCATTATAAAGTAAAAATAAACCTTTAAATAAGCTTCTCTGTAAATGTTGTTAAAATAAAATCTTCAATGATGTGGTATAAACTATCCTATGCATGCCTTTTATAAACTTAATACACTGTTTTGATAATGTCAAATACATTAAATATTAAGATATTGAGATGCACTTACTTGTTAATTCTACCAATATTTCATGAGCACCTAATACGTGGCAGCTTTGTGCTAGTCATGGAGGGCAGACACCATCATGTCTTATTCGTCTGTGTCCACAGAGCCTAACATCCAGACCAACATTTGTGAATGTTCATTAAATGTTTGTGGAATGTCCTTAGAGGACCAATGCAGCAGCTAAAGAAAATAGCCTCATCTTGTCATTGAAGGGCAATATATTATGACAGTAAACATTATGACTTCCAGATTCAGACAATCCTGAGATTACATTCAGACTCTGACACTCAATGGCTGCATGCCCATGGGGGAAATTATTTAACATTTTTAATCCTCAATTTTCTTATCTATTAATTTTTTGTAGGTGCAAATGGGACAATGGGGCAATGTCTGTAAAATCTTTCTTATAGAACCTGTCATAGAGAGTGTGGGGCATATGTTTTAGCTCTCAAGCTGTTCGTTTTATTATCATTCTCTTGGCTGGCATGAGGTTAAAGTGCTGGGGGACAGAGGAGGCAGAATGCTCTGGCACAAAGAAGAAACAATTGCACAAGTTTCCCAAGAAATATAAAAATTCAGAAAACAACCCTCAGAAAACAATTCTTCCTTGAAAGTGTGAGTGAAGTTTTCAGACTGAAGAGTCAAAGAACGTCGAAGATGTAATGCTCATGCCAAGCATCGCTTGTCTTAGGCAGAGATATGTTAATTAAGACACTCTGGAGTAACCAGCCAACCAGTCAACCAACCAAAGTCTTCACTCATATGGCTGTTCTCCCCTGCACTGCAACCTGGCCTTCATTGAGGTTATTTGCAGAAACCTCTGTAACTGTGGCTAGGTTACTGTATTTAGGATCAGGATGAGGATTTCAGTCATGCTTTAATTAAGTCTCTCTCACCTCGTAAGATACTGAGTAAAGAAAAGCAGTGGCTACTTTTACTGTGAGGGCAGAGGGAGACAATTAAATCAAGTGGACACATCAGACCCTCTTTCTCAAATGTGCCCAATCACCCAGCTAAACAATGAATAATATTTTGGTGGTCCCACATTTATCTCACATGCACGACCGTAAGCCAATTAAACCTCTTTTCTTTATAAATTACCCAGCCTCAGATATTCTTTTCTTTTTTAATGTTTTTTCCTCAGAGATCATGGTTCTGCAGGTAATGCTTTATAGCAGCGTAGAAATGGCCTAACATGTCAACGTAAAAGGCATTGATAAATTCCCTTTCAAGCTTTGTTTATGAGCAGAAAACAAGGACCTGGATCAGTGTGGCCTGAAAAACCCCTCATGAAAGGTATTTGGTTCATTTGAAAATGTTAAAAAGAAAATTATTGAGATAATTCTGGTGCACACAAATGGTAAAAAACTAGTGGCATGTGAATAAATGAGTTAATATTTTAAACTATATTATCTCCATTAACCTTCAAAAAACCCTATGAGATAAATAAAACTGTTATTCCTGTTTTACATATGAGAAAATTGATCCAGGGATATTTTAAATCACTTGAATGCCCCAGAGCTGAGATTCAAGCTCAGGTTTTACTCTTTGGCACATACATGCATAACCACCACACTGTTGTCTTCAATTAGTATAACTTAAGATATAAGATTGATATTCAAAGACAATAAATCACTCCTCTTTCACGACAAAAGAAAATGCTTGTCTGAATTGTCTAAGCTCATTAGTCGATAGGAAAACAGATGATAATATATCCCAAATACTATAACAAACTTACCAGAAAATGCTCTAAATTGGCCTTAACTGTGTCAGAAAACCTTTTGTTTCCACAGACAAATTAAAGTTGTAACATATGTTCAAATAACTCTTGACATTTATTTTTTCTTATACCCTGAATTTCCATGCAGAGAGCCCATAATCAGTTTTGTTGGCACTTTATCTAATAGAACCACTGTTGATCTTCAGTAACTAGTGGTCGTTCTAACACCAAATCGTGTGTCTCCCCCATTTCTGAAGTTCCAGAGAATCAACACGACATACATCATATGCAAATATCAGAGTGTTAGCCGTGTGCTTGATGGAATTCTAGAATATGATTCTAGAAACCAAATCCAAGAGTTGGTTTCAAAACTGCTCTCTTGAGGATATAGTATTCATTATTCTGTTCATTTCAAAAATTTTATGTAAATGCCCTTATATTCCCTTTTGCCTTCTTTCTGGTATTTCAGTGCTGGATTTAGTGTGGACTCCCATCTATGGGATACATTCCTAATTCCTTTATTGTCAGAAATTCCCCCATAATTTGAATAGACAACATCCCTGACTCAATACTTGCTCAGAAAAGATACCAATGCTTTGGTATCTCAGTACTATTTCTGATTGGTCTTCCTCAAACTGTGACCTTTAATCAAATGCTTTTCCGAAGACTGCCTATCCTGGCCTTTGGGAATTTGTTACTCCAAAGTCAGTGCAAGTATATTATTCCAGTATTATTTTTCTACTTTAGCATATGCCTCTATTTTTTTCTGGGTTCACATGGCAATCACTCACCCTAAAAGGAAAAGAGGACTTTGAATTCTAAACACAAAGCCACTCACTGGTGCCTAGACCCTCTGTCTTAGTCCATTCAGGCTGCTATACCACAGTTGTACACTGAGTAGCTCATAAACAACAGATGTTTATTTTTCACAGTTCTTAAGACTGGAAAGCCCAAGATCAAGACGCCAACAGATTTGGTGTTAGGTGAAGGACTGCTTCCTCAGAGACAGCTGTATTCTCACTCTAACCTCACATGGCAGAAGCAGGGAGGGAGCTCTCTGATATCTCTTTCAGAAGGCCACTATTCCCATGTGAGGCTCCAACCTCATGACTTGATCACTTTCCAAAAGGTTCCACTTCTAATAATATCATCAGCTTGGGGGTCAGGATTTCAGCATATCAATTTTGGGAGGAACAAACATCTTCAGACCATAGCACCCTCCAAGTCAAATCCTTCCACTGAAATTCTGCAGGTAATGCGACTCCATTCCTAGAAATAAGGCCCTTCCTCCATCAAGGCTTTTCTTTTCATATAGAATTTTGCTTATATGGGATCAGCTGCATTGCAGTTTGAGACTGTATCCTAAAATTAAATCCTCTTCTTCCCCAGTCCAGATTCTGTCTTCTAATTTATTCTGTTCCTTATGAGATTGTATCAGCAAGAAATGCAGCTGGTTACAATAGCAGTTTCAATTCTAAGAAAACCTTTCTCAACCTTAAAACAAATCTCCTTTTCATCAAAGCAAAGCCCTTTTAGGAACCTGTAGGAAGCTTCTCAAAGGAAGTGCTATGTCAGCAGATTGAAATGTTACTGACACTTGTTCAGGCAGAGCTTAGTCCCCCCATTTCCCAGTCCATTGCCTATATTCTTGATCTGCTGAGCCATGAAGACCATATTTAATTAGAGAGATAATCTTATTACAACTAAAGCAGAAAATACAATTAATTATAATATTATGACATTCTATTTTAATACTATTAGTGCCAAACTATGGAATCAGGGGATCTTGAAAAAGTATTGTGGAATAAGAAGATTTTTCAATACTTTTTGGTAAAAATGATAGACGAAACTCTCAGATCAACTTTCAGCTCCTCCTGAAACCCTAGATAATATCAGTAAAGGATTATTTTTTAAAGGCATAGTCTCATAAAGAAAAAAAAAGCAAGGAAGGGAATTAACAGTAACATTTTAAATCTAAAAGTAAAGAGGTGAATTGTAACTGACATTATATAGAATCAAAGTGGAAAAAGCTGAGAAAGTATAGAAAGCCTCTGAAACTATCAGCAGCAGATCTTCAAGAAGTAGGGTAAAGATGAAGCTAAAAACAAAAGGATTACAATCTAGAGCAAAACTGAAACAAGATATGAGGGCAGGTAATGGAAACTGGTTATCATAAATATGGAGTACTCTGACAAGAAAAAATTCTCACCCCAACTTTGTGCAGCTGGGGACTGCCCTTTGCTATTCCAGGCAGAGTAAACTAGAGGATTACTTTAGAAAGTGCAGTTGATACAGGTATATGTACATCAAAGCAGGGAATTATGTGAACATATGCCACACGGTGAGAAAACCATACTTCTTCTACTCTCACTTCCATGATGTTCTGAGCCAGGTCTACACCCTCCTGATGGGATATTGAAAAGGTCCTCTCTGTGGAGTCCGACTGGCTCCAGAAGAAAGACCTAAGGAAACAGATATCAGAAAGGCCTCAAACAGCCCAAAGAGATGATCTTTCAGAGAAACTAACATTGTAACCCGTATGTATAGAACTGCAAGGAGCTTTCTAAACAGAAGCAAAACAACCAAGCACTTGCAAGCGCAAGAGGACAAGCTCTAACATGAAATTTAGAAGCCAACACAGTCAAAAAGGAAGTAGAAAGTTGGGGGAAACCATGAAAAGGGTAAAGAATTTCTAAGTTTATTCTGATATAAATGGATGTTTAACAGAAACATATAAAATAAATCTCTATCTCCATATATCTATATATAATACATACTCTCTATATATCTATCATCTATCTATATAACTAAATGTATGGAATGTTTCTGTAAAACATTCTTGATATTTAAATTTTTTAAAAAAATATTTATCATTGTTTTGTGGATCGAATGAGAAATGAATGTAAAGGTTTGAGTATGGTATTTGTCACATATGAGATACTCAGAAGCAAAGTTAATCAATCAGCAAAAAAATCCATAATGTCTACACATACATGTTTATTTCTGACCACAGATGAGCAATTGTGGACTTTCTGAGAAGAATGGAGGTACGTTCTGAGACCAGGAGTGGCCCCACTCACTGTTATCCTTCCATTGTTCAATGAACGTTGTTAGACCGAATTCATAGATTTTAAAAGCAGAAAAGATTGGAGAACACAATGAGTATATGCACAGGGTCTAAAGAACACACAGAGAGAGTGCAGGAAGACCATCACATTACCAAGAGCCTCAGTTTGTCCTCAGTGACTCAGCTTCTCCTCTACACCCGTCTTCAGGGCCCTGTGGACTTACGGGAATGTGTTTTCACATAATAGTCAGTTCCTCTGTTCCATCAGGCCTTCCTTAGGAGCTCTGCAGCACAGTGGCAAGGTAAACTAAGTTAGATGATATGGATGAACCACAACAGTTCTAATCAGAATTGAGGACAAAAAAAAAAATACAGAAATATAAAACTCAAAGAAAACACCCCAGTGCAGCAGATTCAGAAATCACAACCTAAAGCACAGCTGTAACTGCAGCTAAATGAATTCTCCTTGAGTTGAGGTGATTTTTTTTTTCCTGCTGGCATTGTTATCAGGTTTGGCTGACCCTGCACTTATTCCATGCTGTTTTGGTGCATTAGCCTGCTGCTACTGTCTCCTACACACCAGAGGTAGCAGCCTTAGAGAAGTAAAACTACTTGACACAATTTGATAAAACAAAGCAAACTGCTCCCTTTCTCAATGTTTCAGGATATGAAACCAGGCAGGTTTAACCCAAGCTGGTCCATTCAATTATGTATCTTCTTTCCTACTGTCTCTATGCATATTGTAAAAGACATATGTATATATCACTCACAAACATTTACATAAATTCATATCAATAAAAGTATACATTTATATGCATTTAAACATGGCAAAATATCCCTGTTGCAGAATACAGTCAAACAGATGCAAGTTCTTAAGCAGGGGGAAAAAAATAGGCTTAGTAGGTGGATGTTTAACATTTCAAACACAAGCAAGAAGGGTTTTTTTCCTCTCCAAATAGATGTGTCCACACTAAAATTTGCTGTTTTGTTAAATGGTAAGCTTTTCATCACAGCAGGCAAAGATAGAAATATTATGGAGGAAAGTCGTATATTAGAAGACAGTTTAGACACTATATTCTTTTTCCATTCTAGGAGTTCCTTATGTTGTAAATACACTCCAATTTGAGAAATAAAAGCCACATTGTAATTTCAAATGGGATTGATACTTATGTAAGGACACCATCTTCAGTACTTTTATAATTTGTTTGCAAGTTGCATTATATGTTAAACTTATGTAGTTCCATTTTTCATGGTTCCATGTAGCAAATGTGATGCTATATTCCTGAATTTCAAAAACAAGCTTATTTTCTCTAGATTGCCAGCTCATTCTTCTCCAAGGCACTGATTTGATCTTGTTACCTCCTGAAATTAAAGGAATCATTGCAAATTCCTTAGCCACATCCAGCCATGACTACTCCTCTCCTTAGTACTCCTTCACAGTCTCTATATGTTACTGTGTCTCTGTATATTTTAACCAGTGAGCTAGATATTTGATCTAGATTATCATAAGACAATGTTTTACATGGTAGACATTATAATCTTAGATTTTGCCTCAGATTTGCCCAAATTTTTGTATGTGCTATAATGCTTCTCTCTTATAGTTAACAATTTATCAAATGTACTGGCAATGTTGAAGGTTTCTACTTTTATGAGTTTAGCACATAGGGTGGGATATTAAAAGTAAAAGAAAAGTGTTTACAGAAAATCACAGTTATCTCAATTATTGCCAACCATCTAATATAATAGATACTCATTCAGAAATGAAAAAGAAAAGTCACAGAATATTTTAAAGGCTATTAGGGATCTGATCCCAAATGACATCAACCACAGCCACATGGCAGCTGTAGTAATGATAAAGACTTAAAATATCTCTGCTAGGCATTTACACGTCACACAGCATCCCAGAACCAAGCCACTCAAGGTATTATATTAATGGACAAGTGCAATTCAGTGTTAAGATAAAGCTAGAGCTGTTGGGGCTAATGGAGTATTTTCAGGAATAAACCTGCAAATGCCTTGGTCATTCATCTTTGCTTTGCTCCAGGGTCTACACAGAGAGATAGAAAAACAACCAGGCCTCAGGCCCAGACGCATTCTACAGTTGTGCCCATTAACTCTTGGAGAGAATACAGACACGCCACCTAATGATAGCAATTTCCAGTCAATCTAGGAAAAGACATGACCTGTTCTGGGCTTCCTGGAGGTTATAAGAACATTGACTAATTTACTGAGCCACTATAATAAGATAACCAGATGGAGAAGCTAATGGGCTGAGACAACAACTGTTAAACATTATTTGCTAACATCAGTACAGCAAAACCAGAGAGTAGAGAGTATTATAGGCCAGTATGTACCTTTTAATTAAAATAATAATGTTTTCAGCATTATTTTAATATAGGAGTTAGGCAGCATGGATTCTTAATACCAGCCTTGTCTTTTGTTTTTGAATGTGTGTATTTTTCCTTTTTTTTCTTTTCTTTTTTTGCATCTTTTGGAATAACTGCTTTAGCAAAGTCAAACAACCTGAATATCACAGCATCTTGATCCAGGAGTTTGAAGAATCTATCTAATTTCTTGTATGATGATATCAAAATAATATTTAAAAGAAAAAATACAGCAATAGTCACAAAAGTAAAAAAAAAACCTTAAAATTGAAAATAATATCTTTAAGGATCATTTGGTATAATCCCTACATCCTATATTTGAATACCTTTTATGAGTTTTTCTATAAGTCATAGAAATGTAAAATATCCCATTCTGGCTTCTGTTTTTAATTACTGTGCTTCTCAACTGTTTATTATAGCCACACAGTAAGTCATTGCCTTAAGCCAATCTGTTTTAGTGGACCAACACTCCTCTACCCCCAATCTTATTATGTCATCACAAACATTATTGAAAACATGTTCTTTTCAACATATACTCAGAGTCTGATCAAATGGTACTGGCCACATATTTATTGGGTTTACTTGAAAGTATCTTTCTACCTCTCTCTTTTGATAAGGTCTTTTTTTTTTTTTTTTTTTCTCTGAGACTCTGTCACCAGGCTGGAGTGTAGTGGCGCGATCTCGGCTCACTGCAACCTCCTAGGCTCAAGAGTTTCTCCTGCCTTGGCCTCATGAGTAGCTGGGATTACAGGTGTGCACCAGCATGCCCAGCTAATTTTTGTATTTTTAGTAAAGACAGGGTTTCACTATGTTGGCCAGTATGGTCTTGATTTCTCGACCTCATGATCTGGAAACCATCATTCTCAGCAAACTGACAAAAGAACAGAAAACCAAACACCGCATATTCTTACTCATAGGTGGATGTTGAACAATGAGAACATGTGGACACAGGGAGGGGAGCATCACACACTGCAGTCAGTTGGAGGGGGCTAGGGGAGGGACAGCAGGGAGTTGGGGGGTGGGGACGGATAACGTGGGGAGAAATACCAGATATAGGTGATGACGGGATGAAGGCAACAAACCACCTTGCTATGTATGTACCTATGCAACAATCCTGCATGATCTGCACATGTACCCCAGAACCTAAAGTACAATAATAATAATAATAAAAAAGAAAGTTCATCTGTATCCTCACCAGCAATTAGAATTATCAGGTTTTTGGATTTTAATCATTCTAATAAGTGTGTAGTGAGCTCTCATTGTTTTAAGTGCCAATTCTCTAATATATATATAAGCATATTTAATATGCCTAATATAATATTAAGCATATTTTCATACTCTTATTTGCTGTCTATGTTCTTTAGTGGAGTGTCTAGAGATTTTTTCCCAATTTTTAGTTGAGTTGTTGGTTTTCTGATTTAAGTAAAAGGGCTCTTTGTGAAGTTCTTTGGATATTTTGAATGTAAGTCATTTATCAGAGAAATGTTTTGCAGCTGTTTTCTACCAGTATGTGACTTCTCTTTTAATTCTCTTAGCAGTGTCTTTTGCATAACAGACAATTTGAATAAAATCCAACCAATCATTTTTATCTTGTGGATCACATTTGGTGTTTTGTTTAAAATTGATCTCCAAACCCAAGTTCATCTAGATTTTCTTCTATGATTTCTTCTAGAAATGGTATAGTTTTGCATGTGACATTTAGGTCTATTTTCAATTTTGAGTTAATTTTTGTAAAATGTATGAAATCAGCTTCTAGGTTCTCTTTTCTTCTTCTTCTTCTTTTTTTTTTTTTTTGTTTTGCAGATGGACATTGAAATTTTCCAGTATCTTTTGCTAAAACATTATTTTTTAATCTATTTTCTTTCTTCCTTGTTGAAAATAGTTTGACTATATTTGTGCAGGCCTATTTCTGAATTCTCTGTTCTGTCCCATGATTTTAATCAATATACATATTATTTTCCCAATATCACTCTGCATTAATTATTGTACTTTTCTAGTAAGTCTTGAAATTGAGTAGTCTGGATGTTTTAACTTTGTTCTTTTTCACTATTTTGTTGGCTATTTAGGTTGTTTAACTTTCAAAATATGTATATTCAAAATATATACCATTTGTGTATACAAATGTGAATTGTATTGTTTTAAATCTCAAATTCCAATTGTTACATTGCTGATATATAAGGAAGCAATTAATCTTTGAACATTAACCGTGTGCCTCGAAACCTTGCTATATTCACCTATTAGTTCTAGCAGTTTTTGTTGCTATTGATTCTTTGGGGTTTTTCTTATAGCAATCAAATGATCTGTGAATAAAGATGGTGACAATTCTTCCTTCCCTATCTCTATAATTTGTTTCCTTTTCTTGTCTTATTGTACTATTTAAGACTCCCAGAACCCTGTTGAATAGAAGTGATGAGAAAGAATATCTTTGCTTTGTCCTTGATCCTAGTGGGTAAAATTTTTTACTTTAGCTGATGGAGAGTTATTCCTTATTTTGCAGTGGGGTGGGGGGAGGTGGGGGTGTGGAGTCTCACTCTGTCACCAGGATAGAGTGCAGTGGTATGATCTCAGCTCACAGCAACCTCTGCCTCCCGGGTTCAAGCAATTCTCCTGCCTCAGCCTCCCAAGTAGCTGGGATTACGAGCACGCGCCACCATGCCCAGCTAATTTTTGTATTTTCAGTAGAGACAGGGTTTTACCATGTTGGGCAGATGGTCTGGATCGCTTGACCTCATGATCCACCTGCCTTGGCCTCCCAAAGTGCTGGGATTACAGGCGTAAGCCACCTCGCCAGGCCTGGAGAGTTATTCTTATATGCTAAACAAACACTCAAATTGGGTAAAAAACAAAACACAAACCAAACTTGTCATTTATAAGAGGTAAACTTAAAAAATAAAACTTTAGAGATATTAAAAAAAAAGAATGAATGACTTTTAAAGACCAGTGCTAGGCTATTAAGGGAAGCCCTTACTCTCCTCTAAACAGAAAATGGCTCCGTCTGCAGAGACTGGCTCTTTCCTCTACTGCCTCTTTTGGGATCCCATGTTTACTCTGAAAACAGAACAAGTCCAATTATGCAATGATCGAAAGCTGCCTTCAAGTTTCAAAAAATTCTTTACTTTCTGAGCTTTCTTTGTGCCCTGGTCTATGAGAAAATTTTTGGAAAACTTAATGAGAATTTCTGTTGGAATAAGTGAATCATAGTGAAGAAGTAGATATTATTAAAATATACTTAAAAAAGAAAAGCAAGCCAAGTACACTTATTTCATAAGTAAATTTCCAGTGATTTTATTCCTATCACCATTTATGAGAATTTGATTTATTCATTAGAAAAGCCTTAAAAAGAGTAACTTATTATGTTTAGGCTAAAATGTTTTCATTTTAAAAAGTTACTCCTCCTTTCTCAATTTTGCATTACTTGTTGAAGGTAAGGAAGTACAATATTTAAAAGAAACCTTTTTAATTAAATGGCATTTGGTGTCAATGACTGTAGTAAGCATTTTATGATTAACACTTAATATGGGAACTGCTTTTTAACCAGTTTGTTTTGAAAGACTAATGTCCTAATGTTCCTCAGTATAACAGATATAATTTGTTTTCTTAATTTTAAGTTTCTAGTTGTACTGAAAAACTGAATTATTTCTTGTTTTTAAGAACTGTTTGAGAAAAGATTAATTAGAATTTTGAAAAAGATTTAGTAAATCAAAACTATTAATAAGAATAATTTATTTCTTTGTCAGTGCCTTATACATATGCATAAATTAATTGATTAACAAGACTCTGATTAACAACTTTTTATTTATCCAGTTTTTGGTGGTTTCTAATAATTGTTTAGGAAATTGGAATTAAATTGGCTTACATTATAAAAGGGCCAGACTTGGAATACGTTTAAATGCCATCTAACAGCCCCCTCCCTAGCTTCTCATTAAATTATTCACAGATGTGGGAGAAGGGGCTACAACAACATTACACAGTAAGACCCGCAGGCATCCCAATTTCAACTTCTGAGAAGAAAGAAGTGGCAATGAAGATAAAACCGATAGATTTGTGTCAGGGTGGTAATTACCAGGTAGACGTGTTGTGAATTTTTTCATGAAACAAGGTAGGAGGCATCATTTGTTACTTTCCTGATCATCTTCCCTTTGTCTAACAGAGACAGGGTTTATGTCATCTCAAAAACATAGGCAACTGTCTTTCTGTTTTGTTTTTTAAATATTTTACATTCTGTGTCCAATTTTTTTTTTTTTTTTTTTGGAAGACAGGGTCTCACTTTGTTGTCTAGACTAGAATGCAGTGACATGATCACTGCTCACTGCAGAGTCAACCTCCTGGGCTCAAGGGATCTTTTCACTTCAGACTTCCAAGTAGCTGAGACCACAAGCACATATCACCACACCTGGTAATTTTATTTTTATTTTTGGCAGTGATGGGATATCTCTATGTTGCCCAGCCTGGCCTCAAACTCCTGGGCTCAATCAATCCTCCCAACCTTGGCCTCCCAAAGTGCTAAGATTATAGATGTGAGCCACTGTGCCCAGTCTGTTTTGTTTTATTTTTATTCTTTTGTCCAGATATTTTGTAATGAATAGATCAGAATATTATTCCTACATGTCTAGGTCCTTAATTCTGCTTTCTCTCATTTACCCACAAACCAGAAGGGATATTAAAAAGAAAGCTCTGGGTAGGAAATGACTGGAGTTGAGTTGAGAATACATATACACACACACACACACACACACACACATATATACATATATATACACACATATATATGTGAGAGGAAAAGGAGATATATATATACACACACATATGTTTATGTTTAGGATAAAATGCACAGTTAGTATATATATATAAATATATGTCTATATATTTATATTAACAGTGCAGTAGGCTGTATAGAAATAAAAGTTATCTACTTTAGCAATTCACCTTAATACTATGACTGTTAATAAGCTACATGTATTATATAGTTAATAAACTAAATTTATATATACGTATATACATATATATGTGTGTGTGTATATATATATACACACACATATATATACGTATATATAAATTTATATTTATTTTATATATATAAATTTACGTATATATTCTATATACGTAATATAGAATATATTACACACATATTCTATATGTGTGTGTATATATATACACACACATATATATGTGAGAGGAAGAGGAGGAGATATATACATATATATACACACACACACATATGTTTATGTTTAGGCTAAAATGCATATATATACACACATATGTTTATGTTTAGGCTAAAATGTTTATGTTTAGGCTAAAATGCACCGTTAGATAGTATATCTATACTAACAGTGCAGTAGACTGGATAGAAATAAAAGTTATCTACTTTAGCAATGCATCTTAGTACTATGATTGTTAATAAACTAAATTTATTTAGGACATCGGAAAATTAGGTAGCATGTAGAAAACACATTTGATCTGTTTTCAGTGAGTACATATAATGAGCTGTAAATGTGTTAGAAGTCACTATTTGAATATTTAGTTGTGCATGTCAACCTGAGATTTCCTATAATATATCCAGTCAGTGAGACAAAGAACAAAACTCTGATCTTGTCTGTAGGATACAATCATTAAAAAAACTCCTGAGGGAAATGTCTTCAAAATGATTTAAGAATTAGTGTGGTTCAGACAAAAATATGACTAGCTTTTCTTGCAACATGGCAAAGACGATTACAAAGTTTATTCTGAAAAATAAATGCCATAGTCCAGTGTTTCTCAAATTGTGATTCCCAAGAACAGCATAATCAGCCTCACTTGGAACTTCTTAGAAATATAAGTTCTCAGTCCTTACATCAGACTTTCTGAATCAGTAATCTTGGGACTGAAGCCTAGTATTCATAAGATTAACAAGTCCTTCAGGAATTCTGATATATATTCAATTTGTTCCAATACATATTCAGTATGATTTAGATTATCTAATATATTAGGAGTAAAGAAGTGTGCCAGAGGCAATGCGCCTCAGTATATAGACACATATGTGTCTGTATATGTGTGTGGTCAGCCGTCCTAACAAAGGCAACATGTAAATGGTAACTAGAATAGAAAGACAATCACAGAAAGGGAGAGAAAGTCCAGGAAAAGACTCAAGAACAAAGGCAAAATGAAGTTGAACTCCCACAGAACACCATATACAAAAACTAACTCAAAATGGATCAAAGTCTAAACCTAAGTCCTAAAACTATAAAACTCTTAGGCAGAAATACAAAAAGAAAGTTTATGACATTGGATTTGGCAATGATTTTTTGTGTATGACAACAAAAGCACAGATGACAATTATAACAAAAAATAAACTAGACTACATCCAAATTAAAAACTTTGCATCAAAGGACAAAATCAAAAGAGTAAAACAACATTATGCAGTGATATAATATTGCTGTGTCCTTACCTAAAATCTCGTCTTGAATTGTAATCCACACATGTTGGGGGAGGATCTTGTGGGAGGTCATTAGGTCATGGGGGCAGTTCCTCCATGCTGTTCTTGTGATAGTGAGTGAGTTCTCACCAGATCTGATGGTTTTACAAAGGGCTTTCCCCCAACTTTACTCTGCACTTCTCTCCTGACACCATGTGAAGAAGCACATGTTTGCTTTCCCTTTCACCATGATTATAATCTTCCAAAGGCCTCCCGTGCCATGCAGAACTGTGAGTCAATTAAACCTCTTTCCTTTATAAATTACCCTGTCTTGGGCAGTTGTTTATAACCGCATGAGAAGGGATTAATGCACAAACAATGGGAGAATAGCTGTAATCACATGTCTAATCAATGATTGTTATCCAGAATATATAAACAACTCCTCCAATTAAGCAGCAAAAAAGAAAAAAAAGATTAAAAATGAGAAAATAGCTTAAATATATATTTTTCCAAATTAGATTACAAGTTACCAATAAGCACATGAAAAGATGTTTAACATCACTAATCATTAAGGAGATGCAAATCAAAACCACGATGAGGTACTACCTTACATCTGTTAGAATGATGACTATCAAAAATCAACAGAATATAACGTGTTGATGATGATATAAAAATATTGGAACTCTCAAGCACTGTTGGTGAGAATATAAAATGGTGCAGCTGCTATGAAAAACAATATGACAGTTCTCAAAAAACTAAAAGTAGAATTATATGTTCTAGCAATTTCCTCTTCCAGGTATATACTCAGAAGCATTAAAATCAGGGACTCAAAGCAGACATTTATATGCCCATGTTCACAACATTATTAAAGAAAAGGTGAAAGTAACCCAAGTTTTATTGATGGATAAATAGATAAACAAAATGTGGTACATATCTACAATGGATTATTATTCAGCCTCAAAAATAAAGGAAATTTTGACACATGATACAACATGGATGAACTTGAGAACAGCAGACTAAGTGAAGCCAATCACAAAAGAACAAATAGTGTACGATTCTGCGTACATGAAGCTCCTTCTTAAAGTAGTCAAATTCATAGAGATAGAAAGTAGAAGGGTGGTTGCCAAGGCCCGAGAAGAGGAGTAATGGGGAATTATTTTTTCACAAGTTTAGGGTTTCAGCTTTATAAAGTGAAATACTCTGTGAATGGATGGCAGAGATGGCAGCATGACAAAGTGAATGTACCTAAGCCTCTGAACTGCACACTTAAAAATGATTAAGATGGTAAAATTTATGTTATGTTTTATCATAACTTTAAAAATAATATAGAAAAATAGTATTCAATAAATGTGGCAATGTAAATAAGTAAAGATTATAGTTACATCTGTAATTCAATCCAACCCCCACATTAAATTCTAGATAAATTACAGTTAATTAAAATAAAACTATAAAAATCTTAGCAGAAAAGCTTGAGTGGGTTATTGGAAGCCTAACAACACAATAAAATAAAAAATAAAAAAGAATGAATCATGAGTGAGCAAATAACATTTTTTTTTTAATTTATGAGAAAAGAAATGCCCTTCCCACAGAAGTCCGAGTATCTTGATATGACTTTCCTCAACATGTTGAGACACTAGCCCTTGATCTGCAATGACTCTCCAAAGGGCCAGAGCCCCAGTTCCATGGAAAACCTCCTCTAAGGTTCTTGGATCTGATCATTCCAACCTCAGTCCTATCAGTGGAAGCAACTTCCTGCAATTACTAGTTCTCCTAATTCAGTATCTCCTTCACCTATGTTTTTCAATGTTTAAATGTCTGTTTACTAATTCCCTTTATGACGTTCTCTGTTAAAATACTTAGTGGGGTTTGTTTTTCTGATGGATACAAATTTTGAATACTTTAAAAAAATATATAAGGTACTTCATAATAATTTTATATTATAAATTAAATGTAAAAGACTATGTACATTAAATCTCAAAACTGTATGAGGGGAAGAGATAAAGGTTTGTTAAGCAAGAAAAGTCCTTCTGTAGCTGCCATCTTATATGCACCAGGGTTTGGAACATATTCTGCAATATTGCTTGGGTTAATAAGCATGCATTGTTCAGATATCTTATAAACCTGGGATCAACAAAAAACAAGAAAGCAAGAGTTCCACAAAGCAAGCATTTTCTCCAGAGAGAAACATGCTAGGGCCAGGGCTTTCTGTGGTATGTGCATTATGAGCTTGCAATCCAGGGCAGATCTCCACATCAATGTTTCTCTTCCTTTTTAAGGGCCATCAGGAAAACAGCTGAGTCAATGGGGGAAACACAGATTACTGGAATTACACGTCAGGCAGACCTGTCTAGAAACTGTTATATAAAAATTGGTCAGGCAGACAGTCTAAAAACTGGTCTATAAAAATTGTCTGAAAAAGCCTGCTTTGAAGCACTTTGAGACTTTGGAACTCTTGGGAATTTGTCCACTCTCCTATCAGGGGAAGGAATACCCATGAGAAGCTGGATTCAGATACAGTGCCTCTTATGGGGAAATTAGGGAGTCTAAACTGCCCTTTTGCCCAGGCAACCCAGATGAATGTATTTGTTTCTCTATAGCCCTTTACTCTGATCTACATTTGTTTTCTTCTTTTTATAAAAACAAATATAATCATTTAACCTTTTAACATACTGTATAATTTATGCTTATTATGTCTACTGTTTCTGACTTCTGCACCAGAATGTAAAGTACACGAGGGCAGAGCTTTTGGGTGGTCCACTGTTAATATCCAAGTGTCTAGATTTTGCCTGCATCCTAGCAGATATTTGATAAATACTTATTGAATGAACAAATAAGTGAAGGCTGAAGTGACTGTTTTTTCTTTTTGACTTACTCTTTTGGAATCTAGTCCACTCACCTCAGCTCTACTAAGCATTTTCAAGCTCTGCTCTCTAAATCTGGGCACCACTTTTTATACTAAACAACCATGGTCTTTTCTACACTCTTGCACATTTTTTTCCTTCTTCACTAGTGCCTCTCACAAGAATGTAATTTATGAAGGAAAGCGAGTCAATTTTTAAAAACATGATGGCAAGTATTAGTACGAAGACATGGGAAAAATTGAGTGTGTAATTACAGCAATCCAAGTTTATAAAAACCATAAAATCAAAGAAAAAGAAAACAACAACAAAAAAGGTTTGCTTTATAAGTCTCAAAGCATAGGACCAATGGGAGTGAGGGAGATAAAGATGGGGAACAGTATTCAGAATTATGTTAAAATAGATGATTTTAGAAACACAGAGAAAAGTGTAAGATGACAAAAATGATAGGTGGGGGTGTTACAAAAAGGACAGTGTAAAGCTTTCTGAGAGATGGGTCAAGAATCTGTGATGCCAGTATGTTGGATGGGTCAAAATAGGTAGCTTCAAGTAACAGATATAATCGTAAAGGTGATTGTCAATGTAAAATTTTGTAAGTAACAGCCCCTGGGATAATAACTGAATGGTGTCAAAAAGGATGAAGTTCGTTTACTTCTTTTCTCTCTCTTGCTGTCTTTCTCCCTCCCTTCCTTCCTTTTTCCTTTCTCTCTCTCTCTCTCTCTTCCAATGAAAGATTATAAAACAATTACAGAGAAGCTTCAGAGGAAACCAAGAGTGTTTTCTCCTTCCTCATGTCACTGAGCTACAGGGTAAAATAAATTTTAGCTGGAAAAGTTGGTGAGACTGCACCAACCCAGCTCTGTCTATTGAGACTTCAGAAAAAAATCTGAGATGAAGGAAATATTCACACAGCTGCCTCTCATGGCTAAGAATGTATGATCTACCACAGATAGATCTGGTTGTTTTCACCTGCCCACAATTTCAATGAATGCTCTTTGAATACAGTGACCATGTTGATTTACAGATATTTCATTTGTGTAATTCTCAATATTTCTCATTGAGAAACACATTTTCACAGTAAAGGGGATAATACCTACGAACGTATCAGCAGGATGCTCAATCTTTAGGATGCCGTTGGCAATTTAGGCAAAATGGGAAGTTGAATTTCACTTGCTTTCCATTTTGATTTTCTTATCATTGAATCTTGGTACATTTGTTTTTATTTATTTATTTATTTTTCATTCATTTATTTTTTATTTTGCTTTGTCCATGCTGAAAAGTACACTTGTTTTCAACATTAAAAATCAGCAAAGTTGGCCAGGCATGGTGGCTCATGCCTGTGATCCCAGCACTTTGGGAGGCTAAAGTAGGTGGATTATGTGAGGTCAGGAGTTTGAGACCAGCCTGGCCAACATGGTGAAACCCCATCTCTACTAAAAATACAAAAATTAGCCAGGCATGGTGGTGGATGCCTGTAATCCCAGCTACTCAGGTGGCTGAAGCAAGAGAATCACTTGAATCTGGGAGGGAGAGGTGCAGTGTCCTGAGACTGTGCCACTGCCTTCCAGCCTGAGCAACAGAGCAAGACTCTGTCTCAAAAAAATTCACCAAACTTCACTTATACATTACAAAAGAAAATAAACTAATTTCATTATTTGACTTACCTACTTTATCATACTTGTATTTTATATGCAATTAATTAAAATAGTTTTTACATTTGTCTTTTCTATTATTTGGCCACAATATCTGAACTTAGGAAATGTCAAGGTTAAGTCCCTCACCTAGATATAGAAATAGAATGACAAAGTATGACAGCAGGAATTGTGTATGATATGCCCTTCTACTCAATCATGTGGAGCATGTCACTTCTTGTCCAACTTATCATGAGAGCCATTGAATGTATTTGACAGGACATATATTTGGCTGCTGGAATGATGGACGTATCCGAATGTGTAGACCTGGCTTGATGGCAGAAGATTATGAATGTGTAGCATCGAGGGCAGGTTCCCAGCAGTGAAAACAAAATTTCTACCTGACGCTGAACCAACGTTCTGGGATATTTGCCCTATTTTGACGGCTGACAGTTTGCATATGTTTCAACTCTGGCAATCAGTCAATCTGCTATTGATGGGTAATTGCCAGTGGGAACCTAATTTTTCCACATCCATTGTCACACATGTCTCTAATATTCTTATTCACTGTTAACTAGATTGATGATGTTGTTTCAGACAAGAATAGAAAAAAAGGTTTGTGCTTTCTTCCTAAGGACACCACAGTCTGGCTAAATTATTCAAGTAAAAAGCCAACAAATCTTAAAATAAGTGATAATGTCCGATGTCTTATTCATGCATTAGTCAGTATAAAATTGCTAATAACATATTATGTTGCTGTACATGAAGTAAGTCATTTTAGCTTGTGAAACAGAGAGTCATGAATACATTTTGAAAATAGTATTTTATAACCACTTGATGCAGATATATTTTTTCTTTGAATTTAAATACATTTTAAACTAAAATTAATTTTTTTCTAATTAAAAGATACACGTCATTTAAGAAAGTAGAAAGATAATAATTGATATAATATAAAATACACATTACTGATAATTCTATCACAAGATAATTTTACATATATGTGTTTTCAGATACACACACATACACACAGATATATTTCTTTTTTCTACATCTCTGGGAATTACTTCATAACAATACATGGCGTAATTTGCAGATTATTACTCTAATAAACTTTTAATATTCACTTCATCAATTTTCATTTGTTGCATATTTGAGCTTTTGTAATTTTTAGCTTTTATAAATATACTTTAATGTATAACCTTAAGATTACTTGTATAAACACTTCCTTTATCATTTTCTTATGATAAACAACACAAAAGAATTGATGGGAATAGCTGGGTGCGGTGGTTCATGCCTGTAATCCCAGCACTGTGGGAGGCTGAGGTGGGCAGATTACCTGAAGTCAGGAGTTCAAGATCAGCCTGACCAACATGGAGAAACCCTGTCTCTACTAAAAATACAAAATTAGCTGGGTGTGGTGGCTCATGCCTGTAACCCCAGCTTCTTGGGATGCTGACATAGGAGAATCACTTGAGCCCAGGAGGCAGAGGTTGTGGTGAGCTGAGATCTCACCATTGCACTCCAGACTGGGCAACAAGAGCAACACTCTGTCTCAAAAATAATAATAAGAAGAAGAATTGCTGGAACGAAAAATATGCAATTATGTAGTTTCTCAGAGTTTAGCAGCAGAGTATAACAATTTCCACTTTCTCACACCCAAGAATATTTTTTGCTAATTTGATAAATTAAGAAAAAACAAGATTATTTTTACTGTTTTCATTAGAATGATTTGATTACCAAGTAATAAAACGTGATCATTGGATATTTTTATTTATTTTGTATTTGTGTGTAAATGTATATATTAACTTTTTGTTTATAAAACTTGGGCCACTTTTCTCATGATTTTCTATGTTATTCACTTTTTAAACTTTTTATTTTGAGAAAACTATAGATTCCTGGGATGTTGCAGAAATAGGTCGAAGTTCCCATATGATCTTTACCTAGTTTTCCACAATACTTACTTCTTACATAAATATGAAACAATATCAAAATCAGGAAGTTGGTATAGTATGCATATAGTTCCCCATCATTTTTATTATTTTTTATAACTACAGTATATTCAGGATACAGAACTGAAATTTCACCTATGCTAACCCTTTATACTCATACCCACCCTTCTCTCCTCACCATCCCTAACTACTGGACACCATTTATCTCTTATCCATCTGTTTAATTTTGCCATTTCAATAATGTTACAAAAACAGCATAATCAATTTATCCTTTTTAGAAATCTTCATATATGAGAGATACTACACATTTGGAATTGTTTATGTTGCAATTTTTTAAGTTCAGGAGTACATGTGCAGGTTTGTTATATAGGTAAACTTATATCATGGGGGTTTGCTATACTGATTATTTCATCACCCAGGTATCAAGCCTAGGACCCCTTAGGTATCTTTCCTGATTCTCTTCCACCTCCTATCCTCCACCCTCTGATAGGCTCCAGTGTGTGCTGTTCCCCTCTCTGTGTCCATGTGTCCTCATCATTTAGCTCCCCCTTATAAGTGAGATCATGTGGTATTTGGTTTCCATTTCTTGTGTTAGTTTGCTGAAAATAATTGCCTCCAGCTCCATCCATGTCCCTGAAAAGAACATGATCCCATTCTTTTTTATGGCTGCATAGTATGCCATGCTATATATGTAGCAAGATCTCAGCTCACTGCAACCTCTGCCTCCTGGGTTCAAGAGAATTCTCCTGCCTCAGCCTCCTGAGTAGCTGGGATTACAGGTGCCTGCCACCATGCCCAGCTATTTTTTGGTATTTTTAGTAAAGACAGGTTTTCACTATGTTGGCCAGGCTGGTCTTGATCTTCTGACCTCAGGTGATCTGCCCTCCTGAGCCTTCCGAAGTGCTGGGATTACAAGCATGTGCCACTGTGCCTGGCCACCACATTTTCTTTATTCAGCCTACCACTGGTGGGCACTTAGGTTGATTCCATGTCTTTCCATTGTGAGTAGTGCTTCAATGAACATACACATGCATGTATCTTTGTAATGTAATGATTTTTTATATTCCTTTGGGTATATACCCAGTAATGGGATTGCTAGACCGAACGATTATATATCCTTTGGGTATATACCCAGTAATGGGAATAGCTGTGTTTTTAGCTCTTTCAGAAATTGCCACACATTTTTCAACAATGGTTGAACTAATTTACATTCCCACCAACAGTGTATAATTGTCCCTTGTTCTCTGAAACTTCCCAAACATCTGTTATTTTTTGACTTTTTAATAGTAGCCATTCTGATTGTGTGAGACAGTATTTCATTGCGTGTGTATTTTTTTGTTGTTGTTTTTTTGTTTTTTTTTTTTGAGACAGAGTCTCACTCCATCACCAGGCACCAGGCTGGAGTACAGTGGTGCGACCTCGGCTCACTGCAACCTCCGCCTCCTGGGTTCAAGCAATTCTCCTGCCTCAGCCTCCTGAGTAGCTGGGACTACAGGCGCGCGCCACCACACCCAGCTAGTTTTTTTGTATTTTTAGTAGAGACGAGGTTTTACCATGTTGACCAGGATGATCTCAATCTCTTGACCTCGTGATCTGCCCGCCTTGGCCTCCCAAAGTGCTGGGATTACAGGCATGAGCCACCACTCCTGGCCTTCATTGTGGTTTTGATTTGCATTTCGCTAATGATCAGTGACATTTAACTTTTTTTCATATGCTTTTTGGCCAAATGTATGTATTCTTTTTTTTTTTTTTGAAAGAAAGAAAGAAAGAAAAAGAATAAAGAAGAGGAGGAAAAAGGAAGAGAAAGAGAGAGAGAGAATGGGAGTATTGCTTTCTTGCCCAGGCTAGAATGCAGTTTAGTAATGGGTATTGAAAACCTCTTTTATAACAATAATTATACTTGATGTAAACAGGAAGGAATAAGGGAAGAAAATAACAAACGAGCAGCCAACCAATATTTCATTTAAACCTATGAAATGCTATGCGATTACTGAGGAGTGATTTACTTCCAATTATGTAGTCACTTATGGAATAGGTGTGAGGTGGTAATGTATGTTTTATGTATTTGAAGTGGAGAGTTCTATAAATGTTTATTAAGTTTACTTGTTCCAGGCCTGAGTTCAAGTCCTGGATGTCCTTATTAATTTTCTGTCTCGTTGATCTATAAAATCGTTAGCTCTTCTTGTTACATTAATCCTTTTGCCATTATGTAATGTCCTTCTTTGCCTCTTTTGCTCTTTGTTGCTTTAAAGTCTACTTTATCAGAGGCGAGAATTGCATCTTCTGCTTTTTATTTATTTGTTTATTTTTACTCTCTGATTGGTTGATAAATCTTCCTCCTCTTTGTTTTGAGTCTTTGTGTGTCGTTGCATTGAGATGGGTCTGGATGCAGCATACCAATGGGTTTTGGCTTTTTATCCAATTAGAATATATATAACTTTAATACTGGCATTTGATGCTAGCTGGCTGTTTTGCCCATTAGTTAGTGTAAATTTTTCGTTGTGTTAATGTTCTTTTCTTTTTGATATATTTTTGGAAAGGCTGATATTGGTTGTTCCTTTATATGTATAGTGCTTCTTTCAGAAGCTCTTGTAAAGCAGGCCTGGTGGTGGTGAACTCTCTAAGTACTTGTTTGTTCGCAAAGGATTTAATTTTTCCTTCGATTATAAAGCTTAGTTTGGCTGGATAGGAAATTCTGGGTTGAAAGTTTTCTTTAAGGATGTTAAATATTGGTCCCCACTCTTTTCTGGCTTGTAGGATTTCTGCTGAGAGATCTGCTGTAAGTCTGATAGGTTTCCCTTTATGGGTAACCTGACCTTTCTCTCTAGCTGCCCTTAGTATTTTCTCCTTCATTTCAACCCTAATAAATCTGGTAATTATGTGCCTTGGGGTTGGTCTTCTTGAAGAATATCTTTGTGGTGTTCTCTGTATTACCTGGAGTTGAATATTACCCTGCCTTGCCAGGTTGGGAAAGTTTTCCTGAATGATACCCTGAAGAGTATTTTCCAACTTGGATTCATTCTCTTCATCACATTCAGGTACACCTATCAAACGTAAATTAGGTCTTTTCACATAGTCCCATATTTCCTGGAGACTTTGCTCATTCCTTTTCATCCTTTTTTCTCCAATCTTGTCTTCTCGTTTCATTTCACTGAGCTGGTCCTCGACTTCTGATATCCTTTCTTCTACTTGATCAATTCGACTGTTTAAACTTGTGCATGCTTCGCGAAGTTCTCGTGTTGTGTTTTTCAGCTCCATCAATTCACTTATATTCCTCTCTAAATTGTCCATTCTTGTTAACATTTTGTCAAACCTTTTTTCAAGGTTCTTAGTTTCTTTGCATTGGGTTAGAACAAGTTCTTTTAATTCACAGAAGTTTCTTATCACCCACGTTTTGAAACCTGCTTCTGTTATTGGAACACACTTGTAATCTATTAAGCCTTGTTCCGTTACTGATGAGGAATTGCAATCCCCTGTAGAGGGAGAGGCATTCTGATTTTGAGTATTCTCTGCCTTTTTACGCTGGTTTCTTCCCTTCATTATATATTTATCCGTCTGTCGTCTTTGTAATTACCGACTTACTAACTAGGTCTCTGAGCAGACGTCCAACTTGTTGATTCCCAGCTGCCGAAATCTGAGCAATCCACTGCGCCAGCCAAAACAGCGGTGTTAAGATTGATGGTGCTTTTTTGCCCGGGAATCTCCAGACTCTGCACCAAAAACTGGCGCGCTAAGGCGCCAACAAAACCGCCACGCCGGCCACAAGAGTCGCCCTGGCGACACGTGGGGCTCCTCTGCTGGGAATCTCCTGGTCCGTGAGCAACAAATATTCGTCTGAAAGTGTGGCGTCCTCTCGTTCTCTGCGCTTTCACTGGGAACTACGAGCCTGAGCTGCTAGTGATCAGCCATCTTGGATCTCTTTCCGTATTCTTTAGAGAAGTGTCTGTTCATGTCCTTTGCCCACTTTTTAATGGGGTTATTTGTGTTTTTCTTGTAAATTTGTTTTAAGTTCCTTATAGATGTTATATATTAGTTCATTTTCATGCTGCTGATAAAGACATACCCAAGACTGGGCAATTTACAAAAGAAAGCAGTTTAATCAACTTACAGTTCCATGTGGCTGGGGAGGTTTCACAATCATGATGGAAAGTGAAAGGCATATCTCATATGGTGGCAGGCAAGAGAAGAGAGCTGGCACAGGGAAACCTCCCTTCCCATAAACATCAGATCTTGTGAGACTTACCATGAGAACAGCATAGGAAAGACCTGCTCCATGATTCAATTACTCCTACTGGGTCCCTCCCACAATATGTGGGAATTCAAGATGAGATTTGGAAGGGGACACAGCCAAACCATATCATGCTGAATATTAGACTTTTGTCAGGTGCATAGCTTGCAAAAATGTTCTCCCATTCTGTTGTCGTTTACTTTGGTGATAGTTTCTTTTGCTGTGCAGGAACTTTAGTTTAATTGGATTACATTTGTCAATTTTTGTTTTGATTGCAATTTCTTTTAGCATCTTTGTCATGAAATCTTTGCCTATTTCTATGTCCAGAATGGTACTTCCTAGATTGTCTTCTGGGTTTTTATAGTTTTGGGATTTACTTTAATTTGTCTTGAGTTTTTTGTATATGGTGTAAAGAAGGGGTCAGGTTTCAATCTTTTGCATATGGCTAGCCAGTTATCCCAGCACCATTTATTGAATAGGGAGTCTTTTCCAAACCATTGCTTGTTTTTGTCAGCTTTGTCAAAGATTATCTAGTTGTAGATGTGTGGCCTTATTTCTGAACTTTCTATTCTGTTCCATTGGCATATGTGTCTGTTTCCGTACCAGTACCATGCTGTTTTGGTTATTGTAGTCCTGTAGTCTAATTTTAAGTGGAGTAGTTTGATGCCTTCAGCTTTGGTCTGTTTGTTGAAAAATATTTTAGAAGACCACTTGACTTTTAATTTTGAGATATTTATTACATAGAGGTTTATATTTTATTTATTAAAAACACTATTTTATGGTTTCTGCCTTTAGCATTTTCCATATACTCCTTAATAGTCTTATGCACTTAATGTGCATGTTTTTACATTTGTTAAGGCATTTAAAATTTCACATTTTAAACTTTTCACTTTGGTTTTATTTTGCTGCATGTTAGAAATAGAAGCTTAATTTTGTTGTAGTCACTACTAGTTACAAACTACTATCATCTTCCCAATATAAGTAGATATGAGGGACTGTGTGAAGGAAAGCCGAGCCCATAAAGGGTGTTGAATTTCCCAGCAACATGCCCCACATGCCTTCATGCAGATCCCCGTCCCCATCTTTGTCTAACTCCCCCCACCCCAGGTAAAATCCCAGGTGTGCTCCTTAGTTTAAAAAGCCTATGAAGGCGGATCATGAGGTTAGGAGTTCGATAGCAGCTTTACCAACATGGTGAAACCCCGTGTCTACTAAAAATACAAAAATTAGCTGTGGTGTCGGGCATCTGTAATCCCAGCTACTCAGGAGGCTGAGGCAGGAGAATCACTTGAAACTGGGAGGCAGAAGTTGCAGTGAGCCGAGATCACACCACTGCACTCCTGCCTGGGCGACAGAGTGAGACTCCGTCTCAAAAAAAAAAAAAAAAAAAAGCCTGAGAAAAGCTCTGGGAAGAAGGGCCTAGGAAGTCTGAAATAACTCCTCTCATTGGACGAGGACATGAATGGGGTGGAAATAACTTTCCACCTCATTTTTTTAACCCAAAGTTAAAGCCCCGCTGCTCCTTACCTGTGCAGACTCCTTTGCTGGATCCCCTCCCACGGCGACTTGGGAGCTGTCTTTCCTCTTTCCCTATATGGATATCCCCTCCGAATTTTCCTCCCACGGCAGACTAGGAGTTTTCTTTACTTCTTTTTCTTTCCCTTTCTCTGCCTAATAAATCGCTCTCTGCTAAACTCTTTGAGTCCGTGATATTTATATCAAAGGTAAGCTGAACGCACCTCTACGGCCTCTTCCCCCATTCCTGGGGCAGCGGAGGCCAAGAACCTCGGGCACAGTCAGTGGAGGAGGGAGCTGAGCCCGGTCCCATCCCGTGACCCGGTTACATCTTGGTGATATGCATTCTTCTGTAATTTGAGAAAAAACAAATGTATAGAATAGTAAATTTTATACATACCTGCATACATATACATACATACTTGCACACACTTAAAATCTTACAATATGTTGTTGGGTCTGTTTCTGAGATTTTTAGGTTTTATGTCATCTATTTTTCTATTCTGGCAACTGTGTAGCCTTCTTCTTGCTATTGTAACTTAATTGTATTTCTAATTTCTGAAGACATAATTTTCCCTTTATCACACTTCTTTTTCAGTTTTTTATTCCTAATCTCACACGTTTGATTCCTTATGTGGTTTTCAAAAACATAAAAGTCTCATTGGGATTAGAAATATAATAATATTAAATTCATAACAGTTCAGAGAAAATCAACATCAACATAGTATTAATTCTCACTTCGTAACTTTCAATGCTTCTCCTTTTATTCAAGTCTCCAGTCTTGGAAGATACATGTGGGCTAGTTTTCGCACATGGTTTTCACATCTATTGTTAGGTATATTCCTAGATATTTTATAAGTTGCATGCCTTCACTTCACCCTAATAGTCTCTGGCCAAGTAGTGCCACTCTAAGGCCCCTTAGTCACTTGCACCAAATCACATCTGACTGGGAGTGTTTTCCAGTCAGGCTGGGTGAGGGATTAGACAGACTTCCCCACACAGCAGGCATTCGAGAAACTCAGCAAGTCTGACTTGCTGTTTGCCTTTGCAGAGCTTCTGCTCCTCAGGGGAGCCTTACCAGTGGCAACCTGGCAAAGACAATGGTTCAGTGGGGAGTCTAACTCCAACACCTGGGGAGGCTGTCTCCTGCTTCTCTTGTCTCTACTCAGCAATTAGGTGCTGTTTCCCTAGAGAGCTCTCCATCCATACTCTTTACAATGGCTATTTATAACATCCACTTCTATTTTCAAAACTCAGATCTTGCCGCTTGTCTCCTTACTGCAGCAGCCAACCTGCAGCCTACTTCACAAGACAGGAGCATCTCTATTATACTCTGAACTCCCTTAATTTTTCACCACATCCCCTACCAGTTTACCTGAGTCTGCACCCACCCACGTTTCTTCTCCTTGTTATGATAGAAAAGCTATTCCTCCTTTCATAGTTTATTTCTCAACCTGTGCTCCTGCTCTGTTGGATACCTTGCCCTATTGATTTCCCTCTTGTCTTTCTTCAACAAATTTCTACCAACTCGCCTCCTACCCTCAAATTTAGAAACACTCAAGCTTTCCTATCTTAAGAAAAAATCCAATTTTCACATCATCTCAAGGTACAGTTCTCTGTGGTTATATAACATGTCTAATTATTCATCCTTTGAATTGGTAACTTCTGAATAGTTTACTGAGAAGGCTGTTTATTATATTAATCTTTTTAAATAACTGGTGCCAGAATTTCTTCATCAACTCTTAAATTATTATAGTTCTCAATTCACTCATTTTATTTATATTATTCCTTTTATTCTAAATCTTTTTTCCCTATATTTTTAGTTATAATCTTTAGAAATACAGATCATATTGTCCTTTCTTCTCACTTATTTAATTAAATGCTGACTTCATTTGTTATTATTCTTTCTTGTTTCATAATTTGAGTATTTGTTGCTACTATTTTTCATCTCATTTTACTTTTAGTTGCATCCCAAATGCTTTGATATATAGCCTTGTCATTTTCATTTTTTCCATAAAACGTATAATTGCAGTTTTGATTTCTCTTTGACCCGAAGTTATTAAGGATAGTGCTTTTGGTTTCCAAGTAGTTTGATCATTTCAGTGTTTTTTTATTAATTTTTGGAATCATCTAGTGGAAGTCTTATAATATGATCTCCATAAGATATTTTTTATTTCCTCACTTTTTAAAAACATTCTCAAGCATTTAAAACAGTATGTATTCTCTGTATGGTACAGTATTTAATATGGAAATTTTAAAACTACATTATTTTAATCATAATATTCCAACTCTGGTTTTTCATATTTGTTTTTTTTTTTTTTTAATTTGTTAAGTCTAGCAAAGCTAAATCAAAAGTTTCTAGTAACATTGAGGTTTGGGTACTGGCTTCTTGCATTTGGATTGATATCCAATTGAATAAATGCTTATGACAAACTATTTTCACTCTAGTAAAATTTTAATGAAAATGATATAATCCTTTTAATTCTATTTCTTTACCTGGATTACTAACTTGCCCATTAATATTGGTTTGGTAATATGGTTTGCCTGATATGGTTGTGCTAATCCCTTTATGATTATTTTTGTATGTATTGTCTCAAAATTACCATATAGATGCATTTTGTGTTTTGACCCTTTCTTTAAAAATTATGTGTTAATAAAAAGTTACTTATACATGTATTTATTAAGTAGCTAACTCTTTTAGAATGTAAAATTCAAAAGATACACAATGGTATATGTGAAAAAAAAAAAATCTGTCTCTCTCCCCTTTCTCCCAGTTACCCTTCGTGTTCGTAGAGATAACACTGTTACTTCATAACTGTATATCATGTATGAGATTATCCACATCTTTACATAGTTCGTGCACGTGTTTTATATCATATGAGATGATCCATGTATTTACATATATTCATCCACACGTGGTTTTTTTTCCCCAAACCAATTGCAGCATATTTTTACACTGTCTGTTCATATACAACTACACTGTTCTTTTCAGTGAACGTAAAGTATGCCACTGTTTTCCCATATCATAATTCCTGCCAGTTTTCTCTTTCTTTCACTTCACATATTCAGCTTCCATTAAGATTCTTCTTTTTCATTGCATATGCATTTTGGTATAATTAATAACTTTGAAGATAATTAAAATTAGTCTAAAACTAACACATGAATAGAAAAAATGGAAATGCATTTTAAATCAATACTTCTATTGAGCTACATAACCATGTAATCAGATTACTCTTTATATTGACTATATTGATTTATTGATGAATACATCTAGAGATTTATTACAGGAAGTTTTGCTTCTTTAGGTTTTTTTTTTCCTGCACAGGTAGAACCACAGCATTGATCAGGTCAAGATACATGAGCAGTGTAATCTATTACCACTTAGGTATAAACACATGCATCTGTACACTCAGACATACTCTTTTTGTTACTCTTTTTTTGGGGGAGAGGAGATGGAATCTTGCTCTGTTGCCCAGGCTGGAGTGCAGTGGCACGATCTCGGCTCCTGCAACTTTTGCCTCCTGGGTTCAAGCGATTCTCCTGCCTCAGCCTTCCAAGTAGCTGGGACTATAGGTACCCAGCTAATTTTTTGTGTTTTAGTAGAGACAAGGTTTCACTGTGTTGCCAGGTCTCGAACTCCTGAGCTCAGGTAATATTCCTGCCTCCGCCTCCCAAAGTGCTAGGATTACAGGTGTGAACCATCTCACCCGGCCTGTGTTAAGCTTATAGAATTGTGTTTTACAACTGTAATAATTATGATCACTTTTATTTTGGCCAATTCTCTCAAAAAATAAATAAAACGTGTCACATTTTAAATTATATTTTAACAGAAGCAAACTTCTGTTTTAATTAGGCCCTACGAGACTTGGATCCTCTGGCTATGGTATTATAAATCTGACGATTAGAAGAATGTTGCACATATTAGCATCTGGCTCTGTATATTTCAAAAGTTATTTCTTCTTCTCCACTATCCACATATTTTTAATACCAGGTGTTATAAGCCACATCATTTTGTGATTTGACTGCTGGCTCTACACCTTCAACTGTGAGAGAGTCAGCAAAGTAGGTGGTAGGATTCTTCCTAAAAGCCATTTCCACTCTGGGGCAGGAAGACATAACAATTATGCACAGAATTGACTATAAAACATATAAGTACATTCCTCTAAACCTAAACTAAGTGCTTTCACTACAAAATTTCCCCTTTGCCTAAGGAAACTTAACCATTTTGGCTTCATCAGACTTTTTGGCAATCTGAAGCCTGTGGTCATCTTGGAATAATAAATGCAAAAAATAATAAAATAAAAAAAGTTATAGAAACACAGATATTGAAATGATATAATATATTCATATATGTGTGTATTTGTTATTAGATTAAGTAACAAAATCTAATCCCTGTGATTTCATGGTCATAAAAACAATTGATATTATGAGATAGCTATTGCAGACTCTGTGATGACATTAAACATTTCTCTTGTCTACTAGTAAAGTATCATAGGTATTGCTTATTTACTGTGATCTATTGACCCCATTCAGAAGTAAAAAATATATATATAATTCATTTAATGTAGAGATGTCCATTACCCCCCAAACTTGACATATACACCCTAATTTCCATCCATTGAAGCCTATACATCTAAACTGTCAATGGCCATGCAATGCCAATAGGAGAAGGAGAAAGGTAAGGAAGGGGTAGTCATAACAGAACAATATAATAATCCTATAATAAATATAAAATTTGCTAATTACCTTTGCCAATTTTATAGAAATCAGTGATCATATGGGCACATGGTTATAATGCTCCTTAGAAGACAACCATAAAAATATGGAATCCTGAAGCTTACAGTCCATTTAGCTTTTTGGTAAATGTATTGTCATTTACCTTTATGGTAAATTAGCTGGTGCATTATATCTACATTCAATTTTCAGAAACTTTTCTCCCTAAGTCTTATATTTGAACCCTGTATTTTCATCTTTCATATTGGGACAATGACTTTACTTCCTTAAATTGTTCCATTTCTTTGAAACAGCGTATATTCTGTTTGATTCTCCTCACTGAAGAATGTATATGCCTGTCCTATAGTGGAAGTCAACATAAACCAAAATATGTGTCATTTAATTTTTGTTCTCTTTAATTCAGAATAAGAAACATGAGAATGGTGCAGAATCTTTGCAATTTTATTTCACCAGTGAGAAAATAAGCAGTATGCACAGTGAGGCAAAGACTGTCAAGGAAAGAAATATTTTTTCCACTGAATAAAACTTTTACATATTTGTTGAGTTAGCCAAAGGTAGATAGGATCAATCATCATCTACTAACTTACACAATTGACATAAGTGTTCCCTTGTGGTCAACCAATTTGATGCCTCTCCATAATTGGTGCCTGTCCATGCAATGCCCTTCCCAAAGGGAAGATTATGTATCTCCATCCAGTAGAAATTAGGTATGACCATGGGAACTTACTTTTGGCCAGTAGTTCTCAACCAGGGGTAATCTTGCCAACGAAGGGACATTTGTCAATATCTGGGGACATTTTGGTTGTCGTAACTGGAAGGCACTGTTGTTACTTGCTCTTAGTGGGTAGAGAGGACTAGGACGTGGCTTAAACGCTCTGCGGTGTACAGGATAACCCTTTGTAACAATTAATTATCTAGCCCCAAATATCAATAGTGCCAAGGTGGAAGAACCCTGCTTCAGGCAATAAAATGTGAAAAGAAACAATGTTTCTCTTTCCAGGCAGGAAATTTGATAGCAATTTCATTAGTCATTAAGTTATCTGATAATGTCTCAGAGAGTGGCTACTCTACAGCCTGGTTCCTAGAGAAAAACAACATGGAACTATCAAGAACTGTGAAGGGCCAGATATTTATCCCATTTTTGAGCTAATGATGCCCTCTCTATTATTTACTTAATAATAATGGGTAAAGTATTATGAGTCATTGGACAGTTAAGCAGAATGAGTGCTATGTTTCATGACAGTTTACCTTCCTTGCTCCCCAAGTCCCATGGGACTGACATGAAGGAGCTCAGGTTGATGAAGACATGCATGGGAACTCTGAATTGGACAACTCAATGCTTCCATAATGGATTAAACAAACCTGAATGGCTTTGTCCCAGAAAGGAGAAATTATCTTTATTTTACTGGATAGTAAACTAGCCTATTCTTTGCTTCAGAGGGGGACACTAACATTTTCCAAGGCTGTTCATTATACAAACATTTCTGAGAAGATAGTGCAGAGTAAAGTCATGCCTTGCTTCTGCTCACACATTGCGCATAAATGGGAGTGAAGCATAGAGAATTGTCTCCCAAAGGAAGCAGAACCTCACTAAGCTACACTGACGCTATAATTGAAGCTGGAAATTAACTTGTGTTGTTTTAAGTTTCTGTGACTTGGGGTCGCTCTCTACCTTTACTGGAAATCTTATTGTAAGGTTTGTTCTCGCTGAGTTTAAAATGAAGAAACTGAGGCTAGCACAAGAAGATTCAATGTGAAGGGTTTATTCAGGCTCCCGGGTGAGGTTCTGTGGTCTGACAGGAGGGGCCAGAGAAGTCGCACTCCTCTCAGACATGGGTTTTTATAGGGAGTGAAGGAGCTCGATTGGTTGTGGGAGAGCAGGATGTGGCCAAGCAGGACTACTATTGGGTAGGGTTACAAGCCTTTGTTTGAAGGCCATGCTGTGCGAGAAGGGGAGAAGGGAACATGTCCGAGCATGCCCCAGCATGTTCGAGCTTGCCCGAGTATGTCCGAGCTTTCGGAAAAAAGGGGGAGCGGTGTGCGTATGAGCTCCCGGCGAGGCAACTGGCCTTACACTTATGACATCTTAATCTTGCTCTGTTCACCAAATCGTAGCCAGCTGACTAATCCCCACAATAGAGATTCATCTGTTGCCCAAATATATAATAGTTGCCTTCAGTTTTCAACAGAAAAACTAAGGGAGAAGATCTAAAAAGTGTATCACCTAATGCTCTTTTAGGATGTATTTGTATCCAGCCATAAAGCCTCATCTGCCTCGCTGACAACTAACTTATAAATCACTTACCAATTACTTGGAATAATGAGTACACTAATTAATATTAGTGCAACTGATACATTGTAAATATTTTATAAAGGATTTATTTGTTATTCATCATAATGTTATGTATTCTGTTACATGATAAATCATTTCAAAAGGTTAATACGCCTGGTAAATAGTTTGTAAATATTTGCAAACAATTTATCTCATATAATAACACATAAATAATTTGTGATTTATATATTACCGCATTCTTATGATTGGCTGTTTACCATAAGTATTTCAATTCCTGCAAATTCATTTAAAGCTACTGAGCTCTGGAGTAATCTATTGTAGTTTGCTGTGGCTGGCAAAAATAGCAACAAGGCATTGCAAGGCTTTGTTTTTAGTTTTCATTTTAGCAACTCCATATGTATTTATAGAAATAATTTTAGTTATTTAAATGAAGTGATTATTGATTTGCTAATTTTTAATAGTAATTAATACTTTATAACATTAAATGAACATCAATTTTCCAAGTAATATTTTTGGAGACTTACATACACTAACAAGAAGTGTTCCTATCTCAAAAATAATTTCAGAAGTCTTCTTTTGGAGTTATCTTCTTCATAAATGTGAACTTTTTCTGGATTTAGCCTATAAACCTACAGAGTTCATTCAAAAGCAAAACCAAAAAATGTTCCAGTTTCTCCTGCATATGCTATTCGCTTTACTGTTGAACACTTGCTTCCTTGTCGTATCATTCCCTCTTAAACACACTACGACCTGTGTTCCCAATCAGAAACAGCTTTCCTTAATAATAAGATTTATGTAAGTCTATATGTACTCATTAGAAAACTAACAAATTCACAATAAAGCTTTTGTACAGTACAGAAAAATTGAAATCGGCAAATGTTAAGTACCATCAAAAATATGTATCACTATCATTTGGGTAGATATCTTACTTTTTTTGGTCATTTTAGTTGTTTAGTAACTATATATTGTCAGACACATTTGCAAATGGTACCAATTTTATTTTTACTAGTAGGCTATGAAGAATAGATCCTCGAATGAGGACAAATGTTGATTCATAAAATGGGAATGCTTCTGAGGAAACTAGCAAATCATGGAGCATGTTTTTATTTTTGTCTCAACATTTTAGCTGCAATAAATATTAGAAAACACATTTTATTATAAACAATTATGCACATTTAATTTTTAAAGTTTAATAAAATAATTCTCATAACATACATTTTAATATTTTCTATTCTCTTTCTCACTTCTTCCATTTCATTTTTTTACACTACAAGTGATCCATCAAATTCATATGCTTAATGGGTTGTAGGTAATGGAAGGACAATCTACAGTTTTAAAAATACTTATTTAGGAGGTTCCTTTATTGCCAGATCAATAACAGATCCCCAACAATTAATTCAGTTATTTCTGGGACCTCAGGGCTTCCTTCAGTTTATTTACTATCGGAGTCTCCAGACCTCTCTGTGGCCACCCTGCGGGGAACTACCAGTGAGTCAATCTCTGCCTATAGCAGTACTTCCTGCATTTGTTTCAGTTTTAATCATTTATGTATCAACCTCACTAATTCATAGGTGTTTGATCACATCAGAACACTGTATAGCAAGTCTTACCCACTTTTTGGGATAAATAATTCTTCGTTGCAGAGGGCTTTCCTGTCCATTGTAAGGTGGTCAACAGTATCGTTGACTAGATGCTGTCTACTGACTAGATGTTGTAAGACCCCACATATCATTTACGATCATTAAAAATGTTCCCAGACATTATATATGTTTCCTGGAGAAGGGTAGGGTGGAGTTAAGTCATTCCAAGTTGAGAACCATAGCTCCATATGTTCAGGCATTTAAATAAGAGAAACTTACAAGGAGACCAAAAATAAAATTCAAAGGGTGCTCATATAGAAGGTCATTCTGTGATCCTACTCACTGCTCTCTCTTCTTTCGCTCAGCTTTCCAGAACCAGGGAACAATATGCTTACCAAGGCCTCTGCACCGTGAAGTGAAGTAAGGACACCTGTGGCTCTCATGCTGATGCTCACCTGAGGAACACTGGTTTGGCATTTTTTGTACTTTCTTTTGTAATAAAAAGTGACAACTCTTTGCCTATTGACTTATTGTCTTTAAATATGTTTTGTAGAGAAGAATAGTATCTTCGAAAGTAGCAGATTTTAGATTAGAAATTGTGAAATACTGTTTTAATTTGTTTTTCAAAGAAAAGTACATAAAATATAATTATGCATTTCTTTCTTTCTTTTCTTTCTTTTGTTCTTCTTTCTTTCTTTCTTCTTTCTTTGATAACATGCTAGATGCTAGTGATAGATGAACAAGATGGTCTTTACTTTCACAGAAATAAAATTTTAACTGTGGAAAAAGAAGATAGCAATCAAATCCCTTTTTTGTTGTTCTGAAGATGACATGATATCAAACATAATTTTAAGAGAAAAATCCTCATAGACTTTCATATGCAGGTATACAAACAAGAGTGGGGTTAAACTATAAATACAATTTTTTACACTTATTTTATTACTGTAAATAAAATTATACCCCAGAGAAGCATCTGTTGGTGTATTGTTTCCATGTACAACCTCACTTTAATCTCAGGCAATCCTACTGAATAGGGCAATGTTTCAACAGAAATAGCATATAAAATCAGATCTAATCAACTCCCTTTATTTTTAAGAGAAGTCTCTCAATATGCTATGCTAAGAAAACGATAGAAGGAGAATTTCATTGTAAGTATAGAATCCTCATTAAAATGAGTCAAAGCTGGGATTCATGGGAACTTCAATCTGTTCTTCCCCTTCCTCTCTCTCCTACTTCCTTTACTTACCTGCAGTAACTGTTGTCTCCTTATCTTTATTAATTCATAGTTTTTTTTTTAAATAGAAAAATACTAATTTTAGCTTGGAAGGTAAATAATACATTTTAAGTACTAACGATAAATCCAAAGTACAATAGCTGAAAAAGATAAAAGGGAAGACAGTTCCAAGGCAACTCTACCTGTTGAACTTCTGTTCCCATTGAATTCCGAAGAATTCCCAGTTGTTGCAGTGTATGTTCACAGTCTGATGCTGCAAGGCACAGCACTTAGGGATGTCAAAAATATATACGATGACAATAGGAAATATCATATGTATTATCTTGGCTTATTTCCTTAGCAATTGAACATGTTAATTGGGAGGAAGTTCTTGTCAACGAAGTTCTGACCTCTGAGATAATGTACCTTCTCTGTTTTCTTTTAGCATCACCCTGAGAAGGATTTTAGGAGTTCCCTGAAGGGATAGCCATAGCAGTTCTCTTCCAACTGATGCCATCTGAAGCCTGTTTATCCAGGAAGCAATTTTTGATATTATATACAACTCCAGCATAACTGTAGTGGTTATCTATTGATTTCATTGTTGAGGATGACAGCACATAAAAATAAAATTTACCATCCATATCTATCCACTTTTATCTGAATTAATGTTTAACGAGATAAGGCATCCAGATAGTGTAAACTGGGACTGCCCCAGATGCACCAGCATTTATGTTCACCTTACTTAAAAATCAGTATCAGTTGACTCATTAAAATTGTACATGTTGATGGTGTACAATGTGGTGCTTCACCATGTACATATGTTGTATAATGATCAAGTCAGAGTATTTAGTGTGGCCATCACTCCATGCATCTATCATTTCTTTGTGGCAAGAACATTCAAAAGACTCTCTTCTAGCTATTTTATAATATACAATACCTTATTGCTAACCATTCCCAGCCTACTGTGCTATTGAACATAAATATATATAAGCAGAATGTGTCAATGAAAAGAATTTTAAAGGCAATGCCAGTATCTCAGATTCACTATACCTGCTGATACACTCATCTTGAAAACTGTAGGCATTCCACAACAACTTCACCCTTGATATGTCAATAATTTAGTAGATTGGGGCAAGGCTCTTCCCATTCCATGAATATTTTATTAATTGTCCTTCTCCCCGAACCTGGAGAGTAACAGGGCATTGGGAGGCTCAGCAGTACTATTTTATTCCCTAGTCATCTTTACATATTGCCACCTTGCTTATGCTGCAGTAAAGTCCTAATGATTGAGCACCGTAAAAAGGATCAGATCATCACTCTTCCCAGCAAGGGGGCAGAACCAACAGAAAGTGCTTGCAGGCCTCTGCAGGTCAACATTCTTCACTTCTTACTGTTCTTTAGAAATACTGTAGCACCATTCTAATTGCCATAATCAGTTTGGATGCATCCAAACAGGCATGTACTTTGACCCTGTAATTCTGATGTGGAAGGGAATAATCGTATCAATAATATTCAGTTATTATGTACCAGGTGCTGCTCTAAGTACCTTAGATAATAATGCCATGGTGTGGAAAGGCAGAGGACACTTAATTGTTCTGCTAAGGTCACAGAGGTCTATTAAGGGATGGAGCTAACATTTGAAAGCAAGCAGTGTGGCTGCAGAGTTCACATATTTAGCCATCTTACCATAATTCTTCTCAAGAACTCAGGATCTATAATTTGATTTTTAACAGATTGATTTCCAGACACCTCTGCTATCAAAGTATCAGTCACTATAGAAGAGAGTTCCTGCAAGACAGAGACTCAATTCTTCCACTATCCTCCAACTATACAAGAGGTTGCTATTGTAGCACAATTCTTGACTTGGGCCATGGGGAGTAATTAAGTCAGTGCATTCATTCTACTCATATTTCACTTAAGACTTTGTCCTCAGTGGGTATAGTTATTTAAAGAATATGGGCAATATTAAATGAGGTCAATTCTATCATCCCTATCCTCCATATTTTCTTTTTGAATTAGGGTCAATCTCCTGGATCAAAGTTAATTTTTCAACCTGAGAGTCATGATTTAGCTGGAAAGCAAGCAACATGTTTGCTGCTCTATGTCTTTGACCTGTTCTCCTTCCCTAGGCCATGCCTTCACCTCTACAAACGTGTCTCTTGCCAAGTGAACTGAATGGTGTTTTTGCTCCTGGGTTTGAGGAGAATACATTTCTATTTCATTGCTTTCTGAGCTTTCCAAATAACAGGACCATTCTCAAGCATTAAGAATTTCATTTGTAGCTGGGCATGGTGGCTCACACCTGTAATCCCAGGTCTGTGGGTGACCAAGGCCAGTGGATCAATTGAGGTCAGGAGTTCAAGACCGGCCTGGCCAACAAGGTGAAACCCCATCTCTACTAAAAATGTAAAATATATCTGGGCATGGTGGTGCACACCTGTTGTCCCAGCTACTCTGGAGGCTGAGGCATGAGAATGGCTTGAAGCTGGAAAGCGGAGATTGTAGGGAGTTGAGTTCATACTGCTTCACTCCAGCCTGGGAAACAAAGTGAGACTCTGTCTCTAAAAACAAACAAACAAACAAACGTTTTGTTTGTTTTCAATTCAATCATATTGTTAGTTATATTTTTTCAAAAAGGTAAATTATGATTTGACTACAGGAAACAGAATAAATATATGAAAATATTTTACTTAAGGTATTAATTAATGAGGAAGCTACTAGAAGATGGCATGGCTGATTAAAAAAATTTAAGGAGCATTTACAGTCAATTTGACAAAGAAGTGTTAGAGAATAAGGTTATTGAGATAGACAGAAAACTCTTTAGTACCTGACATGCTGTAAATTACCTGTTGGGGTTGCCTGTTTCACCTGACAGAAATTACTTGCACTTCTATCTGACAAAACCTGCCAGTTAATAGCTAACTTCACAGTAAATCTAAAATCCTTTACTCAATAATAAATGAGATGAACTAACTATATTACCCTGGTGAATCCTTAGTTGCCTTTTATCTCATATAATTTTGAAAGAATGTGTTTCCCATCTTTTCTGCCTTATTTTTGGATACATTAAAAGAATATTGAGGTTGTTTCTATATCTCAATTTTTTCATGAAATGTCCCCCTGAACTCTAAACTTTTGGAAATAAAGAGCAAAAGATTCAAGATTCAGATTCAAGATGCAGAATAAAAAAACCAGTTATAATTTCATTTTTTTTTCTATTATTTCCTCTATTTTTCCCCTCATTACACTTGTGGGTATTTTTTTTCTTCAAGTTATCATCACAATTTTTCTTATCTTAACCCAGTCTTGGAAATACCATTTTATTTAATAATAATAGTTTATTCAGACAGGAGACTTGAAAGATGATGGTGGAAATGTGCATGGCAATTGATGAACTTGAATAAGGTACTACACTAAAATGTTTGAAGCAGGTGTGAATATGTGTGTGTCTATGTTTGTTGTGTGTATTTGAGTTACTTAGCCACTGGAAGGGATTAGCAGGTAAGGTTCAGAATGTTGTATATAATGCTTACCACATACTTTTATCCTGGTTAGAGAATTTTACATTATATTAGATGCTGATGAGAAATGGACCTAAGGCTGCCTAAGATTGATTGCATAACCAGATCTTGGCCAGTCTATCTATTTTTGCAAGAATGATCTAAAGCACACAAGTAACTAATTCCTCTGTAGTAGCATGTCTATAAATATACAGGCAGCAAATTGAATATGTGGTTAAATGTGATTTTCAGTGCCAAAAGCAATAAATCTGTCATAACACTTCTTTTTCAGACCCATGATGCCACACTGATGAATCTGCGATAAACAAGACTTGGAAGCATAAAACCATTTTGGGTTTCTGTGGGCACTTACATGCGTTGAACATAAGGTAGCTTTGAGCTGTACTTCAAGTAGAAAGGCAGGCACCTTATTTGCTCTGAGAGCTCTACACAAATGTAGAGCTGCTTCTTTATATTCATGACTTTCTTGATCTTCTTTCATTCTGGGGAGTTACTGAATGCTTTGCTTTTTAGCTCTGGCAAGACAAGCAACAATGCCTGAGATGGTGACTGCCCCATGGTTTTGAGTCTCTTAATACCGACTAGCAGAGCGCCCTCCCAGCACACAGTGAACATGTAGCATGAAAAAGATATTAACCTATGCTATTGTAAACCACTGAGATTTGAGAATTATTGGATACTGTATCACACCTAGCCTCTTCTAAACTGATGGTTTTATCATTAACATGAGGGTGAATGGATAAACAAGTAGATTAAAAGCAAAAAAACAAGCAGACGGTAGCCTGCCTCCAACAGTGGTTCTCATATCTGAATGTGCATCAAAATTACCTGAAGGGTTGGTCAAAACATAACTTGCTGCTTTCACTCTCAGAATTTCTGATTCAGCAGGTTTGGTGTGATGCCCAAGAATCTGCATTTCTAACACACTTCCAGGCAATGTTACTGCTGCTGAAATGGAAACCACACTTTGAAGATCGGTGGTCTAAAACACCTTCCAAAAGAATATTAATGATAGGGGAATGTGTATATTTTATCATGCAAAAAAAAAAAAAAAAAAAAAAAAGACAATGATTCCAGTAGGCTGATTCTCTGGTACCACTGATGATAAAATTTAATGGAATTAGTCAATTTCATTAAATTGTCAATTCGTCAATTGACTAAATTTATTAAATTATATCATCAGTGGTACCAGAGAACCAGCCTACCTGAATAGTTCGAAGTTTCCCCTCTCCCCTATAATTATCTCATTCCCAACATTAGGCTGAACTTGCGGAGGGGAAGCTAGGGTAGAAGTGTGTCATCTCCCTATCAGCAACCTGCTTTCTGGTGCCAGCTTCTCACAAGTTAGGGTGGAATTGCGGTGCTTCTTCTTGTGACTGCTGGTGTTTCAAAGGGTCCTTTCTCATTTGCTTGTGATTGCTGTTATGTGAGTATTTGCATATCTGTGTTGGCAAGCTTCTTGATCAAGATGGTTATTTATAAAGCATTATGTTTTGAGTGTTGGTGGAAGTCCCCTCAGTGGTGATTATTGATGGAGAATTTAATTCTAAGCCATACAGCTGGCATTTGCAGCCCCTTGCAGGACTCAGAGCATTGTCAGGACCAATTCACTCCTCTTCATTCATGCTTCTCTTTGTGCCATTCTGTATCCAGGCCGACTATGCCTGCAGGAACAGTTTTCATAAGTTCTGTGCTTTCTCATCTGATACCAGGTTATTTATTCTCTTTGATGCTTTCTTAGATTCCAAGTAAAGATATGATCCTTATCTTCCCCTTAAGTAACAGTAGTACTTAAATTTTGGAAAGAATCTTACAAAATAATTTTGGAAAAAGCAATTTTGTCCTGATGAGGGTGCTACTCCTGGAAGCCAATCCATGGAGCTTCAAGCCTTCTGAAATATTCAGACAAGAACAACAGTATGCTAACTGCTAAGTTTAAATTTCGCAAATGTTCAGTGGACATCTGTCAGCATAGAGGTTCATCACTTTCGACTGGATGGGGAGGGTTGGAGGATAAAAAAGTAACAATACAAATTTTCCAGGCCCATAAGATCTTCTTCCTCATTCTTTCCCCTTCTCTCACTATCTTTCTTTTGACTTTTCCCAAGTTCCCTTCTTTTGCGTCTGCAGTGTATTGAGGGTCATTTGCCAAGAACCAGACATGCCTTGAACATGGCCCAGAATAATTTGATAATTCTATTTTGAATGGGCTGATTTTCTCCAAGATGATTCCTATCATATTTTGTAAACTAATAGGAAAAGAACAGATCTTAGTACTTCACACTATGACGTTACATAATTGTGTATTACATAGTAAATACGGTATTTTTAATCAATGGGAAAAAAATTATTTCATAGCTGGTCCTGAGATGATTAATTAACACTTTGAAGAAAAAAATGTATATTGAGCTAACATTTATTGAGTGTTTACTAGGCTTGTGTTAAACCTGATACTTTCAACATCTCATTTATTCCTCACAGTAATCTGAAGAGGTGAGTCATATAATCATCTCCGCTTTGCAAATGAGAAATCTGAGGTTTGTAGAGGCTAAGGATATCAAATTCCTGAAATCTGTCTGACTGCTGATCCAGAGTTCTTAACCAGGTGGTTATCAACCAGAATGAATTCTAGATACATTTTTAGGCATCAACAAATGAAACCCTAATAAACAGCTGCAATTAAATATGAATGTGATTAAAGTACTTAGATATACATAAAAATAAATTACATTGATGCATAAAAATTAAATATTAACAAAAACAAAAATACCCCTGTATTTCTGTTTTAGGGTAGACCTGATTTCTTCTGAATACAGATTGCAGAACAAAAGAAAACAAAACTACACAAACATACACACACACAACTTAGCACTCTTTTGATTCCAGCTTTGTTGTGAGCATCTGTGAGGCTTATGAATACCTCAACATGCAGTTTTTGAAATAGTGCTTAAGGCAGTGAAGTATGGAATCTCCCTGTGATGGTTTGGAAAACCAGTAGAGTTGGGAGACTATTTTTGACATGGAAAAATAAAATATTCTAATAATATGTGAGAAGCAAGCCAAAGTTAGTATATAAGCAATTATAAAAATTTTAAAAACTATTTGTATATTTTATATAGTATATATCCAAGTCTTGAAAGTATTTAATAGTTGTGTTTTTCTTTCCTGGACTATTGTGATTATAAATAATTTTTTCTTTATATTTCCCTATTTTTTTTACACATGTTCTACATTTCACTAATAATAACCTTATGACAAGAGAGAAAAGCACTTAAAAAATTCTACTGTATTGGCTTCCCAATATCTTATTTAACTGTTTCTGAGGCATCTTGAAAGTTAATACGGATGAAACTGATAATTATGGCACTGTAGGGGAAAAAATATGAGAAATATGGGCCATCCACTACTTACTTGCTATGCTGCTGTTTTTCCAACACCAGTTCTCTGTGTGTCCTACAGTTCAGTCAAATTCTGGCACTAAACTACCTGGAGTTAGTGCAGATCACACAGGTTAAAGGTTTAGTCCCACAGGACTGCCCCCGCTTCAGATGCCAGATTTAAATAGGGTACTCAGGCAGCCTACACGTCTGTCTGACTTGGCTACAAATTTTGGGGTTCCCACATCTCTATTCAGGTTCAATAATTCACTAGAACCATTCATATAACTCAAAAAAACACTATGCTTACGATTCCATTTTTGTTATCAAAGATACATTTCAGGGAAAGCCAGATGGAAGATGTGCACAGGTCAAGGTACTGGGGAAAGAGGGTTGACACACACAGCTTCTATGCCCTCTCTGGGGGCAGCACCCTTTCAACTTGCTGATATGTTGATGTGTTCCCCAACTGGGAAGCTTCTCAAATCTCATTCAAGAGTTGTGTTGAGCAACAATAACCATTGGTTATTGGTGATTAAACTCAGTTTCCAGAACTTCTCCCCTTCTCAGATATCAACAAGGGAGTGGGGCTGAAGGTGGTGTTTTTTTCTGGCAACCAGCTTCCAACCTGAAGCTGTTTAGGGGCCTTGCCAAGAGTTGCCTCATTAGCACAACAAAATCACTCAGAAAAATCCAAAGGTTACTGAAGTTGTGTGCTAGAAATCAAGGCAAACACTAAATACACAGTACATATATTTTTTTTATTATACTGCGGCCATAGTTAAAATCTGCTTAGTATTTGGTGAAAGATAAATTTCTACTTATTTGTAGAGAGAAAACAAGAAAGATCTTAGTAAGCAAAAAGAAGAATTTCAAAACATTCTCTGTTACTTGGAAGTCAATCAATAGAATTTATTTCAATCTCAAATGTAAACATTTGTAAAGCTGTCCTTCCTAAATGCTAATCTAACAGTCAATCACCATGAAATCTTCAGCACAGCAATCACAACTTTGTCATGAATACCATTGAAAATCATTTTTCTCTTATTAAGACATGTATCATTTCACCAATCAACCAGCAGATGATAGACCACTATGAGTTACTACAGTCATTGAATTCCCTTTTTCGTCTCTGTGAACCAAAAATGTCTGGTGAAATAGTCTGGTCCTCACTGTGGCCAGGCATTTCTATAATAATCTCTGTGTCTTCGTCATTTTGGGCTGCCTTCTCCTAGAAAAATTCTTTAAACTCATTCAATGAGTTGATGCTTAAATACTTAGATATTCCTTGCATAATTATAAGAGGGAGTAGTTGAAATGCTGCCGTTACTGGCTGTGTTAGTCTAGTACATTCTAAGATTTTATACAATATTCTTGGCATCACAACCTAATTGTGGTCAACATGGACATGAGCAAATGGGTATATATATTTTGGGGATTCCCTATAGGTTTGCAGAATTATATAAAATTGTGGAGAGTTACTTGCTATATATTTTAGAAGGCAATTTTTAGGGACATTTTACTATGCAACAAGCTTTATGCATAATGCTCTTAGATGCTTTAGAATTTAGGTGGAGAACCAAGACTTACAAACAAATAATGCTAAATAATAATATAGAATCAATAAAAATGTAAGACAATAATAAAAGATATTGATCAGTTGGTATCTGATTAAGTTCCAAATAAAAACAAACAAATCACAGGAATTTAGAAGAAGAAAATTACATTCAGTGTGACTCTGTTTTTATACTCAAATCTCAATTTAAATAAAGGAACAGAAAAGACTATCACTGATTTGTGATTCAATCTAAAAAGTTGTAGGAGGAGTCATATCTCTTAAGAATTATTTCCAGATTTGCAATACCCAAATGTATCTGTGTCATCACCACCACCACAATTTCTTGCAAAAGATATTTACCAGCCATCCATAATTCTAGCTTCAAAGGGTAACTATTTGCAACTAAATTAAAGCCAATTTAAGCATTTGCCACATATAACTCAGAGCATTATATTTCATTATTTTCTTGTCCACACCTTGAAGAAATCAAATTAATATTTGGGTTGATGTTTCAAAATTTTTTAATGTATTTGTACTGTTCTCTGTTAAAAAAAAAAAAAAAAGGAGATGGAAATTGAAGGATTGTAAAAGCCTGACAATATATTTTCACAAGGAAACTACACTTGAAAGAAAAATTACTTTATCCATGCACTAGCTAGTCAACGTTTTCCATATTTCTCCACCGAGTAGGATAAAACTACATTTAGCCAGCCAGAGTTGGATCCTCGGGGGATCCGACAGCACTAATTGTAAAGAAGTAATGATTTCAAATAGCTAGTTCATTAGCACACATTCAGGCAATTTACCTCACTCTTTGAAATAAGAAATAGGACCTTGAGAACAGACATACACAAATTAAAGACATACTCCAGGCAAAGTAATTTATCTTACTTTTGATTATACATTATTAAATGGCTTCTGTGATTGCTCTGGGGATAATTTCTAGTGCCAAGCAAGGATACCTCTGTCCTGCCCTTTTTGATATACTCATTTTAAGAAGATAGACTCCAAAACTCTAAGATATTCTCTGAAAAGGTAACATTGAAAATGGATAAATAAAACAAAGGGTTTGAAAAGAATCCGACAATAAAATTGTGAAAAGTAAACGTGACTATGGGATTAGTAAGAGCAATCAAGAAATTTTGAGGGTAGAAATTTTGAGGGTAGAAAATTTAAAAAGGATTTTTGTAAAAAAAAAAAAAAAAGGGCAATTAAAAATACCGTATCAGTGGATGCTGTGAAAGATTTTCTGCTTGACTGCAATTTAGTTAGGCCCTGAACTTTATCCTAGGTCCATATGAATACTTCCTTGTAAAATCCAGTTTTAGCAAGGAAACTTGCTAATTCAGTTTAGCAAGAATCTCCTATCCTCAATATGTGATCCCCCAATATCTGAGACAGCTGATCAGGTTTCTCATCCTCCACCATCCTCCAGCTGATATCTAATCACCCTGGCTTGTCTTCCACAAGAACCTTGGTAGGTTGGTTTAACCAGAATCTCCCTTACCTCTGATGTTTCCTTTTAGTAATTTTCCATACACTGGCCCCAGACCTGTTCTTTGGCTATAAATTTCCACTTGCTCATACTGCATTCAGAATTCAACCCAATTTATCTCCCCCACTGCAAAATTCCATTGCCTTGGTCCCTATGCCTATCTTGATGGTCATGAATAAAAGTCGTCTTTGCTATTCTCCTTTAAATAAGTTTTTCAATATGCATTGAGATGTATCCCACTGGATAGTAAAGTATCTGGTTAATGACATTTCAGGGTCATAGAGACCCATTGGGGTGGATATTTTGGTATTGGTATTAGTCGTAGTAAGCTATGCTTTCTAGCAGTAAGAAAATCCCTGAAATCTGTTTTTGCACAATATTCTAATTTTCAGGATTGTTGAATTTATTTAGGTGACTGTATCTGGAATCTTTTACTTAACAGTAACACAGGAAGCCAGGATCTTTTTACTAGCTACATGAACAAGATAGAAGAAAGTGAAGAATTCCCACCTATTCTTAACTGCCACAGGCCACAAATAGCAAATCATTTCCACTGATTTTTATGCTCCTAAGAACCCAATCACATGGTTCAAATCTAACCATCAAGGGTACTAAGAATGGAAGTTTTCCTGTGTTCTACAGAGAAAGAAAATGATCTGGTGAAAACATGGCATAGTGTCTACCACTTGCTTTCGGGCACATGTGAACACTAAAGTGAGTTATCAAAGGCTTTTGAAATATATGTATTTGAAAAGGAAAACCATGTCATCCAAGCAGCAGCTAGTCCACATTTCCCAAATTTCTATACAGAGAATAAGATAAAGTTCTCTCTGTGTGTGTGTGTGTGTGTGTGTGTGTTTATAAATTTAGTTGATAAAGCTTTAAAAATTTGTAAAATAAGCCTTCCATGGCCCATGCATATGTTCATTCATTTGTTCTACTTATTAGGAGAAAGAAGACCTGAATTATAAGTTGTGACACATAAGAATAAAGGAGGAAGCAGATGAAAATAATTCTTCTAGAAGGAGAAAAATATTGATTGTATAATAGATCATTAAAAAAAAATGGCCATTACCAAGTGTTCTTGTCATAGAATTGATATTAAATGTTTGTCAAATAACTTAGGGGCCCAAAGAGGAGACCAGAATTCTTAGAACCTGCAAGCAATGCTTATTCTGTTTGGGTATTTTTGTTTGTTTTTTGGTTTGGAAGTTGAGTTTCATGACACCTCACATGCATCAAGGGGGTATTAAAAGCTTTCTTATTAACATGAGGAATCTTTCTGTGGGGAATAGGTCAGGCTCTCAAGCTGGTCTAAAAATGGTCTTGAGAGAGCAGGGAAAGGCCTGGGATTTATGATGGTTACAAGCTGGGGCTGGAGTGTAGATTCCTGTTTACAGCCTGAGGCTCCTGTGGTTTGAACTTCCCATTGACACCAAAAAAGCACTTAGGATTTCCTAGGAACTTACCAAGAACGTTGGACAGAAGGAGAATGGGGAAGAGTGCAGCTTGAAACATGTCAGATGTCAAACGCCAAAATGGAGTCAGACTTTACGATAGTTTTTCTCTACCTGATCCGGTTCATTTCAGTCTCATTATATAAACAACACAGTGCACCCTATTTTTTAAAGAAATCTATGTGTGTATGGTGGGGAATTGTGAATTTTAATAAGAAATTGGGCAATTTAACTTTCAAGAGCTAAGAAGATTCTTTACACAAGCTTTGGGACTTGTTATACACACAGACATTTGATATCAAAAAAGTAAAAATCATGGACTACTCAAATAATCAGTCTGTCAGGCAAAGTCAAAATTCCAACTAATGCAAACCACTTTGTACACTATCCCTGCAGTTGGCCATCAGATATCCAACATTAATACTTCCAGTAACAGGTTTACACTACTTGCAAGACAGTTTATTTTGTTATTTGTCAAAGTAGAAAAAAATTTTCTCTTTCCTTAGCTTCAATGGAATCGATCATTCTTGTTATCAAGCTATTTCTCTGGATAATCTTTGTGATTCTTCTTTGATGGTACTGTAAACCCAGAAAATTAGAGACAGGTCTCACTTAATTTAGAAAGTTTATTTTGCCAAGTTTAACACAGCCTCAGGAATTACTGACGGCATGTGCCCAAGCTGGTCAGGGCACTGCTTGGTTTTATACATTTTAGAGAGACATGAGACATCAATCAATATATGTCACAAGTACCTTGGTTCTTTCCAGAAAGGTGGGGACAATTTAAAGCAGGGAGGGGGCTTCCAGGTCACAGGTAGGTAAGAGACAAGTGGTTGCATTCTTTTGAGATTCTGTTGATATTCTGAATCAGATTATGTATTGATTTCAGTGAGCAGAAGGATGACGTTGAATCAATGGGAGGCAGGTTTGCTCTGAGCAGTTTCAAGCTTGAATTTTCTTTTTAGTTTGGTGATTTTGGGGGCCCCAGATGTTTTCCTTTCTCAGTACTTTTACTGTTATCCAGGGTTATGATATGTTCCTCCTTCCCTTCTGAAGCTGTACACCCTCCATAATTCATTTCTTTGATTCTTATGGATTCAGCTTCAAATTCTAACATATACAGAATCATCATTTTTCTGAGTTTCAGATCTATATATCTCACTGGCCCCTGAATGGCACCATTTGACAGTTTTTAAGCCTTTAAAACTCAATATGTCAAAATAATAAAAATTAAAAAAGCATTTGTCATGTTATACCACAAACAAGGTTGTCCCTCCTGTGACTGCTTTCTCAGAGAATAAAATCAACAGGTCAAGGCAGATATATGGGTGCTTTCCTTAGTAACTCCTCGACATTTTCTCAATAATTGCCTGCTTCCAATAGCCAAGACCTACCATTTCTACTTACTAAATAGCTCTCATGTGAAGTGTTAAGATGGCATAGTGCATAGATGCTAAGAGGTCTTCTCTCTTGAGGAGACTTCATGGCTTTTAATCATGGTTCTATCACTTAATACTTTAACCTCTTCTTGGCTACAACTTCATTGTAAAATGGGGCCCATGAAACATACTTAATCTAAAGGGTTTTAGTGGCTTATTAAAATCAAATTATTAGAATAGTCCATGGTAGACGATAAGCACTTTATTAATCTTAATTATCCTTTTAATTTTTTTCTCCTCTCAATTCCCACTGGAATCTTTCTAGATAATATCTTCATCCTTTCTCAAGTGCTATCTTACAATAACTTCTCTAAAAGTTACTGATATTCAAAGTTCTGGTGTGGCTGCTTCCATTCAGTCCTCATACAAAAGTCAAAATATGTTTATTGAATTAGTAAGAACCACTATGACCCTCCCCCCATGGTTGCCAGTAGTATAAATTCAAGTCCAAGCACCTTAATATAGTTGCCCTCGTGTTGCATTATCTATCCTCTAATAACCTTTTCAGCTTCATTTTGGACCACCCCTTCCCTTGCTTACTGTATTCCAGTTATTTGAATCATTTATGTTCTTTCTTATCTCTGGGTTGACTATTGCCCTTCCTGGAATACTCTTTCCACCCTATCAGCCTTCCACAAAGTACTTACACTCTTTCCAATTATGCTACTCTAGTGTGTTTCAATTTTACCCCGTTCTTTCTTATTGTAGCATCTTTGGTATGGAGTATAATTGATAATTTTCTAGTCTGTAAAATATCCCAGGAGATACTGTAATCTCTAATAGGACAAAGATGAGTGGCTGGTACATGGTAGTGCTTAATAAACACTAGCTTAATGAATGTATACATTTTAACTAAAAGCTGCCAGCCGATGTTTTGCATTTGGAAAAGGGAAAAAGCACACTGTCCGTATTTACGTTTTAGTCACCTCAATCTTTGAAGACAGAAATGGTTTGCCCTAACTGAATCTCTTATTTAGTCTAAAATGTTCCAGTTTATTCACCAATTCGGTTATAACTTCTAATAACTTAATATTCTACGACTCAACATATTCTTGGTATATTTCACAGTGCTAACAAACACTGTGTCCCAGTCTTTGTCAAACCATGATAAAATACTGATAATTCTGATCCTGTGCTTGTACAGGAATTGGTGTTCTATGCATTGTTTACATAACGTACTCTGGTCAAAAGTGCTGAACACCTTCAGAAACTTGCCTTGGTAAATGTTAGAACGCTACACCCCCACTAAAAGTTTCCATTTACCTTTCTTAGGCAAGCCCTTCATCAGATATACAATGTTTTCCTAAATATGTTTTGTGGAAAACTAACTCGACAGGTTCTTAGTAGCATTTATTTAAATGAAGAATATTCCAAAATCCAATAAAATTGGGAAATGCTGAATTAAAATGGCTTCTTTATTACAGAAATTCACAAATGTTTTAATATATTAATGAGTACTGAGAATATCATCTGTGATGGTGGATAAAATATGAAGCTTTCCTTTAGCTTTACTTGACCTTAGACCCCTTTTTGTGAAAAGTACATTTTGGAACTAGTGCAAAACCAGCTTGGGAAATGTTTTTTCTTTCTTTTCTTCCTTTTTTTTATTTTTTGAGACAGAGTCTCGCTCCGTTGCCAGGCGCCAGGCTGGAGTGCAGTGGCGCAATCTCAGTTCACAGCAACCTCCACCTCCTGGGTTCAAGCAATTCTCCTGCCTCAGCCTCCTGAGTAGCTGGGACTACAGGCGTGCGCCACCACACCCAGCTAAATTTTGTATTTTTAGTAGAGACGGGGTTTCACCATGTTGGCCAGGATGGTCTCGATCTCTTGACCTCGTGATCCGCCTGCCTTGGCCTCCCAAAGTGCTGGGATTACAGGCATGAGCCACTGTGCCCAGCTGGGAAATGTTTTTTCTAAGCAATAGATCTACTTGAAAACATTAAAATTGTGTATAAAATTTAGTTAATGAAACTCTTCTATGACCTTACTAAGAAATATTTTAATACTCCATGTGTATAAAACAAAAAGGAAACCACATAGTCTTTCCTTATAAACACATTTGGAGTTCAGACTTACTCATAATTCCAGCTAATCTTTCTTTCAAGCATTCGTTTGTTAGAATAAACTGGCTACTTCTATTATGTACTTTTTCTTCTTAAAATCAGTGGGCTGACTCTCGCAGATATCTTGCAGCTATTTGTTTGTTTGTATTTTATGCATTCCTGCCTGCTATGGATAGAATTGTGTCTCCCTAAAATTCATGTGTTGAAGACACCCTTACTTCCAATGTGACTGTATTTGAAAATAGGGTCTAGAAGGAGGCAATTACAGTTAAATGAGGTCATGAGAGTGAAGAATTGATTTGATAGGATTGATGTCCTCATAAGTGGAGACACCAAAGAGCTTGCACTCTCTCTGTACCTTATAAGGACACAGAGACAAGGGAGCTTTCCAGTCTGAAAACCTGGAAGAAAGCCCTTATCAGTTACTAAAGCCTCCTGGAAGCTTGATCTTGAACTTCACAGCCTCCAAACTGTAAAGAAAATATATTTCTATTGTTTAAAATTATGATATTTTGTTATGGAAGTCAGAGTAGACTAATATAACTACCAAGTTAATCCTCACGTCAGTTATCCTCAGTTGTATTCCTCCATTAAGGGGATATAGCCAAACTCAAGAATTCGGATATTTTGATTCCAGGGATGTGTTATTATACAGTTCTTTCATTATTTTCAGTAATATAGCGTTTTTAACTAGTACAAAATCTCAGCTCATGTCTGACCTCATTTTTATTCTTATGTCATTTTGAAAAAGAAACGATAATGAGTACAGTAAGTCTAAAATTTATTCTAACACCATAATGAATTTCCTGGCTTCTATAAGGAAATAACTTTGATAGGATGAGCCAAGGTCCCTGTTGGTCTTTCTTTCTTCCCTTCAGGGAAGCATTACTATTACCTGTCTGAGGGGCACCTCTGGCCCAGAAAACAGATGAATGAGTGACATCACCCAAGCCTAGAGACTTACCAGGAACTTCTTAACCCAGATAATAAAGGCTCTCCACATTTCCGTGCAATTTTTGGTGATTTATTTTGATTGTAAAATGCCTTACACTTTAGAAACAATAAATCTAATCTCCAAGAGAAGAGAAATGTTGTCTATGGAGAGATCTACTTCTCATTCACGACGTCAAATTTTCATTATTTTAATTATTCATTTTCATTTAATCCAGGTATATTTGACATTTGCTTTATTGTTAGAGAGATTAAAATATATTTAAAAAAATCTACATGCATCTCAGAAACAGGTGCACACTGTGTCATCTGTGAATGTAGAAATAGTTATCTGCAAAGGTACATGCTTTTCTTGATGGTTAAATAAAGAACATTCCTTAAATTAACATTTCCCAAATGAGTTCTATAGAAAATTAGTACTGCAGAATTTTCTTTTACTTATTAAATTAAGGAAGGATATTGTAGTTTAATATGTTTAGAAAACTCCGGGTTAAACAAAGTTAAATGGGTTTCTTGACTGCAATGTTTCTGATATTGTTTAAATGTTAAATTGCCCTGTGAGTTTCCAAAGGGAGCATATCATATGCAATATTTTCTGAATTTAATTTGATCATATAAACCTCTGTTGTTGTTGTTGTTGTCACTGCTGCTGTTATTTTTTGCTTTCTTTGCTTTCACGTAAAGCATCGTCTGTTAGTGTTACACAGCATATTTTAGAAAATGCTCTTTATGTAAAGGTACGAGCCTTTCATATTGCATGAACATATGAAACTATTACTTGTTTTAAATCAATTCTTATTTTAAAGATTCATATAACCTTAAATTATAAGTAAATATCAAATGCAAATTTTGAGTCCTCATACAGAGTCATCAACCTAAAGAGATACAAGAATCTACACTCTACAGCAGTGGTTCTTAAAATGTAGTCCACAAACCAGCCATCTCAGCATCACCTGGGGACTTAGAAAGACATTCTCAGATCCCTTATCAGACCTTCTGGATCAGACATGCTGGGGTTAGGCCTGTCAATCTGTGAGTAGAGGTACGATAAGATGCAAAGTTAAACCACAGTTACACCTAAACATATACCAATCGAGCCCCTGTTCTAAGATTTTTTTTTTTAATTGCATGTTACAATAAGTAAAGCAAACTCAGCATTAAAAAGAATATTTATGAAGAAAGTTAATCAGAATGTTTGGATAATTGATTGTTCCAATCTGTATTCTGTCACATTCACAATTGCTTTTAGGCATGGTTTTAATGCCCTTGCTCTATAAATACTCCATGAGACTCCTCAACTTGGAAATTACAACCTGCACAGCCTTCAGAAGTTCAATAAACATTATAGTGTAAAATCAAATTACTAATTAGGATAGTCTTGAAATAAACCATAACTTTCTTTGAGAGGGCTGTTTAACATTTCAACGTAAAAAATAAGTAGAATCAACAATTTCTGATGTCTAGAAGAGAGTCAAAAAATCTTTATACTAGCTAGGGCCACAATTCACAATTACAAACACTCTTCCATGTTGAGGGAGGAGGACTCTGGTGCAATCAGTTTCCATAGCAAAGCATGCAAATGAACAAGAAATAGGAAAAAAGTACCCTGTATAGACAAGTTTGTTCCCTATTATTTAGACGTCCAGAAGATAATTTATCCTGAGTTGTGACTAACAGAAGCCTTTCATCCTCGTTGGTTACACCAGGGTTGCAGCTTAAAAATAATTGACTTTTGGGTGTAAGGGATCAATAATCCAATATTTTCTTCTTAAGCCCTTTGTTGAAATATCACTGTCTTTTTATGAAAACATATATATATATATATATATATATATGTACTGTTTTATCTGAAAACTTGCTTGACCCTTCATACAACATCAAGCCTGAATTTTAGTAGACGTTTCTAAGCCTACTAATGTAAATTTGATTTGGATTTTTGTTTGTTTGTTGTAATCATAGATTTCTGGAGCTCAGTGTCAACTTGTGCTGGCATATGTAAATTAGATTTTAAATAAGTTCTTTGAAAGTTTTCTTTTTTTCTTTTTTTTTTTTTGAGATGGAGTTTCGCTCTTGTTACCCAGGTTGGAGTGCAATGGCGCGTTCTCGGCTCACCGCAACCTCCGCCTCCTGGGTTCAAGCAATTCTCCTGCCTCAGCCTCCCAAGTAGCTGGGACTACAGGCCTGCACCACCATGCCAAGCTAATTTTTGTATTTTTTCAGTAGAGACGGGGTTTCACCATGTTGACCAGGATGGCCTCGATCTCTTGACCTCGTGATCCACCCGCCTCAGCCTCCCAAAGTGCTGGGATTACAGGCGTGAGCCACCGCGCTGGGCCCAGAGTTTTCATATAAATGGGACACATCATTTTTTATAATACTATCTGTTTTGCTAGCAGTTCACTTATTTCTTACTAACCTTGAGGCAACTGTTGGCCAAATATGGCAGCTTTAAATAACATGAAGAGTCTTATCTATTTACGACTTTTTTGGTTATAAGAAACAAATAAAACTGGAGCTGACATCAGCCAACTTTGATCAAGATTTTTCATGTGTGACCTCTTGTAACTCAACTCTGGAAGGGGTGGTGTGGTGGATATGGTATGTAGGGGGCATTGGATAGATGGAGAAGATGAGAAGGGTTAAGAGAATCCTTGTAATTTGGAAAGACACCCACCAAAAAATCCTTGTAATTTGAGAAGAAATACTTCAAATCTACTGAATAATTTCTAAAAGCAAAATCATAATGCCAGAGAATTATCTTTAATTTTTAAACTCATAGTAAATTCATTCTACTTGAATGATTAAGAAAATATATGTAACCCAGGTTATAAATATTAAGAAGAAAGATACCAGAATTCAACAGCAATAGCCTTGTGTTCCAACATGAAAAAAAATCTTCCCTCGATTGATTTTTTCTTTAATATGACATACTATTTGTATCATTTGGTATAGAATTTAACTTCAAGGTTTATTTAAAGTGGCAGTAAAACAGAACGTCTTTGAGGTGGAAAAAATAAAACAAAACATGTTCAGTATTCTCTGCTAGTTTGCTGTGATGTGATGGTATTTACAAGGCTCTTTTATTATTATTTCAGCAGAATTTGGAATTAAATGGATGGCAGCTATTAACTTGGTTCTGGAACAACTCAGCAGTGCCACTATATGTGAGCATTCCTTAAAATATGAAAGTTATCCAAATAAAGGGTGAAATAAATTTCATAGTATCACTTAGTTTAAAAAAAACAAAAAACAGGCAAATAACACCAGTGAACACATCAGGAGAATGTCCACAGTTAAAGAATTGCTAAGATATAGTACTATAACACTAAAGAAGTTGAGAGAAAATGTCTCAACTGATGTGCATGCAGTGATCTCCTTTGTTAAAAAATAGGAGATGTAATCCATATTTCTAGACAATAATCAATTTCCACACAGTTCTTTCACTTCTATAAGATCCAACAACCTCTAACCCTTTCATGGATACTTACTTTTTCTCATATTGTTTTATAATTTTATTAGAGCAAGGTCACATACCTCTGAAAATAATTGTGAAATGTATTGGGCATTCTCATGTTTCTAATAAAGAAGATGATTATTTTGTAAAAGACTTTCTAGTGTACAAGACACAATTGTGTCCAACTGTATATAGCTGTCAATTAGTTTTCTTTGTTTTTACTTTGTCCTTTGCTATTTGTGTTATGACGCAATGTGGATTTGTTTATACACATTTTATTTGTATGATTTCATGTTAAACTTCAAATAAATGCTTCCTTATGTGAAAAAAAAAGACATATCCAAGACTGTGTAATTTAAAAGGAAAGAGTTTTAATTGACTCACAGTTCAGCATGGCTGGGAGGCCTCAGGAAACTTACAGTCATGGTGGAAGAGGAAGCAAACATGTCCTTCTTCACATGGCTGGAGCAAGGAGAGGTATGAGAACCAAGCTAAGGGGGAAGCCCCTTATAAAACCATCAGACCTTGTGAGAACTTACTCACTATCACACTATCATGAGAATAGCACAGAGGTAACCATCCCATGATTAAGTTAACTCCCACTGGGTCCCTCCCACAACACGTGGGGATTATGAGAATTATAATTTCAGATGAGATTTAGGTGGGGACATAGCCAAACCATATCAGGCATAAACCACATCTCATATTTCTTTTCTACACTTCATATCTGCCTTCCTATCTGACCATGGAACACACAGAAAACACTTGATAGATACCACTTGATTCTTATTGAAGTGCCCTGATATAGACTGGAAGCATTCCATAATATACATACAGATAAAGCACTCTGCATTAGGTGGGCTGTGGTACACCAACCACAAAATAACATATTTATTTTTCAACATTTTTTTCTTTTATTGATAAAAACTACACAAAAGCTAATTGATAATTAATTTAAAAAACAATGTTACACATTATCTTGTGTTTAGAAATTTGTCAGCTTGGCAGTTTCATTCATTGAGCACATGGCCATGGCCCTTTTATAGCCTTAGTCCACATGAGAATGATTCTGCTGATCTTGTCATTCAGAGATCTTCAAGGCTTTCTCAGACATCCTACACAGTGAAGGCTGCCAACTGGACAAAACAAAACTCCTTCTATCATGTACCACATATGGCATTTGTCATGAAGAGTCATTCACCCAGACTTACTGAGTTTTCTTTCCAGTAGTTTTATCGAACTTTGTGGTCAACTTTCTCTGTGGTCCGTGGTAAAACACATTTTCTTTTGATACAACATAAGCTTTAATGCTCATGTTTTGTATTAGAAACTTGACCAGGAAAAAAACAATTTAAAACAAACAAAACAAGAACAAACAGCATTTTTAAAGAAAAAAGAAAACGAAAACAATTTAAATAAAGTCTGTGAGAGTTACAAATACCTAAAGAGGAAACCTGTTGTTTCCCGCTTCCCACCCACCCCTGTTTATTTGCCCTCCTGTGGTTCTCCAGCCCAGGAACCATGCACTGTAGAAAAATCAAATATACAAACAAACCTATATGTAGCTAGGGTGAAATCTATTTTTATAAGAACTTGACACTCTTACTATTTACATCCGGGAGCATTTTTGTTCGTTTATGTTTTAAAGCAAAGAAAGTTCTGCAGTTCTCCCAGTTCTGCTGCAGGTGCATTCGCTACCCTTTTTAAGCAGTTTGGTTTTATCTTTTCCTTTTCTCTATGCCATAAATGTTTTAAAAGGAACGATGAGCTTGCTCGATTGCACGATTTCAGACACCCACTCTCCTTTAAGATGAAGGCCCTCCCTCCCCCCGTGAAGTTCCCCAATGAGGAGTTGGCTTCAGCGTTAGTTTGCAATTCTCTCAAGGTAAATGGTCGGTGCTGCCGACCTGGCGATGGTGGCGATGAAGCTGTGGTCTTGCCCTAGCTCCAGGCCGGGGCTTTCATCTTGCTCCAGAGACACTGTCTCATAGCCCTTGGTGACACGGAGAGGCTGGTGGGCCTGGCAGTACCCAATCACAGGCTGGTCATAGCTGTAATATGGCAAGGGCTTCACATGGTGTGGCATCTGGATATGAGAAACAGAAAGATTGGTTGATTATAAAATTGCTTTGGAAAGATTGGACAACACTCATCAGATTCTATTTTTGTTCTCTTTCATGCTGTTTCAAGTTAACTACAGATTCAACTACAAATAAACATTAACAAAATAATGATTACTATATAACTCAATATTGCTTTGTCAGCATATTATGTATATATACTTTGTACATAAAATAATATATGTCAAGTTTTCATTGCTCTAGCTAGCTAGCTAGCCATTGCAATAACAGAAAGTTAGAAACAACCTAAATGCCCTAGGAATTTTAAAATTGATTATGTAGATCCTACCTTTGAATGTAGACCTCAAAAATATGGGGGAAGATCTCTGTTGTAATATGGCAAGATACAGTATTAAGTAGAAAAAAATTCAGGTGAGAAAGAATATATAGCATAATATATTTTTATTTTTATTTATATATATATAAGCATATATGTAACTTTTTATTTGAGCTCTATATACAATTGAAATCTTTACTATCATCATACACAACTTTTATTTAGGTTCAAAAAACAATCACGATTTCCCATAGATTATTTCTAACACTTTATCCCATATCAATACTGGACCAAAGAACTCTAGAATCATGGGAGAAGGCACATCTTTATGTTCATAATATGTAATATTATTGGTTTTCAAGCCAGCAAGCCAAATGTGTGTCTAATGTTAGTATAATAAATCTGAACAATGGTCTGCAGAAATTCCATTAATATAAAAAGCAGAAAATATCAGTTATAATAATTTTGAATTTTGGTGGAGCATTTTATTAAACCACAAATTTCTGATAAAGATAAATGTATTCCAAATTTAGAAAAAGGCAAATGATGTTTGCTTACTTCTTGCTCTCATGCTAGAATATTTCTCATACTTGCTAGATACAATTTGACACTCTTGATAAACAATCCACAATGATAAAAGTGCAAAGGCCCCACTGCCCTCTCAGGTTAGAAGGTGTGGCAGGTTTTAAACTATTGACTCTCAGCTTTGACTTCTCTTCTGTGGTTGCTTTTAGAATGCTGAGGTTGGGACTTTGCAAACCACGTATCTGTTTTGTTTGTGGTTTTCTGTTAGGCTTTGCCAATGGAGGGAGATGGCAAAGCTTAGCAGGGAGAGTGGAATTGCTCCCATTGTTGGTTTCCTCTTTGTTTCTTCCTGCTCCAGGATTTACCCTAATGGCATTCTTCATTCTGGCTGTATCAGTTTATTCCCATAGCAGCAGGTGCTGCCTATTTGCAGTATTTCCAACATTTGCCGTATATTCAACGTTTGATCTCATCAACCCCTCCTCAGAGATACCAGTTTCTGTGATACCATGGCAATATCTTAGCCTTTGCATATACTTAGTTCATAACTCTATATCCAGTTAGCATCCTTTCTAAAAATTCTTTCTTAAAATAACTTATATTGTATCAGTTAAGAATTCTATGTTGAGTTAGCATTCTTTCCAAAATTTCTTTCTTAAAATAACTGATATTTTGTCAGTCTTCCGACTGAACTGTTTGAATTCTTCTGTATCTAAAAGTGCAGATGCAGTTGTTTTGATTTTATAATTTACTAGAAAATTAAGCACCGAAGGTCTTATGGCTCCCTATACTGCAGGGGGTTAACCAGCCTTAAATATAATTTAGCAAACTTATTTTTAGAAGTCATTCCTCTGTTTACTATGCAAGTTCCTCAAATGCTCTTAAAACTATCTCTAGTATTTTCTTGCTGGCATTTTTACTAACGTGATTAACAGGACTTTGACACAAATTCACTGTCTATTTGTATGATAATTATGTTTTTAACACCTGTATGCTTATTAAGATGCAAGTCACCTCCTCTCAGTTTTTAAGATTTAGACTAAAGCAGTGTTTTCTATGGACAATTACAACTCATTAGTAGGTTATGAAATCAATTTAGTGAATCCAAATAAGCATTAAAAAATTAAATTAGCTCGAATAGAAAGTATCAGAGTATAGAGTAAGGATAAGTTGTTTCGTGAGAGTTTTGTTTTAAATTTATGTGTGTGCATATCAATGTGTATCCTGAGTCACATTGTAAATTTTAAAAATTAGGAATAGTAAAAGACGTTTTTGAAAAATACTTGGTCAAAGCACATATTCAGATTACAATTTATTTACAGTGATTGGCAATAGCCCAGATAAATTCTCATTCCGTTTTTACTATTCCTTCTCTATTAACTCATGTAATTCACTGTTTTTCACAGTAAGTTGGATAATTAAGTCAATAGGTAATGCTTTGTTTCTGTTTTGTTGTTGCTTTACTTCTAAAGGAAGGTAAAAACTATTTTCAGGAAGTCTTTTACGAAATAGTAACAAGAGTATTTCTCATCAAACAAGCTATTGATAAAATCTCAAATATACCATTCTACTATTTTAAAAAGAGAGTTGCAAAAAATACATACTAGGTCAGAGTTATGATTGATAAAGAGACATTTTAAAATTGGACCTTAATTGCTGTGCTGACAGAGAGAGCTATGAGCAGACTGTAAGGTGATGTGCCCAAATCACTAGATACAAAATAAAAGTTAGGTCTACTCTACCTCACCCCAAATCTATTGTTTTGTTTTGTTTTGTTTTGCTTTTATTATTTCTTATTCAGTGAGACCTCTTTCGATAAGTACCAGTTCACACGTAAAATGTTTATCAGTGGGTTCTATTTTAGGAAACCTCATAGGATTTTTCAGTGTGTCAGATTCCTGGAGATATGTGTGATTGGTGTCATGGGTCACTAAAACTCCAAGAAAGCATAGAAATGTAAGAAGACACTTTGTGCTGACATTTCAGCAGGGAGAATGTTTTGAAAAAGGACTTCCTAAGGGTAATACAGCCCATTTGTACTCTCTTGTTAATGGGTGAAGTAACGTAACTTGAAAATCACATAAAAATTTAGCAAATTATTTTCAAATGGAAACATTCACTGAGTATAAAACATTTGTTCTACACTTTCACTTAAAGAAATGACTAATTTTCTGCAAATTAGCCAAATTACTAAAAGATATCAAAATGAACATTAACTATGAGTTGTGGCTCTGTTCACAGTCTTGTAGCACTGTCAATGGTCTTCACGAAGAGGAGCTACTTGAATTCACAGACATGTATACAACAGTGAATGTGAGAGGAAGTCAGGGCCTTAGGGATCTTTTTGCACAAGGAGGTGACTTTACAGATGAAAATAAGTAGCTCATAAGTGAACATTATTGAATCTGCAATGTTTACTTAAAGCCTTTCAATTTTACCTGTAGTGGGGGAGAACAATTTCATAGCTAAGAAATCACAGCATTTCTCTTCAAATTAAGTTAACTTAAATGTCAAGGGACCTGCATTAACTGCAAAGCTTTAGGTTTATATATTACACCATTTCCAAACTCAGAACATTTGTTTTACTATTATAGTGGTAGTTTATTTTTTTATGCCACTAAAAAAAAAGGGCTCATATCATTTTCTCTATTGTAACTGAGACAGGCTTAAAACCTCTTGCAGGGTAAAAACCATTGTAAAGTTCCCTCCTGCACGACAGACTAATAGCAAGAATTCAAGAACCAAGTAAATTGGCAAGCTTTGAAAGAATATCTGAAATGTTTGCTCTTTTACTCTTTAAGTCTATTCCATAGGGCACTATGTAATCAACTGAATTCCTGGTTTCTGAGGAGCTTAGAGACTGAGGTCTTATACTTTATAGTAATAGTGTACAGTACATTAACCACCTGGGCCCCTGTGTGTGTCATTGTTTCCTTTCCAGTAGACAAAACAAAGTATCCTTAAGTTTTGCTTAATTCAGATTTGGTATTTTTGTAAATGTGTTCTCAGAGCCTCTCCAAATGGTTCTGTGTTCCATCAGCTCTCCGATCAGCTCTACTCTACAGCACAGCAGAAAAACGCTATTTAAAGATGTCCTCGTTAGCACACTTGACTGCTCATTGACTGCATTGGAAGCTGCACTTTATTTACAGATAATAGGTGTGGAGCATAGGATTTAAAAATCACTTTGAGAAATATATTCTACTATTCTTAAATTCTGCCATTTGCTACTCTGAAGTATATGAGCACTTTCACATAAATCACATTAAATTTTTCTTTCATACAGGGATATTTTATAACTAAATCTCAAATAGGTTATGAAGAGGAGGAACCATTATGACTACTTATAAGTCACTTCAATCCTCTTGAGCTTCAGGCAACTCCTCTGAAAAGGGATAATAGTGAATACTTTCAGGGTTCTCTGACCTCTATAAATTTCAGAGAACCCTAAAAATATTCCTCCCTGATACTGAAAAAAGAAGGAATACATTGAAGGGACATAGTCACACTCCAGTTTTACTCGACACTGACAGTGTCTTTCTTGAAAGGTGGTATGTCTTTTGTCTACAGTTTCCATTTAGAGAGATGCGCACACAGGATGGGCCATAGATTGACTCATTAACAAGCCCTTCAGTCCTATTTTCTGTGCTAAGAAGCTTAGAAACCTTTGTGTATGTTCTGGTTTTCTAAAAACATCATTTATCATTTGGCCAGAGGATGTTTTTCTTCAAATACACTGAAGAAAGTAAAAAATGACACTTTTTTTCAACTATTGGGGTTCATAATGTTAGTGATTCAAAAAGAGAAGTCAGGGAGAGGGCATATTTTTCACTGTTGGGAGGAATGGTAAAATTATAGAGGACTTTGTGGAGTTTCACAATCTGAAAATTGATTTAGATCTCATAATTCTACATCTATCATAATTATATTTAAAATGAGAACTGAACGTGTCTGTATAGTAGATGTGAGAGCAATGTGAAATGGACTCTTGATATATGTGATCACGAAAGGCTTTTGAAGTTCAGTTTTGTTATAAGCATGAAATTCCAATATTGTGACCTTCTATTCTCAAAGGTATTAGCATTAGTTATAAGTCATTTAAGAGTTGGATCATTCTAAAATTACCATGAACCATCATTATTCTTATTTATTAACTTTTCATGAACATTGTTCACATTTCAGCATGAGTTCTTTCAATTGAAGTCATAAAAAGTTGATTTTCAATTTTCTAAATGACATTTGGTCTCTAATTTTCAGAATTAAAGGATAGTGTCTAACTACTTAGGCCATTTACAAAGTACCAGCATATAAATCCAGATGAAGAATTCAATGCAATTGAATTGCTTAATGAAGATAGACACTTTGCTTATTGAAAGTAAAATTAATTTTAAAATGAAGGTCAATAGCTAAATGAATATATCTTAGCCATTAGATATTCTGGCTATATTAGTATGTGACAAGAATGTGCAAGGAAAAAGTACATGTAAACAAGTTTGGGTCATGAATTTGTCAGGAATTTTGATTAAACTGATAGAACCTCAACTCATTTAACTTAGACAAAAGGGAAATTTAATTGGCTCATAGAATACAAGAAAGGACATAACGGCTAAACTGAAGGATGAACAAAGATACCACTGAGTATTAGGAACAACTGGATCTAGGAACACAAACGTCATCAGGGCTCTGTCAATCAAACAGGCCTGATAGTTTCAGGCTGCAAAATGGCTTTCTACACCTGACAGACACGTAATTGTGACAACTCCCAAGCTTTACATATTCCACTCATGGTAGATTACATTATGGCTATAGTTATTTCTAGGTCCCCTCACAAAAAGGTGTGGTGTCTACTTTTCCTTTACCTAGAATACAGGCTGGCCTTGGAATTTCTCTTGGACAATAGAACACAGTGACAGTGACATTGTGTGAGTTCTAGGAACCTAACCTATCTAGCCATTACCCTGTGAACATGCTTGGGCTATTTTGCCAGAGGATGGAAGCTATGTGGGGTGACTATGGCATCTTAGACCAGCCAGCCTCCCCTAGAACTCATAGGAGCTCATCACAAGCACATGTGCACCACAGCAAAGTCCACAAAAGGCCCTGGATAAGCAGAATTGCTCAGCTAAGCCTAGCTCATATTGCCAACACCCACAGACTCAAATGTACATTGTCTGTTGTAAGCCAATCAGTTTGGGTGTGGTTTGTTATACAGTAAAACCAATAGAGTAGCTTCTATTATCAAGAGGTACTGCATTATAGGGTCATAAAATATATGAAAAGGTCTTGATTATTTTATCTTAGTAGTCTATATCCCTGAAACATTTTACTATACTTACAATGTTGAATATTTATATAGATTAAGTTGAATCAACTTATCAGTTCTGGTCATGGGGAGGAAGTTTTGCAAGGATAAGACAGCTCCCAGACAACCAAAAATTGATTATTCTGATGACTAGAAAACTTATTTTACAACACTATTTTGAGAAAGTACCTTGAGCTCAAAAGTTAACTGTTTTGGAAAACCAAACACTGCATGTTCTCACTCATAAGTGGGTGTTGAACAATGAGAACACATGGACACAGGGAGGGAAACATCACACACTAGGGCCTGTTGGGGGGTGGAAGGGCTAGAGGAGGGATAGCAGGGGCTGGGGGGAATGGGGAGGGATAACATTAGGAGAAATATCTAATGTAGGTGACAGGGGGATGGATGTAGCAAACCACCATGGCATGTGTATATCTATGTAACAATCCTGCATAACCTGCACATGTACCCCAGAACTTAAGTATAAAAAAATATGTTAACTGTTCTGTGTTAAGATGGAAATTTGAGTCCTGATCTTTAATTACTAACTCCAATTTACCATTCCAATTAACTTTGTAAAATGTTTTTATTTTTTTATTTTAGAAAATCTTAAAAGGAAAATAAGAAGATAGTGCAAATTGATGCCTCATTTCCATTTCTTTTCTTATGGGCTAAAATGCGTATAGTAGATGGAGCATGTAAAATGCACAATACTCAACATACTAGATGTTAGCTTTTTATACTGATTGGACTATTCGGACAATTTTAAACTTTCATTTTGACAAATATTTCTCTATAGCATTTGTTTGTCTTGTCCTATTGTTATTTAGAGGTGGGAATGTGTACTATATGTGCACTCAACAGTTATCCAAATTTTAACTTTTAAGCCAGTCAGGGGATAACAGAACTGAACATCCACTGCATCTTTATTGCTCTCCTACCAGGATTTGTTGCCTGTGAGGTGCCCAGAGAGTTGATTAAGTTAATGAATGAGGTACTAGCCATCTTTGAAGTTAGCTTTGACTCCATTAACTGGGAAGCTTATTACATTAGCAGCACTCTCAGCATTCAGTGAGGTTTTAGGCTAATGAGCTGGATTAATTAGCTGGTATTAATTTCTAAAGGTTTTCCTTCTGCAGCTTGGCCCCTAAATTAGAAAAAGTCTCACCAACAGTGCATTGTAAGCAAACACCCTATTTAAGTGAATTTACATGAATTTGCCTCCAGAGTACTTAGTAAAAAATAGAGATGATAGAATTTCCAATCACATAACTTTCTTCTCTGCAAAAAAAAATAATTGAAGAAGTTTTAATGATATATAGAAGACAAATTTCTCCTACAATGGAAAACAGTGATTATTACTTGGCCCCAAATTCCTTCCAGGAAAATTAAAACCATACAAAAGTAAACAAACAGAAACAAATCCTATCAGCCTATACAACAGAGTCAATTCAAGATATGTTTGTCTTAATCCCTTCTCAGCAATTTGAAAAAGGAAATGAAAGCAGGAATGCCAGTACTAAGAAGGTGTAATCAGCTTTAGAGAGTTTTCCATCCAAGTTCACTTGCAGATTCTCCAATATTCAGAGTAGTCTATTTTAGTTTCCATATGAATTTGTGTAGTCTTCTATTTGGATCTGTATTAAACCCTTTCTAGTGCCCTTACCTTGTTTTACCTAACAACATGCATCTTGCCTAAGCAGAATACAACTGATTTGTTTGCCTTTTGAAGATTTTGAAGATAGACTCACTTCGTGACCCCTCCCAATGCCTCCAATCTGACAGTGTGGTTGGCATTCAGTAAAACCTAGGAAATTAGTTAACAAATGTAAAAATAAAATGAAATTCACATGTAACGGAGGTGATTGAGTTTCTTTTAGTCATGTATCTCTGTAAAGCAGAATTGCATATCCCATGGCAAAAGTTTAGAACTTACAGACAGACACAGAAGGAAGAAAACTGTAGAGGACATAAACATGCTTGATAAAGTGAAAAGGTTACCATGATTCTAATAGAGTTTAAATATAATTTCTTGGAAGACTAGCTGGTCCTCATGAAAAGAGGCATTGAGATGTAGAGGAGAAGACTATTTAGAAAACGCAATTAAAATTTTTATTCTGATTGAATGTATTTTAGAACAGCATGGCAGAATGATTCATAAATAACACTGGTTACATATTTTAAATAAAATTGTAAAAGTCTAGGTTAATGCCTGGATCTCTGCCACAGAGTGTATACTATTAAGGAGTAATTATATGAAAGTGAATTTGCCATAATAGTTCATTTATTTATGCATTCATTTCATTATTCCCATGGTAAATATTTATCACAGAAGTTGGCAAACTTTTTCTCTAAAGGGTCAATAGTAAACATTTCAGATTTGCAACCCATACAGTCTCTATCATAACTACGGAACTCTGTAACAACTACTTAATTCTGCCTTTATCATGGGAGAATGGGCTGGGACAAAACGTAAATGAATGAACATGGCTGTTTCCATAAAACTTTATGAACACTGACTTGGGATTTCACTTAATGTTCATGTGTCAAAAAATATTTATTTTCATTTGATTTTTTTGTTTCTTACCATTAAAAAAAACTAAAAGCATTTAGGTTGTGGGCCAGTTTTCTTTGAGTTAGGCCTTGTGCTAGGAGCTGGGTATATAAAGGAGAATAAAATAAGGGTGCTGTACTCAAGAGTTTATTAAGAACTGACAGAATGAGACAAATCTAATTCCACTTCCCTGTGGTTTAGACTGCATAATACAGATCAGTAAAGCCGAGGTAGAAAAGCACTCCCAGCTGGCAGGCATTGCAGATTTCACTGTGAAGATCCAGGTCTTCTCAGGAATAAAGCTCTCAGTGCATCCCAGACAATGAGGTGGACTCACGTAACCCTGGTACTTGGAAGTCAGACTTCAGCCTTCAGGAGGGAGTGCTAAAGTCACCATTCAGGTCATTTAGATCAAATATACTCTGATAGGATAAAAGCCCACTGACCTTTTAGAGACGAACTTACAGGGACAATCTTAAGCCAGCAAACCTGCCCCTGGGTGTATGATGGCTTATAACTCAAGGCCTGGGAGTACTGGTGATTTTGTAAAACAGGTCAGGTTCACGAGTTATCTAATCATAAACAGGGTTTTTTTTTTTCCCACCTATTGTATGTATGTGTGTGTGTAGAAGTTAAAAACAAGCCTTTATTTCTCAATTTCACCAAGCGTTTTCCTCCTATACCTGGACTTTTGTATTTACTATTCTTTTTGCCTGGGATCTCCTTCTTCCCCTCCCCACTTTTTTTGCAATGGGCTTGAGTTTCAGAGTCAATATCCTGTTTCTACAGGGGCCTTCTCTAACCACCTGTTTAAAATGCCACCCCACCCTGATTTACATGTGTAAACCATTTCCTGTTTCAATTTCTTATTTTCTTCATAGCATTTAAAAAATGTTAAATATTCTTAATGATGCTATATTTCTCCTTTACTAATAGTTTATGCCAACATAAGCTCCATGATGTCAGAGAACTTTTATGACTAGTTTGCTGCTGTGAGTAGAATGGTTTCAATAAATATGTGAATAAGAATGTATGAATTTGAGAGATATTTATTAGTGAATCGGATTATATTTGGAAGAACTTTACCTCTATAGCTGTGAGCATCTCCCTTTCCTTTTCCTTTCTGTACTATCTCCCACCCATTCTTACTTTCAAATTAAAACAGGGGATCCTAGAATCACAGGCCATTTTCAGTCTACAAATATTGGCATGCCTGGCATTGTGATGAAAGCTAAAGATATTAGAATGACTAAAGCTGTCCAGAACCTTAAGGAACCTGTAGCCTAATATGAAATACAAATGTAAGTGGATTTTTGTAATGTAACTTCATTTGTGGTGAAATGCTATACTGAAGAAAGAAGAGGAAGGGAGATGACTATCAGGTGGTTTCTGAGCCAAAGAATGGGTGCTTATGAAGTCAGCAAGAGACAGACTGGTGCTACGTGTAGCTTCCATAAACAGACAGCACCTGTGCTACTGCTGCCCTGATCACTGGCCACATATGTACAAGCAGCCTACAACCCAGGTGGTACTTATCGAAAAGCTACTCATAGTCCAATCTCGGTTTATCTAACTCACCCACAATTTGCCCGTGTGTAGAAGGGAAACCCCTCGATCACTTTAGCCATTATCCTCGCCAGCCAGCCCAACACTGACTTAGCTTTTAGAAAAAAAAAAAAAAATCATCCCTACCTTCTAATAAGCAGTGAAGACTAACCATGGGCCTGGGATGTGTAAGGACAGGTCATGAATTTGGTTGTTTCTCTCCTGCTGAAAAACAAAACAATCTACCTCAGCCACCCCTGATTCAGAAGCCAAGAGCAGTGATTTGAGCTGCAAAGTGCCTTTAGAGCAGTGGTTCTTGCTTCTGGCTGCAACTTTGACAAATCTGTAGTGATTTTAAAACTACTTGGCCGGGCGCGGTGGCTCAAGCCTGTAATCCCAGCACTTTGGGAGGCCGAGGCGGGTGGATCACGAGGTCAAGAGATCGAGACCATCCTGGTCAACATGGTGAAACCCCGTCTCTACTAATACAAAAAAAATTAGCTGGGCACGGTGGCGCGTGCCTGTAATCCCAGCTACTCAGGAGGCTGAGGCAGGAGAATTGCCTGAACCCAGGAGGCGGAGACTGCGGTGAGCCGAGATCGCGCCATTGCGCTCCAGCCTGGGTATCAAGAGCGAAACTCCGTCTCAAAAAAAAAAAAAAAAAAAAAAAAAAACTACTTAATGTCTGGTCCCTATCCAAGATCAATTAGATCAAAATTTCTAGGGTATGGCCCAGATCACACTATGTTTAAAAAGCATCCATGGTGATTCAAATGTGCAAGCTAGGTTGACAACACCACTTAATGTTAAATTTAGGTTGCTTTTGCCTAAAGATGTAGGCTCAGCAGGGAGTACACAGTATGATTAACTAATTCCCCATGCCTGCCTGGAGATTGCTTGACTCAAAACAAAGCAGACTCCTTCCCAATCAGAAACCACCAAATGCAGTGTACACTGTGTATTTTTGAGCCTCCAACTAAACTTTCCATTCTCTTTAGTTTGTTACTACTAATTATTCTGTGTCACCAATTTGAGCCTCTTCACTTGGCCCTATTTATATTCCTGTTGGTAATTAAACTGCCATCCTCTTAGTTATCATCAATTTAGTTATGTATATATTCCATTCTTTTGTCTGAAGTTAGGTGTAATTCAGTTGGGTAAGTTTAACAGCCATCATTATACACATGTTTTCTAAATAGCTACTTGTAGGTGAATTTACCTTGTGTTGATGGTGAACTGCCCATAAATGTTCAGTCAGCTGGAGAACTCCTTTGGCTAAACATTGTCACAATCTATTTCTTTTATTTTTTTAAGTAATTCAATTTACTGAGATGGTAGTAATAGCCCATTCCACTTTGCACTATAGGGGAGAAAGGATATTTTTATCTATTTAAAAGCTAATAAAGACTCTCACTGTTGAAAAAATTCAAATCTCCCAATTATTTCCATCAAGCGATAAATTTAAAAGAAAAGAAAAAGAATTAAAACCCCAAAGTGTTAGCAAATAAGCAATAATGACAAGGAGAAACTTAGGGGAGGATCATTAAATTTATCTCTGCTTTAAAGCAACCTGATGCTCAAATATTAATACATAGGGGGACTATAAAAGGATGTCCTCTGACACTGGAAATAATAAGCATTGACACATAATTGATGAAATTAGCCATTTGTAATAGTAAATCATAGGAGAAGAAGATGATCTGTACGTGTGAGACTACAGAGAAGAGCTTGCAAAAGCTGTTCTCAAATCATCCACTCACCCACCCCCAACTATAGCTGCTACCCATGCTGCAGATCACAGGGCTTATTTACTTGGCTCTAACTGTTATACCATGTTCTAGCACGTACCCCCATGGTCACATTCTTGTATTTCCCCATCGCTACAGAGCATTCCCTTTACAGACTACCTCCATTAGTTCCTATTTCAGAATGAAGCTAAATTGAATATCTAGATTGTTTGACATACTCCAGAGGAGTTAGACAAATTCACTACGCTGCACTTCATTATTTTTCTTGGCCATCACCCAGAATATAATCTCTTCTGGGAATCAAGACTTCCTTCACTCCATTTCTATAACATTATTTTTGGTTTTCTCTACCCTAATCTTTTTTCTGCTTTTCCTACAAAAATTCTACCCTTACCTCTCAAACTCTGGTTTCATGACTAACTACCCTTCACCCCAAACTACTTCAGTGAAATGCGTATAGCTTCTTCTGCTGTGTATTATGATTTAATTTTATGTGGCTTCTGTATGGAAACTCAAAGTACCATTTGTCAGGACAGCAGATAATTTGTATTTATCATTCTGAAAACATGAAAAGGCTCCATGATTGTTTTAACTCATCACATAGTAAAACTCATTGATTTAGACTAAGTAGGCCAGGTACTGTGGCTCATAACTGAAGTCCCAGCACTTTGGGAGGCCCAGGTGGGAGGATTGCTTGAGGCCGGGAATTTGAGACCAGCCTGGGCACCATAGTGAGAACATGGCTTTATATACCAGGATATAACTCTTCAACGAAAGCCATAAATTACATAGCATTTTAAAAAATATAGTTTATGTCATGTTTTATGTTGTTTAAGCCACCTAGACCATGCAGAACGAGTTAGGATGACCCAAACATATGAATAGAGATTTTGGTTCTGTGAAGTTTAGTGCTGCCTAAGAAATATCTAAAAATTTGGGCATGATTTTGGATCTGGGTCATGGGTAGTGGCCAGAAGAGTTTTGAGGTGCATGCTAGAAAAATACTTCATTGCCATGAAGAGATTGTTGGTAGAAATATGGAAGATGTTAAAGGCAGTTCTGGTGAGGAATCAGAAATACAGAAGTTGGTTAGAGGGTATTCTGCTCATTGTAGCATTTTTAGATACACCCCTTGCCTCTACCCACTGGTTGTATTATATATATTCTTTTTAGAGAATATGTAGACAACCATAAACAGAATGGTGGAAGAAGTATGGATGATAAAGGTCATCCTGGTGAGGTCTCAGATAGAAATTAGGTGCAGATTACTGGTCACTGAAGTCTTTGTAAAAAGAACTCAGCTGAATGTATTGTAGTGTTTAGGGGAAGAAATGTTTGTGAATGATGAAACTAGATATTTATCTAACGAGATTTCTAAGCAAAATATTGCAGGTGCATCCTGGATCCTGCAGACTGCCTATAGTAAAACAATCAGATGCAAGAGAAGAATTGAAGAAGAAATTAATAATCAGAAAGGAATCAGAACTTAAAGATTTGGAGAATTCTCAGCCCATGCATATTGGAAAAAAAAAAAAGGAGAAAGCATGTTCTAAAGAGAAAAATAAGGCTGTGACTGGACCATTACTTGACAAAATGATTACAGGATCATATGAGCTGAAACACTGCCAGTTTGAACTAAGGGAGACAGAGAACGTGGGAAAGATGAAGAAAGACTGCTGCACTTCTAGGGTCCCACAGGAGAAGACTATAGAGCTATCCAGCTGCCGATGTAAGTTTTCCCTTAAGAAAAAGGAAGAAAAGGAAAGTATGACCTGGAGGCTCTTCAGAGATCATCTGGGCTGCCCCTCGACCACAGGTCCAGGGGGAAAGACTGATTTCTCCTTAGTTTCAACATGCCGGGCTGTTGCTGCCTAGAGCCTTGGGGGTAGGACCCCTTCCTGGAAAATTGTGGAAGTGGAGCTGCCACCTAAAGTCACGGATGTGGAGTCACCACCTACGTTGGTCCAGAAAATGGACCACCACCCATGTGGGCCTGGAAAGTGGAGTATTGAACCAAAAAAGATTATTTTTGAGCATTAATATCTAATGGAATTTGCCTTGTAATGAAATTTTTTGGGACCCATTACATCTTTCTTTCTTTCATTTCCCTCTTTTAGAATAGATCGTCTATTCTATGCATGTCACAGCATGGTACTTTGAAAGCACATAATTTGTCTGGTTTCTCAGTTCACAGCTAGAGAGGAATTTTGCCTCAGGATGAACTATATACTTTCATTCTCATCACATTTGATTTAAGTGATATTATTTGAGAGTTTAGAGTTTATACAGGAAAAAGTTAATGTTTTGGGGGATGCTTGGATGAAACAAATGTATTTTGCATGCAAACAGAACATAAAATTTTGGGGAAGAGGAGCAGAATATTACATACGAATCCTAACCCTCAGCATGGCTATATTTGGACATGGGGTCTCTAAGGTAAATGAGGTCATAAAGTTGGATCCCTGGTCCAACAGGATTAGTGCCCTTAACAAGATGTGATGTTATGTCACACGTGTTTCCCCACGTGTACAAAGGAGAGGTTATGTGAGCACATGGGAGATGACTACTGTCTACTAGCCAAGAGAAGGGGCCCGAGAATGAAGCCTTCATTACTACCATCTTAAGCTTGGGCTTCTGACCTCCAGAACTGTGATAAATAAGCTTCTGTTGTTTAAGCCAACCCATCTGTGGTATTTCGTTATGAGAGCCTGAGCCTGCAAACATAGGCACCGTAACCATGGCCTGGTAAGGCTTTGCATGAAGACACGTGGATGATATCACAATGATGGAAGAAATGTAGCTTCAGCGGATGAACGATTTTGTGAGAAAGTATTGTTAGTTTTCTGCAGATGTCCAAAAACATTTTTTGAAAGAGAGATGAGTGAAATTCTGCATTTTAATAATTGAGTAGTGGCTTTGGTGACATTTATCTAATTTATAGGTTCTGGACTGAAAAGAAGACCACGGAGATCATTATACTGACTCACTCCAGAAGCTGTGATCTTTCTCCAGAGAAAGTACCTCTGAATTTAGGGAAAAGCCTACAGGAGCAGGACCATCTGTCCTTTCTTGAACATCTTCCTCCATTACCTAGTGCTGATCTTTATAGCATTTAAATGAGGATGGAGCTGGGAGAAGGTTATACATGAGGGGAATTGTTCCTTTCTTGTTCCTTACTTTAAACATCTAATCGAAATCCAAGCTGAAGCCATTTATATATATTTAGGCTCTATTTCTCATGGTATCCAACTGGGGACCATGGCATTAATACATTTTCTTAAGATCCTGTAAGGCACAGTTTTCCTTGTCTTTCTGTCTTATCTGAAAGGACCACGACTACTGAAATGGAGTTCAGCCAACTCTAATTTAAGTCATGTCTTCGGACTGCATATTGGTTAACCTCCTTTTACCCCCTCAGTTCTTTTAACCACCCTTCTCTGCCCTGCATTGTGCCCAAGGAGGCTTATTCTATGACTAGATTCCTTCATCAAGTTCCTTTGTTGTCTAACTTCGATTCATTTCTGTAAGTGAGAGGCACCCAGTGGCAGTAGGAAACGTAGTATTTATTTCTTGCCAATCATTTCTGCCTTGTTACAGTTCTGAAGTGGCTGGCTTCTGCTACAACAGTAGTTGTCAACCTGGAACAATTTTGCCTCCTAGCAAACTTTTAGCAATGTCTGGAAATATTTTTCGGTGTGGAGACTGATGTCTACTGGCATCTAATGGGTAGAGGCAAGGGGTGTTTCTAACCATGCTACAATGTGCAGAATACCCTCTATCCCCAAATAACAAAGAACTCTGATCTAAAATGTCAAAAGTGCAGCTGCTAAGCAACCCTAAGCTACAAATATAGCTCTTGTTAGATGAGCCCTCTAGGCAAGCCCTCCTTCACAGTTACAGCTCCTACTTAGGTCTGATAATCCTGTATCTTTACCTCCTCAGGCCAAGTGGAGTGGTAACAGCTTCCTGCTGTTCTGTTTGAATTCTTCACCACCCTTTGCAGATCCTCTCCTTAACATTGCCCTTATTCTACAAAATTCCCTCTATTAAATTCTCTCTTTATTCAAACTTTTGAGCTATAGTGTTCCTTTCTGGGATTCTGATTAATATGGATGTTTGACATCATCTTAATTTGCTTATTACATTAGAGGTGGAATGACAAACTTCTCACATCTGTACTAATTGCTAACATTTATTGAGAGATGCCTCTGTGCCAACCATTTTTATGACTGCTTTATGTGAATTGAAAACTTATTTCGTCTTCACAGCAATGCTATGATTTGGGTAGTAATATGATTCCCATTTAAAAAATGATAAAATTGAGGCACAGGTGTGAAATGACTTGCCCAAGATCCTATACTGAAAGTGACTCTTTTTTTTTTTATTTATTTTTATTTTTTATTGCATTTTATGTTTTGGGGTACATGTGAAGAACATGCAAGATTGTTGCATAGGTGCATACGTGGCAGTGTGATTTGCTGCCTTCCTCCCCTTCACCTATATGTGGCGTTTCTCCCCATGCTATCTCTCCCCAACTCCCCACCCCCACTGTCCCTCCCCTTTTTCCCCCCAACAGACCCCAGTGTATAGTGCTCCCCTCCCTGTGTCCATGTGTTCCCATTGTTCAACACCTGCTTATGAGTGAGAACATGCGGTGTTTGATTTTGTGTTCTTGTGTCAGTTTGCTGAGAATGATGGTTTCAAGGTTCATCCATGTCCCTACAAAGGACGCAAACTCATCGTTTTTGATGGCTGCATAATATTCCATGGTGTATATGTGCCACATTTTCCCTGTCCAGTCCATCATCGATGGGCATTTGGGTTGGTTCCAGGTCTTTGCTATTGTAAACTGTGCTGCAATGAACATTCGTGTGCATGTGTCCTTATAGTAGAACGATTTATAAACCTTTGGATATATACCCAGTAATGGGATTGCTGGGTCAAATGGAATTTCTATTTCTAGGTCCTTGAGGAATGGCCACACTGTCTTCCACAATGGTTGAACTAACCTCTTAAGCCTTGTGCTTAACTACTATCTCAAGTAGGTACGCTGCCTTCAGAAACAAACCTGTTTATAACATCGACAACACAGAAAGCTGCAGTTGGCTTTGGTTTATCATCCAAATGTGCATCACAAACAGATTTTCATAGTGGCATTCAAAGCAAGTCTTGATGGCAATCCATGCTCCCACTCTACATAGCATTTGTTTTATTTTCTCTTTCTAATTCTTTCCTGTTGTCCTGCTTCCCTTTTTCTCTTCCTTTGTTTGGTTTTCCTTTATTTTTATATGCCTCTTCATGTCCCCTCTTGCCTACTTTTGCAAAATGTAGGTTTGTCAAAAATCCACCTAAATGTTAAAATGGACTGGGCTCCATCTTTTGAATCAGAATGACACTGGAACCATTAGGAACAGAAAGAATCTATGAAATATTAATTAAGCCTATTCCTGGGATTTAATGAAATGTTAGGCATAAAATCATTTAAACATTAATTTTCTAAGTGCCAGTGCCTTGAAATGACAACATAAGCCAATTTCATAAGAAATTTGTGACATATAATTGATTGATTCTTAAAGACTATACTTAGGAAACAGAAAAAGCAGGTTTTAATTTATGTGCATATTATATCAAGATAGAATCTTCTTCAAAAGACAAAGTGATATAATTTATGTAAGGCCTTTGGTTTGAAATATAAAATGTTGCTATTTGAAAGTAATAGCTTTTCTTCTCTAAGGAATTCTGACAGTAGGGGAAAAGTATATTTGTTGCTTTACATGCAACAATTATAAGAATGGTAACTTCTTCCACCCATTTTTCACAACAAATACGCACAACACTTAATATCAAAAGCTGAGTTCAGTCAACACTATGATAAATTGATGCATTGGTGGATCAGTGAAATAAGATTTTTTTCTTAGAATAAATATTGGCTTTTCATTAGGTCAACTCAGAATTTAAAGCATGCAAAAAAACTACCTAGGAATTGATGGTTTCTTTAAAGAGGTTTAAATACTCTTTCTAGAGATATACAAGTTATCCATGCTTGGGGAAAACATTTTTTTCCCCAATTTCTATGACTAATTGAAAGCACAACATAAGTGTCCTAAATTTGTATATGGAAAGATTTAGGAGTGGAAGTTTATGATTGTAAATTCAAAGAGCTCATCTACTTTGCCCTTTTACAGGCACAAATATATCCTCAAAAATTAGAAAAATTAAAAATTCCTCATTATTTGTGGCAACTTTCTCTAAATATCTTTCATGCAGTGTGAGAACAAAGATATTCTCACTTGGCATTGCATAGGCTTCACTGAAATTAGGATCTGATTCCTACTGCATGAAACCGTTAAAGATTTCTGAAGGATTCAGAGAGATTAATTGCCTTTTTCATTATTTGTAGGGTATAGAATGTGCTGGGGACATGCTATATTGAAATTCACATAAAACTGACACGAAGAAATGTCTTCTCTTGATGTATACATCAGTCTAGTTAGTGTTATGGAGAGGTTTGAACAAAGATATCAAATGAAGCATCTTGTGGCACAGTTTGAGAAATGACTTATCTTTCTTTGAGTGCCTCCTCATAATCACTAAAGAGTTTTAGGAACAGTGGGGCTATAAAGAATGTATTTCACTTCATGGCCATAAAAAGAGGCAGGTGAAGGTCATTAACATCTTCATAGGACAAGAAGAATGTTCTGCTCCCTTGGTTTCATAAACTGCCACCACTATTTAAGGAACTCCTATTTATTTAGACTGAAAAACACACACAAAAAAGTGGTCTCTAATGATTCCACTATATTCTTATTCCCAATCACATGTAGAACTACAAAAAAATCCAGATAACTACAATGAAGAAATTAATTTGGAAGATATTTGCAGTCTACTTTTGCCTTATTCTGTGTTTTCTGTGAACACAAACTTCTCTATTGGGAGTAGTTGACAGTGATAATATAAGCTAAGCTGTGAAAATAATCAGATGAATTTCAGGTTTGAGACCTCTCTAAATAAAAGCTCATTTGCAACTGAAAAAAATAACAAAAACAATAACATGATTTTTTATAACAAAAAATAACACATATTTTTTCAGAATGCTGAGAAGTGGTTCTTCCATACCAGCAGCAATAGCATCAACTCTAAGCTTCTTAGAAATACTGGCTAGCCATGTGCAGAAAGCAGAAACTGGACCCCTTCCTGACACTTTACACTAAAATTAACTCCAGTTGGATTAAAGACTTAAACATAAAACCTAAGACCATAAAAATTCTAGAAGAAAATCTAGGTAAAACCATTCAGGACATAGCATAGGCAAGGACCGCACGACCAAAACACCAAAAGCATTGGTAACAAAAGCCAAAATAAACAAATGGGACCTAATCAAACTCCACAGCTTCTGCACAGCAAAAGAGATAGTCATTAGAGTGAATCAGCAACCAACAGAAAGGGAAAAAATTTTTGCAATCTACCCATCTGACAAAGGGCTAATATCCAGAATTTACAAAGAACTAAAACAGATTTACAAGAAAAAAACAAACAAGCCCATTCAAAAGTGGGCGAAGGATATGAACAGACACTTTACAAAAGAAGACATATATGAGGCCAATAAACATATGAAAAAATGCTCATCATCACTGGTCATTAGAGAAATGCAAATAAAAACTACATTGAGATACCATCTCATGCCAGTTAGAATGGCGATCATTAAAAAATCTGGAGACAACAGATGCTGGAGAGGATGTGGAGAAATAGGAACACTTTTACACTGTCGGTGGGAGTGTAAATTAGTTCAACCATTGTGGAAGACAGTGTGGTGATTCCTCAAGGACTTAGAAATAGAAATTCCATTTGACCCAGCAATCCCATTACTGGGTATATATCCAAAGGATTATAAATCGTTCTATTATAAGGACACACACACATGAATGTTCACTGCAGCACTGTTTACAATAGTAAAGACCTGGAACCAACCCAAATGCCCATCGATGATAGACTGGACAGGGAAAATGTGACACATATACACAATGGAATATTATGCAGCCATAAAAAACGATGAGTTCATATCCTTTGTAGGGATATGGATGAACCTGGAAACCATCATTCTCAGCAAACTGACACAAGAGCAGAAAATCAAACATCTCATGTTCTCACTCATAGGCAGGTGTTGAACAATGAGAACACATGGACACAGGGAGGGAAGCATCACACACTGGGGTCTGTTGGGGGGAAATAGGGGAGGAGACAGCATGGGGTGGGGTGTTGGGGCAGGATAACATGAGGAGAAATGCCAGATATAGGTGATGGGGAGGAAGGCAGCAAATCACATTGCCATGTGTGTACCTATGCAACAATCTTACATGTTCATCACATGTACCCCAAAACCTAAAATGCAATAAAAAAAAAGAAAGAAATATAAATCATTTATCCCCATTCCAGACCTACTTGATCAAACCACTGGGCTTGGGCCCAGGAATCTGTTTGAGCAGGCCTGACATTATTCTAATGCATACTGTGGCTTCTTGAGTGGAAGATGAAGACTCACCAGATGTAGTCAATTAGTCTGAAAGTCAATTGACTAGAGTTACCGAATAAGGGGAAAATATAAGTTTCAAAAAGGGGCTTAGATGGAAAATGGACTTTTTTCATGAACAATACCAAGTTTTAAATGATTAATAATATAATACATGTGAAATAGACTATGACTGCTATATTTTCTCCATTGTCATAAATCCTTGTCCTTTAAAACTCATAGAAAATATTAGTTCCTTCAGGAAACTGATTTCTTAATAAGAGTAACATTTTGCTGTTCTGAACTCCCATCTCCATCATCCGTATTGACCATGTGGTGGTTTTTACTTTTCAATAATTGTCACCAGGGACCACAGGGGAACTGCTTTCTGGAGTAGCCTAATGTTCCGGAGGGCAGGGTTTGTGACTTGTAGCTACGTAACCCCCAGCCACCTAGGACTATGTCTGCAAAACAGTTGATATCAAATATGTGTTCTCTATCTAAATGTTTGTTAATGTTTTAATTTCGGGATGAAAAGGCCAGTTTTTGTTGTTGTTCCTGGTTTGGAGTACATTTTAATTATTTTTAAAGGACAAGTAACTACCTGTAAGATATAGTGAGATCTTTTGATTAAAAGTGAAAGCTATGTAAAATACATCTCCTTTTACATATTAAGCATTTTTTAAAAACTACCAACAAAGTCAGAGAAGGTCTTTTACCCCCCAGTAGTACAATTGAAACATTTGACATAACATAAAATATGCCTCCATTTTCATGCATTTAAATTTCTAATTGTTTCTCGATCCCTTGGAGAGCTTTTCTAGGTCAACTAAGTACTCACACTGTGCTACATGTTCCAAGAGACCAAGTTAGGCTTTTCTCTGTAATCCTCAAAAAATAGAATGCTAGCACATGCTCCTCATTTATACAATAGTTAGAAAAGATCCTAAGAATAATTTGATTATTTGAGTGTCAAATGCAAGCCCTTACAGCTGTTAGATGTCTGGTTAATGATGTTATTCCTAGCTCCTTAATATTTAATATTTACCTCTTCTTCTACTTTAGTTTAAATCTAATCCGGATTTAATCCTGAAAAAAAACTTTTTAAAAAGTGACACACTGTTGAAGGTACAATGACACGATCACTGATTCCTCACTTTCAATTCAAAGAAATGATTAAAGGAAGAAAAAGATGAGGGGAGAGCCACAGGGGTTGGAATCGCTGTATCAGCTCTTCGGAAACAGCATCAAGTCCCATTCATGTGCCATGACTTTAGAGGATTTCTGTGAGATTTAATGCAGCAGGAATGAGATAGAAAAAAGAAAACAATGGCTAAGAACTACTCCGTCTGATTTAGATAAGACTGAAGCAAAATCGCATGAAAATGACCTTGTTTGTTAGAATGAGGAATGGCGGTGAGGTGGGACAGTAGCAAGGGCTCCAGGAAGAATCCCTCTAACCCCTGCGCTCCCACAGCTTTATTAAGTGGCTACGAGGAGGAGCTGAGGCTCAGCACTGCCTTCGCTTCTGGCAGCTTTGGCCAGAACTCTTGCCTGAAGCAGCAAGAAGGCTGTATGCTGTACCTCAAATTCTTGCCAGCTGAACAACAACAAAAGAAATCACTTTAAGACTTGCCTGGAAGGCACATCATGGAGTAAAAAGGCAGAGGTGAATCTAAACCGCAGGCAGAGGATCTTTCTCCTTACATACTCAAGGGACTGGTCCCTTCCTTTGCCTCTAATGCTGTAGAATTCTTGATTCAGCAGCCCCTTCAACCAGCCTCACATCCAGGAGGACTCTAACTCTCTGTATGTGATGATGAGGAGTTTGAGGGACACTTACCCAGTGGTTTTTCAGGAAAGTTCTAGTACAGTACTTCTCTTACCAAAAAGAGAGGGATAACAAACCAAAATAAACATCAAAACATAGGGAGTAGGTATGAAACAAATGCCAAGATTGTTATAACTGTTCTATTTTATTAGTAATTGTTGTTATTATTCTTTTACTGTGACTGATTTATAAACTGAACTTTTTAATCTCTCACCGTGACTAATTTATAAATTAAACTTTATCGTAGGTATGGAATACAGAGGAAAAACATACTATATATAGAGTTTGCGTCTATGACCATATCCTCCTGCCTGCACCTGATCTCATCTGATTTCAAAAGTTAAGCAGGGTAGGGCCTGGTTAGTACTCGGATGGGAGTTTGGTACTATCTATGGTTTCAGGCACCCACTGAGGGTCTTAGAATGTATCCCTCAAGGATAAGGGGAACTACTATAGGCCTTTTCTTTAACTCTTGCTGATTTTACAAACCAGGAATATCTTTCTCAAGGACCTGGGAGACATCTTTTTGAAATGTAATCATCAGGAATAATGGTGCCTCTATCTTCCAGTCTCTGGGGAATTACAAGAGCCTAATTTGCATAAGTACCAATTAGCAAACCCAGATGGCCTAATCACATTTATCATCCTCCCCGATAATGGCCTCCAGTAGTTTTCCACTAGTTCAGTCCAGGGCTTAAACACTTTTCTGCCTTTGTTTCTAACAAAGTTCTAACTAATCTTTCTCTGTTATTGCAATAGTCTTAAATAAACTCTTTCTTGCCATTTAACTTTATCCAGTACAATTATTCTTTGACAAAACTCATATCATTTTAGTAAAAGCTAGTATATTAGGTGGTATATATGCAAAAAAGTAAAATCACACATTTTCCGTTATGATTTCATATAGTAAAGTGATTTCATTCTAGAAGTTGAATTTAAAGAAAAATGTTAATTTTAGATAAAGTGATTCAAAGTAAAGGAACAACTAAAACTAAAAAGTAAATAATTAAAATTTCCTAAATTATTAAAATAATAAAAATTCCCTAAGATGTAACCTTTACACAGCAAAACACATTAATGAAATATATAAAACCAAAAACATTTTAGGGGAAAGTAAACAAATAGAAATCTAAAGAGAAATTGAACAATTCCTCCTTTTAGACTTTTTTTTGACCATGTGGGCACAATTATGAATAATGGTAGCAGACGTTTAATCCTGGAATCAGTGAATTTTATTTACCTAGTATAACCTATTTCCAGAATTCTTAAATTCCATTAATGATAAATACATCTTCAATTTGAGACAATTATAGCTGTTTGAGAAAAAACTATATAGCCGATCTTTGAACAATACAGGGATGAAAGGCACCAGAGTCAAAATCCATATATATCTTTTGACTCCCCCAACTTAACTACTAATAGCCTACTTTTGACTGGAGGTTTTACCAAGAATGGTCAATTAATATATATTTTCTATATGATATGCATTATATACTGTATTCTTACAAGAATGTAAGCCAAAGAAAACATTATTAAGAAAATCAAAAGAAAGACATAATATATTTAGTATTCATTAAGTGAAAGTGAATTATGACAAAGAACTTCATCCTTATTATCTTCACATTGAGTAGGCTGAGGGGGAGGGACATGAGGAAGGGTTAGTCTTGCTGTCTCAGGGTGGCAGAGGCAGAAGAGGTGGAGGAGGTGGAAGGAGAGGCAGGAAAGACAGGAGAGGCAGGCACATTCCATATGACTTTATGGAAATGCATCATGATTTCTGTCTGACAGTTTTTCTTCCTAAATTCTCTAAAAACATTTCCATATGGTACCAATATTTTTTCCACTGTTTGCTTAAGTTTCAGTACTTGTATCATAGAGAAATTCATGTAGTAAACAATGTCAAAGTTAGTCTTGAATAATCGGAATCCTTTTGCCAGACTGTTGAATGTAAATTTGTTTTCTGGCACTGCTTCTTTCATGTCTTCTTTCTTAGGAGGAACGGGTTCAAAAGCACTCATCTCCATGATGCTCTCTTCTTTTAATTACTCTAGTGTGGTGTCTATTAGCTCTTGAATTTCTCCAAGATCCATATCTTAAAGCCTTCCCGGCTTTTTGCATATCCACAATCTCTTCATGATTTTCTTGATTGGCTCTATCATAAATCTTATTAATTCATTCACAACATTTAGACATAGTTTCTCCCAGCAGGCATTTATTGTTTTGGGCTTGATGGCTTCTGCAGCTTTTTCTGTAATGAGCATGACATCTTCAATGGTGTAATCCTTCCAGACTTTCATAATATTCTATCATGGTTCTCTTCTACAACGTTGGCAATCCTTTTTATATAGTACTGTGTGTAATGAGTCTTAAAGGTCCTTATGATCCCCTCTGATCTACAGATTGAATTAGAAGTGCATTTGAGGGCAAGTAGACCATTTCAATACCTTTGGTGTTTAACTCATGAGGTTCTGAGCAGCCAGGGACATTGTTCAATATCAAAAGAACTCTAAGAGGCAATTTTTTACTGGCAATTTTTTTTTTAACTATAGGGACAAATCATCAATAGAATCAATTTAGAAAAAGAGTTCTTGATATCTAGGTCTTCCTGTTTTACAATAAAAAAACTGGCAGCTGGCATTTATCTTATACCTTCAAGGCTCAGGGGTTAGCAGCTTTATATAAAGTGCAGTCCTGATTCATAAATCTGACTACATTTGCACAAAACAGTAGAGTTAGTCTATCCCTTTATATGTTAAATCCTGGTGCTCAATTCTCTTCTTTATTGATAAATTTCCTTTGTGGTATTTCTATATTTTTCCTGAAGAGGGCATTTTTTTTTCCTGCATTGAAAATCTGTTCAGGTAAATATTTTTTCTCATCAATGGTTTTAAAAAAATGCATCTGAAAACTAATCTGTTGCCTTTTGATCATGTATATATATATATATTTTGTATATCATATGCATTATATACTGTAAGAATACAGTATATACTGTAAGAATTTAGTATATAATGCATATAATATACAAAATAAATATATACTGTATTCTTACAGTATATAATGTATATAATATATAAAATATGTATATATACATCAGAAGCTGCTTCTGCTGTTAGAATATATTGACATTTTCTCAAGCCAAACCTCTTTCTAAAATTATCTAACCATCCTCTGCTGGTATTAAATACTCCAGTTTTAGATCTTTCACCTTCCTTTGGCTTTAAGTTGTCATAGAATGACTTCATTTTTTTCTCAAATTATATTAGAGTCTATATGTATGCCTTTTTTGTTGTTTTTTGTTTTTGTTTGTTTGTTTGTTTGTTTGTTTTTTGAGACGGAGTTTTGCTCTTGTTACCCAGGCTGGAGTGCAATGGCGCGATCTCGGCTCACCGCAACCTCCGCCTCCTGGGTTCAGGCAATTCTCCTGCCTCAGCCTCCTGAGTAGCTGGGATTACAGGCACGCGCCACCATGCCCAGCTAATTTTTTGTATTTTGAGTAGAGACGGGGTTTCACCATGTTGACCGGGATGGTCTTGATCTCTTGACCTCGTGATCCACCCGCCTCGGCCTCCCAAAGTGCTGGGATTACAGGCGTGAGCGACCGCACCCGGCCTGTATGCCTTTCTTATAGCAATATTGCACCCACATAAAAGCTCTATTTTAAATAAGAAATAAAACAGTATTTTGCAAAATGTGTAAGGTTTTTGGGCCTGCTGATATAGCTGCAGTGATTGCTTCACAAATTTCTTATTCTTTTTTTTTTTTTTTTTTTTACAGTGGTCCTTACACTGGATTCATTTATCTTGAAATGGCAGGCAACTACAGCTACAGATCTAAATCTACAGTACATGCCAAGAAATTCAGCTTTTTCTTGTAATTTTATGACTTTCTTTGATTGAGAGAAGTTCCAGCATCACTAGTGGCATTTTCTTTGCATCCCATGATGTTATTTAAGGTTTACAATATTGCACTAAACATGTTTTTAAGCAGATATTCACAACACTTGAGCTTGCTACAATAGCAACAGGTGATGACTATGAAATTATTACAGTAGTACAGTAATAAATTACTATAGGTAATTTTATGCAGTTACGATTTAATATTGTATCTCTACATTTGTTAACATTTCTTTAAACTGCAAATGATGACCTGTACAGTCTGTACTTTTTTGCTTACATTTTGATACCTTTAACTTTTTATATTTGTATACATTTTATGGTCATAAATCATAAAAGAGCCTAGTATCTACATATATTTTGTGCGTTCATGAGATATCTAATTTTTTCTGATTTTTTCCCTATATTTTGCAGTTTGCATTTTCAAATTGTCATAACTCTCCAATTTTTCAACATATTTATTAAACAAATCCTTATATAAGTGAATCCACAGTTAAACCTATGTTGTTCAAGGGTCAGCTGTTAACGCATACAAGTATACATTACACTGATTTTAAATAGCTTACATATTTCAGAAAATTTAAATTGCTATTAGGGAAGTAATTTAAAGTTTTTTAAGAATTAATAAAAGACCATATAGTAAATTGTTGAAGCTTTTATTCAAAGATTATATAGTTCTTCAAAAATCTTTTTAATCTTTATTCTTGTTCAGCCGCATATATATAAAAACTGAACACACACACCTTAGAGATATACATGCTTAGGTGCAGGAAGTCTTATAGTACAAGAGTGTTCAGACAAGCACTATTTACAAAATGATCAGAGTTAATTAATATTGGGAAGACTTCATATTCCACCAACATTGAATGAATAAATATATCACATTATTTTTCTCATTACCATAACTCTTATCCAATACTAAGCAGTAAGCTAAATGTTGTGTTATCATCAGGTTATGTTGGTGATATTTGGGAATCCAGCTTTCCATACACGAAAACAATGCTAATTTTAAACAGAATTAAATTAAAGACAAATAATGGTTGGAAAAGTCTTTTGTGTTTTATTTAGTGTATTTTTTTTAATTTAAACGTTAAAATACACATCACAAAAAATTTACCATTTTAACCATGTTTAAGTTTACAGTTTTGTGGCATGAAATACATTTACATTGTTGTGCAACATCATGACTATCTACCTCCAGAACTCTTCATCTCAAACTGAAACTCTGTACCGATTAAGATGTAACTCCCCATATTCTCCCACCCCAGCCATGGCAACCACCTATTTAGTGTAAATTTTCAATTACATGCTAATGTGAAACGTTTCTCTGGAAACTAAACTAGAAAATTAATGGATTTAATCCTGGATTAAAACTAATCCAGGGTTAAAACTCGGGTTATTGAATATACAAATTTTACAATACCATTTGGCAACCCTATTACCTATACAAACCTTTTGCTCCACTTGGATATTTCTTGCAAGTACTTTACCTACCTAAGATCAGGCAAATAGAAAATAAATTCAACAGTGCTATATATTTTAATTGCAATGCTTAATTATGAACATTTCAGAGTAAGATGGGAGAAGAATATGTATGAATTGATAGTATAAAAGAGTCATAATAAAATTGCTTAGTAATATCCAGATTATTCATTAGTAAAAATGTAGAATTGGAGAGTTAACAAAATGTCTGTATGTTAAATAGAGTTGCTACTTGAATTTTTTGTGTTTTATTGTGAAAGTGAGAAAATACAAATAATTATTTTTGGATTTTTTAAAATAAAATTTTGTATTCTAAGCCAAAACAATCTCCAAATTCATAATATATTATCATTCATCTGTTTTAACATTCAGTCGTGGCTATAGTTGTATTACATCCATAAATAGAAAGCATAAGTACCACTAGATTAATGTTTTTGAGAAATAATTCAATTTCTTTTATTAAATACATTATTCAGATAAATAAATTACAGTACATTAACACATGCTTTATAATCCTATGCAGACTTTGAAAATTATTATGGAAGAGCCTACTTAATGTCATGAGAAAATGTTCATATATATAGTCAAATGGAAAATGTAGGTAATAAATTATTATGCTCCCATTAAAATTAATCAAACACACACATGTACCTGTCTATATATACAGAGATATATGAATGCTGTGTTTTTCTCACTGGGTGATAATATTAAGCTGATATTTAGATTTCTCTTTTGTTACCATGTAAAGTAAATAAATGCAATATTTTCAAACTAAAGTATTCTATGTAATTTTGCTTATTTAAGTTGTATTTACTATGGGACACCACTGATTTTGAAATGATCAATGAAATGTTCTCTTTATTTCATGCATGAATAGCTTCCTAAGATCTTATTAATATCATTTTTCTGCATCTGAACACCTTTATAAAATACCATAACTGTGCTGGCTAGTAATGTTGTCAAGATTGAATTCTTTTTGTATGTTTTTTATTTATTTATTTGTTTTTACAAAAATGAAATACAAAGACAGTTAAGTAAATATGCCTTAAAGGAAAATAACTGTTCAGCCCAGCATGTAGTAAATGCTTTGATTGTGGAATCAATTATTTTACAGAAAATTAATTCAGTTGAAATATAGATTCACACACACACAAAAATGAGTGGCATATTGCACTTTAGAATGCACTACATCAATTTAGGACTTTCATTTTATTCTATTTTATTCAAATTTCATATGGACGACTTTCTGTAGCTGTCACTCTTATAATATGGCTGTATCAATATTCAATCTAGTCTGCAGTAGGAATAAACTATTTAGATGTCAGTCCTCCAAAGATATCTTGCTACACTCACCTTGAAGAAGGAAGATAACCTGGAAACCATCATTCTCAGCGAACTGACACAAGAACAGAAAATCAAACACCACATGTTCTCACTCATAGGCGGGTGTTGAACAATAAGAACACATGGACACAGGGAAGGGAGCACTACACACTGGGGTCTGTTGGGGAGAAATAGGGGAGGGACAGCAGGGGGTGGGGAGTGGGGGAGAGATATCATGGGGAGAAATGCCACATATAGGTGAAGGGGAGGAAGGCAGCAAATCACACCGCCACGTGTGTATCTATGCAACAATCTTGCATGTTCTTCACATGTACCCCAAAACCTAAAATACAATTAAAAAAAAAAGAAAATGCTGTTCTTGTGTTTATATTGGCATTTACAATTGGACAGTCTGCATAAAAATTAGGAATGAAGACTTTAATAATTGATTTGCAGTATTTGTAATGAGAAAATAATTTTCTCAAATGTGGGACTACAATTTTCCTCCTCAAGTAAAAGCACATGAAACAAGTGATCTGATAAAATTAATAAGAAGAAGGATTAAGCAAAATAGAGCATCAACTTATAATGATGTACTTTATAATCTAATATGTGTATTTATTGAACTAGCTCAGGAGCACTTCTAATAAAAGCACATTTAACGAGAGCGATTTTGGTTGAGAATGAAAAGCAGATCATATGTTAGATTGTTCGGGTATCTCAGTCTCTAATCTACTTTTTAGTGGTAATCCAGGAAGAATCTTAAATTTATCTTAGAAGACGTTTCTAGTGTTTAGATTTTCTACCAGTAATTTCACCTGAACATATGTTTGTAATAGCTTTCTTCATAAAAGGCCATAAGTAGGGTAAGTGGCTAAATAGTATATGTTAAAATATTAAAATAAGACTTTTTTTCATTCTTCTCATCTTTATATAATTAAGATGTCAATATTTAGTGGAAAATAAAATTGATTTTGATGTATGAGAAGTTTAACAAATCTATATTTAAACTAATAACATGGCTTTAAGCCATCATCTTCTTGACTTTATTTATAATGATGGATTTTAAAAGACAAAGATCAGCCAGATAGAACCTAGAGTTCCCTAAGAAAGAAAATGCCTTGCCTGTAGGCCAACCACAAACAAAATGAGCCATGGGTAGATATATCTGCAGCAAAAGGTAATCAACCGCACTTGACTGACTTCTGAACAATATGCAGTTTAACTCAATGATACCTAGCTGCTCCTATCTTTTTAATAGTTTGTGAGTCCAGAAGACATAAGCTAAATGAGAATCTTGGCAAACTACATTTTTAACCCTCACCTCAAATTCAACTTCATCTGGGAACCTTGCCATAATTGATAAGAAAAGAAGTACAAATTCTTTTCTATTCATAGAGCAATTTATAAAGAAAATCTCTAGCCTATCTTCCCAAATGAACCATGAACCATTACAAATAAGCCAAACTTAAAGCAATATTTTCCAAGTGATCAATTTTCTTTAAATTATAAGTTTGAAAATGGCAGAGACTGTATTAGTTAAGAATATTTGTAACAAATAGAAGGAAGCAAAAAAACAAAACAAAACAAAAAACCCATAAATGATGAATAGGTAAATTGGTCCACCAATATTCCTAACATTTATTTAACAGTATTTGTATCTTTTCAATTCTTCCATGGCAATTCTTTCATTGTCACAGAACTCTTAAAAAAAAAGTAGTTATAACTGAATTAATAAGAATTATGAATACAATATATGCCTTGAAGCTCTTTTAATCCTAAGGAGCTGTCTGATTCAATTTTCACTACCTTTTATCCACATTAACATACAGATGAAGAAAACAAAAACAGAGCTAAGAGCAGAGAGATAATTTGGTTTTAAAAATATCTGTGGGAGGTACAGATGCATTCAGACAACTTCCTCCACTTCTTTCATTCCTGCTTTCTAAGTGGTCCCCTTTCAGTTTCTTTATATTGTGTCAACAAATTATAAGATTGCAGCAAAGGAAGACATCATTTTCCTGGTTGACAAACTAAAATAGTTCGTTTAAAGAATGCAGAAGGAACTTGAATTTCATATTGCTTTCCTTGCTGTTTCTTTTCCTCATGCTAATAGAATCAAAATGAAAGCCTCTCCTAGTCAGCAAGTTTTTGACACTCTGATTGGCCAAACACAATGAAAAGCTGTTAGGGACAAAAATTTAACTACCATTTTTTTTGGTTTTGTTTTCAATTTCCAGCAATGGCCAAGTGACTTGTGGAGCACAAGGCATATCTAAGGGAAGTACACAAGGATGCCCTATGGAAAATTCCCACTTTGTTATCAACATCTGGAGAAAGACAATACATGTGGCAAAGGAAATGAAAGGACTATGTTCATGTGGTAAAGGAAGGAGTCATCTGTTAGACAGAACAGACATTTCTAATGGAAGAAAAAGAGAAAGGATGTGGAAAATAAAAATGATCTGGGAAACATGTTGATTATGTGGGAGAAGATTACTCCAGAAATAATTTAGAATGCACAATTGGCATAGGAGATCTGAATTTGCATTATAAATATATAGCCTGCTATTACTGGCAACTTCCTGCTCATAATTATTTTCATCTCTTTTCTTTTTATTGATATACACAGCCTGCTCTGCATAATCTCATACATTGTGTTCTAATACTTTATACATTTCCAGATGTCAAGATTATCAGGTGGCAAACCCATTGTCTACTAAGGTCAATACAAAATATTTAATAACTGAGTGTTTGGCTGAAAATGGAGAGTGGAGATTAAAAACAGGGAAAGGAAAAAAGAAAGGAAGTTTTTATGAAGTTAGGAAAATTTAGTGTTTTGGTTAAATTGAACAAATATTTTCTATTTTGTGAGGATTAAAGAGCTGTAGGGAAAACTTTGTGGTTCAGTGGAGAACTTTGCATTGTCTAAGCACACTTTTTCCGGTTATTTGATTCTGATCCCATGGGACTTACTTTACAGCTATGAAAAGAAATTCTTATCTAAAAACAATATAGATATTCTGACAGATAAAGGTTCAGTTGATTTTCTTTCCTGTCTGAGGAAAAAGCCAGTTTCTGTCAATTTATCTCACCATTCCCTTCAGCAAATTTGTGCTTCTTTGACTTCTCTGAGCCAATTATAACATCTGCCTGGCACCTTCATTTTTAATTAAGTAAAATCTTTAACAAGAATTTCTTTATGTCTGTATGATACTAATGAATTTATACTTGGAAATATTTAACAAAGTTAATATATGTAAAAACGAGAACCTTCTTTGGTGTAGGAAAAGATGAATGAATGTTACTGTTGTTAATGATGCTGTTAGGAGACAGCATTCTTGATTCTAAGTGCTCTGATACCATCATGATTAAAACTGAAGAAGGCCAGCCTGTAGTAGGAGAATCAAGTAAATAAATAGTTCCAGTAGAATGTGTTAACATATGTAATTAAGGTAAGTACAAGGTCCAATAGAAACATAAATAGAACAGCAATTAACTATGCCTTAGCGTCAAGGGAGACAGTTGAGAGAGGACAATATCTGAGAGTTAGATAAGAAAAGGAGTCAGCCAATCACATTTTTTGCCCTAGCTATCCATCTTGAATAACTATTATCAGAAATTGCAATATTATGAGCAGAAGCAAGACAAAGGCAGAGAGTGAATAAGCTTTCTTTTACTCAATCAGAACAAAAATGAGCTTGAACACAAGGTCACATTTACTCATACTCAGAAGTCAGCAAAGATACAAAGTGTAATATTCTCTATTTAACCTGTGTAGACTTAGCAGAGGCTTAGATTAATGATAGCCAAGGAAAAACAAGAGAGATAATTTCAAAATAAGTGCAAGGAAGTTTATAATGTAAGGTTAAGTTTAGATCAAAATTTAACGGTGACTTTTAAAAGATAATCATAAGAGAGAAAAATAATAGCACAATCTTGTAGCACTGTATGTCTTTGTTCAATATCTTTTTATATTTATTCTATCAATGTAATTTCAGAAAGAAGACCCTGTGAATTTTTAGGGGGAAGGAAGTAATAACACTATTTTATAGTTAAGAACCCAAACATAGAGAGGTTTTTATATTAAAATCTATGATAATAATGATAAATGTTTTTGTGTCTATGAAGTTTATAGTTTCCAAAATAATTTCTAGATACAGTGTTTCCTTTAATTCCCTAACCAGTAGTGAAAAAAGGTTTTATTTTCCACCTTGTACAGATGAGAAAGCTAATCTTAGATATATAAAGCTTCTTACACTGAGTTAAACAGCAAATGCTTGGCACACTGATTCTCTGATTATGCATTCTGTGATTTTTTTTCTTTAAATCACAAAATGCTTTTTAGTAAAAAAGGAACCCTAAGCTTTAGAGATGCTCACTTCCAGCCTATGTTGCACTCACACTCCCTACCTGAAAGGGAGCACCCTGGAGTGGGGTTGCCACCACCTGGAAAGGACGCTCACTCTGTTTTCTTCACACCAAGGCATTGTATGTGCTAGAAGAGGCAGTGATGAAAGGGAATACAAACAGCAGGGAGAAGACAGGAAAAAAGATGGTCAAGTCGGTGATATTTGCATTCAGAAGTCTCCACTTCCATGTTCCATACCACTGATGTCACTCACAACCTCTTGACCTCACCACCCACCTCTGCTCTAGTGACCCTCTCTTCCCATAATAATCACCTTCCAAGATTAACTCAAACAGCCTGAGTTGTAAGACAGGACTTCTGCCTTAATAAATGCATGAATTAAGAGGAAAATTCAAAAGCATAATGAGGCTTTGTTTTCAAGGTCCTGTGACACCAGCAACATATCTTTTTATAATCGATTGTATTTGTTTGTTTGTTTATTTAGTGTGAACATGTTACTTCAGGTTAAACCTCCTCCATGGTTTCCACTCCCACTTTATTTTTGAGTCTGATTCACAATCATGGAAAGACTCTCTATCATTAGGGAGGAGTGTTAATCTGGAATAACCAAATTATAGGTTTTCAAGCTTCTGGATAAAGGTTTCAAAGAGATGGAAGTCACAGAGAACAAAGGTATGGTGTCTTCTGATTATTATTCATTTTTCCATGTTTCCTGGTTGGGCGATAACTGAGTCTATTTTTACTTTAGGGAAATTATCAACACTCTTTTATCTCTAGCTCTTCTTCTATTTCACTTTTATATGGGTTGGTTCTCTCTGGCAGCCCCCAGGACCAAGGGCTGCTTGCTTGGATGAGTTGCCTGAGGTGTGTGTCCTTATGGGACAGCTCTACTGTGGGAATTGGATAAATGCTCCATCTTGTTCCTTCATTCTTCTAGATTCCTTCCATCTTTTCACCACTGTCTGAGATCTTTCATAGCATCAGAAATTTTGCTTTACTTTTAGAAGTACCAAAGTAGTTTTTTCCTCCAGAGTTAATGAAGAGGGTACCACAAGACTGAGCCTAGTCTATTATACTTTGGTTCCAGACTATGAGTTGAAGTTCAAACTAATAATAAGACAATATTGGCTCTGCTTTGTCAGTATGATGGTATGGGGATATGATATAGGATCTTCATGGATTGCCTCTATTTTTGAGGGTTTTTTTTTTTTGGCTCTGGATAAAAAAAGAGACATATTAGGAGTTCTAATATTTTTTCAGTTGGAAAGATCTTGATTAGGATCTAATTCTCTCTGGACGCCTACTGCCTAGGTTGGAATCTCAGATTCCTACCTTCCTAGCAGTATGATCTTAGGCCAACCTCAATTTCTTCCTCTTTAAAATGAGAAAAAAAAATAGAAACTATTTCAGAAAACATTATGGGGTTTAAATAAGAAAAAAACATGTAAAATTCTAACAGTGTCTGACACATAGTAGACTCAATAAGCATTAGCTATTAATAAAATAATTCCCATTGTTATTTCTCATGGATAGCATTAGAGCTTCTGAATTTGGGGAACATTATCTGTCATGTTGCTTAATTCGATAGATCCCCAACCTCAGAGAAATTTAATAGGTTGAAATGTTAATATCTCCCAGTTGATATAAATCAACTCTTTGATCAAATTTGATACAATTTCACTGTTTCTGCCATAGAAACAGTCTAGTGTCAGACTTGGTGTGCTTCTCTACTAGAAAACATGATTTAGGAAATGATGCTGTCTGACTGGACCCCAAAGCAGGTTGTTATCAGCCACTGAGTAAGCTGTACTGTAATGGAAGAATGTGTTTCCATATTTCACTGTAAACATGGAAAACATCGTCCAAAGAAAGTATGTTTCCAGTTACATGATAAACCAAGATGATGGATATAATGACAAAGAGGTAATTTACTGCGGATATAACACTGGCTGTTACTTTGATGGCTTCACATGATCCAGAATGGACATTCTCTTGAACTTGCTGTGCCATAAGGCTAATTCTTCTTAAGTGACAAATTGAAACAGAAAATGATAGAACCACAGGCTATTAGAGCTGGAAGCGATCTGGAGATGTGGCTTGCCAAAACCCTAACATGACTCAAAGATGGGTGGAAAAGGCTTCACAGAGAAACTTATCATCCTTTACTGAGATTATTTCAATAATACTGGGAAGCACCATTTATCCAAAGACACTTGCTGAAACATTCCCATGTTTATTCATAGATTTGAAACTCAGTGAAAGGTATTTTGACTATAAAATTGGAATGTACGTTTCACAGATAATTATCAGATGATTTATCAGATAATTTAGAGAAAAAATCCAAGAACATCACTTGGATACTGAGTAACAGTATCCAAGTGATGTTGTATAGAAGGAAGACAAGGGACTCAGGTATTTAGGAAAGAAATGGCAGACCTCTACTTTAGCAAAAATATTCATAGAGCAATAAATCTCATCCTACTAAATATATAGGACAAGAGAAAACAGTACATTCTTCAAAATTGTACACAAAACTTTCTCAAGCTGTGAGAACCAGCTAAAGACAATTTCAGTATTTATTATAACCTCATATGCAGAAATGCCACAGTGAAAACTGGTGACAGAATCAGACATGTAGAGCTGCATGCTACAGATACACAGCAGATAGGCTGCAGGTTTTACAGGTATACTTATTTTGCCAACAGTATTTGTCACAGGAAATCAAGTCAAAACATTGTAATAAGCTAGTTTCCAATATGAAATAGACTTTCAAACCCAAGAGAATTCCTAAGGAAAGGAAAATGAAAAACCAAACAAAAAATTCTTAACTAGCTTAGCCTATCACCCACTCATATTTTTGTATCAGATCTGGGTCATAAATTTCATTACTTTCCAGTTTTCTCCATTATATTGTTCCATTTCAGAAAGAAAGTCAGACCTTATTTATCTAAGCATACAAACCTGGAGGCAAGCAGAATACTTAAAATATAAATGCCCATATTTAGAGAAATAGAGTTTTTCTAGTCTTAAAAAAGAGAGCTTGCAGAGTAAGAAGAGATGATCATGTACATGGCTTTTCGTATAATACTTTACCTGTAGTACAATTATGTTTCAGAATTTTTAAAATGTAGATTAAGTCAGCTTAAAAACAACAACATAACCATAAAACCAAAAACCTTCACTGATTAAGATGAAAGTCATAGGCTGCCACTTTATACATTAAATTAAATACCAACCTCCAGAGATAAGGAATATAATAAAATGGAGAAAAGTGATTATAGAAGGCTAATGTTCCACTCTAGGAAACATTTATCTGACACATCTTCCATGCAAAACACTGCTGGGAACTATGGTGATCCAAAGATAGAAGGATATATATAAATCCCTCAAGAGTTTGTTGTATGTTAGGAAAGCAGTGTGTGTGTGTATGTGTGAGTATCACATTTAATCATGTGCCATCTATGTTACTTCTTCTAGTAACAATCAGAGAATCAAGTGTGTCACACAAGAGAAGCTGCTTTATGGGTAGTAATGTTGCTTCTGTTAATGATTAGTTCTCTGTTGAATACTTGATGAAGACCCTCATAGACCTCTGGAATTTTTTGTGCAACTCTTCCTCCTTCAGTATATTTTTCCTGTAAATGCCAGGCACTAAGGACTCTCAATTCCTTCTCTCCTCAGCTTAGAGAATTGACTTGTTTCTGGTTTCTTCTTGCACTGTGGCTTGGAAACACATTGAAAGCAGTAAACTGAAGCGAAATCATTTCTGCATTGCTTAATGTCCACTGTCCTGAAAATCATTGTTTCATATATTTTGCCAGGGTTTTTGGTTGTTATGGGTGGAGGGTGAATCCCGTCTCTGCTACTTTGTCTTGCTGGAAAGTGGAAGTCTTCACTGATTCTTTACTACCACTACTCTGAAAATGTTACTCATTTGCCAGTGAGAAAAATCGAGGTTTTGGCAGTATTAGATAACTTCCTGAATGTCACACAGAACTTGGAAGTATGGGTTAATATCTTTACTCAAGTCTTTGGGCAAGTAGGACCCAGGGGCACCTTGAATGACATGAATAGCGTAACCTATTTAGTCTAGGTTTTAGAGAAAACACTCACCTCTTGGTGTTGTCAATATTGTTCATTGTTCCTTGACCCTTCCCAGCATCCGAGTGGTTAGATACCAAGTGTGTCATGGGTTAGCAAACAAATGCCTCTGGCTACTCAATGACAGAGTTGAGTAGATGGGACATAGATTTTCTTAGCCACAAAGCCTAAAATATTTACTCTTTGGCCCATTACAGAAATAGTTTATCAACTCCTAAAGAAAAGGAATGAAGTTTTTTTTTTTCAGACTGCCTTTGTTCTAAACATCCACTTTAAGATAAGTTGAAATTTGATGAATTATTTGTGGACATATCTAGATATCAAGGAGCTACATTGTATTTCGATATGGAAAAGCCCCTAGCAATAATGTAGAACTTTCTCTTCTTCACTGTCTTCTTGGTAAGTTTTGAGGGGCTGCCAGGGATAAGGGCAGAAGAGGGAACGCAGGATATAGTAGATGAAGACTCAATTATACACAGGTTGCTAGCCTTTGCAAAGTGTCTTCCATTTCATCATAATTGGGCACATTTTACCTACCAATATGAATTTATAAAGTGAGTTGAGATCCAAGAGACAAATTGCTGATCAGACCTCTGAGAAACACTTGTATTGCTGTAAGCCTGTAAGAAGGTCACAAATACAATTTGTATGATCTAGGGAATACAGTATTAGTGGGATGGTAATTGTTTGTATGGGACACAGAAAAGATTTCTAAAACTTCAAAATACTAGTACAATAATGTCCCACTTACATTTTAGAGAAGATTTTTCTGTGAGTCTCTAATAGTAATCTGCATAAGCCAAAACTGGGCTAGGGAAGCCCAACCAGAAACTAAGAATTGTAAAAGCTGTTGTCAGTCTCCTGAGCAACATCCCACACGGAGAGAAGACTTGATTTTATGGAATGATTGATGAGCAGTTCATATGTAGGCCAGAGGTGAGTTCACTTCAAAGGAACCAAAGATTACTAGGTAAGCTTATAGCTTATTGAATCAGACCTTCTTAGATTACCTGATTGATTGTTTCATATACTCAAAAAAGAGAAGGAGCTGTATCCTTAGATCAGAGATAATAAATACCTGCATTAATATGAAAGGAAGTTAGGTGCCAGAGAGGAAGAAAAGTGATACTAAGGAAAAACAAAGGATAGTGTATACCATTACAGTCCCTAAATACTGCCAGATGACTAGTCAGTTTTACCAGATATTCCAGTTATTTTGTTCTGGTTGTGAACAATATTTTGTTTTCTTTCTTTCAAAAATTCAGTTATTAATGGTATAGGCAAACATTTTCACCCTATCTATGTTCTATTTAGATTTAATTTAATTGCTTTTTAAATTCTATGTGATTTTTATTGATTTTACTAACCAGGCACCTATACCATTTTTAAAGAGCAATAATTTCATCTGTTTCTCTGATATTTACATTTTTGGTTTATTTTCTTCTTACTTCAGAGAAGAGTTTTTCCAATTCAACATTAATGACATTTTTGACTGGCTAAGTCTTTGCTATGGGGTGCTGTCTTCCACCTTTGTAGGATGTATAGCAACCTCACAGACTGTACCCACCAGAGCCAGTAGCATCAATCTCCCAAGTTGAACAACCAAATTGACCCTAGACATTGCCAAAGGTCCCCCTGGAGGGCCAAAATTATTCCTGGCTAACTATTCCACAGTTTTAGAAAAATTAAGATTTAAATGCTAAATTTAAACAATAGTGTGTAGACATTTAAGAAGAATATCTTAATAATCTAAGGGTGAGTGTGACTTCACTAAAAGCTATAAAAATTGACAGATTTTATGCAAATAAAGATACTTCTACATGGCAGTTAGTAAGCTAAAGTAAAAATAGCTTTAACACAAGTGGCAGATATAGTGATAATATGCTCCATACCCACAGAATTTACTAACAATATTTTACATTATTATTGTGGACAAAATATATGGATAGGCAATGATATAAAAAGGTGTCCAAATCCACAAATAACCAAAAAATTAAATTAATGAAAAGTTTGTTTTGCACTTAAAAAAACCATTTTTAATTGACAAATACAAATTTCATATATTTATTGTGTACAATGTCTTGTTTTGAAAGATATATGCAGTTCATCCTTCATGGCTGTGAGTTCTATATCCATGAATTAACCAACTGTACCAAGAAAATTAACCAAGAAAATTAACAAAAAAGTCTATACTGAACATGTACAGAATTTTTACTGTCATTATTTCTTGAATAATACATTTTAATGACTATATACACAGAATTTACATTGTGCAGGTGTTAAGAACAACCTGGTGATGATTTAAAGCATATGAGAGAACCACATATATACCTATATCTATATATGTGCTCTGTCTATATGTGGTATATATATGTATATGGTATATACATATAAACCACATTTTATATATATCATATATATGTGGCATATACCACATATATTAATAAATGTGTGTGTATATATACACACTATAGAAGAAAATGTAGTATATATACATATAAAAATGTAGTGTTTATATGTATTATATAATACATATATATTATGTAACATATATAATACACATATATAATACATATAAAAGCTTTTTAAAGAGTATTTGAAAAAAAGAGTTAACATGGCACGTCTGAAAATACTATCCTCATTCTTTGTCAATTTTCTTTATCCATTCATCCATTGATGGACACAGGCTGATATTCCATCTCTTGGGCTATTATGAATAATGAACACAGGAATGTAGATATATCTTCTACATATTGATTTCATTTTCTTTGGATACTTATTTTGTGAGGCCCACATTACCCTGATACCAAAGCCAGATCAGGGCACTATAATGAAAGAAAAGTACAGGTTAACATTCCTGGTGAACCTGTATGAAGAATCCTCAGCAAAACACCAGCAAACTGGATTCAATAGCATATTAAAATAATAATTCACCACAATCAAGTGGGATTTATGCCTGGGAAGCAATGGTGTGTCAATATACCAAAATCTACAAATGTGATACACCACATTAACACAATGAAGGACAAACATCATAGGATCATCTCAATAGATGCAGAAAAAACACCGGACAAAATTCAAGATCTTTTCATGATAAAAACTCTCAGGAAATTAGATATAGAAGGTATGCACTTCAACAGAATAAAGGTGATATATGGCAAACCCATAGGTAACATCATATTAAATGGTGAAGAGGTGAAAATGTTTCCTCTAAAATCAGGAACAAGACAAGAATGCCCACTACTGCCACTTTTATTCAATACAGTATTGGAAGTCCTAGCCAGAGCAATTTGGCAAGGGAAAAGAATAAAAGACATCTAAATTGGAGAGGAATAAATTAAATTGTTCCTATTGTCAGATGTCATGATCTTACATGAAGAAAATTCTAAAGACTTCACCAAAATAAAACCCCTATTAGAATAAATTAAATAAAGTTATAGGATATAAAAACAATATACACAAATCTCTAGCATTTATATATACTAACAACAAACTATACAAATAAGAAATCAAGAAAACAATTTCATTTATAATATCTACAAAATAGTCTTAGGAATAAACTTAACCAATGAGATAAAAGATCTGTATACTGAAAACAAAAAGTAATTGATGAAATAAAGGAAAAAGGTACAAATTAGTGGAAACATATCCTGTATTCATGGATTGGAAGAATTTAAACTGTGAAAATGTCTATGCTGCTCAAAATGATCTATTGATTCAGTGTAATCCCTATGAAAATTTCAATGGCATTTTTCACAGAATAGAAAACAAAATTTTACAATTTATATGAAACCACAAAAGATCCCGAAGAGCCAAAGAAATCTTGATCAAAAGGAACAAAGCTGGAAGTATCATACCACCTGACTTCCTTCAAAGTATACCACAAAGCTATACTAACCAAAACAGCACAATGCTGGTATTAAAAACAGACACATAGGCAAATGGAACAGAATAGAAAACCCGGAAATAAATCCACACATTTACAGTCAATTGGTTTTTGACAAAGGGGACAAAAATTCATAATGGACAAAGAACAGCCTCATCAATGAATGGTGTTGGGGATATTGGATATTCATTTGCAGAAAAATGAAATTATATTCTTATCTTATACTATACCTAAAAATGATGTCAAAATTGTTTGGAAACTTAAATGTAGGGCCTGATACCATAAATCTACTAGTAGAAAATGGGATAAGCTCCCTGTTTGGTCTGGACAATGATTTATTTTTATTTTTGTTTTTTGTATATAAACCCAAAGTACAAGTAACTAAAGGAAAAATAGACAAATGGGATTATATCAATCCAAAAAATGTCTGCATATCCAAAAACAGAGTGAAGGGTCAACCTACAGGATAAGAGAAAATATTTGCAAACCATTTATCTCATCAAGGGTTAATATCCAAAATAAGTAAGGAACTCAAACCATTCAATAGTAAGGAAACAAATGACCTGATTTTATAAATGGGCAAAGTATCTGAATAAACATTTATCAAAATAAGACAAATAACCAATTAATATATTCAAAATGCCCAACATCAGTAATCATCAGGGAAATGCAAATTTAAACCAAAATGAGATATTACTTTACACCTGCTCAAATGGCTATTATAAGAAAAAGAAAAAAATACATTTTGATGAGGTTGTGGAGAAGAGAAAACCCTTGTACACCATTGATGGGAATGTAAATCAGTACAGCCAATGTGAAAAAAAGAGTATAGAGGTTTCCCAAAAAATGAAATATAAAACTAACAGATGATTTGGCAGTCCCACTACTGGTATATATCCAAAGGAAATAAAATCAGTGAAAAGCTTTTTAAAGCGTATTCAAAAAAAAAAAGAGTTAACATGGCACATCTAAAAATATTATCCTCATAAGATCCTGCTTACAAGTTACAAGGTTAACACTTGGTTGGCATCTGGGAACTTGGATACTGTGAACGTTTTCTTCACCATGACTGATAACAGTGGTTCACGGTCCCTGAAACATCTGTACAAACAATATGATTTATGCTATGCCAAAAACCTGATTTTACTCTGGAAGTCTAAAATTTGAGTATGTGTTAGATAGAGGGTACCTACATGACTAACCCGCAGCAAAAACTTGAAGGTTGAGTCTCTAGTGAGCTTTCCTTGTAGACATTTCCCATGTATTGTCACAAGTCATTGCTTGAGGAATTAAGCATTTTCTGTGTGACTCTGGGAGAGGGCTCTTGATAGCTTGCACCTGGTTCCCTTCAACTTTATCCCAAGTGCTGTTTTTCTTTGCTTTGTATCATTTTGCTGCAGTAAATTGGACCTGTGAGTGTGATTACATGCTGAGTCCTCCAAGTCTTCCTAGTAAACCTGGAGATGGTCTTGGGCACCCCTGACACAGAGTGGTAATACCTTTTGTTGATGATATTATATAGAAACAGGCATCCTATTGGGGGATTTTTAATTAGTTCATTATTTCTGGAGAATCCTTTGGTACTATGTATCAAAACTTGTTATGTGTCTACCTTTTGCTTTGATAATTGCGTTGCTTGAAATTTTATTTTAAAAACATGAGAACACACAAACACACACACAACTTTTTAATATTATTCATAAATATGAAACACTAGAGATTATTCATCAATATAGAACTAGATAAATAAGTTATGACACATTTAAGTATCAGCCACATTCTGTTCTGATTTGTGGTGTATCTATTTTAATTGGCCGATGCCCTTTTCTTATACCTTGTTGAAATATTTGATCATTTCCATTGGTACATCTGTTCAAAATACTATGCATTATATATATATATATATACACACACACACACACACACACACATAATCATTGTTTTATAAAAAATTATTAAACAGACAAACACTTCCCAAACTGCTCAAAGTTTGATTTGTTAACAGTTTTTTTTAAAGCCTGCCACAAGATAATTTAGGCAAATGCAGAAAATCATATCACTAGGGAGCAGAATTCGACATTTTTCTAAATGTTTGAGTTGCCTGCCATTTATGATAAAAATGAATTGGCACCCATTGTCATAAAGGAGGGGCTTGACTATGAGCTTTGTTTTATTTTTTGGTGTGATAAAGCCTATTCTTCTCAAAACCCCTTGAAAAGCTACTTAAACTTTTAAAGAAGATTGAAGCCTCATGGGAGACAGGAATCAAGGCCCTTAACCTCTTTGTTTAGAGGTTGGATATTCTATAATTTAACAAGTGGGGAATATGCTAACTAAATTCCACTTGTGGGGAAAAGCCCTAAAATATGTGTACAAACACACAAATAGAGATGGACAGGGGAAAGGTACATTTACTTACGATGGAACCAAAATTGTGCTGACATCAATTTCTCTGCCACAGCCGGTGAAAAGCAAGAGATAATGGAATAAACCATTGAGTTTTAAAAGAAAAAATGTTTACTTAAATAAACTATTGTTTTATATAAAGGTGACTAAACTATGCAGGGGCTCAAGTAATATATAGTTAAACATATTGAAGATTTGCTTCAAGTGACAAAAAGAGTTTGTAAAATCAGACATTTAGGACATAAATCATGTAGATCAAACTTATTGAAAATATATTGAACTCTCCTACCAGTGAGAACAAGGAAGGATATGTTTAATTGGATGCTTATTTAAAATTAATGTTTTTAGGGCAACTCATAGTGCTATTTTCTTTAGTTTAATGCTAAAACTCGCACCCAGAGGTGGACATTTAAGATGCTAATAACACATACCGTGTATGAAGCAGTATGTTATACCATAATGCATGTGCCAGAAAAAAACCCACCTCTAAGTGCCCTGAAGTTAGTCTCCTCTTAGTTCCCCTTACAGCAGACCACCATGAAACAAACAAACAAACAAACAAACAAAAACCAACAAGCAACCACCTCACACGCTGACTTTGGGGAGTAGCCTTCCACTTTCCCTTTGAGGTGCTGTTTTCCCTTATGCACAAGCTCTAATAAATCTTTCTCTGTTATTGTGGCCTCACCTGATTTCTATCTCGAAGGAGATAGAACCCTAGGGACCTCAATTATAGTTCCAGGAGTTGGGAATTGCTATTGTTGGGGACCAGTATTCAGCCTATTACAACTACAATAAATGAAACTAAGATGCACATACAGAACAGGGCAAAATATTGAAAGCAGAATACGAAATTTAGAAACGTATTTAAGCACAAGGAGAATTCAGTTTTCAATGAGGCTGATATTTCAAATGAGTGGGAAAGGGCTTTATTAAACAAGTAACTAGGCACTTGGTAAAAAGAAAAGTAGAACCTACTTTAAACTGTAAAATTAAAAGACTACATTTTGAACATCTAAAACCAGATGCATATATGAAAAATAAAACTGGCTGGGCACGGTGGCTCACACCTGTAATCCCAGCACTTTGGGAGGTCAAGGCAGGTGGATCACTTGAGATCAGGAGTTCGAGACCAGCCTAACCAACATGGTGAAACCCCGTCTCTACTAAAAATACAAAATTTCATTGGCATGGTAGTGCATACCTGTAATCCCAGCTACTAGGAAGGCTGATGAAGGAGGCTGATGAAGAAGCCTCCTTGCTTGAACCCAGGAGGTGGAGGTTGCAGTGAGCTTAGATCGTGTCACTGCACTCCAGATTGGGCAACAAGAGTGAAACTCCATCTCAAAACACTTAAAAAAAAAAAATAGGAGAAAGAAAGTCACATTTATAAATGAATAACATAGTTGAACATTTTTATAAACTTGAAATAAAGAAATATATTACAAAGTATTCCTAAAAATAGAAGTTAAAAAAAAGTACATAAAACTTAAAATCTACATTTTAGAATGGTGATAAGATATTGTAAAAATTTTTTAAAAATTAATCTACCAGCATATATGTATTATAATGACATATAGCAGATTAGGATTTTTAAGGTATAATAATACTTAGAAAAGATAAACATTTTAATAGAAAAATGCACAAAGAACCTAAAAATGAATTTCATAATAAAAAAAAATCAAATGACTTATAATCTTACGGTCATATGAAAGTTCACTGGCAAACAGAGAAATATCAATTAAAAAATTAATGAGATATCAACAAATTATCAGTGAAGAAAATTTAAAAATGTTTTTATAAAATGCACTGTAGGTGAAGTGTGAGAAAATAGAATAAGCTGCTTTTACATTCATGGGTGTGTGTAAACTGTTATAAACCTACCTGCAATATGGAACTAAAGACCCTACTTAGTCATTTAACAATTCTACTTTACAGAATTTATTCAAAGAAAATAATCAAAACTGTGTGACTATAGGGATGGTCACTGAAATATTATAACAAACAACAAATTTTCAACTGCAAGGATAAGTTAAATGAATTGTGATATACTCTCATTATTTAACATTGAATAAAGATTGAATATTTTATAGTGAAGAAACAGATAGTTATGAGTAAATACATGCCCAGAATATGCATTATAAACTTTCATATATATACATATGAAAGTATATATATATATATATGCAAAATTATAAAATGAAATAAACTTTGGAGATTTCTTCTGTTTCTCATAATCATGATGTTCTATTTATTTTTATTTTTGCTGTTTTTTACTTATGTATTTTCTTTTACCTAAAAATTATCTATAATATTCATTCATTGCTTTTTCATAATGAAAAGATTTTTCTACTACATTGAAAAAATATATAATATATATGTTATAATATACGTTTATATATTCTTTTCTTTTTCCAAATTCAATATATATATTCATAATATGTATATTGAATATGTATTAATTATATATTTCCAAATTCAATATATATTATATATATTCAACATATATAATATATATAATATATATAATTACATATATATTATATATACATATATAAGATGAGAGTAATATGACATAAGGGGAGTAAGGAGAATGAATTCCAATTCTGTGATTAAAAGTGTAAACTATAGACTCTACTGTAGTACATTGCAGGATGTAGAAAGTTTTACTTTTATAAAAATGGTGTCTGAAAGATGTTGCTAATCTATTTTACTTCAACATAGGGAACAAACTTTTAAAGTATAAAATAAACTTTATGGATATGAAAAAAATATATATATTTTTTCTTTTTTCTAATTCACATATATAAATTAATATATATAACTTTTATTTATTTATTTTTTTTTTGAGACGGAGTTTCGCTCTTGTTACCCAGGCTGGAGTGCAATGGCGCGATCTCGGCTCACCGCAACCTCTGCCTCCTGGGTTCAGGCAATTCTCCTGCCTCAGCCTCCTGAGCAGCTGGGATTACAGGCACATGCCAATATGCCCAGCTAATTTTTTGTATTTTTAGTAGAGACGGGGTTTCACCATGTTGACCAGGATGGTCTCGATCTCTTGACCTCGTGATCCACCCGCCTCGGCCTCCCAAAGTACTGGGATTACAGGCGTAATATATATAACTTTATGGATATGAAAATATATATATATTTTCTTTTTCCAAATTCATATATATAAATTCAATATATATGTGTATATATATATTGAATTTGGAAAAAGAAAGCAAGAATATATATACTGATAAAAAAGAGAAAGGAATTTTCCCTGAAATCCAATTATCCCAGAAGAAACAATCACCATTTTGGGGGTTGTCTTTTATTTATTGATGCATATATATAATTTAGCCTATTTTCAAATAATTTAGCCTATTTTCAAAAAACTACGGTTAACACATTTTAGCACACTTTTATTTTCTTGAAAGGTAGAAACCAGTATTCTAAAGTCGAGTTCCATACAAATCCCTAGAACTGGTGTAGAATGATTCTGGGATATGCCATTACTTGCCCAAGTAAGGTGGAGTGTTGTCTGGCCAGGCCACTTTCCTGCAACACATTCCATCAGGAAACTCAGATAATGGGAACTGCTGAGAATTTTCTGCGGGACTTTTCTTTTTCAGTTCAACTCAGAAAATAGATGGCAATCTTCCCATTTTAAAAAGATGTTTTCCTCCATTTCTTTTCCATTTTAGCAGAGACAGTAAAGAATTCAAATTATATAATATCTCTGTCCTCCACACCAGCTGTGTTTTGTGTTTGTCAGATGCTTAGAGTGATTTTCAAACAGCTGGGTTTTCTCTACCATATTTTACCCCAATTATCTTTCTCCATGATCTTCAAAGCTATTTCAAATGATTTTTTCCCCCGAATTCAATACACATGTTTATAGGATAAAAAAACTCCAGAAAATTGAGAAGAAAATGAAGAAGAAAATCAGAAAGGAGTCAGCTATAATGACACCATCGTGTGACATTAACATGCTTTTATCAGTGGTCAGTCTCCTATACATATATATAGATGCAATCCTATTGTATATTTTGTTTTGCAAGCTTTACACCCTATAAAATAGCTTTAATAGTTTTCAATTTTATTCAGTATTCTTCTAAGTGTGGACTTTGATATTTGCAGTCCATTGCTTCTCTCTCACCCTCACTGGGCCCCTCCCCATCGTCCTCTTATCAGTTATGTCAGCTCCATCTTTTTTTCTTTTTTTTTTTTTTTGGAGAAGGATTCTCACTCTGTTACCCAGGCTGGAGTGCAGTGGCGTGATCCTCGGCTTACTGCAGCTTTCGCCTCTTGGGTTCAAGTGATTCTTCTGCCCCAGCCTCCCGAGTAGCTGGGATTACAGGTGCATGCCACCACAGCAGGCTAACTTTTGTATTTTCAGTAGAGGCAGGGGTTTCACCATCTTGGCCAGGCTGGTCTCAAACTCCTGGCCTCATGATCCACCCACCTCGGCCTCCCAAATTGTTGCCATTACAGGCGTTAGCCACTGTAACTGGTGGTCAGCTCCATCTTTTAAGTGCTCAGGACTAAAACCATGGACTCTTCCATGACTCTACATTTTCACAAACTACATCCAATTCTCAGAAAATCCTAGTAACTTATTGGGGTAAAAAAATTGTAACCTACATACTTCCTACCCTTCCCCTGCTAATCCCTCAGCCAGGCAATCACTAATTCTTGTCTATGAGAGCAATTTCTCTTCTTCCATTTTTTGCACTCCTACCTTTGGTTGAATGAAAGTCAGACCATGCACTCCTCTGCTTAGTAACCACCATGCCATACTATCACCCAGAAAATAAAAAACCAAATACAAGCTTTGGCCTACAAGGATCTGGACGATTGGCCTGTGCTGCCTCCCTGATGTATTTCTCTTCTTTGCTTTCTCATGTGGATCCAGCCACAGTTACTTCCTTGATAATCCTTGGACATGCTGAGCTTTCTTCTGAGTGTCTTTGTACTTTGTTTTCTCTGAATATTAGACCTTTCCCAAGACAGCCTTGTCGTTCCTTTCCTCATTTTATACAGTTTCTGTTCAAACTTCATAGACTCCTGCCCTGACCAACCTATAAAAAATTCATCAGCTGTGACTTGTTCCCCATACTGCTTTCTGTTTCTTCATAGCATGTATCACCAGCTGATATTATGTTCCATATTGATTTACTCATTTTATTTTCTATACCCTTACTAGAATGTAATGGAATGAAGACAGAGACATTGTCAGTTTTTTTAAATCACTATATTCCCAACACCTTGAAAGTGAGGGGCGCACCACACGCACTTACTAATTGATGAACAATTCTCCTTTAAATGAACAGTTTTTGGTTTTTCTTGTAAGTGACAATTCTCATCCTTATGTCTTAAGGGTAAATTCTAAGAAGTAAATTATTTTTAAAAATTAAACATTTTGTAAGATTATCCTCAATAACAGATTTTCCTAATTTATGCTTCCACCAAAATTATATAACCAAATTTCATCAAAAGGATATAAAATAGAATAACTATTTTCTTATAATCTTATCAACAGTGAGTTTTATCATTTTGCTCTTATATTTTTGATTTTCTTGTAAGAGTAGGTGCTCGTTTTAGCATTTTAGCTATTAATAATAAAATTGCTTTGGACATTTATGTAAACACCTTGCTACATAGTGAGGTATTAATACAGGTTAATGAATAAACAAAAAATGTCTAAACATGTTGCTTTTGCTAAGAAGTCTTAAAATCTATAGAAATTATATTCCAAATATAAAAGTCTTTGGTTTGCAACCTGCTGTAGCTTAACTTTCTTACTTAGTTTCTATTTGTTTTACTAAAATATTAAAGTTCCTGCTTCAGTAGGATTATTGGCCTCTTAATGGAAAAGGTGTTTTGAAATCAATGGATAAACCACAAAAGCATGCAGATTACCTGTGAATGTGCTTTCTCAAGGAATTAAAATTCAAGAGGTTTAGTTCTAGTTATTACACAACATTACACACTCTCTCTTACCATTTATACCTGTTGTGGGTTATTCTAAGCAATACCACACTATTCAACAGTGCATCTGGTAATATTGTAACCACTGATAAAAAAAAGTTAATAACTACATTCACTGAAAATAAATCAGATGTTTGAATGTGACTCATTTGAAATACAGAAAGGAAAATTAAAAGTCCGTTTCTAACTAAGTCCCCCCACCCCACCCCGTCTCGTACCACACTTTAACCTCCTCTTTACCTTGTACCAGCCATGAATCCTGGAATTTCTTTAGTTAATTTCTTTCTGTTAAGACTTTGATGCAAAAAGTTAGTACTAACACACTTAAATATAGAGTTCCTGACATCTTATAGGCACTGAATGAATATGTTTTCAAGTGTGCATGAAATAATCTTACCAGAGAGAAAATAAACATTAGCATCCTGTAGTTCTTTCTTTCACCTTTGTATTTTATCCAATTTTGTAGCTGCTACAAAGCAGCTTGCAGAGGCTTGAAGGCCCAAGATGGATGAATAGGCATTTTGAAGAGAAAAGGTAGGCAAGGACAGAACAACATTGCTTGGGGACTCTTGGGAGGAAAGCAAGCTGTCTGAGAATTCAGAGGTAGCAGCCAGACCATCGGCCTCTACTCTACATTGCAAGCTTAGTTAAGGCCATTATCTGATGGAAAAATCTATTCCCTTTGGCTCTCAGCCTTTGTTTCTGCCATGCACATGTCTAGCAGGTGAGTGTGTTTATGTAGAATGCAACCAGTAACAAAAGAGAGTTGTAAACACCAACAGGACTGACTTCGTGTATGTATGACCTGTGCACCCATCTTGAGAAGGGCTCCCTGCTTGCTCTACAAAATAATTTTTGAACTAAGCCATCTCATTTTTATTTTACCTGTCTTGAACAACAGGAGGCAGCCAATTAGAATTCAAATTCTCAAGAGCAGAAAGCAAGCCTTCATTTGACTAGGAAGATTAGAAATTTGCAGGTTTGAAGGATGAAGAAACATGGAAAACTGAATTTCTTTCCTAGGTCTTACTCATTGCTTTCATTATATAATATGTTTTCTCATTTACTTTTCTTATGTTAAGCCCCCTTTTCCATACTCCCATTTTACCAAATATGTTTTCTAAGAATTGTATTTCAAACACTGAGTTTATTTTTTTCCTGTAGCAATAAAACATTAAAATAACTTATACTCCTTTTGATAAATGGAGTTATTTGAACTTCATAAAGCACCAAGAAAAATTTATAGGGTAACCGAATAATAAACACGGCTAGTGGAAGCCTTTGAGGTCTGGAAGGAGGAGTGAAACAATGTATGCTTCCTCCTACCTCATATATCTAATCCAATTTTCAGATCTAGAATCCATTCTAGTCACTTAAACACCACATAAACTTCTTTGACATTTAATTATATTATGTATATGCCTGGTACTATAGAAGAACTGACAGAATGAAAACTTCATTGAGTGTTTTTCTGGCCGCTAACCAATGAAATGCTCTTTGAGAAGGAATAGCGGTTAACAAATGCTGATAGGTGTAATGGCCCTGGTAGTAAATTCTCCATTCTTAAGAGACTATTGGGAAGGCCTGAGAGTGGCAGCTTGCTAAACTGTGGTTTAAATTGACTGGGAATACTTGTTAAGATTGAAATGAGATTTAATAGGCTCAGCATGAGTTTGGTAAGAGCCTGTATCACCAAGAGACACTTAATTCAGTATAATTATTGGCTTCAGTTTATAGATGGGTTGCTTCCAGCCCCAACACTTTCCTATAAAGGAAACTGTTACAAATAAGCCTTTTCTTTTTTTACTTTCTTTCCTTCTTCTTTTTTTCTTTTTTTACATTAAGGTAGGTTTATGTGCCTTAGCTGAAGATGAGATTAATATTTAATTAAATTGGTGACTACACTAAATTTATACATTAAAATAGGGTTTTCCAAGCTCAGATTATGAAAAAGTTTGCCCATTTTTGCTAAAAAAATTCCTCAGCTCCAATAAAAGAGGAATACCTGTATATGTGTATATATTTCATTTGGAAAGGTATACACAGGAAATCACCCCACTGGGGAATTGTTTATAGGAATGATTTTTCTTTACTTAAATCATCAGGAGTGGTATAATCTTGCTTCTGTCAGATAAGGACCATCTCTCATCGGATGTCTCATTAGATGTCTTTTATCAACCCTGCACTTGCTTGACTTTCTCTAATGTCAGAGAAATACAACAACCCAGGTCTGAAGACAATTTCGTGACAAGAGATCCCCAAGATACAGAGAACAAAGATCTATTGCTACTTTGTTCTTATGTCTTACATTCTCTCTGTTTTGATTTTACTTTTTAAAAATATATAATTTATGTATTTTGAAGCCAGTCTAAGTTTATGGGAATAGTTAAAAAATAATAATCTCAGACAGTTCAACATGGTGAAATAGACCAAGTTAACTTGTGGTACATTTTTTTTTTTTTTTTGAGTTTTGTATTGGAACTGATTGATAGGCTTTAGGTTTTATTATCTCTGCAGAAATGGGATGAGGTACATTCAAAGGATGTTATCGTTTCAATAAACCTTTGTAAGAACAGTTTTAGATTCACACAAAGATTGTGAAGATAGTAAATAGAGTTCCCATATTGCACACTCAACTTCACCTACTCTTACCATCTTACATTACTATTGCATTGGTATTACATTGCCACAACTAATGAACTAAATTGGCAATTATTACTAAGTAAAGTTCATTTATATTTCTTTAGTCTTTATCTAATATTATTTTCCTGTTCCTGGATCTCACATTAGGTTTAGTCTTTATATCTCCTTCTCTCTCTCTGGGCTCTGACTTATGTCTCAGACTTCTTAATTTTGGTGACTTTGAAAGTTTTGAGGAGTACTGGTCAAGTATTTTGCAGTATGCCTTAAATTGGGATTACTTCTGGTGTTTTTACATGACTATACTGAGATTACAGTTTTTGGTAAAATATCATTTTCATCCAATCTATTTATTTTTCCAATTTTTTAATTTTAAACTTTAAAAATAGAAAAAAGGTTACAGAATAAGATATAAAGAAAAATTTTTTACAGCTGTGAAATAAGTATGTGTGTTAAGCTAAATGTTACAGCAAAAGAGTTAAAAGGCTTAAAGAAGTTTATAAAGTAAAAGAGTTGTAATAAGCTAAGGTTAATTTATTATTGAAGGAAAAAAACTAATGGCTGCTTGTATTCTGTAACATGAGTATCTACTCTTTAATAATGTACACTTGATCCTCCTTATCCATGGTTCTGCATCTGCTGATTCAACCAACCATGGATCAAAAATATTAATAAATAAATAATAAATAACAAGACAAGAATAAAAAAATAACACTAGCGGAAAAACACAATACGAGAACTTTTTACATAGAATTTACATTGTATTAGATATTACAAGTAACTAGAGATTATTTGAAGTTTATGAGAGGATGGGTGTAGATTATATGCAAATACTACCCCATTTTATATAAGGGAGTTGAGTATCCCTGAATTATGGTATTCTCAGGGGTTTTGGAGCCAATTCCCCACAGATACAAAGGGATGATTGAAATAACAATGCAATACTAAAAAGGCTTCAGGATACACACACACACACACACACACACACACACACAAGCATCTTAGTACAGTTACAAGACCTTTGGTCAAAGGTCAGAGAGAAGTTTTAGTGAAGAGAGTATCTCAAATCCTACTTCTTTTTTACATCAACCTTCCTACTGGTATTAAAATAATCAATTGTTAATCATCAAATAATTAAACACCTCCGCTCAATATCCAATTACTTTTCATATGTGTTTCTCCACAAATAATGAAAATTCTAACAGAAAATATTATCTCACATTTAGGAGAACACTAACAGCTTCTAGTATCTGTGAGTAGATCTTAGATTGAAAAAAAGATACTAAATTTTCCATGTAAATAAAGAAAACCCAAATGAGGAAAAGCAACTTCTAAAGTATACAGTTTCTGAGTCAGATGTAGAAAATTCCTGGCCTTCATATCGCAAGGTAAATGGTTTCCATGGTGTGAGTTAGTGGCAGATTGAATGGTGAAGTGGATCAAATAGGTTTTGAAAATACCTCGTCTTCTTTCCTGCTTCCTTTTTCTCCCATTTCAGCAGAAATCTCTTCACCCCAGGGCACTCACTGATATCTGACTACAAATTTGACCCCGCCTGTCATAGGGAAAGCATTTTATAAACTACATAACAGCACACAGTAAATCACCTAATTTTTGACTTATTACTTAACATAATTCCATTCGGCAGACATTTATGGAGCAGCAATTCTGTGCTAAACATGGACATCCTGGAAATCAGTGCTGTCTACAAGTGGGGATAGATGAATAAGTAATTATGATTCAGCGTGATTGGAGTGGCGGTGTAGGTGTATTCCTTAGGGTTTTATTTTTCCCAATAGTATTTATGTTTTTTTAATAAGGCTACAAAGAATAAAAGGCTTACTTTGAATGAGTCATTAATTGGAGAATTTTAGATCTGAGCTAGAGGGTATAATAATAGGAAATTAAAAACGCCTTCCCCTTAATAGCATAAATGAAACATAGAAAACTAATCATTTGATATGGCTTTAGTTCCATGGGATCAGTCTTCTAAATACTTCTTGACACTCTCACACATACATGTATGTTCACAATTGTAACCCTAGTACTGGACACAGAGCCTGATAACATAGTAAACAGTAAGTGCTTGTTAAATATTTCTTATTTAGGTACACTTTTGTTTTATATTATGCTTAAAAATCTAAAGATTTTATATTTAGAGCAACTTTAAATTTAAAGAAACACTGAGTGGAAGTTAGAGAAATTTTCCATATACCTCTTGTCCTTACTTGTGCACAGTCTGCCCCACTCTAGAAATCAATACACCTTTTGAATCAGAAGTTTTGCTTCTAGGATTTAAGTCCCCAAAATATTCCCATATGTACAAAATAACAAATGCAAAGTATTATTCACTGTAGTATTTTTTATATTAGCAAAAGATGTTAGATAGCCTAAATCTCCACAATAGAAATTGAGCTAGATAAATTATGCTATTTTCATAAAATGGATTAAGTACAAAGATTTTTAAAAATAATAAAGCTTTCTATGAACTAATAAAAAAATCCAAGATATAATGTTAAGTGGAAAAAAAAATCAAGATGCAAAAGTGTGAGTTTAGTATGCTAGTTTAGTATGCTATTTTTATAAGAAAATTGGAAACATAAGAATATGTGTTCCTGCAGTTAATAATACTGTTTTCAAAGGCTAGAAAGAAAATATTGAATGCTCCTAACACAAAGAAATAATACATGTTTAAGGTGACGGATATGCTAATTACTCTTATCTGATCATTATGCATATACATGAATCAAAACATCACTGTGTACCCAATAAATATGTAAAGTTATTAACTGTAATAATTATTAACTGTAATAAACTGAACTAAAAATAAAAGAAAACAAAAAAGGATATATGCATTTGCATTTGTACGCATTTTGGAAGTACAACGACCCCTGCTAGTGGGAACCTGTGGGCGGGTAGAGATGAGGGGAAGAGGAGACATGTGTGGGAGAGAGCTTCACTATGCTTGTTCTCAAAATGATCTGCCTTTTGAAACACAGGATAATTTTATCTATTAAAAACAGAAAAGAAAATTAGTGAAAAATACTATTTGAATGAGTCAATGACTCTTCACACAAAAAGATTATAGCTGGTGTGTCCACTGAAACTTGAATCCATGAATTAGGTAGATGTTTGTTGCTTGCCAGTGTCATAAAACTAACTGAAAGAGTTTAGTTAGGTTAAACTGTGTTGCTCATGTGATAGGGAGGGGCCTGACTCCAAGCCTGCCAGAACGCAGATAATCAAGTTTAATCAGAATGCCCTGCATTTGACTCTCAGCTGTGTTGCTCTTTGCAAGTCTGTAGGGCTGGAAGTATAGTTGATGCCAGATGAAAGATAATGAAATTAATTAATATCTAGCAATTTGAATGATTTAATATCTGGAATGGCTCAAAGCAGGATCTGACAGATAGTGCTATGCAAAGTTAGTATTAGTAATTGAAGGCAAAGTCATAGTTGTAATAATACAAGCTTTTATTATTAACTGATTTGCGTGAATGGATTGTTTTGAAGACTGCAAAAAGTTTGACTCCCACAAAAAGATTGAGATTGGCAACATCAGAGACTGCTTTCTGAAGGCAAGCATTAAAGGTAGCAGAAAAAAACTCATTTGCAGGCACACATAAAGTAAATATGTATCACGAAGAGTCAAATGACATGGAATGATGTAAGATGAAACATAAAGAAATATTCAAAATATGGAGAAATGAATTCCTATATTTTGAATATTTTAGCTTCCACCAATAACTGGGGGGCTCTTCTAAAAATTTCTGAAATTGGTTTTATTATTTTCCCCTCTTCTGTCTCTAAAAATACACATTTTAATTGTACCAGGTTTCTCAGTTATTATTATTAACTTTGAGGTGGGGAGGTGTTAGAATTCCTTAGACTCATGTCTGTTTAATCCTCCCAGATTAGCAGACACAACCTGGGAGTGATCATATTCACAAGTCTGTACTGTGTCCTTCCCTGCTTTCCTGTGTTTGCCTGAAGAAGGTGACCTTGCTGGTATCAGACAGAATCTGATATAGAAAGATTTTTTGTACGCAAAGGAGTTAGTTAAAGAGACTTAGAGACAAGTGTTTTAGCATAGATCATCAGAATACCCTGTCTTAGAGGGTGCAGGAAACTTTCAGAACTAGGGTCTTCTAGTGCCTACTGGCTGCTTTGACTATGTATCCCACAGATATCCGAAGTGTAATTATTGACCCCTGTCCTAACAAATGATCTTGAGATGGCTGCTCATCACAAGTGTCCAAATATCTACTCAATAGAACTGAAAGTAGAAAAAAATAATAGTCATGAAAGCTATATTTTACTCACAGTCCAGGAAAACAGATATTCACATCAATCTACTATGATAGAATCATAATTGGAACATGGACTCTGTATTTTTAAAAAGGACTCCAACATAACTTTAATAATCAGCCACTATTACATATTTCTTAATAATTAGTTCCCAGCTGTTTCACAAGCTTGATCAACCTTATTGAATCTTATAAACTTCAGCTGATGACACTGATCAGCAAGCTCCTCCAGCCTATTTGCAAGTGGATGACCTGAACACTGCTTTTACTTAGAGGTAAAGAGTTTTTGGTTCTTAAGAACACTCTCTTTCATATAAATGCCAAATAAGAAAAAAAAATGGCTTTTCATGTTTGGTAGAGGTGTACATGCAGAGGATTGCAGTCTGTAGAAGAAAAGATACAGTCCTGTAAATGTGCCCTGTATGTTCAGGTTAAACCAGATTGTTCTATTGAATCTCAAAATTTTGATATTAATAATAGATGCATCTGCAGGGTCAGAAGAAATTTAAAAAATGAAGTTGTCTTACTCTCTGAAGAATGCATGGATTCAAACTGAGAGGAGAGAGAAAGAAAGATAATTCCACATGGAGAGAACAGCCCAAAAACCATGATGCATGCCAAGAGTGCACGTAATTGTTTCTAGTATCAATGAGTCAAGTAATTGGATGCTTGATTATCAATTTTAATATATAGCAGGGAGTGATAAGTCATGGGTAATATGATATAAGATTAGAAATTTGATTTAGGTTGTTGCTAAGTTGGAGCTTTCACTGGTATTTTCAAGTTGGTATGATTACTAAAGAGATAAAACAGAAGAATGAAACGTGCAAAGTGAAGTCGAGGTTAGGATGTAGTAGATACAGCAATTAACATTTTCAAGTTTTGAGGCTGGAAACTGAGTGGTATCTCACTAAGTCCTCACAAAAATACTAGTTATTTTTAAATGAAATAATAACTTTGGAAAGGTTCAGAAACTTATTCAAGGTCACACAGCTAGTAAATTGGTGAGATTGCATTCTGTAATTTCATTCTTGGCACCAGAAGTTCTGGGAGCAGTCAGAATTGCAGCCTGAGAATGAGGCTATGCCATATATGACTACTCAAGTTCCCTGAAACTGCCTTGGAAAACTTCCTTTAGTATCATTTTAAAATGAAAAGTGCTTTAAAATATGCTTAAATGCTCTTTGAACAAGAGATATTTTTAATGATCCTATCAAATTTGCGTTAACGAATCTGGGCTGCAGAGTAACATCTTCTTGCTTAAAATATGCCATGTTAGTACCTTTCATGTGAAAAGATTAGTTTTCTTCTCCAGGGAAGAGGAGTTGTGTTATTTAGCATAAAGCATATCATAATTCATATAACATAATCATGTTGGACATAACACTAAGGGATTTCATGCTCTCTTAAACTCTGAATGAATAAAATTCTAGTTCTAGTTCTTTAAAAAGCTAATGAGGATACAGATGGCAATAGAAGCATGGCAGTTGTAGTTTGTAGCTTTCAATAAGGAAAAAAGAAAAACAAAAGCTACGTTGAATTACTCACTGTAATATACATTTAAGCTGGTGACATATTTATTCTCCCTTAATGATATATATTATTTAATAAATAATAAGACAGAATAAATTGACTATTTTTTAAATGTTTTCTGTATACTTATTTTGAATACATGGTGTTTTATTGATTTGCTGTGTTACCTTAGTGGGTGAATAATATGATGGAATTTACCTAATATGACATAATCTCTCATAATAACAAATTTCTATTCAATAGAAATGCAAGTAGAAAAAAGTAATAAAATGAATGAAAGCTATGCTCTTCCCACAACTTGGACTGATCACATTACTAAACTCAAAGTCTCAACTAAAATGGTCTCTCAAACTCCTAAGATTCCTCCTGGAGTCTGCAAATGCTTGGATAAAAAGTATTACACATTGAAAGGACTGTGGTTGCCAGTCTTCTCATTTTCAATTCCTCACAAATAGAATACTGATGCTTTGCAAATTCTCACTCTATGTCTAATTAATATTTAAGGTCAATGTTAATTGACCAATTGTTTATCCAATCCAATTAATATTTAAAGTCATGCCTTGATCATGCTCATATATCACTCCAACCGCACATGCAGACATCCATGCACATAAACATACAAGCAGTCATATGTTTCATAATATTATTCAGAAACCTGTTAATCCTAAAAATAAAATACTTAAAGTTACAAACTGAAATAATCACATAAACTACCTAAACTTAAAAGGTTAAAAGTTGAGGTATATTAAATACTAGTAAAACTGGTAAAGTCAGTTTCATTAGTTTTACTAGTAAAGTTTTTACTAATAAAGTTTTACTAGTTTTACTGGTTTGTATGTTGCTCTAAATAACTGTCGATGTGATATGGACAAAGTAAAGAGCAGAACAATTATTGAAATAAGAATAATGCAGCGAAGTAATATTCTGTGGCTAAAACTCCATATTATTTTCCCAACAATCGAGGTTTGATTAAAATAAAATAACTAAAATAAAACTAAATCTATCCCCCTACAATTAAGAATAAGGTAAAGGTAAACAAACATAAAAATAGCCAGTATTTATTGCCAAGTTATCATGTGCCTTCTATATATCATGGAATCTTTTAAAAAAATATTTGAGGTAGATTTTTATATTTTTCTCACTATACAGATGAGAAAAGGAAAAGTTACATTATTTGTCTACAGTCATAAAAACAGTATGCATACTTCCCAATCAGAAGATATAAGTAGGAAATAAAATGCAGTCAAAACATAGTAAAAGAAACTAAGAAACCAAAAAAGAGCAAGGAAACATTCTATAATTAAAGACTGACCATTTGGGTCTGGAAAATAGACTAACATACCATATTTTAACATGCTGTTGGTAGGTGAAGTACTTAATATACTGATAGTTTTTTACTTCATAATAGTTTTGAAAATATCTATTTCAACAAAATTTTGAATAAATTTGGAAATCAAAGACATTGTAACACACAACAGTAATACTTGCTTACTTTCTCTAGTCTTCTTAAAAGGATGATTCATGTTCTAGATTGTTACTCTCAGCCTACCAGTGCAATTAGATCTTCCATTGAGAAAATAGGTAATGCCATATGGAATTTGCTCAAATTTCAGCAGTATATCTAAAATTCTCTGGTCATGTGCACTCATCCTTTCTTCCTCAAGTTTTAATAGCCCTATCGGGATAGGTGACACCATCTACTTTTTGCTTTTTCAGGAATCCTAGCCCATCTGTACACTACTGTGTGATCTGAGTCTTCAGCCACTGTACCTCCTTGGCATCCTGCCATGTTCTAACAAAGCCCATCATAGCAAAAATGACAGCTACAAGAAAACTTGCTAGATCCCACAAGTTCCCTTTTTCTTTTTTAATTGTATTTTAGGTTCTAGGGTACATGTGTAGATCATGCAGGATTGTTGTATAGATACACACATGGTAATGTGGTTTGCTGCTGCCATCCCCCAGTCACCTACATCTGGCACTTCTCCCCATGTTCTGCCTCTCCGACCTCCCCACTCCCCCACTGTCCCCCCCGCCCCCCAACAGACCCCAGTGTGTGATGCTCCCCTCCCTGTGTCCATGGGTTCTCATTGTTCAACACCCACCTCTGAGTGAGAACATGCAGTGTTTGATTTTCTGCTCTTGTGTCAGTTTGCTGAGAGTGATGGTTTCTAGATTGATCCATGTCCCTACAAAGGACACAAACTCATCGCTTTTTATGGCTGCATAGTATTCCATGGTGTATATGTGCCACATCATCGATGGGCATATGGGTTGTTTCCAGGTCTTTGTTATTGTAAACAGTGCAGCTATGAACATACATGTGCATGTGTCTTTGTAATAGAATGATTTATAATCCTTTGGGTATATGCCCAGTAATGGGATGTGGGGTCAAATGGAATTTCTATCTCTAGGTCCTTAAGGAAGCGCCACACTGTCTTCCACAATGGTTGAACTAATTTACACTCCCACCAACAGTGTAAAAGTGTTCCTATTTCTCCACATCCTCTCCAAGATTTTTGTTGTCTGTTGTCTCAAGATTTTTTAATGATCGCCATTCTAACTGGCATGAGATGGTATCTCAATGTGGTTTTGATTTGTATTTCTCTAAGGACCAGTGATGATAAGCATTTTTTCATATGTTTATTGGCCTCATATATGTTTTCTTTTGAAAAGTGTCTGTTCAAATCCTTCTCTCACTTTTGAATGGGTTTGTTTTTTTTTCTTGTAAATCTGTTTTAGTTCTTTGTAGATTCTGATTATTAGCCCTTTGTCAGATGGTAGATTGCAAAAATTTTTTCCCATTCTGTTGGTTGCCAGTTCAATCTAATGATTGTTTCCTTTGCTGTATAGAAGCTCTGGGGTTTAATTAGGTCCCATTTGTCTATTTTGGTTTTTGTTGCCAATGCTTTTGGTGTTTTAGTCATGAAGTCCTTGCCTATGCCTATGTCCTGAATGGTTTTGCCTAGGTTTTCTTCTAGGGTTTTTATGGTGTTAGGTCTTATGTTTAAGTCTTTAATCCATCTGGAGTTAATTTTAGTGTAAGGTGTCAGGAAGGGGTACAGTTTCTGCTTTCTGCACACTGCTAGCCAGTTTTCCCAATACTATTTATTAAACGGGGAATCCTTTCCCCATTGATTGTTTTTGTCAGGTTTGTCAAAGAGTAGATGGTTGTAGATGTGTGGCATTGCCTCCAAGGCCTCTGTTCTGTTCCATTGGTCCATATCTCTGTATTGGTACCAGTACCATCCTGTTTTGATTACTGTAGACTTGTAGTATAGCTTGAAATCAGGTGGCGTGATGCCTCCAGCTTTGTTCTTTTTGCTTAGGATTGTCTTGGCTATGTGGGCTCTCTTTTGGTTCCATATGAGGTGGTTTTTTCCAGCTCTGTGAAGGTCAATGGTAGCTTGATGAGGATAGCATTGAATCTATAAATTACTTTGGGCAGTATGGCCATTTTCACGATATTGATTCTTCCTAACCATAAGCATGGAATGTTTCTCCGTCTGTTTGTATCCTCTCTTATTTCCTTGAGCAGTGGTTAGTGGTTTGTAGTTCTTTTTGAAGAAGTCCTTTACATCCTTTGTTAGTTGTATTCCTAGGTATTTTATTCTCTTTGTAGCAATTGTGAATGGCAGTTTGCTCTTGATTTAGCTCTCTGTTAGTCTGTTTTTGGTGTATAGAACTTCTTGTGATTTCTGCACATTGATTTTGTGTCCTGAAACTTTGCTGAAGATGCTTATTAGTTTAAGGAGATTTTGGACTGAGATGATAGGGTCTTCTAAATATATAATCATATCATCTGCACATAGAGACAATTTGACTTCCTTTTTCCCTAATTGAATACCCCCCCTTTTTTTTTCTTGCTTAACTGCTCTGGCTAGAACTTCCAATACTATATTGAATAGGAGTGGTGAGAGAGGGCATCCTTGTCTAGTGCCGGATTTCAAAGGGAATGCTTCCAGTTTTTGCCCATTCAGTGTGATATTGGCTGTAGGTTTGTCATAAATAGCTTTTATTATTTTGTGATATGTTCCTTCAATACCTAGTTTATTGAGAGTTTTTAGCATAAAGGGCTGTTGAATTTTGTCTAATGCCTTCTCTGCATCTATTGAGATAATCAGGTGCTTTTTGTCTTTGGTCCTGTTTATGTGGTGGATTACATTTATAGACTTACGTATATTGAACCAGCCTTGCATCCTGGAATGAAGCCTACTTGATTGTGATGGATAAGCTTTTTGATGTGCTGTTGCAATCGGTTTGCCAGGATTTTATTGAAGATTTTTGCCTCTATGTTCATCATGGATATTGGCCTGAAGTTTTCTTTTTTTGTTGAGTCTCTGCCGGGTTTTGGTATCAGGATGATGTTGGTCTCCTAAAATGATTTGGGGAGGATTCTCTCTTTTTGTATTGTTTGGAATAGCTTCAGAAGGAATGGTACCAGCTCTTTTTTGTACATCTGGTAGAATTCTGCTGTGAACCCATCTGGACTCGAACTTTTTTTGGTTGGTACGCTATTAATTGCTGCCTCAATGTCAGTCCTTGTTATTAGTCTGTTCAAGGTTTCAACTTCTTCCTGGTTTAGGCTTGGGAGGGTGCAAGTGTCTAGGAATTTATCCATTTCTTCCAAGTTTACTGGTTATGTGCATAGAGTTGTTTGTAGTAATTCTGATTGTAGTTTGTATTCTGTGGAGTCAGTGGTGATATCCCCTTTATGTTTTTTTATTGCATCTATTTAATTCTTCTCCCTTTTCTTTTTTATTAATCTGGCTAGTGGTCTGTCTATTTTGTTGATCTTTTCAAAAAATGAGCTCCTGGATTTATTGATTTTTTGAAGGTTTTTTTGTGTTGCTATCTCCTTCAGTCCTCTCTGATCTTAGTTATTTCTTGTCTTCTGCTAGCTTTTGAGTTTTTTTGATTTTGCTCCTCTAACTCTTTCAATTTTGATGATAGGGTGTCAATTTTAGATCTTTCCTCACTTCTCTGGTGGGCATTTATTGCTATAAATTTCCCTCTAAACACTGCTTTAAATGTGTCCCAGAGATTCTGGTACATTGTGTCTTCATTCTCATTGGTTTCGAAGAAGATCTTTATTTCTGCCTTCATTTCATTGTTTATCCAGTCGACATTCAGGAGTCAGTTGTTCAGTCTCCATGAAGTTGTGTGGTTCTCAGTTAGTTTCTTAATTCTGAGTTCTAATTTGATTGCACTGTGGTCTGACAGACTGTTTGTTATGATTTCTGTTCTTTTGTATTTGCTGAGGAGTGATTTACTTCCAATTATGTGGTCAATTTTAGAGTAGGTGCCATGCAGTGCTGAGAAGAATGTATATTCTGTGGATTTGTTGTCGAGATTTCTGTAGATGTCTGTTAGGTCCGCTTAGTCCAGATCTGAGTTTAAGTCCTGGATATCCTTATTAATTTTCTGTTTCATTGATCTGTTTAATATTGACAGTGGATTGTTAAAGTCTCCCACTATTATTGTGTGGGAGTCTAAGTCTTTTTGTAGGTCTTTAAGAACTTTCTTTATGAAACTGGATGCTCCTGTATTGGATCCTACATGTTCTTACAGATATCCACCCCCCAGTTCTCTTTTCCTTTAGTGACATTTCTTAAATAAAAATTGAAAAGGAAACTAAATATATTCTAATTCCTCCCATTCTGTTTAATCCAAACTTTTGATCATGCAACTATGAAGAAATTGTTATTTATTATGAAATTTAATTGATGTTTTCTAAGTTCTCATCTTGCATGGCTGTTCTCTCAATCTCTGTCGGATAATCAACTTTCACTATCTGGCTGCTTTATATTGCCATTCCTCAGGTCTCCATCTTGGGACTTACTTTGTTCTCATTTTACATTCTGTCTTTAGGCTTTCTGACTTTTCACTGTGTCATATTACAAGAATAAGACTCAAAGCGAGTTTGTGTGATGGACTAAAGCAACATTAATGGTATTAGAGAAGAATAGAGAGTTTAAAAATTGTGCCAGTACACTTTGGAAGTAAAAGTGAAGGCATAACAAGAATCTAGGATAAATCACAGTTTTCCTTTTGGTTATAATTTCTGAGAGGCTGTATCACTAGAAGAAATTTGTGATACAAAAACAATGGATTCAGTTTTAGATATGTTTTAATCTTGAAGGAATTAGACTGACATCACTACTTAACTATGTATGACTGTTTTAGTGGGTTTTGCCTATAGAGAATTACTTACAACATATCATCAATGATCATTAAAATTAATTAAGAGACTTAAATCCTCTTTCCATTAAAAATAATAGAAAAGTATGCTTAAGCATCAAGCTGGTAATACTGATATGCATTTATAATTTCATACTATATAAAACTGTGAATGGTGTTAATATACTAATAAAATCCAAAATCATTGAGGTACAAAAGGAACTAGAAGCAGTTATAGCATCTGAATTCTCCATTTCATTTCACCAGTTCTCTGGAGGTTGTGAAAATTAGAGCAAACTGGTAGGACATCACCTAATGCATCTGATATTCTTTTTTTGTATTAAAATTAAACTGATTGGTTACATGTTTTGATGTAAAATTATGAGTGATGTCAGTATGCTGTGCAAGGGTCTATATTCCACTGTCCCTATAAGTATAAAAAATAAATAGCAGATACTGAGGGAGAGTTATTTTGAGCAGTCTGTGACCAGGTTAAGAAAAAGAGAGTTACTCCTACAGCAAAATGTGGCATATAATGTGTGATATAGCAAAACAAACCCAAAACTTTTATGGATGCACATATTTAAGAAGAGATGATGATGTTTTATTTAAGTGGATCCCAAAACCTAGCTTCAACAACTTGAGAAAACTCATAAAAAGTGATTTAACAATGCATATGTCTGGCTCACTCCACTCCCAGTGGAATTGAATTAAAATAGAAGATTGACTGCATCTCTGGGTATTGCGTACACTTGAGGATAGATGTCTAGTTTATTTTCCTCCCGAGTTCTAATATAATTACTATATTTTTAAAAGAGAAAAGCCATCATCTAAATCATCACAAGAAATTTAAAGGCATACTCCTAGGTGTAAAATGTATGGAACCATCTTGAATGAAGACCCCAGAGACCAAATTCATTTCAAGGGAAATCAGGAAACAGAGTAAAGATAACCAATACTGACACCACTTGCAATGCCTGACATGAAGTGTTTCCTTTGACTTCTCTGGCTTCTTGTTTTATTATTATTATTATTGTACTTTAGGTTCTGGAGTACAGGTACAGATCATGTAGGATTGTTGCATAGGTACACACATGGCAATGTGGTTTGCTGCCTCCATCACGCCGTCACCTACATCTGGCATTTCTCCCCATGTTATCCCTCCCTGACCTCCTTATTAAATGCCTTGGTATTAACTGTATGGTAGAAAATAATGCATTGATATGCTCAGCAAATGCTTATCCCAGCAGCGGAAATGAAGAGTTGGGTTTTGTTTCTCAAATGTCAACATTTCAACCTTATTAAGGTGAGCCATAAAGAGAATACAACAGTCTTACCAAACTGGAAGGCAAATAGAAATTCACCCGTGAGATACTTCCCTCTCCCTGTTCCTCCATTCCTCGTGGGCATCCTCATTGCATCATATAGTGCCCAACGTATGTTGGAACAGAGTCCAGTGACTTCTTTTGAGGGGATACCAAGACAATTAATCTATGTTCATTTTGGAAGATAGCAGAACTAAATAAATTCTTACTGAATGAATAAAAATAAAACAAACAAATTTGGGACCATGGAAATATTTAGTAAAATTTTATTGCAAAAAATTATGATATTCCAGAGGCAAACAGAGATCATATCTCTGAAAAAAAATTTACTCAAGAAAACTCATTTCTTTTTTTAACAGCATGTGCCTTGTGCTCTCAAAATCAGTCGTGTAAATCATGGACTTAATAAAATTAAAGCTGAAAACAAGAGATGCTAAGACCTGAAATTAAAGAGAAAGTATGTTGACTACAGAAAAAGGAGAAATACAAATTCAGCTAAATATTGTAATAAAGAAATATAAGTCAATGAAAATATTCTAGTGAAAATAGAAATTAACATAACAGAATATTCCAACTAAGAATTTATTAGCTATCAAAAAGAGGACAAGAGATTAAAAAGAGAAAGTTGTGTTTCCTAAAGAAAAAACTAGTAGTGATATAGTGAATCACAATAAAAGAAATAGTAGAAAGCAAATAAGATAAACTTTATTTAGATGAAGAAAACCCTGAACTTTCAGAGGCAAAAAGCTCATTATATTCCAAGTGAATTAAACCAACATGTAAAGAAACAACTGTCACTCTGAGGAACAAAAAATAAAATGCACTAACCAGAGCTGGTTTAGCAAATGTAGAAATCAAGGGTAAAGGAGAAATTAGTTAATACTTTGCAAAAAATATAAATAAGATCAAGCCACTCAGAAATGACAGACAAATTATGTGGTGAAAGAAGTTTGTACCTCTAAGTCTGACTAACTTAAGAGGTTGAGTTTTAATTATTATATACCTGCCCATTGGCCTAAGCAGATTTTAAATAAGATTGTCCATATTCTTGAACTCTTTCTCCAAGTCAAGACTTTACCCATATAAAAATAATAAACTTGGGCCTGGCGCGGTGGCTCACGCCTGTAATCCCAGCACTTTGGGAGGCCGAGGCGGGTGGATCACGAGGTCAAGAGATCGAGACCATCCTGGTCAACATGGTGAAACCCCGTCTCTACTAAAAATACAATAAATTAGCTGGGCATGGTGGTGCGTGCCTGTAATCCCAGCTACTCAGGAAGCTGAGGCAGGAGAATTGCCTGAACCCAGGAAGCGGAGGTGGCGGTGAGCCGAGATCGCGCCATTGCACTCCAGCCTGGGTAACAAGAGCGAAACTCCTTCTCAAAAAATAATAATAATAACAATAAACTTATTTCAGCTATCTATGAGGCAATAAAAAACAATGCCCACAAAACCTTTCTAAAATGGTGAAAAGATAATATATTTTAAGTTAGCATTTAAAAATAATGTATTATGTCAAAAAACACTACAGGTAAAACTAGTAACACAGAAAGTGAAAGAAGCAGAAATTAGACAAAATAAAAAGGGTTAATTTTATCATTTTACATTGAATAGAATGAAAAGACCACATATTATCTTGATGCCATGATTACATACAGGAACATGTTAATATCAGTTGAGTATATGCTCAAATTCAACTAATATTTTGCATAAAAATTGAAGTTGCTATTACCAAAAATAAACAGTAAAATTAAAGATTACCTTACATCCAATGTACTTTCAATAATTAGTAAAAATGAATTTGCATGAAAAGCAAACAGGTATGAATACATAATCATGTAGAAATCATGAAAATATACGAGACAAACCTTTGCTGCTCATTATTTATACACACAGAAATACACTAAAACAGTGAGCTATTCCTATTGCGTATATAAACAAAATTACTTTTTTCTTAATGCAGTAAGGATGAGATAAGTAATTTGTTGGAGAGCACTTGGTTAAGTATCAAGAAAATATTCAGTTCTATCCTGATAATTTCTTATATCAAAATAATTTCCATGTGAATCATAGCATTATATGTAATAGAATAAAAAAATTAATAAACCATAATAATTACTTGTTAATGTTCTTCTGTTAACTGAGAATGGGAGTCAAGTTCTCTAATAACAATAAAAAAAAAAGCATAAGAAAGGGGATTCACTGATTGTTTTAACAATATACACATTAAGTCTTCTAGATATCGAAGAGCAGAGAAAATATTGGAGAATGTTTGCCATGTATATGTTCAAAATATTGTTAAATTTGTATAAAATAGTACTTAAAAATAAAACATGATCATGCATGTTTTATCTCCTATACTACACGTCTTGTCATTTTAATAAATACATTATAAACCATTCAGCTTCAACTCATTTAACCTATACAGAAAGGCTGAGTTAATGACAGAGAAAAATCTGTGCTCCAGTGGTAAACTATGTATTGTCCACAGGATATCCCCCTGAGTTATCAGATTCTTATGTTTCATTGTCTTTGAGATATTTGAAAACTCTGTGAGTTGTAGATATCTCATAGTAACACAAAAATAATTCCTATCTATAGACATGCAAATTGTGTCTTGTCTGGTAGAGATTCAATAGATATTTTTCAGCAATCTATTAATATCTCCACTGGAAAGCATGTTTGCCTCCATTTGTATAATCTTTCAATATTCCTGATATTTAAATATGTGTGTGTTTTGCATTCTCTTTCGACTGGTTGTATAATTTGCTTGGTTCCCTCAAAAATGCATGAATAGAATACAATTTTTAACTTGTGTTTATATCTGCATAACTGTGAAAGAATGCATATAAATATGTTCTCCTTCAGGTGTTTTCAATTGTAGTGATTTGATAAATTCTTGTTCTGAGTAGCACATATATACTGAGTTTATTAAATGAATCATCAGGCTGCTTTATTTTGAGCATTGTTCATGTTTATAACACTAAGAGTAGGCAGACAAGAACAAGGCATGATACCTGTTCTAGCAGAAGAGGGAATCTTATTAGGGCCTTAACCATATATTATCTATGTATTATTTATACATATTTGGCAGTTTGTGGATATTTATTTAATAAGCAACCTGTTAATGATGATTGAAAACACTGCAAAGGAGTATTAGCACTCTTTCACAGCATTTCAGAGGCAGATAAAGATGATTGGTCATAGGAATTTCTAATGGTAGGACAGTAGTTGGGAATAAATTTGATAGTCCATCAAGAATGAATAGAGTTTAAGTGAAAGCACAGGATGGAGTGCTTGCCGATTAGGGAAGCAATGGGAACAAAAGTAACCAGGACACATTTCACATCTAGTGAACAGCAAATGATACTTCAAACGTACCAAATTCTTCCAACTGGGGTACTGCTTATTTATTATGTATTTACTTTATTTTTAAATTTTACTAAGCATTTATGATGTACTGGGCAACTTCTTCAAGTGCTGGGATGTGGTGATAGAACCTAAAGAACTAGAGCTCAGCTCTCATAGTTCATGCTCTAGTAAGATAGATAAGGGGTAAAATATTTGCATTTAATGCTAAATGTGATTAAAGTTAGAATGGAATGGAATAAAGAGGATTAAAAAGGAAAGAAACATAATCTGCTTTACATTTCTAAAATAGTCTTCTATATGCTGGGTGGAGAATTGGGCTGCCAAGGGTACATGTTAAAGCAGAGAGGATAGTTAAGAGGCTATTCCAATAGCTTAAGCTAAAGATAATGGCTGGTTGAAATATTCAGACAGTAGTCAGAATGCAGGGAAATGGTCTGATTCAGGATATATTCTGAATAGAGAGGGAATTGATATACTGATGAATTGGATGTAACGGAGAAAGAAATGTATTACAAATGACTTCTAACTACTTGACTCGAGCAATTGTGGGGACTGAGTTATCATTTACTGACACGGAAATGACTAAGGCAGATGCGGAAGTGAAGATTTCTGGGGGTGATTGCTCTAGAAGCAAGTAAAAAAGTCCATTTTGTATGCATTAAATGTAAGAAGATGGATAGACATTTAAATAGGGATGTTAAGTAGACTATTGAATACACTGGACTATTGAATATAGCTGAGCAAAAGGCAGAGCTAAAAATGTACATGTGGACATATACATTGTTTTTAAATTCATGAGACTGAATGAGGTTACCTAGGGAGAGAGTGCAGAGGTTAAGCTGAAGTAGGTCTGAAACTGAGCCTGGAGCACTAAAACACTGAGAGGTTAGTCAAGGGAAAGTGCCAGAAAAAAAAAATGAGAAGGAACAAGCATTAAGACAGGAGGAAAACCAAGAGATTATGAAGTTGCAATCTCAAAGAGCAGAAATTATTTTACAAAAGACGTATTTAATTTTTCTGAATATATTTTTTAAAACACAAAAACCTGAACATTGGCTTTGCTAACATAAAGTAACTGATGACCTTGATCAAATAGTTTCATTGGAGTTGAATGAATAGAATTGCACATAGAATAATAGTTCAGGAGACAATGAAAAATAAGGAAGGTGGGATTGCATATGAGCAAGTATTTTCCATAAGATTTGCTATAAAGAGGACCACAGAAATGTCATGATAACCGTAAAGAAACATTTCTTCTTAATAATGAATATGTCAGGTCATTATCAAATACAATTGTTAATGAGACAAAGAATTTAACAAAGCTAAAGGTAAAGATTGAAGGAAAGCCAAAATGTAGTTGAATAGAGTAGGAAAGAATTTAGGACTAGGAATAAGAAACAGCTGGTTATGAAGCTAGGCATCATTGCATACCAGATGTGTCATATATATCATCTAGTTTTGCATAAAAGGAAAAAAATAATAAAGCTTGACACTGTTAAGGACAACACTCAGGTGCTCCCTAAGGATTTAAAGATTTGGAAAGTAGGAGAATTAATTGTCTTTGAAATATAAATTACTACTTAGAAAAAATACATATATATGCAAATTGTGGATTTTAAAATTTTTCTATAAGAGACAGAATATCTAAAAAGCCAGGAGGATTTAGGAGTACTTTAAATGAATGACATTAAACTACTTAAAAAAAAAACACTTTGTGCCATTCAGAAGAAAGGTTTGGTCAGCCATAAAAGCAGAAATAAAAGGAAAGTCACCAGGGAATATGTTCATCACACTGATTCAAGTACTATACAGCAGAGTGTACATTAACTATCCTCTCAAAATATCTGTCCCCTAAGGAAAGCCCATTTCCGGAATAAAAATAGCTGCAAAGTTCTGTAGCCAAAGGAATGGATATTTCCATTGTTGGAGGGAAACTCATCACAATCATGAGAGTGGCTTCTGGCCATCTCAGATAGGCACATTAAGCTTTGATTCTGCCAGTTCTCTTGTTTTGTTTCCAAGCTCACCAAGTCACCCTTGTGCACGTCCTTCTCGTGAAGAGAATGTACTGATGTAATGGACTTTTGAGTATTTCTCTCTCCTGAGACCATTAGTTCTCATGGTAAATCAATAAAGTGGTTTCTGATTTTTATTTGGCTTCTCATAGTGTTAAACTGTAGAGGAAATAATGTGCTGGTCACACTGAGGTATTTCCAGACCCCCATGACATTATTTTCCATTGTAAAATAATCAAACAGAAAATTGGTGTATCTTACAGCTCTGTGGACAGTTTAGTTAGCAAGGTTAATCTCTCAGGACCTACTTATTTCTGAGCACATGAAGAGAAAGGTTTGGGGTCTTTAAAGGGAAGGATCAAATTTTAGGGGCCTTTGCAGAAAATTTTCTAATAGTTGTTTAATATGTTATTCAGTAGCTACGCACTGACAGTTACTAAGTGTGAGTCCCCATTAAAATCAAAGCACAACATGCGACACTGTTTCCTGTGAATGCAGCTCAGATTTAATTTAAGGACCATATTGATGCTGGAAATTACACATCATGATGACTATATCTTAATGAATTGCCATGTTTTTCATAGCATTGAGACGTTTCTTGTTTGATTCTGAGAATGTGCAATTTAAATTGACCAACTTTCAGGTTCATGTAGTAAAGATGTATATGAGGATAATAAAAGCAGTGAACTTATTTCTTAAATTGTATCTAAGGTCAATATATTGAGTACTGATAAGATTACAAGTATATTCTTGTAGTTTGAGGCAGTACCGATACCAATACTACATGCGTATGGTTGTTTTCTTCTTTCCCAGAATGTCTGACTTTAAAGCTATTTCTTCGTGGGAACGAGATGGTTATAATAATATTATTGCTATTGTTACATTCTCTTAGGAATCAGAATTTTCATTTTTCACAGTTATTATTTCTAAAATAATTGTCTGGTTTGGGAAGACAACAGGAAAAATACAATGTTAATTTTCAAAATCCACAAGAAAAGTCATTTGCTTTTACTCTTGGGAAATAGTGACGGAATAAAAGATGTATTGCCTATGTTCAAAAAGTCTTGCTTAGTTTAAGTGTTTACACACTGATTATGCATTTAATGAAAGAAAGAATCATTTATTTGGTCACTTCCTTATTACTATCAATTTTTGAAATAGCATTAACTCCTGTGAATTTTTCTTTAACATTGAATGATGTGATGGCAAGTGATTGCCTGATTGCCTGAGCATGCCATTTAGGGCACTACTGAGTTCTCTAAAGAGTTTCTGCTTCCTCTAAAATTGCAGTGAAGTAGAAAAGCTCTTAAAACTTCAAGAGGAAAAGGCTTCCTCCATAATTGCATCTTATTTGGGCCCGAATCCTATATGTGTAGTGTCTAAAAATGGAGCAATAATATGAAGTGGAAGCAATATCATTGTAATGCACATTTCAAAGAGACTCAGTGCTAATTCTCTTGACTTCATACGCTTTGAAGTGTTCAGAGAATAAAATGATGACACTTACAAAGAAAGCAAAAAATTCCTTTTCAAGTGTTAGTGTAATGCTGCCCTTTGAGAAAGGATAGAGAAATGTGTATAGGTCCATTAGAGAGTCAAAGATTTCTTACTACAGCTATTACATTGAGGGTGACATGAATGCTAGGTACAACTAAATTTTTCTTTGTGTTTTTAAAAACAATTAGACCTTTGCTTCTTTACTTGAAAAGGCACTTTAATTAATGTGAGCTCATATGAGCACAGTGTGCCTTCTCATAGTAGCTTAAAGCAAATTTATCTTGTCTCCCAGCTTCTTTTCACTCTGTGGTTGTAGAAAATTGAAACACATGCCTAGCACTAAACTCATTAATTACCCCAACCCACCTTTACAGTCTTCCTTAGCCATTCCCATCTTTAATCTTGCCTGTAAATTTTTCTTTATTCTCTGATCCATAATAACTAATCAGAAATTAGCTCTTGACGTCCTTCTGTAATTTTATACCATGAAGTATTCTTATATTCTTCCCTAGATCCTCTGCTTTGAATAGCCTAGCTCTGACATTATTCTAGCTGTGACCCTTCCCATGTGACCAGGGGTATGGAGCCAAGGGAATGTCCCTATTCAAAACCTGTGTTGTGTTTCAAGTCCGCAGTCTTAGACATTAGAATCTGAATTTTCTGCTCAAAAGATCCCAACGTCTGCTTCCACTGGAGACTGGCCACGCTGGACATTGGCCACACAGACTTAAGACATAACTCAAAAGCAACTATTGGCTGGATGATGAGATAATTGTAGGTAGAGCTTAATCTTAGTTGAGGGTATCCATACACATGTGTATAAGGCTCCTTGAGTGCAGGAAGAACTAGAAGTAGGATTCAGTTTAATCCTACTGTTAGCTATCTTTATTGGTCATTTTATTTCATAGAGAAGCTGCTCACTTATGACCCTAGAGCTCTTATAATCTGCACCACAATCTAATCTTTAATTATATACTGTCATGTAATTGCTCTTGGATTGGTTAGGACCTCCTCTCACTCTCTGTAATAACATGTAAAATTGATTTTTTTTTTTACTGCTTAATACATTGCTGTGCATAGATTAATTACTCAGTACATTTTTATTAAATAAATGTATGTAGAGGACAAGGCTTATATTTAAATTAATATGCTTCCCTCTTCAATTTTCTTTGGGTTGTTGATTTTATTCTGTGCCTTCAGAAAGTATAAACAATGTATTCTGGTGTTTCAGCAGCTTCTTGCTCTTCCCTCCCCTAAAGTATGAGACCTCTGCCTTGCATTTTAATTCATCATTGTTGTAGAATTCATAGCCATCACTTACACATTTGGACCAAATTTATTCTTGGAATAATAGAATTATGGAGAGTGAAGAAACACGCATGGTCATTTGCTTTGATCCACCTTTTTCTTTTTGGCAGAATTCCACAGTATCTTTGACAGATGATCAAAGACTAATTGTCCATCCAATTAACCTTAGACTACCAACAGCGTGTATTACAGAACTCTGAGCAGTTTAACGTGACTGATTTACAATATAAACCTTCCAGAACAGAAAAAAAAAAAAACCTTTTCCTTTTACCTGTCAGAAGTAACCATAATCTGATTACCAGGGCCACTATATTTTCATGGGAGAATCTTAGCAACTCCAAATTATTCCATATCTATAGTGTAAGATATGTCACATTTTCCTTACCATCATCAAAGTATTCACAGTTCTATAAAACTATAAAATCCCATCTTTAAGCCAGCTATTTGTACTCTACTTTTATCCTTAATAGCTATGTACCTTTTCTTTAAATATCTACACCTTTTATTGTGGTTATTAGCACCAACGGAATAGTTTTTAGCCTTTAATTTTTATCTTCTGATATTTTGTTTTTTTTAATTCCTGTAAAGCAGTGGAAAAATAAGACTAGAAAGACATTTTATCCCTGCCTACTTTTTTGTTGTATAAAATAAATTGTCTATAAGTGGTGGTGTGTGCTTGTATGTGTATGTGTATATGTGTGTGTGTGTATGTGTGTGTGTGTATGTGTGTGTGTGTGTGTGTGTGTATTTTGGTACTAGTGACCAATGGAGCATAATAGTGGAATGGAAGTAGAATATTTGTATCTTTTAGATCCTGGAATTTAGTTTTAAGATTTTGTGTTTATAGTAACTTTCCTTTGTCTCAAAATTTTAAATTACTGTTTATTATCATCAAAATGTCTTTAAAACAATAATGTTATAAATTAAATTGCAAAAACAAGAAATAGGGAGATTGTGCTTATTTTAAAAAGGTAAAAATTTCTATATTAAACAACTTATATTTAAAGTAGAGTAGGCAAGACATTGGTAAAATGCACACAATGTTAATTCGTTTGTCTTTTAGATCCAAAAATAGATGTTTTTATTTATCTCTGACCTAATAAATAAAATACGATAATACAAACAATGGCATGCTTCTGATTATGGTCATCCTTCAAAATTATAAAGGTTTTCTGTGGTTACAATTTAGCATAATTGAATTTGAATTACTAATCAATTATTTACTGTTAAGAATATTTTTATTTGCTCTTATAAGCTAATGATGATTTACCACCTGTCTTGTTTAAAGGTGAAGCTCCTAGTAGAGATTGTTTTTAAATTTATTTGTAATTTCAAAATACTAAGTAAGTCATGGCCAACAATATAATGAATTGTGTGTGTATCGGTATATGTGAATGTATGTGTGCATTTGCATATGTGTGTATATGAAATGAACAAAGACACAAACATATATAGTGAATATAATAAATGCATATTGATTTTCTGGTGGTTTGCAACTACAGGATAGTATTTATAAATTTGATATTTCTGCCTCTGTACTTTCACTGGTGTGTGTTGCTTTTTGAAAATAACCTCTCTCCATGGTCATCATACTGTTGACTCTCCATTGTACACCACCTGGTATTACTTTGGTGCTTTATCTAACATAGATACTCACTTAAATGGCTTCTCTCTAATATTTCCTGATTACTCTAGCTTTGTGTTCATTCTCCCTTCAATTCTAAAGCATATATAATTCCAAACACCCAATCATCAGCCCATAAAAAGATGTATCCCTACATACCTGATTATTCAATATTTCAACATTTGCTATAATGACTTGAAATGGTTTACTCCAAAACCATAAACTAAATTGAAACCATGATGTAATGAATATGTTCATATACCAGTGAAAATGTTGGTATCAGGGAGAAAGAATATTAGAATGCTACTATTCTAACCAAATCAACTCCTTTTATATGGTTCCACTGTTGTCACTAACCTCTTTCTCGTCCTTAATGAAAATTTAGCTTTTTTTAATTTAATTTTTTTGAGATGGAGTCTCACTCTGTGGCCCAGGCTGGAGTGCAGTGGCATGATCTTGGCTCACTCCAACCTCCATCTCCTGGGTTCAAGTGATTCTCCTGCCTCAGCCTCCCGAGTAGCTGGGCCTATAGGCATGTACCATCACACTCAGCTAACTTTTGTATTTTTAGTAGAGACAGGGTTTCACCTGTTGGCCAGGATGGTCTCCATCTCTTAACCTGGTGATCTGCCCACCTCGGCCTCCCAAAGTGCTGGAATTACAGGTTTGAGCCACTGTGCCTGGCCTCAAAATTTAGCTTTTAAAAATATACGTTAATTTATATTTGCTTTTTTCAGTGCAGAAAGGAAACATAGTCTATATTTGAAACAATGTAGTATCTTTGTGTTCTGCACATCAACATACCATTTTGTATTACTAAATGTAAAATAATTTGATAATTGGTGTCTTAAAAGCAATATGTTTTCCAGAAATCATCAATAAATTGTTATACTGATTGTTAAAAATATTTTAGCAATTTGTATGAAGATGTTGGGGGTTTGGGTACACTGGAAACCCATGAGTTTTTTTTTTTCAATTTAAAATAATTTAATGTAGGCTCCTACTTTCTGATCATTCACTCCATAATATACTGGAAGGAAGAAATTAGTTTTGATACTTAGAGATGTCTGTATTTTATTTTATCTTATTTGCCTTGTTTAGCATGTCTGAGTTTCCTATCACCGATTTGATTCTAAGCAATTTGGAAGTTTGTCATAGACTTCTTTGAATCCTTAGTGAGCCTAGAATATGTTGAATATAAAGCAGGTGCCTTTCACATGCACTCAGATTGATTAAAAGATCATAGACACATAAACACAGACACACAAACACAATTACTTCTCTGGCCACCAACTGGATTGCACATGGTGTGATTTCCAGAAGTCCATTTTCCAACACACAGTTTCAGTGCATCCTCAAAGTGATTTTTTTTTTTTTTTTTTTTTGGTTTACACTGTGTAATAGGTTAGAGATGACTAATACTCTTTAGGTCCTGGATAAATATTTATTGAGGATGAATGAATATTTTTATCTTTCTTATTAGAGTTTATATTTTCTCAACACATATCCAATTTATTAAAAAAAAGATTGTTAAAATGAGTTTATCTCCATACCTAGAGATTGAATCTAAATAACATTCGAATTTCCATATCTTGTTATGTGAACTATAGCTTTGGGTGGAGGCAGTAATGTTAGTTAAAAACCAGTGATGACATTTCTAGTGTACCTAAAAACTTCTAAAACAAGGACAACTACAAGTTTCTAGATATGAATGATGAAAGCTAGATTAGGGTGTAAGAGCTGCAGTGGAAAGCTATAGAGGATTAAGAAAAGAGTCAATGAATGGAACATGCTGACTCATGAAACCCAGGAACTATAGGATCCAGAGGAATTATGCTACCAAATTGTCAATGTTGAGAAGGAGAGTATGGCACACTAGACACACTTTTATGCTATTAGCAAAATTGGAAAGTTAGAAAGTAGAACATACTACTTTGGTGGGAAAAGTGATGATGAGTTGTTTAAAGTTTGCAGTGACTATTAGATATATATATGGAACTACGTGTGAAGTACAGATCTGGAACTTGGGTGAGTGATCATGGTTGGAAATATAGATTTGGGAGTTGTTTGACATAGAAATAATGGTTGAAGCCATAAAAGTAAATGAACTCTGCAAGGGAGTGATCATAAAGGGTGAGGAATTTTATTTTAAAGATCCTATTTTCCTTTAAAAGAATCCTCCGTGACTTATCCATTCACATCCTTGCAGTGAACTCTGATTGTAAATATGCCATTTGTTCTTCAACTTTGTATGGATGTTCTGAGAGGGTCACGGTACCTGAATCCATAAATTTATCTACACCAAACATATTTTATCTCAGCTCTAGAGAAAGTAGATATAAAGAAAGTTAAAAAATACATAAGCCATCCTGATATACAACAGTTTTCAAATGCATGATGCTTGGGTTTTAAAAACCAGTAGAATTTTGATGGTTCATCAGTTTAACTAACTATGTATCAGAATATCCACTTATAAATTTATATTCATAATATATTACCGGTAAATAACATAATAAATATTTTAAGATATGGCATTAATAAATACGTATTTGTAAAGTGCTAAATTGTTATTCTTTAAAATTATGACTTCCTAAAGAAATCTTACAATTATAAAATGTTTTACATGCTCATTGTAAAACATGTGAAAACAGAGACAATTTTAAATTAGTAAAACAAAATATTTTTTCTTAGATAAAATAACAAAATCATATTTTTATATGCATGTACCTTATATACTGTGCTATTTAATCCTAAATAATGAAGAAAAATTACGTATTTTCTATTTTAATTTTTCTCTTTTCCCCAGTACCATTAAATATCCTTCATATAAGTAATTTTTTTAAAAGGATGTATATTGTCCTTTTGAATAGATAACCATGGCTTAGTTGAGCAAGCCCTTACTTTTGTATTTAGAGGTGATTTCAAAATATCTGTTACTCTATATTATTCTTCAATGAGAATAATTCCTTTATATTTGTAATTAAGTGGGTTTAAGATCGAAGTATAATTAAAAGTGTCTCCATCCCATCATTTATGTTTTGTTTGATAATATGTTTATATTTTCTAATTATAATCATATTTACAGTGTCTTTTAGATGATATGCCATTTGGGATACAAATGCTTTCTCTAATCATTGGCTCAAACTCTTATTTATTCAAAGATTACTCCTTATCTCTGAGCTAAGATTTGTGGGAATATAAAAATACCTAGTTTGTTAGCTTATACTTTTCTGGTAGAAATGATACATATATTAAATGTATAGATCTCTTTGGAAAGATTATTCCTACATAAAATTCACTCAATGAAAATCGAAGAAATGCCAGTGCACATTATGTTATGCAACAGTACTTGAATAAACGCCACGTGAAATTTTATAGAACATGACTAAGAAGAGTTTTTTTAGAAGACCAGAGAAGTGTGATCTTCCATTTATCTGTACAAAAGTTAATAATAATAAGATGACATCAAAATCCATGCAGCCTCACTCTGGTTTCCAGGATATGTTCCATCAAGAGAGATCATCCCTATGGTAACATCATAAGCAAGATATAAGACCAATAACATTCAAACATTTGAAAGAATCATTCTTTTTTTTTTTTTTTTTTTTTTTTTTGAGATGGAGTTTCACTCCTGTTGCCCAGGCTGGCATGATCTCAGCTCACCACAATCTCCGCCTCCCAGGTTCAAGCGACTCTCCTCCCTCAGCCTCCCTAGTAACTGGGTTTACAGGCATGCACCACCATGCCTGGTTAATTTTGTATTTTATTTTAGTAGAGATGGGGTTTCTCCATGTTGGTCAGACTGCTCTTGAACTCCGGATCTCAGGTGATCTGCCGGCCTCAGCCTCCCAAAGTGCTGGGATTACAGGTGTGAGTCATCATGCTCGGCCTCTTTCATTTCTAATTTATCCTTTGTGTATGATAATATATCCTCAAACTCAGAACTTGATGTGTATTTGGCAAGTTGCCTAAATTCCTAGACAGAGCTTTTACTTTTTTAAAAAAATGTATTTACTTATTATACTTTATGTTCTGGGGTACATGTGCAGAACCTGCAGGTTTGCTACATATGTGCCATGGTGGTTTGCTGCATCCATCACTCCGTCATTTACATTAGGTATTTCTCCTAATGCTATCCCTCCCCAGTCCCGACCCCCCATCCCTTCCCTAGTCCCTCAACCCCTGACAGGCCCTTTACAGCTTTTTCTTTAAAGTACACTGAATAAAACTTATTAAATTGCACAAGTTAAGTATGTATCCCTCAATTACAGCTCAATAAAGTTAAAAAAAAGAGCCCTGAGACGAAAAACACTAAGCGAAAACAAATGTGAGTGTCTGTCTCCTAACATGTGCATAGATTTAAAAGGTGAGAAACATCATATTTCTGTTTAAAAAAGAAAAATAAATACAACTTTAGTTTATCTTAAATTCTAAAATCAATGGCAAATAGAGGAATACATGTGACTTACTTGTGAAGAGTTCTGATTTCTCCTTGAATATACAGAAAGGAAGAGAACTTTCTAAGAAATGTCATTTGTACTATTTTAGATTTGTAATAATATATTCAGCTTTAATCATTTGAATCAAAATAAATGCTCTGATTGTAAGTAAAACCTCTGTCAGGATTGGTTTCAAATTATGGGAGCGTCTTCTAGAAAGAGAGCTCACTGAGACAAGCAGTCGGGAACGTGTTTGGCAACTTGACAATTTGCACATTTATTTAGGTATATATTTCTTTATATATCCACCTGTCTGTGGCAAGGTCACTTAAGGAAGGTTACCTCAATAGGCCAGCATTTTATTTACAACTATGTATAACCTAACATACTAGAAAAATAAGTTTCAGTACGACCTATCAGAAAATAGATTATGAACATGGGTGAGAAAATTGTTCCAAATATTTTGGATTGAATAATCATGTGAAATCCATAGGACTATTTTAAGATTGGAGTTTAGCAATGTTCTTGAATTTCTAAATCATAATAGAAGCTCTGAAATTCCAGGGGTTACTATTTTTTCTCCCTTGGTACTGAGTAGAAGGGTCGACGTCACAATGTTGGGAAGAAGTTGAGAGAAGTCAAAATAATCAGAATACCAATGACTCTCTCCTTTGCCCACATTTTCTTTTTTTTTTTTTTTTTTTTTTTTTTTTTTGAGACGGAGTTTCGCTCTTGTTACCCAGGCTGGAGTGCAATGGCGCGATCTCGGCTCACCGCAACCTCCGCCTCCTGGGTTCAGGCAATTCTCCTGCCTCAGCCTCCTGCGTAGCTGGGATTACAGGCACGCGCCACCATGCCCAGCTAATTTTTTGTATTAGTAGAGACGGGGTTTCACCATGTTGACCAGGATGGTCTCGATCTCTTGACCTCGTGATCCACCCGCCTCGGCCTCCCAAAGTGCTGGGATTACAGGCGTGAGCCACCGCGCCCGGCCTTTGCCCACATTTTCTAAGGTATATTTGGAGATAATTTTCTAGTCTTGAGATATAATAGTATGTGGTAAAAAAACAAAACAAAACAAAAACAAAACATAAAGTGAAAGAAAAATATCTGAATATTAATTCCTTGTTGTCGGTAGAATCTTAGCATATTGGTTGGATTTTGGTCCAACCACATAACTTTTCTGAACCTCGATTTCATCATAAACAGAAAGGCAAGACCTAATCAGGTTTTTAAAGCTTGAGACAAGTTATTTCTTGGCTTACTGTATTTGCTCAATACATCCCATCTTCCTTCTTTCTTGTTTTCTCTTTGGTCATGTCTATGCCAATATTTGCAAATGCCCACTCCAGGGCATTCTTCTTACTTTCCTGTGTTATTTCTCACCTCTGTTTTCTTCCATATATCTCTCTTCTCTTGTCCTTTTTGCTCCCCCCTCCCATTTTTAGTTGTAAAAGCAATAATAATATTGATGATAATTAACAGTTAATGAACAGTTATACAACAGACTGTGCTACATGCTTTATATAAATATCACTTAATTCTAAGAACAGTTTCCAGTAGTAAGATCTATGAGGGAATAAAGTTTCAGAGATGTTAATTATTTTCTCCAAATTCACACAGCTAGTAAGTAATACAGTTGGGATTCCTATTCACATTTTCAGAACCCCAAATATTGCCAATCCAGAACAGAATATATTTCTTAAAGCCTAAGAAGGCAAAGAGAAGAATTTAACTTGGGGCTAGGGCTTATGTATGACTATGAGTGTTTTAGGCTGGTCTAAGAGAAATTGGTTTGCCTTTTCCCTTATGTTACAAGAATATTTTAACAAAACACTGATTACTACAGTTGATCAAAATAATTTATGATATCCTAAAATCCTCAGGTTGTGTGTAAGTTACTCAAATATTAAGTTGGAATCATTCTGTCACCTTTGGATTCATCAAAAGTTAGACACTAATAAGAATGAAAGAAGAAGAAAAAATTGGGTGATGTTCAAGCTGTTTTAGTACTATTTATATCAAGAGTTTCAAAACTCTCATGAAAGTCAAGAAATTAATATACAAGAGGTGCCTAATCACATTTATCATTCAATTTACATCACCATAAGAAATAATTTTGGCTGACTTATAATGAAGCACATTTTCAACTCATTTACTCCATGAAATATTCACAATAGCTGTTTTCCTACTTTTAAGACTATAATTAGTTCATATAAGAAGGCTTCCTGCAATGAGTTTAATATGTAGCCCTAAATCAAGAACTAGAAATTGTTGAGTAGGGACAAATAATATAAAAAATTCAGATTCTAGCCTACTATTATTAATAATAGTGTAAAATAATTTCAACTTGCAGAAACTTATTCTGATTTTGTTATCTCAAATATCTTTGCAAATTACATTTGGAATTCATTTTCCATTTCCCCATCCCACTTCTATTTAATACCTAAAGAAGCTGCTATTAACACTTACTGTATTATGCAATGCTACAGCCAGTTTCTTCTCTGAATCTCTCCTTGAATAACATCCAGAAATATGTAAAAATGTATTTTTAAGAAATTGGTGTTATTTGAATGAAATGATGCTCGTGATTTTAACAATGAACATGATAGATGTTAATAAGAGCTCATGGATGGACCCAAGAGCTAGATAAAATTCTGAATTTTATCTCAGAAAATTTCAGATATTTATCATACAGTTCATAACTTGTTATTTAAGGACAATTTTGTTCAGAAAACAAACTTATCCTTCCAATTTGTTTCAGTTTGCATAATAATTTTGTATTTACTAACAACAAAACTGGCAATGAAATGCATATGTCTATTTCTCAATGAAAAAAAAAGGGAACGTGGGTACCATTATAGGAGCCAGATTACCTCAAGACCTCTGTAATGTAACTATTCCGCACTAAAATATTTTTGTAGCATTTCTCCCAACGATATTTACCACAATGTAGTATTAATTATGAAACTGTTCAAAAGAGACAAAGAAATTAAGGGACAACATGAGAAAAATCAGAAGTGCTCTCCAATGGTTGTTGACAACAGATGGGGAGTCAATGAGGTAGAGAGATACAGACATTTTATCCTCAAATGACAACAGTTTCTGAAAGGGAAGCTCTGAAAGCACCAACACAAGGTTGTGTTAACAGTTCTAGTCAGGTGTCAGACCGGCAAGACTCACAGTAGAAAGGAGAAAATGCTCAATTGTTTTATAACTGAAAACATTTTATTACACTTAATTTCTCAAATGGTGATCTTAAAGAAATAAGAAATAAATGCAATGTAATAACTTGACAATTTACAAATATGTTTTTTGTAATTAAATATTTAATAACATTTTAAAATCTATTAAGCCTCAGTTGCATAGCAAGCCATCCTCCTAGCTCATTTTGATCCTGTCATTTCTAATTAATCATTCGTGTTTGCTGGAGATGGTTATTCAGAAAAAGTGTCATGAAAATATTATTATTCAAACATAACTTTTCCTACATAATGAAATCAATTATCTTATTTGAAAGCATATATTTTTACATATCATAATAAATAGATTTCCTTATCAAATAATAGTTTATGATTATATAGTATTTTTAAGGAATTTAGGTAACATCTAAATACAATTTTATTTTTTTAAATGCTAAATCTTGTAAAAATGCACAAAAAAGAAGGTTTTTGTTCCTTGGGTATGAGGAACAATATCAAGGTCAGTGTCCTATTGGGAAATTCTTGCTTTATCAAATGATTCTGGAATTCTTTTGTTCACTTAGTAAAATTATTGCCTGTCTACTATGTGCCACACACTCAATCTGGCCCTGAGGACACAATGATGAATAAGGCAGACCCACCTGCTCCCTAAATACTGTTCTACTCCAGGAAAAGTCTCCCTTTAGCTTTGTTTTGTGGATCCCAATCACAGCATGCTTTTGAATACTATTGTTTTCCCTTTGAAAAATGAATTTTCTTGTGAAGAAATATAACGTGAAGACGGGGGAGCTTAATTTTAAATTTGTTTTAGCGAAATGTGTAATGATCAAGTTGAATTTATTATTTTTTTTTTCCAAAACCATAGTTTAACTAAAATACAATGAAAATGCAAACAGATTCTGAAGGAAGTTTCAAATGTGCCTCCAAAATTGTTAAGGTAAAAGCATCCCGTCAGAAGCTGTCTTCTACAAACCAGACCTATTGAGAGCAGTAACAGAGCTGTTCTTTCCCTTCTCTTGTATTTCTGAGAACATAGTTCTTGGCACCCAACAGCTGTTTAAATATCCTTGAAGGAAGGGTCAGCAATCATCTGACAAGGTCATGGAACAAATACCAGTAAATATAAAAGGTTAATCATCACATGCAGTACATGTAAAAGGTTAATCTTCACATGTAAATGATAGGATCATCAAAGAAACAAACAAAGAAAAAAAGGCTTTAAAAAAATATAGGAATAACCAACTGCTTGAGTTTCACAGCCACCCTGACTACATGTGTAACAGTTTCTCCATTTTGTATAAATAAAGGTAAGAAAACAAAAGAGAGAGACAGAGAGTGGAATTAGTATTGATATCTGAATTCTTGTTTCTCATTATACATTTATCATTTCTCTGAGCATACATCCAGGAAAATGTCACTTTCAATTTACTGTCATTAAAAGTCCTTTGTTACACTGGGGTGGGAAGGAAATTGATTATTCTAAAATACTTCCAAATCCTTAACTTTTAAATGCAGGATAATTTCACTGGTTATTAGTATTCAAGACCCACAATGCCAGTTAAAAATATAGGAGGTTCAGAATCAATTTGGCAACCTGAAAAAAACAAACAAACTGTACTGTGTATATATATAAAAGCATTCAAGATGAAATAGACAAATACTATAAAAATAAAAAAGGCAAGATAAATAACCAACAAAATATCAAATATTCAACTGTCCTAGGAACCAAATAACTAAAGCCTTTTTAAAAAGGAGGTATTAATTTCAAATATCAAATCTAAAAAACTTAGAATGGAAGATGTTGGTCAGTCTATGGGCTCACACATGCACTACTCATAGAGGGCAAAATTTGGACATTTCTTGTGATGATTGATTTCATGTATCCACTCGACTGGGCTACAGGATGTCCAGAGAGCTGGTTAAACATTATTTCTGCCTGTGTCTATGAGGGTGTTTCTAGGAGTGATTGATATTTGAATATGGTGAACTGAGTAAAGTAGATGGTCCTCCTCAGTAAGAGTAAGCAACATCCAATCAACTGAGGGCCTGAATAGAACAAAAGGTTGAATTAACTCTGCCTGATTGCTTGGACTAGTGGTTTGTCAATCTCCTCCAGTCCTTGGTGCTTCTGGTTCCCTGCTCTTCAGACTTGGATTAGAATCTATTCTATCCATTGGCTCTCTGGCTCTCAGGCCTTTATACTACAGCCCTGGCTTTCCTGAGTCTTCAGTTGGCAGAGGACAGATTGTGGAATTTAGCCTCTGTAATTGTGTAAGTCAACAGCTTACAATAATTTTTTAATATACATGTGTGTCATGCACACATGCATGCATACACACATATATAAACATACATACGACACTCTTTGACTTCCACTGTATATTGAAAATACCGTTAAGTCAAAAATGCATCTAGCCCCCCTAACATGTGAAACAGCATAGCTTAGCCTAGCCTACTTTAAACATACTCAGAACATTAGCGTACTGTTGGGCAGAATCATCTAACAGAAAGCCTATATATTAAGATGAAAGTGTTGAATCTCTCATATAATTTGTTAAAGACTGTACTGAAAGTGAAAAACAGAATGGTTGCATGGGTTTGTAGAAGAGAGAATTAACCTTCAATTTTGTTTTTATTTTAAACTGTATGTTTTTAAGTTCTGGAATGCATGTGCAGAATGAACAGGTTTGTTACATAGGTATACACATGCCATAGTGGTTTGCTACACTTATCAAACCATTATCTATAACCTCCAATTTTCTTATGAGTGGCAAGTTATTAGGTTATATATTTCTGAGCTCCACCTACAGTAGGAGAGAATATCTACTTTTTGTAAATATGTAGTTGGAGTCAGTTGTCCCTTCTATGGGTTCAGAGTCAAAGAGAAATTTATGTTTCTTGAAAAAAATGGTCAATGTTATGCTTTGAAATAAATGGTAAGGTTTACACATTGTGGCTCCTTTTTGTAAATCAATACCTTCAACATTAGATTGTAGTTTTGCTTGGTTTCATTTCCAGGTGATAAAAAGATGATAGCCATCCTCTTTCGTTCATAGGTAAATTTGAGTAAGGAGAAGTAGAGAAACAATCTACAAAGGCCAGAGAAGAGAGAAGAGAGGAAACAAGGGGGAAGGAGAAGATGGTCAGAGTATGGCTTGTAGTTTGTCCAGGGTCTATTCTTTTGTACTTGAGCCTAAAAATTTTAGGGCTTATGTTAAATGTATATTCCAAAAATATCTAAAGTTTACTTTTTAAGATATCCTTTTATAAAAAAATACATCAGAGTTATAATCCTAGATTCACTTTTAGATAACATATATCTAACTTAATTCTCTTAACAAATCTTTCAGGTGGCTTTTCAACTTCATTTAACAGATGAGCAAGAGTTCACACAGAAGTGGAAAAGTTGGGCCTAAATCCCAGTTCTCATTCATGAACAATTGGAAATTTCAATAACTGAATATTTAATAATAATAATAAATTATTTTTTTACATCTGGTAATAGTGTGACCATGTTAATAAAATTAATTCCCATTTTTAGAATTTATATAATGGACAATAGACAGATGAACTAATATGATTTCTGGGATACGTTCAAAATAATTTAGAGGGGTGTTGGAGAAGGTTGAGAATGGGCCAGGACTATGCAAGGCTGATGGTAGCTGAGTCCAGGTAGTAGGGGAGTTTATTCTATAATACTTCTTATATTTATCTCCAAACTTTCTCACTATGAAAAGTTAAAACAACATCAATACTAGGCCTTTTTGTCTCCAAAGCCTATGCTTTAAAACACTCATGATAATTTCTTTATTAATATTTACTCAGAAAAGAGTCACCATTTCTGTTTTTAAGAGCCTGAATCATCTTTTCTGTTTCTCAGTTTCCATATCTGTATCAGCAAAAGTTAAATGAAACTCTTTTTTACTAGTATATGATGTAGTTTTTAACTGAAGTTTATTAAACAAGCCAAGAAGCAAACAATGTACCATTTCCAAAAATGTAATTTAAAGTTACTGAGTCTCATTATAAAAGCATGTTACTATACTTTCTATTGACAATTATGTCTCTTAATTCCCTCTTCTGAAGTCATTAAACATCGTACTTAATGACGGATGGATGTTGCATAGAGGTTTTTAATGAGGAAAGGTGGTTTAATGTTACAAACTCATACATATTGTGTAGCTGGATTTCAGCTTAGAGATTGATTAGTCTTTTTAAAAAACAGAATATTTTCTCTTCATTTTGAGAAATAAAAACAGGATTATTAACCAATCAAAAGGCAATAATGTAACAGTTTGAAAAGCATACCCATAGAGCCTGCTTTAGGTACAAGAATGGCATAGTTTCAAATAGGAATTCATTTTAGAGATGTGAGCAAATGCCCACCACAAACAACTAAAGCTTCCTTTATCTTATTTCAGGTTGCTTTGATGCTGGAGAATGGACTTTTTGTGATTTATAAAAAGTCTAAAGGTAGAACCTGACTGTAAACAAACTGAGAGACAATCAGAATAATAATACCAATGCATATGATACAACTGCAAAACCTAACAATAAATAAGAAAGTAAAAGTGTGGCCAGGCAAGTTGGCTCACGCCTGTAATTCCAACACTTGGGGAACTGAGGCCGGAGCATCACTTGATGCTCCTGGCAAACACGGTGAAACTTGTCTCTACTAAAAATCACAAAAATCATCCAGGCATGGTGGGGCACGCTTGTAGTCCCAGCTACTTGGGAGGCTGAGGCACAAAAGTTGGTTGAATCTGGGAGGCAGAGGTTGAAGTGAGCCAAGGTTGCACCACTGCCTGGAAACAAGGTGCAGTAATGTGAGTGGCTCCTTGCTAGAACCCTGGGGGAAGAAAACCCCAGGGAGGGAGGCAGACCTGACCTGGAGGCTGCAGAGTGATAGAATCTTATTGTGTGAGTTCCCAGGTAGAGGGGAGCACCAAGAACAATAAAAATATATTGTTCTGTATTATGGCATTTTTCTATGAAATGCAAATGCCACCAGGGGAGCTAACATGAAATATTTTTCAGTCTTTTTAAACTCAAAAATAAAATGGCTATTTATAAACGTGTCTACAGCGTGACAGTGTTCTTCATATGATTGGTGCAGAAATGACTAGAGCTTTGATAAGGAATAGGGAGAGGGTAGCTCCTAAACACAACTCTGGTTCAATGCCCTATGGAGAGGGTAAGTTTCAGAAGCCAGGGGTGGTGGGAAAGCTCTAAAAGTCTGGAACAAAGCTGATAAAACAGGAAATACAGTTGGTCTTGGAACAACACAGATTTGAACTGCATAGGTTCACTTACACACAGATTTTTTTCAACCGAATGCAGATGGGAAATACAGTATTTGCAGGATATAAAGCCCATGTAATTGGAGGGCCTGCTTTTCATATAGGCAGATTCAGTGGGGCTAAGTTCAGGACTTGAGTATGTGCAGATTTGAGTGTATGTGGGGGATACTAGAACTAATGACCTGCTGTTCCTATGGGATCCCTAATACCAAGGGATGACTGGTAATTCCAAAAAGGGGTGTTGCAGAGACCAGGGTGATGTAAGTGAGACACCTAAGGTTCAAAATTTAAGGCTGGACTCTCTCTTAAGAGCTGCCCTGCACTTGCACCTGGAAATAATATCTTCAGAATGTGTCCCAGGTCTCCTCACTTTCCTCAAGTTGCTCTGGTCCAGATGCCATGAACAAAGTTAACTTGGGATAATTTGCTCAGAACTAATGCTAGTATTCTGAGTAATCACAAACATACCATTAAAATGGATCCAAATTCAGATTTTATTCCATTTATATCATTTTACACATACATGTGCATTATATCTGATAGAATCGATATCTACCTATCATCTATCATCTATCAATCTATCTTTTATCTATAAGAAAATCTATCTAATAATATTCTATCAGTTCATCACAGAAATAAAGAGAAACACTCATTTAATCAAAAATATATATGGATAGTTAGAATATGGCAAATACATTATTTGCAGGATACAAAACCCATGTCATGGTGGGCCTGCTTTTCATATATGTGGGTTCAGTGGGCCCAAGTGCAGGACTCAGTTTGCCTGCTTTACTCATTTAATTAAAAACATGTCTGGATACTTAAAACATCTGGTTGGTTTGCCTGCTTTAGATACACATTTATTTTACCAACTACATACTAAGAGCACTCTTTGTATTTAGAAATGGCAAAGGTGGGTTTCCTAGAAATTTTCCTGGATATAGCCCACTACCTGGTAAAGGAAAGATAAAGTGTGCATAATTAACTATAAATGATGTTAGAAAGTAAAAAGATAATATGACAAATACTAATGAATAGTTTGTAATAGAGTTGAGAGTAACTAAAAACACATTCTTCTAGCTGAGAGGTTCAGAGAAGATCTTATGAGGAAAATAATATTTGAGATAGATTTTGGAAGACAACAGGTAAGTATTTATTAGACCAGTGTGCTCCAGATAGATTAAATATCAAGAACCAACAAGGAACAGTCTATTTTAAGTGGAGTCCTTCAAAAATACAAAGAAGTAATTATTTTTTATAACAGCTGTGTCAGGGAAAGCTTGCAAGTTGTGTAAAATAATATCTTTTGGTTATTCTTCTCTCTTTTGTTCCCACTCTCAACATATTTGCAACCCACTCCTATCACACACAGCTTAGGCTGAAAATTCTGCTAGACTTAATGTTATGTTTGTAACATACTTTCTAATAGAAAAGATGCTTTTTGTAACAATAATAATGAATATAGTACTTAAAAGATTTTGAAGAGAATTTTGAAAATTCCAAAATAATACTTCTTTGCAGTTTACCATTTTTGCATGAGCTAACGACTTTGCTATTTGTCATCATCTCTTCTTCCTCCAATCCCTTTTCTTTATAGGTTTTTTCCTATTAGTTTACTAAAATTAATTTCTGTCTTAATAAAAGACGTATGGCCAGCAGGATGGTCTAGGTTTCTTTGAACACTTATCTTAGTTTTTCTTACATTTTGAATTATTTTTATAATTAGAAGAAGTTCTATTTGCAGAAGAAGAAAGGAAATCTCATTTGTTTGATTTTGAGTGAACATTTTGGTTTATATTGATATTCCATTACTTATTTGTAAACATTCCACATATATGCCCACTTTTATTTACTTTTGTTATCTACTTTTTAAGAAATTTTTGATTATATATATTAACCATTTGTAAGGTTTCAAAATAGATCACATTTGAATGTTTAATGAAATTTTATAAACATTTATGTTAATTTACGTAAGAAAGTGACATGCGGAAACTTTTTACTTTCATATACAGGTGACACTTTGCCTATTCATTCAATAAACATTTTTGAGAGCTCTCTATGGGGTACTCTGGTAAGAAATGGAATATGTATTAGCCAATGATAAAGAGGTAGTAAGAGTCAAGGTAGGGCTGAATCTTAATAGAGCTTGGAAAAAATTCCATGTTGTCTTTTTTCTATCGAGAGAGCTATTCTTTGTTCTTTCCTCTTTTCAAAGTTTTTATTTTTTTTTCCTTTAGAATCTTTTTGTGTGTTTGGGGTTGTGGCGTGAAAGGGTAGAAAACAACTTCTTTCCCTAATATATTTTCTTGTTTATTACTGTATATCGATGTTATATGTAAGCAATAAATTGTTGTTCATGCATTTAATGTTGGAATTTGCCACTATACTAAACACTTATTCACTCTAATAATTTTCCCAATTGATTCCATTGAGTTATAAAGATAAACATAATGTCTGAAAACAATAGCTTTATCTACCATCGGCAGATAGTTCAAATTTGGCCTTTTCTTATTTTTTGGCACTAATTAAAGTCTCCAAAATTATATACTTCTCTCATATTTTAAGTCATTCATCCACAAAACTTTCTAAACCAAGTGCCTTTTGGGGGATATTTTGACATTTTTCAGATTCTTACTTGGTTCATTTCCTGTTCAGGTTTCTAATTTAATTTTGAATCAATTCAAAAATTGACTCAAGAAATGAAAACATTCCAGTTCATTATTATTTTATACTTTATTACTATTATCATTTTATTCTATTTGAAAAATGGATATTATCTATGTATAATTCATAACAAGGATTTCTAAACTGTTGTAATGTGTGAATGTTAAGCAGTTACAAAAAAATAAAGTTTCTCTGATTAACAAATATTTGGGAAATGTGTGCTTGATCCAAGTATAAAATTTATTTTCTGAAGAATATTTGGAACAGGAATGTACATGTTAATCGATGCTTTTTGTTATTGTGGGGCAATGAAGGATTCTGGAAATTTATTTCATGAAAGAATTCTTATTGATGGGCATACCCTACACCAAACACTTTGAGGAATCCTAATGACCAAATATCCATTGATAACAGGTCACACAGCCAGCTCTATACTCTGTTATACCAGATTTCTCTCTCCTCTCTTTTTCTTTCTCTCCCCGATCCTTCCTTCAGGTATTCTTTTTATGTTAAGTGTCCCATGAAGTAGCATGGAAATAACATTTTTTTTTCTGGATTAAATGAGAGCACACGGTATTAATAATAGCTGATAGTTGCTGTGCTTTGAGAGTAATGTGGGGGGTGATAGTACAGAGAAGGGAAAGTAGGTTAAAGAAAGGCAATCATTTGGAGGGTTATTTCTCTTCTCCCAGGCTTTCTGTTCTTATGCTTAGGAAATTCAGCATTATCAGTGTGATCCTCCTCCACTTTTCCTTGGGACAGCACAATCTCACTTTTTGAAAAATGAAAATTTCTCTGCTGCCATGTAACATATTTGTGCAAATGAAGGAAGGCTGAAAATACAGAGCTGGAATATTTCCCAGTTGTATTGTGGGGGAAAATTATATAAAATATAGTTCCACAGAACAAATTGTCAAAAATAAATTTTATATATTAAATAACTATAAGAATAATGATGGGGAAAAAGCCTTCATAAAATAAATGTACTGCTAATTATACTTCTGTAAAAGGCAACTTAAAAAATAAAGTGTGCTTAATTAAAAAAAAAGCTCTGCTCATCAACAGTCTCTAACAAATTCTTCCTTAGCAAATAAGTTCCAAAAAAATTCATAATTTTTATACCAAGTCAAAATTCATTTATAACAAATCCTTGCAAATAGATTATAGTCTTTTTTATTTGAATCTGTATTTTATAATTAAAGGTCTCTCATAGTATTTAATATAATAGTAAGCAATCTCTTAGAAGTTGAAGACAAAAAAAAAGTAAGTGCTAATAATACATTCCATTCCTTATATACAATGAACTGATTTATAATTCTATTACTCCTTGTTATCCACATGAAAAGGAAGGTGATTGGTAGTTGATTGGTGGAGTGGAGTGAAAGGAGTTAACTTCCACGACATAGGTACTGATGGTGATGACTAAGAAATGAATGTTGTTATGCATATTTCTCCACTATTTGTTAGGTACTTGGCAAACAGTAGGAACTTAACAAGTGTCATTCTCATTTCCCCACCTCTATTAATTTGAAGGGACCATGTCACAATGTCATCTGATATGTATGTGTGTGTTCACACTCATGCTTCATAGCACCTGACCCAATATCATATACAAAATTTTCTCTATAAATATACTGTTAATGTTTGACTGATTCTCAAAATAAGATTTGTTCAGCCAGGCGCGGTGGCTCACACCTGTAATCCCTGCACTTTGGGGAGGCCCAGGAGGCTGGATTACAAGGTCAGGAGTTCAAGACCAGCCTGGCCAAGATGATGAAACCCCATCTCTACTAAAAATACAAAAAAATTAGCCTGGTGTGCTGGTGGGCACCTGTAATCCCAGCTACTCGGGAGGCTGAGGCAGAGAATTGCTTGAACCCAGGAGGCAGAGGTTGCAGGGAGCCAAGATCATGCCATTGTACTCCAGCCTGGAAAACAGAGCAAGACTCGGTCTCAAAAAAAAAAAGATTTGTTAACCCTTAAAAATGATAGGGAAAATATAAAAACTAGGGAAAGTTAGAAATGGATCAAATATCCTAAGATTTGTGGCATGTTCATTTATTTCTCCATATGTCTTATTGTAGACTCTTTTAGAACATATAAAAGATTGACACTATGTCTAAATATAATTAATCTCCAAAGCTCCAGTTGATTTTGGCTAAATAGGAGCAGCCAGTTTGGGTAAGTCTGAAGCCCCACTTGGGCTAAGGGCCCAGTTTTGCTAACAGTGCACATTCAGGGAACACTGTGAGCAATTCTATTTATCTAAGAGTTCAGCCTCGTGCTTGAGTTTGCAGGTGCAGCTGTAAATTTCAGGTGATTTACAGAGTGGGAAGCACACCAAATCTGAAATTATAATGGAGCTCAAGGCTCACAGCATCTTTTGTTAGATGCTCTGGTTTTATGATTTTGGGTGGGTGCCACCACATTTTTCTTCCAAGTGCAATAAAAAAATGATGCCATTCAAGCTGAAAAGCTTAACAACCACTTTACCTTTATTGAATCTGTAGCTAATGTACTGAAATAGCAGGGGTTTTGCTGCAAATGTAATTTGGGTTTTTGTCTGGGCATCTCTTCATTCCTTAAAATTGGGTTTGCATTGAGCACAAGTGAGTTACCTAAAAGATCTAAAGATAAAGACCCTGGCTTGACCTTACTTGTTGCTGACAGATGCCCACCTAGACGCAATGAGAAGAAAGCACAGGCTTAGAAATCATGGAGACTATTCTTCTAGAAGCCATCTGCTAGACTAACTGTTGCTTTAGATAATTGCTTGATCTCCCCAGGGCTCAATTTTCTTATCAATAATTTGACAAAGTTGGAGTGGATGATCTTCATATTTCTTAAAGACCAGAATGTTCTCTTTTAAGGAAACTTGCATGCTTAAATTTTTAACTTATATTTGGTTTGTTTGTTTGACGTTCTCTTTATGCACCTTTAAGAACATGTTCCCAAAGTAGCATTATATTCCAGAGATGAGGTAAATTAAATACGGGTTTTTGATCCTGAACTATGCTAACATTTTGACCCTATTTGCTTATCACACAGGAAACAATTACAAGCAAAGGGGAAGAAGGAAAAGCACTAGTTTTATGATTCTTGAGTTTTTATAGTTCACTTTTACATAAGCTTGAATCATATTGCATGTGCATTAAAGACTCAAGGAAGCCTCATTTTTTTCTAATCCTATTCAGATACAGCTAATGAGTTTTGAGCTTTTACTATTGCTACTCAATGTGCTGGGAAATTTCACCTGCATTATAGAGAATGTGATTATCATGACAACCACACTGAAAATTGCACAAAGAGAAAGTAGGAGTTGGATTCCAACTCAAAGCTTCAAATTCGAAGCTTGCAGTCCTTCACGACATGTATTTTATGGGAACATGCCTCTCGTTACCAGCAAGCATGAGGTGAAGGTGTGATTCAGCTTACACTCCAGCCATAACCAGAGCTTCCTTCCATCCTTGAAGCCATCTCTGTTTCCTAACATTGTCTTGCTTTCCTCTCAGACATTCTATAATCTCTTCTGACTATGCAAAATTTAGGCCTATGTGAAGATCCAGATAAAGTCCCAATCCCCATCAGTAACTATAAATAAAATTTATAACAGATTTCATCTACTTACCTTTCTGAATATTTTAGTGAATTTTGTCTATATCACCCTTGGATGCATTTTGCTATTCACTTATGTTATTATTTATTAAATTAGCATTTGCCTACATACTCCTTTTTATAAAAGATTATTTTTCTGGCTAACATTCATAATAATTATTTACCAATCTGTTCATACAAAAATTTTCAACTTCCTTGGTCCTGAAATACGGAAACATGATAAGCACTCTTAACACTTTCAGAACTCAAGGTGTGGAGTGAGATAAACACCCAAAACAAATACATTTAAAAACTACATCGTCTAATTCAGGATTAAACTTGACTTGAATATTATTATAATAACAGATGTGGAAAATAGCTTGTTTTGGGGATGGTAGGTTTGATTACATATTAATGCAGAGGCAGGAAATTAATTAAAATGTGACCTTTCTTTCAGTCAGGAAAGAATTTTAATATTAGAATAAAACAGTATACTCAAACATGCACAAGTATGGGTTATTCTTGGAAAAGGGTATGATTTTGTGTACTAGAGCGGGTAGAAGAGAGAGAGATGAGACTGACTTTGTAACTTGGTACCTGCCGAAAGTTTTACGCTATGCTGAAAAGTTTGGACTTGATATTGGGAGACATAATTTTTCAGTTTTGTTTTTTGGTTAGAGGTTTGATGAAATCGCATTTGGCATTAGATAACGCTGGGTACAGTGTGGAGAATAAATTGGGGAGGGTCTATTGTCTCTAATATAGGTGTGGTGAAGAAGAAGAGGTAAAAATTGATTCAAGAGATGTTCACAAAATATAATCAACAGAACTGAATTGAATTGAAATAGGGTCTTGGTCCCTCTAGATTGTTTTTCCTTTCTTTTTTAATACAAGTCTGCCTTTATTTCAAGATCTAAATTGTTGAGAGCACCTGCCGCCATCTAAATAGAACTCAATTGCTTTCTTGCTGACTTTTTTTTTTTTTAAGAACAAATCGAACGCCGGTCCTTGCCCTTTAGATGTTAGAGTTATCATTGAATGAGAACACTGCTTAGTTGTGGAAGATTTGTCTGGAAAATGATGCCCACAGAGGTATTTAAAAGTTACCTCTCTATGGTACTACTTAAAATGGCCTAAATGGCAAATATGTAGATAGAAATAAAAAATGTGCCAATCCCAGAAGAAAGATCTTGAAAATTGTATTATAAACTCTCTTTCACAGTGTATATTAGGCATACAATATATCACAAAAGTTGTAAAGGTAAATCCAGATTGTTATTTTCAGGAGGGCAAAGGAAGAAACATAGAGAATTGTGTTATTTTTCTGTAAGAACAAATGCAATTGCAGTACTACAGTAGATCCCACATCTTAACCTACCATGTGTGGTATCTAAGGGAATTTGCTGTCTCAATGCCAAAATGTTTGTTGCCTTTTCCTCTCAGTTGTGGATATTGTTTAAAATTCATATGCATCTGCCTCTTCTCAAAATTTCAGATGCTCAATTTTCTGTTCCTTAAAGATTTTTAATGCTTAAGAAATCATTTATCATGGTCTCTTCCTTCAGTAGCAGCCACTCTGAGTTGGCAATCTTACAGAATTTATACTTCCCTTCTTTCCTGGCAACTAAGTCTTGATTTTGTTCAGAAGTATGATTACTGTAATGCAGTAGTAGTAGAACACTATCCACTGCTGGAAATTTACTTTTGTAGTCTTCTGGGCAACTAACACATAGTCATATGATAAGTACGGGCCAATGAGAGGTTGGTATTATTATTATTTTAAAAGGCTTCTGGAAGGATTTTTGGCTGTCTGATAATACAGCTAGTATGCCAAGAATCTACTTTTACTTCCCCCTGAACAAATGTATAAATCTTTAAATAAAGTCATGATACCCACTGAAGTGGTAGTCACCTTTCAATTACAAGTGACAGGCACAATGACCAAAATCCAAAACAATGAGGATGGTGGAACAAATGGAATAAAAACCTGAGTTCTGGGGTGTGAACATAAATTACCCTCTGAGGGCAAAAAACAAGCAAGCAAACAAACAAACAGAAAAACCTGATTTGTAGCATTTGGCAATTTTAATGTGTAAATAGTGTAACTATAGTTGAATTTAAATTACTATTCACAGAACATCCAGCATGCCATTGCTTGGGTCCCTCATGACCTAAATGAGATACTGGGCTTGCTCTAGACTATCCACCTTAGATGTCACTATTCACTTATTTTTCAGAATATTTACTAAACATCTACTATATGCCAGGAGCTCTCCAGGCATTTGAGATACATCATTGGACAAAGGGCAAGAAAGACCATCAACAATCAACATAACACATAACTATATTATGGAATATTTTAAAAGTTGATAGTGTTATTAAAAAAAGAAAGAAACAGTAGAGCAGAGTAAGGAAGAGAATAAGAATCTAGTGGCCAGAGGAGGCAAATTGTAGTAATAAATAAGAAGGTTCAGATAGGACGCATTGAGTCAGTGACACTTGACCACAATTTTGAAAGAAAAGAAATGTTTCACTAATTGGATATCTGGGAGTGGAGCATTCCAGGCAGAGAGGACTGCAAGAGCAAAGGCTGTTGCTCAGGAGCCTCAACAGCCTTCTTGTGGAGACATCAGGAGCAATGTTAGCAAGGAAAAGGAGGAAAGGTAACTGGTAAAAGATCATGGGACCCGTGTAAGCCATCAGTTGTCAAGGCAGTGAACACTATCGATGAGATAACTCAAGAAAAGTTACTGATTCCTATCTAGGACAAAGATGGATAATTATGAATGCCCTGCCTTACTGAAAATCCTTTAACATGAAATCTAGAACCTGAATTATTAGAAATTTTATACATTTCTACTTTATTATAAAATAAAACCTCCATTCTACATTTTTGCTTTATTTGATAAACAATAGAATCATATGAAATACTTCATAAAATTTCTGTTAAAACCAAACTGCAAAACATTCTGGGAATAGATTAGTGCTGGAGAAAACAGACTTCACTTATCCCAGTCTCCTTCTTTGCCTTCCACATTGTATTTAATGAAACCACCAAAAGTGTGTACAAAGTGAAATTATTTTTAATAAAAATTAAAATAAATGTCAACATGCTAAAAATGTAAAAATATTTTCTGAAAGCATATAATACAGATGAGTCTAGAGAGTGGGTCTGAGGGGATTAAAGGAAGAGAAATCACTGTCCTTTGGGCATATTTCTCTATTGTATGGGACTATGAGAGCTTAATAACAAGACCTCCATTTGGGTGGAGGGTGGGGTGGTGTCTATAGAAAGCACAAATAATGCTGTTACTTGAAGGGTACAAAGCAATAATACAACTCACTTAGATAAAGTCTACTCTGGAAGTTTTTTAAATGGGGAATTAAAATAAGCAATTTACAGAAAAATTAGAAACAGTCAGATTGCAAGTCAGTCACTCTGGTATACAAAGAAGTATAAATTGGCTGGGAGCGGTGGTTCATGCCTGTAATTCCAGCACTTTGGGAGGCCAAGGCTGGCAGATCACCTGAGGTCAGCAATTTGAGACCAGCCTGGGCAACATGGTGAAACCCTGTCTCTACTAAAAATACAAAAATTAACTGGGTGTGGTGGCTGATGCCTGCAATCCCAGCTACTCAGGAGGCTGAGGCAGGAGAATCCCTTGAACCCAGGAGGCAGAGGTTGCAGTAAGCCGAGATCATGCCATTGTACTCCATACTGGGTGACAGAGTGAGACTCTGTTTCAAAAAAAATAAAGTATAAATTTTTAAAAAAGACGAGGGTATTTTTATCAGTTTATATATTTTCAGCTAATTGTATGTTGGATATAATACCCAATATGGTTGAAGTACATGTTAAGAAGATCTCTTATATAAGTGAATACGAAAACCAAAACAGGCCATGTATTGCTAAGGAATATTAGCCTACATATATAAACATTAACAATACACATAGACCTTAATCTCAGATATTTGGTTTCTAGGAATCTCAATTAAAGTATTTAATTTCGCTTTGTGTTTAAAATTTTCTCTATAAGAGTCACTTTAATTGGAAAAAGAAGAAAACAATCTAAATGTTTAACTGATATTTAAGTTAATGCTTAAAATAAATTATTCCTTATCAATAAAATGTTTTATTCCCATTAAAAATAGCATATATTAAATAACCTGAAAATATTTCCTTTCTCTTGTATATCATTAAGTTAAATATGTGCTATGAACCTGTATATTGTTTTTGTAAAAAGCAAAACAAAACAAAAACCTACTTAAAAAAGATATGCAACAAGGTTTTGAATATTGGTAATATTTTGGTGACTTTTACTTGTTTTCTTGCTTTTCTCTTTCCTCCCCTCTAAGTTTTCAAAAATAAACATGTATTTCTACTGTTGGAAAAAAAAAACTAAAACAAAAGAAAAATTTACAGCAATGGTTTATCAACTTGCTAACAAAATAAATTTCTCTCTTAATGTTCTAGTATTTAAATATTTTCATTATTTTTTGAAACACATTCAAAAATACAGTTGACCCTTGAACAACATAGCTTTGGACTACACCGACTTTCTTCCATGCCTGCCATCCTTGAGACAGCATTACCAACTCAACATGAAGATGACAAGGATGAAGACCTTTATGATGATGTACTTCCGGTTAATGTATAGTAAAGATATATTCTCTTCCTTATGACTTTCTTAATAACATTTCCTTTTCTTTAGCTTATTTTGTTGTAAATACACAGTATATATTACATAGAAGATTCAAATGTGTGTTATTTGACTGATTATGTTATTCAGAAAGGCTTACGTCAAGAGTATACTTTTAGTAGTTAAGTTTTTGGGGAATCAAAAGTTATATATGGATTTTTGACTGTTCAGGGAATTGACAACACTAACCTCGTTGTTCAAGAGTCAACTGCATTGGAAATGTGGGTTTTAAGACTGAAGACATGCCGCAGCATTAAGTTTCCAGGGAGTCAAAAGTTACATATGGATTTTTGATTGTGCAGAGAATTGACAACACTAACCCCCTCATTGTTCAAGAGTCAACTGTATTATAAATGGAAATTTGGGTATTAAGACTGAAAATATACTACAGCATTATAGTTTCTTTTTGTATTTTAGTTATAAAATAAATGTCCTGCATAATTGTTTAAATTGATAGTGGTGATTATTACTGTTTTGGCAACACAATTTTGTGTCAGCAGTTGTGCCTGTTTTTTGGCTTTTATGAAAGTCTGCTTTTGTAAACATGTTTTAATTGATAGCTTTTAATTCCATAATATTATGTTGACCTTTTCTAATAGGCAAATAGGCATTTACTTTAGGCATTACAAACTAGCAAAATGTCCCAACATTAAAAAAATACTTACTTTTAAGAATAAAATGCAGAAAAGATAAGATCTAAATGAGCAACTGGGAAGTTTCCTCCAACGGGTACTAAAGTGCAGCCTTAGGTAACTCTTGTCACTATTAGCAATCCTAAGATTTTATCGAAGTGCAATTTTTATATAACCCTTGAAACAGTATAAATAATGGCTTATTTGCAAGGAAAAGAAAATGGGCAATCAATACCGATAATGGTTAATTTTATGTTTCAATTTGATAGCTTTTAATTCCATAATATTATGTTGATCTTTTCACTGAGTGACAGGATGTGATTGACAGGATGCCCAAATATTTAGTTAAACATAATTCTGGGTGTTTCTATGAGAGTGTTTTTGAATGAGAATAACAATTCAATCTGTAAACAGAGTAAAGCAGGCTGCGCTACCTAAGACAGCTAGGCCTCATCCAACCAGGTGAAGGCCTGAAAAACCAAAAGGCTGACCCTCCCCTCTCACCTGACTGCTTTCAAACTGAGACATTGACTTTTTTCCACCTGAAGTCAAACTGAAACGTTAGCTCTTCTGGCTGCAGCCTGCCAGCCTTCCAGTTGAAACTCTATCACAGGTTCTCCTGCTTCCTTCTCAGGCCTTTGGATTCAGACTAGAAGTATAACATCAGCTCTCCTAGGTGCTCAGTTTGTCAGTACACCCTGAAGATCCTGGGACTTGTCAGTTCACGTGTGTGTGTATATGTGTGTGTATGATTTGTTTCTATGGGGAACTGAAATATGTACCGCCTATCCAATTTTGTAGGGTACTGTATTATTTTACAGTAGGTAACACAGCTTGTTCACTGTAGAGGATTATTCCTTTAGTGATGATAGATGTACCAAATAATACATCAACATTTTACTTTGTAAACTGCTCTGTAATTGCAAACTGGTATTCTCTGACAACTTTGAATCATAGGGAGATTGTGCTGGCCAGAGAATATAGATCTCTAGTACCTTAAATATTTTATTGTTGCAATTTTATAAATCTTTATTGTATTATTTTGACCTTAGTTTATATCTAATTAAATTTACGTAAGTCAACATTTTACATCCCCAAATCACTATGGGACGCTGAATAGTTCAGAACTCTGGAACTTCAAACTCTGCTACATTCACCAAGAAAATATCTCCATCCAGGTGTCTGGATGGACAGTTTGTATCTCTCATGCAGTGGGCCATCAGCAGCTCTTCTCAGGGGATCCTTCGAACCCAACACACAGAAGAGTAACTGCGACTGAATTCACATTTAAAACATAGCAATATTTTCCAAATCAGTTTTCCATATTATCATCTTATTTGTACTTCCTAAAAATACCACAAAGCAGAAAGGACTGAAAAGTATCATCTTTAACTTAGGAGTGGGTGGAGGATACTAGTTAAATACAAGGGTGTTGGAGTAGGAGAGAGTTAATCTGAATCCCAGCTTTGTCATTTACTGTTTTTTTTTTCCTATAAGTTATATATTCTCTTTTTCCCCATTTCTCTATTTATAAAATAGAAAAAGTGGTACCACCTACTCATAAGTTTGTTTTGAGAAATACAGTATATGACACCTGTTAAACACATTGGATAATGCCAAGATGTATTATATATTCAACAAATGAAAATTGTCATTTATATTAATAGTATTGCTTTTGAATGAAAAAATGATACACAGAGAAGTTAAATTGAAGTGAAAAAAGCCAAGAGCTGGTTAATAGCATAGTTGAATTTAGAAGTCACTCTGTTTTAATTCCTGTATACCTAACATACACTATTTCTCTAACCTATAACAGTATGTGATTAAGTGCAAAATATATAGGCAATAAAAAGTTACATAAAAGTTTGCATGGCATGGACAATCATATACTCCATGTATTCTACCTTGGAAAACCAATAATTCTAAATTTTACTTGAAGTTTCTTAGCTCTAAAACCTGTTTACTAGATAGAAATATTTTGTTATCTATCAGAAAAATCAGACTATATAAAATGTATACCCTGGTTTTGACCTGGACTTATTTGGTCTTAGTGGACATAAATATTCCAGTCTTGTATACAGTTTATCTTTCAATATAAATTAATATATGGCTTCTTATTTGTAAATTGACCAGACTAAGTTGTTGAGTTTCAACTAACTCTGTAACAGAGTTATAGCCCCTAGAATGCAAAATATGTGGCATCAAAAGTACCATTTCTTCTCATTATGGGATATCACTTATCATCCATGGGGGTCTTTCCCACTCAATACAGAAAGGCCTGGGAATTAATTTTAACACAATGCCTTAAGAAAACACACACAGAAAATAGGAGTGTTTTCAAGAGTTGAACATTTGCCAAACATACAATATATTCTAACGACATCACAAAAGTATATTGTTCTCAGTCAGCCTAAACTATTACATTGCTATGGATCTCATGATTTGGAGAAGATTGCAAAGACATGACACTTTGGCTAGCTCTTGGAAGATATTTAGAGTTTAGTTGGGCAACAAAGAGAAGTCAGGACACTCCTATTAATTTGATATTAGACGATATCTAAGAATCATTAATGATGACAAATTAGCATGTTTACATGTGGAGCAGATCTACATAGTTGGATACAAAAACAAGATATTACTATTAAACTTTGTACAGATTATCTTATAAAATACCCTTCTTGGCTACAGTTTTGCATACTATGATATTCCACCCCTTGCACCATAGGTTAGATGAAAGTTTGTCCTTCACTTAAATAATTTTGGCATATGTGTGTGTGTGTGTGCGTGCGCACGTGTGTGTGTGTATTGCTATAGGCTCTCTTAGGAGATCCCTATAGGAACAGAAGTTATCTTAGTTTTTTGATTTTAAGACTGTTCTGTTTGTAGTTCTCAATTTCTGTACTAGAGAAACAAGACTGTAAATTGATAAAAGGGAGATTTAAACAGTGACTTAAATACAACACATCTTTCTACAAACTCCAGAAATATAAATACAATTCCCCAAATTTAGAATACTGTGATTAAAAAGAGAGAATTAGAGAACAGAAGGAAAGAGATATTGAGTTGGTATGAATCAAGATTGAGTAAAAGACTTGTAAACTATATTGTAAACTTTAAAAATGAAAGCATGGTATAAAAGGAAAGGCCTGGTGTTAATACATCATAGTATGGAAATACAAAGAACATATAAAAGAAAAATCAAGGTGGTTGACTAAGACAGTGGTTAATCCAGTTTTTCTAGAGGAAATAGTTTTTATTTTTATTTTTTCCTTTTTAGAATCAAAATAGAAAGATCTTAGTATTTACTGGTAAGTATTTCTTGATACATCATTTTGCCTCTTTAGGTTTCAATTTACTTATGTCTAAATTCAGACAAGCTCCATTACTTAGGGAGTATTTTATCCCTACCAATCTTAATAATCCAATGTTTTGATCAAATTTATGTTATTTATAGTCATTCTTGTATCTTAAAATTCCAGGAATGCAGAAGACTATAAATCACATGACATATCAGGCTAAAAGATGGCATTCTTTTTAGTTTTTTTTTTAATTGAGTTACTAAGAATCTTTCTGAATATCACCAATTAATTTGCTTTTTCTTCCCATATCTAACTACATCACTTACCTCCAAGAGGCACAGAATTGTTCCCCTTCTCCATCAAAGTCATCTGGTTAATTCAGTTTCAATTTCTTGCAGAGGTCTATTATGGGTAGTACTTTGGTTTCTGAGTTCAAGTATCAATGCAGGCTTTTCAATAGCCATAATCTCTGTCCTTTCCTGAAAAATTTGCCTTGGTCTTTACTGCTCCTTAATCTTGACATACGCATTGAAATATGCCAAGCTGATAGAATACTCACTTGCTTATTTGAGAAAAGTACTTTCTCATCTTTTTCTTTTTAGGAATCTTAATATAATGCAATGATCTAGATTCATCTGTAGCAAGAAAGCATTTTAGTGCTTATAACTTCAAACCAGAGCATGGCATGAGGATTTGAGTAAAGAAGCATTGAATTTCCTGTGACATAAAGGAATGTCTGCTTTATCTTTAAACATATAATGACACTTATCTGAAGTAACACAGACATATATGGAAATAGAAAATACATCAACACTCCCTGTGGTTTTGTGGTCTTTGTAGGGCCCAAAGCAGCTAAATCAGTGTTGTTCCAAATAAGGCATTTGTTGCCTGAACTATTCTTAGTGGGGATTCTCAGGTTTGTATGCTTAGTACAAGTATATTTATATGGAGCCACAATTTTAGGTGCTGGCTAATTTAGGCTCTTTTTAAAAAATAAAGCAAGGGTTTTATTTTCACATTGCAATAAATGATAACACCTGTTTGTTACATTATTTCAACTCCATTAAAATCAAGAACAATCACCTCCAATTTCCACAATGTTTGATACCATTTGATTTTGATTCCTGTGCTTTAATGTTCTGGTGGTAGTGGGTGTTGGTACTCCTGGTGCATAGTCCCTCTCAGGTGAGAGCCTGTTCTAAGGTGAGGAAGGCTTGAATTAAATGACAATTCACAGCATCACTCAGAAAATGCTATCTTCAAGACCCAGCAATCACTTTTTATTTGCTATTTTTTACCTACAATTGCTGTGAACTTTGTTCTTTTTTCAGAAAGGTGCATGAAAACAGTACTAAAGCCAGCTGTCACTTCTGAGGTGAGAATCAAATGCTGAGAAATGCTATTGTCTTGAAAAGATCACCCTGAAGGTCATTGCTCTAGACTAGACACAATAGCAATAGATAGTAGCAGCAAGACCTTTCTTACTGAAAGAAAAAGAAGGTTGCACTTTGCGGAGAGGGAGGGAAATTATCGTGCATGTGCGCATGCACACACACACACACAAACACACACACACAGAGTGATATGCATAAAATAAGGCAATGATAATAGCAAAGGATGTTCTGTAAATGCAATTTCTCTGTTAAACTGAATTTTGTTGAATCAAATTTGAACCATCTAATAACTGAAGATGAGTATCTTATTCACATATATTTGTTGATTTTAAAGAAGAATTTGACCTAAAGAGACAGAACTGCAACTTTAATAAATGAAAACACCTCATTGACAAGATGTATTCTTATGTATGCAGAAAGTGTCTTTGTTGCAGGGAAGATCCAAGATGGCCAAATAGGAACAGCTTCAGAGTGCAGTTCCCAGTGAGAACAGTGCAGAGGGTGAGTGCTCACTGCATTTCCAAACAAGTTCTCACTGCCCACAGACCAGGAGATTCCCAGGCCAAAAAGCGCCACGTTTTCAGCACAGCAGTTTCAGCTGGTGCCCCAGTCAGTGCACAGAAACTCACACAAGTCTGGGTGGCGCCTGGAAGGCCTGGGACACAGAGACGCCCATTCAACTGAAAGGGAGGGGGCTGAGACAGGGAGCCAGGTGACCTGACTTGGAGGTTACCACCTCCACAAAACAAGCAATCTGAAACACTCTGGATTGAGAGTTTCACAGCAAAAGCATCCTGAGTTCTAATCCAGGACGGTCCAGCTCATTTCGGGGAAGGACGTCCCCCACTACAGAGGCAGTCCGCCATTACCGAGGCAGTTCACAAGCAGCTGGGCAGAGGGCAGCTCAGCAATGCCTCTGATGGCAGACTGTGACTAGACTACTCTGTGTGGGGCAGGGCATCTATGAAGAAAAGCAGCAGCACAACAATAACTTATAAATCAAGCCAACTTTCCTAGGTCAGAGCACCTGGGAAAAGACGCGTTTATGAGTTCAGTTGCAGTAGACTTAAAGGTACCTGCCCAGCAGCTCTGCAAGGAACAACAGAACTCCCAGCACAGCACTTGAGCTCCTATAAGGGACAGACTGTCTCCTCAAGCAACTCCCCAATCCCTGTATACCCAAAGAGACATCTGATAAAGGAGAACTCAGGCCAAAATCTGGCAGGTACCATTCTGGGATGAGGATAACAGAGGAAGAAACCGGTGTCAACCCTTGCTGTTCTGCAGCCCCCATGGGCAATCCCCAGGTGAGCGGGGTCTGGAGTGGACCTCCAGTGGTCCTGCAGCAGGGGGGGCTGACTGTTAGAAGGAAAACTAAGAAGCAGAAAGAAATAGCTTCAACATCAACAAAAAGGATGTCCACTCAGAGACTCAATGCAAAAGTCACCAACTACAAAGACCACAGGTAGATAAAGCCACTAAGATGAGAAGAAACTGGTGCACAAAGGATAAAACACCAAAAACCTGAATGCCTCTCCTCCTGCAAGGGATCACAACTCCTCACTAGGGATCAAAGATGGATGGAGAATGACTCTGATGAATTGACAGAAACAGCCTTCAGAAGGTGGGTAATAAACTTCTCAGAGCTAAAAGAACATGTGCTAACCCAATGCAAAGAAACTAAGAACCTAGAAAAAAGGTTAGATGAGATGTTCACTAGAATAAACAGCTTAGAGAAGAATATAAATGACTTGAGGGAGCTGGAAAACACAGCACAAGAACTTCATGAAGCATACACAAATTTCAATAGCAGAATCGACCAAGCAGAAGAAAGGATATCAGAGACTGAAGATCAGTTCAATGAAATAAAATGAGAAGGCAAGACTAGTGAGAAAAGAGTAAGAAATAAATAAAGTCTTCAAGAAATATGAGATTATGTGAAAACACCTAATCTACATTTGATAGGTGTACCTGAATGTAACGGAGAGAATGAATCCAAGCTGGAAAACACTCTTCAGGATATTATCCAGGAGAACTTCCCCAACCTAGCGAGGCAGGCCAACATTCAAGTCCAGGAAATACAGAGAACAATACAAAGATATTCCTCAAGAAGAGCAATCCCAAGGAACGTAATTATCAGATTCATCAGGGTTGAAATGAAGGAAAAAATGCTAAGAGCAGGAAGAGAGAAAGGTCGGGTTACCCACAACAGGAAGTCCATCAGACTTTTAGCGGATCTCTCAGCAGAAACCCTACAAGCCAGAAGAGAGTGGGGGCCAATATTTAACATCCTTAAAGAAAAGAATTTTCAACCTAGAACGTCATATCCAGCCAAACTAAGCTTCAAAAGCGAAGGAGAAAGAAAATCCTTCATGGACAAGCAATTGTTGAGAGATTTCATCACCACCAGGCTTACCTTACAAGAGCTCCTGAAAGAAGCACTAAACAAGGAAAGGAACAACCAGTACCAGCCACTCTGAAAAGGCACCAAATGGTAAAGACCATCGACGCAATGAAGAAAATGTGTCAACTAATGGGCAAAACAACCAGCTAGTATCAAAATGGCAGGATCAAATTCACACATAACAACGTTAACCTTAAATATAAATGGACTAAATGCCCCAATCAAAAGACACAGTCTGGCAAATTGGATAAAAGGCAAAACCCATCAGTGTGCTGTATTCAGGAAACCCATCTCACATGCAAGGACACACATAGAATAAAAATAAAGGGATGGAGGAAGATTAATCAAGCAAATGGAGAGCAAAAAAAAAAAAAAAAAAAAAAAAGCAGGAGTTGCAATCCTAGTCTATGATAAAATGGACTTTAAACCAACAAAGATCAAAAGAGACAAAGAAGGGCATTACATAATGGTAAAAGGATCAATGCATCAAGAAGAATTAATGATCCTAAATATATATGCACCCAATACAGGAGGACCTAGGTACATAAAGCAAGTTCCTAATAACCTACAAAGAGACTTAGACTCCCACACAATAATAGTGGGAGATTTTAACATTCCACTGTCAATATTAGACAGATCAACAAGACAGGAAATTAACAAGGATATCCAGGACTTGAACTCTAATCTGGACCAACTGGACCTAATAGAAATCTCCAGAAATCTCCACCTCAAATCCAGAGAATACACATTCTTCTCAGCACTGCATTGTACCTACTCAAAAACTGACTGCATAATTGGTAGTAAATCACTCCTCCGCAAATGCAAAAGAACAGAAATCATAACAAACAGTCTCTCAGACCAGAGGGCAATCAAATTAGAACTCAGTATTAAGAAACTAACTCAAAACAACACAACTTCATGGAAATTGAACAACTGGCTCCTGAATGTCAACTGGATAAACAATGAAATGAAGGCAGAAATAAAGATGTTCTTTGAAACCAATGAGATTGAAGACACAATGTACCAGAATCTCTGGGACATATTTAAAACAGTGTCTAGAGGGAAATTCATAGCAATAAATGCCCACATGAGGAGAAAGGAAAGGTCTAAAATCGACATCCTATCATCGAAATTGAAAGAGTTAGAGGAGCAAGATAAAAAAAATCTCAAAAGCTAGCAGAAGACAAGAGATGACTAAGATCAGAGCAGAACTGAAGGAGATAGAGGCACAAAAAATCCTTCAAAAAAATCAATAAATCCAGGAGCTGGTTTTTTGAAAGATCAATAAAATACACAGACTGCTAGCCAGATTAATAAAAAAGAAAAGGGATAAGAATCAAACAGATGCAATAAAAAACCATAAAGGGGATATCACCACTGACTCCACAGAAACACAAACTACAATCAGAGATTACTACAAACAACTCTATGCATATAAACCAGTAAACTTGGAAGAAATGGATAAATTCCTGGACAATTGCATCCTCCCAAGCCTAAACCAGGAAGTTGAAACCCTGAACAGACCAATAACAAGGGCTGAAGTTGAGGCAGAAATGAATAGCCTACCAATCAAAAAACATCCAGGTCCAGATTTGTTCACAGCCAAATTCTACCAGATGTACAAAGAGGAGCTGGTACCAATCCTTCTGAAACTATTCCAAACAATACATAAAGGGGGAATCCTTCCCAAATCATTTTATGAGGCCAACATCATCCTGATACCAAAACCCAGGCAGAGACTCAACAAAAAAAGAAAACTTCAGGCCAATATCCATGATGAACATAGATGCAAAAATATTCAATAAAATACTGGCAAATTGAATACAACAGCACATCAAAAAGCGTATCCATCACAATCAAGTAGGCTTCATCCCAGGGATGCAAAGCTGGTTCAACATATGCAAGTCTATAAACATAATCCACCACATAAACAGAATGAAAGAAAAAAACCACGATTATCTCAATAGATGCAGAGAAGGCCTTTGACAAAATTCAACAGCCTTTATGCTAAAAACTCTCAATAAACTAGGTATCAAAGAAACATATCTCAAAAAAATGAAAGCTATTTATGACAAACTTACAGCCAATATCATACTGAATGGGCAATAACTGGAAGCAATCCCTTTGAAATCTGGCACTAGACACGGATGCCCTCTGTCACCACTCCTATTCAATATAGTATTGGAAGTTCTAGCCAGAGCAATTAGGCAAGAAAAAAAATACAGGGTATTCAATTAGGGAAAGAGGAAGTCAAATTTGTCTCTTTGCAGATGACATGATTGTGTATTTAGAAGACCCTATCATCTCAGCTCAAAATCTCCTGAAACTGATAAACATCTTCAGCAAAGTCTCAGGATACAAAATCAATGTGTAGAAATCACAAGTATTTCTATACACCAATAACAGACGAACAGAGAGCCAAATCATGAGCGAACTCTCATTCACAACTGCTACAAACAGAATAAAATACCTAGGAATACAACTAACAAAGGATATAAAGGACCTCTTCAAGGAGAACTACAAACCACTGCTCAAAGAAATAAGAGAGCACACAAACAAATGGAGAAACATTACATGCTCATGGTTAAGAAGAATCAATATCATGAAAATGGCCATATTGCCCAAAGTAATTTATGGATTCAATTCTATCCCCATCAAGCTACCAATGACTTTCTACACAGAACTGGAAAAATCTACCTTAAACTTCATATGGAACCAAAAGAGAGCCCACATAGCCAAGACAATCCTAAGCAAAAAGAACAAAGATAGAGATGTAATGCTACCTGATTTCAAACTATACTACAGAGCTACAGTAATCAAAACAGCATGGTACTGGTACCAAAACAGACATATACACCAATGGAACAGAACAGAGGCCTTGGAGGCAACGCCACACATCTACAACCATCTGCTCTTTAACAAACATGACAAAAACAAACAATAGGGAAAGGATTACCTGTTTAATAAATGGTGTTGGGAAAACTGGCTAGCAGTGTGCAGAAAGCAGAAACTGTACCCTTTCCTGACACCTTACACTAAAATTAACTTCAGATGGATTAAGACTTAAACATAAGACTTAACACCATAAAAACCCTAGAAGAAAACCTAGGCATAACCATTCAGGACATAGGCATAGGCAAGGACTTCATGACTAAAACAACAAAACCATTGGCAACAAAAGCCAAAATAGACAAATGGGACCTAATTAAACTCCAGAGCTTCTGCTTCTGTACAGCAAAAGAAACAATCATTAGAGTGAACCAGCAACCAACAGAATGGGAAAAAATTTTTGCAATCTACCCATCTGACAAAGGGCTAATATCCAGAATCTACAAAGAACTAAAACAGATTTACAAGAAAACAAATAAACAAACCCATCCAAAAGTGGGAGGGTATGAACAAGAAGACATACATGAGGCCAATAAACATATGAAAAAATGCTCATCATCACTGATTGTTAGAGAAATGTAAATCAAAACCACATTGAGATACCACCTCACGCCAGTTAGAATAGCAATCATTAAAAAATCAGGAGACAATAAATGCTGGAGAGGATGTGGAGAAATAGGAAGACTTTTACACTGTTGATGGAATGTGAACTAGTTCAACCATTGTGGAAGACAGTGTGATGCTTCCTCAAGGACCTAGAAATAGAAATTCCATTTGACTCAGCAATCCCATTACTGGGTATATACCCAAAGGATCATAAATCATTCCATTATAAAGACACATGCACTGGTATGTTTATAGCGGCACTGTTTACAATAGCAAAGACCTGGAATCAACCCAAATGTCCATCAATGATAGACTGGACAAGGAAAATGTGACATATATACACCATGGAATACTATGCAGCCATAAAAAGCAATGAGTTCGTGCCCTTTGTAGGAACATGGATGAATCTGGAAACCACAATTCTCAGCAAATTGACACAAGAAAAGAAAATCAAACACCATTTGTTCTCATTCATAGGCCAGTGTTGAACAATAGCACATGGACACAGGGAGGGGAGCATCACACACTGGGGTCTGTTTGGGGGGGCAAGAGAGGGACAACAGGGGGGTGAGGAGGTCGGGGAGGGATGACATGGGGAGAAATGGCAGATGTAGGTGACTGGGGGATGGAGGGAGCAAACCACATTGCCATGTGTGTACCTATGCAACAATCCTGCATGATCTGCACATGTACCCCAGAACCTAAAGTACAATAAATAAAAATCTCTTTGTTAAGGGTAGCATCATCTGTATACTGTCTTGTAACCCAAAGCAGATCTTATTTTTCTTCCCTCCAATTATCTACTTTTGCCAGGATGGAATTTAAAAGCGTATGCTAACACACCAGAATTCAAAATTGGAAGCATTTAGCTGGCAACATAAACACACCTGACACTGAACACTTTTTCCTCCCAGCTACCCACAGCTTTCTTTTAAACTCTTTGTGGACTTGTCCATTTCCCCCAGGCCATTGTAAAATTTTAGGAAGAGAGAAAATATAGCCACTAAGAGCCAGGTATATGCATATAATAATTCAGTCCTCATGAGGATGTCCGAGTAATATTCGTATAACTGTCGTGAAATTCACCAGGCTGATAGAATACTCACTTGCTTACTTGAGAAAAGTATTTCCTCACTTTTTTTCTTTTTAGGATTCTTAATATAATAGAATGACCCAGACCCAGCAATAGTAATACAGCCTTTCAGTGCTTATAATTCCAAACTGGAGCATGGGATGAGTATTTGAGTAAAGAAACCTAGGCTGGGATATATGTGCTTCCACATCAGAAAATCTTGATTCAGAGGTCAGTAATGTCCTCAAGGTCACACAGCTAGTGTAGTAGGTACAACATACAAATCCTGAACTCTCTGACACTAAATTTGACATGATTTTCACTGTATTTTGCAGGTAGAAGAGTTTCATGTTTATTTATCTTTTATTCTCCCCTTTCCTTGTCTGAAGCTAAGTGCAGAGTTTTTCAAATAATACTATTCAATACATGCTTCTTATACACACAATAAAAACCACATACCTCCTTATTAATAGAAAATGGAGAGGAAGGGAAATTAAATGTTTTTTATATTTATTATGTTTGATTTTTAACAATTCTTCTCATGACATAGAAGGCAAAGTAATCATATTATCTCATATCATTAATACCCAGGGACCTGAAATACAGTGGTGGCTGCATGAGATTCAAAAAGCTTTCATCTCATTTAATAAGAATAAATGTTAATCTTATACACTGTTTTTTTAAAAAATCTGCAAGACCTAAAACGATTCAGACTATAAGTAGTTCATCATATTTTAACACAGGAAAATCAAACAAAATACATCCTACTTGGAGGATAATGATGAGGGTTACTAAATAAATTGGGAATATTCCATCAAAGGAACTAGAGACATTTGCTAAGAGAAGAAAAGTATTTTAATATGACCATATGGAACAAGAATTAAGCTAACTCAATTTTTTTAAAGTGGTGGGATTCAGATCGAAAGGTAGAACATGGACCAGAGCAACTTCCTCCCAATGTGAAACCAAAGCTATCCAAAGATGGAATGAAATACCCAGGAGGTAGATTAGACATTTCCACACCTCTGAGATTGATTATGAAAACATTTAAAAACCATTTGTTGGGGATTTTAAAGAAGTGAAGTGATTTTAGCATCAGTTGGTTCTTAGAATCCCATTCAAATCTTATTTTTATTTTTTTCTTTTTTGAGACAAGGACTCTTTCTGTTTTTCTGTTGCCCAGGCTGGAGTGCAGTGGGGTGACCAAGGCTCACTGCAGGTGAATGCTACCACTTCAGTTAATTTTATTTTACTTTTTTGTAGAGACAGGGTATTTCTATGTTGCTCAGGCTGGTCTCAGGCTCAAGCTACCCTCCCGCCTCAGCCTCCAAAATCTTGATTCTTAATTATATTCTTCCCATAATTGAGGGAGAAAATCATTACTATCGTCCTGAAAACATTCCCCACCTTCATTCCTGTCTAGGTTAGATTGTCCCATAGCACAATAAACACTTATGTAGCACTTTGCATACACATTGTTTTAAGAAGTAATTTATCATTGTGTGTTTACTTTTCTTTTTGCTCCCGGTGGGCTCCACAGGCAGAGATCATGTCCCTCCTGATATTCACTTCATATATGATATGATTTATTTAGTCAAAAAATATGTATTGAAGGCTAATGACATATTAGGATTCTCGTTTCAGAAGTCATGTTTGGATGATCTCGGATAGTGAAAAAGTCAACATAGAATTGATACCGACACCACCATTGGATTTACATGGCCTACCTCGCTCAATGGTTATTTTGAATAAAGTTTATAAAATTAGAGAAGTCCTATCTAAAGAAACAATTTCTTATCCAGGTTTTGTCTATCCTCATCATTTTATCAGAGAAAATATTAGACTTTTATCAAATGTTGATTCTTAATTTGGAGACATTTCCTAGATGTTCACATAATTTCTCATTGAACATCTGAACTCATAATTATTTTGAGCTCCTTCCTATAATTCCTAAGATATAAATGATATTTAGAATCAAAAGAATCTCTAAGATTCTTGCCTACTTCAAAGGAATAAATCAGAGAGCAATACACTTACTTATAGATGTTGACTAAAAGGTAAAGACTACACATTTAATTAAGAGAGGACTGTTATCATCTGATGGCCCTATTTAATATAGAAATGAAAGGTGTATTAGGACTGGCACTTTACATGTTTCAAGTAAAAAACTAAAGCACACTTATCTCTAGACCTCTGAAGATCACTTTACATTATGAAAAATGTTTTGAATATCAAAATTATTTTGTTGAAACAATCTAAATTATTTTTAAGAAAACACATGTTACTATCAGGGTGATTAGTCAAAACCCCATGTAAGATTTACTCAGTAGTCAGTGTGAAAGGAGAAGGTGGGGATGGGCCTTTTCCTTTCCCCCTATCTAAATGTAAACAAAATAGAGTAACTTGGTACTATTCCTTCCAGAGTAGGATGATTCTCTTCCCAAAGAAAAATGCCAATTACCTACCGTCCTGCCAGATCCATCCTAAGTTAAATAACTGAATCCCTTTGAGAGTTATGAAACATTTCAGAAGTAAATTTAAACCTATCTATATGAACTTTCATTGGGGAACAATCTCAGTTTTCACCATCCTTCTCTTTGAAGCCTTGAAGAGCTCGCCAACATGAAACAATTATAATGCAGTGATCTCATTTTGAACATTTTCCTCAGGGTTTTCATCAGCTCTGCTGGTTACCTTTCTTTCCTTAGAGCAATTTCAATTTCCTTATGACTCAGCAAGGAGCATTTGGATCAATATTGTATTTTTTTCTTCTTTCAGGTTTGGATTGGCTCTTCAATTTCCTAATACTAATTTAAAACCTTTTCCTCACAAAAGGTAAAACTTTTAAAACTCTCAACTGTATCCTTTTACAAACAATCCTTGATTGATGTGTCATGTCGTGTCCCATCACTTTAGGTAACTCTGTCTCTTTGCATTGTACCAATCAACAAACAAGTGAGAATGATGGACTGAACTGAAGAAGAAGCATTAGGGTTCCGTGGTGTATAAGTGCCACATTTTATTTACCCAGTCTATCATTGGTGGGCATTTGGGTTGATTCCAAGTCTTTGCTATTGTAACCAGTGCTACAATAAACATACGTGTACATGTGTCTTTAGAGTAGAATGATTTATAATCCTTTGGGTATATAGCCAGTAATGGGATTGCTGGGTCAAGCAGCCATAAAGAAGAATGAATTCATGTCCTTTGCCTGGACATGGATGAAGCTGGAAACCATCATCCTCAGCAAATTAATACAGGAACAGAAAACCAAACACCGCATGTTCTCACTTGTAAGTGGGAGTTGAACAAGGAGAACACATGAACACAGGGAGGAAAATATCATACACTAGGGCCTGTTGGAGGATGGTGGGGCAAGGGGATGGAGAGCATTAGGACAAATAACTAATGCATGCAAGGCTTAAAACCTAGATGACGGGTTGATGGGTGCAGCAAACCACCATGGCATATGTATACCTATATAACAAACCTGCACGTCTAGCACATGTATCTCAGAACTTAAAATAAAAAAAAGAAGCATTTGGATGTGGTGTGGTGCTTGTTGGACAGGTTTCTTTGAAGCTTTACAACAAACTCTGCCACAAATACAAATATAAAGCTTCTAGATCATGTTTGTAAACCAAATTGGACACAAATGAGTCCAGTTATAAAATATTTAAAGATAAAATACCTGGGTTGTGGCCAAAACCATGAAAATATCTTTGCTGTTTATTTCCTCTGGGCATATTTAGTGTGGATGCTAATTGAGTATGTTTTAATTTTTTGTTAGTTTCTTTTTATGAATGTTAGAAGTTAGCTGCTATAATAAATCTTTCAGGGACTTTTCAGTTGAAGAGATATTTTCCATTAGCTTAATGTGAAACTGATGCTACAGTGTTCCTAAATCCAAAAGCAATATACTCCATCACAGTGAATGCATTTCCCTTATTTGATGAGGCCATCTTAATATATAATCACTAACTTAACCTGGTAAAATAGGGTTTTTTTATTGTTTATTTATGGTGTTTAGCTCACTGAATTATGAGTTGTCTGGAATAGAATATATTTTCTATCAGATACACCCTTTCCCTGTAATACAGTCATGTATACATATGTATTTACATTTCTTCTCATTTTAATTAGGAAAAGAAAGTCCACCTAAGTCCCAGGAAACATAGTACTGAAGTTTTGCTGGTTTAAATAGCCTTTGGAATGTTCTAGAGAGATCAACTCTGTGAGAACTTCTTACTGGTTCTTACTGCCAAGTTAACCCAGAAAGCCCTATTGAATCAAGTCAACTGTAGAGACATTTCCTCTTGACTCAGAGTTCCATCCTACACAGGATATTAGGAGCCTGGCTAATGTGAGTATCATACACTGAGTCAGGAAAAGAATGTAAAGTCATCTGACAGCATTAATAATATTTTCTTTCAACTGAACTCTATCAGACCATAGTAAGATTTTAGAAGAGGATTTTCATCCAAAAATCTCAAAACAAAGCTAGATTTTTTAAATATTAATTTTTCTTGTTTGTAAAATTAATAGTTTATGAAAGTGTCATATAGGACCCAGTATCTACTCCTAGGGAGTCTGAATCACATTTATGAAAGTTTTAATAATGTCTATCTACAGACATATGTTATGGTGAGTTTTCAACAAATTTTCTTTTAGTGTGAACAAAATAGGAAAAAATATCTCTCATTTATACAGCACCTTTCAATCAGAATGTTCTTTGTACGCTGTTCATAGTTAATTTTTCCCCTTGAATACACATGTTAAACTCCCACGGATATATCAGCAATTTAATGGGGCTATTTTAGGACTATATTAGAAAAAGGATTTAGCAGAATAAAAAAGGCTTGTGTAACTTTCCCTCAACTTAAGGAAGTTCAGGCTATTTTTATATTGTCTAGTTCTATGTGGAAATATTGCAAAGAATGTAATAAAAAATATTCAGTGGATTTGCAATAGGTGACATGTAGGAGGGAGCCTGGTCACTTAAATAAAAAGTATTAAAAAAAAACTTAACCTGAGTCAGACCCAGATGAAAGAGCACGAAGTAAGTCTGTGATCATTCTGAGAACTTTTCTGGGCAGTCTTTTTTTACCCCCCATAAAATCACCCTTTGTCCCTTCCTCTTCTCAAGTATCTATATCATTATACCTTTCCTGGCCACCCTATTAAAATTGCTTTGTGGAAAGACAGGGAATTTACTTAACATGATAGGATGTCCAATTGTTAACAGCTTTATTTTACTTCTCTGGGGTTTTGTGTTTCAAAAGCTAATAAAAATGTAAGGTAAGGCAGACAATTTCTGGTGGCAGGTTGAAGAGACTGAGCCTTTTCTCTGCCTTTCAGATTGTACAACAGGAATGGTTAGTTTTGTATATTTCTTCCATTAGACTTATCTTAAACTTATAAATGTAGACTGGCAAAGCTAAGAAGTCTTATGGGATATTGTTTGGCTTTTTCTGAGGCTGATTTGAAAAATGAATGGGAGATGGGAAAGGGTAGATGATTGATTTTTTTAAAAAGGTCAAACCTTTAGGGGGAGCTTTAAAAAATGTCTGCCAACTCCAGATATATACCTAAAAACATGGCTGTTATTATGTGTGATGTAAGTTAACTTATGCTATTAAAATCAAAATACAATATAACTGGAGGCAAGATACATTTACTTAACCTGGAAAATAGGATTCAGAGTTTGTATTATAAGATTTTAAGAGAAGTTTAAAGAAAGCCACAAAAGAAAATAATACCCAATTACAAGAAAATATTGCACGTGATAACTACATATAAATTTAAAATAGTAGTGACAATAATAGTATTATAAACTTGAATATTATTTTTAATTTTTAACAATAAAAATGCATTTGCTTTCTTGAAATATGCCCTTCTATGTGAATGATAGTGTAAGTCATTTAGGACAGAAAGTAAGACACTACAACATAAATATAAAGGAAAGAGAGATTTAGGAAGGCACAAAATAATTACCCAAGTTGGAATATTGCCAAAACATATAGATTAACAGTCTTGTCCTTTGAGGGGTATCTTGGGATCTTTAATGCTTACCAGGAGCCAGGATTATTCTTTTATTTCTCACCAGAAAGACAGATGATCTTTTATTTTACTAAAGTCCTCCACTGTTTCCTGCTTGCTCAGCATTTTTGCATACCAGTGCCTTTTACTGCCTTCTCCTGGAAGAATATATAGTTTGCATTTGGATCTGTGAAGTTGCTGAGTAGTCTGACAAGGTCCTTTTGTAAAGGGTTGTGTGCTGTATATAATAAATACTACAACTCTCCTTGGCATCTCTCGCCAAATCTTGTATGGTTGAATAACGATTACATGGGCATAGTCGTAACACCCCAAATACCAACTCCACCTTGAGGATTTCCCAAAAGAATGAGCTGAAATATTTGGGGGAGGGAAAACTTTTTTTTAAAGGAAATTGTTGAGAAATGAAGCAATATGGTGAGCTTAGGTATATAGCATGCCAATAAACTTTTTTTCCAGCCAACTCTGTATAGTGTCTTTGATTCTACTGCTACACAGAACAGCAGGCCTATACATTTCCTAATCTCAGTAGAGTTTTCATTTTTCTCTTCGCCTGCATATGTCAAGTTCATGAAAAGTTAAATATTTCTCCTTCTCAAGTGATTTTCTTCAGTAGGAAAAGTCACAAAAACTCACTGGGGAAGGGTGGGTCAATATTATTTGCAATGCCATAGAAAGTGGATACTGTGGTACAACCCTGTATTTATCATATATATGCAATCACTATACACAAAGCTCAGATGAACAGAAACAGTTACATAGTGAGATGTTAGGAAAACACACAAAGAAATTCTTCAACTCAGCTAATCCCCAATAATCCATACTTTAATCACCCTATCTTTGTACTAAGCTTTGATCTCTGAATGAATCCAGAATAAGTCCACTATCCCTGACTATGCTTACAGAGTTCTACATCTTACAGACGACACAATTAGGTTGCAAGACAGTATGATGTCTATTATGAAATCTTTGGGAAAAAATCAATATCAATGCAGCATCAGTATGGTCACTCATATTTTAAAATGGCATATTCTTTACTGTAGAGAACAAACATTGTCCCAATTTCCCTACATATAGAGATGCTAAAGTAGGAAAAAGAACTTCTATTTAAAAGAAATATAAAAGCCTTTTACCAAATTTAAAGCTTCAAACTACTGTATCTGATGTATATTAATAAAATATTAGTATTAGAAGATTTCTAGCCCAACCTTCTGATATTACAGATAATGGAAATGAGCATAAATGGGGTTGAGGATTTGATCATCATTGCCTAGTAGTTAGCAAAGAATCTAAAGTATAGACTACAGCCTACATTCAAGTAGTAACTAGTATAGAATCCAAACCCCGGGGTGCGTGCCTGTAGTCTCGGCTACTTGGAGGCACTTCACCCTGGGCGACAGACAGAGTGAGACCCTGTCACAAACAGACAGACGGACGGACAGACAGACAACAGGTATATTATGTCCTTCTCAGGGTACAAAGCAAAACTAACAGAATACGACATTTAATTTTTTATTTTAAATTTAATTTTTTTTTTTTTTTATTAATTTGGAGCCCAGTTTATGAAATCAGCTAATGTTTGTATTTTTGTGGAGACGAGGTTTCCCTGTGTTGCCAAGTCAGGTCTCAATCGCCTGGGATCAAGGGACCCACTCGTCCCCAGCATCCCAAAGTGCGGGGATGACAGACACCAATTATAATAATTATTGGGGGGTGGAGAGTTGGGGAGAGATAGCATGGGGAGAAATGTCACATATAGGTGAAGGGGAGGAAGGCAGCAAATCACACTGCCAAGTATGCACCTATACAACAATCTTGCATGTTTTTCACATGTACCCCAAAACCTAAAATGCAATTAAAAAAAAAAAGAAATCTAAATACCCTTACCACACTTTCTAGTAAGACTATCATTGGAATCACCCGCATTGAATTGAAAATCTTGTTTTTCTGCCATAATCTATGCATCCCAAGCATATAAAACCTGTAAATTTGTGTGACATACAGGCTCTGAAATGATATCCTATGATCTCTTTTTTGGTATTCAGATTTCTGTGTAACTCTTTCCCCATGAATGGGCAGGAACTGTCATATGTTTCTAATAGAATACAGAATGATGGAATGTCCTTTTCCCTTCTATGTTGCTATATGACATACAATTGTGTATTCCATACAATTGTGACTTTTGTTTTTCTGGTAGACTATCTCCTTTACTGGCTTTATGAAACCAACTGCCCTATGGAAGAGCCCACATGGCAAGGAACTGAAGAAAACCTCTGACAGCCAGCAAAACATTCAGCCCTCAAGTCACATGGCCTGCAAGGAAGTGAATCCTTTCAAGAACTCCTTAAGTGAGCTTGAAACAGGATTCTTTCACAGTCAGATCTTCAGATAAAATGTTAGCACAAGTCGGCAACTTGATTGAAGCCTTGTGGAGAACCTGAGGCAGAAGACCTAGCTAAGCCATGTCTGGACTTCTAACCCACAGCAACAGTGGGGTAATGAATATGTGCTATTCTAAGCTGCTAAATTTGTGATAATTTGTTATGCACCAATAGATAGCTGATACAATTTGCTTCTTATTAAAACAGCAGTGCTTAATGTTTAAAAGACATAAATCAAGCGAATATAATTTCTATATAGGAACACTAAAATTTTTCGGATCTTAAGGATATGTTGAAATCAAAACAATGAAATCTGTATTAAGATTATAATAAAACAATATTGCAACAGTGAACCAGTAGAAACAGTAATCAAATGGAGTTATAAGAAAAGAAAATTACAATTACTTTGCAAAATATCTTTGGCACACTATGAAGTGGTTCTCTGAGTGCTACTCCCTACTTAACTATATTGCTACCTTTTTGAAGTGCTTAGATGAACACCTCCAGAAAGCCATCTCTGACCTCCAGAACCCATGTATGGCTTTGTTCTCATCACAAAACCATACATGGGTTCTGGAGGCTGGAGATGGCTTGCTGTTTTTATCACTTACATAGTACTTAATATACTTTATTAACACTGCAGACATATCTTGTTTCCCTTTTATCTCTCTCTATGCTATAGTTTGGCTATCTGACCCTCCAAACCTCATGTTTAAATTTGCTTCCTAATGTTAGAGGTGAAACCTAAGGGGGGGTGTTTCAGTCATGGAGCCAGAAACCTCCTGAATAGCTCGGTGCTGTCCTTGCAGTAATAATGAGTTCTTCCTCTACCAATTCCTGTGAGAGTTCCTCTGAAAACTCCTTGTTAAAAGCAGCCTGGAACTTTCCCACTCTTCCTTGCTCCCTCTCTTGCCAAATGATCTACATTCACTGACTCCTCTTCACCTTCCACCATGATTGGAAACTTTTGAGGCCCTCAGGGGAAGCAGATATTGGTGCCATGCTTCTTGTACAGTCTGTAGAATGGTGAGCCAAATAAACCTCTTACCTTTATAAATTACTCAGCCTAAGGTATTTCTTTATAACACCACAAATGAATTAAGACACTCTACTGCCAGCATACTATACTATAATTTATGATATAAACAGTACACAAAAATCTGTCTTTATAGATAGTGTTGATGTTGACTATAGAAAAAATTTGTGTCCCTCCTATTTAAGAAGGAAATTAAATTATCAAAAATTTTCAAGACAAGAGGAAACCCATTTGCAATATAGTGGTAGAAAATTAAGTAGTGTGGCTAGCATTTTCAGGCCCAGAGCCCTCTGTGGCACAACTTCATTTCCAATCACCTAGTCAGTCACCTATCTGTGATAAAACCAACTTTGGAAAAAAATACACTAGATCCTCCAGGCAATTATTAATTTTTTTGCCATTTATGCAGGTAATCAGATTAATTTTTAAATTATATGATAGCCTTGTAACCCTGACATGCATGAGATAAACATGGGTACCATTTTACCAATATGGCCTTATTGTTAATCATCAAGTTCTATTGCTTGAAGTCAGAAATTTTAATAGGTGAAGCACATGAAACGGTGGATAGATTGATATCCCAATCCTGATGTTAATGTACTTAAACACAAGAACACTCATGAACAGTGTATGGAATACATTTAACTATTGATTATTTCTTTTGAAGGTCAGTCTCCTCTGATTATTTGAATCTCTTGAAAATTTATAAAGTTAATTTTTCCAACCTTAAGAACAAATCATATTTATTGTAAACAAGATTTAATAAAATGTTTAGAGTCTAGAAAAATGTTCTTGATATCAGTCAAGCATTTACTCCCCCACAGAGGATCACTGTTAGTATGTTAGTGTCATTTATAGAAAATTCAGATTATACTGTAAAGGCAATGTCTACTTTTTTATTCTCAGAACATTTCCATATAATTTTTCTTCTGGCTGTAGCATTCTTCCAGTCACTCTGTGTCTGCCTAAATGCTGCTAATCAGTCATGCCTCATCTTAGACAACATCAAGGAAGTCTGACTTTGACTCTCCAAGCTTAGTCTTGTGAAAGTTTACATTTGTTCTCCTAGCACCTTGATTTCACTAGACACACTCCACACCACATTTAATTTGTCTGAATCTTTTCTTTGTTTACTTCTATGGCTATACTATACTATAATCTTCTTGAGGGCAAGGCAAATGTCTTACCACTGTATTCCTACAATAAGCACAGAGCTAGCAATACAATAAAACAGAAATAAATATTCAGTAATTGAATAACTGGGGTGAATGAGTGGTCTGATTTTATATGCTTTAACTAAATTATGAGCATATTTTATGCTGATTAAATATTGAAAGTATAATTTTGAAAAGCTGTGTAATGTCCTAATAATGAAGGGACCATTGTTTATTTAGAAAGTTTTTTTTAGTCATTGATCATTGATGTTATTTCTAATATTTTGCTATTTTAGACAGTGATTCAGTAGTCAACTTTGTAACAAAATTCTAATCACTATTTCTGATGATTTCTTCAGAATAATTCCTAGAAATAGAATAGCTTTCAGGCTCTTGATACTAGATACTGGTTATTTTTTGGAAAGATTAGTGATTTATGTTGTTAACAGTGTGTATTGTTTACTTCTTAAATTTTGCATATTTTGAAGTTGATGAGTAGCCTCGGCTCTCATGTTACAGTTATAAAAGTTGAATATTCTTTTCATGTATTCCTTGGATATTTATTATAATAATTTACATCTCTTTAATTGTTATAAGTATTTGCATTTCTTGTCTCCAGCTTACATGCCTCCAGCTAATATCCCTGGTCTGTTTTACTATGGGAGTGGCATTTAGTTTTTGCAGTCATTTTTATGTCTATAGATTCTACTTCACTGGAAGCTTCTGTATGAGGTAAAGTAGCACATAGATCAAATAGCCACAGGTTCACTAAAGGACAAAGATTTACCTTTTAATAATGCACATATAAAATGTCTGCATTTGACTCAGATAAGGTAGATAACCATTTCTGTGGTTAAGATTTAACAGACGGTAAAATATGTGTCTGTTGTACTTATCAGCTAATTTCTACCACACCCTGACTTCAAGGACCTTTCCTCTTCATCGTCTCAATAATTTCTCCTTCCTTAATACTTCTCTATGGTTTACATAAGCTTCAAATATTGATTCAGCATATTGCTTTTATACTATAGGCTGATTTTTTTAGCCCTCTAAATTCCCAGGAGGTCACCTTTATGGTTTCATATATAGCTCATATCTGATATAAAGTTGTTGGAAAAATGAATGAATTATAAGTGAATGAACTATATCAGTTAAGTAATTAAGATCCGTGTCTATTCATTTTGCCATTGCAAGGAGTCGGTAAATAAGGGAATAGGACAGTTGCGTTTTGATGACTGGCAAACATTAGCAAAAAAAAAAAAAAAAAATAGTCTCTGGCTTTTTCCTGTTTCTATATATTTGCTAGAACTATCTTAACACCTAATCACCCACTGCCATTGAGGAGTTATTCTTAATAAAGAAAAGTTTGATCTATCTATGTTGAGATTGGTTTCCACCCCATGGCAAGCCAGATCTTGCTAGTCAGTTCTTCAATTAAAACTATTCTTTCAAAGGCATCAATGTGTTGTGGGACTGGGGGCAACTGCCACAGGCAGACTCAACGATAAAAATGTGTCTTTCATAGAGAAGCACCAACCTGGGAACACCTACTGAGCAAGTGTATTTACTGACTTGGAATACCACTTACAGGAGAAACCATCTTTTAACTTGTTGCCATCTTTATAATCATTGAATTTAATGAGGTTTTCTCTAGTTGTCTCCAAGGAATCTACTCTCTAATCAAGTCTAATTGGTGTTTTCCCTTGAGGTAAGACTTACATACACACAGTAAAGAACATAGTATGCCTAACAATTTTAGAGGGAAAGAGAGGTGTTTTCTTAAGAGCATTGAATAAGATTTAGATTAATTTCTATTAAATACTGACATATCTATTACTTATTTTAAAATAATGTTCTTTTACAATATCTGAATTTAAAAGATACTCAAGGAAATGAAGTATCAGACATAATGTCAAATTGCAGAAGCATAAAATTGCCTACAACCTTACATTATTGCATGAAAATTAGAAACTTATTATATAATTTTTGTTAGTTATAAAACCTGGCAAATGTGTTGAAATGAATATTGTTTTTACTGAATATCTCTATTAAGGCATTACATTATAAAACAAATTTAATTTTCTTTCTCCTGATAAAAACAGATAAAAAAGACAACATAATGAATAATGATGTATTTGATACACAAAGTTAACATACAATATCTATGAATTTTCATATATGCCTTGGGTCTTTCTGTTAACAGATTTTTATAGAAAGTTGAGCATAATTCTTTATGCTCTACTGTTTTCTCACTTCTTCCCATCTTACTTCCTTTCTTTATAAATGACAGATACTAAATCAATGACTTTTAGAGACATCTGGTCCACTTTTTTTTTATATATAGAGCAGCTTATATGTGCCACTAACAACAGTATATAATATTTTTATTTATACATTTTAACTTTATCTCTGGCAATTTGTTTTGCTTACAAAAAGAGAAATCACTCTGAAACTTAGTAAACATTAATAGCCATGCAATAAAAGAGATGATGATGAAGCAAGAGCCACACTGTTTAACTGGTTGAAATAAAGGTTTCAGATACCTGGTTTTCCAAATGTTAAAATATTAGTGTCTCACAGTTTGCACACTAGAGAGTATACTTTGAGCTTAGATGATTTTATGAATGTGAACATTTTTTCTCATCTTGAATTTACTAGGGTTTTTGATAAATATAGATGGATCCTATAAATTCTAGCCTCTTAAATCTTTTTGTAAGAGCTAGAAGTACATTTCATCTTATTTTGAGCAGTCTCTGTTATGTTACTTCAGCAAGTTCTATCAATTGTTTTATTCATTTTCTTCAGTTTTAAGTGAAGAGTCAAAAAAAAAGTTGGTTGAAAATGTTACTTTATTAGTTCATATTTCCATAATTTTTGTGCAACTTCTCAGAAACTTAAAAACAAGAGTATATACATTTTAAAAACAATTAGTCCACTTTCAAAGGATTTTGGTAGCAAAATTTCTGAGTTTTTTTTTTCTTTTCAGTAATTAATGACTATTTTGCTTTTATGAACAATAGTTAATCAACAAATGGATCAGCACTTCATAATTGCATGATATTTAGTGTACCTAGGGTGAAGTATAAAATAATGCCTATGATTATTGGAATTTTAAATCAAGGTACAATAATTAAAAATAAAAATATCTTACCTCATTACATTCTAATATTAAACTAGAATTTAATTATTTCTGTTTATTTCAGGAATACGTTACCAGAAAATTGACTGTTCATTTATTACTTCTAGAAATTCTATTTTTCTTATGATAAAAACTTTACCAGTGACACCAAGATATAAATTCAATATAAAGTCTAATAATAGAAAGGAAACAACTGAGGCTTAAGCCCTGAAGTCAGCTTAACTTTCCAGAATATGGAGTAAAAAGCTACAGGGATGGAAAAGTCAGAGGAAAAACTTTTAAAAGACATGGTGTATCAGTGAAGTAAATCCCAAATCTGTATAACAGGTATTTCAGAAACAAAGAACAAAAAAAAAGAAGAAAGAAGAACGAAGGAGAAAAGGTCACAGATGCATACCTCCTCTTATCATGCTTCACTTTATTGTGATTCCCAGATATTTTGTTTTTAATAAATTGAAGATTGTTGATAACCCTGCATTGAGCAACCCATTTTTCCAACAGCATGTGTTCACGTCATGTCTCTGTGTCACATTTTTGTAATTCTTGAAATATTTCAATTTTTCATTGTTATTACATCTGTTACGATGACCTGTAATCAGTGACCTTTGATGTTACTGTTGTAACTGTTTTGAGCACCACAAACTGCATCCATATGAAACATGGTAAATTTAATTGATAAATGTTACATATATGTTCTGACTGTTCCACTGACCAGCCACCCCTCCATCTCTCTCCCCTCCTTGGGTCTCCTTATTCCCTGAGAGGCAACAATATTGAAATTAGGCAAATTAATTGCCCTATAATGTTCTCTAAGTTTCCAAGTGAAAGGAAGAGTCTAATATTTCTAACTTTGAAACAAAATGTTTACGCTTAGTGAGAAAGGCATATTGAAAGTCAGGACAGACCAAAAGGTCGGCCTCTTGTGCCCCATAGCCAAGCTGCAAATGGAAAAAAAAATAAAAAGTTATTGAAGAAAATTAGAAGTTTAGTCCAGTGAAGACATCAATGATGAGAAAGTGAAACTTGCCAGGCGCAGCGGCTCATGCCTGTAATCCCAGCACTTTGGTAGTCCCAGGCGGGTGGATCATTCGAGGTCATGAGTTCAAGATCAGTCTGACCAACATGGCGAAATACCACCTGTCTCTACTAAAATTACAAAAATTAGCCAGGCATGGTGACAGGCGTCAGGCCAAGGCAGGAGAGTTGCTTGAACCAGGGAGGTGGAGCTTGCAGTGAGCCAAGATCGTACCACTGCACTCTAGCCTAGGCGACAGAGCAAGACTCTCCATTTAAAAAAAAAAAAAAAAAGAAAGAAAGAAACAGCGTTACTGATGATATGCTTAGTAGAAGGTCAAATCATCTAGAACATTCCCAGCAAGTCCCTAACTCTCTTCAATTCTTTCAAGGCTGAGGGAGGTAAGAAAGCTGCAGAAGAAAAGTTTGAAGCTAGCAGAGGCTGGTTCAAAAGGCTAAAGGGAAAGTCGTCTCCATAAAAGTACCAGGTGAAGCAACAAGTGCTAATGTAGAACTCTGCAGCAAGTTATACAGCAGATCTAGCTAAGATCATTAGTAAAACGGCTAACACTAAAGAATAGGTTTTCAGTGTAGACAACACAGTCTTCTATTGGGAAAAGATGCCATCTAGGACTTTCATAGCTAGAGAGAAGTCAATGCCTGGCTTCAAACCTTCACAGACGGGATGACTCTCTTGTTAGGGGCTAATGCAGCTGATGACTGTAAGTTGAAGCCAACGCTTATTTCCCATTCCTAAAATTTTAGGACCATTAAGAATTATACTAAAATTACTCTACCTAGGCTCTGTAAATGGAATGACAAAGCCTAGAAGGCCTAATGTTTGTTTACAACATGGTTTCCTGAATATTTTAAGCCCACTAATGAGACTTACTGCTTAGTAATAAAACGATGCTTTCAAAATATAACCGGTCATTGGCAATGAACTAGTCATCCAAGAGCTCTGATGGAGGTCTGCAAGAAATTAGCCTTGTTTTCATGCCTCTTAACTCAATATCCTTCCTGCAGCCCATGGATCAAAATAATTTTGACTTGAGGTCATTCTGCTTAAGAAATATATTTTGTGGCGGGGGTAGTGGCTCATGCCTGTAATCCCAGCACTTTGGGAGGCCAAGGTGAGTGGATCTGAAGGTCAACAGATCAAGACCATCCTAACCAACATGGTGAAATCCTGTCTCTATTAACATACAAAAAAACTAGCCAGGCATGGTGGCAAGTACCTGTAGTCCCAGCATTTGCATTTGGGAGGCTGAGGCAGGAGAATCGCTTGAATCCGGGAGGTGGAGGTTGCAGTGAGTCAAGATTGCACCACTGCACTCCAGCCTGGTGACAGAGCAAGACTCTATCTCAAAAAAAAAAAAAAAAAAAAAAAAAGAAAAGAAAAAAAGAAATATATTTTTTAAGGCTATAGCTACCATAGTGATTTCCCTAATTGATCTGGGCAAAGTAAATTGAAAACCTTCTGGGAAGGATTCACCATTCTAGATGCTATTAAGAACATTCTTGATTTATGAAAGGCAGTCAAAATATCAATATTAATAGAAGTCTAAAAGAAGTTTATTTCAACCCTAATGGGTGACTCTGAGGGGTTCAGCATTTCAATGGAGGAAGTAACTGCAAATGTGGTGGAAACAGCAAAGAACTGGAGTTCGAAGTGGAACTCAAAAACGTGAATGAATTGCTGCAATCTCGTAAGAAAACTTCATTGAATGAAGAGTTGCTCCTAATGGAGCTAAGAAAGTGGAATCTTGAGATGGAATCTACTCTTGGTGAAGATGCTATGATAATTATTGAAATCATACGAAGGACATGCAATATCACACAAATTTTGTTGATAAAGCAGGGATAGGGTTTGAGAGGATTGACTCCAGTTTTGAAAGAAAATTCTACTATGGGTAAAACGTGTGTACAGCATCACATGCCAGAGAGAGATCTTTAGTGAAAGGAAAAGCCAAACACCAAGGAAAACTTTATTGTCTATTTTTAAAAATTGCCACAGCCACCCTGAACTTCAGCAACCACCATTCTAATCAGTCAGCAGCCATGGACATTGAGTCAAGACCCTTCACCAGCTAAAAGATTATGAATCACTGAAGGCTCAGATTACCCTTATACTTTTTTAGCAATAAAGCATTTTTACTTAAGATATTTTCACCTTTGTAGACATACTACTATTATGCACTTGGTAAACTAGAGTTTAACATAACTTTTACATGAACTAGGACACAAACAAACAAAATCATGTGACTTGCTTTACTGTGTTATTAACTTTACTGAGATGATATGGAACCCAACCCACAGTACTTCAAGGTATGAAAAAAAGTATTGGGGGGAAAAAAAAAGCCTCCGTGGGGCCAGGAGAAGCCAGGTGTTTCAAATTGATTTGATCCTTAGGCCCTGGAGTCTGGTACATAAAACCAAGCTTATGACTAGAGAGGTAATTAAATGAACTTTGCAGAGTGGGAAAACACAGTTACAACTACGACTACAACAATATCAGCAATGACTTATTAATAGAGGAACAAGAATCCAACTGGTTTTTGATTTTTCATTAGTGACCATGAAGACATGAAGAACATTTTTATAATCCTCAAAAGAATCAGTTTTAAAAGTCAAGTAGAAGATACAAGAGTCTGGGAAGGGTACAGGGAGTGGGGGATAGGGAGAGTTTGTTGAAGGGTAATAAAATTACAGCTAGATAGGAGAATTAAATTCTAGTATTCTATAGTACTGTAGGATGGCTATAGTTGACAATAATTTATCATACAGTTTCAAACAGTAAGAAAGAACATTCCTAACACGAAGAAATGATAAATGTTTGAGATGATATATTGCTAATTTATCTGATCAGATCACTATAAATTGTGTATATGGAAACATCCCCTCATAAATATATACAGTTATCGTGTGTCAAATTTTAAAAAGTATCAGCTCAAACACGGAATTCTGTATAGCCTAATTAGCAATCAAGTTTGAGGGCAAAATGAAATGATTTTAGACACTCAACAATTCACAGGATTTATTATTCACATGTGGCCTATCAAGCTTTTCTTTTGTCTCTTTTAAGGTGGTATTTATTTCACTTACATTCATAATAATAATATATGTGTGAAATTTTTGCTGTTATCTAAGAATAAGACATTTTTGAAGTGAGAGGCTTGCTAAAGCCTTTTTTTTTTTTGCTTTTAAATGTGTTCTTGCAATCTCTTGTGCTTTAGTTTCCAGTTTTTCTTCACGGATACTGAATTTATGTTAATGTGATTGTTTTAGTAATCTTAACAGTCTGTTTTAAATTCTCCTTGTATTGTGTTTTAGGAGAAAAAATTGAACCTACTTCTTTTTTTTCTATTAAACATCATGGAAAGTAAAATAGAGCTTCTTTAGTCCCTGTTATCTAAGATGAAAAAAGTACCAAACACTTCCTTTTATGTAACAGACTTTTTTCCCATTTTCTCTCCCTTTTTTGTTCCAGCATATATTGTTAAATTATTTTTTCCTATTCTTCTATAAAGTATTATAATATTTGAATTATATACTCCATTCTATTCTAACACTGAAATTTATATAGAATTCTAATTGCAAATGGTTGAAAGTTTTACCAACTGTACTTTTGTGTCAGAAATATGCTATGAATCTCTTTACTAATCCCCTGATTGGTGACAGGGGTCTTCAGTTAAATTCATATATGTCCGTTGCATATCTTTTGATAAACATTACCCATAAGGCACAACCTGGTCTAAAATTGAATTAATTCCTAGTACAAAATCCTTCCTCCACAACACAGCATGAAGTGCTATGACTTAGAGTCTGAGTTAAAGAAGTCTTCTCTAACTCAGACTGCTCACCAGAGAACTTCATGCTAAGTTTGTCTATAAAAGAAATTAATATTTTCTACTAAGTGAAGTCTATATAAGAAATGAGTATTTTCTGCTTGGTATTGTGAAGGTGTATGGTTTATGGCTTATGTATAAAGTACTTTTTGGGTAGGAGTGAGCAGGGTTCTAATAACATTTTACTTACTTTTTAATGAAACATAACTTATTACTTTATTTTATTAACAAAGTGATATGGAGGAAATGAGAGCACACTCTTGTTCTCATTTCAGATGAGGTGAGAGCAAGAGTGCGCTCTCATTTCCTCCATATCACTTTGTTCCTACTTCAGATGAGAAATGTATAAGAAAGGCCAGGCACGGTGGCTCACACCTGTAACCCTCACACCCGTAATCCTCGTATTTTGTAAGGCTGAGGTGGGCAGATTGCTTGAGCTCAGGAGTTTGAGATGAATCTGAGCAACCAAGTGAGGCCCCATCACTATAAATAATTTAAGAAATATATTAGCTGGCATGGTGGTGCACGCCTCTGGTTCCAGCTACTTGGGAGGCTGAGGTAGGAGGATTCTACTAGTGGCCAACTAGTCAATTGTTAGAAGAGTAAGGCCAGAAACATAACAGTGGTTTATGGAGAAGGGTCTCCTGACTGGGACAGCACCAGTTGCTACAAATGGAGGGTTCTAAATGAAACATTCCAGGAGAGAGTTTACTTTTTCCATTCAGGTTATTATCTCCACCATCCATCAGGTCTCAAATGAGAAAGCAGGGAAGAATCCTCACTCCAGAGCTACAATCAGGAGTCCTGTCCCTCCTGTCTTCCTTGGGCCTGCTCTCCAGGCCCTCATCCTAATTTCAGCCTATTTCTTCTCTTGCTTGGATTGTTTGCTACAGCCATTCATGCTTCCAGTGTCATCCTTTTAATCTGTTCTGCTACCAGACAAGCTGGCTCCCCTCTGCCTGCCAGATAAAGTCTCAACTCTTTACCATGGCCATAGACACTCCACACTCTTGGTTCCAGTGAGCAGATATGTATCCAGGTCTGTGCTTCAATATGTGAAACTCATCTTCAACAAGAACACTACAAACCCCAGCATCACCTCTCCGGTGAAGCTTTCTACCAGTCTCTTTCCTTTTTGGTGACAAGCCAACCTACTTGTATTGTATGCTTAATCAGTCTGTGATAGTATGAGCACCTAAAGATGAAAGGCTGCATCCTATTTATATTCACGTCTAGCATGTAGCAGTATCATGTAGCAGTATGTTTAGCAAATAGTAAATGCCCAATTAACGTTTGTTGAATCAAAAATGCATAATTGGGGATCTGAGTTCTATACTTCACCATTAGCACTTTCCCAGCCCAAGCCCTCCCTCTCTCTTTAAACCTCAGAGGAATTTCTCAGTTTTGTAGTCAGACCAATATACGGTTTAAGAATGTAATTTACATGTGCCCCACTGGAAAGTTAACCAAACTACCCAATGTGATATGCAAAACTAGGACAGGGGAACTGGGACAAGAGGAGACCCCTGATAGCAAACAAAAATAATAAAAGCTTCTCATTAATAACAAAAAAATAAAAGCTTCTCATCATTTCCCACTGTTCTCCTGACCCCAACTGTTTCTCACAAATCCTCACCCCAGGAATTGGAAAACTTGGAGCAGAGTCACAGTCACTGAAAATTTTGCTGAAAAAAGCTTCAGCAATCTCAGCTTTCATGATCTGGAAGAATTAAAGTTGAGCACTGGAGACAAGTGCTAAATGATTGTGAATTGGCTGGAAGAAAGGTCTTTTATACTGATCGAGATTTTAACCTAATGAAGATTTGGGTATTTTATTGGTACCTGATTTAAATTAGCTCACTGTAATCTCAAATTTATGGGTTCAAATGATACTCCTGTCTTAGCCTCCCTAGAAGCTAAACTATAGGTACATGCTACCATACTCGGCTATTTTTTTTTTTAATTTGGTAGAGCTGGAATGTCACTGTGTTGTTCAGGCTGGTCTCCAATTCTGGCTTCAAGCAGTCCACCCACCTCGACCTTCCAAAGTGTTGAACCACCATGTGCAGCCAGGAAATGTGACTTTTAAAGTGCCTTTGAATTCTATTGTTAAGCATTTTGTAACAAGCATCATGCTAGATTTCTTGAGATATTTTCTCTGTGAATTTTCACAAAATCCTATGAAGGAGATATTTCCAAAACTATAATCATATTCAGGGTAGAAAAAAGTGTCGAAAATAAGTGAAGTAACTTGCCCAAATCATGGAGCTAATTATTAATAGAAATGGGCAGGAAATTCAAAGCTAGTTTTCAAAGCTCAGAAAATAACTACTATGCAGTCTGTTCTAACACAAAAAAATATATTGTATATAATGTTAAACATTGGAAAATGACTAAATTATAATGACAGACAGATGTTTAGCAAACTAAAATTACATATAAATATTTTTATTTACCTATTAAAACATTTGCATGTACTGTATAAACACATGCAAAAAATTGTTAGGCCAAAGAAATAGAATACAGCATGTAAAATCATATATAAAGCATTATTACATACATTAATGTGTATATATAAATAACCTGGTTTAAAACAACAAAAACAAAACCAACTTGGGCACAGTGGAAAAAAAAGAAACAGAACCAGTGCAGTCTTTTCTGCTCTTTTGCAATGTGTTTTGTCAAAAGCTTTTAAAAGGTTGAGACTTTTAACCTAGTTCTTCTATTTCTTAACATCTGTTCTAAAAAAGTAAACAGTGGATAAATACTTGTGAATAAAAATATTCATCAATGAAAAAATGTAAACAACTTAAATGACCAAGAAGGTGCGTTCAAAGAAATTATTGTACACATACAAGATGTAAAACTGTATAGTCATTATGCCTTCAAAATATTTTTAATGATCAGAAAAAAAAGCTTGCAATATGATGGCTAGCAGAATTGCATTATATAAAGTATATATATGGTATAATCACAGATTATAAGCCTAGATAAAAATACTTACAATAAATATTCGAAAATGTTAATAGTGCTTCTGGTTGGGTAGTAGAATTATGACTGATTTTCTTCTTTGTAAGATTCTCTTCTATTGTTTTTACACTCTGATATGTTATTTTTAGTTTAAATATTTTAAAAACCACTCTAACTTCCAAACTTACTCTAATAAATATGATTACTCCTACAAACAGCAAACACATTTTAAAAAACATTTGAATGGTGACTTAAAAAGTGTGATCCTTTTTTAGATTACTTTTTTTTAGAGACATTAGACTGCAAACCATAAAAGGCTGGAATCCTATCTTATTTATCCTTGTTTTCCTATTGCCTGCTAGTATGTGCTAAATATATGCTAACTGAATGATCAACAACAAAAATATTTGCAGGATTTCAGCAGTCTAATAAACAGGAAGAAAGTTTTGACCAAAACATACTTTTTAAAAAAAAATCTAAAAATTGTCACCAGCCTGTGGAAATTTTATGAAAAATACATATAAGCTTGCAACTAATAAATGCTACTTTTGTATATCAAGTTTTCAAAATCATAAAAAAATGAATCTTTTCAACTCATTTGAAGAAACTACAAATGGCTCAGAAGAATAAATCTGATGAAAATAGCATGCCTCCAGAAAAACTAGAAGTAGAATGGTATACTGTAAGAAATATAACTCATTTCTAAAATTTAAAAAATTGTTCAACATTTTATCACAGCAAATGTTAAGCTGAAAGGTATTTGAGAACAAAGCAAGGCAAAGAAAGAAAAATTGACAAAATTGAGGGGCTAAAAGCATTACAAAATTTAAAAGGTATATAACATCTTTCTCTTCATATAATAAAGGATACCTATCTCAAATAGATGCAGTGTTTTATTTAACAATGAGCAATAGTCATTGATTATTTGGGTCTAAAACATTTTGAGAATTTGTCATTAATCATAATTAGACAATCTAAAATTTGCATATACACACAACATTTTTATGTGATATCTGTTGGTGCATACATTTTCTTAAACACTCATCAAACCTGAGTTAAGTTTCTCTCCTTTAGGATGTTCCCTTGAGAGCTGAGAATAAGTGAGGATTTCCATGGTTATACCTATAAAACTATTGTATCTAATGTAATAAAACCAAGAAATAAGATAATATGAGTTAGTATGACAGAAAAAAAGATATATATATGTGTGTGTGTATATATATATATATATTTACTTAAAGATAGCATAGTTTACTACCTAAAAACCAAAGGGAAGAAATTGAAAAACCAGTAGACTTAATAAGAGCGTTTGTTAAAATGGTTGGTTACAAAAATACAAATGCTAACATAACTCTCCTAGATATTATTTAGAATAACCACTTAGAAAGTGAAGTGGCTGAAAAAAATTAACAAAGACAAATATTAAATGCCTCATAAAAATTTTAGCAATTTATGTGTAGGATCTTTACACTGCAACCTAAGAATTATTCCTGATAGATTTAAAAGAATAAAATAAATGAAAATCTCATATCTTACTCTGAGAGACTATGTCTCTAAATGAAATATTGAGCACAAGAAGAGTACTGGCTCTACCAAAATTAATGTGTAGTTTAATGAACTTTTTTGAACTTAATACATTGGTTTTCTTATTTGTCTATGAGTTTAAATGTGTAGTTCACAATATTTTGAAGAATGAAAATAAAAGAAATGTGCACTGCTGTTATTATTGCTTCACAATTATTAATTTTTTAAAACTGTGATGTTAATATCAGAATGCATAGAAAGATACATGAAATAAAGTGTAAATGAAAAAATAAAACAGATACAGATGAGAAAATAAATTACCATAGGGAAAGCAAAAAATATTCAAAAATATTTTGAATGAACTTTTTAACCCATTAAACAGTGAAAAATTATCTAGTATTATATGCCGAAATAAATTCAAGAGGGTATAGCTTTGTAATGAGAAAGTCAAAGTATAAAGTATTCAAAATTTGTAAAGCAACTTTTAATTTTATTTGACCTTTCCTAAAAGTGTATGGGATAATTTTTTTCTAAACCCTGCACCAAAGCCAAAACCAAAAATAAACCATGACTGATGTAAATATATATGACAACACCACCAATCAACATCAACAACAGATTGACAAAACTTGTAACATATACAACCTTTATTTTACACTTATATATACACATATATATATCATATATATGTGATATTTTTATCTCTCATTGAATTTCATTTTGACATGTGCACATATATGTATGTATACAAATGCATATAATATATACAAACATGTATGATATACGATACACACATATATGATATGCACATATGTGATATATGGTACATATGTGATATATGGTACGTGTGTGCATGTTATAGATGTTTGCGTACATATACATATATGTGCACATATGTCAAAATAGAATTCAATGAGAAATAAAAATTTAAAAATGAGTATGCATTAAAAGTTTAAAAATCCAGATGGCTGAGAAAACATAAGAAAACAAAATCCCTTAATTTTCTGCTAGCCAGTGGAATTTTACCTAAAATAATAATTTACTATTTACTGGTTGTCAAATTGTCAAGACCAATAAGGATAAAAGATAATGCCTAAATTATCAAGTGAAAGTCCTACTATCCTTGTGAATGGATAAAAGAATATGCACTTTGACCTGAATCTTTTATATGTCTCTCTCTATATTTATATATACTCTTTATATCTGTAAACAGTGTATCCATCTCTTATGCACACACTGTGTGTGTGTCTGTGTATATGTATGTACATGATTTTAAAGAAGAAATACTTTAGCTGTGAGTGTATCCTTGGAATAACAATGAAATGTAGAAAATAGCCCTGAGGTTCAATATCAGGGACTAGCTAATGATAATTTCTATAATAGCATACTAATAATAAGATTAAATTATAGAAGTATATTTATGTTTTTATGACACAGAATAATTGTACATACATATGTACAGAACATAATATATAGTGTATAAAGAGAATACACATTGTATTCTTCCTGGAACACATACATAGACACTGTAAAGTCATATTCAAAAGTTTAACAGTTATTCTCTATTTATAGCAACTTATTTTCTTATATGTACTAATAGGTTTTTCTTTTTAAAATACAATATGTATACCTATCTCTCAGGATTAATAAAAACACACTTAAAGCTAAAAATATAGCTAAACTTACTTCAAGTAAAAAAAATTAATTAATATAGATACTTTGTAATTAACGTTATCAGTGAGAATCATCACCCCAGTTTCGAATTATATTCAAAATTCATTTTAATTATTCAGTAGTTTCTTTCTAGATTTTCGTTTGGACCACTGCTTTCCTTGCTTTTTACGTTTCTCTTTTAGTACTATCTATTTTGTTCAGCACCTTTGCTCCTATGTAGACATAATGCTTAAGTTTTTTGCGTCTAACACCTGGCTGCCCTGTCCAAAAGGATAATTTTTTATGAACTGTTAATTAAGCCAAGTTAGTACTTATAAAATATTTGGTGCCTACCTATATCTTATTTGACACATTCTTCTTTTGCCCTTTTAGGACTAAGCTGTGAGACTAAATTATTTAATTAAGACATGTTTTAAATCTAATGTTTCTATATAAAACAGACATATTTCAACAATAACTTTTTGCTTAAGCCTATGTACTTAAACATCTCAGGGCAATATTTTCATTTAAACACTGAATAGAATGACAATATCACACAGCTGAAAAATCTTAATCAACATTGAGTTTCAAATGTACCACTTTGTTTCATTTATTTTTGTATTTTTTCATGGAGGAAAGGTAAAAAGAGTTGATCTTTGACTTGATTAGATTAACTGTGCAATTAATGTAAGATTAATGATGTTATCTAAATTACCATTTTACTCATCTGTTTGTACACTAAGGTTTTGATTTTAGTTTTGAAAATGCTTTACCACAAACCTCTAAACTAGAGGCAGCTTAGATTGAGAAGCCAGATATTAATTGTAAGTTATACATATTTTTATATAGACTTCAAAATATTCCTCTTTGTCCATATAGTCTTATAGAAAATAAATGAGAAGAGTTCTTTCTTGAAATATGTCTTTGATTTTCAATGGGATTAAAGTGAAAAATCAACTATCGCTTCTTTCAATATTTTCATGACTCTTCAAGATTATTACTGTTCAGTATTTGACTTATATGAGTTTAGAAATGAAGAGGAAGATGATAGAATAGAAACCTGGCAACAGATACATATAAATAATTTGGCTTCAAAGATCCAAGGATACTGATTGAAGTAAAGGGAAGATCAAGTTAACTGATGATCCAATTAGTAAGAAGTAGGAGGACAAAATGATTGGGCTTTAATCTGAGCAGTGGCCTCCACCAGATTTTTAGTAGGTACTTAAATAATATAGCAGTAAAATTTTACTTGCTTTTATCTTCTTTTGTAGTTTTTTTCATATAGGAGAGAAAAAGAGGCAAATAACAGAGAAAAAACAAGAGAGAGAGAGAAAGAGAGAGAGATGAGATTGAAATAGAGAGAATGATTGCCAAAGCAAGCAGTTCAGAATGCAAGCCTTGGCCACAGGTATTGAACCACTGTTTACTTCAGGACATTCTGTTCTGCTACCTAGTTGTAGATGGATGAGTGCAGTGCAGGGATATACATAGAGTTCTGTCAATCTGTAACTAGAAAAACGATCTGAGCTCATTTGCAGGTGAATGTCCCATCTAAAATCAATGAAAAAAAAAAAACAACTGTAGCACAGATACAATCAAAAGCAAGACGGAATCTGAGATTCTCGGAGTTGGATTTCATCACCCCTGCACAGCAGCTGAATAATTTTATGCTGAGGGTGCAAAGATTCATGATCACGAAAAACCAGCTAGTGGTCTGAAGGTGAATTAGAATCCAGGTCTTATGATTCCAGATTCAAGCGTATTTTCAGTCCATAGACCATTATTCCTACAAATTAAAAAATGCAGAGGGATGTGCCAAAGCTGAGAACAAATGACATTATGTCCTGACCATCTTAATATTCTACTCTACAGGTTCTATAAGCATAGATAAGAATGATATATGTAATTATCAAAAGTTGCTTCAGAGGCCAAAAGAGGATGTAGGATCTTGTCAATGCTGATTACATTTTCCCAGATTGTTCAGTGTCCATATTTTCTCAGACTCAGTTAACATGTTTTAATATACTTGTGCACATTGAAATTTATAACTTAACAAAATAAACATCTGATAAGGAAAAAACAGAAAATGGCTTTTATATATAACAACCGTATTATAATAAACTGCATAAACAGTAAATACTCATGCTTCTCTAAAATAATGGCAGCCAACTAAACTTTCCAAAAAGTATACATATCAACAAAAAGAACTAACATAACTCACAACATCTACGCCCAAAGCATAATTGGTGGAAAGAAAGTGCTGCAAAGTTTAATTCATATAGAGCTAGGAGAATAAGGCTTCAAACTAGCAGAGTCAATGCTTACCTGTATGCCAAAATAGAGGTTTAGACAGAGATGGTTTAGGAATAAAAGAAGGCCACAGAGGCCTAACAGTGGCAGAAATTAGGGGGAAAGCACACCCACAAAGAGAGAAGGACAGCCTAATGGGGAAAATTAGAGGAGATTTGAGATTGGTGGGTCAGAGGAATGACTACTGACATGGCAAAAAAGGTCTTGACATTTCACTGGAATGAAAATAGTCAGTTTAAGGTTCCACTTCCAAAAAGGAGAAAGAATAGAGCTAAAGGAGGAAAAGAAGAAAATTGAAAAATCTACAGAAACTAAAGAGAAACACAAAGTAAAAAGACACATCAAACCCTTCCCAATATTCTTCCTCCCAAGATGTTTGCTCAACAACAAAAAAAAACAAAAAATCTTTACTCAAATATAGTAAGAGGTGAGGTTCTCAAGGAAATGTAGCTAACCAACTCAATCACTCACTCCTCCTAAAAAGAATCACCTGTTGTTATTGCTGGTCTGGAATAATATAGGGAATTTCAAAGTAAAGAAAGGACTAGGTAAAGTCCTTAAAAACATATTGGAAGAAAAAAATTAAGTATGTTAGCAGTTGGATGTTGGAATTGAGAAAATTTTCACAGAACTACTCATGGACAAAATCCAGTTAGAATATTGGAAAAGAAAGCCAAATTTGTAATATCACAGAAAAAAAGTAAAATCCTTAATAAAATAGTTTAACATTGATACAAGAAAAAACAAATCCAAATATTAATGAAAATTTAGCATATGATAAAAATGGGATTTCAACAGACTTTTTACATAAAAGGTATTAGACAATTAGACATCCCTGTGGAAAAAAATAAAATTGGATTCATATCTCATATTAGAATAAACTCCAAATGAATAAGATATCTAGACATAACAAATAAATCCATGTAAGTACTAGAAGACAACATGGTTGAATTAATTTATAAATGATAATAGATGAAGTCTTTCTAATTACAACCCAAAACTCAGATGCACGAAAGGTAAAAGATTCATTACTTTCACAAAATACTTCAACCACAAAAAATGGCAAAAGTCAAAATACAATCAAGAAGAAAATAATTGCTGTATATGTTGCAGATGATAAATTAATTTCTGTAATATATAAGGAAATAAAATATGAGATTGGCAAATTAAAAATAAAAATAATTGCAGAATAGCCTCTAGTATACTGTGTACAAAATAATTTTAATAGTGTCGTTATATTACTAAAACTGATTTTAAACACACAAAAACTAAATTTATGTCCAGTCTTAGTTATTATATGAAGAATTATATGAAGAATTCAGATAATTATCATATTAAAAAGTTAATTCATCTCTCAAAATGGAAATGGTTTAAAACATTCCTAGGACAGTTAAATTACAACTCAAATCTCTTGCTGGTCAATTTCTAACAGTAAGAAGCTGCATACATTAGAAATTTTTTTACAAGGTATTGGCTATATGGTTATTTGAAAAAGAACTTACATATCTTTAAACTCTCATAATACTGGTAATAATATGAACAACAAAAATAATTAGTATTATTTTAGAAATATGTGCCCAGCACCATTTTATATGCTTTCCATGTATTTATTGCTTCTGGAACAGATTCTGGGAAACTTAGGCCCATAAGGCATAGTTTCTCCTAATTTATGCCTTCTGAAAACTTATTTAAGTATAAATTGCAAAATATTTTTGGCAAATCCAAAGACAGTTATATATATCAGGAATTCCCAAAACATGTTCCAAGGAGTCATAGAATGAATGCTAATAGGTTTAACTTTTCAAGAAAATAATAATCAGTGGAGGAAAGGAAGACTGAAAGTAAAATATACTTAGGAAAAGTTGGGTGATTAATGTGTATTTTAAATTCAGAAAGTCACTGCAATTTTAATATTCATCATAGCACTCCAAAAGGGAAATGAAGTATGTATCATTTCCCAAACACACTTATTCCCTGAGCCACTTTTCAAGGACCAGTGCCCCTTAAAAATTTATTTGGGAAATATTGACTTAGATGAAAATGTGGTAAGAAACATTGAAACAGCACTCCATCTAATGCTTTGGGGATTTGTAAGTCTTTCCTACTAATGGAGTCAAAATCCCAAAGTGTGAAAAGATGGAAATCATAATTTGAGGAGTATTACTTAATTTGAACCTCAGAGAAACAAGCATAATCATTATTAGCAGAAACAAGCAAAAAAATCAATATACAAAAGTTAAAGGAAAACTGACCATATAATTTGAATTCATAAATCAACCATCAAAAAAATTTTAAAAAGTAAAATTATTCTCTAATTTCATCACAAACATCCATTAGTTACATTTTGTATTAAAGGAAAAAGGTTTTCACACTTGATGTTTAAAATAAATTTAATATACGTTGCTGCCAAGAAAATCATAATTTTCAAAAGCTATATCCAAATAAAAATCATAAGTTTCCAAGAAAGGAGTGTTTTGTAAAAAGCCATTATTAATTTTAGTAGAAGTGGACATATTTCTAATAACTTAATAATCTCTGATAACTTTTGATAACATTAATTTTAAAAGTTAAAAATAATAGCTAAATTATAAATAATAACTAACAACCAAATGGCTCTAAATACAGATAATTCCTGGTACAGATAATTCTAGCTAAAATACAGATAGTTCTAGCTAAAAGGTGTTTTCTACTTATGGTTTCTAAATAATTGTGTAAGACTAAATTGAGTCCTCTGCTAAAGTTAAGGGATGCATCCTCCAAGGATCTAATGGAAAACTTGGGAACTTCCTTAAAGAGAACTCATCCTAAGGACATGAGATTATTGCCTGGTAAGCTTAACCTAATAATTAAACCTCAAGGTCAAAGGTAGAAAAAATTTCAGCTTTCTCAATGCATCCTGCCCTTCTTATTTTTTACAAAAATCAGAGACTCATCTATGTGTCCCAAGGATAAAAAGAGCTCTGAATAAAATCCAAAAACTCAAAATTCTATATATTTTTGCGTGCACTCTATTTTTACATGTCTCATATGTTTAATATTAGGAAAAAAGTCACTTTTCATAGCATACAAGTTTTTCCTGACAAATATGAGCAGATATATCATGTGAGGATAAGTTTGACAGAGTTAAAGCAACATTCCATAACATTCCCAATTAAAGTCAAATGTGTACATTATACTGAAAAATATCAGTTAATTAATTGTATGTAGTCATGATCTTTACCACTATATATTGTTAAATATATAGAGAGTACAAGTGGAAGGAATTCACAGAAAGATATCCTTCAGCTATTCAAAATTTTTATTCTGTAAAATTAAATCTCTTTTAAAATTCTGTAGGTTTCCTCAGAAAGCAGTTGGCAGTCCATTACTTAAGGCATTCATGCACATGCTAGAAAATCTTATGATACTTATGCATTGATGAGAATGCAAGAGCTAATGCATAATTTGACAATATGGCATATTAGGTCCCCTTGGACCTGAGATGCCAGGATGCTGTTTGTAAAAATACTGACTCATATAATGCACTATATTTAGCTAAAAGGTGTTTTCTACTTATGGTTTCTAAATTGACCACTTTTGAGGATATGTCTAAACCATTTCATAAATTCCTTTGTAATCAGTTGGAACTTTCACATTGTTAGGTTGCTATAATAGCCAAAAACAACATATAATCTGATTATCCATATGATTCTTTTAATCACATGGCAGTACTTTGAAAAGTCATTTTAATGTTTCTGTTTTTAGGATGGGCAAAGGCACTGAATTATATCTGGTGAAGGTATTATAAATAAAATCACCATTAGAAATCTTTTGAGAATAACTGGGAATGACTTTTTCTTTTGTTACCTGGCTATTCAACCATGGAAAACTCACTTGATTGTAAATTTGCTCACCAAATATTTGTATTTGTATATTTATTACATATTATATATTTGCATATAAATATATAATTTGAATGTTTATAGTATATATATAAAAAACACATGTGTTAGTATAGATACACACACATGCACACATTGTTATTTATAATGTATAGTCACATACCTGCACATAGCTACACTAGATATTCATGTGTTATATAATATCTTTTTTTTTTTTTTGAGATGGAATTTCTCTCTTGTTGCCCAGACTGGAGTGCAATGGTGCAATCTCAACTCACCACAACCTCTGCCTCCTAGGTTCAAGTGATTCTCCTGCCTCAGCCTCCCCAGAAGTTGGGATTACAGGCATGAGCCACCATGCTCGGCTAATTTTTGTTTGTTTTTTTTTTTTGGAGAGAGAGGGTTTCTCCATGTTGGTCAGGCTAGTCTCAAACTCCTGACCTGAGGTGATCCTCCCACCTTGGCTTCCCAAAGTGCTGGGATTACAGACGTGAGCCACCACAACTGGCGGCATTATATCTTCACAATAAATTATAATATAGTAGCATTCACTTTATTAGAAAATTTAATAAATATTAGAAAATTATATTTTATTTTAAAATAAAACAAAGGAAAATACTTTGGGAAACATTTCAATTGTCTACAATTTAAAAGACAGACTTAGTAGAATCATTTTGAGTAGGTATTTTTCCATTATAAAATTTTGACATTTCATTTGCATTTCTATTTGTAACTTATCTACTATTTATAGCATCCTGTGTTAATTTCCAATTCTATTTATATAAAACTTGTGGAATATGGTAGACTGATTTGCCATGAATAAAAATGTTTCACATTCAAATAAGTTTCATAAATAGATTACCTCTAAGTTCTTTACTAGTGAGTGTACTTTCCAATTGCTGTACTCTTTATCCATGAGAATGAAAATGTAGTCATAATAAAAATGAAGCTTCATACTTATCTGTGTAGCCTGTAAATTTTGTAAATCAAGCTCACAAATATCATCTGATTTTGATATAGATTCTCAGGACAAAGGCAGACTAATGTGACATATTAAGCTAAAATCATTCATCCTCTACCCCAATAGGCATAGAACTATAAATGCAGCCTCAGAATTGCTCATCTCTCCCAGTTGTGGCTTCTGGTAAAAGGAAACAGGCAGACTGCTAGAGATTTAAGTATTTCTCTGCTTTTACCTTGAACTCTAGATCTGTCCATTATCCACCCATAAATCCAGCAGACTTTTCAGGTTGTTCAATTAAGACAACAATCTGTGCCTTCAACATTCCATTTGAATGGAATGTGAAGAGCCACAGGGATAAACATACCATGAAAAATACATTGGTGGTGGTGAGCCCAATTCTGTTTTTTATAAATAATTAAGAAAATGGCTAACTTCCAAGCAGTCTGTGGAGGGTGGTAACACAACCCCAATTACTTACATTGACAACCGAATTAATCTTCTTCTTTTCTTCTTCTCTTTTCAATAACATATGGGCTTCTACTCAGCTGTGGAAGATGGTGGAACCTCACTGGGATCACATCTGTCAGGTTTACAGGGTGAATAAAAGCACTCAGCAGGTTTGTGTGCTACTGTGTCTATGAACACAGGGCAAATTTGTGCCAAGTAAAGTCTATGTCCTTGGAAAAATACTTTAGTATTATCCCATAGATGTTAAAGATCATTATTTGTTACATAGATGAACCCCACAAAATATTCCTTACGGGAAAATTTCAAAAACTAAATGTAAGTATTTGAAGTGTCTTACACCGGTTAGAGTTTTTTTCCATCTCCTACACACACACACACACACACACACACACACACACACACACAATTTAGTCTCTTGGTTATGTTTCCCACATATTGTGTCCAAATGATCACTTGAAAAATGATTCAGATAATAAACACTTAAACTGTGCAGTCAAGGCCAAAAAATAAAATAGGATAAAAAAGTACATCAGCTTGAGTAGAAAAATGATTGTTTCCATCAGATATAGACATATTTTAATTTCTACTTGACCCTGAACCAGAGTATTGCAAATTTTGTCTTCTTCTATGAAAAATAAAAAGTCATCAAGCTTGAACAATGCATATGGCTAATGTCAGAAGCAACTTTTCATTATATGGCAAAGATTCCAATATTAAATATGCTAGAATAGACAAAAGTTTACATGGTTCAAAGTTACAGGCTACTTGTCAGTTGTTTAGAGAGGTTTTTCAGAAGAAATAACTTTATTTAAAAGTATGATCTTTTTATATTTTCACTTAGGTAATGAAAGTGTTATCTAATTAAATATTTAAGAGTCAGTCTTATTTTAAAATCTTTCTGTTTCAAGTAAGCCGGAGTTTATTGGACATATTTTGATTGCACTGTTTTAAGGGCTGTGAAGGCTGCATGAGCTCTATGTGATGTTTCCTTGTACCAGGAACACATTTTTTGGCAATAGTAGAATTATCTAAAAGATAGATTTAAATAATCATGTAACACAACTTCTATCAAACAAATTGAAATTATGCCAGAAGTGTGAGTTATGAATTTTTGAAATAGGGAAATTAGAAGAAATCTGGAACCTCTACCTTGAATTGTTCTGAATTTGGGGACAAGAAATTTCTGATGAGGATGCCCAGCACACTCTGTAATATGGACACTTGTAGGTTATTTAAATTTCAGAAAGAGGGTGATTGTTTAGACAACTCTGCTGTCATTGCTCCAATGAGTTTGAAAGCAGTCCACGTACTCTCAGAACTTTACGATGACAAGGCAAGCTTTCCACTGAATTTCACATGTTTACCCCATGCAGAGAAGGCAGTGTCAATAATGCAATCACCTTCCACGCTGCATTTAGAGAAAACTTACCTCTCTGGAAATTAAACTCGTGAGTGAATAGAGGAAAGAAATACGGTCATATAACACCTGTGACATCTTGAATTTTATATTCATGTCTAAAATAAAATTAAGAACTGGTGTGTAAGGGAATAGCTATTTTTATTACCAACTCTATTGGGCATAAATAAAACAAAAATGAATCAACTTCAATGTTCTAAATTTTCTCATGCACAGTTTACACTCTGGTATGCTCTATAAAGTATATAATGTTATGACAAATGTGCCAATTATTAATCTCTGGTAAATAGGCATAATATTAGATGTGACGAATGAAAACAGAAAAGGAGTAAGAGAGAGTCTCAAATCCTTAGATCTTTGTTAAAGGTAGCCATTATAGCTGTTGTCATGCCTATATCAATTTGCACTTCCCACTAATACAACTAGAAGGTAATACATTTAGGCAAATATTATTTTTTAATCACTGGCTGGGCTATGACATTCCAAATCCAATATCCTTCAGTGACCTAAACTTGGAGGCAGGTTAATTCCCATTGCTCAGAATTAGGATTGTTATTGGCTCTGTAGCCTCCTTTCCTTAAGCCCCACCTCCATTCTGCCTGTCCAGTTAATAACAGCAGTACCACTCAATCCATGGACGACAGAAGCACAAGACACTTTCCATATTGGTAGAATTAAGCCATCAAAGAGAACACAATCTAAATAGGAAGGGTTTTACATGAAAAATAATTTAATCTTTTTATTTTTCCAAATGTAAACTAACAAAATGGCCCACATTTGCCCCTTTGTTCACAGTTTCCTTCAGAATTTCTCTTTGAATTGAAGAGGGGGAGAGCACAAGTGAATGGTAAACTGTCTACTGATAGTTATACACATCTTGTTTTTTTTTTTCCTGCTTTTAAACTCTGTATAAAAATAAAATACATGCTCTTTATCTAGGGACTATGTATTTGGTTTTAAATATATAGGAATGCTTCAGCAAATCACTTTTTTTCTCTTAATATCTTAACAATTAGAAATTTTCAATGGAATTTTTGCTCATCCTATCAAATTTTTGGAAATCGGCAGATGACATAGCTTATTTGACATGTAAAAAACAGCCACTAAAATAATTTCTTTTGCATACTTCAATCAAAATTTCATGCCTATAGAAAAGAGTCATCTCAAAACATTCATAGAAGTTAATACAGTATTGGGTGGTAATGCAAAATAATTTAATTAATGTCCTCCATTCAAATATGCATTAATGTTTTTATTTTTCACAGTCACATAGAGTTTTCTGAGCATCTGTACACATTAAATCTTATGGAAAATATCTATTATATCCAAAAAGCTCTAACATGTGTTAAAAAAAGGTATAGAAGATATATAAAATATAGTCACTATATATTATATATATTATCTATTGATTATATTATATATAGGGAGTATATAAAATATAAAACTATATATGTATAGTTTTACTTTTAATTTTTGCTTACATTGTACACCAATTGTTAATTTCTACTTTTTCATTTAGCAGTTCAATATTTTGAAAAGTTGATTTTCCCAGAAACAGAACCTAGTTTACACAAGAATGTTCTCTTTGATTAATTTGCATTCACAAATCAGTAGAGAAAGGAAGGTTTATGAGCAAAGGGTGTTGTAAAATTGGCAAACTACACAGTTGAAGAAATATGAGGCTCTTATGTAACTCCTTACATCAAAATGAATAATTGATTAAAAGATCAAACTAAAAATTGAAATGAAATATATATGAGTATGTATATACCTCAAGATAAGAAAAAGCTTTAACAATTTATTTAACAAATATATATATATAGAGAGAGATGCTGGGACACTGATGTGAACAAACTGCACAAACACCTGCTATCATGAAGTTTAAATTCTATTGGAGGGAGATAAAGACTAATAAACTACATATATGTGTGAACTATATTTTATAATAGTATATAAATATTATTGAGAGGCAGGGCAAAAAGTGTAGGAGGTGAATAATTTCAGAGTTGACTACCCATGTTAAGCTTTATGGAGATAGTGATACTTGAACAAAGAATAGAAAGAGGTGACAAATCCTGCAGATGCCTGGGAGAAGACATTTCACATGAAGGCAATAGCTAATGCAAAGGACCTAACATGAATTTATGTCTGACATGTGGAAGGAATAAGGGAGGTATTGTAGCTAAAAGGGAGAAAAGGAAGGGAAAAGTAATAGAAAGATTATTAAAAGTATGGATGGAATTACTAGGAATATTGATAGATTTTATTACATATGCAATTACAACTTCTGAACATTAAATACAAAAATAAATTAAAAGGTAAAAACAAACAGATGAAATATTAGTAACAACTATAACAAAAAGTAATTCACTAGATAGTTAAGATCTATGAGAGCTAGAACAGACAGGTTCTTTGTTCGTTATGGAATTCCCAAAGCTTACAACATTGTCTTTTGCATGACAACCATAATTATATCAGTCAATCAATCCATACTTACATCAACAAAACAATATCAATATTATTTAATAACTTAATATATGCTAGTAGAGACCAGGTACAGTGGCTCATACCTATAATCTTAGCACTTTGGGAGGCCAAGTAGGTAGATCACTTGAGGATAGGAGTTTGAGACCAGCCTGACCAACATGGTGAAACCCAGTCTCTTCTAAAAATACAAAAATTAGCCCGGCATGATGGCGCACACTTCTAGTCCCAGTTGCTTGGGAGGCTGAGGTGAGAGGTTGGCTTAAACCTGGTAAGCAGAGATTGCAGTGAGCCCAGATTATGGCACTGCACTTTAGCCTGGGTGACGGAGTGAGACTCTGTCTCAAAAAAATAACCAAAAAACAAAAGCAAACAAAAAAAATATATGCTAGTAGAAGTATAGAGTGTGGGATACTCATATACATTGCTTTTTCAGAGATATAAATGTGAATTTCTTTAAATTATTAGTTTGCAATATGTATCACAGTTTTCAAAACTTCATATTATTTAGTTATTTCTATTACTTTATTATGTCTATTTTCAAAATGATAGTCATTCCTCACATTAAATTATATATTTATTTTGTTATAATGTATCTAATAGGGCAATGGGTTTGTTTTGCTCTTTCTTGTGTGCCAAAGCATAAAATAGTTCCTGGCATATTATGGATTTCCATAAAAATTTCTTAAATAAATAATTACTCCCTATCAAATAATCTAATTGAAATAAGAAATGCAGATAAAGCTTCATGTACATGTATGTTCATTTAAGCATCATTCAAAGTAACCAAAAAAAATGGAACATTTTACTTTTATAAAAATTGAGGTAATGGTTAAAAATAATGGCATATCTATTTAATGGAATATCACTGGAATTAATCATCTTCACAAAGAACATTTAATATTATGGGAAAATGTTCACAATATGCTAAGGAAGAACAGTACAATTCTAAGCCCGCTGACATTAATTAATACTCATTGAATTGAATAATGTCGATTAGAAGTACCAAAATTTTGAATTCTGAAAGAACTAAAAATACACCAATGCAGGCATTTTCTAACATTTCTTTTCTTTCTTTATTTATTTAGAGTAAGTAAATTACCCTATTCAAGGAAAATTTTAAACAAAAGCCCAATGAGAAAAATAATTGTTTAATTTTAATTTTAATTTTAAGTTCCGGGGTAAATGTGCAGGATGTGCAGGTTTGTAACATTGGTAAACATATGCCATGGTGATTTGCTGCACCTATCAACCCATCACCTAAGTATTAAGCCCAGCATGCATTAGGTATTTTTGCTAATGCTCTCCCTACCCCACGCCAATCCCCTACAGGACCCAGTGTGTGGTGTTCCCCTTCCTGAGGCCATGTGATCTCATTGTTCAGCTCCGACTTATGAGCACATGCAGTGTTTAGTTTTTCTGTTCCAGTGTTAGTGTGCTTAGGATGATGACTTCCAGCTCCATCCATGTCCCTGCAAAAGACATGATCTCATTTCTTATTATGGCTGCATAGTATTCCACAGTTTGTATGGTTCGCATTTTCTTTATCTAATCTATCATTTAAAATGGAGCCATTGTGATTCAGACAGAGAAAAGAGGGAGGGCAGTGTTAACTCCAGTGTCTTCATTCCTGTCGCTTTTGCTGACCATGAAAGGCTCAGAGAAAACCTCTTAGTACTCTTAGGGTATCTCTGAACACTGTAAAAAATTCTTTTAAGAATTTTCTGTTTAATTGAGATCCAGAAAAAGATACAGAAGCCCAGAATGACATGTCACTGTCTGTAGATATGTGTCTGAGACCAGAAAACAACTCATTTGATTCCAATTGAATACTCTTTTACTATCTCTTCTCCTTGTTGAGTGGGGGCTGCCAGGTCACCAAAATTTACTCATCCTTACATGCTCACTGGATCTGATAGAAATGGGTACCATTTACATAGAATAAGTAGGTATGCTCTGTGCATTTGAAGACTGTCATTTTAACTTCTGATGATTAGCAACCTAAATTCCACATATAATCTTAATTCCTTTGCTCCATGGCCTAAGTGTTCATAGTCCAGAAAGTAACATATGTGCCTCTTTGGGATATCATTAGTCTTCCTATGAAAAACAGCAAAAAAGTTTTCTCAGAATGCAAGAGATGTTTAGATTTACTTCGTCTGGCTAAGGAATAGAGAAAAGTAGTAAAAATGTGAAATTTATGAATGAGAAAAAAAATACAACAGAAGCCCACTTAACTGTATCTAAGTGATTCAAAATTAACAGTCCTTCTCCAAGTCTTTTTGAAAATATACTATTTTCTAAGGCACCCTGGCCCTCTGGCTACACTTAGATACTCCTATTCCTACTGCCACATTATGAACTGGTCAGAAGTCATTTGTTTTTCTCTTTTTAATCAAACTTTTAAAAAATTAAATAAGCATGATTTAAAGAAATTAATTAACCAGCCCCTATCCAATTATACTTGAAACTTTGTAACATATTATCAGCAATTATCTTCATTTATGCTTTAGCAAGAGTTTGTGTGTCAGGCCACCTTACAATGACCAGAGATTCCTGGAGAAAAGAATGTGCAGCATGTGGATTATGATGACCTCAATCATGGATCCGAATCTGGAAAGTTAGAAATTTAGGTGATGGAACAAGAAGATGGTAGCCAGAAATGGGAGCCTCATAAGACCAGGGGCTATAATGGGGAGGGCGGAGGGCGAGGGGCTAAAGACAACATAAACAGACTGTTCCTGGATGAGATATTGTGTCCATTAGTAAACTTTGCCTATTTTGAATTTTACCTGGACTTGCTTGCTAAGTTCTGCTATGCATCACCATTTTATTTTTCACTGAGCACTTATCTAGAATCAAACTGCCCTAGTTTTAAAATATTCTATTGAGCTGTACATTAGCCCCAAATTGATAGATTTCCCCAGTGCATTTGAATGAAGTTTTTGACAATGTTATCATGTTCATTTGAGTTCTTACCATTTCTTGGTGTGTCTTAATTAGCTCTATTTCCAGGGACTCTGAGTAACTTTTTCTGTAATAAACTAATAAATTGGGTGGGTCAAGGTTAATGTAATTTTAAACTGTCAATCAAATTCCACAATTTCTCAGCTCATTAATATCTGTTGAACTGTTTCACTTATCTTTCAACCAGATTTCATTAAAACTACAAAAGCTTATTTTATCTAAGTTTGATAGTGTTTGTTGATGACATTGTTATCTAGAGAAATTAGGATTTTGAGCAGTAGTCAATAAGATGATATTCTTGTAACTGGAATAAATCCATCTATAAAGCATTTTAATTACAAATAAATAATTAAAATGGTACTTTTTCTGGGTTACAAATAATATTTCTAGATCCAGTTACTAATAAGTTGATCATAGGAAGGTTGTATCCAGAAAAGGTGGTATGCTTCTTTTCTCAATTACGTATTTTTTTTTACTATAATAGAAACCCTTAATGGACAAATTTTTCATGAACAACTTTAGTGTTTAAGAAATTAAAGAAAATCCTTCACATGAATGAGCAACAAGATAGTGACTATTCTTCAACTTTAGGAATCCAATTTAGTGAAAATGTTGAAAGCCAGGTGTTTTACATTCAATCTCATTTATATTTGAAACAACACTGGTGATAGCTCTGATTCCCACCTACTTAGAACAACTGAAATCCAGGAAAGAAGTTACTTCCCAGGGTTCATGCAACGTGGTGTAATTGACATTCAGACCCAACACTTCAAGTTCAGTGCTTATTCTGCTCTATTACAATTGTCCTGGAACAAAGTAGCATGTGACAACCTCGTAGGATGTATCTTTTTGAGTGATTGAAGTATGCTTTGCAGATATTCTTACTTTCCAATTATGTTGTATCAGCCAATTGCCTGATGAAATTTTAACTATTTATTGGGAGTAAAATTAGTATTTTTGGAGAAACTATCTGGGGGGAAATTATAAGAGAGAGGGAAAAGTATTTGTTTATATGGAAGATAGAATAGATACGCTTTTAATGAAAAAACAAAAACAAGAAAGGAACAAAAGGAAAAATACTACCTTTATGAAAGAGCAGAATAAGAGAAGAAATAAGCTTTTATTTTATATCAACGAATGCCAAGCATTTCATGTATTTTATATCCTGATTATGCTACAAGGTTGTTTTTATAATCCACATAATACATATGAAAACAACATAGAACTTATGGCTTGAAATACTGGCCCAGATTCATTGGACATGAACAAATAAGATTGAGATAAACAAAGGGATCATACAGTGTCAACTGCTCAGCATTTAGCATCCTGTCAAACAACATTCTAGAATGGGTTATTTAATAAAAATGAATAAATTAGTATTTTCTCAAAATAATATAATGTCACTCTAATGGGAGTATTAAGTAAATATATTTACAATCTTATGAAATTGTAAATAAAAACCTGTATCTAGGCTCAGAGTGTTAATAATAATAATGAGATGGCTATTGGAAATGTTTGGTGATAGAAATAATTCATACATCAATTTACTGTTAATAGAACTTTATAAAAATTCAAGACAAATGTACAGCTAAAAACTTATTAAAACTAACCTTACAGTAGGGCACGGTAGCTCATGCCTGTAATCCCAGCGCTTTGAGAGGCCAAGGTGGGTGGATCACCTGAGGTCAGGAGTTGGATATCAGCCTCACCAATATGATGAAACCCTGTCTCTACTAAAAATACAAACATTGGCCGGGTGTGATAGCATGCACCCGTAAGCCCAGCTACTCCGGAGGCTGAGACAGGAGAATCGCATGAACCAGGGAGGAGGAGGTTGCAGTGAGCTGAGATCCTGCCACTGCCCTCCAGCCTGGGCAACAAGAGTGAAACTCTCAACAACAACAACTAACTTTACATTAAAAAGTAAAAAGACTGAGACATTAGTGAGTGACCCTTAGAAGACATGACTCAAATAATAAAAAAATAAAATAAAATAATGCTGCAGATTTCAGAGATACTGAAGAGTCCCTTCAAAGATGTAAAACCCTATTGCATGAAGGAAGTTTTAAATCTCTGGGTAAAATTTATAAGGAGGTACTTTTTTCAACAGAAGGCAGGAATTCCCAGAAGTAAATTATATACACAAATGAAGTGGGCAATCTAATGAGATCAATGGACTAACCATAGCTGGAGGTTTTAATGGTGGGGCTAGGTAGTCATTTGTTTGGGATGTTGTACACAGAATTCATGCAGTAAAGAAGGAATCGAGTGGATATCTGTAAGTCTCTTCCAATAATAATTATAACTTTATTTCACCTTGAAGAATATCAATATGGAAATACCTATGTATTTAGGTATTTGGCAACTGAAATAGTTGCCACTCTTTTTACCCATTTTCAAAGGCCATGATGGAAGAAGAAGCTATGCATTTCTGTTATATAACTAACCAATTTATGAGAAGAATAACAGTTTATTCTTTGAGTAACCATGTTTTTAAAGAATATAAAATGAACAACCTTTGCCGACCACTCCCGATTTGATTCAGAGATTTGTATTTGAGGAAGAAACAATCACAGATAGCGTGAACATGAAATCCTTCCGTCTTCCTTACAGATGTCTTATATACTGACCTTATGCTCTAGAATTCCATATATCATTATAGGAATATCTTTGTGATGGAAAATATTCTGTGCCCCTTCTTAGAAAGCTTGAGAAATGTAACTGAATGAAATATTATGTATCTCTGGCAGTGTTAATCTAGATCTTCATGGGAGTATAGAAGATCTTTAGAACTCTTAAAGGAACCATTTTTATATAACTGAGCACTGAGGAATCTGCATCAATGTTTTAGAAGGGTGTTGGCACAGTGGAAAGAACATTGGCTTTGAAGTTAGCAAACTCACACTCAAACTCCATATACTATTGTCAAGTGTTGTATGCCAGGGCAACATCAAATGTAACATATTTAGAGGGTGGTATAATATGTAAGAACAAACTACCACACGGTGTTATGGAGAAAATCAACAAGAGCCATTCACTTGTCAAAAGTGCTCTGAAGAGGCATCATTCTTATAGCCCCATTATTATGAACAAATATTTGTTTCTCATTATGTCAGGGATTGATAGAATCTTTCCCATAAAGAATATATGCACCCCAAAATAGAGCTAATATTGTTTTCTATTTACCAATATAAATAATAATTTTGTGGCTTTGAGGAGGTATTGCAATAAAAATAGTAACAAAAATGCTAGCGGGTCACTCATTCAGAAACACTCTATTAAATAAAAACAACCATGGTGTAAAATGCTAATTGATCTCATATCATTTTCTCTTCCGGTTTGTTTTATTTTTATTTTGACATAGAAGTATATCTTGATTATGTCATTAGATCCTATCTGTCTTTTCTGATCATTCTTGTGCATTCTGAGTCTGTACTAAACAGCAGTAGAAAGGATGCCGATGTGCTTAATGGTACTGAGAAATACATTCATTATGTAAAATGTCTTTACTCAGAAGAAGATGTGGATTGCTGAACAATAATGCAATGAAGCAGTCTAAAGTGGCACAACTTTGCTGAACACAAGGAATTCCATTTTGATTAATAATATTTACACATTTTACTTAGGGAATAATATGAAACAGAAACTAAAAGACAGAAACGTGTCTTTTAGTTTAACAATTAATAATTTAGGAATGATTTTCTTGAAAGCATGGAATAAGCGTCAATCAGGTACGGCATCTGAAAAAGAAACCTTAGGTAAGAATTAACACAGATAGATGTGCTGTGAAGTCAGTAGAGTAAAAAGATGGTAACCTCATCACACCATTTGTTAATGCCATCATTGTTGTTAGGACTTTCATGATTATTTAAGTTCACTAAGGATTTCTTAGAAAAAAAGTGAAAATATTCCCTCGACAGCCAAGAACAATTACTATGACAGAACCCAATGCTTCTAAAAAATAACTACATCCAATCTGGCCTACATCTATATGTTTTTGTATTCCTATCAAGAAAGTCAAAAGTTTTAAATCCAGTACATCAGAGTTACAGCTTTTTCATAAGGTTCACGATCATGGCAATGGGATATGAATTACTGTGTCCTTGAATGGACCATTGTAGGACTATGATATGCTCATTCAAAGAGGAGAAATCAAATATGGGAGATAGAGAAAAGAAAGAGCCAGAAACAGGAGAGGTAATGAGAGAGAAAGAAAGAGAAGGAAGGATGTAGAAGAAAAGAAAGGGAGAGAGAAGTAGGAATGTCAGTAGAAATGGAATAGGCTAATTTTTCTGATGACGTGTAACATACACACTCAGAGAAGAGCTGAAAAAAGAATGAAAATATGATGTGTGTATGTATGCCTGTGTGTGTGCATATTTGTGTGTGTGTGTGCATGTGGCTTGAAATTCTCCATAGCCCTACCAACATGAACTAGAAAGAGTTGTGGTATATGCTTTTTAAATTAGGTGTATGCATATAATAAAATATTATATACGAATTTTATAAACTGTTTTCTTTACCAAGACTCATTTCATATTAATAAATGTACTCCTGTAAAAATGATGTAATATTCCATTTCAGGGTATGTCTCACTTCAGTACTATTTTCAGTTAGATTTCTTACAAATATTTAGCTGTTAGAAATAGTGCTTGGATAAGTCTTTTGTTAAAAAATTTGATCCACTTTAATTACTTTCTTAGAATAAATTCTCAGAAGCTAAACCACAAGCAATTGGTAATGCAGAATTCCAAGATTATATAAACAATTAGAGACAATGTCATTTATAAAGCTCATGGTCATGTATATGCAACCAAAAAGATTGATGTCATAGGGCCTGATATGATTTAGATCTGTGGTCCTCACCCAAATCTCATGAAGAATTGTAATCCCCATTGTTGAGGGGGGAACTGGTGGAAGGTTTTTGGATTATGAGGGTGGTTTCCTATGGTTTAATACTATCTCCCCTTGGCGCTGTCCTCAGGACAGTGAGTTCTTGTGAGATCTGGTCATTTAAAAGTGTGTGGACCTCCCTACTCTCATCCTCTTGCTCTGGCAACGTGAGGTGCCTAGCTCACTCTTTGCCTTCCACCATGACTGGAAGCTTCCTGAGGCCTCTTGAGAAGCAGAAGCCATTATGCTTCCTGTACAACCTGCAGAACTATCAGCCAATTAACCTCTTTGCTTCATCAACTACCTGGTCTCAAGGATTTCTTTGTAGCAGTGTGAAAATGGACTAATATAGGGCCCCATTTTCCTACCTTAGACAACACTGGTTATCATCTTATGATTTAATCTTTGCAAATTAAAATCTTATAATTTACTTTTTTAGCATTATTGCTATTTGTGTTGAATATATCTTTACATCTATATCTTTCCTGCTTTGCTTGTTCATGATCTTGACTAATTTATTTGATATATTATTATATTTATAGATCTGTAACAGAGATTATATATTAGAAACATGAAAATTTAGCAATACATTTTTTCTATGTCTTGTATGTTTCATGTTAAGCTTATTATTGGATATGTTTATTTTCTGAAGTGAATGTCATGTTTTTCTTATGATTGTGTGTGTTTCTCTGATTATTGTTGATATAGGATGATTAATATTTGTTATTTATTTAGCTAAATATATTACTGAGTCTTCTTGTTAATTAGAAACCTTAACATTGAAAATGTTTTTTCTTCAGGTGGATATTTTTAACATCTGCAAATAAGGTTAGATTTTGTCACCTGCTTCCAAATATTTATAGATCCTCTTTCAATTACTTTATTTTTGGTTTGATTTTTGGTCTGTTTGCTTGAGACAGAGTCCTGCTTTATTGCCTAGGCTGCAGTAGTGCTATCTCTGCTCACTGTATCCTGTGTCTCCAGGGCTAAAGTGATTCTCGTGCCTCAGCTCCACGAGTAGCTGGGACTACAGGTGTGCATCACCACACCAGCTCCTTTTTTTATTTTCATTAGAGACAGGGTTTCACCATGTTGGCCAGGCTGGTCTCAAATTCCTGGCCTCAAGTGATTCCCTCTGTCTTGGCCTCCCAAAGCGCTGGGATTACAGGTGTAAACCACCCTCCCAGCTGCTATTTCAATTATTCTTTATATTTGTTAGAAGTATTAGAAAATGCATAAGATAATCATAGTGATAAGAAACTTTCCTTTTTTTAGAGCATATTCTAGACTTTTGCACTGTTTGAATATTGTTTAGAAACACATATCTCTTTAATATTAAAAAGTATAATGTACAATTAAAGGTATGAAATTAAATAGTATAATTATATAAAATAATATTTTACAGAACGAAGTTTGAAAGTATTATTCATAGAAATATATTTTAGTGAGATTATTCTCAGATAACTTTAAACTTTTAAACTGAGCTTTGTAGTCTATTCCTGCTTTCTGGCTTTTTGTTGTTCTTGTTAAATTTAATTGATATTCCCCTGAAGCTCTATCCATCATTTCAATAATTTCATATTATTAATGAAGAATTATAAATTAATAGTTAATTTAATATATTTTATAACTGTGGCTATATCATTTTAAAATTTATTTCATTTGCAAGAAGTTTGGCTTATTTCTGTTTAATATTCTACTTTTTTCTGATTTGCATTGTCAATAAATAATATAAACTGCATTTCTTCACTTTTTCTTTATATATGGAGTTCATTTTCACTTCCTGATCTGGATTATACTTTTTTGTAAAGCTTCAAAGATTATTTGAATGAGTGCATATTTTGCTTATGTAATAAAATAAAATTATATGTTTATAAAATCAGTATTATAAATATATTATTAAAGATATTGTCATATTATATCAACTTAAAAAACTGAGCAATATATTAGTAAAAGGTAGAGAATTGCACATGTGAATATCTTTCCTCTTTCTTATCTGACTCAAAGAAATTCTGTTTTAAAATGATCTTACATGGAATATTTAAATTGGTGTTTCCTTTTGTATAATTATATTTCTCAAATTTATTTAACCTAAACTTTAGTCTGATCACAAGTCTTGGATTAATTTTCAAGTTTACCTAATTTTTTTTCTCACCATCATATTTGCTTCTCTATTATAGTCTGGCTACAGTTAAATTATTAATAAAGAGCAAAGACTATAGATCACAGAATAACGAGTTTAGTAAGAGCAGAAAGAAAATTTCAGGTATATTATGCATTTGAAATTTAAATTAAACAGTACTCTTTTTTCATTGTTACTGAAATCCACTTAGGTACACAGAAAGAAATATGAACTGATGGTGGATAGGGAAAAAAGTGCCATCCAAACATCAGAAAATTTTAGAAATCTCTGAAAATGTTTAAAATAAGACAAAAAGGAAGAAACAATCAGTAGAATACTTGCTGTATGCAAGAAAATATTTGCTTTGGGAATAAGAGTGAACCCTGGGAGCAAGCTGGATAAAATCCTCTTGATTGGAGTGAGAGTAGTGAGAAGGATGAACAGGTGGGCTAATGGGTTGGAGTCTGTGGGAGAGTATGTATCAGAAGAATCATTCTGGAAAGTTCATCAGGTAAGTGAAAATGATATCAAAACAGGATTCAGTCCTACCAATTATGATAAGTACATGCCTTGAGGATCGTTCTGGGTAAAGTTGTGGCAGTGTGGGGACATTGTCTCTAACATATTTGCAATATTTATTTTTAGTAGTAGGCAAAGATTGTTTTCTTCATCCACCTCAGGCTACTGTGACATCCTTTGCCACCGAAGCTAAGGTTTCTGACATATTACTAGAGTTAATGGTTAAATTGAATGTTCTTGGATCTATCCCATGTTCTTGGTTCTACCTTTGTTACATAAGTGAATCTGAAATTTTAAAAAATTATTATTATTCCTTTACCAAGACACAAAAGAGTCACCCTTACGTCATATCTGATGGAAACTATCTTAACCATCTCAACTTTTCTAGGATATAGTAGATAAGAAAAGTATTCTTTCTGAGAAAATGTTACAAATTAAAATATGAAAGAAATTTTGCAAAAAGAAACATTTTGAGAATTTATTTTTGTATAAAATTGTCATAATAAAGTGAAGAAAATTATAAAATATCTTTTGAATATCCTTATCAAGATGCAATAGCATACTATCTCTATGAAAGCAGTGCAATTATTAAATAATGAGTAATAGACTTTAGTGAGAAAATATGCATTGGAGAACAAAAAGGTAATCTTTGCCTTTTAAAAGGCAATCTGTTAGTGAGCCAAAGATTAGTTACTGGAAAAGCTCAGTCAGTACATTTGAAGATAAACAGAGAAATGTTCTTAATAATCAGACATTAAGAATAAAAATGGAAGTGATGAGACGGAAGAACAAAAAATGACACATAGAACAGATGCAGGAGATAAAGTATACACAGAATATAAATTCCAGAGGAGAGAAAAAAACTAAGGGAGAGATTATAATGCTTTAACTAAAGTAGTGGTAGAATAACATGATCACAGGTTTAAAAATTACTCATGATCAAGAAAAGTTAACATAAAATTACCAGCATCTGATCATATCCATGCTTTTTAAGCCATATAATTTTTTTTAAGTTGAAATCACCAAAATACTTGGGAGGCACTGGTGTCAAAGGAAAATAAATCAAATAAGCAATTTGCAATTAAAAATATTCATTATTTCCTTTTTTTGTGACCCCAGTTAGAAAATAAGAATGGAGGGAAAAAAAAACAAAAAAAAACAAATTCAAGCCTCAAACAAACAAACAAAGTTAAAAGTGACTGTGTCCTTACTAATTTCATGGCATTTTGAGGTAAAAATATTGTGACCTAAAATATTAGATCCACAAAACTCAGATGTGCAAAAATATAATTATATATTTAGAACTATCTTTAATACCTCACTTGGAACCCCAGCTTGCTTCTTAGCAGGCAAATTCATCTAGTTATTTCCAGCTAATTTAAGTCCAGCTAATTCCAGCTAAGATATTTATAAAACCATCACATTGCAATTTGAGTTCTTTTTCTCTCTTCCTTGAGTCTAACTCTACAGTAAGAAATTTATAGCATCTGAGGAATTGTGTACATATTATTTTCAAGGAGGACGTGCCGTTCACATGTACCTTTTGCTAATATATCCTTTCTGGTGTAGATGAGGGATTGGTTACCTTTTTCCTTAAAGGGCCAGATAGTAAGTATTTTAGACATTGTGAGCTGTATAGTCTTTATTGCAGCAACCCAACTCTACCATTCTAGCATGAACGTGGCCATGAAGGATACGTAAATGAATAAACATGGCTATATTGTCTTAAATCTTCATTTACAAAACCAGGAGGGAGGTTTGGTTTGATCTGTGGGCTGTAGTTTCATAATCTTTGATACACAAAGTTTGTAAAAATCTCTCTAAAATCCTTTAAGTATTTTTTTAAATACTGGGTTTCCTAGCACAGTCATTCTCAAAAACAGTCCCTTGTGCCCACAACAAAAGTATATGTATTGTGCATCTCTATTGGAGGAGTTGACTCCCTCTATTAATGTCTGTGTTTCACTCAGAGTCATCCCAAACTGTTGAATCTTCTTCCAGGCTACGTACCTACATAGAAAACTCAAGGAGGTGTTTGGGGTTCCTTACTGTGTGTATATCACAATTTCCCCATCCCTGCAAGGTCACTGAGTACTGTAAATCAAGATGTTAAAATTAAGCTCCAAATTTATTCTTCCCACACTACTACAGACACAAGGGAGAGAGGAAGTTAGTTAAGATAATGGAAGTACAGTAAAAAGGATAATGGAAGGAGAGGGAGTTAGTTAAGATAATGAAAGTATAGTAAAAGGTAGAGGGAAAAGAAGAAATGAGAAGCATTATGTCTCACAAGGGACATATCATTTTCCCTGTCCCACAAAGGACAGTCATGCCCCTAACTGTCCTCCCCACTCTTGTGTCCCTGATACAAGTAAGACATTCACATCCCTGTGGGACAAGGTAGAAGTAAGTTATATCTCACTTTTAATTTCTTATTTTTCCTCTATTTTTTACTCTGGTTTCAGTATGTTAGCTAGTATTTCCTATTCCCCTCCTTTTTTATAGTGGTATGGGTATGCTCGGAAGAGAAACATGCTTCTAAATGTCTTCTATCTGGAACTTACCCAGCAATCCTGACTATAACAGGCAAAAATATGTCACCTTTTCCCTATTGGGGCAGGGAAGAGGGCTGAAGACACACCATTTGATATTTCAGTGTATTAGTTGCTTTTCCAGTATGAATAATTCACATATTATCTTTTCACAAAACAATAACAATTATATTAACAAAATTAAATACTAAAAATTATAACAATATGCCAATATATAAGAAATACACCTTCATGAAAAACGTCCGTCTTCATAATCCATTTATGAAAATTCTTTAGTTGCTAACAAAGGATTGAAATCACAGAATAGCAACCAAGTTGTAGCAAATAAATATCCAGGTTAGGAATTTTATTTAACGTTTAAGTTTTTACTTGAGGTGCAATTGAATGATAATATTAATTACTTTCTGTCAATTCAGATTTAGATCAAGTCTCACATGTACAGCTGTTTACCAACTTGGATTAAGTTCTTTGATATAATGTAGAGTTTTACCATCAAGACACATTTGTCCAATAGTTTTAACTTTTGTCTAGAAATATATCTGGCTCATCACATAGGCCATATTAATGAGGAACATGAGACTTGTCCCCATGCAAAAGTGTTTAAAATAAGAAGCATTTCACATAAATGCAGCGGGGTGGGGGTGATTTAAAAATATGGAAGAACCCGAAAGCATCTGTGTAATCACTCTTGGTGGCCTAGTTAACAGCCATTTTCTTTCCCTATTTTCCTTAATAACAGCCTACCTCACATGATAGAAGCTAAAACTGCCACATTCTCAATTTAGCCTCAGTTGCAGCTAAGTGTGGCCCAGGGTCTGACCAATGGAAATTAAGAAGTCTTTAGAAGAAATCCTTAGAAAGATTTCCCTCTGTGACAAGAAGAGCATGAGTAAGAATGGCATCCATGATGTATTCCACATCTCACACTAACTGCTCAAGACCACTCTTTGACTCAACCATTTACCAGAAAAACACACAGGAGTCAGAAAAGCTGTTATGCTCCTGGTTACGGTTTATTACAACAAAACGATATACATTAAAATAAGCAGAGAAAGGGTGCAAAGGACAAAATTCAGGAGAAACTAGGTACCAGATTTTAGGTAATCTTTCCTAGGAGAGGCACACAGACATGCTTAATTCTCCTAGAAAATATGTATGACACACAAGCAAAGTGTTGCCAACCAGGGAAGTTCACCAGACCCTTAATGTGCAGGGGTAGTTTTGGTAGTGGGAGGTTGGCAGTGGGAATTCAATCATGTAGGCACCTAGCAACTTTGTGAGTAAACTCAGTTCTTAAGATTTCATTTCTCAGAAGCAAAAACAGATATTTACTATAAATCACGTTTCTAGCATAAACTAAGTGATCAAACTGGTACCCCATGGCCCAAGACCTCAGAAATGTGAAACAAAAACAAGAAAATTAAAAGAAAAATGAGGGGGGTATCCCAAGATGGCCGAATAAGAGGCAGCTCCGGAAAGCAGCTCCCAGAGAGAGAGAGAGAGAGAGAGAGAGAGATGTAGAAGCTGAGTGGTCTCCACAATTCCAAACGAGGTACCAGGTTCATTTTGTGGGTCACCCAGTAGGTTCGTGCAACCAACTGGAGAACTGGGGGATTTCGCCCTCTGGGACTTCGGTTCAGATACAGTGCTCCACCTAAGCCCTCTACAACCCACAGAACAGGAGATTGTCACCGGACTGACAAGCCTCAGTGAGCTGCCTGAACAGGGCAGAGCAGCAACTTCGGCTGCTGCCAGGACTGTCAGCATAGATCTAGGTGGAAGCACTAGCTGACATCAAAACCAGAAAGCCATCTGGATGGAGCCACCCACCCCCAAGAAAGAAGGGGAACTGAAAACAGGGAAACAGCCCATACAGCAGAAGGTGTCCCCCCAACCCCCCGGCATAAGGCCCAGCAGGCTAAAAAACTCTCACTCCAGAATTTCGCATCCAGAACATCAGTTAGAGAGTGACCAGGAATGATTGAGCTTGGCGGGGGGAAGGGCAGCCACCATTGAAGAAGTCGGCCTAATTTTCCTAAGTAAATAAAATACTCAGCAGCTCCACTGAATCCCTGGCAGCCCAGTAGCACCTCTGCAGGCAGACAAAGTAAAGGCCACCTCCCCAAACAGCTACCTGAGCTCAAAACTATATAAATCCAAGGAGAAGGGAAGAAACCAGTGCAAGAAGAATGAAACCATCAAAAACCAGAATGCCTCTACCCTAACATGAAATCACAACTCCTCACTAGCAAGGGAACAAAGCTGGACAGAGAACAAATTTGACGAATTGACAGAAGCAGGCTTCAGAAGGTGGGTAATAACAAACTTCTCTGAGTTAAAGGAACATGTTCCCAATGCAAAGAAACTAAAAACCTTGAAAAAAGGTTAGAAGAAATGCTAAGAGAAGAACATGAACAACTTGACGGAGCTGAAAAACACAGCACAAGAACTTCAAGATGCATACACAAGCTTCAATAGCCAACTAGATCAAGCAGAAGAAAGGATATCAGACATTGAAGATCAACTCAATGAAATAAAATGAGAAGGCAAGAAAAGAGAACAAAGAGTGAAAGGAAATGAACAAAGCCTTTAAGGAATATGGGATTATGCGAAAAGACCTAATCTATGCTTGATCGGTGTACCGGAAGATAACAGGGAGAATGAATCCAAGCTGGAAAACACTCTTCAGGGATATTATACAGGAGAACTTCACCAACCTAGAAAGGCAGGCCAACATTCAAATACAGGAAATGCAGAGAACATCACAATAATACTCCTCTAGAAGAGCAACCTCAAGGCACATAATTGTCAGATTCACCAGGGTTGAAATGAAGGACAAAATACTAAGGGCAGCCAGACAGAAAGGTCAGGTCACCCACAAAGGGAAGCACATCAGAGACACAGCGGATCTCTCGGCAGAAACCCTACAAGCCAGAAGAGAGTGGGGGCCAATATTCAACATCCTTATAGAAAAGAACTTTCAACCCAGAATTTCATATTCAGCCAAACTAAGCTTCATAAGTGATGGAGAAATAAAATCCTTTATGGACAAACAATTGCTGAGAGATTTTTGTCACTATCAGACCTGCTTTACAAGAGCTCCTGAAGGAGGCACTAAACACAGAAAGGAAAAATCAGTACTGGCCACTGAAAAAAAGAACCAAATGGTAAAGACTAATGATGGAATGAAGAAATTACGCCAACCAAAGGGCAAAACAACCAACCAGGAATAAAATGGCAGGATCAAATTCACACATAACAATATTAACATTAAATGTAAATGGACTAAATGCCCCAATCAAAAGACACAGACTGGCAAATTGGATAAAAAGCCAAGAACCATTGGTGTGCTGTATTCAGGAGACCCATCTCACGTGCAAAAGCACACATAGACTCAAAATAAAGGGATGGAAGAAGATGTACCAAGCAAATGGAGAGAAAAAAAAAGCAGGGGTGGCAATCCTAGTCTTTGATAAAACGGACTTTAAACCAACAAAAATCAAAAGAGACAAAGAAAGGCATTACATAATGGTAAAAGGATCAATACAACAAGAAGAGCTAATTATTCTAAATATATATGCATCCAATATAGGAGCACCCAGATACATAAAGCAAGTCTTAATGACCTACAAAGAGACTTAGACTCCCATATAATAATAGTAGGAGGTTTTAACACTCCACAATCAATATTAGACAAATCAACGAGACAGAAAATCAACAAGGAAATCCAGGACTTGAATGCAGATCTGGACCAAGTAAACTTAATAGACATTTACAGAACTCTCAACCCCAAATCCACAGAATATACATTTTTCTCAGCACCATATCACACTTACTCTAAAATCGACCACATAATTGGAAGTAAATCACTCCTTAGCAAATGCAAAAGAAGGGAAATCTTAACAAACAGTCTCTCAGACCACAGGGCAATCAAGTTGGAACTCAGGATTAAGAAACTAACTCAAAACCACACAACTTCATGGAAAATGAACAACTGGCTCCTGAATGTAGACTGGATAAACAATGAAATGAAGGCAGAAATAAAGACGTTCTTCGAAACCAATGAGAATGAAGACACAACATATCAGAATCTCTGGGACACATTTAAAGCAGTGCCTAGAGGGAAATTCATAGCAATAAATGCCCACATGAGGAGTAAGGAAAGGTCAAAAATAGACACCCTGTCATCAAAATTGAAAGAGTTAGAGGATCAAGGTAAAAAAATCTCAAAACCTAGCAGAAGACAAGAAATAACTAAGATCAGAGCAGAACTGAAGGAGATAGTGACACAAAAAACCCTTCAAAAAATCAACAAATCCAGGAGATGGTTTTTTGAAAAGATCAACAAAATACATAGACTGCTAGCCAGACTAATAAAAAAGAAAAGAGAGAAGAATCAAATAGATACAATTAAAAAATGATAAAGGGGACATCACCACCAATTCCACAGAAATACAAACTACCATCAGAGATTACTACAAACAACTCTATGCACACAAACCAGGAAATCTGGAAGAAATGGATAAATTCCTGGACACTTGCACTCTCCCAAGACTAAACCAGGAAGAAGTTGAAACCCTGAAGAGACCAATAACAAGGGCTGAAGTTGAGGCAGAAACTAATAGCCTACCAACTAAAAAAAGCCAAGCTTCAGATGGGTTTACAGCCAAATTCTACCAGACGTACAAAGAAGAGCTAGTACCATTCCTTCTGAAACTATTCCAAATAATACAAAAAGAGAGAATCCTTCAACTCATTTTCTGAGACCAATATCATCCTAATACCAAAACCAGCAGAGATGCTACAAAAAACGAAAACTTCAGGCCAATATCCATGATGAACATCGATGCAAGAATCTTCAATAAAATATTGGCAAACAGAATGCAAGAGCAAAATAAAAAGCTTATTCATCATGAACAAGTAGGCTTCATCCCAGGGATGCAAGGCTGGTTCAACATACGCAAGTCTATAAACGTAATCCATCACATAAACAGAACCAAAGACAAAATCGACATGATTATCTCAATAGATGCAGAGAAGACCTTCCACAAAATTCAACAGCCCTTTATAGTAAAAACTCCCAATAAACCATATATCGATGGAACATATCACAAAATAATAAAAGCTATTTATGAGAAACTCACAGCCAATATCACACTGAATGGGCAAAAACTGGAAGCATTCCCTTTGAAATCCAGCACTAGACAAGGATGCCCTCTCTCACCACTCCTAATCAATATAGTACTGGAAGTTCTAGCCAGAGCAATCAGGCCAGAAAAAGAAATAAAGAGTATGCAATTAGGAAAAGAGGAAGCCAAATTGTCTCTATTTGCAGATGACATGATTGTATATTTAGAAGACCCTATCATCGCAGCCCAAAATCTCCTGAAACTGATAAGCAACTTCAGCAAAGTCTCAGGATACAAAATTAATATGCAGAAATCATAAGCATTTCTGTACACCAATAACAGACTAACAGAGAGCCAAATCATGAGCAAACTCCCATTCACAATTGCTACAGAGAATAAAATACCTAGGAATACAACTAATAGAGGATATAAAGGACCTCTTCAAGGAGAACTACAAACCACTGCTCAATGAAATAAGAGAGGAAACAAACAGATGGAAAAATATTCCATGCTCATGGTTGGGAAGAATCAATATTGTGAAAATGGCCATACTGCCAAAGTAATTTATAGATTCAATACTATCCCCATCAAGCTACCAATGACCTTCTTTGCAGAAGTGGAAAAAACCACTTCAAATTTCATATGGAGCCAAAAGAGAGCCTGTAGAGCCAAAACAATCCTAAGCAAAAAGAATAAAGCTGGAGGCATCATGCTGCCTGACTTCACACTATACTACAAGGCCAAAGTAATCAAAACAGCATGGTACTGGTACCAAAACAGAGACATAGACCAGTGGAACAGAGGCCTCAGAAACAACACCACACATCTACAATCATCTGATCTTTGACAAGCCTGAGAAAACCAATAGAGGCCTCACCACACATCTACAATCATCTGATCTTTGACAAGCCTGAGAAAAGCAATGGGGAAAGGACTCCCTGTTTAATAAATGGTGCTGGGAAAACTGGCTAGCCATGTGCAGAAAGCAGAAACTGGACCCCTTCCTGACACTTTACACTAAAATTAACTCTAGATGGATTAAAGAGCTAAACATAAGACCCAACACCATAAAAACCCTAAAAGAAAACCTAGGCAAAACCATTCAGGACATAGGCATAGGCGAGGACTTCATGGCTAAAACACTAAAAGCAATGGCAACAAAAGCCAAAATAGACAAATGGGATCTAATTAAACTCCAGAGCTTCTGTACAGCAATGGAAACAATCATTAGAGTGAACCAACAACCAACAGAATGGGAAAAAATTTTTGCAATCTACCCATCTGGCAAAGGGCAAATGTCCAGAATTTACAAAGAACTAAATCAGATTTATAAAAAAAAACAAACAAACCCATTCAAAAGTGGGCAAAGGATATGAACAGATACTTTACAAAAGAAGACATCTATGAGGCCAACAAACATATGAAAAAATGCTCATCATCACTGGTCATTAGAGAAATGCAAATCAAAACCACATTGAGATACAACCTTACACCAGTTAGAACGGTGATCATTAAAAATTCTGGAGGCAACAGATGCTAGAGAGGATGTGGAGAAATAGGAACACTTTTACACTGTTGGTGGGAGTGCACATTAGTGCAACCATTGTGGAAGACAGTGTGGCAATTCCTCAAGGACTTAGAAATAGAAATACCATTTAACCCAGCAATCCCATTACTGGATATATCCCCAAAGAATTATAAATTGCTCTATTATAAAGACACATGCACGTGTATGTTCATAGAGGCACTGTTTACAATAGCAAAGACCTGGAACCAACACAAATGTCCGTCAACGATAGACTGGATAAAGAAAACGTGGCACATATACACCATGGAATACCACGCAGCCATAAAAAACGATGAGTTTGTGTCCTTCATAGGGACATGGATGAATCTGGAAATCATCATTCTCAGCAAACTGACACAAGAACAGAAAACCAAACACTGAATGTTATCACTCATAGGCGGGTGTTGAACAATTAGAACATGTGGACACAGGGAGGGGCACATCACATACTGTGGTCAGTTGTCAGGGGGCTAGGGGAAGGACACTGGGGGGTGGGGAGGGAGGGAAGGGATAACGAGGGGAGAGATACCAGATATAGGTGATGCGGGGATGAAGGCAGCAAACCACCTTGCTATGTATGTACCTATGCAACAATCCTGCATGATCTGCACATGTACCCCTGAACCTAAGGTACAATTAAAAAAAGAAAAGAAAAGAAATCGAGACACAATATTTCAAGGGCTCAGATTTCATCTTCTAGGAGGTAGCCAAGGGCCATTACTGGAGACAAACCTTTCTTGAGAATAAGTGAGGTTTGAGCAACCCAGCCCATTTGGTTATACCTTTCCTGCAAACTTCGAACCTGAATATGTGAAAACATGATGTGTTAAGCTGCAGTCTTCATCCTGTGACAATCAGGGTAGTTGGGAGAATTGTAGAAGCTACAATTAGATAAGAGGCCTGACATTTTTGAACTTATAATTTACCATTTCTGAACCAAATTCCCATGAATTTGCCTTTATGTGAAATATATTAATAAATTCTATTTTTTACAGCCATTTCACTTGGCTATTCTCTTTAATTCAGTTAAAGGGATCTTAACTGATACAGCATCCAATGCACATTATGGCATATAAATAAATATTGAAGGTTACAAAATATATATTCTGGCAGAATTAAGTCTTACATATGACAGAAGATCTGTCTTCTTATTCTGTCATTTTCTGGTCCTCTCTCCAACTTTAAAAAGATGCAACAGCTGCAATATTCCTGTTGCTACTTTAAACAATTCTAAAATGTTCTCATAATCTTTTACTTATTTTTGCTCTTTTTGAAATGCTATTTACCTCCATTAAGTTAGCCCGGTGTTTTACATAATAAACTTTCAATAAATGTATTGAATGTTCTATTTGAATTTCAGTTAGTTTTCCAAAGAGATTTTGTGATATAATTTTTTCAAAAAGTAATATGAGATCCTTGCCTGGCATCTATCAGTGATAAAAATCACTTTGAAGGAGATATTTATGTCATTGTAATCTTGATGGAAACAGTAATTGGTAGGCATTCCATATTTTTCTGTTTTTCTTTTTCTGTAGAAATAAAAATATTTTCACCGAAAAGTATAAACACTGATGTAAACCTCTGTTAGCCTCAGATAAGCTACTTTAAATCCTAGCTTTCCAGTAGTTCCTTCCATAATACTTTGAATCCTTCAGCACAGTTTTATATTATTGGATACCTTTTATAATCTCCAGGCTTGAATGTTTGGTTTTGAAGTAAAGGTGTAATTTCCCATAGAATTCTGAAGGTTTTTCACTTTTGTGAAAGACTGACATTAAGGTTTTAGTGATTTATTTTGGAACCGGGAGAAGACTTCATTTTCATACCTGTCACACTAGGTGATATGTAGGGCTTAATGACATTCAAAGGTTGTCAACTTGATTTATTTGTAATTTGAGAGACTCGCTGGTAGATATTTGGAGCTGGTTTGTTGGTTTAGAGGTGTTTTCTTATGTGTCTAAATATAGAATAATGCTACAGCAATAAATAAAATGTAGTGTATAAAACAAAGCACCCAGAACTTGTGCATGGTAGAGTCTCACCAAATGTTCTTTGCTTTCCACTTCATTCACTAAAGCACCATTAGTCTAGGCCCTATCTCTACTCTATTTTAATTAAATAATTTACTGAAAACATTTTTTCCTAGTGTCTGTCTCTGTTTCCTTCAATTTAAACACACTTAAAAATTTTTAGAACAGTCTCAGGTTAATGGAAATTTGCAAAGATTATACTGAGTTTCCATGTACCCCTCACCCTGTTTCTCCCATTTTTATCTTTCATTAGAATGGTTCATTTGTAAAACTAAAAAGCAAGCCTTGGTACATTATTGTGAACTTAACTTTAGACTTTATTCATTTCACTAGATTTCACCTAATGTCCTTTTTCTGTTTCAAGATTCTATCCAGGATACAATCATACAATTATTCATCGAGCATCTTCAGGTGCTTCTTGGCTATGACAGTTTCTCAGCCTTTACTTGTTTTTGATGACTTGACAATTTTAAGAAGCACTGCTCAAGTTTTTTGCAGAATGTTGCTCATTTTGGATTTGAATGTTTTTCTGATGATTAGGCTGGGGTTGTGTTTTTAGTAGGAAGACCACAAAGGAGAAGTACACTTCTCAGCTATCATATAAAATGTACATGCTATTAAGATGACTCATCGCCAATGGTGTTAATAGTTTCATCACCTGGTAGAGGTAAGGTTTGACAGATTTCTCTACTATGAAGTTATCTTTCCCCCATTTTTCATGCTCTATTCTTTGAAAGCAAATAATTAAGCACAGTCCACACTCAAGATTTAAGGAGTTAAGATCCACCTAATATAGCAGGTAGTATCTATACAAATCATTTAGAGGTCTTCTGTATGGAGTATTTGTTTCTGTCTCTCATTTATTTGTCTAATCTTTTAATATCTTTAAGGACATTATACAATAAGTATATGCTTTTAAATTTTCTGCTCAAATTGTTTTAGTTTTGGCAGTTAGCTATCTTTTATGTTGGCTCCTATATCCTTTTAATATATACCCATTGTTTTGATTTTTGTGCGTGTTCTTACTTTCTAGAACTATAAGATATTCTAGGCTCATTTTGTGTATTCCCCGCATAAACTCTAGAACCAGCCATTTTTAATGGAGCCCTGGGTACTTTGATTTAGAATGGCATAAGAAACTAAGATCTGGGGTTCTGTGTGTATATCCAAAGTAAATAAAATCAGTATGTGAAGAGATACTTGCATTTCATTGCAGCATTATTCAAAATAAACAAGTTGTGGAAATAATCTTGCTGTCTGCTGACAGATGAATGAAAAAAGAAATGTGGCGTATACATAAATGCAATATCATTTAGCCTTAAAAAAGAAATCTTGCTATTGGCAACAACGTGGGTGAACCTAGAAGATATTTTTCTACGTGAAATAAGCTAGATGCAAAAAGCAAACAATGTATTATATCACTTATACATGCATATTAGTCTGTTTTCACACCGATATAAAGAACTACCTGAGATTGGGTAATTTATGAAGAAAATATAGGTTTAATTGATGCACAGTTCTTCAGGCTTACCAGGAAGCATCACTGAGAGGCCTCAAGAAACTTACAATCATGGCAGAAGCAGAAGGGAAAGGAAGCACATCTTACCATGGCAGAGCAGGAGAGAGAGAAGCGCACAAAATGAGAAGTGTCACACACTTTCAAACAACCAGCTCTTATGAGAACTCACTCACTAGCAGGAGAACAGCAAGGGGGAAGTCCGTCTCCATGATTCAATCACCCTACACCAGGCCCTTTCCCCAACAGAAGAGGATAACAATTCAAGATGAAATTTCCGGGGGGACACAGCCAAACCACATCATTGCGGAACCTAAAAAGACTGAATTCATAGAAGCAGAGAGTGGATTGGTAGGTGCCAAAGGCTGGTAGGTAAAGGAAGTGAAGAGATGCTGGTCAAAGTGTGAGCTTTCAGTTATAAGATAAATAAGTTCTGGAGACTTAATGTACCACACGGGTGCTACAAGTAACAAGGTATACTTCAAGTTTGCTTAAGAAAGTGAACCTCGGCTGGGCACAGTGGCTCCCATCTGTAATCCCAGCACTTTGCGAGGCCAAGGCAGGCTGATCATGAGGTCAGAAGTTCGAGACCAGACTGGCTAGCATGGTGAAACCCTGTCTCTACTAAAAAATACAAAAATTAGCCAGGCATGGTGTCTCATGTCTGTAGTGCCAGCTACTTGGGAGGCCAAGGCAGGAGAATCACTTGAACCTGGGAGGTGGAGGTTGCAGTGAGCTGAGATTGTGCCACTGTACTCCAGCCTGGATGACAGAGCTAGACTCAGTATCAAAAAAGTAAATATAAAAAGAAAGTGAACCTTAAGTAGTCTCACCACACACACAAATAGTAACCAACATATGCTGCAGCCGTGATTGTAACTATACAGGAAGCCAGCAGGATAACAAAGCAGAGACAAGGCTAGAGTAATCTTCATCTTCTAGACAGAGAAAATTGCTAAAAAAAATGGAAATATCAAAACCAAAATGATAAATTTTGGAAAATATTAATATAAAACTACTTGGTACTACTAATTTACTATAAATTAGCTCATTTGGGGGCAAATACAATAGAGTTATGTATTAAGCATTATGTCTTATTGGGAAGAAACACAGAAGTACTAAGTATGATTTGATAAATTCAGAAATATGAATATATTGACTTGTTAATGAATTAAAGTTCTGTCAATGTCTTCGTATACTTTCTTGTTAATGAAATTAAAAAGAAATAGGTTTTAACTATATTTCCATTTCTAAGTCTTTAGTTTTGTTTTTCCTTTTGTGTTAAACATTTGTCTAAACTTCATGAAACCTCTTGTAACCAGTAGTATGGTGTATCTGATTTCTATCAGCTTGGAAGATTCAGTTATTAAATTTGTAGAAAGTTGGTGAGCTGGCTGTTAAACAGAGCAATTATTAAAAATAAAATTAAATAAATTTATAATTAAATAAGTTATATTAATAAACAAAGATAATACTCAAAACTGAGCAAAAAAGAAAGGGTGTTAAATATGCTCATTGCTACTGGGTCCTTTTTTATTATTGTCGCATAAAATTTCAAAGGTATACAGAAATATAACAATTATTGAATCATTCAAATTGATTCCCCCAATTTTAACACTATCAACACAAGAAAATCTATTTTCATCTACTCCCCTACCCTTGAGTTCCACAGGCTCCCCTTGTGCCATTATCACTGCATCTACAGTCTCCAAATATATATATATATATTTTTTACATAACTACAATGCCACTGTCAAACTTGAAAAAATTAATTCTGGTGTAAAAGCATCCAAATACCAGTTGGCTTTAAAATAATTTTGATTGTCTCATATTTTTAGAGTTGCTTTGTTCCCTTCCTGTGATGGTTAATACTGTCAACTTGACTGGATTGAAGGATACAAAGTATTGATCTTGGATGTGTCTGTGAGGGTGTTACCAAAGGAGATTAACATTTGAGTCACTGGGCTAGGAAAGGCAGATCCACCCTTAATCTGGGTGGACACAAACTAATCAGCTGCCAGCACAGCTAGAAGATAGGTAGGCAGAAAAATGTGAAAAGAGAGACTGTCCTAGACTCCCAGTCTACATCTTTCCCCTGTGCTGGTTGCTTCCTGCCCTAGAATATCAGACTCTAAATTCTTCAGGTTTGGAACTTGGACAGGATCTCCTTGCTCCTCAGCCTGCAGATGGCCTATTGTGAGACCTTGTGATCATGTGAATTAATACTTAATAAACTCCCCTTCGTATATATATCTATTCTGTTAGTTCTGTCCCTCTAGAGAACTCTAATACACTTCCTAAGCATCTTTTAAAAATCCAGGAATTTCACAGCAGCCTTGGGTATGAGACAACAGAGTATTACATTGCCAGTCAGTTGCTTAAGCTCTGCAGCCATCAGTCTGCTTCCTTAGTGACTATCAAAAATAATAATAATAATTACTTGTAATGTCTAGATCCACATATTACATGTCTCTATAATTATAGTCGCTTCTTCTGGAGAGCTTATGGTATAACTTTGTGGCCAATACGGCAAAAATATACCTGGGATTTTTTGAGAAAAGACAGAAATGATAAAGTTCAACTACCAGACCCCTATATAAGATCTGGCTGGGGGACTGGTAAAACCAGTATTTTGTCTGCACTTGGTAGATTAGACACTCAACTCTGTTCCAGTAGAAATTATATAAATATTTGCTGAATACATCATAAATAATTTTTGTCAGAATTGTGTTTTTCCTAAACTATTTAATATTGTCACTGGCATTATGTTTTTCTGTTTACATTTGCCGATGGCAACTTTATCCATTTCTTTATTATCTTTTAATGGCATTTGATCTTAGATACATTTTTTTGCAAACATTTCATTTTCATTTGTTTTTGAAACAGTTTGGAATTTACTGACTTCCACTGAGATAGTTTTTTAAAAACTACCTTGATTATAATAACTGTTTGTCAGGATCTTATTTTCATGATTACTATTATGTTCCTTTGCCATGGAGTTTATTTTGTTTTTCTACACTAATTTTTCATTTATCACACAGTTTTTCTTCTTACCTCCACATATATCCCATCTGTTATAGGAAAGCTCTTCTTGAACATTTTATGAAATTATATTTTCTTGGCCATTTCCTTTAGTCAAATCCCACTATACTAGTATTTTGCAAAAAAAACCCCTCAGATTTTGTTTTTCTTTGATGCTATTTCCTTAATGTATTTCACAAAGGCAAGGAAGAATATTTGTATTTTACGTTTCTTTAGCTATTTCAGTGGTAATCTGTGAAGTAAAACTTGAATTAAGTATATGGTAATAAATCATTCAAGGACAATATCTTATTGCCTTTTTATACATGCCTGAAATAGTAGCTTAAATTGCTCTATATATGAGGCATCCTTAATATTACTGTATTACTGTGGCATAGGTGTGGAGTGTTTCTTACAGGGCTTTTTCAACAGTTTTTTTCACTTAGGTTACTTTGTGAAGGAAGCTCTACGGGGAATATGTGCTGACATGTCTTTTTTTAAATTGTACTTTATGTTCTGAGGTACATGTGCAGATCATGCAGGATTGTTGCATAGGTACACACATGGCAATATGGTTTGCTGCCTCCATCCCCGAGTCACCTACATCTGGCATTTCTCCCCATGTTATCCCTCTCCGATCTCCCCACCCACATGCAGTCCCTCCCTTGCCTTCCCCCGCAACAGACCCAGTGTGTGATACTCCCCTCCCCATGTCCATGTGTTCTCATTGTTCAACACCCACCTAATGAGTGAGAACATGCGGTCTTTGATTTTCTGTTTCTGTGGCAGTTTGCTGAGAATTATGGTTTCCAGATTCATCCATGTCCCTACAAAGGATACAAACTTATGACTTTTTATGACTGCGTAGTATTCCATGGTGTATATGTGCCACAGTTTCCTTGTCCAGTCTACTGTCAATGGGCATTTGGGTTAGTTCCAGGTCTTTGCTATTGTAAACAGTGCCACAATGAACATTCATGTGCATGTGTCTTTATAATAGAATGATTTATAATCCTTTGGGTATATACTCAGTCATGGGATTGCTGGTCAAATGGAATTTCTATTTCTAGGTCCTTGAGGAATTGCCACCTGTCTTCCACAATGGTTGAACTAGCTTACACTCCCACCAACAGTGTAGAAGTGTTCCTATTTCTCCATATCCTCTCCAGCATCTGTTGTCTCCAGATTTTTTAATGATTGCCATTCTAAGTGGCATGAGATGGTATCTCAATGTGGTTTTGATTTGCATTTCTCTAATAATCAGTGATGATGAGCATTTTTTCATATGTTTGTTGGCCTCATATATGTCTTCTTTTGAAAGTGTCTGTTCATATCCTTCTCCTACTTTTGGATGGGTTTGTTTTTTTCTTGTAAATCTGTTTTAGTTCTTTGTAGATTCTGGATATTAGCCCTTTGTCAGATGGGCAGATTGAAAAATTTTTTCCCATTCTGTTGGTTGACAGTTCACTCTAATGATTGTTTCTTTTGCTGTACAGAAACTCTGGAGTTTAATTAGGTCATATTTGTCTATTTTGGCTTTTGTTGCCAATGCTTTTGGTGTTTCAGTCATGAAGTCTTTGCATATGCCTATGTCCCCAATGGTTTTGCCTAGGTTTTCTTCTAGGGTTTTTATGGTGTTAGGTCTGATGTTTAAGTCTTTAATCCATCTGGAGTGACCTTTCTTAAATATACTGCCTTTTAATTACCTGGCCAGCATTTCACAAACAGTTAACGTGTGAAATGAAGACAAACTTATTTATGTCTTTCTGAAAAGTTCTATTGTAGAAACTCATCTCCTTTCAAAAATTCACTTACCCTAAACATGTATTTTTAAAACTAAAGCAAAAATACATATAATAGATATCATAATGACAATCTTTAAACTAGGACTAGGGTACCAACATTGTACCATCCTGCCTTTACAAACTATTTTCTTCAACTCTCCTCTTGTCGTTATTTATCAGTTCTATGTGATTATGTAGATAAACCAAATATTCATCCCATTTCTCTTTTTCTTTGGCTCATTAGAGCCAGGAGTACAATTTAGGAAGAACTTGATAGATGTAGCTAAAGCCCCATCTGTGCATTTATCCCAATTCCACAGTCTATTTCAATTCTATTTTATTTAAAAGAAATTACCAAACTTCCACTGTGTGGCAACAATCTAAATACTGAAGGTGGTAGAAGAATAAATACATATAGTTCACTCTGGTATAATGCTTCTTTTAAAAATGCACATTAGTCTCAACACTACTGATATATTATGGAACAATTTGAGCATAATACAAATTTTGCATTGGCTTATGCATGATTTCATCTGTGAGAAACACTAACTGAATGAAGAAAATTGCACCACGCTGAACTGAGCCACCACATAGGAACAATAACACACACACACACACACACACACACACAAGCACCCCTCAAATATCTACCACCTGCCTTAGTTCACTGCATGTGTTGTGTTAAACTTTCAATCCAATTTCACACAGCCTTCCTTCTACCTCTTCACAGTAATTTAAAAGCTGGAACTCTTCTGTCTTAAGCACAGTTCCAGGATGACCTCCATTGACTCATGCCCTTGTCTTATCTCCTGTTCTTGAGAGAGACTTGTAACTTGTATTTAAACATTAAACATGGCAGAGGCAAAAGGTTGTCTCTTCCATGATAATATAGTGTATGACAAATGTAAAAAAAAAAAAAAATGTAAAGATGTAATATAGTTCTTTAACCAGCTGGCTTTATGTTAATAGGGAGATTATTCTGAGTGGGCCTTACCCAACCAAGTGAGCCCTTTAAAAGAGGGCAGAACAAGAGGAAGCAGAAGTTAGCGATGCTTTCTTACTCTCCATGAAGAAGCAACTGCCATATTGTGAACTGCCTACGGAGCAGGTTGGCTTCTAGTAGATGAGAGCCTCATCCTTCAACCTGCAGAGTCTATTCCGCCAACAACCTGCATGAGCCTGAAAGAGGACCAAGGCTTTAACAAAAATCACAGCCTCAGCTGACACCTTGATTTCAGCAGCTGAAGCTCTTTGCAGAGGATCCAGTTAAGCTCTATCTGGCTTTCTGACCTATAGAACTTCAAGATGAATAATGAGTGTTGATTTAGGCCATTAAGTTTGTGGTTACTCGTTAAGCAGTAACAGAAGACTAACAGACCTTCTGATGCCCATATCCACAAACAAACTTCAGGTCATTTTCAAGATGAAGTGCAATTTTTGGTCATATTTATGCATTTTTTAGCCATTTACTATATGTAAAAGCGTGCTACCCTTTTTATTATGTTCCTATCTTTTCTTAAATGTCTCACTAACACAATTTTTGAGTGTTATGACCCAATCCCAACTATTCCATAGGACTCGTGGTTTTTACTGTGCAATATTGCACAGTAAAGTGGTTTTTTAGGAATATGCATGTCATAATATGTTAGAACTAGCTGTACTTCCAATATTTAAGGAGAAAGCCTTACACAGTATTTATAATGCAAGCATTCCTAAAAAGAGTAAAATTTTTTAAAAATGGTATTCAATATAGTTGTCATAGTTGCTCTCCTTTCCTCTTTTGAAAGAAATATACAGCTTGTAAGTCCTTTAAGGATAATACCAGGTTGTTACAAGCCTTTTCTTTCCAACTGCTGTGCTAATAAATGACACATGGCCAGTCTGACAGTTCATTTATGAGTTTGTTACTCTAAGTGAATTTGTTCAAAATTCTAGTTTTCATAAATTGAGGAATAAAATTGTTTCCTTCTTTGGGGTTATAATGTTTTTTCATTCAATATGTAGAAGCATTGATGAAATATAGAATGTGTCTAAGAGTACTTTCATAAATGATTGACAAAGATCTTTAAAACATTTACTTTTTAAATATAGAGAAAATAAGACTACAATAAATTGTCTTACAAAGAAAAACAGTTTAAACAAGGATACACCATTGCCAATCAACAATAGTACCAAATCACTCTATATTGGGTCCAGTAAATTTTATTACATAATAAATGGATTCTCTGGATCTCTCTCTCTCATAAAAGCCTACTATTGTTTATTATGAAGGAGTAGATTCATTAAGTTAAATAGAACTGAGCTACAGTTATCATTTTTATGGATTAGTATAACTACTATGATAATGGCACTTTCATCAAGAAAAAAGAAATTACCCTTCACCTATGTCTATCCAATGCTTGTCCCATCACTGTATTTTGTTAAGTAGATTACTTGTTTTGATTTCAGGGGCTTACAGCTGGAGATAAATTTGACTCAGTATCAATCTTCTTTTAAGTTTCACCCATATCTGAGTAAAATGAAACTTTGGAATTTTGATTTGGTGCTGGACCAAGTTAAGACTTTGAGGACTATTGGGTTGACATTAATGTATCTTGTATATGAGAAGGACATACATTTTGGGCCAGAGGTGAGATGCTGTGGTTTGAATGTGTCTCCCAAAAAGCACATATTGGAAACTTAATTCCTAATGCAACAGTGTTTGGTGGTAGGGGCTTTATAAGCAATGATTAGGCCAGGAGGGCTCTGCTCTCATAAATTAAAGCTGGTATTACAGGAATGGTGTGTTATGGTGCTAGTGGTTTCCTTATAAAAGGATGAGTTTGGCCCCTTCTTGCTCTCTCTTGCCCTGTTTTTGCCCTTCTGCTATGAAACGATACTACCAGATGCCAGCCACTCATTCTTGGACTTCCCAGCCTCCAGAACTGTAAGCAAATAAAATTCTATTCATTATAAATTCCAGTCTGTGGTAGTCTGTTATAGAGCACAAAATGGACTAAGATTGTCTGCATGTACATACTATTTCTTACCATAAAGTTCCCTAAAACCTACATCAGAAAAGGTCATGTAAACATGAAACATCCTCCTGGTTTCACTAGGACCAAAGCAAAGATATATGAAAATGTGTCAAGATGGTGAATGAGGACATAATATTTCATATCTGCTTGATTTATTTTCGCATACAAATTGCAAATAGGCAACTATTTATTGTGATGTTACTTATGGCATTAGCATTTATGGTTATTAGCCATTTGCAACACTTATGTTCATGTGTTTGGAGTGGTTCTCTATAAAGATCTTCATAAGTGATTATCTAACCTTTTCCCTGGGAATCCTCCCTTTGCTAGATCTACATAGTACCATCTTAGGAATTGCTATATTCCTACATGACCACCCTAGGAATTACCATATGTATCCACATTGTTGATCTGGATTGAGATGGAAACTTGTCCCAAAATGATCCAATTTAGTGCCTTCCTTATGATTTTTAGACCTTGAGGGGATTCAGAATTCTGCAGAGGCCTTGGCTATATAATGTATGGCCTCTATGATATAAACTTTTGTTCTTCCAGATAGCCAAGATTCTCACAGGTCAAGTGTGAGAGATGGTAAAGCAGATGCCGTACATAAGCAAAGGATGGAATTGGAAAGGCTTCAGGGCAGATGTTGGTTCTTGGAGCTACTGCCTTTCCTATTGTTTGGTTTTCCAATAGTCATGTAAGTCAAAAGCCAATACATTTCTCTATTCCTATACACTAATTTACTTGGCCTTCTGTCTCTTAAAAGCAACAGAACCCTAATTAACAAACTAAGAGGTAGAAAATAAATGAATATATATTATTTAGCATCCTTGATTGTGTATTATATGTCCTCAGTTTAAAAATTGAATCTGATGTTTGGTATCCTTCTTAATAAACTTTCCATTTAAAAGTACTGATATCGGGGAGAGATCCAAGATGGCCGATGACTAGCAGCTCGGGCACGTACCTCCCAGTGAAAGCGCAAAGAACGAGAGGACGTCACACTTTCAGATGAATATTTGTTGCTCACGGACCAGGAGATTCCCAGTGGAGGAGCCCCACGGGTCGCCAGGGCGACTCTTGTGGTCGGCGTGGCGGTTTTGCTGGTGCCTCAGCGCGCCAACTCTAGGTGCAGAGTCTGCAGATTTCCAGACAGAAAAGCACCATCAATCTTAACACCGCTGTTTTGGCCGGCACAGTGGATTGCTCAGATTTTGGCGCTGGGAATCAACAAGTTGGACGTCAGAGACCTAGTTAGAAAGTCGGCAATTACAAAGACGACAGACGGATAAATATATAATGAAGGGAAGAAACCAGCGTAAAAAGGTAGAGAACACTCAAAATCAGAATGCCTCTCCCTCTACAGGGGATCGCAATTCCTCATCAGTAACGGAACAAGGCTTAATAGATTACACGTGTGTTGCAATAACAGAAGCAGGCTTCAAAACGTGGGTGATAAGAAACTTTTGTGAATTAAAAGAACTTGTTTTAACCCAATGCAAAGAAACTAAGAACCTTGAAAAAAGGTTTGATGAAATGTTAACGAGAATGGACAAGATAGAGAAGAATATAAGTGAATTGATGGAGCTGAAAAACACAACACGAGAACTTCGCAAAGCATGCACAAGTTTAAAGAGTCAAATTGATCAAGCAGAAGAAAGGATATCAGAAGTCGAGGACCAGCTCAGTGAAATGAAACGAGAAGACAAGAATGGAGAAAAAAGGATGAAAAGGAATGAGCAAAGTCTCCAGGAAATATGGGACTATGTGAAAAGACCTAATCTACATTTGATAGGTGTACCTGAATGTGAAGAGAATGAATCCAAGTTGGAAAATACTCTTCAGAATATCATTCAGGAAAACTTTCCCAACCTGGCAAGGAAGGGTAATATTCAACTCCAGGTAATACAGAGAACACCACAAAGATATTCTTCAAGAAGACCAACCCCAAGGCACATAATCGCCAGATTTATTAGGGTTGAAATGAAGGAGAAAATACTAAGGGCAGCCAGAGAGAAAGGTCAGGTTACCCATAAAGGGAAATCTATCAGACTTACAGCAGATCTCTCAGCAGAAACCCTACAAGCCAGAAAAGAGTGGGGATCAATATTTAACATCCTTAAAGAAAATAACTTTCAACCCAGAATTTCCTATCCAGCCAAACTAAGCTTTATGAGCGAAGGAAAAATTAAATCTTTTGCGAACAAACAAGTACTTAGAGAGTTCACCACCACCAGGCCTGCTTTACAAGAGCTTCTGAAAGAAGCACTATACATATAAAGGAACAACCAATATCAGCCTTTCCAAAAATATATCAAAAAGAAAAGAACATTAACATAATGAAAAATTTACATCAACTAATGGGCAAAACGGCCAGTTAGCATCAAACGCCAGTATTAAACTTATATATATTTTAATTGGATAAAAAGCCAAAACCCATCGGTATGTTGCATCCAGACCCATCTTACATGCAACAATACACAAAGACTCAGAGAGAAGGAGGAAGATTTACCAACCAAACAGAGAGTAAAAATAAACTAATAAACAAAAAGCAGGAGATGCAATTCTCGCCTCTGATAAAGTAGACTTTAAAGCAACAAAGATCAAAAGAGGCAAAGAAGGATATTACATAATGGTAAAAGGATCAATGTAACAAGAAGAGCTAATGATTCTATAGATCAACGAGATACAAACTTAACAAGGACATCCAGGACTTGAACTCAGACCCGGAATAAGTAAACTTAATAAACATTTATAGAACTCTCCACTTCAAATACACAAAACATACATTACCACCTCACACCTATTAGAAAAGTGACTATATAATTGGAAGTAAATCACTCCTGAGTAATCGCATAGCATTTCATAGGTTTAAATGAAATATTGGTTGGCTGTTTGTTTGTTATTTTCTTCCCTTATTCCTTCCTGATTACATCATTAAGTATAATTATCATTATAAAAGAGGTTTTTAATAACCATTACTAAATTGCGTTCTAGCCTGGGCAAGAAAGCAATACTCCCATTCTCTCTCCCTCTTTCTTTTCCTTTTTCCTCCTCCCCATTCTCTCTCTCTCTTTCTCTTCCTTTTTCCACCTCCCCATTTTCTCTCTCTTTCTTTCTTCCTCAAAAAAAAAAAAAATAAAAGTACTGATATCTCTGTGTAGGGCTCTGTGTAAGCGTCTCAACATTGAGACAAGAGACAATGAGGTTAAGCAGGTAAAAAGAGGTAAAAATGATGTCAGGTCAAGGGTTAAATCAAGCCCTTTTCTAACTAGGAAGCAATAAGATGTATTTTTTTATGTGACTTATTACTTCAGAAGCCTTGTTCTTAAAGAGCACTTACACTGAAATGGTTCAAGTACGTTGAATAATTTTGTGAAATACATGCTCCAATTGCCTTTCTAAATTTCATGCTCCTGTAAAGCAGAAAATGTGTCTTTCCAATTTTTATATGGCTTTACATGAGGCATATAATAGTCGCATAATAAATGTTTGTTGAATTTAACGGAAGGACAGGAGCCATGTGGATGTGGAAATTTAGGTTTGCAACAAAAGTCACACTTTAGAATCACATCTCATATCCGATGTTTAAAATCTTTTAAAATATTGATAAAATAAAAATTCAGTGTTAATTGGAGTTCTCTATTTTGACTGTCAGTTCTCTCATTTAAAACATTAAAAGTGGTATCATGTATAATTTACTGAATAACAGCGAAAGCCATTCCAAAGTGTTATGAATATGTTTAAACAAGTGCAGGACTAGAGGCTGAGATGTAAAGACTTTCAATTTTGTGATTTCAAGATCAAATTCTGCGGTGCGCCTATGGGCCTGACCACTATCCACGGAGGAGCTTTGAGGATTTTTGATGATGTAGAACAATCAGTGGTGAAAGATCAAAGGCTGGAACATGGAGGGCAAATATGGGTTCATGCATTTTAAAGGCAGCCGTGCCTTAAATAATTTCAGGGCACAGGATGAAGCTGCTGGTGCTGGTGAGACGGGCATTCAAGGAAACCAACTTAACTTCTTTTTACATGAATAGGAAAATAAAGCTATAGCCCAGAATACTGAGTTCTCAGTGTTTTCAAGGTAATAGAATGGCTTTTAATCAGTTCGTAATACAAGAAATGCTTGTCATGTTTGCTACATAATTTGTCAGAATTTTCTTTATTGACTTACACTGTGAAAAAAAATTAAGGAAAGCAAAGAATACAAAAAAAGTGATGTAGTCAACTTTAATATAAAATCATATTAAATATATTTCCTATGATTGTTTCTATGTTACTGTATTTGATTTTAATGAACATTACGAAGTTCTGTGTAATGTAGTATGTTCTTACTTGAAGAGTGATTTAAATATGGTTTTTGTGAGCATTCCTGTTACAAAGGTGAGCAGATGACTAAAACATAGGCTTAACTTACTACTACTGTAGTTATCTTACTACAACCTTACTATAATCATGTTGACTACATATTTTAACTCAATCTCAAGCCTACAAGCTCAGCCTCTTTGGAGGAGCTCTGGAGTGCTTCAAGGAAATAAAATTAAATTAGTTGACAGAGTTTAGGGCCAGAGATATCACTAGAAGGGAAGAAGAAATTTTCTTTGTTTTGTTTCTTTGTGGGGTGACATTAAACACCTACATGCTTCACAAACTAACACCCATGAGCCACATCTAGCCTAATGTACAATAATGCATTTGTGCCCATTTACTTCTATAATGTCCATGTCTGGTTTCATGTTATGATGGCAAAATTGAGAAGTTTCAACAGAGATCTTACGGCTGACAATGCTATCTGGACATTTGCAGAGAATATTTGTCCACTCATCAGAATTGGGTTCAAGAAGGAGTGTGAACTGATAATTTTAGACCTGCTCTGCTGTTGCTCTTAGCTTTTTTAACTTTGGTTTTCCTCTGAGACTTCCTTTGTGCTTACTGGGAGAAAGTCTAAATATCCTACTATAGACTTAAGAACAAGTGAGAAAGTAGACGTGTTTCTTTAAGTTTAGCAGGCGAAGTCCTTGGGCTACACATGTAGTCCAGCATAATTCCCCAGGGCTGCAGACTTTACAGGATTATGACAAAGCCCTTCCTGTATAATAAAGTGAGTGTTTACCTGGCATTGCTGCCACCAAACCACATACCTTAGCAGCAGTGATCTGATTAACAAATACTGTTTCAAAGAGAAAAATCAAAGAGACCTCATCTATCCTACCATTGTAGCATTCTTTTAGAATGTAAATATTTTTAAAAGTAGATGAATGTATTTTGGACTAAAATTCTAAAAATGTCCTAATGGCAATTAGAGTTTTTGTGTGTATGTGTTTTAAATTTAATTTATAGAATACTTTCTTAGAATGAAATCCAGTTTGAAAAACTATTCCTAGTGTTTTTTTTTTTTTCATTTATTATTTCTCTACAGAAAGATTGGAGATCAGTACTATATCAGTTTCAGGCTCTGTGTACTAATGGTGTAATTTCTAACAGCCAATCCACAACAAACCCATAAAACTTGTCTTAATGGGATTTTGCCTTGAGCACCATCTGTAATTAGGTAGGGGGTTTCCACTGCAACTCTATTACTGTGATTTCTAGGTAAGTCTCTTGGGGGCCCTTTGGCCTCTGGGCCTCCAAGTTTTACAGCATTCACTGAGCATTAGCTAAATCTCAGAATGCTCAGGTGCGTGTGCACGCATGCGTGCACACATACGCGAGATATTGTTAATATCCATCAGCAGTTCTGTAATTAGTAAATGTGTCTGTGCTGTGGATTTTATTCTTATTTTATTATTATTTTCTTCCTTTTGCATATATTGGCTTTTTTGATGTAAGTACAATCCAACCTAGAGGCACAGAAGTAACCGCAGATGCCACAGCAGAAGTGTGCTGATGGCACCATCTGCTTTCTGCAATTCTCTCTTGGTCATTGATTTCTCTGGGAGATTTTCTTCAAAATAGTTGGACAGCCTTACAGCATGTTGTGTGACATATGGAGTGCTTTTTCACTATTGACTTCCGCATGCTGTAGTGGAAGGAGCAATGGATGTGGACTCAGAGGGCCAGAGTTAGAAGCCTGGATTACTTTCCTCAACAGATAAAGTGATGTGTTCTTCCTGATCTTAACCTCCTAATATGTAAAATAATGATAAATAATTATTAAAACCACCTAGGAGGTACAATGATGAATAAATGAGAAAACATTTAAAATGCTCAAAAAATTATGAAACACTGTTTACAAATAAATTATAATGAATTATATTATTTATAATTCTCTAGATGGTAGCCAAATCATTTTCTATGATCCAAAAAGAATATTTCACTCCAATCCTAGTGATATTTATAAAACTGTGTCAGCATTCCCTGAGGCTCATAGACATTGTACGATTTTTGAGGTATTTGACTTTTGTTTGAACTTTGTTTTATAGCAGTTATCTTACTTATGCAAGCAAAAGGCTAGGGGATTATGGAACAAAAGCAAGGAGAAAAAAAGATAGAAAAAAATAATTGAAAAAGAAAAGATCATACGGTAATAAAATTTCAATAGGAGACACATTTACTTTTCTATCAAGTCAGAACTAATGCTAATATGTTGATATATCCAATTTCCATCAAATAAACAAGGAACTTATTAAACAGAAGTGGTTATTTACATTCTGGACAGTTTTTAAGAGAAATGTGAGCATATATTAATGCATATTAACAAAAAAACTCATGGCTATCAACATCATGTGAAATAAAGTAAAATAGGGAAGGAGAAGCCATTCCCTTCTTCTTTTCTAATGTCTGCTTTGGCCTTTGGTTATAATGCCTTTCTTGATCTTTCTCACAAGGCCTTCCTTTATTCCTGAATGTGGCACAAGGTGCCCTGCTGTGCCCATAATGTGCCTGCATACACACTCTCTCTCCACTACTTTCATACTCAGTGCCTCTCAGTTGTCCTCCTACTGATGAGGACAATTCTTCCCTGCCCTCAATGTTGGATGGATGAAATCCAATTGCCTAGCTGGGTATACATGTTCTCTATGGATCTAACTGCCTTTATTGATGGAAAATAAGGTCTTGGTTTAAAGAAGAAAAGTATAAAAATTCATTTGGCCCTCAGTTCCAATGCACTTTTCTTCTGTCCAGGTTTACCAGCTTAAAGCTGATATTTTGCTACCAACCATACCCTAGTTTTACCTTCACATGATCCAAAACTATTCAGGAAGGGAGTTGTGATTAATTATAGCCCCTAAAAATTCCTACTAATAATTTCAATGTTATGATAGCATGCATTAAGTTTAGAGAAAGAAGGATGGGCAGAACAAAGAGGCTACTAAGTAAAAACAGTGTTTCAAGACTCAAAAAATGTATTTCTACAAGATATTGGCTCCAGTTACTTTAACCTGAGAATTGATGACTCCAATGAATAACTACTGTGCTGCTCCCATCTTCTGGCTTTTTAACGTGAATTTTATTGTGTTCATCCTGTTCCTCTTTTGTATTGTTTATTGGCTGAGGCAGAGAAAGTTATCTTGAGCCATGGAGCATCATACCCAGATGTGATCATGTCCTTAGTAGCTAGACTTTAAGCTGATGAGTTTAGTTATTATGGAGAGGGAAAATTTGTTTATGTGTGCCAAAAAAGGTTCTACCATTATTCGAGTGGTCAAAGCACCAAGTATTGAGAGACAGGTATTGTGCCCCACCAGTAACTCCTTGTCTCTTTCTTTGCCCTAGTAGTATAATCTCCAACATGTATACGTTATGATATGTAGACAGCTACCTATAATAAAGGCATTCTGCTATCTTTGTCACAGCAATGTTTGGCCAGTGGAGTAAATTGTGAGAAAGGAATGTGAGTGCAAGTTAGGAGTGCGAGTACAAAAAAAATCTCATTACACAAAGAAGAGGGCATGACCTTCCTCTGTATCCAGTTTGGAATTTGGTCTCTTCTGTACTCTCAACCTATGTTTTATTCTTATAAATAGAAAAATATTTCCTAGATATTTCTTAATTATATTCTATATATTTTCATATATATAATTAAATGTTTTATATATGAATGTGTCTATATATTCATAGACACGCATGTACTCTGTATATATACATATACACACGTAGGTATACACACAAAAGAGAGGAAAATGCTTCTTTTAAGGAAATTAATTTGAAATTATAAACTGTCATATGGTTGAAGTTCACATAGAAAAATCATTTGAGACATATTAATATTCAATTCCTCACATCCTACTTTTTCATGGACAAGCATTACCCACTACGATAGATAATATTGAATATGGCAGAAAGTCATGACAATAATAAATATATCTAAATCGCACATTTTAAAAAATATGTGAAAAGCCATTAATTCCTTTCATCTGAATTTCATATCAAAAAAATCAGTGAGTAATTAATAAAAATTGTTTCTAAACAATCAATAAAACTGTTTCTATTTCTAAAACAATAAAGTTGTATTCTATCCCTTTCTACTATGGTATAACTTGCCAGTTACTACATCTTAAAACTGTGTTTCTCTGTCCAAAAATAGGCATCTTTTTATTCTCACACTGTCATACAAATAGCTACTTCCCTACAAAGGTAGATTTTTTTTTTTAGCATTGCTGTAAGAATCAAATTTTATATATTTATCTTCCAAGAGTAATTTTAAAAAAAGGTAAATAGAATTGAGTTATGTAAAAAGAGAGAAGTGCTTATTATTTTTTTTAGAATGTATTACTAATGCTAGCCTCAGGTATTAACAATTGCATTTCATAATTTAATCATTGCATTTAGAATATCATGTTTTGAAAGAATAACATATAGGATTTTGATCCACTGGTGTACTAGCAATATCCATTATATTGATTGAAAGTTGCCAGATAAATTTCTCTTCAGTTACGAGGTGTTGACTGGATCAGAGACTGATGATTTAAATAAATAAAAAGGGAGAAATTTCTGAGGACAGCATTAGTGTCAGAATCAATGAATTATCCTTGTTGGGTATTCATTAGCCCTGGAAACACTAGCTTTAGAGTCAGCCACGACATTTCTGGAAAAGTCGATAAAAAATTTAACCCTTTACCCCAAATTTACATGCTTTCCTTCCACATTTTACTTCAATATTAAAGGTAGTGATTTAAAATATATTGGAAATAGTCTGTCCTATACAGATACTCCCATGCTGAGAAATAACATCTTCAAGTCAGTGGGTAAGATGTTGATAACATTCACATAAATTTACCAGTGTTCACTTTGCATCAGTATTCCAGCTCTCAAAGCAGAATTCTGCATTAAATGGAAATAAAGAACTTTGCTGAAAAATCTCACAAGAATTGAAATAAATGGATCTCTGTCCTTGTCACTCACATAATTTCTTCAGAAATATCACTATGATTTAATTATGTTAAATATGATAATAAAATAGAGCATTATATAAATACCCACCTACACACATATATATAACTTTATCAGAGAGAGAAACTATATTGAAAAGCAATTGTTTAGTGACATAGAGTATCTGCATTGAAGGATATTAAAAGTGATTAAATTAGTCTGAATGCCAACATTTAGATCCAGTTGTACATATGACAGTAATGTGACTAGCGGCATAACAACTACAATTTTGCAATGTTAGATGTCTCCATTGTAAAATTCAGATTACTGTGCCTTTCTCACACAGTTGTTGCAAGTTTTCTATTTAATAGTGTTCTGGTAAATGTGTAACAACCATTTCCCCAGGCAAATAAAATTTAAAAAGCCTTGATCTATACCAGTTGTCAATTTGCCGTGAGTAAATATTCCCACCGAGGTCAATTTCAAGGTATCAGTATGATTTCCCTGAACATGGAATTGGGAAGATATGTGCAGAATCAGGTTTCATAAACTGTCATGAGCTAAGAAAAGCTCACCACTGCTCCCATTGGAAAACATAGGTGACAATACCCCATAGTATGTCTTACAAAAAGAAGATGTGCACTAAAACTTTGTTGAATGAATGTATATGAAGGAATCCTGTGGACATTTACTCAGAAAGGAAAAACAAAAAAGGTATCCAGCAGTTTATCAGCTTAATCTAACAAATTCTGTGAAGCTAGTTTATGATTAAAGTAAAACTTTGGAAAATACTTAGAAGGTTTTGTTTCCCAATTCCATATTATTGAGAGGGGGAAAAAAAAGAAGATAACTTAGACAGAAATTCTAATTAAATATGCTGATTATCAAACTTTCTGAATTCAATATAATTTCACCAAAAAGAGAAAATAATATAATAGTAATAATATAATCAATGTAATGGTCTTAGTACACGCCTATTAGATTCAAGAGCAAGAAAGAAAAAAGATAAAAAATGACATTGAGTAGCCTAAGTAGTGGGACACAGTATCCCAAATCTAAGTAACAGGACACATTTTCTTTCAGGCCAAATTGTATATCATGTGTGAAAATGCTTTGCAGTCACACTCACTCTTTTACAAGCAAGTTTCTCATTCAAAGATGCACCTGGTCAGGTGTGGTGGTTCACATCTGTAATCCCAATAGTTTGGGAGGCTGAGGCATGTGAGTCACCTGAGGTCAGAAGTTTGAAACCAACCTGGCCAAATGGCAAAACTCCATCTCTACTAAAAATACAAAAATCGGCTGGGCATGGTGGTGGGCACCTGTAATCTCAAGTACTCGGGAGCCTGAGGCAGGGAGGAGTGCCTTGAACTTGGGAGGTAGAGGTTGTGGTAAGCCAAGATCATGCCATTGCACTCCAGCCTGGGCAACAGACAGAGACTCAAAAAAATAAAAAAGATGCACCTAGGTATATGTGAAATCGTATAATCTTCTCAGTAGATCCATGGTGACAATGACAACAGGATGCCACAGAAGGCCTTTAACAAGCATAGTCTGAGGGTGAAAGTTATACAGAGTTATAAAAAAACTACAGTCTTGGTCATGGTAATTTCATCACCCAACTCTAAAGAGAAAAATTCACACAGCATACAATGAGAATGGTACTCCTTGTTTAGGGACTGAAATTTAACTCTAAAACCTTTAGCCAATAACTAAGATGCATATGGCAAAAATATTCATGCTGTTTATTAACTGATGCAAACCAAAATCTCAATGTTTAGCCATAATCAGACATGTAGGAAAAATGGGATTTCAGGAAGTTCTACTGGAAGGAAGCACTTCGACATCTCTTTTCCCCATGGTAAAGTGATGGGAAAATTGGTACCAGAATCAGTCTGGTCATCCTTCATTTCTAATCTTTGAATAGAACTTGCCAGTCTTTTTAAAACTTAATTGAGCTAATGCATCAAATAATTTTTCTATTTTAATGGTGGCATTAGGCAAGATGATAAGTAGATCTTAATGATCTTTATCAAATCTTACTTAAAAAAATTTTTTTTTTGAGACTCATTCTTACTCTGTCACCAGGCTGGAGTGCAGTGGTGCTATCTCTGCTTACTGCAACCTCCCCCTTCCAGCTTCAAGCTATTCCTCTGCCTCAGCCTCCTGAGTAGCTGGGACTACAGGTGAGTGCCACCAAGCCCAGCTAATGTTTTGCATTTTAGTAGAGATGGGGTTTCTCCATGTTGGCCAGGCTCTCCTGGATCTTCTGACCTTGTGATCTGCCCGCCTTTGCCTCCCAAAGTGCTGGGATCACAGGTGTGAGCCACAGTACCTAGTCATTTTTAAGTATTTTTAAAAAACCATAATCTTACTACCACTTGCATAGCAAATCCTTAGTTCAAAATATGACTTATGAGAAATAGAAGAGCTAAGGGGAATGTAATTTTGTTTAAAGTGTTGGGAGTTTTCATTTATTGCCTTTTCTTTTAAATATTCTTCTATTTTCCTTCTCCAGTATTTTAAGAATATCAAATAATTAGATTTTCCTCTCTTCTTATATTATTTTATAAAATAATTTCTTCTTATATTATTTTATAAAATAATTATTCTTATATTATTTTTAAAAAAATTTCCTCTCTTCTTATATTATTTTATAAAAAAACTTTCTACTGACTGGTAGTTGCATGTTATCAGTTCATTTTAAAAGCTTTTATTTTTCTCCTACTTTTATCTATTCTGAGTCCATCTACTGGCAAGTAGAGAGTCCAGAGATTAATCTTGATATTTTGAGTTAATCAAATATAATCAAAAATGCCTCATTTGGTTCTAACCATCTGGCAAACTGAAGCATCTCACAAATGATATCATTCTCCTAGTATTTTTAGATACTAGTAATAAAAATATTGTGATATATTTTCATTTGGGAGACAAAAGACTGTAAATTGTAAAAATTTTAAATCAAATTACAATGATTCTTTGATTATTTTATTGATGATGAATTGTATAATTTCATTAGAAAGGACTTCTTCACAAGTTTTTTATTGTTTGAAGTTATGTTTTGGAAAATGTGATTTGACTCATGATACGTTTGCATATATAAATTAATGAACTGAATTATAATAAGCTTCAGTGAACAAAATGAGATACTACATTTTGAGTAGCTATACGTTTTCTCATTTTTTAGCAAATCGTTTGAAAATGTTTAGATATAAAAGCTAACCAATTTTTTTTTCAAGAAGAGGTCTTAGAATACTCTTCTGTAATTGTTCGATTAAGCAAAAAACACTATTATAGAAGCTTATTTTAAAAATTATTCTTTATAATATATCTGAAAAAGTAAATTTCATAGGAAAAGCAAATAGCAAAATATTTTAAATTACTCATATCTTATATAAAAGTTTTTCTTTCTAGCAGGTATTTCTTTTACATTTAAATTCTGTATATATATATATATATATATATATATATATATATATATAGTGCTAAACTAGTCATAAAATTATGACATTTCAGAGAGTATAGGTTTGTGACATTCTTTGATAATTTTTTCATCATAACTCTATGAAGAATGATTTCTGAGATTTGTGGATAGCAGATTGTGAATAAGCGAGGGTAATCTAGAAAACTCGCCACATTTTCTATTTTCTAAATAAATATTCAGATTCCAACAACTTTCTTATTTACTAGAGGTAGGAATAAAATCTTTTAGCAATTTTCTTTTGCTGGTAATTTGTTACTGAAAAAAAAAATTGGTGATTGTATTTTTAGGTTGATGTTTGCAGCTATAACGAGTAAACCTTAAATTTTAAGTGGCTTAACAAATAGAATTTATTTCTTTCAGATAACTTGTCAGTGCAAATTTTCTGGGAGTCTTTGCTCTGCATGAAATGTCATAAGGCAGCTTTCTTTCACCTTGTAACTCCACTACTCCTGAAGGCCTTGGAATCCACAAAATTCAATAGTAAATGAGAGAAAAAGTAGTAAAAGCCTGTCTGCTCTAAAAAAATTGAAAAATGATACAGATTTTTTGTTCACATTCCATTGGTGAAAAATTATCTGGCCAGAATTAAAGGGAAGCCAGGGAATGCAATTCCTGGTTGGAAAGCTCCCTGAAAGTGATACATTTATACTATGGAAGATAAAACACATTTTTCATTGCTATCTATTGGCCCATCTTAGTATTGAAGGAATAGAACCAATATTTCACTTCTTATGAAAAATACCCATGCTTCTCTAATGACTATGCTAAACAAATAATTTTCATCTGACCCAAAATTAGCAGAACAAATATTATCCAAATTCATTACAGGTATTTATGTTTATCCTACATGCTCTAATTTTAAGTGATATTCTTTTGGCAATCAATATTAGTGGGCATCTAACTTGCCATACATAGATCATTCATAAATCTTATTTCTCAGGAAATTTTGAAAAAAGAAAATCTTGGAGAAATTTCCCAGATTATTCTTGATTGATACCACTTAATTCTGTGATCAAATGAATATGTTACAGACAATTATTCACTATTTCAATCCAACAAGGAGGTGGTTCAAATATTCTTTTCTTGTAGTCAAAAAAATAAGAGACTCTGGTGAGGTTGTGGAGAAAAAAAAATGCTTACACACTCTTGATGGGAGTATAAAACAGTTCAACCTTTGTGGAAAACAGTGTCCACTCCTCAAAGAGCTGAAAACAGAACTACTGTTTAACCCACTAACCCCATTACTGAGTATATACCCAAAGCTTTATAAGTCACTCTATCAAAAAGACACATGCATATATATATGTTCATGATAGCACTAATCGTAATACCTCAACTTAGAGCTCCATCAGTGGTAGGCTGGATGAAGAAAATGTGGTACATATACACCAAGGAACATGCAGCCTTAAAAAAGAAGGAGATCATGTCCTTTGCAGGAACATGCATGGAGCTGGAGGCCATTATCCTTAGCAAACTGACGCAGGAACAGAAAACCAAATACCACATTTTCTTACTTATACATAGGAGCTAAATGATGAGAACACATGGACACACAGAGGGGAACAACAGACACTGGGACCTACCTGATGGTGGAAGGTGAGCAGAAGGAGAGAATCAGGAAAAGTAACTAATGGGTACTAACTAATAGAATACGAGAGGGCTTGATACATGGGTGACAAACTAATCTGTACAACAAACCCCCATGACACGAGTTTACCTATAGAACAAACCTGCACATGTACCCCTGAACTTAAATTATTTGTTAAAAACAAACAAACAAATATTTTGTTGTTGTTGTTCTGTTTCCTATATGTAAAAATTCCAAATTCTATGTGCTATGTAGAGGTTCTGGAAGTGAGTGTGCATATGAGGTCTCCACTTTCCCTTACTACTCTGTGCTTACCTGAACTTTCTTCTTAAGCCAAGAATTTAAACCTAATACCCTAGTTCTTACAAAAAAAAATTACTCAGCTTCTTTTCCTTCTCTCTCTTTTCTTTCTATCGTTGACTACAAGGCTAGTAAGTCAACATTTGATGAAAATTTCAGCAGCTATTAACTTCTTACCACTTTTGTAATCTTCAGAATTTAGATTAATTCTCATAGTAAAAGCAGCTAAAGTGTTGGATGATTATTGTTTTGAAATATGTGGCTTGAATTTGATTTGTTTTTCAATAGATTATGAGAGGGCAATGAAAATGAAGGTGAGACACAATAAAGAAGACGGTAAAGTAAAATACATGTAAACTATTATTTCAGAAGTAAGACCAAACAAAAAAGAAAAACAGAAAGGAGAGGAGATAAAGCCATATCATCAGCAGCAGGATGCACACGTTATATTTTATACATTAAGTCATATTTGATTAATTCCCGGACAAAAATTGCTGTTTGTATTAAATACATTTTATTTATTTATTCTATTTTATTTTGATTTTACTTTAAGTTCTGGGATACATGTGTAGAAAATGCAGGTTTATTACATAGGTATATACATGCCATGGTAGTTTACTGCACCCATCAACCCATCATCTACATTAAGTATTTCTCCTAATGCTATTCCTCCCCTTGCACCCCATGTGCTGACAGGCCCCGGTGTGATGTTCCCCTGCCTGTGCCCATGTGTTCTCATGGTTCAAGTCCCACTTATGAGTGAGAACATGCGGTGTTTGGTTTTCTGTTCAATTGTTAGTTTGCTGAGAATGATGGATTCCAGCTTCATCCATGTCCCAGCAAAGGACATGAACTCATTCTTTCTTATGGCCACATAGTATTCCATGGTGTATATGTTCCATATTTTCTTTATCCAGTCTAACATTGATGGGCATGTGAGCTGGTTCCAAGTCTTTGCTATTGTGAATACTGCTGCATACCTGTGCATGTAACTTTATAGTAGAATGATTTATAATATTTGGGTATATACCCAGTAATGGGATTGCTGGATCAAATGGTATTTCTATTTCTAGATCCTTGAGGAATTGCCACACTGTCTTCCACAATGGTTGAACTCCCAACAGTGTAGAAGTGTTCCTGATTCTCCACATCCTCTCCAACATCTGTTGCTTCCTGACTTCTTGATGATCACCATTCTAACTGGAGTGAGATGGTGTCTCATTGTGGTTTTGCTTTGCATTTCTCTAATGACCTGTGATGATGAGCTTTTTTTCATATATTTGTTGGCTGCATAAATGTCTTTTCGTGAAGAGTGTCTGTTCATATCCTTTGCCCACTTTTTGATGGGTTGTTTTTTTACTGTAAATTTGTTTTAAGTTCCTTGTAGATTCTGGATATTAGCCTCTTGTCAGATGGGTAGATTGCAAAACTTTTATCCCATTCTGTAGGTTGCCTGTTCACTCTGATGATAATATATTTTGCTGTGCAGAAGCTCTTTAGTTTAATAAGATACCATTTGCCAATTTTGGCTTTTGTTGCAATTACTTTTAGTTAAACACTCTTTAAAGCATAGTATGTGTCAAGTGACAGGGTATTAAGATTTAAAGATCACTGGTGCTTTGACCCTTGAGGGGAACAGATAAAATAATAGGCATTTCTGATTCTTAGATCTCTGGGCTAACATTTTTTTTTTTTTTTTTTTGCAATAAAAGCATTCTCACAGTTTCAGTCAGACAAAATAGAAAATGTATAAATTTTTATTACACAAATAATCTGTCAAAAAGATGCAACCCCAATATTTATGAATACTGGGTCTGTCTTTTAGTATATTTACAATGGAACCTTGGACAAGTAACCAATCTCTAGGATTTAGCGTGTGTGTGTGTGTGTGTGTGTGTGTGTGTGTGTGTATGCTTAAATCTGTACAAAGTAGATATAAATTTTTAATTTTTTAGTACATGATACAATTTACCTAAAATTCTTAATATATTAATTTCCATCTATGGCTTCTAATTCCAAAATGAATGTAGCCATAAAATGCTATGATCTTTTATAAAGGTAGGTAATTGATACTGCCAATGATTAAGGCTTGCATGTTGTGATAAATAATTCTAAATGATATATCATTTAGTCATAAACTATGTTTCCTAGTCATTTTCCCTTTCTATACAAAAGAACAAGAGCAATATGATCTTGAGAATCACAAATAAATACAAGAACATCATGAAATACCCTAAAATAGTAATCTGTACATCAAACTCTACATCATAGTTTCTAGCCCTGCCTTCACACTAGAATTCCTGGAAAGCTGTTAGAAAATACCAATCCCTGCAGCCTGAAATCTCCAAATCCTTAAATTCTGATTTACTCTTTCTGTGATGGGTTCAAAACATCTACATCTTTTAAAGCTGCTTGGATGATTAATATGCAGACAGGTTTGAGTATCACTTAATCAAAAAGTCTCACTGGAAACAGTTGTTGTGCCATAAAGAGATGCCTACATTTATGCTCCATACTTTCTCATTACAATTCATTCCTCTCTCCATGACAATTTGACTCTACCACAATTGTGAGCTTCAGAATCTTTTATACCCTACTGCCTTTTGAATGACATCAGTTGTATACACTGCAGGAACGCAAACCTCAAAACAACACACACTGAATTAAGTACTTTTGTCTCAAATCTACTACTTCTCCTCTATTATGCATTTCAGTGATAAGCTTGTAATTACTCTTCTGTTTAAGCCATAAATATAAGTATCAGCCTTAATGTCTTGCTTATCTTTTTTGTTTGCATGGAATCCCACATCAAAAGTTCCACATATTCACTTACTCATCTTCTGTATCTGTCCATATCTTTTTGTACTTGGTGCAATTATCCTACTTGCCATTATCATACCTTGTTTGGACTATTTTTAATGTATTTTTCATTGGTCTCCTAGATTTCAGTCTTGTTCACTATCAATCCAATTTCTATATTGAGCCATCTAAAAATATATGATCACCCTACTCTCTGACCTAAGATACTAATGTGACCTGTGATGTCCTTCATAATTGCCCCTTGCTTGCCTCTCACATCTCTTTTCTTCTCACTCTACTCTGTATATTTGAGTGAGACTAATTTTCATTCTGTTTTATGAATGCGCTTTCTTCTTTGAACATGCTTTCAATATTCTGGAATCATATTGTCCTAATTCCTGTCTTTCATCCTCCTGACTTATCTTCTTGTGTCATCTCCTTCAGTCAGCCTACTCTGACACTCAAATCTGTATAGTTTTTTTCTTAGGGGCTCTCATGGTACTATACTTTCCTTATCACAGCACCAAAAACCACATTATATTCTCCATCTACTTATTTATTTACTCAAAAATACTGAAAGTTTTTCAGTAAGACATCTTGATCTTGTCCTCAGCTATGTTTTCAGTGATTTTCCCAGTACTTGATAACTATTAGTTACCCCAAAAACTTTTTGGTGAATGAATGAGTAGATGTATCATTTCTAAACATGAAAAGAGATAGCACCTTATCATGAAGGAGGTATAAGGAGGTCCATCTACAGAGAGAAATTAGTGGGGCGGGGCAGAAGGCAAAAGAGAAATTTAAAACTCAAGTCTATTGTCTTCAATTTTTGCCTAAATTGTATGGTCATATTTATCTACTGAAAATTAGGATTGTAGGGAAATTCAATTGGGAAATTGAGAAGCGTCCTTCTCAAGTTCCCAGAGTTTATTTTAGATTAATGGGTAGAAACTTATGAATGGCAAGCAAAAAGAGTCTCAGAGTGATTTAGGAAACAATCAGAGTAACCTATTTGTAAAGGTTAAATCTATATTACTCTGGAATATTTACCAGTGTTCTACAGCTCAGGTATAAGAAGAAAGATGACAGAGCTTCCTTGGGAAGTTGTTAGGAGTCCAGGAGTCCAGGACTGCTATAAGAAGCTACATAGTTTGAAGAATGTGGAAATCATCCTGTGGAGTTGGGACCCAAATTTGAGGATCCAAAAACTTTAATTCAGCTTTAGGACAGGTATGTATTTTTTGGCCAAGGTGACAGATACAGTAAAAATTAGAATATTACAGACAAAATGTAAGCATGTAAGGGGAATCTTACCAAATGTAATGATTTAATAGTTTTCCTTTTATCTTTGTAAAAATAAGACAGAATAAACAAGTAACTTCAATTCTAGAGAAACTGTTCACAAAATAAAGCAACTTGTATGCCTAAATGACACTTTTCATATTTTCCTAAGGAGTATAGGATTCGCTTCAATGTATATTTATTGGTCTCAGAGTAACAACTTTTTCATTGTTGTGAAAATGCCACCACCATAAAATGTATCATGCTTTATTTTAGCAGATTGAAAATGGCCCTATAAGGCATGGGGCAATATTGGTGAAAATGAATAGCAAACTATTGTGGCAAATGTGCAATGGAGTTGTTGGCAGAAAGAGGATTTATGATGCAATGCAGAATAGTAAATCACTTTCCACAGAAAAAGAAGCAGCAGTTGATTACAAAGTTATTTTAACCTAAATATATATTAGAGACTGAAAAAGTCCTGCACATATATACTGCAACCCCCTTTTCAAAATATTGCAATAAAATTCAAGAACAAAGAGGACAAGAAAACAATGAAACATTGACTAGTATAAGAGAAAAACAACTGGGAGTGAAAAAATGAATACGTCAAGCAATTATATTTTGCGTGTGTAGAAATGTATGTATGTGCATATGTGTATGTATTTATTTCAAAACATCATTAGAGAAAAGATTTTTGTAATCACAACAAAACTAGTTTATGACTTAAAATGTACTCACGTATGCAAAAAATAATTTTATTCACAATTGAGAAATTATAGAAAGAAATCTGTATATTCCTTCTCATTCTTGTTCTTCACTCAATTCTCTTTAAAAAATGAGTTTCTCTGAAAATAGAAACGATATCTTAACCTTTCAAACTTCTTGAAATCTTAATGCAGTATCATTAAAACTTGGCATTTTGCCAAGTTTAATACATACGTGCACATTATATCTTGTCTCTATGGATAATAATGCTTTAAAAGTCAATATTTTCCCCAGACTTAAATCCTTTCCTGAGAGAGGGTAGAAATTCTTCTGCAGCGTATTGCAAGGAAATCACAGGCCTAATCATTCTAAATGAACATAATATAAATATATATTCACGACGCAACCCATTTTTATACAACTTTTGTATGATCTTTACAGGGAATTGAGGTATTTTCAATGTTTGCTCAGTGCATATATGGGTAGAGGAAAAGTCAGGAGCTTCCTATCCTGCCGTTTTGCTGACATCCCCATTTGTAAGACTTTTATAACTATAGTGGCATATTCTAACAAAAACTAACATAATAAATATAAACATTACTCTCGCTTTCTTGGAAAGATGTCCAGTACTCCTGTTTGTACTTGGAAATGATGCTATAGACTAGATATAAAATCAAAGGTCAGGCTTTTAGTGTTTAAATTTAGAGCGAAGTGGCAAAAAATAGACTTAAAGGTCATGCACAATGGGCAACTCAATTTTGTCATCATTAAAATTGGGATAATTATTTCTTCATTGCCACCTTCAATTGAAGGAATAAGCAAAACTGAATACCTGAAGCCTAGCCAGTTTCTGCAACATTGTAGTTATGTAACAGATGTTACATACCTCCCTAACTCATACTTACAGTAAGAATTTGGTCTGTAATCTTCTAAATTATACAACATAAAAAGTGGAAGTTGTTTATTCCTGTAAAGTTTTATTGAATTAATAACATATCCTTTGAAGCATCATTCAATATATAAGAAAATATTTATGCACAATTGTTTGAAATATGTCTGGTCTGCTAAATGAGGTACACCTGTCATAGACAGCTGGACAGAAGGAAGAAAGTCCAAGTTCCTTTCTTTGAAAACATTACAGTGTAATCAGGCAGACCTGAAAGGAGAGAACAATTACAGAACAATAAATAAAACTCAACGTATAAGTGTAATAAAATCACTAGGTTTGGATGCAGAGGGAAAGATTTTAAACTCTCAGTTCCTGTTCTTGCAATTTCCAGGAAGTATTGAGATTTGAGATAGGAAAAAATTGAATGCTTAAAATGCTAAGTGCCCCTGTCAACTGAACATCAACAGAATGGATAATGGAGTAATAAGCTGATAATAAGTAGCAGTAGAAGTAGAGCTAACGTTTACTTAAATGCACTTGATCCTGAGACTACACTGAGACGTTATGTGCCTCCTCTCACTTAACTCTCGTGGTAGCCCTGTTATTAACACTCTCTTCATTTTAAGATGAGAGAGTTAAAAGCTAAATTTGAAAGGATGCATAACTTCTCTAGAAAAACAAAGGCAGTAAAGTGGACATGCAAGAATTTGAAGCCAGATTTTTATGAAGAGTAGTCATTATATGCCATATACAATATTGTGGGAACAATGAATTGTTCTGTGAAGCTCTATTGTATTAATATCACATAAAAATATTTGTGTTATTTAGTGTTCACTCATAATGTATGTTAAACTCCATCTTATGTAACTCATTTTTGTAGGAATCAACTTACAGAGAAAAATTTAGAAAGAAACTTGTTAATATACAGACAAATGGATAGACATTTATATACACCCACGCATACAAGTAAGTATGAGCACACATATCCACACATATGAACAGCATTCTACTTTTCATAACCTACTTTAGACAGCAGTTGTTCATTAGAAAGGAATAGCAGTATGGTTAACACAATACACCCACTACACAAAACCATTTATACTTGACTTTGAAAATGTGTCTTTATTCTTAGGTTTGAGGGAATAAGCACATTTACAGCAGAAACCGAAACCAAGCAAAAGAAAGAAATAAGGTGGCTCCCCAGATCAAAAAGAAATTAGAAGCTGCCCAAATATCCTGATTTTCCTCCCTTCTATCCTGGACTGAAGCATCTTTCTTAATTGTATGCTATGAGCTGGGCTTTTACAGTTTTCTCTTTTTGCAGATCCCCAAACTATTTTATTCATAACAGAATGGAGAAGAAAGAAGCTCTAAGTCAAGAGAGAGATTCCCAAATACTACCATATCTACAAGTTTCACAGCAACAGCAAGTAACTCACATTATGGAGTGGAAAGTCCATTCAATGACAAAAGAAGCAGGACTGTCTTTTGTTTCGTTCTCCCACATTACTTGTTAATGTGAGCAGAAAACTTTATAGATAGAAGTGATGACAAATTTACTTTGAGGCCAAAATCTTGTCCCCATAAATCCTGTTCAATGTTTAATTAGACTGGAGAGGTGTATAACTAACATGACTGAACTCATGTGGGTTTTGTCGGGTAAAGACAAATGTCTCGCCTTTTAGTGTTTTTTATTGAAGTGTGTGGGGCCTATTTGCAAAGAAAATATAATAATCTTACACTATCCCTATCTAGAAATAGTTTATTTTAGGATGTCTCATCTCTTTTCATGTTTTTTGATTTTCATTTCCAGTAGAATTGGTAAGAAAAATTTCACTTGGAATCAATTCCTTGGGCTGATTATGATTCTGTAGGTGTTATATGGTAACTTAATAATAGCTCTTATACATCTAAACCACCAGAGCTAATTTAGAGTGGAAATGCATATGGAATAATATATTGCTGCTCCACTGAATTTCAAAAGAATTCATTATGATTAATAATATTACAATAGCAATTGGAGGAAGTAATAATGATTTGCTGCAAGTTATAAGGACTCATTGAATAGTTTTAATCTTACTACATTTAAACATTGAATGGCAAGTAAATTCAGCAATACTCAATAATGAGATTTGGGACTCATAATAATGCCATTAATCATAACTAGCTTTTGTATGTTTTATGGTAAAGAATATATATTTGGTGGATTTTATTTAATATTTTATTGATTTTGATAAGGCTATATGTATGAGAGTTGGATCCTATAGTGCGCATGTCTTTACAAAAGCCATATTTGTTTTAAATGACCGATTGATTTAATTCTCTGGTGAATATTTCATATTTGCACCAAAATCCAACCTCTTCTTAAAATTAAGAGAAACAGAGAGCTTTGGGGAAAACAAAGAGTGCTTTAGCTAATAAAAATACAGATACATCTAATTCTCTGTCGCTTACATTATAGAATCTCTGTAGATTCTGTAATCTCATTGCAGAATTAGTTTACATCTAATTCTCTTCAGTAATTGGAGAAATCCTGAACATGGAACCTGGGTATAATTAAAAAATGAGTTCAAATAAATGAATAGTTATCAAGTTTCTGGCTCTTCATTAAACATTGGGGATGTGAGGATGAAGTGTATGAAGAAGTATGAAGAAGTCAGGCTGCTTTATTGGGAATTCATTCTCATGTAATTCCCAATAAAGTAGATGCAGAGCAATATACAACTCAGTATAATACAATGTGAAACCTGTTCTACTAGGGAATGGAATAAAGTACCCCAAGGAGAGAACAATTTCTTCTGCTTGAACAGTTCACAGAATACTTCATAGAAGAGATAACATTTTCAGCCAGACTTGATAGATGAGCGAAATTTCAGCTGTTGAAGGTGGCATGAAAAATGTGCCAGAAATACTAACAGAGAAATGGTGATGCTCAGTGACCACAGGATAAAGTGGGGAGATCTCAGACTCTTCCTTGGTATCCAGTTCCTCTCTGTTTCAATTAACATATCTGTAAAACATGTTATTTCTCTGTAACTATAATTTGCTCCCACCTAACAAAATTTGCATCACCAAACACATCAAGAAAGTTTAAATCACTTTATTATTAATTTTGGTATAAAATATTTTGATGATAATATTAAGAAAATTAGAAATGCGATGATTATTTCAACAGATAGGAGATAAGCAGCATTATAATTGACTGGTCAAGATCATAGGCTAAGTATCATTGTAACCAAAATTAAGAGTCATGAGAAAAGCCACATGTAGGAAAAATAAGAGATTAAGAGAGTAGAAAAAATATATATAAAATTGGTGAAAAGTTATAAGACAGCAGTAAGATACATAAGCTGGCACATGAATTAGTGAGAGCAAAGGCCATAATGCAAGTAAAGAAAAACAAATTCACAAATTATGAAAACAGTAGCAGTAATGATGATCCATGGGAAAAAGAGTTAAGCAAGCCCTCCCAAACACTTCAGAGCGTTTCACTGGGAATTTAGCTTAGCAATCCTTAAACAGCTCTGCCAGAAAAAAAGAAGAGGAATCTCTCAGATAAGAGATTTTACAAACAGTTGTAAACAAACACTACATTCTGCATATGGCTAAAAGTCACCTCAAAGGTCCCTATGTTAATGTTGCATTGTAGCTCAGGTATCCTGGAAGGCATATTTACTAGGGCACTTCAGGTACTGGGATGGAGTCAGTCACAAATACACTGTAATCTCACACTTACCCATCTCAACTTAACGAAGCATATGTCAGAAAATCATCCCTGCCTGTACTTTCCAAACTTTGTCTAATGCAAAGTAAAAGGAGTTATTTAAGAAAATTCTCTTAACCTTCAAAACAGGAAAAATGAATATTGTATCTGAATTAAAAGGTTAGAAAAAAAAGTGTCCTCTGGTGAATCAAAATGAATACTACTCATGTGCTTAATATGGATTTTTTGACTATAAGAAATTGCTGCTTAAAACTTCAGATAACAGATTTTACAAACAATTGTAAACAAACACTACATTCTGCCTATGGCTAAATTAGGGCCCTATGAAAGTATTTTTAATATTAAAAGAGGAAATAGTGAAATCTAATCTAGTACTTATAAAAAATAAAACAGATACTCAAGAGAAGTTCTGGTGCTTTCTAGAAAGGGCTCGGCCATATTAAGACTAGATTTCAAATCATATAAAATCAGGAAATTTATTTTGTTCGTTTGCTCTTGTTAAGAAATACATTTGCTCAAATAGTAGAATAGACAACATATTATGATCATGATCAGGCATCTTAAATTAAGCTTCAGAAAAAGTATGCAACTATTTCAAACAAATTTCTAATAATTATTCTTCCTTTTTAAAATACTGATAAAAATTTTATTATATTCCTAAATTTGACCAAAACTGGGGCCTGAGAATCATGTGTCTTTATGTTGAGACAAATATTTTAAGTGTACAGATGCTGCAGTCCCTGATAAGGTAAGCCTGTGTTGTAAAACAATAATAGTTCCACAACACTGAAAACTATAGTACATTAATTTATTGCTTCCGGAGATTTTGTTTATATTTAAAAGGAAAATGACAAATATTTCCTAACTGCTTGAGACACACATTTATATATTTACTTATGTACTTAGGATATAGTTTAGCTATTTTATTTCTGGGCAATTATAAACTTTATTATAAGGAGAAACAATAAAATCTCCTGAAAGTTTAAGGTTTGGATTATCTAATAATGATGTCCTCTGCATTGTTAATAGCTTCTTGATTAGGAATTAATGACATACTGTCTGGGAATACATTAGTGTATTTGAATGGAAGCTGTTCAAACTGAGGCTATTACTAAGGTAATGGTGACATATTCTCTTGCCTTCCTGGAAAGAACTTTGTTATCACTATTAATACATAGTGTAATTGAGTTATTCAGGAGCTGTTTTGCCCAATATCTCAATGTACTTCATTAATGAAGCTAAAATGGACTAGAGTTTCCCAGATGTCAGAAAATCATCACTGTTTTCCTGACAATGTGTCTTCAAAAAGGCCAGATAGATGCATTCACGTGCAGCCTGTTCTACTTCATTTCAACACTTTGGAGGAGGAATATATCAATGTGATCTAAGAATAGATCTGCATATTAATATTTTCTATAATAAGGAGGAAATAAATACAACAAGTATAGCACATGTAATCTAATGATGATGTTATTCATAGAAGGTTAATGTAAAAGTCAAATGATAGATTGGCTGCTCTGAATAATAGTTGGAAAAAATTCTAAGTGAAAACGCATATAATGTTCTTTCTGCTTGTTCTAAATTTTAAAAGTAAACTTAGAAGCACCAAGTAATAATAAAGCTGAAGTGATTCACAGAGTAAAAATATCTGTCCTGTGATTTAACTTGTCAACATGTATGAAATTTCACAGTAAATATGAAAGAAGTATAACGATTAGGAGAGTGTGAACTGCTATTCTAAAGGATAGCTTCTCTTTCAGTCATTTTTTTTTTTTAGGTCTCCCAGTCTATCAAAACATACAATTTTTTTCTTTTAAAAGATAATTACTGGTAGCTTATAGTTTCAACTTTACTCTTCATAATGACAAAATGTTTTTCCTTATGAACTAAAGAAGAACAGGTCACTGGACCACATCCTTTTCTTTTTTTGTTTGCTCCAAATAATATATACCTAGCCTTTATTATTACAGTAAGGGAGATGGACCTTAAAAATTTCAAGATTTGTTTGACTATAAGAGATCACTGCTCAAACCTTCAGATAATAGATAATTTTTTTTTCTTTTACTTTAAGTTCCGGGATACATGTGCACAATGTGCAGGTTTGTCACATAGGTATATATGTGCCATGGTGGTTTGCTGCACCTATCAATCCATCATCTAAGTTTTAAGCCCCACATGGATTAGGTATTTGCCCTAATGCTCTCCCTCCCCTTGCCCACCACCCCCTGACAGGCCCGGTGTGTGACATTCCCCTCCCTATGCGCATGTGTTCTCATTGTTCAACTCCCACTTATGAGTGAGAACATGCAGTGTTTTGTTTTCTGTTTCTGTGATAGTTTGCTGAGAATGATAGCTTCCAACTTCATCCATGTCCCTGCAAAGGATATGAACTCATTTTTTATGGCTGCGTAGTATTCCATGGTGTATATTTGCAACATTTTCTTTATCCAGTCTATCACTGACGGGCATCTGGGTTTGTTTCAAGTCTTTGCTATTATAAATAGTGTAGCAATAAACATGCTTATGCATGTGTCTTTATAGTAGATAATAGATAATTTTTAGATAATTTCTTTTGCTATGTAGAAGCTCTTTGGTTTAATTAGGTCACACTTTTCAATTTTTGTTTTTGTTCCGCTTGCTTTTGGGGACTTAGCCAAAAATTCTTTGCCAAAGCTGATGTTGAGAAGGGTATTTCCTAGGTCTTCTAAGATTTTTATAGTTTGAAGTCTTAATTTAAATCTTTTTTCCATCTTGAGTTAATTTTTGTATACAGTGAAATATAAGGGCCTGGTTTTATTCTTCTGTATATGGCTAGCCAGTTATCCCAGAACAGTTTGTTGAATATGGAGTTCTTTCTCCATTGCTTTTTTTTGTCAGCCTTATTAAAGATCAGATGGTGTGCAGCTTTGTTTCTTTTTGTTTGTTTACAACACTACAGATATGTTTAATACTACAGAATCATACACTTAAAATGACTAACATAATATGTTTTATGTTAAGGCATATTATCACAACACAAAATTATTAAAAAGCAGAATATGCCTATCTTCTATCTTCATATGTGCCCCCACTAAAATAATTTGATTCAAATGAATATGAGATGACTAAATGGTAGGCTATAAGATTGACTGTTAGTAGTTTCATTATTAATTTATTCAGTACTTATGATAGAGGTAGGCTAGAAACATTTGACCTTACTGTACATACATGAGACATTTTTTGTGGGATTAACAAAAATATAAGCTGCTCAATTTCTGAGTTTTTTATTCTGGTCCATTGATCTTTGTGTCTGTTTCTGTACCAGCACCATGATATTTTGGTTACTATAGCCTTATAGTATAGTTTGAAGTTGGGTTGTGTGAACCCTCCAGCTTTGTTCTTTTAGCTTAGGATTGATTTGGTTATTCGGGCTCTTTTTTGATTCCATATACATTTTAGAATCTTTTTTTCTTCTGTGAAGAATAGCATTGGTAGTTTGATGGGAATAGCACTGAATCTGTAGATTGCTTTGGGGAGTCTGGTCATTTTAATGATATTCTTCCAGTCCATGAGCATGGGATGGGTTCCCATTTATTTGTGTTATATATGACTTATTTCTGCAGTGTTTTATAGTTCTCCTTGCAGAGATCTTTCACCTCCTTGGTTATCTGTATTCTTAGGTATTTCCTTTTCTTTGGGGCTACTGTAAATGGGATTTTGATGTTGATTTCACTCTCAGCCTAGACATTATCGGTGTATCAAAAGGCTACTGATTTTTGTACACTGATTTTGTATTCCAAATCCTTATTAAAATTGTTTATTAGCTATAGTAGGCTTTTGGCAAAGTCTTTAGGGTTTTCTAGTTATAGGATCACATTGTCAGGGAAGAGAGATAATTTGACTTAATTTCCTATTTGAATGACATGTATTTCTTTCTGTTGCAGAATAATCAGATAGCCTACAGAATGGGAGAAAATATTTGCAAACTATGCCTCCAATATCCAGAGTCTATGAGGAACTAAAACAAATCAACAACAACAATAAAAAATAACCTCAGTTAAAAATAGGCATGAACAGAGACATTTCTCAAAAGAAGGCATACGTGTAGCCAACAAATATGAAAAAATGCTCATTATCTCTAATCATCAGAGACATGCAAATCACAACCACAATAAGATAACATCTCACACAAGTAAGAATGGCTATCAATAAAAAAGTCAAAAAAGCAGAAATGCTGGCAAGTTTGTATTAAAAAGGGGGAACACTTACACACTGTTTGTGGAAATGTAAATCAGTTCAGCCACGGTGGAAAACAGTTTGGAGATTTCTCAAAGAACTTAGAAAAAACAGCTACCATTTGACCCAACAATCCCATTGCTGAATGTATACCCAAATGAAAATCGATCATTCAACAAAAAGACACATGAACTTACATGTTCATCACTGTGTTATTCACAGCAGCAAAAACATGGTATTAATCTAGATGTATTAGATTAATCTAGATAAAGAAAATGTGGTACATGTACACTATGGAATACTATACAGCCATAAAAAGAATGAAATCATGTATTTGCAGCAACATGAATGGAACTGGAGACCATAGTCGTCAGTGAATTAACACAGGAAAGAAAACTAAATACTGCATGTTCTAACTTTTAAGTGGGACCTAAACATTGAGCATCCAAGGACATAATCATGGAAAAATAGGCATTGGAAACTACTAGACAAGAAAGAAAAGAAGAATGGTTCAAAAAACTACCTATTGGGTACTATGCTCACTACCTGAGTACAATACACCAATGTAACAAACCTTCACATGTATTCACTGTATCTAAAATAAAAACTGATAAAAAAAAAAAAAAAGTAAAAAAAGAGAACTTTAGAAGTCAGTTAGGAAGTGGTAGTACTCCATGCAAGCCCAAAGCCAAGAATACCTGCTTTGAAATGGGCAAAAACTGTTATTTTATTTCAAACAAGAGAGCCTCTTTTCTAAGGCAGAACTGCTCACAATTGGTAGGAAACACACACACACACACACACACACACACACACACACACACATTATGTTCCCTTCTGAGGGAAAGAGAAGAGTAGAACATACATCATATATTTCATCATTTTGGGAAGCTGCCCAAGGGACTGATGAGGAGCACGGAGAGTTAACTGGTTTACCTTGAATGTCTGGGGCCCGCAGAGATCAAGAGAGAGTTTGACAGCTTACTGAAGCACTGGAGCACACATCATACCACACAGAAACCAGCACAATTCAACACAATTGGAATCAAGTACCTGGTTTGTGGCGTCTCTCTTGAGGGGGAAAAAGTAGAGTAGAATATGCATCTGATATTCAGCTTTTCTGGGACTGTCTGAGGTACTGTTTACTGTCTTAATCTGACTCAGAGACCTGATGGGGAGCTGGCATAACTTGTATGCTTGAAGGTTACAGAGCACAAGAGAGGTCAGTAGTTTATGGCAGTACCGGAGAACCTGTAATACCACAGAAAGACACCAGAGAGAGCAAGAGACTACAAGCTCCTCGAAAGAAACTGACAAGCTTCTGCAATTGAGAAATTACATGCACAAGCCTAGAGAAAAGACATACATTTATAAAAGATTTGAGAAGCCCTCAGAGTCTCTAGCCAGGCAGACTGGTGGTGGTTTTTCCCTGAATGAAGCCAGTCCATAAAGACTCAGAGAGATAGCTACTTCGTTCAAGTGCATGGATTCCCACACAATGTTACAAGGCATACAAGAAACAGAAATAAGGCCGAATTAAAGAAACAAAATAAATTTTTAGAAATAAACTCTAGGGAAATAGATGTATATAAATTACATAACAAAGAATTCAAAATAACCATCAAAAAGATGATCAATAAGCTCAGAAAACAATGCATGAACAAAACGAGAATATCAGCAAGACAGAAATTAATAACCAACCAACAAACAAAAATTTTGGATATGAAGAACCAACTGACCAAATTGAGAAATTCACAAGGGTTTCTATATCAAGCCAAAGAAAGAATCAACAAACTTGAAGGTAAGTCATTTGAAATTATCCAGTCTGAGAAATAAAAAGAAAAAAAATGGAAAAGAGTAATGAAAGCCAAAGGACCAAAAGTACATTATCAAATGAACAAATATGGGCGTTCCAAAAGAAGAAGAGAGAAAGGGCCAGAAAGCTTACTTGGACAAGTATTGGCTAAAGTCTTCTGAAATCTGGGGAAAGAAATGGATGTCCAGATTTGAGTAGCCCAGTGAATTACAACTAGAATGAACATAAAGAAGCCCACACTGAAATACACGACAATAAAATTATCAAAATTAAACAACAAAGATAATTTCTAAGCAATATGAAAAAAGCAGCTCATCACATCACATACATATTCATAAGACTATCAATGATTTATCAGCAGAAACCTTGTGGGCCAGAACTGCTCGGGAAAAAAAAGGCCAGCCATAAATACCATAACCAGCAAAAATAGCCTTCAGAAATGAAGGAGAAACAAAGACTCTTCCAAGAAAACAAAAGCTGCAGAAATATATCACCACTAGACCTGCCTTCCAGGAAATACTAAAAGGAGCTCTTCAAGTTAAAGTAAAAGAACACAAGACAGCAACATGAAAGCATATGTAAGTATGAAACTCACTAAAAAGGGTAAATTTATGGACAAATAATAAATATGGTAATCCTGTAATGGTGATGTATAAATCACTTTTAATTCTGAAATAGGAGTTAACAAAAAAGTATAAAAATAACTACAACTATTAAAATAGGTTGACACACAATATAAAAATATATGGTTTGTAACAACAGTATAAAAAAGTCAGTGGGGAGAAAGAAGGTGTAGGTTTTTTTATGTGATTCAAGTTAAGCTGTTATTCACTTAAAACAGATTGTTATAATGATAAGGTATTTTGTGTAATCCCCATGGAAACCATAAGAAAATATACATATAAAATATAAAAAATAAAATGAGAAAGAAATCAAAGTATGTCACTACTAAAAAGTCAATAAAACAGAAAAAAAAAATCAAGAGAAGAGGATAAAAAAGGTACAAGACAGTTATATGACTGTTCTTCTTAAATTCATATGTTGAAGTCTAAATTCCCAATACACTGCTTTGCAGAGGTGGGGCCATTGGGAGTAATTAGGTCATGAGGCTGAAAGTCTCTTGAATGGAATTAATGACCACATAAAAACAGAAGAAATTGCAGGATCTCACTTTTTACTCTCCACTTGGTGAGGGTACAACGAGTCGATGGCCCTCTGCAACCAAGAGTGGGCCCTCATCAGACACTAAATTTGCCAGTAACTTAATTTAGGTTTCCCAGCCTCCACATTATGAAAAATATTTATTATTTAAGTCATCCTCTCTATGTTAAGTTGTGATAGAAGCCCAAACTGACAAAGATGGACAGCAAGAAAACGTTGAATAAAATGGCAAGAGTAAATTCTTACTATCCGTAATTACATTCAATGTAAGTGGATTAAACTTCCACATTAGAAAAAAAAAGTCTATAGTGGTTGAATGGATTCAAAGAACAATATTCAACTGTAGGCTGTCTACAATAGACTCATTTTAGACTGAATGACACACATTGGCCAAAAGTGAAAGAATGAAGAAAGATATTCCTTACAAATGATAACCAAAGAACAGAGGTGCCATACTTAAACCAAATAAATAGACTTTAAGCCAAAACCTGTCACAAGAGACAAAGAGAAATATTATATAACGATAAAAAGGTCAATTTAAAGACAAGATGTAACAATAATAACTACATGTGACCCAACATCAGAAAACCCAAATTTATGAAGCAAATACTAATTGAAGTAAAGACAGAAAGCAAGGCAATAATAATAGGAGATCTCAATACCTCATATTCAATAATGGACATAACTTTCAGAAGATCAATAAGGTAACAGAAGACTTGAACAAGTATAATAGGACAAATAAAACTAACTGACATACAGAACATTCCACTCAATGGCAACAGAATACACATTCTTCTCAACAGCTCATGGAATGTTCTCCAAGATAGATCACTTGTTAGATCACAAAGCAAGGTTTAACAAATTTAAGAATACTGGCATAATGTCAAGTTTCTTCTCTGACCACAGTGAAAGGAAACTAGAAATAAATAGTAGAATAAAAACAGAAAAACTAAAAAAAAAAAAAAATATATATATATATATATATATATATATATACATAAAAAAACACATTTGGACAACAAATATGTCAAAGAAGGGAAAGGTAAAGGGCCCAATTTGTCAAAAGGGAAATTAGAAAATATCCTGATAGAAACAAAAATAAAGCACAACATACCAAAACCTACGAGATGTAGCAAAGGCAGTAGTAAAAGGGAAGTTTATAGCAGTAAATGCCTACATTACAAAAGAAGAAAAATCTCAAATAAACTAATTTTATACCTCAAGGAACTAGAAAAGTAAAAATAATCTAAACCTAAAGTTAGCAGAAAAAGGAAAATAACAAATACTTGAAAAAAAAATAGAGAGTGGAAAAAAGTAAAACATTGACAAAATTAAGGAGGTTTTTTTTTTCTTTTTAAATAAATTGACAAACCTTTAGGAAACTAAGAAAAAAAGAGAGAAGATTCAAAATAAATAAAATCAGAAAGCAATTAGGAGACATTAAAACTAATGCCACAAAATAGAAAGAATTTCAAGAGATTACTACTACGAAAAATTTTGTCAAAAAACTGAATACCCTAAATGAAATGGATAATTTTCTAGAAACCTACAGACTTCCAAGACTGAATTATAAAGCAAAACTATTAACAGACTTATAACTAGTAAGAAAATCAAATAAGTGATCAAAAACCACCCAACAAAAATAAGTTCACGTTCATCACGGCATTACTAACAGTAGCCAAGAGTTAGAAATAAATTGTGTTCATCAATGAATAAATGGATAAAGAAAATGTGATATATACATACAAGAAAATATTACTTGACAAGAAAAGAGAAAATATTATTACATACTACGACATGGTAAACCCTAAAGACATTATGTTAAGCAAAATACACCAGTCACAGAAGGACAAAAAAAATGCATGATTCTCCTTATAGGAGGTATTAAAGTAGTCAAACTCCTAGAACCAGAAAGTAAAATGGCAGTTACCAGGGTCTGAAAGAGGGGAAAATGGAAAGTCAATTGTTCAATGGGTAGAGTTTCAGTCATGCAAATTGAAAAAGTTATAGAGATATGCTCTGCAACAATGTGCATGTAGTTAACAATTTTACTGTACACTTACAATTTGTTTAAAAAGGTGAATTTTACATTATATGGTTTTGCCACAGTGATAAAAAGTTAAGTATCTTACAAAAGATTTTGAGGTAAAAGAACCTTGCTTTACTTTCTAAAGTAACAGTTAAAAATGTTTTAGATTTACTGGAGATTCTGAATATTCAAATTTTAAACCCACCATTAATAATTTCAAGAATCCCTATTTTCTTTTCCAGAATTACTTTTCAATCTTTATCAAACTTGGATTGTCATATTTGACTGTCGTTTTATGATAGCATCAAACAGATTTAGTAGTACCACAGTAACCATTACTAGAAAGTGACCTAATAAATTGCTATAAATTTGATGCATTTTCTATTAACTGGGTATAAAAGCTTGAATATAAGAAGTAATAATTGAAATTTACCATAATGGCACACACTCAGATGGTTTTGACATACTCACTTCTCAAAACATATATGCTTATGACTTTACTAATTCTGCCAGATAGATTAGTTTTCCCTCAAGATTATATATATATATATATATGTATATATAACTTTCCCTCAAGATTTTATATATACATACACGCACACATATGTATGTGTGTGCGTGTATATATATATATATATATAATTTTAATAAGGATCAAGTCTTTCATTGTTATTTGTTCGAATTTTAGTTATTTACAGCTGTAGGCCTGAAGTATCTTTGAGACAATAAGATCAGCTTTCACACTTGACATGAATTACAAGGTGGGAAAAAGGAGGTTTCATTTACTGTAAAATTCCATGGGATAAAACATTTCTCCCCAGCTTTCCCTTCATTTGACATAAAATATTTATAGAATAGCTAACCACCTGCACCCAGTGGCCAGGCAGTGGGCCATGTCATCATCATAATGCCAAATTTACTGTCACAATCTGTTCCCAGGAATCCAGAATATGAACAATAAAAACTATGACAGAAGCTTTTGATTGCTGAAAGTTTTGAGTTTGACTCTATAGCTTTGTGTGCTGATGGATTTTCCAACTCAAAGATAGATAACTGAAAGAGCTACCCTTGTAATGCACACTCCCCTACCCTCCCTCCTGCCAGCCATGTAGAGAAGAAACACCTACACTGTGATTGCTGAATGTTCCAGCTAGTACTGTTTTAAATTTGTGGTACAACTTGTTTTGCAGTTGTTTAAATACTCTTTAAAAATTAAACTTAGCATCCATATCCATGCAAGGTCCTTTAGGTTCACAATGAGATCCTAAAGTCTCAAACTATCCCTCATGCGCAGATTCAAGGGTGTCTCTAACTCTTGAATTTCACCCATATTCTTTGTTTCATTTGAATGAAGAAAATAGCTCTTGGATAATTTTCCTGTTTCATTAAATGTAAGATCATGGTATCCCACTAAACTGATACATAGAGTATGTATCTTCATACATGGAGTACCATTCTAGTGGGATTAAAATTACTGTAAAGTTTGCGGAACAAAATTACCATAAAATATGCAGTGTTGTTCAGATTTTTAATTTTGAAATATACCCCCTTGGCATTCACCTCCTCTCAACCTCCAGCACCACCACCTAAGTATCTTGCTGGACTGGTTTTCCAGGCTTGTTGCTTGGAAAATGCTTGTATAGAGCTTGTATAAAGCCCAAAGGGGACTGTCCGTGGTGCTGAAAAGGGAAACAGCCACATGGTCACTGTTCTTTGCACAAGGGCCTCCTCTCTAGAAAACTGAGCTGCTCTTTGGCTACTTTCTGCATCATGAGCATAATCAGGCCTATAAGCTCAGAGCAGCCTTTGGCTAGTTATGATTTCTGTTACTTGGTGCCGAAATTTTAATTTTCAAATCTTTCCCTAATCTTCACTTTCAGTATTCTATTAAAATACTGCTTAAGATAATCTTGGTGAGATCTCAAATTTTAAAACTATATTATGTGTTAGTTATGATATTAATTTTAAAACAAATGTCATGTTAGAGAAGATAGCATTTTGAATATAGGGATTTAGGATCACCTTTCTGGAAAATGGATGAAATGAAGAAAGTAGTGCAAATATAGAAAAATACCACATCAGAATTAAAGGTGGGTGATAAGGCTGCTATCTAATAATTAAAATCACAAACATCAAAAAATTTCTGGGAAAAGAAAATAAGACAGAAATAAAACAAAGGGGAAGTTATCCACCCTTAAAAAATGGGTTTTGTTGCATTAGAAGCTCCTGTAAGAAAGCTAGGATAAACAGGCATATAGTCCTTAATTTGAATAGTAAGGGGTAAATAAGTAGGCAGCATCTAAAACAGGTAAGATTTACTCCTATTGGAAAATTTTCATGCAATATGTGCAAACAACATGCAAAATAAGCTAGCTTAAGCATGTGATGTTGGCTACAGAATTTAAAGGTGTGTGATGCAGCTCTTCCTCTAACTTGATAGGCTGTGGGGTGTGATTGTAATGGTGAATAGCAACGAGTGGATGTGAGTGGTCCACATATCAGCAGACAAGAGTATTGTGTCATTGATATTATTTAAAATTCCAGTGCATGGTGATTTTATAAGTCCAGTCCTTATTTGGTTTTATTATTATTTTAAAATCTCTACAAGCTATGCCTATCATTGCTAGTGTTATTACTTCCAATACCACTACCTTCACAGACACTGGTTTACTCTGTATTAAAAATGGAAACCTAGTTAAAAAAAAAATCTACTTGTTCAACACTCGCCTGTGAGTGAGAATTTTAAAGTGCCTCAGGGCAAAATGACTTTGCCAAACTGAGGAAAGGATGCACACCAAACTCAAGGTCTCCCAGTAGGACTTCCTACACTACATCTTTCTCTCCATCATCCTAATTACCAAACAGTACAGAACTTATCACATTCTACCATACTAGAAAAAAAAAACTATTATTCCACATTGAAAATAATTTTGTAGAACATCCACATCGTGGAAAAATGTTTCAAATATATCAGTTAGGTATAACAATGCTACGAGAGAGATAACAGTAAACATATTTGCACAGAAAACATGAAATATGAACAGTGGAATTATCTGCATTTTTAAATGTTTTATTTAATCATTTTCTATTTTTTAACTTTAAAAAAGTAAGCATTATAAGTATTACTAAAAGGACACAAATGTCTAAATATTTAAAGTTTTTCTATATAAAGGAACATTACAGCAATGTTGACTTGTACCACCTCTTTATTGATAATTTCTCTTCTCAGAAGTTATTTTTAAAAAAAGAGCCACTGTGAGACCTTATACAGCTGCATGTGGTGTTTTCAACTTAAATGCTTATTTTAGCATGCACATGCACACATATTATTTTCAATATCACAGTCATTTAACAATAATTTCCTGAAGATCAAGATGGTATAAAAGTTAAAGGGACTCTAGAATTATGACGTTAAGTTTTGAACCTGATTGTCATTTGTTGTGTAACACTATGCATTTTTTTCCCTAAATAAAAACTGTAAGTTTTTTATCTAGTTGCTTACATATCTGGACTTAAATCATACCATTCTTATAAAATTTAAAATGAGAAATATATTTAAAGAGATTTGTGGAATTTTTGGTACATTGTAAAAATAAATGGTTACCATTTTTGTTGAATAACAACTATGTATAATACACTGTACTAGCAATCTGTGGATATGAAAGTAATACTATAATTTGTTTTTCAAATATGATTTTGTAATCAATACTAGTGAAAGATTAGAGAGAATGTAAAATTTTATTTGTAATTTTTCTATCAGCATTTATAGTATAAATCTATGAACTCATTATCTACTTTCATTTTTATTTATTACAACAGCAGGGTAAAATCATTTCCCCTTATTGTATGATATAATTTACAGGCTTTCCTAATTATCTAACATTGTAAAAAGTGCTGTTTATCAGGTGGCATATGTAAATAAATATTTACTATAATTGAAAATCTTTGAGCAGTGAGAGGAGATGCTGTCCAAACATGAATGTGTTGTACATATCATCCTTTTCTGAGTCTAATAATTTCCAACTGTTATAATAAGGCTTAGTCAAAATCTTAGAGATAGAATATCACAAATCTGTTAGCTTGCCAATATTGTTATACATCAAGGAAAAAACTATTATTGTCATTCCTGACCTTTGTCTCTGCTAATGTAAGGAATGCTCTATCAGAAATGGCTACCTTATATAATCTTTCAGAAAATCATTATATATTTTCTTCATTGAACCATTAGCCCGAATTGTGAAAAAGGAAGCATCCCAGGCAATCTAAGCACTTAAACAGAGAGAGCTATATAAAGTGGAATGGATGTTGGACCAACACTAAGAAATGTGTTAGATTCTCAGGGCTACCATTAACCAATACTTTTACATGAGTGGAGTCACTTTAGATTCCTGAGCGTCAGCATTTGAATTTCAAAAATGAAGGGTTATAACCAAATGACGACAAAAATCTATTTTATTTCCCAGACTCTAGGTGGTACATAATATACATATGTATCTGATTTTTAACAAATTTTAATTCAATAATATACTGTAAAATTTTGCTCTGTCAATCTCTAAAGCATTCATTAAATTTTAAAGTTGAGAAATAAGACATTAATAGCTCTCACTTGAACTTGGGTGATCTTTGCAATTATGAATTTATTCAATGAAGCTCTTTTAATTTATAAATGTAGCATTTCTGGTTTCTGAGGGTTTCTTCCTCAGTATAGGTCATATACATTGGAGATAACCACAGCATGCTTCATGCATGTATACATGTTGACTCTAAGCCCTTACGGAGTCTCTACTGTAACTGTTTAAAGATGATGGAACTAAAGCTTGGAGTGGGCAACTGTATGTTTAAGAAAGGACACACTTTAAATGGTAAGTCAAATACAACGAATTTAAACATCATTACAAATAACTACTTAGTAATTTGAAAGATAATCAAATAAAAATTTCTGAGAAGACAATTTTGTAAAAAATACTTTGTACAAGATTTAGACACATACAAAAATTTCAATACAAAGTAATACATATTGGTGGATAAATGTGTAGCAGTGGTTACAAATGTTGTAAATTCACAATCTTATGTAAATATGTTACCTTCCACTTTCCCTCCCTTATGCCTCAATTTGTGTTGTTTTGATAACAATATGCTGTCTAGATAAATGAACTAGAGATGGAGAAGAGAGGTATATAATTATTTACTATATTGCTAATAACTAATGAAAGTGTATTTTCTTTTTTATTTTTTTTGTCTAGGGAGAGAAACAATTTAAAGAGCTGAACTTTTGTGGCAAAGTAACATTTACTACTCATCATTTAAAACCAACATATGTGTTTCCTTTTAAACCAAAAAAAAAATGAAATAAATTTATGAACGAACTGAGTAGTATAATTGCAAATTTTGGTGTAATAAATTTTAGCATAATATTAGATAAAATATTGTTACAAAAATAGGCAGAACATCTTAGGAATTAAAGCAACTATTATGAAAGAAATTTCAGACAGTATTACAGGTTAGCTCATTCAACTCACTAAGATACGGATAATTACAATGCTATTTGCACATTTCCAGAGCATTTAAAATGATGGTAAACTTTCTAACACATTTTTAAATGCACCATGACTCAGAAGCCAAATTTGATTCAGAAAATTAAAAAACAGCATACTTACATACACAAATACATGCACCCTTAGATCAATCTCAATAAATCTCAATCATGATCATAAATAAACAAAAGGTAATCCCAGCACTTTGGGAGGCCGAGGCGGGTGGATCACGAGGTCAAGAGATCGAGACCATCTTGGTCAACATGGTGAAACCCCGTCTCTACTAATACAAAAAATTAGCTGGGCACGGTGGCGCGTGCCTGTAATCCCAGCTACTCAGGAGGCTGAGGCAGGAGAATTGCCTGAACCCAGGAGGCGGAGATTGCGGTGAGCCGAGATCGCGCCATTGCGCTCCAGCCTGGGTATCAAGAGCGAAACTCTGTCTCAAAAAAAAAAAAAAAAAAAAAAAAAAAAAAAAAAACAAAAGGTAGAACTCTGACAATATTCAAATTGTATATTAAGATAAATTACACATAATAAATTTAGCTTTCATCTAAGAATTCAAAAATAATTCAATGTAATTGTTATTTAATGGATCAATAAATGAAAAATTTAAACTTAATTACCTTACTCAATGTAAAAAATATAAAAATTTAATTCTTATTCCTGAAAGAGTAATGATTACCTAAAAAGTAAAAGTAAAATTAATATAAAAATTTTATATACTACAAACCAATGGTCAACATTAAATTGTGATAAAATCCTAAATACTGTATTCTTAAGGAAAGGGTGATTTTATTTAAGAAGGAATTACTGTTAGTTATCATTGCTCTGGAACTGTCTCCCTAGAAAAAAGTAAAAGAAAATCTGAAAAAAATATATTGATAAAGTGATTAATTAAAATGGATTTCTCATCAGGAAATGGGCAAACAACATAATCAGGCAGTACTTAATATAAAAAAAATGGCCAAGAAACCTTTGAAAAAAATTTGATTCAGAAATAATTTAAGAAACTCAAATTAATAAACAATGAAATATCTCTTCCTACAGAATGAGAAGGTATTTAAAGATACTTATCAGTATCAATTAAACTATAAAATAAAAACTCTTATGTTTCTTGTAAAAGTATCTTTTTTTTTCAATTGGCGGTAAGTGAAAATTTAGCTTTACGTTTAAGTGAAAATTTAGCTTTACGTTTCAAAGCCTTAGGATTTCATACTGTTTCATACTGCTTTTCCATATTTCAGACATATTACAGAAACATTCTCATAAATATTGGTCCCTTGACATATTGTTTATAATAGTGAAAATGTAAACAATGTAAATACCTAACAATAAGAAGTTTGTGACATAGGTTAATGGCAGATAAACATTTAAGGAAGTAGTTTTAGTAAGAGATGACCAAAATTATATGATTTTAAAAATTTCATTTTTATATTAATATTTAAATTTCTGAAAGTATATTCTACAAAACATGTCATTAATATTTTAATAATGAATATATATTTATTACCTACTGTAGTATAAATTATGCTTTTCATTAAAATTATATACAGTCAGAAATATATCACAAATATAAATGCTATCAAATTTTAGATAAGATAAATAATTTTCATTGATAGACATCAAATAAATCTTCATAGAAGTAGACAGAATTCATCTGGAATTTTAAAATAAAAATGAGCCTGAATCCCTAGTTAGGCAAACAAAAGGAATGTGTGTAGCTATGACCCGAAAAGTAATTTATTTTAGTTGGAGGTAGAGGGGGGATATTGTTATGTGTTGTTTGAAGAATATTGTTAACATTTTAAGAAATAAAAAATTCGCCGGGCGCGGTGGCTCACGCCTGTAATCCCAGCACTTTGGGAGGCTGAGGCGGGTGGATCACGAGGTCAAGAGATCGAGACCATCCCGGTCAACATGGTGAAACCCCGTCTTTACTAAATAGTACAAAAAATTAGCTGGGCACGGTGGCACGTGCCTGTAATCCCAGCTACTCAGGAGGCTGAGGCAGGAGAATTGCCTGAACCCAGGAGGCGGAGGTTGTGGTGAGCCGAGATCGCGCCATTGCACTCCAGCCTGGGCAACAAGAGCGAAACTCCGTCTCAAAAAAAAAAAAAGAAATAAAAAATTCAACTCTTCAGATATTCAAGACTTTATTAGTTGTCTATAGTATCTGTTTCATTGAGTGCAATATGAAAAATTTGGAAGAAATAGCTTTAAAGATAAATTCCAGGTCTACCACAGAGAGTATTCCTATACTATCTAAAGTCAGAGCAGTTGAAATGTCTCTGATCCTTTTGCATCATCCTCTAGCAAAAGTGTTGAAATTTAGCAATTTCTTTTTTCCTGTTCCTAAGTAAATCTCAATAATTCTACAGGGGTCTGTACTACCTGTCATGTATTCAAATTGTTTGATATACTGAAAAGAAATAAAAGTAAGCTTTTAGAATTGAGTAATGCATATATAATAAAACATGAAAAATCTAAAATTAATAATCTAAGCTTCCATCTCTAGAAATTAGAAAAATAAGAGAGTAATTTAAGCTTAAATCAAGCAGAAGAACAGAAATATTTAAAACTGGAAAAGGAATCAATAAATTTTAAAAAGGGAAAACAACAGAGAAAAATCAATGAAATAAAAAACAATTTATAATAATAAAAAGACATAGAAGACAAAATTAACAATACCATAAATAAAAAATAGGCCCTTTGTACTTTTCCTATGGACACTAAAATAATAACAAAAGAGTACTATGAACAACTTTATACCCACAAATTTAATAATTTAGGTAAAAGTAATATAATTACTTCAAAGATATAAATGACTAAAATTCAAACAAAGAAAAATAGATAATCTGATTAAACCCACATCTATTAATGAAATTGAATAAATAATAACCTTCCAACCTTCCAAAAAATGAAGCATGTGCTCCAGATAGTTTCGCTGGTGAATTCTACCGAACATTTAAGTAGGAAATGATACCAATTTTCCAGTAACTGTTCCAGAAAATATACACAGAGGAAAAACTTCCTACCCAGAGGTCAGCATTACCCTACCAGCAAAAACAAATTAAGATACTGTAGAAGAGCATAAGTAAATTACAGACTAATGTCTCTCATGAACATAGATGCAAACAATCCTCAACAAAATATTAGCAAATTGAGTTCAACAATATGTTGACAGAATTATATACCATCAGCAAGGGGGATTTATTTCAGCTAGGCGAGGCTAATTCAAAATAAGAAAATCAATTTATGTTATATACCACATCAACAGGGTAAAAACAAATTATATGATTATATTAATTGACATATTTTATGAGCAGAAACGTCTTTAATTTCTATACATTTACCTTGGGGCTATGTACCAAAAACTATTTTATTGTTTTGGGACCTGAAGTAAATATATACTTGCATATTCAACTCTTACAATTATTGTTTACAGGTAAAAAAAAATTCAAAACTGACAGCTCGATTTTAGCTGAATTCACATTGAGTAATGCTTGGTTCTACTACTTAAGCTTTTTACTAGACATTTCAAATAAATACTCTAACATGTTCTAACTGTAAAATAAACAGTACTTGAAAACAAACATGTAAATGAAACTGATAAAATGTCACAAATACAGAAGTTATTTTTGCTCATTTAGGACAATAATAAACTATCTAGGCAAATGAAAGTACTAATTATCATCCCTATAGGTATATTAATGAAGTGAAAAAAGAGTATATAAATTTGCCTTTGTACACCCTCATAATAACTGTGGGGGTTGATGGGAGTCAGATACTCACTTCCCAGCTTCAAAAACAAATTGCAAAGAGATTTTCCAACATCTACTATGGTGGCAAGAGTTGGCTACAAATAGTTGCTATGCATATGACAGCAATTTTAGGAAAGGTGAAATCTATACTAGGATAGACAAAAGATTTTAACGCATAGGCTATAATTCCCAAACCAACTTCCCTAACAGGTTTTATAGTAAATGGCAATAAATACTTTGAACACTGGAATATAGCATTGAATTGCAAACAAAAACGAAAGTGAAAGAGGAAGATAAGAAATGGAGGGGAGGAGAAAGGAGGAATTCTAGCATCAGGTGAAATAGAAGAAGGAGGTAGAGAAGAATGGGGACGGACGAGGAAGAGCAGGGAGTGAAAGATGAAGTGGGAGAGAAAAGAGAAGAGAGAGACAGCGAGAAGGGGATTGGGAGTAATTCCATGTACCTTTTTGTCTGTTGTGTGTTTTTGCTCTAGACTCTGACCTCATATTTACGGTTTACTTAGTAATACAAGGAAAAATATGTTGAATTCTTTTCAAGAAATTTCAAAAATGCATAAGCCTCTTTCACTTCTAAAAAATAAGCAAGCAAACAAAAAACACGAGCAACAAGAAAATCCCTCAGTCCTCCATTTCCCATTTTGAATGTATTTCTCTCCATCCTTTGTAAGTAATTTCTTGGAAAATTTACCACTTTCTTGTCTTCTGTTCACTTCTTTATCTTATGAGAATCTTGTTTAATTAAATTTGCTCTCCTAAAAATACTAGCGTCATGCTTTTAATGACAATCTAATTACCAATTCCAACATGCTTTTTTGCAATTCTTATCCAACATTTTACACTGGTTGAGTGTAAGGATCCCTCTTTGGGGATCCTTGAAAACATTCTCTGTGATTTTGCTTCTACCTGTCTGACAATTTTTCACATTGATTCCATTGGCTTCATTGTTCATCTTGTTCATCTAGGTCCTTAAATATTTTTTAAGGTACCCATTCAGCCCTCTCAAGTTTTGTTCTCATATACTTTCTTGTATAGTAGTAGTATTATATTTTTAGTTTTTAAAGTTCCCAAATCGTCTATCAAATAAACAAATTTGCAGTTAATTAACTGGCTCCTAAGTCACTGTTTCCATCACATATCATCTGTGAATCTCTGAACTCACATGGTTACTATCTTCTAGCTATCTCTACCTGTTATGTCTTAATATGTTTCTCCTTTCAGAATGAGTGCATTCCCTTGCATTTTTTTTTAATTCTTAGAGGAGGCACTACCATTTACCTATTCAACTAAATGAGTAACTGTGGATTTATTCCAGACACCTCCCTGACTCAGGTGCTCAAATTGAATCAGTCAGAAAGTGCTCCAAATTGTATCTAAACAAGTCTCTGATCTAATCTTCTCTAGCTGCATAGTCATTATCCGTTGAGATACTAATAGCACTATGTATAGTTCCACTCACCTATCTATCCTGCATAGCATTGGGTTTGATCTCTCTATATCACAGTTTTGATCATGTCACTTTCAACATAAGGTCACTCAGTGATCCTCCTCCCAAAGCCTACAGAACAAATTTTAATCTCCTTAGTATTGTTGTAATGTGGGTTTTTGGTTTTTTTGACCTGCAGCATACCTCTGTATTTTAAGTCTTCTAAAATAAACTTCCCATCAATTATTCTATAGTCCATCAAACAAAATAAATTTGTAATTCATCAGCCTTGCTGTACTTATAAAAACATGTGTTCTCACACGTGAAGATTCCTCTTCTTCAAATGCCCTTTTTCCTCAGCTACATATATAGTTTTGTCAAATTCGTACAAATTCTTCACAGCTCCGATTTTCTTTATTTTTCTTTGAGAAGCAGTTCTTCCCATTAGATTTTTAATTATTATTTTGCTTTATTTTTGTTTTTAATAACAACTTGTAAATACTCATGCTATTGTACTTATTCTATTCTCCCTCTGGCTAATGGACTGGAAGTGAATAGACACTATGTCTTATTTGTGCCTCTGTTTTCCAGCTGGTAGCTCAGTCCTTAATGCATTACAAATATAAAGACAATGAATATTATTGTTCATCTCTTCATTTGATTAAAAAGGCAAAAATGGATGATAAAAAGATTAAAGGTGTAAGTAAGCAAAATGAAGAAACTCATACATTAATCATATCACTCAGATCTATCTGTGATTAACATTTTGGTGCATATGCAAGCATTTGCTTATGCAAAGCCTACACAGAAAAAAAGAAAGTAGCTTACAAAACATTCATAAAATCTGTTTAATTCAGTAATGATAATCAAATAAGTGTAAATTAAAATTACATTGTAAATCCTTTTTAAAAGAAAAAACAAATCTGGCAACGAATCTAAAATCTCATGATATATAGGATTGGTAAAATGTAAATACAAAAGTGTGTATATATATATATACACACACACACACACTACTGTCATGCTTTTAATGACAATCTAATATATATATACACACACATATACTAGTGTCACGCCTTTAATGATAATTTAATATATATACACACATACATATATAGTAAAATCCCATTAATTAATTTTTTCCTTTTGAATCCCACTTCTCTCTCTGCTGTCTCTATATATCTTAATCTATGTATCTATCCATCTACCTATTTGCATTCTCACACTGAATGCATATTGAAAGAAATATCTCTTCCACAGCTAGGCTAGTCTTTCTCAATAGCTTTTCTTTAATCCACAGCTCATTTTGCTTTTTAGCGAACTCTTCTGTTTTGTGTTAGGCAGAAGAGAAGAAAGAAATGTATGGTGGAAGAAAGAGAAGGTGAATAAAAGATCATTGATGAGCACATGATGTCTAGTAAATCCACACTCTCTGGTAAGGATCCCTACTCTCTGAAACTACACTTCTCTTAGTCCAGGCTCTCGTCCAGTCTTTCAGAGTTCAAAGGCTGCTCCTGCTCAGCAAAACATTTAAAGTGAATTCCCTTTCTCATTGATTTGTGGCTTCCTTTTGAAGATTTCACAGTCTCAGAGCTTTGTTGTCAATGTATTAAATAAAAACCTAGCTCCTCTGTCAGTGCCTAGGGATTTGTCAATTAACTTGCAGTCATTTAACCTTTACTAATTGCAAAATTAAGAGACCGCTGCCCTTATTGGCCTCCCAAAAGGCTGTCCTCTCCCCTATATAATACATTCAAGGTTGCATTACTGTCCATTTCATTTTTTAAAGTTGAAGAAATTCAATTTTTTAGAATTTGGAAACATGTCTAAAGCTTTTGGTCCTCCTTAAATACACTCTTCTCTTTGTTAGCAATCTCCACCACACAGCTAATTCATCTCTTGTGCAAATTGATCAGGTTGCCAAGGAGTAATAACATAGACCTTGCTACTTTCTTAGTCATTCTGCAAATTAAGCTTTATTCTATCTTGTAGAGATTCTAGTAACTTTTTATCTATCTCATTTTTTATTTTCTGTTCTTTCTGTTACCAGCTGGTGACAGACATGGAGATGCAAAAGTGCAAGAAGTACATACTGTGCTAGTAATTCCCTCTGGAGGCAAATATTTAAAAATTCCTCCAAGAAACACAACTCTGGAAAAGTTGTGAGAGCAGATCTAACTATAGAGAAATTTTAGGCCATTCAGGTGGACATCAAGTTAGCTAAAAACCAATTACTGGAACCTGTTACTTTCAAATGGCAAAAACTCCAATAACTTTTGCATCAATCTAATAGATGCTGAAACAAGTTGTGCATTTTCCATAATCATTTTCTAACAATGAGAAAATGCCATAACAACAAAATAATCCTATTTTGGTAATAATAATGATGGTGATGATGATGATATAAGATATTGGTAATAAATATTTGAACACTTGCTTAATTCTCAAAATAATCATGTACTTTTTGCCTCTTATTTTACCAATGTTATCTTCATTAATGACCTCACAACCAACACAAGAGTTGGAAATGCTATCTCTACTTTCTTAGGGAAAAAATAAAGAAACGAGAAACAGAGGATTAGAGAAAATTCGTGACTGACTGGAAGTCTCAAATCTATTCCTCATGGTCTATGTCTTCTTCAGAATATATCTGTCCTGCTGGGACTTCTGATGCCTTTCAGGTAACTTCAAATCAGAAACAATTTTAGAAATCCCATGGCCCCACTCACTCATTTTAGAAAGATGAAATTGAAACTGAAACCCACAAAATAATTTGTTCATTGTCACTTAGTCATTCAACAGGTAAGTTTCAAAGCAGACCTCAAAATTTAATCCTCAGACACACAATACAATCTTCCTTCCATGACATGTCAAATGGCTCCAAAAATAGGATTTATAACTGATAATTTTGCATAAGTGTACAGGGTAAAAAGAGATGGAATATTTAAAATCTCTTAGAGTCCAGTATATACATTTAACAAAGTACATCATGCTGTCTACTTTGTTCACAGACAAAAGTGATGTATTTCATATTGATAGATTTTGAAACAGTCTTTTCTTTTCCTGGCATCCATGACAACTAATAGTACTGTGAATAGGGAAAAAATCATTCTCAGGATACCTCTTTTCGGTTTCTTTCCTGATAAAGTGATAAGCATATTGGTTTGTGTCTTTACTCTGTAAGTATGCTATTGAATAAGTTATATAAATACAAATTGTATAAATTCAGCAACATTTGTGGCATATCATATGACTATTAAAAATATTATAGAATATTGCTTTTAGCATAATAACCCCTGAGAAATAATTGGCTTGCATTATGAAACTTGCGATTTCTCACAAAAGGAAAATATCCTGAAGCAATTTCACACCATCTTCACATATGTTCTGCCAAAAGTTATAAAAAGCCAAACCGCACAGCCTAGAGCTGAAGCAATGTAATTAGATTTCTTTTCTACAAATGAAAATACTGATTGGATTGGAAGGTGTTTAGTGACCAATATGTTTTGCTTACCATGCCAAAATGTCATGGCTCCAGGTTGGAGAAGTTGGATTACAATTAATTGCAGTTTCAGGGAATGATTTTGAGACAACAGCAGTGTGGAGTTATCACTGTGATGTAAATGAGGCCCACTTGAGTCATGAGATCATCGTATTATTTGCTCTTTAGAACCTATCCCTCTACTCAAAGTATCTCCAGAACCTACAGGACAGAAAACATGGTAACATACAATGCAGCATGTGAGATGTGCAGGTAATGTGATGGTCCAAACATTCTGGGAGTCCTGAGACACAGACTTGGGCAATATTGGTTGTGTTGGGGGCTGATGCTAGTGGAGGGGACAGTTGCCATGAGCAAAGTTTTCCCATACAGATAAAACAGACTGTTAATAGGAGATGTTTTTAAAGTCTATTATGAGGATCATCTGTATCTGCATCAGCCTGTCTGTAGCTTGTTAAAAATGCACACTAAATCAGAATGTGTTGGAGCCCTAGACAAGCTCCTCAGGCAATTCTGATGTACATTGAAGTTTGACAACCACTGATTTTTAAACTTTGGTGACAGGCAATTGGTGAGAGGCAAGTAGATGATTAACAGGGGCTAAATTCCATAAGGAATATCAGTTGAGTTTCACTGGGAAGGCCAACCACTGCATCAGGGAACCTGGGAGAGATACAGACAGGTAATTGGCATCAGGGATATCTGTCACATAGGATAATGGCAGGGCTCCAGACTCAAGTTTGGGCAGAGCTCCAATCCCAAGGAAGAAATAAGTATCTGTGGCATCTTGTTGGAGCAATATTGGAGCAAGCATGGGTGGTAAAAGGAGAATAAGAAGTAAGTTTGGAATTGAGAACTTAAGAGTCAGCATTTATCATATTAATTATATTTAAAAGTATTTACAAATATATGCAAAAATTCAATGGTGTATTTTTTTTCAAAGTTCCACTGATGCATGATATGAGAAAATAACAGAAAACACCACCCATCCACCCTATACCACACCTACAAAATATATGGACAAAACGTAGAACAAAAACATCAATAAGATTTAAATTGTAATGAAAACTTCTTAATGGCTATCTACTTCTCTATAAAATGAGGACTGTTGATCATGGTGACAGCATTATATTTCATTCCACAGATCATGCTATTTCATCTACTTACAGGGGAGCAGAAACCTTTATTGTGGGGCTACATCATTCTTCTTTTATGGCTTCCATTTAAAATGTAGTACTAGAACCTGGTTGTTTTAGCATTTTTCTAGAAGTCAGTCAGTCTTATAAAAACTCAGTCGTTCTCAACTGACATCTCCACAGAATAGTTTGTCTTAGCAAAAAGGAGGAACCTGATAGTACTTCTCTGAGAAATTCTAGTCGAATATACTTAACCAATTAGGTATGAGAGGACTGAGGAGAAGAAGATGAGAGGAAGGAGCTGGACATGTCAATGTAGCCATCACTCTTGTGAACCCCTCAGCAGAAAACAAAAGCTCATCCTCCTGCTAATATATGCAAGTTCCTTAATAAAAGTACTTGGAAGTCACCTGTCACTCGGTGCCTTGTATATATAATCAGTAGTCCATCCATTTGTTTATTGAAGACCTTTGTTACCCTCTTTCTGTGTGCAGTGTGGTCGTATAAGATCCATAAACAAAACTGTTGTTCCTAAACTCATGGCATTTGAAATCCCGGATGGCACACTTTGTGTGTGATTTACTATGTTACCTCTCACTAAGAATTTCACCAAATGATGTCATCAAATAAGTATAATACGAAAAGGGCTGTTAAGTAGTAATTCTGTGTTTCCTTTTCCTGCATTTCTTTTAAAAAGCAATCTATATTATTGTGTAAATTTTTTATCAATATTCAAAAAGACTTCCCTATTTAACCAGATAAATACAGGAAGGCATTCTATGACACTAAAACAATGAAATCAGATTTTGACTTTTGAGGAAAATGAGAAAAATAATCTGGTGAGATATAAATTAAATTATTTTGCATAAGAAGTGATCTATTTAATGGTAGTTGCAAGGATACTCTGACAAAGAGTTAGAAGATCAGTGACATTGAATTACAGTGATTAGAATGTGACTTCTATGATCTCTAAATGTCTTGAAAGCAGTAATTACACAGTATTCCTGTGTAGGCCTGTAGGTCACACTACAGGCAATTTTCTATTTTATTAAGTTTATAAATAGGAGAGTACTAGTTGACCCAGTTTCCAATTAGATTAAATAGATAACTTGTTGTCTATTTTTAAAAAGTATTCTTAAATGGGGTACACTTTCCTGTAGGTAGATATGCTATTAACTTTTCCCATTGTCTAAAATTTTCAGATAGAAAGAACTCTTTCTCAGTATTTGGAACACTCTGCCCAAGAAAATGCTGACTTTCCTGGGAGACAGGAGGTACTGCAGACCATATTACTTCTGATGAGCTCTAATATATACTTTTGACGGTATGCTCATTTTTATTCTATCAGTGCTAATACAACCGAATAACCCATTTATGCAATTTTCCATCTTTCTACAAGATGGATGAGTAAGCTTAATGTATAAAGGATGACAAAATGAAATATAGAAGTCTGGATAGAACAGAATAACCAAAGTAGCACACACAATTACTAGCATCTGTCAATCTTTCCCCATCATTTGTCATTCATTCTGTTACTAATTCTCACAGTTGAAATTGAAACTATATGTCGTGGGATAAATGTAATGGAAAGTTACTGTTCAGTTTTTCTTAAATAAAGGATCAATGAAACATACATTCAGAAAAAAATGCTTCTAGTGTTGCCAGTCATTTTCAAATTCTCAAGATGGAGGCTAATGTACTCTCCATTGCTTTTTGTCCCACTAGGAAGATGGCACTTAAGAGAATAATTTCCAGTTGCTTAGAGAAAGGTTTTACCATCCTTTCAAAAAAATGCAGTTTCTAAAGCTGAGTTATATAGTTATTAACACATTTGTTCATATATATATGTGTGTGTGTGTGTGTGTGTGTATATATATATATATATATATATATATACACACACACACATTATTTTGATGTACCGGAGCATTACCAATGGTTTAACAGAATTTGAGCATATTTTGGGTTTATCACTCCTGCAATTAAAATAACAAAACAAATGGTTTTTGAGCTAGTAATGTTTAACTTGAGAACACTAGAAGGTTTGAAACTATGCACTGATAGTATTATTATTACAACATATGGCACATTTTGCAATACTAACTAAACTCCTACTATCTATATAAACTTGTAATAAATAAAACAGTACCACTGTGATACACACATACGCATAGTGTATATGTATCACATACACATTTATAATGGAAATCAAGCGAAAGTCAAGGAATTATCCAAGTATATATCTACTTTTATCTCTAATAAAAGTGGAATTTCATATCACTACAAAGGATATATTTTTCAGTAAATTGTGCTAAAACTTGGGAGAAAAATGCTTAAATTTGAGAGAATTAATTCAAATAAATATTCTGACATAGCAATATTATAATTTAATTTTCCAGGAATATTTCTGGAGTATAGTCAACAAGGTATTACAAAAGTTTAAAAATTTTGTACACTTTTTGTCTTTTCAAATCATTTTACTCTTTTTTTTAATTTGAGGAAATAACTCAAGACATGGAGAAATAATTATGCACAACAACAATCATGTTGGCATGCATTTTAATAATAATTTTTTTCTTTTTTTTTCTTTTGTATTTCTGTTCTCTTTCTTGGTAGTAAAAACTCATAAATTAAGTGGCACTTTGAAGAGTGACTAGCTATTTATAAATATCCTATTAGCTATGTACAGTGATATGTTGATAAGTGGTTAACAAAAACAAACCAACAAAAAGCCTTCACTGGTAGCAGTGGTTGATTACCACTGGGTCTGTTTATGAGAAAAGAGCACATCACAGGCTAGGAAAACCTTAATATGTTTTTATTAACTGAGTCTCTTTTTTCTCATAGTGGTTTACTAAATAGTACCTGTTTTTGCCATGCATGTGATGTGAAATAGGGCATTTTACTTCTTAAAAGCTAGTTTGCACAAGAAGGACTCAGCTTCTCTTGCTGACTATGAGTTTGAAAACAGAACCTTACAGGAATAAAGGAGGTTCATTCTCTGGCCCAATCATAAGTGACTATTTATTTATTTATTTCTAAGAAAAATCTGAGAGCTGAGAAAAGCTAAAATACAACATTCTGGCAAAATATTACTACCCCTAATATTCCTTAAGATTTGGGGTATTTTATCTAACATTACTGTGACTCAGTTTTCATAGATTCAAAATAAAACAAAATAATCATACCTCTAACAATCAAAAGATGGTCATGAAGCCAGGGTTAGGAGTTAACTGTGGAAGTACTCTGCTAGGCAGAAAACATTGAGCAGACATGAAGAATATTTACTACAGGACAATTTTGGCAGAGTACCTTATAATAGGCTTTGAAGCATCCTTCTGATGCCACCACAACTGGCCACATTTACAGGAAACAAATCAAATCAGTGTCTTATTCTCTCTTATTTATTTGCTTATTTATTTTGTAACTAATCAAATAAGTAATTTAAAAACAAGAAAATAATTCATAAGAACATTTGAGAAGAGGTAACTTTCTTTTTGTTTTTTTCCTAATGAAATAAATAGACTGCATTTGTTCTTGGCAATCACGCTTTGGACTTACGATTTTCTTCGTTTCTTGCTTCTAATTCTTTGGGGAAATAATATTTCCTTCTATTGAATTATAACCCTCCTTATAATAAATATGGTCCTATTGAAAACTGGTTTTTGTCCATTTTATGTGTTTTAAACCTTTATGCAAATTTTAATCTAGTTTTAGACATATTCTATAACCTTTCCCTTTAAATGCATAAGCAATGTTGCTACCAAATTTCTGGCTTTGCTTGCTTATTATATCATTAACCATTCAAAGAGCTTTCAATAAAACACAGTATGTCTGTATATAAATACATTTAAAATAATATCAAGAGAGCAAATAAAATCAAAATATATTCTATTTAGAGCCAGCATCTGTGGAAAGCAAAACGTATTGGGCTTTGAATGAAGAAACCCATATACAAATAATGAATGCTTTATTTAATAAAAACATTTCATTTAAAAAAATCATCAACCAAAACCACATGAATAATAATATTAGCCAATATTAATTTTGAGACAAAATGTTACCTTATTGGAAGCCATTTAGTCTCTTGCTTCCTATATACCTCACTAGTCTCTCTTTTTAGGTCTCCTTACAGTGTTTTTCTTCTCTATTAATCCTGTAAATACTGCTGTGACCTAGGCTCAGCCTAATTCATTTCTCTACTCATTGGCATGATTTATCTGATTTCATCCATTTCTATGGCATTAAAAGTAGAATTGTGGGATTAGGGGCTGGGATATCCATGGGAAATGGTTAGTTAATAGATGCAAAGTGACAGCTGGATGGGAGGATTAATTTCTAGTATTCTGTAGCACTGTAGGGTAAATATGGTTAACAGTAATTTGGTGTATATTTTCAAAAAGTCAGGAAAGAGAATTTTGAATGCTCATAACACAAATAAATAATGTTTTACGTGATAACTATGCTAATGACCCCAATTTGATCATTACACATTGTATACATGTGTCAAAATATCACTCTACCTCCCATAGACATGTACAGTATGTGTCAGCTAAAGTTAAAAGAAAAAAAGCATTAATAGCCTAGTTGTGTGTATTGGTGGATGTTTACATGTGTCAATGTATGTGTATTTGTACATGATTTTTCTCAATTTCAGTGAAGATCTTTCCTTTGAGCAAATTGATCTCTTCCCTTGGGTTTTTCTTAATCCCACCTGAATAATAGTAAGTCCGAAATAAAACTCCTGATTCTTCATCCGTTAGCAATATTAATGACATCAGTAACTAATCTTTTTATACAAAACACCTGAATATTGTACTAATTTTCTGTACTATTCTTCCTAAGTTTGCTTTTTTTTTCATATTTGAAATGTTTCTTCTGTTGGGAATAACATGTGATCCTTAATTTTTCATCAATATAAATACAAACACCCAAAAACTTACCAACCTGTGGGAAATCACAATTCTTTCATAGAGTATACACAGCATGAAAACATTTTATTGTAAGCTAACCCTGAAAGATTGCAAATGTTGATTTGTTCTCAATATGAAGCTAAAATTTCTGAAGGCGAGTAAGCATTAATCCACTGCAGTCATTCACACTTGAACCAGAAGCCTGCTGATTTCCAAGATATCTAAAGCTACCTCTCAATGCCCAGGGCATAAATGCAATAACCATCACTAACCATTATTGGATTCCTAGGTCCACACAGACATAACTCACTGTAAAGTTTTATTTATTTTAAAATATTGATAATGTTTATACTAGAAAAATGTGACACTTCATTCTCTTTGGTATAATGGTTGTCAATTGATGATTCTTTATTATATTTCAGTCATTAAAGGAACAATCTAAAGCATAGGGAATGTGGATTTTTTTATTGTCATTGTTCAAAAAGCTATTAGAAGAAAACAAATAAGGATTAGGGCATAAACTTTTTTCCTTCCAAATGTAGTGAAAACAGTGGGATGTCCTTTCATGCTAAATACGTCTAAGAAAGAATTGAAAGGCTTGCTGAGCCAGAAACATAAATGGCTTTGATAGCACTGGAGTTGAAAACCTTTATTTACATTCACTCAGTGTGAATGTGAGCTTCCATATGGTCAAACCCACGGCTTAGGAGTCTATGGGGAAGGTTAATATGTTATCTGGCTCTTCTCACACAAATTATATTCTGATGGCAACCATTAGCCCTCTCATAGTTTTCTTTCTTTTATGAGCCTTCCCAAACTATTCTCCCCCTCGGCCTACAAACAGATTGCCTCCTCCACCAGGAGAGTTCAGCATGACTGACTCAGAAGACAAGTTTCTTTCCTGGTACTTCAGAAAAGTAATACCTTGCTAAGGCATTTCCCCCAGAATCCATTAGCTGTTTGCAATTTAGATACAGATAAACAGAATCAAAGCACACGCTTGGCTTAAGTTGGAGGATTTTATTGCTTAGTTATGTTAGTGATGATGAATGGTTATGGCTGTAGTCATATTTTCTTATATAACATGAAAATATATTTTTACAATGTTCTTGCACATTTATTTTCCGCAATTCAAATGCTCACTCACCATATAACCTCTAGCTTAAGGCTATTGCATTCTAAGAAATGGATGAAACAGACAGACATGGAATAAAAATGAAACTGGTGAGATACTACAGTGCACTTAATCATTGCTTTGTTCATTCTGTCATTTATTCAATCAACACATATTTACAGTGGTTCTGCCTATAAGATGTAGTACTTTTGACAATACTCCATTAAGATTCAAACATGCCTGAGTATGCACAATGAGCTGGAGAACATATTCTCAAGTAGATGGTTTGCATGAAAACTTACTTGTTTTAGCAAAAGTTTAAATGGGAAATTTGGAGATGCTGCCACCTATAGATTGAGACTAGGATGGGGGTGATTCAGGACAATGCAGTGTCTTACATTTCCCTGAAGCATGAATTGTGTCTGAAGTCTGAGGTTTCAGAAATGAAGGGAAACTGTAGAAACTATTTTCTTGTGGTCTAATATATGACACCAGGAGACAACCTTAAAGTCCCTGAAATCCTTACATCTCCAGAGAATAAAACATGACACAGAGTGGAGGAAAGGGACTTTGTTCTCTTCCACCATCAGAAAAGTACCAGAGAAACCAGGATGCTTAGCGATCAATGAGGATACCTGGCCAACATTTAGTGCTGAGCAGTTGCTTAACTGAGTAATATAAAAATTCTAGTATTATCAGACATACATATGACCACATATCAGGCATTCCCTGGGGACTTCTAGAAGTGCTTCAAGGATAATTTCAGGTTATTGGAATTCTGCACGAGTAAGTGCACATACGAACAAGTAGGGTGTCTATTACTACTGTTAATTTCACCTCACTTCTACCTGCAATTGTTGAAGCATAGGAAAAGCAGATCTCCCTTTGAAGGAGTAATTTAGATTTTAAGTACTAAAAGAGAAAAAAAGGTATCTTCATTACATGAGACCAAGGTGCTTATATGCTAGACAAATAGAAAAGTGAATATAATGTAATTTGAAATGCACTGTGATACATCAGAGAGCAGATACGTGATAGCACAGACAATGAATATCTAATCCAGACTGGAAAACTGAGTTGTGAAATATATATATATATATATATATATATATATATGCTATATATGATATTTAACTGTTCTTATCTACCTAGTTAACATAGTGCCTTATTCTTTAAAACTGGCCTTTAATTTCCTTGAGGCAAAGTTGTAATTATTTGATTAATATAGTTATCAGCTGCTGCTTAACTCAGTTGTAAGTGCTTGCCATCACAGTACATGCTACAAAAATATTTACATTTAATGAAGAATATAATCATTTATCTTGTCATTACACTAAAAAGTGATAGTGTTCATTCATTCACTATTCAAAATTCATTGTTTTAGGCATTTACTGGTTATATGTGGGAAATATGGACAGGTGATTATAACATTCATAGTGTCTGCTCTAAAATAGATATTCAGAAGATAATAAAACATAGAAAAGAAATTATTTCTTAACTATCTCTCAGAAATTCACAGTTGGGAACAGCAACTAGGTACATCAGACATCTCCTTTCACCTCAAGGCATCTATCCCAACTGCATACATCTGCCATGGCAGAGACAGCTGGGCTTTGCAAATCAAAATCTATTTCAGTTAAAGAAATTCAACGTTAACCAAAACCTATTTGGAAACATAATTTAAGCTTTCTGTTTTTTTGGACAGGATCTTGCTCTTTCACCTAGACTGCAGTGCAGTGGTGCCGTCATAGTTCACTGCCACCTCAAACTCCTGGGATCAAGGCATCCTCCTGCTTCAACCTCCTGAAGCCTGGAACTACAGGGCCATGCCACCCTGCCTGGCTAATTTTTAAATTTTTTGCAGAGAAGGGGTCTCATTATGTTGCCAGGGTTCTTCTCAGACTGCTAGGCCCAAGTGATCTTTCTGCCTCAGCCTCTCAAAGTGCTTGAGTTACTACAGGTGTGAGCCACGGCATCACAATCAGGCCAGAATTTTTTTTTAATCTATTAAGAAAGAGTCTAGCCTTCTATATAGAGTAATGGAACATACAATATGAGTTTTCTTTTAAACATTAGATAAAGAGTATATATAAATATTAGGTGGTTTGAGAAGTCCTGTTTTCTTGAATTGATCAATTTAGGAAACTGAGAATTAAACTGCGTTGAAGGTTTACTTGCCCTTTGATACAAGGGGGCTTATAAAAACTTAAAAGCATATTTGCTAACAAAATGATTTTGCTCAGTGAATTTCTATTTTCTTACATTAAGTCCTTAACCCTAGGCCATACTCCACTATTTGTCCATGGATATTGTTATGATCTACCATTTGTTGTATTTCCTCTACCTCTCTAGTCATTTCACCTTAAGAGAAAGTCAGCTTCAACTTCCATTTACTCACTAAGTCTTTTTGCATTTGAACACAGAAAAAGTAAGAAACCCTCAGTAGAAAAATCACCAAAATAACATAAGTTCCTAGAAAGTTTCTAAGTCATACCAAAACAACTATATATTTCACCCTGACAATCCCGGTGATGCAAAATGAAAAAAAAAAAATTAACCATGTAAAAATTTTACTTTTGGGCAATCAGGCTCTTTCTTTATGTATAAAGTAAATGGAAAGGAAAGAAGTATTTGAAGTATATTGTTTTTGTATGAAGGATGATAAAAATACATTTTCATAATTATTAGTAATTTTTTTAAGCATCATGGCTTCCTATCAGTGAGATAGGGTGGACACTGGATGAAGGAGCTTGTGTCTGGATGAGTCACCAGACTGGGTGGTAGAAGGTACCCTAGTCATGATGCTGCAGTGTGTGAGGAACCGAGAGCAAATTCAGATAAATGGAGAGACCGGGATCAATTCCAGAGCTGTACAAAGAAAGACTGAAAGTCTAAGAGATGAAAGAGAGGCAGGTATAAACCAAATACCAAGACAATTAATAAAAACCAATGTTTAAATAGATTTGCAAAAAATACAACACACTTGCAAATTAAGCTTAAATACATGTGTAAAAAAATAGGAAAAGCTTTCAAAATATAGGAAACACTTGCAAATAAATGAATTGAGGAGCAAAAAGTTATAATTTTTATTTAAAAAAAATCTTATTCTCACAGCCATAGCTCTTTTGCTGTAGCATAAAAGCATTTTTTAACATTTTTTTTTTCTTTTGGTTTAAGTTGCATATAAGTAAATTGAAGATCTGAGAATTACATAATTAACTCAAGGTCACATATCAAATTAAATAAAGACACATATTAAATACTGTCACTATAAATACTGTGTTCTTTACATTCAAATAGATTTTAAATAATAGTTTACTTAATCCCAGCATAATGGTAAAATGGTAAAAACCATGAATTTCTGCCAGTGTAGAGAAAGTTACTGCATAAATCAGTAATGTTATAATAAACCTAAATATTCAAGGTAATGACATATAAACCTAAATTCGGTAATGTTACAATAATACTAAATATTCAAGGTAATGATATAGTTAGAATGAAGCAGAAGGGTCAAAATTAGCCTTAAATTTCTAATCCATTTTATGGACCCTAAGCCACACATTGCTAAACAGTAGTGATATGGCTTGGCAGTGATCCCAACAAAATCTCACCTTGAATTGTAATAATCACCATGTGTCAAGGGTGGGGCCAGTCAGAGCTAATTGAATCATGGGGGCAGTTTCCCCCATACTGTTCTCATGGTAGTGAATAAATTTCAGGAGATCTGATGGTTTTATAAATGGGAATTCCCCTGCACAAGCTCTCCTGCCTGTCGCCGTGTAAGGTGTACCTTTGATGCTCCTTCACTTTCCACCATGATTGTGAGGCCTCCTCAGCCATGTGGAACTGTGAGTCTATTAAATCTCTTTCCTTTGTAAATTACCCAGTCTCGGGTATGTCTTTATTAGTAGCATGAGAACAGACTAATACAGTAAATATAGTGTTTCTTAATTTGACCCTTTTTTTCAAAACCATACATGAGATTGAGAAATCATACACAGAAGGAAATAATGTGGGGATTTTTCTGATCATCTTCATGTAATTCAACTCTGTAAATCATTTCAGTGAGATTAAAAAATAAAACCACCAAATATTTTAAAATTCATTTGCCTTCATAATGACCAAGTTTATAGACAAACATCTAATAAAATCAGTGATACTGGGCGACAAGAAAGTTGTGCTTTTAGATGATATGCACGTATTTTTTTATATACTTTTAAAAATTGGGAATATCAAAAATTTAATAAACATTCATTTACAAACAGACAGAGCAATTTCCAGTGTTGACTACCTGAGTGCTTTCTGTTTGTAATCATCATCTGAATTAAGATTCACTACATGGGTACCTAAACAATTATGAATTATTTATACCTTTAATGAAACTTGTATGTTAAAATGCTAGTAATCTCATTTTAAAAAACAGACACGCACAACAGAAGAAAATCATCTGACTGAGAATTAACATACTGTGATACACATAAAACATCTTTTCAGCTTTATGATGTATTGCTGATTTAATAGCAATTGGTTTTATATATAAAATATATTTTATATTAGTACACATTAATTGAAATTTGTCCTCAAATTTAGAAACGTTTAGTATTTTTAAAATGTGTAGAATGTTTTTTGGAAAACTGTAGTGTCTGGTCATTATTACGTGTTTGTGTCAAAGAGAATGAACAACAAAATCACTAGATGCTGTTGCATGTTTTAGTTGTTTTACATCGCAAATTCCCTGTTTCTGAGCTTACCAATATATATTAGTGGCTATGTGACATCATTTTGGCCTATGAGACTTAAGGAAATCCTGTTGAATCACACACACTCAGCCAGCAAGCTGTGCAGCATCCTCTGACTCCCACCCTAAACTGTGATATGGTGCTGGAGGTGGAGAAGGCTTTTACCAACTTGAGGTCAAGGAGATTGGAAGATCAGAAAAACAGCAGAAACCTGAAACACTGGAGACATGACAGAGCCACTGAATTACCACTAAACTGCTATTGTCATGATTGTTTATCTAGGAGAATAAACTCCTACTTGTTTAAGGTCATGCTGAGCGTATTTATTACAAACAGAAATACATACTGCAGCCCAAAGTGTTCCTAACTATACTGCTCACACTCAAGTTAACATGATTAAAAACTTGATGTAGACATAATTTACTTACATTTGTACAAGTAGATAGTAAAAGGGAGTTTGAAAAACCAGGCATTATTAATTAGTTTCAAAGCAAAATAGTATTTTTTTTCTGAATTTGGGGAAAACCAGAGGACAGAAGTTTCACAACAGCATTCTAGACATTCAAAATAGAGTTTTTCTAAAGTATTAATTTTCTTTGTATGATTGGGTCTTTCAAAATCCTGTAAATTCAAGCAGTTTCTCTTATATAATTCTCTCCAAAGGAATTCTTTATCTTCTATCAAAATGTTGGTACACTTCAGAAAAGCTTTTAAATTTTTATTTAAGACCATTTTGTTAAAAATGATGTAGTCCTAATTTAGAAAACTTGGTGAAAGCGTTTGTATTAGAAATATGTAAAAGTTGTGTATATTTAAACAATTCTCCACCTGTGAATTAAATGGGGGATAATGTTTCCTTAAAAGTAAAATGAGAGATTGCTGCTTATGTCGAAAGAACGATTTACAGATTGCTTTCAGCTTAGAGCCTCAGTGGGACAGCCTTCCCTTCCTTTCTTCTGCTAACACCACAGAGAAGGAACCAAGGAATAAGAAGGAATAGGATGCCCCTTCCAGAGACCTTTGAGTGACAGTATGGCAAAGAAGGGTCATCACTTTAATTAGCTTTAATAACCCAATGCAGGGTGAAAGATCCCCTCCTGAGACTAAAGTTACCAGCTGCTGAAAGGATGTTAGCAAAAATTCTGTTATGTCAAAAGTCTTGCCGCATGATTTGAAGTTTTTATTAAGGAGTCCAGGAAGTTAGAGGCTTCTGACTAATGTGAGAGGCAATCAAAAAGAAAGTAAAGTCTAATGGTTAAAAACAATTTTTTTTTTTTTAAAGCAAAACACTGGCTTTTTTCAATGGCATTGTGTTTGTCTATTATGGTGGCTCTGTTAATGTACCATGCACTCGTCATTTTTAATCATAAAAGAGAATGTTGAAAGACAATATGAGTCATTAATGACTGTACAGGAAGAATGAATTTGCCCCACTCCACTTCAGTAACTCTCTTACTTAGAGTCTTCAAAGACCTGAAAACAAATAATTCACCCTCTGAACCACTGAGATCTCAATCCACAATCTTTCACTCGGCTGCTTCTAGTAAAGGGTAGAGTTCTTGACCTTCCATTTGCATTATAACTTTTAATTTTATCCTCTGCTTTACCATCCAGAGATATGACTTATTTCTAGTTTCATTTTAAATAATGTTAACTATAGATTTTCACTGGAATTTTGCATTTTAGCAGTGCTACTTTTTTTTGAGATGTTCCTTCTGAATATCTACTTGAATTTCCATTGTTTGACTTGAACTTATGAAGCATGTGCATTTAAAATTTTGTTCTTTTAGTTTTGAAGGAAAGCATTATTATACTCTCTTCTGCTATTGATTACTAAAAACTATTTGGCTGCAGGAGATTTCACATTGTAGAATATTTTATTTCATAGTCTTTAACAAAAAATATAGCAGACAGATTTCTTTTCAAGATATAATGTCTGCAAAAGCTAAATCAGAAGCCCTCCCTGTATAGGTCAGATTTTTCCATATCTAAGTTACCTATGTCTTTTCCTTTTTGGAGATAGTCCCTTCTTCAAAGAAATAAATAGTTGTTTGTCCTTTTACATTACAGAAGACATGTAATCCAATGTGGCTGATCTAACTATTTTGGGGGCATGATAATTAGAAAGATTTATCTTGCTACTGAAATCTCAGAAGTTGAACATAATGAAAGCCCAGAACTAACTGGCACAGCTATCCTGGCACATAGAATGAATTTGTTTGAAAATAAAATCAACAGGGAGAAAACCTCAGCCAAAAGGGAGAGAAAATGAGATAGATCTCTAATGATATTGTTGATACTTTTGGATTTAGCCATGCCTAAAGCAAGTTTACTCCTTGGACTTTGCAGCTGTATAGGCCAATACATTTCTTCTTCTGCTTTAGCTAATTTGATTTTACTTTCTATTGTATGCAACTAAAATAAACATGACAAATACATTACCTCCTCTTCAATTTGCATGGTAACTGATAGAAAACATTTCAAATAACTAGGTAGCAGGAACTATTAGGACACCATGTTTATCTGAAAGTCAATAGCCAATAGTGAGGTGATATTGGCTTCAATAAAGTGTTCTTTTTACTTATTTTTTAGAAAGCAATAAAAAATATAAAATCTGGAGTATTTTGGAAGAATCATATGGGTTAGGAATAATAATTCTGATATTTATTTAGTCCTCACGTTTTTGTAAATTCTACATAAGAATTGTCTTTTATAGTATTCATTATTAATTTTTATATTTTCTTGTTAAGAAGTGTTGTTTCTTTTTATAACCGAAGGTTGTATAACATCTGATTGTTGTCAGAATGTTAGCACTTATAACATTCAAGGAAAGTACCCAAACTTCACCTGGTGACAAAGTCCACACTTTTAAAAATAAAACTCTAAAGAATATCACAACTGACCTTATATGTCTATATATTCTCTTGGTGATATTAGGTGATGACTAGAGCAGTGATTTCCAAATGGAAGCAAAGGTATCCAAGGGAATGCTCACAATTATGCAAAGGGGTACAGAAAGAAGACAGTTTCCCTATGTATTTTTGTATTCACCATTTTAAGTTTCATTTTTGTATATTCTTTACAATAGTCTAGGTCATGATGTGGTAACTATTTCAAAATTTCATTGGCTTAATATTGTAAAATATATTCATCTCTGATGCTCTGAAAAATGAGATAAATGTATTTTAGAGTTTTAAGCCACAACAGGTTGCCTAGGGCTTTGTTTCACACAGTTTCTCAGAGACGCAGTATGACAGAGTCTCCATTATCCTGCAGATGCACCAACATGAACACATGGTGTCCTCCACTTTGGAGGTCTGAAAAACAGACACTGGGAAAATTCTGCAGGACATTTCATTGCTCCTCTGACTAAGAAGGCCAGGAAGTACTGTTGCCCGTATGCCCAAAAAAGAAAGGAGAGCTGAATATTGGTTAGTACTAATAATGATTGCTACAGAGTATATTTATTGTATGAATATAATTTCAAATGCTAAATATACAGGCCAAATGCTTTAAAAATAGTACTAGTATTATGTATGATAAAAGAATATTTGGATACTACGAAGTCACTCTTAGATTCTTTTTTGATACTGTAGCTCTTGGTTCTTTTTTCTTCTGTCAACTTTCATTTACCTCTATAATTAGTTCTAATCATTACCAATTTTTTCTTGTGTTTTCCAGTCTGCAGCCAACCTAATTTTTCCTAATGCTTCCTCTTCCCAGCTTCTGCCATTGTTATTGATAACCTTAACATGTAAAGCCTCAACTCGATAATTTCATAGCAAGTCTTCTTAAGCACAAGACAAGAGTAAAATGAATCCTTTTCATGCCCATGGTAGGTCAGCAATCTACCAAAACATGATGCATGTTTCACTAAACCTAAATCTGGGCATTGAGGTAGTTTATGATAATAATATCCTGGACCCACCTGCTAATTCAGAGAAATTCGTTCTCCATAAAGTTGCTGTGGTGATGGAATGTTCCAGTCTACAGGAGAAGTTTTCTTTTATTCCTTATACTATGGACATCAACTTATTCTATGTTACAATTACCGATATCATGTATTTCAAAAGTCACCCCTTAAAATTCTTCTAAAGAAAACAATAAAAGCTTTTAAAAGCCCCAAATTTTCTACTAAATATTTTGAAGAGGCTATAAATTTAGCCATTACATTGCATATATTATAGTGAAACACTTTAAAAATCCTTATTAAATATTTCTGTTCTCCAAGCACTCTTCTCAGTTTCATGGCAGGTATTTTTTTCCACCTACTTCTTTCTTCCCCCACATATTATCTGGATTTGACATCTTCTATAGCTTTTTTTTTTTTTTTTTTTTACCAGAATTGCCACTAGAAAACTATTAATTCATTTCTGGGAGGCTGTGGTATGAGGGCACTTAAGCTACAAAACTCAGATTGGTAAAACAAATCTTACTGTGGTGTTTAGCAAAACAAATAACCTCTGAGAAATAATCACTTAAAATGGTTCAGGTATTATCAATTATTATGAAAACAAAAATGTGTCTTTTCTTAACTTCTACTTCAAGCATCCTAGCAAATAATTTTTCCCAACAATTTCAATGCTTCTCAAATAGTTATTTTAGGTGATTCAATTTCTATATATTATTATATGTATTGTTACATTTTCATTGTGGTTTATTCATTATTTCTCAATTGCTTTTGCAATTGTTAGTCTTGATCATAGATCCCCCTGTCACTACATAAAGTGACTAAGTATCAAGTAGATTCAAAATTTAATAATCTATTTAATATTGTATTCACAATAGTCTGTTCAGCTATTATTTTTCCCACATTGCTACTAGTTTTCCACAAAAACATTCATTGCTGGTCTGTAAGAAAACCCACAACAAAGATTTTCTTATTCATGATCTAAGAGTTTGAAGCAAATTACTTTATTTGTGTTCCAATATAGAAAAATAAATAAAAATTTTGAATCTGTAACCGTATAAAAATACTATAAACAAAGACTGCATATGCTGGGTATAGTAGCAAAAAGACATTTTTGTTAATATGAAATCATAATTACTTGTTGAGAGAGAATAAAGCAAGTAAGTTGAAAATGCACATTCTGGAGCAATCTTTCCCTATCTTTGCAATGAATAGTCTGTCCAAGGTACTTAATCTCCCTAATCTCAGTATCCTGAGCTAGAAATGGCAATAATGGTTCTCAGTGTGTTATTGTGAGAGTTAGATTTAAAAAAATAAAAAATCTATACCAGTCATATTAAAGCTTATTATTACTATTTTTCTGATTGTAGTTGTCATTTACATTATTTTATAAAAATCATTTCTAAAATGTTTCTAAACTTATTTTTTCTGTCTTAAAGCATTTAAGATTTGGTTTCATTATCTCAAAAAGCAATGACTAAAAATTCAAGGGGGTGAATGATGGAAGCTAATGGTGATAAAACAGATAAACACATAGCACAATGGTGAGTAACCGTTTAATTTTTTTTTGTATTGTTAATCATAGCACCTTTAAATGTCTAGTAAGTTTCATACAATTATTCTTCATTATTTGGTTTAGGGATAGGCAATACCCCATGAACTTTGAGCATCCATAAAAGTTCTTTCTAGGTAAATCCAGAAGGCAGTGCCCTAATCACTCTTTACCAGGAAAATTTCTCAGGGTTGTATTTGCAAGGAAATCTTGACAGAATAAGTAACACCTCTAATCTAATCTTAATTTCAATTCGACCCATGTAAAACTAGACTTCCTTTTGCTTTCAAAAAGATGTCAGGAAACCACACAATAAAAACTACAAAGTGACCAGCTAACAACTTCGTGATTAGGTGAAAACCTCATATGTCAATATTAAAATTGAATGTAAATAGTTAACACACCTCACCTAAAAAGTACAGAGTATGTTGGATAAAACAGCAAGACCCATCTGTCTGCTGTTAAGAGACTCATCTCATATGTAACAAAACACATAGGCTCAAAGGGTTGGACAAAGATCTATTAGACAAATGGAAAATAAGAAAGAGCAAGGGTCACTACCTTATATCAGATAAAAGAGACTTTAAACCAACAACAGTAAAAAAAGAAAAGAATGGGGATTGCATAACGATAAAGGGGTCAGTTTAACAAGAAGACTTAACTATCCTTAATGTATATGCACTCAACACTGGAGCACACAGATTCATAAAATCAGGAGGTCCAGAGCTACAAAAAACCTTAGACAACCACACGATAATAGTGAGAGATGTCAACAACCACTGCTAGTGTGTTAGATCATTGAGGCAGAAAACCAACAAAGAAATTCTAGACTTAAATTAGATACTTGACCAGCTGGACCCAACAGAGACCTACAGACTATTCCATCCATTGTCACAGAATATACATTCTTCTCTTCTGCACATGAAGCATACTATAAGGTTGACCACAGGTTTGACTATAAAGCATGTCTCAATAAATTAAAAAAGAATCAAAATCATACCAACCACACTCTTGGACCACAGTGGAACAAAACAGAAATCAGTAACAAGAAGATATCTGAAAACCACACAATTACATTGAAATTAAACAACTTGCTCACGAATGACTTTTGGGTAAAAAATAAAATTTAAGGTAGAAATAAAACATTATTTGAAATAAATGAAAACAGAGAAAACATACTAAAATATCTGGGATGCAGCATAGGCAGTGTTAAAAAGAAAGATTTTAGTCATAAATACCTACATTAAGAAGTTAGAAATTTCTCTAATTAATGATCTAACATCACACATAGAGGAACTAGAAAAGCAAGAAGAAATTAACCCCAAAGATAGCAGAAGGAAATCAATAAGTACAATGAGAATGTAACTGAATGAAATTCAGACTCGAAAATTCATACAAAGGATCACAAAACCAAATCTTTTTTGTTTGAAAGGATAAACAAGATCAATAGACTACTAGTTAAATTAACAAAGGAAAAAAGAGAGAAGATTGATTCAAGGATGCCTAAGTAGCAACAACAAAGGTGACATTACAACTTATCTGACAGTAACAGGAAAGATTCTCCAATAATATTATGAACAGAGCTATGCACACAAAGTACAAAATCTAGAGGAAGTAGATAATAAATTCCCTGAAACACACAACTTTCAAAGATTGAAACAGGAAGAAATTAAAGCCCTGAACAGAATAGTATTGAGTTCTGACATTGTTTCAGTCTTAAAAATCTACCAACCAAACACAGCACTTGACCAGGTGGACTCAGAGCCAAATTCTACTGGATATATGGAGTAGAGCAGGTATCAATTCTACTGAAACTATTCCAAAAAATTGAAGAGGAGGGCTCCTCCCTAAATTGTTCTATGACTCCAGCATTACCTGATAATAAAACTAGGTACAAACACAAGATAAAAAGAAAACTCAAAGCCTATATCCCTGATGAACATAGATGTAAAAATCATCAACAAAATATTAGCAACCAGAATCCAATAGAACATCAAAAAGTTAATTCACCATAATAAAGTAGGCTTTATTCCTGGAATTTAAGACTGATTAAACATACACACAACAATAGATGTGATTCACCACATAAACAAAATTAAATTAAAAAAAATACTCATCTCAATAGACATGAAAAACCCCTTTAATATAATTTAACATCCCTGCATGATAAAATTTCTCAGCACACTAGGCAGTGAAGGAACATACCTTAAAATAATAATAGCTGTCTATGAAAAACCAACAGCCAACATCATAGTGAATGGGCAAAAGCTGGAAGCATTATCCTTAAGAACTGAAACAAGGCAAGGATGCCCACTTTCACCACGCCTATTCAATATGGTACTGGAAGTGCTAGCTGAAGCAACCAAGCAAGAAAAAGAAATGAAAGGCATCAAAAAGGAAAAGCAGTCAAATTATCTGTTTTTCTGGTAATATGATTCTATACCTAGAAAACCCTAAAGACTTTGCCTAACATCTACTAAAATTGATAAACAATTTTAGTAAGGTTTTGGGATACAAAATTAATGTAAAAAAATCAGTGGCATATCTATACATCAACAATGTCCAGGCTGAAAATTAAATCAAGAACACGATACCATTTTCAATAGCCACAAAGAAAATGAGATACCTAGGAATATGGCTAGCCAAGAAGGTATAAGACCTACACAAGGAGAACTATAAAATACTGCTGAAAGGAATCAAAGATAACATGAACAAATGGAAAACCAATCCATGTTCATTGATTAGAAGAATCAATATCATTAAAATGGCTATACTGCCCAAAGAAATCTATAGATTCAGTGTTATTCCTATCAAACTATCAGTGTTATTTTTCACAGAATTAGAAAAATGATTCTAAAATTCATATGGAATAAAAAAATTGAGCCAAGACAGCCAAAGAAATCCTGAGCAAAAAGAACAAAGCTGGAGGTATCACATTACTTGACTTCAAACTATACTATAAAGCCTTAGTAACCCAAACAGCATGATACTGGTACAAAAAGAGACACTTAGACCAGTGGAGCACAATAGAAAGCTCAGAAATGAAGCCCAACACCTACAACCATCTGATCTTTGATGAAGTCAACAGAAATAAGCAATGGAGAAAGGACATCTGTGTCAATAACTGGTGCATGCATAAATGGTTAATCATATGTGAAAAGAATAAAACTGGACTTTTACCTTTCCCTGAATACAAAAATAACTCAAGATGGTTTAAATATTTAAATGAAAGACCTCAAACTGTAAAAACTCTAGAAGAAAACCAGAAGCAAACCTAGGAAATACCATTTAGGACATCAGCTTTTGCAAGGAAAATGTTACTAAGTCCTCAAAAGCAAGTGCGACAAAAACAAAAATTGACAAGCAGGAACTAATTAAAGTAAGGAGCTTTTGCACAGGAAAAAAAAAAACTATCAGTAAACAACACACAGAATGGAAGAAAATACTTGTAAACTATATGTCTGAAAAATGTCTACTATCTAAAATCTATAAGGAACTTAAATATCAAGCAAAAACCAATCCCATTAAAAAGTTGGCAATGGAAATGAACAGACACTTCTCAAAAGAAAACATACATTTGGCTTACAAACATATGAAAATATTCCAATATTACTAATAATCAGAGAACTGTGAATCAAAACCACAGTGATGTACTATCTCACACAAGTCAGAATGGCTATAATGAAAAATACAAAGAGCAACAAATGTTAATGAGGCTCCAGAGAAAAAGAGATGCTTACCTGCTCTTTGTGGAATGTAAATTTGTTTAGCCACTGTGGAAAGCAGTTTGGAGATTTCTCAAAGAAGTTACAATAGAACTACTATTCCACCCAGCAATCCCAACACTGGGTATGTATCTAAAGGAAAATAAATTGTTCTACCAAAAAGACACATGCACTCATAAGCTTATTGCCACACCATTCACAATAACAAAGACATGGAATCAAACCAGGTGCTCACCATTCATGGATCTGATAAAGAAAATATGGTGTATATATACCATGGAATACTATGCAGACATAAAATGAAAACATATCTTTTTCAGCAACATAGATGCAGCTAGAGGCCATTGTCCTAAACAAATCAATGCAGGAACAGGAAACCAAATACCACATGTTATCACTCATAAGTGGGAGCTAAACACTGGGTGCTCCTGGACATAACGAAGACAACAGTAGGCACTGCAGACAATTAGAGGTAGAATGAGGCAATGGGAAAGAACTGAAAAACTACCTACTGAGTACTGTGTTCACTACTTGAGTGATGGGATTATTTGTATCCCAAACCTCAGTATTATACAATAAACACATGTAACAAACCTGCACATGTACCCTCTGAATCTAAAATAGATGCTGAAATTATTTTTAAAATTACAAAAATAAACAAATGAGAAAAACATAAAATAATAAATACAATGATGGTGAATCTCCCAAACAGTGTTTCTATCCTGCAACATTAATCAATTTCATGTGCAAGCATCCAAGATGGGCCCTTTGCATTTCCTTAGTAAGACTGAGAACATAAGAACTGATGTAAATCAGTGTGAGGCTTTGGCTACTGCTAAGGCCATGAGCTCCTGTGTCTCTGAGCCAGGAGCCTCATGAGTTATGCTACCACTGTTGAGATTGTGGCAGGCTAACCTGTTTGCTTGTAAGTAGGATAAAATTTCCAATTATGCATCATTCTTGATATAGTCAAACAATAATATGAAATATTAGCTTTGCAAGGAACATCAAAATTAACAGAATAAGTTGAATAATTTGTGATTGATACACTGAAGACTTATCTCGTGATTTTATGAGCATGGCATTTATAGTAAAGAAAATCCAGCAAATAATTACATGAAAGTGTATTATCTACTATTTTAATGAATGTGTGAAATTGATTCATCCTACTATCAACAAAAATGTACACAAAGATTTATGAAGAAAACACTAGGGAACTCTATTTAAGCTATCTAATTCTATCTAAGCTAAATCATTATCTGACCTCACTAGGAAAATGAAATCTTTGCTCAAACCCCTTCCTGACATTTTCATCTATATCAGGAGGAAGTTCCAAAGGTAGACCTCAGAGTTGAATCTGATAACTGACAAGCCTGTCTTATTATAAGACTTGCGATTGGAAATTTGACCTGAGAAACTGAACTTCTAAATTTTGAAGTGTGCGCTACAGGAGTAAAGTTTAGAAAATGCATACAAGAGACAAAAGGAAAGGTAAGAAATAATTTTGAATCAAAGAGCTACCTAGATAATAGCTTATTTTAATATTTCCCATGAGTTAAGTTTACACATATTTGAAAAGTAGCATCATCAAGAGCAATTATTTAATTTACCTTCTTGCCTTTGCATTTAGGTTTAAGAGAAATGTGAATGCAGAATGTTTATACTTGTGAATTCTGGTCAAGATATGGCTGTAACTTTATGTGTAATTCTTCTTCACCTTGGTTCTAAGTACCTAGCATGATAGTTAAAGTACTTTTACACTATATAGCTATCTCAATGAACAAAAGTGGAACTGAAACCCACAGCAATAAATGAATCCTGAATGCTAGTTCTATGAAGTTCCTAGATCAAATTCTGGCAGAGGCAATTGGAAGGTTGCCTCCACCAGAGGCTCTATCAAAGTAAAAATGAATAAATTCCTCTGTTATGTCACAGCAGGCAATAATCATGCAGAAATCTTGAAATGCCCATAAAAATAGATGCAAAAAAGAAAAAAGAAAAAAGAGTCACAGTGGCTTCCTAGGGTTGCTACTTAGAAAAACTGGAGGGGATAGAGATGTCCACACAACTGCAACCAAGGTAAGCCATACAGATTCAGGAAGTGTAACTGTGACATCTCTACAAGATGAGAACTCTGAGACTCCAATATAAATGTAAGATCCCAATTTGCAGATTGAAACCACTAGACACAGATGGGTGAACATGGGAAACAGAAAGTAAATATGTGCCCATGCACACACAAAGTAACTTAAGAATAGTACTGCCAGGCGCGGTGGCTCCCACCTGTAATTCTAGCACTTTGGGAGGCCGAGGTGGGTGGATCACCTGAGGTCAGCAGTTCAAGACCAACCTGGCCATCATGGTGAAACCCCATCATTTAAAAAAAAAAAAAAAAAGAATAGTATTAAAAAACCTCATGGAGAAAGAATTAACTTATGAGGGTATGTAGAGAATGTAGCATATTTTTTAAATAATTATAAAATGAATCAACCTAAAATACTCAGAGAGATAAAATAAGAATTAAAATCATAAATAACCATCAGGAAACTATGGAACAAAACACAGGTAGATCTAAATCAGGAATGAGTTGACATGTAAAAGTACCAATTAGAAATTCTGGAAATTAAACATGTTATCATAAACAAGCAATAGATGTAATAAATTTCAGAGGAGCCACAGAACAGAGAAAACTGTTGAACTGTAAGACAATGTAACTTAGATCAATTTTGTTGATTTAGAGAAATATGATTTCAAAAGCTCATGGATGTAAGCAAAATTTCTGTGGGAAATTGTTAAATAGATAACATTAATCACAAGAGATTCTGTGTCCTGCTAATGAAAACTGTGTCAACCTGTGTAATTTTTCTTAGAGTTCTATAGAGTGTTCTTTTCAGGTTGCCTAAACAAAGACTTATTTCAGAAGTAAAATAAAATGAAGTGAGGTTTCTTTGGAGAGTTATGGAGAAAAGACAAGTCTTAATAATTGTATGAGATCAAGGAAAATTTTGCTTAATAACATATATTACTAAAAATCAGGAAAGAGCAAAAATGACTATAAACTGCACTAATTTTTAAGAGCAAACTTAACACAAATATTCTCTTGCCTGGAAATATGAAAAATGTCTTAAGCATTTATGACCACAGTAGGGTGCTGGGAGGAAAAGACCTCTGGTAATAATCTTTAGGAGCAAATGTACACTGATATTAATGATTGATGAAAAGTTTCCTCACAATCCGCTGAGAAAAAAATGTTAAAATGAAATTAAGTGTAGTTACAGAAAACAAAATTATATCATTTATATAACTGAATCATTGGCCTGAGAGTCATACCTATTACAATCTTTTTCTTAGAGGCTCATTCCTGCAGACGCTTTGCTGGAACTTGTCAATGCTCCTATATATACAGGAAATAATAAGTACATATCAAGCCTGGCAAATACCTATGCTGAGAAAGAAATGCTGGTCCTCATCAAGGGAAAAGGAGTCAGAGCTAAAAGGACAGGATCTTGTCAAGTGATTTTTAGTATTTATGCAGAGCTATATATTTTTTTAAGATACCTTTCTCAGAATGTCTTATTTGAAAGTCAGTAAAATTTTAATTAACCTAATTTCCCTTGTTCTGATTTCATGCTCCCCAAGCAACTATCAATTTATGAAGCTCAATCAAATGGGCTTCAAATATTTATATCTCTTTGACACTGATTTCTAGAAGTAAATTTTGACTCTCAGTCCTGATTTCTTTTCTTGATTCCCATGCAGTTCAAATACAGTGGTAGAGCTCATTGATTGTGAATATGTTGGTGTTCCTACCAGTATAAATGCTTTATTTCTCACTGGAAGTTTGATGATTTAGAAATCTTTTATTTGCCTTAGTTTGTTCAGATGTTTTATTTAGCATGACTCAGTTCTCCAGCTCAGGCCTCATTACACATGAACACTGATGAAATATGAATCTGAAACCTTGAAATGATGTAACCAAATTGAGATACTGTCTCATGAGATCCACCAAAGCTAAGATTCCTTACTATTTCCTGTAAGGCCGGTCGCCTCGCCGGGAGCTCGGACATGTCCACCCCAACTCCAGCCTTGCTGGGAGCTCGGACACGCCCACCCCCCTCCCCACCTAGAAACCACATCATCACTCCACGCCCACTTCTGCACTCAGCACTCAAATCTGCACTCAACACTAGCCTCTGCACTCAGCACCCAGCCGACCGTTGAAAAACCCCACCAAAATTTAAAAGAAGCCCCGCTGAAACCTGCCCAATAGCATTTTGCCCCGTCCAGGTCCCACTCCCACTAGGCGGCTCACTTACCGGCAATCCCACCTACCTGCCAATAGCAGCTGGCCCCGTCCACACCCTACTTCCCCACAACCAATCAAAACGCCTCCACTCCCTATAAAACCCCATGTCTGAGAGGAGTCAGGTGCAACTTCTCTGGCCCCTCCTGTCAGACCACAGAACCTCACCCAGGAGCTGATTAAATTTCTTCATTTCAATAACTGGCCTCAGTTGCCTCATTCGAACCTCACTTTCTTCATTTAAGCCTTACATTTCCTACATAGGTATAGAGGGTTACATCAACAGTGTAGCTAGAGAGCTGAGGGATTTGGATTTTACTCACAGCTGCCATACAGTATCTTCCCAGGGCACCTACAGCTGGGGTTAATGTAAATGTGTAGTCCTTCTACTATCTATATTATAATCAATTTGAGTGCTGATTAAACAAACAGATCCATGATGCACACACACTATCCCCCCACCAACACACACACAACCAAAGTAACAACAATAATATCAACAACCAACTATGAAGTCAAAACGGTTTAACCAGTTTTCCTGATACCATACTGCTCCCACTTGCTGATTCAGTCTACTAATTTATACAAATCCTGTTTTATAAAGAACTCATGAAGTCACATTTAAGAATATGTGGTTGGTTGGCTGGATGTGGTGGCTAAAGCCTGTAATCCCAGCATGTTAGGAGGCCGAGGCAAGTGGATCATGAGGCCAAGAGATCGAGACCATCCTCGCCAATGTGGTAAAACCCTATCTCTACTAAAAATATAAAAATTAGCTGGGTGTGGTGGGGGGCACCTATAGTCCCAGCTACTCGGGAGGCTGAGGTAGGAGAATTGCTTGAACCTGGGAGGGGGAAGTTGCAGTGAGCTGAGATCACATCACTGCACTCCAGCTTGGTAACAGAGTGAGATTCCATCCCCCCCAACAACAACAACAACAACAAATATATATCATATATATCATATATATATATATATATATATATATATATATATATATATATATATGAGATATGTGGTTGGTGGCAGAGCAAGAGAAAACTGAACTAACATTCTATGGCAGGAGTCCCCAACTCCTTGGCCACAGAGTGTTACCAGTCCATAGCCTGTTAGGAACTGGGCTGCACAGCAGGAGATGAGCGTCATCAGCCAGCAAGCGAAACTTCATCTGTATTTACAGATGCTCCCCATAGCTAGCATTACTGACTTAGTTCCACCTCCTATAGATCAGCAGTGTCATTAGATTCTCAAAGAAGCATTAACTCTATTGTGAATTGAGCATGCAAGATATCCAGGTTGCACGCTCCTTATAAGAATCGAATGCCTGATGTTCTGTCACTGTCTCCCATCACCCCAAGATGGGACTGTCCAGTTGTGGAAAAACAAGTTTAGGGCTTTCAGTGATTCTACATTATGGTGAGTTGTATAAATATTTCATCATATATTACAATATAATAATAACAGAAATAAAGTCACAATACATGTAATATGCTTGAATCATCCTAAAACCATTCCACCCTACTCCCCATGTCTGTGGAAAAATGTCATCCATGAAACCAGTCCCTGGTGCCAAAAATGATTGGGGACTGTTGATCTATGGAGTGTCTGTGACATAAAATACACTGCCTATTATCCCATTCAGTTTGTTCTTTTTATTTCTTACTATTTCCTACATAGGTGTAGAGGGTTACATCACCAGTCTAACTAGAGTGCTGAGGGATTTGGATCATGCTGACAGCTGCCATACAGTCTCCTCCCAGGGCACCTATGGCTGGGGTTAATATTAATGTGTTATCCTTCTACTAGCTATATTATAATAAATTTGAGTGCTGACTAAACAAACAGATCCATGACACACACACACCACTGCCCCCCACCGACACACACAGAACCACAATAACAACAATAATATCAACAGCCAATTATGAAGTCAAACAGTTCAGGACGAGACCCAGGAATCTGCACATTTAACAAGAAACTGCAGGTGATTTTGGTACACACTGAAGTCTGACATCAACTGCTATAAAATGTATGTGTATCCTGTTGCAGAGAAATTAATAAATAAAACAATGTGACAAAGACAGCCATTGCCACAATCCCTAGTTACCCTAAGTTTTCCTTTACATTTTCTGTTGTTGTTGTTTTCTTAACATCAGGCATACATTGAGGTTTCTTTTAGTCAGTCCTGACTTACAGCCCCTTTGTGGTTATGACTCATCCCAAACACTTTCAAACTGAACTGCAGCAAAATCAATAAATCAACGTAATTAAATCACTATCATAAAGAATATTGCTCAACAGTAAAAGAACTGTAACTACTTGCCCTAACGTGTTTCTTTCTACTTCCCATCCCGGGAATAGAGACAATTCTCAAGTGAACTGTTTCAAAAAATATCTTGATAGAATCTCAAGATGTACTTGAGCAACTGGTACACAGTAATGATGGCTGTGACTTAAGACTCTCTAGGGGCCAATCGTAGGGCTACAAAAAAAAAAAAATGCTTAAATCCAGGAAGGAAAACACAAAAGGAAACAAAAAAGGTTCGCAAGGAGTTTGCAAATGATAATGTGAGGCACATAAACAGTTTCTCTCAATTTTTAAAAATCAACATCTATTGAGCCTAGACAGGCTAAAGCAGAGATACTCCATTTTGGATCATGACAGTGATAGAAGGGCATGTGAAATTTCTCTATCTTTTCTACCTTTCAGATTTTAAAAGTTGAATCCCTTAAACTGTTAATACAGTAGAAACAATCTGCATATATCTGGCAAACTGAATTTTCTTCATCCAGATAATGCTGATTCAATTTTGTCTTTCACAGCACACAGTTTAGAATTTTCCTATCTGTACCTATTTTTCATTCGTCTCAGGATCTCAACTAAAAAATCATTTTGAACAATTATATAATATAGATTCCAAATTTTTATAAAACTGCTTCAACATGCCATTTTTAGGTGGTTTTTATTCTACCTTAAAACTAAGTTGTTACAATTTAAAAGTGCACAAGGGCAGAACGACAGGCCTATATACTGTGGAAAGAACTAAATGGACAATGATAACAGCTTCTTTCAGCTAGGAAACTACAATAGACTGTTCTTCTTTAGACATTACTGAAGGTAGACTGAAAAATATCACCTATGTGATTTTTCTGGTTTCTTAGCTTCATTTAACTTGATGAATTGACAAAAGCCCCAGACAATGGCTGATACGGAGAAAGATTGGGAACTTGTGTTCATAGGTAGAAAAGCATGACCCCAAATCAAAACTGTGAACGAGCCTGCGGGGGCAGCTGGACACAGGAGAATGTTTTGCCCTCATTAGTGAGCAGTTTCTTCTTTGGGATTGAATATACAGTCTATCTTCTTCTCAGCCTTAAGGGAGTTCAAGAAAAAATGAAGTGTTAGTAATTATGTGGTCTTCTCCATTACAAAGATGCTGATATTTCAAGTTCAAAAGGTTATAACAAATGATAGCTTGGGAGAGGGCAGGCAAACTTCTTAACAGAAAGGTAGAGCATGCTTATGCCCTTGGTCCTGTCGGTTGTATCTACAACATGTAAGTAGTAAAGAGATTGCCAAGCAACTTCTAACTTTTAATATTAAGTGTGCTCAGGGACAACATTCTGCAAAGGTACAGGATTATCCATTGGTAGAAGAGGATGCCTTAAGTAAGACGAGGTGGAAGTCATCTCTTTATTTTCCTTTCAGTTTGTTGTTTGTGGAATAGGAAGCAAAAGAGAGACTCATGTTTTGGTTTGTTCTGGAAACACAGAACTCAAGAGTAGTAGAATGACTAAAATTATTTTGGCTATTCCTACATCTCATTTTTCTTTATAACTATTATTTAGATTCTGCTCTCTGTCTCAGGAAGATTCCTTTTCTTAACTTTCCTAAAATTAATCCATGACCTTCCATGATGGCTGTGAAGGGATCTTTCACATAGAAACACCTTGATTCTTGTACATTGAGAATCTCCTTGTACTTGGAAAGGCACTGTGCCTCCTTAGTATTTCATTTCAAAAGAAATCACCTTATACCCAGACGAGAACAATTTGAGACATTTAAACAACAGCAACAACAAAACTTAAGCCACAAAAACAAAATACTCTTACTAAGCCCAAAGATATAAATATGAAAGCGTGTTCAGTATATTTAAGCTAACTAATCCCTAAAGTTATCCTTCCTTGTTTTCTGAAACTTTAGGCTCAACCCATTGAAGTGCTAACTTTTAGGGCTGTGGTAGCTGCCACCTTAGCAGCTGCTGCAGAGCAACCTATACCAGCCATTCTTAAAAATCTACACTCAAAAAAATGAGGCCCAAAGAGAGAAGACACTTATTCTCCAGTCTGCCCTAGGCTTACCTTGTGAGTTCTGATTATTGTTTTAAGACCACAATTTTTTTCTTGAATAACTGACAGGGGATCTGAATTGATTAATATATCTCACACAAAGCCTGGGTCCCAATTCCCAGGAAGGTGGCTTTTGCTACCTCAAAAAGCCAACCATATCAGAAGGCAATACAATATTCTTAGGGCAGTATGTGCGTGTAGTAGGAGTTTAGTGGATTAAACATTCCCTTTCTCTGCATGAGAATTTCTCATTAATACTTCTTTATGGATAGGAGGAAAGAGTAGAATCAATGAACAGCACAAAATCAAGGTACCATCCTAGAGTTCTGTCTTTCCTTTATCCTCATAGCCACTTTTTTATATCTATTTTGACTACAAAATCAGCCCCTCCATATCCAATAGAGGCCACGTAAAGTATTCCAAAAATTAAAACTCAATTGTGAGAGACACTGAAGGACAAAGAATTTTCCACAGTGCTTCCTGTGCCTTTCTCCCATGACCTTGTACATAATCTCAACTCCTAACTGCTTTAGTCAAACACTGTTGACAAAAGCCTTATTGCCTAAACAATAACGGATCTGCACAAACAATGCCTTTCTTGTCGAGAAATACCTATGACAAACAAGAATTGCAGCTCACCCCTCCTGTTAAACCTCCTTAAAACACTCTGTCCTCCTGCTCCAAGTATGAATGTTCATTTGGAGGCTTCTCATGCCTGGCATTTTCAATAAAATCTTATGTTAATGGTGCTTGATTGATTTTCTTCCACACAATTTATAAAATATATGCTTAACATTTTACTCTCTTAGAATCAACATCATGATGACTTTGCAAATCTTCAATGTCACTCTCTGTATTATTCTCAAGTCATATTGTGAGTCTCCTGTTTTCAAATGTATACTTGGCCTCTTTTCAAACATATATGTAAGCTTCCTTTTAAAATGGCCTTTTAGAGGTCATTTGTTGCCCAGTACCAGACCCTCTACAGTCTAGGGGTTGCAAAGTAATTTCAGAAGGAATTAAATTTGGTGTTCTACTCAGATTTCTAAAAGAGAAGCTGGAGAAATCATGATGTTAATGAGAGTCGTGTGGTAGATGCCCAACTCTTGGCTAGAGAAAGTCATTTTTTCCTCTATGCAGATCCCTAGCAAATACTACATACAATACATTTATAAAATAAATAGTATATGAGTCTTTTCCCCCATAACCACCATTGCTGACTGCCTAATCTGACACCATTGCTCACTGGAACTATAACTGTTTCCTTCTAAGTGCTATCTCTCTGTTCATACTAGCCCCATGCAATCTATTCTTTTCATAGCAGCCAGCGCATTATTTTAAAAACATAAAACAGAATGTGGCACTCTTCTGCTTAATCTCCCAAGCTTGTATTCCACAGTGCCCTTTATGATTTCTGAAAACACCAAGCTTGTTCTCTCCCTGCCCTTGTTGCTTCCTTGGTGTCCTTGCTCTCACCTCCTCCCAAGATTGTCTATTTCTCTCATCATTTACGTCTCTGCTTAAAAAGTCTCTTTTCACAGATGCTCCTTAGAACACAGAATGTAAGCTCTACCATTCCCAACGATAGTTTTCATCACATTAATCTGTTCTATTTATTGAGATTATATTTTGGAGTACTTAATAATATTTTAATTTATTCTATTCATTTTTACTTGTTAGTTTTCTTGACCACACAAAGAGTTTATGCTACATAGAGCAAGGAGCTTATTTGTCTTGTCTACTGTGGTAACTTCAATACGTAGAATAGACCTGACATATAGCAATATAGTATGTACTCAGTTTAAAACTTATTTATTTTTAATTACTTTATGTCTAGTTTTTACTTTGCTATAAGAATATATGGAATTTCTCTTCTCTGAAATTCCCTTAGCCTGTAACTGCAGCTTTTTATGTTCTTATTTATGTTATTTTCTTCCTGTTGATAGAATTTTGTCCATGTTTGTGTTTTTTATAAAATAAGCTTTTATTTTTTTCCATAATTATAGATTCTATTTTACTTTTATTTGCTTATTTTTCTTATTATTACTATAATAAATATTAACTACTTATATAAAGCTTATAATATATTAGGAAGTTGATATGTATTAGCTCTGCATCCCCACTGAAACCTTACCTTGAATTGTAACAATCCCTACATGTTGTGGGAGGGATCTGGTGGGAGTAATTGAATCATGGGGATGAGTTTTTCCCATTCTTTTCTTGTGATAGTGAATAAGACTCATGAGATCTGATGGTTTTACAAAGGGAAGTTCCCCTGCAGGTCGCCTCTTGCCTGCCACCATGTAAGACATGACTTGGTTCCTCATTTGCCTTCTACCATGATTGTGAGGCCTTGCCAGCCATGTAGAACTGAGTTAATTAAATCTCTTTCCTTTATAAATTACCCAGTATGAGAACAGACTAATACAGTAAATTGTTACTGGGTAGTGGGGCACTGCTGTAAAGATACTTGAAAATGTGGAAGCAACTTTGGAACTGGGTAACAGGCAGAGATTGGAATAGTTTGGAAGGCTCAGAAGACAGAAATATGTAGGAAAGCTTGGAGCTTCCTAGAGACTTGTTGAATGGTTTTGACCAAAACACCAATAGTGATATGAACAATAAAATCTATGCTGAGGTGGTCTCAGAGGGACATGAAGAACTCGTTGGGAAGTGGAGTAAAATCACTCTTCCCATGCAAAGAAACTGACAACATTTTGCCCCTGTCCTAGATATCTGTAGACCTTTAAACTTGAGAGAGATAACTTACGGTATCCAGTGGAAGAAATATCTAAGCCCCAAAGTGTTCAAGAAAAAGCAGAGCATAAAAGTTTGAAAAATTTGCAGCCTGACAACGCAGTAGAAAAGAAAATCCTATTTTCTTGGGAGAAATTCAAGCCTACAGCAGACATTTGCATAAGCAACTGGGAGCCAAAGGTTAATTGCCAAGATGACAGGGCTCCCCCTGCTCATAGGCCCAGAGGCCTAGTAGGGAAAAATGGTTTCCTGGGCTGAGTCCAGGACCCCTGTTGTGTGCAGCCTAAGTATTTGGTGCCCTGCAATCCAACTGCTCTAGTAGTGGCTAAGAAAGACCAAAATATATCAAGGATTTCAGCAGGTGCAAGCCCCAAGCCTTGGCAGCTTCCATGTGGTGTTGAGTCTTCAGGTACACAGAAGTCAAGAATTGAGGTTTGAGAACATCTGCCTAGATTTCAGAGGATGTACGGAAAGTACTGGATATTCAGACAGAAGTGAGATGCAGGAGTGGAGCCCTTATGGAGAACCTCAGCTAGGGCAGTGCAGAAGTGAAATGTGGGGTCGGAGCCCCCACACAGAGTTCCCACTGGGGCACTGTCTCTTGGAGCCGTGAGGAGAGGGCCGCCATCCTCCAGACCCCAGAATGGTAGATCCACCGATAGCTTTTGCTATGCATCTGGAAAAGCCACAGACACGCAATGCCAGCATATGAAAGTAGCCAGGAGTGGGGCTGAATCCTGCAACTCCACAAAAGTGAAGTTGCTGAAGATTGTGAGACTCCACCTCTTGTATTAGCATGACCTGAATGTGAGACATGGAGTCAAAGGAGATTATTTCAAAGTTTTAAGATTTGACTGTCCTGCTAGATTTCCAACTTGCATGGAGACTGTAGCTGCTTTGTTTTGGCAAATTTATCTCATTTGGAATGGGTATATTTACCCAATGCCTGTACCCCAATTGTATCTAAAAAGTAACTAAGTTGCTTTTGATTTTAGAGGCTCCTAGATGGAAGGGACTTACCTTGTCTCCAATGAGACTTTGGACTTGGACTTTTGGGTTAATGCTGGAGTTAGTTAAGACTTTTGGAGACTGTTGGAAGGCATCATTGTGTTTTAATACGTGAGGACATGAGATTTAGGAAGGGCCATGGGTGCAATGACATGGTTTGGCTCCATTTACCTACCAGTATCTCACCTTGAATTGTAATAATCCCCACATGTCATTTTTTACCGATGGGAGGTAACTGAACCATGGGAGGAGATTTTTCTTGTGCTTTTCTCATGATAATGAATACGTCTCATGAGATCTGACAGTTTTATAAAGGAGAGCTCCCCTGCACATGCCCTCTTGCCTGATACAATGTAAGACATGACTTTGCTCCTCATTCATCTTCCACGGTGATTGTGAGGCCTCCCCAGCCATGTGGAACTGTGAGTTAATTAAACCTCTTTCCTTTTTAAATTACCCACTCTCGGGCATGTCTTTATCAGCAGTGTGAGAACTGACTAATACCAAAGTATTCTAAACACTTTACAAATATTAGCTTATTTACTAACATCCTCTTTTATTATTGCGTAGATATTATTATTGGTCTTATTTTACATACAGAGAAACTGAGGCACAAAAAGGATGGTTAAAGTCCATAATCACATAGCAAATAGAGGAGTTAGGATTTAAACTCAAATCTGGGTAATCTGGAATCCAGAATCCAAACTTGCAAATGAATACATAAATCAAAAACCCTAAATGATATATATTTAAAATATTTTCTCACATATAATTCAATATTTTCCTTTTCAATCATGCTCTTCTGAGAATTTTTATCTTTTGAACAAAAGACATTCATTTCTTAAGGGGGAACAATATGGCCTAGAATAAAATGGCCCCTAACATTGTAGGAATCTAAGGATAATAATTTCAAACCTAAGCCTTTACGAAATAAGATTTTTCTAAATTCCAAAGCTCATTTTTATCAAAGACATATTCCCTGGGTTATGTGGATATTGGTTGAGAAATATGACCTAGGAATATTATCCTTCCAAAAGTAAAGCTTCCAGAAAATTTTATTTTGGTAGATGAGGATTAGAGGAATGAGAAGAAAATTCTAACATTAGGACCAATGCCAATTGCAAAGTCCTGTATTCAGTGTAGCATTCTGAGATATAGAGGGGTAAGAGCTAAGGAAGATGTATAAGTTGTTGAGCTAGAGAGTAGCCCCTAGAACCTGCAGACATCATCATGATGCACAAAAATAACATGACATATCCTAGACTTCTTGGGACCATGGAATATTTAAAGAAAGGCCTGGAATCACAACAGAGGGATTGTAAAATTGGACCTTTTGATGCTCATCTGTGACAGGTGGCAACAAGCTTCTCACAATAAACAGGCAAGACCAGCTAAGCTTCAGTGGACACCAAAACTGAATACAAAGAGAAGAGGTCAGATCAGACCTTTATCCTGTGAAGAGCCGTAAAGTACAGAGGACAGCCGTTGTACCAAATGTATCCTAGCTAAAACCACATTGATATAAACATCCTTTGCATCCAGGTTCAAGGAGAAGAAAGGATGAACTTTACAGGAAGAGGAACACCCAATGTGAAGGAAATATTGGTTTTGCTTTTTGTTTTCCCTTCATTTCCTTTATAGTAGGAAGAGCTTGAGTTAAACAAAAATATTAAATTTTAACTTGGGTGAAATGACACTAATGGAAATTCAAGAGAATTTGAGATTTTCCTATAAGAAATATGAATATATATATGTGTGTGTACATATATGCATATATATATATAGGCACACACAAGATTAAGTGTGGGCACATTTGCAATTCTGTTCTGTAAAAGAAGTTAGACTGAGAAACACAGAGGATTGTGAGTAAAAAGAGGCAATCATTGAAGCTTCCTTGTATATTAGATTAAAGAAAACACTTTAGACACAGTGCAAAATATTAGAGCAATTTTAAAAGATCAATACGAAGATAGCAGTCATGCATGTAAAATCTACTGAGATATATTGGCTATATGATCAAATTTCATTCCCATGTGAAAGAATATATTTGGAAAGTAATGAAAGTCTATAAACAGAAATAGGCACTTCCATTCGTTAGAGGACCAAGGAAAAACTTGAGTTCTGAGAAAGTGTTAATCTGCCATAGTCTTTTCACTGTCTATAAAAATGGCAACATAGGTTTGTTACTAAATTGTACATTTGGCTGATAGGTCATTGAATAATTCTGCAACTAAATCTCACCATTCAAGTCTCTCTTAAGGGGACAGAATAAAAGAAGGTATTTATGGTCCTCTTGCAAAGGGTCAGTAGAAAAGCAAGGCTACATGTCTTCTATTCGGCTTCAGAGAGAGAGTTCTGTGAATAGAAAATTGGCTCTTTTCCTAATTACTCTCCTGGAATCAGCTGCTGAGTACAACTCCATAACCTACACCATCCAACAAAAGACATGGCAAAGGTTAAGTGATTTTGTCCTATATCCAAGATAGCTTTCATATAGCTTCATTGTTCCTTCAGTGAATTGAGTCATTCACTGAAAATACACACTTTTACTGTGTTCCGGATTTATTATCTAAGATATTAATCTCCACTGCACCAAAGTGAAACACAGAAGGAAAATGTAAACCACATCAAAGTCAACGATTGTAGCATCCTGTTGTTTAGCCAGTCACTTATCATGTTTGGCCAGAGGCATCAATGAAGGAGACAATAAAAAGAAAGAATAAATAAAAATCCCAAATGCTTGGGTATTAGTGTATATTAATCTCATCCCAAATGGCAATCTTTACGTTTAAGTCCTAATAACTAAAGGAAAATTACTTACCTGGTGGTACACACATTATCTTAAGTAAAAGCTAATATGCAAAACCTCTAACTTTTGTTTCTCTGATAATTTTAATCTGTATTATATTTTTTTATAAATTCAAGCAGAATTCCTAAAAGCAGAATCATGGAGATATCATAGACTATATGGTTCCAATTCTTCAATATGTTTAAAATAATTTATTTTTATTCAAAAGCTAGAATAACTGTAGATAGTCTGATTTCACCACTGATATGATATCGATCAAGCTTTTTGAATAAGATTACTGGTATTGTAACCATAGAACAAATAATATAGGGGCTGACAGGATTAACTCACTAAATGTTGTCAATACAATTCCTGACAGCTGTATATTTGAATAACATCTGGATACCAGACTATACTCTTGTTTTTTTGTTGTGTGTTTGCCATATAGCTTATGCTTATATCAGTAGGCAAATCATGTACATCAACTCAGTGAATTTATTGCTTCTGCTGCCTGGAACATAGTGATTTCCAAACGTACCATTTTTATAATTGTTTTCCAGGCCTGAAGGCATGACAAGGCGTCCGCAATGCCTTTCTAGTAGCTTATTACTTTTTCCTTGTAGGATTCACTGTTTCTGACTGGGTTAGCACTTTCTGTCTAACACTTTACTGTATCATACAGTATGCCAGGTCTCAAGCCACATTGGAGCCAACAAGAAAAATAAAAAAAGGAAAAAACCGATGAATGCAGCTAAGCAGTTTTACTGACATCTTCTTGTCTCTTTTCATTCACAGAGTGTGAACCCCTGGAGTTTTACAATCATTTGAAATTCAAAGGCAAATGCTGAGAGCACACCATCATGAGAATTGGCACCAATAAAAAGTTTGTCAAAATCACTCTGGCACTAAACCACTGAATGTTTTCAACACAAGCAAAAAGCTGACATCATTCATAGACAACTCATGGACTAACACAAAAGAAAAAATGTCAGATCCAGTGAATTTCTTTTTTGCAATTACTGTTACTGTATGATTTCAACATTGGTGTCTATAAGAAATACTATTTTCCTCTGAAGTGTTTTCTGTAGCATTATTTTCTTTACCATGGGAGGTTTGTCTTCTCCCATTTTCCTTAGAATTTGAACACACATTTTCAAAGCCTGCTAGTGATTTTGAATTTCCAAAGCAATTACAAACATGATTCATGCACTAGGACTTATCCCTCTCAAATGTTCTCATTGTATAAACTACATCTTTCAAAGCATTTTATAGACACATTAAATACTAGTAAACACATTTTAAAGTGCCAAAAGGTATGATTCCTTTACACTTGCTGATAAGATTGTAATTGATCCTCTAATTTCTGTGTATGAGTCAAAATAAAGCTAAGAGTCTGGTCAGCCTTGCATTTTTAACATTAAACTTGAATACACCAGTTCTGCACTGCACTAGCCACATCTGAACAGCAGTCAACTTTACCTCCATAATTTCCCTTTTTGTTGTCACAAATTATTTGCTGTACCATGCACACTTTTTCTATCAATAAATTCATGCCTCTTATTACAATGTAAGTTTCCATCTCTTATTAATTTGAAGAATAAATGGTCATTTTCCAAACCATCTAAAGAAGACCTCTTCAAGTCACTATCATATTACTCACTCTTATTTTGCTCAGAACAGTGTACTGACTGTCTTCCATCATTAAACTCAAACTTTCATCAGGATAGGCCCCCTTTTAAAAAATTGTTTATTTATTTTTAAATTCATAAAAAATAATTAAGTATATTTATAGTATACAGCATATTTTGATATAAGTATACATTTTGAAATTGTTAATTCAAGCCATTTAACATGTTCATTATCTCATAGATGTCTCTATTTTTGTGATGAGAACACTTAACATCTACTCTGTAAGCAATTCTCAAATATACAATATATTGTTATTATTGTAATCAACATGATATACAATAGTTTTTTAATGTATTTGTCATGTATAACTGAAATTTTGTGTTGTTTGATTAATATCCTCCCATTCCTTCCATCCCCTAGCCTTTAGTGACTACTATTTTACTTTCTGTTTCTATGAGTTTGATTTTTTTACATTTCATATGTAAGTGAGATTATGCAACATTTGTTTTTCTCTACCTGGTTTTTTCACTTAGCATAATGTCCTCCAGGTTGATCCATGTTTTTGTTAGATGACAGAATTTCCTTCTTTTTTAAGGCAGAATAGAATTTTATTGTGCACACACACACACACACACTCACACACACATTTTCTTTATCCATTTATCTGCTAATAGACACCTAGGTTGATTCCATTGCTTGACAATTGTGAACAATGCTGCAACGAACATAGGAACGAAGATATCTCTTTAACATTTTGATTACAAATAAAACAGAACCCTTTTGTATCATATTCAAAACCATATCTGCCTTCTTTTCTGGGCCCAGGACCTAAAAAGAATGGCTGATACTTAGGTGGTACTTGGAGAATATTTGTTGAATGAATAAATAAATAATGAAACCACTGTTCTGAATGAGATTAGTCAACTAAAGTCTCATCCACAGACAAGGTTCTGACTTGAGATTGATTGTGTTTAGTGGCCATAGAAAATGATTTTACTTCACCATTCTTATAGTGTAACCATATGAAAGGCAACAGTCAATTAAACTGAACATCGATATAACTTTGGAGACTTTCTCTAACATTATTCATCCATATAGGAGCAGGAGATATCAAAGGTAATGATCAGTTTTGATCAGACAGTAAGAAGTACCATGATTAATCCACAGGAGCCATATCTAGGAAGAATATAATACAAGTCCCAAATGTGAGCCATATGTATAATTTAAATTTTTTAGTAATCATGTTTTAGAAAGTAAAAAGAGATAAAAATAATTATAATAAAGTTTATCCAGCCCGATAATTTAAAAAATATAATTTCAACATGTAATCACATATAATATTATCAATGAGATCATTTACAGCTTGTTTTCACTTTAAATTTCTAAAAATTAGAGTATATTTATACTCATAGCACATCTTGACATAGACTAGTTAATTTAAATATTGAATAGCTACATGTGCTGATAGCTATCACATTGGATAGAATACAGCTGGGATAGGGACTTATTAGGATTAGATTTTACATCATTTTTGGAACTGGTGGAGGAGACTATGTAAGATTTAAGCTGCATGCTTATTGTTGAACTTGACCTCTCTAAAGGTCAGCCAGACTGGCAACTGGGAAGAAGCATTTGTGTGTGTGTCTGTGTTTGTGTGTGTGTGTGTATGTCTGTATGTGTCTGTGTGTGTGTGTGTGTGTGTGTGTATGTAGAAGAATGAAGAAAAAGTGAAATTCATGAGAACAAAGTGAAACACACATATGATTCCTAGCATCTCCAGCCTAGAAGCCATGACTTGCAGGGGAGCTCAGTACCATTCGCCATGGACCTAACCATTCATGTGGTTGAGACCTCAGAGCTGCCAAAGGAAGAGAACTGGTGTAAGGTAAGAAATACACTTACCCTACACTTACAAGGTAAGTTAACAGATCAGTGACAGCATGTACCAGATGCCAGCATTTGAAGCCTGCATCAAACTTTAAAGCATAAAAATATGGTTTATTCCTTTACTTCTACCTTTCAGATCTCATGCAAAATGTTGTCTGCAGCCAATGCAAACCTGAAACCATACAGGGAATGAATTCTGGAAAAGGTAGTTTCATTTTAATTAAATTGAGAGAATTTAAATGCACCATAGGCATGCGGGGAAGCTTACTCAAGTATTTCCAAGTCCTGTCAAAATTGGACTTATTCTTTAGAAATGATTATTATTTTCAAATAACATTATTATTTCCAAGAATAATCATTATTTTTTTGGAAATCAATATGAAAACACAGGGGTTTGAAACGGATGTTGTAGAAAAACTTCTTGTAGTGCATAATCAGCTTTGAAAATGAGAAATTAATGCCTAACAAGTGTATATCGGTATACTTCTCCCTTCCTCTTTCTATCTTCTCCTGTTTCTTTAACCCAAAACTATAGACACAAATATAAAATCATTTAACTGCAGAGATAGGGAAGATTACACAGAATCATCTGCAGAGCCCAGGCAGGATTGACGAGGCTGACAGCATTGGAAAGTTAAAGTTCTGTTACTTGTTAAAGTAAAAGTAGCATAGGCTTTTAGAACTAGAAATGCCTTTTCGAATTATCAGGTTGAACCTCTAGATAGGGCACTAGGACTCAGAAGCATGAATTGAGTGACCCCCGAACTCTGTGATTATACAGCAATTCAGTAAAAACTAGGCATCTTGTGTTCAAGTAACACAAAATATAACTGAAATAAAGTAAGAAAAGCAGACAAGATGACCAACTCAAACAAGGATTGCTTTGCTGGTTAAGTCCAAGCCACCACAGATATATAATACCAATTTGTAATTACTGCCTACAGTACTATTAATAACATACCTACAAAATGGGCAGACAGGCCAGGCACCTCACACCTGTAATCCCTTATGGGCCGGTGGCTCACACCTGTAATCCCAGCACTTTGGGAGGCCAAGGCAGGTGGATCACTAGGTCAGGAGTTCAAGAACAGCTACTTGGGAGGCTGAGGCAGGAGAATCACTTGAATCTGGGAGGCAGAGGTTGCAGTGAGTCAAGATTGTGACACTGCACTCCAGTCTGGGCAATGGAGTGAGATTCTGTCTCAAAAAAAAAAATGGGCATACAATGTATTATGTGTCTGTAGGCTTATGGTACATCCAACTGAGGAAAACACCAGTTGTTCAAGAGGCATATTTTTAATTATTACGGAATTATACACAATATAGCAGGAACGATAGGATGAGTGCATGTATAATAGCATGAATGAATGGATAACCTTCTCTCTACTTTCCATTATCCTCATTTTTCTTTTTTTCCTTCAGTTTTCCCATTGAGACAGATCATTACACAAAGATCTTCACTCACCCGCCTTTGGGTGGAATCAAGGGAAAAGGATAGAACCACTGAAACACTTGAGGTAGAAGCAGAGAGCAGGAGAATGTTTGTGCCTTGATTCCAGTTTGTTTTTCTGCTGCTGTCAGTTGGCTGCATAGAGCAGATGTGTGCTGTGATATGTTTTGGCAAAGCAGGGATGGAGAAAGTGATTGCCATTCTCCCTCAGCTCACAGGCAATAGAGAATGGATATTCCTGTGGAGCAACCTTACCCCTGAGATTACCACTGTGAGGGAAAATTGCCTTTTAAAGAGCATTGCAAGGAAAACTGGAAGTCATATGAAAGCCGCCAGGCCTGAGAGAACCTGAAACACTTTTTTTAAAAAGGGAAGTGAGTAGTACTATCAGTATCAGTGGGGAGATAGCCTAGATCTTCCAAAACAATTGAGTTGACAGCCTAGGCTGAGAGAATAGGGTATGAGTTACAGTAGTCTCTGGCTTGTCTTCAGTGGGAACAACAAGAGCAGAGATCAATGCCCGCTCCTAAAGCCAACAACAATCTCCCCAGTAAACTTACACAGTCTCTTGGAAAGAAAAACTGGAAGCAAAATCCTGTGTAAAGGGAGGAACAACTCAGATTAAAAAAAAAAGGAAATTTGTAAGAGTTATACATTTACCCCAGTAAGATTAGGTTAACTATAAAGAGGCTATTTTAAACTAGGAGGGTCTATTCTTTCAATTGGACAGGTTACCTAATTTCTCAGTGCCTGCATTTCCTGTTGGTGAAATTAGCATCATTGTATCAAAACATAAGGATTACATAAAATCTCATAAGGTAGCTTTACCATAATTGACTTTTTATTTCTTTCAAAGAGCTTTTTATTTGAACAGTGTGATGATTTTTTGATATGTCAACTTGCCTAGTATATACTGTCTTTAGTAACTCAATAAACACTAATTTGAATGTTGTTGTGAAGGTACTTCGTTGATGACATTAAAGTCCATAGTCAGTTGATGGGGAGTGTAGCCTGGATAATTAGGATGGGTCTGATTAGGTCAGTTAAAACAGCATATTTGAGGAAGGAAATACTTGTTTATATTTTTCTTAAAATTAAAAAGAAAAGATAAATGGAAAAGGAGATGTGTAAGGCAAATGATGGAATTTGTTCTAGAAAAGGAGTTTTCAGGGCCGGGCGCGGTGGCTCACGCCTGTAATCCCAGAACTTTGGGAGGCCGAGGCGGGTGGATCACGAGGTCAAGAGATTGAGACCATCCTGGTCAACATGGTGAAACCCCGTCTCTACTAAAAATACAAAAAATTAGCTGGGCATGGTGGCGCGTGCCTGTAATCCCAGCTACTCGGGAGGCTGAGGCAGGAGAATTGCCTGAACCCAGGAGGCGGAGGTTGCAGTGAGCCGAGATCGCACCATTGCACTCCAGCCTGGGTAACAAGAGCAAAACTCCGTCTCAAAAAAAAAAAAAAGAAAAGGAGTTTTCAGGATATAATTATTTTATCAGATTATTCACAAGCTTATTTAGTAAAATGGGCTTTAGTTTAAATGTGACTCTTAGAGAATATATGCATTACCTAAAGTAATAAGATGGTAGAACAAAAGGAGATCAGGCCTTAGTTAAAATGTCATTGCCACATTTGATATGGCACTTCATCTCTGTGGCCTTGATGGCCTCATCTATGATGATGGTTATCCTGGAGAATTCTTTCTATGATACTTAAGGGTTATCAAACAATGAGCAAAGTGCCTGCAACCAAGTGTTAACTTCTTTTCCCTCAATCCTTTAAAATGAATAACACCCAATATATTTTAGCTGAGTATAATTGAAAGAGAAGCATGGAGTATTCACAGTTTGCTACTATGAAATAAAGAAAACAAGATATGACCCTAACTACAGGCAAATAGAGTGCTACTACACATTTCTCTGCTGGCTATCTCCCTTATTAAAAAAAAAAAGTCAATAAAGTATCATTTCAAATATCCAATTGGCCTTGCTCCTAATCAGTTTCTGCAGCCAGAGGCAGCAAATGTTGAACAAGGCAATAGGTGAGAATGCAAAGTTCCCAGAAATAGAAAGTGTAATTCTAATATGTAATTCACTAGAGGAAACACTTCAAGGCCTCCATTTATCATTTCTGAGTGGGGGCCTCTACGGGGGGAAGTTTATTTGCATTTTCAGGGGCAAAACGTTCTGCCTTGTTTCAGAAATAGGTACCTAGCGTGAGAAGAGAGAGGCAATTCCAGCAGTCCAGCTGCAAATAGATGTGGAAAGCTTTTGAACTGATATAAGGCATCATGATTGTAATACATTATGGGCTTACAGAGCCATATGGAAAATCTCAGCTCTTAGTTACCCTGGCCCATTAAATCTGAAATATTTGTTTCTATTCATCAATCAGAACTTGGTTCTTTTCCCTATCTTCCTCACTCCATTTTCTTTTTTTAGGAGGGAGTATCGTTCTGTGGCCAGGCTGGAATGCAGTGGCACAATCTCGGCTCACTGCAACCTCCGCCTCCCGGGTTCCAGCGATTCTCCTGCCTCAGCCTCCTGAGTAGCTGGAGCTGTAGGCCTGTGTCACCACACCCAGCTAATTTTTGCATTTTTAGCAGAGATGGGATTTCACCATCTCAGCCAGGGTGGTCTCAATCTCTTGACCTCATGATCCACCCACCTCAGCTTGCCAAAGTGCTGGGATTACAGGCATGAGCCACTGCGCCTGGCGTTTTTTTTTTTTTTTTTTTTTTTTTTTAGGTGGAGTCTCAATCTGTCACCCAGGCTGAAGTGCAATGGCAAAATATCAGCTCACTGCAAACTTTGTCTCCTGGTTCAAGCGATTCTCCTGTCTCAGCCTCCTGAGTAGATTACAGATTATTTAGTAGAGACAGGGTTTCACCATGTTGGCAAGGCTAAGCTCAAACTTCTGACCTCAAGAGTTTCACCCACGTCAGCCTCTCAAGTGCTGGGATTACAGGCATGAGCCACAGCACCTGGCTGTTCTCTTATCCTCCAGAACTGTTCTCTTATCCTCCTTGGTTAGCATGGTGGCAAGTCCTCAGTATTTCTGTTTCTCTGACATTTCCAGGTCTTTTCCCCCACTTTTGCCTATGCGCTTCATGCATTCACTAGGCAGATGATTGTCCCATGGTCATTTATTTCCTACTTCAAAATACATCCAGTGACAATGTTGTTTCCATAAATTAAAACTTCCTCCATGTATCAATCAGGGAACGAAAACCAACGGGAGATATAAACTAAGGGATTTATTGCAAGCCGTTGGCTTAGGTGATTTAGGAGCCAGCCAGGCAAGTCTGAAATCTATAGAGTAGGCCACCCATAAGGGTTGACTGGAACTGTGGATATGAGCAAAGCTAATCAGTTAAAATTTATTGGCCTTATACATCTCCTTTTCCATGTATCTTTTCTTTTTAATTTTAAGAAAAATCTAAAAGAATCTTTCCTTCCTCAAATATCCTCTCATTAGTTGTACCTCCTAAGGTCTGGTAAATACAAGTAAAAAGAACATTTGCTGGAGCTAAATGAAGGTAGTGGCCACATCTCTTATGTGTTTGTGTATCACCTACAGAGAAGAAGTTTCCTACTAGTAAGGACAGTTTGATCACTCCTAGACATGGAGTACTTAAACCAAATACATTTTCTATATAAAGAACTCCTCTCCTCCTCCTATACTTACAACCTGGGTTAGCCATTACAATATCTAAAAAGAAAAATAAATAGGAGAGAGTAATAAAAAACAATTTTAGGAATGACTATGTGAATTGTCTCCTAATTTATTTGATTAATTTAGCTTTTTATAAATTTCTAGAATGAGAACCCAATCTACTTATATTTAGCAAGTTTGAATAATCACCCAAAAATTATATATTAGAAAATGTCTTTCTTTAAAACAGGAACTGTTAGCTTAAATGAGATAAGATGTGAACAAATATTATAATGACATAATACTTAAATATATTTTATATATAAATAAGGTAAATCTAAATATCTGGTCTATTTATATGTTTAGATCAATATATACTTGGCTTCTTATTTATAGATATGGTATACAAGTTGTTTTGTGTAAGAAAGAATTGAAAGTATTATTTTTCATTTTGATATTTTTGAAATCTAGCTTCCATTTCAAACATTTAGTTTCTGTTATGTGATGAAAAATAGGTCCCCCAAAGAAAAATTTTTTTTTTTTTTTTAATGTTCGAAAGTGCATTTCACTTAACCATATAGTTCTGAGCTCTTGATTGTTTTTGTTTTTTTGTCTTTGCTCTTTTTCTGACTGTGAGCAGGTGAAAAGAGAACAGGCAGGGAATAAAGACCTCTTTGATACCAGAAGGACTCCTAGGGGTTCTTTTGTTTGCTAATGGCTGGGGTTTTCTCATTTACGTCCTTTCAGAGAAAAAACCATGTAGCTGCCATGTCATATCTGTGTGTAGATAACCTTTTGCGCTAGACTGCTGTGTATGGATGGATTAAGGCATGATGGCTATTGACTCAGACTTTACAGCATTCCTGGAGCAGAGGGCCGAAACCAGCCTTTTCCATTTCTGGTGATAACATCAGCAACCAGGCCAATTTCTAGAATCATTAGATTTTCATTATGATAAGAAATATAAACATAATTATTTCCTGAAGTTAACTTTTAAATTACTAATAGTTCAGAAGTACAGCTGAAGGTTTACCACAACTCAGAAAACTTTCTAACTAAAGAGGAAAAATATAATTGTTAAAGTTTAAAGCCCTTCAAAAAGTTTTAGTCCTTTGATGAAGTTAAAAAATTGTAACTTACACATAAACAATTGGTATGTTACATTTTTATTTTTCTTTTATGAAAGCAAGTTCTAAAGGACTTTAAAATATGTCAATATTTTAGTCTAATTTTATAATGAATTTGTGTTTGAATGTGGTAATGCATAATTTCTTTAAATATTTTAAATTCTGACCATTTTCATTTAGTCCATTACCTCAGTTTCTAAAGAAAAAAAATCTTGTAACAGAAACGTAGTAAATTTCAATCTCTATTCTCAAATCTCACACACTGGAAGGCCCCAAGCTGCTGTACATTTCACAGTGCTATGTGAAAAACTTCTTGAATGAAATATGGAAACTCAATTTTTAGACTTGTTATAGAGAGTCAGAATATAGCTACACTAACAAATGGATAGTATTGAGTTTGACAAAATGGAATTTATTCAAGAACATACTATTGGATAATAAACTTGTCCCTGCTCTACCAAAAAAAATAAAAATAAAAAAGAAGAAGACAGAATGTATTGACCTGCTTATTGATATCTTTTGCCATTGTTAAGCCCTTGAAGGCCTTAATGTCAGCTATGCAACATTGAGTACTATCTAAGAGTATTATCTTTGCAGTCAGAATAGTGAGGTTTTAATCACAAACTTCTTTCTATGTGACCTCAGTGAGGTTATAAACCTTTCCTGAGCCTCAGTGACTAAACCAGTAAAATAATGCTATAAATCTCATTGAAGTAACTGTTGTGAAGATACAATGAGAAATTAAATTTAAATCCTTAGTACAATATATGGCATACTGTAATTGCTTAAAATGGTTACCTTGTATTATTAATACTGCTACCCAAGTAATAAAAATTAAATCAGTTGCAGATAAAGCCAATTTCTTGTTTCAGATGTATTCAAATCCATTTTAAAAAGACTAAACTTGGTTATAATAACATATTATTACATGAATGATATTTACTATGTAGCAATAGATAACTCTACCAGAAAAATTTTAGCAAAAGTGAGGCTTCAATGTAATAAAAACATTAAAACATGTAGAACTGACTTTAGTACTCAGTAATGGGAAAAGGCTAGAAAAATAGCAGGGAGTCTGAATGAAGGTTGAAAGAATAGCAAACAAAATTAGTGGAGGCTGGAAAGGAAGCAAATAAATTATTATTTCAGGTTGAAAAAATGGTGATTTGTGTTCTTTAATAGCAAAACAGTTGGAAAATTTATCTCCTGGGTTACTTGGAAAACGTAAAATATGCTTAATGTACTTATGAATCTAAGAATATGTCTAGGATGGATATTATAAATGTGTTTCTTTTTCCTGTATATAATAAGGTACAGGAAGAAAAAGATGAAGAAAGGTAGAAATTTTCAGTTTACAAGTAGTATTAATAAAAAATATAGAGGGCACAGAACTCCTTTGGTTTGGGAAAAAAATAAAAATAAAAACCTTAATTTTCTCTAGTCTCTCCAGCTAGCAAAAGATTCTCAAAACAAGAAATTGCCTCACAATAAGAATTAAATATAGTGTAGTTTTATCATCTTCTGTTAATATTAGGTTGGTGCAGAAGTTATTGTGGTTTCCATCATTAAAAGCATTGGCAAAAACCACGATAACTTTTGCACCAACCTCATACTTCAGAAAGATTTATGGATATACCTAGTATACCCCGTCAGCTACACAGAAAGCTTTCTAAGAATCTTAAATGTGTTTCCTCTCTAATCCTCTACCAAAAATTCAACAGAATAATCTAGTTTTAAAAAATTATAGTTATGACATTTGGGGCATGATATGAACACAAATTACACACTCTCAGTGTTTTTAAGGGAGTAGTAACATATCAAACAAAAAGGCCAGAGGTAGTTCAAAATGAAAAAGGATCTCTATGCATGCAATTTTCTATGACAATGAAGCAGCCTGAAGAAAATGAGGAAGATGTAAAAAAGAAAAACCCTGATACAACCATCAGATCTCTTGAGACTTACTCACTACCATGAGAACAGTATGAGGGAAACCACCTCCATGATTCAAATTATCTCTCACTGGTGCCTCCTACAACATGTGGGAATTATGAGAGTACAATTCAAGATGAGATTTGGGTGGGGACACACAGCCAAACTGTATCATTCTATCCCTTGCTCTTCCACATCTCATGACTTCACATCTCCAAACCAACAATGCCTTCCCATCAGTTCCCCATAGTCTTAGCTCATTTCAGCATTAACCCAAAAGTCCATAGCTGAAAGTTTCATCTGAGACAAGTCAAGTCCCTTCCACCTACAAGTCTGTATAAGCAAAAGCAAGCTAGTTACTGCCTAGATATAATGGGGATACAGGTATTGGGTAAATACAGCCATTCCAAATGGGAGAAATTGTCCAAAACAAAGGGGTTACAGGCCCATGCAAGTTTGAAATGCAGCAGGGCAATCAAATATTAAAGCTCCAAAATGATCTCCTTTGACCCCAGGTCTTACAACCAGGTCATGCTGATGTAAGAGGTGGGTTCCCATGGTCTTCGGCAGCTTTGCCCCTGTGGCTTTGCAGGGTACAGTCTCCCTCCCAGCTGCTTTCATGGGCTGGCATTGAGTGTCTGCTACTATTCAAGGTTCATGGTGCAAGCTGCAGGTGAATCTACCATTCTAGGGTCTGAAGGATGGTGGACCTCTTCTCACAGCTCCACTAGGCAGTGCCCAAGTAGGGACTCTTAGTGGGGGCTCCAACCTACATTTCCCTTCTGCACTGCCCTAGCAAAATTTCTCCATGACAGCCCTATCCCTGCAGCAAACTTCTGTCTGGGCATCCAGGCATTTCCACACATCTTCTGAAATCTAGGCAGAAGTTCCCAAACTCCAATTCTTGACCTCTGTGCACCTGCAGGCTCAACACCATGTGGAAGCTGCCAAGTCTTGGGGTTTGCACCCTCTGAAGCCACAGCTCAAGCTCTATGTTGGCCCCTTTCAGCCAAGGCTGGAGTGGCTGAGATGCAGGGCACCATGTCCCTAGACTGCACACAGCAGAGGGACCCTGGGCCCAGCCCATGAAACCATTTTTTCCTCCTAGACCTCTGAGTCTGTGATGGGAGAGGCTGCCACAAAGGTCTCTTACATGCCCTGGAGACATTTTCCCCATTGCCTTGGGGGTTAACATTAGGCTCTGTGTTATATGCAAATATCCACAGCCAGCTTGAATTTTTCCTCAGAAAACAGAATTTTCTTTTCTACCATTGTCAGGCTGCAAATTTTCCAAACTTTTATGCTCTGCTTCCCTTTTAAAACTGACAGTCTTTAACAGCACCTAAGTAACCTCTTGAATGCTTTGCTGTTTAGAAATTTCTTCTGCCAGGTACCCTGAATCATCTCTCTCAAGTTCCAAGTTCCACAAATCTCTAGGTCAGGGGTACAATGATACCAGTCTCTTCAGTAAAACATACAAGAGTCACCTTTGCTTCAATTCCCAACAAGTTCCTCATCTCCATTTGAGATCACCTCAACCTGGATTTCATTGTCCATATCTTTATCAGCATTTTGGTCAAAGCCACTCAACAATCTCAAACTTTCCCACATCTTCCTGTCTTCTTCTAAGCCCCCTAAACTGATCCAACCTCTGCCTGTTACCCAGTTCCAAAGTCACTTCCAAACTTTTGGGTATTTTTTCAGCAATGCCTTCCTCTACTGGTACCAATTTACTGTATTAGTCTGTTTTCATGCTGCTGACAAAGACGTCCCCAAGACTGGGAAGAAAATGAAGGTTTATTGGACTTACAGCTTCACATGGCTGGAGAAGCCTCAGAATCATGGCAGGAGGCAGAAGTGCTTTTTACATGGCAGTGGCAAGAGAAAATGAGGGAAAAGCAAAAGTGGAAACCCCTGATAAAACCATCAGATTTCATGAAACTTATTTGCTAGCATGAGAATAGTATCAGGGAAACAGCCTCCATGATTCAAATTATCCCTCTGGGTCCCTCCCACAACACATAGTAATTTATGGGAATAGAATTCAAGATTCTCTGGGTGGGAACACAGAGCCAAGCCATATGACCATGGTAACCATTGTTCTATTATCTGTTTCTGTAAGTTTGACTTTTTATATTCCACATGTAAGTAATATCATACAGTATTTGTCTTTCTGTGTCTGGCTTATTTCTATTAGCATAATATCCTCCAAATTCATCAATGTTGTCACAAATGGCAGAATTTCATTCTGTATTATGGTTGAATAATATTCCAGCATCCTACCTCACATATGCATGTCATTGGCTGCAAAGGGTCTAGAATTAAAATATATATATATAAGAAAATGCAAGTTCTAAAGAAAAAGAGAAAACAGAAAGTAAAAAAGAAAAATTACATTTTTGGTTACTAATGAATTGGATAACCACAGTAAGTCTTATAATCTCTTCTCTTTTTGTTTTTATAGTATCTTTCTCTTAGGGATAACAAAATTTATTTTACTCACTCAACACCTTTCCAATTTCAGAATGGAATAAAATTACATGTATGAGCTACTCTGAAAAATATAAAAAACTCAAATTTAATATGCTTGTAGAAGTATATAGTAGGAATTCTATTATTGGAAACACATTTTAAACACTGAATCTAGTACACTGTTTCTCTAATAATGTTTGGAAAGCCAGTAAGGACTGTATCTTGTTTGAAATCTAGTACACTTCTTAATTGATAATGTGGGTGGATAATATTTTCAAAATCTTTCAATAGTAAACAATTTGAGAAATTATTAGTTTTCTGTTTCAAATACAGTGAAAAATATTCTTGATCTATATTTTTAATTTAAAAACTTTCAACAAGTCAAAGCATTTATATTTTTATACTTTGTATTGTAAATAAAAATCAGTACCTTGATAACTAGTGGAAATTTATATCACTCTTTCTAAAAGTTAAAAATGATAACATAATAGAATCTGTAATGCTTCAGTTTCCAGGTAAAACCCATGACACCTCAAGAGATCACAAATATTTAGCTGGAAAATACTGAGAGCTCTTTCAAATGCATGCTGTTGATAATCCTTTCAAATAATCCCTTTGAAAATGGTTGATTTATGACTACAAAATCTAGATCCCCTCTTTTATTTTTTATCACAGTATCTAATCTTTCCTACTTCAATAGCACTAGGTCTGTCTATTTCTAACGAGCACAGGAAAAGTCTTGGAGGAGGTCTTACATATGCTGATTTGTTAGAGAATTCTTGTCCCTGATCCCTAGTGAGTGGACATTCACCTCTTCTGGTTTCCTGCAACACAGTTCTTAGTAATGGCAAAGATTCTTATTCCTCCTCAGTCTTCTTTCTCTCATTAATAGTCTTAATCTATGTTCCTTTCTTCTCGATAATCATAATGCAAATAAATAACATCAATATTCTGTTCTCTCCTCTCCGTTGTACAATAGCTTAGTAAGTGACTAAAGTGAAAGAACCAGGGTAGAATCAGTGATGACAAAAACAAAAATATAGGCTATCTATGGAGACTCAAGAAGACTGTTGGCATTGAGAGAAACACTATTATGAATATTTAGCCACCTCCACTCCACCCTACTGACTACACAAGTTGTATGATTTTTTTAACCTTTTAATCCTCATTTTAAATGCCATTTTATCAAGTTATTTCCACATATACTCAGCAGGAGATCTTAGCTCTGTCAGTATTTCAAAGAGATTGAAGTCAATGACCACTCCCCGAAAATATTGATAAATAATCCTGCTAAATAAACAAATCATGGGGCAGGATTGCACGTTTTCTACTTGAATCAAAATATAAAGCATGTGCAATGGGGGAAACAATGAATTCATAGCTCTAAAATAAAGTCATGCATTATAAACATTGACTAAAACAAAATTTTATTTTCTTTGCCTTGGGTAAGTAATTTTATTAGGGACTCAATGACACCAGAGCATGCTCTTTGGAATGCTTTGTAGTAATTAGCATTACAAAAAAAAAATATTTTGATTTATTACAGTGAGGATAATAAAAGCTAGTATTTATGTTCCAGGGGCCATTTGAAGCACTTTAAAAGCATCATCTCAATTAATCTGAGGGACTGTGTTAAGGAAAACCAAGTCCACAAGGGGATAGTTTTTTTTTTTTTTTTTTTTTTTTGAGACGGAGTTTCGCTCGCTACCCAGGCTGGAGTGCAATGGCGCGATCTCGGCTCACCGCAACCTCCGCCTCCTGGGTTCAAGCAATTCTCCTACCTCAGCCTCCTGAGTAGCTGGGATTACAGGCACGCGCCACCATGCCCAGCTTATTTTTTGTATTAGTAGAGACGGGGTTTCACCATGTTGACCAGGATGGTCTCGATCTCTTGACCTCGTGATCCACCCGCCTCGGCCTCCCAAAGTGCTGGGATTACAGGCTTGAGCCACCGCGCCCGGCCGGGGATAGTTTTAAAGGCATGAATTTCCCAGCACCATGCCTCCATCCTCCCCTCCATCTGGGAAGGTAAAGTTCTTTGTCTGACTTTCCTGGCCCGCAGTCTAGGTAGAAATTCCAGGTGAGCTCCTTTGTTTAAAAAGCCCCAGAAAAGCTCTGATAGGAGGGGGCTCTAGTTGTGGACCCAGCAGCCAATCCAGTATCAGGGTCAAAGATCATTCCACAGGAAGTTTAAAAAAGCTCCTCTCATTGGACAAAAACATGAATGGGGTGGGAATAACTCCAGGTTAAAATCCCCCTGTCCCTTACCTTTGCAGAGTTCTCCCATGAAGCCCCTCCCACGGCAGCGTGGGCGCTCTCTCACTCCTTGTCTTTCTCTCTCTCTGCTTAATATATCGCTCTCTGCTAAACTCTTTGGGTCCGTGATATTTATTCCAACCGTAAGCTTACCGTGCCTCCACGACCCCTTCCCCATTCCTGGGGTAGGAGAGGTCAAGGACCTGGGCACATCCGGGAAAACATCAGATTGGGGAAACTGAAAGTGTCTTCGGGATGCCTCTGCTCCCTCCTCCCTCTTCCCACTACAAATCCTTACTAAAACCCCCAAAGGTAGATATTATATTTTCCAAACTCAACAGATAAAAAAAAATGAGGCTCAGAAAAATTAAAATCCTTGTGCAACTTGGAAGGTAGAGCTGAGAATCAAGTGCATGCTGCCAGATCCTAAATGCTTGTTTTTTTAACCCAAACAATGATCATGGGAGTGGTTTTCCCACATATGCACTAACAAAAAAAATCTAAATTATCACAGTGAGTTTTATTACCTTTTAAATTGTATTGCATGTTTACAACCAAAGTCATAGTAAGTGAATAACCTATTTTTTAAATTTTGGTATCTGACTTTCTTTTGATTATTGTACCACATATATGTAAATCCTTTTATAAAACCTAAAAAGCAGTTTATTATCATAAAGTAAAATTCTGAATAAAATGAGTATTATTTACACTTTTGTTTGCATATTATACACATACACAAACATATATTCACATAAAGATCGTTTTAAAACTTATCTAAAATAAAATTACACATTTGGGGAAACCACAATATTAGACTGTAGGAATATGCAAGTATTCCAAAGAAGATTGCAATGTTTATAAACATAATGCAAACAAGTATTAAATGTGTCTATGAATATTTAGTAAGATGTTCCAGGAAATGATATTTTGAAGGAAAATATACGGTACAACTTAATTAAAGACAAGCAAGGAAAGCACCCTCTCCCATTAGGATTGTGGAATAGAATTTGAGTTGCTTCATCTACTACCTTGCTCTTTTGATAACTGCTATATTAGAAGAACCCACTGAGTTTACAATAATCCCTACAGTGCCCACAACTCACACCTCCCCAGTGCCACTCCTTCCTTGCCTTCTCTTTTACATTATTTATGGACTATTTCCACCACTAGATGTAAATCTCCTTTTCTGACACAATGATTACTACGTTTTATTCCAAAAGATTACTAGTTTTTATTAACATGCCTCTTCATACCAGGAGTGCTATGTGATTGGAAGATTCAATTTTTAATACAGAAATAGATGCTTTAATCTGAGGATAACTTTTTAAAGGTTAAAAGGTAGAAAAGATGAATTAAATATAAATAGAAGTCATAAATGATTTTTAAAATAGCCTACGCCATAGACTGAATAGTCACAGCATGCCAAAATTAATTTTCAGTACATGCATGCATCACTGATTAAAAGGTTTTAGAAGCATTAAAGTTCTCCTAATCGCAATAGCCAGGTGGCTGCAATAGAATGAGTGAGTGGCCACTCAGGGGTCTTGTGGTAGAAACTACATACCAATCAGTATAGAAGCATTTTAATATCTTAACAAATGGCATGACGACACCAATCCTACCAGTGGACTATCAGTTCTAAATGCATAATGTGCTTTCTGAATCACTAAGAGCCTTCTAAAGGATTGTAGTTAGTAGTGAATTACGGAAAGGATTATTTCAAATAGTTTAATCTTTTATTGACTGTTGATATTTTAAATAACATGCAAGAAAAATATTACAAATATCAAGACATTTGAATTACAATGAGCATTACATTAATTGTAGTATGTCTGCACAATTCTTACCAGGTTGATTTTAACATATTATACATTCAATATCCAAAACAATATGTTCACTACAGTCCCATCTGAGAAACAGCAATACTAGTCAAAGCCAGAATGAAAATTATCAATAAAATTAAGGGCGGAACTTCTAACTTTCTCCCTTATCTAGTATTTGTTTATAAATTTAAAAAACCCTACAAACTTGCAATAATTTAAAAATATGAAAAACTAACATGATTTTTTACTCTACAGACATGTCAGCTTTGATGAGGTTTTGCTCAAATTTAATATATATAAGTAATTATTTACAATGCTATCTCTGTTAGACTCTGTGGACAAAAGGAGTATTAGCTCAAAGAGCTTAGCATCCAGCTGGAAAAAGTAAATGCAAACACTCAAATCTGAAGTCCAAAGCAAGTTCTAAAGAAGGAATACGTATCGGAAGGTAGCAAATGACTCATTGAGTAATGAAAGGTATATAGATTATGAAAGTTGGCTAGTGTTCAACGATACAGAAATAGAACATCAGAAGCCAAAAGCATGAATGGAAATCAAGTGTCAGAAACCACTTAAAAACATTAATCAGAGGATTTCCAGGAAAAATGTTGAGTTGAGATCAACTTTCTAACCTTCCTCACTTCATTAACATACTTCTGGCAAATCTCAAGAGAGTATAATGATATGAAAAGGGGCTATCCATGACTAAATCTTCAAAAATCTCACTTGAAAACTGGATTCTATGGGATGAGATTGGAAGAGGCCAGAAGGAACTATACTGTCAATAAATTGTCTCTGTAATTTCAATGAGAGTAAGGAAAACATCAATTCTGAAAACAAGGGAAAATATCAAAGATGGAACAAAAATGATTCTGATGTTGATTAAAAGAAAGCAGACAGAAATAAACACAATTAAAAGAGGATGATAATATAGGAAAAGTTTAAAACACAGGAAGAAAGCCATAGAATTAAAATATTCATTAGCAATAAAATGACTCATCTTTGCAAACCTGTCTACAAGTTTGATAATGTCAGTATTTAGAGGTTGTATTAGTCAAGGTTCTCTAAAGGGACAGAATTAATAGGATATATGTATATATGAAGGGGAGTCTATTAGGAGTACTGACTCACAGGATTACATGATAAAGTCCACAATAGGCAGTCTGCAAGCTGTGGAGCAAGGAAGCCAGTCCGAGTTCCAAAACCGTAAAAGTAGGGAAGCAGACAGTACAGCCTTCAGACTTGGAGTCTGATGTTTAAGGGCAGGAAGCATCCAACATGGGAGAAAGATGAAGGCCCAAAAACTCAGTAAGTCTCTACATTCCACTTTCTTCTGCCTGCTTTATTCTAGCCACACTGGCAACAGCCTCACACATTCAGGAAAAATACTTGGTTGACACTCAATAATAACATCACAGAACCAAATGTCAGAAAGGAAAACTCTAAGAGATTATTTGATAACATAAAAAACAGAAATCTAATATATGATGATTAGACTGTCTGAAGAGATGGAATAAATGCTAAGCAATAACCAAAGATGTAATAATGAGAAACCTTCTTGAGCATAAGAAAGATTTGTTTTTGTAAAAAAGAAATCATCCACTACCTTGACACCAAAAAAAGACACCAGTGATAATGAAGAAGAGTCCTTACGGTCTGATAGTTTCCAGGGGGAAATTAAAACACATTAAATAACAGAATTAAAAGGAATAATTCAAGAGTTATAAAGTTATAGTGTAAAAGGTCTAGTAGTCAGCCCAGAGAATGTGCAAAACACAATTATGATTTAAATTTCCCTTAAAAATTTTGTCTCATTAGAAAATTTAATGTGAAACAATAAACACTTATACACTATGTCCAATTATCACAGATTTAACAACAAAAATAAAGAATTAAAAATGTAAATAGGCCGAGTGTGGCAGCTCTCGCCTATAATCCCAGTACTTTGAGAGGCTGAGGTGGGCGGGGCAGATCATGAGGTCAGGAGATGGAGACCATACTGGCTAACATGGTGAAACCCTGTCTCTACTAAAAATACAAAAAAAAAATTAGCTGGGTGTGGTGGAACGTGCCTGTAGTCCTAGCTACTCAGTAGGCTGAGGCAGAAGAATTGCTTGAACCCGGGAAGTGGAGGTTGCAGTGAGCTGAGATCCTGCCACTGCATTCCAGCCTGGGCAACAGAGTGAGACTCCGTATCCAAAGAAAAAAAAAAAAAAAAAAAAAAACCTAAATATTTATTCACAATGAGAAGTGTTTTCTATTACAATGTTTAGAATTTAAATCTAAATTTGTAAAATCTTAAAGACAGTGAATATAAATACTTCAAGCAGGATTTACACTTTCCAAATTTATAGAGGATGAAAAAGGAAAAAAAAATCTCAATCTACTCATTAAAACATTTTTTTCAAAAGGATAACAACAAAAACAACAACAAAAATGACTCCTTAACAAAGAACAATTTCATTCCTTATTAAAATGAACTCAAAAATAAATAAAAAGAAAATGAACTTAGATGCATCAAATATCACCATAAAAAAAGACTCATTATTTTCTTCCAGTAATGTCTCAAAAGATGATTGCTAGGCTAAAGATTATTGACAATCTTTAAAGTTTTAATAAGTAACGCCAAATAATATGTCACAAAATTTGTATCAACATATATTTCTGTTGGCAATATTTTGAAGTAACTGTTCTTTCTACCCTATCAAAGCTCAAACACTCTTCGGGTTCTAATATTGTTACTTGTGAGTGTCTCTCTTAATTTGTAACACGTTAATAGCTATTGATGTAAATATTTTAAGAGATTCATTGGACAGTGGGATTTATTTTTTTCTTTGGTAATAGATTAAATTCTTTTCCCACATTTTCATTGGAGAGTTTATTCAGGTTTGTAAGTATAATTTTAATATCTTATGTAGAATATACATGTATATTATTTTTCTGTTATTTATATAACGAAGTTTATTTTTCTACATTTGCCATTTAACTATTATATTGTTTGCTGATATGCAAACTATTTGTGTTTTTAAAGTAATTTTGCATTAATTTACCATTTCTTTATTCATTAAGAATAGACTTCCAAATGCTTTCATCATTTTTAGATCAAATAAATGTTTTCCTTCAGCTGTCCCGTGGCTTTATGTCTTCATTTCATAATTTATTCTACACAAGATTTATTTTACTCTAACATCTGAGGTGGAATTTAATTTTCTTTACTAAGTAGCTCATGATGATCCTAGGGCTGTTTATTAGTTATTCCCTAATTTTTCCACATGGCTAAAAATACACATTGTTCTAGTGAAATCTAGTGGATGGATTACTCGGGGAGTGGGATATATTAGAGAGTCCCAAGGTTTATTTAGTCCTAGGATCGCTTTTCAGGGCTTATCTGTGTCAGGTATTACATGCAGTCACATGGTTTTAAATGTCATCTATGTCTGATGACACCCAAATGAATGTCTCCAGTCAACGATGAAGACAATGTCCTCTCTATCTTTCTGGGTATGTATGTGGGGTGGGGGGGGGCGGGGAGGAAGAACTATGTGCATGTCAATTAATATAGTGGATTATATTTATAAGAAGTAAATTTGGAGATATGCTTATCTGCCTCTTTGACATGTCTTCCTGAATATTTATTTTCTCTCCCTTCTTGTCCATAGGAGTTCAGCATCTCAAATCTTTCAGGCCCCTAATCCTAACATGACTGTCAACTCCTCTTTCTTTTATACCTTGCATCTCATTTCTTAGCAAATCAAAATACTTTTTAAAGATATTAAGAGGGGCCGGGCGCGGTGGCTCACGCCTGTAATCCCAGCACTTTGGGAGGCCGAGGTGGGTGGATCACGAGGTCAAGAGATCGAGACCATCCTGGTCAACATGGTGAAACCCCGTCTCTACTAAAAATAAAAAAAATTAGCTGGGCATAGTGGCGCATGCCTGTAATTCCAGCTACTCAGGAGGCTGAGGCAGGAGAATTGCCTGAACCCAGGAGACAGAGGTTGCGGTGAGCCGAGATCGCGCCATTGCACTCCAGCCTGGGTAACAAGAGCGAAACTCTGTCTCAAAAAAAAAAAAAAAAAAAAAGATATTAAGAATCTGATCTCTGTTCACCTCCTCTATAGTAAGTGTCCTGGTGCAAACCACCATTACCTGGGCCTAGAATTTTGTATTCAGCTCCTAATCAGCTTCTCTACTTTTATCCTTGTACTTTTTACCCCGCCCTGCAGTAATTTTCCACACAGAAAGCACAGTGAAACTTTAAAAACTGCAGGACCAGCCAGGCACCATGGCTCACGCCTGTAATCCCAGCACTTTGGGAGGTTGAGGTGGGTGAATCATGAGGTCAAGAGAACGAGACCATCCTGGCCAACATGGTGAAACCCCGTCTCTACTAAAAATACAAAAATTAGCTGGGCAGTGGCGTGCACCTGTAGTCTCAGCGACTCTGGAGGCTGAGGCAGGAGAATCGCTTGAACCCGGGAGGCAGAGATACTGCAGTGAGCCAAGAACATGCCACTGCACTCCAGGGTGGCCACAGAGTGAGACTCCCTCTCAAAACAAAAAACAAAAAACAAAAAACGAAACTGCAGGGCCTTCATACTTACCATTCCCTTCTTCTAAAGCAATTCCCTCAAGTTGTCATGTAGGTAACTCATTTACTTCAAATCTTCGCTCAATTTTCATTATATCAGAGAGCTTAGTCTAATAATCTCAAATAAAATAACGTCTCCAAGCCTATTCCATTTCTCTGTTAATTTTCTTTTGTTTTCTTCACAGCATTTACCACAGGACTATTAGATATCTATTTTACTACTTATTATCTTTCTCCTTTCACTAGATTATGAGGTTCATGACAATACCAACTTAGTTTTGTTCACATTGCCATGTTAGAGCAGAAATTGGCACAACGTAGAAGTTGAATAAACTTTTTAATGAATAAATAATTGAATAGATGAAAAAAATTGGACTAATTAATATTTGTTTTATTCAATTTTAATCCAGTATTTCCTAAAAAGTGTTCGGTTTTTGCAAAGAATGATCATTAATTTATGTTTTATAGTCATGAACCTCAGTGTTATTCCTCAATATGTGCTAAAAGGCTGCATTAGAATCTTGTTTAAGACTTATCTGTTTAATTCTTTTAAATTTTTCTGATTTATAAATAGAATTTATAGTAATTATGTTTCAATAATGATATGTTTGGAAACACTCATTCATTTTACCACCAGTTGTAGCATGTTGATTTCTTCATGGGAGTTTGTAAAGTGCAAGGTTTCTTCCTTGCTGGGTTCTAAGTGCCTATTATACCATAGAACATGGTTCTGCTAATTGTCCTAAGTAAGACTGATCTATCCATGACACATTTTATATTTAATAGCTGTGTTTTAACTCCCAATAGAACAGCACACAGATAATAAGAATGAAATATCTTTTGGGACAATCACAATCAATGGTAATCTGATGTTTTAAAGTTGAAAAATAGCTGAAAAACTGCAGCAGAAATAATGTCTCCTGGGAAGAATGGCTTCAAACTTCAGCTACAAAGAGAGAACAATAATTCCAAGGAGCCAATATAGATGTAATCTATTCAGTATTTAAAACTCATATTTTGTAAACAAGATTATTGTCACATGCATTTATTATTTTAAATGGGCTCTCTCAAGAAAGCATTGAATTTATATTTATGAAGACATTTATAGCACACTAAATGCCAAGTAAAGATTATTAAAAAAATCTTTATCGAAGTCTAACAGCAATGAAAGACATTTTCCATTAGTAGTGTAATTAGCTCATAATTATGTAAGCAATAAATGCATAATTAGTTTTTTTACTCTTAATATATTAATACTGTATATGATATTGGCCATGGAGATATAAATAATATTGACAAATTAAATCACCATTCCCTGTTTACTGAATATCAATTTTATTGAAGGAGGAGATATTTCTAAAACAATATTTTAAAAATTCTTCCACCACAAATCTTTGAACTTTTCTCCTTGGGGTTCTTAGTTTAGATTATAATTCTCGATATTTGTAGTGAAGGGTGATACTAATCTATGCTACGTAAAAGTCAACATAGAGCTAAGATTTATAATTTTTATTTATACTTCAGCTAATTTCTAATTCATCAATAGGGCTGTTTTATTTTATACTAAATATTTGGCTTGTTTGTCTCTTAAAATTTAATAATGTCTTATTAAATAAACTAATAAAAAATAATTTATAAAGGAGGAGATGGATTACTTAAATATTAAATAAAGACTTACATTGCAGATGTTCAGGCCACAATAATTTATACTTGACTTACTTTGGGAGCAGTAAGCAGGAAAACAGAATATCTAAAGCTGAAACTATAATGCAATCAAGATTTCAAGATTTTTTAATATAAAACTATGCTTATTATATCTTTATTATTGATAATTAAATATTGGAGAAAACACAAAGCTTCTAATATGGTAAATGATTATATTACCATTTTTATCTTAAAATAGCATATAATAAAACTTTTAAAATAAGGATTTCAAAGTATCTTCAAAATTTGCAAATTTTCATTATAGAATCCATTTTAAAGCCTTTAATTTTAATGAACTACAGAAAAAATATGCAGAACTTAATGAACTATTATAAGGTGAACATCCTTGTCACCACAACCCAAGTCATGAAACAGAATTTTGCCAGCTTTCTAGAGGTCCTGTTCAAGTGTCTCAATTCAATCACAACTTCTTTCTTTTCTGCAGGACTTAACTGCTCTTTTGACATTTATTGTAATCATTTTCTTCCGTGTTTTTCTAATTTTAATATCAATGTATACATTCCTAGACATAATAGTTTTTAATCTTGCTCAGTTTTTAAAAACATGATGCCTTTTAAGTTTCTGTTCAATCTGCAGATTTTCTCTTCGTCTTCTATTTTCTTACTATTTATGGGTAGAAGCTCTGGGGAAATTTGGATTTCTCATAGTCTGGAGTTTGTTGATTTCATAATCATGGTGCAGTGTTACATATTCCTTTGTCTCCTGTATTTCTTGAAAATAGGTAACTAAATCCAGAGACTTGTTTAGATTGAAGTTTGATCACTTTGGTAGGGCTGTAGATGTTTTCTTTCTTTAGGAAGTATGTCATATCTGCCTGTTTATCTTTTGGTGATGTTTGCAATCACTGAAATTTAGTGCCTGTACTCAGTAATTTTTTGAGGGTTTCAAAATTATGACATTCAAATTCTAATATTTTTTCATTTATTTTTAGAAATTATTCTATACAGAGACGCTTTCATTCATCTACTATTAGTTTACCCAATATTACAGTTCATATATAAAACCCAGGAAAAAGGCAAGATATTTTCACATTATTTACTACTTGTCAAGAAAATAAATTGGTTTCCTCTCATTCTCTGAATGTGATTAACTACACTTTTTTAAAAAATAATATTTTATTTTGAGATCATTTTAGATTCACATACAGTTCTAAGAAAAAAAAAAACAAAAACAAAACAGAAAAATCTCATATACCTTTACTCAGTTTCACTCAGTGATAATATCTTGCTGAACTACAGATAACTTTATAACCTGACAATTGACATTTGTATGGTCAAGAAATAGCATTTCTATCACTACAAAGGTCCTTCCTGTTTCCCTTATACAGCCAGTTACTTTTCTTACATTTCCCACATCTTCATAACCTCAGGCAACACTAACAGTTTATTAATTCTGTAATTTTACTATTTTACTTTTTAAATTAAAACAGTATTTTGATTTTCTATTAATATAGAAATAAATATTATGTAAGCTGAAATAAAAGCAAGAAATACAAATTATGTAAGCTGTTAGAATTTTGTTATTTCAACAATTTTAATAAATCAAATTATACAATCAGTAACTTTTTGGAATTGACCTTCATTCAGCATAATTCTCTAGACATCTAGGCTGTTGCATGCATCAATAGACCCTTTTATTTCTAAGTACACTTTAGGTTATGAATGTACCACAATTTGTTTAGTAATTTACCTTTTGGAGAGCATGTGAATTGATTTTCATTTTTGAAAATGTTTCTTAGTGATTAAATATGTACTACAATGACATCTAACCATCATCTGGGGCTTTTTGAAACTCTGTCCCCTTAGAATTAGATTTTATTAAGCTCTGAGGAACAGCCTAACGCTTTTCAAATTCCAGACTTCAACCATATCTCTCTAGATGGTTACAGTGTCTTACTTTCCAATAATTTGTTTGGATCTTTAATTAATTAGGACATATTATTCCCATAGTGATGTGGATGTTACTACATAAAATCTAAAGAATGTAAATTGGTAATTTATTCATATGCATAAGTAGGAGTGGATTACCTGCTTAAAGACATAATGCAGACCACAAAACAGAAACACCAGAGGAAAGCATTATGCTGGCATGAGGAACAAAAGTGAGAAAAAAATATTGAAGAGAATATTGTAGTTATGGGAGAAGATAAAAAATTAAAAAATTGCAGCAGGGCACAGTTGCTCATGCCTGTAATCCCAGCACTTTGAGAGGCCGAGGTTGGCAGATTACCTGAGATCAGGAGTTCAAGACCAGCCTGGCCAACATAGTGAATCTCTACTAAAAAATACAAAAATTAGCAAGGCATGGTGGCGGGCACCTGTAACCCCAGCTACTCAGGAGGCTGAGGCAGGAGAATCGCTTGAACCAGGGAGGCAGAGGTTGCAGTGAGACAAGATCGTGCCATTGCACTCTAGCCTGGGCAACAAGAGTGAAACTCCATCTCAAAAAATAATAATAATAATAAAATAAAATAATTGCAAAATAAAGTTCATTTAATTGTTCATTTAATTGGATAGAACATTTCTGGTTTTATCCACATTTCTACATAGATATTTTACAATTTCATAGACTAAAATATTATATCCTAGCTTAGGGTATTTTTCCCCCTCATACTTGTCTTCAAACCCTAGAACATTATTAATATTTCTGGCAGGCAAGAATCTGTCTCTTAGAAATTCTACTTTAAGGATCTTGTTCAGATATCTCATTCTTTACAAAACTACTGCTGACCAGCCCAGATAAAGAGGATTTCTATCAACCCATACCCTTCCTATAATCCTTACCATTCATTTACTTCTTGACATTCTCTAAATGTTTCAGCTTTTTTTTTTGCATGAACATTTCAAATCTCTTAAAATATTATGTATTCTGTGGGAGATTGATGCTATTTATTTGTAGTCCCCAAGTACTCAACATAGAGACTTTCAAAGAGTAGTTATTTTGGCCTTAGTTAACTTGGCTCTTGGCTAGTAAGCTGGCTATTGCTGAACATCTGGGAGAAAGAAGAGTCTTTTACAGTTTACTCAATAGTAATTGAAGCAAAAATGTGGTGAGACATTTTTCATCTATAAGCCTCCCAACCCAACCTGTGGATTTCTTAATAAATCAATCTGTTGATCAAGCCAGACATTAGATTATTTATTAACATAAGGTTGTAAGGAAATTCTCTGAGAGTTTCCAGAAGTGATTGAACCCTATTTAATTCCATAGAAATTGGAGATGACTCAGATGCCTAGAATTCTCGGGATCCCTCTACCAATTGTTTAGCAATTCTCTAGCTGTCCCCTCAAAGGGATGAACTGTGGAATCAATTTTATCATTTCCCTCTCACCCAAATTGTGTCACTGAGTCAATTGGATGGGGTTCCACTGCTAGGCTATAAGCATTTAGTTCACCAGAAGTACATATAAATATATATATATATATAGAGAGAGAGAGAGAGAGAATATGGGAGATCCTGGTTTCCCAACAAAGATCATCATCCAATTAAAAGAGAGTTAAAATAATTTATACAAACCATGTTAAAGTTCACACTTGTGATCAAACATTATGGCCTCCTGTTACTTTTTGGTGAGTCTTAAGTTTATAAGGCACTCAGTCACCACAATCTCTGTGGGTGGTAACTGAGTATTTCTCTCTATAACCATTGATAATCCTGCCTTGCACATAATTGCAAGCATTATACAGCTCCTAAATGTTTTGTCTCTAAATTCTTGGAACATTACTTGCAAATATAAAAAAAACTGCCATATGTCCATGTACTTCCTTTGTTGCTGTTTTCTTTATTACTAGATTAACTAAAGAAAAGCCTCACATTCATTTAACACATTGTGTCTCATGCAAATAGGATGCATAAATATCCATTAAAATGTAGACTCTAATATAAGAAGGAATATTTAAAATGTTTCTTAAAAGACAATTTAGATATCTCTATATACTCCCCATTAGACACATTTTTGTTTGTTTGTTTGTTTGTTTTCAGCTTGGAACATCTACCACCAGAGTTTATCTTTGCATGCAAATGATTATAGACTGCAAATGCTCTCTCACTGTTAATTTCACAATTTAAATTGGTTTCATATTAATGCACTTGGTAGGAAGTACACATTTATCTCTGGTTTACTCTGTTGAGGATTCTAGGAGTGAAGTGTTTCCGGAGGAGTACAGTGACCAGTAAAACTCTTAGGGAGCACAAGCTCACATTCTTTGCTGAAGTTAATCAGATTCTTGTGGTTCTCGAATAACCTATATAGTTTTAGTAAGCAGATTTCTCTCCCCAGTGAAGTACCCATCTGTTTCTTTTGTAGACCACTTGTCTTCCTAAATTTTTATTGATGAATATCTACTGTATTTCCAAGGAAAATCTTTATGGGCTTTTGAGTAAAAAAATTGCAAGGACTAATTCAATATCCTTACTATGGTTTTCAATTATTCTTTACAAATCCTTTAAAAAGAGGCAAGGCCATGGTTTAAGCACCATATTGCATTAAAAATTCAGCATTTGAAATTTGCCTAATAGATTATTATTTGCTGTGCACAGTCAGGCACAACTTTGTTATTAGAATTCACTTGACCTTAGGCATGTTAAGCGAACTGCAGTCCTAAAATAGAATCTGCTTTGTTTCTATTTGTTTTGTTTTTCGTAAGTTAGAATTACATTTTAATGACTAAATTTATTTTAGAAAAATCATAAAGCACTGTTCCGAGTCTATAAAGTAATATTTTAGCATTGTTTATGTCACATGCCCATTACTAACTATATAGAAAATTCTGGATTCCCTTCATCTGAATTTATTCTATCAGTCTCTCTAGCACCTGTGTGATAAGATTTAAACTATGTACAAATATAATTAAACAACTAGCATAACAACTTCCTACCCCCTAGTTTTAGTCTCCTTATGCCTTTTGCAAAGTCAGATTTCAAGAAATAATCCTAGAAGTATAATTAAGAGGTTTTGTGCTTACTCAATTTATCCTGCAACACACTGTTGATAGGGGAATCAGTTGGAGAATTTCTCTCTTTCTTACACTACTGCTCATGGATCTAACAATCTAATATTGCATTTTATTTCTTTGCACACGTGACTCTCATATTAGACAAAAAACATATGAGTTTAGGGACCAAATTACATTTCTGGCATTGCTCCTGTTATACAGTGGTTAAAAAAATATATGTAAAATAAGCCAGATAGCAATTGAAATACTAAAGGTCCAGTGAAAGTCAATAGACATCTAAAACCCCATTCAGTTCAAGAGAAAATGGAACAAGGGCAACTATATTTACAATACAAAAATGAGTGGAATTAATTTTAAAAAATCAATCAAAATATTTCCTTGCTTAAATAGAATATTTAATTTATAAAATGGTAAGAAAATATAAGATACTACATACCAAAGTCTTTACAGATCTTTTATCTTATAGAAAGGGGATAACAGAATACCTTCTAAGGGTGAAAAAGTAGGGGCAGCTTCGTTTTCTCTTAGTTAGGCTGTAAGTCTGAGTTGGGTGACATACGGTGAAATGAGTCCAGAACATCTTCCAAACATTTTTACAAGTCATTTTTTTAAAATGAAGGCAAGTCAGATGATAAGATGAAGAGATCCAAGTATATTTGTTTCAGTCAGTCTCTGTTTTAAAAAAATTGTGTCAATTCCCTCAGTGTCAATGACATAGGTATCTCTTAGTAATCTGTTATCATGAATATTTCTGTTTAATTTTTTTAGGACTAGCAGTAAGAAGCAATTTTAAAGTTAAATGATGATTGGATTTCTGTAAAACAAACACCTCCCAATCTATCTTCCATTTGTTAGGAATTATACTATTTTGCAATAATGAAAAAGTATAATTTTTATACCATAGCAAACATGAATAATTTAATACCATCTTGTGTCTATTTGTATACACAGATTAGATCCTTACATTAGAACTTTCCCTTTTTTCATGTTAGTCATTTCCAAGAAATATTATTTGATTCTTTTAATTTTTTTCTTAGTCTCGATATAAAACCAAAAATGATTGCAAAATATATAGGACAACATTGAGCTCACAATGGAGATTATCTTCAAATGATTTTAATAGAATAATATTGCAAAAGAAACAAATATTAACTTAGTAATTTTCTCATCAGATAACATTAATAAAATACTCTTAAAATAATTATTTTCTTGGCTGTTAATTACTTAAAATTATAATAAACTGTCTTTATAAACAAAAGTATGTGGATTTATTTGTGTCATATTGGCTAAATCAAGGTATCTTGATGCATGGTGCAGCATTATAAGACAGGTAGGTAGGCAGCAAAGTATAATAAAAACTGTGCTCTGATTAATACTACCATGGATTCCATTGTAGTCTGAATTCATGAACCTATATAAAACTATAGAGATACTCCATGTTTTTTCATTTAAATATCAATTAAAATATAATTGCTCTTCTATTAAACAAGACACATGTATCAAGCCTCCCTATGTTCTATAATGTATATATATAATCATGATGTATGCAAATTACAGCTTATCATTTGCTAAATGCTTGTAGAAATTTTGACAAAAGGTACACATATAACTAAAAATAAACAGCTCTTGTTTAATCTACTGAAACCAAATGAAGCTTGAATAAGGTCATATCATGTGAAGCTGAAAGAGATTGTCAAATTGTTAAATTTCAACGAAGTCTCAGTAAATTTAGTAAAGAGAGAGAGAAAAAAAAGATCATCAAGCTTGTCTTCTGAGATCCCTACTCAGAAGTGCTAGTAAACAGTAGGCTTCTCAGTAGAGAAAAATACTATGGAGCCTTTGCATGTGGCAGTTGCAAAGGTTTATTTACTCAAATACAGAGCCATATACATTTTCCAATATACAACACAGAAAAAGTGACGTATATATTGAACTGATCATGAGTTTAGGGGAGCAAATGAAAAGAGATCTGGAAACTAACCAGTCAACTAATATTTATAGTCCTGGAGAAGATAAACTGTTAGTCTGTTTTTTCCCACTTTATTTTAAGATTTTGTTTTTCATTGACACACAATAATTATACATATTGATAGGGTAAATTGTGATGTTTTGATAGATGAATTCATTGTATAATTATTAAATTAGGATAATTAGTATATCTATTACCTCAAATATTTGTCATTTCTTTATGAGGACATTCAAAATCCTCTCTTTTAGCTATTTTGAAATATACATTATTATAATTATAGTCACCCTATTGTGCACAGAACACCAGAACTTCTTTCTCTTATGTAACTAACTTTATACTCATCAACCAACTCCTCCCCACACCTTTTCTCCTTATAGTTCCCAGCTTCTGGTAACCAATCTCCTACTTTCTGCTTTTGTTAGATCAACTTTAGATTTCACCTATGGGTGAGATCAGGCACTATTTGTTCTTCTGTATTTAGCTTGTTTCATTTAATATAATATTCTTTGGGTTCATCCATGTTGTTGTAAATGACAGGATTTTATTCTTTCTTATGGCCAAATAGTATTTTATTGTGTATATATACTACATTTGTAAACTCCATTTATTTGTTGATAGACATTTAGGTTGATTTCATAAGTGAATGCTGTTGCAATAAACATGGGAGTACAGGTATTTCTTTAACATCTTGATTTCCTTTCCTTCAGACATATACCTACTAGTGAGACTGCCGGACCATATGGTACTTCTATTTTGAATTTTTAAGGAACCTCTATATTGTTTTCTATAGTGGCTGTACTAATTTGCATTCCCACCAACAATGAGAATTTCCCCTTCTCCACATTCTCACAAGCATTTGTTACTTTTTGTCATTTTTAGCCATTCTAGCTAGGGTGAGATTCTATCTCATTTGATTTGCATTTCTCTAATAATTAGTGATTTTGGTCACTTTTTCATACACCTGTTAGCCATTTCTATGTCTTTTATTGAGAAATATCTATTCAGATCTTTTACCCATTTTTAAATCAGATTTCTTTTTGCTAGTGAATTGTAAATATTACTTTCAGTAGCAAAAACCGCAATGACTTTGCACCGACCTAATATATTCTGGATATTGAAACAATTCTATAATTTGTATGGAGACACAAAAGGCCCTGAATAAAGAAACAATCATCTGATTATACTTTCTTCATATGCATATTGAGATTAAGGAGATGTTCCAAATTTAGAAAACAAGAAAGAACAAATAAATATAACAACCGAATGCAATGTCTAATTCAATATTTTTTAATTAAAAATTTTTAACATGGGGGAAAGAGTATTACTTGAACAATTGACAAATTCTAAATAAGGCCTGTGATTTTAGATAATAGTATTGTATCACTCTTAATTTCCAGATTTTGATAATTACACTATAAATATATGTACTAATGTCCTTATTTTAAAAGAAATATATACTGACATATTTAGGGGTAAATGTAAATTATTTTTACAAGCTACTCTCAAATAGTTTAGAAAAAATAGAAAGAAAGAAATCAACACAGCAGTGTGATAAAATGTTAATGCTGGAAAATTACAGTGAAGGATTTATGGGAATTCTGTGTTCAATGTTACACTTTCTGTACATCTCAAATTATCTAAAAATAAAAAGTTAATTTTTAAAAAGTTATTAATGAAATTATCTCTATTATAAAATGTACTTCGATGCATGAAACATAGTATCTACTTAATATTGATTGTTATAGGTATTCAACCAAACGAATTATAGCAAGACTGTTGTTTGTGTATAACACAGTCTAGAATAAAATGTAGGGTTTACTTTTGTACAGGAATAAAATACATGGCCTTTTTTATCATATAGAAAACATTTCTATAAACCAAAATTAATTTTATTCCATCCTTATGATATGTACATTATTTATGTGAACATTGTATAATTTAACATTACTGATGAAGTGTTTCTAAACCTATATCCATGAAGAGCATTTCCAATGCTGGAACTGCGACGGCGTAATAACAGCACTTGTAACTTCACGGACATAAGCCTCCTTTTCACCTCCCCAACCAACTTTCTGACCTCTTCCACTCTTTTTTGACTTTGGAATGGGCCACAGTGGTCAAGGATAAGTCTTTTTCTGTGCCAAGCAAAGGGATTAAAGCTAAATCTGGGATTACTGGGGTGAAGAGATAGGGGTGGGCAGATGGTGGGGGTGTCTTAGGCTCTGTCTCTGTTTGTCAATATATGATGGGCATCACGAGAGTTACTCAGGACTAGGAAACCTCCTCCATGATTTTGTTAGGCCTACCCTGCCCTTAGACTTAGGAAGTAAGCTTTAATCTACTGATTTTCTAATTCTTTGCTGTTTTGTCTTTTGTACTTATCTTCCCTTGTTATTGATGTGTAAGTGGATGTGGTTCTGGGAGGAAAACAGGATACTTTGATTGTATGCCAGAAGTCAATCTATCTTGATTGTATGTCAGAAGTTGCCTCTAGTCTACCCATTCAAGTTTGGAGTTAATGTTCTAACTAACAACTGACTTTCTTCAGTGAGCTTAAATTTTCTCTGTTACTGTTCAGAAGTGTTGTCCATAGGAGAATAGAAAAAGAGGATTTGAGCATTTCTTCTCAACAGTATTGTCCTCCAACTATAACACAACATAAAATACTGCAACAAAGAGCAGTTCTGAGAAATTTCTGGTTCCCTGAAGAGACTTGCTGTAATGCTTGCACAAAGATGCCTAAATGAATGTCATTGTGTTCACTTTATGTAGTCTACTAAAACTGAATTTAAGTTATAATCAACAGTGACATTGTATGAGAGAAGAGAGAGAAAGAGTTAAGCAAGTGCTGTCTTATTCGAAAGGTATAATATGGGAACATTTAATCATAACTAGAAAATTATCATATAAATGTGTAGATTACAGCCAAATTTTATGAAGGATGATGAATCAGGACTAGTCTAATGATCCTATAATCTGGCAGAATTCCTCTTGCAAACATCCTTCATGTTAAAGTAATGAAGGATTTCTTGTGGAACGATAACTAATGAATATAAAGCTTTATATGTCAGGCAAAAAAAAATCAATTATAATGTCTTACAATTAAAATAGCAAAATGGTCATTTTTGCAGCCCACAAACAGGTAAAAACATTTTTTACACACATACTAGTTAGGAGATTAACATACATCCCAAATAATGAAATGTCAATTTACTTATTCCAGAGTGTGCAGTGCTTCCAAAGAGAAAATTTCCTCATTTACTTCTTCATTTCTGTTTGTTTTCTTCCTAATTTTCTTCCAAATAAAAATAAAGACAAAAATTATAATGCCTTAGATCTTCTGGGGAAGGATCTGGAATTATTTAATAACTGCTGTCGGTTTTAGAATATATTTACACAGTTCTCCCAATACAGAAATACGTCACAGACGACACACTGCCCTTCATACCTGAGTACCCTGAACACGTTAGAATATAAAGTATATACAATTTTTAAAGTTAATATTATTTTCATACAATTAAACATACACTACTTATAATAGTTCAACTAAAGATTATCTGTAAAATATGGTGCATGGAATGTTTCTTCAGCACTCTGCCAATTATATCAAATAATCCAAACATTACTTTCTATGGAAGCTCAAAAATGCTAACTTCTATCCTGTTCGCTCTGAAAAGAGAGATATTCTAAAAGAGGAAATCCATATAGCTCTGAAAGTTGACATTCAAAATGTTTCTTATAATAATGTATTTTTCTAAACAAATGCAGATATTCGTCAAAGGTGTGTGTGTGTGTAAAGAAAGGTTTTAGTGGGAGTGAAAACTAGTTTATCTAATGTTCACATTTTTTTGGCTATATATATACACACATATGCTTACATATATACACACGTACAAACCCACATATACACATATACACACATATCACAAAAATATAATATATACACAATACATTTTTATATGTCTCATTTGTGCCACCTATGTATATACAGACATATATATGCATACATATGTATATACACAGGTATATAAATATATGTGTGTGTGAATATATATATAGGTGGCACATATGAGACCTATATAAACATACACAGACAAATATATATATACATATGCATGTGTATGTAGATAGGTGTGTATGTGTATATATGTGTATGTGTGTGTGTATGTGGCAAAAATTAGACATATATCTGGGTAGCAAAAATGGTGTGGGTATGATAATAATTGGCTACCAATTACTTACCATGTGATGTACCTGCCTTTCGAATAAGTGAAAATAAATTGTCTTTACAGAAAGAGGTAATATGGTATTTTTAACAGAATATAAAAATGAAGTGAAAAATGTTTTCCCAGCACAAATCTAGTAAATCTACATGGGGAAGTAGGGCTTCAACACAGAAATGTGTGAATCTAAAGTTAGTATTCCTACTTTTTAAATGTTTGCTACAAAACTTTTCAAACCTCACAAAAATAGTAGAGAAAAATCTCACAATAAATTTCCATATGCCTATCACTCAGTTTAAACAATTGTCAAGATTTTTCCTCATTCATTTTAACTATTATTTATTTTTATTTTATTTATCAGCTGGGGAATTATGAAACTGATTCCAGGTATTATGTCATTTACCCTGCAAATTTCATCATTATTCATCTTTTAAAACAAATATGGACATATTTTATACCTAAAATAATATTGGCCTTTGATTTGGTTTGGCTGTGTCCCCACCCAAATCTCATCTTGAATTCTCATGTGTTGTGGCAGAGACTTGGTGGGGGGTAATTGAAAGGGCAGGTCTTTCCTGTGCTGTTTTTGTGATAGTGAGTAAGTCTTACGAGATCTGATGGTTATGATAAAAGGGAGTTTTCCTACACAAGGGCTCTCTTTGCTTGCTGCCATCCATGTAAGATGTGCCTTGTTCCTCCTTGCCTTCCGCCATGTTTGTGAGCCTTCCCTAGCCACATGGAACTGTAAATCAAATTAAATCCCTTTCTTTTGTAAATTGCCCAGGCTTGGGTATGTGTTTATCGGCAGTGTGAAAATGGAAGAATACAGCATTTTTGTTTTTTGCTGTCATCTGATATCTAGCCCATAATCAAATTTTTCTGATAGATTCCTGATAGAAATAGTTTTTTTATGCTTGGTTTGAGTAAAGATCCTATCCATATATTACATTCGGTTGTTATATATCTTAAGAAGTACATTTAATATAGAAATTAAACATTTCTTTTTCTAATTATATTGACTTGCTACAGAAAAAAAAATTCATTGTCCTATAGAACATTCCACATTCTGGATTTGAACATTTGATTCCTTTTAATGCTGTTTAAGTGGTTCTACTTTCACATTACCTGTACGGGGAGCTAAGGCTTACATCTTGGTTTGATTGCAGTTTAACTATTTATGTGAAAACACTTCATAGGTGATCCTATGTGTTGTACACTTCAATAGAGTCAGCTATAGACACCAAGCATGGGTACTTAATTTTAAAATGCAGGCTGTTTCCTTCCAGGCAGATTTCACTCCTTCACACTAGTGTGTGAACTACATCTCTGGAGACAATTTATAACACACATGGCCAACCAAAGTGCAAAAGGTGCAATGGACAGATTTTTTTTTTCCTAGGAAAATAGTTACAGACCTTTGGAAACTGGAAGTTTAGTGTCAGCCACTATGCTCTATCACTCCACTGAATTGTACATTTGAAAATAATCTGATATCCAATTGACACAGAATCTTGGCAGACAGTCTCAATGATGATGTCCCTGGAGGAGCCTTTGGCAGAATGACTAAAGTATATACCATTCAGTAGGGAAACATCTATGTATCTGACACATGCACCCTCGATGTTGCAGTGCAGAGATTCATTTTACTCAGAGGAAGTAATTGCCTAAATCTCACTGTGAAAAATAGAAAAATGTGATAAAAAAATTTAAAAAGCATAGGGAAAAAGGCAGAAGGAGGTCTGTCCCATAGTATAGTCACCCATGCATTAATATCTGTGACCATCTCTAACACATACACACATGCAAACGTGCACGCACACACACAGACACACAAACACAATGTTTGTCACCCAGAAAATGACAGAAATGACTTTGAAGAGTTTGAAGTATTCACAATGCATTTATCATCAAAGCAAATGGGGTGACTTTGGCTGGATTAAACAAAGGGAAGCACAAACCTGATACTTAGAAATGCACCTATTTTGATTGCTAACTTGTTCTGCAGGAGGATATCCTGCTCCTATCTGAAAGCAAATGTCCAAGAATAAAGATACATTGTGCTATAATTTGGTAGTTACAATGCATTTACTGGTTCAGAAACATGTTACATCTCAGTTTAGGAGAAACCTTTACCAGGAATTATTTTTCTGGGCACCCCTACTACATCTTGGCACACCTTTTGCAAAGTATTTGTTTTTGCTTTGATTTCACACATAATATTGATTTAAATTAAGTGAGTGCATTACTAAATGAACTGAGCCTGAGTCATTTCAGGCACAGCTTATTGTTGTGAATATTATTGTTATTTATCGTTTTTTCACAGCTGTTCCTCAGCAGAATTCTTCAGGAACATAAGTACTGGCAGAGAAGTTAACAGCACAATGTATTAGTTTGCCAGGACTGCAGGCTGAGTGGCTTAAACAACAGATATTTATTGTCCTAGACTTGTGAAGGCTAAAACTCTGAGATCTAGGTTATTTGGAATGTTGGTTCCTTCTGAGAGCTGTGAGGAAGAAGCTGTTCTATGCTTCTCCCTGCACTTCCAGTGGTTTGCTAGCTAGTAATCTTTGGCATTCATTGGGTTGTAGAAACATCACCCCAATCTCTGCCTTCATCTTCACATGGTGTTCTCCCTGTGTCTGTGTTTCTGTTCCTAATCTTCCCATTTAATAAGGACACCAGTTATATTGGATTAGTGGTCTACCCTACTCCAGTGTCACTTCACCTTATATTATTATATCTGCAATGACTCTATTTCCAATTCTATTCACATTCTGAGACACTGGGGATTAGGATTTTATCATATGAATTTGGAGGGACAAAACCAATTTCAACTCATAACACACAATAAACCAATCGTACTTGGATGATAAACTATTAGGGTTTATGAGCCTCAGCATTATTGACATTTTGGGCATACTGATTCTTTGTTAAGTTTGGGGTGGAGGTCCAAGCTGTCTTGTGCATTGTTGGATGTTTAGCAGCATCCCTTGCCTCTGCCTACAAGATGCCAGTAGCACTCCCACCCCAGTCATGACAGTCAAAAATGCCTCCAGACATTGTCAAATGCTCCCTGAGGGCAAGTTATTACTAACTGAGAAACAAAGAATGGTTAGATAGCTTTCAAAGTTATTTCTATATAGCTATAGGAACAAACAAACAAAAATACAAGCTAACCCTTGTTATTTCCAGAGCAATAGCAGTGAAGTAAGAATTAACTTTTTCAAATAATGCTCATTTGCGTTTTTGTTAAATAAGGTGATTATTTTTATATCTATACAAAGATATTTTGATACAAAACATATCTCTCAATTTTCTCATCCTATATTTCTCTGCATTTCTATTTTGATATGTCATAAATTGAACATAAAGTCAAATGCAGGCTATAGAAGATACTATGTTAGAGGAAAAAATAAAGCAGCATGTGTTCTGCTTATATACAAAATAATCATGATTTTATAATGATGTATATATGTATGTCTGAATGTATGTGTGTATATGTGTGTGTAATGATACATTCAATATGGGTCAGCTGAAGTATTGGCATGAAAAACCTTTTATGCTAAATGGACCCATACATGTATTTAGGTGTTATAATGAGATTTTAGCATGAATTATTTGGCATTAAAAAAGTACATGAACTGCCATCATAGATCAATTTTTATAAATAAGCAATAAAGTCAATTTGTGTTACAGCTTCTTAATATAACCCCTTAAACGTAAAATTCAACTGGGCAATTTCTGTATGCAGATGATTTAAACATGCTGGAAAAGAGTTCTAAATAAAAATTCTATTGATTTGAATTTTTAAAAATCCCTATTTTGTATACATTTACTTTTGAAACTTTTATTCTCTAGTTTGAATTTTTATTATTATTGTTTTTAACAGACATAATAATTATTTGTTTTTATGGGCATAGTGTGATATTTTGATACATGCATACCATACGTAATTATCAATTCAGGGTAACTAGCATATACATAATCTCAAACATTTATTATTTCTTTATGTTGAGAGCATTCAAAATCCATTCTTCTAGCTATTTGAAAATGTACAATAAATTGTTTATTCTAAACACCTTATAGTGCTATAGAACACTAGAACTTGTTCTTCCAATACTGCTGTACTTCAGTATCTTTTAAACAACCTTGGCTATCCCCATAAACCCACTCTCCTATCCACCCTTCAATAACCACTATTCTACTCTCTATTACTAGAAAATCAGCTTTTTAGTTTCCACATATTAATGAGAAAACACAATATTTATCTTTCTGTGCCTGGGTCATTTCATTTAATATAATGTCCTCTGAGCTCATCCCTGTTGCTGTGAATGACAGTTCATTATTTTTTTTGACTAAATAATATTTCATTGCATACACACACACACACACACACACACACACACACACACCACATTTTCTTTATTCATTCATCTGTTGATAGGCAACTTAGGTTCATTCCTTTTCTCTGCTATTGTGAATGATGCTACAATAAACATAGGAATGCATATATTGCTTTGACATACTGATTTCTTTTCCTTTTTCTTTTCTTTTTGATATATATCCAGTAGTGGGATTGCTGGATCATTTTTAATTTTTTGAGAAACCTCCATATTGCTTTCTATAATGGCTGTACTAATTTACATTTCCACCACCAATGTATAAGTGTTCTCCTGAGGCTTGCCAGCATTTGTTATTTTTTGTCTTTTAATAGTAGCCATTCTAGCTAGACTGAGATGATATCCCATTCTGGTTTTGATTAGTATTTCTATGATGATTATTGATATTGAGCATTTCTGAGACACCTGTTGGCCATTTGTATGCCTTCTTTTTCTTATTTACTCATTTTTTAAAATAAATTATTTAATTTTTGTTGTTGAATTGCTTGAATTTCTTATTATTAATATTAATCCCTTGTCAGATGAAGAGTATGCAAATACTTTCTCTCATTCTGCAGGTTGTCTCTTCACTCTGTTTATTGTTTTCTTTGCTGTGCAGAAGCTGTTTAGTTTGATATAATTCCACTTGTCTATTTTTGTCTTTGTTGCCTGTGCTTTTTAAGATCTTGTCCATGAAATCTTTGCTCAGATCAATGTTCTTCAGTGTTTTCTCTCTATATATGTATTTTGCTTGGTAGATCTAATCATTTAGAGATGATTTAAAAAGCAGTGAAATGACCGAAGTTAGGTAATTTAATAGCTGTAAAGGCAATATTCCTTTTTTGTAATAAAGAATGAACTCCATAATATATTCTAACTTATGAACACTTATCTTTTGGAGCAGAGGTTGAAAACAGTACCCAATAGACTGTTCTGGGCTATAGATGTGTTTTGTTAGAACCAAGATTCTTTTTTTATTTGCTTTGATTTAAATTCATTATAAGCAATACAATCAGGAAATTTTATGTAAACATCTGGGGTTCTGCCATTCCTTGTGACATCAGCAGATCTTGGGTCCTTGACCTCATATTCCTTCATGGCAACCATGAGCTGGAGGTGATAGGCTGCTACCACTTTTGGCTGGGCAGGTCCTCTCCAGCTGGCCACTGGCCCCAACATTGCCTATTCTCTCCTCAAGAACTAATGCCAAATGCTATTTATAAATGTGGGGTGTTTTGTTTGTTTTAATTTAGCCCAATCCCTTCAACTATATTACCCTATAGATAGCATACCAATTTACCATCTGGACTTGAAATCTGAATCTATGGAAACTAAGTTTAAAGAGCCAGGTGTCCAAATACTTCTATAAGGAATTGGGACAATAAAGGTAAGATATCGTTATAAAGACCAAGAATCTGAACCTGCTACAGTCTGTGCATTCAAGCATTTCACAGAAGTTATTGCCAGTAACTGCTTGGTACTACTAGAAACAAACTAGGTCTCTGATCTAAACGTGTATCTTGAATATTGCAAAATACCTCTTTTATCTACTTCTTTTTGCTATCTGTGTGATCTTGGCATTATTTAACCTTTCAAACCACACTTTCTACATCTGTAAAATGGAAAAGTAATTTTATTTATTTCATAGGTTTGAGTATTAGATAAATAAAGACACTTTAACTTCTGAAAATTACCATTGTCAGAGTAAGAACTTCTTAAATGTTACCCATCACTATTCTTACTACAAATATTTTGATAAACCAATCACATACTTTCTAAGTAATCCTAACAATGACTTATATTCTCAGATGACGAAAAAAATGGGTAATTAACTTGACTTTTGTGTATCTAGGTAAACCAGATCCTTAAAAATTTTCTTAAAAGAAAATAGATAACACTAAGCCTTAGAGCAATGGTTCTTTACTATGGGCAATTTTGCTCTCCGTGGGATATTCGGTAATATCTGCAGATATTTTTGATAGTTACGATATGGAGGGGCTGCTATTGTCATCCAGGGGTGTTGCTCAACATCATATGGTGCACAGAACAGCCTCACACAACAAAGAATTATCCAGTTCAAAATACTGGTAGTATAGGTTTCAGAAACCCTACACTAGAGATATTTACTACGAGAAACTAAAGAATTACTGTTAGGAGAGTGGGATAAAAGATAATCATAGAAGCAGGATCTGTTTAGAGAAAGGCCAAGTAAGAGTGATATAACTGTTTCCATTTGCTCTATGTACTTCCTAAAGAAGGTCTCATTGTCAAATAAATTAAGCACTCTTCTCTGGAGCACAGAAGTATGACTTTCAAAGGAAAGCTTTTAGGATCAAGAAAAAATCCATCATCTTAATGTCTAAGACTGAGTTATTGAAGCCAAAATAAATGAATTCCACTAGTGGAATCGCTAGCCATGTGTGTGAGTGTGCTCCTAAAATTAATACACACAATGTCATGGTCTAAAACTATTTTCTATAATTTTTCTTTGGGATAGATAATATAGGAAACTTGTAAAGGTCCCTAGACATCTATAAAACTTATTTTTGTGTAGGGCTGTCATCTGTTATAATTAACTATTTTCATAAAGACTAAATCAATTATCAAATTTGCAATTTGAGCACCTGAATAAAGACTTTTCTTTCACTCTTTGTCTCACCATATCAAATAGAATGACAGTAGAAGCATCTATATAAATCAACTAAGCATTTCATTTCACTATGCTGCTGTTTTTAGACATGTAATTGTTTCTTGGGTCTTAAATGCTTTCATTTCCATTTTATCCTTGATACCCAGCAGTAATTTACATGTAACTTTAAAAAATGTATTAAATTTGTCAATGAGACTTAGATCATGTCTGAAGACATTTTGACCTTTGACCATGAAAGGGATCAGTCAAAGAAAAACACGGAATACAAAAGCATTCCTGGGAAAAGGAATGCAAAAGGAAATACACTTACATCTCCCTTTTCTTTTGTCTTTTTTTTTTTTTTTTTTGAGACAGAGTTTTTTGCTCTTGTCTCTTGTTGCCCAGGCTGGAGTGCAGTGGTGCAATCTCAGCTCACTGCAACCTCTGCCTCCTGGGTTCAAGCAATTCTCCTGCCTTAACCTCCAAGTAGCTGGTATTACAGGCATCTGCCACCATGCCTGGCTAATTTCTTGTATTTTTAGTAGAGACCGGGTTTCATCATGTTGGCCAGGCTGATATTGAACTCCTGACCTCAGATGATCCACCTGCCTAGGCCTTCCAAAGTGCTGGGATTACAGGTGTGAGCCACCGTGCCCAGCGAATATTTCCCTTTTCACGAAAGAGAGAATCAAGCATGTAAAAGTGACCATTAAGGGCCATGTTACACATCTAATAAGTTAATAAAGTTTCCTCCCATTTTTCACCTAGTATTTATTTACTGATCTGAAGAAAGAAGCCATACCATACCATGTTTTATAGTAATAGGTTAGAATCTATATAACAAGTTTTATTATAACATTTTATAAGCATTGTTTTCTTCTCTGTTATTACAGGAAGGTGTGTGTGTGTGTGTTTAGGTGTGTGTGTGTGCAAGTATCCTCCTGAAAGTTTTTATTAATTTTTATTTTAATTATTTTCTTACAATACCAAGGATGCTGACACCAACTTTAAAAAAAGTGAAAGGTATGCTTGATGTAAAACTCAGCCTCATTGATTTTCTTCAGGGCATATACAATGGAATAGCTTTCCGTTTGAATTCACGAATATAATAAGGTTTTAGGCTCATTCAATAATTTTTGAAAAGGAGCTAGGAATCCTAGTAGAAAGGTTAAAAAAACACTATCAAATGAAAAGAAACGGATATTTTACTAACATAGTTTAGGTAAAATGGAAAGCAGCTGTGTGGAATTTGATATCAATAAAGAAGTGAGTCCTTGGTGACAACTACAACCTGACCGGTTTAAAGAAACCATAACTAGCAGACAAAATGCAAATCTATCACTAAGGCAGAATTCAGATACAGCAGAAATGCTGTTTCAGGAAATTTTACTTTCATTTGTAGATAAGACAACTTTCTTCTACATCTTCATGACTGATCACTGCAAATACTTAAATCCAAATAAGATATTCACACTTTAAAATACTAAGTAATTAAAAAAATTTAATAGCTTAATAACAACAATACAGGGATGATGGGTAGGAAAAAAAGTAGAGGAATTAAGATTCAGCATGAAGCATAATAGAACAAAGTATTTAAAAATCAATATATATTATCAGGAACTAATAATAACACATCTGTGGAAATGGATAATAGAAACACAATTGTAGGCCTAAGACTCTCAATTTTAAAAGACTACATTTAAAGTTTGCTTTGTGTTTTCTGAAGATTTATTCCAGGCCTAAAATGATTGCTTACAGCTGACAGCTTGCTAGTCTCCTAGTGATTTCAATAATTATCTCTATTGAGTTAGGGTATTGATCTGTAGCTGCTAGCCATTTCAAAAGTCCCCTTTTATCTGCTAGAGGTAATAGAATTAATGAGTCTCTTTGCCAAACATAAAAGGAACATTGGGTACACAATTAGGTCACAATATGAAACTGAAAAAAAAAATATGAAGGAAAATTAAATTGAAATTTTGAGCTAAACGAAATGTATATAAAATATTTTCCCATTTAATGTGTTTGTGAAATATAGGTATCTTACTAAGACATTGGCTAAAGGAAATCAAATAAACTGACCAGAGTATCTTCAAATGACCTGTGTTGATGTGAGCAGTAGATAATTGAAACCTATGTAATTTTGAGTTAGAAATGTACTTAATAACTTAAAAAACAATCTTCAATTAAAAGTATTGCATGACAAGTTTCAGAGTTCTGACTCAATTCAGCATGCCTAAAATGAAATCTGGCTTTGACTAGTTTCTAGTTTTGAGACATTGTCTCAGTTTTCTCATCTGAGACATGAGGAAACCATAGTACCAATCTCAAAGAGCTGTTTTGAGGAGTCAATAAAGGGGCAGGCCAGGGAGGTGGTGGACCTTGGGAGATGATGCCTATAGAGACTGTGCAAGTTCCTAGCCAGATATGCAAATGTTTAGAAGCCTCAAGTAATGGTTTCCAGCAACCTCTTCAAAAACAAATTGGCTGAAAATTACACTGCACATTGTTCAAAACTACAAATGAATAAAATGTAAATATGTCCAATTGCTAACTTTAAAACTGTTTTCCAGGAGCAGCCACTCTTGCTTTGCAAATAACGAGAGGCAAGATGCTAGACAAATACTTCTCACAATAAAAAGTATGCATTTATTTGCTTCACTTAGCATTTTGTGAGAGACTTTATCAAAGCTATTTAACTAAATAAGTAACGGAAATACTGTGTAGGGTAAATGGAGTAAACATAGTTAAACAGCTAGGGTAGGTACAAGCCAGAGAAAAATTCCTAAACTAGATTATTTCTCATTAATTTGACATTCCCAATAAGTACAGACATTATTATGGCCTTTGGCTTAATGACACCCATTTATAATTAGTAAAAGCTACCTGCTTAGTTTCAAGAACCATGATTTAAAAAAGCAGAAAGGGTACCACTGGCTGACCTCTGTTTTTAAAAGTAGAAACAATCAGGCTGCTATTTCTTTAGTTTGAGTAATTGCTGTTTTTAAAAGTAAAGCAGGCATCAGTGACTGGAAAAATTGCAAAATCAGTGACTGGAAAAATTCATTTTTGACCAATTTATCATTTCAACAAGTTTGTTTTTGACTTATTCATTTGCAACCTTTTTCCCCAAACAATTTATTAGCAACCAGATCACTTGCTTCTCCCAGGGCAGGGATTCAGCAGCTGCATTTATTCCTGCTGGAATGGCAAAGCTGAGCCAAGAGCAGGGGGAGCCCTGTGATAGTTGGCTCCTAAGGAAGTAACAGTGCCAGCAGAGGATACTGACTCAGCTACTTAGAGTTACCACAACCCACACAGAAAAGGAGCTGTCCAGCACAGCATTGCACTCTCTGCCATGACAGCCTGCTGCTCAGCTTTCTCCATCCACCTCCCTGGGCTGCTGGATTCCTGACGAAGCAAAATAAAAAGACAATACCACAACTAAATTGCTCCTCTTCTCTATGACGGTCTTTGACTCACACAAAAGAACATGCCCAACCTCTAATAGAAATCAGCCTTGCTCTTTCTGAGCACACATCCATCTCTTATTTATAAAGACAGCATGAGAAATAATTATGTGGTATAAGAAAAAATAAGTCAGTTTAAAGGGAAGACAACCAATAAAAGCATTGGAGAAGATGCCCTCCTATGAAATAAATTTGCTTCAAGAATAAAATTTTATTGGAAAATTAAATATGTATTTTCCACTAGACTCAAAAGTATAGCACCTCTATACATCAAGAACTGGTAGAAATGAAATAATCATAATGTGAGATCAAGGACAACTACAAGACTAAAACCAACATAAATCTAAAATACAAAGTAGGCAACTAGGAGCATGTTGGCTAAAACAGACAACAGAATAAATGACTTAAATCAAGGCTTAAAATCAATAAAAAAGGATAAAGAGATGAAAGTGGTTGAAAAAAGTATTAAAATATATGAAAAGACTGTCATAAAAATATCCATAAAGTAAGAGTATAGTAAAAGATGTAAAACTCATTCCTGAATAAATATTGAAGATTTCACATTATTGTATATTAGAAAAAAAATGTATATACCTGGGTATATTCTTGGCTAAGTTATTGAATCCTAAGGATGTAGAGGAAAAAAAATTCAAAGCATCTTTTTTCCTTCCTCAGAACATGGTTTCCATTTTGGTGGGAAAATTCTGATTGCTTTCTAATTTCCATTCACACCCTAAATATCTAAAGACAAGGTACAACATCTGCAAAATTTTGAAAGGTAATTATTACAGCCCAATAATTGTTTATACAGACAAACTATAGTTCATATAATATAGGATTTGACAAACTCAATCTGTGTGCAAAATCAGATGCACCACTTGTAATAAAGTTTTGTTGTAACATAGCCATGTCCATTCTTTTGCAGGTTGTTATTGCTGCTTTTACACTATAATGACAGAGTACTGTATGGTCTACAAAGCGTTAAATATTTAGCATCCGGCTTTTAACAGAAAAAGTTTGCTGACCTCTGGTACAAAAGTTGCTGATCCCTGATTCAAAAGATATATCATGGTTCAGAAAGATTACCAGACATTTAGGCTTTCAATAAGTATATAATGTAAATTAAATTTGAGGAAAAATGCTGTAAAACATGAGATAAAGTTTAGATAATTGAGATAAGTTACCATAAAACTTATGCTTATGTTAAAAAAAAAAACTGGAACAGAGTAGGCTAACAGCATAATAGGTATGAAAATGCTTTGAAACCTGGAACAAGCTAAACAAATTAATTGGATTATCATTAGCCACAAGAAGACCATTAATTAGAGAAATAACTAGTTCACAATATAGTAACATGCAATTTAGTTAAATCGTGTGCATCAGTTGTTAATTTCACCTTTCCTTAATATTAGTAACATGAATTTTGGTATGGCTCTTCTGATTTCAAGAAATTACAAACCAACTCAGCTAGTCCAGTGATTTTAAATCTTGACTGCCCAATAGAAACACCTCAGGTGGTTTCAAGTAAAATACTAGTGCCCTATCCTAGGCCATTAAATCAGGACCTCTTAGTACTTTTTTCAAAAGCTTTCATATGCTTCAGATACGCACTCAGAGTCAAGAAGCACTGAGTCATTAAAAATTCACATATGCATACAAATATAAATGAAACTTCTATTAAGAATGGCTATAAAGTGAGGAGGTGACTACCACGAAAAGGTAAGAATAAGATTCATCATAGCCCAGAGATTTCATGGGCCTAAAAGTGAGGAAATTTCTCCTAAGAGTTTGAATGCACATAAATGTAGTTCAATCCCATTTTCTCTATCAGTTTTTCCATTTCCTACTACCAACTGGATTCTGCAGATTTCTGTTCCTCCATAAATTTTTGTCAGTATTTTGGATTTTTCATGGGCCTCTGGTGTCAATCCCATCTTATGGGAACACTTCATGGTAATGTCTTTATTTTTCCAGTCCTAATTCCTTCAGTTTTCTAATTCAAACAAGCCAACGAAAAGTTCCAAAGAAAGTCAATCTTTTTGAGGTTGTTCATATTTGATGGCATTTCATGGATCACAAATCAGAGGTCATTAGTTAGTGGGCATTTTTTAAGTTGCCTTGGGTTATGTAAAAAGTGCTTCTCTTTGAAGGGAGAAAATGAAAAGGGCCAGAGCCAGCATGAGACCAGCGTGTATCAGCTAGAGCTGCTGATCATGAAGGCCAAGCCTACTGGCGAGTTGGGGAGTACTTAGGCAAAGGTGAGGAGAGGATGGCTGTTACACAGTCAATATAAAATAAACACTTGAGATCCAATTGTAGCCTAAAGTCCGTCTAGCCTGTTTTTCTCTTTTATCTCTTTCCTTCTTTCTTTCTTCCACACTCAGTATTTTCTTTTCCTATTTTCATCTCTTCTTATATTTATTCACTTGTTGTCTTAATATGAAGTTAAAAGCTTGTAGTCATCAGTTTTTCCAATGTATTTCAAGAGTAATTAAAATATTATTCATTTCCTTGATTAAAACCAGAACATATATTATTACAATAAATTTTAAATAGTTAAAACACACTACAAAGAAAATTAGCATAAAATGTCCAGGCTAGAATTATGCTTTCTTGTTTTCTATGTTTGGCATATGATCCAAACAAACTTATTTATTTAGATGATTATTTTACATACATTACTTACATCAATCTAATATAGGTAATATTGAATACTTAGCTCCTTTGAACCTTAAGACAGTAAGTCTTGGTTTTTATTACTAGATTTTTAAATTGAATTCCTATAAATATACTTGTTAGAAATTAGAGTTCTTATTGAGTATTGAAATAGCCAATTTCTAAGTGATTTTTACAAATGTTTTTCATTACCTAGGACAGTCAAAAAGTTTGTTATTTTGAAAACAAAGTCTTTTTTCTTCCTTCACTAAACTTTGTCAGTCTCCTTTATTATCTGCTAAATGTGGCAATGGTTTTCATGATCTGCAGCTAAATTTATTCTTTTATACATGGTTATTTAGCATACTTGAATCAAAGGGACTAGACTATCATCCTGAAAGAGTGTAATTCAAAATAAACACACTGTGTCTCAAGTTCTTTATTTCTTGACAAATGTATTGAGATTTGGAAGGCCATTTGTCTTTCAGTAATAAACCATTATCTTGTCACAGTGGATAATTCTTTCAGTAGAGTTGTCTAAATATTCCAAAGTCACTTTTTTTCTTTTTTTTTTTTTTTTCTTTTTCACTTGAGTAGCTTCGGCACTTAGATATTAGAACAAAATAACAAGAAACTAAATGTAATGGCTTATGTTTGGCCTAGAATCAACACAAGCTCTGCTAGTAAGGTGCCAGTTCCTCCTCAATCATCATTTGGAACACATTCCATATGCCTGACCGGCATAATTTGTTTAGAATCAAGTCACTGGCAAGAGACTCAATAATTTTGTTTTCTTTTCAAATGAGTTACATGGGATTCCTTAAACTGAACAACACACTTTTTTTTATGGGTATGTTCTGTACCGAGTAATTAACTCACATACAGTGACAGTACAACAGGCAAGCTGAAAGGGCAATAAATGTTAGCTCAATGATCATTACATGACCACTTTTGGGAGGAGTGAAAAGTAAAGCAAAATGTATTTTACCCACATCTAAAGTCGCTTTTTATATCAAATGTATTTTTGTTGGCCTTGTATAATCTATTATACCTCAATAATATCTCCAATTTCTCTTAAGCACAGCAGGCTTATTTACCTCTAATGGCTTGTCAAATCTGGCATCTTAAGAAATAAGAATCAAAACAATGTTCTTTGTTTTTTGAATTTGTTTTGCTTTTAGAGGCAGGGTGAAGTAGTAAAGAGCAGGAGTTAGCTATACTCCTGCTAAGTAGAGCAGGAGTTAGCTATAGTTTATATAAGAGCAGGAGTTAGCTATAGTTTATATAATAAACTATATCTTGCAGGCCAATCTGGCCACCTGTCTATTCGTGTGTCACCCATGAACTAAAAGTGTTGTCCAGAAACATTTGCAAACTATTTCATGGTGGAGAACAACTGGAGTCAGTTTGTCTGGATTCTATCTTTGTTTGGCTATTGGATGTTGGATCAATTTTGTAATCTCCCAATGCCTTAATTTATAACATATATGCTTAGAAAAAATCCTGTAAAGATATGCCTAAACCTTAATAATAGATAGTTCTTGATGAAAATTTACTGGTTTTTTTTTTTGGCGGGGTGGCATTTTCAAAAGTTTTTGTGCTAAACATGCAATTATTTTGTAATATAAGGATGCTATTGGCTTTATTGAATAGTAAATGGAAAGAGTTCAGATTAAATGTCCTCAGAAAAAAATAGATTAGCACATTAGTATCTTTGGAAAAAGAGATTTAGGTAAATATGTTTTGGAATTTAAAAAATATTAATCTAAGAAAATATAGCTGTATATTTTCTTATTTGTATTAAAATGACTGAAATATTTTGGGAAAACAAAGCATGAAATCATAGGATTATAACAAGATAATTTAACAATTATTTTGAATTCGTGATAAAATATAGAGTGTCCAATATTAAGGAAATATCTATATATGGTATACACAGTATTGTGTAATGCTGAATAGCTATAAATCTGGAATTTATGATAAAAACATGGTTTCTGCTACTAACAGTCTTATCTTGTACAAGTGTAATTTACCATAGATGCAACCTATGTCTACTTCTTTTCAAAATGAGAAAAATATGGTATTTTCTTAATAGGAGTCTTTTGAGGGCAAGGTAGAACAATTCAGAAAAATACTTGGGCAAAATTCCTGTCATATAAATGTTTATGACTCAACCACAATTAATATAAATTTATTCTATGCATCTGACTTTATTTTCCAATTTAAATATAGAATAAAAACCATAGCAAATTATAAAGTTATATTGTTAAAAAAAACACAGCAGTTTACCAGAATACCACAGAAAGCATATCATTTGGCGTAAAAAATATCAATTCCAGTCCTAGTTTTGCTACTTCCTTGATTTATTTATAACTCTGGAAAAGTCATTAGATTTTTTAACCCCAGTTTATTTAAATCTATAAAATGAGTTTATTTTAGTAGTCCTTCTTATATCACAATGTAATGTGAGAAGCAAATTACATAATGGAATATCCTTTAGAGTAAATAGTAGTACCAATTTTAATTACTGTGTTTATACTTGGCCAATCTTAAAAAGAAGTTTATATTGCTATTACCAGTATTTCAAATTTTAAGTCTAGGGTTTTAAGGCTGCTCTCAACAGTTCCTCAATTTACTCTTTCTAGTCCACCAAAATACGGAAAAAAGGTGATCTGCAAAACAAAAATAACAAACCTCCTGAGATGCTGAGAGCCAACACATTATTTCTCAATTCAATGTGATACAGAAGCTTTCAAAGTGAGATCAGCTCTGCTTTATCCTGCTCTATTGCATCTGTCTTAGGGGTTATGATAAACATTCAAATCTCTCCAGGAGGAGCATTCATTTTGGGGGCCACATTTGCATGATTAAACACTGCTTTTTGTTTGCAGCATTGCTAATTTTTATATTAGTAGAAAATATTATATTCATATGTACATATATATATGTATCAAACCAACTCTTAAATACAGTTTTTCATTATCCTCCATATTAAAAGATCTACCACACAATGCCCATCCATTAAATTCCATGAAACTATGGTTCATTAATGTGAACAATCATGAGTTAATTGAACAACCTTTCTTGCTCTTTTTATATATATACAAACTAGTCACTCTGGATTATCATCACTGCCTGATGAATAAATTGAACCCACATTGACTTTCAAAGTCATCCACATAGTATTTAATAGTTGATAGCTGTTAATGAGCCAATTAAACACAATATTTAATGTAGGTTTCTTGAGAATGTATAAACCACAAGTGACCTTATAAAGTATAGTACAATGAAAATAGCTATTGTTCCAGAATATGCTTGTGACAAATGTGTCAGGGCATAGAGAGGTGAAAGGGGTGACTGAAATATTTTCATCATTGGTCAGTGATGAATTGAATTACTTGAGATATTCCCACTTTTTCTTTTCTTTTTTTTTGGGGGGAGGGCATAACTTTCGGCATATTTACATTATTGGACACTCCTCCAGACTAATATCCACATACATTATTACACAGTAACTCTAAAATCTACCAAAATGGAAACATCATTATTTTCAGTTTATTTTAGCTTCTAAACTAGATTAATCAAAAAGCATATGTGAGAGATAAAAGCATTTAAGGATATTATCCTTTTAAAATATTAGAGTCCTATATAACAGAATTTGAGTCCCTGCAGGAAAATGGTAAAACTCAAGAGTTGAGGAGAGTAACTAACACTTGCAATTTAAGGCAATCAATTTAAAGTTAATAATAATTTTAATCAGTGTTTAAACTGATGAGTAATCTGGTAATTATTGCAAGTTTTCCAAATCCACAAACCCTTATCTGGAAAATGACCTGGTACTTCTGCCTACTCAATATGCATAGTGATTATGCTGACATTTTAAAACCCAAGAATAGAGGAGGAGAGGCAGGACCTAGATGGTAACTCAGGTACTTTTTTCTCTCTCTCTGTCTCCATCTGTATCTCTTCCCAACATAACATATTTTTTTAATTTTCAAGGTATCATATTCTTGCCTCCAGGAATAAGCAGGTGGCTTATGGATCTCCAAAGTTTAATCACTTTTCAGTGTTGTGTGATGTTGGCACAGGATACAATATTCTGCAGTAAAGATGCAGGGTAGTAGAAGTAGGCCTTAATTGTTGTCAGTGCAAATTGTAGGATTCAGACAATCTTCTAATATTTATTTTCTGTGTTCAGTTCCCCTTGTTCTTTTTATGGTAGCATAACCTATTTGTCTTCATTGTGTTCAGATTTTATATCACAGTAGGATCTCCAAAGACTTGTTTTACATCTCTTGGGTTAATTCTACTTTGAATAGTGTAACACTGCCTTCTTAGCCTGTGTATTTGCTAACCAGGGGGCCATTATTTCATAGGCCTCTCTCCAAATGACAAATACAGTTCAAGTTTTGGGAAGAAAATATATAAAGTGAAAAAAAATTAGAGCCTTTTTTAATGATGTCAGTTGTTTTGCCAACAGAAGAGACACATGTAGTCTTTTCCAAATTATCCTTTCTTTTCCAGAAGTCTTTAACATATATTATTGCATGTCAGAGGAAAATGTTATTCAAGTTAAAAACCAAATCAACTCGTTTTATAACTCCCAAAATTCAATAACATTAAAAATTGGCCACTACTGTTGGTCAAAATTAAATTGAGCAGAGTTTGGAAACACTCAATTTCAAATACTACCCATCCTGCCAAATGTTTATTATAATAAACTGAAATTTTGAATTTATAATAAAAATGTTTAATTCTTTCTTTTTGTGTTCTTCCCCAATCCCATCCATTCAGCAGGCTACTGTTGTTGGACACTGAGAACATTTCACTAAAATAAAGATTACTAATAGCCTAGATTTTTTTTTTTTTTGGAAGGAGACTAAGGCTATTTGGAAAAATAGATTCAAAAGTAAAACTAAGAGTGTGAAAAGATACTGTTCACTGTTAGTGTGTGCATGTGTCTATATACTTGCATCTTGACTTTTAAGGAGCAAAAAATTCTTACAAGTTGTTCCTTATTTTTTTTAAAAATGTACCTACGCAATGTGAAAACATAACCTAAAAGAAATTTATTGAGGGTAAAAGTTAACATTTTCATCTCAAAACTGATTCAGCTTTGATTTAACAAAAAAGATTGGGGAATTCTAATTTTATCTAGTAAGTACTTCACCCTAGATAATATTGCATAAGCTTAAGGAAGTGATAACTGTAAAATGATGTGTTGCAACAGTATGATTATATATCATTTAAAATAGGCCTTCAGTGGGCAACCTGATAATTACCCCATTTACTGTGGTATATATATATAGTGTAGATAAAATAAAGCATGGAAAGCTACAGAGGAAGCTAAGAAATGGTATCTTAACTCAATTTAAAAGTAGATTTCAAAGTTAGCATTTTCTTCCTCTTTGAGAGTTTTGGGCAAATTGTGACAGATGATACAGTTACAAATGCTTTTGAAAGGCACCTGCCAAAAATAATTTCATATCACAGTTATCAGCTATATTCTTCAGGCTAGGGAGGTAAGTGTATATCTTAGAAGGGCCTAGCTTATCATCAGGCGTTAAGTCTGGGTGTGTATCAATTAGCACATTTGTCCCACAAGATGAATGGTATCTCAGTTTTGCTTAATGGTATCTTAGTTTTGCCTTTTCCTCATATTACGTAAGAAATTTATTTCCATCAAATTATCTACCTCCTTGGGGGAAAATGTTTGTTATAGGCAGGAGGCACTTTTGAATACGCTGTCTGGGCTGTGCTTTTTGGTATCCTGCTTTCTCTTCCTTTTCTGATTTACAGACTTAACCTACCCTTGACTAAACCTACACTTAGCAACCTAGTGAAGACATCCCCTACATTCTGGAGCCTGCCCATTCCCATACAACTAGTCCTCAGATTTTATATGAATCCGATAAAATTTTGTAATTAATGCTGATTATAGCACCTATTGAACTCAACTGTGGTTCACTTAACATATCAGTTCGATACCTGTAATAATAATTAATAATAATGTTTAATTTAAAAAAACCATGCATCAAGTATTACAGTGGGAAATTTATAAGCATTATTTCATTTAATGCTGATCAAAATCCTTTTCAATTATTACTGTTCCAATTCAACAGGAAACTTAACTAATTTGCCTACCACTAATTAGGAGGCAAAACTCCTTTTCCACCCAAATTTGCTGGACTCCTGAGCCATGTACTTTTCTCATCTCTATATTAATACCCATTGATGAGCTCAGAAGTTATAAAAAATACAGTACTTGCCCTCAGAGAACTCACATTATATTAATGGCAATTAATTATGAAAATTATATTTAAAATGCAATGCAAAATTAATGCATGTCCCCTGCTCTTTATTGACCTTTTTTATTAGGTCTTATTATCCACAGCATCTCGACATTCCCATAGAGGATGCTAAATACATATTTGTTCAGTGAGTAAATAAATACAACTATTACTACTATATGCTACTAAATTACATTTTGTAACAACATAGTCTAACAGAATAACATATTGGATTTTATGAAGTGAAATTTAATGTAATGCTGAGAAATGCCTGGGGCTGTGATTCAGGAGAAACATACTCAGTGTAACATAGGAAGAAAATATTTTGCTAAAGCTCAGTGTTCCTGGTCCAAGCCAAAGCCATTGTTAATTTTATTTGAGTCTACCCCTAATAGTTAACAGAATGGAGTTAATTTCCAATTCACCTGCCTATGATTTGCATGGCTGACTTAAAGTCTGAGAAAAGGAGAATGATGCTAGCTTTATGTATTTCACATGAAATGAGATCATATGTGTGGAATACTAGCTACAGCGCCAAGCACACAGATAGTGCTTACCAAATTCTTGTTTAAAGTAAAATGAGATCTAATAGATCCTATACAACATGGAATCTCTATGGAGTAAATCCAGGATGGTGTAAAAGAAGCTACAGCTTCTCTGAGAATAAAAATAGTGTACTATAACTTTTTCTGTGGATTTTACAATGCAAATAGTAAGAAATCGCCCTAGTACAAAGCAGAACAGCATACAGGTTAGGAGCTCAGATACTGAGATAGATTGCTTTTTATACATTCCTGGGTATATTAATTTCTATTTTTGTGACCTTCAATACAGCACTTAGGTTTTTATGTGTCTCAGTTCCTCATCTATAAAATGGGGTTAATCATACTACTAGAACTACCAAGTCTGTTGTATTAAGTGAATAAAACAAAAAAGGGACTTAGGACAACACTGCCATGTAGTAAACATTGTAAAAACAAAAAGACAAATAGCATCATCTTTGCAGGTACAGCTACCTGTGGTCATTGATTCATGCTGTGAAGTTCAAGTCATCTAAGTTAATTCATTTTTAAAGTTCAAGCTTTGGCAAAGAGCCACTAAGGCACACAAAAACCCATATATTAATGAATGAGATTTGAGAAGCTTAATGTGAAAGTTCAACAGTTTCCCTTTATTGGAGAGCATCTATTATAATAAAATGCCAAGATGAAGGAAAAAGATCAAAGGTCCTTCTTGTCACAGAGGGGCGTGTTAAGTAGACAAGTATACAAATTATATAGAGAGATGTATGCATAGACATGCATATATACTTGTATATTTTTATATAGGAAAGATATGTGTGGAATATTAAAATAATAGGGGCTACTAAAGATTGGCATTTTATAAAAAGAAATGAAAGAAGATGTGACATTTAGTTGAATTTGGGAGAATGACTAGTTTTCTCTAACCAGGATGGCTGGTAATGTTGTGCATGTATGTCCAGCACCGAAGCATGGCTGGCAGTGTGAGCCAGGGCTGAATCCCAGGCCACGAAGTAATCACAAACCTAAGATCTTTGTTTGGATCATCCATGAGGGAAGCACCAAACTCCAAATTTACTCCATGACAAGGTATTGGCCAAAGAGGAATGGGTTCTGACACTTCATTAGAATTAAAATATAGCATATTCCCAGTTAACATAGCAGGAGATTAAGTCTAATTCTAGTTGCTTTACAGGTGCCTATTGCAACATGATACTGGAAAATAAGCAAAGTGAGTATCTGGCAGGAGACAATCTGAATTTAACATCACCTTTTTTCTAATTTTTATTGAAATGTCTGAAGAAAGAAAAGAAGGGACAACATATAAAAAGCTCTTTTAAGACATAGGATAAAATCCTGAAAACTAAAGGAATTTCTAAAAGGTTAATTACAGGTGGAATAAAAAGGGTGGAGGGCCTTACTGGGTATTGAAAATTAGAGAAAACTGCCCCTACATAATAAAACCTGGCACTAAGCTGGCCAAAAACAACTTGTAATTAGGATCACTGGGCACCTACAGGAAAAGAGGGCTTCAGCTCAGCCAATGGTTGGGGACTGGGTAAGAGACAATGAGTTCAAATGTAGATACAACTAAAAAGTTTTAAAGAATCACTTATGTATCAAATGGAATGCTGTAGAAAACAGATCGATTATTTAGAAAGACAGAACAAGAATCTTTCCAGAACTCAGGACAAAAATAAGAAGATATATATAATGAAAAAGACATAAAAAGAAGGATTAGGATGAGCGGTTTTCAAGGATACATACATACATACATACTCACACACACATACACACATGTATTTTGGGAGAAATGAAGAAAATCGAAACAGTAGGAGCAACAATCCAATGTACAGTAACAGATATTATCTCTGAATCCAAAGGTAGCCTCACTTCAGAAAGTCTCTTAGTGGATGTAGTCAAAATTAATGAAATATATACATATATACATTCACAATTGTAAATATAAAACAAACTAATCTTGGTGAGCATCCAAAATAATAAAAAGGGAAAGTAATATATTTTCATGACACTTCTTAAAATATCATAAAATAAACTGAAAGTAAAATAAGCTATTGCCATATATACTATCAATCCATAAGGAGGATAAAGGTATATATTAAAAGTTACAAATTCATACATTTTTACCAATAAAATTATATAAATATAGAGGTCAAAAACTGACAAGAGATATAAAGACTATTTCATTTTTCATAAATATAGAGACTGGTTAATTTGTATAATCTATTATGGAAATAAGACCATAAATTTCAATTTTTTAAAAATACTTTGTGCTTCCTAAAAAAAGAAACCTGCCTACTAATAAAGGAGAACATCTGCCAGCAAGAAACTTGTAAGTTGTTTCACTTGGTTCTTAATGCTTCATGTTTTAATTAAGATACACATCATATACCATACAAGTCACATTTGTAAAGCATACAACTAAGTGGTTTTTAGTCTATTCACAGAGTTGTTCTATTATCACTGTCTAATTTCAGAACATTATCAACACCCCAAAATGAAACCCAGAACCTACTAGCATTCATTACTCATTCCCATCAATGGGAACCCCTGACAACCACGAATCTCCTTTCTGTTTTCCCAGATTTGCTTATTCTGAACATTTCATGTAAGTGAATTTATACAATATGTAAAATTTTGTGTTTGGCTCCTTTTAATATGTTTTCAAGGTTCATCTATGTTGTAGTGCATATCAGTACTTCATTTTCTTTTACAGCTAGGTAATATTCCAATGTATGGATACACTACATTTTTAAATCTGTTATTCAATTGATTGACATTTGAGGTATTTCTAATTTTGGCCATTATGAATAATGATGCTATTAACATATATGTACAGGCTTTCATGTGAACATGTTTTTTAGATTCTCTTGGATTATATACCTAGGAGTACTGGGTCATATGGTAACTCTGTTTCACTATTTGAGAAGCTATCAAACTATATTCCCCAGTAGCTGCACCATTTTACAGCAGCAGTGCATGAAAGCTGCAATTTTTCTACAGTCTAGTCAACACTTTTTTTTTTGAATTATAGCCACTATAGTGTGTGTGAACTGGCATTTTTCTACAGTTTTAATTTGCATTTCTCTTGTTACGAATGATGTTAACTATCTTTTCAGTTGTTTATTGGCCATGCATATTTCTTCTTTGGATAAATGTTCAAATAATTTGCCTATTTTTCCATTGAGTTGTTTGCTTTTTTATTATTGTATTTAAGAGTTCTTGATATATTCTAGATATTAGGCATTATCAGATATGTAATTCACAAATATTTTGCTGTCTTTATTACTGTAGTTTTGAGTAATTATTGATATCAGGTAGTGTGGATCCTCCAAATTTGCTCTTATTTATTCATGATAGTTTTGATTACTTTGTCCTCCTTATCTTTTTATGCAAATTTTAAAACCAATTTGCCTATTTATGCAAAAACAACTGTGGGCATTTTGGCAAATATTTCATCAAACTTATAAATAGATTTAGGAAGTAATTCTGTCTTAGTAATATTACGTCTTCCAGTCTACAAGCATGAGATGTCTTTCCTTTTATTTAGGTCTTTAATTTCTTTTGACATGGCTTGTACTTCTTAATAACCAAGTCTTTAGCTTGTTTGGTTAAATGTATATCTAAGTATTTTATTCCTTTCAATGCTGTTGTAAATATAATTATTGCCTCAAGTCATTTTCAGTTTGTTCATTGATGGTGTGTGAAAGTACAACTCATTTTTTATATGTTGATCTCGTATTCTATAATCTTTCTGGACACATGTATTTGATATAATAGTTGTGTGTGACTTCTCTAGGTTTTTTTATATTATCTCCAATAGGGACAGCTTTACTTCTTCCACTCTAAACTGGATGCTTTTCATTTTATTTTCTTGCCCAGTTGTCCTGGCAAGAACCTCCAGTAAAACTGTAAGTCATGAAACCAGACATTCTTGTTTCTTTCCAGTTGTTAAGGAGAAAGCATCTAGTAGTCTTTAACTATTAAGCACGATATTAACTGTGTGTTTTTTGTAGATGTGTTTCACCAGGTTGAAGGAGCTTTCTTCTTTTTATAGGTTATTGAGAGTTTATTTAAAAAACACGAATATGGAAGATGTTGGATTTTTGTTTAATTTTTTGAGCATATTTTAATGATCAGGTGGTTTTTGTTCTGTATTCTATGACATGGTGTATTGCATTGATTAATTTTTTTATGTGATCAAATCTTGCATTTCTAGGATAAATCATACTTGGTCATGCTGTATCATTTTTATATGCTTCTGGATTTGGTTTGCTATTATTTTGTTGATGATTTTTGCATTTACTGTATATTCATAAGACATACTTGTCTGTTTTTCTTTTTTGTGACATCTTTGTCTCATTTGAGTATCAGGATAATACTGACCTTATAGAAGGAGTTAGAAAGTGTTCCCTCTGTGTGTGTGTGTGTTGCAAGAGTTCATGAAGGATTTGTGGCAATTTTTTTTTAAACATTTGGTAGAATTCCCCAGTGAAGCCATCTGGTTCTGGACTTTTGTCTGGAGTTGTTGTCTAGACTTTTGTAGAACTAACTCAATCATTTTACTTGTTACAGGTATATTCTGGTTTCCTATTACTTCATAGGGTTAATTTTGGAAGCTTGTGTGTTTCAAGAGATTTGTCTATTTTCACCTTTGCCGTACCCTTTCCTTCCTGGTTGTGTAGAGCTTCATAGCCAGCCATGAGAGCATAGGGACTTCTTGAGTCTTTCTTAAGCATGTTCACAACTCTGTATATATGGGTGGCTTTTCTAGATTCCCAAGAAGATATAAGAGTTTTACAAAGATCTTATGGACATCACATTCCTCAGGTTAACCATTTTAGCATTTTAGTTATTCGTTTCCCAACTTTCAGCTTGTCTTTTCTATCTGTCACCTCAGGCAGCTGCAAAGTTGAAAACACTTGCCTGTAAAATATATTTCAGAAATAGAGAAAGCTCTTAGGCCTGGTGAGCTCCAGTTAGGTCAAATAAACATAAGCTTTTTTAATTAAAACTTACAGGCAACGACTGCACAGATCAGATAATATTAATATTTTTTTTTGAAATGAGGCTATGAATTACCTACTGCATGCTTCTGCTTTTTCCAGAATGCAGGATGTTTTATTTTTACCAAAGATAAATATGAGTTTGAAATCAGGGAAGGGGACTAGGAGAAGATGAAAATGCCACAAAAGTCACAGTTCTTACAGAGGCTCAGCCATTAAAAATAAAATATAAAATAAATGCTCCACAGCTTGCTGCATAACTTTCATTGATTTCAACAGAGATGAAAGTGTTGCTTCTGACAAACTTTTGACAGTTTTTAAGTTAACTTTAATGAAAGACAAATTTTTAGAACTCCTTTCTTTGCCATTTTCATGGATGTCATTCTATATAGAATATTTTAAAGATAAAATATAAATTACCAAACTACATCTTAAAAATGTTCTTTCTATTGTGCAGAAAACTATTACTGTTTAATTTATCACGACAAATTTGGCAAATGGCTTTATTTACTTATTTTTCTATTTTCTCTTCAAAAATTTCTACTAAAATATTGTATCTTTTTTATAACATTGGTTTAAAATGTTTGTTTGTTTGTTTGTTTGTTTGCTTTGAGACAAGTTTCACTCTTGTCGCCCAGGCTGGAGTGCAATGGCACAATCTTGGCTCACTGTATCCTCTGCTTTCTGGGTTCAAGTGATACTCCTGCCTCAGCCTCCCAAGAAGGTGGTATTACAGGCAGGCATCACCACGCCCAGCTAATTTTTGTATTAGTAGTAGAAACAGGGTTTCACCATGTTGGCCAGGCTGCTCTCAAACTCCTGACCTCAGGTGATCCTCCCAAAGTATTGGGATTACAGGCATGAACCACCATGCCCAGACAAAGTACTTTTTTAAATAACCATTTTTAAAATTAAATGGCCATTTCCATCAGAATATTAACATTTGAATCCTAAGTAACCCTTGTGATTACTCCCTGTGCATGTCTAATATTTTATTCTCCTTTTTTTAACCTCAAGGATCACACATCCTTTGGGAATAGTACACATAGGTAAACACAAGAGGATAAAGAGTATTTAACAAAAGAGTTCTGAAATACATGCCTTCAATGCCAAAAACAAACTATCAAAATCTTCACAAAGTATGTAAAAATAATACATAAAATCCCACCATTCAATTTAGAATCTATATGATAATTACATAACTTTAACTTTGATATTTTTTGTGGTTCTGAATGCTCCAACAACAAAAATTTTCCAAACCTAAATTCTTTTTGATATATACATATTTTGTTATGGTTATCTGGAGACCTGCACATGTTTATTAAATTTCCAATATTCATTATTATAATAAAATACAATGAAAATTGAAAATTTCTGGATGATATAAAGATACTTCTCTGGTATTTCAAATATTCATTAAAATATGCCCAAACTCTAGATATTTTAAGTGTATGAGGTTTACCAAACTAGAATCTTGCTCCTGAATTCTTCTGAAGGAAGACTAACAACAGCAATAAATTATAACTATGCCTACAATGGCAAGAAAAGAGAAACAGAGATTTATTCCTGTAACATTATCTAAGTTTGAACAGAACTGTTAAAAATCTGAAGTTCTAATCACATAAAAAATACAAATATGTAAAAAAAAATCTAAAATTAATTGTTTTCTTGTTTAATTACAACCAGCTGAAGAATTTGTTCCTATTCATGGGGAAGTATACTGTAGAGTATTACAAGTAGCAAAATTCAAGAATATATAGTATTTCTTGTTGATAAAGAAAAATCTTTAAACAGGATCCAAAACCCAGCATTTGTGAAGGAAAGATGAGGACACTAGTGTCCAAGTTTCATCTACCTACCACCTACACTACAGCTCAGGCAGCATCAGGCTAGTGGGTGGTACAAAGCATGAGAACTAATAATATTTTTTGACTTGGTAAGACTTTCTTGTTTTAGTTCAAATCAGTGAATTATACAACTGTTTTACTACTTTCCATCCCTCAAAAATTCTGACTTGTTTTTGACTAATTTGAAAATGCACATTAATACATTTATATATATACATTAAAATAAAACTTATCTGCAAAACTCAGAGTTGTAACAATGTTATTAAATTTTCAAATTTTGCATTCTGTGGTGTCAATTAAAAAACACCAGACTGACAACTAATCACTCCAGTTAGCACCATAAAAATAGGGAAAAATTAAATCAACTAATTACAGAACTATTTAAAAATTATATGTTAATCTCTTTTTTTTAATTTATTTTTTTATTTTTTATTTTTTTATTGCATTTTAGGTTTGGGGATATACGTGAAGAACATGTAAGATTGTTGCATAGGTGCATATGTGGCAGTGTCATTTGCTGCCTTCCTCCCCATCACCTATATCTGGCATTTCTCCCCATGCTATCTCTCCCCAACTCCCCACCCCCTGCTGTCCCAACCCTATTTTCCCCCAACAGACCCCAGTGTGTAGTGCTCCCCTCCCTGTGTCCATGTGTTCTCGTTGTTCAACACCCGCCTATGAGTGAGAACATGCGGTGCTTGAATAGAAATTCCATTTGACCCAGCAATCCCATTACTGAGTATATATCCAAAGGATTATATATCGTTCTACTATAAGGACACATGCACACGAATGTTCATTGCAGCATAGTTTACAATAGCAAAGACCCGGAACCAACCCAAATGCCCACCGATGATAGACTGGACAGGGAAAATATGGCACATATACACCATGGAATATCATGCAGCCATCAAAAACGATGAGTTTGTGTCCTTTGTAGGGACATGGATGAACCTGGAAACCATCATTCTCAGCAAACTGACACAAGGTTAATCTCTTTTAAATGGGTGGGCTTCAGCTGAATATCTGGCTGACTCAGGTCACCATAGTTATAAACTTATACATTTAACATGGTTTTCATTGCAACTGAAACATCATATCTGTGAAAAAACCTGATGGTCTAACCACATAAATATATTTTCTTTCAAAATAGATGAATCCAAAGATTTAGAACATATAAGTAATTGAGATTTCAACATACAATCCTGGGTCACCCAAGACTGCCTTACGGGCCAGGCACTGTGGCTCCAGCCTGTAATTCCAGCATTTTGGGAGGTCAAGGAGTTCGAGACAAGCCTGGCCAACATGGTGAAATCCCGTCTTTACTAAAAATACAAAAAATTAGCCAGCCATGGTGGCACCCTCCTGTAGCCCTGGCTACTCGGGAAGCTGAGGCAGGAGAATTGCTTGACCCCTGGAGACGGAGGTTGCAGTGAGCCAAGATCGCACCACTGCATTCCATCCTGGGCGACAGAGTGAGACTCCATCTCAAAACACAAACAAAACAAAACAAAACAAAACAAAAAGACTGCCTTACGGTCTCTCCAAGGGTTTATACGATTTTCTCAGTTATTCAGCCACTTGTGACTGTCAGATTACCATAGAAGACTTTGGAAGATGATGGTTTGTTAAGATAGAAGAAGCATAGATATTATTCTTAATCACACTATATAGATTGTTGCCTCCTAAATATGATGCTAATAACAGTAGCCATATTGGCATCAATTGGAAGATCTTTCAGCATGCAGAGTATCAGTCTGCATCCCAGACCAGTGGAATCAGAATCTGCATTTGAACAAGATCTCCAGGTGATTCATATGCCTGCTGTGTTTCTGATACAGAGGCAAATACAAATGTTGGTTGGTACTTGAGTGTTTTTTTTGTTCCTCAGTATGTTATAATTTACATATTCATAGAATTTAATGATACCATAAGATTTTCTTATGTCATTAACATTTTAAAATATTACTTTGTAATTCTAATATCACATATGTCATTAAAAAAAAATAGAAAAATGGGCCAGAAATTGACTACCCAATTCTTTTTACTTAGTGTAAAATTTCAGTCTATATTATTCCAATCAGATAAATACATTAATTAAAGTATCATTATCTATTATACATAGGATGTCATATTATATAATATTTTCAGTATACACATGTTCCTTTCCATTATATATTTCTTTTCTATAATTCCTCCTATGAACATGTTTTCAATGTGATACAAAAATTATTAGCATTTTTTATTATATAACTAAGGGTGGATCTTAGAGAATGTGTAACAATCTTTCTACATCAAAAATTATTTATCAATTTCCAAATTTTCATATTTTTCCACTGATTTTCAAATTCATTGCAAAATATGGTATAATGAGTGAATGTGAATAAAAGATGGATTCAAGTTTCATGTTGTAGAGAACTCTGATTTCCCTTCCTTTATAGATGTTTCTCTCTCTCTCTCTATATATATATATATTCTCTCCCTCTATATATATACACACATATGTATATATATACACATACATATATATATACTCTCTATATACTCTATATATTTATAGAGAGTATATATATATACTCTCTCTCTATATATATATATCTATATATATACTCTATATATATACACACACACATATATATATATACACATACATATATATATACACACATATGTGTGTGTGTGTGTGTGTATATATATATATATATATATATTTCACTTTGCAAAAATTTTATAAATTTACTATGGCTAAATATGTGACCTTCAGCAAAATATTTTTTTCTAGGAATGTAGTGAAGCTTCTTGGTTTTTATGCTAGTCATTTTTTTTTCAGCTGAGGGCATTTTATTTAATAAAGATAATTTTACCATTTATCTTTATGAGAAATGTACTTTTCATTAGTTCTATACAGTTTTTCTTATGAATATATTATTGTGCACATTTGTATTTTTCTTCTGTATTCTTTAGAAAGTTCATTCTTCATGTAAATTTTCAGTATCACATAGTGATATTTAATGTTTCATTGGCTTGAATGCAATTTTAAATGTCTTAATGGATATTTTAACTGACTACAAGTTCATCTTTATTTATTTCTCCTTTAATTTTATTATGTTTTGTCTAGTCTGCATTTATACTTGTTATAACATAGATGACCTAACCTGACCAGCCTTTGCTAACAATGTGAGTGTGAAGTTGCTTTTGTTTGCACATCCTGTCTTCTTAGACCTGGCTTATCAACATCTTCAAATTTGCAGCTGGGAAATACATTATTGTTCACATACCTTGAACACTTCTTTCTGTTGAAATTGACTTTATCATTTGGGAATTAGTAGTAGTAAGATCGTATCTTCTGTGTCCCCTACTGCCTGGAATTATGAAATGGAAGGCTGAATATTCCACACTCCTGTTATTAAGCTTATGGTACTCTATTTCTGGTGACTGAATTTCCAAGTTTTCACAAGCCTGAATTTGCTTTGCCCATTTTTACATATGTGTATATACATGGCTGAGTATTGTTGGGAAAAGCAGCAAAGGAGAAAGGACTTACAGAGTGCCTACATAAATTGGTTATGAGTAACATATAAACAAGGAACAACAAACTGCAGAAGGCTACAGGAGGCCTCTGGGGAGAAAGTCCTCTCCATGCCTCATGTTCTGGTGTAGGGTGACCTAGGCTCTGTTACCATAAACATTGTGCTCAAGGATGTAAAATCCCTTCGTAGCACTATGAGGTAGCCAGACTTGTAGGCTCCTTGTAAGGCCTGAGTTCCATCAGCTGCACATAGATAATAAGCTAAAGATAACCACATGTTCTTGTTTTGCAAAACTCCCAAACCACCACTGTTATCAATCCTTAGAATGACAAACCAGTTCTGGCTCACTGATTCACTTCCGGCTCACTGATTGACTCCACCATCACGTCACCCACTCCCCACCATTACTCCCCTCCTACCCTGTAGATCAAAGTGATTGTAATCAATAAATAGTGTGGATGATCAGAATTCAGGGCCTTCGCTGTCGCCTCTAAAGTAGTAAAGTGATGGCCCCCTGGTCCCACTATGTCTCTTAATCTGTCTTTTTCTCATTCCTTTGTTGCCACTGAACATAGGGTACCCATGTGTGATGTAGGGCTGGTTCCCTACAGGCATTTTTTTTTATCACTGTGAATTTACAAGGAGAAAGAGAAGTGCTGATTTTGAGCAGAGAGAAGGAGAAGTGTTTAGAAATTAGTACCAAAACATTAGCATGAAAAAAAGGTCAATTGTTGCAAACCTGGACTTTCTAAATTAAGAAGTGGACAAAGCTAAGAGTAGATTTTCTTCTGTTTATCAGTTGGCACTGCAAAGGTGTGACAGAATTTGAATTAATCAAATAAAATTCTCTTAAGTTATGTTTTAAAGGAAAACCAGTTACATTGGCAGAGGTTTGACTTAAGTTTTACTTTTTTTAAAGATAATGATTTTTTTCTATGTTTTAGTAAGTATTTCAGTGGAAACTTATTTAACATCCTATCCAGACTCCTAACTTGTTGGCAATTTAAAACAAAAACTGTTTCTGAGACACAGAACCCAGATCAATATTCTTGCATCGAAATTCAAGATTTATTTCATTTTATTGTCATCAATAATGCTTTCCTACATAGTAGATAATATGTGAGCTATTTCTGCTAATACCTGGTAACTTGGAAATTTAAAAAGATTGATGTCAAGTATAGATAGTACACTCTTTCAAAATGTATACAGAAATTGATTTTGGAACAAACGGATTTGTTTTTAATAAATGCTAATTATTTCTACAACTTGTAAATGTTAGCCATAACCACAAATTAATTGGGAGCCTGTGTCAGTTTACTTGTCTTGGTAAGAAAATCAGAGGTTAAGTTTTTAAAAATTTCTTCAGACTAAATAAAACTTTGGGTTTATATGTGGGTTTATATTTCACAGAACTTTGTGACTTGTCTCACAGTAATTAAGAGGATATAGCCAAAGTGACAATAATACTTAATACTACTACTTAGGATCCCTTTTGTAAACTTGGCATAAAAATAAGGTCTACATTTGTCTCTCATATATACAAATAGGTATGTAAATATGATAATAAAAATCAAAATTCAAAATTAATTTTCAATTTTGTTTTAAAAATGGGATGAAGAATTCAGCTGGTTTCTGATAAGGTCATTCATTCTAAAGTCTGATGCAGAATCCTTTCCAAAAACTGTTTCCATTTATTTCAGTACTTTCTTCTAGCACTATGTTGATCAGTGAGGCTTTTGACATTTACATAAAGCAAAAAGGCATTTTCATTCTCTTAGAGCCATTGTTCGAAGAGAAAGATGCTGCAGCTAGGGAAAACATTAATTAAAAGCACATCTAACATAAACGGCTTGTCACCAAGTTACAATGCTTAGCAGAACTTACACTGTCCTTGGAAGATAGAAAAATTCCTTCAGTGCTTGGTCTAACTTGAGAAGTTAACTATTCTAATTTGTAGCAATACATATTTTTCACAGGCTGCAATGCATTTGCATATTTTAAATACTTTAAAGAATATATCATCAAATGAATTCCTAATGGAATGTAATTTAGTTCAGAAGTTAAAAAATGGGATAAGAGTTTCAGCCCCTGTTACTCCCCTAATACTTGAAACATAAAGAATGAAACAAGCAGTGCATAAAAACAGATATTACAGTAACAACTGTCATGATAACGAGAAGGATACACTGTACTGTTTTTGCTTAGTTATAACAAATGAGCATGAATATCTTGTTATGTTTCTTTGGGGAACAGTATTAATTCTTTTTGCTACATTGAAATGAAGCATGGTTAATGTCACTGAATGTATATCTAAATGACTCTAAAATATTACATTAATAGAAATGATAGAGTAAAAGCCATGCAAATGAGTGGAATGTTTATGTCCTCCATATTCTTTAGTTTTAAGTTGTGTGATTTTGAGATAACATTTTATTGTCCAAATTGTCAATGAATATCAGTTGATTTTAAAAGTAGCCTTTGAGAAAACAGAAACTGTGAGTGCTTCCTTATTACTAGAGCTATGCCAGATTACAAGTACTAAATTGCATCAGTTATCCCTTTGTTAAGAAGCATCCTTTTCTCTCCTCTGTATTTACCCTAGCAGTAATGAGGTAAACAATAATTTCCACAACAATAAAAATGCAGCAACTCTAAAATCGGCACTTCCACCATCACAATTCATTCCCTCTTCCAACAGATTATTTGTTAATTAGTATCTAGATGGTCTAACAAGGAAAATTTATTTTCCTGTGTATTAGGATCTACATAGAGTTATCATACCATATGAGAAATTCTATAGAAATGAAGGAAGGATATCTATATTGATTAATGTGTTTGATATAAAAACTTTCATGTAGCAAATCACTTTAACACTTATAACAGGAACATCTGTAAATTATGCCATATATGTTCACTAAGTGACTTATCCATACATTTCTTAAATAACTATAATCAATCTGAAGATGTGAGATGGGGGCAACTTGGTCCTATAAGAAGATCAATACTAGCTTATTCCCTGTCTAGGAACATGATGAATTTTACTATATCCATAGAGATAGCACCAGTCAGACATACTAGAGGTATTTTCAAGTTCTTCCAGGAAACATTTGGAATTAAATCAGAAATGTTGGGAAATTTCAGTATGAACATACCTCCTTTAGACATTTAAAAGTCATTAGAACTGCCTGTAAAGCATAGTGGAAAACCCAGTTGGCTGGAGCTGTAGAAGACGTTCCTTACTGTTTTCTCCAAGTATAGCTCAGTGATCTGGGAACCTATTGAGATAAATCCAGTGCCAAAGATCCACAAAGACATCTAATATTGTAAACATAGCTCCTGGGAAATTATGGAGACTGGGAATAACTAGCTCTAAAATATAGAGTATGTTTTGGGGAAATAAATCCTCCAAAATGCTTCTAAGTCTGTCTTTACATGTGTTGAATGTACCCAACAACTTCTAAAAACAGGAAGTTGAACAATATTGAAGAAGCTTGCATTTTGATTAATGAGAAAGCTATATAGAACACATTCATGGTACTTAGCTCATGTCAAATAATTAATCTTCATAGCCTCGTGTAACAAAGGAAGCACTGCATTTTTAAGTGAAGAAAGAGAGACACAAAGAAGTGATTTGTGTTTCCTTCTGTTTTCATCAGGAGGTTTTCTAATTCCAGTTTTTCAGTAATCACAGGCAGTGAACTCCAGACTTCACTTCCTTTCCGAACATAGTTGATCTACTCTTTCTATTGTCTACCAGCAAGAATTTCTTTGTGTTTTGTGTTTTTACCTATTGCTTTAAAGCAATAAACAACATTGCCATTAATTTAAAAAAAACTTCCATAAGCCATCTGCAATTTCATTGAAAATTCTGTCATCTTATATTTGCCATAAACTAACCCAATATGAACTGGCAACGTTGAATTTGTTCTAAATGCTAGTTTCTCTTGTCGCTATTTTCTTTTCATACCTAGTTTCTTCTAAACCAACAAATCTAGCAAATAGATTTTTATTGAAAAAATATGTGCTTGTTTATTACACACATACACACACATATGTTCTGGCACACTGCTATGTGATCCCATAAATAACAGAGGAATTAGCAACAAAGCGACAAAACATAACCAAGTTGCCTGAGATGAACTTGTTTTTCATTATAAACTACATATATTTTTCTAATGAATATTTTGTTAACTTAGCAAGTCAGAAAGATTTTGTATGGATAAGATATCATGATTTACGGTAGAACAATTGCCATTATGTTGGGGAGATGCTACCTTTTGATTCTTTGGCAAAAATCTGATCATCTGATACACATGCAGTGTAGTACAGTGCCAAAACCTTGTCCAACAAGTAAAAGGCTATAACAAAGATGTTCAAACTTCTGGTAAAACTGCCTTTTCATTAGGGAGATACTTCGAAATATCATCTTAGTTCATTCCAGATGCTATAACAAAAGATTACAGACTGAGTAACTGATTAACGATTTACATTTATTTCTCACAGCTCTGGTAAATCCAAGATCCAGACACAGGCAGATTTTGTTTCTGGTGAGGGCTCTCACCCTGGCTCATAGGTAGCTGTTCCGCCATGGCAGAAGGGGAGAAAGGGCTCCCTTGAGCGTATTTTATAAGGGCATCAAATGCATTCACAGGAGGACTCAGGCCTCATGATCTCATCACTTCCCCCAAAGCTCTACTCTCCCATACCATCACATTGAGGGTCAGGATTTTAACATATGAATTTGGAGGGATACAAATACTGAGACGATAGAAAATATATCATAAGTAAAAAGAAACACATTGACATAAGGGAAACTGTTTTCCACCAGTAATAGATTTGGAATTTATGACTATTTAATATTTCAACTTTTTTATGGAGTTAAAACTAAGGGCTAGAATTTTAAATGCAATGAAATCTTGCCTGGGAATTGACAAACCATGGTTTGCAAGCCAAATAGGAACCAATGGCTATTTTTTTAAATACAGTTTTATCGAAACACATCTGTGCCTATTGATTTACATATTGTCTGTGGATGCTCTCATCATACAATTGCCGAGTTGAGTAGTTAGGACAGAAACCTTTTACAAGCTTGTTCAACCTGCAGCCCACGGGTCCCATGTGGCCAAGGACAGCTTTGAATGCAGCACAACACAAATTTGTAAACTTTCTTAAAACATGAGGTTGTTTTCAATTTTTTTTAAAGCTCATCTGCTATTGCTAGTGTCAGCATATTTTATGTGTGGTCCAAGACAATTCTTCTTCTTCCATTTTGGCCCAAGAAAGCCACAACATTGGAAACACCTGTCTTTTGACCTGCAAGTCTAAAATATTTACTGTGTTCTTTATAGAAAAGATGTTCTGATTCCTGATATTCCTGTTTCTGTGAAGCTTGGTAATTATTAATTAAAAGTTAGGTAAGTGCTATTTATTGAATAATAGAATGAAGGTAATTTTTATTTCTAATTTATATTCTTTGACTTTCTTATTTTTAGTTTTCTGTGTTTTCCAGTTTTTAAATGATTTCTAGGATTAAAACATTTAAAATTTAATTTTATATGTATATTTTATGATAGAAATCTAATTTTAAATGTACCTCTAAAGCTTAAATTGTTTTACTCTTTTCCAACAAAATTTCTACAAGTTATTTATATTCACTGTCTCTAATCTTTTGTTCCCATCCTCTCTAAATTTATTTTCATCTGGATTTTATCTCAACAGGACTTTAAAATTACTCTCATTAAGCTCTTCAATGATCATACATTGCTAAATTCAATGTTTATTTCTTGCTTCTTTTCTTGACCTATTAGCAGCACTTGAAAAACTTAACTCCCTTGAAATTCTTTCTGCACTTGGCTTCTAGAATCTGTATACATCTGGTTCCCCCTACCCCCACATAACTAGTTGGTTGTTTTCCATCTTTTTTTTTTTACCTTTCTTCTTCTCCTTAACCTTGTGTCAACTGTCAGTTTCCCTTGAGCACTGTCCTTGATCACCTTTCTCAGTCTACAGCCTCTCACTGTGCACATCCCATATGTGACTTAAGTCTCTTTTATAAGTTAACAACTCTGAAATGCACTTCCTTATGTTATTCTGGAATGCTGAAATATATTTACTACCTTCTTGACATCTACCCTTGATAGTCTAACAGGCGTATCAAATTTGACCTGTCTACAGTTGAACTCCTGACCATAATTCTACCCCAAATTGACCTTTCTAGAATCCAGTTTATCTAAATTAATGGAAATTCTGTCTCCAGTGATTCAAGCCAAACACTTTAAAGTCACCCTTGACCTCTCTCTTTCTCACTTTAACAAATTATCTAACACTTTAAAAAATTATGGTAGCTCCACCTTTATTTTATGTCTGGAACTTAAGGTTCACCCCTCTTATTAGGAACACGGTTAATGCCCTAGACTGGGCCATCATCATCATCTCTTGCCCTCAAGGTACTTAAAATGTCTGTAAAGCCCTCTGTGCTCAGCCCCTAGTTAATTCTCTTTTACTATTACTTAGCTCCTGTTTCACCACCCCTGCAAAGTTCTACCATGACAGGAAACACTCTCTATCTTCAGGGCTTTTGTGCTTGTTCTTGTCTCTGTCCACATTCCCACTTCTCAATCAATTCCCACAACCCAGCTACATACTTGGTAACTCCCTCAATTATTTTCTTGCTTTAATTGGAATTTCTCAATGCCTCCCCTGCTGCTTATATAATTGATCACCTTTCCCTAGTCTTTCCAGTTCTCATTGCCTTTGTTATCTTCTGTGATAGTCTATAATATGCTTTTTGACCATGTACACTTTTTAAATCTGTCCCTCCTATAGAAGCTAAGCCCCAATAAGACAGTAATTGTTTTTGTTCCCTAATCTATTCCTAGCACCAAAAATAACTGACAGCAACACACACACACACATTTGTTGGAAAAGAACAAAATGTTTAACCTTTGAAAGTGCACTTTAAAATATATTTCTATTATAAAATGTACATTTAAAACTAAATTTAAAATGTGTTCACATTATAGAAATCATTTTAAAAATGGAATATAAAGAAAAGAGTCAATGAATAGAAATAAAAATCACCATATTTATATATATATAAATAAAGGTACAGGAAATTAATACATATATATGTACACACAGAGGTAAACATGTCTATCTGCTACTCATACTAGAAGAAGTCGGGCTTTCATCATGTTCAAAAATTTTACTGTAGAGAGGTGAATTCTTTCCCAATAAATGGCAAGTATGTTGTCAAGTTTGGGATTCTATATATTTTTCTCAAATCTTGTTTCATTAGCAGTTTATCAGTTCAGAAACATATTCTGGATAGGCTTTTAAAAAAATTGTTCTAGACCTAATTTTCTGATAATGCTGCACACTGAAAAACTGTTTAACTTTCTTGCCATGGGTTATTGCCGAGTCAAATAAATATTCTTCTAGACCAATCAGATATACTCATTCCTGGAAGCAATACTCCAGTAGTGACAATCATAAAATTTATTAGAGAATCTACCAAGACACACTTCATCAGCTTTTTGGTTTTTATTTTTAAATAGTCAAATAAATGAAAACTTCTATCTAAATTCCATTGTAAAGAGATTACTGTCTTTCAATCCATACATATTTTTTGAAAGATTTAGTATTACCTAGTTTAGTACCTATATGTTGTACCTTTGTTTTGTATTTGTTGCTTATTTAACTTTTTCTGTCTTTCAAGAAAATAACTAGATCCTGGAATACTTCATCTCTTGAAGGCCTTTTCTTATCTACTTTTCTGTCCTAATATCTTTATATCTTTATGCTTTATGTAAAATTCCAGGAATATTGATGTGCCCTTTTGGATTTTGATCCCGAGACACAGCTTTATTTTTGCTCTTCCCAGTTGCTTTTATTAATTCACAAACTTTTTTTTTTACCCTTTTGTTTTTTGAACACTTATGATGTGTCACATATTGAACCATATGCTGAGAAGGACCCAAAATTCAAATACCTTACAATTATGCTATATTTTATTATTTCCATAAGTTGTGTCACAGAAACAAATGTTAATTTTAAATAAATTTTAAAACTTAAGATTTATAGTAAATTTGTACAACTTCCATTTCTGAAGACAAATTTTCAACATCACTTAAAGACTCTACTTATAGAATTTATTTTAAAAGGTACCATTCTTATTTAGCATATAGGTCAATGCAGAAAATTCCTGTTAGCTTAATAAACTGAAAAAATAGTACAATAAGCCAGTGTGTGAACACATATACATGAACATATTTGAATTTCTCTCTTTAGTTAAAAAATACCAATATAAAAGAGAGAAATATAAATATACTCCTATCAATTTGTTCTGAAATTAATGCCAGAAGAAAACAGTCTTTCTATTTTAACAATGTGTGTCCTTATCTTACAAGCATTTCTTTATATGATATGTCATGCATTTGCTCTTTAAAAAAAGACACATCTGCCTTGTTTCAAACATTATATACATAATAAATGTAAGATTTTATGATTTAATAATTTTAATAACACATTACTTTAGGAGAACAACTTGTTAGGCATCTTATATTTAAACTGATTTCATATCCTCCAAAAAAGAAAAATAATATTTTGATATTTTCAGGGTTTTATTGTTTTATCAATTTATAACTTTTAAATATGTCCATATACACTTCTGATCTATATTAAAAACTGTATTTTTATGTTTGTGTTTTTAGTAAATATATTCAGATTCGTTCATTATTATTTGTATGAGCAAACTTGGAAAATTTCAATCCCTTTAATTTTCCATGAAATGAAGTCAGCATGATGGAATTCCATGAAGGACAAAGGCTACAAAATGCAGCAGAGATACCCTTAATGTCATCAGTTCTATGATTAGCTATTCCATGGGGCAAAGGATCTCATTAAGAAAAAGCTTTGGGTTGAGCTCCATACTAAGGGTCTTAAGGAGTGCTTATGATTCTTTAATATCCCAAATCCTAAGGGATTCTGAAAGGCTTGCCAACATAGGCACCAAAACAACATAAGATGTGCCATAGATTCAATTCAGAACTTGTAGTCAGTAAAAAATCTACTGCATATCTCACCAACTATTAATTTTAACAGTGGAAACCAGTAAGTTGACCAAAAACATGATCAAACTAGCTACACAGCATGGAAAGCTATTCCTAAAAATATCGGTCAAATGTTGTATCTAAATATTAGATAGTTAAATACTGTAGCTAGTCCTAGAAATACTAGATATTCTCATATTACAGTTTTCTACTTCATAATGAACAGTTAGTAGAGATCAATTATTCTAGTGCTCCTTTTATTCACTCTGGTAAAGAGTGTTAATTGTTCCTCAGTAACAATTCTTTCTTTCTTTCATAGTAATAAAACTTGCCAATTTTTAATCCTGGACACATGAATTTTTAAAAAGTAAAGTGTATAACAGTCTCATCGATAATACATGAACAGAAAGAAAACCTGGAGAAACTTTCAATGAATATCACTTAAAATAAAGTTTAATAAATGGTGTTGGGAAAATTGGCTAGCCACATGCAGAAAGTTTAAACTGGATCCATTACTTACACCTTATACAAAAATTAACTCAAGATGGATTAAAGATTTAAACATAAGACCTAAAACCATAAAAATCCTAGAAGAAAACCTGAGCAATACCATTCAGGACATAGGCATAGGCAAGGACTTTATGACTAAAACACCAAAAGCAATGACAACAAAAGCCAAAATTGACAAATGGGATCTAATTAAACTAAAGAGCTTCAGCACAGCAAAATAAGCTATCATTGAGTGAAAAGGCAACCTACAGAATGGGAGAAAATTTTTGCAATCTACCCATCTGGCAAAGGACTAATATCCAGACTCTACAAAGAACTTAAACAAATTTACAAAAATAAATAAATAAATAAAACAACCCCATCAAAAAATGGGCAAAGGATATGAACAGACACTTTTCAAAAGAAGATATTTATGCAGGGAACAAACATATGAAAAAAAGCTCAACATCACCAGTCATTAGAGAAGTGCAAATCAAAATCACAATGAGATACCATCTCACACCAGTTAGAATGGCAATTGTTAAAAAATCAGAAGACAGATGCTGGAGAGTATGTAGAGAAAGATGGTAGGTGTGTAAATTCATTCAACCATTGTGGAAGACATTGTGACAATTCCTCAAGAATCAGAACTAGAAATACCATTTGACCCAGCAATCCCATTACTGGGTATATACCCAAAGGATTATAAATCATTCTATTATAAAGACACATGCACATGTATGTTTATTGCAGCACTGTTCACAATAGCAAAGATTTGGAACTAACCGAAATGCCCAGTGATAGACTGGATAAAGAAAATGTGGCACATATATATCATGGAATACTATACAGCCATAGAAGAATGAGTTCAAGTCCTTTGCAGGGAAATTCGTGAGGCTGGAAACCACCATTCTCAGCAATCTAACACAGGAACAGAGTACCAAACACCACATGTTTTCACTCATAAGTGGGAGCTGAACAATGAGAACACATGGACACAGGGAGGGGAACATCACACACCAGGTCCTGTAGAGGGGTGGGGGGCTAGGGGAGGGATAGCATTAGGAGAAATACCTAATGTAGATGACAGGGTGATGGATGCAGCAAACCGCCATGGGACATATATAACTATGTAACAAACCTACACATTCTGCACATGTACCCCAGAATATAAAGTATAATTTAAAAATAAAAGGAAAAAAAAAGAAAATTGGCTTTGTCTTTTGCTCATCTTCAAGTAGTCTTACATTCTGACACATAACATGGGATGTGATGGCTAGGCTAGTTGCAACCATCTTGTGCCCTGAAGATGAAGACCACAGCTGTCACTGAAGGGTGATGAGATGCAATCAGCCTAGATCCTGAGGACTTTTTGATCAAAGATTGTATAGCAGTCTTCAGAATTTTATTTGAGAAACAAGTACCCCTCTTGTTTAGTCATATTTACCATGTTGTATACTTTCTCATAGCCAAAGATAACCACGTATCATATTTAGTATTTCCATATTTACCCTTATATTATTTATGGTAAGTTACCTAGTCTATGAGTGTTTTAACAATTGTCTACATCCCCTGTTGTATAACTGCAGGTAATGGTTAAGAGTATCGCTCTGTAGCTTGACTGATTTTGTTCTGCCATTTACTAGACATGTTATATTTTTCAAGTTATTTAATCTGTCTAAGTATTAGCTGGTGTTATCATAAGATAGTTATAATAATAGTACCTACTACATCATAATATTATGAGAATCATTTACAGACTGTACACAAGGGCTCTGCATTGTTAAAAATATACATGAAGTACTCACATTTACAAGTGGTAACAACTAGAAGTGGTAGGACAAGTACTAAATAGTGAATGTAGGCCTGAGTTTAATATTTAATAATAGTAGTGATAATTTTATGCACATATACATATATATAATACATTTTTAAATTTAAAAATCAATTGTAAAAGTCAAAGCTGTTACTTTTCTCATGTGAAAAACTTTACAATGCTTATAATGCAACAATGGATGTTCATATACCAACTAAAGGTACTTTGATTTTAGTTGGATAATTTTAAAGCAAACCTTTCTATTGCTGGAAAAGAAATACTTTTATATGTTAAGTGGGCTAGGATTGAGAGATTTAGATAAAACTAAACTTATGAAGAAATATTTTATGGTACTATTTTTCTTTAATATCACATTTTATTATATATATGTGATAAATCATGTAAACTTTTTCAGTGATACATGAAAATGAAAATAATTTCATAGTCAGCTTTTTATTTTTGGACATTTCTTACCTACAAGTGTGATGCACTAACAATAACTTAAGAATCATTATTTGAAGAGTTGAAAGAAAATACATTCAACTGGCAATTCCCCATTTTTTTTTTTTTTGCCTGTTTTAAGGATGTTATTTGTATACATTCGAATCTGACACTATCTCTTTCTAAATAAAAGATTAACTTATACTAAAATTATTAACATTATTAATGATTTATATAATTTCCTATTCTCTTTGAAACATAGAATCATGTATTAAGAAGAGCAGTGTGGCTTTGTATTCTAGGGAAAAAATATTGCCAATATGCCATTTGTTCAATTTCAGAAAATACTCCATGAAATACCATTTTCCACTTGACATAATTCCTTTAATTTTTAGCAAGAAAAATGTGTCCGACTAAACAGAACAATCATTGTATTTTTCAAAAGTGATACATTCTGTGTCTATTTTCAGCTTTGTGTACATCATCTAATGATTTTCTGTTGGCTTAAATATGGCTTCTTATCACAATCTGATTAGCCAAAGTAAAATATATAGAGCTAAAATGATTTCTAAGTATTCTCGGTTCCTAAATCTTTTGAAGATTTCCTGTTGGCATGACTATTCCTAGCTTCACAAAACTTATGTGGGTAATGAGGAGCCAAAAGGAAGAAATTTCTTTATGCTATTGTCACTCCACTGCAATATCAGTCCATTTTTTGAGAAAGGAAGAAAGTATGTGAGTTAAATTTGGGTTAAAAAATATCTTATAAAAGACTGCCTTGATTATATTTGTTAAGTAATTCAGAATTTCACTGACAGTGAACTGTAAAAAAAGACAGTAATAATAATTGAAAATCATCATAGAACATTTTAATGTCCCAGCCACTGTTCTACACACTTACACTAATACACTTAATCATGACAGCCATCCAAGGAAGTAGAAATTGTTATAATATGTTTATTTTGTAAATGAGAAAAGTTAGTCAAGGCAGATGACAACTGGTTCAGGTCTAACATCACTGAAGTAATGAAGTCAGAGGCAAGTTAAGCTTGTCTGCCTCCAGAGTTTATGCTTTTCGCCAACATAATTTGTTGTCTCTTAGATTTTCCTTATCTTTTACTTTTTAAAAATATTTATTTATTTATTTATTTTATTATACTTTAAGTTCTGGGGTACATGTGCAGAACATGCAGGTTTTAAAATATTTTTTATTTTTTTTGCTTTTAGGAAATTATGATTGCAGGCTATATATAATAACTTTTCTTTGTTCATTTCTTTTAATTTAATTTAATTTTATTTTATTTTTTGAGACAGAGTCTTGCTCTTGTTGCCCAGGCTGGAGTGCAGTGGTGTGATCTCGGCTCACTGCAACCTCTGTCTCCCGGGCTTAAGTGATTCTCCTGTCTCAACCTCCCAATTAGCTGGGATTACTTACAGGTGCTAGCCACCACGCCTGGCTGTTTTTTTAAATAGAGATAGGATTTCACCACGTTGGCCAGGCTGGTCAAGTACTCCTGACCTCAGGTGATCCTGCCATCTCAGCCTCCCAAAGTGCTGGGATTACAGGTATGAGCCACCATTTCCAGGCTATACGTAATAATTTTAAAACCTACTTGGTACAAGCCTGTTAAACCCAAACACAGTAAATTAACACCACAATTCAATATCAGAAAACAGACTTCTGTTTTTGGCAGTAATGTTATCTAAATAACCTGAAGAAACAACAACAAAGCACACGTAGGCATTATGGGTATAATATAAAAATACAATCTTTTAAACCTTGCAGCTGAACTCCCAGCATAGTATTACAATTATCAGAAACACAAAAGAAGATAGAATTGAAAATCAGAATGTTAAGTTCATACTAAAACTAAAGCAACCTGCATATAGTTGGTGATCTTATGAAGCTAGAAGCTTGTTTGTTATGCAGCTTAGGTTTTACTAATGGCTCTATAGACAGGAAACAAGCTCACAGCATCAAGAGAGTGGGCATACATACACAAATACACACAATCAAGCTGAATTCTGAAAGGCCTATTTCCTAAGTGAATTGATGAACAAAAACATTTTTCCTGATGACAAATAGAAAACTACAAGAGATTTTACCTGTCTTGTCCTAGAATCTGGTAGAAAAATAAATCTCCCCGATAAAAATCTACAATCACAGCCTGTTCTCAGCAGTTAAGAATTTGATTTTATAATTTTTATGTGGACCAGGAAAAAATGCCAGTGAATAAATTCATTAAAAAATTTCCCATGTTGGTAGTAACCCAGAACACTTGGCTGAAAGCCTAAATGTACTCGAGGTACAGACAATCAACCCATCTTTATAGAAACTTCATAAATTCCATGTTGAGAAACTTGAGCTAACCACTTAAATTTTTCAAATACATGACGACAAGCTACAATCAGTAAGAATTATCAGGAACAATAGGAAAAAGAACTGAAACCTAACAGCATAGGATAAAAATAATAAAATGTATTGGAAGGATATAAAATTAGTATGTTTACAGATATAATTGAAAATGATACAAGGCTACATAGTATCATCAAAATAGAATGAGAATATATGTAAAATAAGCAAATAAAATGCATAGTAAAGAAAACATTTAAGAAGAGCTCTTAATATATATGCTAAATAACTAAAAAGAGAGAATAAACTGATAGACATGTGTATAGAAAATAAAGTAGGGAAAATATGCAAATATATGTCTTTGCCAAGGTTCCCATTTTCCAGAGACAACATATTGTATGCTAAACCTTTATTGGTGAGTGCAATCCCAGAGATGCATCAGTGAATGAAAAGGGAAATGAAGCAGGCAAGCAGAGACAACAAATACGAGTGAGTGTGCTGAATGTGTCACTGAGCTAGCTACAGCTTCATGTCAGGTTGAATGATTGGTCTTGCCTAAACAAAGAGGAGAAAAGAGAAGAGAATTTATCTTGATTACTAAATTTCTTCTCCTATTTGTCAAAGTTTACTGCCTTAGTGGTTAACCCCATATACTTTCAGGTTGTACATAAATGGATATCACGTAGATCAGCCTGGTTTTGAGTCTTTGCACCACTCTAACTACCATCACTATAGGCTGTGGAGTCTGCTGGGGCTACTGCTTTTAGACCCTATTGCCACTAAATGATTCATCCTGCAGTACTAACTTACTAACTTCATGCCTGCAACATATGATTCTTCCATATTCTCCAGGACTTCTCGTTGCCTCTGAGGCATTAGACACTGCAGGGTCAATATAGTATGCATACAGGAAAGGAAGTAGAGAAATTGTTTCTGTTCACTGATGACAAAATCTATTCCATAGAAAACCCTAAGGACTTCACAGAAAATTATGAGAACTAATAATTTTGGCAAAGATACAAAAATCAGCATTTTATACACTAATAAAAAAAGCAATTTAAAAAGATTCCATTTACAATAGCAACACAAAATATAAAATACATAAGAGTAAGTTTAAGCAAGGAACTGAAAGAGCTGTATATTTAAGAACTAGAAAACATTGACAGAATAAATCAAAGAAGACATAAATGAAAAGCTATTCCACATTTATGAATTTTAAAAATCTGTATTGTTGGCCAGGCATGGTAGCTCATGCCTGTAAGCCCAGCACTTTGGGAGGCCCAGGCGGGTGGATCACCTGAGGTCAGGAGTTCCAGACCAGCCTGGCCAACACGGCAAAACCCTGTCTCTACTAAAAAACAAACAAACAAACAAACAAACAAAAACTTAGCTGGGCATAGTGGCATGAGCCTGTAGTCCCAGCTACTCAGGAGGCTGAGGCAGGAGAATTGATTGAACCCGGAAGACGGAGATTGCAGTGAGCCAAGATCACAACACTGCACTCCAGCCTGGGTGACAAAGCAAGACTCCAACTCAAGAAAAAAAAAATTATATTGTTATAATGTCTCTAACTTCAGAAGAGATTTACAGATTCAATGCAATTTCTATCAAAACTCTAGGCTTTTTTAGAGAAATAGAAAAAAATTTTAAAATTTGTATGGAACCAGGAAAGACCGCAAATAGCCAAAGCAGTATTGAGCAAAATAACAAAGCAGAGAGTATAACACTCCCTGATTTTAAAATATATTATAATGCCATTGTAATCAAAATAGAATGATACAGGCATAAATATAGACACATCTACCAGTGGAAGAGGACAGAAAGCCCAGAAATAAACAAACCCAAGTATTTGTGGTCAATTGATTTTAAGCAGTGTTCTCCCAAACACATAATGGGTCAAGTTAATTCTCTGTAATAAATGGTGTTAGAAAAACTGTATATCCATAGGCAGAAGAAAAATCGGATACTTAGGTTACATCATATTAAAAAATAAATTCAACATGGGATAATTTTGAGTTACATGTTAAGACCTGAAATTGCAAAGCTACTTACTAGAAGAGAACACAAGAAAAGCTACATGACATTGGTCTGAACAACAGTTATTTAAATATGACCCCAAAAGCACAAGCAACAAAAGCAAAAACAGACAAACTGGATTGTATCACTCTAAAAGCTTCTGTAAATCAAAGAAAACAATAAACAGAGTGAAGAGACAGCCCATGGCTTGGAAGGAATATTTGCAAATCATAAAACTGATAAGAGGCTAGTATCTAAATTATATAAGGAACTCAAACAATTTAATAGCAATAACCTAATTTAAAAGTGAACAAAGGATCTGAACAGACATTTCTCAAAAGAAGAGATACAAACGTCTAACAGATATATGAAAAATAATCATCAGGAAAATGCAAATTAAAACCACACTGAGATATCACCTCATTAGTGATAAAGTTAGAATGTCTATTATCAAAAAAGACAAATGATAGCAAGTTTTGGCAAGGACATGGAGGAACCTTTGTATTTTCTTGTTGAGAATGTCAACTAGTACAGCCATTGTGGAATATGGTATGAAGGTTCCTCAAAACACTAAAAATAAAATTACCCTATGATTCAACAATCCCCCTTTTTGTATATATTCAAAGGAATTGAAAGTAATCTGTCAAAGAGACATATTGCTCCCAAAGAGACATCCCATTATCAATGGGAATGCATGGGAACATGCACTCTCATGTTCATTGTAACATTACTCATAATAACCAAGTATGGAAGCAGCCTAAGTACCTAAGTATCCATCAATAGAGGAATGAATAAAGAAAATGTAGTACATCTGTACATTGAAATACCATATACAAACTTTTTTTGTTGTTTGTTTTAAGATAGAGTCTTACTCTGTCACCCAGGCTGGAGTGTAGTGGCACGAGTTTGGCTCACTGCAACCTTGCCTCCTGGGTTCAAAGGATTCTCATGCCTCAGCCCCTGAGTAGCTGGGACTACAGGTGCTTGCCACCACGCCCAGCTAATTTTTGTATTTTTGGTAGAAAATATTTGTGGTCAATTGATTTTAAGGAGTGTTCTCCCAAACACACAATGGGTTAAGGTTAGTCTCTGTAATAAATGGTGTTAGAAAAACTGGATATCCATATGCAGACTAATGAAATTGGATACTTAGGTTACATCATATACAAAAATCAATTCAACATGAGATGAAAGACTTACATGTAAGACCTGAAATCCAGAAAATGTACAGTATTATACTGTACATTTATACAGTATGGCTAATTTTTGTATATTTAGTAGAGACAGGGTTTTGCTATGTTGGCCAGCCTGGTCTCCAACTCGTGACCTCAGGTGATCCACCTGCCTTAGCCTTCCAAAGTGCTGGGATTACAGGCTTGAGCCACTGTGCCCAGCAGCTATACAGCCTTAAAAAGCGATTCTGTCATTTGTGACAACATGAATGGAACTGGCTGTGGGAAAGGGGGTGATGGAGAAAGAGATGTTTATCAGACTGTACAAAGTCTTAGACTAGAGGAATAAGTTTTATTAATCTATTGCACTGCATGGTGACCAGAGTTAATAATAATGTATTCTATACTTCAAAATTGCTTTGAAAAAAAGAGGTTTTTAGGCCAGGTGTAGTGGCTCACGCCTGTAATCCCAGAACTTTGGGAGGCCTAGGCAGGCGGATCACGAGGTCAGGAGTTCAAGACCAGACGGGCCAACATGGTGAAACCCCATCTTTACTAAAAAATGGAAAAATGAGCTGGGCATGATGGCTCATGCCTGTAATCCCAGCTACTTGGGAGATTGAGGTAGGAGAATTGCTTGAACCGAGACCCGGGAGGTGGAGGTTGCAGTGAGCCGAGATCACGTGTGCCACTGCACTCCAGCCTGGGTTACAGACAGAGCGAGACCCCATCTCAAAAAAAAAAAGAGAGAGGTTTTTAATGTTCTTACCACAAAAATGTAATAAATTGGAGAGCTGATGGATATGTCAATTGACATTTATTTATTGGGTACAATATGATGATTTGATCAATGTATGCATAGATCATCATATTGTACCCCATAAATAAGTATAATCATTATTTTTCAATTAAAATTAATACCTTAATTTTTTAAAGATAGTGCTAAAATTGAGGAATGATGCAAAATTGAAAATCAGAAGATTTCTCAACAGTGATAATAGCACAAAGAAATTATGGAATAATGCCTTCAAACTGCTGGAAAAACTCTCAACCAATAATTTAAATGTGTTCATGTATCATACAGTTATCAGAGGAAAATAAGGATATATTCAAACAAAAGGAGTTTACTACTAAAAAGCTTTCAACAAAGGATCTCTAAAAGGCAGCTTTTCAGGAGTAAACAAACAAATAAAAAACGCAGAAGTTTGAGATGTAAGGAAAGAATAGTAAGTAAATTAACACACGAGTAAATATAAACATGTCAAAAGTACAAAACTAATAAAATGTCTATAATAAAAGTTGAGAATAAAAGACAAAATGAGATTTAAATAATGTCTGATTACAACATAATATAAAATTAAAAAGTGGTAAGATCTATAATACTGTACATTTTCTGAATTGGGAATGAAGTATAGAAAATGAATAAAGATATTGTGAAATCAGTATGAATATTAGCATGATAATAGTTACTAAAAACACTATACATGGACAACATAGCTTCTATTACTGGGAAAAATTGAATAAATTACTAATCAATTCGAAAGCAGGAATAATTATAAAATATAAAAATAAAGCTTAAAAAATCAGGAGAAATAGAATGCCCATATTAAATGGAAAAAACACTTTCAAATATACCAGCTATCAACTTAAGGTAATTGGATGAAACTCTTCAGTTTAAAGAATTGTGTTGTTTGTAAGCTAAGCTTCATTCAAAATACAAAAATCCATATTCCAACATATGTACACACTATTTTATTTATAATGAACACAACAAAAATGTGATTATAGAACATTTGAAAGCAGAGGAGAAATACATGTCAGGTTTGTACTAATCAATAACAAGCTTGTAGGACAATAATAATATCAGATTAAAATAAAACCCAGAGTTAATAACATAATAGATATAAAGAGAATTTTTATATAATGATAAAAGTGACTCCTGGAAGATATTGTAATTCTTGTTTCATGTACTTACTTATAATACTAGCATAATATTCAAATTAACAATAATTATAATTCAGACAAAAGCTACTGACCAACCCACCATTATTTTGGAATTTCAATACAGATCTTTAAGTAATATTAATGAAATAATTTTAAGATTGATAACATTTTGAATACTGTCACTATGGCAACTTACTAGGAGATATTTACAAAATTTTGCATTTGGTAGTCTGAAAATACACATTCTTCTTCCACAACAATGGAGTTAAGCTTGTGCCAAACCATAAAATCATGTTTAATGAATTTCAAGATTTCATGTTATACAGATCACAGTCACTGAACAAGATATAATAAATAGAAATAAATATTTTTAAATGACTAAAATATTAGGAGAGCTAAAATATGTTTCTAAATTACTCATGAATAAAAAGAGAAGACATATTGGAAATTAGAAAATAAGACTAAAATAATAATAATAAATGTAGCATACACATTTATGAGTTAAGCTAATTGGTACTAAAATTAAATTGTTAAAATCTGATATTCATTGTTGAGGGGAAAAACAAAAGTGTGAAAACCAATTATCTGAGCATTTGAGTTAAGGAATTAAAAGGGAACAATGTGACACAAAAGTGTAAAATAAAGATAGGAGCAGTGATTAATGACAAAGAAAACAAGACACAATAGGATCATTAATGACAAAAGTTATTGTTTAAATAGATTATTAAAATCTACAAGCTCTGGAGAGAGTATTCATGATTATAAAAGAAGAAACAAATAAAAATGATAAGGATAATAAGGTGATAAAATTATAGACCCAATAAATATTTAATACTTAACTGGGAAATATTATGAACAACATTGTGACAATAAATTTGAAGACTCAGACAAGATACATTTTACATTATAATAAAACTTATTATTCACACTTGAAAATAAATAGAAATCCCAAATAGATAGAAAACTTCATTCTAATCCTGGAACTTGATGCCAGTCTTTTTTTTTTTTTTTAATTTTGTGGAAGAATCGGGGGCACAATTAGTCAAGTTAACTTTAAAAACCAACTTGGGAGAACTTATCCTGTCTCATCATTACACCGGTGTGGTAATCAGGCCTGTGGTATTGACATAGATATGGACAAAGAGGCCAAAGAAAGATAATTCAGAGTCCATAAAAATACATAAACAAGTATGAGACTTTACTATGTAACACAGATGGAATTGAAGAGTCTTTGGGAAAAAATGGGCTCTTCAAGGATGATTCTTGGTTAAAGATTATCCCCATAAGAAAAATTAAATTAGATATCTACCTCTTACTAGAGACAAAAATGTATAGTTGTAGTTTGAAGACCTAAATATAAAAAAAAATTTTAAATTGATAGGAATAAATATCAGAGCATATTCATAATGCCTCTTGGTAAGGAAATATTGCTTCTATAAGACATAAAGAATACAAACCACAGATTAAAAAGATCGATACAATTAACCATGTTTAAAATCTTCTGTTACTCAAAGAATTCTACTAAAAGATGACAATACAAATCATTGACTAAGAGATGTAATGTACGTAACATATATTACTCACAAAAGATTAGTTTCCAGAATATGTCAAGACTACAAATCAATAAAGACAAATCAATGAGAAATTATCAAAATATATGAAAAGACAATTCATAAAGAGGAAATTATAAAATACAATAAAGAAGGAAAAATTATTTAAGTCCACTAATAGAGAAATTAACATTAAAAGTATGATGAGACTCCATTTCACATCTATTAAGTTGGCAATAATATAAAGGCTGAAAGTGTCAAATGATGGCAAATAGGTGGAACCATGGAAAATTACACATTCTGATGGTAATCTAAATTCATTTAAAACACTTTAGGGAATAATTTTGTATTACCTAGTAATACATAAACTCCTAGGTATAGACACTATCCTTTTAGCTACAGAAATTTTGCTCAAGGAGATTGATAGAAAAATGTTCACAACAGTATTAATTCTTATACATAATACATTTAAAATAGTATTAATTATCATATACAAAATACTATTCCTCTATAGAATAATGAAACAATTAATTGTACTATGTTTTCCCGAATGTCTATTGCATAGCATTAAAAATGAATTAATTAGACCTATAAATGTAAAAATAAATAAATCCCACAAAAAATTGTTAGATCAAAAAGTTGCAATCGATGCACATATTCTGATTCTATCTTTGTGCATATTAAAATTTGCATATCAATACCATACATGGTTTAAGGAGACTATAAATCTATGTTTTGTGTGTTTGTTTCTTTTTTTTTTTTGAGACAGAATCTTGCTCTGTCACCCAGGCTGAAGTGCAGTGGCACTATCTTGGCTCACTGCAACCTCCACCTCCTGGGTTCAAGTGATTCTCTTGCCTCAGCCTACTCAGTAGCTGGGATTACTATAGGCCAATGCCACCATACACAGCTAATTTTTTGTAGAGATGAGGTTTTACCATGTTAGTCAGGCTGGTCTCAAACTCCTGACTTTGTGGTCTGCCCACCTCAGCCTCCCAAGGTGCTAGGATTACAGGCATGAGCTGTGTTTGCTTATTGTAACATATATAAAATATGTTAATAATCTTAAGCAAATTCCAGAAAATAGTTACACTCAGAAAAAGGAGAATGGGATGCAGATGGGAGTGGTATCCAGGACACTTCAATAGAGCTTATAATGTTTTATTTTATTAGGTATATATTGGGTACATGAATGTTATTTATTGTTTTTGTGGATGAGAAACAATTTATACTGCATGTTCAGTAATAGGGAGAACAATCAGATGAACACTGTGAATGTCTATGTTGAGAAGCTGAATAAATGATTGTTTGGGTTGATAAAGATTACTAACTGAAAGCTATGGAAACTGCACATTAATCTCCAAAGTATTTGAATATAATAAAATTTAGTTAAACAACATTAGCTTGAACATAATTTTTAAATTTAAATAAAATAATGATATATTATTCACTGTCACATGTTTTTCGTGAATGTAGAGTGTGAAAGTGGAGATGTATAACTTCCTGGAGTCCAAAACAAGCTACTTTCTCAATAACATAGTTTTAATAGTGGAATCATCCTTTACTATAAATTGTTCTTTTCTTTCTCTAAGCTACTGATTGATTTTTCTCATCTTTCGGTGTCCTCTTGGTCCTTTGACTAACGTGCAATGGATTTTCTGCCATTTCTGTATCATTTACACATTAACCTCCTTGTCAGCCTCATTCCACTATTTGTCACATTTACATTAATAATGTTGACTGTGATAGAAGAGAGAGTATCCATCAGTTTTTCAGGAATTTAAGCCAACTTGGGTTGAGAAATTTATTTTACATCATTAAGCACTTCATCAGATAACACTCATAATATCTTGACATACTTCTCCAGAAACTAGACTTCATGCTAGGTACTTCTCTATTCTCAGCAACTAATAATGTAAAAATTTCATATAACATAATAGGAAATAGCACCACTGATGAAGTGTGCTTGTTTCAAGGATGGCGTGCATTGCCTCTAAGTTGAATCATACCTTTAGCTCTAATACTAGTTTATGGGAAACACCAGGATAGAAGGTTGGGTTAAACATCACCACAAGGAAGCAATCAGCCAAATCCAGAAGGTGGCACATTCTACAGGACATATAACCTGGCTTCTTTAAAAAATAAAGGTGGGGTTTCTTAAAAACCTCTTCACAGGTAGAATGGGCAGCCATATTTAAATTGGTTTAAAATAAATTAAATATTGGGAAAAAAATGGGCAGCCATATTTAAATTGGTTTAAAATAGATTAAATATTGGGAAAAAATGAGTAGTCATATTTAAATTGGTTTAAAATAAATTAAATATCTGGAAAAAAATCATCAAGCCAATCAGAAAAAAAGAGAATATGGACTGCTATTAGATGATACTAACATATTTTTCTTTATTTTGTTAAATATAATAATGGCATGGTAGATATCAAAAACCTTTTTAATTACTAAGAGATCATACAGAAGTATGTTCAACTTTGGGAATTGCTGTAAGCTTCTACTAAAGTAGCTCTTATTCTTTCAGTTAATCTTATCAGCTATAGACTATATTTTTCATTGAATGCACAAAATATTTTAGATCCTCAAGATCTTGCACATTGTCATATGCATAGAAGACATTGGAAATATTACATGAATAAATGGGAATAATAATTTTGAGGGTTGGTAAATAAAGCATTTGCTTTTCAATAAAGGCATGCATATATATCTCCTTAAAACCTGAGGAATAATTATATTCTCTATACCAGAAGTCCTTCTTATATGAAAGTTGGGTTTATCAAAAACAGAATGGATACATACAAAATGAGGGGGGTGAACATTAAGCAAGTAGCACCAAAACTGAATAATGCGGTTAGCTTATGAGTAAAGTTTTAGATTCTGTACATATTATGTCAAGCAAATATATCCGAATATGGCATTTCCTGCACCTCCACCCGAGACTTGAACATCAGTTAGCCTACTAACATTTTAATGAAACATTCCTAAATCAAGTTATGCCCTTTATTTACCTATTTTCTTGCAGTCCAAAGCCCATCTTTATTTAATTTTTTTTTAACTTTCACATATGAATTCTGATTTACTCAAAAGAAAATTTCCACATATGGATTCAGATAATAACATTATCAGCTAGTCATCGAGACTGATTTGGAAACAGAGTGTTTTAACTATAAAGATCCAAGATGAAGTAAAATAAATTTCATCACCATTGTTTTTAATAATCTTGTTTGTACATTAATATTTTCAATTTGTTTAATCACATTGTTGCTAAGATTTTGCCATTCTATTCCCAGTTTTTCCTAAGGCTGTCTTTACTTTAGAACATCCTTGTTACATGAGTCTGCAAAAAAATGTTTTCCACATTCGCTTAGTCCATTGGCATCCTGTTCCATTAAGATAGCTGCAGGAACTAAGTGGATATTTCAGCACAAACAAAGGGACTTTCTTCCTGTTTTTCCATTACTATCTGTGCGTGCTGTTTCAGTGACACTGGGCAACTGGCTTCAGCCTGCAGCTTCTTTCTATACTCAAATCCCAGGTTTGCGATATCTTTCTGACAATTAGAATACTAACCAGAGTGCAGACTCCCAACCACTGAGATGTTTCTTCACCACAACTCCGCACCCTCGTGTGGGTCTACGTACCAGTCAGGCCTTGCTCTTTCCACAGAAGTCTAAGCACCTCTTGTTGCTTCCCTGTTCTTCTGCTTCCACATCAAAGTGGATTCCTACCTTACTGCTCTTAGGTTTGTTAATTCCGCCTATTCTCACTTCTGCTGCCTACTGCAGTGATGAATCTCTAGGTTACTTCAGAGTTATTTTTCTGCTCTTTCAAACTTCCAACATTAAGAAAAACAAATTCCTTTGTTGAAACATTTAGCCCATCTACCTGATTAGAACTGAGTCAAATATTTTTCAAATGGCGGATATTCATACATATTTAAATCTCCTGTTTCATAAAACCATTTTTTAATTGATCAAAGGCATACAATATTATCATAGGGTAGGTGGCAATTACAGTTAACTTCAAGCCAAGAAACTTCTGTAAGATATTAAGTAGAGGAAAAAGACTGAAGGAAGGGCTATCTCTGGAGTTCTTGGGATGACTCAAGAAATTCTTGATGCAAAGAAAATGCTTTCCAGTGAAACTCCATATTTTCACATAATAGGGGTCAACAAGCTGACTGGTGAGACAAACCAGTTTGGCATCTGCTTTTGCTAATAAAATCTTATTGAAATATAGTTACACTCATTCATCTATGTATTGTTTATGGCTCATTTTGTACTATTAATATAAAGATTGAGGTGAGTCTTTGTGACAGAGACCATATGACATGGAAAGCCTAACATATAAACCCTCTGGGACTTTAATAGCTAAAGTTTACCAAAATGGTAGACACTAGATTGAAGGGCAAATATGATCCCATTTATATTGAACAAAGTTGGGCCTCAATATTAATTTCATGTATTACCTCAGGGGTAAGAATTGTCACAGATATGGCATCGTATAGTAGCATTCATTCCAGGTTTCATTTGGCAGCCGTGGACCATAGTTCAGAGGTAGAAGGCACGACTCTAAGAAGCTGCTAACAAGGGAGGTTATGACATTTGGAGAAGGAAAATACCAAAAAAATACGTTTACCACAGAAAATAAAAGAAACATTTTGGCCTCAAGAGATACAACAGATATAAGAGAGATTGCACAGGCAACTGAAGATTTAAATTGGCAAACAAATCCAAACTTTTCCATCTCCCTTGTCATAAAAGATTTAAATAACTCAATGCAATCTCCAAAAGAATTCCCCATAGTGTGAAAAATAGTCATCCATCTGTAAGCATAAGAAAGCATTTGTTTGCTGGGCATGTTAATAGATTTAGCAGAAGAAAAAGGGGGACTAATCTTTGAACTCTATACCAATATCCTCTTAGAAATAAATTGGCAACATGAAAAGCTAAAATTACATGTTTTCAGTTGGCATTCTCAAAATAATTCAGGAAAGAGTAGGTAGTTCTGTGAATCAATACTTGAAGACAGGGAAAATTGATTCAGAGGGAAAGGTTTCCCTGTTTAAAAATACAGTGGAAGGGAGGCCGAGGCAGGTGGATCACGAGGTCAAGAGATCGAGACCATCCTGGTCAACATGGTGAAACCCCGTCTCTACTAAAAATACAAAAAATTAGCTGGGCATGGTGGCGCGTGCCTGTAATCCCAGCTACTCAGGAGGCTGAGGCAGGAGAATTGCCTGAACCCAGGAGGCGGAGGTTGCGGTGAGCCGAGATCGCGCCATTGCACTCCAGCCTGAGTAACAAGAATGAAACTCCGTCTCCAAAAAAAAAAAAAAAAAATACAGTGGAGTCAGTACAGTAAATAGCAGATTAAAAATTGCAGGAAATTCAATTAATTTAAGGCATTCTTGTCAAGAAGAATGGATATTCTCCTAGAATTTAAATAAAAAGAATTCAATGAAGAGAAAGAGAAATAATAAATCAGATGGATCTCAGTTTTTATCTGTCCCTAAATTTCAGACTCAATAATTCAATTAGTTGGTCATTTTACATGAATACCTAATAGACATTACAAACATAACATGATCAAAGGAAAATCCTTTATTTCTATTTTTCAAACCTTCTCCTCCTATAGACTTTCCCATTTTAGTTCACACCACCTTCCTTCAGTTTCTCAAAGCCAAAATCTAAAAGTCATTTATTTCATCTCTTCAATCCTATCAAGAATTCATCAGCCCACCCTGCTTATCCTTATCTTAGTGTCTGTATCATCTTCAATCTCTTCCTTCACCTCCGCCTCAATGGCCCAGTCATTTTCTGTCATCTGAACTGATGTGAACATCTACTTGCAGACCTTCCTGCTTCTCTTTCTGTCCTCCATCAATCCACTCTCCCCATGGTAGTCAGAGTGACCTTTTTTAAAATGTAAGTTAGATCATGTCACTTTCCCACTAGAAACCTCAAATTGCTTCCCTTTGTAAGAAAACAAGGCAGAAATCTGAAGGCAGTGGTGATATAGATTTTAATTTTTATAGATATTCCTTTAGGACAACTAGAAGAGAAAAACCTCAAACCTTCACACAAAATAGCTACAATAAAACTTGCCATAAATCTCAAAATATGATCCAACAGTGAAAACATACTAAGTGCTAAAGACCTATATAGATAAGCATTTGTGTAGAAAGAAGCACAAGATCTGACAAGATGAACCTCCTCAAATAGTCAAGATGTCTCCACTGGAATGCTTGGTAAGGCCAATTTCAGGACACCCGCTGAAATTGAGCAGGGTTATTTATTGCAGTTCAATTCAGAGGCGAGTGCCAGGGTACCAAAGTGAAAGTTTCAACCAGTCATTGTTCACTTCAGGGCAAGGCCTCATACTGAGCAGCAACTGAAGGATACAGAATCCAGACATGTATAGAAGAAAACCAGGAGGAAAATCACATAAAATAGGGAGGGAGCCAGACTATCCGAACCTACAAGACTGTTAAACATTTCAGCAAATGACAAGAGAGTTCAAGAAAAGCCACTCTGACCTCTTACCCCAGTAAAGTTTGAGAATTTTTCAATGAGCTAACTAATAAAATGAAAATGAAAGAAAAGAAACAAGTGGTGAGAAGAAAAGCAGAGGGGAAACCACTTAAATTGAGAACATTTGGAAATATGCCAACAAATCAACAATATGTGAATATTATTTGGATGCTGACTATAAAAACAAAATAACCACTAACAATAAACCTTTAAAAAGTTATGACACAATAGAAAACAGCACCATCTGAAGATTTGTGGATTTAAGATTTTTATTTTGTGTATATGATAATGTTATTTTGCTTATTAAAAAAGAATCTATACTATATAAGAAAACATATTAAGATGTTTACAGAAATAATGATAAAGTATCTGTTATTTCCTACAAAATAAAACAATGAATGGGAGCACAGATGAAATAAGTTTGTCTATGTTTTGATAATTCTTGAAAATAATGATACATGAGGTTTCATTTTACTATCCTGCCTTTGTGTATGTTTGAAATCTTATACCATAAATTATTTTTTAAACATAACAAACTGAAAACTAATCTTCAATTTATAATTTTTTACTCAGTTAGTCCCTGACATACTTTAAAACAACTTTCTCCATGAAATTCACCATCTCCAACTACATTCACCTTCTTCCTATTCCCCATCTTCATTCTATCCCGGTGCCTTTGCACTAGCTTTCTTTTTCTCTGAGAGTGATCTTCTCCCAGTCTCAGCAGGCTGGCTTCTTTAGATGATTAATATTTCAGATAAAATATCATTTTTTAAAGAGTTCTTCCCTGATCTCTTAATTTAAACAAATCTTGCAAGCTTTCTCCTCATGACACTCTAAATGATTTTCATGCCAACTTCACTATTATATAAACAATCTATTTAAAATGTATGTATCGTAGAGTGAACGGCAACCAACAGAATGGGAAAAACTTTTTGCAATCTACCCATCTGACAAAGGGCTAATATCCAGAATCTACAAAAAAGCAAAACAGATTTACAAGAAGAAAACAACAAACCCATTCAAAAGTGGGCGAAGGACATAAACAGACACTTTTCAAAATAAGACATATATGAGGCCAACAAACATATGAAAAAATGCTCATCATCACTGGTCAATAGAGAAATGCAAATCAAAACCACATTGAGATACTATCTTATGCCAGTTAGAATGGCGATCATTAAAAAATCTGGAGACAACAGATGCTGGAGAGGATGTGAAGAAATAGGAACACTTTTACACTGTTGGTAGGAGTGTAAATTAGTTCAACCATTGTGGAAGATAGTGTGGCAATTCCTCAAGGACCCAGAAATAGAAATTCCATTTGACCCAGACACATGCTTACCTATGTTCATTGCAGCACTGTTTACAATAGCAAAGACCCCTGGAACCAACCCAAATGCCCATGGATGACAGACTGGACAAGGAAAATGTGGTACATATACACCATGGAATACTATGCAGCCATAAAAAAACAATGAATTTATGTCCTTTGTAGGGACATGGATGAATCTGGAAACCATCATTCTCAGCAAACTGACATAAGAACAGAAAATCACACACTGCATGTTCTCACTCATAAGTGGGTGTTGAACAAGAGAACACATGGACACAGGGAGGGAAGCATCACACACTAGGGTCTGTTGGGGGTGAATAGGGGAGGGACTGCAGGGGGTAGGGAGGTGGGGATGGATAACATGGGGAGAAATGTCAGATATAGGTGACAGGGGGATGGAGGCAGCAAACCACATTGCCATATATGTACCTATGCAACAATCCTGCATGTTCTGCACATGAAACCCTAGAACCTAAAGTGAGATAGATAGATATATATATATATATATATATATATATATATATATATATATAGTGTGTATTGGTTCCTCATCTTTTTTGTCATAGTAACATATAACTTCCTGGAGAGCAGAGATTAGTGTGTCCTGTTTATGTTGTATCCGCGGAATTTAGATTAGCAATTCACACATAGTCCTTATGGCACTTACTTAATTAACTCAAAACCATATTTTCATTTGTATCACATTTTGTCATGAGTTTTATGTTCTCTGCTGTAAGCATAATCTCTGCACCTATTTTTCTCCTGTTGGCCTTTGGCTGATATATCTTTGGTGGATAGAAATACTGGGATTAAGTAATACATATAAAAAAACTTAATGAAGAGAGAAAAATATTTGTAAGGTTAAAAAAGACAAAAAGACTTGTAGTAAGATGGAGATCCAAGTGACAGGTAAATAACTGATATGTTAGAATTACAAGGATGGAAAAATTCTAGCTTAAAATATTTTCTTATTTAGCAAAACACAAAGAAAATATATGACAAAATACGTATCTATAAGGAAGGCAATTCCAAGAGGCTGTCATTAAACTTCTAAGTTACCGATAATAATGATACTAAAAATTACAGAAGGTAAGTGGACAATATCTAAAGAATTACAAGGAAATAAAATTTTTTCCCTAGAATTCTAAATCTAGTTATGTTAGTCAAAGAAAGAGAAAGATTCTTACACATGCAGAGATTCAGAAAAAGAAACCTGCATATATATCCATCTGATAACAAAATAAACTATATGTAACAAAATTAACATTTTTGAGAAATATAAGCAACATAATGTGTATTTTTTTCTCAGCAATTTTTGCAATATATTCATGAAGTACTGCATCACATCTTGAAAGATAAGCAAAACATTTTAAAACATGTTAATCTAGATATAAGTGTCTATAACATTTCAGCAACAATTGAAAATTAAGAGAAGAAAATAGAAAAAGTCTTTGGATACTAAATTTCTAACTTTTAAGGAATATTAATGTGGATATTAACATACAGCAACATTAAAAAGAAACCACATTTAATAACTCTCAGCTTTGGCACAATAAGCAATAAACTATATTGCTTTTATATATTACAAAAATATGCCTGATTAAATCATCTGTAGGTGTTAAAAATTAAATTTAGGAAGAATGAAAGAGAATATTTTACATTGTAAAAAAGATTATTTTTTTTGAAATATATACACACATATACTTTTTCTCTCTTGGAAAACTGAAACAACAGTATATTTTACAATATAGGAGAGCAAAAGCCTATTTTGTGACCATATTGGACATAAATAACAAGAGATTAAAAATAACAAGTTTTAAAGCTATTCTGTACAGCTCTTGGTTCAGAATCAAAATAACCTGCAATTATAAATTGTTTATAAAATAACAAGGTAACACTACCTACTAAATATTAGATATGATGAAGTTTTGCTCAGAACAATATTCATGGCTGTGGAAATATTTACATTTCAAAATTAATAATGAAAACTGAATTTATTGCATATTAAAACTCTGTGAAAAAACAAATAGTAAGTGAATCCAGAGAAATCAAGTGGAAGATACACTTGGAAAAATATTTAAATCAGGGAAAAAAGAAAAAAATAGGAATTACTAAATGGAAGAGATCAGACATTGTAAAGGCCACAAAATATACCGTATCTGGCAAACTAAAAAAGCAAATTATAATTCATTGTTTGCAGAAGTAGAAAACAAAAAGAGAAAAAGGAGGCAGTGGGGGAAGAAGAGAAGGAGAAGGAGTAGAAGGAGTATGAGAACAAGAAGAAGTCATTATATTATCAGTCTAATAAAGAACACATCATTGTATAAGAAAGTTCCTATAATTTTATGATAATCAAAAATATCAATAATATGGACAATGTTTATAATTTTAATATTTAAATTTAAAAATAAACTGCAAAAATTGTAGAATATATATTTTAATTTCTTAAAGAACTTCTTAAGTTGTATTATTATGGTCTATTTTAAGAAAGAGTTATTTAATTTTTTAAAGAACACAAACATTCTTTATACTTAAGCCAAAAACATTAAAGAATAATACTTCTCCACTAATTTTAATAATTATAGAAAAGACCAAAAGTAATATTATTTAAATTTTTAATTTCTGTTAACATAGTAGATAAGATAAAGTAAAAACAATTTCTGCAAAATATACACATTAAAATAATTAAAACAGATATTCTATTAATTGTAGTGCTGAAGCATACAATATAGGAAATGGATTCCCCAAGGTTACAGAAAGCTAAATACTTTAAATATACATGGAAACTTTATTGGCCTTATTTGTTTTGTTTTGCTCTCACCATCATGAGAGCAAAGGACTTCAAAATTGTTTGGATTTTAATGACTACCAAAGTCAGGAATAAGGTCTTAGAACTACAAGATTAAGGAATAAGATCTTAAGTTATTTGAGTTTGAACACTATAAAACTTGTAAAAAGTTGGGATGTGAAAAATATAGAAGATTCAATTAGAAAATCAGAAGGAAAGCTAAAAGACAATTTATTTAGAAAGAGTTGTTTCCTTTCTCCTAGATTCTGGGTTGAAATAAAAGTTTCTCTGAAGAGGTATCAAATCTTAAACTTGTTGGCATATTGATCTGGAGATTGAATTTATGCAATCCACATGGTCTAAGAATCCACATCCCTACAATGAACAAAGCAGTTCCAGGTTAAAGCGTCCCAGGATACTTCACAAAAGCAAAATAAAATTTTCCTGTGAGAGACACATTCTAACAGATAACCGGGCCAAGCATCAACTTAAAATAAAAAATATTGAAGCACATAAGAAAAATAATCATTGTAAATAGAAGACAGTAGGACCAAAGAAACAGTAACATAGAATTAAAAAAAAAAAACAGATTACCAGGTTCAAATATAACCTAAATGTGAATAAAATTTTTAAGATAGGAAAGAAGGCTCAAAACAAAAGATGACAACAAAGGCCAGCACAATTGGAAAAATAAAATAAGAGAACATTTAGAACTGAAATATATAATAACTAAAAGTATAAACAAATGTCTTAAAGAACAGAAGACTAATTAATAAACTGAAAGATAGATGTGAATAAATTACCCACAGTGCAGCACAAGCAGCTGAAGAGATTACAAAAGTATAAAAGACAGGGAAGAAAATGCAAATCTAATTACAATTCAAGAAAAAAAAGAATTCAAGGAATAGAACAATGCAAAACGATATGGCTTCACATTTTTCATAATTGTTGAAAGGCATGAATCATTAGAAAGGGACATCACAGGAAGACGTAAGCAGGATTAAAAAGTGAAATCCAAATCTAACACATTGTAATGAATCTTTAGAACATCAAAATAATGAATGACATTAACCAGTGGAAACAATAAATCACTTACATGAAAAAAGACAACTGGACTATTTAAAATACTGGGTGAAACTAGTTGGCAACCTAGAATTTATATTCAGCGAAACTATTGTGTTAAAATCATTACATAACAAACCAAATAAAATAACATCTTCAGGCAGGTAAAAATCAAACTCTATGAACAGAAACTTGCTAAAGTATCTCCTGTAAAATATTATTTAGGGAGAATAAAATTTCCATTAGTAAGGATTGTTAATGGAAATTGAAATTTATGCAAACATAAGTTGGGTTTTATATATTAACACTTTAAAAATGGATTTTTACATTGTCTTTTGCACCAAGAATTTCTTATCTATATATAATTTTGTTAAAGTTATATTCAAATGTTTTTTGACAAGAAAATTTTGTTTGTTCATATTGAAATCAAAAATATGTCTGACCCTTAACAAGAATGGACGTGTGAAATATACCATGAAATACTGAAGTAATATGCAATTATTAATAATCTTGTTATAAAAATACATCTGTATAAAAGCATAAATAGGCATCTAAGGTACATTCCTATTTCAAAAGCAGCCCACAGTGTTATATATAGTTTGAGCATAATTTTGCTGAAATATTATTAAAGACATAGCCTTAAGATATTAAGACGGTTATCTCTGGCAGTGAATTGTGAATACTTTTAAATTGCCTTTTGCGCTTGAATTATTTTAAAATTGTTTGTACACTAAGCTTTTGCTTTCGTACTCAGAAAAAAATTATTAAAAATAAATTCTGTCTTTTGGTATAAACATGGTCTCAGTTGTTGAAAGTTTGAAGATACAAAATTTAAACAAGGAATTGAGGAGAAAGAAGTGGCTGTTTGAATTAGCTCATGAGTGAAAGAAAGTACAGTATTTCCCTCTTATCACAGGTTCACTTTCCCAGGTTTCAGCTACCCAGGTCAACCAAAGTCTGAAAATATTAAATAAAAAATTCTAGAAATAAACAGTGCATGAGTTTTAAATTGCACAGTGTTCTGAGTAGGGTGACAACAATCCCTCTTGAGCTGTCCTGCCCATCCTACTTGGTCCTTAATACTTCCTGTGTCCAGTGTCTCCATGGTGTCTACACTACCTGCCCTTAGTTGCTTAGTAGCTGTCTTATTTTTGCAGTTCTTATGTTCAAGTAACTCTACTTTATCTACTAACGGCCCTAGAGCACAAGAGTCATGATGCTGGCAATTTGATATGCCAAAGTAAAGCTGGAAATTACTTTGTTTAAGTAAAAAGGTGAACGTTTTTGACTGCAGAAGAAAAAAAACTGAATGCTGAAGTTGCTAAGATCTATGATAATGACAAACTTTCTATCTGTAAAATAATGAAGAAAGAAAAAGAAATTTGTGCATAGTATACATAGAATTTGGTAATGCCCATAGTATCAGGCATTGACTGGAGGTTGTGAAATGTAGCCTGCATGGGTAAGGGGGGACTAATGTATTAAGAGATTTTCTACATTGAACCTCTAATATTACATGTGTAATTTAGAAAATGTGTGAGGCAGGAGAATGGTTAAAAAAAAGGAGGTAAAAAGTACCCTGGGGCTACTTCTTCTTTTTTTTTTTTTTTTTGAGACAGAGTTTTGCTCTTGTTACCCAGGCTGGAGTGCAATGGCGCGATCTCGGCTCACCGCAACCTCCGCCTCCTGGGTTCAGGCAATTCTCCTGCCTCAGCCTCCTGAGTAGCTGGGATTACAGGCACGCGCCACCATGCCCCGCTAATTTTTTTTGTATTTTTAGTAGAGACGGGGTTTCACCATGTTGACCAGGATGGTCTCGATCTCTTGACCTCGTGATCCACCCGCCTCGGCCTCCCAAAGTCCTGGGGCTATTTCTAAAGCAACCAGATGCCTTCTGACTAACCTCAAGATGTGATTACATATCCAGAGTTCTGCAATGTAATCATATGAAAATGACTTTAAGTAAATGTTAATTTTAGTGATCACTACTGTTTACCTCTATTTGTTAATGTTTTTCTTTCAAGTGGAATTTAAAACAGCTCTTTATTTTCTTGAATGACCAAGAAAGAATTTAAGTTACCAGTTTGCCATAAGGTGGCAAAATATGTAATCTTTTGTAACCTTATTTCTTTAAAATGATCATTTTAATACATCTCTAGGCATGGGCGTTATACTGAAAATTCTTGAAGGTAAGAGTATTTTCATCTTTTATACTGCTTCTGCAATTAATAAACCTGTACTAGATTATCAATGTTACTTCAAACGTTTTATTGAATTTTCAGGTGATAACCACTTATGAAAGGTTTAAACATAGATGGATTCTTTTTATCTTTTTTTTAACAGAAATGGACTATAATAGGCTTTTTTTTTTTGAGGTAATTTCTACTAGATGGAGATAAAGCATACATGATTCAGAGAACTCAGATGACCACAATTATCCTACCAAAGTACCTTACAAGAAAGCAAAATACAAGTCCTAAGTATAACAAAGTGGAACCTGGTAGCAAGATGACTTCTTAGATTGATCAGAAGATTTCACTTGTTGAATCGTGTAGGACAATGTATATAGATTGACAATTATGTGAGAAATTCTTAAAATATTACAGCTTACCTCAAATTTTTGATATCTACAGACTTCTTTAACACTTTACAACATGAAGGACAGACAGATTTTGTTTCCCACCTAGACCTAAATTCAACATTTGTGCCTTCCATACTAGAGATCTTAATGTAACAATCATCTCAGTTTTTGGTATTCTCTCAGTTTATCTGCCTCAGTCTACTTTCCATTCAGATCTTCTTCAGTGTTGTATTTCCTGAACCTTGTCTGCTTGGAAAGTGTCCTTTTTGACTAGGTATGTCCTCCCTGAAAATCAGTGCTTCCTTGACAGAGAGCAGAGATATATTGGACATAAGCAAAATGGGATTAGGCATTTGCATTTGTATAACTCAGTTTCAGAGTCCTGCCACACATTGCTTGATTTGTAGCGTGTCAATGTTTAGGAGCCTTACACCTTTCCTTTTGGTAGGGATTATTTCTCTTTGTTTGGAAATAGTATACTGCATTCTGAATGAAGGGCCAAAGGTGGTGTAATTAAATTCAGTAAATGATGGTATTCAAGTTTGAAAAACAAAAAGAAAATTCAAAAAGAACTTACCTAACATAGTAAACCTATAACACTAAATTTATCCTGTAATATCTTTAATAAACAGAAACATAAGAACTCAAACTTAACATTTAAACATGGTATGTAGAGAAACATATAAAAATTTAAAACCCAATGATTTATTGAATGTATAATTACTGCAATTATATTATCATTGCAGTTCAAGGAGGGTTAATCATAAAAGCTTAATGGTTATTTTTAGCAAACTAATATTTTAGATTTCTCATTTTCTAATCAAGAGGAAGATAATTAACTATGCTTCATATCCTTTTACTTGTGTGTAGTCCAACAAGCTAACCCTTATTCACATTATAGGGAGAATTTCAATGACTTAAAACAGCCATCCAGAGTCTGACAAGATTCAGCACTCTTTATTTTTCCATATTGTAAGGACTCTTTCTTTTATTTTTCTTCCATTTTATCCAAAATATAGTTTCTTTCTGCCCCTCCATAAAATCAAAGAACCTCCCTTTCTGTATTCAGAAGCAATCAATGTTTTTACATATCATGCAATTTGATCATTTCAAGTAACAACTCAACGATGTTATAGTAAATTTACCAAGTTGTGCAACCATCACTATAAATCACTTTAAGCACATTCTTGACACCCAAATAAGATTTCTCATGCACAAAAACTGAATACACATACGCGTGCACACACACACACACACACACACACATAGATTCCTGCCCCAGGCCAACTGCTTCCTATCTTTATAGATTTGCCTTTTCTGGACATGTCATATAAATGGGATCAATAATATGTGATTCATATTTTCAGTATCTTTCACTGAGCATGACGTTTATGAAATTTAGCCATGTTACAGCATGTATTCATGTTTGTTACTTTCAATTGATGAAGGGTATTCCACTGTATGGTTTACCTATCATTCACTAATTGATGGACATTAGATTTATTTTTGGCTGTTTTGACATATGTTTTCAAATATCTAAGTTTAATTAACAAAAATTAAGAGAAAATAGTTTTTGAAATATAAAATTTTAGAATACATACATAGCAAAAAGTCACATGATTTTTGCTGTAAAACTTAGAACCGGTATTTAAATATTCTCTCTTACATGTTTTATTAATATATGCTATATACTTCCAATTTTACTCATGAAAATTGAAGAAATACATTATTTATTATATCTAATATTCAATGATAATTTCCCCCCAGGGTCAATCTTTACTGAAGTGCCATCCTTGTTTCTTACTTTTCTTTCTTTTTTTTTTTCCCAAAAACTATCTGCTCCACATGGGCATGGCAAGTATCTAAAAACATTTATTTTCTCTACATTAGCAATGACTAACAAATAAATAACATTGTCAAATAAACATTTATTTATGCATAAATTTGTGTGAAAAATAAACTCAGCTGATTTAATTTGTTGTTTAATTGTATAAGAAATACATAAATTGTATACACACAAATAAATACAAACACCTTTATATGGTTTATTTTTAATCTCATAAGAGGCTTAATTTACTCAGACATTCTAAAAACATTTATGGGTCCTGGACCTGCTCTAGGTGCTGGAGCTTATTTCTGCCTTAAGATTTCAATTGTTCACCGGCTTTATTTGTCCTCCTGCTATTTGAGGAGATGAAATTTATGTATTATAGAATAACTCAGTCTCCATCTGCAAAATTCAAGCATCACAGTGAATGTGCAGAGTAAATTGCTGACTATCAAAATATATAGCTTATTTCACAAGTAAATAACTATTTCCCAAGTGCACTGAATTTAGAAATTTATGCTATAACAAGAAGTAAATTTGTTGTCTTCAGGAAATCTGCCTCTTCATCACACTGACCTCATTTATTTATATAAGGCCAGAGCTTTTGTCAAATGCTGTCACTATTGGAAAATGGTAGATTTTGTAGAGACACTGCCACTGGGAGTAAGGCTCATTTCATGCCATTATGAAAGGCTCATCAAGAAATGAGTAAGGCTCATTTCATGCCATTGGTTGGGAAAAAAAGCCAAACTTCCAAACTTTAATACAGTTTACTTTGGGCTTAGAAACATTGAGTGCTAATACTAACATAGAAAAAAACAACAATGCCAAAACTCAGAAAAGTAGCTACTTTTTTCATGAAAGAGAATAATATACTCATTAGTAACATCAGTGTAGCTGGTAAGCCACTAATTTATATTTTTTTATTTGCTGAGATTTAAGACTTGACAGGGACGCATAGTTTCCTTCAGTCATGCTTGCTCATTATTAATGCCCAGGCTCTTCCAGTGATGGATGGAGCATGCAACACTGCTGAGGTATCATTACACAAAGTTATTTCTGAGACTGTTTTGCTAAAGCATAATTGCCGAATCTACTAAAATTGAGTCTATCAAGGTGAATGAATGTTCATCCCTGAATGCATGTTTCTGGAAAGAGAAAAGCAGCAAAGCTTAGAGGTTAAGAACAAGTATTATGGAGACATGTTACTTGATTTGTTATTCATTAATCATTTGAAAGCCAGGAACAAGTTATTTAAAATTTTTAGGCCTCAAAAATAGGAATAATAATGGCATAGAGATTATTTAAAGATCAAATGAAAAAATGTTATAAGGCTGGGAAACCATGTATATTTTTGTTCTATTCAGGACACTTTGTGGAAGGGACCAAAATACTGGGATAACATATATAAACCAAGATGTCCCAAGCTAGCCAGGCATGGGATTACTCTATGCAAAACACACCTGGCATAGTTCTCATAACCTCAAGAGTGTTAATGTAAGAAAACATTAGCATTATTTTAATTTGTATATATCCAACTGATTTTTGAAGTTTAATTGCTTTTAAAAATATTATGAAGAACCACAATTTCAATGACTCTGACTCATCCAGTTGTCTATACAATGTATGCTCTCTTTTGCTAGTGGTATGCCTACCATCCCCATCCCCACTCTAACTTCCACTCTCTTTTCTAGACTCTTCTTGAGTCTACTTTCTTCTTTTTCCTTTCTACTGCTTCTAAATTTGTCATCCATAGACACTGCTTCATTGAGGTTGATTTCTGAGTTTAAAGAGAGTGTTGATCTTTCTCTAAGAAATTAAGGTACAATTTTCTTCCAGCTGAGTGAGTTTCCTCACATTACAGTTTGGAAGCAAAAATCTCTTCCTTGGGTGTTAAGAATCTTCACTGAAGGTATCTGAGAGTCTAAGAGCAACTAAGATCAAAATTCAACCTAACCACTGTCCCAGAAACTTTTCTCTTAGGTATAGCTATCAAATAACCATTCATGCAAGTCATTTTTGCTGTGCCTGTGCCTACTCTACTCTAAACACTAAGGCAGATACCGAAGATAGAGCAATGAAGAGCTATTTGTGCCCCTTGGAGCTTACTTCCTAAAAACACACAAAATCATTTAGAGGACTTTAAAAAAAGAGTCAGGCAATGATATAAGTCTGCCGCTTTAGCAGACTTATAAAATTTTAAATATCACTGTTCTGGGTAAGTTACTCCTCTCTTCCATGTTTCTTTCCTACTCTTTAGATCTGACTGGAACTGAAGTGTGAAGCTATTCTGGGTTAATTGGTCTACGATGTATTGTGTCTGAAGAGTGTATATTAATAAGGACAACATATATGTATGCTGAGGTAACACATAACCCTCCGAATCTCAGTGCCCTAACAAATAAATACCTATTTTTTGCTCATGAAAATTGTGCTACTAGTTGGGCAGATCTCTAGAATAGCTTTCATATAGTGAGTTAGTGATCCAGGACATTTCTGTCTTGTGAACATGTCATCACTATACTGGCCTTCATAATCATCATTAAAAGAAAGATAGGTGCTATAAGATTGCCAAATGGTTTTTGGATGCTTCAATTCAGATTGACTTCACATTTCTTGTGGTTATAACTCATGAGTAATTTCAAGAGAGCAGGGATACATGGGTAATCATCTAGATATTCAACCGGCAGATAGTGTATCATCCACATGATTCTTCAAGTTTCTCAAATGACTTTGTAAAAGATTTAGGAAATTATCACATAGATTGCTAACAGGAGACACACTCTAGTTAAATTCAGTCTAGAACATTGGCAGAAATTGAGATGAAGGGTGGTGGTGAGAATTTCAAAAGATTTGCTTTATTCAAGATTGAGGAAATACATTTCAGAAAACGAGTTATTGAAGCCATTTAAGGCAGTATTATTCCCAATTATTAGCTCAATAATATAAAGGAAAATATTATAATTGTCAGTTTTAAAGAATTCAGAAATCAGGTACATAAGGTTTTCAAATACTTTACTAATTTTCTAAATCAATAAAGTAATTTCATGCTTCTGATGCATATTTTCCTAATCAGATTGAAGCATCTTTCTTTTATAAACTAACTTTCTTAGACTTTAATCCACTGAGAAATGCCTTGACAGTGCTGAAAATACATATATTTTTATAAAAAACAATATTTATCTTGGTAGGAAAACAAAAAATCTGCACATTGAAAGAATATCTTTGGCATCTCTGATAGAGCCAAATAATGCATTCACTTCACTGATGCATGGTATTTGTGTCAGTGGAGGAGAGCCTTTTTCTAACAACATTTCATGTTCTCTGACAATCTGGGAACATATAATTTAATTTGGCTTTTTACAGCGGTCTACAGTCATTCGGTGCAGGACCTCAAGTGTTTGGAATAATTTTAAAGCAAATCTTGAAAAATGAAACACAGTACCTCTACGTATCTGTGTATGGTTTGTGTGTGTGCAGATACGCACAACCCATACACAGATGAGTTTGGAAGATAATGACAAGATAAATGAATAAGACATGAAATGCAGTTTTAACAACAAACTCCCATGTCTAGATAAAAGAGTTTTTCGGGGAATAGGGGGAAAAACAAATGCAAAAGGCAAATCAGGAATGCAACATTTCATTTAATGCTTCCGATAGCTCTATTATCCTAAATTTTGTTTTACATGAGAGTAATTAACTGGATTTTAAAGACAAAACTATATCTAATGATTTTTATCATCAGCTCTTCATTGTTACAAAAATGACATCAATACGAACATCTTTTCAATGAATCTGAACTGCTCTTAGACAAGAACATGGCACAATAATACCTCTTCCCAAACCAAGGGTAATAAATTACCTCTTCCCAAACCAAGGGTAAATGGTGTTGCACTTCTCATTTTAAGGCAATAACAAAGTATTAAGAAAATACATATTAATTGTTATGCTTCACATTTAAAAACATGTATCTAAAATTTGACTGTTCAAGAATACTACAAAGTTTGAGTTTACAAGGTGGATAGAAATTGTTTACAAACATAAATGATTTTGATGCCATGAAATATATAAATCTGAAATAGTTCAGAAAATAATAAATGATTTTGGTGCACATAAATTATCACAGATAAAGCAGCCTAAATGCTATTGTACAACCAGGGATTCAGAATGACTAACTGGATTTCCTTAATTTGAAGTTTGATTGTTGTCCAATTTCCCTAGGTAGATGACATTAGCTAATCGCTTTTTTTCCATCTGCTAAAAACAAGTGAGATGATATTTAAGGTTACTGTTCTTTTTTTTAAGAAAGATAAGCAATGATTTAGACCACTGTGTGGTGACCTCCCGTTACAATGTGGGATATTCAAGTGTAATCACTTGTCATAAATCTGATTTAAATTAATGTTTGGAAATCATTCTGAATATTATTGTATAATTTTGCAGAAACTTGTAATATCATTATTAGCAATTACTTCATAGGATGCCACTGCTATTGCTGTTTTAGAAGATATAGACATAAACAATATTTATATGTTTATGCATGAATATTATTCTACACAGTATGTATTACTTTATGAATGGTTAAATATTAGAAAACTTGTTTTAGCAACATTCATACTAACAGCCAGATAATCATGTTTCATAAATGGCAACCACACAAACATTTCCTGAGTAAAATTATCAAATTGAGTTCAATGGGTGCTGTTGAAATCTAATACTATATGTAAGTCAGATTATGATCTTAGTGCCATGTCAAATACATTAAAAATATTGTTATAGTATAAAATTAAATGTAATGAGTTCTGATGTTACATAATCTTACATTTTTGTCTTTTGTTTTCTTTTTAATTATCACTTCAAGAAAACCTTCATGTTGCAGAATTCACTAGATTTAAACATATATATATCTTTGAAATGATGTATTTTGGGCATGCACACACCATTTATACAATTTGCATACGTGTGGCTCAGAAAGTCTGATATTAGGCAATTGGATGTTAATATTATTAAAGCTCTACTATTCACCATAAATGTTTTTTTTCCTCATGGGACTGCCTGCTCATCAAGTTAACTAACTAAATAAATGACAGAACATCATGCAAATGAAAAGTTTTTCTCAAAAAAGATAGGACAATAAATTCAAGGAGAGACATGACTAAGAAAATCCACAATCTATAATGAGTGAGAAATAATGAAGCTTGAAAATACTATATGTGTTATATTATCTCTGCAAGTGATTCAGCAGGCTCTGATTTCCTCAAGACTTTTATTTATTTAGGACATGTCAAGTTGTATACATATCTCCTCAAAGAGTCAGAAAATGATGAGATCCTATAATAAAAATTACTGGCATGGCTCAATGTGTTAAGAACAAATAAAAATGATTAAGATCAATTCAAATATGCCAAAACATGCTTTCTTTTTTTCTAACACTGAATGCCTAAATTAATTTCCATAGTGGGAACCAATCATGAAAGGGAATAGATCAGTCCAGGCAAATAAATAAATAAATAAATAAGCAAAGGAACCAGGAAAAAATTTTCCTTTGTGTTCAACTTCAATCTCACATAGAGAAAGAGAGAGAGAGAGAGAGAGAGAGAGAGAGAGAGGCAGAGAAAGAGAGAGAGAGAGATTGACTTAATTCATAACTCAGTCTTAAATGCTTTTTATATCTTCTCACTAAAGCATATTAACTTTCCTATTGAACTCCATTTAATTAAACAATTCTTCCTCTATTCTGGCTTACAGCCTTAATTAAATAAAAACAGAAGAAACCCCAATGAACTATGTAGAAAACTAAATGACAATGTTGCTGTATTTCCCCCATGTTCACGTATTTAACTGTATTTTTTGTGGGACTATGCTATTGCAAATGACAGTGATGTTAAGAACCTATAATAGCATAGGTTCATAAAACCAATATATAAACCTACTCTTAACTATCATATTTAACACAGAGTTTTTCTGTGTTAAAGAAGAAAAAAAATCACTTTTTTGAGTGACATTTTGATAAAAAGGAAGTTTCCTTTTCTTCTATTTAAAAAATTTTTAATTTTTAAAAATCCTTAATTCTTATTTTATTTCTTTGCTTACTAAAGGTTTGGTGTTGGAAATCATTTTCTGCTTAACACAAAATATAGTTTTTAAGTTTTGTTCTCACATCAGAAGTTAATATCCGTTATACTAATGCATATCATATGGCACTACAAATGATTTCCATGACATATACACTAGTATTCCATTTAGGCTCAAAAGGCCTAACTACACAAATGTAAAGCTTCTCCCATTATCCTCAATCTTGACAGTAAATGACAGTAATCCTAGCTCATCTTCCTGAGGTGTTGGGAAGGAATAAGGAAATACCACACTTTGCACGGTATTTCAAGGATGGTAAGAGTGGAAATAAGGAAAATGCAGAAGTTGATGAGGCAAGGAAATGTTTCCACCATGGGCTAACGTAGACAGTGTTAGATGCTAAAGATCAATAATGCAAGGGAAGTAGTGATTTACTCATTTTTCTAATCATAGTCTTTGAGATGTCTGACATTAAGGAAAATAAAGCCATAGAAATTAGAAAAGGAAGAACTTTTAATCATAGGAGGAATGGACAAGATCAAATCTGAGCCCTCTATCTGGAGCAACTGGGGCAATAAAAAAAAAAGAGATACAAAACATCAGGACAACATTAAAGACAATGTCAAAACAGAATCATAATGACATGACTTTAGGCTGTGACATTGAAGACACAGACAAATCAGTGTTTAAGCCCCTCCTCTCCCCAACTTCCAGACAAAATTGGCTGTAAATTTTGGCACACAGCTGCACTAGTTCAGAAGTTTTAAACAACACTTATTGTCAATGAGCCAATTTTTGTGCCAGATGAAAGCTTTCAACTAGGTAAGGTGGATGTCTCTTGGAATCAAAGTCACATAATCTCACCAGATGATTCATGCTACTTCTGTAACTTCCTGTCAACCTTTGATTACACTGGCAACATTGGAGTCATTCTCCATACTTCCAGTCTTTGAAGGGATTGTTAATATTTTTGATTCAGTTTTGTATTCCTCTAGCCATCAGCACAGATTTGCGTAGCATGTTTTCCAGACAATGGAGCATGGCAGCAAGATATTCTGCTATGTTGTTTGGGGCTGTGATGTAGTCCATGATATTCATCTTCTTCAGGTCAATACATAACAGTGTGCTGACTTTTCAAAAACATATCTGTTGTCCCACATATCCTGTCTTCAGGAAACAGGAATAAGCAAACAGAAATGTGTAGCTTTCATAGCATTCCAGGCCTAGTTAAGCAGGACATGTTTTGAAAAAGCAGCAAGTGTGTCAGTTGCTTCTTTATTTTTGAATCATAGTTCCGTAAAAGTCACAAAAATAAATTACTATTTTTAATTGAGATTGAAAACTGATTGAAAAAGATCCAAAACACTTGCCAATGCCAACATGGATAGACCGTAGTAGAATTTTCTTCTAAAATTTTTGGCCACACACATCTGCTGGAGTTCTAGCTGTCTTAGTGGATCACAAGCTTCTGTCTTCACAAAAGAAATCCATATTTAGGATGTCATCTGTGAAATAGTCGTCCTTGGTTCTAAGATGATGTTTAAAGATTTTGTAAACACTCTTTCTATAATTGTATATAACATCTGATGAAAAAGATATTCTAGAAAGGTTTCCATCACAGATAGAGGTGCATATGAGTGCAGTCCTTACGAGGGCCAGCTTCTCACTTTTGTCACTGGAGTGTGTGAAGACTGGCATGCATCTGATAGACCAGGCTTTGCTTTAAGTCTTCTACCCTTTCCCACCCTAAAAGCCTAACTTAAGTCAGACCTCCTTTGTTGTTGTGGTAAGATTATTGATAATTACACTAAGGCCTCTAAACCAGGACCATCTTGTTCTGTGCTAATAAGTTTATAATTTTGAAGATGCTTCCCAGCATACTCTTTGTTATCTAATTGTGCTTTTTGTTTCCACAATCAATAAAATAAAAATGCATGCATTCTCATATGTTCTTAGTGTGCACATGTGATTTGAGGAAGATATCAAAATATAAAAAATTTTAACCTCACCACTAGAAAATGTAAATATCATTCCTAATGTATTAAATTTGAAAATTGTGCAAAATAAAAATTTCATTTGAAGTTAATAATGGAGCCCTTATTTAGTAACAAGGGACTGCATATTACACACACACACAAACATGTGTGCACATATGTGTAAATATATACTTGACTATATATATGTGTGTGTTTACATTTGCATGTTTATGTGCATATATATAGATAGATATTAGATTGATCATACATATACATGTAAGTTCTGGGTCACATACATATATGCATTGTATATATACAGGGTAGAAGTAAAATAAATGAATTTTCTGCAATAAGAGATTGAAATAAATAAGTTATTGAAATAATGATATAACTAAGATTGAAATAACTGAGTTATAGTATCAAGCAAATTAAATTTATGAAATTCTTATTTGTTTACCCCCACTCAATTTTTTTTCAAAGCACTTTGTACCTTCATGTTGTAAAACCAACTTGCTTTGATTACTGTTTATTTAAAATAATCTAATAAAGGAATACATTATAAATAATATTCTAAGAGACAAACCAAAAATTGGAGAAAGTGACACATTTATATTTAAGCCTCACTAACCATGACAAATTAATAAAGGGATAAATACGGGAATTTCATGTCAAGGCTGTGGGGTATAAAACAAAGAGAAGTAGAGAAAAGGCTTAGAAGGTGTTCTAGGTTTCTGTATCATTTATTGTATCTTCTCTTTGCCTCTAGTCTGGTATATTTCTCCCTGCACAATGAGAAGAAAAATGTTCTGCATCCAGTATCCCAAAGCCAAGTATAATGCTGATTCCATTACAACAGAGACTATTTAAGTAAGAAAGATAGATTCCCTTCATGGGAAATCAATTCTCTAAATTCACTTTATATGGATTTCTCTCACCCTACAAGTGAAATATGGGCTGTAAAGAGAAATGGGAAATGACATAGGGGTCTTGTCAGGTCATTCCTGGAAAGGTTTGATGCTATTAATGGAGTCCTAGGGGGTTGATTTAGAAACACCTGGAAGTGAAAGAACAAAGTATATGAAGGTTTTCAGGAGGATCAAAGGAAAATCAAGCATTTAATCCCTGCAAGATGTGTGCATCACTGGCTTTTTCCAGGAGACAGTTGCATTCCTTTGGGTTCAAAGATATTTACCCACCATTACTTTTTCTACTTTCCAGAGAACATCTGAGAATTATATTATGCAAAGCCAAGGATTTGTGAAAGGTCCTGGAATTTATTTTTAATTCTTTACTGGCTTTGGGAAGGTTTCTATACTTCCTTAATCTATAAATACCTCTCCCTCCCATTTCCACACTTAATATTTTTTTTATTTTTAAAATATACCAAAACACTTATGTGATATATCATAGTTTCTTGCTTTCAATTTTTAAATTTTTATTTTATTTATCTCCTAACTCAGGTTAGATGTCACTTACTCAAATGTTTGTTTTTATCAGATTTCTGTCCTTTCTGGTCACCCAAGTGTCAGTGTTCTCATAGAATATTGAGCCCAAACCAGCTGTAACTTTTCTCATATACTTTTAAATACTCTGTTACATGACTGACTTGTAATTTTCATATAGTTCTTGGTATGCATTTAGCAGACATTCTGTGAATAAATTAAAATATCCATATAAATTTAATTGCATAAATCACATGAATCTATAATAAACTAGTAAATGATCTGATAGCTAATTTCCAAGACAGCCCTCAATGATCCCTGGCTTTTGATATTCATACTGTCTGTAGTTCCCTTCAACACTGTACCAAAATTGGTCTGCATAACCAATAGAATATTATAAAAATGATGGTTTATCACACTTGAGATTAGAAATGACTGCGGCTTCCATCTTGGTAATCCTCTCTCTCTTCTCTCTCTCTCCCTTCATCCCTCTCACCACCGTCTCTTATTACTAAATGTTGTGAAAGAAATATTATAAGCAGTCTTATCAATGGCCCATGTGACAAGAACAAGTCTCCTGCAAAAAATATATACACGGTCTTGAAGCCAACTCCGCAACCCTAGTTAAGTACTCAAAGACAGTAGCATCGCTGATGGAGAGTTTGACAGCTCGAATCACATAGCTAAATAGCCCATAGATAATTAAGCCTCAGAAACAAACGTTTTTAAGCCTCAGAAACAAATAAAATAAATGTTTATTGTTTCAAGCTCTAAATTTGGGATAATACGACAGATGACTTAGGGGAAAACTGGAAATTAAAAAGTTAATGTGTATACTAAATGTCATTTTAAAGCAATTGGTATGGCTTGGCTGTTTTCTTTAGCTGGAGTTTAACATCTGGATTTAGAGGCATAAGATAACCATGAGAGAGCTAAAATTTTAAAATTCTGCAAATGATTGCTAGATGAATAGATAGATAGATCAATAAATGCCCCATCAAATTTAAAACTAAATCTTCTTACATTGATATACCTGGGCCTATATACTTGTGACAGTCATATGCTGACACAATAAGGAATGCTACTTCGGTAATCACTACATTAAGTCCCATCTAATAAAACTATACAACATCTTTCCAAACCTATTTTTCCTCTTATCATCAAAAGAAATATTTCATTGTGCATTATAATAAGGAGAACTATGCTGACATTTTTATACTTGAAAATTGTACTAAAATTTATGTTTCTCATATTTTTATTCATGTCATGTTTTATTTTCCACTGTGTCCTTGAAAACATGTATTTCTAATCAAAGAATACATATTTCTGTCTCTAAATTCCTTTGTTTTTTGGAGTCTCTCATTCCCAAGATGTGTTTTAGGTATTCCAACTCCACAGCCTTGGCTTGAGAGCATTTAGTCTAACATATAAAGAAAGGAGTGAAAAAAAGAGCAGTGAACTCCTTTCCACAACCCACAAGATTGTCTGATCTCTTGATTTTCCAGTGGTCTCACACAATGAATGAATGACTTTCCATAGAGCGCTGATGTCAAGCACTCTTCTGGGTAAGAGTAAGAGAAAGACAATACTTCCATATTCTCTATACAAACAAATGCTTGCAATATAGAGGTGGGTGTCTTAAAGAACTATACAACATCTGCTATGAACAGAATAACCTATTAGGTCCAGGACAGTGAAAGTGTAGAACTCTCTGGAGCATAAAGCCACTCTGAATAAGTTGACCCGAACCCTCTCCTGCTTTTGTTAACTTAAATGTTCTCCCCATCTACTAATGTGGCTCTTTCCAACTTTTACTATGTTTAATAAAAGATGTCTGACCCAAAACCTGCTTGGCTACATTAGAATGCTCACTTCTTTCATGTGCCTCAATGAAGTGTTGCAGTTGTTCCTTGCTGGTGAGAATCAAGTTTTGCCAAACACAGTTTTAAGTAAAGAGGGGTATAAATTGTCCTCCACAGAGAACATAATTCTAGTTACACAGTTTCCAGGCAGATCTTTATATGAACACGGTAGCACCATGAACTCATGTATATGTCAAGTAAGTGACTGACTACATCAGTATTGTTATTGTCTTCTATGAAGTGAGATCCATTAGTTTTTTTCTTTGGTGTAAGGCATCACCTAATGAAAGTGACTATTAGCAACCCAGGGCGGTAATCAGTGATTTCAAACTTCTTGAAATGTTAAACATTAGAATTCAAACTGCTACAGCCTAAGCAGTCACAGTTATGATGTCATTGGTCATACAGTCTTCCTGCAAAAAAGTTCTACAAATATCACAGTTTGGAGGTTTCTATTCATTGGAGTATGTCTTGCTGTATAATCTTTATACAAGTTGTTTGAATCTACAAATCACTTTGTCTTCAGAAAAGGGAGTTATCAGAATCTCTATAAATAGGCTTCATTTCATCCTCATCAGTGGCTTTAAGCATCACATACTCTTTATATCAGTAAATGCATTCCATTTTCTGGTTTCATTAAGATATTTGCCTCTATTTAACAAATGAGAATGATGTAAATGAGAAACAGATCTCAGATGCTTTGATCTGTAAGTCTTCAATCATGAGTGTTCTAGAACAAACATTCAGAATCCTTTTCATTCATCCTATTTCACACCCAGATGGTGTGTTCACTATTAACTTCTCCTTAAGACAATCTGTTTCCCCAAATTTGTCTACCTTATTGTTACCTAATCTGATCCTCTTTCATAACTGTATTTTTAGGAAAAATATAATAGAGGGCTCACTTCTTCTTCATATTCAGAAGTGAGTGTGAGAGAGTGATGTGACTAAAAATACAAATAAAAATAGCAATTTTTTTTCTTAAGTAACTTTTAATCTGTGTCTGAAAATAATTCTCAATGCAGCTTTTAGTCCTATGACATATAAGACTTAATCTATGTTTACTATCCAAAGACTAAAGAAAAGAACAAAGACGTTTGAAGAGTGGCTTGGGGTAAAGAACATCAGTTATTTGTCATAACATTTTTAATGTATCCCAGTGCTTTGTAATAAGTTTATTACTAGGGAAGTTAGAGAAAAAACATTAAATTTCATGTGAAAATATAAGTATAATTGAAAATATTATTCACTTCATGAAAACCCAACTTTATTAACAAGTAGGCATTATTCAATTGTTCAGGTTATCCAGAAGTCAATATTCTTTCCTCCAGAGTGGTAGAACATCATTAGTTTTCCATGTCATTATTTGGATTATTTAAGGGTGTGGTAGAAACTTTTATTTTCTTACTTATTATTTGTTCAAAGGGAACAAGTGCTGTGTCCTCACATGGTTAAAGAGCAGAAGAGAAAAAAGGGCTGAACACTATGTGAAGCTTATTTTACAAAGAGCTTAAAACCCATTCATGAAGACAAAGCCTTCATGAATGAATCACAAAGGCCCCTCCTCTTATTACTTTGGCGCTAACTTTTAATTCATGAATTATGGGGGACATTCAGAACAACACAGACTCAGAAGCATAGTTTAAGGAAAAGGAGATGGAAAGGAAAAGAGAAGAAGGAGGAGTAGGTATGGAACATTGAGAGGGAAGTGGACGAGGAAGCATAGAGATAAAAATGCAGGTTGGTATAGACATTAAACTACTACTACATGACATTTATAATATAGATATACATTATAGATATTAATATCTGTCCAGGTAAATCTCCTTCCCAGAAAACATCTTTCAGAATGAACCAGCCCTGGAGTGAATGTGGCAGCTTCCCAGAAAATCTACTTCAAGTTATTGAGTATCACCAATGGCCATAATAAGCATTTTGAGTTTAAATTATGTCTTTGTTAAGTTTTACTTGTTTAGAAATGTAGCTATGCTAGTGTTGCAACTTTTCAATTATCTAAGACAGAGACATGCTAGCTCAGCAGTAACTGAGGTAAATAATGAGAATACTTAGCCTGATGTTGATACATCTATACACCTCTTCGTTATTTTTCTCAATTTACTATATTCTTATTCACTCTCTTTTTCCCAGAAAATTATTTAAGTTTTGCTGTCTATGCCTAGGCCTGCTAGTAATATCTGCAGATCATGGATTACACTTGCCAAAGAAGTATAAGACAAAAATTTGTCCAATTCATTTTTTTAAATAAGAATGAGATACTTCAAGGGTCAGTTTCATGTTAAGGTGGATTAATTTTTAATAAGAGATAATTGAATAAGATGCCATTTGAGCTTCATCCACTAGTAGGCTAATGGGTGAAGTTGTTTTTGTATGTTTTTAATAACACAGGCTTAAAAAATCAGCCATGTAGTTGTAGCATCCTAAGTTATATTTAGATGTTGGATGAAATAAACAATTTCTCTGCATTGATGTACATGCAACCTGGTTCTAAGAGTTTCATGAAAAAGGTAGCACAATAATAGCTGCCTCCTCACTATATATGTTGCTATGATGCCATTGAATGTCAACCTGACTCTTCAGGCATGAGTTTCCACAGTCAGTTGGAATAAATGTATGTGACTAAACAAAATTTGTGATTAAAAAAAAGTTTGTTCTATTGTGTTTTCCATATGAATACTGGAGAAATTGTAAACCACTCCTTATTTGAAATAATAAGAAATTTTAAAAATCAGTTCTGTCAAATCCAAAAATTAATGTAGGTACACTCTTCCTTAGTAACTAACATTGAAAATTAGCAAGGATTAAAAAGCATTTGAAAAAATTCGATCACATGTAAATAACACAAAATATATCCATATCTATCTGTATTATCAATACATACATAACATATATGTATATATTTCTTACTGCAAATCCAAAAATTTCTAGAATCAAGAGCTGGCTTTAATAAAGACGGAAACTAACACATTTTTTGTTCTAAAGAAAGATGCTAGCTGTTTGAAATTTACTAGATTAAATTTACATAAAACTTAGGTCTTCTAATGCCATGGCTTATTAATGACAGGATATTCCAAAGGTAGTCTTTCTTATAGACTAAGACACATTGCCCAGCCTGGGGTGATTGTTTTTAGATTGATGGCTCTGTCCAACATTTTTATACATTTTGTTTCTATTATGAAAATTGTTTATATTAACTGGGTATTAGCTACAAGAAGTTCAGGATTCTGGAGATAATTGTTTTAAAAATATGTTAAATGCATTTGCTCTATTTATGGATTTAGTTTTTCTATTAAGGAACACCAAAGAACTGGACTTAATGTTTCAGTTTCACATGACTATGTCTAATTTCTTATAACTAATGAATATGAGTTTTCTTTTTATTTTCAAACTTTGAAGTTTTCTTACTAATTTATTTCTTACATTCCTGTTTATTGTTTTCTCTAGACTTGAAAACATCATGGCTAATAATACAATATCCTAAAATCATACTGTAATAGAACCCTGATAATATGCCAAATGCTATGGGTCTTTTACATGCAAATAAAAAATGGGAATATCTTTTTTAAGCATTTAAATAGCCAATCACAAAGTAAATTAAAAAGACATCAATAAATCTTTTATTTGCCATATCTATGCTCATATTCCAATGAAAAGGTGGAATGTGCTCATTGGTAGACAAAACCAGCTAATAGTAAATGGTAATGTTAGTTATTTAGAAAGAGGATAAAGTCCTTAAGAATACCCAAAACTTTCTGAGGCATCAGTAAAATTTATCAGAAACATACTACAGATAGAAATTATGGGGCCTGGTGTAGTGACTCATGCCTGTAATCCTAGCATTTTGGGAGGCCAAGTCGGGTGGATCACAAGATCAGGAGATCGATTGAGACCTCCTGACTAATACGGTGAAAACCTGTTTCTACTAAAAACACAAAAAATTAGTCCCAGCTACTCGGGAGGCTGAGGCAGGAGTATCACTTGAAACCTGGAGACGGAGGTTGCAGCGAGCCGAGATCGCGCCACTGTACTCCATTCAGCCTGGGCAACGGAGTGAGACTCTGTATAAAAAAAAGGGGCGGGGGCAGGGCACGGTGGCTCACGCCTGTAATCCTAACACTTTGGGAGGCCAAGGCGGGTAGATTACAAGGTCAGGAGATCAAGACCATTCTGGCCAACATGGTGAAATCCCGTCTCTACTAAAAATACAAAGAAATTAGCTGGGCGTGGTGGTGTACCCCTGCAGGCCCAGCTACTTGGGAGGCTGAGGCAGGAGAATTGCTTGAATCCAGAAGGCGGAGATTGCAGTGAGCTGAGATTGTGCCACTGCACTACAGCCTGGGCGACAGTGCAAGACTGTGTCTCAAAAAAAAAAAAAAAAAAGAATAGAAAGAAAAAGAAGAAAAAAGAAATCATGAATTGATTCTGAATAAAATTATAAGTAAAACAACAACAGCAACAACCACATATGGACTGGTGAAACATTCAATCTGAAATTCTGAAAACCTAGGACCAGATCAGCATCCTTCCAACTCCACAGAATTAGTTCCTTAGCAGTCACTGGCCAAGGTGTGAGGCCTTACATCACTACTCATAGGTTGAATAGCATTAAATGATTCCAGAGGGTTCTCTGCATGAGGCAGGATCACATATGCATTCTCTTCTCAAAGAGCTGGGGAGCTCCTCCATTGAGGGACATTCTTTATGTTAAATGGCACATTGGCACAGGTCCACTCCTACATTCTGTTTTCATCATAACCAGGATACAGGTTCATAGTTATCCATGAGGAGTTCTCCACCCTAATGAGAACAAACTCTTTACAGAGTTACTTAGGGTTTACTTGGATCCTAAAATTTCCAACAATGTTTAGATTAAACATCAATGTTATCAGTGGCAGTGCTATGTATACAATAAAATATAGGAGAAATTGATCTAGAAAGTGAATGCAATATTTGCTTATTACAATGACTCATTCTAATTTCTTTACATCATTTAAAATGACAAATTTCTCATAAATCTGTCATGAACTAGAAAGCTATGGAGAACTTCTGAAAATTCTCAATGAAAAATTGACTATGAGGAAGTCTACTGTTGTGAATGTTCTTGAATTTATTTTGCAACATTGACTTTGAAGGCTTAAAACATAATTTGAAAGCTAGACCTCTGAAACTAACTACTATAAATGTGAGAACCACAAGAAAATATACAGCAATTCAATGTAAGAAGAATGTAATAAGCAAAATGAATAAATTTTTATTTCCTTTTCTTACAGTCTCAAATATAATAGTATTTAGAACATTACTTTATAAATTGTTTTCAAATTACTATTAAATATTAATACCTAAATACAGAATTTAGAAAAAAAAGTATATTAAAATATTTAACTCTGTCATTCCAAACTATGAACTAGACATTCAATGTAGGTAGAGGACTCTTAAGTTTTTATTTTCTGAAATTAGTTGCTAAAATAACGATATTTGTTACTGGCTCCCAATTTTGGTATTGTCATTATAAACTTTTATTTTTTGACCACTATATACATCAACCAGTGGTTTATACTATCGCACAACAGCTGTAAGGATATAAGCATCACCAACTAACGTTAAGAAAACAGACACTCACAGAAATTACATCACAAGTAGATAATAAAGAGATGAAATGAACCCAAGGCTTCAACCCCCAAGCCTTGATCACAATTCTGTTTTTTCTAGCCTGTTGCATTCATGTCTAGAATTTATGTTTATGAGCAGTGCTAGAGCCAGTGCTGAAATAGACTGAAAAATCTTTAGTTACCAGGTGATTGTTTACAGACAGAGCATAAGTAATAACTGTTCTCCTCACTAAAGACTGTAGGTTTTATAGTTTAGCCACAAGATTGACATTCTGGAAAATGATTTCTGAAGTCTTCCTCAGTGATCAGAAGAACATTTGGAATTAATATTAATCCCTTGAATGTACTAAAACATTCACAACATCAAGTTGTTTTTCATCTTGTTCACCACAAATATTTCAGAAGATTTTTTACATAGTTGAAAATCCTCTATGTTGTTGTAGCATGTGACTGAGTTCTTGTTTCCATAGTTTCCTGGGATATTTAGTCCAGAGATAGACTAGATTGAAAACCTAATAAGCCATTCTCCTTTTTGTGGCTGCTTGTTCACACACACACTCTCATCTCAAAAATTCACTAAAGAAGAACTTGATAGTTCTATTGATTAGGTGTATATAAGATTATTTTTTTTAAGATTATTTTTAAATTTAATTATCCCAAATATATTAATAATTATTGAATTCAAAGATTAGTTACTATCACATTCTATATGTTTATCCCCCATAAATAAGCAAGACAAATCAGTATTAGTATAATATCAAGACCATTATTGACCTCAGAATCATATGACGAGAACTTTTACAAAAATCAGGAAAACACATTAGAATGCTGATGATACTCTATACGTATACTATAGAGTATACTAACATGTTTTCAAGACAGCATCAAATATATCCTCCAATTTGATTCTCATAACACATAATCTCCAAACATTGTAATGCAAGGGTTTGTTTGTTTTTTGTAATTTGCACTTATAAATAAGAAACCTGAGTAACAGTGATGTCAAATATATTTCCCAATATTCCTCTCGTGACAAAGTCATGCATGAAACTAAACTTTTAGTTCAGGGAGTTGTGCTTCATCAAAAGATTGCATTATTCCTACGTTTGAATTATCTGTCCTCATACTTACACAAAATGAAACACCAAGATAAACACCCCAATAATCACAAAATAGCAACACAAACCATTTATCAAATGCTAATCTGTATTATGGACTGGGTTAAAAGTCCTATATACATTATTTCCTATAATTATTACCATTATCCTATGAGGTTATTCTTATCTCCATTTTACAGATGGAAATATTGAAGTTAGTATACGAAAGGTCCAGAATTCCAATCCAGATTGGGAAACTTTTAAATCTAAATTCTTAATTTCAATTGTAATTATTTTGAGTAGGACAAACTCAATTAGAAAATTGTGGGCAATTGTTATCTTATTTGAAGTAGTAGATCTTTATAATCAAGATGATTTTAAGATAATTATATCTTAATTTGACATTCAAATATCATTAGTGCATACAGAAAAAAATACTGTAATAGTTGCTCATTTTCATTTTAATAAATTTTAGTGCTCCATTTTACTTTCTTTTTTGGTAGAGGTAAAGATGGTATCAAGAATCTATTAGGGAATCTGCTTCAATATTGTGATCCGTGCTTATGCTAATAAATTGCTTTATCTCTCCAAAATTTCAGTGAAAATAATCAATGGTAAATGGTAAACAAAAATAGAGACACAAACAATAAAAGTGTAAGAAACTAGGAGAACAGTAACATCTGTAAGCCAAAAGCTTTTCAGAATTTCTGCAAGATATATGTAGGAAGAGCCTAGATTGAGAGAAATACCAATCAAGCCATTATTCATAATATGCAAATTAAGAGCCCAGTAGTAAAATGAATGGGCAAAATCACTACAGGATTTTATTGCCAACTGCAAGGTTATATGTAGCAGTTGCAGGTAGACTTTGGACAATCATTTGGGGCCATATCCTGATACTGCATGTGTCTTCTGTAATTCACAAAGTTAATAAGTTTACACACAGACAAAATACACTGTGGTCATCACATATAACTTATTTTGGAAGGACAGGTTTTCTTGGAAGCAGATTGAGAGACAGAAATTAATATTTAGAATATTTATTAGCAAATGTCTCTTAAGGACATTATCTGTGGAAGTGATGAGGACAACAAATTATGCAGGAGAAGTTGACCTGTGATGAAGGCCCAATTATAATTTTAATCAACCCAATGGGAAGCTCTGAAGCTAGAATGCTCTTTCTGAGTAGTCCTAAAGAGAGCCAAGATGGTCAGGCCTTTATGATGGATCTTGGGAAGTGCTGTGCCCTTGAGCACAGTCACTCTGTGTAATTACAGCAATTCCTGGAAGACCTAATACCCGAAAACTTCTTGCTGACTACATTCTTTATGACCAGGGCCACAGACCTCTCCTTGAATGGAAACCTGAGCGGCACATCACAGTGCCTACCACATTGACTCAGGCCCTACCAAAGTTACTCTATCGGGTCAAAAATAAAAACATTTTCTGTTGAAAATAGACATTCATGAGAGAAGGAAACAGAACTAGCTATGAATTACGTGGAAGAAAAACACTCTGGGCCACAGATGAAGCTATCTGTCACAGCTGCCTCCATTTGTAGCTCAACTCTACTCTGCAAATGGAGGCTACAGGAATTCAGCACTAGAAAAACAAAACTTCAGGCAGTTTAAGCTTTTCTCTTCCCTGTTTATGCCAATATAAAATATTAGAAGAGGGAGTCATGAATGTGATAGAATTCCTCCTAGCCCCCCAGCTCTATGATAGCCTACAGACTATCATATGTAAGGATGATCAAAGGAAGAAAAAAAGCACTAGCCAAATAAAGAGATTCAGCAATTTTTTAAAACAGGACATCTCTGAACAACAAAAAGCAAATATATTGCAAGGCAACAGAACTGCTGTAAAGACCACTAGAAAATTCTTACTCTCAAGATTTGAGAGGACACTGGATTTATGAACTAAGGAAAGGGTGAAATTAGAAATGTATGCTTAGAGAAAAACACAGTTGTAGACATTTTTTTTTTTAATGAAATTATGCAAGTCATGGGCAGCACATTAAACATAGGATACCAACTTATGGAACTGAAAGGCAAGTTTAAATGTATTAAATTCACTATGAAAGAATGACACATGAATAGGAAGATACATAGATAACAGACATACAGTAGTGAGGGAATGTGTTCTCTTTCCGGGTCCACAAGGGGGTGTAGTTTTAAGGGCAAGAACTTCCCAGCGTCATGCCCCGCTCCCATCTCTCTTCATTCGGGATATTTAACGTCTCTGTTTTAATTTTCCAGGGCACCAGAAGAATCAAGAGTCAATCACTCCAGCGGAAGTTCTAAGGAATTCCTTTCATTGGCCCGGGGTCTTAGAGAAGGTGGGGGTTCCTCCCAGGTTAAAAGTCCCCTTCTTCCACACCCCTTCGGACTCCATGTTTGGATCCCCTTTGACACACACACACACACACACACACACACACACACTCTCACACACACTCTCTCTCTCTCTCTCTCTTTCTCTATCTCTCTTTCTCTCTCTCTCCTCTGTCTCCCTCCCTCCCTCCCCCTTCCCCCTCCCCCCCATGTGAAAGTCTTTCTGTCTTCTCCTTTCTTCTCTTTATCTACCTAAAATAAATAACTTTTCTGCAACGCTTCTTGGGTCTGGTATTTACTTTACGAGCCTACTGCGCACCTGCTGTGGTCCCCTCTCTCATTCTTGAGAGGGCAGATACCAAGAACCTACAACGTTCTCGCGGGCGAGCTGTGCCTTACCCATACCCCAAAAAACGTGGTTACAGTAGCAAGCTAAAATAGATACCGCGTTCATACAAGGAGAAACTCCAAAAGTAAAGGGTAGGGCAATTGACAGATCATATATATATATATTTCATACATATGAAATACTAAAATTATATAAAATATATAAATGAAATAAAAATTGAAAAAATTAAACACTGGAAACCCCTGTCTTCTTTTATTTTTTCATCATCTACATTTTATAATTTTGATTATATATACAATTATTTTATAACAAAAGCAGTGAATGAAATACAGAAACAATATTTGAAGGAATTAAAATCTTCTAGTTGGAGTTTTTCTCTTAAAAGTTGTATGTATACTTAAGTGAGAGAAGGCAATAATAGCTTGAGAACTTTTTTAAAAAAATACATTCTGAGCAAGTGTTTCAAAGATTATTCTTCTTTCAAAAAAATTTAACATCAAAAATTTTCAAATTCCATCACTGAAATAGCTCATTCAATATACCACCTTTAATCTATAGACCTCCATCTGCTTAAAGTTGGGTAAACAATATTAAAAATTTGGACTTTTAAAATCCATATTCAGATCCTCTCTGTTGATGAAATATATTTAACCTCTTCTTTCAGTGTATATTTATTCTTTTGTTTCTCTTAAACCCAACTTTTAGAATTAATGTTTAAGCACTGCAACATTGAACAGTTTTGTTCCTGGGGATATAAGGTTCTGTTCTCCATGTTATTATGTAATAATTGAGAGTTTTAAAGACTGGGAACAGAATTACAGTCTTATAGGTTTCATGTCTCATTTTAACAAGGCTATTTACAAAAATTCTGTTCCAACACTGTGTATTTCTAATAATCTTAACTTCAATTCCTGATCTCAATTTTTTTCAAGATTAATTACTTTGTTTATCTTTAGTTCCATGGAGAACAGAGACACTAAAAATACGATACTAGGTTTATTCTGTTTTAACTTTTACAGCTAAAAAGTTAAACCAAGCTGAAACATTGCACTATAAAGACATCTATGAAACTAAAGGTCTTGTTTCAACTGAGTCTTTGAAAATTATCAAACAATAAAAAGCTCTGAAATTTTAGGCCAGGAATAACTAGAATTAGAATTTTCTTTTTTCATTGTTGCCAAATTATCTTTTATTTCCATTAAAAGTCAGAGATTTCTATGAGGTGAAATGCATATATTCCAGAAAATAAAACATATATTTAACTAATATTTTGCTATTTCACTCTAATGGACACATTCTATTTTAGGGTGATGGTAAAAAATTCAAATCTTCAAGCAGTTAAATTAATCTTAAATAATTTCATTTACACAGTTAAGTAACTTATGAAGACAGTGGGAAGAATTAAGGATCTCTTCTCTTTCCCTCATTCTTCTTTCTTATCAAAAATTACTTTAGTTATACCTTATTTGAAATGGAAAAATAATTTAGAGGGAGCCAGTTTATCTGACAAAGCAATTCAAATTAATTTAATAATGTAAGTCATCCTCATTAACTGGCAATATCTGATTTTATAAAAATAATAAAATTTTCCATTTTAAAATATATACCTTTTCCAGAGACAATTAAGAATGCTGCATAAAAGTCAGGGTAGGTGGGGACTTAAGCTAATTTATTTCTACATGTATATTTCATTTCCACTAAATCTCTAAGCGTAGAAAGCTTAAAATAATGGTTTCAATGTTGTTAGTTCTTATATTTAGACCTGCTGTTCATTGCTAGTATAGTATGACACTCAACTGCTCTTTGCTTAAGGAAGACATTGATGCAGATATAAACCTCCAAGAGGGATTTCCCTTCCCTAGGTGTCAGGACTCATGAGTGTATCAAATGTAATGACTGAGCTCAGACAATAAAACATATGTTCCAGGAGCACATTTAATTAGGACAGGGACTGTTAGTGTGCAAGAGAGCAGGACAGAATTAATGGCACAGTTTCTCTGTGGACTCCAAGGGGTTGGTTTTCATGTGATTAGAAAAGATCTGTTATATATATTATGCCATCACATTCCTGTCCTATTACCAAAACACCCTTAACTTGGGTTTGCATTCTCATCCACACCAGTTTTTCTCTTCTGTACTTCCCCAAATACCACTGAAGCTCTTTGTTATTTGTTTCCAAATTCTGTTCAGTGACTCTGTCATACTGCTGCAAACGTCATTAAAAGCATTGATGGCTTCAGTTAAAACTCCCTCTTGGACATAATTGAGAACATTCAAAAATATAAACTTAGAAATTAAAAAATATAAATAAAAAGAGCATTAATATGAATTGGGCTAATTTTTAAGGAGGCATTTACTAGAGCTTATACCAAATATGTAAACAACATGGAAAAAACACTAATCTCCCTGTGAATACAATATATATTTTTGACCTTTTTGTTTCTTATTTTTTAAGCATTGAAAGTTTATGGATGTTTACTCAAATGAAGCTTATTTCATGCAGCTATTGGAGATGTGAAAAATTATTCAATTTATTATTCATAATGGAAAAAAATGTGCAAATCTTATGACTATGGAATGTTTCCCCCTAATTTATATAATGTAAGCATCTTTTGCACTCAGTAACAGTGATGTTTATTGGGCATTTTCTCTACATGCTAACATGCTTTGGCACCCAACTCATACCCTCATCTTTTGGCTTGCAGCCACTTCCTTTATAGGGTCTACCTTCCTTTCCAACTTTTACTTCATAAACGTAGGTAATTAGCTTTTCCTTGTATTGCTGTTGATTTCAGCTTGGCAAATGCACTTTGAGAATATTCGCCTTGGATGTCTTGCAAAAGGGGAATGATTTGGCATACCCTAAAATGCTTAAGGGAAATGAATAGAGAGATAAAATAAGAACTGGCGTGAGAACTCAATTGAGTTGGGGACTTTTACTTAAACTGCTATATTCAGAATGTGAGGAATTTAACCCCTACAAATTTCATCATTCTTTTTTTCCCCTAAGAACTAGATATATAACTAGTTGGCATTGCCCCAAACACAAACCCCACATTAGTCAATTTACTTTTATATATGGTAATTTTGTTGCATTTAAACATTGTAAATGAAGCTAAACCTTAACTTGTTGCCTCGTCCCTAACATAGGAATTAGGCAAACAAAGAATAAAAAAGTATGCCAGAGAAGAGGAGGGGAAAGTAAATTTGAAAATGGAAATTTAGAAAAGGGGAGTAGAAAGCACTTAAAACTGATGGTAGAAAGTAGTTTTCAGATGGCTCAGGAAGCAGTTTTATTTGGGTAGTTACAGCAGTTCACAAGCTGTTGGTGAACTATCAACAAGCTGTTGGTGAACTCCTATTCAATGAGGAAAAAAAAGGAAGAAAAACAGTCTCACAGCAGAAATGCTTAAAACTCTCTGCCTTTAGTTTTCATATGGCTGCCTAAACATGGCAAGATTTTTACCCTATGCCCCTTTAAAGATATTTTGTTTCCTCACATAAAATCCTCCTAAAAATAATCCTTAATTACATAAATAGAAAATCTTAATCTGGGGTCCAAATCTCCCTAGAATTTTACGTGAAAATATGTTTGTATGTATTCACACCATGATTTTCTACACCAAGAATCTAGAACTATATTAGCAAATACTATGACCACTAGACGCACATGGCTAGTGAGCATTTGAATTATGGCTGAATTGAGATGTGCTATAAGTTAAAAAAACAAAAAAAAAATTGGGTTTTTAAAATTTAATATAAAAAATAAAATATCTCAATGACCCTTTTTACTGATTGCATACTAAAATATAGTATTTTAGATATTTTGAGCTAAATAAAATATTACATTTTATTTAATCTATTTTTTAATCTGTGTGTTGTTGCTACTAAAAACAAAATTCCACATGTGGCTCATATTTATGTCTCCCACTATACTTCCACTGGACAGCATTCATCTAGAGCTTCATTAATTTCACAGACTCCTTGTTCTATTAAAGAAGAAGAAGCAGAGACTCTTGAGGCCTCTTCATGTTAAGAACTTTATTCAAGAAGTGTGTCCTACTGTAGATCCTAAAAAAATATTTGCTAATGTATCTGATCTGTGAAAACTGTGGAAACTACTTTATCAAGGGGCATAAGGAAGCTGTTTGAGTTTTTATTAAGAAGACTCGTTTCTGACATATCAGGCTTTTCTGAGACTTACACTACTCAGGGAAAATTCTCTGTGTGAAGGAAGATGCACGTGAGAAGTTCTGAATGTGACTTGGTGGAGACACACATTCATTAGGGGCTGCGTGCCTCACTGGTGAGCACTGAGTGTCTACCTGCCAGCAGCATCGCACACCTCACTGAACTCAGACTCCCAGGTGGCCACTCCAATCATTCTCTGCCTCACTCTCCCTCCTGCTCTGATACACTCTCTCCTTGCTTTTGCCCAGGAGTAGCTCACTTACATACATTATTGACTTAATAAAGAATCAATGTGGACCTCTTGGACTATTTTTTCCTCTAGGCAAGGCTGGAAACGTGTATTTATTCCTCATTAATTTGCACAGGAATACAGTTCCTAGCTGCCTCTTGGAAGTTATCTATTTAGTAAAGAATAAAAGAGCAAATACTTTGATACAAAATTTGAACCTTAAATAAAGAAGCAGAGGTTGGTTGTTAGGTTAAGCTGTGCAAAACTGAAAAAAAAAATCTCATAATAGGAGTTTATTAGGCTAAAAAATAGGATACTGAGATTATAATTAAAGGACTATTAAATAAATAGAACTTGCTTTTCACTTTTCTGTTCTTAAAATAGAATATAAAAATGCCAGGCTACAGCATCACCAAACAAGCTCTGTAACATTTTATCCTTTCTCTCTTTTCTCCCTTATTTTTTCCTTTTTAACAAGAATTATTTGCAAAGAAAATGAAGATTCCATAATCCTCTGAATGAAATACTGTCTCTGCTATCCTGTTAGCCTATTTCAGAGTGGGAGGTCAACTAGGAAGAGAGACACAGATTGACTATTGACTACATTTGTAAGAATGCCCAGAAGCCCTCATTCATTTTAAGATCTCATTTTAAGTGAACTGTGCCTATTATCAATTGGTACTACATTTTGCATTTACATAAACAATTTATAAGATAGATATGATATACATTCACACATACATAATATTCTCCTTAAATAATTTAGGAATAATATGCAAAAAGCTAAGCACAATGATTGTCTGTTAAAAGAACAGCCTGGGTGGCTATGGAGCAGAGGTGGTTGGATATTATTTTCACTTTGCACATTGTGCACCATGTGTTTATATTATTAAAAATAAATTAAAATAAATATTTTAATGTCCAATATTGTCAAACTTTCCCTACTATTACCACTCCTCAACTGCTATATCTTCTTCCCTTGACATAGTCTTTATTTGTTGGAGTATTTCTCCATCACTAATTTAAAATTAGTTGTCTTCCTTTCTCACTTTCCATTTATTCAACAAGTTGAACACATTCATGCACTGTTTTTTAACAGGTTTATTGAGATATTATGGCATACGAAAAACTGTTTGCATATTTACTGTGCATGATTTGATAAGTTTGGACATACTCAAGTACCTGTGAAATCATCACCACAATCAAGATAATAGATTAAACTATGTCTGCATGTGTGTATGTGTGTGCATGTGTAGTAAGAATACTTAACATGATATCTACCCTATTTAATTTTGGAGCACACAATACCATATTGTTAGCTATAAGTACTATGTTGTACAGCATACCCCTCGAATTTATTCATTTAGCGTTATTGATACGTTACACTCGTTAAACAACTCCCCATTCCCCTACAACCTCAATCCCCTGGCAACCCGTATTGTATTCACTAATTCTATGAGTTTGACCCTGATAGACGTGTCATAAAATTGGAATAATGCAATATTATCGAACAATTCCACTTTCAGTTATATTTCCAAAAATACTGGAATCAGGTTCTCAAAGACATGTCTCCACTCTCTTGCTTATTGCAGCATTATTCAGAATAGCCAATATGTGAAACAATTCAAGTGTCTGTGAACAGTTGAATGGATAAAGAAAATGTGGTATAAACATACAGTGGAATATTATTCAGCCTTAAAGAGGGAAATCCTGCTATTTATGACAGTGTGGATGAACACAGAGAACATGATACTAAATCAAGTAAGACAGTCATAGAAAAACTGAGATTGCCTTTCATGTACTTTTTAAAATATCCTTTAGGGAAAAGTAGATTACAATAGTCCAGGCATTGTGTATCTATTTAGGGAACAGAAAGGTCTTATTTTTATTGTTGTTGACTATAATGCAGATTAAACATTTTTTAAAAAAAAAACTTTCTCATTTACTACTTTCTTATTTTCATGTCCATTAGTACATATCCATCTTAATGTTTCTAAACATGAAGAAATTTACAGCATAATGTCCTTGCCTTTAAAGGAATTTTACCAAATTGAGTATCTCAAGGAAATAAACACGTAGGCAAGAAGGATGAAAAATTTAACCAACACAGAAAAATGCAAAGAATATTAAAATTAGATGTGTTATTTGCTGAACAGAAAACCACACACCACATGTTCTCACTCATAAGAGAGGGCTGAACAATGAGAACACATGGACACAGGGAGGGGAACATCACATACCAGGGACTGTTGGGGGATGGGGAGCTAGGAGAGGGATAGCGTTAGGAGAAATACCTCATGTAGATGACGGAGTGATAGATGCAGCCAACCATCATGGCATGTGTATACCTATGTAACACACCTGAATATTCTGCACATATCCCCCAGAACTTAAAGTCCAATAAGAAAAGAGATAATCCTATAATAAGCACCTTTGTGTAAATACTTGAAAAAAATTAGATATAACTTAGATTTCTGTGCTTAATTTTTTATATTAATGATCTAGTTTTATGCCACCTTCTTTATCTAACTCCTTCTGGTAATTGTAAAAGGAATTCACAAATCTTGTGTGATTAGGGCCTGCAAAGGATGCAAACTACTGTCTCATGGACATTGTGTGGGGCCTGCCATTTGACCTCAAGAGATGGCAGAGAGCATAGCACTAAGAGCATCTGTGTTGGAACTACATTTTCAGGTTATACTACACACTTGATGTGGGACTTTGAACACATATCTTCACTTTTTTGTATCTTAGTTTATTCATTCACTAAATGGAGCTAGCAATTATACTTCAAGGGTTTTCTGTGTGAACTAAATGAGCTAATACAAGAGAAGCATGTAACTGAGTAACAACAAAATAGGTGCTAACTATTCATTATTTTTCTTCTACTTAACTCTCAACTTTTTTTGTTGTAAAATGACAATTTGCAGTTATATAAATATATGAGGTACAAAGAGATGTTATAATTTTAAGTACAATGTGGAATATTTAAATCAAGCTAGTTAACATATCCATCACTTCAAGTGCTTAAGATTTTGTGCAGTGAGAACATTTGAAATTAACTCTCTTACTAATTTTGAAATGTAATATTCTATAATTAACTATATTCATCATGCTGTGCAATAGAACTCCAAAAAGAAAAAAAGCATATTCCTCTGAGATCTTATATCCTTAATCTCCATCCTACTTTACTGATATTTATTGTAAGATTTCCTCTGCTTTCCAGTCTGCACCAAGGTGACTCATTAGTACCTTTAATGCTCACATAAGACCTCTTCCCTATTAGAACCAATATTGAGCCTTCTAAAGAGGTGCTGAGGTGTGTCAGATGAGTGATGTGCACTTAGCAGTTATCTGTGTGCTGCAACCGTGTTGTCTGTATATGTGAGAAGAATGCTTTCCTGCCCACATTTTCTGTAATACTTTGTCACATATGTAAAGGCAAAGCTGCCCTTCTTCCTAGATACACAATCTTCAGTGGTTAGCTCTCTGAGTATTTTAAAAGCTCCCAAGTTTAAAAATCTAAGAAATATTAACACATGTAAATTTAATGCAAAAAATAAAATGAGTCATTTTCTCCCTCTTTAAAAGCCAAGATAAATACAGTTATTACCATGAAAAGAAATGCAGAATTGCTTTCTTTTATTGTGTCTCCCCTCCACTTTTAAAGGGCCACATGCCTTATTTGAAAAGCTGAGTTTTTATTTCATGATGAGACATGTTTTTATCACTTTTCAGGTAGAATATTCCTTAGAGCAAAAGGGCATTTTTAGGCCTAATAGGTTCTGCTCTCATTAATACTAAAAGTTATGAATGCTTTTAGATTTTTACCTAGGGGAAAACGTGGCAAATGCAAACTGTCAACTCATATATATGCATCTGAAAATCTCCATCAAGCACTCTGAACCCTTGTCAGGAAAAATAATTATCCTCTTGATTTAAAGATGTCCCTAGTGACAAAAGAAGGTTTTAATTATTAAAAGCTTATACTGGTCCATAGTTGACATCTAATTTATTTTATCACATTAAATATGTTGTAAGACATATTTTAGAATTTTCAGGATTATTTCACAGGTGCTTAGGATAACTGAGTACTGCTCTTAGTATTTTTCAATTACACACATTTCAATTACTAAAAATCTGATCAATGTCAATCAATAGCAGATGAAGATAAGTTGTGGGACAGTGCAAAGTGTCCTGAATTGGCTTTAGGGATGCTTGAATTTCTTTCCTGGCACTCCAAAAGAAGTTGTGACATTGGGGAATCCATGTAGCTTCTTCTCTAAATTTCTAGTTTCCATGTCTAACTATTATAGGCTTCAGCTAAATATGCTTTGTAGTCCATCTTAGAGGCAAACTATTCAGTTTTTTCTTTCCCTGCCAACTTTCTGTGCATTTGATTCCTCAATAAAGGGAAGAATTTTATAAAATGCAACTGAATAATAGAAGACATGGTCTACCTCACCAGCAATAAAATATTTTAAGTCACTATGTGTTTAATGATTTCTAGGTTCTAACAATTCCATTTGTAATTGGTAAAGAAAAAGGCTCATTATAACTAGTATTGGCATAGATATAGGAAAGTGGGCACTTTCTTAAACTGCTGAAGCAAGATTTTGAATATATCGTATAAAATTCATATTAGTAAAGTATTTATGAATTGTAATTTTCCAAAATGAAAAAAACAATAAAAATAGCCATTCAATCTAATAATCTAGCTTCTCAGAATTTACACTGAGATGATAGGTTCATTTACAAAGGTAATTTACATTTATGCTTAAGAACATTTAGCATAAAATTGTTTATTAAAGCAAAAACAAAATATAAAATATGAAAACAAAAATATTAAAGAATAGGAGATTAGTTATATGAATGTTGATGGTCTTTGTACAGGGTAATAACAGGGCATGCATGGGCTTATGAGTTAAAGATCCTGATTCATTTCATGACTCTGAAACTCTCTACTACTATTTTCTTGTATAAATTGCTTAAGCACTCTAACTCTGTTTCTGACCCTTCAAAGTGGAATTAACAATGATATCTTTATCAGAAGATTGTCATGAGAATTAAAGAAAATATAATTTGTACTGGCCCTTGCACTATTCACTGTCAATTTTAGTATAAATCCACATAACAGGCATTCCTAGGAATCTATTAATAGTGATCATGCAAAGCTATGTCAACTCACATCAGAGGTAATTCTTAACTACTTGTTAAGTTTAAAAAAATAAACAGTTGCATGGCAGCAAAGTACAATTTGATTTTAGATACAGTGAAAGAGAATAAAAAGCCTGTATATAAATTCTTTTTAATTTTTATTTTCTTGCTTTTATATAATATTCACAGATAATTATTAAATTTTTATAAAAATAAAGGATTTTTTCTTTACTAAATTACATATAAGCCAAAGGTAATATAAAACACTGATATTCACTAGATTACAAAGAAAAAATATAATTTTTAATTATACCTTATTACATTGAAATGGTTAAAATGAAGCATATATTTCCTAATCCAGTCTGCATTTATATAGTATGAGACATCGCCAGGGACAGAATCAAACAAATGATAAAATATTTTAAACATTTTTAGAAAATACAAAGGTTGAGATAAATCAAGATTGCAAATTCTGTTATAAACACCTAGAAATTTTGAATAGTATATATATTTATCTTTTAATACATAACCCATAATACATAACTGATTGGGAGCAGGGTAAGATCTTCCTAGCTGACAGTAATGAATAAAGATATCAGGAAGTACCAAGGTGGACCTGAAACCAAGCAGAGAATAGTGGTTACAAGTGACTCTGCAAGGTTAAGGGAGATGGAGGATGGAAAGAGATTTGTTAAATGATACAAAGTTACAGTTTGATAAGAGAAATAAATTCTGTTGTTCTATTGCAGAGTAGAGTGCCTATGGTTAACAGTAAAAAAAATGTCTATCACATAACAGCCAAAAGAGAGCCTTTTAAGTTTCTCACTACAAATAAATGATAATGCATGAGGTAATAGATATACTAACTAACCAGACTGAACCAATTTTCAACATAAATATGTGCCAAAACATCAGATTGTAGCCCATAAATATGTAGAATTTGAATGTGTCAATTTAATTTATTTAAAAAATATTTCTTAAAAGAGAAAGAAATAGAACCCCGGACTCCCTCACTAGTGCGTAAATTACTCTGAAAGGTGCATTTATGAGAAAACGGGGAAGCCTGCATTAAATAGGAGCACTCAGTTAAAAATAATTATAATTTATAAACATCACACAAACTCTAAAGAGAGCATATTTACGATATTTAGCAAATAGAAGCACAATTATGAAATAACAGAATAAAAGCTGTTAAGAATTTAAAATAAATAATATGTAGAAATAAGAAACAGAAGGAAAAAACACAATACAAAATAAGAGAAAATAGTCATATTTGAAAAAGAGAATGTCTAGAAATAAAACAAAATACGAAGTATGTGAAATTAAGATTCATCCATAGGAAAATGGTTCAATAAATTATAGAATATTGAAGCATGGGAATTTGGATGAAAGTGAAAAATGAATCAATCAGAGCTTTATGTAGTAAAAGGGACATTAAATTTAAAAAAAAGAATAATAAAGTACGATATATTCAGAATTATGCCAATGACAGGAGATTAAAAACATCTAAAACACCACCACATATAATTTAGAAATGCATGTGCAATATCAGTCCCAACAAATGCATTTAAACATGAAATTCAGGGTGAGGTAGAAAAATGGGATATAATGAAAGATACAATGAGCCTTCAACCTTTTTTTTTTTTTTTTTTTAATGAGACAAGGTCTTACCCTGTCACCCAGGCTACAGTGCAGGGTCATAATGATGACTCACCGCAAGCTGGCCTCCCTGGTCCAAGCAATTCTGCTACTTTCACCTCCCAAAGTTCTGGGACTATAGATGTGAGCTACCATGCTTGGCCCACCTTCTTACTAATGCTTTTTCTTTTTTTCCTCAAGGTGTTTAGTGGGCCTTTTGCTTTTTAACATTTTTTATATTTCTGAAATATTTCACAATAATCTTTGTTATTACGAAACAAACCTTTAATATTTGTTATTAAACAGTAATAACAATTTTTATTAAATATATGTTATTAAACAAACCCTTAACATTTTAAAAAGATAATTTATAAACTAAAAATATATGCAGGAAGGCATTGTTTAACATTAGAAATTCTAGTAACACAAAATTTATCATATTAATGCATTAAAAGAGAAATGATCAGATATCAGCTAAAAGCAAAGGTTTTCCCTTGTTCACTGCCGTGTAACAAGATGTAAACTATAGTACAGTTTTTATAAACATTGTGGAAGGGAGAAAGTGAAGAAGGAAGGTAATTATGAAGAGGGAATCATCGTATCAGTAAGATGTCAAAAACTGGGCATCTTATTGATTAGCTACAATACAAGTAACTAATACAAGAATTGTATTAGTTACAATAAACTCAGTAGAATATAGATATTAAAAGCCAAGAAGACAAAATTTTAAAACTAAAAATACAAATACACATAAATTTGATGTTGTATAGAAATCTTGATTATGGACTTGTTTTTCTTGTTTCTGACTTTAAAATTAATATTTCTATTTCACTATTGCTTATTATATTTGATGCTTTTATAAAAGATAACCTTTTTCTAAATGTATTAATATAGTTTTTTTTTTTTTGATACTGATATTTAACTTGATATACTTGTGGTCAGAGAATGGAGTAACATTCTGCATTTGACTAGAAATAAACCTATAATGTAAAATTCCTATCTTCCTATGGAATTTTTATCTGCATCTTCTATTCATTATTAAGATATTTATGTTTGTGATTCTAATGGAAGAAAACCTCACCACTTGAGGTCTTGCTGAAAGGAATGAACCTGAGTGTGATCAAGCCTCTAGATACAATGGGCTATTTGCAGGAAACTCAGGGACAGAGGAAAATGAGCTGTACTATGAGTATGCCATCAACAGACTGCAGACTGTGAAACTACAGGTCAAACAGCTCGTTCTTCAATAGATAAACTACAACAAAAAGAAAGGGATGGGTGGGAGAGAACTTGTAAATGAAAAAAGATTCAAAAGGCATCAAGTTAACAAAAATGGGACTGACTAAATGATAGTGTCTAGGGATGTGTTCTTGGTGAAAAAAAAATAAAGAAACAGGGAAATATTACTGTAAAAGAATAGTCGTTGCTTACGGAAAGGGAGGGAGGGGCTATAGAGAGAGGCTTCTGGTGAAGTTCCATTTCTTGAACTGTGTGGTGGTTGCAAGGGTGTTTGCTTTATAATAATTCACTGAATTGTACATTTGTTCTGTGTGCTTTGTCTTATTTTATAATAGAAAGGTCAAAACCTATAGAAATCTAATTTTAAATTTCCCACTAGGTATGTGGATTTCTCAATTTCTCATCAAAGATGTATCAAATTTTACATTGTATGGTTAAAAGCTATGTTGTTAGTTGCATTTTCATTTGAAGTTATCTTTTTGGTGAAATAAACATTTTATCAATATATTGGGAATGTTGCTAGTTACCTTTCAAATCTCATGTCATACCAAACAGTAACAGTAGTTGTGTTTTGTTATGTATTTCATGGGCATAGCTTATTTTTTAACCTATTTTTTTTTTGCAATGTTCTGTTTTCTTATGTTTTACATTTATGTTACAAATCAAATGTAGCTGAGTTATATTTTTCATAAAGTCAGATAAATTTTTCTATTAAGACAAGCAGTTTGTCTATTTATATTTTATTGTTTTAGATATATTTAGATTCTTTTCCACCTTATTTTGTACTAGAAAGTACAAAAATAGAAACTTTTCCTAATTTTTTCTCCCCACTTATCTTTTAGTTACCTAAGTTCTTTTTTCTTATTATTTTTTTCTTTTAAGTGCAGAATTATACATTCTATTTCAATTTCATAATAGGTACAATAGCAAAAATTAACATGGGTATTGAACTTTATAAATAATTGCATAAGATATAGTAATTATCACCTGCCTTCTGCAAACCATAAGTATGTCAGAATGCTTTCACTCCATGAATATTCTTGATTCATATACTTGTTATATTTCCCAATAATATAGCTTTATATTTTAACCACTAAACCAGATTTTATATTATTGTTTTGATTTTAACATTTGCTAAATTTGATAAGATTTCATTATTTTTCTATATGAACCGTACATCTTTGCAGATAGTTTCTTGTGGAATAAAATCTCTTATTTGGAAAACAGGTGACACTTGAACAACAGGTGATTTAGCGGTGCTAACTCCAATGCAGTCGAAAATCCATGAATACATTTTAATTTCCCAAAAACGTAACCACTAATAGCTAACTGTTGACCAGAAACCTTACTCAGATAAACAGTCAATTGATGCTTATTTTGTCTGTGTATTATACACTATATTTTTACAACACAGTAAGCTATAAAAAAGTATTAAAGGAAGAGAAAATCATAAGGAAGAGAATATGTATTTGTTATCCATTAAATGAAAGGGTATCATCACAAAGGTCTTCATTCTTATCATTTTTACATTGAGTAGGTTGAGAAGGAGGAGAAATAAGAGAGGTTGGTCTTGCCGTTTCTTGGGTGGCAGAGAAGGAAAAGGTAGAAAAGGTGGGAGAGGAGGCAACTGAAACAGGCACACTTGGTGTAACTCTATGGCAATACATCATGATTTCTGTATGACTTCTTTGTCTTTTAAAATTTCTCTAAAAATGTTTCAGAATGGTAACAATCCTTCTTCCACCATTTGCTTTAGTTTTAGTGCCCGTATCATGCAAGACAGAATCAATCCATCTGACTGTGACAGAATCAATCTGACACAATTCAGATTGTGTAATGTCAATTGTTTTCTGGCACTGCTTCTATATCTTTTTCCCCTGTCTTTCACTGGTTCATAAGCACTTAATCTCCATCAAGTCATCTTCCATTAATCACTCTGGTGTGGTGTCTATTCACTCTTGAAGTTCTCCAAGATGCATATCTCAAACCCTTCAGCCCTCACCTTGTGTGCCATGTCCACAATCTCTTTGATGAATTCCTTGATTGGTTGAGTTGTAAATCCTGTGAAGTTCTGTACAACATCTGGACATAGTTTTCTCCAGCAGAAAGTTATATTTCTGGCTTAATGGTTTTCACAGCTTTTTATTTAACAATGATGGTGTTTTCAATATTGTAAACATTCCAGACTTTCATGATGTTCTCTCTACTGGGGCGCTCTTCCAGATCATTCTTTCCACACAATTTTCTGTGTAATGAGCTGCAAATGGCCTTTTGATCTCCTGATCTAGAGACTAAATTAGAGATGTTGTGTTGGGGGCATGTAAATCACTTCAGTATTTTAGTGTTGAACTCATGGGGTCCATATAACTAAGGGGCATTGTTTAATTAAAAAAAAAAAAAAAAACTTTAAAAGGCAGTCCTTAACTGACAAGGGATTTCCTGACTTCAGGGACAAAGCATGGATGGAAGCAATCCAGATAAAAGGGTCTCATTATCCAGGCTTTTTGTTGTACGATCAAAACTGGAAGCTTGTGCTTTATTTATTCCCTTTAAGGTTTAAAAATGAGGGTAGTCTTGATTATAGCCTGGTCTACACTTGCACAGAACAGTGGAGTTAGCCCACTCTTTCCTGCTTTAAATCTTGGTGCTCACTTTGAAACTGCCTTAATAAAATTTTTTAAAAGGCCACACAAAATTATAGTAGGGGCCTGAATTTTGATAATATATTTTCCTTTCTCTCTTTTTCCTTATTCATGCATGATTGCTTGCACATAGTCATTTCAACAAATGGTAGTCACTAATAATTGATTATCTTCCTGTCCTAGTCCCTGGGCAGGCTACATGAAAGTTTAAGAAATTTGTTTCTACTTTTAAAGAACAATGATCCTTAGATCACACAGACCTCCTTGATGGCTTCCAGAAGTTGGACTGACCAACAGTGCACCAGGCAGCTATGACAACCAGGGACCTCACCTTCCACAAACATTTCTGCTAAGCTATAGGCATAGTTAAATGATAATCCAGCATTGTTTCCCAGCTTGCTTGCCATAGTAACCAGCAGTCACAAATGCAATTGTGAAATCTAAGACTGATCTTTGATATAGCTTTCAGCCTTTTTCTGCAAGTGGACTGACTGATGCCAACCAAACCAGTGATCCATGACCTCAACCAAGGAACTGACTTGATTGGTCTTATGACTCACCTCCTTTCCCAGGAACTGATTTAGCTCTAATATAGCACCCATTCCCTATCCCCCTGCCAGTCAAATTATTCTTTTAAAACCTAGCTTCTGAAGCCTCAATGAAGTAGCTTTGAGAAATATCTCCCATCCTCCTGGCTCAGTTGCCTTGTGATAATGAATCTCTTCTTTATTGGGATGCCTGTTGTCTCAGTGTTTGGCTCTATCTTGGCAGCAGGCAAAAACCTGGTCAGACAGTAATAGCTCTTCTTCCTTACTAATAAATGTTCTAGATATTTCATCTGTGAGTTTTTTCAAATAATTGCAAATCTCCAAAAAAATTTCCAATATATTGAAAAATAGCCACATATAAGTGGATCCATGCAGTTCAAACCCAGGTTGTTCAGTGGTCAACTCTGAAATTTTTAGCAGTATTTTAGAGAGGTGTGTAGGTAAAACTTTTTTTTTTTCTGTGAAAATGCTTTATTTTTTTTTCTGCTTTGGTAAAATATTATTTCACTGGTTTCCAATGGAAATGATTAAAACTCTCAGTATTTTGAGGTCAATTCATTGCCTAGTACAATTTTTTGACAAATTAAAATTTATTTTACCAGTAAAGTTACTGTTTCAGTATAGGGAATCTGTTTTTGTCTTTGTTGCTGAATTTAAGATGAGTTTATATTTATTAGTTTTTGCAGCACCCTTACTTTGGGTGTTTGTGTGCATGTGTGTATATATGCATGTATGTGCTTTAATTTTAATTGGAATCCTGTGATCTCTCTCAACTTTAGCATTCATATGTTCTGTGATTTATAAAAAGATATCATGTATTATTCCTTCTCTGTTTTTCTAGAACTCAAATTACACAAATGTTATATTTTTCCTTCCATTCTCTATATATCTTTATTTTCCTAACATATTTTTAAAAATATTTTTACTTGTATATTGGGTAATTTTTTTAGCTATATTTTCCTGTGTGCTGTGTCTCTCCTTTTGTACAAATTCTCTGCTACCACCCTATTACATTTCTAATTTTTGTTAAATGCTTTTTTATGGATACATAATAATTATAGATATTTATGGGGTGTAGGTGATTTTGTACAATGTATAACGATTGAATCAGGATTTCTAGGATGTCCGTCAACTCAAAAATGTCTTCCTTTCTTTGTGTTGGGAAACATATTTCAAATCTTCTAGATATTTTAAAATATATACAAAATGATCATTAATTATAGTCACTCTACTTTCCTATCAAATGTAAGAACTTATTACTTCTAACTGTATGTTTTTCCTCATTAACCTCTCTTCACCCACATTCATCCTTCCCAGCTTCTGATAAGTATTATTCTACCTCTAACTCCATATGATAAACTTTTCAGTCCTCACATATGAGTGAAAACATGCGATATTTGTCATTCTGTGCTTGGCTTATTTCACTTAACATAATGAACTTCACATCTATCCACGTTCCTGCAAAAGATAATACACCACCATAATCAAGTGAAATTTATCTCAGGAATGCAAGGATGGTTTAACATATGCAAGTTAATATATGTGTTATATCCTATCAACGTAATGAAGGACAAAAACCATATAATCATCTTAACATATTCAGAAAAAGCATTTGATAAAATTCAACATCCTTTTATAATAAAAACAGTCAACATATTAGACATGGAAGCAATATTCTTCAACATAATCAAGGTCATATATGACAAACCCAAAGCAAAAATACTAAATGAAGAAAAGCTGAAAGCCTTTCCTATAAGAACTGGAAAAAGACAATGATGCCTACTTTCACCACTCTTATTTAATATAGTACTGGCAGTCCTAGCCAGAGCAATCAGGAAAGGGAAATAATGAAAGGCGTCCAAATTAGAAAAGAGGAAGTCAAATTGTCAGTTTTTGCAAACATAATTTTATATTTATATATATACACACACATATATATACATATACATATATATATATATATATATATATATATATATATAAATGACTGCACATTTCTGAGTTTTTTTTAAAAATTCCATTTTGTTCATTTAAATTTTGGTGGATTATTTTCACTGTTTTTCTCCTTAGAGAAAATGATTTGAATGTCCACTCCAAAATGTATGCTGAAATGTAATTGGCATGGTAATGGTATGAAAAGGTGGGGCTATTAAGAAGTGATTAGGCCATGAGGACTCTGCTTTCATGAATGGGTTAATGCTCCTCTCCTGAGACTGAGTTAGTTATTGCGGGAGTGGGTTCTTGATAAAACAATGAAATTTGACCCACATTCTCTCTCTTTCTTGCATATTTGCTTGCTCTTTTCCTTATGTCATGGAATGATACATCAGCATGTAAACCCTCACCAGGTACCAGTGTCATGCCCCTGGACTTCTAGCCCCCAACACTGTGAGCCACATAATTTTCTCTTCATTAAAAATTACCCAGTTTGTGGTATTCTGTTATAGTAACACAAAATAGACTAAGACATTTCCCATACTTCTTATGTTTCTTTCAACATTTTAAGCCTCTTCTTCAATTTGTGTAAACTTGTTTGGGTCTAAGTTTGTTGTCTTGTTGCTGCTATCACTCATGGTTATTTATTTGTTATGTTTGTTTGCAACCTTAAACTTCTTGAAAATTATCCAGGTGAATTCACTGAAGTTTATACGGCAATGGGGCATGTGTTCAACCAAATAATAGTCCTCTAAGATGTTGGGTTGCTAATCTTTGGAACCTGCAAATATGCTACCTGATATGATAAAAGGGACTTCCCAGTTGTGATTAGGGTTAGGGTGTTAGAGATGAGATATGATCCTATATTATGTGGGTGCATCCAGCCTAATCATGTGAGTCCTTAAGAGTGAAAGAGGAAGGCAGAAAAGTAGATTAAAGAGATATATGTGAGAAAAACTCAATTTATCCTTTCTAGCTTTGAAGATGGAGAAAGGAGATATGAGCTGAGGAATGCAGCAGCCTCTAGAAGTTGGAAATAAACTTCATGATAAAGTCAGCAAGAAAATGCGGATCTTAATCCTACAACATAAGGAACTGGATTCTGCCAATAACATTAATGATCACGAAATAGATTTTCCCACAGAGTCCCCAGAAAGTAACACAACACTGGCAACCACTTGATTATAGTCTAGAGAGATCTGTGTCAGACTTCTCATCTACAGAGATCTAAGATAATAAATGTGTGTTGTATTGTTTTAAGACATTATGTTTGTAGTAACTTGTTTATGTAGTCTCAGAAAACTAACACATGGCCATTTTTCCAAAGAGAGTTTAAAGTTATTTCCGGGAGATATTTGGCAGAAAAGCATCTTTAAACTTATGTTTTTGTGCATGGATTTGAAACCAAACAGGTAAAGTGAATCAGTTCCTAAACAAAATGTTTTATCACTATATTTATAAACGATCATTGGAATTTCTTTCTTTGTTTTTTTCTATGTCACTCAAAGCTGGAAAAAAGGGTGAGTGTGTCTGTTTGCATAAAATGTTATATATATACTTTATTTAATTTGTATATATAAAACATCATATACCCACATATATAATATGTGGGTATGTTATGTACATACATATATAAAGCTATATTTATGCATTTGTGTATATACACTAAAGTACACACATATATATTAGCTTTATATATATAATATACATAGCTTATATATGTGTGTACTTTAGGTGTATACACACAGACACACACATATATATATATATATATATATATATATATATGTAAACCTTACCCACTAATGTTGCTATCTTTTGACAGTACCAGCTTAATGAGGAAGTAAGTTTGGGAGATAATTTTGGTGCAAATCAATGTTTGGTTTCCCTTGAAAAGCAACTAGATTTAGCATACTAGTTTACTTCTCTAAAATCATGTTTATAACTCTGACCATTTGCTTTATATATTTTTGTTGTTGTTGATTGTTTGTTTTTTGATATGCAGTCTCCCTCTGCCATGCAGGCTGGAGTGCAGTGGTGAAATCTTGACTCACTGCAACCTCCACCTCCCAAGGTAAAGTGATTCTCCTGCCTCAGCCTCCTGAGTAGCTGCAATTACAGGTGCCCACCACTACACCAGGCTAAGCTTTTTATTTTTAGTAGATACTTGGTTTCACTATGTTGGCCAGGCTGGTCTCAAACTCCTGACCTCAAGTGATCCATCTGCCTCAGCCTCCCAAAATGTTGGGATTACAGGCATGAGCCACTGTGCCTGGCCTGCTTTATATTTTTAAGAGCATAACTAACTATGCATATAAATATATGATATAGATTATTTGTTACACATCATTATATATGTAATTTTATCTCACATTTAAAAAATTATGATAGAGATATTTAGAGCAATAAATTGTCTCCTGCATTGCTCATTTCTCAATATAATTTTTCTACTCATATTTTTAATTTATATTTTAAATTAAAATATATACAAACTAAAAAATGTTAATATTTATCACCTTTGAATGAAGGGAATTATCTAAGCATTTCAAGGTACTTATATTTTTTAAATAGTTCATAAATTTTTTTATAAAAGAAAAGAGAAAGCCATTGATCTTTATATGGTTAGGATAAGTCAGCAAAACAAAGCCCACTCTGGATATTCCAAAGGGGAAGACTTCATATAGCAAATTACAGGTTTGCACAAACTCTGTAAGAGTTGTACAATTCAGAGGAGTCACAGTTATAAATGAATGATTCATATGTACTCACATGGTAGCCAAATGAAATTTGAACTCTCATGTAGTGCCACTGCTATCAAGCTCAGCTACCAATTTTCAAAATTTGATGTTATCCTAGATACCTGCTTGCAACTTCCTTACAATTTCCTTCTCTTATGCTTTCAAATATTAAGAAATATTCTTCTCTGATAAAAATATAAAATGAGCCATAAATATAAGGGATTCTGAAAAATGTAGTTGGAGAATTCCAGAAGAGATTGCAGAAAAGAGTACTATGGATGAAATGTTGGGGATACATAATTCAGCACACGGTACCCCTTAGTTTACTCAGAATCCATATATATGCTTCTACCTTCATTTAAAAGTGGTTAAAGTGCAACATACAAACAATAGCATTCTTTTACCTAATTATCATCACACAATGAAAATATGCTTACTCTCCCCCCAAAAAATACAGACAGAAATTCATAGAAATGATCTCTGTGTGACAAATAGCTGTGTGATATTATTTCTATTCTACCTTAATCATGATCCCCCTGCGGTGTATCACTGAGGATAAGTAGGGTTACAGTTTAGTAAAAAATAACCCCCAAATATCAGTGGCTTAACATAAAAAAGGTTTATTTCCATGTTATGCTGCATTTTTATGGTTCTGAACAGAAATAATGGCAGAGAAGATAAAATTAAAAGATATATAGGGTCAGAAAAAAAAAAGAAGGACAAAAAGCTGGGCACAGTAGCTCACCCCTGTAATCCCAGCACTTTGGGAGGCCAAGGCAGGTGGATCACCTGAGGTCAGGTAAAACCCCATTTCTACTAAAAAATCAGCTGGGCACAGTGGTACGTGCCTGTAATCCCAGCTACTCAGAAGGCTGAGACAGGAGAATCGCTTGAGCCTGGGAGACAGAGGTTGCAGTGAGCTGATATTGTGCCATTGCACTCTAGCCTGGGTGACAGAGCAAGACTCCATCCCCCACTTCAAAAAAAAGCAAAAAACACGGGATTTCCCTGTAGATATTCTCAATGTCTCTATAAAGCAAGGGATGAAATAATCTGCTGACAATGATGGACAAATTGTTTAATAAACGGTAACACTGAAAAAAAGATACAATCTTGATTAATTTGAGTAAAAAGTTTGTCATAGAAATAAATGTAAATAGGCCGGGCACAGTGGCTCACACCTGTAATCCCAGCACTTTGGGGAGGCCAAGGTGAGTGGATCATGAGGTCAGCAGTTCGAGACTAGCCTGGCCAAGATGGTGAAACCCTGTCTCTACTAAAAATAAAAAAAAATAAAAAAAATTAGCCGGGCGTGGTGGCATGTGCCTGTAGTCCCAGCTACTCGGGAGGCTGAGGCAGAAGAATCGCCTGAACCCAGGAGGTGGAGGTTGCAGTGAACCAAGACTGCACCACTGCACTCCAGCCTTGGTGACAGAGTGAGACTCTGTCTCAAACAAATAAATGATAAATAAATAAAAATAAAATAAAATAAAATAAATGTAAATAAACCCAGGGATCAGAAGGCAAAATCCTAATTGGTCTTATAGAATCTGAAATTGAATTCGGTCATGATTTCATTTTCTTTGGCCAGATCATAACAATTACAAATTAATACTGTTGAATGAATGAAAAATCAGCAAAATACCATCCCAAGAGTGCAGTCAGTTTAAATTCAGAGAGAAAAGCCTTCCATTTATTCTTTTATTTTTGATCTCCTCATAGAATCATAGAATCTCTGTTTAGGAGGGATCATAGAATCTGACTCTCATTCCTAACATCTTCTGTAATTTCCCTGACATATATTTGGTCTCTGTTTATGGATTTCACTTTAAAAATAGAAGTTACCTACCTGAGCCCTGAAGATTGGGAATCATGGGTGGTAAACAGATTGGGTAATCTGAATGGTCTTTATTAAAACAAAAATCTACTCCACTCTCCTTTCACTGAATACTGTTCTGTAGTGACATCTTGCCTACTTCTTCTGTGACATAAAATTTTCTTAAATGTTTAACGTCAGCAATAATAGCTCATGGCAGCCTTGAACTCCTGGGCTCCAACAATCTTCCTGCCTCAGCCTCCTGAGTAACTGGGACTACAGGCACCTTCTCACAGCCTCCATGCCCGCTCACATTCCCTTGCTATCAGCTCCTTCCCTAAGATCCTCAGCTCCTTAATATATCAGTTGATTCTTATCCTCAAAAACCAGTGTTTGGAGCAATAAAATTATTATGTTTGCTTGAACCTTTTTCTAAAAGAAGGAAAAGATCTGGCATTGCCAGAATCTTCTTTATTTTATTTTTTGAAATAGCCTATATATATATATATATATATGTTTTCTTTTTTTTTTTTATTCTACTTTAGGTTCTGGGGTACTTGTGCAGATCATGCAGGATTGTTGCATAGGTACATACATGGCAATGTGGTTTGCTGTCTTCATCCCCCAGTCACCTACATCTGGCATTTCTCCCCATGTTATCCCTCCCTGATCTCCCCACCTCCCTGCTGTCTCTCCCTTTACCCCTCCCCAACAGACCCAGTGTGTGATGCTCCCCTCTCTATGTCCATGTGTTCTCATTTTTCAACACCCGCCTATAAGTGAGAACATGCCCTGTTTGATTTTCTGTTTTTGTGTCAGTTTGCTGAGAATTATGATTTCCAGATTCATCCATGTCCCTACAAAGGACACAAACTCATCACTTTTTATGGCTGCATAGTATTCCACGGTGTATATGTGCCATATTTTCTCTGTCCAGTCTATTGTTGATGGGCATTTGGATTGGTTCTTTGCTATTGTAAACAATGCTGCTATGAGCATATGTGTGCATGTGTCTTTATAATAGAATGATTTATAATCCTTCTATTATAAATCATTATATAATCCTTCTATTATAAATCCATTCTATTATAAATCAGTAACGGGATTGCTGGGTCAAATGGAATTTCTATTTCTAGGTCCTTGAGGAAGTGCCACACTGTCTTCCACAATGGTTGAACCAGTTTACACTCCCACCAACACTGTAAAATTGTTCCTATTTCTCCACATCCTCTCCAGCATCTGTTGTCTCCAGATTTTTTTAATGATCACCATACTAATTGGCCTGAGGTGGTATCTCAATGTGGATTTGATTTGCATTTCTCTAATAATCAGTGATAATGAGCATTTTTTCATATGTTTGTTGGCCTCATATATGTCTTCTTTTAAAAAGTGTCTGTTCATATCCTTCTCCCACTTTTGGATCGGTTTGGTTTTTTCTTGTAAATTGGTTTTAGTTCTTTGTAGATTCTGGATATTAGCCTTTCGTCAGATGGGTAGATTGCAAAAATTTTTTCCCATTCTGTTGGTTGCTGGTTCACTCTAATGATTGTTTCTTTTGCTGTACAGAAGCAGAAGCTCTGGAGTTTAAGTAGGTCCCATTTGTCTATTTTGGCTTTTAGTGTTTTAGTTATGAAGTCCTTGCCTATGCCTATGTCCTGAATGGTTTTGCCTAGGCTTTCTTCTAGATTTTTATGGTGTTAGGTCTTATGTTTAAGTCTTTAATCCATCTGGAGTTAATTTTAGTGTAAGGTGTCAGGAAGGGGTCCAGTTTCTGCTTTCTGCACACTGCTAGCAAATTTTCCCAACACCATTATTAAATGAGGAATCCTTTCTCCATTGCTTGTTTTTGTCAGGTTTGTCAAAGATCAGATGGTTGTAGAAGTGTGGCATTGCCTCCAGGGCCTCTGTTCTGTTCCATTGATCTATATCTCTGTTTTGGTACAAGTACCATGCTGTTTTGATTACTGTAGCCTTGTAGTATAGTTTGAAACCAGGTAGTGTGATGCTTCTGGCTTTGTTCTTTTTGCTGAGGATTGTCTTGGCTATGCTGGCTCTCTTTTGGTTCCATATGAAGATTAAGGTGTTTTTTTCTAGTTATGTGAAGAAGGTCATGGGTAGCTTGATGGTGATAGTGTTGAATCTATAAATTTCTTTGGGCAGTATGGCCATTTTCAGGATATTGATTCTTCCTAACCATGAGCATGGAATGTTTCTCCATCTGTTTGTGTCCTCTCTTATTTCCTTGAGCAGTGGTTTGTAGTTCTCCTTTAAGAGGTCTTTTACATCCTCTGTTAGTTGTATTCCTAGGTATTTTATTCTCTTTGTAGCAATTGTGAATGGAACTTTTCTCATGATTTGGCTCTCTGTTAGTCTGTTATTGGTGCATAGAAATGCTTGTGATTTCTGCACATTGATTTTGTATCCTGAGACTTTGTTGAAGTTGCTTATCAGTTTAAGGAGATTTGGGGCTGAAATGATAGGGTCCTCTAAATATACCAATCATGTCATCTGCAAATAGAAACAATTTGACTTTTTTTTTTTTAAGCTGTTGGCTGTTTACCTTCTTAGAAGACATATCTTAATAGGATGGATGTCTGGGTTTTAGCCTTGGAGTATCTTTTGGAAGCTTAGAAAAGCAGAGTAGTGCTTCATCCCTTAAGGAGGGACCCTAAATCTACCCTTGCCTGGCTCCATATCATCCCATCCAGCCCTGCCCACCAAATGCACCTCTCACTGTCAATGCTGCCCATATGCCCCTCTTCCTCACACATCTGGGGCACTGGTGGTTCTTATTCTAGGTTGGTCTCAGATTATTCTTCCCCTTGATGTATTTCCCTCCTAGGCATGTCTAGTACCCCCCAAATAGACATAGATACTGAGAGTGTCCTCAGGCCTAACAACTTTAAAAGAGCCACACTGACATTATTCAGCTTTTCAGGCCACTGGGTTTTGGAGGCAGAAGTACAGAATACTGGCTCTGCCATCCTTTCAAACTAGGCTGTAGCATAGCTTTTGAGACAACACAGGTGGATCTCTGCTTCTGACCTACCTAGGCTTCAAACATAGGGAGGGGCTCTGTGTGGATAAATGTCCGCAAAGGGTAACCAGTAGGTGTGACATAGAATTAGCCAATGTTAGCATATGCAGTCATCACCAAGAAATAAATCTACTGCTATTGCCTGCTGGAGGGCCCCCTAAGATTGCAGAGGGAATCAGAAGGGAGGCTGCCCAGGTTGTTTTTTAGGAAAGGCCATAGGAGTAAGGGAGTTTATTCAGGGACATTTAAACAAATCTTTTGTACCCAAGGGCTTCTTTTAATCAGAACAGAGAAGTATATTTCAATAACTTCTTAAACATTTGTGTGGAACGGACTTGAATGTGAGGGAGGTTTTAAGCCTAGTACAAAGTTTCAAATACTAGTTAAGAATTCTATTTTTATTTCATTCTTTCGTTCATTTATTTATTTGTTTGTTTGTTTATTTGAGACAGCGTCTCACTCCCTCACACAGGCTGGAGTGCAGTGGCACCATCTCTGCTCACTGCAACCTCCACTTCCCGGGTTCAAGCGATTCTCTTGCCTCAGCCTCCGGAATAGCTGGGATTACAGGTGTGCATCACGATGCCTGGCTAATTTTGTATTTTTAGTAGAGACGGGTTTTACCATGTTGGCCAGGCTTGTCTTGAAGTCCTGACCTCAAGTGATCTGCCTGCCTCAGCCTGCCAAATTACTGGGATTACAGGTGTGAGCCACTGCACCCGCCACCCCCAAACTTTTTTTTTCTTTTTTAATTTTGCACAGAATCTGATAATGTAAGAGCTACATATGAACAAGTTTATATTTGGTTACTTGTGTTGATATAATACATTATATATAAGTTCTTTAGAACACTGGAGACCCCCTTAATGTGTATGAAAGATTGAGGCTTTGTAAATTTAGGGATGTTTGTGTGAATATAGTCATTTGATTAGGTAAAAGTAGCCATATGTGATTTGAAAGAAATAAATAAGTCAACAATCAGGATAATATTTCCAGATGTGTGAGACTACTGTTCAGTTTATTAATGCCTCTTCTAATTGGTCACCTATCACTTTAGATGCGATTCTTGACCTATATTAAGGATTTATACAGATTGTAAAATTAGGATGACCAATGATTTCAGTTTACCTGAGACTTAGAAGCCTTCTATTGTATATGACTTATAGTCTAAATCTAAGCTAGTCCTGTGCAAACCAGAACAAGCTCATCACCTTATAATGTACGCATTGGTCTGGCGGTTCTTAATCATCACAAGGAAATAAAATCTTCTAGATGCTGTTTCAGTCTCTTTCTTTTCCTGACAATTCCTCTGGAAATGATGTTAATGACCAAATCAATAATCAGGCAGCAGGAGGGTGATGGCCTGAGGTACAAACAATTTAGATCATTTTGCAGTTGGATTGTCAGGATCAAGATGATTTAAAAAAACTCTTTTATCTACTATGTGTTAAATTTAGGAATTTAGGAAACTGATTTACATATTGGTTTTATACTTTAGGCATTCTGCTGCTCCTGATATAGGAATTTGGCAGGACTTGTTTATCAGAAACCAATCACAATGACACCACTGGTAAAACAGAATGAGGTAAAGAAGCCAACCAAAACCTGCCAAAACCAAGATGGCCACAAAAGTGACATCTGGTTGTGCTCACTGCTTGTTATATGCTAATTATCATACATTTAGATAATAAATGCCCAACAGTGCCATGGCAGTTTCCAGAAATTGCCATGTACAGTCTGTAAGAGGGAACAACCCTCACTTCCAGGAATTCCCCAGCCCTTTTCTGGAAAAATCATACATATTAATAATTCACTCTTTATTTAGCAGATGATCAAGAAATAACCATAAAAATAGCCAACTAGCAGCCCTAGGGGCTGCTCTACCTATGAAGTAGTCACACTTTAATTCCTTTACTTTCTTAATAAACTTGCTTTCACTTAACTCTGTTTGCTGCTCTTGAATTCCTTCCTATATAAAGCCAAGAACCCAAATGGCCTCCTGGGCTGAACCCCACTTTTGGGGTTCACCCTGTGAGACTCCCAAGCCATAGTCATCTGCACTAGATTCATGATGCACAAATAGGAGAAAATTAATTTTCATGCCTTTTAGAATGTCTCTTAGGACCATGCTTAGAAAAATCATTCTCTGTATCCAAAAGGTGAGGAGGGAATCCATGGATATGTTTCACAAACTGTCTCCTCATCTTCCCACCATACTCCATTCCAAGGTGTCTTCTACCTTCAGAAAGCTTCAAAGCTTTCTCCACCCTCTTAAAAATTATCAAGGTTCAGAAATCTATGTATTTTACAAAAGCATTTGTGTTCTTCAGTCCGCCCATACTCATGAAGTGGGGGTTCTCTAAGAGAAAACTGCCAAGTCAGAATGCTTTCTTATGACCTCCATTAACTAAATAATTTTCATGACTGGAATCTATAGTTTCAAATAAGCACCCCAGGCTCCAGGTGACATCATGACTGGGTGATTTCTTAAGGACTTGATTCTTTTCAGCTAAATTAGCTGCAACACTTGTGAATACACTCCCTCTTCATACCTGAAGGCAGTTGAATCAGCTGATGCTACTAGGCCTTTGCCCAGACCTTCTTTATGGTTCCCTTCCTGTCAGGTATCTCCAAAACTCATGAGACGATTTGCTGTCAGTTATAAGTAGCACAATTCCTTTTCGGGAATTTTATTACAGCAAGAGATCCAAAGGAGGTATATTCTTTATATGCTTATTTGTGCACAATTGTATATTGCTATGTCAACAATGACCTCCTTCCTATTCTCCTTCATGCTTAGAAGCCTGTCTGGCAAATAGCAAGTGCTCAAAAGCTGTCAGTTATTATTAACTGCTGTATCTTTAGACTATATGATAATAAATATTTCTTATTATTTAACTGTTAATTGAATATAAGATGTAGAAATTGCATATAGAAAAATATAAAAATTATCTGGAATTATTCTGCTCAAATGTAACTATTTTTAATATTTTGGTGAATGACATGTATAAATTTGAAATTATGTTGGGCATACATTTAAAACTTTTTTTTTTGCTGTTTTGCTATTTGATATATTCTTTTAATGAATATACAAACTTTTCTCATGTAGCTATAAAATGACATTATCAATCAATTTTTCCTAATATTTTATTATTGTGAACACATCTTGGTATTGACTTTTTTTTACCTAAACTTTTCAGCAAAGTCTTAATTCTTTCCTTAATGTCAAATTCTCGAGAAAAGTCTTTGCACCAAAAGGTATAATTTTAAAACATTATTCATATTGTAAAATGGCTCTCAAAAAAGGTGTGGCAAATTTACATTGGTACCAGTAGTGTGAACATTTTTATAGCCTCTCATATATTAATAAGTGAATGTAGATATTGATATAGATACATATGTAGATCATATCTATTGATTCAATATTAGTCAAATCATTGTATTTTAGCTTCTATAATCTGTATTTTAAAAAATCTTTCTAATAGCACTTTTGCATAATTCAAAATGTCTTTAAAATTCAGTTATGGAGATAGGACATGCATCATTATAGCACAAAAATGCTACAGCAAATCTATGGATGCTCCCGACTCAGCAAGTGGTAAAGAAGCAAAACTTAGGTCTTTGAATGCCAAGCCTAAAACTCTTATTATTTTACAAGAAGAATTAACATGTCAGCAAGCAAATTCCCTGAAATATGATGGTAGCAGCTAGGATCACTCCATGTTAGGAAATCTAATTTGGCACTGTACCCAAAGTAAGTCAAAAAAGTCAATGAACAAAGTCAGAATAAATGTACTTACAGATGTCCTGAGTCAGTGGTTCTTGAAATATTTAACTTTTTCCCTTGTGTGTTGCTTGGGCTTTTGCTGAATAATATTATGTGAGGTTTAGTAATTGTTTGTTCAGTTGATTGACAAGCATTACACTGAGTAAGTAATTACTTGTCATTCATCAGTATTTCAAGAAGACTGTGTGGTTAAGTTGAGAGTAAGTCACTTAAGGTTTAGGGGTTTAAGGTTCGATTTTCTATTGATTTATGTCAGGTTTTACTCTATTAAAAAAATTAGACCATAAAACTGTCCTAATAAGGATGATTCGGGCTTCAGCAGAAGGAAAAAAAATGAGAATAAGAGCCATCTCATTTTATTACTAAGACAAGACTGATTTCTTATCAGCATAATCATCTTACATCCAGGATGCAGGTCTTAATATAGTCAAAATTGAAAAGCATCAGGCTGTAGACTAGAAAATGAATTCTTTAAATCAGAAGTTTCTCTGACCTTTAAGAAAATAAAAGTAAAAATTCACCAAGAAACAACATCGTTAATCAGAAATATGTAAGTGTATTGTATTAAGTTATAATAAAATCGTTTTTCTTTTAAAAAACTAAAGGTGACTTATATTCAAGAGCTGAATAAAAATTATTAGAAAGTGGATGGCAAAAGAAAAAGACAGTTTATTAGAATTGCTTATAAAATTTGTTCTGGTGTTGGATATCAATGTATAAGAAATCAGAATCAGAACACTTGTCAGAGGCAATGTAAATATTTTGCTGTAATGTAAAAAGAGTTTTCTGGGGAACCTTAATGGACTACTACAGTCACTTTCAAACAACAGGAATTACAACTTTGCCAGCACCAGAGACATATTCTGAGTCCCTGAGTCCCAGTACAGTCTTCTTGTAAGACAGCCTATCTTTCAAAAATGGAGAATACTAGTACATAGCAGAATAAACCTTATGACATCCCTGCTGGTCTGTCTAATATCTCTCTCTCCCTAGCCTCTCTCTCCTATCTATATTTTGTATACTTTAAAGAGTACAATGGTACAACCATGCACTCTAATGACCTGTGTTTAAATCCTGACTCTGCCAATAATTATTTTTGTGACCTGTATAAGTCCTTCTCTTTGCCTTAATTACTGCAACAATAAAATAGAGATTTAGTTCTTCCTATATCATAGATCTGTTGAGAAATTCATGTTAAACATTCATGCCAATAAAATATAACTTTCATTATCATTCCCTTTCTTTAGAGAGTTTGTGTAAAATCATGAAAATTACTTTTTAATATCATCATGTTGATTATATGCCAATTTCATTTCCATTTGTATTTGGAAAGAAATTCTGATTGTCTCATCTATGCCACTATACTGTGAATTGATGATACCCATTTGTCATAAAAGCTATGTGAAACAGATATCACAAAAACACTTGAAAGAAGAAATTGTGAATCTAGAAGCTTATGGAACATTGTGTTCCAATCTTTTCAGGTGTCATATGCATACTCTCAGGATAAGGCATGAATAATAAACACTGAATTACACAATCTTTCAGTACGCTTAACTATATTATATAAATTCTGCCCTTATAGGTATATTTCATGCTAATAAAGCTTTCTAATATTTTTTCTTTAAAAGATTTAGAAAAATAAATAGACATGAGAAATGGAAACTATGGTTTAAGCGCATAGATAATTACAAATGAGTTTACAAAGGAAATATAATAATAAGTAGAAACTGATTCTAGCAAAGGATGACATAAACCAGACAAATGTTTTGAGAAGTATCTGTAAACTATACTGCAGGTAAGACTGGGATGAGGGCAGAGTCTATGACTTGCTGCTTGAAGGAAAATCTCACATGAATATAACAAAAACGGTGTCCAAAAGACCCATGGACAATTTTACTTTGGAATACCAGTTTCATGTCTGATGGTGAAGTACACGGGGGAAAGGAGAATGAAGGGGAGTTGAGCAAATCTCAGTATCACTAAAGACTTAGAGAAGTGGTTCAGGTAACAGAACCTCACAGAACATTCCCATCCTAGGTCTAAGGATTTGTATTTGACGAATGGCTGGTGGAGCAAAAAGCAACAAATGGCTTAGAATTGATTCAAAGGCAAGACACTGGCACCAATCAGGAAATAACTGCCATCCTGCCAATACAACAGAAAAAGGAATACAAGCTTTTAGGTACAGAAGTAAAATTATTATAAAAATAAACAACAACAAAAAGATAAGTTTCCCAGCCATACAGTTTTTGAAAATGGAGTAGTAATTTAAATACAAGCAAATAAAATAGAGTAAGAACAGACTGACAGCCTGCTAGTATTATTAAGTAGGAAGATGTTAATTGTCCCTATGTTAACTAATACATTTATGATGATGCAACAAAACAGTAGTTTTCTAGAGGGGGAAGGCAATTTAAAAAGATTATTTCAAAGTACATATAGAATGAAAAAAACTGGACATCACTGATCATTAGAGAAACGCAAATCAAAACCACAATGAGAAACCATTTCACGCCAGTCAGAATGATTATTAAAAGGTCAAGAAACAATAGATGTTGGTTAGAAATAAGAATGTTTTTACACTGTTGGTGGGAATGTAAATTAACTCAACCATTGTGGAAGACAGTTTGGTAATTCCTCAAGGAACTAGAATCAGAAATACCATCTGACGCAGCAATCTCATTGCTGGATATATACCCAAAGGAATATAAATCATTTTACTATAAAGATATATGCACACATATGTTTATTACAGCACCATTTACAAGAGCAAAGACATGGAAATAATCCAAATACTCATCGCCGATAGACTGGATAAAGGAAATGTAGTAGATATACACCATAGAGTACTATGCAGCCATTAGAAAGGAATGAGATCATGTCCTTTGCAGAGACACAGATGAAGCTAGAAGCCATCAAACTCAGCAAACTAACACAGAAACAGACAACCAAACATGTGGTGTTTGGTTTTCTACACTCATAAGTGGGAGTTGAACAATGAGAACACATGGACACAGGGAGGGGAACAACACACACTGGGGCCTGTTGGGAGTGGGGGGTGAGGGGAAGAAACCTAGATGATGGATCCATAGGTGCAGCAAACCACCATGGCACACATATACCTCTGTAACAAACCTACATGTTCTGTACATGTATCCCGGAACTTAAAGTAGAATTTTAAAAAAGATAAAATAATTAAAAAGTACATATAGAAAAAATAATGAGAGCATATCTAGTAAAGTTCAGAAAAATAAAGTTTAATTAGAATATAAAATATTTCAGCAATATTTTAATGAAATATATGAAAACACATTAAAATGAATTATATACCAAAATAAGAAGTTAAAATCACTTCTACAATAGCAGTCTAATGAAGTACAAGATTATATTAAATATTAATCCCAAAGGTTTCAGTATTTTTCTTGGATGTTTGTAAGTCTCATAGGAAAGGAAGTAGCAGCTACTATTCCTTATCTCCCACAAAATACCCACAGAAACAGCTAATAGAACGCTGAGGACTGATTCCCTATAAAAAATGATATTTAAATGAGAATATCATTGAGTACTTGATTTTTAAAAATTCAAAGAAAATGGAATTATTTTTCCTGCCCTGCTCTCCAAATATCATTGGCAATGCCAACAGTAACATTCAGACAATAGGATAATATATATAGCCTTTCCCAAAGGAGTTCCACTTAAAAGTTTGTCCTTAGATTGGTTCTGGGTCATTATTCCATATCACTCTATTCCACTCTGATCCCTCCCAGCCATAAATAAAGCAAACTCAATTCAGAAATACTGATTTCTACATGTTAAATTTATAGCTCTTTATGTAAAAGTGGATAGTTATTTTAATCAGAAAGAATATTCAAATATTTGCTCCTATGCTATTAAAATGAAAAACGAGAAAGATGTTCTGTACTTTCACTTCTTACATTGTATTTTGAAAATAAGATAGCACTGATTTGGAGAAACATTTATTACCCATGTTCTTTATTTTTCATTTGGAAGAATTGCTAGTGCCTGAGCCACTGACCAAACTAATTAAAGAAACTCTTTGTTGAGGGTTCTACATATTTTATACTATCCTTTCTATACATTATACAGCCAGGAATGAAAATCATGGACCAAAATTGACACTTCTGGCCTTTACCCATCCCCATCCCTCTGCCATTTACTTATTTTCTACAACGGGAAGAGATATGCATTATCTATTTAGTAATCTCTAGAGAAGAAACTAAGCATGCTCAGCTCAGCTGCAGCGTCCTTAGAAGCCACCCTTCTAATTGTACTAAACTCCACATGTTCTGTCTGCTGTCTGCCTTGTGATAAGGGTGCTCTCCTAGTGGAGAAAATCTATAGTTTTCCAGTGCTGTACATGGGATAAAACCTTAGCAATCCCACTTGGCCACAGATTAAAGGTAATTTTCAAAACAGGAGTATCAGTGATAAAGGTCATATTTTGGTCTCCATCCACGAGAGGCATGCATTTATCACTATTGGATCTAGAAGTGAATGGCTACAAGGGCAGTTATATATCACTCCCTTTCTCACACAACTTCAAGAGTATAATTTATATTTTACTTTACCTACACAGGAGAAAACTAAGAAAGTAAAGTGACCCAGTTCACACAGCAAGCATGGGCTATGTGCATATTTGGAATAATTATGAGGGTCAGGTTCATGGTTAAGATGGATAAGTCAAATTAAAGTATAAACAAGAATCAAACTTTAAATGACACAAAAGATTGTTTCTTATTCAAGATTAGTTAGTTGCTCATAAGCCACATGCATCTTTTAAACCTACACTATACCCTGAGAACTAGGCAGGGCAAATGCTTTGTAGTATCAGGCCATATTTAGGGTCATGGAAACTAAGGTCAAGCAGGCCTAGTTTAAATTTCTGTTCAGTCATTTACCAAAGATGTGACATTAGGCAAGTAACTAAAACTCTTTAATTTTAGTAGGCTTGTCTGTAAAATGATAACTCACCTTATGTGTTTAATGTGAGAATTATGTGAGATTAGGTTTGTGAACCCTTTGGTACAGTGTTTAGCGTATAGTAATTAATAGATTAGTTTGTGAATGAAGTCCTGACATAGAAAATCAGGTAATACATTTAATATAACAAAGCTACAAAGTGGCAGAGTGGAGCTAATATATACATTGTTTTTCATCTTTGATATATCCACTTTCATTTCCACGAATTTCTGTTGAACAAGTTCCCAGGAACTTAAATTGGAACTTCCCACCTTGCTTCCTTTGTGCATTCAAGTCTGTGCCCTTGAGATGTCCACATCCAATTTTTCTACTCTTTAATGCTGTGTATTAGGTCTAGTGCTATAAAATGTGACCTCCTCCATGAAGCTCTCACAAATCACCAGGAGTGGCTTGCTCTATCATTAACAAATATAACCAGCATCTGTCATATGATTCTTATCAGAGGAAATCTTAAGTTGAAATGCATAACGTACATGTCTCAATTATCTTGCTGGATTTTATGTTCCTGAGTAGTGGGACTTGTGTCTTATTATTTTGTTTCATTCATTACCTTATATAGAATAAGCACTTAATAAGTGCTTTCCAAATGAAAAACAGAATTAATCAACTTGCCAATATCCACATAGAAAGCACTGTATTTCTTAAAAAAAAAAAAAAAAAAGAGATTGCAGAAGCTACAATAAAGTTAAATAAAATTATAATGCCACAGAACTTAAAATAAAAAGGACATAATTATTTAAGATGAAAATGTATTGGCATGAAGTAACTTCTTTCCTGTGTGATGCTTCTATTATATTTGGGTATCAGTTATATGATTTCTTCAACTCATTTATGGAGCAATTTATATTGAGCAATTAATACCTGTGGTCCCGCTAAGAGTTGAGAGAAGCTTGGTTACCTCATATTATAATGGACCCTGAGATGAAATGCCAAGAGCTGCTAGTATGTTTTGGAGTCATCACACAGAAACTTCTTAAAAAATGATTTGCATTGTGATGAAGATAAGAACAATTATTACTGCCCTGATTAAAAGCAGAACTAGGGCTAGACACTAATTCTTTTGGTGCCCTAGGAGAGGGATTTTTCCATTATCCATTGCAGTACAAGCGTGGCTGCCTCACATCAATCCCGTTTACTGCCAATGCACCTATCTATGGCTGATACAATGCCCAGAGTGGCACCTTTTTCTACACCAGGGCCACCATACTCAGCAAGGGGAGGAAAGGAAGTCTGTAGCCAATGACTGAGTGATTTAGAAGTACTAAGAGCCCCGTCCCTTTGCCTTGAGGTGAGACTACGGTGGCACACCTGATGCTACAAAGTTCCTTGTGAGAACGTGTTGAACCTCAATTTCAGCCAAATCATATCTTTGCTTGGCCTCTTTCCCCGTCTTATTCTGTGCACTCACTGTATCGTGGGTTCTTCTCCTGAGAACACTTCAGCAACTCAGTTCCACAGAATCACCTTCTCAGAGCCTGCCTATATAAAGGTCAAATTAAGATATCTATGTTGGCTGTTACTTTTAAATGGTCCCTTACTTTTTATTTCATATTTCAAAATTTCTCATCCTAAAAGCAGTGATGATTTTAGCCTAATCTCTGAACCAAGTATAAAAACAAAAAATATATTCTTCATATGAGCATGTAGATTAAAAGCTTTTAGAAAATATCGAGGCAAATAAGTAAATTATTTTAAATTTTTTTCTTCTGACAAAATAATAATGGATACTTCCTATGAAAATATATACAGAATGTTATTTTAAAACAGCTGTTACAAATACTATTTTACTGTAGATATTTTTCTGTATTTTGTTGTCTTTTTAAGCAGCTTTCATTATATTTAAATTATACTACACACCAATTTTACATTTAGTTTTTATTTCTTAAAAGTATTAGTGTGATGACTTTGAATATATTGACTGTTTACTCCCTAAAACTTTAAACCTGCTCTATCATCACTGTTCTGGCTTCCTTTCTGTCACAAAGGAAGCAAGATGCCCCATCTTATCAAAGACGAATGCCTCTAAATGTGGTGTAAGGCTCATTCCTCTTACCTTCTTAGAGACTACACTTACCTCTTTTTTTTTTTTTTACTGCACTTTTATTAGCTAATGACTTACGATATTTCCCCTCTATGGGCAAAATGATGCAAAACAAATTCTTCCTTGCTCCAAAGTTTGCTCTGGCTGCTTTCCTTTTTCTCTACTCATTTCATTTGACTTGGTCAATTTTTCCTTCATATTCTCTACTTCTAGTTTCATCAATGAAACATATCCCTGTTTCCCCCCCTAGATATTTGATCACTGCTTAAAAAATAATTTGGTTCTTTCTCCTGCTAATACCTTCTAAATGTATATTTCTGGCCGAGCCAGCATTTCTAGGCACCAGACCCAAATATTCATTCCTTATTGGCATCTTCCTTTAGATGCTTCATCCACATCCAAAAATAGATCCATCCACATTGCCATCTCTTCTGCTACATCTGAAGGATGGCCCTCACCCAGGGGATGGAGAGGATAACATCTTAGTGTGCTTAACTTCTCTGCACATTCAGCCACCTTTTCAATAGAATGTCTTGGCAATATTGGTCTGTTCTGCCCTCCCTTTTGTTATGCTCTTCACCCTTCTATTCCATCATATGCTCAAGCAGAAAGCATGGGGAAATCCTTGCCTTCTGCCTCTAATTCTAATCCACCAGTGAGTTCTATCATTTTTATTTCCAAAATATGTCTTAGAGTTGTCCACTTTTTCTATCACCACTACCAGCTTCTCTATCTCAGTCTTGCATCCCATCTGATTTAGTTGATAGTACTAACTTTTTCATTTTATGAATATGGAAGTCAATTTTAAACAGCTTATAAATGGAAGATGGTGGATTTAATTTCAAACCAATTTTATATTTCCAACTATTAAAATCTCTCTATAGCAAACAAATTTCAAATAAAACTGCTTTTGATCAAGTGAAATAAAGTACTTTTAGCAATGAAAAGTAAAATCTACCAAGCTAGCTAGATATAGTTAAATAATTTAAACAATTTCAGTAAATAACTTACAAATATTTCCCCTCAAATGCTCAAGTCAAAATATTGTCTATAACAGACCATATAACAAGAGGATAGTTTAAAGAAAGTGGATTGATTGCATCCTCAGCAGTTCTTCATTAAATTGCTTTTGTGCCTTTTAAATTTAGGTGTTCTTAAAGCCCTTGTTATGGACTAAATGTTTGTGTCCCTCTAAAATTCCTCTGTTGAGATCCTAACCCCAATGTGATGTTATTAGAAGGCAGGACCTTTGAGAATTAATTAAGTCATGAGGTTGGAGCCCTTATGAGTGGGATTAGTGCTCTTAAAACAAACTCCAGAGAAGCTCTAGCTCTCTTTCTGTCATATGAGGATTTGAGGAGCTGGAAATCTGCCACCCAGAAGACAGCCATCATTAGAACCCAACCATGCTGGCACCCTGATCTTACACTTCTAGCCTCCAGAACTCTGAGAGCTAAGTATCTGTTAAGTCACTAGTCTATGGTAACTTGTTATAGAAGCCTGAACTAACTTTACATATATGTGTGTGTGTGTGTGTGTGTGTATGTGTGTGTGTATATATATATAAAATCTCTGTATGTATGTGTGTATATATAAATACGTATATACACATCTGACTCTACATATACATATATATATAACTGAATACTTATAAACCATATATATACACATAATCTATGTATATATACATATATTATATATAACTGACTGGCTTGTAATATATGTATATATGTTTTCTACTTGACTAATTTTTCTGAGTCAAGGGAGGCAACAAATGTATTCTGAGTTTTAGAGCAATAGCTAAATGAGACACAATATAAAAAATTCTAACTTTAATTCACTTCCTGTATTTTAAGTGCTAATTATGCCTAAAATTTATTCTCATTTTCCAGTAACTCCTTGAGCCATGGGCTCACTCCTACCACCTACAGCTCATTTTTTTTTCTTTTGGGTCTACTTTGGTCAATCATTCAATAAGATTATATTCTTATAACCTTGATTATCATTATTAATCTTATCCATTCATTTGTATATTGTTTGGAGATGGGGACCATAACTAATATTTTTGCATCCCAGGAGTTACAGTCCTGTCACACAGGCTGGAGTGCAATGGCACGATCTTGGCTCACTGCAATCACTGCCTCCCAGGCTCAAGTGATTCTCTTGCCTCAGTCTCCTGTGTAGCTGGGATAACAGGCACCTGCCACAGCACCCATCTAATTTATTTTTTTTTGTATTTTTAGGAGAGATGGATTTTTGCCATTTTGGCCAGGCTGGTCTCGAACTCCTGACCTCAGGTGACGATCCATCTGCCGCAGCCTCCCAAAGTGCTGGGATTACAGGCGTGAGATACCATGCCTGGCCAACAGAGAATTTTCTTTTAAACTAGGAATATTAGCACATTCAGCTACTCACCCAGCCAGCCAGCCACACATTCTTTCATTAAAACATGATTGACTGTCATGTGATAGTGTACTAATTGCTGTAAATATATATCCTACATGGACTCACAATACAAAATCTGTAAATGCATACAAAATAAACAGAATCTGTGGGCTCATTGAGGTTACAGAAAGAATAATATATATGTAAACTCTACTTAGCTTACTAAGTGTTATATGGAGGAATTAAAAGATACGATGGCTGTGTGCAGTAGATACATACCTAATCTAGTCCGGAACAAGTAATGTTCCTAAAATGCTTTCTAAAGGAAGTTCTCTTTAAGTTTATTATGCTACTGAGTTTAATTAATATTAGGTTGGTGCAAAATTAATCGCAATAAATTAATTGCAATAAATTGCAATATTTTCTAGATAAAATGCAATTTGTCTTAGCTGACTCAGGTAGCAGCAGAAAATATAAATATATAAATTGCAATTAATTTTGTACCAATCTAATAAGTTTGACGTAATAGAATTATAGCAAACTTTTAACTTAGAATATAGAAACTACAGCATTTCTAGCACTGTAAGTTTTTAAAACATGATTATATAAAAGAGAGCAAAGTCTCAGTAAACTTTCATATGTACACATAGGACATATTTTTTGAACTCCCATAAACTAATATAGAAATAAGTAATACCAGTTTAAATTCATGATTAAAAAAACACTTCTGGATAGCTTCTCTATCAGAAAAGAAATACAATCTTAAGTAAGTCTAATAAATCAAAATTAACAAGAACACAGTATATAGACATTTATAAAATGTCATCCAAGGTCTAATCTGATAACTATTTACATGAAAATTGTTTCAACAAAAATAAAAATTCTTAATATTTGTCTCTTAAATTTTATTTTAAAAGCTTATATAAGTAGAGGCAATATAAAAGTATAATCTGAAACTAATTAAAAACCACAAAAGCAATATGTGACAAGTTTCCCTAGGATAAGTCACTAATACCAATTAAAATTTAATAATAAAACTGTTTATAAATATTAAGATTACCATTATAAGAAACACTATATATTCTAAATTAAAACTATGTAAAAAAATGAAAAATTTCTAGTTAAAATGCAATTTGTCTTAGTTGACTCAGGAAACAGTAGAAAATGAAAATAAATAAATAATTATGTAGAAGATATTTTGAGAAAATTCTGAGACAGGATTTTTTAAAAATTTTTAGTTCTGGAGTACATGTGCGGGGTATGCGGGTTTGTTACATAGGTAAATATAACTTAGTTAAACATAACTTTTTCTGTATTTCTGTCACCTGGAACTATAGTGATAATTTTGGGAGGATGAGGGGATAGTTCCACCCCTAACATTTACAGGACAGGGATAATAGTACAAATCAAGGTCTGCATATTTACATTTAAACATTGAAAAGGTCAAAATAAAGACATCTGACTAGTAAATAAGACATAGTATACGTCCTACCCTTGATAGATACACTTCCCAAATATATGTATGTAAAGCTAGAATTTCATATAACTAAAAATTGGCAAAAAATCAATGACAATTGAATTAAATTTATAATGCTGATTCTGTGTGTTCACAGATTGCCATGCTTGCAAGAATAATAAAGGTATTTTGTTTAAAACCTACACTTTTTATTCCATATATTTATGATTCCTTCTTCAATTTCAACAAAATGAAGAGCTACGTTGTTTGATTCAAGATTTTTGCACACTTTTAGGACACACTGACCTGAGTATATATCCAGATCACATAGGCAAGAAAATAGAAAGCTCATGCTTTCTAAGAGAAAAGATTTAACAGGTTAATTTACTTCTCTGTTGTCTGTTACTTGCAGTTTCATAGTTCTGAAATAGACAATGGCATTGCCCACACATCTTCCAATATTCAGTTATAGTCACCTTTTGCTTTGATAGTTATTGAGAAATGTAACAGAATGCTTCCCTGGGATTGAGTGATGCTTGTGTCATACAGACCTTCTTGCCCACGTCTTGGAGTTGTGCTGAAGAGAGGAACCAGTCTGAGAAAATATGACTATATCTTGAGTATGGGAAAGAAAGAAATGAAGAAAACTGGGTCTTTGATGATGTCATCAGTACTCTGAAATAAATACCTCTTGAAAATACCTACTTTCACAGCTCTTATGTGAGAAAGCAAAAGTCCATTTGATTCAGGCCATTTTTAGTTGGTGTAACAGTCAGGATTTGATGACAGAAACCACTCTATGTATAATATGGGAATTATGAACACATTTCAACATGTGGGAGAGTAAAGATCAAAAAAGTTACCACTGAACAGTTCAACTAGTAAAGCTGAAGTGGAAGGTTCTTAGCATTCACATAGAAGATGCTACATTTCACAAGAATCTCTAGAAGTTTCCATCAAGTACTCTCAGACATAAGCAGAAAATCATAATTTTTTTTTTTTTGAGACAGAGTCTATCTCTGTTGCCCAGACTGGATAGCAGTGGCAGGATCTTGACTCACTGCAACCTCTACCTCCTGGGTTCAAGTGATTCTCCTGTCTCAGCTTCCTGAGGAGCTAGGACTAGGACTACAGGCGCGCACCACCACATCCAGGTAATTTTTGTATTTTTAGTAGAGACAGGGTTTCACCATATTGGCCAGGCTTGTCTTAAACTCCTAACCTTGTGATCCACTCTCCTCTGCCTTCCAAATTGCTGGGATTACAGGTGTGAGCAACCCTGCCAGCAATCATGATGTTCTTAAGAGCTTGCTGGTAAATTACTATGAATCTCCTGTCTTATCTGGCTACAATGGCCTTCAGATGAAAAAAAAAAAGATGTCTTTCTCTTGAGCCACATATATCTTGCAAAATGTCTCTCATTAGCAAAGTCTGACCCCTAACCTATGGGGAACAGGATCCTGGGTAACATGACCAGGATCCTGCTCTTCTGTATCTACAGAAAAGAGGAAAGATGGGGATTGTGATGATACCAACTTGACTACAGACAATAACTCAATATCATGTTTGGGTTCTTTCATTTACAGCTAAAGGTACCCATATCACAGCATCAGATGTATTTAGATCAAAAGAAAAAAAAATATTTTGTAAGAATGTCAATTATAACATAGTTAAAAGATAAAAATATTGAAATATTCATGGTGTTTTCTTTAAGATATGCTGAAGTTATTAAAATGTTTGATAGTCTCTGATGCGAAAGATCCCTTGATAGATCATTAATTTTAAAACAGAAGATTTAGAATAGTGAATTCAGAAATATCCCTTTGTTTTCATGTATTTACTATATAAGAATCCATTTTTTGAATTATTTAAAATAAACATATCTATATAATTTAAGAGGCTTATTGGTGATGGGAATTAAAATTTTCTCCCACTGTGTTTGCTATAATGGCATGCCACTGAAAATATATTTAGATTGACTCATAATTTAAAAATGCTTAATAAATTATTAACATTATTAATATTTATAGATTTGTCTTTGGCACTGGTTCATAGAAATACCCAACAGGTTATTTCTGGAGGGATGATTTAGAAAGAATTTTCAAAGATAAGCATTTATAGCTTGAATAAGCAGGACCATTACAAATACATTTAATAAACTTTAACAAATAGGAAAACTTATCACCTACTACAAAGAACTATCTTTGAAACTAAGGTCACCACCAATTTATTCAAAATTTATCAAATATCTTTACTGCACTGTATCTGTATGCAAGTAAAGTTGTAAATATATATGATGTTAAATATTTGTTCTCAGGCTAACATGATAAAGATAAATTATGTAGATATTTAAAATCATGAAACCATGGCACTCAAGTTACAAATTAAACAAATTCTAAAACATAAGCATTAATAATGTAGTGTGATAATACAAAAAATAAGATTAGCTGTGATTCTAATTTTTTTAATTTCTAAGGTAGGAGTATGACCATGTAATTAATCATCCGAATAGAACAGGAAAATTATATTTTGAGAGTGGGTGCTATTACTTGTGGTGAGTCCCAAGGTTCAAACAAAGGTGTGTGGTCACTGTACAGAAGGAAAAGGCTCTTTAGAAGAGGTACTACCTAAAATGGAACTTGAAGATTGAATCTATGCAGAGAAAGGTCCCTATCTGTAGGTAGGCCATTAGTCTTTCATGAGAAGAAAAAACTAATCCTTCTCATTATGGCCCTCCAATAAACAAATTAAAACTCAAATATATTACCTTCGAAGTTGAAGATGTTTAACATTTATTAGCATATTAGAAAGAATGGTGTATTTGTTTGGCTACTGTCATTTAATAAGATGGTGGAAGTGAAGAGAAATTTATATGCTTCTTTCCTTTTTAAATTTATTTTCTTAATTTGGCACAATAATTGTACAAATTCACGGAGTACAGAGTCATGTTGCAATATATAGTACAGTGATCAGATCAGGGTTATTAGCATATTTATCATCTTAAGCACGTATCATTTATTTGTATTGAGTTCATTCAATATCCTCCTAGTTATTTGAAATGACTCAGAAAGTTAAAGGGCACTATGAGAACACTGAACATTATAGGGCATCAAAATAGGACCCAGAATTAAACAACAGAAAAAATTACCTATTTAATAAATTTAGGTGGGAAGATGTGGCTCATGCCTGTAATCCCATATAATCCCAGCACTTTGAGAGGTGGAGGACAGCAGATCACTTGAGATCAGGAATTCAAGACCCTCTTGGCCAATATGGCAAAACCTCACCTTTACTAAAAATACAAAAATTAGCTGGGTATGTTAGCAGGCACTTGTAGTACCAGCCACTTAGGAGGCTGAGGCAGGAGAATCCCTTGAACCCAGGAGGCAGAGGTTGCAGCAAGCCCAGAACATGCCACTGTAATCCAGTTTGGGTGACAGAGTAAGATAATAAGAAATAAAATAACTTTAAGTTGAATCTAAGATCTATAAAATTAAACTCAAAAGTAAACAATTGTGTTCAGTATCAAGAACAATGTAAATATGGAAAATAAACCATTTTAAAAATAATTTGTTGAAATGTCAGGATGATCTAAGAAATAACTCTAGCACCATGATTTGTTTTTTTCTTATTTTATTCTAGTTTTAAGTGCTTACCAATTTTCTTAATCCTATAACTTTCTTGGTCTTCTTCAGTTGGCTCTGTGAGTTTCAGTTACTAAATCTGTTAGGAAAGTAGGCGTTTTTTTCTCCATTGATTTCAATAGACTCATCTATTTTAAATTACAACATCTTAAATTTATAGACTTGTACATTGTTGAGTAGTTGTATAAGTAGTAGGCATTCTTGCCTCTTTCCTAATCTTAATACCTGTATTGGTAATAAATTAAGTAATAAATCATAAGCTAATTGATTAAGTTTATTAAGAATAAATTAAGGCATCCCAAAATAAGTGTCCTCTTGGAAAATTATTTTTGTGAATATTGAGGGCATGTAGGAAATAGGAAGGTTAACATAGTAAAGTATATTAGTGAGCTTACTTCATTAGAAAGTAAACCTTATAATCTACACATGCAAAAAAGTAAAATATGATTGATAGTACAATTGCCATTATTTTCCCATGTATCTGTATTATTTGAAATGAGGAGCAGCATCTCTATTATTTCAGATTGCTGATTTTAAGAGATTATTAGACAAAGAAAAAGTACGTCCTATAACTTTTTATTCTAAAAAGTTAATATAACTAACACAGTAAGTTATTATTTGAAATAATTGAGGTCAATCTATTATACACCTAAAATACTATTCTACAAAGTTTTATATTATAATTCACACAGTGAAAATATAAATGAGTTGGGAGGCAGCATGCCGGACTAAAGGCTCAAGAAGGCATATTTTTATGGATTTTGCAACCTTGAGAAATTAAGCCCTTTTAGCTGACCTTCAGTTATTCTATCTATATAGTGAGGATATCTTATGTCATACCCTGCTCTCCTCACTCATTTACCTAATTTATCATTATAATAGAGAATGACAGACTGACCTAAGATTAATATTGTTTCTTTGACTTACTGAAAACTTGATTCCTTGCAAAGGCATAGAGAAGGTTTCCTTTTTGTCTCTTTGCATGTATTATATCAACCAGGGGAAAACTGTTCTGAATTATATTTTCATTTTAGTTTTCCTTTTCCTGCTTAAGAGACAAAGAAATAAACACACAATTTTATGATGATAAATATGAATATCAGTTAGGTTAGACTAGGTCATGCTGCAGTATAGTAAAACTCTCAAAACCTCAGTAATTTAAACAACAAACTTTTACTTCCTCATGCAACTTGTGCACTGAGGGCTGCTTCGATCACTGCGTGTTCTGCAAGACCTTGGGAGACTGAGGCTTCATATATACAGCATCCTATTCACTGCCTCAGTGGGAAGGGGCCTCTGAAGAATCCTGTAAATGATCCAGTGCTCTGACCTGGGCGTGACACACGTCATACCTTCCACCACTTACTGGCCAGAACAGAGCCCCAGATCACCACAGCAGAGCTAGGATTTCTATCCTTTCTCATTGTGGTCAAAGGGAGAAGATCTACATATTGGGAGGCATTCTGAGATTTCACATTAAGCAATACTATTGGCTCAGAAATCGTAAGTATGTTAGCCTCTGATCGCTTTAAGTACAATGTAGTCAAGTTGTTTGAGCAATTCTAATCCTCCCCTTATCATTGGAAAGATTGTTAAAATTAAGAGTAATTGTTATTCAATCAATTTAAGTTGAACATTTTCTATTTGGAGATAAGAGAATGAAAGTTTAGAGAGCATAAGAAACCTAGATATATTTGGTACAGAATTTATAAACCAGACTTGCTTTTAAGAATAATATAGCTATAAAAATCAGTGAACTTAGCTACTTGCTTTCAATCACTGACATTTTCCAAGCTGCTAGCTGGCCTTTACTCTTCACCTTCAGGACAAATTTATCTCCTCTACAGAGCCTTCTGCTAATGTAGTCCTCCTTGCCCACTTAGTCAAACAAAGAGCCAGAGCAATCTCTCGCTAACCATCCTGACTACTACATTCTTAGTGCTCATTATGTTTCCTGCATACGTTATCTTATTACTTGTCACCACCACCTTCCCCAGACTGTAAATGCTGCAAGATGAGGGACTCTAGAGGCCCTGTTACCCCTTGTGTCTTTGGACCCTACCACAGAGTGACATCTCCATCTTCTGAATTCCTCTGTCCTTTGTATCTAGCTCTGCTTTGGCACTTTGAAGCGTCGATCACAAGCCTTTCTGTGTTTTTCTGGTAATACTTACTGAATGCTAATTTATTAAATATAAGTAATCTCTACAGGGACATTAAATAAATTGTTCTCTGAAGACATTTCACCAAAAAAACTGACTTTAATGTTAATAGCAGTAATAACCATTAAAAAACATATCCAACTCTTCCTAGGAACCAAGTAATCAAGTTTTACATAGTTTAACTCTCTTGACCCCAACCACCCACTTGTTAAGGCAAGTATTATTATTAAACTCATTGACACATGAGGGAATTAAAACTGCAAAAGGTCAACAATTTGCTCCAAATCGAATGGCTCGTAACTAGTAAAATCAGGAAATGATCTTAGATATATTGGCTCCAGAGCCTATGAGATTAACCATTTTGCTATAATGCCCTCTTATTGGTAGATTCTATCTTCACTTAAAGGTTCTAATTTTGGGTGTGTCATTTTTCTCTGCCTTGTTTTGTTTCCTTTATATGAAAGAGAAAAAAAGTATTGAAACCAAATGATCTCCAGATCTCACTTTCCATTCCAGTAATTTATGAGTCAGTTTAGGGAAACTGTTTTAAATTGTGCACCTTTAGATACAAGAATGTTCATGGTGTCTACTCAGATACAGCTAACTGAAGTTTCAAATATTTTAACATTAACATTCTATGCCATCATGTCAGTATACTTAAAAGATAGGGAGCAAGTATAGCATGTTGTTTAAAAAGAAGGCTTATTCATAATTAATTACTAGTAAATATAAATCTGTTTCAAGAATGCCATATCCAAGATAAATGGAAGTGTCACATGCTATAACCAAGAGAAAGTTAGAAATTAAAGGCATTTGAAACAACCACACAAATACATAATACATTTCCATGAAAAGTTCAAAACTTTTGCCAACTTTTGTTTCAACATAAATTGCTAAGAATTACCATGACACAGAATCTTAACTTTTATAAATCAAATGTGTGGGGAATACTAGATTAAACAAAGTTAAGCCCATGTTTTAGAACCTTTACTATAAAAATAGAATCATATATTTATTTTAGAAGGAATAAAGCGTTTCCCAACATACTTGGCCATGGAACCCCTATTTCTTTTATTAAGTATCTTCTGTGATAAATGGTCCCTAAAGCATACTTTAGGAAATAATAAATGCTGATCTCACATCTAAGGAAACATGAAATTTAAAAGTAGTGAGTTTAGTATGAATGTCCCAGAAACTTGAAAGTAACGTAATAAAATTTTAGCTCTCTTACTAATGTAACATTCAAATCAAAAGTTTATTTTTTCTGTGGCCTGATATAGACATTAGTTGACAAAAACATTTAAATACATTTATGTATGTGTGCATATATATGGAGATGCATAATTGTTATGCATATATATGCATACATATGTCAAATATAAACTCTTCCTCAGTTCAGTTCTGAACAAAGCAATTAACATTCTAAAATGCTTATGAAAAATATGAATATCTATATTGGGAAGCTCTTTTTAATGGACAATATGCGTGTTCTTAGAGAAATATTTTATAGGGGTGAGTGTTGGTAAGAATCATTTTGGCTAGGTTAAAAATGTTCAGTAAAATACAATCTTCACTCACTTTTTTTTTTCCGCAAGCTACAGCTCACTGCTACAAAGGTCAGCAGTTATAGTCCTCAGTGGATTCTTAGAATGTAGAATGAGGGAGTTTGAAATGATTTGTTCTGTCACCTGTTCCCAGAAAAACTGACATAATTTAATATGATGACTATTCTCCTTTACCTCATTAAACCAGTAAAAGAGAGCTGGATAGAATCCTAAGTTATTTATGACTTACCACTTATAAAATATGAGTTTGGGATTTTGAACTCCACTTGCCACAACTGCCTACTCACACCCACCCACTAGCCAAAATCATTTGTGTGCACAGAATGGAAAATCTGAGGCAAAGTCCCTTCTAAATTGGACAAGGCAAGTATATGTAAGCCAGTTATGGTGTAAATATACAACACCCTTTCTTTCATCAAAGCAATGATTTCAGGAGGATTCTCCTTTATACTGTCATGAATAAGAATAAATGAGTTAAATGAATCAGAATAAATTAGAATCAATGGGTTAAAAAATAGGAAATATTCAAAGTATGAACAATAATATAGTAAAGGAAAATAAAGAAATTTAAAACCTTTAAATAGAAGTCTTATCTGGTAGTTGATAATCTGGATTCTTAGAGGTTAGCCACACAGATAGTAAGGGGAGTCTGCAAAGTATATTTTAGAATTTCAGAAACCAAAATGGGAGTAATGTACTATAGGAGTACCCAAGAGAAGCAAACTGTTACATTTCCTTGCTTTTGCCTAGAATTAGTTAAATTCCATATGCTAACTTTGGTTATATGATTTTAATCTCTGGAAATTGAATGTTCTATTTCTGTTTCATATATAACTAATTCATTGAACTTTTAGAAAAGGAAATAATTATTACTTAAAAACAATAGCTTGGTTGACAAAACATTTTCAGAAGCTATGACAGAGAGGCATCTATATAAAGGTGTATAATCCAACTCCAGAAACAACACAGAGAAAGAAGAGACACTTTGTCAAGCAGAAAAGACTATCATCAAAAGAAAAGGTTAGTGTACTTTCAATAAACCTAAGGAAATAAATTTTTAAAAGCCATAAGAGCAAAAATCAGTATGTGTCAAGGAGTAACATTCCATAGTATTTCTGATACCCTTATAATATTTAAAAATCACAGCTTGCTAGGACTTTTATTAATGACAAGTGAAATAGATTAGAAATAGCCATGAACCTAACCTCCTTCAATTTGTAGACTACTTATCAAATTTCTAAATGTGATTTTTCATAATGCTTCTTTTCCCAGACACTACAGGGAAGGATGTCATCGATGCTATTTCAGATCTGTCATATATAATCTTCTAATCTGCCAACTTTTTGCAACTAAAAGATGAGCTCATGTACAAGCTGACAAGAAGTGGTAATGAGTCTAGGCTTTCTTGAAGGTTGTTAAAAGTTTAAGTCCCCCACATTGTGCAGGTGTTCTCTGAATTGGCTTGGCAATTTTTATAATGATAGCTGCTGTCAGGTGAGAGGATACTAGGAATGTTGTCAGTAACAGTAAGAGAGTGTTAGAAATAAAAGTGGCCCCAGATACTGGCAAAAGTGATTTGTGTAAACTTATCAAATCTCTTTGGGAGTCCTGGATATTTCATTTTTCCCTAAATATGCTTTAAAATCACCATTTCTGCTGACGATTATACTGTCTTTACATGGAAAGTAAAGAACTTAATCAGATTAGCTGAAATAGGAAAAATCCCAGACACATCAATCTGGAGTTTATGGTCCTGACATTTCCAAGTCTGAAAACTTTTGATGTATAATATTACCACCAATTATTATCATTAGTAGCAGTAGTACCAATGCTCCTATAGGTAATACTAATACTTCAATGTATAATGTAGTACCAGTACTCCTATAAGTAATACTAATTCCTTAATGTATATTAGTAATATTCATACTTTAAAGTAATACTAATTCTTTAATGTAGTACCAATGCTTCTATAAGTAATACTAATACTTTAATGAAAGAGATAACAGCTTTCAGTTATCTATTTGGAAGTGATCAACCAAAATAGGTTGCCATTTTACATTGGAATTTGGATAATTATCTTTTTTCATAAAGTTAGAGCCTAAGAAGGCTGAGGTCTGACTTTAGATCTACATACCAGGGTGATGTTAACACAAGAAGTTATCCAAAGGTTTGTAACTGACTGTGCTATACTAGATGGATATTACTGGAGTTATGTCAGCTTTTGGTGTAAGCTAAAAGCCTTAGGCCAGTTCCAGAAAGCTATTATAGTTATCATTTTTCTTTTCTTTGTTTGTTTCATTGTATATATTTTTTCCTCTCAGTATTGGTTTTTACTATTGCTGGATTAGTTAACCGATTCTTCAAAATTGGAGACCTTACCTAAAAAGCAAATTTTCATCTCCTAAGAAAAAGTATAATGTATGAGAATAAAAGGATCACCTTCAAACACAGCCAGAGTTTAATCTAAAGGAATAGGTATGACTGCTTGGAAAGGCCCTCAGGACACCATATTCCGCACCTGGCTGGTTTCACACATTTAGACTACCTACTGGTCTTGATAATTATGTGAATTTGAAAATTTTGAGTAGCAACAGGTTCTTACAGATGAGTAGAAAAAAAACAAAACAAAACAATATGCAGTCCCAAATTGGTAATAACAAAATATTCAGAGAGTTCCTTAGGAGTGAGACATTTGAACATTTACTTTTTTACCCAGTTTCCTATGAGGTCCCCAGAGAGAGGCTAACCAGAAAAAAGCAGGTCTCCATTATCAGAAGAGGATGGGATGGGTCCCTCAACAGGAATGACAAGCATCCAAACAAACCATACGTAATACAACTTTGACTCCTGGAGATGGATAAGGGATGGTAACTAATGAAAGAAAAGAATTTCAAGAACTGGGTCACATGGTTGCTTTTGGAAGAACAGCACATACAACTTGAAACGGAGTCCCAGTTGTCACTGGGTTTGTTTATTACTAACTGCCTTAGGTCAAGATTGGTGTTGGAATTTGGCAGTGGGGCCTATCTTAAAGATAAGGCTCCAGGAACCCACTGCTGCTGTGAGGGTAAAAACTGAAGACTGAGCCAAGCCAGACAGACAGCCATAAGTGTGTTTCTAGGACGGATCACTAGAATGTGGGCCTAGCAAACACAACTGTTAGTTTACCTTAATGACAACGTTTTTACGCTCTGGAGAGTACACAGAGGAGAGTCAAGTATGGAAGTTTTGTTCAGAGGCAATGGATATTCTTCAGAGGAGATGAATACTTTTGGTACAGCCAGTGCATGGTAAAACGCCTGGGTCCAGAAACTTTTTGTTCAGAATGTTCTATTATAAGGTTAAGTTAAAGAAACCTGCTGTTTCCCAAGATATCTATAAGAGAAAACTCGAGGCAGTATTGTTGATTTCAGTCTAGCTGACCGAGGTAAAGCACATTTTACTTCTTTTGGGTCACAGAGTAAGTCACTATAGCAAGCCTAGACCTGAACTGATGCTGCATTGATTAGTGTCTATTGCCACTATCTGAAATGATCTAGGATTTGCAAGGTCAGTGTCAGGCCAGGAGACCTGGAAATTAAACCATGCAGCATAGGTCACCCTGTTTCCACATTGACATGTGATCCATGTTATGAACCAAAGATTGCATCCCCCAAGAAAACTGAGTCCAGTGCAAATATCACAGGGAGCAGCAGAGAACAGAAGCACATAGTACTGAGTAGCTGAGTAAGCTGGTGTGAAACACTGTGAGTTTCACTTCCTCGTGTGTAAAGAAAATATAAGCTTAGTACTTACTAATAAGATTGTTATGAAAGTTCCTAGACTAAATCATGTAACGTTTTTAGAGGTAACTCTTCATTGAATAAATATTGATGATGATGACAATGGTGATGATGATGATAATGGCAGCAACTAGATGGACTACATTTGGAAGCAAACCAACTTTGCAACACTGCATCAAATAAAATGAAGCATTTTAAAGGCTAGATTCCAGAAACTATTCTAGTCGGGGAATTAGGCCAGGTGGATACTTAACTTCTCCTAATACCTATTTATCCTTCCAGTCTCACGTTTGATGCTACTTTCTCTGAGAAGTCTTCCCTATTATGATATCTTGAATCAAGTGTTCAGCTTTGTGTGCCATGACATTCTGCCATTCCTGAATCATAACATTTTCTGTGATTCATTGTTAAAAAGTTTGATTGTGTGGTCTGTATATTAGTAAACTGTAAACTCCATGAAGGTTGGAGATGCTTCAACTTATGCCCTACACAAAGCATAGCACTAAGCAGATAGGAAGGGCTCAATAAATACTTGCTGAATAAATTAATCTATCAATTGATGTAGTATACAAACCCACCCATTCTCAACTCAGTGAAGAGTGTAATAAGTCCTTTGGGTATATATCCAGTAATGGGACTGATGGGTCAAATGGTATTTCTATTACTAGATTCTTGAGGAATTACCACACTGTCTTCCACAATGATTGAGCTAATTTATACTCCCCCCAACAGTGTAAAAGCATTTCTATTTATCCACATCCTCTCCAGCATCTGTGGTTATAAATCATTCTATTATAAAGACACATGCACATGTATGTTTATCACAACACTGTTCACAGTAGCAAAGATTTGGAACCAACCCAAATGCCCATCAATGATCAACTGGATAAAGAAAATGTGGCACAACATGGAATACTATGCAGCCATAAAAAAGGATGAGTTCATGTTCTTTGCAGGGACATGAATGAAGCTGGAAACCATCATTCTCAGCAAACTAACAGAAGAACAGAAAACCAAATACTGCATGTTCTCACTCATAAGTGGGTGTTGAACAATGACAACACATGGACACAGGGAGGGGACCATCATACACTGGGGTCTGTCAGGAGGTGGGAGGGGGCTAGGGGAGGGATAGCAGGGGCTTTGGGGGCTAGGAGAGGGATAGCATTAGGAGAAATACCTAATGTAGATGACAGGGTGATGGATGCAGCAAACTACCATGGCACGTGTATACCTATGTAACAAACCTGCACGTTCTGCACATGTACCCCAGAACTTAAAGTATAATTTAAAAAAACAACAAAAGAGTGTAGTAAGTAAACCCATCAGATATAAAACCACCAGCATCCAGAAAAGGGTCAATAATTTTTCAACCATGATCTATGTGAAAATATGAAGTGAAAGTATAAAGCTGTTGGTATTATACAATGACATAATCAATTTAAATGATTTATAACTCCCCATTTTGGAAATCATAAGGGTGATTACTTATCCATTGGAAGATTATGAACATTTTCCAGCCCTGGAAGAAGGCAACAGATACAAGCTGTGCAGCACTCAATGATTCATTTATATGGAAGTTACTTGAGTACCTCTTATCTTAGATTTTCAGGATGCCACAGTGAACATGATAAATACAGTTTTGTTTTTTGTTTTGTTTTGTTTTCCTAAAGATTATAGTCAAGAGCGAAAGAAAGAAAACAAAGAAATCAGAAACTAAGAAAATAGAATGATGTCAGATATTGGAATGTGCCGTGGAAAAAAATCTGGATGTTATTCTGATTCTAATGGAAATCCATGGAAGTTTTGAGCAGATTTAGGTTATTTGAAAAAATCATGACTATTATGAGGAGAATGTACCCATTATATTATTAATGCTACATGAGCACAATATATAAAAACTTCAGACATCATTAATAATTATTTGCTAAAGACTGTGCCTCTTTTTCTTTTTGAGACAGGGTCTCACTCTGTCACCCAGGCTGGAGTGCAGTGGCAGGAACTCGGCTCACTGCAGCCTCTACCTCCAAAGCTCAAGTGATCCCCTCACTTCAGCCTCCCCAGTACATGTGCCACCATGCCTGGCTAATTTATTTTATTTTACTTTTTGTAGAGGCAGGGTCTCACTATGTTGCCCAGGCTGTTCTTGAACTCCTGGACGCAAGTGACCCCATCTACCTTGGCCTTTCAAAGTGCTGAGATTACATGCACGAGCCACAATGCCTAGCTGTCTTCTTTGTCAATACTCCATAATTTCAAAATTCTTTTTTTTTTTTTTTTAAACAAAGTCTTACTCTGTCACCCAGGCTGGAGTGAGGTGGCACAATCTTGGCTCCCTGTAACCTCTGCCTCCTAGGTTCAAGAGATTCTCCTGCCTCAGCCTCCTGAGTAGCTGGGACAACAGGCACACACCACCACACCTGGCTAATTTTTGTATTTTTAGTAGTGACATGGTTTTACCATGTTGGTCAGGCTGGTCTTGAACTCCTGACCTGGGATTATAGGCATGAGCTACTATGCTTGGCTTCTTTTTTTTTTTTTTGATACAGAGTCTCGCTCTGTCACCTAGGCTGGAATGCAGTGGCACTCTCTCCGCTCACTGTAACCTCAGTCTCCTGGGTTCAAGCTATTCTCACGCCTCAGCCTCCTGAGTAGCTGGGCCTACAGAGCATGCCATTGTACCCAGGTAATTTTTGCATTTTTAGTAGAGATGGGGTTTCACCATGTTGGCCAGGCTGGTCTCGAACTTCTGCCCTCAAGTAATCCACCCACCTCGGTCTCCCAAAGCGCTAGGATTACAGGCTTGAGGCACCATGCCTGGCCCAAAATTCTTATAGTTGAACATTTCAGTTAAATTGTTCTTCATTCTCCAAAATCCTCTAAATTATTTTGTTAACAGAGCAATAAAAACAGCCTTAATGAAAGCAACTTGGGTCACATTTCACATCAAAAAGAGCTAATACAAACTAGAACCCCAAATTACCAAACTATAGCAAAGTCTCCTACAATAACTCCATCTTATGTAGCACCACCATTAAAATCATCTCACAAAGGTAGAAAAGTTATTCATGGATAATTTCCCATGATGTCTCTTCAGAGCCGGAAACATTCCCTCCAAAATGTGACTTATTCTTTTTTGTTGTTGTTTGCAAACAACTGAAATTTAAAGAAATTCATATATATTATATATATATCATATATATAATAGATATATATAATTTCAGTTGGTAACCAAAATGAAATCAGGAAAACCTATACACATACTTGTGTATATATAGATATATATATACACACACATATATATGTATTTGAAGTACACTTATACATATGTGTGTATATATGTATACATCTATATACACATGCATGTGTATATGTTTTTCCTGTTTTCATATACTTATATATACATATATATGTATATACATATATATTTCTCTTTATTTCATTTGGTTTTCTTACCAGAAAACTCTGGGACACACTTAGACCTTACCTTCTGTTCTCCTTGTAGCATGTCATCAGAGTGAGCTTATAGTTGATGTTGACTCTCAACCTGGCTGTGACTTATTGTTCATTGCAGAGTTGAGCTCACAGCATTTGGCCATTTGTTATAAATTCATACAAAGCTTTGCAAGTAGGTCTCCTTGATATCTCATTATGCTATCACCTTTAAATGCCTATAACAATTAACAATCACTGACAATTCTGGATGATGTGGAGATTTTAGCTGGTCTCTAGGTTCTCCTTAATATTTTCAACTCATAATAAACTATATATGATATGTTCCATCACTTATTTAAAAATAAATTATAATCTGTTTTATTTCCATTGAGATGGAAGAGCTTTTGTATACTCTATCCCACACTGGATACTGGTAAATGAAAGTTGAATAAGAGTTTTTTTTTTTTTTTTTTTTTTTTAAGATGTAGTCCAGCTTTTGTCACCGAGGCTGGAGTACAATGCCGTGATCTCGGCTCATTGCCACCTCCTCTGCTTGAGTTCAAGTGATTCTCCTGCCTCAGCCCCCCGAGTAGCTGGGATCCCAGGTGCCTGCCACCACACCCAACTAATTTTTGTATTTTTAGTAGAGATGGGGTTTCACCATGTCAACCAGGTTGCTCTCGAACTCTTTACTTCAGGTGATCTGCCTATCTTGGCATCCCAAAGTGCTGAGATTACAGGTGTGAGCCACTGTGCCTGGCCAAGGTGGCTTCTTTTAAGAGGTACAGAATGTAGTGGGAAAGACAAACAATTGAATCAATAATCTTGTTATATTTAGGAACTAGGTGCTATAAGGGACTTTAGCTCCCTCCTCCTTCCTTTCTCTCACATAGAAAGAGAAGAATGTAAGTCATAGGAAGCTTCCTCTGTAAGGTGAAGTGTCAACAAGGCTTTGAAAGGTAAACATAATTATTTGAAGATGGAATTTCTTCTATATACAAGAAGGCAGACCGGAGTGAGAATCCAGAGCAAATGCGAAGATTGTAGGAGGAATGCTATATCCACTCACTGAGTGAGAAAAGGGAAGAAGGCAAGGCTGTAGGTGGAGGCTGGTCAACTGTTGGAGAAGGAGTTGGGGTGGCCACAGATATATAGGAAGGTATGAAGTTAGGTTCTATGTAGATGGAGAGGGAGTCGAGTCAGGGGACTCGGGGAAGATGACTGACTGAGATTGCCAGTGTGAGAAGTATGAGACCAGAGGTTTAGACTAGAGAATGAAGCCCGAAACAAGTTGATAGTTTATTACAAAATGCTGAGGTCAAAGGCCTGGAAGTGTTTATAGGAGCTGGAACAGTACTTATATTTACATAATATACAAAAATAATTATATCTTGATATGAATTAACCCATTTGGCTATTTGTTTTTTGTTTTTTTTTGAAAGAAAGAAAGAAAAAGAATAAAGAAGAGGAGGAAAAAGGAAGAGAAAGAGAGAGAGAGAATGGGAGTATTGCTTTCTTGCCCAGGCTAGAATGCAGTTTAGTGGGTATTGAAAACCTCTTTTATACCAATAATTATACTTGATGTAAACAGGAAGGAATAAGGGAAGAAAATAACAAACGAGCAGCCAACCAATATTTCATTTAAACCTATGAAATGCTATGCAATTACTGAGGAGTGATTTACTTCCAATTATGTAGTCACTTATGGAATAGGTGTGAGGTGGTAATGTATGTTTTATGTATTTGAAGTGGAGAGTTCTATAAATGTTTATTAAGTTTACTTGTTCCGGGTCTGAGTTCAAGTCCTGGATGTCCTTGTTAATTTTCTGTCTCGTTGATCTATAAAATCGTTAGCTCTTCTTGTTACATTGATCCTTTTGCCATTATGTAATGTCCTTCTTTGCCTCTTTTGCTCTTTGTTACTTTAAAGTCTACTTTATCAGAGGCGAGAATTGCATCTCCTGCTTTTTATTTGTTTATTTTTACTCTCTGGTTGATAAATCTTCCTCCTTCTCTTTGTTTTGAGTCTTTGTGTATCGTTGCATGTGAGATGGGTCTGGATGCAGCATAGCAATGGGTTTTGGCTTTTTATCCAATTAGAATATATATGACTTTAATACTAGCATTTGATGCTAGCTGGCTGTTTTGCCCATTAGTTAGTGTAAATTTTTCGTTGTGTTAATGTTCTTTTCTTTTTGATATATTTTTGGAAAGGCTGATATTGGTTGTTCCTTTATATGTATAGTGCTTCTTTCAGAAGCTCTTGTAAAGCAGGCCTGGTGGTGGTGAACTCTCTAAGTACTTGTTTGTTCGCAAAGGATTTAATTTTTCCTTCGATTATAAAGCTTAGTTTGGCTGGATAGGAAATTCTGGGTTGAAAGTTCTTTTCTATAAGGATGTTAAATATTGGTCCCCACTCTTTTCTGGCTTGTAGGGTTTCTGCTGAGAGATCTGCTGTAAGTCTGATAGGTTTCCCTTTATGGGTAACCTGACCTTTCTCTCTGGCTGCCCTTAGTATTTTCTCCTGCATTTCAACCCTAATAAATCTGGCAATTATGTGCCTTGGGGTTGGTCTTCTTGAAGAATATCTTTGTGGTGTTCTCTGTATTACCTGGAGTTGAATATTACCCTGTCTTGCCAGGTTGGGAAAGTTTTCCTGAATGATATTCTGAAGAGTATTTTCCAACTTGGATTCATTCTCTTCATCACATTCAGGTACACCTATCAAACGTAAATTAGGTCTTTTCACATAGTCCCATATTTCCTGGAGACTTTGCTCATTCCTTTTCATCCTTTTTTCTCCAATCTTGTCTTCTCATTTCATTTCACTGAGCTGGTTCTCGACTTCTGATGTCCTTTCTTCTACTTGATCAATTCGACTGTTTAAACTTCTGCATGCTTCACGAAGTTCTCGTGTTGTGTTTTTCAGCTCCATCAATTCACTTATATTCCTCTCTAAATTGTCCATTCTCGTTAACATTTCGTCAAACCTTTTTTCAAGGTTCTTAGTTTCTTTGCATTGGGTTAGAACAAGTTCTTTTAATTCACAGAAGTTTCTTATCACCCACGTTTTGAAGCCTGCTTCTGTTATTGGGACACACTCGTAATCTATTAAGCCTTGTTCCGTTACTGATGAGGAATTGCGATCCCCTGTAGAGGGAGAGGCATTCTGATTTTGAGTATTCTCTGCCTTTTTACGCTGATTTCTTCCCTTCATTATTTATTTATCTGTCTGTTGTCTTTGTAATTACCGACTTGAGCAGACATCCAACTTGTTGACTCCCAGCGCCGAAATCTGAGCAGTCCACTGCGCTGGCCAAAATAGCGGCGTTAAGATGGATGGTGCTTTTCTGCCCGGGAATCTCCGGACTCTGCACCAAAAACTGGCATGCTAAGGCACCAGCAAAACCGCCGCGCCGGCCACAAGAGTCGCCCTGGCAACACGTGGGGTTTCTCTGCTGGGAATCTCCTGGTCCGTGAGCAACTAATATTCGTCTGAAAGTGTGGCGTCCTCTCGTTCTCTGCGCTTTCACTGGGAGCTAGGAACCCGAGCTGCTAGTGATCAGCCATCTTGGATCTCTCTCCCCATTTGGCTATTTGTACCATACAGGTAGGTAGAATTATAAAAGATGCCAGCATGTTTTAGACATCTAAGTAATTCTGTGATACAGTACTTACTTACAATTAATTTTTCCAGGTGAAATTTTGCCCCTGTCTAACCTCCACTCAGCCTTCCCCATCCCTTCTATTGTCTAAACTACCCAACCTGCCCTATCACCAGCACTCACTCCTCACATGGCTCCCTCCATTCCAATTTCCTAGAGGGCTTAAGTACTTAAGACTTTTAATGGTTATCCAGATTATAAACCCATCCTAGGAGAGAAATCATACCTTACTTTTCATTTTGTTTTGTTGTTTCTGCAACAAAACTTCACAAGCAAGATGTACATGAAAACATACTAATGCTGGGGCTCCATGCCTAAGCACTAACTAAATCATAATTACCAGGAGCTGAGGACTGGACATCAGAATTTGGGGAAAGTTCCGACGGTGATTTTAATGTGAAGTCATAAGGACCACAGTGTTAGTTTCTAATTGGCATTCAGAGAAAAGTGATGTGTTTGAGTGGCATTTGTAAGAAAAAGAAAAAAACTAACCAATTTTACACCAGTCACACTGCAAAAGCATAAAAATTACAAATCTTGGTTGCAATACTGGGGTCAATGTCCTTCAAATCACAGATGATGTTTTAGAGGTAGGTATTATCAACAATGCTACAATTCAAATAAAAATTCATGTTGTCAACCTGCCCATATACTTGCATATAATGTATTTAGCCAAAAACTAAAATGCAAGGTTTCTAGTGAACTGTAATTTTCTTATGCAATTTTCTAAAAGGCATAAAAGGCAACAAAACAATTGCATTGAAACAATGCTCTGACCTCAATAATCACACATAGAAAATAGTTTTATCTGGCAAAAGCCATTAGGAGAAACTGTGAACAAAGTGAAAACAGCTTTTGTGTATTTTGGATAATAGTAACTCAGCAGGACTACAAAAGCAAAGCTCTATTAAACCTCCTTCACATTCTACAATTCTAGCTTTTTCAAAGAGTAACTCTTTGACTCCTGGGTTCGAAAATTTCTGTTCCCAACACAGAATACAATTATAAAGCCCTCTGCCTAGATTTACCGATCACACTTTTCACTAGGATGTTAGACACTACATAAATGCGTTATGATTATACCAAGATCAATTTTATATACAAAAAGAATTAATAATGTTATTGCTGTTGATTTTGGATACGCTAAGGAATTGACAAGGCATTTGAAGGAGAAACCAAGAGCAAAATAGCTTTAGCTTGTGTCTTACCGTGTCTGGGCTTCATGATGTCTCTTTTTCATCTCATCAGAAATAACATCCCTGCTTCTTATCTCACAACACAAAATCCTTCCTGTCTTTTCTAGAAACTCACACTCCTAAAAGTTCTCCTTTTCCTTCTCTTTCCTCTTCCCCACCCCATAAAGCTTTGCGTTAGCTAGCTAACAGCTGAAAATAATAAAAATCATTTAAAATAAATTAAAATTCCTAAGACAAGTCACATGGCAACATTAAAAATAGTTTTGGAAGTAAAAAAAAATTATATACATCAATCACTCTGATAAAGCACACATCATTTTGTTTTCCTTTTTTGTCTTTGTGTCATATTCATGAATAATCTTTTATATCCATTTAATTGAGTCTCCTTTCCCCATAATCTTTACCTGTCTCTCCTGCCATCACCCTGGGCTAAACAGCTGGTTCACAGTGGAAATAAAACACCAATCAGGTTCAGTTTGACTCTTAATTTTGTATGCCACTTTTTCCACTGCATTTTTAGGGTCTGGTGATGTGTTTGAAGTTACCAAAGAAACTGAAAGCCTGTTTGAAGTTCCACCTGAGGACATTTAGCTAATAATTTTCCAAAATAATAATAATTAAAAAAATCTTCTATCAGGCAAGTTGATCAAATCTGCCTTCGAGAGGCAACATGTACTGTCTCTAGTGTCAGGTGAGTACAGGAAGCTCTGCTGAGCAATGGGAGATGGATGTGGTAGCCCACTCATTACCTGCAAGGTTTAATGGATGTGAAAGTATAGTTACCTTACACTAATGACTCCATCAGAAAAAAGCTCCCCTGTACCACTGTGATGTTCAAGAACCATGCAGGAAAACAGAACCCAGGTAATTCCATAAAATAATTCAATATGGGGAAACAGATACAGAAGTGTTGAAAAAGCTAAACATTGAGAAAGGGGAGGGGGCAATGCAAGTATAAACAACTACAGAAATTGTCCTAAACTCGAGAGCTGTAAGGACAAACAGAGACTACTGCTACCAGAAACCACTGCTGAGGCTATCCTGGAGGAACTGGAAAGACAGATAAGAGGACACTCAGCAAGTGCTGAAATGATGAAAAAGAAGTAGATACTGCTTAAAGCAGGAGGAGATAATTAGAAATGCTTTAGCTTCTCCCAACCTCCTCATTACAGCCTCCTGCTGGTGCTTACATTTGAGAAAACTAATAGGAAGCCACTGGGTGATGGAACAGAGAAAGGGAAAAAAATCTGAGAGCAAATGGGTAAGTGACTGACCCAAATTCCAATCTACCCATAACTTTATTCTGCAAACAAAATATTTTAAGGAAAATCAAATACGTATGATCCTTATCAATAATACATAAATGTATATATTTCTTTCTAGTTCTGGTTATTATTATGATAATGGTTGTTGTAACCCTATCAGTACCCTTTTCAGGAAAACATGGCTGGGTAAATTTCTTCATTTTTACTAACCATGATCAATTTAAGGCCAGTGAAGCCATCAGAAAGACTCCCTTCCCATAGCCATGCCTCTTGATACTTTAGAATTTGCTGAAGATTTTTATGTCAAATATTCCTTAGGTTTTCTCCAGATAATTCAAATAGTTCACCACTGAATGCAATGTAAATAAAATTTAATTATTATATTATATATATATTTCTCAATTTTCCCATGCAACTAAAACTTTACTGTGTACCATCATATTTATTAATTATTTTATGAATGTTTTTTCCCACTTGATAATAAGCTCTTTGTGGATAAAAATAAGGAGTAATATGTGTGTAAGTCCCAATGGCAGTTGATCATTTTACACATATTGTGATGGATTTCAGGGTTAATAAAATATACCTCCTCTTTCCTCATCACAATATACATTAAAATGTGCAGGGTATGTGGGCGATTACTTAACTGCAAGGAAAAAGATACTATGAAGCATTATGGAAATGACAAAATGACACTTCTAGGCTTAGAATATTTAGAAAAAATATTAATTAAGGTTGATTACTTAACAAAATACTAGGTTATTAATGAAATAATAACATATTTTGATAGTAGAGTTTCTGTGAAATGTAATGAAAACAACATAGAATTTTGGAACTATTACTAAATGAATACTAAGTGGTTTATAATTTGTGTCATTCTCATTATATATATATATATATTCCTCATTTACAGACAAACAAATGGAGGTATAGAAATTTAGATGAACTGTCTTACACTAAATAACTGACAAACTATAGCACTAGTCTGAGAACTTTAGTCTGTTACTTTATTTGAAATTATTTGCTCTTCACTTTATACCAAGATGTATCTGATACAAAACCTCTGAAGCAGTTAATGTATGTATTACATTAGGTAAATTTACCTCTAATACAATTGTTTATACAATCTTTTTCTTAGTTAAATAAAAGATATTGTATTTATTTTGTGTACTTAGTTCTTGAAACTAAGGAGAAATTAAACATTTTAGGAATGTGATGTAATTTCTGCACATAAAGTCTTATTTCTTTGTACCCACTGATCATGTAATGAACTTCAGTGTACTTCATTAAAAATACAGACTATATACTCTTGGATGATTTTTGTCTGTCAAAATTTTGTTTCAAGGTCACAAATCAATCTTCTACTCAAAGTGAAGTTAACTGTTCTAAATTAGTGGAACAGTAATTTTCCTAGACAGTAGTTAACAACTGCAAATGTTACCGGGAAACAAAAGACACTGGGAGGTCATTCTGTCAAGAATGATGTTCTTACATATAATTTTCATTTTGTTTTAAATACCATCAGCATGTCAGCTGTAAAGTAGGGAAGTGCGGTCTTATGAGACCGCTGGGGAATACTGTCAATCTGACAGCAAAGTTCATGGCAGTGCAGACTCCAGAACCCTGGAGCTACATAAATTGGATGTGAATCCCAACCAGCTCCTCTACCACCTGTTGTGTCATCTGATCATGTCACTTAACCCCTATAGGCCTTAGCTTCCTCATCTATAAAACGGGCACAGTAATAATAACCCCTCATTGAGTTGTCATTAAGAATAAGTATACATAAATATGTATATGTATACATACACACATGCATTACATACAACAGTACCTGGTACATAGTACACTTTCAATAATGTTAACTACTATCATTGTACTGCATAGTAATTTGAAAAACAAGCCCTGCATTATTTTCCAACAGCAAAAGACAAGAAAGATTTCTCTACTTCTTCATGAGCTATCCTTGAACAATGGGTGCCTGAGGTCTATAACATCTGACTTCTGGACTGTCAGAAGTCCATATGGAACTAATGGGATAGATTACACTAATTTATTCTCTTATCTGCCAGGTCCCTTACTTTCAGAGATGCTAGAGAGACTTGGAGGTCCTTGGGAAGGTGTAATTGATCCTTTATTTGCTGAGACTCCAGCAGGAAGCAGAGTGCTTCATTTTATCCCAGTAGTAGAACAGATAAGGAAGAGATATAGAATAAATGTGGAACCCAAATGTCGATTAGCCATTCAGTTCCTGCAAAATAAATACATAAATAAAGCACACAAACACCAAAGGAAAAGAAAAAGAAAAAACAACAACACTGTATCCTGAGCCCTAGAGGAAACTGAAATATAGGCACTCACAATTCTCCTGTGGACTGATCAAGGTTTCCTATTGAGCTTAAACATTGAGTCTAAATGAAAACCTGATTTTGTTCTAACAATAAAGAATTCATTCAGTTTTGCCTTTACTTGAGAGTTCATGATCTTATGTGGAAGCAATATCACAATGTAATTCTAACATGTAAATTAGGTCATGGAAACAGGGACCAATAAAATGAATGCATGCATGGGACAAATTTATCACTTGGGAAAAAGAGAGACTTGTATTCTTATCCTAACTCTGCATATTATTAATTGCTTGGGGTTAAGTCATTTGAATTATCTATTTTTACAATAGGGATAATAACATTTCTTTGCAAAATTGCTAGTGTTATTAGATAATATACTGTTGCCCAGCTTCATGCTAGATGCACAGAAGGTTCATAGTAAATGAGGTTGTTACTTTATTAGTTTGTCTTCAGTACAGTGAGTTATTCTGTACAATGGCAGAACGTAGATGAGGCATCTTTAAATAGGCTCTGATATGCTAACTTATTTTGACATTTTCAATATTAAGAAGAGCTATGAAAAGATTTAATTTATTGAGTTCATAGTTTTTCATGTTACATATAGTGCTTGTATTATTAAACCTTCCTTTAAGTACAATAGGAGGAAGAGATAAGTGGCAAAAATACTATTTTTTATATACATCTTTTTTTACCATTGCTAACTTGATAATATGGACAATCATCTTCAGCCATCTGTTAACTCTTCTCTCTGAAAATATATTTATTTATAATTCTAATGGAATAGAGTTTTTCCTTGAATTAAACAGATGTTGTGGTGTTTGGCATCCTAAAAAAGCAGTCCTCTCACATTTATTCCAGAGTGACATAGTTTTCTGTGGGATATCATAAAAAATTTGTCCTTAATAATTTAGAGTCTGCTTTCTTTAGCTTAAATAATATCAAAGTTCCAACATAAGTTAATTGGCTTATGCTATACCCAGTAACATTCCAAGTGTCTCTTTTTAGTAAGATGATAAGGACTAGCCATATATTCCAGATGTGGTTTACTGTAGTCAATTTTTGATGACTATTACTTTGATGATCAATTAACTTAAGAACAACTTATATTTTATCAATAAGCTTTCTTCATTTAGCAATATGAGAGCCTTCAGATTTTAACTATAATTAATTATGTAATGATCAAAAGACACATTTTAAGAAAGAAAAAAATCCTAGAAAAGAGGAAAGAAAGAAAAAAATGATTGTGGAAGAAGTTTTTGAAGGGAATGAGGTCAGGCTAAAAGCAAGTCACACTTAAAACCTGTGGCCTTTACCTAGTAAAAAGGTGTTTTAGATGCTTCATTAATGAGAAGAGTAGCTTGTCCCAAAATACACTTCAAAGTTATGTGGTACAATTGGACACTAGTATGCCTAGATTCATCACTTGCCTTTGAGAAAATATCATGGGCTAATTAGGAGGTAGTCCAACACTGTATCTTTAACAGGGTAGAATTATGACCTATTTTTTTTTCTTTAACTATTCTTGGTGTCTTCTCATTAAATACAAATTGGCTTATTCTATCATACTTAGGGCAAAAATAAATCGAAGACTTACTTTTGGGGTAAAACTTTAACACTCAGCTCTTACCAATTTCATTTGAAGTGATTATGAGGCACTATTTTATTCATCATAGTACAGAACTGCTTCAGAACGGCTAAACATCCAGACTTTCCTTTCTTTTAAAGTTTAATTGAACTTCGGTCAGTCTAGTTTCTTTAGAATGGCTGATTTTAATTGCCACTGCTGAACAATGCCAATTACAGTAAAACCTCAGAGATTTTAACTTCTCAGACAATCTTAATTAGTGAAGTTTGCAATAATGAGTATATGTTTATAAGTATTATTCCTTTTTAGAATCATTATTGCTAATGGCAAGACTGAAAAATTTTGGGTCCATGAGAGCTGCCCCCTCTATATCATTTGATAACTGTTCCTATTCTTTGCTGTGCTACGTTCAGAATATTAGAGCTGGTCTAAGAAGAAACAGGGGTGGCTTCTATTTCTTGTAGAAAAGCTGAGGAGTCTGATACTGTAAACCCCACCCTCCAGAAATACAACTAGGACTTAGATATACTAGAAAATATTTGTAAAGCATTGCTAGGATTTCAAAAGGGTAGTAAAAATCTTCTGGACAGTCAGGTGAAATATACTTGACTCCAGTGCCAGAATACAAAATGGAAAACTAGGGTAAACTTGGTTGCAAAGCCATCCCAGATATCTTAAAATAAATGAGTGTTTATAATTTTTGTGTATATATTAACTCTAAGGCAAGTCAGATAATATATTTTAGAAGGAATAATAATGTGCTTGCTTTAAGAAATAGAGTACATATTTATAAGTAGCAGTATTTACTTAAAATTTCTCTCCTGAAGATAACTTCTTCACCTAAGCAGTTAGAACTGCGTCACCTAAAGTTGTGTTTTCCAATAGAAAGGGTAACATGTGACGTTAACATAGAATAAACCTTTTTAGGAAAAGCATATTACAGAGGGTTTGAGACAGGTGTCCGTGTCCATCTGTATCAGTTTGAGAGGCTTTTGAAAAAATGGGAGGGCACATCCTAGGCCAATGAATTAGAATTTCAGAAATAATTTAGGACTTGTACCCAGGCACTTATTTCTTTCTCTTCTTAAAAGTTCTTCAGCTGACTTTGATGTACAAAAACCATTTTATCCTTTTGTAGAGTTCTGTTTACGTAATCTGTTTACTCTAGGCAGTAGAATTTTGAGGTTAACCTACTAGAGATATTAACATTTAATAATACCTGTTTGGTTTGTGTCTAGTTATTACTTTAATTATATTAATTGAGAATGATTTGGGCTATATCTCCAAATGAACTATATATATCTACTAAGCCTTTACTTTTAAAAGATAATGTACCAATAATATAAGTTGTGTTTGTAGAATTGAGTTTAGATTATTCCTCGCTTAAGCTATAGCTAGAAGTGTCAATGCAAACATGATCGTTTGTTTGGGGGTCATGTTGGTCCTGCTCCATTTGCTGTGTTGCTGAAAGGTTCCATGTCCCATCACTTCTATTTTGAGAGAGTTTCTTTATTTTCTAAGTACTTGCATACCAATTACAGATAAGTTATAAATCTTTCTATCTGCAGTACCTACTAATTAATTATTTTAGCATAGGTTTTGCCAATCTCATTTTGACATAGCAGTCTGCTTTACTCTTGATTGCTATTGTGAGCATGGAACATTCATATCTTATATACCTTGATTCCAAAATAAACACAGTGTATATGTTATCATATTAAAAGACTATGTCTTCTTTGTTGGCTACTCTACTTACTGTGCAGTACCTAGCATAGAAAAAGTTTCAATAAATATTCAGTAAGCAAGACTGGGCTTTATTCTTTTCTACCAAAGAAACCCTCATTGTTCAGAGTTGAGTTATTTTTGGTGATTTTATGATACCTTATTTCAGATTTTTAAATCTTTGGTGTAAGTTTTCTGCAAGGGAAGAATAACAAGAGTGGAGAAAAAATAGTTGACTATTTCTAACCCCATACATCCCATCCCTCTTAATGCCATATGCCTCCACTCCATGTTCTGCTTTTTTTTTTTTATTGTTTCTGGGATATTGGAAATGATTTTAATGTCTGACCAATATTTAATGAAAGGCAAATAGTTTCCAAGTTGAGAAAGAGTTGGAGAATTTCCTCCAAATATTTAAACCACAAGGCAATGGTCCTTCTTTGGTGACATTATTGAAGATTTCTCCTACACATAGTGCTGAAGTATCTAAGTATCTAATGCTGTATATCCAGCTTCACCTGAGCAACAATACAGCAAGCTTTAATAAGGTGGATTTTACAGCTCCGTTTGTGCAAAATTGGTGATGCCTTCATTGAATAAATAAGTGCCAGACCCAGAGTGAGCATTGTTGATACTGAGTTTACAAAATAAATAAATAAATAAATAAATAAATAAATAAATAAATAAATAAATTGGGTCTCAGCCCTCAAGGGGCTCAAAGTAAAGTGAGGTAGATGAAAATGTAAACAAATAAAACAAAATATGTCATGATATGTGCTGGGCATTGCCAGAGTACCCTGTAATGACAGAGTATTGAAATTCCTATGAGAAATATTAAAATCAGACTTTTACTACAAACTTCTTTCTTGATAAATAAACAGGCAGGGTTAAAATTGATTTTTCCCTACTGAAATGTCATAAAAGAGGCAAGAACAATCCTACAATGAATGTTTAGCCTGACACCTACTTGAAATATTTGAATTGAGGGAGAGCTTCAATTGTAAATTTTTCCATGAATATGGATTTGGGAGACCTGATCCTGTGAGAAAAGCAACTGGAGAAACATAGAGAAACAAACTTTGCACCATCAGCTTCTGTTTGCATCTACTTTGCTTATATAAGGGGTTTGTACTGATCACCATCTGAATTATTGACCAAAGAGTAAAGCCTGTTGAGTCACTGAAACAAAAAATATCAGAAGGCCTCAAATCCCTTCCCCTAGACTTCTGAGTTTCTGGAGCACTCCCTCATATCAGGAAACACATGGGAAAAATATACAAACATGATTTAACAGCTGGAACCATATGGTAAATAAGTATCCATACTCTTGTTTATGGTACTGATAACTTCTAAGAGGAGGCTGATATTTCTCATCTCTACAATGGGACTAATACAAGTTTTGGGAAGATTTTTACACAGTGTGAAGACTTCCCTGACTATTATGTATCTTGGGATCAGGGCATGATAGAAAGAGATGTTTGGCAGAAAAGAAGCTGCGGTTTACCACCATACTTTTACCCAGTAGCTGTGCAACTTCAGGAAAGTCACTTTGGTGACAGTAAGAGCTAATGTTGCAAAAGTGCTTGTAGTGTGCGCAGCACTCAAAGTGTGTACATATATCAACTCATTTTCCATCCCTCTGTTCCTCAAGAAATATTAAATTCAGTACTCATTAGGTAAATAGTGGGAACTGTATATAAAATAGTGTTAGTCTCACAATTCTCCACTAAGACTGAGTTAATTAATTAGTAATACATATACACAATTTAATTATATACTGTATATAAATAAGTAATTAGTATTTGCCTAGACCTATATATGCTATATTGAATATGAATGAAATACATAATATAGCTAGGCCCATAAATAGCTTAAATTTATATAGAGAAGAAAACTGAAATACACATGAAAATTGATTTGAGTGGCCTTGCCATTTTGTCTTTATGTAAAGTAGCACATTCAAATATAATATTTTAAAGAGAAAAAAGAGATATATATTATTTTTCAACAGAGATGACATCAACTTTGAAAATAGTTTGAAAATAGTCAAGGAGTTATTATATTTGATAAGTAATTTATTCTTACTGTATAGTAATAAAAAATAATGTAAAAATGTGTATATGTCTTATTTCATATTAAAAATACTGCATAAAGTGTATAAAGTTATATATTTTATAATCATTATTTTTAAAATATTTTTATTTATTTTCTAATGGGTAACATGTTTATATATTCTGTATAATTTAGAAAACCCTAAAAATTATAAAGAACATGTGAAAAATTCATCTTAGAAACATAAAATATAATTTAAAATAAAAAAGAACAAAACTCAAAAAACAATGACAATTCCTCTATCCAATATTTCATTTAAAATGTTTTGAACAAATTAGCCTTTAACCTAAATCTACCAGAGAATTATTTCCTTCTACTCCTCTCCTGAGTTCTGGGTAAGATGATCACAAAGCAAATGTAAAAATGAGGAATGGTCAGAAACAGCTTCTATTCATTTTTATGAATAAGAATAGGTCAATGTCTTTGTCATAAGAGCAGAGAAATATATAAAGGTCCTTTTATGCTCCATATTCCCATTTAAAAAGAATAAAAATGTAATTCCCCCATTGTTGGTGTTTGTTTTCTGTCTCTTGTTGTTTTCTACTGATGTGTTTATTACAGAGCAAATTATATTTATATATAGACAGATAGATATAGATATATATATAATTATATATAAATATATATATATATGTTATATATATATATATATATATATATATATCTTGCTAGTGTCTAAAACAATTATTGCACTTAATTACTTTCAAAGGAAAACCTAACCAATACCATTCAGGACATAGGCATGGGCAAGGACTTCATGACTAAAACACCTAAAGCAATGGCAACAAAAGAGACAAATCGGATCTAATTAAACTAAAGAGCTTCTGCACAGCAAAAGAAACTCCTTAGAGTGAACAGGCAAACTACAGAATGGGAGAAAATTTTTGCAACCTATGCATCTGACAAAGGGCTAATATCCAGAACCTACAAAGAACTTAAACAAATTACAAGAAAAAAAAAAACAAAACATCAAAACGTGAGCAAGTGGGCAGACACTTCTCAAAAGGAGACATTTATACAGCCAACAAACATATTAAAAAAAGCTCATCATCACTGGTCATTAGAGAAATGAAAATCAAAACCACAATGAGATATCATTTCATGCCTGTTAGGAAGGTGATTATTAAGAAGTCAGGAGACAACAGATGCTGGAGAGGATGAGGAGAAATAGGAACACTTTTACACACTTGGTGGGAGTGTACATTAGTCCAACCATTGTGGAAGACAGGGTGATGATTCCTCAAGGATATAGAAATAGAAATACCATTTGACCCAGCAATCTCATTACTGGGTATATACCCAAAAGATTATAAATTATTCTATTATAAAGACACATGCCTATGTATGTTTATTGCAGCACTGTTGACAATACCAAAGACTTGGAACCAACCCAAATGCCCATCAATGATAGACTAGATAAAGAAAATATGGCACATACACCACGGAATACCATGCAGCCAGATAAAAGGATGAGTTCATGTCCTTTGCAGCGACATGGATGAAGCTGAAAACCATCATTCTCAGCAAACTAACACAAGTACAGAAAACCAAACATTGAATGTTCTCACTCATAAGTGGGTGTTGAACAATGAGAGTACATGGTCACAGGGAGGGGAACATCATACACTGGGGCCTATTGGGGTGGGGAGCTAGAGGTGGGATAGCATTAGGAAAATGCCTAATCTAGATGATGGAGTTATGGATGCAGCAAACCACCATGACACATGTATATATATGTAACAAACCTGTACTTTCTGCACATGTACCCCATAACTTAAAGTATAATTTTAAAAAATGAAAAGAAAATTTTTTCAAATTATATAATGTTATCTCAAAAATTAAATAAGTAAAATGTATTTATTAAGCTTAATAAATGAAACACTTGTTTTCAGGTATAGGTTTTTGTTCTCAAGGCCAACGGACATTCTATAAACCTCTCTTTTGACATACATTGATTCCCTAAATAGAAATGCAGTTGGGTAACCTATTCTGAAAATAGATGTTTTGCACAGGCATGGGGAAAGTGTACTAATAGTAGAGTGACTTTGGGAAGATGATGGGTTTTAGACAAAGTGCATACACTGTACCTCTGAGATCTGAACTGAGTCCTCCCATTCAATATCCAGTAACTCTCTCTCTGTGCTCCAGGTTATATTTTCAATGTGTTGCCTTATACTCTACTAGATGGAAAGTTAATTAAATATGTTCTCCACTGACTGTTACTCCCAGCCATGTCTAGCAACAAGCTAAGATTGGGTTAATAGCACTGCCACCTGGTTTTCTAGTTTGCAATGGTAGTTGTTGCTCCATTACTACGGAGTAATATCTCCAATACTTTTGCAGCTACAACCTCAGTTTTATGTTAGCAGCAATCTCCCTTAAGGATTTAACATACAGCCTCTGAGAAACAAAAGGAAAGAAAATTACACTTTTATGAATTTCCAAATTGCCATAGCTCACACTCAATGTTTATTTTATTTTAATATTACTGCCAATGGGTTTTGCTGAGTGAAATAAATTTAGCACTAATGAGCATATTTTGAAAGTTTAAAAACACAATTTAATAAATGATTCAATGTAATCTCTACAAAAATGACTCTAAGAGGCTGAAGAGTCTTTGAGCAGGAGAGAAACCTTGAGGAAACAAAAGAGCGCGAAACAAATAGGTGAAGCAATTATGATTTTAAAATTGGCAATTAATCAAGGAGTTTGGTTGTTGTTTTTTTTTCCAAAATCACAAAGACAAAGTTGCCCAATGACAAAACTAGGTCAATGTAATTAGAGCTGTATCCCAGACTTGTTACTTGATTAAATTAATCTAACGGGGCCTGGCACATAGTAAGTAGTCTTTATACCTGTGAGTTTCTTTCCAATATCTGCTTCCCTCTTGTTTCACAACATTTTAAATACAGATTATATAGTGTGGTCTGGCTAATTTTCATAGTTTTATCAATTACATTGTGCAATAACACAATGTATCTTTTAAAATGTTATCTTTAAAAAAAACATTTATTTTACCACGAGGATTGTTTAAATATAGTTTCTAGTTATTAAAATAAGGTTGTAATTTCCAGTCTTTGTCTTATGCATATGCCTACATTGTTATTTTTATCTTACAAATTGAGATATCGTAAGACTAGTTTGTTGCTTCTTACTATTATTATTTAATAAGCTGTTGATTTGTAAAAAAAATATATCATCTAGGATTTATTAGGGAATATCAAATATAAAGAGAATAGAGATATTATTAAAGCTAATATTAACTCGGTTTTGAAACAGGACACAATTATAAATTCTTATAGCACAACGCAAACATGGACAGAAAAAAATCTGAGGAAAACTGAATCAAATGGATTAATTTTTTTCTCATGTTCTATAATAGAATTAAGATATTAAGAATTTGGGTGCTGTCCAAGTCCCCAATGTTTCTAACAAACTTAATTTTTTTCACATAATAAATTTATATTTACATTGGTAAGTGTGATCTATACTCTTTTTTAATATATATTTTAAGTTCTGGGATACATGTGCAGAACATGCAAGTTTGTTACATAGGTATACATATGCCATGGAGGTTTGCTGCATCTATCACTCTGTCATCTACATGAGGTATTTCTCCTAATGCTATCCCTCCCCTATCCCCCTACTACCTGCTATCCCTCCCCTATCCCCCTACTACCTGCTATCCCTCCCCTAGCCCCCCATCCCCCAATAGGCACCTGTGTATGACGTTCCCCTCCGCTTGTCTGTACCATTTAATTCTATGTCCAGCGTATCCCTTCTCTCTTGAATCCAATCCAATCTGGTTTTGTACCACCTTGAGTTAACCTGACCCGGATTGATTTCCTGTAGACTGGTCACTCAGCAAAGGAGTGGGTCCTTGGCAAAGTTCCATGAAAACCAAATAAGCTCTGGTAATTAAGGCATTTAATCTTAAACCTCTTCAAAGTTGAGATTCAGCCCTCTTGATCATGCCAGTGGAGAGTCTGAAGCTTTTCCAACCATGTCTCCTCATGTTTGTAGGAATTTTGCTGCCAGTTTTCTACGTGACACAGCTATAAGCTCAAGGCTTGGACTCTAGCCCACTGATCACTCCAGGGAAAAAGCCGGTGCTACTTCCAACCATTAAAGCTGAGTTAGCAAGATTGGGTTTAAGCCAAAGTTCCATCAAAACATATTCTTACTGTGTCCTGTCCTTGTTCATATCAGAAGAGCTAATGCTTTCTTAAAGCAACATAAAATTTCCAAAGCCAAGAATCAGACTGCTTTACATGGTATGTAATATTCACCCCTGCTAGATTCCCAGGAATTACCTTAGAATAAGCGTGTGTAAGGGATTCACTCATCTATTACCTCTCCTGACTCCGAGTAAACCAGGAGAACTAGTATATGTGCACTTTGACCATATGACCCCTTCTCTTTTTTAATGAAAACCACCAACTATGCAGAAAAATTGCTGGACCACATCCATGCTTTCAAATCACTTGATTGCTCCTCCATCATTATATCCCTCATCCTAGCAGCAGCATTTGGCAGCATTTATCATGCCCCCTCCCTCCTTTAAAGCCCCTTATTAATTAATTTCTAGAATATCACACTCTTGTTTCTTTTTCTATTCTTCTTTGCTTCATGGTACTTGCATTCATAAATTGTAAAATTAGAATGTCCTAGCGTTTGGTGCTTCCTTATACTTTTCTATATTCATTCCCCAGATCCCTGTTTTATGACTTCAAATATCACCCATAATCCTTGAGTAACTACTTAGTATTTCCAGCCCCAAACTTTTCTCTAAATCATATATTCCTTTATCCAACCAATTTCTCAACTTCCTGCGAGAGTCTTAACCAAATGTCTTCTAACCTTCCTTGATATATAAGAAAATCAGATCACTAAATTAGTACTTCAAGTTTAATAAATCCAAATTTGACTACCTGTAACTTTGCTTCTCCAGTCCTTCCCTTATCATTAAATGGCAACCATATTTTCCTGTAAAATCAGAATTACCTGGCATCCTTATTGACTTCTTTCTTTCTCTAACACCCCACATTTAAGCCATCAGAAAAGTATGTTGATAATTCTTCTGAAATAGATTCAGAATCCCACCCTTGCTCCCCAGCTCCACTGCTACTTCTGCAGTCTATGGCATCATCATCTCCTACCAGACTTAGCAATAGTAATGGCTCTTCCTGGAATATCTCAAGTATACATGCTGCTCAGCATTTTTGTACTAGATGTTTCACCTGCCTGAAATATGTTTTAAATACCTGAATAACGTGCTTTCTTATTTTCTTCAAATATCTGTTCACATATCACCTTATTAAAATTGTCATTAAAATTTTTCAATATGAAACATACTCCCACATTAACTTTTACCCACTTATCTTGCTTTACATTTCTTCACTGCATTTACCATAACTGGCAATGTTATACTGTAGTTTTACGTCATCTGTCTTTCCCTGAAAAACAAATAAGATAGGAGAGCAAGTCTATGTTTTTCTTGTAATTTCTCTAATTTTTCTGTGCTTAGCCCCTTGTGTGTATTGACACATAAAAGGTACTCCCTTTGGAGTTCTCAGTATCTTCTTGTTAATTTTAGTTCAAAATATATTTTAATATAAACAAGTCATATCCTTTGCATTCTTTCAACACATATACTAAATAACCAAAGCATTAATTATTAATCTACCATTATTAATTATTCAATGCTAATAAATTAGTCACCAAATATACTTTTAATCCATACAGGTATGAGACTGTGTTAAATACTGTGGGGCATAAACCATACACATATAAGTAAGACACAATTGTTCTCAAAAATACTATGTAAATTAGTAATATCATCAGACAGAAAAAGATATAATGATCTAGGAATGTTCCAAAGGCACAAATAATTTCCAGATGGACAAAGTGTAGTGATATAAAACTGTGTTGCATAACTAATTAGACAAGTTCTTGATATAACTTGAATATAAAATAAGATTGTAAAGAAATAGCAATCCCATCACTTGCTAATTATAAGCCTTTTGACATTTTTTCCTAAAACTTTTATTGATGTTTTGTTTTTAGCTCTTTGATTCTCAGTTTCTTCATCTATATAATTGGGGGTTATATGTGTAATAACTGAGGAAAAATTGAATAAAGCACATAACTCACTACCTGGAACAGAGCAAGTCCTCAGTTATTGTTACAATAATAATGCCAATATAAACTAAATGAACAGCATGTCTGACATAACCAAAGAACAAGACTTATCTTTAATATACTTTTTTAAACAAGAAATAGTTATTACTTTAACAGTAAGTAAAAATAACACAAACTATTATTTAAAAATAGACAAGTTTCTATTTTGAAATGGTCATTTTTGTCATTGTTCTTCACAGGATTTCTAATAAATACAGGTAGATTTGCCAGATTTAGAAAATGCTCAGTTAAGCTTCAATTTCTGATAAATAATAAATAATTTCCAGATAAGAATTTTCCAAATATTGAGTGGGACATGCTTATAATTTTAAAATATTTGTATATTTTTACCTAATTTCTAATTTAACTAAGATGTCTAAATTTTATCTGGCAACTTTAAATATAGTCTCTGTTTTATTTTTTTTAACTGAAGCCAAACTCATGGCATGAGGATAAACAGGCTTATGAAATACACATGCACAGACACACAGACACACAGACACACACACACACACACACACACACCACAAAGACCAAATATGCAATGTTTGCCAATCTGATCCATTGAGCTTATAAGAATCAGCTGTGATGTATCACTGAAAAGGAACTCAGAAAATTATAAGGGAATCTTATAAATCAAATTAAAATCCATTTAATATATAAAGCAGAGATTGGCAAATATATCTGTCTAAACCTAGTTAATGGCTTGTTTTTGCAGACATTGAGCTAAGAATAATTTTTACATTTTATATATTTTATATTTTAGTTTAATTTATATTTTGTATTTTAATTTATAAATAAACATATATTGAGATCTTATGTGGTCCATAAAGCTTAACATTTATCATCTAGTAATTTATAGAGAAAAATATATTAACTCACAGAGAAGAAATTCGTTCTTTTATTCATTTAGTGAATATTTATTGAGAACCCACAATGTTGCAGAAATCCTCTCAGGTGCTGATATGGAGTTCACAGTGTAGTGTGAAAACAGAGAAGACATTCAATAGCAACAAAAGAAACTCATGAGCACTCAAATAAATCATATATAAAAGTATTCAGTATTATGTAAACGTGTGACTCTACCATTAGGTAGTCTGACTTATTTATACCACAAGCTAGTAATTTAGATCTACCCAGGATACAAAACTATTGTCTGATTTCTTCTTTTATATTTTCTAAGTGATCATTCTAAATACTTAGTTCAAATTTACTTTTTATTTACCTTTTGCTTTTCTTCAAATTGTTCCTTTGTTTAGATAAATTTTCAAATAAATTCTAGCAAAGCAAAGTTGTTATATGTGTACTAACCATAGTATGATTCTCTTTGTTTTCCAGGTCAACTTCTTGTATCAAAAAAGTAGATTCCAGGAGGGCACATATTGAGTGGTAGGACACGAATGGGAAAAAACACTGAAATCCAGACCTATCAAATCTACTCTGCTTATGAACGTGTTGGTAGATATCACTGTCCAACTGATTTCTGATCTGACCTTCCTCTTCACATATTTTCCCAAGTCATCAACGTCTTTATTCCTTTAGTATTTAATTTTAAAGAACAGATATTTGATATTTATACAACAGTAGTGTTTCTCCCTAAGAACAAAGTTTTTGAGTCCTTAAATTCTAATTAACATGCATCTTTCCATGTAATTCCTTAAAAGAGACCTCTACAGAGCAACACCAGGCAAACTCTACAGAGCTTGATCCCAAATATTTCCCTGTTTTTCTAGGCTGGGCTTCTTATGAGCCTCAGAGTTTTCTCCTGTGCCTTCAGAATAAAGTCCAGGTCCTTCTTCCACAGGCGGCTAAGTCTGCATATTTAGCCATAGAGGTTTGCTTTAATCTGACCTTCTTTGCTCTGTTTATGAAACAAAGATAAAACAGGAAATCTCTGAACTCTCCTTATTATTTTGCCAATGGCATAAATGTGACATAAACTTTTTATAAAAGGCATGATGAAATGTTGTCACAAACATTCAATACTTATGTGTGATAGTATTTTTCTTAGAACTTTAGGAGAAAAAAATTAAAACGTCCTTAATACAAATGATTCTACATGGAATTCACTTGCATTTTAAGATCATATCATTTCTCATTAATATGTTTGCAGTTTGAATCAAAATATGTCTTTTAGTTCTGAGAGGAATTATCTGATGAATTTGTTGAATGTAATTACTTGACTTTAGAAAATGTGGCAAAACTATAACAAAAAATCTGTAAAAGAAAATTACATTTGTGCAACATAAATTAGTGGATGATATATTGATAAAGAAATTACATTGCTTGACATTTTTGAGTTCCATGAAGTCAGAGATTTCTAGGGTGAATCACAGTTAAGAAATCTACCTTTTTAGGGTCACAAAACATATGATAAATTAGTATTTTCAATTAACTCCTTCTGTAGAAAAACCATAGAGTTTATGAAATATTTGGAGGACTGGACCTTGCTAAAAGCATTTTAGAAAGTTAAAATCTACCACATTTCTCTCCTTTTTGCACATTCGTTAAGCCTCTTTGGCATAGTCCCAACTGGGAGATTGCTTTTACAGTTCCTTCTTGAAACTGTGCAGAACTGGGACTCAGGAGCCTCCTTACTCCCAACTGGGTTATAACAGAAAAGTTGAAATATTAAAGTTACCTCCATAATATTGAGATATAATATTTCTCAGTTAATTTTGTAATAGTGTAAAGTCTGGGGTATCTTGGAATTATACTTGTAAGTATGTATATTTATTATTTTGATGTTTCTGCTTCTAAATATTACATTTTGTTTATTTAATTATCTACATATGAAGGTATATATTTCAAGATTTCTATATCTCAATTTATTCACAGTTTGACTGCAACATTTTAGTATTTTTGCTCACTAATAATTTCATATATAGTTCAATTGCTCAACAATGGAAAACATTCTATTTAAAGTGTATTTTTGTAAATCAAAACCTTAGAGGATAGTTTCTATTCATGAAACATGGCTAAAAACTATTTGACTTCTTTCTCTTTTTTGAGATGGAATCTTACTGTGTCACCCAGGCTGAAGTGCAACAGCATGGTCTCGGACCATTGCGACCTCTGTTTCCCAGGTTCAAGCGGTTCTCCCGCCTCAGCCTCCTGAGTAGCTGGGATTACAGGCATCTGCCATCATGCCTGAGTAATTTTTGTATTTTTGTAGAGATGGGGTTTCACCATGTTGGCCAGGCTGTTCTTGAACACCTGACCTCAGGTGATCCACCTGCCTGGGCTTCCCAAATGGTGGGATTATAGGCATGAGCCAATGCTCCCAGCCTGACTTATTTCTTCAAGACCATTTTCAGAGTAGCATGTATGTGCCAGATATACAGTACTAGATGTATCTGATAATGTATTTTAACATCTATTGAATTGGGTTATGAAAAACCCAAATCATATAAAGGAGATACGTGTCCATAATGTTTTGACCACCCTTACTATTTTTAATGTTTTGTGCAGACCATTCAAAGGAATCTCAGTTGATACCCTACCCAACCATAAAAATAGAAGAGACTAAAGGGGTTGATTTAACGCCTTAGAAAAGACACTTCTCTTCTTAGCTCACAAAACCAAATAACTATAATGATTTTGAATAATCTGTAACTACAGTTTAGATGTGGCCTATGGTAGAATATGTCTACAAGTGTAAAAAAATGTGGCCTTGTTTAGTTTCATTGTAAAACATAGGATTAACAAGTATAATCAAAAAATTTGATTCTGACATATTTACAAATATTATAATTCTATGCTAAAACTTGTTATTTTATATACTTGCTCAAATTTATGGGATGATTTGGAACTATTAGAGCAGTGACTGATTTACTCTTGGCTGCACATTGAAACTACCTGGGTAGATTTGTTAAAATTGCCCAGGCCTGGGGATCTGCTCAGATCAATTAACTAAGAATCTCTGGTGGATGAGACCTGGACATCAATATTTTATTTTATTATTTTTCTAACTTTTATAAAAATTTAAATACAGGGGGTATAAGTGCAGGTTTGTTACCTAGGTATATTGTGTGATGCTGAGGTCTGGGATATTTAATTTTTGAGGAATTGTGTGGTTTTGAGAGTTCATCTTGGTACTAATTTCTGTTTTTCTTCCACTGTGTTCTGAGAGTATGGTTGGTATAACTACTGTTTTTAAAAAATTTATAGAGACTTGTTTTATGGCTGAGAATGTGGTCAGCCTTGGAGTATGTTCTATGTGCAGATGAGAAAAGCATATATTCTGTGGTTGAGGGATGTCGTTTGAAGTCTGTTAAATCCAATTGGTCAAGTGTCAAGTTTAAGTCCAAAATTTCTTTGTTGGTTTTCTACTCCAATGATCTGTCAGTCAGTGGGATGTTGCAGTTGCCCACTTTTATTGTGAGGCTAAGTCTTTTAGTTGGTCTAGAAGCACTAGTTTTATCAATCTGGTTGCTCCAAGGTAGGATGCATATATATTTCAGATACTTGAATCTTCTTTATGAATTGAACCCTTTATCATCTTATAATACCTCTCTTTCTTTCTTTTTTCTGTTGTTGATCTACAGTCTGTCTTATCTGATATGTTGTAGCTCTTTCTCCAACACTTCACTTTAAGCCTATAGGTATTGTTACATATGAGATGGGTGTATTGAACAGGGCAGATGAATGGGTATTCATTAGTTTGATTGTTTGAATCCAGTTTGTCACTCTGTGCCTTTTAAGTGGGGCATTTTGATGATTTAATTTCATAGTTAAGATTGATATGTGATGTTCTAATTCTATCATGAAGTTGTTAGCTGGGTACTTTGTAGTTTCTATTGTGTAGTTGCTTTATAGGGTTTACGGGCTATGTACTTAGGTTTCTTTTTGTGGTAGCCAGTATCATTCTTTTATTTCCATGTTTAGAACTCCCTTAAAGATCTATCGCTGATAACACTGGAGTACTGAACATAAATTTCCTTGCACTTGCTTTTTTAGAAGGCATTTTATTTCTCCTTCACTTATGAGGTTTAGTTTGATGAGACATGAAATTCTTGGTTGAAATTTGTTTTCTTTTAAGAATGCTGAAAATAGGCTCCTAATCTCTCCTGGTTTGTAAGATTTCTCCTGAGAAGTCCACTGTTAGCCTGATAGGGTTCCCTTTGTGATCTGCTTTTTCCTCTAGCTGCCTTTAAGATTTTTTTCCTTAGCACTAACCTTGGACAGTCTGGTGAGTATATGTCTTGGTAATGTTTCTTTTGTTTAGTATCTCATAGGTGTTCTCTGGATATCTTGTATCTGCATGCTTACTTCTAGCAAGATTAGTAAACATTTCTTGAATTATTTCCTCAAATGTGTTTTCCAGATTGTTTACTTTTTTCTCATTCTCTCTCAGGAGTACCAATAATTAATAGTTTTGGTCACTTTACATAATCTCATATTTCTTGAAGACTTTATTCTTTTTTTTTTTTTAACTTTAAAATCTGGGTTACATGTGCAGATTGTGCAGGATGGTTACATAGGTATACACCTTTATTGTGCCATGGTGGTTTGCTGCAGCCATCACCCCATCACCTACCTTAGGTATTTCTCCTAATGTTATCTCTCCCCAACACCCACACCCCCTACTATCCCACTCCTAGCCCCCCCAACCCTCAACAGGCCCCAGTGTGTGATATTCCCCTCCCTGTGTCCATGTGCTCTCATTGTTCAACTCCCACTTATAAGTGAGAACATGCGGTGTTTGGTTTTCTGCTCTTGTGTCAGTTTGCTGAGAATGATGGCTTTCAACTTCATCCATGTTGCTGCAAAGGACATGAACTCATCCTTTTTTATGACTGCATAGTATTCCATGGTGTGCCACATTTTCTTTATCCAGTCTATCATTGTTGGACATTTGAGTTGGTTCCAAGTCTTTGCTATTGTAAACAGTGCCGCAAAGAGCAGAGGTGTTTATGTGTCTTTATAATAGAATGATTTATAATCTTTTGGGTATATATCCAGTAACGGGATTGCTGGGTCAAATGGTATTTCTATTTCTAGATCCTTGAGGAATTGTGACACTGTCTCCCACATTAGTTGAACTAATTTACACTCCCACCAACAGCATTCCTATTTCTCCAGCATCGGTTGTCTCCAGATTTTTTTAATGGTCGCCATTCTAAATAGTGTGAGATGATATCTCACTGTGATTTTGATTTGCATTTCTCTAATGACCAGTGATGATCAGCATTTTTTCATATGTTTGTTGGCTGCATAAACGTCTTCTTTTGAAAAGTGTTTGTTCATATCCTTTGCCCACTTTTTGATGGGGTTGTTTTTTTCTTATAAATCTGTTTAAGTTCTTTATAGATTCTGGATATTAGCCCTTTGTCAGATATGTAGATTGCAAAAAATTTTTCCCATTCTGTTGGTTGCTGGTTCACTCTAATTACTGTTTGTTTATTTGTTTTTTTAGTGTACAGAAGCTCTTAAGTTTTATTAGATCTCATTTGTCTATTTTGTCTTTTGATTCCACTGCTTTTGGTGTGTTAGAATGCTTTATTTTTTTAAATTATCCTTTATTTTTTTCTGATTGTGTTAGCTCAAAAGATCAGTATTCAAGCTTTGAAATTCTTTCTTCTGCTTTGTCCAGTCTGTTTAAAAGAGATTTCAATTGTATTCTTAAATTCCTTAAGTGAGTTCCTCAATCCCAGAAGCTATGATTGATTTCTTTTTAAGATGTTTATCTCCTCCTTCATAACCTGGATTGCTTTAGAAGTTTTTTGTGTTGATTTTCACCTTGTGTTTGATCTTTTTGAGCTTTCTTGCAATTCATGCTTATAATTCTTTGTGATTTGTGAGTTTCCATTTGTATTAAGGATCTTTGTTAGAGAACTCATGTGATCCTTTGGTGGTGTCACCACTTTCAAATTTCATGGTGCCAGGATTCTTGCACTGGCTTCTCCTCATCTGGAGATGCTAGCACTTCTAATTTTTGTGTGAGTAGGATTTTTTTTTAATTTTTGTCTCCCTAAAATATTATTATTACTGTTATTATCTCTTCCCTTTTCCCTTCTTGCCATCCCCAGGGGATATGACTGTAGGAAATCCTGGGTAGGATCTTTTGGCTTTGATTTTATAAACCCATACACTTCTTTCAGTAGGCTTTATATTGGGCTGTGCAGTTGGACTTATAAGCCAGTAGACTGTGCTTATAGGTAAGAGCTGACTGCAGTAAATACCTCTGGGTATATACTTGATCCTTGTTTACTGTTAGAAGCTCTCTGTTACTTTAGGCTATGGCATGATTCATGGAGTGCACAGTGGTGTGATCCTTCTGCCCAGCCCTGGGGAAGCAGGAGCCACAGTGGTTGTGTCCAGACCAGGTAGGTCTGCTGACAAGTACTTTGATGGCATGCACAAGTACTAGCACTAAGGGAGAATCTACTTGGCCACCAGTAAGTGCCCAGAAGTGTGCCTTGCTGTGCAGCTTGGAAACCTCCTGGGCCCCAACTTCTCTGCATAGGGACAGTAGGAGGCCTAAAATCCTAATCCAGGAGAGCAGGTTCTCCAAATGCCTGGAGTTCTGCCTTGGCATGGGGCAGAGAAGGCCCTTCTGTACCAGTATCTGCACAGGAAGCTTGAGTTGGCTCAGGCTGTTGATCCATGTGAGCTCATTCTCTGAATGCCAAGAGATTACCCTGGCCATTGAGCAGAGAGGGTCTCACTGAACAATCCATGTCTAGGAAAGGTGGGGAAGCTAGGGCTGCTGTACCAGACAAGCAGGTATTCCAAATGCCTGATGATCTGCCTGAGCATGAAGCAGAGACGGCCTCTCTGCACCAGGATCTCTGCATAGAATGGGTGGGACAGGTCAGGCTGCTGATTTAGGTGAGTGGGTGCTCTAAATACCTAGAGATCTACCTGGGCATGATGTGGAATGAACCCTGCTCTACCACAGTCTATGCCCAGGAAGGGTAGTGTATCTCAGGCTGATGGTCCAGGCAAGTGGGTGCTCCCTATGCCTGGACTTCTGCCTGAATATGGAGTGCAGAGGGCCCTGCTGCACCACAATTTCAGCGTAGCAGGTTGTGTCACTCAGAAATGGCACAAACAGACTGGTTCCTGGTCACCAAGCTGACCCTGGCTGCAAGTCTTGCTGCCCAGGAAAAACTACAGCTGTAAAAGCTCTCCTCCCATCCCAGGCTTGTGATGGGATAGCACAGTTCCAGCACCTACTCCAGAGACAATTGCCACATGTTTCACTGTCAAAGCCCCTGCACTATTTCTGAGCAAACACTCCAACCTCTGGCCTGAGACCTAAATGCTTGTGTGGCTATGCTGCTGGATCACCAAATAATGACTTACTTTGTATTTGTCCATATTAAAAATAGGGACTTCATCTTGGTCCTAGTTCTAGGGAAAGTACATCAGTGATTTAAAAAACCCCCTAGTGATTCTTTTTAGCAACCACATTTGAAAACTGCATCACTAGAAGCCATGCATGTTTCTCAAGTTTCTGGGGATCTCAACTTTAGTTATACATTAAAGGCACCTGAAAAGCATTTGTTTGTAGTAGTGATGCTTAGGACTGGTGGTGGAGTTCTGCTTCCACAAAAAAAAAAAAAAAAAAACAGAAATATGTTTAAAGCCTGCACCCTCAACCAAAAATGAGAAAAATCAGACAGGCAACAAAAATTAGAACTTTACGTCTGCCCAGATTGCTGAAGTCACAGTGCCACAACATAACCCCAAATCTAAATTCTTTCCCTCCTCTTACCCATTAAATAGTTGAAAAGAACTGGCTATCATATTATAGAGTATGAGAGGAAGAGACACAAATTGTCTACTGCACTGGAAAGTAAGTAGAATTCACCCCAAAATATGAATGAATTTGTGAAGTGTGGCTGTGAGCCTCAGTGAGAGTACAGAACCACTGGGAGCTGTAGATATAGGGGGTGTTTACATCCACTGATAGGTTCATCTCCCTGATCATCCACCAAGTTTATTAAGATTGGGAATCATATAGTTAATTAATCATATAATTCCTCAGTTGGTGGAATAAATCTGGAGAAAAGACTGCCATTATGGCAGGAAATACACAGAGCTCTAACTAGATCATTCCTTACTAAACAAAAGATGCAGGCTGCCTAGGAAAAGATAGCAAACTCTCTTGCCTCAGGGCACAAGTAAAGACCTCCTGTGACTGATAGAAGAGCAAAATAAAATAACAACCCTACCACTGGCCATGGGGCTGGTTCTGGGTCCAAGTTCTTTATAAATCAAACATACACACAGGATGAAAATAAACTGGTTGCTATGGGTATGGGGTAGGGAAGAAATGAGGAGATGTAGGTCAAAAGGCACAAAATAGCAGATATGTAGGATGAACAAGTCTGAACATCTAATAAACATGATAACCATAGTTAATAAAACGATATTACATTAGGGTTTTTAAAAATAAAAAATAAGCTGATTTTAGCTGCTCTTGTCATAAAACAGCTATTATGTGAGATGCTAGATATGTTCATCTGCTTCACTATAACAATTATTTTACTATCTATTTGTATCCTATAACATAATGTTGTGAGTCTTTAATATACAAATAAAATGTATTAAAAATAAGTACAAATTTTTAAAAAGGAACTATATGAATATCATTGACAGTGTGTTAACTTTGGAGAACAGGACACTTTCCCTTAAAAGAACACCAAAAAATCAAAACAGAGTTTGTCTGCCACAGAGAGGGGACACCTCAAAAAAACACAGCATCTCAAAGACATAGGCATACAGTACCTTTCTAATATTCAAATGTGGATTAGAAAAACAGGAAACTACCCATGTTACCCTACCTTCTTTCCTCAAACCATGCTAGCAGGCACAAAATAACAAGCAAGAATAGTCTGCTACTAGGAGTGGGTGAACACCACGCAGAGAGATCCAGGTAGAACAAATATAAAAATTAAAATACTACTAGACACATTATAATCAAACTCCCTAAAACCAAAGCTAAAGAGTCAACCTTATAGATAGCCATCTAAAAATCCACATATACAAACAGATGAGCAAATTTAAGAATTAGAGCAACCTTCTCATAACTCTGCAAACCAGAAGACAAAAATGACATTATTAAAGTATTGAAAGAAACAAAAATGTCAAACCAGGGTGCTATATTCAGAAAAAAAATTATATTTAAATGAAAATAAATATTTTGGAGCAAAATGATGCATGATAAGAAATGTTAAAGGGAATTCTTCATGTACCCCATAAGTATATAAACCTACAATGTACTCATAACTTTTAAAAAATAATAAAAACAATTTAAAAAATACCATAATATCAAAGAGAAATCTGAAAGAAAGAGCTAGAAATGGTGAAAATAAATTTAATTGAGCAAATATTTTCATTATTTGTAATCATTCTAAATGTAATTGAATATACAAATAAAAATATTAGCAAGATATGAGAAGTGTATTGTATGTTGTATTATATGACAACAATAGAACAAAATAAGAGAAAAAAGATAAGTATACTACTGTGTATACTGCATGAAGCTTAAAATTATTTGCATATAGTCTATGCTAATAAGGTATAAATAAGAAGCAAATACTGTAGTTAAAACGGAATAACAGAAATATACTTCGTTATTCTATAATCATGTAGTAAAAAAAGAAAAAATTATATCAACGGTTGGAACAAATGGAAAGCTACTAGCAAGCTCTAGATTTGAAACCAACCATATCAATAGTATTAAATGTAAATGCTCTAAACACTACATTGAGAAAGAGATAGTCAGATTGGACATAAAAGTAACCCCCAACTATATGCTGTCCACAGAAAGCCACTTTAAATATAAAGTTATAGATAGGTTAAAAGCAAAAAAGTAAACAAGTAGACCTCACAAATATTCTTGTAAAAGAAAACTTGAGTAGCTTTACTAATTCTATAGGAATATCATTAGGAATGATGAAGTTAATTGCAGAATGATGAAGAGTTCAATCCATCAAGGAGATATAATAACCCTACTGTTGGACCTAATAGTAGTGCTTTGGATTTATAGAGGAAAAATGATAGAATTGAACACAGAAAAAAAAATCTATAAATTTGGTTGGGGTCTTCAGTACTTCTATCTAGTAATTGATAGAATAAGAAAATAGAAAATCAGTATAATTATGGAAGCCCTGAAGGACATTATTTGTTCTTTATCTTAAGTCATTACATTAATTCTTCTAATTGGTGTTTAGAGAACAATCCACTGAATATCAGAATACACATATTTTTCAAGTATATGCACATGTAACATCTATCAAGATAGACCATATTCTGGGTCATAAAAAAACTTTACAATATTTAAAATAATTGAAATAATGAAACGTGTGTCTCTGACCAAAATGAAATTAAACTACTAGATAATAACAGAAAACTATCTATAAAATCTCCATATTTTTAGAAATGAAAAAAACACTCCTAAGTAACTAGAGCATCAGAGAAGATGACAGAAGGGAAATTAGAAAATATTTTTAATTGAATAAATAAGAAAACAATATATCAAAATTAGTGGATGGAATCAATGTGATAAAGAGGAAAAACCATATGACTATCTCAACAAAAGAAGAATACACATTTATCAAATTTAACATCCATACATTCTACAATGATTTTAAATATTTGTTGAGGAATTCTTTAATTATTTTTTCTAAGATAAAAAATAGCAAATCTGCTTTCTCTCCTCAATATTAATTGACATCATACTTGAAGTTCTTTCCAGTATAATAAGAAAATAAATGCATAAAGCAGAAATGCAATGGTATTTATTTGAAGACAACATAATTGTCTATGTTTAAGATCCCTAAGAATCTAAAAAAATTCTGCCTCCACTAATATGTGAGTTTAGCAATGTTGCCAGTTAAAAGGTCAATATATCAAATGTTATTGTATTTAACATACTATCAGTGAGTAATTTGAAATTTATTTAAAAAAATGGTATAATTTAACATAGCAATAAAACTGAAATACCATTAATTATAAAGATAACAAAAGATGCACAAGATCTTCATGCTGAATAATAAAAATCAATAATGAAAAGTTCATAGAATACTAATTTCATCAAGATATGGACCATGCTTATAAACAGAAAAACTAAATATTGTTAAAATGTTGATTTTCCCCAAGTTTATCTACAGAATGCATACATTTTTAATTAAATCACATTAGAATTTTTAAAAATAGAAATTGAGAAGGTGATCCTAAATTTGTATAAAAAAGCAGAACTAGAAAAGACAAAACGATTTTGAAAACTAAAAGAACAAAGTTGGAATACTCAGAAGACCTGAGTTTCTGATTTCAAGACTTTCAATAAGGCTAGAGTAAACAAAAGCATGAAATTGGAAAAATATATGTATCAATGTACATAGGGGCCTAGAAACAAACCTAAACATAAATGGTTGATTTGTTTGATGATGGTACAAAAGTATTTGAATGGAAAGAGAATAGACTTTTTGAGAAAAGGTGCTGGAAATTTAGAAATCCATGTGATGTGCAAAATATCTCAATGCCCACCTTGTATTGCATGTAAACATGTAGTTCAAAATGAGTCAGTAAGAAGCATAACTGACTATCATAACAAGGGAGTAAAAACAGAAATATGATTTCTATTAAAAGGAAGGTTCATAAAGATAAACAAATTGAAAAGATTCACATCAAGATAGTTCATATTTAGTAAAATGTAATAAACACATAGCCAGCAAAATAAAATAATCTATTGAATAGAAATTAGGTATGGCATAAGCTCTAGAAAAAACCTTTTCATCTTTGAATATGCATAATTACAAGACACAGATGAGGGCATTAGCAAATATGTAAGTATTCACTACTATATTCACTTCGATCCAATGTCAGAAGTCTTTTCTCCAGTATTTTTTTCTAAGACTTGTATAGTTTTAGCACTTATGTTTAGATCTTTAGTCCATTTTGTGTTTGATTTTGTATATGACCTTAGGTCCAATATAGTTTCCCCAACACAACTGGTTGAAAAGACCATTCTTTCCCCATTGAATGATCTTGTCCCCCTTCTTGAAAATCAATTGACCATATGTGCAAGGGCCTATTTCTTGGTTTTGTATTCTATTCTGTTAGTCCATCCAACTGTCTTTATGCCATTATCACACTGTTTGATTATAACAGGTTTGAAAATCTAGAAATATGAGACCTCACAATTGTGATTCTTTTTTAAGATCATTTGGTTATTTGGGGTTGCTTCAGAGTCCATATAAATTTTTATGATTAATACTTCTATTGCTGTAAAACAAAATCATCGGAATTTGCATGAGAATTGAATTGCATATGTAGATTGCTTTGGGTAATATTGATATCTTAACAATATTAAGTGAGAGTAAATTTTTGTATATGACACCAAAAGCAGAGGCAATAAAAGCAAAAATAAATAAATAAAATTTCACGAAAATTAAAAACTTCTGTGCATCAAAAGACACAATCAAGAAAGTGAAAAAGCAACCAACCAAATGGAAGAACATGTTTGCAAATCATATATCTGATAAGACACTCATACTTACAATATATTTTTAAAAACTTGTAAATGCGACAAAAAAATTTCTTGTATTCAATATGGACAAATAATGTGAATAGACATTTCTCTAAAATACATACAAATGACCAAGAAGCACATGAAAAGATGCTCAGCATCGCTAATCGTAAGGAAAATACAAATCAAAACCACAATGAGACACCATCTCACGCCCATTACAATGGAAACTATCAAAAAACCAAACCAAAACAAAATAAAACCAAAGAAAAGAAAAGAAAAAACTAAAACAAATTAAAAAAAATACCAAATGTTAATGAGGATGTGTGGAGAAATTAGAACCCTTGTTCATTGGTGGATGCAAATTAGTGAAGCTCCTATGAAAACAAAATGGCGGTTCCTTAAAAATTTGAAAGTAGAATTATTGTATAATCCAGGATTTCCTATTCTAGGTTTATACCTACAAGTAACTGTTAGAATAGTCTTGAAAAAGTATTTATACACCCATGTTCATAGCATCATTTTTCACAATAGTCAAAAGGAGGAAACAACCCAAGTATCTATTAACAGATGAATGGATTAAAAAAAATGTGGTATATGCAGGTAGTGAAATATGTTCAATATTAAAAAAAAAATCTAATGCATTCTACAACATGGATTAACCTTGAGGAAATTATGATTAGTGAAATAAGACAGTCATAGAAAAGATAAATAATATGATTCTACTCATATAAAGTATCTAGAGTAGTTAAATTTATAGAAAGAGAAAGTAGAATGGTGGTTTCCAGCATCTGGGGGAATGAGAGAACAAGGGTTGGTTAATGGGTATAGAGTTTTAGTTTTGCAAGTTGAAAAGAGTTCTAGAGATCGTAGTGATGGTTGCACAACAGTGTAAATGTGCTTAACAGTACTGAACTGTGCACCTAGACATGGTTAAATTGTAAATTTTCTTATGCACATTTTTCCAAATTAGAACTTTACTTTTAAAAGGAATAATTGATATCATATCCCTAGAAATAGAGTGTACATATTACTTTTGAGTTTTATTTAATGTTAGAATAACATTATTATCATTAACAGACATTTATGCCTATATTACAAATAATTTTGCACTATGATTATAAGAAAATATGTTTGAGGCAATTGGTAGATACCTGAAAATAGAGATTATCAAAAGCAGCTTCAGAAATAGCTCCCAAGTATGCCCTCCACCTCCTCCTGATACTTATGTCTTAATGTCATCACCTCACCCATGAGTGTAGGCTAGACCTAGAGGTTCATAATAAATAAAATGTGGCAAAAGCAATAGAAAGTCATTTTTAAGATTAGACTAAAAAACTGTGAACTTCCTTTTGTTCTCATTTTATTTTGCTCCTCACTTTCTCAGTCTGATGAAACAACCTGCAATGTTTTTAATTACCCTATGATGAAGCCCACAGGAAGAGAACTAAGGAAAAGCCAAAACTTAAGGGTCTCAGCCCAAAGTCCATGAAAAAGCAAATCCTGCCAACATTCCTGTAAGTAACCTTGAAAGCAGATCCTTTCCTGGCGGACCTTGATATGATGCCCTAGTCAACACCTTGAGAGATTCTGAGACCCAGAGGACCCAATCAAGCCAAGCCCAGATTACTGATCCTCACCTAAAGTATAGGATCATAGTTTTATAAATCACTAAATTCTGGATTGTTTTGTTGTACTAAAATAGAAAACTAACATATAACAAATGCTACAGAGAGAGACAAAAATAAAAATGCTTATTGATTATGAGAAAGTTCTAAGAAGGGAATAATCTACCAGGGCAAGGAAACATAGAAATGATACTCTAAAAGTACAACTCAGTGTGTTCTTGAAGTTAGAAGTTATTGATGTTCAAGGCCAGGCAGGGTGGCTCATGCCTGTAATCCTAGCACTTTGGGAGACTGAGGTGGGAGGATTGCTTGAGTCCAGGAGTTTGAGACTAACCTCAGCAAAATAATGAGACCTCCTATCTACAAAAAATAAAAAATAAAAAATAAAAAATAAAATGAGGCAGGGGGATCACTTGAGCCCAGGAGTTCAGGCTGCAGTGAGCAATGATCACATCACTGCACACCCACCTGGGTGACAGAGCAACACACTGCCTCAAAAAAAAAAACAAAAACAAGTTATTGATGTTCAGAATTTTCTGAAGAAACCTAAAAACAGCTATGATTTCTTTTAAACACTTTTTTTGTGATACCTTCTAGTGTCAACATGAAGCAGCTTGCATTTTTTCTTTCTCAGAGAAAACTAGCTCTCAATCTAGCTTATGAAAATAGATGTTATTTTTAACATCTACATATAGCATGCGAATTTAGGTTTTTGAAGCTGCAGAATGGGAAAGAATGAAAAGGATTGAAACAGCTTTCTCAGTAATTTGTAGAGATACAATTTCAGATGATTATTCCCACTCCAATTTCAGAGTGAACACTGGGGCTGTGAAGCAACATTTGGACTGCGTGAATCTTACAGGAGAAAATACAGTTTTTCCAAATTGCCAAGAATCTACATTAGTCAATCACATAACATGATTAGCCAGTTTCATTAATCTTAAAATCCACTAAATACTCTGTAAATCCTTAGCTGAGTTATTTATCTCCCCTAGGATTTTCTGATCCTGGGTTGACTAGCCAACTTTACTGATGAGTAAGCAAAGCTTCCTTTACTTTGAAATGTGTGTGATTCTAGATATAAACATCTGCAAGTGACAAAACAATTTATTTAACTAGGTTCAGTGGCTGATCAACAGTTTGTTTTCTACAATTTAATTGCTTAGCATTTAGGAGATATCTCCATCTGAATGTGCTTTCTAATCTCTGTTTCCCCATAAATTGGGAATTAGACAAAGTACTTCACTAGTTTCACAGTGTGATCAGCACGATGAAATTACTCAGAAGGCATGGGTCCAATTCTGGTGACATTTTGCCAATACATACACACTACAAAGGTAAATAATTCGATGTGTATAAATGAACAGAATTGTATATCTGTGCTGTTCAAAATTGGCACATGTGGATATTAACATTTAAATTAAAATCGAATTAAATTAAATATTTAATTTCTCAGTCACAGGAAACATAATTTAAATGCTTAATAGTCATATAGGTCTAGTGGCTACCAAATTGGACAGCACAGACATGAACATTTGCATCATCACAGACAGTCCTATTGTAGAAAGCTTCCTTAGACATTATCCTTTGATTTTCCAACCTTGAAAATCAAGTTGAATTTCCCTGCCTACCTCATAATATAAATGTGATGATCAAATGTCATAATGAATGTACACATGGATATATATGGATAAATGGATTTGTGTACATAAGTATAGTTATGATAATACACCTATATATGTATATATATGCCTATATACATATACATGTATACACACATATACATGTATACATATAAGCTTATATAGACATATTATTTTTACATTGTTTTATCTTTTTTATTAATCAAAATATAAAACTTCTGGATGATTTATAGTACTATTCACACAGATAAATATGTCAACATATATAAAGGTATTTGCAAAATATGTTTTATATTTACACCAATAAATTACTCTTTTTAATACTTCCAAAATCACATTTCCACCTCTGTGATCCATGCAATTTTTACTTCATTTTCTAAATAAGGACAAGATCTATTTGTTATTAATTATATTGATGGATGTCACATAACATTTTGTTTAACAGAAGTGCAGAAGTATGTTACAGGTTGTTTTAATACTATAGTAAGCACGTGATCATACACTTGTCATTTTAAATTAATAAGATATGAGTGACAACTACACAAAGAAAGCAAAATATAATTTCACAAGGAGTGAGGAATATGCAATGTACAGAACTGAGTACCTGCAGTTTCTATTCACTTAAAACTTGGTGTAGGTAAATCAAATGATCACAAAACCATACCACCATAGGACTTATTGAAACATTTTCTCTTTTTTTATTATATACATGAAAAAACCATCCCTCTATATTCTAGTTCCTAGCAATGTTGTCTCTTAGGTGCTTTAGAAATAATAGGACTATTTGTTCTTTATACCTTGCACTCAGAACAAAACTACTTTGCTGAATTCACTGCCATTTTGAAGACACTGTATTTGAAATTTACAAACTACCTAATAACTCTAAATGGACTCTTATTTTTCATAACTTAGTTGCTCACCACACCTCCCTGTGCTCATTACTCTGACAATATCTGTGATTGTTAAGAGGTTGGAGAGAAAATTTTGAGCAACACAAAAATGTCTTATTGTTCTTTCAATAATATATGCCTAGGAAATACTAAGGAATTTGTTAGATTTATATTTATTTTATTGTTTCAAAAATACTGATTTTGTGTTCATACTTAGGCCTATGTTGATAATAAAAAAAAGTTACATATAAAAATAGAGATGAATTAGTATTTTTAAATTGCACTTTTATATTTAGTTCTTCATGTAAATGCAATTGATAATTTTAAAATTATGATGTTTATATTAATGATGTTAATAATGTATGATATTAATAATGTTAATATATTATGTGTATATCACTTTAAGACTGTATGTTACTTACAGACTGTTTTCTTTAAAAGCTAGTTATGCTAGTACACCAGAATAATGATTATTAGACATTCAAATATAACCTGTAAAAATTACTGCAACATTATGCATTATTTTATATAATATGTATATATTACTTTATATACACAAAAACTGATTTCAACTATTTTTATGAATATATATAAATATATATGCATTTATAATAGTATATGAATACAAAATAATTGTGTGTATTTTATGTGAGTATATATGTTTGTATAAGTTTTTAATATGTGTGTATGTATATTCAGTTGCAAATTAAAATATGAACACAAAATCAGCATATTTTGAAACAATAAAGTAGATATAAATCTAACAAAACATGTACAAGACAAGGGGAAAACTACAAAATTCTGAATAATAAAATCAAACAAGAATTAAATAAATACAGAGATATTGCATGATTATGGATAGATTTGATATTGTCAAAATGTCAGTTCTTCCTAACTGATATATAAATTCAATATAATCCCATTCAGAAACCCAGACAGTTATTTTGTAGATATAAACAAAGTAACTCTAAAGTTTATAAAGGCAAAAGACACTGAATAGCCAACACAATATTGAAGGAGAAGAAGAAATTTGGAGGTCTGACACTGTCTAATTTCAAAACTTAACCATAGAGTTACAACAATCATGACAGTATGGTACTGGCAAAATAACAGATAAATATATCAATGAAACAGAACAGAGAGCCTTGAGATAGACCCACATAAACATAGTCAACTGATCTTTTACAAAGGAAAAAAGACAATATAACGGAGAAAAACAATCTTTCCAACAAATGATGTCAGAACAACTGGACATCCACATACAAGATAATGAATCTAAACAGAGACTTTATACTCTTTACAAAACTTTATTCAAAATGGATCACAAACCTAAATATAAAATAAAAAACATAAAACTCTTAGAAAATAACATAGAAGAAAGTTTAGCTAAACTAGGGTTGATGATAACTTTTAGATGGGTGGATCACCTGAGGTCAGGGGTTCAATTTTGTACTAAAAATACAAAAATTAGCTGTGCATGGTGGCGGGCGCCTGTAATCCCAGATATTCAGGAGGCTGAGGCAGGAAAATCGCTTGAACCTGGGAGGCACAGGTTTCAATAAGCCGAGATCGGTCACTGCATTCCAGCCTGGGTGACAAGAGCAAAACTCCATATGAAAAATAAATAAATAAATATAAACATTTTTGGTCTACCAAAGACACTGCCAAGGGAAAGAAATGAGAAGCCAAAACCTGTAGGAAAACATTTGCAAAAGACTTTGGACTGTTATCAAAAATATTCAAAAACTCTTAGACATCAACAGTTAAAAAAACAGGACTAGAGATGGCAAATCAGTATATCGAGAGATTTTCCATATTCTATATTATATGTCATAAGAAAATGGAAATTAAAACAACAGTAAGATACCACTACCTATTACAATGGCCAAAGTTTAGAATGCTGGTAAAACCAAATGCTGCCAAGAATGTGGTGGAACAGTGGCTGTAACTCTCAATTTTTGCTGGTGGGAGTACAAAATGGTATGGCTACTTTGGAGGACAGTTTAGCTGTTTCTTACAAAACTAACATACTCTTACCATAGGACCTAGAAGTCATGTTGTTTTGTATTTAACCACAAGTTTAAAACTTACATCCACACAAAAATTTGCACAAAAACATTTATAGTAGGTTTTTTCATAATTGCTAAAACTTGAAATCAACTAAGATGCCCGTCAGTAATTGAATGGATAAATAAAACATGGTTGATTCATATAATGGTATATAATTCAGTGCTAAAAAGAAATGAGCTATCAAATAATCAAAAGACATGAAGGAAATTTAAATGTAAATTATTGAGTGAAAGAAACTATTTTGAAAGGCTATATACTATATGATTCTAACTGCAAATTGTTTTGGAAAAAGAAAGACTATTGATAGAGTGAAAAAATTATAGTTGCCAGAGGTTAGAAGGGAGGGAGGTATACCAAGGCAGGGTACAGATTATTTGTAGGGCAGTGAAGCTATTACATGTCATCAAAAATTTGCTGAAATTCATAGAATGAGTACCAAGAGTGAACCCTACTATCAACTATGAACTTTGCATGATAATGATTTTCGAAATACATTTATCAGTTGTAACAAATGTACTACTTGAGTGGAGGATGTTGAAAAACGGAGGGAATATACATAGATGGAGTGGAGGTATATATGGGAAATCTCTGTACCTTCTGCCCAATTTTACAGTGAATCTAAAACTTCTCCAAAGATAAAGTTATTAAAATAAATAAAACACTACTGAATAATTATATATACAATATGTAAATATATTCACATACTAATTTATATGTGCATAACCTGGTCTTAAGTGATTTCATAAACATATTTAAATGTACATATATGCTTTAATTGGTAAAGCAAAATATGAATACAAATTGCACAGAAAAATATAAAAACTTTTCAGAAAGGCAAAAGCTTAAGCACATGGATTTTATTTCTCTTCCTCTCCAATATTCCCACTGAAATGATCAAAGGCATACATTGTGTGCAGCAGGAAAATGTTCACATAAGACCTTTGTATACTTACCTCTTCTTCCTATTTTCTGAAAAAAGCTACCGGGCACCGTGGCTCATGCCTGTAATCCCAGAACTTTGGGAGGCCGAGGCAGGCGAATCACCTGAGGTCGGGACTTGGAGACCAGCCTGACCAACATGGAGAAATCCCATCTCTACTAAAAATACAAAATTAGCCGGGCGTAGTGACGTATGCCTGTAATCCCAGCTACGCAGGAGGCTGAGGCAGGAGAGTAACTAACACTGGAGGCAGAGTTTGCAGTGAGCCGAGAACATGCCACTGCACTCCAGCCTGGGCAACAAGAGCAAAATTCCATCTCCCCCATTCCCCCCTCCCCCGCTAAAAAAGTAGCTTAGCTTTGGGGTTTTTAGCCACAGATTTTGAATGACCATAAAAAAACTACATGCACTCCTATTTTGTAAAATTTTAAGCTCAGCAGAGAGGATTGCTAGGAGTTCCAGGGAAATGGAGGAAGAAAGAGAATAAGAAGTCACTACATGGGCATGGAACTGACATGAAAAGGAGGCTAAGTAATATGTGTACTTGAATCCACCCCAGGGAGAATATAGTACCTTAGAAGTCATAGTATCCAACGTGCGTCTAAAGCTAGCTATGTGTCATATCCCTGCTCTGTGAACTTCATCTGTATTTATTCATTTAATCTCCATAAAAATTATTTGAGCTCAAGTATTAGAATTTACATTTTACAAATGAAAAAAACAAAACCGAGGTGAAGAGATGTTATACAATAGCAAAGACCATGGAACTAACGGTAGAGACTATTTGAGTCGCAACTACTTACCGCCACTGCCCTTGCACTCACCCACTATACTCTGTGACTGCTAATGGCTGCATGGGGTTCTAGGCTTCACTACATGGTATTTTGTTGGCAAATTCGTCACTGTCATATCATTAAATAAAACCCCAGGAGTTTGTCTCCCTGAGATTGATGATATTTGGGTGGATGGTGGTGATTATAGGTTGAGAATTCCTGAGGTTGGATTTTCCATTAGCCTACTACAATGAGAGCTCAGAGCATGAATATGTTAATTTAAAAAAGGTTAAAAATAAAATATTCCCTAAGACTTGCAGACAGATATTAGTATGCAAGAAACTTTGATGGCTTTAGATAAGATATAGTTGGATCTGATGAAAAGTCAACAAATGCATCATTCACCACATTCAAGACAATAGTTGGCATCACAAATGTGCAAAGCAGATTCCAATAGGTCTTGCTTTAGAATATCTGAGACCTGAGATAGGGAAGTTGCTGGAGCATTTAAGGGGTGTAAATCTTGATCCAACTATAGCATTGGGGAAGGTCATCAGATACCTTAGCTGGCACAGTATAGGGATCCTGCATTGGCATATATTGCACCCGACATATACTTGGGGCAGCTGGATATGCTAAGCAAAGAGGTTTGGTTTTTTATTTGTCTTTTTTTTTCTAACAAACAAGATCAACTTAACTTCTGCTGGAACAGGAGCAATGCCCTAACCAACTTAGTGGCACAACCGAAATGGACAGAGAAGACCCATGCCATGCTTGCTGCTATGACTCTATGTCACCACTCTCCTAAGCTTTCTTAGATTTGAGGGTCTCTGAATCAGAAAAGAAAATTAAAGTGAATTTAAACTTTTTTTTTCCTACCTCATTTCATTTTACAAATTCAAATCAAACAAACTCAATCTTCAAGGTGACCCTTCCAAAACTTCAACAAAGTGCAAGCACACCGGAAAAGCAAGGAGAAAAGCATCACTGTATCTAAAAGAAGACAAGCAGCTATGGGGAAGGAAGAGTTGTGACTAACAATAAAGTTGCTTGCATCTGATATGGGGACATCCTTAGATTTTGGGGAGGAAATGAAGTGGAGCTTAAACAACACAAGTTGATTCTTTTAAAATTTTGGATGTTAGAAGTCTAAGATCAAGGTCTTGGAAGGATTATTTCTTCTCATACCTCTCACCTTTGCTTATAGATGGCTGCCTTCTCCCTATGCCTTCATATGGTCTTTGTCTGTGTTCCATCCCTGGCTTCCATAGTTAAGTAAATTTGCCTTGAATTTCTTCTGTGCCCAGTAATTTTCTCCCTGTCTCCCGAGTTTCATAATTCCTAGAAGACCAATAGTTTCCCTAATGTCTAGGCTAAAACCAGGGTAGTTACGTTCTCCTCACCTTCTCTGTCTCCTATATTATTTACTGGTCCTAATACATTGGCCTTAATATAAAACATGGCACTTAGTCCTCCCATTTTTAAACACACAAAAAAATAAATAAATAAAATGATTAATCAAATACCCATATGCTGAAAATGGGAGAATCCTGTACTTTTATTCCTACTTTAGGGTTATAAGGTACTCTTCCCTACTTTTAGCTGGGGTGGACCTAGTAGAGAGTCAAGAATTTACCACCACCAGTAGTAAAAAGGGGTCTCTCTTTGAATCCAGCTGTCAATAGAGGCCAACTAGGGAATCTGGGCTTCAACCTAGCAGTAATGAGAACTCTCCTCTCCTTTCCTCTATTGAAGCTGCTTCAGAAAAGGCTAACCTGAGCAATATTTAAATGATATCTAGAGTCTCATACCCAGTCCTGCAGTTACTCAAAATTTAATTTAAAAAAATCTCTTGACATATTGAGAACCAGAAAAATCTCAACTTGAAAAGGAAATGACAATTAAGAGATGTCAACATTGAGATGATATGAATGTGAGAAGTATCTGATAACATTTTAAATCATCCAACATAAATTTGCCTCTGAGCAATTATGATGTGATATAATTATAAAATAGATCAGTGAAGAAATAGAATGTATAAAAAGAATCATGAGGAGAGTGTAATCAAAAGTATGTAATTTTCATTTTTTTAAAAATTTATGCAATCTGAACAACAGAAAAAATAGTCTGGGGAAAAAAACAAAGCCTCAGGAACCTGGGGGACTATTACAAGAGATCTAACATTCATGTTCATACTCCTGGGAGGAGTAAATAAAGAAGGGTTGAAAGGGAGTTAAAGAAACAGTGTGAAAACTTTCAAAAATTGACAATATGTAAACTTACAAAATCAAGAAGAGCAAATCTCAAAAAGGATAATATATATTAATATATATATGTTTATACACACACACATCATACATACATATACAAAACCTATACAGATATACACACATGTGTATATCTATAGATAAAGTAAGCATCTGAAAATTAAGGAAAGAAAAAAGTATTGAAAGCAGAGAAAAATGGCACCTTACCTTTAGAGGAAAAACATTCAAATGGCAGTGAATTTGTCATCAGAAATCATAAAGGCAAAAGGAAAGTGGTACCATATTTTTTAAATGCTAATAAAAGAACTGTCATCCCAGCTTCTATATCAAGCAAAACTATTCTTCATAAATGAAAGAAATATCAAGACATTCTCTAATGGAGGAAGATAAACAAAAAAGCAAAACAAAACAAATGAGAACTATTGCCAAACTTACCCTAAAAGAACAGGTTTAGGGCCTTCTCTAAACAGAAGGGAAATAATAAAAGAACAAATCTTGGAATATTAAGAAAGATGAAAAATAGAAATAAAAATATGGGTAAATAAAATAGATCTTTCCTTTTTCTATTGAGTTTTCTGTATTATTTTTGATGTTGGAAGTAAAAATTTTAACACTGCCAAATGCAATTCTCAGTAAATGTAGAGAAAATAAAATAAAATAAATTTAAATGTAGAGAAAATAAATGTAGAGATAATTATGTTATAATCAAGGGAGAGTAAAACAAAATAAAGGGATAAATGTTTTCTATACTTCGGTTGAGCTGTTATAATGTTGATAGCAGTTGACCTTAATAAGTTATTCACAGAGCAAATACTTAAAAATTCTGTACAAAGAGATATACTTAAAAACACTATTGATAAATAAATAAAAATAGAATTTTCAACAATGGTCAGGTAAGCTGCAAGAAGAGAATTAAAAGCAAACAGAGAAATAAGAAAGAGAGAGGACAAACAGAAAACAAAAATAATTAAATGACAGTCAAGCAGTGACATATCAATAATTACATTTATTAAATGTAAATAATCTAAATAAAACAAAAGATAAAGATGAAAAAAGTAAATTTTAAAATATGATTCTACTACATGTTGTCTATGAGAAACTCACTTAAATTATGATGATACATGTCAGTTAAAGTAAAAGTATATATAAAGAATACATAAATAACCAAAGAAAAGAGTCATGGCTGTATTAATATATTATACAAAGTATATTTCATGGCAAACAAAATTACTACCAACAGAGAAGGTCATTACATAGTGATAAAAGGGAAAATCCAGCAGAAAGACATTAAGCCTAAATGTACATTCACCAAACAGAGATACAAAATACGTGAAGCAAAAACTGATAGATTGAAAGGAGAAATAGGCTAATGCACAATTACAGTCAATTCTTGTACACCAGTATCTCAAGCAGTGATATACAACTAGACATCAATTCAGTAAGTATATATAAGAACCCAATATCACTATCATTAAACTACATGATCTAATTGACATTTATAGGTCACTCTACCCATCAACAGCAGATTACATATTATTTTCATGCATCCACAGAACATATATTGAATAGAATATATCCTAGACCATGAAACACACTTCAGAATATTGAAACACACTGAAATTTCACTAAGCATACTCTCTGACTGCAATGGCATCAGAATGGGTATCAATAACAGCACAATAACAGGAAAATCCACCAATATTTGGAAATTAAATATCACATTTAATTAAAGGAAAATTTATAGCATTAAAAAAACTTATATCATTAACCAAAAAGTCTAAAATCAGCAATCTAAATTACCACCTTAAAAAACTAATAAAGAAGAGCAAAATAAGCCCAAAGTATGAATAAGGAAGAAAATAATGAGATAACAGAAGCAGAAATCACTGAAATAAAAACAATGAAAACAGGGAAATTCAAGATAACAAAATTTGGTTGTTTGAGAAGATTGATAAAATTAATAGACCTCAGGTTAACAGCCAAAAAAAAAGAGAGAGCAAGAGAGCAAAGGAGTAAAGACACTAATGTCATGAATAATAGTGGGATTATCTCTATAATCTCTGCAAATATCAGAGAGTTAATAACAGAATGATGTAAACAACTCTACAAAAGTTATTTTTATGACATGAATAAAATGGACCAATTATTGAAAGCACAAATTGTCACTACTCAGCCAATTTGAAATAGATAGTGTAACTTGCCCAATATAGATTAAGAAATTTAATTGTTTAAAATACTGAAAAATAAACATCCAATATAGAATGATGTCACTGGAAAACTATACCAAATATCTGAAGAAGAATTAACAATTTTAAACAAGCTCATCTAAAAAAACAGAAGAAAACAAAGACTTCTCATATGGTTTGGCTATGCGGCAACCTAAATCTCATCTTGAACTGTAGCTCTCACAATTCCCACGTGTTGTGGGAGAGACCCAGTGGGAAGTAATTGACTCATAGGGATGGGTCTTTCCAGGGATAGTGAATAAGTCTCATGAGATCTGATGGTTTTATAAGGGGGAGTTCCCCTATACAAGCCCTCTTGACTGCCACCACCCATGTAAGACTTTGCTTCTCCTTGCCTTTCACCATGATTGTGAGGCCTCCCAGTCTTGTGGAACTGGAAGTCAATTAAACTACTCTTTCCTGTATAAATTACTCAGTCTGGGGTATGTCTTTATCAGCAGCATGAAAACAGACTAATACAATTTCCTAACATTTTATGTAGCTGATATTATTCTGTTACCAAACAGTTGATAAAGTCCATAGAGAAAGAAGGAAGAAAGGAAGGAAGGAAAAAAGGAAGGGAGGAAGGGAAGGAGGGAACCAGATAATATCCCTCAGGAAAAACAGACACAAAAACCCTTAACAAGCCATGTATAAAAAGATGTATAGAACATGACAAACTTAGGTTTATTCCAGCAATGCAAAGCTGGATCAATATTTCAAAATCAAGAAATGTAATCCACCATATTAATATGCTAAAGAAGAAAACTTGCGTGGTGACATCACTTGATGCAGAAAACAGCTTTGTAAAATTTCAACACCCATTCATGATAAAAACTCAGAAAACTAGGACTAGAGGGGAACTTCTTCAATGTGATAATACCTTTTCTAAAGGCTACAAAAACCCTACAGCTAACATCATAGTTAATGGTGAAAGGCTGAATGCTTATTCCTAAGAATGGGCATAAGGCAAGGCTATCCACTCTCACCACTGCTATTCTACAGAGAATTAGAAGTATTAATCAAATAAAATAATCTACCCAAAAAAACCCCTCTAGAATAAACACATGATTTCAAAAAGTTCACAGAGTGCAAAATAAACTTTTAAAAAAACTGCATTTTGGTATGCTAGCAATAAATATATGAAAATCAAAATTAAACTACACTACTATTTAAAAGCACTCATAAAAGGGGAAATACTTAGTTGTGCATGTAATAAAGCAGACAGATAAGTTTTTTGCTGGAAAGTTCAACTGCTGATGAAATAAAATATCTTTATAAATGGAAAGTTATGACATACATGAATTAAAAGACTTTTTACATATTTTGCTTTTGCTTTGTGAAAGCCCTGTCAAGAGAAGAAAACAATAAGTTATAGAGTGAGAGAAAATATTTGCAAATCACAAGGCTGATAAAGAACTTAGATCAGAAATTTATAACAAATTTAAAAATACAACAGAAAAAATTCAATTAGAAAATGGAGAAAAACATGAAGTGACATTTTACTGAAGAGAATACATGAATGGCAGATAACCATGTGGGAAGGTATTCAATAGCAACACCCATAAGGGAAATGTAAATTAAGACTATGATGAAACATCACTACACACCTGGTAGAATGACTAAAAGTAAAAATAGTGACAACAGCAGATGCTGGTGAGGATGTGAAGAAAATGTCCCTTTTGCTGCTCATGAAAATGTAATATGGCAGAGTCAATATGGAAAATACCTAGACAGTTTCTCGCAAAGCTAAGCACACATGACTATACAACAGATCACCACACAATGGAGATATTTATGATGATGCAATAGCTCTGTATCTTGATTGTGTTTCGTAGTGGTGGTTTCATCAATGTACTCATGCAACAAAATGACGTAACTCTAATCGCATTTTATAATACCATCAGTTTACTGGATTTGGTGTTGCATTTACAGTTATATAATCTATGAGGGACCCTGAATACATAGTACATGAGAACTCTCTTTACTATCTTTGCAACTTCCTGTGAATCTATAATTATTTCAAAATTTAAAATTAGGAAAATAAAACAAAAAGACCAGAATAATTTAATAAAAAAAAATTGGGTAATGAGATAGTTAACTAGTAAACGCTTTGTATTAGTGTCAAATTATTGATTAGATTAAGGAAAATTGTTAAAAACTTGGAAATTGGGCAAATAAATAGCTGCTTATTCTCATCATTCTTATTTTAAAAATAATAATAATAATAAGTTTCACAACTCAAATAGAAATCTCAGTGAGACTTTCACTGAAATAATTAAATTCTGATAAAGTTCACCTAACAATTACAATAATATTAGGGTAATATTTTTAAAAACATACTAGGCAAAAATTAAAAACAAAAATAAGATAATTGCAAAGATGTATATAACATCTTACTATATGCAGAAGGAGGCCTGAAGGAGAAGGGAATATGGATTTTTACTAGGAAACATCAAAACATATTTAAAAATTACTACAATTAATTGTATACATTATTGACCAGAAATTAGTATAGAGATATTTGACAGTAATCAGAATGTTCAAAAACAAAAATGAAAAACTTAAAAGAATAATTTTGTGTTTTTTAAAGTACTAATATTAGTGACAGAATATGCTGAGTCAAAACCATGGGCTTAAGAATCCAGTAAACTTACATGTGAATTCTGGCTCTTCCATTAACTGGCTGTATGAGATTAAGCAAATTTTTTAATCTCTCAAAAACATCTTTCAAACACTTATAAAATGGAAACAATAAAACTATCCTTAAAAAGAGTTATAAGTGTTAATTGAGACAATGCACACAATATGCTGAGTGCTTGACAAATCGCAATTTCTCAATATATATCAGCTGTCATAAACATAATTATTTATAATTTTAATTAATGCAACATCAATTTTTGTGGGCTATCTATGTTTCAAGAGCTACGTATCACCACACTGATGAGGCATCAATAATCAAGATATATTCACTTCTATGGGACTCTAAAAAGGATACAGACAAATAGACATAAATAGTTATGGTAAAATAAAAGAAGTATGGGAAGTGTGGTGTTCAATAGGTAAGAAACCAGATCCAGGGTTAAGAAGTAGGCACGTCTTTTCTGAAAGTGAGTATTCTGTAAGGTTATATATGAAGGATGAGTGAGTGGTCTAGGTGAATATCCAGGAATGGAGAAAAGTGAGTTAAGATAGCGTGATTCAATACAGAGGATATATCATATCCAAGGCCAAGAGAAAATAATTTTTACAGTGTTGATATAATCAGCTTATTTTTCATTCCTTCCATGTATAACACCTACTTGTCTGATGATCAAAGAGGTTCAATAGATCAGCCCATGTCAAGAGCCTTGTAGGTCAAAATAAAGTCATGGCTCTTCAACTGATTGTTGTGAATGGTAAAAGAAACATAGCAAGGAAAGGAGATGGCATTCTATGTGGAGAGTTGTGAAGCAAAAAGAAAATGAGTGTCAGGAAATTTAAGATGTGAATTAAAAGAAGCAGTCTAATAGATGGTAAGGTTTCTTCTGCAACTAGCAAGATGTAATTCTGTATTAGATGATTATAGAAGGTCTTTACTAGATTTTTAAGAGAGGTTGTATTTCTCAAATTTACAAAATATTCAGCTTCACAAATATGTGGGTGTAGGGCATAACTTAAATGAGTAAAGAATAAATTCCTCCAAAATTTCTGAGGTACAAAACATGAATGGAGGGGCCATGTGCAGTGGCTCACACAGGTAATCCCAACACTTTGGGAGGCCGAGGCGGGAGGATCACCTGAGGTCAGGACTTCGAGGCCAGCCTGGCCAACACAGTGAAATCCTGTCTCTACTAAATATATAAAAGTAACTGGGTATGGTGGCACACACCTATAGTCCCAGCTACTCAGGAAGCTGAGGCAGGAGGAGAATCGCTTGAACCCAGGAGATGGAGGTTGCAGTGAGCGGAAATCACACCATTGCACTCTGACCTGGGCAACAAGAAACTCCATCTCAAAAACAAAAAGAAAAGAAAAGAAAATATGAACAGAGCGAAAGTGCATAGGGCAGTCTCTAGGCTCTTCCTGCATTAGATTTTACCTAATACTTCACCTATCATTGAAGAAATTGGAAGTACTACCAAGAAATCGTGTGTGTGTGTGTGTGTGTTCCTGCATTAGATTTTATCTAATACTTCACCTATCATTGAAGAAATTGGAAGTAGTACCAAGAAATCGTGTGTGTGTGTGCACACGCGTGTGTTTGTGTGTGTGAAGATAGTTGATTGGCTGCTATCAATGAACATCTGTGATTTAAAATACAACACTCTACAAGTGGATAACTATATTTAGGTACCAAACCACTCCTTGCCACAAGTTAACAACATATTTCTAATAGTTATTAACTACCACAACATTATGAAAGAGATTCTAATTTGTCATTATTTAGTTCTTGATGTAATTAAGAAAAGTAAACGTAGACTAAGTTTGCAGCAGAATGCAACAGCTAATTCAACTAAATTCAAAGGCATACATGTAATAAATGCATGTCAAAACATAGCATTTTCAAAGGTGACTGGGCATTTACATTTGGAGTGGGTTGTTAAAATTGTAATTATCTAATTTAGAAGGCAAGAGAACAATCTCCTTATGAAAATAAAGCCTCACCAAGCCTGATCAAAATGCAGTTGGGAACGTTATATAAGTATATAACACTAGAAATGGGGACAATATTAGGGTAACGATTTCAGGAGATGAACCATAGGGTAACTTGTACTATCCCCCATCACTAGGCAATGACTTCAAAATAATAGTCTCCCATATTCACACATATACTTATTCCATATTTCCTATTATTTTTTTCATTGATAAGTCTTAGGCAGGCACAACCTGAAGGAAGCATGAGTATTGTGTTTAGCCTGTAGGTGAAAAAATGAGCTCTATAGGAGTGTTCAAAGTTTCTTTAGAGAAAGGACTGAGCATATTGTGAGCACAGAATATAAAGCAGAGTTCATAAAAACAGAGTTCTCAATTATTTTGGGAATAGTAATAAAAAAAGAAATTGGACAAAAGTAAGCCAAGGGGTAGTGCAGAAAGAGAAAATAAGAATGTGTAGCAAGTTTACTGCTCACCAAATATTCTATTATTTTCCCTACATTTCCCAGTGCTCTTATAGCTAGCCACTATCATACATGCTCTAGTCAATGGGCTTGAAGAGAAGTGACATTAGACATTTCTGGGCAAGGGCAGTGAAAAGCCTTTTTGTAATCATCCAGGATGTCTTTTCTCATTCTGATGAAACTAGAACCTTGTTCAAGATGGTGGTGTCATGTGAAGCTTTCATCAGTCTCAGTCCCTGCCTAAGAAGATTCCTCTAGTGTCTCAAACTGGAAATGAAACATGAGAAAAAAATAAAGCTGGACTGCATTAAGCCCTTATTATTTTTTTAATTGGTAAACCTAGCCTTTCTTGACTACTGTACCTGAGGTCCAGGAAAAGGGTCCCAGGCTCTAACAGGATGCCTAACAGTATTAGGATAGCTGATCATGGTGGCGAGAGAGAGGGTTCTTTGTCTTGGTCTATGGGTTCTATTGATATTTGTGTAAAAATCAAATAAACAACAACAATAAAATACAATTCATTTTATATGCATTTTTAACTTAAATTTTTTAGTACTTTCAGATTTACTTAAACATCTCATTACAGTAGAGGTCCTATATATACAACAGGGGTTCCCAACCCAGCCTGGACTATGGACTGGTACATGGCCTGTAAGGAACCAGGCCTCACAGCAGGAGGTGAGAAGCAGGTGACTGAGTGAAGCTTCTTCTATATTTACAGCCACTGGCCAGTATTGCCACCTAAGTTCTGCCTCCTGTCAAATCTGCGGTGGCATTAGATACTTAAAGAAGCAAGAACCCTACTGTGAACTGCGTAAGTGAAGGTTCTAGGTTGTACACTTCTTATGAAAATCTAATGCCTCATAATCTGTCAGTGTCTCCCATCACCCCTAGATGGGACTGTCTAGTTGCAGGAAGACAAGTTCAGAGGTCCTACTGATTTTACATTATGGGGAGTTGTATAATTATTATATCTCACAATGTAATAATAGAAATAAAGTGCATTATAAATGTAATATAAACCATTCCTCAATCCCAGTCCATAGAAAAGTTGTCCTCCACAAAACCGGTGCTTGGTGCCAAAAAGGTTTGGGATCCCTGCTAGACACCCTTTCCCATTTCCCTATTGTTAACATCTTACATTAGTATAATACATTTGTTATAACTAGTCATTATTGATACATTATGATCAATTAAAGTCTGTACTTTATTTACATTTTTTTTAGTTTTTACCTAATGTCTTTTTTTTTCTGTTCCACGACCCCAACTAAAATAACATCATTTTATTTTCATGTTTTCTTACACTTTGTTGAACTGAGAGTTTCTCAGACTTCCCTTGTCTTTGATGACCTTTACAATTTTGAAGAATACTGGTTGGGTATTTTGTAAAGTGTCTTTCAATTTTGGTTTTTCTAATATTTGTCTCATGGTTAAACTGTGATTATGGGTTTTGGGCTGGGATATCATTTCAAACCAAGAGTAGTGCAGTATTGTCACTTATAATAATGTATTTTTACATCTCCTAGAGCTCTGAAAATTTTCTAAGTGATGAGAGTGATAAAGGTAAAAGTAGAGTCTTTTATTATTCAGAATAAACACCTTTCAACCATACTAGAGTTTATATCAGTGAGTTTATATCAATGAAAAACCCTCATGATGGATGTTTGGTTGCCAAAGGAACAAATCTTAGGATTACAAGTGATTAGAGGGTTGGAATTTTCAGCTCCATTCCCAGACCTCCAGGGAGGGGACAGGGGCTGAAGGTTGAGTTAGTCACTTAAGGTCAATGATTTAATCAATCCTTCCTAAGTAATAAAGCCTTTATAAAACCCTAAAAGGATGGGGTTGGGGAGCTTCTGGGTTGCTGAACATGTGAAGGTTTCTTGAGAGTGATGGACCTGGAGAGGGCAGGGAACTCCATTCTCCTTTCCTCATACCTCCTCCCCTGCATCTCTTCCATCTGGCTGTTCCCTAGTTACATCCTTTGCAATAAACCAGCAATCTAATAGGTAAACTACATTTTTTAGTTCTGCAAGCCACTTTAGCAAGTGATCAAATCTGAGAAGCAGGGAATGGGGACCTCTGATTGGTAGACGAGTTGGACAGATGTCGTAGGGAATCTGGAGACCTACTACTTTGATTCACATCTGCAGTGGGGGTATCTTGTGAATCTGAGTCTCTAACCTGTGGAATCTGACACTATCTCCAGGTGGATAGTTTCAGAATTGATTTGAATGGTAGGACACCCACCTGGTGTCAGAAAATTGGTTGATGTGAGGAAAACACTCACATGTCTGATGTCAGAAGTAAAGTGTTAAGTGAGCGTTAAGGGTATTGTAGAAGAAAACAGTTTTAGTTTTTCCTGCTATACACATTCATAACATTAAAATAATGTCACTGATGATGTTCTTCTTAATCCCCTGGCTAATACAGTGTTAATTATGCTTCTTTTACTGTAAAGTTATGCTTTTTCTCTCTTTGCCTACTATATCTATAGAATAAAGTTGCTTGGATATATGTTTTTATACGTAGATTTCACATGGTCCAACAATTCAAACTGGAGTCTCATTTCTCTTAAGGAAGGCCCTAACATTTAATGATACATTTTCCTGACAGTGTCTATACAAAAGAAGACCTTCAGGTACTAAAGATTCTAACTTATTAGAGGAAGATATATTAAACTCAAACTTCTTTTTTTTTTAATGTTACTAATACTTGTATACCTTTCACAGCAACTCAGAATATTGCTATTTCAGAATTACACATGGGAAAGCGTATTACAGAGTTCATGCATTCATAAAAAATACCACAGAATGGGTGGCTTCAACAACAGATAGGTAATTTCTCTTAGCTTGGGAGGCTAGAAATCTAAGTACAGAGTCAGTTTCTTATGAGAACTTTCCTCCTGGCTTGTAGGTGGTCATTGTTATCTGTGTCGTAGCCTTTCCTCAGTGCTTATGCACTAAGAAAGGGAGAGAGAGAGAGACAGAGACAGAGACAGAAGGAGAGGGAGGGAGGGAGGGAGGGGAAAGAGAGAGGGAGGGAGGGAGGGAGGGAGGGAGGGGAAAGAGAGAGCACAAGCATGCATGCAAGTGAGCTCTCTGGTTTCTTTTTGTAAAAAGATATTTATCTTGTCAGATCCATACCCCACTGTTGTAATCTCATTTAACCTCAATGACTTCTTTACAGACCATCTCTCCAACTACAGCCATACTGAGGGTTACAGCTTCAACTTACAAATTTTGGAGTACACAAACTTCAGTATATAATAGAAAGTAAATAAATCTAAAACAACTTAAAGAATTAAGGCAATATGTGAGATATCTCATTCAGTAGAAATAAAAGAACAGTACATTCCTGGGAAAAGTGGTTTTTGTCTTTGGAAAAGCAATAATATTTACTTTTCAAATGTATTAGATGTCATGACATGATTAGATATAAATCTTTTCAAACCAACCCTAAAATGAGGCCCCTTATATAAACACACAGCACAATTAGAATGAAACGGTCATCTTGATACTGCTCTACTAATGAGAATTGCCTCTATGAAATGACTATATTCATTTAATTAAAAAGCCCATTATGGATCTCATTCAAAATGTTGTTCACTGAACTCTTCAGAATAAATCTAGTTTGTTTTAGTGGAGTGTTTAGCAGTGTCATTTTTATTTGTTTTCAAAGATGGTAAAACAACAGGATCTTGGAAATGATAATGAGTCATTCACCATGAAAAGTCATAGTGAATGGCTTTTATAAGTTGGGAAAGCCTTAAACCAAAAGGGCGATCATGTCACCATAATACGCTAAGAAAAAGACAAAAAAGAGGGTTCACATACAGGAGAGGGAAAATGCAACAATGATATAAATGGCGATTTTAACTATCAGCCAATTTTCAGGTGTATTTTAACTATTTTACTTATCATATCTGAGAAGGAATCACTACAATATGTTTGCTATGGTTTCAATGTGACCCCAAGTTCATATATTATAAACTATCCCCAATTACAACAGTATTGAGAGGTAGAAACTTTAAGAGACAATTTGGTCATGAGGTCTCTGCCCTATTAATGCTAGTATTCTGGATGTAAGTTTCTTACAAAAGAATGAGTTTGAGACATTTTTTCTCACTCTTTCTCTCTAACCTCCAGCTCCACTGTAATGCCATCTTCCATGTTATGACACAGCAAAAAGGCCTTCACTGGATGTCAACAATCTTGAACTTCCCAGTCTCCAGAACTATGAGCCAAATAAAATTTTGTTTATTATAAATTATCCATCTGTGGCATTCTGTTATAACAGCACAAAACAGACTAAGATGGCACTAATAAGACATTGTTACATTAGTAATATGTACAAAGAAGTGTACTACTTGATTTTATATATAATTTCAATAGATTTAATCAATATAAAATCTTGAGGAAAGGTTTTTCAAAATGGAGGGTGTATATAAAAGTTTTAGTATATTAAAAAGTTAGAATTACAAATTTATAAGAAAAATGAATGTTTAAATATATTATATTAGAATAGTTGATTATTTTAAGAAGAAATGCAATCAGATTCTGACCTAAATTTATATTACAACATAAATTTCAGATGACATAAGACTTAAATGTAAAAATGTAACCATAATATTACTTGTTGAAAACATAAGTTAGTATTACTATACTCTAGAGCAGAGGTTGGTAAATTGTGACCCATAAGCAAAATTTGGTCTGCCACCTGATTACCTGATTTTGTAAATGGAGATTTATTGTTACACAGTGATGCCTACTCATTTGCACATTGTTTATGGCCTCTTTTGTACTGTAATAACAGAGTTGAGTAGTTATGAGAGAGATCATATGGCCCACAAAGACTCAAACAATTACTATATTGGTCTGAACAGAAAAAGATTACTTATCCCTGATCTAGATGTAAGGACCTTTTAAAACACAACAGTAGAGAGATGCCATAAAGGAGTATTATTCAGATGTCTTGGCTGATGAAGTATGTAAAATTTCTGCATGTAAAACTCAACCACTTATGCAAATTCAAAAGGAAAGATAAAATGAGAGAATAACTTGGTGGAAAAAATGCATGAGATCATATCCTCTCATTTCCAAAATACCAAGAGTGAAAGTAAGAGAATAAAAAATATTGTCACAATGATTAAAAAATAAAGAAGAAAAAGAGCCGATATTAGAAGCAAAATATTTTAAATGATTTCTTGGGAATAAAAGAAGATAAAGGACTGTTAAATGATTTAGTAGAGTGGAAGAAATTGCATGCCAAAGGTCTACAAAGGGGATTCTGATGAAAAAAGGGCCTATTAGTCCCACCAATCACCTGAGATAGTGCAGCAGAATAGTGAATAGTGGGTGCTAAAAATATGTCTGAAAGGTCCAGTGTTTCTGACTGCAAAAAGCACGAGGACAATTCTGCAAATCAACAGAACTGCTGAGGCTCCAGACTGCAGGACATCAGGCACAGAAGAGTGCAGGATGAGGCTTACAGCTGGGACAGGGAGTGAATGTAAGTCAACATGCTAAACACAGAGACCTTTCCTTCTTCTCACAACCTGCTCCTTAAAATGAGTTGGAGAATAAAACATTGTCACATAAATTGTACAATTCTGAGGAAAAAAAATAAATAAGCAAAAATATAGACACACTGTCATTTGATCAGAGAGATCCTTCCCCACCAAACAAACAAACAAAAACTAAAACTAAAATACCTGGCTTTCTTTCTGCTCCCTGTACAGCGAAGCTACAAGGAAAAAACAATGTCCCCATACAAATTTTTCCGTAAGCTTTTTAGTGCCTCAATTATTATATGAAGAAATCTCCCAGAAAGCAGAAAATGAAGCAATGGAAATCAAAAGAATAGAATCAAATATTTAAAGGATTAATCCAGAAGCTCCAACATATTACTAATCTAGAGACGCCACTTGCCTTAGTCCATTTTGTACTGCTATAGATTACCACAGTCTATAGCAACAGAACTTTCTTTCTCAGGGTTTCAGAGGCCCTCAAGTATAGGACCAAGGCACCTACAGGTTTGCTGTCTGGTTAGGTCCTGGTCTTGGCTTCCAAGATGGCACCTTGAATACTGCATTGTATAGAGGAGGGGAACACCATTCCCCACGTGGCAGAAGAACAGAAAAGAGTGTGAACTCACTCCTGTTCTTCTTATGGAAGCATTAATACATTTATGAGGGCATAGCCCTCCAGACCTGAATACCTCCCACTAGGCTCCACCCCCTCAACACTACTGCATTAGGGATTAAGCTTTAACATGAGTTTTGAAGAGGAAAAAAACACTTCATAACACCATTAGAGCCCACTTTACCTACCTGGTCAGTCCTATTTAGAACTGTTTTTCTAGAATATTTTTTGGATAATGTCCTTTTCAAATTCAAAAATACACTAGTTTGGACCATAAATTATCTGATCACACTGTCAGACAATTAGAATTTCAAAGAAAAGAGAATAGAAAGATTTTAAATGAGAAAATTTTTAGTACATGCTGGGGAAATGTCAAAGCACTAAGACTAACTTTAAGTCCCAAACATGTTCCGAAGGGGAAAATAAAACACTAAAAATGTCCTTATGAAAATGATTAGGCATGGTAACATAGATTTGTTTTCTTTTTACATCTCTAGCTATTGCCTCTCAGCTTCCTTTAACAGCTCACTTTCTTTGCTGTCTAGTTTTTCTTTCATAAATTTATACTTATGCTCTTTAAGCTTCTCCATCCATACTTTACCGTAATATAATTTGATCTGTAACCACTACTTCAAATTCTGTCAATAGGTCAGTGACTCTCTAATTGATATGTTTGGCATATATTTTCCAATTGAGCTCCAGGTCCAAATATATCCAAATACCCACTAGACATTTCCATTAAAAAGTACCTAAATATCCTCAATACCCATCATATTCTTCTTTCATTCCCTTCATCTCCAACTTGGCCCTCTTCCAGGAATCTTCTTCACTGAAAAGCAACACTAAGTCGCAGAAGACTGTATTCTTAGTCATTTATTGACCCTTCCCTCTTCATTACCTTTATATTTAATTCATCACCGAGTCCTATTTATTTTTTCCTCCTGAATGTCCCCTGTGTCTCTTTAACCCTTTGTATCATCACTGTTACCATCCTGCCTTGGTCTCACCTGAACTCCTGAGAGAGTCTTCTAACTGCTTTTCCACCATGCATTCTCTTACTTCCCCTCCAATCCTTACTGCACGCTGTATATCAAGTGATCTTTTTTAAAAATGGATGTGATCACAACAATTCGTTGCTTAAAATCCACTATGGTCATCCCAATTGCTCTTTTTAAAAAACTGATAAACAGTAGTTGTACTCAATTTCTCTTGATACTTTGAAAACAAAAATATCTTATAAGGGCTTAAGTAATCTGTCTTCTCCCTCCATTTCTGTATTCTGAATCACTCATATCCATAGTTCCACTATACTAGCCATAATAAATTTACTTTAATTTCTCTAATCTAGGGGTTTTCAAGGTGTGGTGTCTGGACCAGAAACAATAGCATCAGCCAGGCACTTGTTTGAAATGCCTTTCTGGGAATACTGGTACCCTACCCGAGTCTGCTAAATCATAAGCTCTATGCAAGGCCCAGAAATGCCTTTTTGGCACAAGCCTTCCAGGTGATTCTGATGTGCTCTATAGCTTGAGAACCACTGAACCTTTGCATACACTAATTTATTCTCTTAACAATTGTCTTTTTTCTCTTTTTTTCCTCACTTTCTAAAAATCTTCTAGATTTCAGCTGAAATTTTATTTATTCTGGGAAATTGTCATTGACATTTCATCTTTTCTTATGTTTAGTTTAGAATTTCTTTTAATAAACTAGTACTTATTTGTGCATTTTCTTTCAAAACAGCTATTACAATATGTGACTATATATTTATATCATTATGTGATTAAATATCTATTTCCCTCCCTAGATATTACACATTAGGAGGGCCTGAACCTGGTTAGATTGACTCATAAATTTTCAAGAATGGTGACATATAAAAAATGCAGAATAAATATAATTAAACTACTATATGTTAAACATAGAGATAAAATAGTTACAAAAGTACATGATAAAAAGAAGACAATTACATTGTATTGTTAATGATAAGCATTCACTGATTTAAGACAATAGATTATATGTCATTATATAAAACTTACTGACTTAAAGTGTCAGCTAAACATTCTAAGCAAGTGCCATTTACAAATACAAATTACATTCAAATACACCAGTTGCTGATAATAACTAATAATTTAATGAAAGATAAAAAGGCTTTAGTTATACAGAGCACAATTATACAAGGCTCATTTATAAATAAGGATCTTTGTTAAATTATTTTTCTTAAGTTCTTTTTCTTTCAGTGCATAATGGCCTTTGTTCAACTATGTTTGTTTTGCATATGTTTTATATAAGAATCTTATAACGTTCAACAAAAACCAAATAATAAAAGAGACGAAATAGTCCAGTGTTTTATCCTTGGGAATATTTGTTAAATTATTTTTCTTAAGTTCTTTTTCTTTCAGTGCACAATGGCCTTTGTTCAACTATGTTTGTTTTGTATATGTTTTATATAAGAATCTTATAATGTTCAACAAAACCAAATAATAAAAGAGACTAAATAGTCAAATGTTTTATCCTTGGGAATAGTGATTTACTGGAAAGAGCTTGAACTAAACTCCAGGATTACTGGTTCTTCACATTCTGAATTATGTTGCCTGGTAATTAAGTAACATAGACACGTTCATGGAGGACCATGCTTCCAACATTGATTCAGCTGTGTGTTTTCTACCTGTGATTGCTGACAGACACAGAGGCTGAGGTGCTCTAGCTACAGGCATGCACTAAAATAGAAAGATGATGATTTAAGATCTGAACTGTAGCAAGATGTTTGGATTGACTGATAAGGCAGCACTTATACATCTGCATCCCTCTATAGAGGCTTAGGCCAAAGTAAAACCCTCTGTCTTAATAAGTTATGTATTTGGGTCACTGGTTTTAAGAAAGAGACAGCTTAGAAAAGTGACCTAGAAAATTGAAAAGTTAGGACTTAATTGGAAGAAAAAAATGAAAAGGTAATAGGTCTTGCTCTCGGTTTGCCAAAGAAGGTTGTGAAATAGTATCCTCTTGCCCTTGCTTTACACTCACTAAAAGGAGATTATTTATATTGGGATCCCTCCATGATGACTAGTGTGAAAATAAGGTCACCCTTGCTTGGTTCTCCTCCAAATGCTCTTTTCTGTGAAAAATATAATTCTAATTTGGTGTCACAATAAATGTGTACTAAGATGCCCTGTGGAATTAACACCTACTAGCGTATTTTCTAGAAGAAAATGTCTGCCCCTTTTTATAAGCCTGAAACTCACAAGTCTTTTTTTTCATAACCTCTATTACTATTCTACTTCCTTGTTCTTATTTGACCATTAACATTTCTGATACTATCCCCACTCTCCCTTCCTTATGATAGTGATAGGAGGCAGCCAAATGCCTAGGCAGACAGGGGCATGACTCTGCTGAAACTCTGCCTCCAAGCTGAAGATAGTCTAAAGCATGAAAGCCAAGCTACAAGTTAAATCCTGGCACCAGATTAACAACATGTTTTTCTGTTTGGTGCACTTTTCTCTCGTTGGTCCTCACCTTTCACCTATTTTACATATACTTACCTTTTTCTAATTGGTATTCTACACTGTTGTGCCCACCTTTGAGTTGTGTCTTTCCTTTCATCTATTTTGCATACTCACAAACCAATCAGCATGCATGCCCCATTCTAAGTCCTACAAAGACCCCAGATTCAGTTGGTAGAGGGGAGACAGCTTGACTTCAGCGAAGAGATCGCCTGACTTTGGGGAAGAGACAACCTGACTTCAAAGAAGACAATCTGCCCTTGTCGTGCCCTCTCCAGCTCTCCTCTCCACTGAGAGCCATTTTCACCAGTCAGTCAATAAATTTCTTCGCCTTCACTACCCTTCAACTGTCCTTGTGATCTCATTCTTCTTTGATGCTGGACAAGAGCTCAGGACCCACAGAATATAGGTGCCCAGAAAAGGCTGTCACACAGACCCTTGCCCTCACTGACAGAGGGCAGCCACCCCATGAGATGAGGCAAGGGGCCAACTAAGCTGCTGACACCCCAGCATCTATCAGACTGTGAACAGTGGAACTAAAGGAGCACTGTATCACCCCATCTGGGATTTCCAGGTCCTGTATTTGCTCACTTGTGCCTAGTCTGGCTGTGGGTCCTGCATGGAGCTTGTTCCTATGTTGGCACCTGCAGCATCCAGCCAGATCCCTCAATTGCTTGCTCACATGCTCCTTCCCACAAGAGATTGAGTGTGGCGGGCCAAGAAGAGGGGGCACCACTGCTGTGAGTCTAGCAGAGGAGCCAAGAAAAATCCTCCATCATTAGTTCATACCTCTTTAGCCACCTAGACCATGTCACAGCTTCCTAATGAGTCTTTCTGACTTCTGGTGTTCCCCCTCTAATTCACTCTCTAGGCTGCTACTCAGATTAAAGTTTCTATAATATTGCTTTGATTATGCCCATCCTTCCTGTTTTAGCTACCATGTACTTTCAGCTAATGGCCAAATTCCTTATCAGAAGATTAATTTTTTTCTGTGATCCAATAGCAGATTTCTTATTTGTTCTTGTTTCCCACCAAAATATGCCTCCACCTACCATGTGCCATGTGTACTCACTCCACAGGCACAGGTAGTTCAAACATAAGACATTACTCAATTGTCTTTGACTATATCATGTTGTTTTAACACTTTCAAGCCATTATACTTGCTGTGTTCATTTGCCCAAAATGTTCTATCCCTTTCCAATGGTTTTCTGCTTGGTCAATTCTTAGTCCTCCTTCAAGATGTCTCATGTTCCAATTCCTATTTGAAAACTTCCCCATTTATCTCTCCTTTCTTCTCAGTGAGCATCATAATCATTCCCTCTGTAACACTCTTTTTTTCTACATGCATCCATCAAGACATGATATATTAGACGTTGGTAATAATTCTGTGGATTTTTTTTATAAACCTTGCCATTTTTGACATTTATTGAACTGTTTGTTAGTGAATGGCTCAGACAAATGGGCACTTTAATAAAGATGTCTTGAAAAATATAAAGATTATAAGGTTTAAAGAATGAATCACTAAAAATTAATTTCAAGCAATATAATGAACATAGTAATAGCCATTTTTGAAGGTCTGGGATGTGGGGAGAGGAAGAATGGAGAAAGGGAAGCAGCAACAATTCACCATGCCTGAGAAGACACAGAGATCTCACATAAAATGAGGTCATTAAGCAAGTGTATTGATCGTCATTTCTAATTCCCTGACCATCAAAACAAAGTGATCCTTGTAAATATTAAGGGCTCTTTTTTTTCAAGCTAGAGATTGCTATGGTTTGGATGTTTGTCTTCTCTAAACCTCATGATGATTAAATCCTTGAGCTTGGAGATGGGGTCCAGTGGGAAGTGTTTGGGTCATTGGGGCAGGTTCTTCATGGATAAGTTTTACACTTGGGAGGGAGTTCACACTCTATTTGATCCCATGAGAGCTGGCTAGTAAAAAGAGCCTGGTACCACCCCTCTTTTTTTTTGCTTCCTTCCTCTCTTGCCATGTAATCTCTTGTACATACTGGAGAATTATGAGCCAGATTAACCTTTATTCTTGTAAAGTGCCCAGCCTCACATATCCCTTTATAGCAATACAATAGACTAAGACAGATTTATTCAGAATTATGGAGAGCCATATTTTTACATATGTTCTATAATTTGACAGTTTTTAAAGTCTTGTATTTTAGAGTACAAAAAAATATTGATGGCAGTACTTTTTTTAGTGAATTCCATCTTCCTATTTTCATTCTGTGTGGCATAACAAATTATAATGGGACCATACTTTAATCAACTTGTTTTTCCATCTTGCTAATTTTCAAGTCTATCTGGGACATCCATTAAAGTCAATATCCTTAATTTAATGGAAGATTTCCTTCTGAAGTTGCTATATTTTTTTTCAGTCTAAATTAACACTGAAGATATGTAATGGATGTGTTAAATAGATAATGCTATTAATGGGAAAAATGCATACATTACATAGAAGACCAATGATTTTCAGAGCATCTGTTTGACTTTCAACAGTTTAGATTCTCTTATTGAGTGAACAAGCATTCTGAGGAAAACAAACCTTTACCTTGTATTCTTTATTACCTTAATTTTTTAATCACTATGGCAAAATTTTTAATCCATGTTATCCTATTTTTATTTTAGTATGGATTTAGCACAAGGAAGAGTTATAAGCTAATAGTTAAACCCATGTAAACCACACTTTCCAAAAATAACTCATGGATTTGGGTGGACTATAAGTGGGGGTCATTATTTAGGAAACTTATAATAAACAGGAAATGCAGAAGTTTCTGGGAATCAGATTTCACAGTTTTCAAATGTTTAAAGGGGATAAACGTACAAAACTCTCTTCAAATTTGATGCTTCCCCTTCTGAAACAAAATTACATGACCAATATATAAAATCAGCAGTATAAATTTTAAAGGTTTTGTAGATTTCTGCTTTGAATTTGATATTTGAAACCATTTAGAAATACACAACTAGTAAGATTCAAAAACTGTTAATCATATATTTATCATGTATTGATTGACTTTACAAAATATGTGGACATTTAGATGCTATCATATTCCTTAACCAGCATTTCTTATTAGTAAATGCAGCACACGTATTTCTGACTTATTTCAGTAATTACAAAATTATTAGGAAATGACCTTCATGAAATCCTTTTTTTTTAAGTCTCTCCTAAAAATAGAGAGTAACAATGCCTGAGATTCATTAGTTTGATTACACTGGAATCCTTTATGTTCACTCTGTGGAAATAATTCCTCATTTTATATTTCCAAAGCCCTCACACTCCCTTTGTGTATTGCTTTCTTTGTCTTTCTCTCACATATGAATATATTCACATTTTCACATACACATACATACACACACACACACACACACACACACACACACACACACACACACACAAAATTAAGACATTTGGCAACCAGGAAAGATATTTGTTTCATTGAGCATTCTATATATTAAGATACCAAATAATCTATCACAAAAAGGTTAATGAGCATCTAGATGAGATGAAACCCAAGGGTTTTAAATGTTCATTGGATGATTTTAAATGCAGTCCTGGCTTCCTGCTTTATCTATACCTCTAGAAAAATATCTCAAATTGCAGAGAAACATGGTGAAACCACAGGTGCAATAAAGGTCATGGTGTTTGGATGATAAATTTGCTAACCTAACTACCCATATTTCTTACAGGGAGAATTTTTTTGTTTAAGAACTAACAGATATGCTTACAATATAGTCTCAGAAAATATTTTATAATCCTCTGGCTTTTTTTTTACTGTATTTAAAGACTACAATTTAAGTACTTGATCAGTAATTTCAAAGTGACATTAATAAAACCAAATTAGAATGTGTCAATAGGTTTTGACCAAAAAAATCTCAACAACCTATTATCACAATTGTATTAAAAGTATGGTCTCAGAAATTTTCTGGCTCTATTACTACAATACAATAGCTTTTGAGTTTTTAATAGCGTAGCTCATTCTAACATCCATTAAAACCCTCATATGGGATTGTTAAAATAGAGATAAAAGGAACCACAGAAGAGTTAACTAATAATAACGGTCATTAGGTTCTCCCATGCTTCCTAAATTTCAAAACCCAGATATCTTGATAGAATGTGTAGCTGAAGAAGAAACAGAGTAAGGATTTGGTAGCCCTTATTATGAATGAGTTCCATCACATAAACCATGGGCATCATTGCATGTGTCAGTTCTGTGTGGGTCACTAAGGACACACAGTCATTAGTGTGCAAAACACTAGAATCCTGATTGTTATAGAAGCTACATGCTATCCAAATGTAAAGTTTAACTCTTAGACAAAAAAGAGAGAAAGAGACATAAAAGAAAAATGGTAAGTGGTTGTCATGGGCCATTTAAATTCATCCTGACTTATGTAAAGTACTACTGACTATAAAAAATCTCTTTCCTTAAAACTTCCACAGCATTTCTCTGTGCCACACATTTAGTACCCACCTACACTGATTTGCATTGTTATTTATTCCTGCAAAGATCACTTTATAACTTTTTAAGCTAGACCATAAAATCCCATAATACAAGGTTGGTGCTTTATAAGGTTTCGATTTCTCCCTACCTCCAACGCAAGTATTAAATGCATTGCATAATTAAAGTGCTACATAAATACTTAGTGGATTATTTTTATAGAACCAAATATAGCCTTATGCAATCAATAGAAGCTCAGCAAATGTTCTTGAATATAAGTTTAAAATATAATTGATAATCAGACAAAATTATTCTGTAGGCTATGTTATTATAAAAAAGGTCCCCAAAATAAAATTAGGAGCATACAAATCAATTCAAGAAACATAACTATATAAATAGAACTAGGGCTTTTGAAAACTACTGTGTTTCTTGCTTGGCTTCTCACAGGTCTATGGGAGGATTTAGGCTTCTAGGCCACTGTGATGTGTTCCTCTTCTGCTGGACCTCACCAGCGCTGGCCTTTACTCAATCTATGTAGCAGTACTAGCCAAGTTTGCACACTGTTTTTAAATTCAGTATTAGAAAGCTTCTGGACCCTCAAAATTAATGTGACACCAAATCAAAGAGATAAATAATATAGATAAAGAAACAGAGATGAACAAATTAATAAGAGCTTTTCTTAGTGGTTTTTCCTGGGGAAAATTATTAATGTGTTCAATTTTATGATGAGCTTTCATCCGAGTTCCCACAATTAAGATAACAATTCCTTTCCTATTTAGGTTTCAGGAAATAACTAATTTTTAAAAAATGAGAGTTAGATGAAAAACACATAGTCATTGAGTAGGGAAAAGCTGATCCAAATGTAAGGGGAAGAATCCCAAAACTAACAAAGAAAAAAGTGATTCAATCTATCTTCAACTTCTGCTTGCAGGGCTAAGTTTATTAAGTTAAAGAGCTCCATATTCTCCTACACTTTTATCATTAAGTTATAATTCTAACTACTAAAAATAAGTCGCTGGTTTTGGTTTAGCCAAAAAGTCCCCACATTGCCTACTTCAGAGACTCTAGAAAATACCGAACTATAAAAAATACGGTATTTTTAAAACAATTGAGAATGAAAGATAAGAAAAGAAAGGGAAGAAAGAAAGAGAGGGAGAGAGAAAAGAGAAAGAAAGAGAGAAAAGAGAAAGAAAGAGAAAGAAAAGAGGAGGGAGGGAGCAAGGAGGAAAGAAAAAAGAAAGGATCTTGTCATAGGACATATATACAGACATACAATTATTGTGTAATACAATATATAGCTGTATTGTACAGTATATATACACATATATACAACTATTGTGTAATATATGTATGTGTGTGTGTGTATATATACATATGTGTGTATATAGTTTCAATTTCCCCCTATCTCCAATGCATTTATTAATGTCTTGCACAATTAGTGATAAATATTTGCTGGATTATTTTTATAGAACCAAACAGAGCCTGATGCAATCAATAGCACCTCAGTAAATGTGCTTGTATATAAATGTGTATATGTATGTGTGTGTGTATATATATATGTATTTTTTTATGTATATATATATTTTTTTTTATGGAAACGTTTATTTCTAACTCTAGCTGCTGAAGTGATTTCTAAAGGGAAAAAGTTTACAAGGAAGAACAAACAGAGAAACTGACATCTTTGTCTTCTAGCATTCAGAAGACAGGAGAGATTTGTCCGATAAATGGTAAGGGGGAAAATAATCAGGAAAAGAGGGCAAATTTTGAGGCCAGGAAAAGAGGACAAGGTGTGGGTAAGCCTATTAGTTGCCTTATTTCATGTTGTCCTTGAGATAATGGCTTTATATTCTCTATTAGTATTCTTTGCTCTCCTATGTTCACTCCTTAAAAAAAACTAGGCAAGGTTAGTGACTTACAACCACACAGTACATGTCAGGGAAGAGGGAACAACCCAATGTGTGCATTTTGAAACAATTTTCTATAATGTGCCACATACCTTGTTGTTTATACTTTCACTCTTTGAAAACAGTTACATGCAAAACTAATTACAGATAGTTATCAACAATGGCACAGAGGACATAATTTCTGAGAAAATAAATTTTACTATTTTTAGTGTAGCTTTGTATAGCAGTGAAAAATACTTCATTTTAGTTCAGTATAAGTTTAACCATTCTCTTACATCAAATAGAAAATAATCATTTGCTAATTACATATCATTTCACAAAAAATTTGAATCCATGTATTACAAAAATTTATACTGTAGAGTTATAAAATAATAGATTAAAAATCAAAGATATCCATCTGTCTTTTATTCAAATACCTTTTAAAATTCTCAAAATATTAAGGGTATATAGGTATTCATCAGATTTTCCATTTCTTTTCTCTACCAGCTTTCATCAAGAGAAAATGAATGGGGAATATCCTCACAGTTTGATTATTTGAACCTGAGCCACTGGAGAATGGTAATTTGGATATTTTCTGGCTTTAATGGAGTTTAGTGCAGTCTTAAATTTCTGCGTTCATATGTAAAAGCAGATGATCTCATTTTTTTAAATGACAAATGGATTCTGTGAGTATAGCTCATTCGTAGTGAACTTTACAAATGACTCACACCATATATGACTTGTGTAATTACATTTACATTTGCTTGTCATATTTACTCTAAAATGTCACTGAGTACTTTTTAAAGTAGATCTGTATGGTACACCAAAGATGAGAAAACTGCAGCTATTCATTTCATATTAATTCTAGCCCTTATTAGGTTCATAAGAAAAATAAATTAAATTCATTTGCTAGGATTGACTATAGTATTTCACTTGAGTTTCTCTCTGACTCTCTCTCTTCTTTCTTTCCCCTAGAAGAATTGCTGCTGCAAAGTCACACTGAAAGCCAATTACCATGTTGGAGAGATGTGGCATTTTACTTGGAAAGGTCACATGGCATAGTGAAAAGAGCACTAAACTTATAATTAGAAGTCCAAAGTTCAAAACTGGGTTCTCCTCCTGTCTAGCACCTCTTCAGTCCTGCTCACCTTTAATCAACAATGTCACCATGGGCAAAGCAAGTGTGTTTTCATTTCCTCAGGAGCCCTTTCTATTTTAAACAGTTCTTATAATGACCAGAAAAAAATTTTCTAAATGTGAAACATTTCAAAATATTAAATTTATCTACAAATGAGATTGAAAACCAATTGTTAAGTAAAAACATTTTCTTTCCACATAACATTGTCCTATAACAGCTAGACGGAGCTTAAAACTTCACCATATTTGTGTCTGTGCAAGTTGATCAATATTTTTAAAATATGCTTTTCATTCTTCAAGCATTTTATAGCAAGGGATAAGTGATTAAGTTTGCCTGAAAATAATGGTGGTCTTCACATCACTTGAAATAAAAAATCCCAAAACTGACATTCCTCAAAAGGTATATAGGAAGAATTGTCAAGAAAAATTTAAAGTCAAAAATGTGAGTTTCAGGGCATGCTTAAGGTGGAACAAAGGGGCCATTTATCCCAATATAGCCGAAGAGGAAGAACTCAGATATGTATGAGAGATATAGCTACCTCATTCACGATATCTTGTTTTAGCAGTTTGCACAGTTTATGTTGGAAAGTATGCATACCATATGGACTCTACCACTTTCTGACTTGTTATCCTTTGGCAAGTATTAGATTTCCCTCCCATGACCACCCTCATGGGCTTAACCGTTCATTACCTACCAGTACACTCCACTGTCCTTGTTCAAGTAGCCTGCGTAGTGTACTCTTTGTACTGTGGCACTAAACAATGAGACTTTACATGTCTAAACAATTAAGTGTGATTATAATAGGCAATCATGACTCTGTAAACTGAGAAACAACGTGGAGCATGATGCATGGCTTGGGAGATTGTTGCTAGCTAAAAGGGCCAAAGTTTCATCTGTTACCAAATTCTAAGATATCTCAGTTAGAGGAAACTATAACCATTGGAGGGCCAACAAACAAACTGTTACTTTTATCTTATTCATGGGATCATCTAACTTACTGTGTTTCAAGACAGTTTCTTTCATCTTTGGATGACTCCAATTATTATAGACTCCAAAAGCTCTTTCCATGTACCTACTAAATACATATTAAGTCTTATCAGGGGACAGAAAAAACAAATCTACTTATTTTTTATCATGATGATTCTTTAAATATTTGGTAATATTAGCCTAGCTTTTTTTTTTCTTTTTGGTCAAGATAAATATTATTTCTTCAACCAAATTTATGTATATTCCTATTCATACATCATTCTACCTGCTCTCCTATGAATATGCTCCAATTGTTTACATTTATTTCCTTTGTGGTTTTCAAAAGAGCATATCATAATTTATTTGTTATTTAGCCATAATAAAACTATGGGATAACATGCTTTCTTATTCAAGATATTATAATACTATTAATTTAATACATATTGCATTAGCTTTTATTATTCTAATAATATAGGTAGCTTTTTATAGAGTCTAATAAAACGCTTGAGTCTATTTTTGAACTGTTATTATGACAAATGTTAAATGTATGAAAATTAGATTAATACAATAAAACCCCTATATGTCTGTCACTCAGCTTCAACAATTTGAACTTACAGACTATTATAATAAGACAGGAAGTTGGTTGAATATTATATATAAGGAAATGAAGAGAGAGACAGGACATATTTAACTAGGATTTGAACTGTCAAGCTTGTACAAGTAGTTATGTAAGGAAAAAACAATACACGTCTTAGAATTTCACTCTTGCTATAACTCAGAAAATGAATTATAAGGAAGGTGGTAGATAGAATAATATAATACTCCCCACTCAAAGATGTCCACACCTAATCTCCAAAACCTATGACCATGCTAGTTTGCATGGCAAAGGAGAATTAAGTTTGTAGATGTAAGTAATCAGCTGCCATTAAGTAGGGAGATTATCCTGAATTATTTGGGTGAGCCCAATATAATAATAACAAATGAGTAATATGAAAGCAGAAGTCAAGGTAAAATGTAAACATGGAAGAAAAGCAGAGTGAAATACAACATGGCTGGCTTTGGAGGTAAAATGGGGCCATGAACCAAGGAATGTGGGCAACCTCTAGAAACTGGAAATGGAAATAAACTAGATTGTCCCCTAGAGCCTCTAGAAGAAATGTAGACTTACTCACACCTTGATCTTAGCCTACTGGGATCTGAGTTTGACTTTAAAACTACAGAAATGTAAAGAATACATCTACGTTGTTTTAAGCCATTGAGTTTGTAAGAATTTGTTAAAATAGTTATAGAAAACAAATACAAATTAGCTAACTTTAATGTTAATTGCATTGCTCAGAATATCTTCTATTACTTCGGATACAGCTTATGCTCCAATTTTCATTTCTATAATTAATTAAAATGTCTAAAGGTGCAGAACAAGGCAAGTAATATATCAAATAGTGGTTAAGGATGTCATTTTGAAATTAAACATACCGGGTTTGCAATGTAACTTTGCCAGTTACTATTCACGTGACCTTGTATAAAGTACTTAACCTCTTTTGCCTTAGTTTTCTAATTTAAAGAATGTGCATAAGATTTCATAGAATATGAGAATTAAGAATGTTAGAGCATATATGTAAAGCATATAGCAGTGGCTTGCATATGAACAATTATAAATAGTTATCATTATTTTGATTTTTCAAATGATTTACACATTATCCTTAAGCAGAAATTGTTTGAAATCCAGCTTATGTTCATTGTCTTGTCAACAAGGAAAATATCAGAAGACTTGTCAAATGCCTGGCTTAAATCCAGCCCCTGTCTGTAGTGTCTCTAATATTCCCTGATCTATGAAGCTACTAACCCTATTAAAAGAATGATTTACATTAGTCTAACATGACTTAGTCTCTGCAAACTCATATTGAAGTAGAGTTGTATCTGTTTCTCCTTTCAGGTACTGACTAATAAGCTCATTCGTAATTGGTTGAAGAGTTTCATCTGAAATCAATGTCAATCTTACTTGGCTAAGGTTTCCCAGTGCCCCTCTATCCTCCATGCTGCTTAATTCCAGAAACCATACTTAGTGCTGCTTGTATTATAAGTCTTGTGAATGAATGTCTATCAAAGGTCATTCTTAGGATCAAAGAGTCTCAGATTATTCATGATTTCTGTAGATAATTATGATCTACAGTGGCTACAGTCTAACAGTGTTTCCAGACTTTTTAATTTCAGGATTTCTTTCTTTTTTTTTTTTTTTTTTTTTTTTTGAGACGGAGTTTCGCTCTTGTTACCCAGGCTGGAGTGCAATGGCGCAATCTCGGCTCACCGCAACCTCTGCCTCCTGGGTTCAGGCAATTCTCCTGCCTCAGCAGGATTTATTTCTTAATTGGAGCTTTATCTATTACTACCAACAACACTGTCCTCTCTTGCTTGCTATCTCCAAACATCTGAAGAAAAATGAGCTACCATGTCTTAAATAGCAATTATTTAGACAAATGATAAAAGTAAATTTAAAAATTAGTAGGGGTAAAGTATAAAATGTCCTACATGACTTGGTTTTTACAGTAAAACAAAGAACCAATCTCATTTGTGCTTTGGTAATAAGGCAATTTGCAGCTGTTCTCAACTGCTAAAATATCAGTAGAAAAAAATATAGGCATGGTAGAATGATATGTGTTACATCCAAATACCTTTAGCCTTCAAGAATGGTGAAGTACATGAAAATGCATGAGATAGAAGCCCAGATGTTGGTAAATGTGTTAAGGAAAACATGCAAATAAAGTCACAAAAACAGTCAAGAACAGAAAGTACACAAAATGAAAAGTTTGACCACACAGACTATGTTAGTTTTCTGGCTTTGGCATGCTAAATAAAATAATTAAAATAAGATGCAGGTGACAAATATAAAAAAAAATCATTCACATTGTATACTTTTTAAATAGAGCATCTTGCTAGTTTTGTGAACAAATGATGTTGGTAGTTTGATAGGAATAGCATTGAAGCTGTAGATTGCTTTGGACAGCATGGCCACTTTAACAATATTGATTCTTCCAATCCATGAGCATGAAATGCTTTTTGAATTGTTTGTGTCATATATTATTTCTTTTAAGAGTGTCTTATAGTTGTTCTTGTAGAGATCTTTCACCTTCTTCATTAGATGTATTCCTGGATATTTCATTTTTTGGTGTCAATTGTAGATGAAATTGAATACTTGATTTAGCTCTCAGCTTCAATTTTATTGGTATATAAAAATGCTACTTATTTGTGTACATTAATTTTGTACTCTGAAACTTTACTGAAGTTGTTTATCAATTATAGGAACCTTTTGGCAGAGTCTAGGGTTTTCTGGGTATAGAATCATATTATCTATAGAGAGAGACGTTTGACTTATTCTTTTCTTATTTGGATGCCTTTTATATGTTTTGCTTTTCCCTGATTGCTCTGGCTAGGACTTCCATTATTATGTTAAATAGAAGTGGTAAAAGTGGGCATTCATATGAAACAGAAAAAGAGCCAAATCAATCCTAAGCAAAAAGAGCAAAGATGGAGGTATTACATAACCCAACTTCACACTATACTATAAGGCTACAGTAACCACAACAGCATGATACTGGTACATAAACAGACACATAGACCAATGGAACAGAATAGAAAACCCAGGAAAAACAAGCTGCACATCTACAACCATTTAATTTTTTACAAAGTGAACAATAATAAGCAATGGGGAACGGACTCCTTAGTCAATAAATGGGTCTGGAATAGTTGGCTATCCATATACAGAAGAAGGGAACTTGACTCCTATATTTCATCATATGGAAAAATTAACTCAAGATAAAAATTTAAATGTAAGACCTCAAACTATAAGAATCCTAGAAGTAAACCTAGGTAACACCATTCTGGACATCAACTTTGAGAAAGAATTTATGACTAAGTCATCAAAAGCAATTCAACGGAAACAAAAATTGACAAGATGGAGCTTTTACACAGCCAAAGAAACTCTCAACAGAGTAAACAGACAACTTACAGAATGGTAGAAAATATTCACAAACTATCCATCCAACAAAAGACTAATACCCAGATTCTGTAAAGAACTTAAAGAAATTAACAAGCAAAACCCAAATAACCCCATTAAAAATGGACAAAATACATGAGCAAGCACTTCTCAAAAGACATACAAGTGGCCAAAAACATGAAAAACTGTTCATTATCACTAATCATCAGAGAAATGCAAAGCAAAACCACAATGACATACCATCTCATTCCAGTTAGAATGGCTATTATTAAAAAGTCAGAAAACAGATTCTGGAGAGGCTGCAGAGAAAATAAAACACTTATATACTTACTGTTGGTGAAAATGTCAATTAGTTCAGCCACTGTGGAAAGAAGTTTGAAGATTTCTTAAAGAACTTAGGACTACCATTTGACCTAGCAATCCCATTATTATGCATATATCCAAAAGAAAACAAACGGTCCTGAGGGAATGTGTTCTCTTTCTGGGTCCACAAGTGGGCATAGTTTTAAGGGGAAGAACTTCCTAGCGCCATTCCCTGTTCCCATCTCTCTCCATATGGGATATTTAATGGTTTATGTTTAAATTTCTCAGGCACAGGTTTGGGGGGGTGGGCAGAGACTAAAAGTCAATCACTCCAGGGAAAGTTCTAAGAAACTCCTTTCATTGGCCTGGGTCTTAAAGAAGGTGGGGGTTCCTCCCAGGTTAAATGTTCTCTTCTTCCACACCCCTTTAAACTCCATGTTTAAATTCCCTCCATGAACACTCTCATGCTCGTGGAAGCTGTTTTTCTCTCTCCTGAATTTTCCCTCTGAAGTCCCCTTCCACGAACACTCCCTTCCTGGAAGCCTGTCTTCCCCTCCTAAACTCCAGCTCTCTCTATTCCCATCCGCTCTGTGTGGAAGCTGCTTTCCTCTCCTAAATTCCATCTTTCTAAATTCTCTCATTCAGTGTAAAAGTTAGCTGTTTATTTCTCTCTCCTCCTGTTTCTTTTTCGCTAAATAAATCACTTTCTACAAACACTTTTAAGTCCTGCATTTACTGCACCGCTTAGTGGTCTCCTCATTCTTAAAAGGGCAGGAGGCCAAAAACCTGGAAGAACGTCCTCTCAGGGGAGCTAAGGGCACCCTAAACCCCAATATTACATTTTGGTGAGCCAGCCAGGATGGGGGTACACCAGAAGAGAGGTACAACCGAGAAGAAGGCTTTAAAATCATGAGTAAAACCGGCCCCATTCTGCCCTGTCTCTTTAAGAACACGAAGTGGTGCGGCCCAGTCCATCTTAAGTGGCACGGGCCAGCCATAATTAAAAGCACAATTTTTTTACCTCCAAACTCTCTCTCTGCTTTCCCTCTCCTTCTCCATCCTTCGGATATTATCTCTGGGACCAAAACCTGCAGGAGCCTGTGGGGTGAAAAGGTAACCACCTCATGCTTCCGCTCCTTGCCAGCTGGGAACAGCCCAGCCCCAGCGGGTGAAACCCAGTGTGCACTAAGGTCGGCCAGAGGAAAACAGGGGAAAGGCGAGGTACAGCCCAAGCCCGCAGGGGACCAGGGAGTGCGGCAGCCTGGCGCATGGTTCTGGCAGTCCTCTCTGGCATTTTCCAGTCCCAGGCAGCAGGGTAAAAAGGCTCCCCAGGATGCACGGGTCCCTGTATGGGCAGCGGCTTGGGGAGCGGCCCCACCGCGCAGGTGGTTCTGGCGGGGTCAACATGGCAACCAAATGCCGCGGGAGCAAGAAACCTCACAGCCGGCCCAGCAGCAGCTGCAAATGTGGCTTTTTAAACTAACGCAGAAAGCGGCTTTTTTCCTCTGCCTGTGCGGCTGAGGGAAAAGAAGCGGCTGCTGGCCGTCAGCCCCGCCTGGCTTTTAGGCATGCCACACGGCCTCAGGGTGCATCATTCTCATTCAAAATATGGCTTAAAAAAGCTTTCTGCCTTTGCTTAAGACGAGTGGCCTGTTTGCACAGTTGGTTAAGGAATAGGGCCTGCAACTGCAAGGTTACTGGTTCAAATTCCCAGTGGAGTCAGTCTCCTGTTTCTCTCTCTGTCTCTAAATAAACCACATTCTACAAACACTTTTAAGTCCGGCATTTACTGTGCACTGCTCCGTGGTCCCCTCTCTCATTCTTAAAAGGGCAAAAGGCCAAAAACCTAAAAAAAATCCTCTCAGGGAAGCTAAGAGCACTCTAAACTCCTATTACAGTCCTACCGAAAGGACACCTGCATTCACATGTTCATTGCAGCAGTATTCACAATAGCAAAGGCATGGAATCAACCTAGGTACCACTCAATGGTGGACTGGATTAAGAAAATATGTTTCATATACACCATGGAATCCTATGTAGCCATAAAAATAACAGAATCATACCTTTTGCAACAACATGGTTGCAGCTGGAGACCATTACCCTAAGCAAATTAATGCAGGAGCAAAAAACAAAACGCTACATGTTCTCAATTATAAGTGGGAGGCTGAATATGAGATACTCATGGACATAAGTTGTCAATAATAAAAACTGGGGATTACTAGACCAGGAAGGATGGTAAGCGGCAAGGATTGAAAACCTACCTATTGGCCACTATGCTCAGTACCTGAGTGATGGGGTCATTTGTGCCCCAGACCTCAGCATCACTAATTACGTCCATTCAACAAACCTGCACATGAACACCCTGAAATTAAAATGAAAATTGAAAAAAAGTTTGAAGGCACAAATAAGTAAATGAATAAAAAACAAATAGAGCATCTCATTCCTGTGTTGTCTCCTGTATATCTAAATATAACATTTTTAGATACCTTAGATGTCTTGTGAAATTGTGTTGTGATCCTTTCTTTGTCCAACAAGTGAAGCTCACTCTGATTTGAGAGTGAATAGGTAATAGTTACATATAGCCCAAACCTTTCCTCGGGATGTGTTTCACATGGGAAGGATGTACACCTATGGTAATGGGTATAGTCAATGGTCTGCTAGTGATAATTCTCACAGTATACTTACTCATTGCCCCAAAAAATAATGTTCTGTTAATGTAGATTACTGTAAGATAATAAAACATTCTATTAATAGAAGCCCAAATTTAAACTGGTTGGTACTCATATTTTATTTCATAAGAAAAATGTTTTGCTTTTTAATATTTTGTCTTTTCATTAAATATAGAAAGTAGTAAAAAATTAGAACTAGATTTAAAATTCCATTGGACAGGTGACACATATACTCTTATTTAATAGCTATGAATCACTAAAAAGATTATTAAATATATAGTCAGTATTAAATACATTCTTGACAACTTCCAGTATTTCCCAGTCAGATGGTCTCTGATGCTGTCCCTCTATTCTGCAGGTAATTAAGTAATTTTTCTTAAGATCTTACTAGAAGTTAATGATGGAGTTAAAAACATAATTTATTTCTTCAAAGTCCTTCTGTGCTCCTCTCACCTCAATGTGGTGCTTGCTTGCATATTTTACAGTAGTGAGAAAGAGGTGAAGTATAAAGAAATTAGAAAATGAAGAAATCAAAGGAAACTGTATGCTGATAATCTCAACAGTCCTTGAAGTCTGCTTATCTACTGCTAAACAAGCAATTCGCTCAGAAACTGAAAAAACCTTAATATACTCATCAAAGCCCTCTTTACAATTATACAGGTATTAAAGAAAGTGTCCAACAGTGAGAGGTGAATCTTAAGTAGTTTAAAGATTGCATTTAGATGATGAAGATAAGAGCAATAATACTTAATACTACTATAGAACCTTTATTCCTGGAGGTTCAGAGTATTTAACTAAAGGCCAAATGATATAAACCTCTGATATCTGTAAAACTGAGTGGAAACCTTTATTCTAATAACATTTTTGTGGGTTTTTCTTTTCTGCTCTTTCGTTTTCTTGCAATAGAAAGCAACTCAATACTTATTTAAGATCATTCCAGCACAAATTCTCTTTAAAAAGTAATGAGGATATTTTCAACTCGAAGTAAAAGGAAATGTCTTAGTACTAAGTTTAAATAATTGTTGAGTATAATTAAATATATGTAAATTAATTCTACTCAGCATAAAATAGAAAATATATATATATGGCCAATAGAAATACCAAAAATTATGGTCACATAAGATTTTGCAAGCAAATATTAGAGAAATCACATAAGAAAGAGAAATATTAAAAATAGATCCTTGCTGGGCACAGTGGCTCATGCCTGTAATCCCAGCACTTTGGGAGCCTGAGGCGGGCATATCACCTGTGGTCCAGAGTTCAAGACCAGATTGGACAACATGGTGAAACCCTATCTCTACTAAAAATGCAAAAATTAGCTGGGCATGGTGGTGCATGCCTGTAATCACAGTTACTCAGAAGGCTTAGACAGGAGAATTGCTTGAACCCTGGAGACAGAGGCTGCAGTGAGCCAAGATCATGCCATTGCACTTCACCCTAAGCAACAGAGGAAGACTCCATCTAAAAAAGAAAATTCCAATAGTCTAAAATAAAAGAAGATAGGCAACATATACTTTTAGGTATCTATGCCTTCCAAATTTTACAAATATGATATATCTCTATTTTCACAGTATTGGATAAGACAAGTCATATTGGTTAGTAACACTAATAAAATGATATTATTTTAACCTTAAGGAAGTAATATAAAAAGTCTATGCTACCAAAGTAATAAAATATTTTCCTTAAACACAAATAACTTTTTCTTATACATAATTATAGACATCTAACTTTATATTTCCTGGTGTGCTAAACTGCACTGAATATGGCCACTGAAAATATTAGAATCTAATAAACTTTGGATAGAATAATCTTCTATATGGCAAAATTGCATGTTTCCTGTTATTTTCAGAGTTGAAAAAATTCTATGGACCAGTCAAGTTGCCTCAGTCTTGCTTCCATCTTGAGAATTCTGCTGAGGTATGTAGGTTAAAATCCAGATTTTTGAATGGGTTCAGAGTATGTTCTTCATACCTATTTCAGTCAATAATTTAATAAAATGAAAATATGCTTTTAAAAATAAAATATAAGGTAGTTAAAACTTACATTAACAAATTTCTCCAAATCATTTTATGATATTAATTTTTAAATAATTGTTACTTAAAAATTGATAATTATTAATAATCATACTCTTTAATTAATAGTTAAGATCTTTTAAAAAAATCATAAAACTAGCATAGCTGATAAAAACTTACTAAATGTTAACTAACATTTTGGGCTTTAAGCATCTGCTATTTAGCATTATAAAATGCAAATGATTTTTTCTCAATTGGCATTTTTTTCTTCACGAAATTACCACCAACAAAATATATGTAAGAAAAAAAAAGGTCTAGCAAAGAAAAAAGTCACACTGTAGAAACTACAAAGGGTACATACTAAACAGAGGGCTTCTATTTAAAATTAGTATCTTGATATGAGTCTCCAGTTTAGTTCAGAATTCATAAAAGTAGTCATTAGCAATACAAAAAATATACAATCAATAAATATCTAGCTATTGTCATTTTTTAATGAATAAAATAACTCTCATTGAGGATTGTGGGCTACCTGAAGGAAAATCTACTCAAAATTAATTTTATTGACTATCTTAGATTTGGTTTATATAAAGATAAGAAAATACTTCATGCACTCCACAGTATCTGTTCTCAGAATCAAAAGATGTTCACATAATAAATTATGCCTCTCTTTGCTTCTTCTAGTCTGGGAGAGTACAATTGCTTTTTTCTTGCTGAATCCTAACTTTGCCCTCTGTATTTGTACAAATAGTAGATAGAAAAAAATATAAATTAATGTCATGTTCAAGGCCACAGTGCCAAAAGAAGGACCCCCGTACCATTTCATTGGGAGTGGAAATGTGGGTTACACAATGCAGCATCTTTGCATAGGTAAGCCCATGTAGGTTGCTGAGGAGACAAGCAGAACAGGAGGGGTATAATAGAAATTCAGGGAGAGAACTTGAGCTTGTGTTTGGCTTGCTCACTTCATCTTGTGTTATATTAGAACTTAGAGAATGGAGCAAGGCACAGAGAAAAATGACACCATCCTAGAACAACAGGAACTATAGTAAAAATCTGCTAGAAAATGGAGAGCTCCTAATATCTACTCATGCTTTACCTTAAAATTTTAAATATATAATATATATCTTATGTCTATATTAAATATATATAATCTTATTTAAACACAAATACAGTAATTCCCGTTTACCTAGCAAAGAAAAAAGTAGCATAGCTGATTGTGTATTGTTTTCCAAAGTTTCAGTTACCTCAAGTCAACCTCAGTCTGAAAATAACAAATAGAAAATTCCAGAAATAAATATGAGTTAACGATGTATCACTCTGAGTAGTGTGATGAAATCTTGTGCCATTTCCCTCTATCTTGTCCAGGACAGGAATCATCTCTTTGTCCTCTCTGTATCTATTACTCACCTGTTAGTCACTCAGTAGTTGAGAGAGAAGAGACCATATTTACATAACATTTATTACAATATATTGTTATAATTGTTCTATCTTACAATTCATTTTTGTGGCTAATCTCTTACTATGCCTGAATGATAAGTTAAACTTTATCATAGGTATGTATGTATACATAGGGTTTGGTACTATCCATGCCTTGGCCTTCCACTGGGGGTCTTGGAGGCTATCGTCCATGGATAAATGGGCACTACTGTATATAATAAATAGTATAATATATTCATATAATTCAACAAATCTGTTGTCTCGACATTCTTCAAGGAAAAACAAACAAAAGAAAGCAGCTATAACAACATTTCTCTGTGATTAGAAAGGAAAGCAAAACAAAAGCCGTATGAACTAATATAAAAGCAAATATGACCCAAGAGAAGTTCTAGAAGGAAAACACAGAAAACTGACTTACAAAATTGATTACAATAGGGCATAACCACTATTAATCAGAAGCAGAGTGTCAAATAGAAAAAAATAGTTTATAAATTAGATAAAATAATACATTTATAAGATAAACCTAGAAAGAAGGAATGGAAACTTAAAAACAAAACAATGGAATTGCAATACACTTTGATGACAATAAATAACCTAATGTTGCTGAAAAATGATATGAAAACTTGTTTAAAAAGCAGAAAAAATTAGATTAATGAAATGGAAGGTGAGAAGATATTTTAGAAAGGACAATATCTGCAAAGCTGATCTTTCTGAAGGGAAGATAAATATAAAAGGAACAAAAGTGAAAAGTCAATATCATCTTAGAAGATAATATTCATAAACTATAAAAAAGATTATATGTATTGGTTTTTCTCATTATTTTCCAATGTAATGTGTCCAAGATATAAACATAACATTGCATTTGATCTATAAAGATATAATTCATAAGCACTCAGCCAGGCAAAAAATACACACAAAGAAATAAACATTTGTCTGTCTTCAAACTTTTACAGGCAGAATCTAATCTTTAGAAGAAACTTGAATAATATTTATGTAATTCTTAGGAAATAAATACTATGATTTGTTCAAATGCATCCTGTGTATCCTGTTTCCCAATTTCCCAGACTTTCTTGCAGTTAGAGATAACTTTTGTCATGTTTCTCCACAGTAGTATCTCAGGAGAAGCCAGCTGGGACGGAGCCACAAAAATAAAGTTACAAGGCTATTACCACATCACTTGTAATGTTTAAACTTTGGGGGAAAAAAAAACACGATTGATTAATGTACAGCTCACTCACATAATGAAAAACAGTTTGCCATTTGCAAGATTTTGAAAATGAATAGTTGTTTGCTGATATACAAATACATTTATAACATGGAGTTTATGTTTTTTAAAGCAGGTTAAATGTCTCTATGCATAGCTGTATCCTTTTATTTAAAAAATGCCATATGCATAAATTGGACCTTGGTCAATATCATCAATATGTGAAAGAAGTTTATGCAGTGGTAGCATTATACGTATTTTTATAGTTCCTTTCTTAATTCAGTCCTTTATCTTTTTTTTCTTACAACAATATGTCTTAATTTAGGTACTATTACAAAATAGAGGTTTGTATTTTTAAAAGGAAAATTTGAAAGGTAATGGATATATCTATCCCCAACCTTTCTAAATCTGAGAGTATAAAAACAGTTTTCTAAGTGTCATTAACTGCATAGTTATACTTGAAGGGAAACATCCATGCATGCCTTATATGTTGTACACTTACCATAATCCCTCAGCTACTATCATAACCCTGATTAACATTTATATTAACCATGGGCTTCAGAATGCACAGCTGACAAAGAAAGTTGTTATTTTATCTCATGCCAGTAATAACACAGGCAGAGTCAAGAAAATATGTTAGTGAGATTTTTTAAGAATTTTTATTTGGAGTGCAAGTTAGATTACTACTGACAATTGGACTCTAGGCATCTACTCAAACAGGTCTATATCTGTCTACAACGTAGGAAGATTGATTAAGTTTTGCACTGAGGATTATATGATAAGATTTTTGCCAATTTAATTATGTTTGAAATAAAAAAATTCATCTCAATGTTTAAAACTCTGAGGTGAAATAATTGTTTAATATGAAGAATCACAGATTATTTAATCTATTTTAACGCCCATGTTTCTCAAAATAGTCTCCCTTTAGCCTTTCTCTTGGCCCCTCTCTCCCAGTTAATTTCTCTCTTAATTCCTCAGAGAAAAATCAGGAAAAACATCCAGGAGGAATTATTGTCTGATTGTAGTATTATGAAGGATATTACTTCTTCTTTAACAGTTTGCTTATTTTTTTAACTGTTTTTAATACTTAAAAGCAATCAAATATTTTGTAGGCTAAAATAGGGTGAAAATCAATAAAAACACATAAAATTGAAGGAGAATTTTAAACTGTGTGGCTCACAAAACAAACTAGAGGAAATAAAGAGCCCAGTCCACACTAATGTAAATGCTAGTATCATCGAGTAGCAGTAACTATTAGGTGAAACTTTCCCAGTCACTATATGATATTAATTCAAGAGAGGTTAAACATGAATCTAATAGTTTTGTTTGGATGCTTGAATTCCATGGTTTCTCATTGTCTTCAAAGTGGAAGTTCTATTTGACATATGTCTCATGTTCTCACTAATATGTGGGAGGTAAAAATAAATAAATAAACTCATGGAGATAGAGAATGGACTGACGATTACCAGAGGCTAGGGAGAGTGTAGGGAAGGGAGCATAAAGAGGAGATAGTTAATGGATACAAAAATATAGTTAGACAAAAAAATAAGACCTAGTGTTTGGTAGCATAAAAGGTCCACTATAGTTAACAAAGATTTATTGTATCAAAATAACTAAGAGAAAAAATGAAATGTTTCTAACACAAAGAAGTGATATATGCTTGAGATGATGGATATCCCAATTATCCTGATTTGAGTGTTACACATTCTATGCTTGTGTCAAAATATCACATGTACCCCACAAATATGTGGTACTGTTAAGTATCCATAATAATGAAAATTTAAACATAATTAAGTTCAACCTTTAGGATTAGCCTCTAAAGTCATTTACAACACAGCCCTATCTACAATCCTAGCTTCTTTTTCCTCTTGTCTTTTCTACAGTTTCATGATTTAAAAAAAGAATTTCCAGCCATACTTGACTATCTTAGAGTTCTTAGAATTTGTGCTCTTCTGAGCTGCATCTGCTCCCTGATATGTTCGTATCTCTAGTGCCTTGTGATCTTCAAGGTCAAGCATCTTCCAATCGCAATATACACAAGTGTCCCAGAGGAGGATATTGCTGCTGGGCTTTTCTGCTCTCACAGCCTACAGATAACCTCCACGTTTTGTCCTATTGAATAAGGTAAGAGTGGTGCTTTATTCAATATTATGTTGTCAGTGTGTGCATTTAGTAGATGCCATAGATTTTCTTAATACAAGGAAAACTGAGATTTTATTATGAGAGATGAAAGTAAACTATAGCTGTGTTAATAAAAGTAAGATTTTATTATGACTCTCTGGTATGCATATTGGGGGTTAATAAAAATTGTAATAGAATTCAAACTAATTTGGTATAAAAAGTGAAGTTTTGTGAGAAAAAAATGGAAGAAAGTTTTGTCATAAAGTGTTAAAACTATTGAAAAGTGAGAAGTCAGCAAAGATCTTAGTATTAATTTAAACTATTTATTTCTCAAATTCTGCCATGTGTATTTTTACAAATTCTTAAGGCAAAAGCACATTTGGAAACTTAGGAAGCCATGAAATTATACTTTCATTTGCATGTACATATGTCTATCTTTTATTTAAGTTGATGTCATTAGCAATAAAGATTGCCAGTACAATTCAAAACCTTGAATGTAGTATAACAGCATTCACATACAAATACTTACTAGAGTTTCTTCAAATAAGAGAAAACTGAAAATCTAAATAAGTAAAATTGTTGGAGAAGAGAATAATTTTTAAAAAGCATGATTTAGTGACCAGCACTGTGGTCTGTATTTTTCTATTTTAATAGATCTTAGATAAACCTGTTATTATCTTTTTATTTTGAATGATAATATAAAAATCATGTTCCATTAGATTACTTCTCTGAAACACATCACTAGTTAATAGCAGAATTGGAAACCTAATTTAGATGGCATTTTAAGTTTACATTGCTTTAAAAATATACCATATTGTATCAAGAGAAAATATTTCAGTTTGACATAAAATCGGCACATTGAGCTTGTATATTTGATAGCTTCCCTTGTCAAATTCTCTTGGAAATATACAGAAAAAAAATGACATATTTGGAAAGTGGAATGAAAATGTATAATCAGGAAGAAAAAAAATGTCACTAAATAAGAAATTGAGGACTTTCACAAGGTACAGTGCAAATAAGACCCAAAGGAAGAAAGTTGTGGCTATAACCAAAAGTAGTAAGAATATTTGTTGAGAACTTAGTGTATGCCAATTAAAAACATACACAAGACAGGAAGAAGGATTTTAAACTCTGTGATTCATAAGACACAGTGTGTTTTAAGCACTGTTACCAAGATAGGGCTCAACCTATTAAGAGAAAAACCAGGGAAGGGGGTAAATGAACAAAGTGGACAATTTTTCCACTTATGGAAATCCCTATTATGGAAAATCAGGAAACCACTAAAATGATACAGGTATCTACTTTTTAAGGCAAAAATATTCAGTATTATTATTGACATTCTCTTGATCAACACACAAATAATCTAAAGTCTAAGCGTATATGCATTTTTGATAGACAAGAAGAAAGAATACAAGAAGAAAAAAGAAAATAAATGTTTTTGTGAAAGTACATCATGATTGCCCTTCTGGTGCTGATTCACAGCCACTTACTCTCTTTTCAGGCTCATAAGAGGAATATACTTTTCAATCCCTTGCAATTAGACAAGGCCATGTGACTAACTTAAGGGCTATGGCCAAAGAATTTAATTGCTGGTGCGGGACACTAATTCTCTCTTCCCTACCATGGTAAGCCCTGGACTCTGATGAGGAGACCTTGATGTCATAGAGGTGAAATTTTATCAGCCTTTGGTCCCTGAATGAGAAAAGGTAGCAAACATTTTACTAAACAGTGTTGAATGTATATATGAGAACAAATAAACTTATTAAGTCATTGAAATAAGATTTTCTTACTGCATCATAGTCTAGAACAGCCTGTGTATGCTCAATACATATATATATACCATATAAAGGCATCTGTATATGCATATATGCATGGATGTACACCAGAAACATGTTTTTCTTATCTCTGGATTATAGACCCTTACATATTATTTTATAATTATTCTGTTTTTGCTTTTTGGATTTTTATTAAAGTACATTTTCTACTTCAGATGGCATGCAGTATATGTGGAATAATAAAATCAACTATTCAATCAATAGTGACTATGTTTTGGAAAATCAGGAGGAACATGACTCTTGAACATTGGTTTTTCAGTTATGTGAAGAGCCATAATTAATATCATTTATCAACCATATGTATATATCTTTGTTTCCCTGCTAAACAAAAATAACAAATTTCCCTATTATTTACATATAATAAGAATGCATGCATTTGGCAGAATGTATTCATATAGGTTAATTTTTTTGATTTAGTATTTAGAAAAATGATGAAAATTAGCAATATCAGAAAAAGAAAGGTCAATAAATTGCAACCTCTTTGTGTTTGAAACGATCTTGGAGTAACAAAAGCAAATACATAGTTTAAAGACAGTCTTACATGTGTCTTCAGACGCTAACTACATGGAATTTATCTTTTAAGTGGACAGGAGAATGCACATTAATGGATACCAGTGAGAGACTTTTCTTGCCCTACTTGTAATAAGACTCAAGTGTGACCTGAATGGCTCCCTGGTGCTTAGATTTATATTCTTCTCAGAGGTATTGGATATTGTATTTCACTACAAAGAGCTAAAAACATTGCAATCATTATTTATAAATCTTTTAGAAAAATGCATCTTCTTTGCAGCAACTATGGCAACAGGGAACTCGAAATGACACTGGAAAAGAATTGAGCTCAGTTGCAATGGGTAATGTACGTAGGATTTATATTTTATCACCACCTATATTTTAGAACTGAAAAAATCTAAACAGTATATATGATTACTTTTTATACTTAACCCATGTGTTACATTAAAGTAACATTTAAATATAATACAAATTACATTTATATAACCATCATGAAAAATTTATAAAAATGACTCCAAGTGAATCAAAATAATCTCATTTCAAGGGTACTGCCAACTTCCCATATTAGAAATAATACTAGCATTTCTAGCTATAGTGCTTATATTATTGTACTTATCATAAATTTAATAAAGTTTCTGGAAATACAGATATGGTCATTCTTTTTAAGTAATTTAAAGCAAACAAACATAATTTCTTTTATTTAACATATTACTTTAAGAACACACCTACAGTACCCTCTTATATTACATTGACTATAGTAGGTTTTTGTGTTAGCAATTGTTTTACTCTATATTAAGATTCCTTTTTTTTAATCAGAAAGGTTTCTGTTATAATATTTCTAACTAAAATATTCTTCCCTTAAATAAAAGTGTACATTACTTAAGGAGATAGGTAGTTAGGAGTTCTTATGTTGGTCAGCACGTGTAGGTCCACATTAGCAAGTCTAGGCAAATTCCTCTCCCAAGGGAGATACTGGAAAATTACTATATTTGATTGTATGACTTGATCATCATTGTATTTGTTTCCTAGGGCTGCCACAAGAAGTACTGCAGATTGAGTTGCTTAAAACAATAGAAACATATTTTCTCATAGTTGTAGAGGATTAGAAATCCAAAATGAGAGTGTCAGCAGGGTTGGTACTTTCTGAAGACTGAGAAAGGGACCTAGTCCAGGCTTGGCACAGACTTGTAGGTAGCCCTCTCCTCCCTTTCACATCGAATTTCACATTGTCTCTCTTCTCTATTTGTTGTGTCTAAATTTCCTCTTAAAAGGACACAAATCATATTAGATCAGGGTCCACTCTAATTACCTCATTTTAACTTAATTGCTTCTTTAAAGATTTAATCTCCAAATATTTAGATATTTGGACATTCTGAGGTGCCAGGAATTAGTAATTGAACATATGAATCTCGAGGGGACACAATTCAGCCCACGACAGCCATTTGATTTGATAATATAACCTGTCGGAAATGTTTGTTTCCAATGTTCTTTTTGTGCTGCAAACTCTATATATCCTTAATTATTTAGTATACTGTTGTGCTCTGACAGATATGTCAGATTAAAGAATGCAAATATTTCTTTCTCTCTTTCTCTTTTTTTTTGAGACGGAGTTTCACTCTTGTTGCCCAGGCTGGAGTGCCATGGCATGATCTCAGCTCCCCACCACCTCCACCTCCAGGGTTCAAGATATTCTCCAGCCTCAGCCTCCTGAGTAGCTGGAATTATAGGCATGCACCACTATGCCTGGCTAATTTTGTGCTTTCAGTAGAGATAGGGTTTCTCCATGTTGGTCAGGTTTGTCTTAAACTCCCGACCTCAAGTGATCCACCCATCTCGGCTTCCCAAAGTGCTGGGATTACAGGCATGAGCCACCGTACCCGGCTACAAATATTTCTTAAGTTGTTAGACTTATTGAAAAATTCCCACCTGAAAATATATAGCAACTTGTAGACATAATAGAAATATTTGAGAAATGTTCCCCAATACTAAATATATTTTAACAAATTAATATTTCTTCTCTTGTAAGAAAACAAAATAGTATATTGTTATTTCAATTTGCATTTCTAAATTACCAATGGCATTAAATGTTTCTATATAAGTCATTTTGCATTTCTTTTTTGAAGGTAGGAAATAGCATGTTCAAATTTTTTGGCCTATTTATTCAGTAACAGTATCATTACCTTCTTTGTAGTAAGATATATTACAGCATTTTTCTTGGGATTTTGGTATGCCTTTTAACTTTATTTATGGTATGATGATCCTGAAGACAATTTTTAAAATTTATGAACTAACTTCAGAAAACAACACTCTTTTTTCTTTATAACTCTTACTCCATTTGGTGGCCTGGTTAATTTATATAAAATGCACACATTTATTTGAGACAAGTAAACAAGGTATAATTGGATTTTGTCTTTTGTCAAAACAACAGCATCATCATTTTTAAATTAGGAACTTTGTCTGCTGTAAGTAAGTGCTTTGCTTCAGGAATTGCACTACCCAGAGTGAGCTGGGCCACCACCAGCCACACCTCCTTCTTACCTAACTGTTTCCTGGATATTGCTTTTCTCACATCAATGTAGTAAGATGACCAAGGTGAGAATAAGCATTGCTTTGGTAAAGGAATCCCTGTCCACTCCTCTCCTTGTGAGTTAGGAGGCAGAGTGACAAAGGCTAAGCTTCTGTGCCTCTCATTCTGTTTCTGTTTCAGAAAGTGAGATGTAAGCTCAGCACAGGAGAGTGGTTCCCTAAAGCTGGACTCTCATCATGGCCCCCTTGGGTAATGAATGGAGATTCCTCCAGTATACTGACATTAATTAGTCTTCTTATATTTTTCTTGTTTCTTTTTGTTTTTGCTGTTGTTGGGTTTTTTGTTGTTGATGTTTTTGTGGAGGTGGTTGTTTTTGTTTTGTCTTTTGCATCTATAAGGAAATTTTCTTCTGTCATTTTAGATACCACAAGGGGGCTGTAGAAGTCCCTTCTGATTTTTTACTATTTAAAAGAAATTTTCCTCCATTATGAATTTTATATCATAGTAAAAATAATTGACTACTTTATTTATTTATTTAGGTCTATAAAAATTTAACTAAAATTTAATGAGACTGATTGTTTAATTTACAGAGACCATTCTAATTATTTTACAGTCACTGTACTTTATCGTGCCTCTAATGAGGCTACTGCTTCCAATTTAGAGGCATTATCTACAAAGTCAGAGTTAGAGGGAAGACAGAAAGAAGTACAGACAGACTTAAGAAGGTTGATCTTTAGGCATCCTCCTCATGCATGAGCTAGCCAGTGTTTTCTTCTTTATCTCTGTGCCTTTGGACTCAGGGATTAACTAAGTCTGGGCTGTTCTTTGGTCTATTTTTTAGCATGGAGTTCTTCTCCTATCAAGCGTGAGTACAGTCTTCCCAGGACCCTCTCTATGCTGTCTCTATGGCAGTAATATCAGGATTCTCAGATTTTTCACTCTTTTTATTAAAAGCCAGGAGAGTAGAGCTTTAAAATTAACTAATAATGATGTAATGAGAGAGACTTTCCACTTCATTATTCTTCATGCTCTTAATTCATCAATTAGAGATTTTCTAAAAGATCCACTTTTGTAATACCTTGTGATTACAGTGCTACTTTAGGACTGAAATAAGATCACATGATCAAAGATTTATTCACCTACAAATATAATTTTTGTTTTGTTTTCAAATCTTCCATTGTTTCCAAATAATATTTATATGGTTTAAATTTCTAATTATACACAGCACCCTTTCAAATTAAGTACGATAAATGAGCATGTGATCTATAAGAAATTTTAAAAAAAAGAGAGAGAGAAAGTAAATTCTGCCTCTTACTTATCCAAGAGCAAGAAACGAATGGATTAATCAGTCAGTAGGAGTAGTATCACCCACTTTTATGTGTGGATCTATTATCAAATGAATACATTCTAATAAAGGCAGACAAGTAGTTCTAAAAATTATTTCACTTGACAACCACTGAAGGAACTTTTTGAATCAATTTCTGAGTCTCACACCAGACTTACTAAATCACTCTCTCTTTTAAGTGGTGGAACCCATGAACAGATGTCTAAAATTCTAAAGAAATTTTTATACCATGCCAGAGATGAAAACCATTGTGATAGATGATAAACCAAAATCATGAACTAGCAATGCAATTTGCCAATATTCTCCCTAATTTAACCTCATCACTTTTGCAATTAACTAATTAATCTTGCATTCATCAGAAAATATCCTGCTGCTATCATTAGAGAGGAAAAATAACTTGAATAAAAGCAATGCTATTTTCTGCATTTATTTTCCAATACAAAATTGAATTTTGCTGATAGTTTAAATTATTTTTTCTTACTACTAATTGTAATTCTAACCTCCTAGTGACAAATATTTACTATTGATCAATCTCTATGAGAAACACCTAAGACAATTTTTAAGCTGTATAGAAGATGATGCATAAAATTGTTTAAATAAAACATAATACAAAACAGTATATAAGAAGGTTTACACAATGTTTAAAAATGTTCTATATTTAATGAGACAAAGGGAGGTTCCAATCTGACCATAGTATAAACTAAGAGCACAAATAAAGGAATAGCAATTACATTTTAATATAATATTCTACATGGTCACTTGCAACAAAGCAGAGCAGCTTTGGTAAGAAGGAAGAGAAATACCAGGGAGTTCTTCCTACAATTTCTCTTTCTCTTCATATATATATATATATATATATGGATTCATCAGTAAGAGTAATATATATATATATATATAGAGAGAGAGAGAGAGAGACAGAGATTGTAGGAATATCTTCAGTGAGAGATTGTATATGTGTGTGTGTGTGTGTGTGTGTGTGTGTGTGTGTCTTATCCAAGAGCAAGAGATGAATGGATTAATAATCAGTCAGTAAGAGTAATATATATATATATATATATACATATATATATATATACACACACACAGAGAGAGAGAGAGAGAGAGAGAGAAACACAGATATCACAATCAGTCTTATTTACATTTTCATTATTTTCATATTATAAGTGGTAAAGGATAATTAATTCAACTTTAATTCCCAGATTTCTGAACTAAATAATAGACTCTTCAAATCTCAGCGTCGATTCTAAGAACTGGGAAATTGTTTTTCTTTTGTATGGTAGCAGCATGTTTGTTTTAGTCATCTACTTCCCAGACAGAATGCAGGAAAAATAAAAGCCTAAGTAAAACTGTTGAATTCTCCATTGTAAGACACACTGAGACGCTAAGAAAAGGGCAGGAAATCCCAAGGAGTTTATCCATCATAACTTATTGAAAAGAAACACTTTTAACCTTTCAAAGAAAACATGTTGACAGATATATGGAAATCTAACAACACATTGTCACTAAGTGTGAGCACCTGATGTGAGGTAATGATAATTTTCTTTGTTTTGTATTTGTGTTTTGAGACAGACTCTCGCTCTGTCACAGACTGGAGTGCAGAGGCACAATCTCGGTTCACTGTACCTTCCTGGGTTTAAGCGATTCTCCTGTCTCAGCCTCCAGAGCAGCTAGGACTACAGGCACATGCCACCATGGCCAGCTAATTTTTGTATTTTTAGTAGAGATGGGGTTTCCCCATGTTGGCAAGGATGGTCTTGATTTCTTGACCTTGTGATCTGTCCCCCCTTAGGCCTCCCAAAGTGCTGCAATTACAGGCGTGAGCCACCACACCCTGCCAATGATTTTTAAAAGTTTATTGGAAGCCAACAGTCCAATAGAGTACCTAAAAGCAATGACTTCTAGGAAACATAGGTTACTTTATATCTAATTTGCGGAAGTGATTATTCACCATTTTCTTTCATTAGAACTGTTATCATAGCTAGAAGATTTGTACTAATATTTTGATGCTACTAGCTAGGTGGAAAATTGGAAATAACTTAACCGTTGGTCAGAGTCCTCAAAAAAGAGGACAAAATAACTGCAAGTTTAGAGCCTTTAGCACTAGAACCTAGGATTGAGATTGAGTTCTACCAAAGAATAGATGGGTAATTTAGAGCTAACTGCTTTATAAGTGGCTCAATTCTTTATTCGTAATATAGAGTATATAATAAATGGCACATGTAGTGACGAAAAAGTTGTAACAAGTATACATTGCATTTAATGCACCTAGCACATAGGACACTCTCAATAAATAGCTACAACTGCTGTAAATCACATATATATAATATAACATGCAAGCCTATCTTCATGTATTGATTAATTACTACTTCTTGGAAAAGGATCTGAAGCATATATTTAATATATTTAATATGCCTGCTCATATGTTCATTTAGTGCTTATCACTTATATTCAGTGCTTATCTATTATCCTCATCCATTTGATTAATTTAGCAACTTGTATTATTTATATATGTTTCTCTGTGCTTTCTGTTCCTTCATAGTTAAAAATTGCATTACATACTAAGTAAAAGGAAGATGTAAGTCATTAAGGTGTTTTTCCATTTATCAGTTGTGATAAATGGAATTTTTTACCAGTTGTAAATGGAAAAGAAACTTAAATGACTCTAGATAGATGAACTTTTTTTCTTTCCCTCCTTTTTTTAAATTAACAGGATATGAAACCATGCTATATCTCTTTTTAAAGTTGCTGGGACTTTCTAGTTAATCTGGAGTTAATAGCATAGATATATACTTATCATAGAAAAATACACATTATACATATTGAATATACTTCAGAATTGGATGCTTCCTGGAATTTTTCAGGTTGCCTTTCTATTCAGCCTTATGTACTTAAACAGGTTTATAAAAAATAGATAATTTTTATGCTTCAAAATATCATAGCCATAAGTGTCAGGAATTTGTAATTTTGAGGTTATAAAATGAAGTAATTAAATCTGAAAGATATAACACCACCATAGTTAATTTAAAAAATTATTGCTAAAAAGAATTTAAGCAGGCACTACCCACGTAAACTATTATAAGATATTTAATAAATAAGAATGGTGTTTTATGAGGTTTCACATTTGGATGGTGCATGTCCTGGGAAGAATTTCTTTGTGTCATTATGTCGCAGAGACTATATTAAGTAGTAATTACTACTAACAAAAGTAATACTGCACAAATTACCAGAGCCATCCTTTTTATTAACACAACTTGAGAAAAAATAAGAAAGCTATTGCTAAAACTATCACATTAATATTCCTCTGAGATTTGAACTATAATTGCAGTTGCTTTTATTCTGCCCCATAAGACACAAGAGGAATGCAGGAGGCAGCTGGCAATCTACTCATGTAATTATATTTCTCCCTATGTTCGAATTATTAGGCAGGATTTTTGCTAATAGAGCTGCAAATGAATGGTATCCTATTCTCTTTATATTAAACTCAATTATCAGTGGGCTGTAGAGAGATTTCCAACACAGCACAGATATCACATATTGTATGTCTCTGACCTCCGCTCGTAACTTATTAGTAAAAGAGAAGTTAAGGAACTGCAAGAAATAAAGAAAAGTTAAGATATTGCCTAGCAACTCTTGAAAATATTAAAGTCATACAAGACTCACCAGGAATGAGAAAAGGTGAAATCATTTAAAAACTATTTTAGACATAGTTTCTTAGTTTCTATGTCATCTAGGTAGAAAAAGAGAGCTAAGTAGAAATTGGCTCATTTTCCATGCATCAGAAAAGCAATAGAGGAATAGATAGAAATAAAGACATACTTTTCTAGTCATCACTGCAAACTCACATCAGGGCAGTAAAATTTCCATCAAAAATATTTCAAACTGAGTTTAAATTTAAAGTAATGAAATATGCATCTAATACAAAAATAATTGAGCCGCAACACCATGCAATCTTGCTTCAGTGTGGCATCATGACATCACGCCTAGGCCTTTTTATTTATTTGAAGAAATAGTAAATAGATCTATTTTTTATTTTAAAAATTAAGCAGATTTGTTATTTCAAATATGCATTTATTTTTAGTCACTGAACATGACAATTCAGATGCTGTTTTCCTTGCCAATGGCTCTCTAAAGCATTAATACTGGAATTCAAGAGTTCCTTAAAGGTATGGAATATAATGAAAAATATCACAGGGTTGCAAGTAAAAATATGCTTAGCAGTGTTGTTTTAAGGATTAAATAAAAAGTAAACAACACAGTCTCTATGTGTATGAGGAGGTAATTTCAATACATACTTGGTCAATCTTACTGATTTATGAGATCCCATGGGAATTATTTCAACAGCACAGGGTATTTGTGTTAGCTATAGAAGAAGCTACTGCATCTATCAAACTCCCTTATTGTGTCTTTATTGTGCTTTTGAGTGAAACATCCACACATGTAAACACCCCTTCCTGAGACTGTGGAATGAGGTTGCAGGAACTTCTACCAGAGATATTACAGAAGGGAGGAGACAGGGCTAGTTTGTGTGAAGATAATGTCAGGATAGAGCAGTCTGTCTTAATATAGCCTAGCCTTTGGATGAAAGCCAATTTGCATGGCATGGGTAGAAGGGTAAAAGAGGAATACAGCTTAGCAAAGTGAAGTGGAAGCTCCTAGAAAGTGAAATAACAAAACTGTTAAAATGTTAAAATAAAAAGTAGCTGTATTGACTATTTCTTGAATTAAATAAAAAGAACTAGAAATTACATCATGAGTGCTAGATTTTAGCAAGACTGCATGGTGTTGTGACTCAATTATTATTGTATTAGGTATGTATTATATTACTTTAAATGGCAAGGCCAATATATATACACATACTAGTCCTCACTATTGTTCAGGCCCTGAGAATTTTTCCTTTTCCTGGATGAGTGCAATGCTATTTATCTGTCTCACCCCATCTATGATGTTCCTCAAATATAAAGCTGAAATGTTTAGTCACCTGCTTAAAACCCTGTGTCTTTTCTTGTTTTCTTGAATAAAATTGATTGTCACAGGTTGATTGGTAAGTCTTTGAAAGTAGATTTGACTGAAGCCAGCAGATTTTAGCAGAAAAGACATTTATAATTTATATTTCCAGCAAAATAAAGGCTTCAATACACTTCCTTTGATAGGGAAGAAGGAAGAGTAACAGATTAGAACAAGCACGATTATTTAAATGGTGAGTCCCTAACAGGATTTGATTGTTGGCTCAGACTTTATTCAGCACTGTTAGTGTCCCAAAGGGCACACTACACTGTCCTCAACACTTTCTAACTCTTATCACATGGTAAACATTCAATAAAAAATTGTTAAATGAGTACAGACCATTGGATTCTCTACTTCTATGAGATCAACTTTTTTAGATTTCACATATAAATGAGGTCATCAGGTATTTATCTTTCTATGCCTGGTTTAGTTCATGTCATATAATTTTCTCCAGATTCACTCATGTTGTCACAAATGACATGATTTCTTTCTTTTTACGGCTGAATAGTACCCCATTGTTTATACATATCACATTTTCTTTATCAATTTATCTATTGACAGACACTTAGATTCACTATATGTCTTGGCTATTGTGGTTAGTGCTGCAGTGAACATGAGAGTGAGAGTGCAGGAATGTCTTTGACATACTGATTTCATTTCCTTTGGATGTAAACCCAGTAGTGGGAATGCTGGATTTTTATTTATTTATTTATTTTGAAACAGAATCTCCTCTACTGCCCAGGCTGGAGGGTAGTGGCATGATCTCAGCTCACTGCAACCTCCCCCTCCCAGGTTCAAGTAATTCTCCTGCCTCAGCCTCCTGAGTAGGATTACAAGTGTCCACCACTAAGCCTGACAAATTTTTGTATTTTTATAGAGACAAGGTTTCACCATCTTGGCCAGGCTGGTCTTGAACTCCTGACCTCATATCCGCCTGCCTCGGCCTCCCAAAGTGCTGGGATTACAGGTGTGAGCCACCAAGCCAGGCCAGGATTGCTGGATTATGTGATCATTGTATTTTTAACTTTTTGAGAAACCTCCATACTATTTTCCATAATGGCTGTATTTACCTACGTTCCCACTAACAGTGTTCAAGGGTTCCCTTTTCTCCACCTCCTCATCAACACATGTTACCTTTTGTCTTTTAGATAGTTTCCATTCTAACAGAAATTAAGTGGTATCTCATTGGGATTTTGTTCTGCATTTCCTTAATTATTAGTGATGTTGAGCTCTTTTTCATATACACGTTGGCCATTTGTATGTCTTTTGAAAAATGTCTGTTGAGGTATTTTGCCCATTTAAAAAATCAGGTTATTTGATTTTTTGCTATTGAAATGTTTAAATTCCTGATATTGTTTGGATATTAACCTTCTATCAGATGTATAGTTTGCAAATATTTTATCTCATGAATGGAGCTCCTATAAAGAGAAGTGAATGTCAAGTTCCTGAATCCAGAAAGAAGAGGAATTGGGTTGAGTGGCAAGTGGTCCTTTAACTAGGCCACTTTAGTGGAATTTATTTTCTCCATGAAATAACTGAAAATGAATGGGAAAAAGAGTCAGCTAGCAAAGCTGAAAAAAAAAATACTTGAGACATAGGATAAATAGAAGTCAAACAGAAAACAAGAGGGGAATTGCTCTTGTCTCTGATTTATTACAATGGCTATCACTATGTGTACTAATGCCCCAATAGCTAATGATTGACTTAATATAATAACTAGCATGTACTAAGCAATTAGTATGTGATCAGTCATTATGCTCAGTGTTTTCCCTACATTATCTCATTTACTCTTAAACCATGTGAAATTGATATTACTATGTCCATTTTACATGTGACTAAATTTAGGCTTGGAGTAATTGATTACCTTTTTCAGGATCACATTGTTAGTCCACAGTGAGGCCAAGGTTCAAGTGAATGCCTTTCTGATTCCAAAACTTCTTAAAATATTATGGTATATTTAATTTTGTTAAAACAGTATCATTTCAGGTCCCTTTTTAATATACCAAGAATTAGGCAGTCTAAATTAGCCAATCTTTTTATACATTCATTTTAGATTAATTCATCATAGAGGATCATGTCATGTGTATGTATGAGAAAAAGAAACATTTTTAATGCACATTAATCTCTGAGAATGTTGGACTATATAAGCTGAGGTTGAAAACTATACATAAATCTTAATTATTTGAGATTACAGTTTAATTATTTTTCTAAACCCTTAATTAGTTAATTCAACACCAAAACAACATCAATTATCTAGTTTTATTTGTTGACATACAGAAATTAAATTTTCAAATTTCTTTTATATTTGTTATTAAACACAAATTCTATATGCTGTAATTTTTAATCTATAAAAATTAAATTGCAAACTGTTTTGAGACTCTTAGGAACATGTTAATAGCTGTGTTTGAATTTAATTTAAATTCTCAAAATGTTAAAATACTAATCTCAGGTTCAACACAGGTAGTAGCTAAAAAAATTGATTATACTAAAAAAAATTTTGTAGTTTACTTTCTTCTCAACTTTGATCTTCATTTATTAAGACTTGTTCCTTTAAAACTGTTCCAAAGTTTATATACATTTTGCTGAATGAACTGCTTTACCCACTAGCAATTTCAGGTGTTTACTATTCAATAGACATAGTCCTAAAAGTCAATGCATGTTTTAAAATTTTCATTGCATATCCATGTATTACTGCAGAGCTCTTAAAATCATTGCTTTGTTATGCCACTAAAAGTTAACAAGATGGCTTTTTGATATGATACCTTAAATTTAAAGTAAAAAAGTGGATATTGTAGTTTCCAAGAAATGTACAAAGTGTTATACTTAAATAGTACAATCAGAATTATCTATTTTATGTTTTAATGATAAAATAATAAATCTTGGTACCTATTAAACTTTTAAAAATATATTAATAAAATCATCACTAATTCAGCATGGATTATTTTGAAGACATACAGAAGCCAGAATAATAGTATGTGCATCTATTTTTACATATACATTGGATCACATCATTTTGCAATCTACATTTCACTTAAATTTAACCATGTATTATGACCATATATCTATGTATACATCTTAACGGCTGCATGTCATTCATTGTATGGATGTGGCATAATTTGTATATACAATCCCAGATATTTGGGTATATATAATTAAGTTCAATTTTTTAATATTGTCTTCTATTCTTTAATTTTCTCATTAGATACAGAAGATAAACTTTCTAAAGGGAATTACCAAATCAAAGGTATAATTTTTCAAAGAAATTTTAACATGTGTTACCTTTGTGATATATAAGAAACCAAAATAAAATCTTGTGTTCTTTTGCATACTTTGGCATCTAATAGTCATTGAACAACACAACCTCACAGGTTACAGGAACAATGGCTTATATCAGGTGGTGATGTAACCTCCTAGTAATAGCTCTACTGCAACTTATCATGGTCTTGGGAATTGCTGATTGGCCCTCTATTGCAAACCCTAAACTTAATAGTTTCTATTAAGTCACACGTGAGACTTTGGGAGCAGACATATCCCAAAATGTTATGGAAATATGATGTCTCTAGTATTGAAATGATTATTCAGCTTTTGCTGCTTATAAATCCTTAATATCTCTCTGCTCCTCTTCCTAATGCAGTTAACCTGAGACCAATTAGTGATAAAGTCATTGCAATTTTCTGTGATGCTGATATCTTTCCAAGTTGGGATGTGAAAAACAATTATATTTGGGGCTGGGTTCAATAGATTGACCCTGACTTTCAAATATGCTGTTTTTCCTACTCTCAATCTGTTTATAAAGTAATGAAATAGAGGGGGAAAAGTTAAATGTCAGTAAATTATAATTAATGAGGTGAAATGTTTGCAATCATTTAAAAGCAAAACTAAGCACTATCCATTATTGAATATACTTTTCTAAAATAGCTATATACTGCTTGTCTATATTTTTGTAGTCTACTTTGAGTTCTAAAGTTTGATATAATAAAATATAAATACATTTGAGACTAATCTGAAATTTTCTCTAAAATGTGAATTACCAGTCACATGTTTGCCTCTCAGCTGTGCTTTTATCATTACATTTATCTGTCCAACATTTCATATTTCAGGAATTCACACATTCATTTAAAAACATCAGATAGATTTTTTCTATATATGATATGTAATGTTTCAGATTTGTGTTTGTTTCTAAAATTTAATAATTCAATGTTTATACACACACACGTCACTTCTATAGCACACACAATGTATATATAGATAATATATTATCTGTATTTATAATTACATATTTATATATAATTTTAGCATTTTATTTGCTTCTGCCTAGGTAAAGGATTGAAAAGAATGAGCAATAATAATAAAATATTTAGCATTAAATGAAGGGATTTATCATTAATAAAATGAAATTCAAATTCATGTTAAAAGACCCAAATGGCAAAGAATAACACAATACAAAAATTGAAAGACACTAATACCTCCATTTTAAACATTTGGTTTCAGTACTCAGCACCATTCCATCTTGTTTTGATTATTATATGAGTTACTGCTGTAATCATAAACAATAGACTAACACCTCAATTTACTAAATTTTAGCTTGAATATTATCAACTTACTAGCCCCTTTTAATCTGAGGAATTTAGATCATATTTTCTTTCCTCATATGAGTTTTGTAGATAGGTATTTCTTTTTTATCTTTATTATTTTAAATAACATATGTAAGTCTTTATGTATTGTTCTGTTAGCTTGAGATAATGTCTCTTAATCCACACTACATAAGTGAGGAAATAAACTCCATTTTATCTCCCCATCTTTCTTCCATCATTCCCACTTCCTGATGTCTATCACCATAGCCATCATGTACACTGACCAAGTTTTCTAAAATACCTACTGTCTCTTAGGCCAAAACTGTTTTGTTTTCTTTTTCAATTTTTGGTAGCAGCCTCTATCCAATTATGCTTTATTGGGGCATGGGGGTAGGGATTGGGGTCAGTTAAGCAAACTCGAAATCTCTGTAGAATACACAATCCATGACTCGAAAAAAACAACAAAAAAAAACACTAACCATAAACCCAATATCGCAAAAGAATTTCATTTTCAAACCCAGAATTTCCTGGTATAGATAATACAAATTGCAAAACAAACAGAAATATAAATAAAAGGAAAGCTGTCTAAGCCCAAACAATCCAGTTAACCTATACAACAAAAAGAATAATGTGAGTTAGAAATAAAAAAGCAGAAATGAAACCACTTTATGATAATCTTTTCCTATCATTTTCAATGCAGAAATGCAGATGCCGAGCCATGGTTCAAATGATGCACTTTTAAATAACATTAGCATAGAAACATGGACTGAAAACCCAAATGGACAGGTCTTTCAGGAAGAGTAGAGTGATAAATCTTTGACTCTCCCTCCTGTCCTTAAGGCTTAGGAAATGTGAAAATATGAGAAATAAACCGCATTGACCTTCTAAGCTATGTAAAAACCCATTTGAATGCTGAAAAATTCACAGAATATCTGCAAAATTGGTGCAGATATGGCCATAATAAAATAGCACACCAATTAAAGAATGTCTTGTAATCAATCTCTCTCATAAAATGGTACACTTGAGACAATTGAAGGAGGTAATCCAAGGCTCACCAAGGCCCTTTGGCTGAGAAGGAAAAAGCCTGTAAGTCCAGTCAGGTTGGAAGAGTTGTTAATGGGCAGGAAAGTTAGCCCCTTGGGATACGGGCCACTGCACTGAGCAACATGACGGCAGTAGAATCCTTGGCAGGCCAGAAGTTTAGATAGATGATAGATAGATAGATAGATAGATAGATAGATAGATAGATAGATAGATATAACAAAAGGCTAAAATAACAAGATAGAAATAACAAAAGGCTAAAATCACAAAAAATACCAGAGCAAAAAACTAAAATAAAGCATGCCATCTCCATAGCATGGACGATTATGCCACCATTAAAATAACAGTATAGGCCAACATGGGTAATCGTAACACAAGGGCCAATTCTGGCACATTTTCTGTTTTTGTCAATAAAGTTTTATTGGAATGCAGCCACACCCATTTATTTAACCATTGTCTGTGGCTGCTTTTACCATACAATGGCCAAGTTGAGCAGTTGTGACAGAGACTATCTAGACAGCAAATCCTTAAATATTTGCTATCTTGCCCTTTCCAAAAACTTATTTTTTACTCTGGGTAAAAAATGCATACTTGACACTATGATGTTTTCATGAGTTAGTACTCAGTGAAAAATGAAGTTATAAAACTATATATGCTCTGCTCATATGTTTATAACTAAAAGGATGTGTGTGTGTGTGTGTGTGTGTGTGTGTGTGTGTGTGTGTATGGGGAAGGACAAATACCATAATGTTAATTATGGCTATCTCTATTACGATTATTAATGACACCATTTTGTCATTATTATCTGTTTTTTAAAATTTATCCATAACAACAATTTATACACATATATGTATACACACACACATATATGTATATATGTAAATAAATAAATTTCAAAATGGTAAATAACCAAAATCTTAGAGGCAGTTTTTATCATTAGTTGTCAATCATTTGTTGTAATTGCTGAATTTTCAGAAAATGAAAATGGACACTTCTGTGTTTCAGTAGACTAGAGCTCGCCAGCCTCATGGACTATGTGGGCCTCATTTTAGTGCATAGCAGGCTGCAAATTATTTCAAGGTTCTGTGAGTTTGATAGCAGTTGTCTGGAAGGGGGACAACTGCTCATTTTCAACTGTAGTCTCACAAGCATGGAGAGACTGTTATTTTCATCTGTGTTCCTTCAATCGAACGTGAAACATCTGTCACAAAACTATTGTCTGATGTGGCAGCAAAGGCTTCTCTCCATCTAAAAGCCCAGCAGCTGCTGCGGGAAAGATCAGACAAGTACAACCAATATGTCAATACCTGTACCAGACCACCACCATTTTTTTAAATAATACTAAGCACTGAAGCACTGGTAATAACAATCATGGCAATATTCTGTGAAGTCATACACACATTTACACAAGCAGAGAGAGAATATTATGTGTGTGTAGTGTGTGTGAGATATATTTATTCACACACACAAAGAATATTGTGTGTGCACAGTGTGTGTGTGATATCTATACACATGTATAGTGTGTGCGTATAAATATTTGTGTATATATATTTCACTCACACACACACACACACACATATCATGTGACCTAAAATAGACTTTTCAAGTAGGAATGTGATAATGTATTTGAAGGATTTAAATCTCACATCATTCATGTGTTTTTATTTTCAGCATGAGCTTTGGCCTTGAACTGCAAACTTTGCTTTTCACTGGTAAGCAGAAGTTTGCAAATGTTGCTATAGAAAATATCTACATTATTTGAGGTACTGAGTTTTCTTCGAAAAAAATAAAAGAACCACTTGGACCAGTTGAACTCGAATGCATTTTTAAAACACTTCTCTTCTGGGGCTCAGGAGGAATTATTTAACTGAAGGCACCTAAGGGATGAATGTTGATGTGGAAGAAAACAGAGTATCTGGGTGAAGAGCATAGTCTCAGGGTAGAAACACAACATTGAATCGTGTTTACCAGCCATGGGAAATTAGGCAGGCTTCAAGTCCTTGGTTTGCACATTATTAAAGTGTGGGTGATGGATGACACTATTGCTTGTCTCCCTCATAAAGTTACTTTGACAATCAAATGTAACTTTAAAATTTGTAAAGTGTTTAGCATAGTAGGTGGCATATATGAAAGGTTGTATCAATTTGTTAAATAAATGGCAGCAGGTGTGATGCTGATCTGAAAGGCCACAGTACGCCACTGCAGTAAAGCCACTAGAAGAAGTGAGCAATAATGATGAGAAGTCAAATTTGGCTGTAAACCCAAGACACGGGTCAGACACAAATTTAAAAAAGGAAAAAAAGAAACGCACAAAAGACACAAAACCACTGAGAATTCCAGCTTTGTTAAAAAATAAAGTTAGAGTAGTCAGGAGAGTTAGGAGTAAATTTGGTTTTACTTTTACCCTGGCCTTTCTAAATGGATAAGCAAAGCATGTGGGGCACAATGGACTCCGGTTTTGCTTTTCCTTTACTACCCCACAAATAAATAGTAGACAGTGTGTTTTCCCTTTTGTCATCCCTCAATATCGGAGTGTTGGTGAGTTCCCATAACCCCCACCCACTCTTCACACCCCCACCTTGGACACACAAACTGTTGAAACATGTGGTGTTTCTTTTATAAATCATTTGACTTCAATCCTTTTCACTGCCCACAGATTGCTGTCATCAATTTTTCTCATCTATTTCTCAATAATAAATTCTATTCTACAAAAAGTATGCAATTCCACAGTATTAATTGGGTGTCACTTAAATCTTTCTAATGATGTACAACTGATTCTTTTATTCATGTTGCATTTCAACCTCTTTTGGACTGTGATTGTTTCAATTACTGAAAAATGCTGCTATTGAATCCTATTTAGTTACATCAACAAGGTATCAACCATGATTATGTTAATACAATTTCATTTTGCTGACATGACCAGATAATTTTAGATCAGTAGGCATGGCTTCAATGATCTACTTGGAACTTCAACTTAAAAATCTAAAATTTAAAGACAAATACATTTCTTAATTTACTTTTGTTAATTAATACATAAATATTCATTGTATTTATTTCTCTTTGGTTTGTAAAACCTATACTTCAATTAGTTTGGCTCTGCATAATTATCTATTTGGTTCTTAAAGCATAACACACACACACACACACACACACACACACACTCTTTCACTTTCTCTCTCTCTCTCTCTCTCTCTCTCTCTCTCTCTCCCCCCTCCATTTTCAAATCATGGCTTAAATGTTGTCTTTCCAAAAATCTTTTCTAACTAAATGGAAACTAGTCATTCAATAAGTCTGACTACACTGAATAAAAGGAAAACAATAAAGCAAATATCAACTGAAGCAAGTCTAATTATGATAGAGATTTGATACACCCTTTCTAGAATACGTTAATGGAGAATTTTGAGATACTAAAGTCACACAAATGAGGTCAGGTGAGTGGTTAGCACAGATGCCTCTTATTTGATCAGAGTTCTGGGAACAGAGGGAAAACACTTGAGAAAGAGAAGGTACACGCCAAGATTTAGGATAAATAAAGTTATATAAAAATTGGGCACAATCTCTTTAGGTTTTTTTATTTCCTTTCATCACTAGAAAACTTTAACCCATAGACATAGATTTTGAGACTGTTTAAATCAAATCTTTAAATGGAAAAAAAAGCCTGCTGGGACCTGGTGCCGTGATGTGCCTCCCTACCTGTTCTTGGGGCCATTGCTGTCTTTCTGAAGGATGTGAGAACCAGCTCTTCGAAATGTAATCATCACAGAAGAAATTACGCTTTCTCTTAGTTTCTATGAGAGGGTAGAAGCCTAACTTTGGCTAGAGCCTTGCTCCAAGTTTTAAAACTATCTCCTGCCAGGAAGATATAAGAACATTTACTTTTCCTCTGGGCAAAGTAATTAGCAAACATAGGTAAACCTCTCAGCCCTTTATCCCAGTTCTTAAAAACTCTCCAGACATTTTTCCCACTGGAACAGGGAATCTAAACTTGGTTTGTGGCCTCTCTTCTATTGGGGGCAATAAAATCAACTCTTTCTGTCCATCTTGTCCAGTGTGATTGTTCTCATTAATAAAGACATAGTGGTTCTAAATTCTTGCTGCTTGCTCTATAATTTAGAGTCAGTTACGTGGTAAACTTTAATTTCCAATTTGTAAATGGGAACTTTCAACACCTCCCAAGTACAGTAGTCATCCAGATGAAGGGAGATAATATATGTAAAGCACTTTACAAAATGATGCATAAGAAGTTCAGCAAACTTGAGAATTAAAAACATAGTCTAATAGATTAAATAGGCAATTATGAAAGGACTCTGCCAATAAACATATTAAAAATTTTCTGTGTCAACTGTAAATTTTTTAAGTAAATTGAAACAACAGTACAATATTAGTTTTTCAACAATCAAATGTGACATAGATTGTTTTTAAATGTCTCTACAGAGCTGGCCAGTGTTTGCCAAAACACATACTCTCATATACCAGGGCTAGAAATATAAATTGCTATCTTTTTTTTTTTTTTTTTGAGCCAGGGGTTTCACTACTCTGTTACTCAGGCTGAAGTCTAGTGGCGTAACCCCAGCTCATTGCAACCTCAGCCTCCTAGGTTCAAGCGGTCCTCCTGCCTCAGCCTCTGGGGTAGCTGGGACCACAACCATGTGCCACCACACCTGACTGATTTTTTTTTTTTTTTGTATTTTTGGTAGAGATGGGTTTTTGCAATGTTGCCCAGACTGGTCTAAAACTCCTGACCTCAAATGATCCACCTGCCTCAGCCTCTCAAAATGATGGGATTATACGCATGAGCCACCGCACCTGACCTATCATCTTTTTGGAGGGCAATTTGACAATTAAGTATCAGAAATCTTTAAATATTGCCTGCCTTGCAATTCTACTTTTAGGTACTAAATAGTAGAATGTTGGTAAATGTTAATAAACATATAAGTTTTTCATATATATGTTACTAATAAGGAAAATTGGAACTGACCTCAGAAATCAAATCATACAAAATAAATTATTGTACAATTATATAAGAAATATTTAAACATTTAGAATCACATTTAAGAAACTTTCGTAGTTTGAGACAATCTTCATGATAAAATGTAAAGTGAAAAAAAGTTAAACAGCTTATATATTGCTATCCATATATTCTGTATTAAAGAAGTTAGGGTTCTAAAATAACATATGACAAAAATTAACTGTAATTATCGTCTTTGCAGTTTTCTGCAATTTCATAACTAATGACCAAATACTGTGAACACAATCAAAGTAATCAGTGTTCGTATTCATTCTCCAGTTAAAAAGCAAGGTTTTCTTTTGGGCCACTTTATCCCTAACAGGAATTAAAAGAAATATTTCTGTATTGTTTTCTGTCTTCTCTTTAGGCTCTTTTTCTTGCCTTCTTTTAGCTTTTCTGACTTCATCCCTATGAACGTTCATTAATTTCCATACAGGTTTGTCATAAATTGTGTTATCTCCAAATAAATGTAATGTTTTCCACGCTTTTTTATTTGAGAGATTAGCCCAAACACTAAATAGACGTTTTTTCCCCTGTGCCTTTTCTTCATGACGATGTCAGTGTTATTCCTAATATCAGATGACACTATTTGATGTTGTTCACACAGAACAGATAGATTACAGTCGATATGGCCAGTGTACTGCAGTGGGGTGGGGGGACTGGTAAGGGGCTGGAAGTCAATCTGCTTGAATCTTTTAATAAATACATTTGGCTTATTGGTTTATTTCTGTTCCCCATAGAGATAAAACCTACCACTGACTGAATATTGCCTATTGATTACCAAAAAAAAAAAAAAGCACTTCACATCTAAGAACTATCAAAATAACATGGACTTACCATAGGTTAGTGAGGATGTTAACAAAGACTCACATGAAGGACTTTATTTTCTCAAAAGATGTGAAACTATTGTATTATCGTTTTTCTCTGTAAACCAACATTTTCCTTTAAATCCCTAACGCTCTTATTTTTATTTAAAACACGTTTGCATGATAAATCAGTTGGCATAAATGACATATTTTTAAAATTATTAGATCTGACTCATAGTGAGACACACAGGAAGCGCAAAGTGAACATTTATGGACTTCACAACACTTTGAAAAAGCAAACTCAGATCCAAAACTTTCATAGAATTGCTGCAGGTCACATTATCTTCTGGGTGAAAATTAAAATGACACCTGGAAAATATAACTACCCTTTCCAGGGGACAAAACCCAAATCAAATAACTTCCCTATTTAATATCATTGTGGCTTGAAATAGGATAGCTTATCTAATTTGAGTAAAGGAAGAGGCAGTATCAATTCATTTATGTGGCGTGAATACTGTTTTATTTGCATACCAAGGTGATCATTATAATTTTAGAATGGGTAGTTTTATAAAGGAGAATAACAATCCTTTTCATCAAGGGACTCTCATTTGAAGCTAAATCAATATAAGCATTTGTAAGAGTTAACACTAGAAAACTAAGGTAAATCTGATGAATATCTGTAAAATTCTGAATGTTTTGGAGTTTTAAAATACCTACCTGCTCTCGTTTTTTCTTTTCATTTTGAAACAATGTAAGATTAAAGAAAACTTACAAAAATAGTACCGTTTCCTTATACTCTCACCCAGCTTCCTCCAATGTTGTTTACAAAACCATAGAAAAATAATAGAAACTAAACAAATACATTACTACAACAGTTTAAACTTGTTTATAGATATTATTTAAGTTTTGCCAATTTTGCCTTCAATATGCTTTTCAGGCCCAGGATCTAATTCAGAATCCTGTATTGCATGGAGTTGTCATAGCTCCTTAGTCTCCACCAATCTGTGACAATTTCTCAGACTTTCTTCTTCTACCATGACTGTGATACTCTTAGTGAATACTGGTCAGTTATTTTGTACTCAATTTGTGTTTATCTGATATTTTCTCATTGCTAAATTATGGTTATGGATTGTTGGTAAGAACACACAGAAGTGATGTTGAACCAATGGTACAGGCCATTATGGGACTAAATAATGTGAACCATTCAACTTATTGTATCCTTGCTTTTCGGAGTAGGTTATTTTCATAGGACTGTCACAGAGGTGATTGTTGGCAAGTGACTATCCCAAAATATTCATAGAGAATAATTCATATGAAACCTGGTCAGAAAATATTAAGAAAAAAACCAGACATGTTTTTGGTTCACTCCTCATATTTAAAATGTCAAGTCATGTTTTTCTATTAAGCTAAAAGTCAGAATATTATGTAGATAAACAAAAACAAATAAACAGAATGATGCACCTTCAGAAGAGAAATTTCTATACTATATTTGGGACTTTGGGAGAGGGGAAAAGTTACGTATATACATATATATATATTCATACACATACAAGTACACACACACACACACACACACACACACACACACATATGTAAAGAGAAAGCTTAGTTTACCAGGAACCATGTGGATATAAAGCTGTGGGAAATTAATGTGATTGGTGTTTTGATATTAGCGTATGACAACTCTAATAACTAATTCATAATTACATATATTAAAGATGGAGATCTAATACTCTTTGAAAAGATGTCTGATATGACTAGGCAGGAAATAAAAGATCCTATTTTCAAACACATTTCTCCACATCTCAAATGAAATGTAAATAACGGGCATTAGGGTAAACTAAAATGTTGTTAATATTGTAGATATTACTATCACTCTCACTATCGAAAGTCTCTCCTATCCAACTTAAGAAGCTGGAACTTCTTGGTATACTTAGGATGAATTTATTTCTTTCAGCTGAGATAGTCAAGGATAACTGGACACAGCTATTTTCTCCATCTAAAGACAAAGAAAATATTTTTAACAGGGTTACTCCAGGGCTACAGTTATTTATCATGGGTATAGTTTGGTACACATCTATGTTGCTATAAAGCCAGTCCCAGGCTTCGCCCGGTGGCTCATGCCTATAGTCCCAGCACTTTGGGAGGCCAAGGCAGGCAGATCACCTGAGTTCAGGAGTTCAAGACCAGCCGGGCCAACATAGAGAAATCACGTCTCTACTAAAAATACAAAAAATTAGCTGGGTGTGGTGGCAGGCACCTGTAATCCCAGCTACTCAGGAGGCTGAGGAAGGAGAATCGCTTGAACCCGGGAGGCAGAGGTTGCAGTGAGCTGAGATAGCGCCATTGCCGTTGCATTCTGGCTTGGGCAATAAGAGCAAAACTCCATCTCAAATAAAAATAATAAATAAATAAATAAATGCCAGCCCCAAGTTTTAGTAAAAAATGAAATAATTTAGCTAAAACCTGCCTGCTGCTTGATTCCACTCCACCATCTCTTGCTCCACCCCTTCAAGCTGATTTGGTTCCCAGTGGGAAGCCTAGGGTAGTGAGTGGTTCAGGGACCAGGGAGTTTTTGAGTGCTTTCAACTTATCCTTATGTCCCTTTCTCCTATATCTTATAGAATAAGGCAATATGGGATTTTAGGGGAGTAAACATCTCAGATTTTTGGTGTACAGGCTTACACAATTTCTCAAACAGGAGTGTATGCCATACAAATGCTGCACTTTCCACACAATTAATAATTGGCTTTAAAACTAAGGACACCTAGATTTTTCAATAACCATACTAACTACATGGATTTCACATCCACTGAAATCAAGATTTGTTGTCCATTAAAGATGTTATTTTCCCCCAAAGGTGAAGATCCATATATGCTTTAAATCTGGAGTTCAAAATCTAGGCATGTCTATTTGGATAACTTCTCTGAGAACTATTGTAGAACATCCTTTCTAGCATTGTTGAGTTAGAAGTTAAACTCCTTTTTCATTAACTTTCAATAAAGAGTGAAAAGGAAAGTGTAATATGATCCTCTACCTCTTGTTTCTTTAGGGGAAACAGATCTATTAATTTCAGGCTTCCCCAGTCCCTCTCCATTGTACCTGCTTTGGTATTTGTTGAGCTTTCCTAGATACCGTGTACCCTGATGACTCTGCCCTCCCTTTTCCTTACTAATGTCAGATACGCTAAATCCATTCACACTCAAGTCAAAAATGAAAGATAAAATGACTGCAATACCCAGGCATGAGATACTTTAACAAGAGACTAGAGACTAAAAGGTTAAAAAAACACACACACTAATAAAACTAATGGTAGTCTCCCATATTACAACTGGCACATATGAGTTACGAGCTGTCAGATAATCTCACCCACACCCTTAATTTCCCACAAGGGATGGAAGGAGAATGAAACTCTTCATGGATATTTTTTTCATCGTTGTGTTGTGGTGACTTCAAGTGTGATTTGCACAATTCTTCCACAAACATCAAATTAATATGATTTTCTTCTCTGATGTTCTTGCACAACACATTTGAAATTACAATTATTATTGAAATACTGCCTAGTGTCATTTGCCTACTTATTTTAAATTAAGAAATTCTGTCTCTAAAGGACTCAAGGTGGTTGACCAGAAGAGCATAAGGCAATTAAGCTAATATAAGAGAAATAGTGGCCAGAACCAAAGAAAGAGACCAAATAAAACATGCTAAGAACAAATGCTGATAAAATTATTGTTATGAAAGATCAGAAATATTATATTCATAGTAATTATACCTATATGAGTTATTTAAAATTTTTAATTTTTATTATTTAAAAATATAAAATACAGAGAAAAAATGTGTTACAAAACTGGCATGAATTAAAACAATAGATGTGAATCTATATGTAATGGGAGTAATATTTCTCCAACAATATAAACAGACAATGTTGAGATTCACTGAGGGTGACTGGCAAAATATTAGGGAAAGTTAGAAGATTATAGTCTCAAACCTTTTGGAAGGTCGAAAGGTTTGATAGAATGGGCTGAAGGCATCCAGTTCATTACCTTAGCATAGGGTAAAAGATCGGGACAATAAAAGCTTCCCCAGTGAAGTCTGTTTACCCCACATTTCTTTGTCCCTACTCTGTTTACTCATGTAAACTTTGTGCTGAATGGTCTCTCACGGGGAGGACAAAGGGGAATTACCTGTTAATGATGTTTACTCTGGGACCCAGAATCTAAAGCTTTTATCATTCCTGAAACCACTCTTTAACTATGTTAATTATCCACAAGCATGTTGACTCAGAACCTCTGTTATTAAATCTATACTGAATAAATATGAGGAGAAGCAGTGATTGGTGGCTGGTTAGCTGCAATCATCCTCTGAAAGCAGTTGACAACCATCCCTAGCCCACTCAAATCATGGTACTAAGTGTAAGAGTGTATTCATTCATCTCGTTGTTAAGTCAGGGTCTGCAGCACAGACCTCCGCAGGTGGTGATCAATGTCTCAATACACCATTTAAATAAATTACTGAGCTTTAATACTTACATTAACTTCAGCTTTTTCGATATTTCATCTCTGTCATTATTTGACATACCTGATAGGGATATTAAAAAAAAATTGTACTGAGCTTTGTAAGCACACATGTTAATAAGAATAAAAAATACAGACTTTGCATTATGTCATGGCAAAATATTACCCTCATTTCTGGTTAATTTTATTTAAAAAAAAAAAAAGGACAAAAAGGATATTCAAATAAACTCATAACTTTATTACTAAAAGCACCATCTGGTGGTTACTAGAAATGGATGCATTTCAATCTGTCTGTCTTTGGATCTTTTGATAAAACAATAGAAAAATATTTCTCTCTTGCATGGTTAAAGAAATTCCCCTCTGCATACTTAGAGAAACAGAAAGTGAATTTTATTGGTAGAATGCTTTAGTCTATGTGTGTGTGCCTGCAATAAAATCAATTTTCAGCTTTCTTTTTATTAGAAACCTTAGGTATATACATGAGAGGATTTTCTGATCTAAATCAGTCTTACATAACCAGAAGGCAATTGTTAGTTCAGGAATTACAGAGGTCTCCCCTACAGGGGACATTTGAAAATCCAAGTTGAAGTGTTTTAACTTGCCCAGGTTGTTGCCTGGTTCTAGCACACAGTAGTTTCTAAATAAATGTTGGCTAAATGAAAAAAAAATTATTTAATTGCTATGACTTAATGTGAGATAAGTCCAAACTGGGGGGAAATATCCTCATATTTTGTATTCATTAGATAGATATTTTCAACCATGCCAAAATTTGATGTGTGAATTTTACATTAGCAGGAGAGGAGTGATGCTTTTTATTTTTAAGGAAAGATCATCGTACAATGAATAAATTTAGAATTTTTTGAGATTTCAAAAATATGGCAAGGTATTAATTCTGGGAGCTTTAAAAGACTGTTAGTATGAGCATTTGACCCAATGAATTATAAACACAGAACAAAGAAATCCTCTGTTGCTACATAGCTTTGTTGTAAATTCAATAGAACTCATTTTCTACATTCTCTTGAGAGGATTGAAGAAGATTATTTCAAATTGAAAATTAAGATATGAAATTCTGAGCTATATGAGGGTAAAAGGTTTTTATTTTTTCTTCTTTGAAAATTAACTTCCCCCATTACAAATGGAGAAATTGAGTTTCAAGGGTAATCTAAGTAAAATCAAGTCACCCAGGTAGAAATGGTGGAGTTGACATTTGAGTTCCAGCTCTTTGTTTCCAAAGCACTGTTTCTCGGCATTATGAAGAAGCTTCACAATTATGCCAATTAGATTTTTCTGATGGTTTTGGAGATGGGTAGATAAGAATGAATATGATATTCTTTATATATGGGTAACTTCCTCTAAATTTCATTGTGTTATTTTATCACTCCTATGTGATCCAAATATACCTCTTTAAGTAACATAGTTGACATTAAGAATATTTACTCTGCATCTAACTCCTCTCACCACTTTGAGGATAAACTCTTAGTGTTTCAAAATGTTATCTCATATCACAATTAAACTAAAATTATTCTGCTTTCACTAAATGATAGGGAAAGTTTAACAATTCATTCAACAGATACTTTCCTACGTGTTAGAATATTTCTGTTTCCAATGGGGAGAAAAATACATTCGTACAAATTTTGTACTCAATGATAAAAACAAGAGTTTGGCATGGCTTCAGGGGGAAACTGCTTCTGCCAGGAACACTTACTTAGTTCTAGGGTAAAAATAACCTTCACAGATCCAATATCAATAAGAGATCTTCATCAAACAGATGCCAAAGTTTTAAAAAGTGATATATCTAGAATTGACACACAATTTTAAAAATCTATTTGATTTTGTTATGCGTATACCAGAGAAAGTCCAAGACTGAGGGTTGGGATATTGGAACTACATAACCTCTCTCTCTCTCTCTCACTCTTTTTCTTTCGCCCACCCTAACTTATTGCATGTAACCAGTTTTTCAAAATAGAAATATCAGCATCTAATATCAGTTACATGGATATTTATATTAGTAACAAAACACTAAAATAGTAATAATTTTTCGTCAAAATTGATCTGTTATACATCCAACATCCATTGTCTCTCAATAGTATCTGGATGTTTCCTGGAGGTATTCCTTTTTCTTCACAAATCATAGACAAAAGATTTTGGTGGCACTGGCTTATGGGGAGAGCTCTGATTATGATACACCTGGCTCTGTGCTTCTATTCCTCTTGACCCAATGAGCAGTCACCCACACCTTTCTAATTGTCAGATGACAATTTCCTGTCCACTGTGATTGCTTTCTGATTAAAATTATTCCAGACACATTAAATGCCAGAAAGTGTTCCCCCAGAATTTTTTGGTGGTCAGGAAAGGAACAGTCTCTGAACTGGAAAGAGGCCAGCATTTTATTGTTTGCTGCCACCTTGAGAATGTAACGAAATCTAACCTTTGCATCAAGCTGCTACTATCAAAGATTAGAGTTGGGAAAATAACTTGAATCCTGAGAAATAGTGTTGAGGGTCTAATTTTTGCTTGGAATCCACCCTACATTTGAACATTTCTATTGCATAAGCCAAACGTTTCTCTTTATTTCTTATGCCAGTTTCATTTAGCTTTTCTGCTGTTTGAAAATGAATAACTAATCACAACAGCATCAAAGTAGTCATTTAAGTACTTTCTGGTCAAAAGGCATTGTGCTAAATGGTTCATTGGGAGGCAGATACTTTTAGTACCTCCATTTCATAGATAAGGAAACAGATTTGGAGAGGTTAAATGACTTACTTAAGATCACACATTTAAAAGACATCAGAGTTGCAATTCAAACTACATCTTTCTAATGACAAATTTCATACATTTGAGCCTTACACTATGCATGGACTTAAACTCTGATGTGACAATATCTAGCTGTGTGGTCTTGGGTGAGTTACTTAACTTCAATGGTTCTTAATTTCCTTAACTATAAATTTGGGGAAATAACAGTCCCTAATTTATACTAGTATTAAAGGAGCTAATATATATAAAATTCTTAGAAAATAACCTATATAATAATTAGTAGACAACAAATAGTAGATCATCTTATAATTACTAGGCCTGCATTGATTTATTTTCAGATTAGATTTTCTAACCAACAGAACACAGATTCTTCAGGCACATTACCACTACCCACAAACAGACCTAAATAAATATAGTAACATGGTTTTCATTTACATAGAGCTCAAGCTAAAATGGTTGTAATATTTCTGGTTTTCTCTCCCTATCCCACATGTATTTGACTTTATTGTTATTTTTTCCTCGACAAATATTTATTAAGAGCTTAGCTCGTGTTAAGGTGTATTGTAGATAGAAAACAGAGAAGCAAACATAAAGCAGATAAGGTTTTTACCTTCTTGGGATTTAACAGTCCTGTGGGCTGTAGGAAGAGACAGAGTATTAAACAGGTAAGCTCATATGCACACAAATATATTTCTGATAAAAGTGCTACCAAAGTAAGGTATAGTGTGAGAGCATATAAATGGAGCTCAAATCTAGTCCAGGAATTAAGGATCCCCTGAAGACGTGATTTTTATCTTCCCCCTAGACAGATTGTTTTCAACCTAGAAAAGGGTTTAGGAGAAGGACAACAGCATGCATATGAGCCCTGAGAAAGAAATAACTTTGTGCTCTCCGGAAACTCTTAACATCTTCTTGTAGTTAGAACGGAGTGAGGTGTGGAATTTATATGGTTAGTGAAGTGGCTGGAGAGGTTGACAAAAACAAGATTATACTTCCTTTTGTTGGCCATCTCATAGATTTCAAGATACATCCTAAGATTTTTAAGTAAGGCCATGGTATGGTTTCATTTTGTTTAAGAAATTACTGACAATTTTGTGAAGAATTGACTGGACAGGCATATAAGAGATTTGCAAAGAACGATTGGGAGAATAGTTTGTCTTGAAGAGTAAAAATAGGTGATTTGAACAAGGGTAAAGGTACACTGATGAAGGAAGGTAGCTGAATCAATAATTATTTAAGAATTTGAATTAATGAAACTTGGTAATGAACTAAATATAGTTAGTTGATGAAATAGATATTATGGTATTCCATGCACATCCCTTCTACTGAAGCTGCTACTATTTATTTGTTTGCTATACTCAACAATTTATCCTTTTTGCAGAGAAACACAAGAAATTTCTTAGAAGTGATATACTTCTCTACATTTCTCATACCTATACTCCCAGACAATGATGAAATCTACAAAGGACTGTCCTCCTTCAAAGAGAATATCTTCTGTATCTAAATCTCTATATCAGCCTCTGGTTCTAGGGAACCAAAAAAAAAAGAAAGATAGTTGATCACTTGGCACAGGACAAAAGGACTACCGGGATGATTCTCAATCTTTTTACCAAAGCAACTTTTACTTGAACTGTGGGTGGAGCTGGTCAAAACGTGAGTTCAGTTTGGGATGCATTGGGTTTGAGACCTAGAAGAACCAACTAAGTAGAGAGGTCAAGTTGTTACTTAGGTATATAGGGCTCTGGATTTCAGAAAGGACTGGAAATAAAATTAGAATGTATTGATATTATAGAAAGTAAATGCAGCATGGGAATGGGAGAGACAGAAACGTGTGTGGAGGGTCAAGACTCCTCTTGAAGATAGGTAATTGGCAGTGAGCCATTTGCTAACGCAATTCTCTCCACTTCCTGTCTAAGGGCCCTTTTATGTTGAGTGTGGGAATTTTACCCTTTCGGTTTGTTTGGGTGTGGAGGCTATTTCTGAAATGATATCAAGTACTTTCACAGCTTTCAGTTCTTTGTCCTATGTATCAATAAAAAAATGTGTGAAAGCTTTTTTCCCCACCTCTGCAGCATATCGGCTTTATCTATGTTTGATTCTAGAGGCAAACACATCATGGGTCATTTTAAAACATTAATAATTTGCTTCTAAAGAGGTTCAGGACACTTTACCCCAAATATGGCACCTTGGCATTTGAAAGAAACAGTAGAAGCAAGAAGGCTACTCTCAGCTTTGCCTCGATTTTTTCCTGTGAAGCAGGTCACGAAACCTAGGAAGGTAATTTTCTGACCTTCCCTCACTGCTCCTCTGGAGCAGGTCACAAGGTCCTCATTCAAGAAGTGCGCTCCCTTTATCTGGAGGTATGGAGGCAAAGACACAGAGAGGCCATGAGAAATTCCAACAAACAGATCTTACTAAGTTGTCCCTAATTTATTATCTTAGATCATACCATTTTGTTCCATGACTGTTCACTCTTAATCAAATTTAAGCATAAAAACCCACAAGTTTACCTGTTTCTTTGGTTATTTCCTTATGAAGTCTCTCATGTCATGTAAAACTTGTATTAAATAAATGTATCTACTTTTCTCTTGTTAATCTGTCTTCTGATATAGGAGCCTCAGGAACAAACCTAGAAATTGTGAGGAAAATAATTCCTTCCTCCCCTATACCTCTTATTAATTTTACTTTTAGAGTTGGGATCTTGCTGTGTCTCCCAGGCTGGAGAGCAGTAGTGTGATTGATCATAGCTCACCGTAGCCTCAAACTTCTGGACTGAAGCTTCCCTCCCACCTCAGCCTCCTGAGTAGCTAAGACTACAGGGTGAGCTACCATCCCTGGCTTTGGTTTTTTAACTTTTGTAGAGACAGGGTCTCACTATTTTGCCCAGCCTGGCCTTCAACTCCTGGCCTCCACCAATTGTTCCACCTTGGCCTCCCAAAATGCTAGGATTATAGGTATGAAGGATTGTACTCAGCCTCTCCTATCACTCTCTAGAGTCAAAACCGATTACTCCTCTCATCATCTCTAAATTCAATAAGATCTATAGAATCTTATTTCCAGCCAATGAATGGAAAGACAATGTGCTATATCCTGCTGGCTCACTTTCCCTTTTTCAGTTGCCACCTTGTCACAAATATGTCTTCACACGTTTGAAACCACCACTTGACATTTTTTTTTCTCTGATATTGTTTATGTGCTTCCATTTCCCTCTCATGTCATTTTAATTTCAGAATCCAAAAAGTTTCCTAAACCTGCACCTCAGCTGTTTCTGCTGCAGGACATGTGGTGGGCAAAAGGATGTTTGTTTTGTTCTTTAAAGTGGAGTTTTCTCTTCTATGATGGATACAGCAAAGCAGCAGGGGAAATGTTTTCCTTCTCAAAGAAAGGTGTAGGATAGTTCATCACTTGCGCATACAGAGTCAAGCTAATTATTTATATTAAAGTACTTATACCTATTGTGGTACTGAAGGATAACAGTATACGAATTCCTATAACTTGTAAGCCTAATCATACTGTATAAAATATAAAAATGCTAAAAAATATTTTAAAAAGAAAATGGAGTAACCCAAGAATGTGATACAAATTATGTTTATATATAATTTCAAGACTCTCAGCTCTCACAGCTTTCCAATATCATGTACCACTTAGGTGGGTGTAGAGTTCATTATTTTACAGGGTGATTAGTAACATAGCAATAACAATGAGAAGCTATTTGGGCATGAATAATAAAGATTGTTATGTAAAACTGTTCCTTAGTCATGGAACATTTTTTATTTAGAGAAGTAATTCAAATTCCCTATAGGTAAGGAAATAAAAGAACAAAAGGTTATACGTTGTATAGGCAGGAATGAAAAGGAGAAAAATTGAGGGATTTCTTATTATTTTATATAATTACCGGATTTGAGACTGATGTTATTTGTTGCCTTCTGTTTTTCCTCCATTTAATTGTAGAAAGGCCTACCTTCTCTAAGTGGTACATTTCCTTGGGAGAAGGCAACCCAGTGATATTCACAGGGTTATCCCCCTCAAAGCCAATACCAATAGCTGGTGTGTAGAAAGAAAAATGTAAGGAGAAATGCAAGTATGAATTAGTAAAAAGTGAAGAAAAACAGAATGAAAGAAAATAAGAAGCCAATAAAGAGGAAAAGAGTAAAGAGAGAAACTGAGAAGGAAAGAAAAGGAGAGGAAATTTTTGAAAGGGAGCATCCGGCAGTCAGAGAAAGAAGGGCAGAACAGAACAAAGGACAAGAGACTGAAACACACAGGGAGAGAAAGCGTGCTTGGTGGATTTGTCATTTCACAGATTTACAACTGGAATCTACATTTTATCAAAATACATGTGTTGAGAGGCATGGTATTGCATTTCTTATTACATACTGTGCTAAACCCTAGGTGACCTCTTATTTTTGGTAATAAAAGTTATAATTTCAGCAAATAGGTTTTATCCATTAACTCCATAGTCTGCTTGATATAACCTGAGATTAAGTTAAATTTAAAGTCCAAGTGAGCTCAAAGGTGTAGGTGAAGGTTGTTGCTATTAGGTCTAACTGAATAACAGCTCTCTGCAAAATCCCAGCCACATAAAAGCCCTGCTCTGGCAGTCATAGCAACCTTGCCAGCTTTGGATATGATTGCTGACAGAGAGTTCACTGATTTTTCCATGGGGAGTCCTGAAGCTTGCTGTTTGGGTTGACATTTTTACAACTGTGTAGTTGAAAAGGGAGATTTGCAGTAATGCCCCTCCCCTCCTCCTTCTTCCCTTTCTTCCTTTTCACTCATTATCTCATCCTCTTTCTTTCTTTCATTGATTACAACCATTTCATTAGAAAATGTTCAGGCCACAGTTTGAGGATATAAGGATTGGAGCCTTACCATGACAGTTTCTAAAACTGTAACTTCCCAAATATATTACACATTCATGAGCAAAATGTGAAGCCCTGGGGGAGAGTGCAGTGAGCTACGATCTATGGTTTACAAGTGCTGTCATTGGGAGAAGTTACACAGGACTCTTCACAGAACTCGGCAGGTGATTTATTCCTATTTAGGGATTTCAGGCTGCACCATAGGCACATAAATTGAAACAAGGTGACAAATGGCTTCTATGCTTCAGTGCTGATATCTCGAAAGGCATTGCACATGCTCCAGGTATAGAATCCTATGGAGCAGGGATCTCTGAGAGCTGTGTGAGACAGTAATAGGCTGAATGGTCTGACAGCTACCTGGTAACCTTGGCCTGGCACCTGTGGTGTTTCTGAACTGAGTTTTCTCATCTGTAAAACATAAGGAATAGCCAGGATTTCATGCATCTTGTCTGAGATGGCTGCTGAACATTGATATCAACAGAGTGTCCCCTGAACTTACAGTACTTAAGATAGCTTGTTCCAAGCTAAGACTAACCATAAGTCAGCCACCTGCTCAGCACAGAGGAGTCTGTGGTGTTTCATTTACTAGTTATAATAGACTCGACAAAGAATGACTTTTCAGAATTTAGCTCAAATTACCAAAAAATTATTTATATAAAATTGTACCTTTACCTTCTGTGCCCTGTGAATGTCTAACCAAACAGGTCATTGAGCAGACATTTAGTGAATGCCTAATGCGTGCTGAGCTAGAAATCCTTCTAGGAATTTCCTTACATCATTAAAATTCTTCGTAAATATAGTTTTGTATGGCAGCTTATCCGTGAAGAATACCAGCATGAACACACTGGAAACAAAATCTTATCCTCAAGGAGTTTACATCCTAGAAGGGATCACTGTCAATTTAAAAAAAGAAAAGTCAGCTTGGTAAATCTAGAGTATGTGGAAAAGTGCTAAATGCTAAGAAAAAAATAAATCTGGGGAAGGCTCTCGGCACTGCTTTGCACAGAGGCTTTAAGGAAGTATACAGCATGGCCCCTGGACTGAAGGTGCTCAGGTTAGTAAAGGAGTGCCAGGCAGGTCAACACATGTGGTACATGGACTATAAATGCCTGCCAACAGCAGGATGGATGCATGGGGGCTTGTGGGAGGGGAGTGGACAGGATATTTACCTGCGACTGGAATGTATGTGAGAGGTGGAGAAGAGAGTGAAGGATAACTTATAGAGGGGGCAGCATTTGTTTTGAGTCTTGAGAGAGGTAGAAAATTCTTCCAGATGGCCAAATTGACAAGGGTGAATATGTACAGGGGTAGACAAGAGTCCTATCACTGTAATAATAAATTGAATGATCCTATTCAACCAGAAGTTGTGAATTTATTTAGGCAAGGATCAGCCAGGAAACTGAAGAAAGGAGCTTACCTGGGTTTGCTTGGGGCATGAGAGGAGAGACAAAGGAATGGGGAAGGCAGGCTCAGATCACACCTGCTCCTCTTCTCTGTAAAACAGCAAACTTGATTTGGCTGGAATCTTGGGTAAGACAGTAACTGGCTCAGATTTGTATTTTAGAAATGTCACTTGATAAATAAATGCCACTTGGATAGGAGTAATCTCAGGGGGCAGGACTGTAGGTGGGAGACCATTTGCTCAGTGCAGACTAGGCATTCAGCAAAAGTTTGAGAGTTGTTTTGTTACTCTTAATTGTTGGCTTCCCTAATCTTCATTACTTACAATGTGCCCACATGGTTCAAATGACTTGCTAACTACTCACAGAAGGAGCTGACATGTATCCAATTAATAATGCTTTATTCAATAGGGCTGATTGCAATCAAAATAGTGATATTTAAAATATTACTAATTGTTTGTATTTTGTTGAGTGGGGAGAGTTGAGATCCTTCAATAAGTTTCATCCTACACTAAATAAAAAATAAGCTGATAAGCTGCCATCCAAAACTGTATTTACAAAGAATTTTAATGATGTAAAAAAATTCTTATAGCATTGGAAATGAAATGAAAAAATTGCATGTATAATCTGATTTCTATTTTATATATGTTTTATGTGTATATATGTTTATTGCATACATATTAATAAAATATGACGAATTTATTCATTGCTATATTCAGGCATTTGGCTGAGTGGTTTTTGTTTTTGTTTTTGTTTTTTGCTGTTATACTCATCTTTTTTGCTGACAAAAATATGTTCTAAACATTCTATCAGTAAAATCATTAATTTGAAAAAATAAAATATAGGAAGTTTCAAGTATTTAATTTTCCTCAATCATTAAATTAATTTCATAGCCCAGCATTTCATAATGCTTCTTAAGTTATGAGTAAAGGAAATGATTAACCTGTCAAAATATCAAAGTGGCATTTTTATCCATTATAAAAATAAAACAGGATGACTCAAATTAAGATTTTTATACATATATAGATTTACCTGTGACTGGAATGTATGTGAGAGGTGGAGAAGAGAGTGAAGGATAACTTATAGACGGGGCAGCGGTATATCTACATATCTATATATATATACACCTTTATTCATTAAGAACACATATATATATAATATACCTTTATTCATTAAGAATAATTTTTATTTGAATACTCTCACTTTCCCTCTACATTCTCATAGTTCTTTTCCTAGCTTTTTCTTTTTACTGTCTCATTTTAATGGCTCTAAGTTCTTAAAGATACTAGTAATATGTTACCTTTGCAACTAGCTTATATTAATTTGGATGTTACATAATATTTTATTTTGTTATAGAATCTACAAATTGATATAGCATGGAATTAGAAATTCTGGTGCATTTATCCAGGTTAGATCTGCTTATTTTATGAAAACTTCCAAATTAATTTCCACTTAAACATAAAACTTATTAGCTTGAAATGGCTACAAGATGTTGAACAGTGTAGTTCCTGTACTGATTCTATGACCTCTACTTTACCTATCCTTCATCTTGTTCAGTCAGCTTCATTCAGGCTGGTGATTCCTTGTTGATCCTATAACAAACAAGCATGTTCCTGACTCGGGACTTTTGCACTTGTTTCCCCACTGCCTACAATGCTAACACTTCAGATTTTCCCATAGCCAATGTCCATCTTCTTTAAGTAGGTTCTCAAGTTGCACATACTGAGCAAGGCCCATCTTTATCATACATTTAAGCTGTGGCTTGCCCCAGCATATCCACTTACTCTGATCTTCTGGAATTTGTTCCTGTATCTAGCATAAATAATTTTCTTATTTTATTTATTATGTCTAAATAATATTTATCATAATTATTGTTCTTAGAGTTTAAACCACATGGGGGAAGGGTGTTATATCTATTTTGAACATTGATGAATCTCTGCTATCTGACTTATAGCAGACACTCAATAATCATATTTTGAATGCATAAATAAATTTACCCAAATTATGCTTGTTCTTATAATTTTCATAACAGCTTTGTAGGGATCAGCAAACTATTTCTCTGAAAAGGTAGAGAGCAAATATTGTAGGCATCGTGGACCATACAGCCTCTGTCACAAGTGCTGAACTTCACTGTTACTGCACCATAGCGACTGTAATTAATACAAAAATGAGTGTGAATAGTTGGGTTCACTGACAGACATAGGCAGTGGGCTGTATTTGATCTGCAGGTCAGAGTAGTTGCAAACTACCGATCTAATAGTTTTATTTATTCTTCCATGTAATAATTTCGAAAGGAAACAAGAAAGGAAGGAAGGAAGGGAGGGAGGGAGGGAAGGAAAGAAGGAAGGAACACTTTTTCACCATGTCCTATGAGAGGCTTGCACTTTCAACAGTTAGCTCATATATAATTGTGTTAGCAAAATTATAATTTTTAAAGGAAACTACAGGCCAATATCCTAGATGAACAGAGATGGCAGGAATCCTCAACAGAATACTAGCAAACTGAATCTAACAGCACACCAAAAAGATAATTCACTATGATTAAGTAGGCTTTATTCCTGAGATGCAAGGATGGTTCAAAATATGCAAATCAGAAACTGTGAATCACCACCTAAAAATAATTGAAAGCAAAAAGCTATATGCTTATCTAAATATATGCAGAAAAGCATTTAATAAAATCCAATATTACTTAATGATGAAAACCCTCAACAAACCTGGCATTAAAGGAATACACCTGAAAATATTAAAAGCCATCTATGACAACCACACAGCCAAGATCATACTGAATAGGCAAAAGTTGGAAGCATTCCCCTAATGAGTGGAACAGGAGAAGGTTGTTCATTCTCACCACTCCTATTCAAAACAGTACTGGAAGTCCTTGCCAGAGAAATCAGACAGGACAATAAACTAAAAGGCATCCAAATAGGAAAAGAAGAAATCAAATTATCTGTCTCTTTGCAGATTGTATGATTCTATAACATTTAAGATTCTAACAAAATGCTTCTAGACCTGAGGATAAATGACTTCAGCAAAGTTTAAGAATACAAAATCAATGGACAAAAATCAGTAGTATTTCCATACATCAATAACATTCAAGCTGAGAACCTAATCAGGATGCAATACCATTTACAACTGACACAAAAAGAATAAAATGCCTAGGGGTACATCTAACCAAGGAGGTGAAAGATATCTTCAAAGATAATTACAAAACAACTTCTGAAAGAAATCATATATGACACAAGTAAACAGAAGAGCATTTCATGCTCATTTTTGGAAGAATCAATGTCATTAAAATGACCATACTGTCCAAAGGAATCTCCGAATTTAATGCTATTCATATCAAATTATCAATGTCATTTTTTCACAGAGTTAGAATAAAAAAAACTATTCTATAATCCATATAGATCCACGAAAAGAGCCTGATATGGTTTGGTTGCATCTTCACCCAAATCTCATCTAGAATTGTAATCTTAATAATCCCTGTGTTGAGGAAGGGACCTGGTAGGAGATGATTGGATCATGGGGTGTTTTCTCCCATGCTGTTCTTGTGATACTGCGTTCTCACAAGATCTGACAGGTTTTTTTTTTTTTTTTTTTTTTTTTTTTTTTTGAGACGGAGTTTCGCTCTTGTTACCCAGGCTGGAGTGCAATGGCGCGATCTCGGCTCACCGCAACCTCCGCCTCCTGGGTTCAGGCAATTGTCCTGCCTCAGCCTCCTGAGTAGCTGGGATTACAGGCACGCGCCACCATGCCCAGCTAATTTTTTTGTATTTTTAGTAGAGACGGGGTTTCACCATGTTGACCAGGATGGTCTCGATCTCTTGACCTCGTGATCCACCCGCCTCGGCCTCCCAAAGTGCTGGGATTACAGGCGTGAGCCACTGCGCCCGGCCAAGATCTGACAGTTTTATAAGGGGCTCTTGCTCTTCCCCCTTAGCTCTCACTCTCTTTCTTGCCACTTTGTGAAGAAGGTACTTGCTTCTCCTTTGCCTTCCACCACAATTATAAGTTTCTTGAGGCTTCCCCAGACATGCAGAACTATGAATCAATTAAACCTCTTTCCTTTAGAAATTACCCAGTCTCTGGTATTTCTTTATAGCAGGGTGAGAATGAACTAATACACAGCCTGAATAGCCAAAGCAGTCCTAAGCTAAAAGAACAAAGCTGGAGACATCACATTGCTTGACTTCAAACTATACTACAAGGCAAAACATGGTACTGGCACAAAAATAGACACAGAGACCAATGGAACAAAATAGACAACCCAGAAATAAAGCCACACACCTACAGTCATCTGATCTTTGACAAACTCGATAAAACTAAGCAATGAGGAAAGGAATCCCAATTCAATAAATGGTACTGGCATAACTGGCTCTGGGAAGGCAGAGTCACCCATTTACCTGATTGAAGAAGGGACTCAAGAGGGAAGCCAGACCAGAGATTCCCGGGCAGAAAAGTACCATGAATCTTAATGCCGCTGTTTTGGCCAGCACAGTGGGTTGCTCAGATTTTGGAGCTGGGAATCAACAAGTTGGACATCCACTCAGAGACCTAATTTAAAAGTAGGCAATTACAAAGAAGACAGGTGGATGAACTTAGAATGATGGGAAGACACCAGTGTAAAAAGGCTGAGAATACCCAGGATCAGAATGCCTCTCCTTCTACAGGTGATCACAGTTCCTCATCAACAAGAGAACAAGGCCTGATGGAGAACGAGTGCGTTCTATTAACAGATTTAGGCTTCAGAAAGTGGATAATAAGGAACTTTAGTGAGCTAAAAGAACATGTTCTAGCTCAATGTAAAGAAACTAAGAACTTTGTAAAAAGGTTTGATGAAATACTAACGAGATTGACAACTTAGAGAGGAATATAAGTGAATTAATTGAACTGAAGAACACAATACGAGAACTTCACGAAGTATGAACAGGTTTCAACAGTCGAATTGATCAAGCAGAAGAAAGGATATCAGAGGTCGAAGACCAACTTAATGAAATGAAATGAGAAGACAAGATTAGAGAAAAAAGAGTAAAAAGGAATGAGCAAAGTCTCCAAGAAATATGGGACTATGTGAAAAGACCTAATTTACGATTGATAGGTGTACCTGAATATCATGAAAAGAATGAATCCAAGTTGGAAAATATTCTTCAGGATATTATTCAGGAAAACTTTCCTAATCTAGTAAGGCAGGACAATACTCAACTCCAGCTAATCCAGAGAACACCACAAAGATATTCCTCAAGTAGAGCAACTCCAAGACACATAATCGCTAGATTCACTAGGGTTGAAATAAAGGAGAACATTCTAAGGGCAGCTAGAGAGAAAGGTCACGTTACCCATAAAGGGAAGCCTATCAGACTCATAGCAGACCTCTCACCAGAAACCTTACAAACTAAAAGAGAGTGGTAGTTAATATTCAATATCCTCAAAGAAAAGAATTTTCAACCCAGAATCTCATATCCCGCCAAACTAAGCTTTATAAGCAAAGGAAAAAGAAAATTTTTCGTGAACAAGCAAGCACTCAGAGATTTCATCACCACCAGGCCTGCTTTACAAGAGCTTCTGAAAGAAGCACTACAAACAGAAAGGAACAACCAGTATCAGTCATCCCAAAAACTTACCAAAACATAAAGAGTATCTCTATAATGAAGAATCTACATCAACTAATGGGCAAAATAGCTAGCTAGCATTAAATGACAATATTGAACTCACAAATATTAATATTAATTCTAAATTGAAATGGATTAAATGCCCCAATCAAAGACACAGACAGATAAATTGAATAAAAAGTCAAAACCCATCAGTACGCTGTATCCAGATCTATTTCACAAGCAACGACATACAAAGACTCAAATTAAAGGGATGGAGGAAGATTCATCAATTAAATGGAGAGGATGGTACTGGTACCAAAACAGAGATTTAGACCAATGGAACAGAACAGAGGCGTCAGAGGCAACACAACATATCTACAATCATCCGATCTTTGACAAACCTGATAAAAACAAGCAATGGGGAAAGGATTCCCTGTTTAATAAGTGGTGTTGGGAAAACTGGCTAGCCATATGCAGAAAGCAGAAACCGGACCGCTTCCTGACACCTTACACTAATATTGACTCCAGATGGATTAAAGACTTAAACCTAAGACCTAACACTATGAAAACTCTAGAAGGAAACCTAGGCAAAACCATTCAGGACATAGGCGTAGGCAAGGACTTTATGACCAAAACACCAAAAGCATTGGCAACAAAACCCAAAATAGACAAATGGGACCTAATCAAACTCCACAGCTTCTGCACGGTGAAAGAAACAGTCAATAGAGTGAATCGGCAACCAACAGAATGGGAAAAAATTTTTGCAGCCTACCCATCTGACAAAGGGCTGATATCCAGAATTTACAATGAACTAAAACACATTTACAAGAAAAAAACAAACAAGCCCATTCAAAAATGGGCGAAGGATATGAACAGATACTTTACAAAAGAAGACATTCATGAGGCCAACAAGCATATGAAAAAATGCTTATCATCACTGGTCATTAGAGAAATGCAAATCAAAACTACATTGAGATACCATCTCACACCAGTTAGAATGGCGATCATTAAAAAATCTGGAAACAACAGATGCTGGAGAGGATGTGGAGAAATAGGAACACTTTTACACTGTTGGTGGGAGTGTAAATTAGTTCAACCATTGTAGAAGACAGGGTGGCGATTCCTCAAGGACCTAGAAATAGAAATTCCATTTGACCCAGCAATCCCATTACTGGGTATATATCCAAAGGATTATAAATCATTCTACCATAAGGACACATGCACACGAATGTTCATTGCAGCACAGTTTATAATAGCAAAGACCTGGAACCAACCCAAATGCCCATTGATGATAGACTGGACAGGAAAAATGTGGCACATATACACTATGGAATATTATGCAGCCATCAAAAACGATGAGTTCGCGTCCTTTGTAGGGACTGGATGAACCTGGAAACCATCATTCTCAGCAAACTGACACAAGAACACAAAATCAAACATCGCATGTTCTCACTCATAGACGGGTATTGAACAATGGGAACACATGGACACAGGTAGGGGAGCACTATACACTGGGTTCTGTGGCGGGGGAGTGGGGGGACAGCGGGGGGTGGGGAGTTGGGGAGAGAGAGCATGGGGAGAAATGCCACGTATAGGTGAAGGGGAGGAAGGCAGCAAATCACACTGCCACGTATGCACCTATGCAACAACCTTGCATGTTTTTCACATGTACCCCCAAACCTAAAATGCAATAAAAAAAAAAAAACCAGGAGTTGTAACTTTCGTCTCTCACAAAATAGACTTTAATAGTAACAAAGACTAAAAGAAACAAAGGACATTACATAATGGTAAAAGGATCAATGCAACAACAGGAGTTAATCATTATAAATATATATGCACTCAATACAGGAGCACCCAGATACATAAGACACGTTCTTAATGACTTACAAAGAGACCTGGACTCCCGCACAATAATAGCGGGAGATTTTGACACCACATTGTTAATATTCGATGGATCAACAACATAGAAAATTAATAGGGACATCTATGATTTGAACTTAGACCTGGAAAAAGTAAACTTAGTGAAAATTTATAGAATTCTCCACCCCAGGTCCAGAGAACATACATTTTTCTCAGTATCATATTACACCTATTTTGAAAGTGACCACATAATTGGAAAATTGGAAGTAAATCACTCTTCAGCAGTTGCATAGCATTTCACAGACTTGAATGAAATATTGGTTGGCTGGTTTTTTGTTGTTTTCTTCCCTTGTTCCTTCCTGTCTCTGTTGTTAAGCACAATTGTTGGCATAAATGATATTTTTAATACCTATTTTTGGATTGCATTCCAGCCCGGGCAATAGAGCAAGAATCCTGTTCTCTCTCCCCCTTTTTCTTTTTCTTTCTTTCTCTCATAAAAAAATAAAATAAAATAAAATATATATTTTAAATATATGGTCTGAACCATGCACTGATAGAAGTGGCAGCATAGAGTAGTGGTTGAGGTTGAGAATTTATGAGCTCACACGTCTTGGGGGTGAAAAAAATAAGTTGGTATCTTCACTTATGCATTTGGCATAATAATAGAATCTATTATATAAGACTGTTACACAAAGATTAGATTAATAATACATTTAATGGGTTAAACATACTACCTAGTACGTGTAAGTTCTTACTAAAGATTAGATACCCATGTTTAAGTCATCAAATATAAACTTAAATGCTGAAATAGCAGCAAATTAACCACAATAAAACTCATACATGGATTGTTGACCTTTAAAACACTTTTATTTTCACAAACGGAGAACAAGGAGTAAAGAAGAAATGGTAGGGATGGAATTATGAGCCAGGAATTCAAGTTAGTATAGAAATAAAAGAATTTATAGTGCCACTGTGTTTGTATTCTCTTGATTTATCATTTATTGAGCATCAGAAATGATTTCATTTTCACCTCCATAACTCATGATTTCAATATTCTTTTCAGGCATTTGACACTACAAGTTGTTTAACAGAACAAAAATATAGACCTTGCTCAGGGAACATGATCTAAATTTCAAAGTAAAGAAGATTTTTTTAAAAGTTAGTTTGTGAGAGTATAGAGAGGAAATTTAACAGTGCATATCACACAATCACATAAAATACTTCTGAGTCAGAGAAAATTCAAGCAGGTATGAAACCCTGATATAAAGCATTTTGCAATTCCAGTTTTAGATGTTCTACCAGAAAAATGAAATCCTCCATGGACACAGTGACTATAGTAGATGTCTCCTATTATTCCCTTGAATATCTGCAATATAAGAGTCCATTTACTCAAACTCCTTAATTAATACTAAAAAATGAGTCATTTACTCTGCTACCCAGAGAAGGCCATAAAGACTAGGACAGAGTCCTTAATGTCTAGCTGAACATACCCAGGTAGGAAAAATATATCCTCATGTCCAAAATCTGTGATCAATTCTTTCTAGGCTTTTTGTTCTTGCTCAATTTCCATGAATGAATCATGTTCTCTCTTGCCTTTGAGTCTCTGTTTATGTTTTTGCTTTGTCTGGTATATGTCCACCTCCATCATCACTGTTCTTGTTTTCCTGGTGAACTCTGCTTAGCTTTGACTCTACTTAAACATTACTCTTTCATGTAAGCCTTTCCATACCATATCCTACATTATTTCAGCTGCTATTGAATAGACCACATTTCCTCTAAAACAATGTTTGTCACATTTCCATGGATAATTATACATTAACTTTTATCTTGCTACTTGGCTGATATGCCCTACAAGACAAGAACCACACATAGTGTGATTCAGCATAAGGGAATGAACTCAGCAAATATTTGTTGAATGAATAAAAAAATTAATGACCTTGCAATTTAGGTTAATACTGAGAGGCTTCTATGGTACAATAATTTCTTTTTGGGGAAAACTAGGATGTTTATATTGAGTAGTGACCCTTTAATATGAGTGTTTTAGGCATGGATGGGAGTTTCTCAATTTGGGTAAAGGAGAAGGGCATTTATGGGCAGAAATAAAGCATTTGTAAAGACAAAACTGTGTGACCAATTTCAGTTGTAAAGATCCCTGTAGAGAATAAAAGTTTGAGAAAAACATTGTAATGGGCTTAATAGAATATACAAAGGCATGGGGATCAAGATGGATGAAGTAATACGGTATCACAGAAGTTCAATGTCAGTGGGTATATCAGAAACTTGAAAACATTTAAGTTAAATAAATTTGGGTAAGTTTTATTACTACACGATTTCTCAGAATCTTTTGCTATATCAATGTACTATACCAATGCACTTTGTTTTGAAGTTATAGTATGTAGAAAGGATTTTAAATAAGTTTGCTTATACAGCACTCTTTCCTTTTCATGGAGCATCTTGAATGATTGATGTACATGTTAGAAGTCAATAATATATGTCAGTGATTTTCAACCAGGGTGGTTTTCCCCTGAGAGGACATTTGGCAATAGCTGGAGATACCTGGGGTTATTACAACTGTGCAGCTAGGGAATTGTTACTCACTGCTAGTGAGTAGAGGCCAGGAATGCTATTAATGTCCTGCAATACATAAAAGACAGTTTCCACAACAAATAATTATCTGCCCCAAAATATCAATAGTGGCAAAGTTGAGAAGCCCTAGTGTAGTATAAAGAGCAACAGCTGTGGATTCCAATGGGAACTGAAGTCTATTTTGCCGCTGAATAACTGTTAGATCTTAAACAAATTCTTTAATACTAGAACACAGATTCTTCATGGGGAAATAGAAATAAAATTACTTAATTTGGAGAATAAAGTTATTTTTAAAAGATAATATGTATAAAATTATATAATAAAATATCTTCCAGAGAACATTTAATAAATGAAAACTGTAGAAGCTACATGGTATAAGCTGTTTTGCTTATTTGAGTTTCCTTTATACCCAGGAAGCTTATTCTCTCTGCTTCTAATATAAAAGCAGAGTTGTCTATTGCAAAAGTGCCTACTCTGTAAGTACACCAGTGGTATGTTCCCCAGGCAGGTTCAAACTGAGGACTGTATGCCATGAACCACAATTAGGATCCTGAAGAGGAGTAGATTATCCAAACTGGGCCATAAGCACCTCTCAAGGAGTCCAAACTTGACATAATAAGTCTTTCTCTTTTGTCAGAAGACTGTGATAAAGTGGTTCTGATTATGACTAAAGCTCTTTTGCAGTAAGACAGTTTGAAACTGGCATTAAGAGGAAAGAAGATTTCATCACTATATCCGGCCATCACTGAAGCCCATTCCCCCAGGTCATTTGAGGTAAGTAGACACATTTCAGCCTTTATTTTACTTTAGCTAGCTCATTGAGCTTCTGTCACTTACAACCAAAAGAGTTCCAACAGACACATATGAAAATGTTATTTTTTCTCTGTAGAAAATGGAAAGCTCTCATACTTTTTAACACGATACAATAGGGTTCTCCTAGGTAACTTGCTTGGTCTTATCAAAAAAGATTTTCTATAGAAAACACATTTTAATGTTTCACGGAAAACACATTTTAATGTTTCGCAGAAAACAGCACAAATTATATTATTGAATTAAAACATTAGTATTTCTCAAACCCCATATTAATTATTGGATTTTATTTTATGTATATTAACTCTTGAAGACTAGCTGCTCTTAACTAATAGTAATCAATATCTTTTATTTTGTATTTTATTTTTAAACATTGGTTTTTAATTCTAGCCATATCTGGCTAGCAGTACTTAGGTTACTTGTACTGAATTTCCCAAAAAATTATTTTTGAAAGGCAAAAGAAATCAATTATCATGGCTATTAAATAATCTAATATAAAATAACTGAAGAATCTCCAGCTGCATTTAGCAGATTTATTCATTCATTAAGTACTTGTTTATGAAGCACCTACTATGTGTCACTTACTATTGTTAAAAACTAATATGTTTATCTTAACAGTGGAGACATATAACAATCAAGACAAAACCTTTGTAGTTTGTGCTATAAGGTAAATAAATAAGAGATTGTTTAAGTATGCAGGTGGTCAGGAAAAGCTTCTCTGAAGAAAAATTATTTAAGCTGATATTTAAAAGTAAAGAAAAAGTTGCACAAGTAAGATTGCTTAAAGAGCATTCCAGGAAATTGGAATACTTAGTACTAAGGTCCTCAGGGAATTAGATTATGGCAGTGGAAAAATAGAAGGAAGGATGTAAGGGCTTTAAAGAGAATAAAAGGTCTGGATAAAAAATAAATAGATCAATATTAAAATCTGTGCCTATCTGGTCTCTGATTTGTGCTTATACAAGTATGCTAAAACAAACAAGATAAAAGGAATCAGCATCCTCTATATGAGGTAAACCAGGACTAGACTTCCATAACATAATATTAAAAATGTTCAAGAAACAAGCCAAAAGAACATAAAAAATGAAAATCTTATTTTATTAAAAAAAATAATTAACATATACCAATTAATTCTGAGATGGCACAGATGTTGAAATTAACTCACAAAGACTATAAACAGCCATTACAATCGTGCTCTAGGAAGGAAGGGTAAACACTCTTGAAATAAATAAATAGCAAGTTTCAGTAGAAAATATGAAGAATAGCTAAATTGAAATTTTAGAACTAAAAACAATAGTCCGAGCTTCATAAAAGAATAGAATTTATGCAGAAAAAAGTCAATGAAATAGAAGATATTGAATTACTCAATCAGAATAACAACAACAAAAAAGACCTGGAAAAAATTAATACATAAATCCTTATGAACTTTTAGTTCAATATCAAAAGTTTAATATTTGTGTTATTGTAGTACCAGAATAAAGAAGATTATGATACAGAAAAAAGAAGCTAAACAAATAATGACTTAAAACTTTTAAAATTTGGTGAAAGTGATAAACTTGCAAATTTAAGAAGCTCAGTGAATCAAAAATAGGGTGAAAGCAAATAAATCTTTGCTGAATTATATCCCAATCAAACTACTGAAAACTAGAGAGTAAATTCTAGAGTAACTAGAGTTACTAACATGAGTCAGTCTCTATGCTACCTACAGGGACAGATATGCGGACTAGGACACAATCCTTAATGTCTGGATGAGCATATCCTGGGGGGAAATTATGCCCCCATCGTTACTGGATTTCTTTTCTCATGCTCAAAATCTGTGATCAATTCTTTTTAGGGAAATAATTATATAAATAGTTATTGATAATCAATAACTATAATATTACAATTAATTATATAAATATATTATATACATAGTAAAACTCAAAAAAAATTAAGTAAAATTATAAAAATTTATTTTTTTATTTTATTTATATTGTATAAAATTATAAAAATATACAAATAGTTTAAAATAATAAAAGAACAAGAAATAAGCAGAAAAAAGAATAAATATAAAACAGTAAAATGGCAGATCTAACAAACATATGAATAATCATATTAAATATAAATGGTGTAATCCCAACAATTCAAAAGAAAAAGGGAATGTCAAGCTCTATTTTTAAAATTGGTAAACTGGATTTTATCAAAGTTCAAAATTTATGCTCTGAGATATGTAGTAATAACAGAAGGAAAAGGCAAGCCAACGTGTGGAAAAAGTATTTTCAAATCACATACCTTAAAAAGAACTTTGGTGGAGAATATATAAAGAATTCGAAAAACTCAATGGTAAGAAACAAACAGTACAATAGAAAAAAAACGAACAAAATATTTGAAGAGACAGCTCATCAAAGGAGATATACAGAGGGCTAATAGGCATATTTAAAGATGTCTAATCTGCTTTGCCATTAGGATGATGCAAACTAAAACTATAAGGACATACTATTGTTATACATGTAATAGGATAAATCAACAACAACCTCCTGACAATAACAATTGCTGGTAAGAATGTACAGCAATTGGAACCCTCATACATTGCAGGTGGGAATGCAAAATGATAAGAGTTATTCTGAAAACAGTTTGGCAGTTTCTTTTAAAGTTAAATATATATTCACCATATAAATTTGAGATCTCATTCTCAGATTACCCCTGAGGAAAAAAAGCATATATATTCAAAACAAAACTTGTACATGATATTTATAGCTGTTACATTTAAAATCATAAAAATTGGAAACAACCCAATTGTCCTTTTCTGACTGAATGTATAAAACAAACTAGTATTTTTTACAATAGAATATTACTTATCAAAAAAAAAAGAAAAAATAAACTATAGGTACTCATGACACCACTATGAGTAAAAGATGTTACTATGGTGAATAAAATAAGCCATTCTCAAAAGTTTACATAATGTATTATTCCATTATATGCCATTCTCGGAATGGTAAAATACAGGAATAAAGAATAGATTAGTATTTTAGCTAATCCAGGGACAAGTTGATACAATAACAGGCATGGGGCAGAGTTTGACTACAAAAAGTGGTACTGGTACTTGGTGAGGTGATAGAACTACTGTATCTTCCAATTATACCCAAATAAAAAACGGAAATCCACATTAAGGCAATTCATAGAAAACTGAATTAGAAATGGCTGATATATGAACAGTGTATCATTTCACTGTCAATTAAATATAAATTTAAAAGGTATATTTGCCAAAACAATGTCAAATAGAAATGTATATGTGCAAGAACATGTGTACACATTTGTATATTGGGGGTCTATGTACTTATATGGGGATATGGACACTGGAATGTGGAAAAAAAGACATATAACTGTAAGCAGGAATTTTAAATTTGTACAATATTCCTTAAAGTTTTTCAAAAGTTTGTATAAATAAAATAAGAAAATAATTATGGATATAGACCAAAATGTAGCTATGAGGTTTTAAATTGCAAAATTAATTTTAATATTGTTTAATTCAATGAAATATAAATAAGCAATAATAGTGGTTTCATTAAGTAATAATAATGCAAAGAGCCCTTGAAATAATGCTAAAAATAATTACTTAAGTGGAAATAATCACAATAGATTGATTTTTAAAAAAATATTTACAGAATAAAAGGATGGAGTGAAAGTTTTTTGAATTAATACTTATATGTCTTAATTATGCACTACTCAAAACATGACAATTTATGTGTATTATGCGATATATTCTCTATTCTCTCCCACAGATGCACTCTGTACTCCCTCTTCCCTGCTGTGGGACAGTATTGATGAACTCCCTGGCATTCCAGATCTCAAACGGTTTGGCCAATATAGGGTGGCAGAATTGAAGCAAAGAAGGATATTACAAGTGTAATCTAAGCACTTTGAGAGGCGGAGGCCGGCGGATCATGAGGTCAGGAATTCGATACCAGTGTGGCCAAATAGTGAAACTCCGTCTCAACTAAAAATACAAAAAATTAGCCGAGTGCAGTGGTGTGCGCCTGCTATCCCAGCTACTGGGGAGGTTGAGGCAAGAGAATCGCGGGAACCGGGGCAGAGGTTGCAGTGAGCCAGAGATGGCCCTTGCGACAGAGCGTGACTTCGCCTCAAAAAAAAAAAAAAGTGTTATGCCTCAATTCTCTCTCTGCTGTCTATGATTTGATAATGATTACATGCCTTGACAAAAGACCATAACTCCTATCAAGTGGCTAAACCTTAAAGCGATAGTTTTGACAGACTTCCTATCCCTACGGTCTCCTGTTCAAACCCAGGAGCTGTGAGAGCTTCACACTGGTTCAAGTCTGAAGATTTTCAATTGTCACTCATTGCTTTTGTAGGTAGCACCTTTGTAAAGCTCTCTCTTATCACTTCATTTTAATTAACAGTTATTTCTAGCCAGGATCCTCAACAATACTTACAGAAATGTATTAGCAGAATATTTGGAGGGCTATTGGACTGCTACTTATTTATTTACCTTATACTCTTATTTGACACATTATGTATCATATTATTAATTAACTATAGAACACTGCATTATACTATTAAGTGGACTCATCATTACAAAATGAAAAATACATAATTTACTAAAATAACATTTCTCGAACTATCTGTAGTGACAGATTAGTAGTGTTTTTAAAATCAATCATGGATAAACAGTTTTGTAAAATATAAAAACTGCAAAAAATAAAATTTTAAAAATATACAAGTCTTCATTTTTCATATTCAAACTCCACAGATATAAAATTACTCTGTTAAATTGCTATAAAGGTTCTAAATGTTTAAACTTGATTTGTATTGTGTTTATGAACCTGCATCAGTTTGCAGCCCATATTCTTGGTAGCTCTGGTCTAAAATATGAACACACAAATCATCAAATAATATATCTATATATCTGCATCTATATCATCCATTTCTTTATATATCCACTTATATCTATCTATACATATATAGTTAATGATGCTTGAACCATGTCATCTTACGTATTGGGTACTCGATAAATATTAGTTGAACATATAAATGCTCAAACTTGAAAAAAAAAACAAACAATTAACAAAACACAATTACACACACACACACATATATTTATTTACTTATGTATGTTTTTTACTTCTAAAGTTTCAGAGGATAGAACTCTTTCATGTACTTCTACAGGGCTTAAAAATAGTCAAAACCTATCTACATGGTTAAGTGAGCATACTTTTTGACCTGTATGCTCATTTAACCATTTAGACAGGTTGAATATACTGTTAAACTATATATATATATATATGTAAACAGTATATATATATATAAAAATTTAATGTGTATATATATAACACATTAGGTTTTATATATATAGAATTGTATAAACTTACAAGATTATACTTTATGATATTAAATGTGCATATATAATTTATATATATATAAAACATTTATATATAGGAAATTATATATATAACATTTATATATAAATTATATATATTTATATACATAATTTATATTTTATATATTTATGTATATAATTATATATAAAGCAATTATATATATAAAAATATCATGTATGTTTTATATATATAATTTATATATGTATATAATTGTTTTAACTATTAATTAAAACAATTTATTTAATTAAAACAATTATATACATATAAAATTTAATTTAATTTTTCTATATAAAACATATATATAAAACACATACAATTATATATATATAACACATACAATGTTTTATATATATACAACACATACAATGTTTTATATATATATATAAAACACACACAATGTTATGAAAAGATATAAAATAACTGTCAAGTGAAATATACCTTACAGATACACAAAATTAAATATCATATTTTAAAGAAAATATATGTAAGAATATAAAAACATGTATTTCTGTTATTGTAATTATGGTTTTTTAAAACTATTAGTATTTAGCTTATATATAATCTTTAAATTTCTTCAATGAACCTATATTTTGAATGAACACAAATAAATAAAATTATAACCACATCGTATTTATACAGTTACAAAATACTACAAAACTAATAAATAGAAAACATTTATATAAAATATATGTGTATCCAAGCTGAACTCATTATTACATGAGTGCAGAGGTGGTTAAATATAAAAAAAAAATCTATCAACATAATATTACATCAACAAATTAATGAGAAAATTAAATGAAAAGGCATTTGATAAAATATAGCAGCCACTTATAATAAAAACTCTAAAGAAAACAAAAGTAGAAGACCATTAAAACTGACAGCAAATATGATTATAAATGTCAAACCACTAAAAGCATTTCCAGTAATATCAGGAGGTGGGCAGGGATGCTGGATAGCTCCATTTTTTTTTTAATCAACAGTGTTTTGGAGGACATAGTAAATGCAATAAGAAAGCAAAATAACATCAGCAAAGTAGAGATAATACCTATTTTGGTGATGAAATTAAAGACTAGTGAAAAGCCATTAAAATTAATTATCGACTTTTGTACCTTGGCTGCATACAAGGTACATTAAAAGATAAAACTCTAGCTCATCTCTATTCTGGCAGTAGTTACCTAGAAAAACAGATGGAAATAAAACATCTCCTGTTCACAACATCAACAACAACAACAACAAACTAGAAAATGCTTATTAATGAATAAGAATAGTCTAGAAGAAATGCTAACAGCAACTCAAACATCTTTATGTAAAACATAAATAAGCTGTAAACAAATGGAAAGTGATATTATACTCTTGACTGAAACTGATTTCCCCAAAATGTACTAAAAATTTCTTATAATTATGAGAGTAACTGTGAGAGTTTTGTTGTTGTTTGTTTTTTCATTGGGAAGGGGAAGATTAGAGAAACTTAAAGTGTATAAAAAGAATAAATATAACAAATAACAACATTTTTGCTATAGCACAAAGGAAAATAAGTATATATGATTTATCAGACATTAGAAAATACATTAATTTACTGCAGTCAAATCTATATAGAAGTTGTAAAAAAATAATGACACATTAATGGATTAGAGTAAGAATACCACACATATAAATTTCCAGTGAATATAAAAATATGAAAGTAGTGTTATTACAATTTAGTACATAAATAATAGATTATAAATTACTTAACTAGTGCTGTTTTTAAAGCTAGCTAGGAGAATATAACATTATACCCCTATCTTATACCATATATAATAATAAATTCCTGTTAGTTCCCTGACACTAGGTTCAGAATCTTTACAAATGGCAAACTTAACTTCAGGAACTTCAACATTTTCACAAATTTTTCTCAGGAAGAACTTGGAAATGCTGAGGTGTTACAAAATGAATTTAGAAAAATTTGAGATAAATTAATACATTCAAAAGAAATATTTAAATGGCTTTCTAAAATTTCTTAAAGAATTTTTCTAAAATAATATATATAGCCCAGTGTTAACGTATAACTTTGTAATCAAGACTTGAAATCCAAAAGTATGAAAGGAAATAGAGATATATTTAAATATAAAACTAATTAGAAACCATTTTTGGAAATAGAACAGAAAAGTTAACTTTTCTGTTGTATTTCCAAAAATGGTTTTTAATTAGTTAAAAAAAACTTATTTTTACCAGCAAACAATTCTTTATAGTATCTATAAAATAGAATAACTCTTATAAACAGGCTAAAACAGGACAAACAATCCAAAGGAAAAATAATGAAGGATATGAATTGGCAATTACTGAAGAAAACAATCGTAAATATTAAGAAACCATAAGAAATATTGTTCTGACTCACCAGTACTCAGAAATACGCTGTGTATAAAAGTACTTAATTGTAGAGAAATGCCACTATAAGCATATCACCAAAAAAAAATTAAAATATCAAACAAATAAGTGAATCTTTTTTTTAACCTGTATTTTAAGTTCAGAGGTACACATTCAGGTTTGTTATATAGGTAAACTCGTGTCACAGGCGTTTCTTTTACAGATTCTTTTGTCACCCAGGTATTAAGCCTGTACCCACTCATTATTTTCCCTGATTCTCTCCTTCCTCCCATCCTCCACACTCATATAGGCCCCTGTGTCTGTTTCTCATCTCTATGTGCCCATGTGTTATCATCATTTAGCTCCCACTTATAAGTAAAAACACATAGTATTTGGTTTTCAGTTCCTGCATTTGTTTGCTAAGAATAATGGCCTCCAGCTCCTTTTACTGGAGGAAATACACATTTCTATAGCTAACTGTGAAATAAAATAGGAAAGAAAAACCCATAAAATTCAGAAAGATATGTCTTCTTTGACAAGGTATTCCAAATTTAAGTATTGTATTTCATAGCCATAACAATAGCTATATTTGAAAATATAAGTGTAATGATGTTTATTGCGGTATTTACTAAAATATAATGGTGAAAGACTTGAAACAAATTGAATTCCCATCAGCAGTAGGATACTTGAAAACCTTACGATACATCTGATCCATGGAATATTAAAAAATATGCAGAAATAAACCAAATGATTTGGAATCATTTTTTTGAGATTTTTTAAAACAATTTTAAAAAGCAGACACAAAATTAATATGCTATTGTGAAAGAATGACAAATATATATATACATATATATTTCTGTGAATGAGTGTGTAAACATGTATACTTGTACATCATTATATGAGCATAGAGAAAGATATGGAGTGATTTATATGAAGTCATTAATTCAGACTACTTGGTAGTTAATGTATGTGAAGAGGAAGCAGGGGCCAAATAAAATGAGAAAAAAAAAAGAAGATCACCCTGTCTTCTACCACAAATGATTTTTTTCCTGTATGGCCTCTGTGTGTGTGTATGTGTGTGTGTGTGTGTGTGTGTGTGTGTGTGTGTAATTGTGTTTGGAACAATATTTTACACCCAAATAATAATTACTATGAAATGTATTTAGAAATGGTTGATGATATTCTGGTTTACAATTCTCTGACTATCCTCCTTTCTTCATTTTGTATAACTTGACTAATGAAGTCACCTTCATCACATGTTTGAAATATGTGACAGTGTAAATTAAAGTGAGAAATTAAAGGTCAAGGTGCATAAGTATGTCATAATCCCCAGTCAATCATGAGCATCAATTGGCAATGAGGGAAGATTCTATTATTATAGGACTTTTCTTCGGTTTAGCATTCATAAGCAGCTGCTCTCTCCTTCTGATGCTGAGCCTGACCTTCCATTTTATGGAATAACAGTTTAAAGTTATTTTTTAGTTATTCTTACCTATGTTTGAACAATAATTAGATTTTAGGAGTGAAGTCATATTACTGATTTGATGTACGACGCACCAGATGGCCAGAGGAAAATTGTTAGTTTCTTACATTCGATTGCAATGAAGAGTAAATTCAAGCTCTCTCTCAGTTACCTAACACACTGAAGACAGATTATTCTGGCAATCATTAAGTGATCTGCATTACTCTTGGATCATTTTGTCAACTCCAGGAATTGCAATTAATTTTATCCATGGCCCACCTTACTTAAAGTACTCACTATCCCAGGAAATTGCTTGGACAGAGTTGTAATCAGAAGTTCTCATTGTTCCATGTGTTTACATTTGAGGAGAGACCAAGTTTGTCCCTGCTTGATAGAGCTATATTTTAATGTGAGTTATTGGTCTAAATATGACAATACAGAAATCCCTTAAGCCCCACAACAATTTCATTTTCCAAACCAAGATTTTTTTTTTGTTTTTTTGGCAACCTGGTTTGCAAACTGCAGAGAAAGAGAATAAGAAAGAACAATTGTTTTTTATTTTTCCTTCGTACAAGCTATTATATTTGCCTTTTCAGTGAAAGTTGACTAATAGAGAAACAAAAAATAACAAAAAGACTAAAAGCCTATTGCAAGATTTTTAGCAAGAAGATTGGTAACATTAAACAAAGCAAAACAAGTAGATATAATTCATTTACATATTTATCCTTATGAATATTTTTAAATGATTAAAATTTGTGGCTACCTTTATTCTACAAACATAAATTGCATATTTAAATTAAGCATCATAAAAATGCTGATTTTTTTCATTTTTAAGTACTAAAAGTTTAACACATGTAAAAAAATGAAATTCAAACTCTTATTTAAAAAGCTTTTACTTATATCATGAAATAAAGGTAAGATATAGTAACATTAGAAAATGCAAAAATCAACAGAATTTATAAATTGAAGTATAATCAAGATAATTTTACTTTTCACAGTTAACAGGTGTTAACATCTGCTTATAGTTCTCAAGTCTTCCTTTTGATTTGCATAAATAAAATAAAAATGTACATATTCTTTGTTTTGCATTGTATATCTCATGTGTTTATAAATTCTTTGATGCCATGCTGGAAGATGAAATAGTTTTCTATTGTATAGCTAGCTCATCATATAAAAATCTATTACCTATTATTAGGCTTTCAGATGCTTTCCACTTTTTCTGCATTTCACATAAAACCATAATGAACACCCTTGCTCATACATTTTTTCTGAACTTTAGGTAGGGAGATAATGACACCATTGCTGAAGTTACATCAACAATTATATTTTCATCTTCTTATTCTATAACTCTTTTTTACATTTTGAAACTTTTTTGTGTTTAAGAATACAGATTAATTTCTTAAACTAAATTCTTATCTAAATTCTAATATGACTTCTTGAATAATGAATCCCCAACTGACATGAAATGCAGCTGATGCATGCCAGGTGAGCCCTAAAATTGGAGCTTAGCCCAGGAAGGTATTTGGCATCACAGGGAACAATTCAAGAGCAAGCTAATGGTGGAAGGTGGAAGAAAACAGTTTTATCAAGGCAGCGGTGTTACAGCTCCATGACTGTATGTGCAGAGCAAGGCGACCCCACAGGCAATGTGCTGAGAGTAGCAACTCAGAGGCAGTTCTGCAATCATATTTTTACCCACTTTTAAAATTAGATGCAAATTAAGGAGTGGGTTATTTAAAATTTCTGGAAAAGGAGTGTTAACTTCTGGGTCACTGCTATGGAAAGGGTCAGTAACCTTCAGGTGTTGCCATGGCAATGGTAAACTGAATTGGCACCGGTCAGGTGCTTTTGCCTCTTTCCTGTTTCAGCTAGTCTTCAATACGGTCCAAAGTCCCACTCCTACTTCAGAAGAGAAGCCATGAGTAGAGGAGAAAAATAAAGCTATAAAAGAGCTCTGGGCTAGGAGTTAAGAGATACATTTCCAGACAAGTGGTTCTTAAATTTTAGCAGGTATCAAAATCATCTGGAGATCTTAAAATGCAGGTATCTTGGACATACTGCCTAGAACTGTATTTATTGGGTGTGGGGTGGAACCATAGATTTTGCATTTCTAATGAACTCTCAGGTAATGCTGCTGCGGTTGGTTTGAGTAGCAAATTTCAAACTTGGCTATCACTAACCAACAATGTGACACCATAAGTTTCCTAGAAGCAAACTTAAAACCAGTCTCACTGGGCAAGTATTTTATTAGAATACTCCCAGGAGACTGTCAAGGGAGTCACAGAAACAGGATCAGGAAAGCAAAAAAAGACAGCACTCACGACTTCAGGCAGCCTCAGCTTTAGGCAGGTATGATGGGGTCTCTAGGATATAAATCATGCCTCAGAGTTATTTTTGGCTCTAGGCAAGGAAGCTGGCCTTTCATACTTCCACACTAGTCAGCCATTGGTTAATGGCAGGTCAGAATATGTATACTCCCAGCTTCTCTACCTCTCAACCTGCAGACACATGGCAGTGCTCAGAACAGAGTTATAGACCACAGCACCCTGAGTGGTACAGAAAGCCCACTTTTCTCTGTCCCTCATTGGTTAAGGGTCCCTATTTTCTCAATTGGTTTACACAAGTTTTACATATACATAGAGATAAAAATAGAAGGAAATGAAAACAACTTATACAACTGCACAATCTCTCTTCATTCTGCAAAATCCTCTATTTTACAGAAATGTACCATTGCATATGAGAGAGAACATGATCCTCTTATGCATGGATTCTATATTACAAACACTCCAATTTCTAATAACTTGCCACTGATGTTTACCATGTCATGGTCTAATGAATAAAATGAAAATGTTATTTATTATATCATATGTAGATGTAAGTAAGTAATGTAGGATAGCATCTTTTGGAAGTCACCTTTAATAATTCCAGTTTATATCAAAATAACAATACTGTATTTTTGAAATTAAGTATACATAACATCAAATATTAGCTCCTTAATAACTTATATTGGACAATTGAGAGTAAATTTCCAATAGTTTGCTTTCTGTATCTAGAAGCCCTCATAGGGTCACTTTGAGGACTTCTTATCACTGATAGTAAAGTATTCATATTGAAAAAGTTATTTCCTTTGCCAAAATGATTCATTCTTATTAATCACAGTTATTCTGATTACATTCAAGGCCACAAATTGCTACAATGAGGCTCTCACTGGAGAACAATGTAATATTCAGGAAAAAGACAAGGAAAACATGGATTCTATTTGCTTTTCTCAGTATCAAAATGCTCAACCAAGGAGGATAAAACTAAAAAGAGAAAAATCACACTCTTATGATTGGGAAAGATAGTCTGAAGGACCAAAGATAAAGATAAAAAGCCCATCAAGTGACGCCTGCTGAGGGAATGCAATTTGTCTGCATCGGCTCTGGTGCTGTGCAATGGAACTTCTGTCAACTTTCTTTGGAGTTTATATTGGAAATAAATTATAGGTGGGGCCAGGCACAGTTGCTCATTCCTGTAATCCTAGAACTTTGGGAGGCCGAGGTGAACAGAACGCCTGAGCCCAGGAGTTTGAGACCAGCCTGAGCAACATGACAAAAGCACAGTTTTACAAAATACAAAAAAAAATTAGCTGGGCATGATGGCCTGTGCCTGTAGTTCCCGCTACTTGGGGGGCTGAGATAGGAGGATCACTTGAGCCTGGGAAGGTAGAGGCTGCAGTGAGCCATTAATGTGCCACTACACTCCAGCCTAGGCAACAAAGCGAGACTCTGTCTCAAAACAACAACAAAAAATTATAAGTGGGCCTTGAATGCCAGGATAATGTGTTTTTTTAAATGAAATAATAGATTAATTGAAACATTAAAGATTTTATTCAGAGCAGTAACATGATCATAACAATATTTTAGAAATATTTATTAGATACCATCCTTTATGATAATCAGAAAAACATTTCAAAGTAAATTTGACCATTTGGAGATTCCAGAAATATCCCAGGCTTGAGGTTGTAAGTCTCTACTAGTGTGATAGTGAGATTTCAATGAAAGGTATAAATAACTCAATGAGAAATAATAAGTGAAAACATATAAAGATGGAAGAAATTAAGAGAAGGGAGCTTCAAAACTCACTCGGAAATTCTGAACTTCAGACTTAGAAAAAATGCGGAAGTATCAAACAGAAGTATCAAAAATCACATAAAAGGTAAAAGGTATCTTCAATTTAGTTGGTTAGAATTGAGTACGAAATTCAATTTGTTTAGAGAAATGCTGTTAAAATGAATCATTAAGACAATTTTTCCATGTCTGTAGTGCCTATGCTACCATTTCAGCATAAAGAGTCACACAAATGTGTAAAATGACTACAAGGGTCAATGGGCAATACTAAGTCTAAATGTCCACTTGAAATTATGATGAAACCAAAAACCTCAAATCCAGTCTAAACATCATGGCCAGTTGGCTTTGGGATTTTATATTTACCACTCAACCTTTCAGTGTGTCAGCTTCCTATCTGCACACAGGGTGCATGCTATGTTCTAGTTACTAAAATTGTTGTGAAGGCCTAATTAATTAACATATTTAATTTTTTTGAAAGAATATAATGTGTCTTTAGCTGGTCATAATTATGAAACACTGATACTTAGGAATTCACTATACCTCTTATTCTCAATTTGGAGTAGTTTACAATGGCATCCTAAGTTATTTGTAATCCAAAATAATATCTAGATAATATACTTTACATTCTCTTGTGTTTCATGGTCATGAACTCAAACCAGATTAAATTGTATCATGTCCGAGATACTTTATTATGTGTGGTCATAAAACTCATATTCCTGTTTTCTAATTTCAAAAAAATTAAATTGACTTCATTTTTGTTTAGATAATGGAAGTGAAGGATAATTTCAAAAGTTTTTGATGAAGAAAAACAAATAAAATGAAACCTAAAATAAGAATAACATCTTACAAAAAATGTCATTATAATACTGCAAAATGAGTTACAATAATCCTGACCTTTTTCTATTTCCCACAATACATTATAAATTAGCACAGCTGGAACATTCTATAGAAAATAGAAGATCATGGTCACATATTCAATTTTACTTTGGTATTTTAATCATTCCTTAGAAAAATCCTTCCCCCACTTTCCTGGTCCTCCTGAATACTAATTAAATGGAAAGCATCTAGTTAGGCTAAATGTCTGCTTCAAATCTTCCCAGGGGTTATGCATATAAATATGAACTTCTTCATTTGCCAAACCAAATTTGATTGTTCATTCTATGCCGGGAGCTGTGTTAGGTGTTAAGATAAAGGAATTAAAAGACGTTGGGTCATCACAGCAAACTTGGAAACTTAACTAAAAATTTTATAAATTTAAGATTAAAATGATGTATGACTTACTTTGTTAAATGACTTTATATCTTTTTTAAGAAAAGCCTTGTGCTTTTTAATGAGTATAGCATTAGTGTGCACACACACACACCCAATGTTTAAAGTAATGAATGCTCATTATAAAATCTTAATAAACAGAGATGAGTAAAAAATAATAGAAAAATGCAAGGAGAAAATAAAATAATAAGAATCCCTTTGAGTGGATTCTTGTTCTCTGTATTCATGAATAGTATTTAAATATATATACTTCAGACAAAATGAGACTATAAACCATATATACTGGTTTACAATCAGGCTTTCCCTCATTTCATATATACTTAAATCATTTCTTTAACCTTTCTCCTAAAACATGATGATTTTATATTAAGAAAAACATTGTATTATCTTGTTTATATTTTTAACAGTATAAATTTCTGTCTTAGTTTTGTGTTATTATGAAACAACATCTGAGCCAGGGTAATTTATAAAGAAAAGAAGTTTATTTGGCTCATGGTTCTACAGGCTGTATGAGAAGCATGGTGCCAGCATCTGCCTGGCTTCTTTACTGAGTAAAAACATGGTAGAGAAGATGAAAGGCAAAATAAGTATGTGCAAAGGAGAACAAAGCCAAGAGACATCCTGGCTTTATAACAATCCACTCTTGCAGGAATTAATCCATTCTCTTCTTTCCTCCCTGCCATCCCCAACCAACCAAGTCTCTTGAGAGGGAGAACTAACTACCAAGAGCATGGCACCAAGCCACTCGTGACGAATCCAGACCATGACCCAAACACCTCCCATTAAGCCCCAGCTCCAACACTGGGAATCAAGTTTCAACATGAGATTTGGAGGGGACAAATATCCAAACCATAGCCATTTCCTTGCATAATTTTCCCACATCTTTGACTATTATAATAAGATCATTATTAGATGTTGAAGTACTATGTTAAAAATATGAATTTTGAATGTACAATAACACAATTCATGAGAGATATTTCTAATATATCTTCCCAACAACAGTGAATGAAATTGCTCACTACCTTATGGCTTTGGTAACAGATATTTTAAGACTTTGAAATTGTTGCCAATATAATTAAAAATGTATTTTCTTACTAGTGTTGTATAAATATTTAGTATGTACCTTATATTTGGGCTTAGGGCAATTGTGTATGGTGGCAGATCCAAGACTTGGCCAACACATCATCTTTTTTTGTAAATTGTCTTTCTTGAAACTTGGTTTATTTCCTCTATTAGGTTACTCAACTACTAGAACTTTTTCTTATTGAATGATGAAAGCATTTTACATTTTAATTGTATTAATTCTTTATTTTAATCAAATTACAATATTTTTCTGATTTATTATATTTATTTTTGATACTTCTGATTACTAAGTTTTTTAAGTCTTATATAATAAATGTATAAAAATGTTATCATTTTCCATTTGGACTTGGTCGTAGAATTTTCACAGCCTAAGGTCAGATCACTATACACCTTTGTTTCTAATTATTTTATTTCTTGTTTTATGACTTTATAACCTTTCAGGTTAAGTTAGAGAAATTCATTTTGCTGTATGTTTTAAAGCAGGGGTCTTCTAGATGTCCCCCCAACCCAAACTAATTATTCAAATGAGATTTTTAAATAATCAATCATTTTCCCTCTCAGGTGAAAGGGCATATATAAAATTCTGAGAAATTTTTAGTCTCTTTATGAGTTTGTCATTCTATTTTTCATCAATATTACATTATGTTGATTATTGTAGTTAAAAAGAAATTATGTTGCCCTATAATTTCCCTCCTCCATCTCCTCAAAATTCTAAGCCTTTTTCTAATTAGACAAAAATGTGATGCTCTTTACTACATAGTATGCTTAGGTTTTATGAAATATTGTGTAATAAATTACATGACCATTAAGGTTTTTCAGGCTTTCTGCAAACCAAATACAATGCTGCACAATAGGAAAAGCTGAAATTTTGAGTCACACATTTTTCATTGACCAAGGATTGAATCTTGGATATGCCACAATACACAATTGGCCTAAGCCTGTTTTTTTTTTCTCAATTAAAAGATGTGGACAGTCATACTTCTCTCAAATAATGGTTGTGTGAATTAAGAGAGACAAAAATGAGATATGCAAAGTGTCTGGTACACAGTATTTGCTTTACACATTCCTTTGCACTTTTATTCAACAGGACAAATCAACTTGATATTCATTATGACAAATTTTAGACAGTTAAAGGAGATATTAATAATATAACATTTTTATAAGTGCTAACCTAGTTACCATTATAGAACATGAAGCCTTCTCTGAATTCTTTTTAGGAAACAGTATATTTGTTAATGTATTTGAGAAAAATAAATCTTATGTTTTTTGATAAATGTATGATAACTCATATCAATTTTATCTTAAACTGTAATGGTTCTATATACTCATTTACTCAGCTGATATGAGTTGAATACCACCCAATAATAAATAGTGCTTGATTTTTGTGGATAAATGAGCTAGCCCACAAAAGTAACTTGACTTCCTTTAACATCTCCTTGGTAGAGAGTAGCAGAGCACAAGTGAGGCCTTGAAATTAAGACTTTTTCCAATATTTCCAGGCATTACAATGTAACTGAATAGAATTGAATGAAATTCAACAAATACATCAGAAAAGTTAATTTTTAATAGTCAGTAGCTATTGATCTCTCCAGGATACTCTTAATCTATTACCTGTTTTTACTTTTTAATTTTCTCCCCAATCCATTAATTATTTTCCCTCAATATTTAACTCAGAAACTATCACATGGGCTGCCATTGTTATTATTATTGGGCTTAACTTTCTTGTTTACATACCCACCATTCGTGCCTGGCTAGGATGAATCAAACCACTATTCCTATCTGTTTCTGGTCTTGAACAGCTGACTGAATACATAAGAAAAATCTCACCATCTTATTACAGCCTCATAAAATAACCAATTTCATCTGGATTCTAAGCCAGATCCTCCTCAATATGTCCCTACTTGGTTCTTTAACAGCTCCTTCAGGAACCCTTCTAAATATTGATTTCTTTTCTCAAATCCCATATGCTTCACTCACTCACTTCTCTTAGCAAATGACCTCTCCTCCTCCATTAAAAACAAAGTCAATTGGGTAAGAACTTTCAAAATTTTTCTCCTTTTGCCACTGGCAAAAGAAATCAAACTCTGTGCATGATTCCATTCTTCCCACTCATTTAGGTTGAAGAAACTTCCTCCCCAAGCTGAATTCTAACCCTTTTTTCAACTTTTCTGTCCTACTGTTTTCTAAGACATTGTGCTATTCTAAGCATCATCATTCTCTTCATCCCTTTTCCTATCTTTTTGGCTTAATCTTCTAGGCAAATTATAATGCTCAAATTTCATCCTTAAAAACACTGTTTCTTCAAATCATTGTTCTTTTCTAACTGTGGTTCCACATATCCTCTTTACAGCTTAGCTATTGAAAGAATTTTCTAGAAAACATGTCCTTTATCTTTCCCATGGACTAACTATGCCTGATATAAACTGGCTATAGAAATAAATACAAATAGACAAAAATGGCAAAAATGTGTTAAATTAGGATTGGTGATGTAGGTCGAAGTCTGAGTGACCCCTTAGAATCATTTCACTTTACCATCAAATATTTTACCTCTTTAATACTTCTTAACTTTATCTCTATTTCTCCATTTCTGTCACTACAACCATTGACATTTTACAGGTGACAAATCTGGGATTCAGAAAGAGTTCTTTCACTAGAGTCCAGAAGTTCAAGACCAAGCCTAGCCAACATGGTAAAACCCTGTTTCTACTAAAAATACAAAAATTGTCTGGGTGTGCTGGTGCACACCTGTTCCCAGAGACTCACTGAGGAGGCTGAGGCAGGAGAATCACTTGAGTCTGGGAGGCGGAAGTTGCAGTGAACCTAGATCACACCACTGCACTCCAGCTTTGTGACAGAGCTAGACTGGGTCTCAAAAAAGGAAAAAAGGAAAAGAAAAGAAAGAGTTCTTAATGTCTTGAAAGAGGTGAAAGAGACTTATCCCAGACTTAATTCCGAGGCAGACTGTCTCTGGAGTCCATAGTCTTAACCATCATGTTTCTGTCTCTCACTTATGTTCATTACTTCCTGGACAGAAGAAGTTCTAGTATATGAGACTGGTGTGTCTACATAACATAAAGTACATAGTTCCAACTACCTAAACTACATATACTCCACTCCACTCTGTCAGAGAAAAAATAAACAGATCAGAAATCAAGCCAACAGCTCTAATGTAACACCTTTGCAGGAGAAACTAGTTAGTTTGAAAAACAAAAGTTAAGAACAGAATATTAGAAAAGGTTAAGCTGTGATTACAAGCTGGTGCTGTGGTCCATGTTATCCCACTCTGTTCAGATATCACCCTAAAACTGATCCTATTCCTTCTTCTTCCCCATGAACAGTAATTTGAGGACTGGTCCAATTCTTCTTTTGTCCCAGAGAAGCCCATCTAATGGGAAGTAAAATCTGACCAGTGATGAGGATAGTCTGACTGGCTCTGTCATTCCATCAGGGCCATAAGACTGTTTTACTTTTTATTTGTAACAATCAAATAAGTGAGTCCTACTTGTAAGAGTCTTATTTACAAATTTCTTAGGCAAGATAAAACATGCCTGTAGGATTAAGAGTTCTGAAACAGTCATCTGTAAACAACTCAAGTTAACCCATCTTCAATATTAGCCCATTTCTTAATTTGAAAAGAAAATGTAAATTTCATTTAATTTTTAATGTTTGACTCTATGTGTTTAACCATGACTCTTTATAAGCATCTATATGGGTAGTATTATTGCTCACCATTTTTCTGATGAGAACATTGAGGCACAAAGCAAAAGTCTAAGTAACTTATCTAAGTTCAGTAAGTGTTAAGCAGCAAAGGTGAGGATTGGAAGCCAGGAAGTTTACCTCATGAATCCATATTCTTATGCACAATGTTATTTGTCCCTTTAGAATTCGTACCACTTCTGTAATTAAAATTCACAGTAAATTTTATCATGGCTTATAATAAAAAATTGCACAATGCCTCTACATTTTATAATATGTAGTTGTCATTGGCTATACAAATATTTTCAGTCCTTGGAACTGAATATTAAAAAGAAAAAAGGAGTAGGAGGTAAGGAAAAAATAACAAAACTGTAGTCAAGACAGCAGAAGGAAAAGAAAAATGTGCTCCCAAGAATATAGCATCTCGCCTTGAACTGACAGACTCCAGCGTTGTCCCTAATGACAGCAATGAGATGGAAACTAACAAAGCCAAGTATTATGCCTGTCATCTCTCTGAACAGGAGCAGAGATAGTAATTTCCCTTATGTCCTTTAAGGAATCAGGGCCATGCATAATTTCATGTATTCTGTGTCCTGTCATCCTGATATGGTTTACTGAACTTTGCATCCAACCCAAAATTCCATTCTGACTCAGAATTGTGAAATAAATAGTAAATGACTAATAAGCTTGCTCTTAAAAATGCTTTCTCATTAGCATCAAGTCCTTGACTAAAAGGGGCAAATTTACCTTAAATAATGGACCCTCAATGTGGAGACCACATCTCTGACTAAACACAGATTATGTATATAATATTTATCTCCTCCTTTTCAAGCAGGTATTAGGAGGAGTGCTTTGGAATTTTAACGAAACATAGTATATAACTCTTTGAATTCAAAAATGAAAAGAAAAATCTTTAATATAATTGAACTGAAGTACTTTTTGGCATAATGGAAAGCTTCAATTACAAGTGATGTATAATTCCCCACATGATTGACACATTTACCACAGTTAGGAAATTACTGAAGATAAATGAGCTGCATGTGTTCCCTCTCAACACACCTAAATTTGAATCCCAAAAGGGAAATTTTCATTGGAAAAGACTCTCTTCTCAACCATATATTTAGAAGCAGAGAATGCCATGGATGACTAGCAAAAATAAAAAGTTTTGTTTATCCCTCTCTGTTTGTATGAATATTTGCATTCAACATCAGCACACCTGCCACATCATAGCAGGACAAGTGGCTTCCGAGCACATGAATGGTTACCTTCTGCTCCTCAGTACACATTTGTTTAAAATTTCTCTAAAAATTGAATTTTCAAAATAACTTCTATATACAGGGGCTGTATTTGGAGAAAGCTACAATATTGATTCAATTTTAAAGGACTTAGAGAATTATAGGAAATTGTGGATTCAAGTTAAACAAGCAAGGATGTGTTACCAGCAGAGGACTAAATGCTCACTTACAGGCAAAACCTCTATCTGGACATATTTTAAGGGGACAACTCTCTAACAGCCTAGCAGCCATAATGAAAATTGGATACACCGCTCCCTGAATTTATGGTGCTGGCTGAATTCCTATTGCATCCTCTGTAATTCCCATAGTGCCCTTTCACTCCCTCCTTTTGCTACATCCTCCATCTCCTGGCAGTTTGCCTCACCCTCTGTGAGTCAATAGTCTTTAATGCAGCTTCTACCCTCAGAAGGAAGATAGCAGTCTAACAAAATCTATTCCAATAAATACTGTCTTAAAGTAAGGGGGCATACAAAATGAGTCTAGAGATCATAGAATCACAATCATAAGCCAAACCCTCTCTATTATTTTTGTTATTATCATTGTTATAGTAATTTTTGTGTGGGGAAAAATACTGCTTTTAGATTCACCAGAGTAGAACAAATCCCCAATAATCACATAATCCTACCTCTTATGAGATAAACAAACGACATTTATTTAAATCAAACTTTCAAAACCAACATTGATCCTACCAGTCAGAAGGATTCCACTTTTACAGATTCCATCAGCTCCTTCAGTGCCCAAACCTCTACTTACTCAATTTTCTATCTTCAGGGTAGAGGTTGAACACTAATGAGATGTAAGTACTAATAATCTTTAAAGGAAAAAATAAAAAGAATAACATCTTCTCTTTACACAGGTAAAATCTGGATCTATATTTTGACTCTTACACATAAAAATAGCCTTAAGTGGAATAAAATTTACCCAGAACATGTTTACTGAATACTAATGTTTTCAGAGAAATGCTGCAGTCAATGAAAACAGTCTCATCACCTAGTTATGTTCCATAGATCACAAAGTTTAGCACTATCTCCAGATTAGTTTAACTACATCCTTCTAAGCCTGTGTTCCAGCTCTGTGAAACACTCACATTTTTTAATTACATAAAAAAGCTATGAATAAACTAAATAGTCATTCAGTAATCAAGCAATCTGAAAAGCTCTCATGGTTTTCTCTTACCATAGATTTTCTAAATAAAGGTTAATAATTTAAGTTGGGCATCCCACTAAAATAATTTGTAGACCTCCACATATGTAGGAGAGAAAAGAATCAAGAAGAATTTACTAAAATTACTTTATCAACATGTATCAATATAAATATTATCTATTAATATATGCAAATAAAATCTGTTTTATACATGCAGTTAATGGTTATGTGTCTTTTATAACATTTTGGTTTAATAAACTTAGTGGAATACTATGATGCCATTAAATATATTTTAGAAAATTATATTACAGTGAGGTAAATATTGGGTATGTTAGTAAAAAAAGGTTAAACTAGAATTCCATCTTTAAAGTAGCTTAACTGTATTTGATGGAAATACATATGCTTAGACTAGAAAGAGAAGCCAAAATACAAGCAATGTTTTAGAGTGTTGGGATTGTGAAATTTTTAATCTTTGTTTTCCTATCTATCTATCTATCTATCTATCTATCTATCTATCCAAACATACATACATATAATCTAAATAATTAATTTCTACTTCTTGGTATAATAGTAATTACATACCCTTGATAGATATAAGGGTAATAAAATATGCCAGATTGATATATTTCTTTGAAAGTTAAGTCTAGCATATAAACATAAATGAATATAATGGATTTCCTAGTCATAGATAACTTTATTAGAAGAATCATTAATAATTTCTACCTCTATTGCACTAACTATCCCTCACACATTCACCCAATCCAATCTGCCCTCTTCTATTTTCCTCCATGACAACAGTATTAACCAGATCTAATGGTCATTTTACAATACTCAACTTAATTTCCTAGTTGAATTCAACCTGATTGGCCATTCTTTTTTCCTTGAAACATACTTTTCCTTGTCTTCCAAGACATGTTTTTGTCCTAATTTCTCTCTAGTTATTCCTTCTGTCTTTGCAGTCATATTACTTTCTACGCAATCACTCACTACTCTAATACTTCAAGGCTTATTCCTAAGTGCCCTCCTTTTCTTACTTTGTATTATTTCCCTGGGTATTCTTGTTTCTACCCCAAGCTTTGCTTGTCTCTGTAAGCAAATGACTCACAGATTTATGTCTCCAGCCCAGACCACTCCTAAAAGCTTTAAGCAATTATATTAACTTTCTTATATCTCACTTGGATGTCTCAAAGGCCACACTCATCAAAAATGAATCCATAATCCCTCTTACTGCCCATAAAATGTGATCACTTCCAGTGACCCTTATCTGAGTAAAAAAATACCACGATCCATGCAGTTAGAGACAGAAATGTTATAATTTGTTTACCTCACACATTTACAATATTCAATAGACTCTCTAGTCTCAAGAATTATATTTATGAAACATCATTCATATGTATCAATTAATGTCTATCTTCAGAATGTCCTGGGTCCAGTTACCATCATCTCTGTCTCAGATAATCTGCTAGTCATTTAGCCCCCCATCTGTCTTTCCAAACTCCAAAGTCACATTTTAAAAATCACAAATTCATCTTTCTACTCTCCTTCATTAATGAACTCCTCCTGAAAATAAACTCATTAATATGGGATTACCTTTCCATTCTCTTCTTTCTCCATCTCTGCCACATCATTCCCTTTCCTCTTAATGCATACTGGCTATTTGTCAATCTCTCATATTCTCTGTGTCCTCCATCACCATTAGAGCTTGAATGTATTGATTTCTCTGCTTGGAATGACCTTCCTTGTCTTCCTCACCTAATTATCTTGTACTCCTTTTGAAGTTATTAGCTAAGAAGTCTTCCTATGCTCCTAACCTCTGTGAATGTCCCTCTTGCCCCCAAATAGGTTTCCATGGCACTCACACATATGGGTGTCATTATTTGATTTATGTCACTTACTAGATAACAAGCTGCATGAAAGCAGGAGGCTGTCAATTTTTGTTCATGCTTACAACACCAGCTATTATCATGAGAACATGTACCTGAGACAATGATTGATTGTATCTAATTTTCTACTTGAATTATTAGTAACTTGTTTAAAATTAATTTCTTGACTAAAGTACTTGTGTACAAGGCATATCTCAGGTGAAACTGCGGAATAGGTAATGATCATTAATCCATCTGCTGTTTTCACCCTTTTTTGCTCCAAATTCTGAACTTCTGACAATTCCCTTTACTCATGGAAACTGTGTTTCAGTCAGCCTTTATCTAGCTCTACTCTTTCTGAGCATTCCAAAGATATTTCTGTTTCCAAATATCTAAAGAACAGAGGAAATTACAGAAAGAACAAAAATTACAGAATTGATTGTTTCTACTTCTGAATGGTAAGAGACGGTAGGTCAATTTGCTTTGCAGCCTTCAAGGTCTGGGTTGAGAGCGGCTCATCCATTCAGTCAATCATTTATAGATTCATTAAACAATTACAGATTACCTCATATTAACAACTTCCATTTGTCCACTACAATATTCTGTAGCCTCTCTGTTCCACACAGTAGTTACTAGTCACATATGGCTACTTAAATGTAAATTAATTAAAATCAAATAATTTTTCTTTGTTCACATTAGCTACATTTTAGGTACTTTTTTCCATCATTATAAAGCTCAGTTGGACAATGCTGTTCTATAATCTGTGTTTTAATACTAAACTCCATAGCGGAAAAACAGTGGTTTCTTCTGCCTTAAACCTAGATTTGCCTTCTAATCTATATGCTCTTGGTGATGGCTTAGGAAAAACAGCTTTCTGTTGTGTGGTCCTGAAGGGTTATTTTCCTCTCTCATTCAGGAACAGGCCTGGGCAGGTGCTATAGCCAGAAGAACACATCTTTTATCAAGGAATTTGGAATTTGAACTGAAGAAGTGAAAAATCATTTTCTGTACAGGGGACTCAACTATGATTTCCAGCTTGTGATCTGGAGAGGAAGAGGAACTGGATTCAATGGATAAAGATGAAAGCACATGTGATATAAAGCGGTTGTTAGAGGGGCATCCAGTTTTGCTCTAATTCTTTCTTTTCTTTTGTCTTTTGAGGTACTACGAGTTACTCCTGAATCTTCAAACGTAAGCTGCCTTTTTAAAAAAACAAAAGCTAGCTTGAGTAGCCTTTATTTAATCCCCAAAATAAACCATGAGGTATAGTTCAACATTCCTATTTACAGATGAGGAATCTTTGGGTTCAGTGAGATTAAGATTAGTAGTAAAGCATGGATTCAAATCTATATGACTTACATAAATTGAAAACATATCATATTTGCATTATGCTATAATATTTGTAAGGTAAAAGTTTATGCTGGAATCTGAAAATAAAGAAATAAATAAAGAATGACTCTTGGTTAGTTACAGTCTTAATCCATGTGAATCAAACTAAAGGAAAGGAATAGAGATTAAGAAGATACCCACGTATTGGCTATTGTGAATAATGCTGAAGTGAATGTAGGAGTATAGCTATCTTTAGGAGGTGGTGATTTTATTTCCTTTGACTATATATGCAAAATAAGGAAGGCTGGATCGCATGGTAGATCTATTTTTAATTTCTTTAGGAACCTCCATACTATTTTTGATAATGGCTTCACCAATCTACATTCCCACTAACAGTGCACAAACATTCTTTTTTCTCCACACCCTCACCAATACATGTTATCTCTTGTCTTTTTGATAATGGCAATTCAGATGGTATGAGACAGTATCTCCTAGTGGTTTTGATTTGCATTGCCCTGAAGATTAGTGATGTTGACCATCTTTTTTTGTACCTGTTGGTGATTTTACGTTATCTTTGGAGAAATGCATGTCCAAATTTTTAGTCCATTCTTTTAATCTGGTTTTATGCTTTCTCACTATTGAGTAGTGTGAGTTATTTATAAATCTTGGATATTAACCACTTATCTGATAAATGGTTTCCAAACATATTTTTCCCAATCTGTAGGTTACTTTTTCATTTTGATAAGTGTTTCTTTTGCTGTGCAGAAAACTGGTAGTTTTATCTAGTCCCATTTATTTATTTTTGCTTTTGTAGCCTGAGGGATCTTAAAAAAAAAGGTCAAATAAAAAATAAAACAGTTTTTACCAGTGTCTGGGTGGAGTAGAGAAAATGGGAGATGTAGGTTAAAGAATACAAAGTAGAAAATACATAGGATTAATAAGCCAAAAATATAATCTAAACATGAGGACAATAGTTGACAATAGTTTACTGCATTCAGGATTTTCACTAAATAAGTAGATTATAGCTGCTGGGGGTAGTGGGTAGGTAACTATGTGAGATAATGGATATGTTAATTTGTTCCATTACAGAAGCTATTTTTCTATACAGTTATGAGTGCTTAACTACAGGGTTATGTTCTCAAAATTGCATCGTTAGGCAATTTCATCTTTCTGTAAATACCGTAGATTGTATTTACACAAACCTAAATTGTATAGTCTACTACACACCTAGGCTATATGGTATACCTATTACTCCTAGGCTAAAAGTCATTACAACATGTTATTATTCCAAATACTGTAGGCAATAGTACAAATACTGTAGGCAATTGTAACACAATGGAAAGTATTTGTGTATCTAAACATATCTAAACATAGAAAAGGTACAGTTAAAATACAGTATTATAATCTTATGGGACTACCATTGTATATCCAGTTCATCATTGACTGAAAAGTTGTTATGATGCATGACTCTCTCTATGTGTATCTTAGTCATCATGTTGTATGCCTTAAACATACACAATATGATTTATTTTATTTCAAAATAGATATTGATGTAGCCCTGTATGCATAGTGTAGGAGATCCCCGGAAAAGTCTAAGACTGGGGGATAACCCAAACTTTTCTGACCAACACAAGCAAGAAATCAGGAGAAGCTGAGAAGATTGCAGTTGAGAAACTCCCAGAAGACCATGCATCAGATATTAAGTACAATTACTTACAACCTGACATTTCCAGAGAGATGGACTCCCCTAAGGCTAACTCAAACTCAAGCCTGGAGAGAAGCAAGAAAAGAAGTTAATCTTGCCTTGATGAAGTCACAAAAGGGGTAGAAAATGGAGATAAATCCAGGACTGTAGACAGAAAGCCTACTAACTTATCAAGTTTCAGAGTAATAACTACTTCCCCTAACAGTGCTACTTTCTGAAACATAAACCTTTGCAGAAAGTTGATTTGACAGTAATGTTAATGCTTCTAATTTGAAGAAAATGGAGCATTGTTTCATTTTTCAGTGGTTTCATTCATTTTCAAACTGTAAATGAGAATATTTATGTGGCTGCCGAACAAAAATGGAAAAAAAATGAGATTTGATTTTTTTTGAAGTTTAGAAATATGTCTATGGATGACTAGCCAAAGATGGCAGAATTTAGATATGACGAGATGGATTGATGTAGCTATCTGCCAAACAGCATGATTAAAACCATTCAGACCCTGAAAATGGAACAGAGAACAATGGCTTTATTTCTGTAAACTAAACTGTCGCTATCAGACTTAAGTGCTCTTGTCTTGTCAGAGGATTTATTATTATTAAGAATTCCTCTGACATGCATTTGCCAAGTGCTTCTTTGAAGTTCCCATCAGTCACAGCTCTTTGGTGACATGGTCTGGCTAGTTTTCAATGATAAAATGAACTGAGGCATCCATGCAAATTAACACTAGTTTCATGCCCTGGACCCCTCATTAATATACCATTTCAAATGTGGATTTAATCTGTAATATGATTAGTTGGATGGGGAGGACCATATCAAGTGGTAGAAAAATGTCAGAAAATATATGTTGATCTCAACTCTTGCAAATCAAAGTGTGAGTCCTTCTATAAAGGAATGCTACTCCTTCATTATTTCAATGTTCAGCCAACATAAGTGAATGTACAATTAGTTAAGATGTGAGACAGACAGGTGACTGTAAGGTTTATCTCAAGATACTCAATAATGAATATTATTTTTACTCTTTATCAGGAAAGTAAATTTCTAAAATTGTCCTTCTCTCATATTCCAGTGCAATTTAATTAGGCCAAAGACCATCATATAACCATTTGTATTAAAAACTCTACACATTGATATTCTCTGAATTCAGCTAGGTCTTCAGCACCATCTGCCAATTCCATTACCTGTCTTTTGTCAGCTACCTTTACCATTCACTTTCTGAGAATTTCAGAATTGTCCCTTTTCCCCAGATTTTCTCTGTACCAAATTTCTACCCTACTTCCTTAAAGCAGATAACATGACAACCTAGACACTTGTGGCTCTCAGGCTTGATTTCCCTCAACATTCCACCTCTTTATCTATTATACTTTTACTGTCACAATCATCCTTTCTCTTTTTTCACCATTTACACAGAATGAAGTGACTTTCTTGTTCTAAGCTATGCTTTACTCCTGTTTTGGGGGGATTCTCTTCTTTCTGCTCGAAGACCTGCATACAGTAATTAACCTTATTTCCTTTACAAATCTTCAACCTCTTTTTTCTATTGGTCCTCCCTCTCAACTTCATTCCCTTAATCCTAATGACCTTCCTTTGGCCCCATGTTCTCCCCAACTACTTACACAGTCAAACTATGCTCCCCACTAAATGGTCTTGTCAAGAATCTTTGAAGGAAAGGAGATTTTACTCTACTTGAAGGCTAACAACATAGTCTACTAGAGTTTTATACTTACTGGCAGAAGACACAAAATGTGTGCATAAGAAACAAAGGACTCTACTCTCATGACACAAGATGCAGGAGCTTTATGTTTGCATTTGTTCTCCATGCCCCTCAATCCCACAGCCGTGATGCAAATGGTGCACATGGTACTGTGCACACAGTAGATTTGTGTTACAGCTAAGGAGACACCCAAGCATTTTTTCAAAAAAAACCAACCCTATATGACAATAGGCTGCTGGCAACCTTGTCCAACTTTGTGCGGGAGGAAGACGTTAGTTTTGCTATTCTGATTAGGAAAAAATCTGCTGTCTGTTTTAGAGGGAGAATTAATCTCTACCTTCCAAGGTATTTTGTTATATAAACATCCTTGGAAAGATAATGTAGGACAAAACCGCCTGTAGACATACAGAAATGCCATAGAAAATTGCTCATCTATAGGTTGCCTTTCATTTACTTATATTCTCACCTATTTCTTGGTAAGTTGACTGAATGTTCTCTATATGTTATACATTTTGCTAGGTGGGAAGCACATTACCAGACTTTAAGAATCCTATTTAATTTTTAGTAGACACAATGATCCTCATAGCACATTTCAAGAATAATGATTTTGGAAAGCCCTTAATTATAAATCATAAATCACATGTAGTCATTTTATTACAAACTGCTGAAAAAGTACTAGGCATTGAGGTCTGGCCAAAAAAAAAAATTCCACATATATTACAATTGATCAAATAAAGAATAAATTGCAAATAATACTTCGGTATTAGTGGTGTTTTTTTCACTCTATAAGACATACAAATGGACCTTCATGGAAAATATACTGTTGTATTTGCTACAAGCCTGTATTTCATTTTAAGCGAAGAGTGAAAATCTCATTATATTAAATAACAGTGTGTGTTTGGTCTTTTGGGGTAGGGATGAGAAAACACATTTTGCCAAGTTTGGCCATTGTGAGTTCAGAGTTCAGAAGCAAATTCAATTCTTTCTAGAAATGAGTGTAATAGAACAGCTGGTCAAACACAATTTACTTGCTCATAGAAACAAACAATGTTTTCTGAAAAAAAAAAAAAAAAGGCTTACTAAAAAGGGTCATAAGGAATATCACCAGATTTAGGATACTTTGGGCTTAAAATGGCATCTGCTTATAAACTCTGATGTAACCCTTCCCAGTCCTCAAAAGCAAAACAAAAATTAACAAATAAAAAATATATAAAAGCTCAAAAACAAAAACTAGGATTTTTTTTTAAAAGATGAAGAGTCACTTAAAAATATCTAGAATTTCAATTGATAGCAAATTGTAATAGGGATTTTTGAAGGCTTCTTAAAAACTAAATTAGTAATAAACAGATTGTGAAAGAAGTAAACAAATAATATATTTAGTTGTTCCATTATAGAAAACCCAAATTTGCTTTCTGAAATAAAGCTTACTTGGAATAACAATACTAAAAAAAAGTTATCTGTCTTAAATTGCTGCTTGCCTCCAGACTCAGAAATCCAAAGCTAGTACAAAACGTAGCATGGTGCAGCTGCTGTAAAATTGGTGCTATATTTTAAGGTCTTCTCTACCTTCATTTTCTTAACTTTTTATTAAAAAAAAATCAGACTTATAAGAAATTGTAAAATTGGCACAGAAAGTTCCTCGGAACCCTACACTCAGCATTCCCTAATGAAAACATCATATATAAACATGGGCTATCAAAAATAGGAATTTGACGAAGACACTACATGCTATTAACAAAATCACAGATCTTATTTGAATTCCCTCACTTTTCTGACCCTCCTTTGTTTTTAAAGCTATACTTAGATATAAAACTCAGAAAATAGCCAGGAAGTAAGGTAAGACTGAGGTGACAGTAGAAATCAGGAGTTTCTTGCAGAGGCACATTCCTATTAACACAGAGCTAGAAAAGTCTAGGCAAGACTGGAAACAGCTCAGGTTAATACCTAATGAAAAGCCTGTATTTTTTTCTTATGCCCTTCAGTTGACAGTGCCAGAAAATCATATAGTGGAAAATGAAGATGAGCTTGCTCGGTTAACAGAGTCAAAGAAGACAAAGCCTTGCTGGAAATGAGAAACTGGACAGGGAGATTTTGACCTTCACTTTTCCACTGGCTAAGATCTGAAGCTAGAGGGCAAGCTTTTGTCCACAAACCACCTGTCTATTATTTCTACTGCTGTGTAAAAATATAAAACTTCTGGAAGCTTGGCACAGTCAAGAATATAAGAAGATGTGATGATATGATATAAACAAAAGACTGAAATTAAAAGTGAGCAAGCATAGGATGTAATTTAAGACTCAGGAAAGAATTTAAGAGTAAATGAAAATAAATATATTGAAAGCAGAAGAGGAAACTGACATGCAGAGAATGCAATAAAATTAGGCAGTGGATTTCTCTCCATATGTTACAGAGATGTTAACAAATGATATCCCAGGTTATAATACACAGTGCCCATTGACCTATGGTTTCCATTTTAGACAGATGTGGTTTTCACAAACAAACAAATAAACACTTTCTTTTTCTCAAAAGTATTTGTTAAAATATGAGTGACATCAATAAATTTGCATAGATTGCATCATCTCTTCCAGTATGGAACTGAAGTCCTCTAGATGGTAGTTCTAGACTTCACAGTGACACTTTGTATTTATGTAAGAGTCAACCCACTCCTTAAGCAGAATGGTTCCAGCAGAGCGATTACTTTCAACGTATAAATTTATTGGTAAAAGTTTAATGTCAGCCTTAATTGCCTTCAAAATTCTTGACTAGAGACCATCTGGTCTCAAAGATTTATCTATACCTAGTTTACAAATGCAGTATCAATTATTCTGTGGTTGTACCACTACTTGATCTTGTTGCTATAAATTTTAAGTTCCAAAAGTCATCTTAAAGTGAAAAACTCCCTCATCTCTTTTTGTGAAATGGAAAAAAGTTACTTTTTTCTACTGTAAAATTTCAGTTTCTAGAAGAACCTCCTCCAGAAATTATTGAACAATCCTACTAGTCTGTTTCCTAAATTTCTTCTAATCTTCTAAGCTTTCTACCTTTCATTTTTCCTATTTTTTTGAATCTTAGTCCAAAAGTTTTGTAATACACTTTAAAAGTCATACATTCATTCTTTTCTCCCTTCCTGACTTTTTTTTTTCTCTGCATGTGTGGCTCACCACTCAGTGAGAGTTTAAGTAGTATAAATCTCGGATATCTATATTTTCAAACTTGGAGGAATGTTTTAACTTAATTTTACAAATGTACTTTGTACATTCTACTAAGAACAGTTAATATGAGATCTTCCCTCTTTTCCTATTACCAGGTTTTAAAAATGCTTTTGATATACAAAAGAACTGCACATGTTTAATTAGTGTAAGTTGATTATTTTGGACATAGGCATATACCCATGTAAACATTACCACAAGGAAAATAATAAACATATCCATCATCTCCAAAAGTTTCCTTGCATACCTTCTTGTTTGTTTGTTCTGTTATGTTATAAGAAATCTTAACATGAGATATACTCTCTTGACAAATTTAAGGGAGCAAATAGTACTGTTAACTATAGGCATAATACTGTATAGCAGATCTCTAGAACTTAATCATCCTGCATAACTGAAAATATATACCTGAATAACAACTTTTCATTTCCTTTTTTCCCCCAGCCCCTTGCAACCACCATTCTATTCTCTGTTTCTATGAGTTTAACTGTTACAGAAAATTCATGTAATTGGAATCATGCAGTATTTGTCCTTTCCCGGCCTATACCACCCAGCATAATGTTCCAGTGTCTCTCTTTTTTTTTTTAAGATGGGGTTTCACCATGTTGGTCAGGCTGGTCTTGAACTCCTGACCTCAGGTGATCCGCCTGCCTTGGCCTCCAAAGTGCTTGGATTACAGGCGTGAGCCACCATGCCCGGCTGATGTTCCAGTGTCATCCATGTTGTTGCATATGGCAGGATTTCTTTCTCTTTCAGTTTTGAATAGTATTCATTGCATGTTTGTACCACATTTCATTTATCTACTTAACTGTCCATTGGCATTTAAGCTGTTTCTGTATCTTGACTATAGAAATCATCTTGCATAACTGAAACTTTATACCCATTGAATAGCAACTCCCTAGATCCCCTTTCCCTAAATGACTGGAAACCACCATTCTCTCTGCTTCTATTTTAAATAGCTCATACAAACAGAATCATGCAGTACTTGTTCCTGTTGTGACTGGCTGTAGCTCTTCCTAGAAAATAGAAGTTGTTAATATCTTGCTACCATTGTCTTCAGCTTTCTCTGAGAGAAAGGAAAAAACCAAATTATTTTCTATGATAGCTCTACCTATTGTGTTAGATTTAGTCTTAGGTATAAAGATCTTATTTTTATGAAAAATTTTTCCCATTTAACAATTTATCTAAATAAGTGTTTTACATTAGAATAGTTCTGGATTTATGAAAACAAAAGTTGAAAAGATTGTATCAGGAGTTTCAGTATAACTTTTATGTAGTTTCCCTTTTTGATATCTTTCTACAAAACTATATTACATTTGTCACAGTGAAAAATGAATATTACTATGCTACTATTAACTAAACTTCACAGTTTATGCTGATTTCACCAGTTTTTTTTTTCTAATGCCTTTTTTGGTTCCCATCCCCAGTACCATGCCAGCTACCACAGTACATTTAGTCCACATATCTCCTTAACATCCTGTAATCGGTGACAGTTTCTGAGACTTTGTTTTGATGACAGTTTTGAGAAAAAAAAAAAATGGTCAGTTATATTTTAGAATGTCCCTCAAATGATCTCAATCTTATTCCAATTGATCTCTGTCTTATTTCTCATGATTACACTGAGGTGATGGGTTTTGTAAGAGAAGGCTATAGAGGTAAAGTGATAGTCTCATAATTTATCAACTATCATGATTTATCATGCTATCAACAATATTTATCACTAGTGATGTTAATCTTAATCACCATTCTTAGGTAATATATGTGAAGTCTCTCCACTGTAAAGCTATTTTTCACCACTTTCAATACTCTACTCTTTGGAAACCAATCACTAAGCACATCCCATACTCAATGAATGGGAAATTAAGCTTCTATTCTTGAAGTAGAGAGAATAACTACAAGAAATATTTGTAATTCTTCCTTATGGGAGATTTGTCTCTTTCTCTATATGTTTATATTTATTTATTCAATCATTATTTATATCACTAGGGACATGTTTATTTTATATTATGAATGATGATGTAATATTATGTTATTTAGTTAGTTGCTGAAACTGTTGCAGCTTTTGCTAGTGAAAGCCAATATAGGTTGCTCCTGTATCCCACTGAGATGCCTCCATGGTTTTGTGTTTTAAACACCTTTATTTTCTGGCATTAAAGCTCATCATCACTGGTCATTAGAGAAATGCAAACCAAAACCACATTGAGATACCATCTCATGCCAGTTAGAATGGTGACCATCAAAAAATCAGGAGACAACAAATGCTGGAGAGGATGTGGAGAAATAGGAACACTTTTATACTATTGGTGGGAGTATAAATTAGTTCAACCATTGTGGAAGACAGTGTGGCGATTCCTCAAGGATCTAGAACCAGAAATACCATTTGACCAAGCCATCCTATTACTGGGTATATACCCAAAGGATTTTAAATCCTTCTATTATAAAGACAAATGCACATGTATGTTTATTGTAGCAGTGTTTATAATAGCAAAGACTTGGAATCAACCCAAATGCCCATCAATGATAGATTGGATAAAGAAAATGTGACACATATACACCATGGAATACTATGCAGCCATAAAAACGGATGAGTTTATGCCCTTTGCAGGGACATGAATAAAGCTAGAAACCATCATTCTCAGCAAACTGACATAAGAACAGAAAACCAAACACCACATGTTCTCTCTTATAAGTGGGTGTTGAACAATGAGAACACATGGACAGAGGGAGGGTAACATCACACACCAGGAACTGTTAGGGGGTGGGGGCTAGGGAAGAGACAGCAGGGGGTGGAGGGATGGGAGAAGGATAGCATTAGGAGAAATACCTAATGCAGATGATAGGGTGATGGATGCCGCAAACTACCATGGCATGTGTATACCTATGTGACAAACCTGCACGTTCTGCACGTGTACCCCAGAACTTAAAGTATTTTTTAAAAAGTTATTCCAGGCTAATTCTGTTCATTTTTCCAAGGATCTTTTATTCCTTTTCTTGAAAAATGGTATTAGAAATCAAGATCTGGGCACTGGAAAGCCATTATTTTTAAAAATTAAATTTTCTAATTTTTATTTATTGTACATTAGATCACTATTGATATGTGTATGGTAATCTTAAAAATGCCTATATTTGTTCTAAAATTTTATATGTAATATTATTCTTCAGATAATAGTTGGATGTAATACATGAATACTTACACTCTTCTTGACAATTTTAGTTCTTCTTTCTAATTGTTACATCTTTTACTTTATTTTTAGTCTTATTTGGATAGGATCTCTAGGTCAATGTCAACTGTGGCATCTTTTCGGTGTATTTGGCTTTTAATGAATGTTCTGATGCCTCACTGATAAATGAGACATTTCCTGCAACTGTTTGATAATACTAATCAGGTTAAATAAGGAATCTACCAACAAATGGCTAAAAAATAAATCTTATAGAGGTACTGAATCTCTGAAGATCACTTTTGTTGACCCTCTTTAATCACTTTATGTAATAAATTATATGAATATATTTTCTAATACTAAGATACTGCTCCATGTTTGAGATAATATTTCTTTTGTTAGAAGGCATTTATTTATTTATTCATTCCTTTATAGAAGATGCAAACATATTATTTTGTCTTTTCACATCTAATTTCTTAAAAAAAGATCATATTACTCTTTTAAAAACCCATTTAATTTTATTAATGTCTGTATTCCTATCAAAATTGTACATCTTTTTAAAATACTTTGGTAATTTAGATTCTCTAGAAAAATGTCATTTTTCCCATGTTTTCAGACTTCTTTACTTATAATCATTCACAATATTCTTTTATAATTGTTAAAAATGTATCTGTAATTACAAATTACAATACCTACTCCCATTCTATATTATTTTGTTGAACTTTCAATCTTTTTTCCTCTTTGGACCTTGCCATATATTTGTCTGTTTTATTTCACTTTTTAAACTGTAAATTCAATTCTGGGGTATGAATTAGTCTCTATATTTTAATTCATTTTCCACTTTATTAATCTGCTTTTATCAATTTATTTCTAGTTTGGGAAGTATCTCCCCTTGTCAGGTTGTAATTTTAAAAAATTATTTGATTTTATTTTAAAATAAAATTGATAGCTACAATTTTATTTCAAATGCTACTTTAAATTCATTCCACATATGTGTGTCTTTTCAAAATTTATCTCTATATAAGATTTTGGGATCTATCATCTTATAATAGACAATTCACTGAGAGCATTGAGAACATGTTCTACATATTTTCAACAATTGGATATTTTCAACAATTGGATATTAAAAGTTCAACTTATGCTTGGATACAATCCATATTCTTTCAGATGTGAAGTAAAAGTCTCCTATTGTGATTGAAGTAGCTTCACCTATGACCTGCACCAGTCCAAGCTTTAAAGGCAGGCTTACTAGGTATAGATATGGCTGTGCACATGACTGGATATGTAAGAACAGGCAGAGCATTTAAAATTTCATGTGCCTCAGCGTTCTCATGTGCACAATGGACCCTCCTGTCTGGTTATGGTAAATTTTGAGCAAATGAGGCCACTGAAGGTTTACCTGGAATATGTCAAGGTGACAGTGTTTACATTTACACACAAGTGTTCAGAAATATGAAATCTTCCTGGTTAACTCTTCTTTTTGTCATTATGCATAAATGATGTTTATTATCACTAAAATGTTCTTTTGCCTAATATTGTCACTTGTCCATAATTGTTTATATATTTTTTATATATTTGTCCATAATTGTTTATATGTTTTTAAAGGGGAAAATTGCTTTAACACTAAAAGTTTTTTACAAATCAGTAAGAGTCATACAGACTAGTAGCAGAATTGGCCAATAACTACAGAAATAGCAAATAGGCATATAAAATCTGTAATCTTAGGCATAAATAAATAAATGAAATTTTAATAAACATAATATTTAATATTATAGGTAAAGATAAAAAGTATTAATAAATACCGTGGATAATGAGAATTTGGAAAAATAATTGATTATCGTAATGTTTTGATGAGAGTTCAAGTTGTTATAGCTGTTTAGTAGATGCTATAGTGATATTTTGAAAAATAATATCCATTAAACCCACTTCTAGATATTTATTCTACAGCTATACATATACATTTTACATAGCTAAAAATAATATGACACTACTCATATTCTTATGAGTGGATTATGTATTTTTTTTGTCTCCCTTCTTTTGGAAAAGAAGGAACATATTTATATGCCATTTATTATGGTATATATAATAAATAACAAATATATGAGACATTTTAGTTTTTCAGTTGGAATACTATAAGCTATACTAATAAGCTATATGATGCATTTTTTACCTGCATTTTTAAATATATATAGATATCTATTTAAATATTTTCCAGATGAGAATGTTTACATGGGAGAACATTTTCCTAAAATTTTGTTCTTATCTTCTGAATCATGGTCAAGGCTCAAGTATCTAGGTGTATTATACACTCTGAATATTTTTCTGTACTGAATCTATGGCATACATAAAAATATGGCAGGTCTGCTACAATATAAAGTAAAGCATTGTTTACCATGTGCTTTCTTCTCTCAGCAAATATATTATCACTGATGGTGTGCTTAATTTATTTGCACCCTTTAACCTAAAGAAAGAAAATGTAATTTGTTTTTAACCATATAATTTCTCCCAGAAAGCTTGCACTTGTCAACATCAGATATCTACATGCTCTGGAGAAAAGGAAATTGTGTGGAACCTCTAAAACAACTAATTTATGAGTCTACCCTCAAGAAATTGTAAGTTATTGAGCCTTAGAGATGTCTCCCACACAAATTTTTCACAAACATCTTATGTCATTCTGGCATAGATATCCAGAGACTTCATTCTGAGAAATACCGGAGGAAGTATTAGTTCTTTCCACAAGTCTTGGCAGTGTTAATCTGTTTTCATTTCCCTGTTGTCTGCTTCATGAAAATTGCAAAAATTATTGGGAACTTATTCTCACAACAGTGACCACAGAATGACATTTTACCTAAAACTGTTTAGTTGGAAATCAGGTTCCTGGCGCATTTTCTGCTCAGATCATTTTAGATTAGAATAAATTGATCTTCTTAAAAACTGAAGGAAATATTTTTCACCTTTTTAAATGTTTTAATTAAATTGAAATCTAAGGGTATATGGGATCTAACCTGAAAATGGGCCAATTGGTCAAAGACTAGCCATACCAAAACTACATCCTTAATTTCTTAAGCATCAATTACTTAAAAACCTGACTTGAGTGGAGCCCTGGTATAATCTATTCTGTTGCTAGAAAAATATGCAGATTCAGAGTTGCAGGGGTTTTCCACTTGAAGTGGTAAATTGCAAAAATTCTCCCAGTCTCTCATTTTATTGCTAGCATATTCAGAGAATAGGGAGAATATCTGGTATAGTTTGGGACCTCAAATTAAGTTTCTGAAATTACACCAATGTCATGTTTCATGTTCTAAAGTAAAACGGTTGAGTAAACCACACATTATGATACTGTTAATAAAGTAGTAATAATATTATGGTTAGAAGAATTCATCTTGAACTGTGTACCTTTCAGATTGGGAGGCTGAGGTGGGCCTCCATGTTAACTAAAATTTTCTTGACCTCTGCTCTGTTTAATTTTAAATCATTCTGTTTTCTGCTTCTGCTTACAGACACTTTTTCCCTGTAGGTTTTCTGTGTTCTTTGTACAAGTGTCTTAGATCTAAATAGCTCAATGATCTTTCTCCTACTAAGGCCTTTCTCATACCTTTCTTATATATGATCCTTTTCTTCTCTATTCTGAAAAATCACACCTCAACATTTATTTCTCAAAGCTTTGCTTTTTCCACTACAGTCTAATAAGGAGTTGGTAGAAGGAAGTCTAATAAGGAGTTGGTAATATGTTTGCAATTAATAATTATAGTTAATATAAAATAAATATGGTTAATAAATATTAAGTAGTTATGTATGTTCCAGGTTCTGCTTAAAGTAATTTGCAAAGGTTATCATCTCATTTAATATACACAAAAATTCTAATATACCCTTTATATAGATGAAAAAACTGTGGCCCAGAGATATTCATCGCTTGCTCAAATTCACATAGCTTATAAATGATAGAGCTAGGATTCTAACTCGAACTTTCTGACTCTGGAAGCACTGACCAATAGTTCTCAAAGACCTCAAATCTACTGAATGAGAAACCTTAATGGTAGGACCAGTAATCTGATTCTTTAAGACATGAAGAGAATTCTGATGCAAGTTGAGGGAAGAGAATAACTACACTAGACTGTACAGTTTCAGGGCTTAGTTTAACACAGAGCTGGATATAAATGCATGACAGATATGTTTGAATAAATAAGGCTAATTGATTATTTTATTATCACTCTTAATATCTGCCTTAAGTTAAACTATCAGTTTTATAACTAACTATATTAGTTGTTTAATTAATGACTTCATATTCATTATGAATTTTTAGTATACAGGAAATTAAGCTCTATGATAGAGCCAGAAATATACAAGACATTGTCATTTTCCTCAAAAAACTTGTATTATATTAGGCAGATAAATATTTTTTTTAAATTCACTAAAAACAATATATAGTTTGATAGTTTAGAATATAAAGTCTTGAAATGAAAAAATGAAGTTCGAATTTTAATTTTAGCATTGATAAGCTGTGTGATGTTATCCAAGTTATTTGACGATTCAAAAGCTCAATATCTCAATCTTTCTTAAAGAACTTAATGTGTGGTGGATGCAGTGTCTCATGCCTGTAATCCTAGCAATTTGGGAGGCCAAGGCAGGCGGATCATGAGGTCAGGAGTTCAAAACCAGCCTGGCCAACATGGTGAAACCTCATCTCTACTAAAAATACAAAAAATTAGCAGAGTGTGATGAGGTGTGCCTGTAATCTCAGCTACTCAGGAGGCTGAGGCAGGAGAACTGCTTGAACTGAGAGGTGGAGATTGCAGTGAGCCAAGATTGTGCCACTGCACTCCAGCCTGGGTGAAAAGACTCTTTCTCAAAAAAAAAAAGAACTTAATGCATTAGGATATTATAAAAAATAAATTTAAAAATGTGTGTTTCATACAATATTTAACATACATTAAACTCTAAATAAATATGAATAACTTATCACTACTTTGCTTACTACTATTACTCTTACCATTAAAACTAGTAGTACTACTAGCAATAGACAGATTTATACTAAGATCCACATGAACAACAAAAATAAAGTGGCATTTAGAAGTTGAAACTAAAAGATCATTGAAAATTTGGATCTTTAAGGAAAAGATTAAAGAAAAGATAGAACTCAAGTTGGCTTTTATTATTTTTTTATCTCTCTCTGGCAAAAGAAAAAGGAATTAGTAAAAAGAGAAATCTGAAAGAATATTTCTGGAAAGTAAACAAACCATTGTTGATGAAACAACAAATCTGTGAAGGAAAATAGGTGAAGAAGGATCAAACTCAGATTTAAAGTTAGTGTATGTGAACTTTATCTTGCTATAAACTAAAATCCTCCTCTACCAAAGACAAATTTCATGTTACACAAATATGCTATAAAATAACCCACAAATATTATAATATTCAAGCAGTGAGTATTTACAGAGAACCAGTTATTTACCAGTTACAACCGGAATTATTTTAATTCTCTAAATGCCATGTCAAGCTAAAAATGTGTAAAAAGAAAATATAAAGAGAAGAATGAAAGCACTGTTAGAAAGGTAAATAATAACATTGTTAGTGTAACATATTTTAGAAAGTAATGATCACCAATCACAGAGAATCTCTGTAGGCTAAAACTTGCACCTGAGAAACAAATCACAAAATAATGGAAAATTGAATTTTTCAAAAGAGATCTGTAGTAGATTGCACTCTAATGAACAATTTCATTTTGTAAATTCCATTAATAATTTTAACTGTATATTTCTCAACCTTTTGTCTTAGGGCTCAGCCAACATTAAGTCAACTAACAACTGCATTAACAGGCAAGAGAAAAGAACTGTGTTTACTATGGTTCCAAAGAGATTTTCCAAGCAGGTTCACTGGTAAGAACAAATCCTCTTAGCTATTGTTAGACTGGACAGGGAAAATGTGGCAAAAATACACCATGGAATACTATGCAGCCATAAAAAATGATGAGTTTGTGTCCTTTGTAGGGACATGGATGAACCTGGAAACCATCATTCTCAGCAAACTGACACAAGAACAGAAAATCAAACACCTCATGTTCTCACGCATAGGCGGGTGTTGAACAATGAGAACACATGGACGCAGGGAGGGGAGCATCACACACTGGGAGTCTGTAGAGGGGAACTAGGGGAGGGACAGTGCGGGGTGGGGAGTTGGGGAGGGATAACATGGGGAGAAATGCCAGATACAGGTGATAGGGAGGAAGGCAGCAAACCACATTGCCATGTATGTACGTATGCAACAATCCTGCATGTTCTTCACATGTACCCCCAAACCTAAAATGCAATAAAATATACATATTAAAAAAAAGAAAGGGAAGATCATAATCTTACATGTGGGAGGCCAAATTTCCTCTGTATATTTCAATCAAAATAACAACATAACAGATTGAATGCAGAGCCAGGGGAATCCAGATGTAACAGACTTGCCAAAAGGTTAAAAAAAAAAACTACTACTCTTCGCACTCATATTTTTGTTGTTTTGGAAAATATAGTTTCTTTTCATAAACCAAAACAAAAAAAAGAAAACGTTTGTGTAATGTAATAAGTAGATTCTATTCTTTTTGTTTTTTCTACTTTTTTAAAAGAATAAAAAATTATAATATGTTTATTTAGTATATGGTACAATTTTAGAAGTTCTGAAAGAAACCAATTATTTCTTTAAAAAGGATTATATGTTATTAAGCATAATTTTTCATAAAATTGTCCATAAAATGATTGCATGTGAAAACTAAAAGACTAAAAAGATGGAACAAATAGTGTTGAAGTTAGATGAATAAACTTTCTAACACAAATAAGAGTGGCTGATTTTATAAATTTTTAAATCCAGTTTGATCTTATGCTAGTACGTTTGTATAAAGAACAATATTACCTCTTAACAAGTTAATTACATAAGTATATCTAGTAAGTGAATAAAACAAAGAGAAATGCTATGATCAAAAGTTGGTTATTTTGCTGAGAATGATGGCTTCCAGCTTCATTCACGTCCCTGCAAAGGACATATACTCATTATTTTTCACTGCTGCATAGTATTCCATGGTATGTATGTGTCACATTTTCTTTATCCAGTCTATCATTGATGGGCATTTGGGTTGGTTCCAAGTCTTTGCTATTGTAAATAGTGCTGCAATAAGCATACATGTGCATGTATCTTTATAGTAAGATAATTTATAATCCTTTTGAGTATATACCCAGTAATAGGATTGCTGGGTCAAATGGTATTTCTGGTTCTAGATCCTTGAGGCATTGCCACACTTTCTTCCACAGAACACCAAACACTGCGTGTTCTCATTCGTAAGTGAGAGTTGAACAATGAGAACACATGAACACAAGGAGGGGAACATCATGCACTGGGGATTGTCAGGGGGTGGGAGGCAAGGGGAGTTAGAACATTAGGACAAATACCTAATGCTAATGCATGCAGAGCTTAAAACCTAGATGATAGGTTGATGGGTGCAGCAAACCACCATGGCACATGTATACCTATGTAACAAACCTGCATATTCTGCACACGTATCCCAGAAATTAAAGTAAAAAAAAAAAAGTTGTTACATTTACTCAATTTTAAGATCTCATGCCAATTACTCCTTAATCTACTGTACTGAATTTAAATCCCAGTGCCACTATTCATGACTGAGAGGCAGGCAATATTCCTTTTATGAAGAGTATTTTCCTTACCGATGCAATTGAGAACAGTATAATGTTCCTTATGGAGATGCTTTAACAGTTAAAAGTATATATGAAAAGGCCTGAAATATGATAGGCATTTATAGATGTTAGATATGATTATATTTGGTTGATTATGGAATTTCTGTGCTTTTTGCTCAGGAAGGGGGACATACTGGTATATAGGAGCATGCTGATTTGTAAACCAAAAGGAATTTTCTAAGTTTTTGGTTTTGATTTTTGTTCGTTCACTATTTTGCAGACTGTGGGAGGCAATCCACCATGGATTTCTCGTGTTCCTGTATGCCTTCTGAGCAAAGTACAGGTTGTTTGCTAAGCAGTATGCCTCCCTCTGGAGCAAAGGTTGGGCAGGTTTGCTAGCAGCCGTCTTTACAAGGCTGGGGTTTCTTGTCCTCAAGATTCCTCAGTTGTCACACAAATCCACTACATGCACACCATTAAGTTGGCCTACTTGCATTACTTTTGGGGATTGAGGTGGGCAAGTGGAGCCATTCATGCTGTCTGCTGTGCCTGGACTCCTCATGTGTCTTCTGCCAGCTTCTATGAAAGTTGGGCAAGCTAACTTGTTAGTTTGTATTAAGGCTAACATCTCAGGCCCTTCACAGTTCTTGACAAGGACTAGCTTACCTAAAGGCAATTCTTTCTACCTGATGAGGAAAATTACTTAAAAAGAAGGAAAATGGTAATGAGTTGGAAAGCATACAGCTAGTAGTTAATGAGGTTACTTCACCATATTATGTTTTTTCAATAAAGATCATACTATTAAAATGTCCTCAAATTTTTATTACATTCCACTTCATTGATAGTAAAAAAATATATATATCCACCAAGATATTTAAATATTCTCTACTTCATATTTTCACATGACAGGGGATAAGATCACGTTCTTGTTCTTTTTCTGCTCAAACCAGTCCTTTGATGCAGGCTTCATGGTATGGACTAGAGGAAAGTCTTTGTTTTCATTGCGTGATAAATTGATTTGCCTGAGAGTGTGAAGGAGGACTGAGAAACATGACCATCTTCAGAGAAGGAAAAGTTAGATTAGTTACTTCAATCTTAAAAAAAAAAGTAAGAGTTCCTGAAAGTGAACAGTCACTTAGGTTCTGTGTGTGGAGAAGTGAACAAAATGAATCATCACAGAAAGGATTAGATTAGATATAAATATCATCTAGTCCAAATCTCTTTAAGGTCACACCGTGCAGTTGGTGGGAAAGTTCTCATAACTACAAGGCCAGCATATTATTTCTCTGCAGCAGACATCCAAAACTGTGACAGTAATACAAAAGGAGTCTGGAGTCACAGTTACATTGATTTGGAGGAAATACATATAAGAGAGCTTCTCATTTTCATTCATTGTCTCTTTCTTTCACTTTAATGTAGCTATTAAATTATTTTTTTCCATGTAATTGTGTTGCAGTTAAATGTGTTTTTGAAATTTATAAATTTTTTTCTCCTTTAGGTAATAAAGTATCTATTTTGATTACCATATATGTATCAAATCATTCATAGTCCTATTAATGGTGTAAACTGTATTTACAATTTTGATCTTAGCTGGATGTTTTCTGTAAGTCTTGTCAATCTTTTCCAAGGCAGCCATGCTGGTGAATCTGTTTTATGCCATTCATTGTCATTCACTGAAATATATATATAAAATATCTGTACGTGTTTCCACATGCTATTTTGCATAAATACATATATTTTATTGCATAAATATCTTTAAAATTTCAGATATAAATGAAAGTATTCTATAAATATTAATGTCGTGATACATATATCAATTAATGTAATATAACCATATCACTAGAAGTTATGACTTATTGAGGAGTTCTAAGGATAGTTTGGATTCAGAAAGAGTTAGATTCTAAACAATAGAGGATTTCCCATGATGTCTAACAAAATATTAGTGTATTCACAAGTATTTTAATATTTATGAAAATAGTGTTATTGAGCATTAAAAAATGCCCAGGGAAAAGTTTACAATCTTACTTTGAAGTGTATCACTGTTTTAATAGCTGCCAAACATATTGCCAATCCAAATCTAATTAACTATATTTTTATTATACCTATATTTTAATATAACTACAGAACAACAGGTTAAAGAATTAAAGGACTGAAAACTGCTTGATTTTGTTTCAAAACGAAATTTGGAAACTCTGAGGAACTTAATTAGATGTTAAAGTCTACCTGCCAAAAAGGCATTGAAGTCTTTCTCAGAGCTAGCACCAAAGATAAAGCTAAATAAGTTTTGTGGTAAGGTAGCACCATTAAATTGTGTTAACAAGACAAAAGTAAGTAGGTGAGTAACTTCAGACTGGTGATTACCAGGTGATTATTTACTAATCAGTTATTTGTTTAGATAGAAAACAGAAAGACTATAAAGTCCTTGTTATTTGCGAATTGTTAAATGTTATTCATTTAGCAAAATGGATAATTCCAATATATTTTCTAGTTGATTATCTCAAAGACACTGGTACTTCCCTATATATCAGTGTCTCAGAGACACTGATACTTCCCTATATTACCATCAAGAAGACCTTAAAATGTTTATTTCAAGAAAGTACCACCAAATGAGCTGAGACTCCTCCCACCCCATCACCCCACAATCAGGAAACGTTATTCTCTGACTGAACATAATATAAGAGCCAACCTCCCTTTCTCCCTTCATCCTCTTTTTTCCTTTTTCCTTCCCTTTCTTTCTTCTTCCCATTTCTTGAGCACTTAATATGTGCCAGACACTGCTAGTTTATGTGAATCTAATGTAGAGAATTTATGGAAATCATCAGCAAGAAAAGCAGACAATCTGATGATCACATCAGTGCTACCCCTAAACCTGGGCAAGAAGGGTCCATGAACTTAAAGGAATACTTGACATATCACAAACACATTCCGGACACTTACTAAAGAATATATGGCCACTTTGTCACTCAGAATCTTACATTCGAGTTCAGCATAAGTTAATGCTTAATCTTGAACATCTACTTTCATATTAACATTGCTCAGATCTCTGGGAAACACTTTTCAGCATTCGTCCTATTCATTTTAAACTAAAGTAAATGGTATCTGACTGCTGAAAAAAATGTGTGTGCTGTATTGCATTAGGAGATAAACAACACTTAGACACTATGGAGAGAATAGAGCAATAGATGGTCTTAGGTAGGAGAAAATGGACACGTATTTACTTGTAAAGTTACAATTAAGGCAATAGATTCCAGCATAGCGAAATATCATTTCTCAAAATTGGGGAACATCTATTTGTTTTTTCTTATTTCATTTTCTTTCCAAATGTTCTCACACATTCATGCAACTTTCATTCAAATTGCACAACGAAGTGCAGAACCATCTTGAATTATAAAATAATTGATGCCCACTGGTAATATGTATATATGAAGACTTAGAGATAAAATAATGTGAAATGTCATTTCTATTAGCACAAGAACAACTAAAATGTTCTCTATATTCTAGAAAAGTAAAATTATAAATAGCTTTATTATCATAAAATATGTTGTAAATTTATCTTCAAAATGTAAAATAAAATCATATAAAGGTAATTATTATTTTCATAATTAAAATTAAGAGGTTAAAACATTGTAAAATACAAGTATTTTACAAGAAAAATAACTTATTTTCAGAAGTTAATACTTGTATTTTCATTCACATTTTTTATGAAAATATATTTCATATAATTTGTAAACATTATATTTAATTTTAATCTTTTTGAGCATTGAAAATAAATGCAAAGATCGTTGGAGAAATAAAAAGTTCAAAAATGCAACATTTCTTCTCTGAAGAAAATGAAAAAAGAAAATATGTAATTTTTAGAGAGGCTGTCTGCTTAACTTTTAAAGAACTTCAGACAATAAAAAGGAGCTTATTTTTTGGGAGCATGACCCACTTAAAATTTGCAATCAGGACATTACAAATTCTTTTTTAATGAATATTTAATTACTTAATGACTGATTGAAACAGTGAAACCAAGCAAAAAATAATTATTCTTATGAAATCTACTGCTTGAATAGGTCAGATGAAAGTTTTATAACTTCATATTCTTTATTGGTTGAAGATTTAATTACCCATAGAAACAATGGAAATGCATATGTGCTTCTATTTGCATACATTTGCTTATATTTGCATAAATGGTCTCTGGAAGGGCACTTGGGGAACTCTGCAGATGGTTATCTCTGGGACAGGCCGCAAATGGCTGGGTGAGCAGGACAGGGTGCTTTCTGTACTTTTTGAACACTGTGTATATGTTATTTATTAAAAATGCATTGTTTCATGTCAAATTTTAAAATATCCTGGTTAGAAGTTAGGGAATTCTTTCTCTGTTCATGTTATTCAGTTCACTTCTGTCTTCAATGCTTATAAAAATGAGATATTATAACTTAGAATTCTTCTCAGTATTTAAACAAATAATTGGAAGTCATTTACCTCATATGCCAAGAAATATGCCACCTGTACATCCAAGTTAATGGAAAGAAGCATCAATCATTATAGCCAAGATTCGGAATCAACTCAAATGTACATTGCAAACAAAAACACATTTATAGTTCCTTCCACTGACTGAATGGACCACCACTCTCAGCCAAGGGGACTCAAATTAACCTGAAAAACTAGTTCAGGCCATGATATTACTGAAATGGGGAGGTCAGACATGCCTCACTATACTCTTCTCCTTTTGGAGTTCAGTTACAATTAACTGGCATTTATATTACAGTAGAGATGCTAAGACTGACAGAACAGACTGTAGCAATAGGATACCAACTCCAGCCTGACTCTGGTACAACATTGTATAACAGATAACAGACCCTAAAAGGATATCAAAGGATTTTACCCCATAACATATTTCTCTGACATACTTTGAAATGACACTGCCAAGCTGTCTCCTGGGGAGATTGCCTTCTTTAGAGAATCTTCTTCTCTTAGTAGGTTCCCTCCAAAGAGTCTGACATTTTTGATAAAAGACATTTACACCTATTATCTCTGAAGCCTGTTACCTGGAGGCTTCACCTACATGACAAGAACCTTGGCTTCCACAACCTCCATCCTGGTATCTTAACACAAGCTGATTTCAATTATTCCGGCAGAGCTTATCCCTTTCAATTAATTGCCAATAAGAAAATCTTTAAATACACCTAGGACCTGGAAGCCCTGCCCCTGCACCCATCCCACTTTGAGATTTCCCACTAAAATGTATAAGACTAAACTATAGCCCAACCACCTTGGGCACATGCTCTCAGGACCTCCTGTAGCTTTGTCATGAGCTATGACCCCTTAACCTTGACAAAATAAATTTTAAATTCACTGAGACCTGTCTCAGATACTTTTTTTTTTTTTTTAAAGACAGAGTCTCACTCTGTCACCCAGGCTGGAGTACAATGACGCAATCTTGTCTCACTGCAACCTCCACCTCCAGGGTTCAAGCAATTCTCCTGCCTCAGCCTCTCAAGTACCTGGGACTATAGGCACCTGCCACCACGCCGGGCTAATTTTTTGTAGTTTTAGTAGAGATGGGTTTTCACTATGTTGGCTAGGCTGGTCTTGAACTCCTGACCTCATGCTCTGCCCACCTCAGCCTCCCAAAGTGCTGGGATTATAGGCAGGAGCCACCACACCCATCCTCAGATACTTTTTGGTTTACACCATAGTGCATGAATGGATAAAGACAATGCAGTATATATACAAAATAGAATATCATTTAGCCTTACAGAAGAAGTCAGACAAAAGAAAACCCTGTCATTTGTGACAACACAGATGAACCTGAATGACATTATGTTAAATGAAATAAGCCAGGCTCAGAAAAACAAATACCACATGATCTCACTTACAAGTGGAATGTAAAAAGTTTGAGCTCATAGAAACAGAGAGTAAAATATTGGTTGCCAGAGGCTGTGGATTGCAGACATTAAGGAGATACTGCTCAAAGGACACAAAATTTCAGTTACACAGGAGGAATATGTTCAAGAGAACTACTGTATATCGTGGTGACTAATAACATAGCAAATAATAGTACATTGTATATTTGAAAACAAGATAGTAGATTTGAAGTGTTCTCATCATACACAAAAATTGTAAGTATGTGTTATATGTTAAATAGCTTGATTTGGCCATTAGACAGCATATACATATATTGAAACATCATGTATGTCATATATATATATATATATAGTTTTTACTTTTTAGTTAAAAAAAACTATGGCACTAATGAATAATCAAAGGTAGACAAAACATAAGAGCATACTAAAAGTTTTACTTTATTTTTGCTATCACAGTTTTTTATAATTCTCTTTTTTAATCTTACCTTGCTATCCTAATATGTTATTTAACTAGAAATCTCTTTCTTCATTCATCACACTTAAAAAACTGTCAAATATTATGTATTAAAGATTACAAAAACAAAAATACATGGTTATATTTAACTGTGTGTCCTATATTTAACCCTCCCATGGCATAGAGTCTGCCAGGGAGACTAGAGAGTGAAGAAGCAATTGCAGTCCTATTTGGTAATTGTTATAAAGTGCTAAGATTGGAACACTACTGAAACATAAGAGAAAAGGTACATAATTCAGATTGGCAAGCAGAAGTTCACCAGGGGAAAAAGTGGGGTTGAGAAGATCCATTCAGGCAAAAAAAATTAAGACAGGATAAGGTTCATTGTAGGAGTTTAATTTTCACCAGACAAACTGGGGAAGAAGGCTGACATAGCCCACCTAGGACTTCACATTTTTTACTAAAGAGTTTATGTGTTATCCTGAAGGCTCTGGGAAAATATTGGCAAGATTTTAGCAGACAAGTCACTGTGATCAGGTTTGTTTTTTGGAACAATCACTTTACTACTGTGTGGAGAATAGATTGGAAGAGGGAGCATGTAAAGCCAGAGGCAGTTAGGAGGCTGTCGAAGGAGAGAATGATGATAGTCTAAATAAAGGAAGTGTAGGTAGGGATGGCCATGAAGGGGCAGAACTACCTGTTGATCGATTTTTTTGTTTGTTAGTTTGTTTGGTACATTGAATGTTAGTATATTTCATACAGTCCAGGGTTGCCAGATTTACAAATAAAAATACAGGATGTACTTAATAATTTGAATTTTAAAGACAACAGAAAATAATTTGTTAGTATGACTATTTATTTGAAAAAAAGGTTTTCTTGTTTATCTGGAATTTATATTTAACCATGTGTCCTATATTTAACCTGTATTAACTGCAATGAAGTATTGAATGTAATACCTTCATTTTTGCAACATTTAAGAATCCCTCTGTATTGTAATGTAGCTATAGGTTTATTTGTGCAACTCATAATTTTACATCAACAATCACAGAAAAAGAAAATTAAGGAGTATAAGCAAATGCTGAAAAAAGTAAAAATCATGTAAGAAGAAAATAAATTTCCATTAAAAATTTAATGTACTTATTCTATTGTAATACCTCTGGCTTCTACTCAGGTTTTAATGCAGGAAAAGAAATAATCATGATAGCATTAGTGATAATCAATTTTCCCATGTCAGTGTTTTCTCCTTTCTTCCCTTACTGTCAAGATTTTATTTTCACTTTTGGAAAGATAGTTACTGAGAGTTAATTTCTGAGATGATGCTATTCTTAAACTTCTGTCAAGTAAAAAATCATGATATCTATAAATTTGGAAAGGAGATTTTATTTCTCACAACGGATAACAGCCTGCAAGGTGTTCATTCTGACAGGCTGAGAAAAGAAGCCGCCAGCAGAGCCCAGAAGCAGGCACTTCAAGGTATAGGAGGGTGAAACAGGGATTTATACTAAACAGGTTGGTCAAGTACACATATACCACAAGTTACAGGAGGAGCCGTGAATATTCATGAAGGGCATCCTAACATATGCATACTGAATGAACATGCAGGTTACATACAACTCATATTTACTTTGGGGTAGAGATATAATGTTTAAATGTATTACAATTAGGCCCCATATGTCAAAAGGTGAAGCAGAGACACAAAGGTACTCAAGTGTGCAGTCTTTGCAAACCAGCCAGAATCAGGCCAGGAGTGGTGGTCTCTTATCAGAAGAAAGTGAGTGAAATCAGTCTCTTGTCCCATCTAAGCTATAGTTGTGGCTTGTGGAACAGGGGGTGGAGGGTCAGATTCTGGCATTGAGCTCCAGTTGTTTTAATTGGCTTGTCTCGAGGCCAGTGCTTACTTAGCTGCTAGACAGAGGAAAAACCTTGTGGCAGTTAGAACTTATTCTTTAAGTGTAGGGGTGTGTGACTTAACCCTTGCCTGGCATGGCCTTAGATCTTGTTTATAATTTGGCATCTTAATGGGCCACAAAGACTCTGTTCTATCAGTCTTACGATCTCTAACATTATTGCTGGTCAGTTGTGTCTAAACCACAAAGGAAACCAATATTAGAGGTGTATCTGACCTCTCATCCTGTCATGGCCAGAAACTTTCATTGATGAGGTTTTGCTGTGGACTCCTTAGCCAAGAGGGAGTCGGTTCAGTCGGTTGAGAGAGGGGCATAGGATATTATCTTTATCCTTACTTCACGTTTATGAACTCGTTTAATTTTAAAAACAATTAATGATGTGGGTATTAAAGTAGCCTGAGATTTAAGAAATCTACTTTCTGAAAATGGCTCAGTAAGATTACAGAACTTTCTTGAAAACACAGAGCTAGACCACAAAGTAGCCAGTGCTTGAATTTAGGTAGTTTTGGTTGTACCAAATTCATAAATTCCCTTGAAGAGACCACCTAATCTATAACTTCTCTCAAGCCTCTGTGGTTGATTTATATAATTTTATAAGTTGACAGTTCTTAATAAGTTGCGCTGATGCTTTCTTCATATTTAGATTGTTCTAAGAAAATTTATAATAGTTAACTTGAGTTCACCTTACTAGACCTAAATTGATTTTGCAATCTATACACCGAGACAAATGAGACTAGCTGACCAGAGTCATTTTTGAACTATCTATGCTTTAAGTCCATTCTACCAAGGCCTAGTTTCAAATTATTTAAAACACTCAGAGAATATTTTCATGCTTTCGCATTCACTAATATTCATTTCAGTATTACATCAGCTATTCTCCTTTGATTTTCATTCTTAAATGGTCCAGTTTTCCTCATAATTTTTGCCAACTTTTAAATAATTACATATAAATGAATGTGATTCTATGGCATTTGCCAGGGAGTTAATTTTGCTCATCATTATATTTTACATTTTTCAGGCTCATAATTGATATTTGTATAAAAACATTTCTTTGAATATTAAAAGCAGGATCATGTTCTGAATCACTTAGGTGCTATCATTAGGATATATTTAATTTTGTTTTTGTTTTTAATTAAAACCACCAAAAAGATTTGTTCATTTTACAAGCTGATTAACATTTTAAAGACTGATTAGCATATAACAACCCCCTTAATCATGTATGTATGTGTTTACATATATACATACATATATGCCTATGTGTTCTGTGTTACCTTCAGCAAGAAAGTAATCTCCACCACCGCTGAATTCAGCAGACATTGTTTATGCTCCCCTTAAGGCATTCATCATTTCCAGCTTATATTCAAGCAATTTATGCATATTTTTTATCTCTGCCAAGGTTTTTACAGGTAGGAAGTGTGTTTAATTCATCTTTATATCTCCCACAGTGCCTACACACAGCTTTGCATACTGTGAGAACTTGTTAAATGTTGTTAAATGAATGACAGAAGAAAGTAAATTTTGCTTATTTGACTCTCGAGTCTAGATATTTTTTAAATCCAAATGCAGTAAATTTAGTCTTTATAAAAGCTTTCCCTCATACTTTTGTTTCTCACTAATATAAATATATATTTGATTATGAGAATTTAATAAAAAGCAGTGTCAGATGTATATTTCAACCACATAGTAGAGAGCAAAGAGGCTATTTATTGGTGAAACTAGGCAATATATTGGTGAGAACAGGCAATATGCACAATAGTTGATTTTCTGAACAACACAGAGAGCCATAAAGTGATTAAACAGCATTGTTGCTGATAGTGTTGGGCCACAAGATCAATTGAAATCAATATCTGAATATATGTTTCTTAAATGAATCTATATTTGAAGAGTGGACATTGCTACCGTCTTATCTTACTGTGATTGTTTACTTTACCCATGGGTAAGTCACACGTAACAGGATCTCCTGACCTGTGTCTTCAAATGCAGCAAGACATGATTAACAGATGGATTGACTCATTGATTTACTTTTCATTCAACAGATGTTTACTAAGTGTAAAGAGGATGCAGTGTAAGCTGGGAACTAATAATACATGCAATTGAAACAGGATTTTGTGTTTCTTACATTTCTTTTTACATACATTGCCTACTTGATTATCAAAACAAGTATATGACACCAGAATCAAAATATTTCTATTTGCATAGTTAATGTGTAAAAGGTGCAATAATGAGTCCTATGTTAGAATAAGTTATAAAATTGAGACTGGAACTCAGGTTCTCTACATGTTTCATACCCATTATATTTTCAGTAATTTCAGTCCTTTCTAGAAAAAGGGAGTATCTTGAAAGTATCTTAAAAAGGAGAGGAGGGACATTCTCTAAGACTAATTACTGCTAATTAAACATAGCTATCAGCAGATAGTGAATCAGGGAAAAGAAGAGACATTTTAAAGAGACTTGATGGCCCACAGGCCAGCAGGATGTGATTATGACTTGATCAAATTATTTATAATCTCTAAAAAGTAAGTCATCAATCTAATAGTAGTTTATAGGGCATAGACTACAAAGGAGGCGCACACAAAAGAATGTACTCATTACAGAGTTGTGCAGAGCTGTGAGGTGGCCTGGCCCAAGACTGTGTGTGATCTATCTCCACTGTCTCTAGTATGATTACTCATAGCTATTATCTCCATTATTTTATCCTGATTCTATGCTAAATAGAGTTATGCATATGGTTTTCTTCCCATGTGCTGGACTGAATGTACTTTCCTCTTATCAGTAAATTTCTAAAGTGATACCTTGAGTATATTTTGGTGTTCCAAACTCTTTGTCAATAGGGAGACTCTGCACCAAGTGTATATGATTCCATTGGTAGTGATGGTTCCCATTAAAAATTACCAGGCTGGCATTACAGTTCATCCTTCATTAGGTGAGTCAAACTGCAGATGACTCATTCATTCTTGAAGAGGTGCTGGCAGATTTCAAAGGCTGCAAGGCTTAAGGCCAAACTCTGGAATGCAGCAAATTCCTATATGTAATCTACCCATTAGGCTTTAAGAAAGCTAGCTGACTAGCCTGACCCAAAAGAACCTTCCATTTCATTGTGCCCTGCTTTGAACTTCTAATTCTTCTCTCTCTGTATAATTATTCTGGTGCAAATAATTCTGTCAAATGCAAATCCTGTTCTAATTGTATTATGACTTGCAAAATATTTTTTTGAAAGAGAACTGGGTTATTTCACATAATCACATCAATTCACAATATGTCCTCACAATAGATAATAAATAATAATGCTAAAACAGGTCTAGAACATCTTCACTGAAACCTGTGGGACCAGATGTTTAGGTTTCAAAATATTTTGAATTTTAGAGAAGCAATTAAGCATATATTTTATATATTGTATATCTTAGAGGGGTCTGAGCTGCATCTTGCAATCAAACATGTAAATTTTTAAGATAAATATATGAATATCTACAATACAGGAGACACATGAAAGTGAAAAATAGTCATATGTAGGTTTAGGTGGAGTTTTGATGATGAATTACAAACAAATGTTCAATTTTTAGAATGGTCATATATCAGAACTTGGAATTAATGGGCTGTGACCTTATTATTTCAGAACAGTTTTGTTTTATTTAATTTATTTCATTTATTCATTTTTAATTGAAGTATGCTGGGTATATGGTAGAGTCACCTTACAGCAGTAACTTAAGCATACCCCGAGAATGACCCTGTATGGCAGTATCTGACAGCAATAATTTAAACACACTGTGAGAATGACCCTATGATCTATATAGAATGTGTGTTTGGAGTTCTGGACTAAGGAATCAAGAAATGGCCAACCCAGAGATTCATTCTGTATCTATGAGGCACATTTGACTCGTGGCCCATCCCATGGAATTACATATAAGGAAGGAGGTGCTTTGTTTGGGGTTGAATGAAGGTTGACAGGCGGAAGTTGCTAGGGGGAAGGTAGGTACTAATTGAAAATGCTATATAGACTGCGTGTATTTTACAAATGGTAGATTTTACATGATGCCATTCCTACTGAAGTCAATAGGGGTCCAGAACAATGCCAGGTCTTTTTTTATTTTACAAAATGTGTTTAAATTAACTATTTTAATTGGCAAAAATTATATGTATATTTATTATGCTCATGTTGTTTTGAAATGTGTATACATTTTAGAATGGCTGAATTGAGCTAATTCACATATGCATTACCTCAAACACACATCTTTTGGGGGGTGAGAACACTTAAAACCTACTCTCCACAATTTTCAAAAATTGCACAAATACCACATGATCTCACTTGTATGTGGAATCTAAAAACATTTAATTCATAAAAATAGAGAGTAGAATATTGGTTACTAGGAGCTGGGTGAGCTGTTGGGGAGTTGTTTATCAAAGGTTATACAATTCCAGTTACACAGGAGGAATAATTTCAAGAGACCTATTGTACAATATGGTGATGGTCACTATAGTTAATAACAATGTGGATCTTTAGTAATCACCAAAAAGCATTTAGTGAGTGCTCATTATATATTCACAGTAATCGTATGAATCAGGTTCTTTTGCTGTCTTCATACAAATTAGGAGGAATCAAACACCTAAAACATTTCTGCAACCTGATCAAAGTCACACAGCAAGTTGCTGAGAACAAGGACAAAATCATTGTCCTTTCCCTTAAACATAACATGCACTAACTTTGAAAGGGAAATTGGAAAAGATGTGCATTGAAACTGGAAAATCTTTTTGCTTCCTCCTCAGGTCGTCCGCACAGAAGTGGTTAAAAGGATAGACCATGAAGTCAGATACCTGGGCTTGAAAGTTATCTCAGAAAATTTGTGTAAGGCACTTCAAACTCGCTAATGGCTAATTTATGAAATGGCTGGCTAGGATTCCCTATATTATATGTTAAAATGACTAAATGAATAATGTCATGTGACTCTCCACTCCGCCTCACCTCCCTGTACTTGTAATCACCATTATACTCACTGCTTCTATGAGATCAACCCTTTTAGATTCCATGTATTTATAATGTCGTATATGTCTTTCTGTGTCTGGCTTATTTTCTTCTTGAAATGCTTTCTTAACTTGGTAACATGACACTGTATTCTTTTTTTTTCTCCATTCTAAATAACTATTCCTCTTTTTCACAATTTTTGATTTTTGCTCTATTGCATACAGCTGAGTAATTGGCTCTACAATTTGCTTTAATGACTACAGCTGAGTAATTGGCCCTACAATTCACTCAGGTTCCAACACTCAGAACTGTCATTGATTTCTTTATTTCTCTTTCATCTCACAGCTCATATATCAGCTCATGTAAGTGGTTTATAGCTCAAGAAACCTTCTATCTCTATAACACTGCCCGAGTTCAAGCCCAAAGTATTTACCTGGATAACCAAGGGAGGATGCTGACAAGTCTCCTTGTTTCTTCTCTTGTTCTATTTCTCCACAGATTATTCTCCTGATAATATAGAGTAGCCAGAGAGGGACTTCAAAAATGTATCAGATCATTCCATTTCTCTACCGAAAATTCAGTGAATTATGTACTTCTTAGGGCCTATATGATCTAGCCCTGAATAAGTGTGCCAATTCAGCAGCCTCTCATCTCTTTGCTCTCTCCTCTTAACACGCCATCTTTCTTTCTGATCCTAGAACACAGCAAATAAAATCCTGCCTCTGGGACTTTTTATCTTCCTGTTTATTTCCTGAATACTCAACCCATATCTGTTGTTGTAGAGCCCACGAGATAAAAATGATTTTAACATTTTTTAATGGTTGGAGAAAATCAAAAGAAGAATAGTATTTCCTGACGTGAAAAGTATACAAAATTCAGACTTCAGTATCTATAAGTAAAATTTTACTTGCTCATTTGTTTACATATTTTCCATGCTACTTTTGCACTATAATAGTAGAGATGAGTAATTGCAACAGTGACTATATGGTTCACAAAGTCTAAATATTTACTATCTGGTTATTTACAGAAAAAGTTTGTTGGTTGCATGGTTCTCCGAGTGTGGCTGTTGCCATCAGCATCACCTGGGAACTTGTTAAAAAAGTTAATTCTTGGGTCCCTCTGAATACCTGCTCAGAAGTGCTGGGGTAAGGCCCAGCAATCCACACATTATTAAGACCTCCAGGGGATTCTGACGCACAATAACATTTGAGAATCAATGTTATAGAATATGTAAATGGTTAATCTCTTACCATGCAGGTAATCCAGCTCCTTGGCAAACTATTTCTTGACTATGCTATTTAAAGTTACAGGCCTGTTTTCTTTTTTCTCTGCTCTTCATTTTCCTTCATGTCATAAATCACTATGTAACATTATAGTAAATATAATTTTGCTTGTTATATTTTCTTCCTATCCTCACTAGAATATAAGCCATAGACTTTACCTGTCTTGTTCACTATTCAATTCCTAGCACATAGAACAATACCTGACAGATAAGAGGCCCTAAATTTTGTTAACAAATAAGTGGATGAATAAATATTTAAATATTGTATTTTTTAAATTAACGTTACTTTAAATAGCTGCTTCCAGTCCTAAGTGTAATAATTTGCCTTCTTCTATTTTGCTGTAGGAGTAAAAGGAAAATCATCGTTCTGGTTTCTGACTTTGTAAATAAATTATATATTTTTGTAGTCTGAAGCAACCTAGGTCAATCTTCAAATACCTGTAAAATTCTGTAACTTATATCTTCTACGATTAGGTCAAGAATTCAAAAATTTGAGATTTTATGCTAGGATAATAAACAAAATGCTCACAGGCTGAGAATCTCTGGTGGATTCCATTATTTTGTTATGTGTTTGAAATAGTGATTAATTTAGAATGCCCAGGCAATGCTTTATGATTGCTTATAAAGAGGTTACTTAAATATTTGTTTTGTACATATGAATATATCGTACATAGATGCACATAAAATGAGGTATAATTTTAATCTAATAATTCTAAACGAAAACATTATGCATTTCACCAAAATCATCTGTTGATCAGGGATTGACTCTAAATTCTTTAATTTTTATTCTAAAAATATTTGAGACAGGGTTTCCTGTGTCACCCAGGCTGGAGTGCAGTGGTGTGATCATAGGTCCCTGCAGCTTCAAACTCCTGGGCTCAAAAGATCCCTCCACCTCAGCCTCCTGAGTAGCTAGTACTACAGGTGTGTGTCACCACACCTGGTTGATTTAAAAAAATTTTTTGTAGAGATGAGGGTCTCATTATGTTGCACAGGTTGGTCTCAAACTCCTGGACTTAAGAAATTTTCTTACCTCAGCCTGCCAAAGTGCTGGCATTAGAGATATGAGCCACTTCTCCCAGATGACTCAAAATTCTTATCTTCCTAAACCAACATTTTAATCAAGCATTACTGCTTTCAACTGTCATGCCCACTCTGGGGTTGAATATCAGCGTCTAGTGATTTGTACATAGTTACTTTTGCCCTCAATGTTACCTGAATGTTTTCTTTCATCCATTCTGGACCATAATCTGGTCATTGTTCTCTGGCCATCAGTGTTGTTCTTTTAACTTTTATTGTTTTTCACTTCTTACTCTGTTTTCACATACATTCACAGCTGGGCAATGACTTTATCTCATCTCACATGACCCTGATTGATTCAGATCCCCCATCCTCAACCCCTCAATTACGATGTGATGTTGTTCACCCCTGGTTTTCATTTCATTTTCAATTTACATCCCCAAACTAGAATTTTCCAAAATTCTTGCTTTGCTCCATTCATGGATATCTATACTTGAATATCTACCACTGCATGGCTCTGCATTATGGTGGTAGATAAGAAAAGCTCAGACCTTTCTCTCATAAACTTGTGTACATTTCTGTTTCCCACTGTTTTAATCATGATTAACATCATTTTTTAGATTCCTGTATTTTCCTGTTTTATCTCTGTTAAGCTATTCTCAACACTGAACTATAAAAATTCTTCTGAAATACACATCTGATTATTCCATTTTTGTGCTGAAAACCTCCTAAAAAATGTCTTCCTGTTAACATCAGGTAAAGTGTAGAGTACTTAATCTGATTAGGGAAAACTCTTAATAATCAATTTGCTTTTCTATCCCAACTTTTTAAATACCTATTTTTTTCCCATTTCTACCCACCCCACAAAAAAAAATCCAAAATATTTCACTGCCATTTGGTTTCAGGGCTCCAATCCTACTGAACAAATTTTACCTCCTGTCCTTTTCATGCAATGGCAACTTCTTTGAAGCCAGGAGCTATATGTTATTTCAGTTGTATTTCCAGGACTTAGTACAGTTCTTGAAGTGAAGTAGGTGCTTAATCGCATATAAAGAGGGAATGAATGAATGATAAATGAGAAGTAATGGAAATCAAGAACATTAAACATATATAATATATATACATATATATTTAAAATAAATTCACCATCAAATATATTAATTATTTCTTCATCTTCTGTTCTAATGAATAAACATTTAATGGATATTTTCTAACATCTGAGCATTGGAGCTGTGAGTTGGCAGGTCTTAGCTAACTGGGATGTGTCTTAGAAAATTCCTCCTTTGAAACAATGCTCTCTGTCTGCTCTTGGATTTGTGTCACATTTTGATACCATCATCTTAGAACTTAATCTGACCCTAGCCCTGACTCTACCCTGTAATGGCCAATACTAAATATGACTAATTGTTGGTTTGGGTTTCCTTAATAGGCCATTATGTCTTTTTTTCCCTACTTAAATGAGAAATAGCTATATATTTTAGGAAAGGACATTTCATTGGGAGACTTTTCTTTTTTATTCACTAAAAGGAAGAAAAATATTTATGACTATTTAAAGAATCCTTTTCAAATTTTAAATGTCTTATAAATACAATGTCTTATAAATACTTTATTATTATGGTTTTAAGTAATCCATCTTGACATTTAACACAATTCCATTGGAATTATAACCTGTCTTGCCTGGATAAATAATGACAATATCATTTCTATTGTAGTCCATTGTTTCATATACAAGAGTATCCCTTATATTAGTTCTTATCTGGAATACTGCATGACTGTATTCCAGTTTCTGATTTAGCATGTCACTCCACTTTACAATATAGTCACATAACTAATTTATACAATAAAGAGCAAGTTTGAAATCATTGTAATTGTATGCTAGGGAAAAAGCACACTCTTCAGTTGTCACTATTTCTAATTTTCCCATCATCTTTTTCCTCAGCTGGCTGCTACAAAATACAGTACAGTCAGAGTTTCATTCAATATGATGCCTCAGCAATTTACTATAGTAATATTGTGATCTTTAATTTTTTTAAATATTAAGTCTTTCTCTGTTGGGCACTATACTTCAGAAAATGACACACTTAAATCTTTTAAGAACAAGGAAAAACATTTGCCTTTATGCAAAATTAAAGTGGCAAAAGAAGCCCTTAGAAGAACAGGAAAATGCTGGTATAATTTAGTGGCTAGCTACACTGGATGTACAGTGGTTTAACTTATACATCTTTCCTTTGACCTCTCACTACCTCAGCTTACTGAAGTAACAAGTGGAATCAAGATATTTGAGGCTTCTTTCAATATGATCATAATCCTCAAATTTCTATGAAAAAAATTGTTAAACCATAGCCAGATTCAGTTAACTCAACACATTATGTTATCTGGTATATCACAGGAGTGGTGGGAAAGCTAATTAAAGTGGCCACAGGGAACTTCTAAATACAGTAGGTAGCTGCATGGAGTAAAAGTTAAAAAAAAAATAGCATTTGGTTAAGCAACAGGAATTATTGGGCATCTGACATTTAATGTTTCTAATGTTTTTCATGAACTTCCCCCCCCTCCTTTTTAAATCATCGAACTTTGACATTATAGGTAAATGTGATAATGTCACTTTTTAAAGATAAATTTATAAACATTAAACAATCTGCAATCAGTTTTACTAAATAGCAGGTGTAAGCCATGATTTAAATTACCCTTATAATGTAATTTTAAAAGTCTAATATTAAAAAAAAGCTTCCACAGATGTTTGATTTGAAAGCTTCCACTTATCAGTCTCACTCTAATTGCAACCAAATTAATACTATTTACTTTGATTTATGGGCAAAATGCTAATTTTGACTTGGCTGCCCTTCTGGGAATTACACAAAGCCCAGCAGTAGTGTTACATTTTCACCCACCAGAACTGCAGTGGGGATGGAGATCATACCAGAACATGGTGGAGGCAAGACATATCTAGGAAGTAGCTTACCATCCTAACTCTTTAAAACCTAGTTTCTGTTTTATGAAATAACATGCACTTTCTTGAATGTGATATACCTCTCAGACTTTGAATTTTAGCCTAACACAAGGAGATGCTTCTTTCTTTTTCTAAGCTTTCCTCTTCACCAATGTCACTTCCTCCATTTTTTTTTTAACCTCTCACACTTTGCTTAGCTAATGTCTGTTTGTGTTTGATATTTGGCAAAGATCACCCTCCAGTTATCCTCTTTTAATCATCTGCAATGAACTTAGTAAGAGAACTACTCCTGAAACAAAAGAAGTGTTGATGGCTGTAATTGGTAAGTGGCCTTAAAGGGGAATTTGAGAGCAGAGAATCAGGTCTCATGCCCAGCCACTGCATGTCTATCTTTTGCATTAAATACCTTGGATTATCTCTGAGTCTCTGTACTAAGAAAGGAGGCCGTGTCCTTATAATCTTCTCAGTCAAGTAAGATGTTTCTCTATTGGTTTTCAACATTTTGATTTATCTTTGCCATATTTGTGTGTTCACATGTCTGACTCTCACACTAAACAATGAGCTTCTTAGGAACAGAACTATATCTTCTTTATCTTTGTCCTATAATGAAGCTTGACACTTGGTACATTTCCAGCATACATTAGATAGAGAAGTGAAAGAGCAAATTAACGAACAAACTCCCCATGTCAAACCAATATCCTCATTCATGCTTTCATAGTCTGATATTTTCTATAGTGTCCTTTCTTCTTTCAGTGGTGGTAGTGGGCTAGGGGAGGAGGGTGGCAGATGATAAAACAGGGAAATGAGCAAAAAAGATATACCTGAAAACTGTTGACTAGAGTCTGGACAAATAAATCAAAATGACAAAATTTATTAAACAACTATGAAAGTAAGCAACTAATTAACATTGGCTCTGTAACAGGGATTTTTACAACTGTTATCTGTTGTTATTATTATTATTAGTGTTATTATTAGAGAGGTCTCATTCTGTTTCCCAGGCTGGAATGTAGGTGTGTGATCATGGCTTACTGCAGTCTCTAGCTCCTGGGTTCTAGTAATCCTCCCATCTCAACTTCCTGAGAAGGCGGCTCACCAATTTTTTTGTTTTCTGTTTTCTAGAGACAAGGTCTCACTATGTTGCTCAGGTGAATTCCTGGGTTCAAGTGATCCTCCAACTTCAGCTTCCCAAAATGCGAGATTATAGGTGTGAGCCACCACACCTAGCCTGACATGATCTCTTCTGCTAATATTATAGTTAGTAGAATGAAAATGATTTTATACTCAAACAGCAATATAGCTGTTACTACTATCATTGATAGTTACAGACAACTTTGCACAGTGCATGGATTGAGCTCAAATATGTCCCTTTAGTGTGATGAGAGATTACTTTCATTTTATAAAAAGAACTGAAGTAGAAAACATTTCCTGCTCTACATTTTCAAATAACAAGAAAATACTAGAATACAGTAATCTTGTATCTTAAAAAAATATGACCAAGAAAAAATACTGGTGGGAAATAATGGGGGATATATACTGCCAGTACCCAGGCAGCTGATGCATATGCTACAAAGTTAACTACTGTAAAGTTGGTCAATAAAGCCAGTCTTTTAAATAGACAATTTCTAATTGTAAAGGAAGAATTTCTTCCTTAGGAGCAGATTATTGAACTCACTTATAATTAAAAGTAAATCCTACCAAGAAAACCTTACAAAGAATTGGTATCTACCCATTTGCTTTCTGGTATTCATCATGTCAGAGGAATTCACACACATATGCTGATCTTCCATGCATTTCTTAACAATTTGAAAAGGGACAAGTGAAATATTATTTGATTAGAAGAAAAAAAAACTTACATAAACCAAGTAAATTTACCTTTATATTATTTTCAGAATGTGCCCTTCAATACTTTTTATATGTATGAGATATAATATTACTGCATTACAATTTTGAGAGTTGACATTAATCATTTTGTGCTGATTCCAGATTGACAAATATGCTGGGGAGTAAAGTCTTACTTTGGAAAAAAAAGCACATCTAATTTTGAGCACATGTTTTGCTATGTTTAATTTAGGGCTTATTGTTACTTTATATAGTTGTGTTTTTTTTTGTTTGTTTTGGCAGTTGAAGGTCAATGGTAAATCCTGACAGAAAAAGCAATGGTAAATAGTATGTATATTTATTATATGTAATAAAATAAATTATATATTACAATATATAATATCTGATATATAAACAATATGTTATATATAGTATATATAATAAATATATTACAATATATAATATTATATAATAACTATATATATATGTGCATTTAAATGACTCAAGGAACTCCACCTACCATTCTCAGGGCTATGTCAATGTCTCCAACTGTCTGTCAACACTCTTGCTCAGGTCATGTTTGAACATTTTCTCTTTGATCTGAGTGTAGCTTTTGAAGAAATAGTGGTTATCAAATAACCTGGCAACAGAGGAAACAAATCACAAATGCCTAATCATTTGTTTCTTTGATTCAAACCAATAACCTGTCTTCTTAACCTTGATATGTTTCAGAAGGAAATTTGCAAATCAAAGTCTATAGTCACACACATACAGGAATCTCTGTCTCCACATTCAGAAAATATAACCAGCCTATTAAGAAAAGATTTTCTCTTCAATATTTTCTATTTTAAAAATCAGTTTTTGGCACAGATGCTTCCCATTTCTATCCTTTAATCCTCCCTCCCAGTGAGAGGGATTTTTTTCCGGTCTGCATTTGTTTTTTAAGTGTGTGGCCTCTGCCATATTTGTGACATCCTGCCATGATGCTCCCAATTCCATGGCTTTGTAATCTTTGCTTTCATATCTGCTGCCTAATTTAGTGATTCTTTCTCAATAGCTCAATATTTATCGTGGTTTAAAATATTTATCTATACATAATTATTATAGAAAAAAAGTGAATTTGGAATCAGGTCATAAATCCCAATTTAAAATAAGTCATTAAAAGTTGCTGCTTCTGATAAGAACTTTCACCTATCTGTCAAGTGTAGGATTTAACTTCTTAAGAAATATAAATCAATTCTTAATTTGTTGAAATTCTGTTCACAAATAATTCTCCTATTGTGTTTTATTGTAAACATTAGTAATTACAGCAACTGGACCACTGACTGCTATGTTCTTTGACCTTACCAGTTAGCTCTGCATGCTTCTGAATCCTCCCAGAAATGACAAATTTCTGTCAAACTCTGAGTCCCCATTGTGGCCCTTGTGCTCTGTATTATAATTGTCTGTTTACTTCTCTGTATCCCGATTAGACTAAATCTCATCAAAAAAAGAAATTATGCCTGCATTCAATTCCCCAGTGTCTAATACAGGTATTATAATATCTGTTTCATAAATATGTTTCAAATTAAAAATGAACATCAATTAAATAGTCTAGAGACTGTGTCATAAATCACATATGCATGTTTTACTATCTGCTAATACTGGTAGTTTGCATTTATTGAGAATATATCATAATTCAGCCACCTACTGTAGGGAAAAATATTGGTGTTTTCATCCCATTATGCAAGTAACATTCTTCCACTAAAAGTGTGTGTGTTTTAATGAATGTTGAATCCTGCTAAATGGGATTTTCATCATGATATAGATAATGGGAGAATGTAAAATCTAGATAATAGTTTTTCTCCACAGGATTAATACTAGAACTAAATATAACAATATGTGTAAGAGTGTCTGATATACAAAGTCGTTTATTCAATTGGAAGTCTTTTTGTTTGTCTTTGTCTTGATCCGTCTGTGCTGCTATAACAGAATACCTGAGAGTGGGTAATGTATAAAGAAATGAAATCGATTTTCTTACGGTTCTAGAGGTTCAAGAACAAGGCACCAGCATCTTGCAAGGGCCTTCTATATGTGTCCTCACATGGTGGAAGTCAGAAGGACAAGCTGGGTGAACTCTGCATTAAACCTCTTTACTATAACCTTAATCCCACCCACCAGGGAAGAGCCTTCATGACTTAGTCACATCTTAAAAATCCCATCTTTTAATACTGAATTTTGAAGGCAATGTATTCAAACCATAGCAGGCTTTTAGGTTCAATCGTTTTTTTTCTTGTTTTTCTGTGTGTGTTGGTTTCACATTAATACTTTTTTTTTTTGAAGTACAAATAACTGGATAAGTTTCTTTAATAAGAAATATTTCTTCAACCTTTGCTCTTCTAGAAAATATGCCATGACATTCACCTACCAAATTGTTTTTTAAGTAAAAGAGTTTATTTTTAGTTTTACTTGCCTTAAATTGAAATTGGGGTTGACAGAAGTTTAAGGAGCAATGCTAATCAACCCAGAATAGAAAATAGGAAGTATTTACAGCCTTATGCAACTCTTCTCCTCTAGTGGCAACTCTGCCCTCTTCTTGCCCACTTAACGTTATGATGGGGAAAGTAGAAAATATCTCCCAACAAGTACACCTTGACTTAATTCCTAAACAGAGACAGTCCAGATGAATAAACCTGTCATTGCCAAACTTTTATAGCAGTCATGATTTCACTGAGATTCTGGAAGAATGGCTTTTCTTTATATATACATAACTATATCAATATCGTCTATCTGTATTCACATCTATATCCATATCTACATATATATTTATCTGTATATTTGAGAAGAAAAACAAGTCTTACAGGTTTTTAGATAAAATACAAATAAGGGAAATCTACAAATAAATATTTTCTAACATTAGGATGTTATAGTTCAATAGGAGAATCACCAGAAACTTTTTCATGTCAGGTATAACTAGAGTCTCATATTTGGGGAAATGGGACCAACCACATGAGTAGGGAGCCAGTTCTGTTGTGATTTTTAAGGTCTATTTTAAAGACCTCCCTGCCCTGAAATAGCTCCCACACTGGTACTTGAAACCCCTATTAGATATCTTAAGCCCTAAAGACTTTCTTCCTCACATTTCCCTATTAAATTGAAATTGCTTTACAGGATGTAACACCATAGGAAGCACCAGCTAACACCTGATCAGGGATTACTTTCCAATCTGGCAGTCAGCTAATTAAATGAGATAGATCCCCTGGGAAAGTACATTGAGGATGGGGTGCTTATAAAGGGGAGAGGCACACTGATTGAGAAGTCAGGATGCTAAAGAAAATGTGGTCTAATTGAAATTTATCCTAGGGATACATGTATTGGAAATCAATACTATCTTCTTTTCTATTCATTCCATGTGATTCTTAACCTGGGATGTATATCAAAATCATCTGGTGAAGGGAGGGCTATTAAAATCACATCCTAAGCTCTAAAATTGAGCACGTCAGTCTCTGGTGAATAGACTGGGTCTGCATATTTCTTAAAACCTCTCAAGGTGATTCTGTTATATACACCATTGCCATAAAAAGCGAGCAAGTTAACCACCTTGGGCTCAATTCCATTTGCCCAACATTCACTGGAAACTTTCTACATAGAAGGCACAGTGTTCGGGTAATGTGAATGTAACAGATGGACTCAACAAGAATCTTATTTTCAAGGAGATTATAATCTACCAGGAACAATAAATCCTGAGCATGAGAAACACAGGCATAATCTGCTAAGCTACAAATAAAATGTAGCGAGGTAGAATACCTTTGAAGAGAACATTCAGGAAAGGCTTCCTGGAGCACAGATTCAGGCCCCTTCCTCATTTTCCCTACCTTCCCCTGGTCCCTCACAAAAGAGTCCACTGGCAGTCTATCTTACACCTTAATCTTCTTTGTGTCCCTAAGCTCTGCTAACTTTACAACAACAAATAGTCTCAGCAAAACATGATTCAAGTCACTGTTTCTTACATCTTGCCCCAGGATAGGCTAACCAAGTATTGGATCACAGGGTCTTGGATTTCTAACATAGCTCACATCTGACCAACACACCAATGTTTTCATTTAGACAATTTATAAAAGGCAGTTTGCTTGCTCTGAAAGACAAGAATACATCAAATCTCATCTTTATCTTTGATGATCACATGAACTACTGTTAGTGAGAACTTCGTTTTAGGTTCTGAGGTCATGCTTGCCTCTTGCTTCTCTCACTTTATTTTGGGGATGAGCTGCTGTGGCATCAGCCCTGCCTCAACTATGGTCTTTATATGAGTTCTTTAAGGACTGACCACTTGTCCCTGAATTCCACAGGCTGAGTTCTAACTCTGTTTTGCATTATTCATAAGGACCTCCAAGACCTGTTAACTTAAATATCTCCTCAGTGCCAGGAATGAAAGGTAGGTACGTGGGTTGAACAAGGACACCAGACATAGGTAAAAAATTTAGGTGCAGCATTTTAGTTCACAGTACAACCAAGATTCTAGAAGAATGCCATTTGAAATAAATTTATCTCTGTGCAAAGACTAGCAGACAGTGGAAAAAAGTATCCTCTCCTAATATGTTCCACTTCTAAGAGTTCCCTAAATCTCTAGCATACCACAGTTGCATCTGTTCAGCCATCTAGCAAATATTCTGTATTTGCAAGCAGCTACCAGTGTTTAATCTTGGGATAATGCCTTCTTGATGTGCTAACCCCAAGAGTATTTCAAACAGCCTAACTGTGAATTACTCCTTGTAAAAAGGAGATTTGGCTGCTTGGAGTCATGTCTGCCTGTAACTGAAGGTATGACAACATTGAAACACATGGTTGTGTCTGTGCAATCACAATCTCTAAGTGTAACCTTGGCCACAAGAGTATTAAGAGGGAAAGTGTGTACAAACACTAATCAGAAATTACTGTCATTAATAAAATACAATTTTCAATATTATTCCACATTTTACCAAGGAGTGAGAACTATTCTTCTGACATATATAAAAAATAAAATAAGCAGCATAGGGTGGCTGACATATCGGATAGTAAATTTAAATATCTCAATTTAAATTTCTACTATCTAATTTTTCTGACTCAGTTTTATTAGTAGTAAGAGGGAAAAATGATGCTCATGCTACTGTACATCCTTGAGGTTTCAATAATACTCCCTTAAAATAGGTAGCAATTTACTACTTAAAAAGCATTTTTGTGTACATTTTCTCTACTGAGGCTCTGAATACATTTTTGAAGTAGGAAGGAAAGATTTCTTTTTTGGAGACAGCTTTCTCAACTACAGAGGTGATTTGCAGTTGGTTAATGGCAAGATCACTGACTCAACTATTGGAGTAATAATTCCCAGTTCAGTACTTGCATTATTAAGGGTCCTTTTGTTTGTAATTGGCAGAAATCCTGACTGTAAGTGGCTTGAACTAAAAGGAAATTTGTCACTTGATGGACCTAAACAGAACATGAGTAGGTCTGGCTTTACTTGCTGTGAAGGCTCAAACCAGGTCACTGAGATCCATGTCTCAGGGCCCTTTCCTCTGGGTGTTGTGCTGCGTCTCTTCATGTAACCAATTAGCTGTAGGGATCCCAACCTCCTAAACTCATCCTATGCATTCCAAAGACAGTAAACAGTTTTATTTTCTGGAAGCCCCTGGAGATCTTTCTTTTGATCTTCTTGTTCTGAATGTAGTATTTGAGCTATTCTGGACCAATCATTGTTACTTGTGGAATAGACAGTCCAACTGGCATAAGCCAACACAGTAAGTGATGGAGAACATTTTACCTAAATGTAACAATTATGAAGGTGATTTCTCACAGCAAATATGGGAAGCTGTTGCCAGAAGGAGAGAGAATTAATGTTGAGAAGCAGAACACAAATAATCACAATAGAGTTCCTTTTCTCTCCTCTCCTCTCTCCCCCAACCAAAAACCAAAAAATGCACACTATCACCTAATGGAATGAAATTATGCACGTACATATGGACACAAGTTTTGTAAGTAGGAAGCAATAGGCAAATATTGATAATATTTTTTCCTAGTTATATGTGCGTGTGTATATATATACACAATATATACACACACACACACACACAAATATACATATACATATGTATATACACACATAACCCCAAATATATGTTAATTCCCTCAGAGACTCTCTGGACTATGTGAAGAGCTGTGGTCCTTCAAATATCAATGAGACTTTCCTGTAAGCAGAGTTCACTGCAAATCCAATTCATTACACTGGGAAAGTGAGGAGATATTTGCAATACTCCTAACTGATAAGGCACTTGAGGCTATACTCTTATTTCAAATTACAATGCTTCCAATCTTACGTGATTATGTCAACTTTCTTTTTTTTCCTTTTATTTCTTTTCTTCATATATATTACTCTCTTTTTACTTATTTTCTTCCTATATCTCTCTCTCTTTTCACTTTTTTACCTTCCTTTCATTCAACAGATACCGAAAGCTTTCTAAGTGGTAGGCTCTATATTAATAGCTGAGAAAACAAAGATGAGTAAGCCAAATCTTTGGCTTCAAGGCAAAACAAACAAGTACACAGAGAGTAATAATTTAGTCTGGTACATACTACAAAAAAGGAGAGAAATACTTAGCACTATGTAAACAGTTTATTAACTAGTGTCAACCATCCTTCCCCTGCCCTCTCCCCAGCCCTTGTCTTGATGGTGATAGTGATCTCCTTCTGTGTTCCCAAGGAATCCCGTTCATACTTTTGTTTATCTCAGAATATTTTGTCTCTTTATTGCCAAGCACAGACACTACCAGCAACAGAAGAAATTAGATAGAATTTTAGGTATAATTTGCCATCAGTAGGGGATGTGCTTTTTCCTACAATTTCTCATAGTGATGAAGGATTGTTCTTACCCAACCATACTTTCTTAGGAAATGAAGCCTATTGGGGAGAACCAAAACAGTAATGTAGTGCTCATGCAAGGAATTTGTGCTTTAGTTTATATGATCAATGAGCAAATATTTCTGGGCCTCCTGCCCCACTCTATGCTATCTTCCCTCTCATACATAGGCAACACCAGTAATCCACTTTCAGTATCTGAGTTGACTGACCAGAAAATCAGGCATCAAAACTAAAATTGAAGATGGACTTTGAAACTTCCCAATGCCTTTTTTTTTTCATTGCTTTTACACTTCCACACATAATACAAAGAAGGTGGAGAAGATAGACTCTAATGTCCTACTGAAATCTAATCATTCCAAAATAGGATTTAGAAAGATTTGATGGTAGTGATTTCGGAAGGAGTAAATACTGGTTATAATTCTAAATTGTACTGCTATGTTTGCACTCCAGTGCACTACAAATCATATTCACTGAAAAATTAAAAAGACATAAGTCTGCTCACTTTTTCCAAATATTTGATACACATTTTTTTCTGAAGGAATATTTTTAGGAAAATATTACTTCTGTATACAATTCTGATAATTTGAGAATGATTATGTCTTAATTACATGTAACAGATTTCTCTTAAAGGAATGCATTTCTTCATGCTAATAATTTTTCATTTTTACTATGTTACAGGCTGTACACTAACATATCTGCCAGTTGAATGTTGTTTTCCATTCTTCAAGGTGCAAGAAAATATTAATTACTCAATTTCATTCTTTGTTTCGTAACTATCAAGATTTCTTACTGAACTTCAAACTTACTCATATAGCCTTCTTAAATTCCATGGATCAACTTAGTTATTTAAAAGTATCTTTAGTTCTTCTAAAACATCATCTTCTCTGGACTCTTTATGGAAACTTTTACACATTCCATTTTTTCTGCCTGGAACATTCTACTGCTCCCATCTATTTGCCTGTTTAATTGCCTTTCAACACGTAGCTTCCTCAGAAGTACTGTTTTCTCCAGGAGTCTCCTCTTGAATTCGTTTTACAAGTTACCTTTTAAAAAATGTTTCCTAGCACCTTTCTCTTGTCTCTATATTTTGTACTGTGATTACCTATTTATTTGTCTGTAGTTGACTGGCCTTAATCCCTTGAGAGCAAAAATAGGTTTTGCATCAGAGACCTTAGCACAGTGTTGGTATATAATAGGTATTCCCTAGATATTTGTCACATGTATAAATAAATAAGACACAAATGAATGTCATTGATTACATGCTAGCTAACTAACCAAATCCAAACATGATTGATTTGTTTTTGGCTGCTAGATGGTGACCAAAATCCTATGTAGGAAGTCTATATAATTGGCTCATATTTCTTTTAATTTGTAGTATAGAATCAAGATGTAGTATGAGTATATACAATTATTTTCTTTCCATAGTTCATGTCACATTTCTTTTTCTTTAAAATAAAATACATTTTGCATCTTTCCTTTTGTTTGGTGACTCCATTTTTTCAACTTGCTTTATTATGGGATAGAATAATATTTCCTTAATTTTGCCCTTTAAATCTTGTGGACTTTCAAATAATGACTGCAAAATTAATGACAGTGACTAACAAACATTCACTTCCATGAGGTGATTTTGTAGGCTCTTAAGGAGCCTGCCAATGAACAAGCCTGATGTTATTACACTTTTTGGCATTTAGCAACAAATATTATTCTGTGGCTACTTGTAGATTGTTCAGTCCAGCCATAACTTTTTTCTAAAATAAATACATAACTCATGGTAGGTACTAAAATAGTTACTTGTAAGAGGTTTTATTTAATGCTTTGATTTTGTTCATGAAGATATGCTACTATTTCAAAGGTTGATAATCACCCAACATTAAAATGGCTACAAATTCATTCTCTATTTTAAAAAATCAGGTACTTCTGGCCCTCCCTAAAAATAAACACAAGAAATTACTATTGTCAAAAAGTATCTCTTACTATAGTGTTTATTAATGAAATCTTGACAAAATCATATCATTTCAGACAAAACCACCATAAATAGGCATCCCATGTTTCATAAAAAGGGCTTCTTTCTTACAGAAAAACTGAAGATACTGTGTCAAAGAAAAAAGGATATATAAAGAAGTTAATATGGTAACTGAATAAATGGGTCTTTAAAATAAAGAGATCCAGTAAAATACTGTAATATTTTATTTTTCTTTAGGTCTATTTACAAAACATACTTCAGAAGCCTTCTAAAACATGAATTCATTAGTTATCATAACTCCTTCCCTAATAATTAAATAACAAATGCATATCTTATGGTAGCTATTCATTCAATCATTCATTCATTTGACAAATATCTTTTAAGTGCTTCCTCTGTGTCAAACATGGTTGTGGGTGCTAGAGGTAGATCAGTGAACAAAAATGACAAAATCAGAAACTGCCACATCTTCTTCTTCCCTGCAGAACTAATTCATCAATCAAAGAACATTTTGTGTCTATAAATTTTTAAAAATAATATATGTATTAAAATAGCTTTTTTAAAGTGAGTAATATTTAGTATGTATTTAGAGAATACCTGATACAATATAAATGCAATGAAAGTGGATTATTGCTTATTAAGTGCTCTTGTAATGTTTTATAAAGTCAGCTGGTACATTACACACTAAATTGTTATATTTATATTATTTTCACCACAGGACACAGAACTTTCAAGGAAGCGGGGCAGCAACTAACATCAAAGATGTTTTCTCATGCCGAAATAAATTATATTAAATGTATAAAATAAAATTTTCCCTTTAAGAAACCTAAATGGTTTGCATTACTTAAAAGGCAGGTTCAAAAATATTTGCTAAAATTAATATATAATTTTAAAAATTCAACATTGAAAATATTTTAAATTTTGTTTTTACTTACAAAAGTATTTATATCAAATTTCATTTACAGATAGCTTGCTATTATGCTTTAATTCATTAAAAAGTCTCTAAGAAGAGATGTTTGTAAAGTGGTAGGCATAGAATTTGAAAAACATGACTAAAAAGTCAGCCATTAAAAAAATCACACAGCAGTACCTTGATCCTCTAAGAAATATTTTACTAACTTCTTTTTACTTTAGACATATGAATGCATGAACTATTCCCTGTTGTTTGTTTGTTTATCTGTAAAATAAACTCTATAAAATAATGTATTAAATTGTGATTTTGGGAAGAAACTGAAATAATCTGACTTTTAAAATCATGTGATTGGAAGAATGTATGTTATTTACAGTCCCTTTATAAGTCATTTCACATGTGTGCTATGCAGCCCACATCTTCTTAAAGTGGTTTGAAGTATAAGCAATCAAACCGACAAATTCCAATAGGTGATTTACTATGAAGAAGTAATAGGAGAAAATTTTAGGATCAAAGAAAAACAAATCTAAATTTTTAATTCTCAAGAGAAATAAAGAGGTTATTAAAAAATGATCTGGAAATATGTATACATACTTATATACATTTATATTTGTCTATATTGTACATACATATTGTATGTATATGCATGAATATGGTACAAGTATATCTGTATATATGCACGTATATGGATATATACCACATATACACATGTATATACATTGTGAAGCTAAATGAGATTATCAGATAAGTAGTTCATATACCAAAGGAAACTACCTTGAGAACCTGTTTTGAAAATTGCATTTCTATAGTTTACCTATTTTAATATGATTTCATTATTTTATTGGGACTACAAATGCGAAGAACAGAAAAGAGTTTCTACGTCAGCAGCAAAAAGGATCACAAGAAAGCAATCATTCTTTTTTTTAATTGTATTTTAGGTTTTGGGGTACATGTGAAGAACATGTAAGATTGTTGCATAGGTACACACATGGCAGTGTGATTTGCTGCTTTCCTCCCCATCACCTATATCTGGCATTTCTCCCCATGCTATCTCTCCCCAAGTAATCATTCTTTTCAATTGTTTTTTTCCTAGTCATGGTATACTGGAGAAAGTCCTCAACAGTGTGTGTGTATATATATTACATATGTTAGACAAACTAGTTTCTCTCAGACATCCACTGAAACTATTAGCTGATACTCTTTCTATGTCCCTTGCATCACTTCTATGTTTCAGAATATTTCCTACAAAAATTTGATATTACATTGTAGAGAAATCCTTCCTTTTCAAGATCCATTCTGATTCCATCTGAGGCTGGATCAAAGGAAAAGGTGTGGATTTATTTGGAATCTTTTGCCATTTCAATGCTGACAACTGGTGAAATCAGAGAATAATACTCTTTGACACACTTATTTTCCCATAACACAACTAATCACATTGTAGAAACCTAATAATTATCATTGATACTAGATTGTTTAGCACTTATGACATAATCTTGAGTTGTATTGTCAACTGCAAATTGTTTACTAAATGGAAATATATATATATATATATGCTAAAGCTAATCTAATATATTTTTAAAGCCTACCAACTAAGCTATTTCTGAAGTTTGCTTACTTGAGAATCCTCTAATGATTCTTGCATCTTCATTTATTCTCACGTTTGCTTATTTTTGGCATAGGCCAGGTAAAATTTCCACCCACTCACATCCATGATTTCCTTTAAAACTGCTGCAAGACAGTTCCAATACATCTCTTAGTGAACCCTGAATTCATTCTGAGCTCCATTATTTTGTATTTCCATAGGAATTTATATCAAAGTTGGCAAGGAGGTTATCCCAGGCTGACTTTAATGATCTCTGTTTACTTAATCACATCTGAACTATACTTTAAGTTCTGGGATACATGTGCAGAATGTGCAGATTTGTTACATAGTTAAACACATGCCCTGGTGATTGCTGCATACATCAGCCTGTCATCTACATTAGGTATTTATGAATTTCTGACAAGGGGAATAAAGTCACAAAGGTCAAGAATCTTTCAATTCCATTATTTATTCAATTATGCCTAGTACAAAATTGCATAAACACCACAACAGAAAATTTTGCTAAGTGAACATTTATTACCTTGTTAAACTTTCTTTTCTTAAGAGAATATAGCAATAACACAAGATGTATGAAACAAAGTTTTAAAAACTGAGATGAAACCTGATTCCTGTAACAGAATGAGCATAGAAAAGATAAAGCCAAGGGGCACTGGAGTCCTGGATCTTGCAGGGCTCAACAGACATTATCTTTACTCTGCTATATTCCATTGAAATTACTCAACTAAGATAAATAACAAACATTGGTAGAAATGATGGGAGAGGAGAAAAAGAGGGGAATATTTTCTAAAGGGGTGCCACACCTGTAAATTTTGGTTCCCAGGCATCCTTGCATGTATGAACCAGAGAAATGTAGCTGTTGGGTCTAGGATGTTTCTCCAACATTAGTGGATGAATTGCTTCTGTTCACATCTTAAACTCATATCTGGAAAAATATTGCTGATCTTGCTGCCCTGGCTGCCCTCTGGGGGCTCTACCTAAAAAGTAAAATTGTTTCTGTATTATGCAACCATGAAAGACCCACTTCTCTTTCTCTTGTCAAAGAAAGAACTAGGAGCTTTCCTGCGCATTTCAGGAAGGGACTTTCCTCTGGAACCCATTTACTTTCAGCCCACCGGGAAAGCAAAACTTCTTCCTACTGCCTGTTAAGTGATAGCCTCCTAGTCCCTGTACTCAGTCTGAAGATAAACATTCTCTCAAGGTGCAGATTTGTCTAGTATGAGTGGAGCAGTATGAGTAGCAAAGGGAATTTGCTATTTGTTTAAGAAACTCAGTGGTTTGAAAAACAAGTAATCAAACTGACAAATTCCAATAGATGATTTACTATGAAGAAGATGTAATAGGAGAAATTTTAGAATCGAAGAACAAATTTAAATTTTAAATTATTAAGAGAACTATTAATGGAGATAATTAATAATAGTGTTATGATGGACTGAATTGTGTCTTCACAACATTCACATTAATTTAAATTTAGGAGTTGAAGCTTTAACTTCCAATGTGACTGTGTTTGGAGATATGGTTTTTAGGAGGTAATTAAGGTTAAATGAGCTCATGTGGGGCCGGGCGCAGTGGCTCACGCCTATAATCCCAGCACTATGGGAGGCCGAGGCGGGTGGATCACGAGATCAAGAGATCGAAACCATCCTGGTCAACATGGTGAAACCCCGTCTCTACTAAAAATACAAAAATTAGCTGGGCATGGTGGTGTATGCCTGTAGTCCCAGCTACTCAGGAGGCTAAGGCAGGAGAATTGCCTGAACCCAGGAGGCGGAGGTTGCGGTGAGCCGAGATCGAGCCATTGCACTCCAGCCTGGGTAACGAGAGCGAAACTCCGTCTCAAAAAAAAAAAAAAAAATGAGCTCATGTGAGTGGGATCTTACTTTGAAATTATTGGTGGTATTATTATAAAAAGAACCAGGAAGAGCTCTCTGCCATGGGAGGACATACAAAGAAGGTGGCTGTCAGCAAGTCAAGGAGAGAGCCTTAACCAGAAACTGAACCCTGCTGGAAACTGACCATGTTGGCACCCTGATCTTGAACTTCCAGCCTCTAGAACTGCACAAAAATTAATTTTTATTCTTTAAGCCACTCAGTCTATGATATTTTGTTATAGAATCCCAAACTAAGATGAACACAGAACAAACTTTTAAAATAATGGAAATTAAGAATAAATAAAAGCTAAAGAAACAAGAAAAATATACCACTCTATCTACTATTTGAATAATAAAATTTCCCATAAGAGAGAGAGGACTAAAGCAAGAACACAATCACATTAATTAAATGACTAGTCTTTGAAAATTAGTTCAGTGGCATAGGATCATTTTTGAAGAAAACAAAGGTACTTTCATTAGGGAAACCCTTGTGCATTAAGAAGATGTACACAGCACACAATTGAGCTATTTCTGTGTTGGGGTTCTTAGCTTAGACCCAAACTAAATTTTTGATATGTTTTCTTGACCACAGATAATAAGGACTTGTGGTGTTCTCTAAAGCAATGCTGTGAGGTAAGAATGACAGCACTGTTACACATAGTATTCTTTATGACTTCTAAAAATAACATGTGACATAATCCAATTAATTGGTATACTTTTGTCCATTTCAATCTTTAGAAGACTTTATAAACAGATATTAAACTGAAATATTAAACACATTAAATATATTAACATATTAAAATAATATGCATATTAAAGACATGTACAAATATGGAGTCAGGTTAGAAAATTATTATATGGTGCTCAATCCCCTGAGCATATGATCTTGACTTAGTTTGAATCAAGAGCCTGAAGTAAGACTTTGGTTGTCCAAATTTACTAATAATTCTGTGCTCAAAAATTTTGAGTGATTCTCCATTGTTTGCAGAGGAAAAGACAACATTCTTTTATGCCTATTTGGCCCTTCAAAAGCAGTCCTCCCTCAATATCTCTTTCACTTTCTACTATTCTTCATTCTATGCTAGCAACAAGGCTCTCTTGCTGTTACCATAGCAGGTGCACTCCTGTCTCAAATATTTGAACTTGCTGTTCTTCCAGAGTAAGTTGTTTTTCTCCTGAGTCATACACATGACATTGCACAAAATCACTTTGTTAAAAAGATCTTCACTATCTATCTTGTTTCAATTTAAACCAAGCCACATATATGTACTCCTCCCCTGACCAACTTTATTTATCTCTATAGCATTTACCAGCTTAAACTAGACAATGGCATTTACTTACTGTGGCCAACAAACTTTCAAGGTGGTCCTAGGATTCCTGCCTCCTGATGTTCACTTATTTATCATGTTTATTGCTTATATTTTCCTGCTAGGTTATAAGTTTCACAAAGGCATTTTTAAGTCTTCTTTATTTACTGATATATATTGAGTATTTAGAAGAGTACCCAATAGATAGTAGACACAATAAGTATTTGTTGCATGAGTGAATACATAAATCCATTATTTTTGTCTGCCCTGTCGGTGGATTTATCTATTTATTTTCTTTGGATTACTGCCTATACTATGATTACAAACACTTGATGCCAAAGTTAGGAAATTAATGGCAAGTAACATTAATGCTATTTATACATTTGTCCCTCAGTATCTATGGGGGATTGGTTCCAGAACTTCTCACAGATACTAAAATCCATGGAAATTCAAGTTGCTTATATAAAATGGCATAGTATTTGCATTTAGCCCACACAAATATTCCCAAATACTTTTAATCATCTCTAGATTACTTATAATACTTAACACAATATAGTGCTATGTAAATAGTTGCTAGTTGTTATACTGTATTGCTTAGGAAACAATGACAAGAAAAAAATCTGTACATGTTCAATAGATATACAGTTTATTTTTGAATATTTTTGATCCACAGTGAGTTAAATCCATGGATGTAAAAATCATAAATACATACAGAGGGCTGACAGTATTTTGTTGGGGGTTATTACTAATTTATGAATTTTCATTTTCCATAGTACCTAGTATGGACATTTCAGAATAAAGTTGGTTAGAGTTTCAAATAAAAAGCAATAGGATTTTAAAAGTGAGCTTCAAGAAAAAACAAATAAACAAACTAGGATTAATCACACTTGCCCAGATGCCTTCCAGAAATACAGAGGAAAGAAACGATTAAGTAACCATATAAGAAATATGGTCAGTAAACATAGAAAGCTGCAGCTTGTACTGTAGCCCCATTTTCCCACCTGGGGACAGTTTCTGAAGGTAGGAATCTGTGTACAGCTTAATTGAGTGCCTGCACTTGAAGTTTCTCAAAAGGCTGCCATGAAGGTGTTGGCTGGTGTTTCTGTCATTAGAATCAACTCAAGGATCAGCTGTGAAAGAATCTGCTTCCTAGCTCACTCACATGGTTGTTGGCAGGATTTAATTCTTGGTGGGCTGTTCATCTGAGGACCTCAGTTCCCCTCTAGATATTGCTGGGAGATCTTCCTCAGTTTCTTGCCATGTGGACCTCACTAGGGTAGTTTATAACAAAACACATGGATTACCTCAAAGCAAACCAGCAAGAGAACTACATAAAGTTAGCAAGACAGAAATCATGCTCTTTTGGTAATATAACCTAGGAAGTGACATTCTATCACTTTTGCCAAATTCCATTCATTAGAATTGAATCACTGTGTCCAGACCGTGCTCAAGAGTATGGGGTTACACTAGGGCTTAATTAGCAGGAGGTAAGAAATTTAAGGACAGCTTTACTGTCTGCCCACCACAAGTATAAAGCAAATGAGTGACTATGTCAGTATCATTGGGTTTTAACATTTGCAGCACTGGAGAAAGGAGATAAGAAAAATCTATTCATACTAAAATGGAATTGGATACATGATTCCGTGTGTGTGTGTGTGTGTGTGATATATATGTGTGCCTGTGTCTGTAAAATATATGTATGTATATATAGAGAGATATATATATTTCCCATTTTTGTCTAATGAGCACCTGAAACATCCATATTATATTCTCTAAATTATATTTCCTAGTTAAAAAAAAAAAAAAAGGCAAGGCTCCTTGGAGAAATAGCAGACCCCAGGCCTGGGCAGAAAATATACAAAATTAGCTTTGAAGAACTTGGTATAGCAGGAAGCAAGGCCACTAGATGTATTAAAGAAATTTAGAAACAAACTATAAAAGACTTTCACAGATCAAAAGTAAGCAAATGTGAGCATAAATAGAACTAGAAGCTACAGTGAATACAAAGACATAAATTACATTTAAAATTATGAGTTATTATGTCTCCTCTAAGGAAAGCTTGAGAACTAACTGGTCATTTGGAAAACTGATAAATAAAGGAAACGAATCAAACATATATACTGCTTTTAATATACAAATCTTAAGATAACCTAGTGGTTCTCAATTGGGTTTTTTTTCCTTTGCCCCAGAGGTCATCAGCAAAGTCTTAGAGACCTTTCTAGTCATCACATCTAGAGAAATGTGTTACTGCCGTCTAGAAGGAAAAGGCCAGACACATGACTAAATATCCTACAATGCACAGAACAACTCCTCATAACAAAGAAATATCTAGTCCAAAACTGTCAATACACCAGGGTTGAGAAATCTTGAAATAACCAAGTACAATCACACAATGAATAATGATATTTTGGTGAACAATAGACCACATATACAACAGTGGTCTTATAAGGCTATAAAACTGTTTTTATTGTGGACTATTCTATGTTTAGGCATGTTTAGAGACACGAATATTTACCATTGTGTTACAATTGTCTTTAGTATTCAGTGTAGTAACATGCTGGACAGGTCTGTAACCTAGAAGCCATAGATTATAAGGTATAGCCTACGCACGTGGTAGGCTGTGCTGTCTAGGTGTATGTAAGTTTATACTTACAATGTTTGAACAATGACAAAATCATTATTAAGCGATGCATGACTGTAGTTGAAAAGAGAAAGTTTTTCTTTGTGCAAGTATCCAGTTAATAAAAGTAGAAATATTTAAAGTAAAATACAACCTTTTCATAATCTCTAATAAAAGGTGATTTTGACATTTATTTTTATGGCTGTTAATACTACATAAACATGAAAGAGCAGAAAAACACATACATCATATTATTGTCAATAAACTGCACCCATGTCTGATGGAGAAATATAATAAATGGTACCTGCAAGTTGCAATTTGCTAAATTCATACTTTAAGATATTCTACTGGAAAGATGGCACAGTTTCTTCAAGAAGTAAATTTCAAAGAAGTAATAAGAGCCAATGGGACACATCGAACACTTGCAAGACATGGAATGCATTTGCTTTCTTCTTGATATAAATAAGCAGACAACAATTTATGAAACCATTATAGAAATTTGAAAAAATTGAATATTTGACAATGATATTAAGAAACTATTTAGAATCTTCTAGGCCTGATGATAATACAGTGTTTACTTTTTAAAAGCATTCTCATGTTTCTAAGATATAGACTAAAATTGTTATAGGAATATGATATGATGTTGGTAGCTGGTTCAAAATAATCTAGAGTGAACCAAGTATAGGAGTATATGTGAAACATCCTGAATTCATCATACAGCATTCTTTTTATTGTATGTTTTTAAAATTTGCCATAGTAAAACTTTTAAAAGTTTCTATTTAATCACTACTATAGTCATATTAAAACATAAAATGAAATCACAACAAAATATTCCATAACATATATCAACTTCACACAAACCTTAGGATGTGCTTTCATGTAGACTTTTAATCATATTGTATATAATTTTAAATATTAATTTTTAATGTTCTGTTTATATTGAAATACTTTTTAGCATTACTCATTTTAAGAGTCATTTTATTGCTAGATAATGGCCCATAAAATAAGCATCATTGTTTAATCTATTTTTCATTGCCTACTTGCCATTTAAGTTTTTTCTACTTTTCAGTGTTATAAATAATACTGAAATAAATACTTTTTGCATATAATATATTTTTTAACCAAACTCATTTATTTTAGGGCATGCAGGTCTTTTATAAAACCATATCTTTGGAATAATTCCCAGAATTTAAATAACTGAATATAAGGTCTCATTATTCTAAATATTATTGATACATGAAGACAAATCACTCTCTGTAGATATGAAAAGTGTATTTGGTAACAAAAAATTCAACTTTGTGTAACAATTACCTAAATAGGAAGTGTTTTGTTTACCTTACATAATAAAAAGTTCAGGGCTATTATGGCACCATGGTGTTATCAGTAACAAGTCTCTTCTATCCTTTCTGCCATCTCTAATGCTACCGATGGTTATGCTTGGTTGCTGAAGCACCATATCTAAGGACCAGACTGGGATAGGATGGAAGAGGCAAAACTTTCTTTAAAAGCATTATCTTTCTATGTAGATAGGTGACAAATTTCTAAAAGACTTCCAACTTCTCGACATTCAGAATTGTGTTGCAAGGTGATGCCTGACTAGAAGGTATGTAGGAAAATATGGGTTTCATTTTCTACTCTCCATAAAAAAAATAAGGTAGATGAAAATGGATCCTGAGTGAGCCAATTCATAGTACATGAGCCTGGGTTCAGGAATCCCAAAGTGCAAATAACAACCAGTCTTTAGTACAATCATTCACATTCCACTTAATAATTATATATAAAATGCTATATTGTTTTTCAGCTGTATTCATTATGCTGTCAATTAGAATATATTTTTACATTTTTATTAGTTTTATTATTTTCTAAATTACCTATACATGTGTTTTGTCATTACCTAAGTAGGCAATTTTTAAACCACTTACATCAACAGTTTTGTTGGTGGCAGATGGTACCATGCTTAAGAGGACTGAGAGGTCAGAACTGAAATTAAGTTGTTTGGTTTTGTGTTAATGCTCAAGCTCTTGGCAATCATGCAAACTTGGCATACTCCTGGGCATGTAGCAAGTGTTCTGTATATTTTAGTTTATTGTTATCTTGTTTTTGAAATAAGAAGCAATCACTAGAAAACTGAATTTTTAGAAAAAAAAATCTTTAAAATAATGTTTTCTACTCATCCTCCATGGAAAGAGCTTTAACTCCAGACATATTTTTCTACTTTTTGGCATTCACAAGTTTTCCTAATATGCTTCATTATACAGTGAGCTGATGAGCACAGAAAATACCAGGTAAACTCTTCAGTTTTAAAGTGTTAATGATAGACACAAAGTAACATCACTCTCCTGTAGAATGATTTTAGCCAAAACCATTTTCTTTTTCCAATGGAATGCATATTTTGCAATGTGATATCTTTGTTAGCAACTTTCTGATGGATGAACTCTTTTAGCAAGGACAATTTCCAGAAACCATCAAGTAACACTTTAGTGATGATTGTACAATTTGCCATCACAGTTCACATAAATTTCTTGAGGTTATTTAAATAAAAATGAATCAGAACAACAAATATTTTGAAGATTTGCTATACCCTTGAGGAAATTCCAACCTTAATCACATATATACTCCTGGTGGAAGTTATACTACATTTGGCTATAGACCCAGGGATGCTTATAAATGACGAAGGCAAGTGCTAATGAGTCCATTATTAGTGTTAGTTGTTTTTATTAAAATATCTCAAAGCTCCAGGAGGTGAAATAACATATTCTTTTTATTTTAGATGCTTGATGTTTTAAGTAGAATATGAAACATCTTTGAATCACAGTGGCAGATTCTTGAGGATGATTAAGCATGGTGTCTATTAAAAACCTATTCCAATTACAAAAAGACCTGTGCTAAATAAAACTATACTTACAGAGTGAGGAATTTGGTATTCAACAATCTTCAAAGATTTTCATTTATATTCCTTAAGTTTTTCTTCTATATTTTATTTGTTCAAAGTAAACCCAGCATCTGAAAATTAAGACCCAAGTAGAGACCTTCCAGTTTCAAAGACAAGTTTCTTATAAGAGCTTTCTGTATTCATTCTCTCCATTTTCTGACTTTTTATACAATTCTCAGCCTAGTTATTAATTTAATATGTTATTCTACTTCCAAATGTCTCATGATTATCATCAATCATATTTTTCTAAATCCCTGTATATTCTGCAACCATTATATTGCTTGGCCCCTAAGTAGCAGTTACTTTTGTCAGCCTGGACCTATATTTCCCTTGGCTTTTGTCATTTATCTTTTGTGTTTCTTCTCTTATGTTAGGCAATCCATTTACTGCCTCTTTTGGAATCTTACCTTCTCTACTGATTGGAATTCCTCAAGGCTCCCTCTAAAGATTGTCTACTTTTCATTCTATAATATTTCCCTAAGTAATCATATATGTACCAATTGATACCTATAAGGAGATAAACAAGAAATTTATATCTAAAGTCCAGATCTTACTTGTAGCCCTAGATATTTATATCCACTGCCTCCTTGACAAAGTCTCTTGGATGTCTCAAATCTCTGCATGGTCTATATCCAGATCTCCTTTTAAACCTTGGCTCCTCATGTAATAGAACCTGTATGAATCTAGCTTCTCAAGTCAATGATTAAAATTCACTGACCAGGCATGGGGACTCACACCTGTAATCCCAGCACTTTAGAGAGGTCAAAGCAGGTGGATCACTTGAGGCCAGGAATTTGAGACCAGCCTGGCCAACATGATGAAACCCTGTCTCTACTGAAAAACAAAAAATTAGCCGGGCATGGTGGTGCACACCTGTAGTCCCATCTACTCAGTAGACTGAGGCAAGAGAATCACTTGAACCTGGGAGGCTGAGTTGCAGTGAGCTGAGACTGTGCCACTGCACTCCAGCCTGGGCAACAGAGTGAGACCCTGTCTAAAAAAACAAAAAAAGTCAACCCTGATATTCATCTCCCTATTTCCCCTGTCCAATTAATCAAAACTTCTCTTGAATCTATTTCTTAAATGCTATTCAAGACTCAAGCTCATTTACTTCTGAGTATCTTCCACTAACACCAATTTTTTTAGTTCAACTGTGATTTTACCTTTTCCCTTAATATCTACAATAGGAACCTAAATCATCTACACACATGTACCCCCTGGCTTTCCTGCAGTCCATTCTCTGCATTCAGCCAGGGCTATGTTTCCATCACGTTGATCAGATATTGGTATTCCCTGAGCAAAACACTTACAGACTTTCCTTTCCTTTTGGAAACATTAAATCACCCCTGCTTACCTTTCATTTCTGCCTTCAACTGGCCCCTCATGCTTACCTGTTTCCCTGCAGCCTCAGGGTATTCTGTTCCTCCCCTACTTTGAATTCCCTTTTTATTAACTTTCACTTATACTTCATACTTCTGCATGCTCAGTCTCTCTCTCTCTCTATTTTTTTCTCTCTGTATATGTGAGTATATAATATGTACACACACAGAGATATATATATGTATGTATATATATATTTTATATATTATATATATATTATATATATATGTACACACACACACACACACACACACAGAGAGAGAGAAAGAAATCTCTCCACAGTAACAAATGTGTGTTTTCTTATAAGGCTATGGATGGCTGCCTATAGTCCCCCTTTATTCTTTAAGCTTGGGCTATGACTATGCCTGGCTTTATTTTTCCCTGGCATTTAGCAAAGTGCTTGAGACCTAGTTAATTTCCAAGAAAAATTTGTTGAAAAAATAACAAATAAGGACTCTTAGCCAACAATAGAGTGATGTATCACTACATTAATTCTACTTTCATGTATATATTTATACTTTTTCAAGATAAATAAAGTATTTTCCCTATAAGGACATGTTTACTAAATGAAAAGAAGTATAGAATTGAATGTACATAAATGCATGTAACAATGGTGTATCAGCACAGAGAAAAATTCTCATTTATTGATAGTTTAAAGCCAAAAGTTTTACAGATTAATTTTCCATGTGAAGCAGTTATATCATTGAGTTGTTGATTTAACATATATTTTCACCTTTAAGTATGTGATTTGGCCTTCAGTTGTCCATAGGAAAGTATATGGGAGAATACTGTGGGATTTTTGGACATACAATCTTTCCTTAGATCTTGAAACCAAGGCTCCACTGAATAGTTAAAATTCTTTGCTTACTGATATATAAGTCAGTGTTACTAATATTTAGAATCCCACATACCATATGACATTTAAAGAAGTGAGGAAAAGAAGCATAAATTTGTCAACTTTCCCATTTACCAACTGATATGGTTTGGTTTTTTCCCCACCCAAATCTCATCTTGAATTGTAGTCCCCATAGTTTTCACATGTCCTGGGAGGGACCCAGTGGAGGTAACTGAATCATGGGGGCGATTACTCCCATGCTACATTCTTGTGAGAGTGAGTCCTCATGAGATCTGATGGTTTTATAAGTGGTTTTCCCCACTTTTGCTTGACACTTCTCATTCCTGCCACCATGTGAAGAGGGATGTGTTTCCTTCCCCTTCTGTTATGATAGTAAGTTTCCTGAGGCCACAGGGGTGAGTCAATTAAACCTCTTGCCTTTATAAATTACCTAGTCTTGGGCAGTTTCTTATAGAAGCACAAGAACAGACTGATACACCAACTATGGACATTAAAAAGGCCCACATTCCTTGTCCAATAACCACATCATCAGCAGAGACAGAATATGTGAACACACACAAAAATCAGGACAGTAGGATAGACGGGGCAATTACATAAATGTAACTTTTTGTTAAACTGTGGTGAATGTTTTTATTTTTATTATTTCACTTTGGCCTGGCAAAACTGCCATCAGGAGACTGGCCTTGTTCCATAATTTTATATTTGGGAATCACTCATTTAATATGAGAAGGACTCTTAGCCCACAGTAGAGTATTGTCTTTTCCCATTCTGAGTGATATTTTTAAAAGCCTCATTTTTTAGATATATGCTCTAAATAATTTTAGTATCAATTGGATAACTGTTTAAAAGTTAGAAGAAAAGTTGAAATTGGCCTGTGTATTGTCAATAGAAAACACAGATAAGGCCACTCATTAATGGAAGAATCAGAACAGTAAATGGTGAATATAACTAAGGCATGCTCTTAAGCAAATTTTCATTATTGAGACTGTTAAAAAAGCAAATAAAGTTTAATTGCCTTGTGATTAAGTAGAATCCTTTTAATGTCTTAGAATTCATCGGTATGTCCCAAGACTCTGGTGTACTTTTAAGCACACAGTGTGCTGCTTAACAAATACCTATTGATCACTGTCAATAAGGAGTAGACACAATTAGAAGCAAAAGAACAGAGCTAAATCAATCCTCTACTGGGTGGGAAAGTTTAACTATGTCACTCCCCAGGTTTGACAGTAATTTTATTTAAAGATTCTTATAAATAACCCAAAAGTGGGAGTACACAGTAAATTATCCAAGCTATTCTAAGCACAGGAATGCTGAATCAGTGGGAGTAAAGTGCAGGAAGAACTCATGGAGCTGTGTAGGGTAAGACAAATAGCAGTTGAGCTCCAGTGTGGGCAAGTGTGAAATAAAGCATTTAAAGAACAACTCCAGATACAGAATAATAGATCATAAGGTATCACTTATGAACCATGATAATTACCTAAGGCAATCTCACTACTAAATATATTTCCAAAGAAAAAGAAATTGGTATGTTTAAAAGACTCCTGCACTCCCATGTTTTTACAGCATTATTCACAATAGACAAGACACGAAATCAACCTACGTGTCCAACAACAGATGAATGGATAAAGAAAATGGGGTACATAAACACAATGGAATACTATTCAACCTTTAAAAAGAAAAAAAAAATCTTGTCATTTACAACAATATAGATAAACCTGAAGAACATCACTTTAAGTGAAATAAGCCTGGCACAGAAAGACAAATACCTCATGATCTCACTTTATGCATATGTGAAATCAGAAAAAGTTGAACTCGTAGAAGTAGAGAGTGGAATGGTGGTTATCAGAAGCTAGGACAGAAAGAAGCGGTCTGTGCAATACTGATCAAAGGATATACAGCTTCTATTGAGATAAAAGGAGTAAATTGAAGAAATCGCCGGGCAGAGTGGCTCACACCTGTAATCCCAGCACTTTGGGAGGCAGAGGTGGGTGGATTGCTTTAGGTCAGGAGTTGGAAACTAGCCTGACCAACAAGGTGAAAGAGAAACCCTGTCTCTACTAAAAATACAAAAATTAGCAGGACATGGTGGCACATGCCTATAATCCCAGCTTCTTGGAGGCTGAGGCAGGAGAATCTCTTGGACCCAGGAGGCGGAGGTTGCAGTAAGCCATGATTGTGCCACTGCAATCTCTAGCCTGGGCAGCAGAGTGAGGCTAAGTCTCAAAAATTAAAAAAAAATAAGAGAAGAGAGATCCAAGATGGCTGATAACTAGCAGCTCGGGATTGTAGCTCCCAGAGAAAATGTACAGAATGAGAGGACGCCACACTTTCAGACAAGTCTTTATTACCCACGGACCAGAAGATTCCCAGTGGAGGATCCCACGGGTCACCAGCACGACTCTTGTGGCTGGCGTCATGGTTTTCCCGGCGCCCTGGCATGGCGGTTCTTGGTGTAGAGTAAATGGGACAGATCATTGTTTGGAGCTCTGGGAAGGCAGAGTCGCCCATTTACCTGACTGAAGAAGGGACTCAAGAGAGAAGCCAGACTGGAGATTCCTGGGCAGAAAAGCACCACGAATCTTGATGCCACTGTTTTGGTTGGCGCAGTGGGTTGCTCAGATTTCAGCGCTGGGAATCAACAAGTTGGACGTCCACTCAGAGACCTAATTTGAAAGTAGGCAATTACAAAGACAACTGGTGGATGAACTCACAATGAAGGGAAGAAATCAGCATAAAAAGGCTGAGAATACCCAAGATCAGAATGCCTCTCCTTCTACAGGTAATCACAGTTCCTCATCAACAAGAGAACAAGGCCTGATGGAGAACGAGTGCATTCCCATAACAGATTTAGGCTTCAGAAAGTGTATAATAAGGAACTTTAGTGAGCTAAAAGAACATGTTCTAGCCCAATGTAAAGAAACTAAGAACCTTGAAAAAAGGTTTGAAGAAATCCTAACGAGAATAGACAATTTAGAGAGGAATATAAGTGAATTAATGGAACTGAAGAATACAATATGAGAACTCCACGAAGTATGCACAAGTTTTAACAGTCGAATTGATCAAGCAGAAGAAAGGATATCAGAGGTGGAAGACCAACTTAATGAAATGAGAAGACAAGATTAGAGAAGACATAGTAAAAAGGAATGTGCAAAGTCTCCAAGAAATATGCGACTATGTGAAAAGACCTAATTTACGATTGATAGGTATACCTGAATGTCATGAAGAGAATGAATCCAAGTTGGAAAATATTCTTCAGGATATTATTCAGGAAAACTTTCCTAATCTAGTAAGGCAGGACAATACTCAACTCCAGCTAATCCAGAGAACACCACAAAGATATTCCTCAAGTAGAGCAACTCCAAGACACATAATCGCTAGATTCACTAGGGTTGAAATAAAGGAGAAAATTCTAAGGGCAGCTAGAGAGAAAGGTCACATTACCCATAAAGGAAGCCTATCAGACTCACAGCAGACCTCTCACCAGAAATCCTACAAACTAGACGAGAGTGGGGGTCAATATTCAATATACTCAAAGAAAAGAATTTTCAACCCAGAATCTCATATCCCGCCAAACTAAGCTTTATAAGCAAAGGAAAAATAAAATTTTTCACAAACAAGCAAGCACTCAGAGATTTCATCACCACCAGGCCTGCTTTACAAGAGCTTCTGAAAGAAGCACTACAAACAGAAAGGAACAACCAGTATCAGTCATCCCAAAAACTTACCAAAACATAAAGAGTATCTCTATAATGAAGAATCTACATCAACTAATGGGCAAAATATCCAGCTAGCATTAAATGATAATATTGAACTCACAAATATTAATGTTAATTCTAAATTGAAATGGATTAAATGCCCCAATCAAAGACACTGACAGGTAAATTGAATTAATGGGCAAAATATCCAGCTAGCATTAAATGATAATATTGAACTCACAAATATTAATGTTAATTCTAAATTGAAATGGATTAAATGCCCCAATCAAAGACACTGACAGGTAAATTGAATATAAAGTCAAAACCCATCGGTACGCTGTATCCAAATCTATTTTCACAAGCAACGATATACAAAGACTCAAAACAAAGGGATGGAGGAAGATTCACCAATTAAATGGAGAGCAAAAAAAAAAAAAGAAAGAAAAAAAACAGGAGTTGTAACTTTTGTCTCTCACAAAATAGATTTTAATAGTAACAAAGACTAAAAGAAACAAAGAAGAACATTATATAATGGTAAAAGGATCAATGCAACAACAGGAGTTAATCATTATAAATAAATATGCACCCAATACAGGAGCACCCAGATACATAAGACAAGTTCTTAATGACTTATAAAGAGACCTGGACTCCCGAACAATAATAGCGGGAGATTTTGACACCACATTGTTAATATTTGACGGATCAGCAACATCGAAAATTAATAGGGACATCTATGATTTGAACTTAGACCTGGAATAAATAAACTTAGTGAATATTTATAGAATTCACCACCCCAGGTCCACAGAACATACATTTTTCTCAGTATCACATTACACCTATTTTGAAAGTGACCACATAATTGGAAAATCGGAAGTAAATCACTCTTCAGTATTTGCATAGCATTTCACAGACTTAAATGAAATATTGGTTGGCTGTTTGTTTTTTTCTTCCCTCATTCCTTCCTGTCTCTGTTGTTAAGCACAATTATCTGCATAAAAGAGGTTTTAATACCTATTTTTAGATTGCATTCCAGCCCGGACAATAGAGCAAGAATCCTGTTCTCTCTCCCCCTTTTTCTTTCTCTTTCTTTCAAAAAAAAAAAAAAAAATTAAAAAAAAATAATTTTTTTGTAAAACATGGTAACTAGAGTTAATAATAATACATTGGTCCGAGGATCCGGCAAGATGGCAGAGGTAGAGCAGAAGAAGAAGCGGACCTTCCGCAAGTTCACCTACCGCGGCGTGGACCTGGACCAGCTGCTGGACATGTCCTACGAGCAGCTGATGCAGCTGTACAGTGCGCGCCAGCGGCGGCGGCTGAACCGGGGCCTTCGGCGGAAGCAGCACTCGCTGCTGAAGCGCCTGCGCAAGGCCAAGAAGGAGGCGCCGCCCATGGAGAAGCCGGAAGTGGTGAAGACGCACCTGTGGGACATGATCATCCTGCCCGAGATGGTGGGCAGCATGGTGGGCATCTACAGGCAAGACTTTCAACCAAGTGGAGATCAAGCCAGAGATGATCGGCCACTACCTGGGCGAGTTCTCCATCACCTACAAGCCCGTGAAGCACGGCCGGCCGGGCATCGGGGCCACTCACTCCTCCCGCTTCATCCCCCTTAAGTAGTGGCACTGCTAATAAAGACACAGATCTCCAAAAAAAAAAAAAAAAGAAAGAAAGAAAGAAAAAAAAGAAATAATAATACATTGTATTCTTGAAAGATGCAAGAGTGGATCTTGTTGTCACCACAAAAATAACAATGTGAAGTGATGCATATGTTAATTAGCTGGCTTTAATGTACACATACTTTAAAACACAATGTTGTGCACAATAAATACATATAATTTTACCTGTCAATTAAAATGATCTTATATTCCATACAATTATTTAAACACTAAGTAACCTCTTGACCTTTTAAGATTGGCGGGTGGATCACAAGGTCAAGAGATCGAGACCATCCTGGTCAACACGGTGAAACCCCGTCTCTACTAAAAATACAAAAAGTTAGCTGGGCATGGTGGCGCGTGCCTGTAATCCCAGCTACTCAGGAGGCTGAGGCAGGAGAATTGCCTGAACTCAGGAGGCGGAGGTTGCAGTTAGCTGAGATCGCGCCACTGCACTCCAGCCTGGGTAACAAGAGCGAAACTCCGTCTCAAAAAAAAAAAAAAAAAAAAAAGGATTGGCATCTTTCTTATTCCATTCTGGCTGTTATAATAACACATTTTAGGCTGCATGTGATGATTAATTTTAGAATTAACTTGACTAGATTAAGAGATACCTAGATAGCTGGCAAAGCATTGTTTTGAGGTATATCTGAGAAAGTCTTTCCAGAGGATATTGTCATGTAAGTTGGGGGACTGAGTTGGGGAAGATCTGCTCTCAGTGGGGGCAGGCACCATCCAATCAGATGGGGGCCCATGTAAAACAAAAAGGCAGAGAAAAAGCCAATTTACTCTATTTTTTGGATCCGGGCCTTTTCTTTCTCCAGCCATTGAACATCAGAACTCTAGGTTTTCTGGCCTTTGGATTCTGGAACTTGCATGAGCAGCCCTCCAGCATCTCAGGTCTTCTGCCTAGGACTGAGGGTTGCAACATTGGCTTCCCTGGTTCTTTGGCTTGAAGACAGCCATAGTGAGACTTCTTAGCCTCCACAGTTGCATGAGCCAATTCCCCTAATAAATCTTCTGTATCTCTATCTATGCATGCTTTTGATTTTGTCTTTCTATAGAACCCTGACTAATATAGAAATACATTTCTATAAATAAGAGACTTTTTTTTTTTGCTCACTGTTCTGGAAGCTGGAAAGTACAAAATCAAGGAAGGGTGAGCAAGCTCCTAAAGTCTCTGTTACAAGTGCACTAATCCTATTCATGAGGGCTCCATGCTCATAACCTAATCACATCCCAAAATATTTAACTTCTTAATACTGTCAAATTCAGGATGAGGTTTCAAAATAAAATTTTGGGAGAACACAAACATTCAGATCATAGAATTCTGTCCCTGGCTCCCCAAAATTCTCACATGCAAAATATATTCACTCCACTCCAATAGATCCAAATGTCATAACTCATTCCAGCATCAACTCAAAAGTCTAAAGTCCAGAGTCTCATCTAAATATCTAAATCAGATATAAATGATACTCATGGTATGATTTATCTGAGGCCAATTGCTTTCTAGCTGGGAACATGTGAAATCAAATAACTTAGGTGCTTCCAAAATACAATGATGGGGAAGGCAGAGGGTAGATATTTCTCAACTCTAAAAGGTAGAAATCAGAAGTAAGAAATGTGTGGTAATTGGTATCAAGTAAGTTCAAAACCCAACAGGGCAGACAACACTATATCTTAAAGCATGAGAATAATCTTTGACTCAACATCTTGCCTTCAGGATACACTGGGTTGTGTCCCCAAAGCTCCACATAGCCCTGCCCCTGTGGCTTTCCTGAGTGCAACCCATGCAGCGGCTCTCATGGCTTAAGCATGAATTTCTGTGGCTCCCTCAGGATCCCTCACCTCTTGATGCTGTTACACTGTGGATTAGCTTTCAATATATTAATTTAGGCAACACAAACATTCAGACCAAAGCCGCAGTTAAGATTATTTCAATTAATTGTGGGAGATGCATTTTTTGGCAAATTTTATGTGGTATATACCTTAAAAATATACTGTTTATTAAACTTTAGAAAAGCAGTTTTCTTTGATTCATTCAATTTAGGAGAAGGTCTGCATTAGCAAAAGCCAGCCATCAACATATGGCAAACAACATTCTCACTACTGAATTCCAATTACACAGCTAAAGAGATAGAGAGGCTAAAAGATAAATATACATTTAAGTATATATACATGTATATATATATTTAGAGAGCTAGAGACAGGTAAAGAGATTACAGACACATATGTGCGTATATGTATGTATGTGTGTATAGATACAAGCATATGCAAACACCCAAACACATGTATACCCCCAAGAAAGCTTTGGTAAGAAGTATTGAAAGAGTCAGAGTCCTGTTTCAGTCTAGCTGAAACAGATATGTAAACAAGAGATATGTAAACAGGATAAAGCAAGACTTCTCATTTCAATACTTCTTACTAAGACATTATTTGCTTTGCTCTTGGGAGTATACTTTACAAACAAAGCATTCTCCAAAGTGTCTCTTTGTTTGATTCCCTGGAGGTTTTCGCATCTTCTGCCAGTGAAAAGATGATAGCTAGGCAAGAGCTGTGCCTTTCCTCTCGAAATGGAAGAAGGGCAATTGTGAAAGACAAGGCAGCAAACGACAATCTACAGCTTTTAGACAGTTTTAGGATATGCTAGTTATAAGAATAGTACCTGTGGGTCTGGAAATCAAATTTCTTAAAACTCTAGATGCACTTATAACCCCACACCTTCTTACTGTACCAACAGATAAAAACATTCAGTTGTTTGAAGGATGCTGCCCTGAAGAAGAACTTGAACAGAACTGCCCATTTATTTCCTTAAAAATGAAAATAGGAGAGAATAGATGAACAGAAAGTTATGAGGGCAGTATAAGGAAACTATGATGTGCAAGGAGGCCATAATATTATATTTTGAGGAAAAAAAGTGAGAAAGATCAAACCTTATTAACAATAACACTTGAAAATTAAAACAGATTGCCAAACTTATCTTCCATCTCAATCTTGCACCAAAGTTAACAAATCTAAAAATGCCTATATCTTTAAAAGTCAAACACTATACTTATAAAGTATGCCTACTATGAAGTAGAATGTGTAGTAAAGTGAGATAATATACTTATTAGGTAACGTTCTGATATGTTTACCTATACATTTTCCATTCTTCACTGCCATAAGGCCTTAGGCCATTTTACCACCAATTAAGGGAAGCCATAGCAGACACTGAAAAACAAAAACAGGAGGATGTTTTGGCCTTTGAGTTTTCAAATGCTGAAGTCCTAATGCAAACGACAGGAGTGGAAGGAAAATGCACAAGCCACTGGGATGCTACAGAATGAGTAGATAAGCCTCTCTCTACCCATCTTGGAGCTGCACATGAGAAGCATCAAAGAGAAGAGCAGAAGAATTAAGTAAGTTTATAAATAGGTCTCTGATGGCTTTCTGTCTTCCATTTTAACCGTCTGAGCTTCATACAAAGAGGAACAATAGAATCTCTAGACAAGTTTTGGGATTCGAGAGCAGAGGATATCTGAGCCCACAAGAACCATGCAGTTCTAGAGTTCCCAGCATGTAAGTTCCTGTAGCAATAAAGTAGACAAAATTGTCCTCTGATTCCAGATGTGAGGGTTCCCTACTGAGTTTCCCACAGTGACAAAATTAAGATACTATCCAAAAGATTCCTACGGCGATCTTAGAGCTGTAGAGAGTGACTTCAGGGTTAGGATGCTGAACAGACAAAGTGATATGTGTAAACTGTTCTTATCAGATCCCTGATTGGAAAAAAAAATGTTTTCCATATGTCAGAGCAGAATAGCTCTTGCTGAATAGGAACCAGGAAAAAAAAAGAAGCTATAAAAGATACCAAAACAGGCCAATAGTCATCAAGAACCCAGCCACCTTTCATAGGCTTTGGTGTGAGTCAGAAACTTACATGCAACTTTGGAAACAAAGGGAGAATGTAGTAACCCTTAATCTGTTAAAAAAAAAAAAAAAAAAACTAATGGATTGAGTTTATTAACAAATGGCTAATTTTCTTTTACCAACAGTCTTAAAAGAGCTGGTGGCAGAAATTAATTAGAGTTATGCAAAAAAGTTACATATTTTGCACACCACAATTGATACATCTTAATAACCATTCATACATAAAATTAACATAATAACTGTAATTTATTGAGCACTTACTCTCCAGGTTTGGTGCTCAGTACTTTGCATGCATTATTTTATCTTCAAAACAACCCCATAATTTAGAAATTGTTTTACAGCATTTCCATTTTAAAAGTCAATAAAGCATAGTGATTTGTCCAAGGTTACCAAGCCAATAGGTGGTAAAATCAGAAATAAAATTCAAATATATTTACAATTATCCTACCCCTAGAAATTATACCATATAACTATGAGCATAAGGAGGGATAGTGATGTTGGTGAGTGAATACATAAACTTATAGCTATATTGAAGGTTGTATTTCCACCCCCTACATTAAAGGACCTAATCATCCAGTTTCAGGAATTCTCAGTGATCACTATTGGTATCTTGAGTCAAATAATTTTTTGTTCTCAATTGTTTGGCCTATGCATTGTAGGATGTTTAGCAACGTGCCTAGCCTCCCTCTGCCCACTAGATGCCAGTAGAACTCCCATCCCAACTTGTGATGACAAAAATACCTCTATTCATTGCCAAATTGTCCCTGGGGGCAAAAGAGCCCCTGGTTGAGAAGCACTAGATTACATTTAGAATGACTGAGTGGCCACTCAAAGGACCTTTTCCTTTACCAACTGTCCTGATTCTAGTTTTGAGATTTGTTGTGATCTCATAACTGATGTTGAAGACTTGAATCAAACTAATTAGAAGAATTGAAGCTGTGTCTACAATTCATGAAAAGAAATTGCATCATGAGACATATTTTAAAGTTTCATTACTCAGCCATTCCCTAAACAAATTCCTGTATTGCTCAGCTAAACATTCTTAGGTCAATTATTCCATCTGTGCATATTCTTTCATTTCTTACATGAAGATCACATTATCCAATTTATATAATATTGAAGGATTGTGTTAAGGAAAAAACTTTTCTTCCCAGGTTCACGAGGGGCGTGGTTTCAAAGTCAGGAGCTTCCCAGTACCAGGCCTCCATCCACACCCCCATCTGGGAATGTAAAGTTATTTGTCTAACTTTGTGGGGGCGGGGGTTGGTGGAAAATCCAGGTAAGTTTCTTTGTTGAAGAAGCCCAAGGAAATCTCTGAGGAGGGGGCTCTGTTGTAGACCAAGTAGCCAATCAGGTATCAAAGTCAAAGATCAATCACTCCAGTGGAATTTTGAAAGAACTCCTCTCATTGGACAAGAACAAGAATGGGGCGGGAATAACTCCAGGGTTAACTGCCCCCTACCCTCTGCTCCTTACCTATCTGGATATTCCCTCAGGATTCCCCTCCTACGACAGCATGGGAGCTTGCTTTCTCTTTCTCTCTCTCGCTTGCTTTCTCTTTCTCTCTCTCTCTCTCTCTCTCTCTCTCTCGCTCTCTCTCTCTCTCTCTGCCTAATAAATTACTCTCTGCTAAACTCTTTGAGTCTGAGATATTTATTCGAAGAGTAAGCTCATTGTGCCTCCAGGGTCCCTTTCCCCATTCTTGGGGTAAGAGCCACCAAGGACCTTGGAATTGGATCAGGGAGGGAGCTGAGTATGCAGCCTGGCCGTGGTTACAATATGATTATAAAAATAAAATTAAACAATAAAGCCAAAATTTTTTTAAAGGGTATGCAAAGTCAAACCAAAATGGGCTAGTGGTGACCAAGAACCCAGCTACCTTTCATAGGCTTTGATGTGAGTAACATGAATACATGCGATTTTGGAAATAAAGAGTGAATATAATACCTCTTAATCTGTTAAGAAACTACAACACACAGAACAGCCCAAAACATGGCTCAATTAAAGATGTTAATAGTGGCAAGGCTGAGACTATCTAAAACTGGATGACTAGGTCCTCTAAGGTAAGAGGTGAACAAAAAACCTTTATATAGCTTCAGTTATATATTCATTCACCAATATCATTATCACTCCTTACATTCATGAAATACTCCTGCAAATCCAGGACACTAAAACTACTTTTACTTAGACCATACTGCAAGGGAAAAAAATATTAAGGATTAATGCTATAATCAGAGAATTATTGATTCACTTATTCATTCAGTTTTAATTCATTTATTTCATTCACATGAGCATCCATCCCTAGATAATTTTGACTCTCCATTTATGTAGAAATATATATTAATAGGAGAGATATTGATAAGTTCAAACAAAGTAGAGTGTTGTAAGAAAACATATTAAAAGTGGTACCAAAATTAATTATCTGTTTATGAAACATCCTGCATATTCTTATAGGACTGTGAGAAAGAATGTCCAAAGCAATAACTAAATCATTAATCGACTGTACACAATCGAGTAAAGTCTAGTATATAACCTATGGTGAGGTTACAATACTAAACATGACATATACCCCGAACTTCTAGCAATGTTAAACTAATGATGGCTACAATTCTAAATATAGAAAGTCATCTTTCTTTGAAGAGCAATGCTAATATTGTTTGATAATAATACAAGTTTAATTACATTAATTTATATATATTTTATAGTAGTATATAATTAATATAATTTATTTTATGTGATTTATATAATACCATAATTTTAAATAAAAATTAGAAGTCAGAGCATGATGTTAGGAGAAAGTAAATTTTAGACCAATGGAAAAGGGATTAATATATTATGGAATCCATTATCATCAGAAATAACATGCATATAAACAAATAAACAGATTCTAGAAAGCTTTAGATGATTTAAATGGGTGACAACTCACAATATATAATCTTTGGTAATGAAATATATTAAAATAAAGAAAAAGGAAATAAAGACATAACCAATACAATAATTTCTGCTACTAGTCCTATAATGATAAGTAATGATCACATATTTTCTGTATGTAACATCTAAAACTAAAAGGCAATATTTTATTGGAATAGACAAATCTTTCTGTCAACTCTTTCTCTAAACAACTAAAATAAAAAAGAAGTATAAGGAGACAGATTTAGTATAACCCACAGTTCATTCTGAGTACGTCTACAATAAGAAATCTTTTTTATCACCTGAACATCTGTATAATATATATAAACAAAAATATTAATATAAATAACTTATCTACAATAACTCTTATGTGTCTGGTTTGTAGGATGAGAAAAAAAAGTATGCTTATCTGTTTTGGCAGTGATCTGATTAACAAGAACCCATGGTATAGTGAATTTGCTAAGAGTAGCCCTTTTAATTAAGATGACCTTTCAGTATTGGCCTGTTACATTTCTAGTTGGCTAAATATGATATTTGTGAATTTTTGATTAAGCAAGATGTTTAGTATAAAGGAATCAGAAATATCATTGATATTTTTAAGCAGGAAAATGTGAGCTTATTAAATATACCATTATGAGCAGGAAAGCATGAGAAATTTTAAATATGCTTTGCATTTCACAATAGCTTCATATTATACAGAGATTCAACCATCTAATGAACTGTATTTGTTGACTCAGGCAAGAAAACAAGGTAATTGCATTATCTCAACCCCACTGACTTCTTAAGCCATAGTTTTAGAGCTATTACACCCTATATTTGAAATGAAATATATTAAAAATAACCAAGTTGCTTTGAGGAAATTGGGCATAACCTTTTCGTATAAAAGAATGAAAACTCATTGAATTGGAATAAAAGTATACTTCTAGTAGGAACATTTAACTCACTAGATAAATGTAAAACATTAATTTACTCTGCAAAAGTTAACAAAGTGATTAAAAATAACATAAAAAGTACATTCCAGAAATTAATCGAATCATATTTGATAGAAAACCTAAGGCCAGAATGTTTAAGGACTATCCATTTTAGGGTTTTTGTGTTTCTATGGGCTAAGATTACATCCATTCTTTTTTGAATGTTTTTCTCTCCTGAATAATGAAAATAAAGAAAGAAATATTTGCTGAGTATTTATAATATACCATTTTTCTCTTAGTTTTGTCCATGTGGGGGTGAGGAGGAATGAGTAGGGATGAATATCAACAATTAGCACTATACTTTGTAAGTATAGCCTTTCTATACGTATCTATCACAAGATTATCATGACCTTATTATAGAGATTTAAACTGTAACTGACATTACAATTACTCTGTAAATGGCATTTGTACTATATTTCTTTAGATTAAGGACGCTATATTACAGAATTGTAGTAAATATATTCTTATTTCAGAACCTGTAAAATGTTATAAACAAAGTATATGGAAAATATATACAAACCACATTGACAAACTATGAAATATATAAAATTTATATGTTTCTGTAAAGCAGTAATCAGGGTATAGCTCTGAATTAAATTGTCAAAAATAATCTTGACATAGATTTTATAATACAGAAATTAATAGAGTAGTAACATGGATTTAAAACTTTTTTTAATATATTTGGAAAATCATATTTTGTGAGGATGGTGGAAATAATAAAATAATAGTGTGTCTCAAATAGGTTGAATCTAAAAGCTACATTTTCACTCTTGATAATGATAATTTAAAAAATGTAAATTTAAAAATTCTTCTCAGAAAATAAGCCAGTTATCAGCATAGGTATATGCAAATACATATCCAACTGTGAACCCATTAAGTAAAAAACACTGCTTCATTTTAGGAAATATGGAAAATTTTTCCAAATAAAACCCATTTCTAGTGTGAATACAATTTCAAAACTTTCTGAAAAGCATCAAATATGTAGACTTTGTTATGGGGGCATACTGCAATAGAACTATACTTAACAACAAAGGTAAACCAACCTATCCTGCCAATTAGAATTTAAAGAATATTCCCACAAGTTACTCAAGATAAAGATTAAGGCAAAATGTTTCTTGTAGGCTCTTTAGAAAGTAAGGAGCTAAGACAGAGCAGTGTAAAGCTCAGAATCCTCAGATTCAGCCTGAAGTGATGTGAAGCTAAAGACTTTCAAGCCTAAGATTCTGCACCTATAAAAGAGGACTAAAACCAGAAGCAAATAAATTAAATTAAATTAAATAATTTCCCACGTACAGCTCCTAGAAGTCCTATTTCAAATGATTTATAATACTAAATTTTCATATTTTTCTTCTTCTCTCCTTTCTTTTTTCTTTCCTTAACTTTCTCTTCCTTCTTCTATCCTATTTTCATTTTATGACATAAAGCTGGCTGGGCACAGTGGCTCACATGTGTATCTCAGCACTTTGGGAGGCCTAGGTGGGTGGATCACGAGGTCCGGAGATCAAGACTATCCTGCTCAACATGATGAAAACCCGTCTCTACTAAAAACATAAAAAATTATCTGGACGTGGTGGTGCACACCTGTAGTCCCAGCTACTTAGGAAGCTGAGGCAGGACAATTTCTTGAACCTGGGAGGCAGAGGTTGTAGTGAGCCAAGATCATGTCACTGCACTCCAGTCTTGCAACAGAGTGAGAAGTCTCCGTCTCAAAAAATATGTACGGGCAAAATGTCAAATAGGTACATATTCATAGCTTTACTAAAAAAGTCAAATAGGTACATATTCATAGCTTTACTTTTTTTTCTCTAACAAGAAAAGCTGAAACCATTAACTCCGCCAGAAACTTAGAAAAAAAATAACAATTTTTGAGGAAGTATCCGTAAAAAAAAATCTACTGCGAAAACATTATTGCAAAGATTCCTATTTTCCCTATTTTATTCATCTCTAAGTTTAATGCAATTAGAGTTCAAATAGGGTAATATTTGTAATTTAACAGTGTTAATGTGTTGAGAAACATATGAACTTTTTTGAAACAGCAAAATAGTAATTATTATAGGTGACCGTACTATACTGTGTCTATCTGGAAGCCAATATTGTGCCATTTTTCAAAAATTATCTCATTTAATCCTCAGAACAAAACTATGTAAAAGGCAATATCATACTATCATTTTACAGGTGAAGTAATTGAGACAGAGAAAATTGAAACATTGTTTTAAATGTCACAGCTAGTGCAAAATAGACCAAGCAGGAAGACCCCGGAGACCGTACCTTAAAGATTATATTGTACACCTAAATTTGCAAAGTGATATCTGTCCTATCAATAATGAAAGTTATTCTGCAGGACAGTAATTGAAGTAATATAGCACTGGCAAAGAAAAGATAGGTGAAATTGAGTAACCTACAAATAGGGCAAAGAATGTATTAAAAACCGTATGTGAGAGATACCACCACATAGGAGTACAATTTACCAGGAGCAAAAACCAGGAAGATATATATTTTCTAGTGTTTGTAAAAAATTAAATGTTTGCAGAGAAAATAATTTTATTGTGAACATAGATCTTTTAGAATGTTAATGTCAAATAAATGAAAACTCGGTAGCTTCTGACTTGAAGTTTATAAATCAGCACCGATTCTGTAGCAATGAATTAATTAATGGATACTAAAGTGATTCTTACAAAGGCAGTGCAAGTACAATTTATGCTTGATATTGATGATGTTTTATATTACATATTATTTTCTAGACACTAAACTGTGCCTATAAAGAAATTTCCTTTACATAAGTGTGATCTAAAAAATTTCAGATGCCTTATGAAAATTTAGATACATTTACTTCCCCAGCCATATATATTTGATTTTGCAGGAATGAGTGTAATATTTTAATAGAACAGTCTTGATTGGTCATTTCACCTATAAATTAAGAAGTACTCTCCAAAATCCAATGAAGAAATCCTGTCACTGTGTAATTGTACATGTAGGAGCTATTTACATTATTTATTCTTACAAAAAATCATTCTCACAATGAACTAAATCTGCTGAAATAGTCTGTCAAAAGAATTTGATTTTGTTAATAAATGTGCATACTTTAATAAATTTGTAAAAAGTCTGTATAGTGCCAAAACATTCCTATTACACCTTGAATTGAAGATGATCGGGTATAATTTCTTCAAACTAAATTCATAGAACTAAAAATATACATCATTATTAATAATCCACTAGAATGAATGCTCAGGAGATCAAAGACTGCTTTCTTAAATATTTAAATGTTTTTAATTATGTATACTGGGTGCCTAGAACAGTAACTCATCCTATGAAGATGCTCAAAAAAATACTTGTCAAACAAATAAATTACATAAAATAGCTAATATTTATTGGATACTTACTATTTTCCAGGTATTGTAATAAGCACTTTTAGTATATGTCCTTATTTAATACTTATAGTCCCTAATAAGTTTATAAATTTGCTGTTCAATATTTACAGAAGAGGACTTACATGTCAATTCTTTTACTAATTATTTCATTTTGGGAAAGTTGATGAATCTCTTTCTGAGTCTCCCTGTCGTCTTCTGTAAAATGGGAGACTATAAGCTTATATGGCCTGAGTTGTGAGAAATAATGACTAAAGAACTTAACACTGGAAAGATGTATCAACATTCTATAGTTGATTATAGAATCACTAAATATCTTATTTCAATGGACCATAAAGGCATGTTTTTTCTTATCTTATAGTTATAGTCAAATCAAAGAGAAGACACAGTTTTCCTTGCTTGAATATGTATAAACTTGTTATTTCTGCTGTCTTAGCTTCATAATGTGACTTCATGTTGTTTTAGTCAATAAACTGTTTAAGGACCATTTAAGGTAGATGTATGAGCCCTGGTTATGGTCAAAAGACTTCTTTTGAGTTTTCTGCTAAATATAAATAAGTATCTGCAAGAAAACTTGCAGAGTAGATGCCATCAGCTTAGAAAAACAGAAAAAGACAATACAAGCAATGAAGCAAACAAAGCAGAGACAGAAGTGGAGTATTCTCTTCAGAAATTCTTTAATATCAATGTTTTTACTGTCCTGGAGAACAGTATAATGGAAAAAGACATGGTCACAGAGGCTTCTGGGTTGGAATCTAGTACAGAGTAGGATGCTAAATGCGAAGGGGTTTTAAAAGTAGCTTAACGGATTTATTTCACCTGTGTTTTCTTTTCTCAATGTACATAGCAATGTATGGATGAATGTAAAAACATGATGTTATTGGTGAAATCTACAACATCCTAACTGACGGGAAAGCATCATGTATTTTCATTGGCAGTCTTTTTCTCTCTAAGGAGTATACCGAAGGGTAGTGAGTCTTAAAATTCATGGCATTTCAGATTTCCTAAAATGTAGTAGTTCATATATTTTGGATAAAAGGAAGAATAAATTTTATATAGTGTAATTCAAAACTTATCTTCTTTTCCAAAACAAGAATTTATGATTTATACCACCTACCAAGTGGTGTGGTGATTACATTATCACATTCTACATGGCTTCCCTCAAAGTTGCATGTGTAGCAAGCTCTTCTATCAACATTGGCTGAAGACATAAACAAAGCCTTAGTATGTGTTAAAGTTTTTTAAGTCCCACATATCAAACATACATTATTGGTAAAGCAACCATTTGTTGGTACTGTCTGTGTTTCAGACCCTGTGAAAAACTGAGCATTCAATGGTGCGCAACGAAAGCTACTTTTCTGGCTGGGAGCACTTGGTGTTCAATGCCATGTAGCGAAGAACGACACCGTATTTTGAGATTATATTAGTTGAAATATATTCTTGAAGTGACAGTTGGAAGGAAGTCTAATTGAGCCAAAGATTGTAACTCCAATGGAGATGGTGCGGAAGACTATTCTAAGCATCCATGGGTCCCTCTTATGGCCATTGTGAGGATCAAATGATATTATCCATTTATATCATTTCGTAGGTGCCTGAAACATAATATGGCTCACTTGGCACATGTTATCTATTTGTATTATTAATAATATTATTACAATTAGCAAAATAGTAACATGCCCAAGTGCCCTGTGTCACGAAAGATTGTGGCTGATAAAAGGGTCTCAAAGAAAGGCAGTGTGGCTCAAGTGGAAGGAGAAATGGAAAATTGTGTAAGACAGGCTGGAAAGGTAGGTAGGAATCAATCCTGTCAGGGTTTGTAGCTGTGCCATTTTTCTTTTAGTTTAAGAAAGGTTTCAAACAGAGAGAGTGAAAATGAACTGATCAAATTGAAGCTTATATATGATGATTTGCAGCAATGAGTCACAGGGATTGGAAGGATGTCAGACCAGATGCATATTCATTACTTAGATGTTTTCGTAGTACTTTTTCCAGCAAAGAGCAGTGGCACCAAGGAAAATATAATACTTGTATGATAGTCCATAAATATTTTATTATTTTAGTATACTTTGAAAATACACATAGATAGGTCGTACTCATTCTTATTAAAATGGATGTTGTAAATAAAATTCTATTCCCAGAAACAACATATACTTGAACTTTAATAAGTTTTATTGCTTTTATCAATGTCTGACACCCAATAAATTCTAGCTATTTATTACTATTATAATTACTAGTATCACTTGCTAAATGAGATACTGGAATGATAAAACATAGCATCTGAAGCATTTTTAATTCTATGGTTCAAAAAAAAAAACATGGAAGAAAAACATGTAATATAATGTAACCATTGTTCAGAACCACAGCTGGGTCTTGTAATACTTTATACAAAAATATGACAGCTTCCCTAACACAGACAGTTAATAGGAAATTATTGATTGATTGATATCTAAATTAAATGTTTTTACCAAACTGATTTAAAACTATAGCAGTATCAGGCAGCCACGCATCAACAACAATATGACTCTGACTTAGGTTGAATCTTAAGAAAAGATAAAAAGAGTAATACATACGTGGAAAGAAGGAAGTTTGAAAAAGGACACAGTGATAGAACATACTGATCACATCTTAGTCACACCATAAGAGCTTTATTTAAAGGAATTAAACTCAGTGAAAAGATCCCTGTGAAGGCCTTTTAAACAGGTAAATAAGAGCTTAATGTATACGTCTACAAGAAGTTTGACACAGCAAAATTCAGAAACTCTTAGGAAGATGATAATTAAGAATTAAAATTATTTCTTATCACTATGACACCCAATCACACCAACATGAATTGTGTATCTAGGTGCTCATGGATAGATACTGAATATATTCACTGACAAAATTTCTGGAGATCATTCACTCAACAAAAGTAACCTTTATATTTTTAGTAAAAATGTATACTTTTTGAAGTTAAACTTTTCATTTTAGTGATATATTCCCTTGCTCTTAAGACTGTAGATATTTCCTTTATGCTATTTTTATGAAAGAACAATGTGTAAGGTCACACAACAGGGTGACACAGTTGATTAATTCCAGGATGGGAAGAGAAGATATGGTAGAGGCATGTGATGTGGTTCTCTTTGCTTGTATATCTCCTTGACTTTAGTATTTCACTTCATGCACTAATCATGTATCATTGTTGTAACTTGGGAAAAAAACGTCAAGAAAGTAAAGTTTAAAAAAATAAAAATCTTTTAATACTGATTCCAGCCAAAGATGATAATTTCTAAACTCAAAATAGGAGTGTTTATTAAACTCATAGGTTATTGAATAATTTTCTTCAATAAGTTCCTTCAATCTCCAGACTTCCACTTGCTGGAAAATATCCAAGAGTTAATCAGTCTTGTACATTAAAACATTTACATGTCATTTGTTTCTATTACCTCATTATAAGTGAACATTAGGTATATTAAAATGCAGTATATATGCACCTATGCACATAGGTTCTTCCTCCTTTCTTTTACACACACACACACACACACACACACACGATCAGCCAAAAAAAAAAAAAAACCCACAAAACTAGAAAGCATAAATTCTTAGCTTATTTTCGCTGAGAAATATTGTTCAGACATTTTAGTCACTCATTTTTTTTTGTTCTGGGTCTCAAACATCTTCTATAAGGTAACTGTGTATGATTAAAGACAATGATGCTAGCACCTTACTGCCTAGGTTCAAATGTTGTCTTAGTTGGTTGCCATCCCTATGGCCTGGACAAACTATCCAGTCTCTTTGTGCCTTGGTTTCCTCATTTATAAAATGGGAGAATCGCATACTTACCTCCCAGATTTGTGATGAGAATTACATTAATCAACACATGCAATGTATTTAGAAGAGTGTTTCATATCTAGTAGGTATCAAATGTTTTTGGTCATGTTTTCATCATGTTCCCTGTCTGTGGGAGAATATTTTACTTTTCAATCCTTAAAGCTGGAATGACTCTCTTCTACCACTCATATATCAAATGCCCAGCATATTTTGTTATTCCTCTTTTTTCCCCTTTCTTTTCTTATGATTTCTTCATCCTTTTTACCAAATTTTCTGCTTAATCCTCAAATGATTTCTGAGTCTCTGTGTAATATGGGAGTGAAAGTGTAGCATAGCAGAGTTTTCTGCTTTCCTAAGCAACCATAAAACATATTTGGAAGTAAGCTCAACATCTTCAGGATATCAATGTACATTTCCACACCTCCAAACAAAATGCCATTTGTCACAGTTACAATAAATTAGGGTCCCTTAATTTCAAGATTTTTACAAACGGTTTCATAAGTAAATAGTTTCCATTATCCATTTCCCACCTCTAAGACTACAAGCTGCGTGCCTTGAGTATTTAACTTCTCAGTTTTCTCACCAATAAACAAGTGATAAAAATACCGCCTATCTGATGGACTTTTGTGAGAATTAAATGAACTGAAACCTGCAAAAATAGTCAAAACAGTGTCTGAGACATAGTAAGGAGTCAATGAAGGATAGTTACTGATATTATTAGTATTATTAACTTTGTTTTGCTAAGTGAGATGTAATCATAATGCAAAAAAAAATATGGAGCATGTTCTGAGATCCTTTGGGACAGGGTTGGGGACTGATATGTAATATAATGTAAACACTTTCAAAATAGCATCACCATCATGTAATCTGTATAGACAGCATAGAACGATGCTTCACTAAATATTTGATTCAACATGTAATAGGCAATCTGTTTATTTTAGTAAATAAAATGCTATGTTTTTTTTCTGCATCACGTTTTCTCAGCCTTGGCACTACTGATATTTTGGTTCATACCATTGTTTGTAGGGAGTTTTTCTTGTATTGTAGGCTGTACAGCAGCAGCTCTAGTCCATTATGCTTGGCGGCGGGGAGGGGGTTGAGAACAACTGATTTATATTGATCTGTAAAGATATAGTATTGGGTCATAATGTTCAACAACAAAATATAGCTTATATTGAATATTAAGAGAATAATAAGTAGATTATTCTTACAACTAACATAGTACCATCAGTGATTTGCAATAATTAGCCCTTTGTGGGGCCTAATTTGATCTAGTTCTGACATAAACTCACACCTTTTTGCTTCATTAAGATTGAACATCAGCCACACTGTTTTCCTCTCATTTTATTGATGTAAACAAGAGTCAGAATTTGGACTTTAGCCATAGCAAGACAGCACTTTAAATATGGATACTGTAAAATCATGATGCACTTCCCAAGAAATGCAATTTTTCTCCCCCAAAACTACTCTGACAATCTCTAAACCTAGATTTGGTGAAGACTGCCATTCCCCTCTACTAGCATAAGAAAGTAATGTAAATGATAACTCAGGCTTTGGGGACTCACAAAGGTATCCAAAATTATGGAAACGTGTTTAAGACTAAATTTGAAACTTCCTTGACAAATCAAATAAGTGTTTGACATTTTACAGTTTCCAAGATATGAATCTAAAACTAGTACAAAATAAAGGTGGAGGTGGTACAAAATCTAGTGATACGAAACAATTTTTAAACATATTACCAGAGGCAGAAATTAAAAGGAATGGGGTTCTTATTGCATATACAACGTGAATGCATGTATGTATGAATATGTGGATATTTATGGGAGAAGTTTCACATCTTTCATCAGATTCTCCAATACCTCAAAAACTTCAAGTGTAGTCAGTTCTACTATAACACTTGTTTTGAAAATGTAAATTTGTTCCAAGGTAATGTATGTGTTTATGTGTGTCTGTGTGTCTATCTGTGTCTATGTGTGTGTATGTTGTAAGCAAGTATATCTGTAAAGACATAGGCATATGTATATCTGTACAGATAAATATATTTTGCTCATGTGCAATTCTGCCCACAAGAACACTAGGCACATGCAGAAAACTATCTGGCTCCAGCTGAATAGAGCTTGGTAGGAAACTCATACTTGACACATCTCTCAAGTGTCTCAATTCATCGTGTGTTATTAGTCACACCCATCCATGTCTTATGTCCAATTTCAGTAACGCTCCTTCTGTCATTTTAGAATAACTCACAAGCTTCAACCATTCTAACATCCATATCCGCAAGGTGGTTTATGTGCCATAATTATTATAGTATTCTTATATTTTTTAACCATTCAACATGTATAAAATTGTTAAACTCTTTTGTTTTTGATGTTTGTTTGACTTTTAATATGTCATTACAACGTTTTTGAGTGTCATGCCCCAAACTCTATTTCCCACAAGCCCTGTGAATTTTATTGCACAATTTGCCAGAGCACGGTGGTTTCAGAATGTATATGTCATGTTATAGCAGACCCTGACTGTAGTTTAATGATGTTGGCAAACATTCCTCGTGTTGTTGGATTTAGCTCACTGTTTCCACACAAAGGTTTTAGTAATGAATGTTGAATGTGGGGATTTTAGCACTGTATTAGCACAATTTATTTCTTAAATATTTCCCTTTTTACATAAAAAGCAGAGAAGGCATTGTTTATTGAAAGAGTGGATTAGATGAGTGAACCATGGGGGAAAACAGGAGAAAGGTGCACAGGAGAGAAAATAAATTATGAAAATGTTCCTATTCCTTAATCATTCTCTAATTAATTTCTTATCCACTCTCAAGGGGCTAGAAAGTAGGACGTGTACCATATTACACAGAAGGTGGCATTAGCTCTTTTGTCACTGTTGGTAAGATTTTGCATATGAATCAGCTGTTGTGATGTGGATAGCTCAGTAGGTTCTGACCTCTTGTTCAGCACTGTGGTTCAACTGCAGACACTATGAGAGGATTGCCAAGGCCAGTGCGTACCTGGCTTCTGGTAGAGATCAGCCTCTCACATAAGAGATGAAATTATCACTCATAATATACATAGTACCTTCCCAAGCCTCATCTTAAATTATTCTTTTGGACACAATAACAATAACTAAAACACTGGAGGGATACAGTTTGCCAGTTTTGTATCTGTATTCAATTATATTATTGAAAAAATTAAAATATCTTTTTTCAAGTATCTTCATTCATCTCTGCAGCCTGAATTTCAAAATTATCATCATCTGATGTGTTATAATGGGAAAATAACTGGGAAGTTCATTGACATAATTCTTATTCTTACTGCATTCTTTCTTTAGGTTCATTTTCCCTATTAAAAAAACTGAAGTAAAACATTTGTGCATATATATGTGTGTATGTGTGTGTGTGTGTGTGTGTGTGTGTACACAAAGTCAGTCTGACCAGCTGGATACATTATTACTAATTGCACTACTTTTTTTTTTTTTTTTTTTTTTTTTTTTTTTTTTTTTTTTTTTTTTTGAGACGGAGTTTCGCTCTTGATACCCAGGCTGGAGTGCAATGGCGCGATCTCGGCTCACCGCAATCTCCGCCTCCTGGGTTCAGGCAATTCTCCTGCCTCAGCCTCCTGAGTAGCTGGGATTACAGGCACGCGCCACCGTGCCCAGCTAATTTTTTGTATTAGTAGAGACGGGGTTTCACCATGTTGACCAGGATGGTCTCGATCTCTTGACCTCGTGATCCACCCGCCTCGGCCTCCCAAAGTGCTGGGATTACAGGTAATTGCACTACTTTTGTATTAACAATAGAAAATTGTAGGACTCAGAATCAATTATATCACAGCTGTGAAGTGTAAACAGCTTTCACTCCCTTACAATACTGGATCCACTTCTTTTTTTTGTCTCATGAAAGGTGGAAGAGCAGCATTTGCTAATTTGAGATTTCAGGGCTAGGAGTAATACTAGCCAGCACTTAGTATATGCTAGACACTTTTCTAAGCATCCCACATATATCAAGTCATTATATTCTCGCTACAGTATTATTCTTGTTTTAGAAGTGGCAAAGCAGAAACACAGATTGGTTAAGTGACTTGCCAAAGATATCATGCTCCTTACTATTTGCTATGCTGCCATTCTGAGTTATAGAAATGTGAAGTAATGCTGGATTCCTTATGACCATAATTGAGGATATTCTTGATTTGATGACTTTGATTTCTTTAGGATGTTATATAAGATAGAGAAAAAGTTCTTGCCTGTATTTTAATATATCTTTTGGGTTATTGAACGCTTTTGGACTCCGTGTTTCTCAACTGCAATGCATGCATCATTATTATTTGGATTATGTTCTCTATATATAAAGTTAATTGTATAAACTTTGAAGAATCACGTTGGATAGCTGTGACTGCATGATTTGAGATGGGAAATACAAACAAAATTTCTGAAGTGGAAGATTTGGGGCAAAGGTCTGGCTTTCTCAGAGCTTTCAGTAGACTATAAAAAATTTTTTTGTTAAGTATTTGAATAATAATCCCACATAAAAGAAAGCCAGGTTTCTCCTATAGTTTCTATTCCCCTTTTAAGAGGGGGGAAAGCCTCATTGTTCTTATCTATAACCTAAGTCCAAAGGGTAAAGGGGAAGTGAAAATTGGAGGAGGAAGAGGAGGCAAGGAATATGATTAGAATAAGCTGTGTGCACATTTTCCTATCTCATGCATGTGTCTACCTACCCTCTTTCTATATTCTTCCTCAAGAGAGGAGATGATGCTCACCAGATAGTTAAAAATATTAGACATTGGTTGAGCAATTATTAATACTTGATGCCTTAAAGTAAAAGAACCCATGCCTGTCCTCTCTCTATTTCCCCTCCTCCTACCTCCTTCCTTCTTCCTCTCAAACATGAGATTCTCTAACATTTCTCTCTGGTTATCTCCCAAGTCTACATGGATGGGCAGACACAGATGATTAACTTGACTCAGCCTCTCCAACAACACCAACCCACATGCTCAAGGAATGGTCACTTCTTACCAGTTCCATGTTGCTAAAAAAGTAACTTGATATAATCATCTCTGAATCACCACAGATACAGCTGACTACAGGCATTTTAACATTTTTTAGAATTAAAGATACCTATATAAACCTCAAGTCTAAGTAGCCTCTTCTAACTCAGCCTTTTCCAGAACTCTTCATCTTAACTGAGACTTGTCAATGGCCTCCCTGCCATTTTATCCTTTGTTGTGTGTATGGCTTCTTAGGAACCCCAGGGGAAGGAAAGAAGACAGATCATTCATTTCTTCGTGACTATTCATAGTGTATTCGAATAGGATTAAAACCCCGTCCTTAATGATTAGCAAATATTTTATCCTGATTATGTTAAACTTTTCTTTTCTTTTCTTTAAGCCATATGAAATATCTTGCATTTCAGTCATTAAATTATACCACAGCATTGTAAAAATTATTTGATATACTTTTGTGTGGATAAGAGTATATGAAGAAATTAGTAAGAGAAAGCTGAAATGTATCAACTGACACTTACAGATAGTTTTACTTACTTTTAATTTTCCTAAAAATTTTAGAAATAAATTTGATAGCATTAAGAAGGAATTAACACAGGTCACATGCCTGTGTAGCTGAAGTGTTAGCAACAATTCAAAATGGTTTAAATGAGCTCCTGAACAAAACTAATCATACACATGATACTTTTATAGCACTCAATAACTTAAAATCAATTCAAGAAGCCTTAGTCAAGGAAGACTTCTAAGTGGTTAGGCTTATTTTTTAGTCCTTAGCATAAAATCTGTTCTTTAAGAGACTGTCAACTTTGCAATATCTTTCTCTCCAGGTTCCCCCTCCACTTTATTGAGTTCTGGAGCTGTTGATTTTTAAGTACAATATGTAGGTTGATAAGAATGTTATTTGTAAGAAAATAGGTGTAGGATCAAGCAGATAGAAAATCTGTGATAAATAAATCATAGATGGAAAATCTATGATTTATCTGTGATAAATCAAACACAGAATTAAGTTGAAGTGTACGTCTAAATAGATTGGAACAGACATATTTCTTCAACAAATATTCATTTAGGGAAGTGGTTCTTCAATTACAATGGGTATACAAATTACCTGAGGTATTTGTTTAAGATCTGAAAAATTCAGAGATCCACTTCCAGTAATTTTTGTTGGGTAGGTTTGGCACTGGGTGCAAGTACTCAGTGCTTTCTGTGCATTTGGCTCACTGATTCCTTTGAAAGAAACGATTTAAGGGATAATTGTCTGTAACTCTACTAAATATTCAGGAGATGGAAAGAAAATAGTCTTTGCAATTGAGTATTTCATGAATGGAAAGAAAATGCTTAGGTAGTTAGACTAATAAACAAGTATGTCAATAATCCGTGCAACTGAAGAAGAATGAACATAATACTCCAGGACCAGAGAGTAGAAGAATCTAACTCTGCAGCAAAGATAAGGAAAAGCTTCATGTTAGTTACATGGAAATTGAGTGGTGGAAATCCTATAAATACCAACTAGGAAAAGACTAATATATATATATATATTAATGACACCAAAGTTAGAGATTCTTTCAAGATTGGAAGAGGCAAGGCTTCAAGTAGTTTTCAGAGCCCAGGAGAGGAGTCGCATGTGGAAGAATCAGAGAGCAGAAGAGGATTTGGAATTGTGTGCACATAATGAATGTCCTTGTCCCTTTCTGCCATCATGATCCAAGGTTTGTGCTGTGGGTAAATATTATCACATTTTATTGGAATAGGGAGAGATTGTAGGCAAGAAAATTTGATAGGGATCTATGGTATAATGCAGGCAAACAATAATAATAATAAGGCCAAAAATAGTAACAATGTTTTAGGATGAAGAGGAGAAATGGAACTGAAAGGAATTCTGAAGAAATAGTTGATAGTATTTTGTGAATTGCTGGATCTGGAGGCTGCATGGGAGCATGGGTCCAGGGTGATTTCAGTCTTGGGAGAAATATATTCATCAGATTGAAAGAATCCACAGAGATGTGTTGTGGATAGCTTGATATTCAAGTGCAGTCTTAAAAGTGTCAAATGTTGACAATAAATTAAAAGCATTTCAAAATACCATAACTGGTCAAACAAAACATGTCTGTTGATCATCTATGGCCCAAGTTTTGCAGAATGCATCCTTTGATTCACTTGGAGGAAAAGCAGATCCTAAGTGATAAAACAAAATATTCAAAATTATGTAGTTTATTAGTGCCAGAGCTAGAACAAGAATGCCCATTACCTTTCATTTCTACTACAGATAGTAACACTGAAACAAACGAATCTGAAATATTTGAATGTGTGTAAATTGAATACTACTATATGTTAACTATTAGATGCTGTTATCAGTATTGGCTTAGGATAAGCAAAATGAGTGGCTGTGCTGACCTAGAAATAGCACTGTCTCAGTGGGCATGACCAAAGTGATTCAACGGGATAATAAGAAGTTTTTCAGGAAAAAGGGGCCACAATTGATTTCTTGTATATTTAGAAGTGTGCATATGTTATCTACATGGTCACTAATTAGTTTGTTGTAACTATCACTCTAAGTCTTTCTGAATCTAATGGTTTAATGAATCATACCTAAGCAGAACTATATGCTGACTATAAAGATCAATGCCAGGTTTGGTAGTTATAGACACGCTAATAAAACATTCTTGATGCCAATTTTAAATTACTTCATCCTAAATTGTAAAAAAATTTATAAATTACTTCATTCCCAGAATAAATTCCCTTATTTTAAAAAAGCAATTATCGTCCTTGTAAATAAAAAGACTATAAATATCTGATATTAATGTAATAACTATGATTTTAATTAATAATGATACAGTGCTAATAAATGTGCACACATATGCCCTACCTGAATTTATCCATACTGCTTATAATCTAAAAGAGAGAAAGATATTAATAAAACACATTTTGTGGGAGATGGAGAAAAAAAGGTCGAACATAAGCAATGATGCTGCAATTAGCTGATTGATTTCTATACAACACACTGAAAAGAAATGAATACTTTGGTAGACAGGATTTAAGGTAAAACAATAAAGGATATTGCATTTCCTTTAGGAGTAGGAAAAGTTGTTAGAAAAAATAGACACAGAAAGGGAAAGTTACTCAGGGTTCTAATTCCTTTCTAACTACTCAACATAGAAGTATCTGCTTTATGTAATCCCAGCACTTTGGGAGGCTGAGGCGGGTGGATCACGAGGTCAAGAGATCGAGACCATCCTGGTCAACATGGTGAAACCCCGTCTCTACTAAAAATACAAAAAATTAGCTGGGCATGGTGGCGCGTGCCTGTAATCCCAGCTACTCAGGAGGCTGAGGCAGGAGAATTGCCTGAACCCAGGAGGCGGAGGTTGCGGTGAGCCGAGATCGCGCCATTGCACTCCAGCCTGGGTAACAAGAGCGAAACTCCGTCTCAAAAAAAAAAAAAGAAAAAAAAAGACGTATCTGCTTTAGCTTTCATGATTCTCCATAGTGGTCACCTCGAATCAAAGGTCGTCAAGTTTGTGGATTTTGACATAAAGTAACAAGACATATGTTACCTTTCTGTCTTTTTTTTTCTTAAATGTAATTACATTATGTAATCAATAGCATATAAAACTTACATTTGCTGCATAAATGTAGTCATCAAACAAAACCTACCCAGATTAAAAAGTCAAGCATTTCTAGTATTTTAGAGACCCTTTATGTACCAATTTTTGATCACATCTTTTCTTTTATTCCCAAAACAACACTACACTTAATATTATATAAATTTTTCCCTCATTATATATATAATCCATATTTATCCTAATAATATGCCATTTATCCATATATATATATTATTCGCATATATATATAATCTATATATATATGGATAAATGGCATATTATTAGGCTTTTCCTGGTTTTAAACTTGATATACATTGAATCATGCTGTATATATTCTTTCTAACTTGCTCTCTTCACCTAGTATTATGTTCTTGAGATGCTTTCAGATTGATGTATGTAGCCGTATGTATTTATTTTTACTGCTTTATAGTATTCTATTGTAGAAAGCAAAAATCTATTTTCCACTATCCTATTAATGGATGCTTCTGCTAGTTTCAGTTTGGGCTATTATGAACAAAACTACCATAAATATTTGTGTGAGCATGAGAGAGAGTCTCTTGGAGGTATAATTTTAGGAGTTGTACAGTAATCCCTGATGTAATATTTTACTTTTTTAAATGGATGCTCTTTGCCAAGAATCAGAACAGTATATTATTTCTGAGTGTACCTCAGAAAGTTAAGAATGCATTTTTTAGTGTTTAGTACGTTTGTTTTTAAACTTGGCCATGTCAATTGGCAATCATTCACATGATATCTATGGAGAGTGGCTAGGTTAAACCATTTTACTATATTTGCAGCTGATACTGACATATTTAAAATTTGATGATCTTGAACATAGGTAAATCAGAAATATTTTTAAAATTCCTTTCATGTCTATGTGACATGCATCATGATTTCTAATATAAGGAATAGCAGTGAATCGAGTCTAAAAACGTAAATTAATCTTTAAGTTTATATATCCATTCTCTGTCACTGAATATACATTTTAGGCTGATAAAGGACTTAAAATCTTAAGGAATCTGATTAGTTTAACCAACATGAATATGCATTTAAGATTATTTTACATTAAGAAATCCAAAAAATATGTAAATCTAGAAAAGTTTTATAGCACAGGTTCATTGGCATAAGCCTTAGCATGGCAGGGTTTTTTCAAAGGTTGGTTGATCCACTTATTAATTAGAGTCTTGGGATGCCATTTATCTCATGTTTTAAATAATATAATGATAAGAGTTGTAGCACATCTAAAAGTAGATAATGTACAAAGTGGATATGTGTCATTTTTGTTTCTTTTATTTATTTGTCTTTTTAGAATTTTGACTGGCTTCCTCTATTTTAGGGAATCTCTCCTCTCATGAGACAAGGCAATCCTAAAATTATAGAAACTAAAAGTGCCAGGCTCATTTCCCAATCTCCCTTATTACTAAGATACAACCATGTGACCTACACTCTGCCACTTCAAAGCACCCTCCACCAGCCTTAAATCAGAAGCTGGTGATAGCCAGGACTATAAAGAGTCCACTGCTGAAAGAGGTAGCCACTGGCAGCTACTATATCTTGTCTAGTGTGCTATGTTGGTGAGGTTAGCATTGCCAAAAACAGCTTCTGGTACCTAGTGTGACCACATTGTTGCTTCAATGGATCAATTTATGCCAAAAGGCATAAATTTGGATGGTGCTACTGGCAATGTCACCTCAAATCCTGTCTCTCCAGGGCTGCTGTTAATGAATTCCACTACTACCTAAACCAGCCAGAGTCAGTTTCTCTTGCTTTTGGCAATAAACCTTGACTGATACAGTATATTAAATACTTAAGCAGTACCAACTCTATAGTAATAATGCATATAACTCCAACACATCAGGAACACTTGACTTATTTAGTGTTGGATTCCCAGCACCTAGTTCAGATAACATATACAAGGTATGAAATAACTATATATCAAAAAATATATATTTAGTCATGAAAATGTGTACTCGATGAAGCATTATTTAAAACACTTTTAATATGATATTTTTATGACACCTGACACTACCTGGTGGGTTCATATTACCTTTATAGAGATGTTATTCAACAGTTTAGGAGTTATATAATATTAAAACTCTCTTTCTCTCTTCTCTCTCTCTCTTTTTCTCTCTCTCTCTCTCACACACACACACACACACACACATATATCATCAGATACAAAGTTACAGGGTACATAATAAAAATTATCACATGCTATGAATATTAGCCAAGATATATACTTGAAATCCATTAGTTTCAAATTTAAACCTAAATTTCAATTTTTAGCCAGTAACATGGGAAGAAAACAGCTTTATATAGTCTTTCATTCTGTTTTTAACAAAATACTTTTTGGTTATAAAGCTGAATAAAAGATAAAGTGTATTTATTCTTCACCTAAGTGCATATAATCAGCAGTGTCATTATGTTGCCTCTCTTTGTCTCTAGATTTCAGATACCAAGAATTTGATTCCCTATCTTCCAAAAGAAACTATATCTGGTTACATACCAATGGCTTGCTGTTTATATCTTCCCAGTTCAATTTTTACTCTCAATATTCCAGCTGAAACATTTATCACCTTATAGCTAGCCAATTATAATATTCTTTTCTTTCCAGTTTCAAGTTTCTGTCCACCCAGTCTATTTTATATATATATGTAGATTAAATCCCAACATATTATTTTCCCCAATATTATTTCCCTACTGAAAAGGTTTTATGAATGTTCACTGCCTATGTTTTAATTTTTAAATGTATTTAGCATTCAAGGAGTTCCACAATCTAACTAAATTAACTTTCCAACTTATTTTCCAAAAATTCTATGGGTAAACTTTTGTAATTACCAAAAGAATTCATATACTTTCCCATAAAATTCCCTTGGAGAATTGCAAGTTGTATTATTCAATCCCAGTCCAGCCTAATTCATGGTGTAAAATCTTATCTGAAGACTAGTTTTTTTTCTGAAGTCACATTTGATCACCCCAATTCCAACCTCGCTAATGAATTTATTGAGCTTTTTGAAAGAATTCTATGTACTTCATTGTTAGATAGCATCCACTTCCCTCTAACAGGAAGTATGAAAATTGCATGTTATATATTTTTTAATTTCCCACATCACCTAATCCTGCTCAATGCCTATAAAAAGCAATCAATAAGTATCTGTTGATTGATTTTTAGATGCAATCTGAGCATCAGTGCTGTTCTTCCTGATGAGCTGGAAAATGGAACATGGAGGTTCACTGGACTTGATTAGAGGTGAGACTCAGAATACTAAATTAGATGTGTTGCACTTCTGTCTCATTTTGGATGCATGGAAAACACTTCTGTGTGCTTGCTCATTCTTTTATTAATTCTTAATTTTCTTGCAGGATTTAGAGAATGAGGCTTGCACTATTTCCACTTGTAATTCTCTTAAATTCTAGGTACTATTCCAAGCATTGATAATTTATCAATGAACAAGATACTCTTCTCCTAGATCTTGCTTTGCAGTAGGTGAAAATAGAACTACCTAACTAATCAAATAAATAAATAAGGTGATTTCAGAGCATCATAATTACTTTAAATAGAAGGCATGGTGGAATGGAACAAAAGGTGAGAAGGAAGAGGCCACTTCATGTAAAAAATCTGTTGAAGTTATAGATGAGACAGAAATACTGAGACAGAGCTATTCATGGGCTGGGCAGAGCCTTCAAGACAAAAGGATCTGTAAAAGTTCAGAGGCTGAGTCACCAATGAGTTTGAGGTGTTTAAAGGCAAAATTCCTAACGCTCCTGGTAACTATTTACAGGCTACAGGAAGAATAGTGAATGAAGGGAGTTGGAGAACTAGATGTGGGGTGGGAGAGGAGGAGGGCGGAACATGTGGCTTCTCCTTTCAGAGCACTGAGAGGAGTTCTGATTTCACATTAAATGCAATGGAAAGCTATCAAAGGTTTTAGTTAGAGGAGTCTCAAGAGGAGGTTTATGGTTTTCAAAGTTACTTTTACAATTATGTGGAGATTAGCTTACTAAAGATAAAAACAGATAAAGGGAAACAGTTTATTAAGTTATTGCAGTGGACTACGCAGCACGGAAAAGGATGACAGCCATATAGGTGCAAAGAAGTTGACAAACTCAGCGTATATTTAGGTGGTGGAACCAACAGGACTTGCTGATGGATTGCTTGTGGGGAGTAAAGAAAAAGAGATATAAGAAAATGTTGAGGGTTTTAAAAATGAGTGTGTCATAAGCTCACTTTAATAACATTTCTAACAAATGAAGAGTTTTGAGTATGTAAGAGGAAGTGCAAGACAGAATGAGCTAAATTACAGCAACGAAATAGAGTGAAATCATTTTAATGGATGACATTAGGAGGCAGAGGGATGAGCTATCAAGGGAGACCAGATGTGCAACCTGCACGTGACACAGGGTCCTGACTGCAGAAGAATCCTACACTTGTTTTATTGCTCTGTCATCACAGTCTTAAAATTCGTATTACTTTTTTCAACAAGAGGCCCTCCATTTTCATTTTGCACAGGGCCCTGTAAATTATGTAGTTAATCCTGCTAGAGAGCCAAACTCAAGAATAGAAAGAGAATTTTGAGGATGGGTTAACAGTAAGTAAAATGGCAGCTTTTTTAGTCAAGAATTTATAACTCAGATTCAGAATACCATAGGTCACTGGAAAAGCTGAAACTTTTATCTTCACTTTCTAAAGTGTTTACTCAGTGCTCTCTACCACAAAACTGACTGCCTCTTATTGCCTCAGCCAAATTTGTTGATAATTTCTATTTGACCTTATATATAAACCCATATAAAAATATTTCATGCATACTTGAAATTAATATTTTGATAAAGGGTAGAAAGTTTGACATAGAAACACTAAAGTTATCACTGATATTTAAATTCTAGTATCTATACCTTTATGATTTTAGATATGACAAAAACAGATAAGTATATTAATATATTCCACTGTAATTTTGATTTTATCCGTTTTTTTTGAATTTTTATTTTCTTTGCAATGATGATTCTAAGTCATTAAATAGAAAAGTTCATTTCTGGTATGTCTTAACTAAAGATTATACAGTTGATCCTTATAATGATCAATTCTGTTTGACAAATTTTAGCCTTGAATTCTGCTTTTCTTGATATAATATTTCTATCTAAAGTAATAATGTATTTTCCATTTTTTAGCTTGTCGATATTTCTTTATTGTTCTGCTTTTGATGTTTCTGTGGTATTTGTTTTGGGTATATCTTTCATAAAAGGCACATTGTTAAACTGTCATCCTATAAATTTGTTTAATTCATTCACATTTATTTTGATAGCTTTTTATTTATACCTTCATAATATTATTTATTTTTTGATTTTCTTTGTTTTCTTACCCCCATTTTCTGCTATACCCACAAAATTTTTGTAATATTTCTATTTTCTAGAGCAATTTACTTTCTGGTTCACCTAGTTAGCATCTGCTTAACTCTCAGATGTCAATTCAAAGTTTCTTAAACACCCTACACAACAGATTCCACCTCTCACCTTATTATCTCCTCTCATAAAGCCAGACACTTTCATTTAAAGAACTGTTTATAGTTTGGAATTATATATTTGTTTTATTATAATAGAGGAACGAAACTTTAATTGGTCAATTATTCTATAATGTCTATTAAAGCAGAAATTCATAAAGTAATGTAAATAATGTTTTTTAAAATTTTTAATGCAAAACCTGTTAATATAATTTCACTTATTCTTTAATGAACACCCATATTTTATTTTCTAAAAGAGGAACAAGAACTTCTGCACCCCAGCCAAGGAATCTGAGAGAAAAATCTGCTTTTTTATTACTTTTACCCAGTCATTTAAAGTTGTGACAGCCACACCTAATTCTACATAGCAACGGTTGTTAGTGACTTTTCCTTACTGCATTTCTTAGAGCATTCAAGTTAGTTTTCCTAGAATAAACATCTCTCAGATTTTATCTCATATTTAATTGAATTGCACCAATACAAAACAAGTCTAACATAGAAACAGATTTAGAAATGCACTCAACAGACTCAGGTTTAGCATAAATCCCCACTGGCCGCTGTGTAGATTCTTGGTGGATGCTCACAAGCAATGAAGTGCTACCTTTCAGAGTACTATGGACATAATCCATCCAGTAAATGTCACAGAAAGAAAAGGCTTTTAAAACAATTTTTCTTTTTTGGTTTTATATCTTCCTAGTCATTTAACTTGAGACAGTATAGAAGAGCTAGATCATTTATTGAGTAACTTTACCCAATAGTGTGTCACCAGCATGTAGGTAAATATTCAACACATAGATGATACCTCATCAATATTTGTTAATGAATGTGAGTTTTCTTTTTTCTTTTTAATCTGAAAGCTCCTTTTTTATATTTTTATTTTTGCCAGGTACAGTGGCTCTCACCTGTAATCCCAGCACTTTGGGAGGCTGAGGCAGGCAGATCACTGAATGTCAGGAATTGGAGACCAGACTGACCAACATGGTGAAACCCAATCTCTACTAAAAATACAAAAATAAGCCAGGTGTGGAGGCATACACCTGTAATCTCAGCTACTCAGGAGGCTGAGACAGGAGAATCTCTTGAACCTGGGAGGCAGAGGTTGCAGTGAGCTGAGATGGCACCACTGTACTCCAGCCTGAGTGACAGAATGAGACTCCATCTCAAAATAAATAAACAAACAAATAAATAAATCCTCCATTTTTAAGTGAATGGCCTGAAATTTTATGCAATCCTGAGCCTAGAGACCATAGAGACTATCGTATTTATTTTCAAAATATTTTTCAAATATTATAATTTTTTTCCCATGAAAAGATGTTTAATACCACTACACAATAAGAAAATACAAATTAAAACCACAATGAGACATCACTACATACCTATCAGCATAGCTTAAAAAAAATAGTGATACCACCAAATGCTGGCACAGATGTAGACATCTTTGATCTCTCATACTATGCAGGTAGAAATACAAAGTGGTACAGCCACTCTGGAAATTACAGTTTCTTAAAAACCAAACATACACTTACCACATGACATGGCAATTATGTTCCTGGACATTTATGCCAGATAAACAAACAAACAAACAAATGAAAAATCCACAGAAAGCTGTCACATAAATGTTCTTAGCAGCTTTATATGTAATAGCCCAAAACTTGAAACAATAAAAACGTCATTCAATAAGTAAATTGCCAAACCAACTGTGGTACATCCATAACATGGACTGCTACTCAGCAATAAAAAGCAATATTATAATTTTTATATTAATTTGTAATTTGTAAAAGTACATCAATGTCTATTTCAAAATCAAAATATGAGAGAACAGTACTCAAGATCAGTTATCAGTAACTTCTTCCTATATATTTGACTACTTTTTGCCATGGTAACCTACTTGATCCTCCAGAAATCTGCTTCCAAATGACACGGTTTTCCTTGCAGTCTTCTTTCAAATATGCTTGCCTCCAACATACTACACACTTTCAGCTTAAGGTGGGGTACATATACCTACCACTCACCATTTTATTTTCATAACCTGTTTTCCTATTCTCAAACCTCTTCCCTCTCATCCTCCTTCCGCACCTTTCTCACCATTATCTCCATACTACTGGTCACTCTCATTTATTTACTACATGGCTGTGCATTCTGTCCTCATCCTTCATCTGCCCAACACCCTGCCTCTTAGTTCCCAGATCTCCTACACCACAATTTCCTTTTTAATCACTTCACATTAGCCTTCTACATGCATAGCCATATTCTATTTTTATTGGAATTTGCTCTTCCAATAAAATCTTCATTTGGATCAGTCCACTCTCCGATGTCACTCTTCACCATTTCGGAATAATTACTTTTATGGCCTCTCTCCAAGACCCCTTTGCCAGTAATCCACTGGTTTTTATCCATTTTTCCTTATTAATTACCTGTTTCATTATCTCACTTGTTTTCTAGATTGATGTACACTCTCTGTAACTAGTGTGCAGTCCTTGTCCACATGAGTAAATCCCTCCATGTCCCCTACCTTGAGCTCTTTCATCAAAATTCCATGACTAATTATACCCAATCATCAAAACATTACTACAGAAAATTACAAATCCCTACTGACTGAATTCAATTTGTGCTTGTGATCATAAATTTCAAATGGGCACTCATTTAATCCATAAATTCCTGATGCAGACTACTGTTTACTATTTACTATGCTACCCTGAAAATTCTCTGCAAGTTTTAATATTTCCCCCAAGTAATGCATTTAACAAGTAATGTTTTATAATACCTCATAGAAAAATGATTAAAATAAGAATCAGTTTTATCAAATATTCCTACTGACTTCTTTCCACAAATAATTTGCACTCTCAAACTAAAGTAGGTTAACGGTCCATGCTTATACATAAAGACTGCTGGTTTTTTTGAAATGCAGTTTCTATTCCTGTTGACTCATTCATTGACTTCACTCTTGAATTTATCCTTATTCTTTCCAACATCCTCATTCTCTCTATTGTATTATTCCCATCTACCAATGTTTTAGTGTAGTTTATCTCAAATTAAAATCTCTCTTGACCTTGTGCCTTACATCTCCAATAACCTGCTTTTCAGCTGTCTTTCAGTACATCGTTCACCTCTTTACTCTTGAAAGAGTTCTTATGAGGTCACTGATGACCTTAACTTGCCAGATCCACGGTATATAACCTGGCCTTATCTTATTCTGCCATTCTTAACATTTATCACAGTTATTTACAGCCTCCTACTGAAATACTTTCTTCTCTAATTTTTTGTAACACCATCCTTCATTTTCCTTCATCTTCCAACCCCAAATTTCTTTGATTACATTCTGTTCATATCTATCTATCTATCCATCTATCTATCTATCTATCTAATCCCTGGAACTTTTTGACAAGCCTTTGCTTCACTTCCCTTGGTGATTTGTTTTTCTCAGTGATTTTTTAAATGCTATTTATATGCTAATTAATTTTAAAATCATATCCCCAATCCTAATCATTCCCCAGAGTTTTAATGGCATCTTAAACTTAACAAAGCCATGTCAGTACACTTTATATCCCCCTCTCACCACAATATCTGTTTTTCACTCAGATTTTTATATCTCGGTAAATGAGAGTTGGATAGGCTAAAAGTCATTCTTCATTGCTTTCTTTCCCTCATTACCTCCATCTCCAAACAGGTGTATCTAAATACTCTTTAAGACCTGGTATATATGTGTGCCTAATTCCATTCTCTATCTACAACTCTAATCCCATTACTTTCACTTCTCGGTTTGGCTACAAGGAGAACTTCCACACCAACATCCCTGCCTTCATTTATTTTCCATACAGCAGTCAGAATAATATTTTCAAACACAAATTGCATTATATATCTATCTTACTTGAAAATATTTCATCAGTTTTCCACTGCCATTTACAAAAAAAAATCTAATGCTGTATCATGTACTATAAAACATATGTGATCTGCCTACTGTTCACTTTATAATTCTCTCATTTCTTCTTATACCTTTCTCCTGTTCTGTCTTGACTCTGTACTGAAACAATATAATTTGTTTCTGTCCCTCCATCATCGCTACCTCATTCATAAATTAACACCTTCAACTTTTTGTTTCCTCTCTTTAGAACAGTCTTCCAAATATCATCACCTGGTACTTTCTTATCATCATGCCTCAGCCCAAAGGTCACTTCGTAAGAGATGCCTTCCTAGATCACCCTGCACTCCTGCCATGGTTTTATTTTATCGAGTTCACTCTGGCTTCAGTGCAGACAATGGATTTAGAGAAAGAAAGTCAGGCTAGAAGCAGGGAGCTCAAACTGGATGGCAGTTAAAATTATCCAGGTAAGGGAAATGCCAAGTCGCTCATAGGGAGCATTGGTTTGAATTCGTAGATTGACTCTTTTTCAAAATCCTAGTTCTTGCATATGTCCAATATTTTTTCACCCCTCAGAGTACAGACAGTCAATAATTATTTTTCACGTTTGGGATTTGAGGTGGAATCTGTCAGATTAGATGTTAATCTCTGTTCAAATATTTCAGAATCAGAAAAAAGAATAAAGGACAAGTTTTAGAGTTGCTCTATTTTCACTAGCCAGCATGGAGTAACAAGGGAGCTGTAGCCAGAAAGAGCAGAGACATAGTGTTTCACCTTTCTGCCAAGTAGTTTCTTTTTGTGTTTCTCTGAGCAGCAGGCATTAGCTGGGTCAGTGGCACTCTTTAGCGTTGGCACCCCTCTCTTCATTTGGAGCCAGTTGTAGCACTGCCTTGTTTGATTCAAAAAGCCATACTTGCCAATGTGACCTGGGAAGCAGCACTGTGGCAAGGTTGTCCCATGGAACTGACTCCAGTGTTTGGTATAAATTTGGGGGAATAATGAAATCAATTTGCACTTTCCATCAACTGCCCAAAAGCTGCCCTTGGATCCGACTTCTGCTGGTGCAAAATAAAGTATGTTAGCAAGATTTTATAGTACAGCTGTCACGCCTTGTAATCTAGACAGGTATTTTCTTCCTTGCAGAGGTTGAGTGGATGGCTGACTGTCATTTAATCATGTTCATTGCCACAGTTTATCCTGTAGGAATTTGTCAATATTTTCCACGTTTGAGTGGCATTCTAGGTTTTAGTATTGTTAGGGATTGTCACTGTGTTATTTTGGTAATTTCAGCGGAAATTCAAAAACGAGGCAGAAAGTTTAAATATGTGAGCTTTGATTGCCATGTTACATACACATGCAATTGATGGGTGAAATTGCAGTACCACATCCATAGGTTTGTGAAATCATGCCCTTTGTTATTTCTCTGCTTCTGATATCATATTGTCTTCTCTGTGGAGTTTTAAAATGTTTATAATACTGTATGGAAAGTCTTACTTTAAAAAACCTGGAACATATCATAATCTGTTATTTATATTTATTCAAAAAGTTCAGACATTTATTTTTGTTCAAAATAATAATAAAAAATAAAATTAAAAGCTTCACTGTATAAGATGACTAAAGGGACTATTATTTATCTCCTCAAAAATTTGACTTTACCTTCGTCTCATTCCTGGGAGAAGTGTGCCAGGTTTTTACTTAACTTTTGTTATTGTGCTGTTAAACTATGGATTCCTTCTGGGGCAGTAAAATTGAAGCACGGTTTTAATTTTTTTTTTGATGTCAAATAAGGTGATTATTTCAGGTGTACCCAATACTCAACATACTAAAATTAGGATTATTTTCTATGTTTAAATAAATAGATATAAATAGACATGTACAGTAATTAAGAGTGTAGATCCTCTTATGAACCTTGTTATAAAAGTTCTTAATAAAATGCAAATTCAGGGTTTTTTAAACAAATTAGGAGTTGACTTTTGATTATCCCTCTGCACAGATCCCACTATAGAGTAATAGTATAAAATATTGGTCCCTTACAATACATCATATAATAAAATTCATGACACTTATATAAAGTTTACATTAAACATATTTAATGTCAAACCCAGGTGAAGCCCCTGTGAAATAAATTTCAGTAAAACAGGAGACAGAAAAGTGAGTTCTTTTTTCATGACTCACTTTAAAAGCTTCATACTTTTAGTGTATAAATAGATTTTGGCAAAAAAAAAAAATCTCCCTAATAAAGCAAAGGCACAGACAAACCAACCAACACCTTACTGTCTAACTGGGGCTTTTGAATAATCATTTATGCTGATGAAATTTTGAATGCTCATGAGCTAATCGTGCCTTTTAGCAGTGAGCTTCTGCCTCTTACTATGTTTAGACACATACTGCTTATTACAATGCTATTTGATCAAGTCCCAATCTATTCTAAGATCATGATAAAAATGATAATCTTCAAATTACTAGGTTTCTCTTTCCACTTGAGTGAACTAATTGAAAGAATTCCATGTCTGCATTCACCACGGATACCAAGAGGAATACAAGAAAACACGTGGGAAACTGAAAGAATGAAAGTATCTGGGTAGCTGCTGATCAACACACATTTTGTATACATTTAATATGCTTAACGTACTGACTCCCTGAATATCCCCCACGTATTCAAGTAACTAGGCTGCTTTTCATACCAGAGACAAATGTAATTTCTTTTTGTTTTATTTTTAAATGTATTGACTGCATTTAATTATGTGTAGTGGAAGCAGTATGACTGTCAGACTAAGACAAGGTGGAATTTGCACTCTTCTTGGCTATATAACTTTGGTTAAGTTACTTCACTACTACGAGCTTTCCGTCATCAGTAAGAGAGAAGTCATTATAGCTACTGGTCTAAAGAAGATGATAATAAATATCTTTTGCATGTTCATTTGACCCAGGCAAGAAAAAATAAGTTTCCCCAGGTGGTTTATTTTCTGAGGTTATTTTAGTAAGTCCTGACAACATAGAAAATGAACTTAAAATGATGACCTATATGGTTCATTCACCAAAATAATTATTCACATGTAATAAGTTAATTGATTATGAAGTATTTTTTGAAATGATGCAGTCATTGTCTTAGATATATGCTGCTTGGAAAATGAAAATACTTGAAGTATTTTATTTGAGAGTTAAGACTATGCATTTTGCATTTCTTAGAGCTACTGACTCTCTGTCCATAAGTTTTAAAACAAAAGGTAAGGACCAGTATAAAAGACCCATAAAAAGTTTGCATTGCTGTCACCCCAGTTAAGCAGTAGTTTTGAATAAAGCAGTTGCATGTTAGTCATCTGGTGTGGCACTGGGAAGTGCAAACCATGACCATTGCCCCAAGCCTGACAATTTTTAAACTAATGTTTACCCCTCATTAGAAATGAAATATAGACTAAATTTTAAAGATCCTGAAAATTATAAAATAAGTAATTAACAGAAATTTTTAACGTAGAGGCAATCATTTTTAATTAACTTTTTTAATGTACTTAAATTTTCTTTAGAATTCTTTAAAATATCAGTGTACTTTTATATACATATATTTACACACACACAGAGAGAGAGAGAGAGAGAGTTCTATATACTGACTTTAAAGTCTTTTCCTCTGACTCAAATATATACTTATTTTATAAAACATGAAAATATATGGGAACAGATTATGAATCCCACAGATAGCCACTGCTACTATGGATTTTACTTTCTGGTTATTTTACAATGCAGAGAAATTTATTCAAACTCAGTACTTGCCAGCAGTCCCAATATTTGAATTTCCCTGGCTCTGCTCATTTGAGTGCTGGTTAAATATCTTGGATTTCTCACTGGATACACATTATCTTCCTGCCATGGAAGAGATTAAAAACTTCCAATACCATATGGACTGAAATGTTAAAATATCCATTCCCTACCTTTATTTACCTCTATACAATAAAAAAGAAATATAGCATGAAACTGTCATCATAAGGAATATCATATTTTCAATAATATTTTTGTGATTTTTTGAAACAACAAGTATCAAGCTTTTTTTCAAAAAAGAAAAATGACACACATACTTCTCTTTTGCTGTGGACTTGAGCAACTTCTTCACAGTTAATCCAATTCATTCTGAGGATTTGGGAACATTATAGACTTTCTCTGAGTATGTCCTGCTCTGGCTGATTTTATTCTGTTGCCCTGGGAATACTGAATTACACTGAGCAATCAACAGAAAGAATTTTCAATCAATTGTCTCAAAAGGCTGACTGAACTATTTCTTTCTCCAATTGCTTGCCTTATTTGTCTGCTTTCTTTTACCAAAAACTGGTTGTTTTGCTCTTTCTGTATGTATTAATTAACATTAGCCAGTCCATTACACTTGAGCATTTAAATAAAATGGTATCTGGAATTCTCCCCTCTGTAAATGCAAACTGAGAGCAACTGAAGAATCTTTTTTGATCCTAGCTATCTACTCATTTTACCTAGCTGCTCAATTGACACTTTCTTCAGAAAGTCTGACTGAAATGCCTCATAGACTTTGTTCCCACAATATTCCATACAAAACTCTTACTATGCCCTATTGTAATGGTCAGTTGGCTTGTTGTCTTTTTCACAGTATTTGAGAAAGCCATGATGTGAGCTCTGAAAAATTCACTATTGCATTCCCAATATATGGTGAAATATCTGACAGAGAGATATTATTTTGATAATGATCAAAATGAAACCAAATCTTTCAAGGGAATTATTATTGTTGCTAACGAAAGGCAATTAGTCCAAACATTTGGATAGTCTTCCATCACATAGTAATTATTGTAACTTAGCATTTCTCTCTGATAGGAATTTGAACAAGCTCAGTAAAAAACAGCAACAAGGATTAGTTAGAGACCAGCATTCTCTTCACACTTCCTGACCCAGCCCTAATCTCACTCCTGAATGTCACCAATCAGTTAATAAACCTCCTGCTTTAGAATAAGGAAACCTTAAAAGGAAATGTTCTAGCATATGGAAATTCACAACTGGCTCATGAGGAAAAAAAAAAAAAAAAACAGGTGGCAGGAAGATCTACCAACGGCTCTCTTTTTGATATTCATGCTGTTGCTGGATTCACAGATGATGAAATACTCCCAAGCAAAGGCTTTTAAATGGAAACAAAGTAGGTCTTGCATCCACCCTAATTAGCAATCAGCAGAAGGAAAAATAAAATCACAAATTGCCTACCTGTGCAGAAATCAATGCACATATGACTTTAAGATTTTGAGACTAGGGCAACCCTCCTTGTTTTAAGGAAGCATTCTAGAACAGTGTGTGTGTGTGTGTGTGTGTGTGTGTGTGTGTGTGTGTGTGTGTGTGTGTCTGGGCAAAGATTATGAAAGTTACAGAGAAAAAATGACTAAAGAGCCAGGGAGAATTATTAATGCCAGATTGATTATTTGATTTTATCAGTCTAGTAAATATAGCTATGCCTTGCTTACCAGTGGAAATACATTCTGAGAAATACATTGTTAGGTGATTTTGTCATTGTATGAACATCATAGAGTGACTTACACAAACCTAGATAATACAACTGACTACACATGTAGGCTATATGGTATGGCCTATTGCTGCTAGGCTACAAATGTGTACACTGTTACTATACTAAACACTGTAAGCAATTTTAACACAATGATAAGCATTTGTGTACCTAAGCATATCTAAATACAGAAAAGATAAAGTAAAATTACAGTATTATAATCTTATGAGACCACAGTTGTATATCCAGCCCATCATTGATGAAAGCACTGTTAAGTGGCACATGATTGTAAATAACAAAACCCTTTCTTTTAATGTCAAGGTATTTTCATGAATAGTCTGTACATTGCAAATCTCAAATATTGCACATTAATATAAATATTCTTTTTAATCAATAAATTAAAATTTCCCACATATTCATAATTACTAAATTCAGAATAGCTTGCAGATACCCACATAGCAACAGAACACTATAGAACATATTTATAGTTTCTAAGTGCATTTTTACAATTGTAATTATCCTCTAAAAAAAAACCCACTAGAGAATAGCAACCATATTTTCTATAAATAATAGGCCATTATATATTTTAGAGTTCTAAAAGCGATTCTGAGATTGTGTTTTTCTCATTCACAGACTTTGTTGCATTCCTCCTAGCTCAACCCCCTTTTTACAAGTAGAATATGAGTAATGAAAGTGATGTACATGTTTTATCATAGTTGCACTGCAACAGCAGCTGTAGTGATATATTGAATAGTGTTAGCATAGCTGGGGATTGTATACTTCCTCTGTACACATGGCGGGGGCATCTACAGTCTACAATGTTAAGAAATATTACAGCTCCTTCCACAGTTGCTAGTAAATAGTAGGTAGCTAACAATTTTTTGAGTAAATTGATGAACTGATAAATACAAAGTTATACAATAAATACTACAGGTAGATGGTGAATGTTTCTTTGATAAGACGAAATTGGCACTGGGCTTGATGGACTAGTAGGAATGTCAGGTAATTGAGATAAATTCTAATTTGGAAGGACAGACAAGGAAAATGACCTGGATACAGGCTGATGCAGAAGCTAGGATGGGAAGAGAGCACATGGCTTGGTATAGTTATCACATGAGGTAAGAGCAGTGAAGAATCAGCAAGACCATCTGTGCCATAGTAACATGACCCTGGAATGCAAGTTTAGGTTAACAATGAAATCACTTTCTATATATTTTTAAATAAATAAATAAGGACTCATATTTGGTTTAAGACAGTACAGTCTAATAGAAAGATAATCTGAATCACATATATAATTTTACATTTTTAATAGTCACATTAAAAATGTAAAAAAGGTGAGAGTAATTTAAATACATATAATTTAATCCAATATCTCTAACATCTTATTTCAGCATGTAATTGATATAAAAATTAATGAGCTATTTCTTTTTCTTTTTCAAACTAAGTCTTCAAAATCCAGTGCATTTTTTACATATTCAGTGCATTTTAATTTGGGCTATGTACATTTCAAGGGCTACGGATTCACATGGATTGAACAAGAAACTCTCAGTTATGAGCTGGTCTTAGGCAGTCTTGTTCTTCAGAATTCTCATGGTGAGGTCTGATATCATGTTGGATAACTAATATTAACTATTCCTCAATGAGATTGCATCTCAAAATGTAGCCAATGAAACCTCTGCATCAGAATTATATGAGACACTTAATAAAATAATCATCTACAAAGGATGACAAAATCAGAACCACTGGGCTGAGCAATAAAAATCAGCATTGTTTAACAAGCTAACCAGGTGTGTATTATGTAAACTAATGATTGAAAACATAGCTCTTTTAAAATATTCTGTCCCAATAAACAAATAACATGAAGACATATATTACATAAAACCATTAATATTTTGAGATCAAATTGAATCTAATTATTCTTTACCTTCAGATAAAGTATGTTGGAGAACAAGAATTATGGAATACATCATTTTCAGAGTCTTCAGTCAATTCAAATCCTTAATTTTTTACTGAAACCCCACACTGTAATATAGTTTTGTTTTTTTTTTTATGTTTTTTGAGATGGAGTTTCGCTCTTGTTGCCCAGGCTGGAGTGCAGTGGCACGATCTTGGCTCACTACAACCTCTGCCTCCCAGGTTCAAGCAATTCTCCTGCCTCAGCCTCCCGAATAGCTGGGATTACAGGCATGCATGACCATGCTCAGCTAATTTTGCATTTTTAGTAGAGATGGGGATGGACAGGCTGGTTGGACAGGCTGGTTTTGAACTCCTGACCTCAAGTGATTCACCCACCTCGGCCTCCCAAAGTGATGGGATTACAGGCATGAGCCACCACCCGGCCAATATAGTTTTTTTAAATGGTCTTTCTGCCTCTGGTAACACACTATCTTCAGGATCTTTAGGACTGATGCCTGGTATTCATATTATATATAGTAACTATCTATTAAAATAGTGCCTGAAAAAATAGTAAGTGTTCAACAAACAACTGATTTATGAATGAATGAAATATTTCCTTTAGCTAGTTAGTTAACCATGTAAACTGATATTTCATTCATTTACAAAGTGAACATAATATGTATCTGAAAAGATTGTGTGAAATGAAAGTTGATTTTATATATGGGTTTTTATTTGACACAACATTTCCCCACTGTTCATTTTTCCTGGAGGGAAAAAAGTGAATTTATAACATTACAGCTGCTAATAACATGTTCTAGTCCCTCTCCCAAAGATATTTGTATTTAAAAGCAAACATCAGATGAGATCCTCTTTAATCCATAAGGGGTTTTATTTATAACAATCCATAACGGTTGTTATTCTCCCTTGTGAAAATGATGCAGGGAGGGGTGGGAGTCGAGGAAAATTTCCAACAATTTTATGATACAGAGAGGAACCTAAGATTCTCCTACCCACTTAAACTTTGTTAAAACTAATAATTATATACGTAAGAAACACATATGTTTCTGCCAAAGGTTTTACTTATCGGTGGTCTCAGAAAACATTTTCTTTCAGAATAAAATGGTTGCAAAGTTATGGCTTCTGTATGGATTTATGTATTGGTTTGAGCAACATATCTTTGGTTTTCATGGATATTGTGTGGCCTTTTCACTGATTAGATTCTTATTACAGAAAAATACATACAGGGAACTGGCACCTAGGTAATGATAAAAGCAGCAGGCTTCTCAAATGCAATATGGACTGTTTTTCCTTTGCACTTCTGTTTTGCTTAGCGATTATAATCCATTCATAGAACATAATACTTGTCTAACTCTGGCCCTAAGCAGCCGTGACTCTTTTTATATAAGGGAAAAATCTTTGTTTTAGAGAGAAACAACAAGTCTTTAGCTATGGGATACATTTCTTAGAAACAATAGAATTAAATTCAGATCAGTTCTCTGCAGAGTTTCAATTCTGAACAAAGCTTATCAGAAAGGGGCATATGGGGACAGTAAAAGCTTGTGAATTTAATTGGATGGAAGTGAAAAGAACTCTGTTTCTGCAGAATTTTGATTTCTAAAAGACTGCAAATTAATTACTTCAGGGGAGTCTGAATTAAATTGATCTTGGTTACCACTAAGCAAGAAAAAATCAAATAATGAGAATATCTGGCAGCTAAGTATAAATTTTTCAAGTTTTACAACCTCAAACATGAGGTTAATATTCTAGAAGAGATGCCTTAATGCAAAGAAGTGAAGGTTGCTAATGCAATTTACTAGAGTCACTTAATAAACAATTTTATCTATGTACTAGTTCATTTTTAAGACATCTCTTCATTTTAAATTATTAACATTTAAATGATGCTTCTGTCACTTAATAAACAATTTTATCTATGTACTAGTTCATTTTTAAGACATCTCTTCATTTTAAATTATTAACATTTAAATGATGCTTCTTATACACTGTTTTTCTTTGTCAAACACTAGCAAATTCAGGTATGTAAGATGCCAACCCAACAAAATTCCAGTTCTTTGTGTCTGAAAGAATCTATCTTCAAGAAAATATTTGGTGCTATGATAAAAAATTTTAGACTATGATAACTTTGGTCTTTTTGTTTTTGTTTTTGACACAGTCTCACTCTGTTGACAAGGCTGGAGTGCAGTGACATGATCTCAGCTCACTGCGACCTCCACCTCCTGGGTGAAACCACTTCTCCTGACTCAGCCTCCAGAGTAGCTCAGACTACAGGCACCTGCCACCACACCCAGCTAATGTTTGTATTTTAAGTAAAGATGGGGTTTCACCATGTTGGCCAGGCTGGTCTTGAACTCCTGACCTCAATGGGTCCACCTGCCTCAGCCTCCCAAGTGCTGGGATTACAAACGTGAGCCACTGCGCCCGGCCCCAAACTATGGCAACTTCTGTTTTCTGTTTGCTAAATTCAATATTGTTACTGAAATTAAATAATTAAATTTCACATGTTAACATTTTTTAAAAATAAAACAGGTTGTTTTGTTGTTGTTATCATTTTGATTATTTTGATTAGGGAGGAGTTGAATATGTGTGGTTGAAAGACATGTCTCATCCACAGCTCTGACTCTTGTTTCACCCCCACCTTTTTGGGCCTGGTGATCAGTACATTGTTCCTTTATTAAGTTTGGAATGACCACCCTGACGGATGACAGCAAGACTCAGCCCTATCTATAGACAGTTCCACATATGATATCTTTATCATGTAGGACTCAGAAAGGACAAAAGCCATGCAGTTGCTGCTCTGGATTCTTATTCACCAGTGACTATCAGGGATGACTAAAGCCAACTAGTCACATTTTTTATAGTCTGGATGCTTGGATGAAATTCCACTTCAGATGGCCCAATAGTACACCTATTCATTTACACATACATATACACATGAGTGCACATGTCTATATGTAAGCTTGAACACTTGCATTCTTAACCATCAAGATAGTGAGAGTAATCTTTTAAACATATACTAAGAATAATACAATGTTAACATAAAAATAGGCCCAATCACAGCAATTTATTAGTTAGACTGAGATTGAGTTCATACATAATGTAACAGTGGCTTTGGACACAATATTAAATTACATTTTGTTTTAGAAATTATACATTTTTCAGAAAAATACATGACACGGTGATCTTAAGTTTGCATGGTAGGGAAAATGACAAGACCTTTAGAGAAGAAACACATTTTGTGTGCTAAAAAAAATCAATGAGTATCAACCCTGAAGAAAATATTTTTTTTAAAAAATCAGAGGTTATTTATTGATTTGTCTTTTTTTTCCCCAGTACTGTTTACTTTTGAGTTACAAAAAGAGGTACTTATATAGCTCTCTATGTCATCTAAGGGGTTAAAAAAAAAAGTCGTGGCACAGTTGGATTTCTGTTTATTTATTTTTGTATTTTTCATTTCATTAGATTTTTTTCTCTAAAGTGTTCATGCTGTTATAAATATCCATCATGGAATATCATGCCAATGACCATGATATGGTATTTGTTTTATACCCTCCCATCACTTCTTCATCAAAAGAAACCAAACGATAGAAAAATAGCAGAGAATAACTTCTTCATCAAAACCACATTAAGTATTTACATGTTTAGGTATCACTAATAATGTTTTCTCATTCTTCCATTTGTGTCCTCATGTGACATATATTTAATTTTCAATATAAGTACAGTACTATGTTATGTTTGGGGAAGTATGTGAACTAAGAACCATTATTTATTGAGAATTTTATAGCACATCATACACATTTCTCATCTACAAGAAGACAAAAATGGGCAAAATGATCATTGTGTTCTAGCATGCTATAAATTCAAGGTATGCTTCAAGTGTTTTTGAAGTATTCTTCTATTTATTCTTGAAGTATTAGAAATCTTAAAATATTGAAGTATCTGGGCACCAAGTCCTCATTGCACTTTGAATCTAATGGAGCAGACAGACACGTCAAGGGGCAATCCCCATGCATCATGGTGAATGACAGCACAGGCCTTGGTGCAGAGTGCTCTGGGGTCATGCTAATGCTCTTACTCCAGCTTTGGAGACAGACATTCTTATTGGAAAGTCTGGAGGTCATCACATACTACTCTGGCTGTCTTCCTGCTCTCCTCCTGGTGCCAGTGTCATACCCAAATTCTCATGACGTGAAGTTTACCCCTACACAGGCCATACCCCTGAGTTTCAGATGGATCCTTTTTCCTTTCTGCCTCCTCTCTGTCACTGGAGCCATGACAGAAAACATCTGCTAAATTGATCCATTCTGAGATCTTAATGCCTTAGAATATCCTAATATGATGTCCCTTTTTGCTACATTTGTACTGAAATTGAAAAGGAATCCAGCCTTCCTTAGGCATGGCTGAATGATACCCCATTGGTGCAGATGCCGCCTCATGAATTTATAGCATGCTAGAACACAATGATCATTTTGCCCATTTTTGTCTTCTTGTAGATGAGAAATGTGTATGATGTGCTATAAAATTCTCAATAAATAATGGTTCTTAGTTCACATACTTCCCCAAACATAACATAGTACTGTACTTATCTTGAAAATTAAATATATGTCACATGAGGACACAAATGGAAGAATGAGAAAACATTATTAGTGATACCTAAACATGTAAATACTTAATGTGGTTTTGATGAAGAAGTTATTCTCTGCTATTTTTCTATCGTTTGGTTTCTTTTGATGAAGAAGTGATGGGAGGGTATAAAAGTTAGATCTTTAAAGGAAGGATAGAAGACATTGAGGAAATGAATTAAAGAGGGAAAGAGGTTAGCTTATTTCTGCCTAAGGATTTACATTTGGGAAAAGTAGTCAGACTGCAGTGACGATCTCTAAAAACTGCAGAATATGCCTGGGCAAAGGAAGTAGCAAGGGTTTGCTTCTGAAAGCAGGGGCAGTGGGCAACCGCAGCCCACACAGAAGCGTCTTTATTTCACAGAAAGCCGCTAATAAACTACTAAAACAGAAGCCTATTTGATGGAGAAAGAGAGAATGTGTAAGGGGCAGGGAAAAAATCCTACAAAGAATTCAAACTGAAATTTAGTAATAGAGAGCTAATGTATTGAAAAAATAAGCTTGCTGCTAACAGTAAAGACGCTGCCAAGAAATAGATGGGAATTAGTGCCAGGTTAACACATAAATCAAAATTTTGCAATTATGCAAATGAGAAAGCCAAAGACTTTATTTCATTTCCATCTGATTTCAGAATAAAGACCCTAATTTTGATGAATATATAAAAAGATTTTAAGAAAGCAAGATGATGAATTGCGGCAAACTAAAGATATCAATCTCATTCTGGAAAGGGAAGATGATTAAATTTTTTCATATCTGTAAAGCATATATATTTAAAACATAAATATGAATACATATATTGCTATAATTATGCTTGGTATTATAATTTATACATATTCAAGGGAAACTTTATTTTTCTATAGCACTTTATACTCTTTATGACATTTTTATACAACTTTAAGTGCAGATAAGGCAGATATGATTGTCTCGATTTTTAAGTGATGATTAGTTTAATACAGTAGTTAATTTAAACAAAGACTTCTTATTTATAAAAGTGCAATTACTTATCATGAATTTATATTTCTAGAAAGGTAATATTATGAACTGCTTTGAAAGGCATGGTTGGGTCAGAGAGGATAAAAAGTGAAAGTCACTGGGGATTTGTGTCAGCTCTATAAAGGCATAGTTTCTTAGGACTGATACTGAATTGCTACAGAAAAGCAAGTGCATATATTTAGGCTGTAGGCAAAACCACTTCAAAAATGCAAAATACTAGGCAAGTAAGCTGTGCCTATCATTCAGGATTACATATCATATGACAAGGTAGAATATTTCATTCCAAATAGTCCAGCTTTTCCCTTAAGAGCTAAGGATTAAGAGCCATATATCCTAGTTGTTGGCATATGGACAGGCAGATGGATGGACTTAAGAATTTGGGAAGGCACACCAAGTTGATGCCAAATATGTTGAAAATTACATAAAACAGAGACCAAATAACACAAAGCAAGTGTTTGAAAGCATAAAATACTTTTGAAAAGGAAGACATAAGAGCGTACTTTTAGAACAACTAAAATACTAAATTACAAGAAGGCATTCATTTGTTACAAAGAAGAAACACTGAGCAGAAAGGTGAATCAGTTGAGTAAGCATTAGATCCAAAGGATGTTACATCAGGTACTATGAGAATGTTTAGGTACAATCACAACCTTTGATTGTTGACAGTCCATAAAAATGTACCCCAGTACCATAGGGTGAACTCTGATCAGAATTAATGCTTAATCTGAGTTTTTTATTATATGTTTGTCTTTAGATTTTGCTTTTGTAGTGAGAGAACACAGAACTACTCTCTGCAGTCTCTAAAACAGAACCCAATATTTCTTAAATAGACAACTTTGCCTTTCTATGTAGATTACATGGATTAGGATAGAGCAGAAGACTGTCAGTTTTTTTAAAGATCATAGGAAATTTTGTGGGACTCAATTAGTACCAATAAAGTAAAAAGACTTAAGACTACAAGCCATCTAGTAGTTTAATTTGCAGGACTCACTATTAGGACGTCTTCTCTCTCAGTGCTTCTTCCTTTGTGATTCTCTCTCATGTGTTGGCTTCAAACATCCTCCATATGTTGCTGACTTCTGATGTCTCTATATCTGTATATCTATATCTAGTTCCGACCTTTTCCTTGACCCCCCCAAATGCAATGACTGCTACAGTCTTGACATTTTCACTTGCATTTCAACGTGCATCTAAAAAATTGACATACACAAAACCAGATTCTTGATTGTTCTTTTCCCCTCAGTTACTTTGTATATAGCCCCTCCTCTTTGAAAGCAATTCTATTCTTCTTCTTGCTCAGATAGTCATCATACAGTTACTATAGACTCCTTTATTCCTAAACCTTGTACACCACCAGCAAATCCTATCAACTCTATTTTCCAAATAAATTCCAAATCTGACGACTGACCATCCAGGTTCAAAATATCATCTCTCAGCCAAACTGTTATAATAAACTCCAGAATCACAATAGTCTCCTAAATGTATACTTTAATCCTTAGTATGCTTCCATCTATTCTTTACAAAGCCCAAATGACTTATTGATTATGTCACTCATCTTCTCACACCCTTCCCCACTTGGCTGTCTGGCCATTACCTTCTTAATGCCTCACATGGTCTGCCCTCTTGCAGCCTCTCTGGCTCCATCTCCTCCACTTTAGCCATCTGATCTCCTTGTTGATCCTCAAACATGCCCATTATGATATTGTCTCAAATCATTTGCTCCTGATGTTCTTTGCCTGGAAATCCACTCTATACCTTCCCTAACTTTTTGGAGGTCTTTGTTCAAATGCCAGCTTATTATAGTGGTCTGTGCTGACTACTTTAGATATAGAACACACATTCACCATCACCAGCAGCAGGATTATCTAGTTCCTTGACCCTGATTTATTTTCCTCAATGATGCTTTTTGTCACTAGGTATGTTTTAAAGATGTACACACATTCCAGCTCTCCAAGACTGCCAATTAGACACAACTCCGGTGCACAACACCCAGCGAAAGAGACGCAGAAATCCAGAGACTTCCTAGCTCCAACCGAGGTAGCAGGTGCATTTCAACGGGTCTGGTCTGACAGTGAGCAAAGCCCACGCAGGGCAGACCGAGGCAGGGAGGGGTGCTACTTCACACAGAAAGTTCATCTGACCCGCGAGTCAGCGAGTCGGAGGCTCCTCCTCTGGCACTGAGGTCCAGATATAACCCTTCCCCCAAAGCCTCAGCCATACACAGAACAGGGGAGCTTTGCCAGTCAGGCACCAGGAATTACAAACGCGTGGTTGAATAATAATCCAGGACGGCGTCCCGGATTGGCGCACAAACCTAAACAGACGCATAAGCCCAAAAGGCGGCTGGGAGAGCCTGAGGCCCGAGCTATCACCCGCTCCGCCTGCCTGGAGAAAGAGGGAGCTGTAAGCGGGAGGACGCAGGGACAGAGCACCTGGGTGGGCCCCTACCCCATGACGGGAGAGAGAGGAAGCTAAAACGGGGAATAAACAGGGAGACAGCCAGGTGTGGCTGGGCAGGTCCCTACCCTCCCCCACAAAACCCAGAGGGCTAAAACTCTGACTCTAGCCGGTTGCACAGCCAGCGCCACAGTCTGAGCTGAAACCTGAATGATCCAGCCCAGCAGAGGAAGGGTACAACCCACCATTAGAGGGGTGGGACTGGGCTACATGTTTTAACAAAAAACACAGGAAGCCTACCTAGCAACGGGACTGCATTCTTGACCACCCAGCAGCACCTCCTAGGTCAGCGGAAGAGGCGGGCCTAAACCACCAGTGTAAACAAAAAAGACACAAGGAGCTTCCTTAGTAACCTAAAGGAGTCCCTAGAAACCCAGTAGAGCCTCCACAGGCAGACAAGCAACCTCATCAAGCAGCTGCCTGAGACCACAGCCAGGTAAATCTACAAAGATGGGAAAAAACAGCACAAAAAAGATGAAACCATCAAAGACCAGAACACCTCTTCTCCTTCAAGGGATCACAATTCCTCAACAAAACGGGAAAACAACATGACAGAGAAAGAGTATGACGAATTGATAGAAACAGGCTTCAGAAGGTGGATAATAACAAACATTTCTAAGCTAAAGAAATACGTTCTAACTCAATGCAAAGAAACTAAAAACCTTGAAAAAAGTTAGATGAAATGCTAACTAGAATAATCAGCTTAGAGAATAACATAAACGACTTGATGGAATTGAAAAACATAACACGAGAACTACGTGAAGCAAACACAAGTTTTAATAGCCGAATTGATCAAGCAGAAGAAAGGATATCAGAGATTGAATATCAACTTAGTGAAATAAAAAGAGAAGGCAAGACAAGAGAAAAAAGAGTGAAAAGAAATGGCAAAGCCTCCAAGAAATATGGGATTACGTGAAAAGACCTAATCTACACTTGATCAATGTACCTGAATATGATGGGAAGAATGAATCCAAACGGGAAAACACACTCCAGGATATTATCAAGGAGAACTTCCCAAGCCTAGCAAGGCAGTCCAACATTCAAATGCAGGAAATACAGAGAACTCCACAAAGATAGTCCTCAAGAAAAGCAACCCCAAGGCACATAATCGTCAGATTCACCAGGGTTGAAATGAAGGAAAAAATGCTAAGGGCAGCCAGAGAGAAAGGTCAGCTCACCCACAGAGGGAAGCCAGTCAGACTCAGAGCACATCTCTCAGCAGAAACCCTACAAGCCAGAAGAGAGTGGGGACCAATATTCAACATCCTTAAAGAAAAGAACTTTTGACCCAGAATCTCATATCCAGCCAAATTAAGCTTCGTAAATGAAGGAGAAATAAAATCCTTTACAGACAAGCAATTACTGAGAGATTTTGTCACCACCAGACCTGCCCTACAAGAGCTCCTGAAAGAAACACTAAGCATGGAAAGGAACAAGTACCCGTCACTGCAAAAGCAAACCATCTGGCAAAGACCAAAAATACAATGAAGAAAATGAGTCAACTAATGGGCAAAACATCCAGCCAGTATAAAAATGGCAGGATCAAATTCACATGTTAACAATATTTACATTGAATGTAAATGGCCTAAATGCCCCAATCAAAAGACACAGACTGGCAAACTGGATAAAAAAGACAACACTCATCAGTGTGCTGTATTCAGGAAACCCATCTCACATACAAAGACACACATAGACTCAAAATAAAGGGGTGGAAGAAGATTTACCAAGCAAATGGAGAACAAAAAAAAGCAGGGGTTGCAATCCTAATCTCTGATAAAATGGACTTCAAACCAACAAAGATCAAGAGAGACAAAAAAGGACACTACATAATGGTAAAAGGATCAATCCAACAAGAAGAGCTAACTATCCTAAATATATACGCACCCAACACAGGAGCACCCAGATACATAAAGCAAGTTCTTTACAACCTAAAACGAGATTTAGACTTCCACACAATAATAGTGGGAAACTTCAACACTCCACTGTCAATATTAGACAGATCAACAAGATAGAAAATTGAAAAGGACATCCAGGACTTGAATGCAGAGCTGGACCAAGTGGACTAATAGACATATACAGAATGCTGCACCCCAAATCCACAGAATATACATTTTTCTCAGCACCACATTGTACTTACTCTAAATTTGACCACATCATTGGAAGCAAATCACTCCTCAGCAAATGCAAAAGAATGGAAATCATACCAAACAGTCTATCAGACCACAACGCAATCAGACTAGAACTCAGGATTAAGAAACACACTCAAACTTGCACAACCACTTGGAAACTGAACAACTTACTTCTGAGTGTTGACTGGATGAACAATGAAATGAAGGCAGAAACAAAGAAGTTCTTCAAAACTAATCAGAATGAAGACACAACTAACCAGAATCTTTGGGACACCTTGAAAGCAGTGTTGAGAGGTAAATTTATAGCAATAAGGGCCCACATGAGAAACAAGGAAAGATCTAAAACTGACACCCTATTATCAAAATTGAAAGAGCTAGAGGAGGAAGATAAAAAAAACTCAAAAGCTAGCAGAAGATGAGAAATAACTAAGATCAGAGCAGAACTGAAGGAGATAGAGACACAAAAAACCCTTCAAAAAATCAATAAATCCAGTCGCTGGTTTTTTGAAAAGATCAGCAAAATAGACCACTAGCCAGATTAATAAAAAAGAAAAAGGAGAAGAATCAAATAGATGCAATAAAAAATTATAAACGGGATATCACCACTGATCCTACAGAAATACAAACTACCATCAGAAATTACTGCAAACAGCTCTATGCATATAAATCAGTAAACCAGGAAGAAATGGATAAATTCCTAAACACTTGTTCTCTACCAAGACTAAACCAGGAGGAATTTGAAACCCTGAATAGACCAATAACGAGGGCTGAAGTAGAGGCAGCAATCAATAGCCTACCAACCAAAAAAAGTCCAGGTCCAAATGGGTTCACAGCCAAATTCTACCAGACGTACAAAGAAGTGCTGGTTCCATTCCTTCTGAAACTGTACCAAACAATACAAAAGGAGGGAATCCTCCCTAACTCATTTTATGAGATCAACATCATCCTGATACCAAAACCAGGCAGAGACTCAATTAATAAAGAAAACTTCAGGCCATTATCCATGATGAACATCGATGCAAAAATCTTCAATAAAATACTGGCAAACAGATTGCAACAGCACATTAAGAAGCTTATGTATCATGATCAAGTAGGCTTCATCCCGGGGATGCAAGGCTGATTCAACATATGCAAATCCATAAACGTAATCCATCATATAAATGGAACCAAAAACAAAAACCACATGATTATCTCAATAGATGCAGAGAAGGCCTTCAACAAAATTCAACAGCACTTCATGTTAAAAACTCTCAATACACTAGGTATTGACAGAACATATCAAAAAATGATAAAAGCTATATATGACAAACCTACAGCCAATATCATACTGAATGGGGAGAAACTGGAAGAATTCCCTTTGAAATAAGGCACTAGACAAGGATGCACGCTGTCATCCTTCCTATTCAACATAGTATTGGAAGTTCTAGCCAGAGCAATCAGGCAAGAAAAAGAAATAAAGGTATTCAATTAGAAAAGGAGGAAGTCAAACTGTCTCTATTTGCAGATGACATGATTGTATATCTAGAAGACCCCATCGTCTCAGCCCAAAATCTTCTCAAACTGATAAGTACTTTCAGAAAAGTCTCAGGATACAAAATCAATGTGCAGAAATCACAAGCATTCCTATATACCAATAACAGACAGATAGAGAGTCAAATCATGAGCGAACTCCCATTCACAATTGCTACAAAGAGAATAAAATACCTAGGAATACAACTAACAAAGGATGTAAAGGACCTCTTCAAGGAGAACTACAAACCACTGCTCAATGAAATAAGAGAGAACACAAACAGATGGAAAAACATTCCATGCTCATGGTTAGGAAGAATCAATATTGTGAAAATGGCCATACTGCCCAAAGTAATCTATAGATTCAATGCTATCCCCATCAAGCTACTAATGATCTTCTTCACAGAACTGAAAAAAAAACACTTTAAACTTCATATGGAACCACAAGAGATCCCACATAGCCAAGACAATTCTAAGCAAAATGAACAAAGCAGGAGGCATCACACTGCTGGACTTCAAACTATACTGCAAGGCTACAGTAATCAAAACAGCATGGTACTGGTACCAAAACAGAGACATAGACCAATGGAACAGAACAGAGGCCCCAGAAGCAACACGACACAACTACAACCATCTGACCCTTGACAAACCTGACAAAAACAAGCAATGGAGAAAGGACTCCATGTTTAATAAATGGTGTTGGGAAAACTGGCTAGCAATGTGCAGAAAGCAGAAACTGGACATCTACCTGTCATCTTACACTAAAATTAACTCCAGATGGTTTAAAGATTTAAACATAAAACCTAACATCATAAAAACACTAGAAGAAAACGTAGGCAAAATCATCCAGGACATAGGGATAGGCAAGGACTTCATGACTAAAACATCAAAAGCAATGGCAATAAAAGCCAAGATAGACAAATGGAATCTAATTAAAATTCAGAGCTTCTGTACAGCAAAAGAAACCATCATTAGAGCGAACCAGCAACCAACAGAATGGGAAAAAATTTTTGCAATCTACCCATCTGACAAAGGGTTAATATCCAGAATCTACAAAGAACTAAAATAGATATACAAGAAAAAAACAAACAACTGCATTCAAAAGTGGGCAAAGGACATGAACAGACACTTTTCAAAAGAAGACATATATGAGGCCAACAAACTTATGAAAAAATGCTCATCATCACTGGTCATTAGAGAAATGCAAATCAAAACCAGGTTAAGATACCATCTCACGCCAGTTAGAATGGAGATCATTAAAAAATCTGGAGACAACAGATGCTGGAGAGGATGTGGAGAAATAGGAACACTTTTACACTGTTGTTGGGAGTGTAAATTAGTTCAACCATTGTGGAAGACAGTGTGGTGATTCCTCAGGGATCTAGAAATAGAAATTCCATTTGACCTAGCAATCCCATTACTGGATATATACCCAAAGAACTATAAATCATTCTACTATAAAGACACATGCACATGTATGTCCATTGCAGCCCTGTGTACAATAGCAAAGACCTGGAACCAACCCAAATGCCCATCAATGATAGACTGGACAAAGAAAATGTGGTACATATACACCATGGAACACTATGCAGCCATTAAAAAAAAAAAAAGATAAGTTCATGTCCTTTGTAGGGATTTGGATGAATCTGGAAACCATCATTCTCAGTAAACTGACACAAGAACAGAAAGCCAAACACCACATGTTCTCACTCATAGGTGGGTATTGAACAATGAGAACACGTGGACTTAGGGAAAGGAACATCACACAGTGGGGGCAGTTGTGGGGGATAGGGGAGAGACAGAGGGAGGTGGTGAGGGTTGAGAGGGTGAGGAGGGATAACATGGGGAGAAATGCCAGATATAGTATTCATCTAAAGTAAAAAAATAAAAAGAAGATGTACACACATATACAGTTTATCTAATTATTTGCAAATTCTATATTTACAACTTTGCCTACTCACTATAAAGTGCATTTGTAACCCCAAATCTAATTCTTCTGGTGCTTTTATGGTCATTCATAAGCCTGCATAGAGCTGTGAAAAATTGGCATCACTTTCAGCGTGCCTACTGAGAGCCTAGGAAGGCAACTGTCTGTCTTCTTATTTCAGCTCTCATACTTAAATAAGTGTCCTCTTTGCACTCTATTGTATACCACCTTTTTACATTTTGTGCTTTTTGTGGGTGATTTTGCTATTTGAAATGGCCCCCAAGTTTATTACTGAAGTGCAGTCTAGTGTTGCTAATTGTGAGAAGACTGCAATGTACCTGACAGAGAAAATACGTGTGTTAGGTGATCTTTGTTCAGAAATCAGTTATAGGGCCAACAGGCTGTAAGTTCAATGTTAGCAAATCAACAGCAAATAATAAACAACATATTCAAACAGAAGCACACATGCAAAGAAATTATATACTGATTGATTGACAAAAATGTTGTTACCAGAGGCTCACAGGAACCTGAACCCTGCCTGTATTTACACTGGGACCAATGGGACAGGATGTATTAATTCTGTGTTCAGGGACACTTTATAGAGCATAACTGCCATGAATGAGATTCAACTTTCAACTATATGTGTTCTTTGTTTTTTTTTCAATATGATAGTCCTTCCTAAAATAAAGGGGATTCTGTAAGAGCAGGGCCTTGTCTATGCCAAGAAGGTAGCAGGTGCCCAGTCATAATCCTACATTATTACATCAATTGACCTTCCCCAAATTTCAGTGTTGTAGGAGCTACTGTGTGCATTCTACATTAAAGAAGCATATATCTAGCAGATCAACACTTGCTCAAGATCAAACAATGGTAATTGTCTGTGCTAAGGTGTGAAACCAGGTACTGCTTTGAGTTCCTACTCTTCCCAATACTGCTCAAGGTGAAATTGGTGGACAACTATATGGCAGGTGAATGAAATAAAGGAAGGACTATGTGAATAAATTAAACAAGTCAGTATCAGGTGTATATAATTCTAAGCTGAATTAATCATCTTTTGATCACAGCAATCTCACATTCCTTGTCATTAAACTAATTGTGATATGAAGATCTATTATTATTTCTAGATTAAAGTTCCAAATAGATACATGCAAAAATTAAACCTGGAAGCAGCCTAGAGTCGATCGAAGATCAAGGAACTAGAGTCAGAAAATATAAAATTTAATCCTAGCTCAGGCTACTTTTTTCTGTAGTTTAGAGGGCATTGATGTACATATAAGTGTTATCTTCCCTGCTATCCTCCCTATATTGTCCAAGTAATCAAGGAGGATACTGAATATAAAAGCAATTTGCAAATGGCTAAATGTTAGGATATATTATTGAGATAATGAATAATCATTATGCAATATTAATCATTTTTTCTAACATTTAAATCAAACGTTAATAAAATAGTAAGGAGGGAGTTTTAGGATAAATAAGCTCATTTTTATAATAAGAAACCATGTGAAATCAAAGACATACACACAAATTAACATCACTCGGGCACAAGAGTTTTGCTTTTCCTTCGGGCTAATGGGATTGATTTTATGCACAGTGCTCACCTGATAGCTCTATTAGCCTTTTTTTTTTTTCCTTCCTAGAAATCAGTGGGGCTGATGCACAAGTAAAATCAAATAAAGAAAGGACCATTGACCCAGTTGCAGCTTGACAACTGTGACACAGAACACCTTCCACTCACAGACCTTGAGCTTTAGCTTTTGCCTCATGAGGCCTTCTGAGCTGTCACATTGACTTAATTGTTTCTTTGGGGAGTAAGAAGTGATAGTTGACCATGATTTGTGTTGATTTTCAATAAAGTTACTGCCAGGGGTATTTAAGCCAAAACATCTGCCTGACAGCTTCATTGGCACCAGTGTATGTGACACTAATAAAGAAATGAAAAAGAGATTTCCTTCCATTGTGCATTTTCTCCATTTTCTTTGGCAGGTGGAATTCTAAGCTCTGCAACAGTCAAGCCAAGCCTGCTTGTACATCATTCTTGCAAATAACCATTTCCTCAATTAGTCTGGGCAATTTAGAAAGTGTTCTTTGTCACTTTACTTACTTAGAATGTGAGCCAGGTGGATGTGAGCTTTGTTCTTGTTTTAATATAATCTCGTATCTGTTATTACACTAAAACAGAAATATGATTTTTTATTATTTCTGGTTCAGAGATAGAGAAAAATTCAATTATGAGATTCAAAAAAATGTATGTACTTTTCTTCTATTTTTGGAAAAAATAAACCAAAAGAAAATTACTTTAAAAATTAACATGTGTGGAAGGATAGTCCAACACAAAGAAAAGAAATGAGGGAGGGAATATGAAAGAGAGAAAGAACAAAAGAGGGGGATAACGGCTGATAGAGAAAAACAAACATTCAATAGATTTTGAGGTATGTCTGGGACTGTCTCTATTTATATAAGTGATTTTTTTAATAATCCCATTTTTTTTTTTTTGCTTTGTTGTCTTAGACATATATATGGCTTTCTGGCTAATTCCTTCTGCCAATTCTCAGATTATTTATTGTATATAAAATAGCTGCAGAAACCTATTTCGGTGGAAACTTCTGTAGAGGTGGTTACAGCAATATCAAGAGTAAGACTGGAATAGAATCAATATGATTGATTTGGTTTAGACCAACATTTGTCTAAATTAATCAAGATAATAGATTGGTCAAAATTCAAATAAGTTTTATAGGAATTCAGATACCAAATTGTTAAAAGAAAATTATGTCATTAACTTTTTAAATTTCTTCTTTGTACTTTATAATCAACCTATATTTGAACGCTTTAAATCCAGTATGTTTTGATTGAGGATCAAAATTAGTTGTTTGCAGCAGATGTAGCAGTGATTACCTTTGATTCAATTATGTTGGGTGTGGGATCAGTGATTCTTTCATATTGCTCTCATTACAAATAATAAAGGGAAATATGATGAAATGTTCAAATGATTAACACATGCCTTCATAATATGAATATATTTAATATTTTCACAACTTGGTTGTTGACTGCCATGCAGCATCACAGCATGATAATATAAAATTGTGCTCATCCAGAGGATATCCACATGTCCCAACTCCACTTAGTGAAGCAAGTTTAAAGTGGGGGAAAGAGGGAAATGAGTGTATTGTAGACAACTGGCTTTTTGAAAATCAGACAAACAGGTATCAAGAAAACTTTGTGACCAAGATAGAAAATATATGTTGAGGAGAAAATGTTTTTCTCCGAAACATGTTAAAGATGAGAAAATTGTTTTTTACCTAATATGCCAAGTGTGTTTTGCAGCCATAGCAACTCCAATTCACACCTATAAAGAAGCACAGGTGGTGCTGGTTTTACAACTCAGTTCATTCATAAGCAACCAATTCATTGCTTATGATATATTTACATTTTAAGTTTAGGGACATGTTTTTCCTTTTGGGAAAAACACTTCAAACTTTCAACCCTGTACAAATAGATAGCCTGCAATTATTTTTATAACTCATTTTATATTGCTAGATATCAAGTTACTATCATAAAAAAAGGCTAAAATAGTTTTACAAATAAGTCATCTATTTTAAATAAACACATAGCATTTTATTTAAGTAATACAGAGTGGTATAAAATTTGTTTTTAACTATAGAATTTGTTTCTACAAATAAGGCACAGATAAATGTCTAATATTTCATTAGCTGAATTACTCAGAAACTCTTTTTAGATTAAATAATATGCATATTTTAAAATGTTTTATATTTCTATATTGTCTTCTACAAAGATTCTTCACTAATACATAAAAATTCCCATAGTCCTATTTCCGTACCAATACTAGACTTACAAATACTAATGTGGCAAAAAAAAATGAATGTAATTAATTTTGGGTGTAAGTAGTGTACAGTTTACATGCCTTTCATTTATGTGTGAATTTAGGCATTTCTTTATATATGGCCAATTTATGTTTCTTGTTTTGCTCAGATTGCCTGTTTACATTCTTTACCCATTTTCATTTAAGTTACACAACATTTTATCACTGATTAATTTGTCTACAGGTCTACTTTTTCTATTTAATAAAATAATTCTGTTTTTCACTCTACACATTATCTCTTTTCTTATAATTTTGTTTAAGGTTTTATTACACAAAGAAAAAATTAATTATTATATTTCACTATTGATCAATACTGACCTTTTCTAATGCAGACACATTGGGAAATTTAATGAAAGCAATAGAGTCTTTTCTTAGGGAGAAAAAGTGCTCAGGAAATTTTGCTTACAGATGTGAAAGATTCATGAACCATGTGAGTTTTTTAATGCACTCAATGCAAAAGGGTGTCTTCTTAGTTGTCTTATAAGTACTATGCCTTTAATACTCTTCTTTCAATCATACTTGTGTAAACATCTACCTTAATATTTTCTAGTTGTTTAAGGATATTTTGTATTTTCACAAGCTCATTTATTCAGAAAATTATTATTGTTAAATAATGATGTGAATAAGAAATTCAAATCGGTACATATACGGGTCAAATCATCTGACTGTAATGCAACAAAAGGCATAAATTAACTTTTTGTAAAATGTTAGAAATATAAAAATAGGTAATCTCTTTAATAACTCATATATCAAAAAGGAAGTCCAAAAGCACCATTTAGAAAAGTTGTAGAATATAATGAAAAGAGTAGAAGCTATGAATTGTAGTTAAAGCTAAACTCAAAGCCAAGTTTGTTTTGGAAAATCTTTGACAATGCAGTCAAATGCAGTCTCCAAACAATGTTTTAATGAAATATTTTATAAAATAGAACAATTGTCATGCTAACACCAGGTACAAACGTTATTTATAGTAATGGACTAAATTTTACAAATTAATTGTCTAAATGACAGTATATTTAGACAATTTGTAAATTAATTTGTAAGTATATTTAGACAATTAACAGTATATTTGGTGCAAAAGTAGTAGTATTATACCTGAAAAAATAAGTAAATGGTGGTTTTCTTTAAAGAGTAAAGTTACAGACAATTCTTTTTATTTTTCCTCAAGTATATTATTAATTTCTCTTTGAAAAAAATGCTACTTTTAATAATAGCAAAAGTAAATGCAGAACTATGTGTAATCATAAATTTGTAAGAGGGGTGTGTGTGTGTACTTTTTATGCCATAAACATGAAAGAATTGTTTACTGGGTTTTCCAATGCTCTTCCCCTGAAATAGAAACAAAGAAGGAGTAGGGCTGTGAGCCAGAGGACCAGAGAGAGACAGATATACACACTAACACCTCTAACACCTTTCCTAGAGTATAGACCACATAATGCATTCATTAGTATCATGATGATAGAGTGCATACCATCATGATGCAAACATTAGCATCATGTACAGTTGGATCAAGAGCCATCATAGAAAGTAAAAGTACATACTGAATGAGGTATGTCTGAAAAATGCTGAATGATATCATGGATGGAGAGTTCCTTGGCAAAACCAATGAATTTCTTAATCAGAAATACTCTCATGCTGGCAAAAACAATTCTGAGATAAAATTTGTCAAGGTAAAGAGCTTGTTCTTTAGATTTGAAGTTTATTTCAAAGTCTACCATAAACATAAATTGACAAATTATGTCCCATTTATCTTCCTTTTAAAATAAATTTTATTGTAAGATACATATCTGTCATTGCCATATAGTATTTGAAATAATATTTAATTTTAAATATAATTTAAATATTTAAAGCCACATGAGGCAATTATTGGCTAATTTCATCTTATGAATGAAGGAGTCAAGCTCTTAGATTTCCAGTATCTTCCCCAAGGCTACATATATTCTAAACTGCTAAACTTAAATTAAGGTTTTACAGAATCAAAAGTTGTCCCTGTTATTACTTGCTGCCTCTTTAGTATTTTTCTTTCCCACTATTTTCTTTTCAATCTCACACATTAAGTTGATGGGAACTTGCATGGAGACAATGGAGATAAATCATTTCAAACTTTATTTATGAAAATAATCTTGTTTGTTGTTACTACAAAACATGATTTAAGATAAAAATATTATTTTTAAACTGATAATTTATCTCTACACCTATGTAAATATTATTTATCATTTAAGACATAGCTTGGGCTTCAGTCTTCAAAATGGAGTGCCATAATTGATATCCTTTTCTACTCCTCAGCTTCTTCTTTTTATAGTCCTCATAGATTACTTAAAAACCTTTTCATCTGTAAATACGTTGTGTCCAAGATCAGCAGTTAGCATTTTAAAAATTTCATTCTTTTTTCTGAGTTCCTTAAGGAAAGAAATATTTGCAAACATTTAATTCAGTGCTGGGCAAATTTTACACTTTCCACAAGTTCCTGTTGGTTGAGAAATATGTTTTTGTATGCATGCACTGGTATATACACACTAACATCTTTCCTTGAAAACAATCTGGGTTTTCAAGAGATTCAATTAGATAAAATGAAGTCCTATTTGTCTGTGTCATTTCAGAGGCACTTACTTCTCTAGACCTGCAAGTGGTCTTTTATGTGCAGATTGGTGTCTGCTATAATTGCCACAGATGAGTTTACAGTTTTTATCTTTTATTTTTTTAAATGCTAGTCTTGATTCACTTCCTACAGTGAAGAATCTTTCTGTAATTCACTTTTTTTTTGAGACTAAGTGTCACTCTGTCGCCCAGGCTGTAGTGCAATGGTGTGATCTCAGCTCACTACAACTACCACCTCTGGGGTTCAAGCAATTCTCCTGCCTCAGCCTCCCAAGTAGCTAGGATTAGCTGAGATTACAGGTGCCCACCATCACGCCCAACTAATTTTTGTATTTTTAGTAGAGACAGCATTTCACCATCTTGGTCAGGCTGGTCTGGAACTCCTGACCTCAGGTGATTGTCACCTGCCTTGGCCTCCTAAAGCGCTTGGATTACAGGCATGAGCCACCGTGCCAGGCTATAATTCAATATTTTTATATAAGGACATTTCTGCTTCCTAAGCCATTTAGTTTCTTTATTGACCTTTTCATTAGTGCTAAGGTCTGATATTTTTTATATGAAAGTAAATGTGAAAGTCTCAGAATGGGTTCTGTAACAGCCATTATAAAACTGTATAGGAAGTCTGATACTCCAGAAATGAATATTTTTCTGTTAACAAAGTACATCTGACAAAAAAGATCAAATAGTCAGTCCACTTTGTAAAAACTCTGGAGGTTTCAAAAGGCAAGTCATCAGGGTTTACTGGACAGTGTGCACCTTAGCAGGATGCTAATCTCTCCAGACTCCTAAACAAAGATAACTAACAGACGAGTGTCTTTGATTGAGAAAGAAATGTGACCCACAGGAGGCACACAGTGTGTTACTGCCCTCTAAGTAATCCTGAGCCACAGTCAGTCTTGAGGTTAGGGAAGGAATCCTGCCAATACTTTCTGTGGAATTTCATCTCTCTCTCTCTCTCTCTCTCTATCTTCTCTCCTCTCTCTCTCTATCCTTCTATTTCTCTCTTTTGCATCTAGGGCTCATCAGACTTCTTCAGAATGATTGCATGCTTTATCTTCTCACAAAAGCTATAAACCAACTGATATTTGAATAATACAGAAATAGGGAAAGGTTAAATGTCTAGGTAAACATATATTTCAAATAATACTTTACATATGACACTACATTTTCCTATCTAGGATCTTATTTTACCATTGCTCTCAGCCTAATTTGGCATCCGGCAGTGATATCACCACCATCTAGATGAAGAAGGTGAACTTCACAGAGCCAGAGCAATCAGCCAGCCTGGCAGCATTGAAATTTGATGTCAGGGAGAGATGGGGTCTGACTCAGCCCATGCTCCTATCATTACACAACATTGCCTCTAATTATCAACCTCAGCAAATCCTGACTAATAGGTGAAGTTGACATTTGTGAATTTCTACCTTAAAAATAAGATGATCAGGTAAAAGGAACTATAGAGAAGAAGACTGGCAGAGCCCTTGCAAAATATCTCCAACACGATTGCAGGGAAGCAGATTATTTTCAGCTGATTCAATAGGCATTCGCTCTTCATTAGAAATGCTTTGTGCTAATTTTTGTCCTATTTTTGCAAAAGAATAGTTTATCCAATTTTAATGTGTTAGCAATGCAAAGAGAAGAGAGCACAGCCTATGGAAAGTCATCAACTGCATCAGCCAGGGTTAATGTTGAGTGCACACTGAACACTTGTTCAACTCAGCACTGTGAACACAAGCAAGCTCGAGAAAATCAATTAATGTATCATTTCCATTCCTAGATAGATTCCTTTCTGGTTACTCCACACTGCCACTATTAATAAAGCAGGCATATTAGGCACTATCATCAGCAGGGGGTAAAAAAGAAAGTACAGGCAAAAAAACTCACAATTTACAAAAGAATAACCCATATGAGTCATTCAGCATCACTCTCCAACACTCTGACATTCAAAACAAACTTGCTATGTGTGGCTGTTTTAGGAAGAGTGTGTGTGTGTGTTAGTGAGAGAGAGAGAGAGAGAGAGAGAAAGTAGCTGTCATCTAGATTTTTCTCTTTTTTCAGGTTGGACCCTACATCCAAATGATGCAACAGAGAGTCACTGAATCACCCAACACATCCCAAACTGCCCCATGTAACAAAGCCTTCAACTGACATGAGGTTTTTCAGATATGATCTATATAGAAATACAACACTTGCCATTCCTTTGCCTATTCCTTAACTAGATGTTTCTAATACTCTTCTGCTAGCAGTATTCACTCACTCCCTACCTGGTGGCACCTATGAGGAAAATGAAATATGAATATTAACTAATCATAAAGAGTACCTTTTCCATACCAGGATTTTTCTGATGTAAACTGTTATGTGTATTGGCTCATGGAATCTTGTTATAACTCTGAAGCAGAGCCTATTATTATCTCCATTTTACAGAGGAGAAAACTGAGGCTCAGTAAGTATCCTGCCTATGATCATAGATCTAGAATATGGTAGAGCTGAGATTTAAATGCAGCAATCTGGTCTGAGAACCTGCTTTTTAACAATGAATAATACCTGGCTTTAGCAAGGCAATGTATTAGTCTTCCCTCCTTATCGCACACTACAGAATGAACCAACTAAGCTAAATGGATTCTACCTTTGACAAGGAATTCAAATATAGAGGCTTAATATAATTAAGTTCATCCAAAAATAGTGGTTCTCTAGCTTTTGGAGTCTGATCATCCTTTATCTCTTACATAAAGCCAGAGGAAAAAAAATGTCAAGGACAGAAATTCCACTTCCCTAAGTCTTCTCATGCACCAGGAGCTACTCTTGGTTCTCCATGTTTTTTGCTTCTTAATTTGAAACTGTGAGATTCTTTCTGGATATGTATACTATTTGTCTCAGATATCCCTTGTCAGTTTCTATCTATGGATACCTAAAATAGAAGATTCTTTTTTCCAAAAATGTGTGACTATCCAAAGGATGAAGGCAACAGCTTTAGGTTAACTTATTTCACATCATTACTACAGACTAACATAAAAAGAGAGTGAAGGGTTTTTTGTTTTTTTTTTTTTTTTAAACTTCTAGTTATTTTGGGACCTGACACTAAGCATGAAATACACCACTTCTCTCAGCAGGCATGGATTGCTTTAAAGTTCTGTTGCAATTTTTACAACCTAAAATTAGTATACAACTCTGATTTCTCACCAGCTAGATGAAGACAATAAAAAATGTTCTAAAATTTCAAATCAAATGTTATATATTCAGGTCAATGGGTGGCTATACTTGTCCTGAGTTTGAGTTAGTAATTTTTTTGAAAAAGAAGATAATAGCCAAAGGAAGCATGTTATGAATGACCATAGATGATTCTCACTAATTTGAAGTTGCTGGTGCTTTTTTCCAATATGATTTTGCCAGTCTTTATTCCAACTGTGAGAGAACAAGAGGAACCTTTATTTCTCATTTGATTTCCTGCAAGGCATTGGATTGTAAATTGAATACCCTACATGAGATTTTTGAGACTTTCAGGAAATAAATGAAGAGACAGAGAAATAAAAATAAAAAAAAAGAAATATAAATTACCATAAAATAACGCATTTCGAATACAAAAACATCCATAGAAATATTTTTAAAACACACACACACACACCCCTGTGCTTACATTTCTATGCTATTTGAATGCATTAGAAAATAAAACTTGATTTAAATTCCAGAGAGGTCTTAATTAAGAGAGGAAGAGAATAGTCCTATAAGAAATTTATTAAGTATAAAATCATTACATAATATAAAGACTGGTATATTTTTAGACATAAGATGACATGAAAAAATATTTTCCTTATCTGTAATTTTAATACAAATAACCATGGTAATTATCATCAAAAGCAGGTTTTTTAATGTCCTCAACTCCTTTATTTATAATATATTTCAATTATTAGGGAAGCTAACTAGTATTAACTGAAAAATAATAAAACTTGTTTGTCCCTCCGCAAATATTTTTTAAAATCTTATCTATAATTTCACCTTACTGTGTTAAATGCCATTAGGTTCTAAGTTATGATGTATATATATATCATCTAATGTAACGTAATGTAAGAAACTCTAATGTACTTATTTTACATAACTATGGATTATGGATTACAAGAATGGATCCAGCATAAAGGCATATTTCTTATGAAAAAAATAACAGCTATATTATTAACCAAATTTTAAAAATTAATTTAAAAAGTTTTCAAACACAGGACATACCAGTTATATTTAGCATATAATGAATCCACAGAATGTAAAATGTAACAAATATTTAAGAGAATATAAAGAAAATTAAGCTACTCTATCTTACACAGAGGGTATAATTAATCATTGGCCTATGTATACTTTTAAATAAGTGCATTGTGAGGTAGTAATGAGTTAATACACCAAGAGAAAGCCATTTGTTGGTTCACAAGAATGATATTCCCATTTCCAACTCTTGTGATAAAGATCTAAAATGACATATTCATATTAGAAATGTTTTCTTCTCATTTTAATGAAAGATGATCATCAGAGATAACATTGCATGCAAAAAATACAAGGAAAATTCAATAGCTAAACATTTCTACTTGTCCAAATAATGTAAACCACATCGAAAGATTGTGTTTCAGTTTCTCTTATATACCAGTACCTAGCAAAAATTTAAAAATTAAATAGAAATGATGACAGCTACAACCCTTCTGGAGAAGCTGCTGCAAAGATGCTGGCTGCAGTGGGGGAGGCACAGTGAGGGCTGCAGGATCCACAGAGTCAGCGGGAGCCAGTAACAGGAGAGAGCCTCATCCACTTCTGAGTTGGTGGGGTGGAAGTCCTGCACTTCTGGGTGCAGCTGCAGCTGCCCAGCCCTGGCTGTGGACCTGTGCATCCATGTGCTCTTGGGGGCCAAGGAAGCTCCTGGCCTCCCACTGCCTGGCCTCTCCCCACTCCAAGTGCCCACTCTGATTTCAGAGTGAATCTGTGGTCACCAGGGCACTGTCATGACCCGGCTGAGTGTGTGCACGCTTAGGGTGGTGCTGACACACCAGCCCCCTCCCACCTTAGCCCTCTCTGGATTTTGGATTTCCACATAGGAGAGAAGCCGAAGGGGAGGGCCGAAGGCAGCTTGGTGTGGGTATGCAGGTGTCCCTCAGCATGAACAGCCTGGGTGCCATGTATGGTAGGTTGACGGCAGCAGAAGGCAGACAGGCTCCTGGGCAGAAAGAGGCAGTTCCCCAGTGAAGCCTCACCTTCAGGCCACCAAAGGCCCGAAGCCTGGGGGCCAGGCTGCCGGTTCCCTGGAATGGAGTGAGAACTTACGGTGCTTTTTCCAGGCCCACCTATGGCCACCTAGGACTGATTAGCATGCACTTCCTCCCCTTTGAAGCCCATAAAAACCCCTGGATTCAATCAGACTCTGGCTTTCCTGACAATCTGCCTGCAAAAATGAGCTACCCATTTCAGGTTTCCTGAGAGTTGTACTGTCTCTCAATAAAGCACTTCTTCAGCTCACTCAGGCTTCAGTTGTCAGCATACCTTATTCCTCCTGGACTTGGGACAAAAACTTGGGACCTGCTGAATGGTGGGACTGAAAGAACTGTAACAAAAACTAGGCTAAAACACACCCCCTAGCTCCCCATGGTTGCAGGCAATGAGAAGGAGGGAAGAGAGAAGGAGAGAGGATCTGCGGCTTTCTGGGGATCCCAGGCCTAGGAGCTCCCCAATTCAGGGCTATGACACCCTCTTTGGGGATCTGCAGTACCTGGCATCTCCAAGCTTCCAGGCAGCACCACATTTCCCAGTGACAGCAGTGGAAGCCGTTTGTGGTATGCCTGGTCCAACCACGGCCTCGCAGGAAGCCAGCGCCCATGCCAGCACCTGGAGCTGCGTGCCCTGCCGCAGCTGACAAGCCTGGCTGTGCACAGCAGCTGGACCCCATGCTTGCTCACTCATACACCCCTCGATGCTCCACATCTGGCTACCCTTGGCAGGCATGAGATCAGTGCCAGTAGTGTGAGCCGAGTGGGGCCTGCCAGGCCGAATGGGTGGAACAAGGCCAGTGGGTTACAGCAAAACTTAGGCAAAGGCACCACCAACCACAAAGTTTTCCAGCTGGCGAGGTGCTATCCAAGGATTACTTGACAGAAAGAGCAACATGTCGAGACTTTAATGGAATTTTAAAATGACATATTTGCAAATTTATCAAGGAATATAACAAGCTCTTCTTTTGTACAAAGTAAAATAAATTTGAATTAAGTTCTAATTCTATGATCTAGTCAATTGCAGAACTTAATAAAACTGATTTAAGTCCCCTTTTCCTAGCCACTCACTTAAATTCTTTAGCATATTTGAATCTGGCACTACAATAAGTCTCACATGAGGCACTGAAATATTTAGCAAGACACCTTAATAATCCATTATCAACTTGTGACCCTATAAAATGTCATAAACCATTATCAAAAGCCTACTATTTTATCTAACAGGTGTATGTGTTAGTAATACATACAATGATGGCCAAATGGTCTCTCCATACATCTTGATTTTTCAGACTGCTCTATGATGTTTACTTCTGATATTTTCAAATCACCTCTTGTCCAGAAGACTATAATCTGTCTGAACCTGTGAAAATATTATCCTTTGGTAGCAGATAGCACATGTTAGTCCTTCAAGTTCTCATTTACACAGAAGTGCAATTTACTCTCCATTTATTGGTGTTCCTTAGAAGTCTGCTTTTACTGTGATTTATAGAATTGTCTACTGATATTCAAAATATTTAAACAACAATTTCTAATATATACTATGAATTATGGTTACAAAAATCAACAGGAGAAATAACCAAAATAGTTTGTTCACAAAAATACTTTCCTTTTTTGATAATTACTTTTTTTTTTTTTAGGAAACATGTCAACATTTAAAACAACATGCAAATTTAATAGTTTTCTTTATTTCAAAAATGTGGACCATAGTGCTTAAGAATAATTATTTTAGTCACCCTTGGAACATGCTTAAATAATTTAGTATTCTAAAGAAATTAGTAATGTTCTCTTACAACATGCAAGAATTGTAGCTGGACAGACCAATGTGACAAAACCTATTATTACAAAACCTAATATTAGAGAACCATGCCACAAAGAAAACTGGACAGCAACCTCTTCCATTTATGATTCTCAAACACATTCCACATTTGCAACCAAAATATCAGATGTGGAGAAGTTTGTGTCTAAACGTTACTTTGGGTTCAGTCTTCCTAACTTATGAGAATGAATAGTGAAACATATCTATATGTAGAAAGATTCAAAGTCATATTCCTTATGTCTGTATTGTTCTTTTAAAAATTACCTGGCCAGGCACGGTGGCTCACACCTGTAATCCTAGCACTTTGGAGGATTAGTTGGGCAGATCACTTGAGATCAGAAGTTTGAGGCCAGTCTGGCCAAAATGGTGAAACCCTGTCTCTACTAAAAATACAAACATTAGCCGCGAGGGGTGGTGGGTACCTGTAATCCAGCTACTCAGGAAGCTGAGGCACAAGAATGGCTTGAACTCAGGAGGTGGAAGTTGCAGTGAGCCGAGATCACACCACTGCACTCCAATCTGGGTGACAGAGCAAGACTCCGTCTCAAAAAAAAAAAAAAAAAAAAAATCACTTGAAGACTGAGTCTATCTGACAAGACTAAGAAAAATAGAGATAAATGAAAAAAAAAAAGTCTTATAAAAAAGGGGAATGCTGATGATACACTAAGTATCTGAGAAAACTATTTCTAAATTTGAAGTGAAACTAAAGCTAAATGTAAAATTAATCATGGGAAGGAAAAGAAATACAATATCTCTACAGATACTTAAGTTTCTCCTATAGTGAGAAGAAGAGCAGTACATTCTTGGAGGTGCAATCCACGAAAGAAAGATCTTTAGCAGATGGTGATACTTTGTTTCATTAAATACAAATTGTTATTTTCCCATGCTATCTTTCCATAAAGTATTTTTAAGAAAAGCAGTCTAGGTAGGAGAAGATGATAGATCATTAGATAAGGGCTACCTGCTAAAAGTTTGACCTGAGACTGAAAGCATCTCAGATCAACTTTAGAGTGGCTGCACATCTAAGAAGTAATTCTACAAGCTCAGCGCTGGACACAATAGTTCTGTCCTCCGTGCCTTTGCAAACACTGTATTGGAACCAATTTTTCTTTGTTTCAGGAAGAACAAAATGTGAGTCCAATAAGTATTACGGTAAAACAAAGAAAAGGACAAAAAAAAGCAAAATGAAAAATGTTGAAAAGGATCAGTGCAGCAGTTTATAAAATGGTTCTTTTTTTTCATATAATAAGGTAAAACTAACCTAGATATGTACCAAAGAGGACAGAATATCCAACTGAGAATGTAAGTTGCCATAATAAATGCAAAAGGATGACAAAACAGAAGAGAAGATCAGAGAGAGAAAGAAAGTAGATATACGAGGGATTTGAGAAATACTTTTTAAGAGACCAAACTGAAGAGAAAAACTCTACATTAAAGAGTCTGCTCAGCTACTTGGGAGGCTGAGGCAGAAGAATCACTTGAACCCGGGAGACAGAGGTTGCAGTGAGCCAAGAACGTGCCATTGCACTTCAGCCTGGTAACAGAACGAGAATCTGTCTTTAAAAAAAAGTCTGTTGAAAAGTAAAGTGACACAGAAGAAAAGTTTTAAAATGACTGCCTGAATGAGGAAGAGTTGATGAACAAAGGTAGAAAATGCTGAACAACTAGAAGATTAAGAGGAAAGTATCTGAAAGCCAAATATGGAAAAGGATGGTAGTAAAAAAGAGGTAAAGGAGGTAAAACAAAAAGGTACTCAGATGGAAATTAGAAATGTCCCTGAGATGGAAAAATTCAATATATAGATTAAAATGGCTCATTGCACTTCAAACAATATCATTCCAGCAGTTTGACATATCATGACTAAATGAAAGAATACTGTAAAGTAAGATTCCACACAATCCAGCAAATAAATTACTAAGTGCTATCATGTGAGGCAACACAGACAATGAGGCAACACTGAGAGAAATCTAAAAGAAAAAAATTCTTCATCAATCCACAAAATACCAAAGAAAAATATAAAAATAAGAAATAGTATTAAAAAGAATATTAAAATTATATGATAATATATTAACATTTTACCCATAAATAACTAGAATATATTTTTGAAGAAGAGGGAAAGAGTAAAGGAATGAAGAGTTCTTTTCTCAGGCAGTTGTAATACAATTATTTATATTCCTTCATTTTTTCATTGTTTTAAATGTTGGAGACATCAGAAATAAAACAAAAAAATCTTTAAAAAACAAAAAAGCACATATTCGAAGAACATAAAGCAAGACATATACTTTCTGAAATGTTAATAAAGATGAGACAAGAATACACAGGTGATAAGCAAAAACGTAGAACAAAGGAAATGAAATGTCTAAAAATAGAAAACACACGATCATATTATAAAACATAATACAGCACTTATAGGGAAGAATGATTTCAAATGGGTCTTAGGATAAAATTAATTGAATTGTACATAAATCTATTTTATAAGATATCCCTTAAGTCAAAAGTAAGTGACCCACATTTTTTTAAATATGCATATTTAAAAGTATGCTAGGAGTATTAGAAAAAAATTTAAATAAATCTCATAAAATTAAAATATTATAGAATTTAGCTAAAAAGCATTTATGTACAAAATATATCAATATACATTTTGTTTTTTTCTTCGTTTAGAGATAGGGTCACCTGGGCTGGAGTGCAGTGGCATGATCATAGCTCACTATAACCTTGAACTCCTGGGCTCAAGGAATCCTCATGCTTTAGCCCCTAGAGTAGCTGGACTACAAACACATACCATCACACCTGGCTAATGTTTTAATTTTGTGTAGAGATGGGGTCTTGTTGTATTGCCAAGGCTGGACTTGAACTTCTGGCCTTGAGAAATGCTCCTGCCTCAGCCTCCCAAAGTTCTGAAATTGCAGGTGTCAGCCACTGCACCTGACTTAAATATACATTTCTAATTGGTGCTATTTCCAAGAGACATATAAATGTTTGAAACTTTGTATATGAAATAATATGGAGTAACATATATAAAAATCTATACTAACAAAGAAAAGGATCAAGATATAAGGATCCATTATGAAATTAGGAATCAAGGTATAAGGATACTTTATGAAATCAATGCACAGCTCTCAATTTTGAGAGATCAATAAGCAAAAGGCAGCACAAGCATGACAAAATGTAAATATTATCATTAGGAGAGTTAATGTTTTGAAAATTGTACCCTCGACATAAATAATACATTTTAATGCCCAAAGCTCATGATACTAAAACTTTTTCCACTATCAACCTAGGAAAATCTCAATTTGTCTAACAAAGTAAAAATAAATTAATGAAATAAAATTAGAAACTAATTAGAAATTTTTTAACGTCTTATAAATCAATACATACAGACGAAAAAACAACCCATAGGAATAAATAAATCTAAGGTCAAAATAGAAAACAAAGGCATAAATAAAATCTATTTAGAAATTATATACTAATCAGAAACATGCTTGCCAAAATTCATGGCATGTACTCAACACTGCACTCTGAAATAAGGTCATGGTATTAAATGCTTTCATTATGCAGCAAGAGAGGAAATTGTAAAAACTGAAATTTATACTTAGTAATATAAATGGTGTAAGAATATATATTTAGGGGAGGATACAAATTAATAAATGTCAAACAGGGAAAATGAATCAGTGATAAGAAATCAAGAGAAAAGTGTTATATTCAATAATGATTTCTTAGAGCCGTTTTTAAAACAATGATATATACATTCAAACTTCCGGAAAGTAAAACCCAGAAAGCAGACTAGACATCAGTGTTTAAGAAAGTCATTAAGACCACAGAAAGAGAAATGATTTCTAAAACTGAAAATAGAAAGACTGTCATTTTATTTTACTTTCAAATTTAAAATTTGTATTTATATCACTCTGCAAATAAAGTTGAGAATATCTTAAAAGTTGATTAATTTATTTAAAATATAGACATTTCAATACAGTTTCATGGAGAGAAGAAATAATATTTTTGACTGTAGAAGTTATATAGAAATGAGTTTAGAAATATATCTTCCCCCTGGCCCAAAAGTTGCAGGACCCAAAGAATTGTAAGTTTGATATCAATGAAATAAATAACCATCTTTATAAGGATGACATCAATGAAATAAGTATTCATTTTTATATACTTTATAGCAGGCCACAGAAATTAGGAGAAGGTTTATAATTAACATGAAATGCTTGTGTAATTCTGGTAATAAAAATGGCAAAAAAAAATACTGGCTTTCTTTACAGATATTGATACATAATACTTAATATTTGATATGAAATTTATTTCAGCTATATCTTACCATGCTATACCATGAAACTGAAATATAATTTCTAGTAGCAAAGCATGGATAGTTAAAATTAGAAAACGTATAAATCGACTTTATTAATTAGTCAATACAAATCTCCGTTGATATGGCATAGTTATGTGACAAACATTAATATGTATTTATTATGAACATCACAAACTGGGAGAAATAGAGTATTTTCTTAATATGCTAAAGGATTTACAGCTAGAATCAATTGTTGTTCTTGTATATAATAATGAACTGCAGAAGACATGCCGAGTTTTTACTTATGAGGCTAGAAATGTAAAAGAGCAAAAAGAAACTACATTTAAAAAATGAAAAGACACAGTGCTGTTAACAACTTCATCTCAGCAAACTGACACAAGAACAGAAAATCAAACACTGCATGTTCTCACTCACAGGCGGATGTTGAGTAATGAGAACACATGGACACAGGGAGGGGAGCCTCACACACTGGGGTCTGTTGAAGGTGCCAAGGGAGGGACAGCGGGGGGGTGGGGAGTTGGGGAGGGATAACAAGGGGAGAAATGCAAGATATAGGTGATGGGGAGGAAGGCAGCAAACCACATTGCCATGTATATACCTATGCAACAATCCTGCATGTTCTTCGCATGTACCCCCAAACCTAAAACAGAATTATATATATAGATAAACAACAACAACAACTTCATCTGTTTGTTTTTGTTTGTGACCTTCAGGCAATTCACTCCCTAGTTCTCTGTTACCAACTCATTGTGTGTTGCTCACTGCTGTGGGTAGTTCTTCTCGAAAGTGTTAGATGATGGGTAACGAGTTGTGCTAGTGGTCCCTCAATCCAGTTCCCCAACATTTAGACACATCTCCTAGGCATTCCAGAGACTGAAACCTATTTTAAGAGTGAGTCTGCCTCTTCCATTATTGCTTCTACCACTCTGAAAAATCCCCAGATCTATGTACTGCTTTTCACATTTTTTTTTTTTTAATTCATGGTTCAGTTAGAGTTTCTCATTCAAGACTCAGGTTGCATTTTTAATAGATTTATGGAATTATAATTGATCTAGGATATACTACACATTTAAAATATATATAACTTAATAACTTTGAGATGTGTATGCACTGATAAAGTTATTAACATAGTCAAAATTAAAAATGTTTTCACCACTTACAAGCTTCCTTGTTCTCCTTTTCAGTCCTCCTATCACCAATCTCCTCCATCGCCAGGAAACAACTAAACTTTTGTCACAATAGATGACTTTGCAATCTCTAGAATTTTCTTTTACAATGTCTTTGGAGTCATACAGAATGTAATCTGTTTTGATTTGGCTTCTTTCACTCAACATAAATATTCTGAGATTCATCTATGTTGTAATGTCAACAGTGTGTTCCTTTATATTGCTGAATAGTATCCCATTATATGGATACACTACAATTTGTTTATCCATTAAACTGCTGATAGAGATTTGGGTTGCTTCCAGTAGTTGGATATTACAAATAATGTCCCTATATTCTTTCATGCACAGGTCTTTGTATGGGCATACCATTTTATGTCTCTTTGTTACCTAAAAATCAAATAGCTCAGTACATATTTAGGTTCATGTTTAACTTTTAATCAACTGCCAAATGCTTTCCAAAATGATTTTTACAATTTTACATCCCTACCAGCAATATATGAAAGTTCTAGTTATTCTGCATCTTTGCCAATACTTGGTATGATCTGTCATTTTTATTTTAGCTAGTTTTCTCAGTCTGTGGTTTATATTTTTATTTCTTTCACAGTGCTTCTCAAAGAGCAGAAGTTGGTCAGGTGCCATGGCTGACGCCTATAATCCTAGCACTTTCGGAGGCCAAGGCGGGTGGATCACCTAAGGTCAGGAATTCAATACCTGCCTGACCAACATGGTGAAACCCGTCTCTACTAAAAATACAAAAATTAGCTGGACTTGGTGGTGGGCACCTGCAATTCTGGCTACTCAAGAGGCTGAGACAGGAGAATTGCTTGAACCCTGGAGGCTGAGGTTGCAGCGAGCTGAGACCGCACCATTGCACTCCAGCCTGGGCAACAAGAGCAAAACTCCGTCTCAAAACAAAACAAACAAAACAAAGAGCAGAAGTTTTAACTTTAATTAAGTCCAGTTTATCACTTTATTGTTTTATGCAGCAAACTTCTGTTGTCATATATAAGAAATATTTGCCTAACATAAGGTCACCAATATTTTCTCCAATGTTTTATTCCAGAATTTTTATGGTTTCAGGTTTCACATTTAAGTCTATGATCCATGAAATCAAATTGGTATGAGGTATGAGATGAGGTTACTTTTGTTTGATTTTGGCATATGGATGGCAAACATCATTTGTTGAAAAGACTAAGCTTTCTCCCCTGAACTGCCTTTGCATTTTTGTCAAAGATCAGTTATCCATATATGTGTGGGCTATTTTTGGATTCTCTGTTTCATTGATCTGTTTGTCTATGTTAATGTCAATTCCACATTGTTTTACATACCAATGTTTTGTAAGTCTTGAAACAAGATAGTTTTGACATTTTTTTTTTTTTTTTTTTTTACATATTTGTTTTGGCTATTCTAGGTCTTTTGCATCTTAAGAATTTTAATATTTAAAAATGTGTCAATTTCCACTAAAAAAAAAGAGGCTGCTTTAGACTTTGGTTAGGATCATGTTGAATCTATAAATCAATCTAGAGATAAGTGACATCACCCAATACTTATGTCTTCTTTATCTCAGCTGTATTTTGTGGTTTTCAGAGTGCAGGTTTTGGCTATTTCAGTCAGATTCATCTCTAAGTACTTCATACTTTTATACTGTGAATTGAATTGTTTTTAAATATTTTTGATTGCTATTAATATAGCTATATAGTTGATTTTTGTATAATATTCTTGTACTCTATAAACTTGCTAAACTCACATATTTTAGTAGCTTTCTTAAAAGATTCAGTTATACTTTCCACATGGATGGCTTTAACACAAATTGTTTTACATTTTTCTACAATCTCTATGTCTTTTATTTCTTTTTCTTGAATTATTGCACTTGCTAGAACTATTGTGCAATGTCAAATAAGTGATGAAAATAGATACTTTTGTCTTGTTCCTGATTTCAGGATGAAAACGTTCATTTGTCTTCATTATATATGATGTTAGTAATCATCTTTTTACAGATGGTTTTTGGCAGGTTGAAGAAGTTCCCTGCTCTTCCCATTTTGTTGAATTATTATTAGAATTATATGTTAAATTTTCTCAAATGCTTTGTCTGCATGTACTGAGATGATAATATATTAATGATGTAATGAATTACATACTGACCTTGCATTCCTGGGATGCAGTTTATTTGGTAATGATTTTGGGTATGACATATAAAATGTGTACAGAATCATACACAAATGTTTATGAAGTGTACTTGCCTGTAGTTTCCTTTCTTGTATTTTGTCTGCTTCTGCATCAGTATGATGATATAATGATGGCCTTCTTGAATGAATTGGAATGTGTTTCCTCCTCTTAGATTTTTTTTCAAGGCCCTTCAACTTATATAGTTTATATTATTTCTTCCTTCAGTGTTTGGTAGAACTAACCAGTGTTGCCACCTACACCTAGATTTTTGTGTGGGTAAGTTTATAAGTACGTATTTAATTTTTAAAATAGACATAAGGATCTTCAGTTTGTCTATTTCTTTTAAAGTAAATTTTGAAAGTTTATGTATTTAAAAAATTTATAAATTATACCCAAGTTATCAAAGTAATCCTGAAAAAAGATGTTTATTATATTCTCTTACTATGCTTTTAACATATTTAGGATTTGTGGTGATCTTCCCTCTCTTATTCCTGACATTGGTAATTGTATATTTGCTCATTTTTTGTCAATCAATTTGACTAGAATTTTATCAATTGTATTGCTTTTCTTAATCAGCTTTTAGTTTCATTAATTTTCTTTATTGTTTGCTTTTAATTTTGTTGGTTTCAACTGTGAATTTTATTAATTATTCTGCTTACGTTGTGTTTAATTTGCTCTTCTTTTTTTGGTGTATTAAGGTAGAAGCTAAGGTCATGGATTGGAGATTTTTTTTTTCTAATATAGGAATACACTGATGCAAATTTCCTCTAAGATCTGGTTGTAGTTTTGATATTGTTTCATTGGATTCTACAATAAGAATCTTCTTCCACATCTCTCTTGTGCCACACTTTTCTACAATTTCAAGAATTAAAGAAGACAAATATTAAGTCAAAGTCTACATCTACATTCACACACCCACCCACAATACTATATACATATATTTATGCCTGGATACATACATACATGCACCATGTCTGTGTATATATGGATTTATATATAATTATATATGTATATGATTATAATATATAATCTTATTTATCTAATACAATAGCATATCCAAAAGGCACACCACATATTCTATTCTAGGCTCCAATTGCTGATACCAGTAATAGTCATCACTAAAAATTAGTGATATCTGGGATAGGACATTACAAGCAGAATAACAATACTACAATAATAGTTATCATCTGTTAAGAGCACTCACTATGCGTCAGACTATGTAATGTCCTTTTCTATGTGATGTTATGATATCTTCAAATCATCCCATAAAGTAATAAGAGAATCATTATCTTAGAGCTATAAATACAGATTGGCATAGCTACATAGTCTGCCTATGATCCAAGAGCTAAACATGGCAAAGTCAGTGTCTGAGCCCAGGTCTTTTAGGCTTCATAATGTTTCTAAAGAGAGAAGAAAAAAATATTGTTTTCTTTTTAATTTCAGCCTCTCCATGTCAGTCTATGGCATTTGTTCAGATTTGTTCAGATTTCATTACCTGTGAGCCTTAAACTCAATTGGAAGAAATCTTTCATCAAGAGTTTAACCATATCTCTCCCATATAATAGAGGAAAATTCTACCATCCGTGAAAATTGCTTCCTCTAGTAGAGCATGTCATCTAAAAAACTGTCTTTTCAGCGATTGTAGAAAATTACAGAAGTGTCTCTGCCAGACTCCAAATTTTTTCCCTGAGGCTAGTTTCCTCCTGCACATTTTCATTTGGTGTGTTCAAAACCATTTATTTGCTTTTCAGTTTCTCCCTTCAATCCTCCTTTGCAGGACTCCCATTGTTAAACTGAGTTCAGACACTCTCTTATTAGGATCTCTTCCCTTCCCATACATATAATAGTCAAACAAGCAAAGTAATAGTCCCAAATTCGCTGAGGCCTAACTAAACATTAAATATTCTTAGGCCTGGTGGGTACTATTTGTGTTTCCCACAGCCAATTACTCAGAGACCATGTGGGATAGTGTGTTTTCTCTACCATGTACTTATACTTTCTCCTAACATTGCTGCACCATATCAAAAATTGTTTAGGTCTATAGTACTACTATGGTGGCAACAACCTATTTTTCTCACCCTGTAACAGGACTCTTGTTTCATCTGTTAACCTGTCAGTCCTTCAACCTCAACACAGGAAGCATATCATCCATGTTATCAACAAAATCTTAATGCCACTTGGTTAAATGCCTGCACACAGAAATTCTCTCAATTTAGAAGTTAGTGTCAGTTTACTTTAGAGATACCTACCAATCTTTACATAGATTACTCCTTGCTCTCTATATATGACATCCAACACCGGAAGTTTCAGGATTGCAAGTGAACCTTCCTTGGCTGTAGAAATGTATTTTTAGCCTCTCTAAGACCAGGTTTTGTGCACTACATTAGTAATCCTCAACCACAAGTGATTTTTATTTTGCTTCTCCTGGAGACACTGCTGGTTGTCACAATTGCATGTGGACACTAATGTTGGTATCTATGCATAGAGGCCAGTCATGTTTACCACATGCTCAGGACCAACCCCAGCATCCACCAATTGCCTGGTCCAAAATAACAATAATGTAGGAGTTGAGAAATCCTTTAACTGATGCTTTCCTTTCCTACTTCAGGAGTTTTGTTTGTTTTGTTTTGTCTAGAAATGTGTCAATGGGAAGAAGAATTGCCTTAGCAATTATAAGTCCCTGAGGTCACATTTTCCTGGTCCCGGTTCTCTACACACTTACCTGACCCTGCCCAGCTATACCAGATGTTAATCTTGTCTCAGAGATGCAAAGATATGAAGGTACGATAGGAATAAAGTATTCAAAATAAGCTTCATTAGCTGCTTAGTTCTGCAATGACTTTAGTTCCTCACTCTATGTTTGCTAAACTGGAATGAACAACATGTGAATCACAAAGATTGCTGTCAATTATCTGAAGTCCAGAGTCCGTTGTTCTAACTAGATGAACCACAAAAAAGCTTACAACTAAACCTATTTTATTTGTCCACCATAGTGTTAAATTGTTGAATGCTTTCATAGACATTATGCAAGCTATAAGTTTCCATAGTCCCTACTAGTTGATAATCTTTACTTAAATATGTTGCTTTGTGTGCCATCTATGTTACTTACCTCTCCTGCTCTGGAAAGCATATGAGTTTGCCTAGGCTTGATTAAATGCAACCCACAGTCAAATTTAAGCAGAGTACTTTCCTAAAAATGTGCCCTTAAAGCACATGCTTATTTTGACTTTCTTGTTCTTGTCACTCCAGAAATTATAAGTTCTAGTGGAGCCCAATGGGAGATACAAAAGGAGAAAAAAATGGTATTTTTCTTTATAGCTTAGAGCAGCATGTCTAAGTCTACTTGCCCAGGATAAAGACACTCTCAATTGAGGATAGCTGCCAGGCCACTTTACTGCATTCTCTTCCTGCAGAAGGGCCTTGCTACCAGTTGTAAACATTCTTCCATCACTTTGAATGTTCCATGTTTTTGGACTAAATCACCCACAGTAATGCTTTTCCTCCTCTGAATTATTGTGGAGGTGAGAGAGGAGAAAGTGGTTGAGCATTCTCACAGCTTCCTAATTAATCAACATCATTTCAGAAGTTTGATTAAAAAATATAATAATGTGAATTTGAACAATGGATGGTGTTCAGGGAATAATGGGAAATAATAAAAATGTATTATTTATTAAGCTTAAAAAGTAAGCACAATTGGAATTAATATATTTGGCATATTGTTTCTGGTTGTAGTAAGTGCATTAAACACACAACTATACAAACAAAAAATCTGCATTAAGGAAGATCAAAAATCAGAAAATATTTAAAAAGAAAACATTATATTCATATTAGAAACAAAAATCATAAAATAATCTGTAATATATTTAAAAATAAATTTTCTCCTGTATTTATAACATTGTAGTATTCTCCTGCACGCTTGACTTATAAATAAAAATTAACATAATTAAATAGGGCTTTATCATATCTCAATATGAAAGATTTAGAATTTAAAAGATAATCGTTCACTCCAGATTATTAAAAGAATAACGCAATTCCAATTAAATGTATCAAAGACACTTTATTAGAGTACTGACATAATAATTCTAAAGTTCATCTCAATATCCTAAACATCTCACTTGTCTACCATTAGAGAATCATTTTAATAAATTAAAAACAAAGAGGTAGATCTTTATTTACTATAATGAGAAAATGTTCAAGATGTATTGTGTGAAACAAATAATTCCAGAAGCATACAAACAGAATTTAGCTCAGTATAGCTAGTATAATATTTTTTGAGAAGAAAATATTCATTTATATAAGCACAGAAAGTATCCAGAAGAATACAGAACAAAGAGTTAACAATGACTTATTTCTAGAATATGGTTCTGGAGAGGATAAAAGGCAATAGAAAACAAGATAGTGGGAAAGAACCACTCTTATCAGTATAATTATATATAATTTTATATATGTATATATATCATTTTATAAGTAAATATAGAAACGTGATGAAAATAATAGCCAAAATATATTTTTAAACAAGAATAATTAAACATAATTTAACCTTTTAGATTAACTAAGCAGTATGCCAAAAGCACCAGCAAAATAAAAATTATAATAGAAGCACATGTATTTTCATATATATTTGTATATATGAAAACATATATATGAATACGTAGTCCATACACAGAACATATAAATATAATGCATAAAATGTTAATGTATGTATCCATAAGTAACTACTTAATGATTTACAATTTAAATGTAAAATTTTGTAGTTGTAATTAAATGACATGAATTTGGGGAGCTAGGTAAAATGTGTGACAATAAAAAGTTAGTTGAATTAATGAAAACATGAGACTATTAGAAGAAAATAAAGTGAATAATTATTTACTATTTTCTTGAGAGAACCATTGTACCATACAATAAAGGCAGAAACAATAAAATAAAATATAGAATAATTTATATATGAAATTAATTTTCTAACGATACAATCAAATGCCACCTAAAATAATTAAGCGCCAAATAGCAAGCTTTGAGAAAAACAATTTTCAATGTTTATAGATGCTAAAGGATTAATAAACTACTTGAAACCTATTATAAGTTAATAAAATTATAAACAGGCAAAGAAAATGAACATAAAATACAGAAATTAAAATGTACAAAGGTCAACCAAATGTAAGAAATTGCAGGTATCACTAGTAATCACAGTGGTGGTGAATATTAATAGAACAATAAAATATCATTTGATTTTAATTAGAACAAATCACTGCAAGAAATTTAAATGTTGAGGTGATAAAATAAATTGAGCTATTACTAAAAATTGTTAATCATTAAGTATATTGGAAATGTCATAAGTGCAAACAGTATCATACTAAATTTGCTTATCCTGAAAATGTTGAAAACACTACCAAAATAGAACTGGAACCCATGTATAATAAAGTAATATTATTCACTAGCTAAAAATATGTGTAGAAGAATGTTTACTGATATATAAACATGTTCACAAGACAATAAGCAAACATGTCAAATTATAAGCAATTTGCTTACATTATTATTTTTGTGTAATAAAAATGCATACACAATTGTAGAAAAATGATCATAAAAGTTATATAAATTTTTAGAACTTGGCTCTTATGTATTTTATCATTTTCAACATAAACATATAATAAAATGGCATATTAATGAACAAAGGTATAAGAGAAAAATATATATTAAAAAATTGGGCTACACAAAACTCTATACTGTAAAGTTAATCTATAGCTTCAAACTATAGCGAAATAAATGTATCAATATTTTGAAATAAAAATTTAAAAAGAAGCTTTTTAAAGAAGAGATCTAATTATTTTTAAAAGGAAGAAAATTTTTTAAAAAGTGAAATTTGGGAATGCAATCATTTATTCTTTTAGTAAGTTTTTATTAAGCTTTTATTATATACAAGGCATGGAGTGAGGCACTGTAATTTAAAAATCCAACAAAAAAAGGTCATATGTTATTTTGTGTAGAGCAAATTAGATCAAGTAGGTTTGGCAAACATTCATCAAATAATTACGAAAAAGAAGGAATAATCTCAACTTAGGTACATCTCATATAACGCGTTAGATGGCGGTGAGCAAGAGTAAAACAAGGTGGTTTGACCATACAAGGATTTTTGCAATGGCTTCCTGAGGAGCTGGTGAATGGGAATTCATTATATGGATGTGAATAGCAATCTAGGGCTAGACTTACACCAACACATTGTCAAAGTTGGTAGAATGACAATTAAGAAGAAAACAAAAATAAAGCCAGTGCTGAGAGTAGAGTCATCCATGAATGGAGACTGTAGAGCAAAGAGAGTGTAATGTGAAATTCTGTGAAGGCAGGGCATTCGGAGTTTTTAAATTTAGCTTATATTTTGGTTCTCATTCTATCAACAATAGGCCTCCATCAAATTGCTTTAAATAAATAAAGGAGGATGTAACATGATCCACTTTTGTTTTGAAAGCTGCACCTTGCCTGTATTATAGAAAGAAATCCAATAGAACAAGAGTTAAGGAGACTAAATAGGACAAAAATTGTCACTAGTAAAGATGGAGAGACATGAATGAATTCAAGATATATTTAGGAGATAAAATCAGTAAGACCCCAAGATAGATCACTTATGGACTATGAGGGTGGAGATGGGTTTAAAGAGAATTCCTGAGATTCTGACTTGCCAGAAGGGATACCTTCAATCACAAAACAAGAAACATAAGAAGAAAAACATATGGAGAAAAGAACTTGGAGAAAACATCTTTTTAAGGTGTCTCAGTTATCTGAATTCAGGTGTCAAATAAGAAGCTGGTATACATTTACATATGTGGGAAACTCAGAGAAGAGGTCAAGCAATAGAGAAATAACATGTTTATTTTTAGTGAATAAATGGTAGTGTATTCTGTGTATGTAAATGAGATCAGAGAGAGACGGTGAGAGAGAGACAGAGAGAGAAGATGGTGGAATAAGGGCAGACTACAAGGATGTAGCCATAAGAAAAATATAGGGAGCCGTGGTGGCTCCGGCCAGTTGTCCTGGCGCTTGAGGAGGCGAGGCTATGCGTTCAAGGCCAACCTGGGCGATATGAGAACCTCTCATTCATTTAAAAAAAAAAAAAAAAAAGAAAGAAAGAAAAACATAAAACTCAGGTAGAGGAATTTAAGCTTACAAAGATATGGAAAAGATACAGGATTAAATGAAAAATGAATAAGCCAATGTATAGAAGTCAAGGGAGGAAAACATTTGAGAAAGAAGAAAAGGCCAACTGTTAAATATTATTGATATATCAAAGTAAAGCCAATAATTTTTTAAAAAATATATAGAATTTGGTGATAATAAAATTTGGTGGCAAGTTTAGCAAGAGCTGTTTGGATGGCACAGTCAGCTGTCACAACACATGATAGTGATTGAAGAATTTAGTGATTGATGCAGAAAAGTAGACCAGGGAAGAATCTTTTGTAAAGATCTTCTATGAAAGGGAAGTATAAGATAGGGCAGTAATGGAGAAGGATTGAAAGTTGTAAGAAAATTTTCTCTCTCTCTCTTCCTTTCTTGAGTGGTAATATTCAAGTATGTTTAAAAGCCTATAAAAATTATACAGATAAAAGTCAGCAAACTCGAAGACATGAGCTAAATCCAGCCTGCCACCACTTTTTGTAAATAGGTTTTACTGGGACACAGATGTACCCATCTTTTACATAATTTCTATAGAGCTTTGCACTATAGTGACAAAGTAGTTGTGACAGAGACTGTACGGCCCATAAAGTCTAAAATATTGACTGTCTTATTATTTGCAGAAATAGTTTGCTGCCCTCTGATTCAGATCAAAGAAATAATTTGACTACGTAAAAAAGTGAAAGGTAACCGATAAGGTAAAATTACATAATATCAGAGAGTATTGGTGGAGAAATTCACTTAGACATTGGTAGTATTATACCCTGGGATGTAGAACATTGATATAATTTCCTTTAATCTGAAGGTAATTCTCCACTAGTTCTTTGAAAAAAAAAAATCAATAAATCTGTAGATCTTTAGCCATTATAAACAAGAATAAATGGAAAAAAAAAAACAGAACTTTAAGGCATTTATAATCTTTTTTTTTTTTTTTTTGAGACAGAGTCTCAGTTGACAGGCTGGAGTGCATTGGCGCTTCGCAGCTCACTGCAACCTCTGCCTCCTGGGTTCAAGCAAATCTCCTGGCTCAGCCTCCCGAGTAGCTGGGATTACAGGAGCACGCCACCATGCCCAGGTAATTTTTGTAGTAGAGACAGGGTTTCACCATGTTGATCAGGCTGATCTCTATCTCCTGACCTCATGTTCCACCCGCCTCAGCCTCCCAAAGTGCTGGGATTACAGGCGTGAGCCACTGCACCTGGCCAGTATTTAAAATAGTAAGGAAAAATTACACCTAATGATCTAACAATTTTATTCTGTATTATAAGAATATGGACTAAAGGAGCTCACATGCCTTATTTATAGTTTGTAGTGCAGTGCTCTATAGTAATTGAATGAACAAATATATGACTAGAAAAGATGTTTAAGAATAATGATTACATAAACAATTTGTTATACATGCTAAACTTTCAATGAAATGTGGATTTTGTAGAAAACTATAGTATAACATTCTGCTTCAAAGACATAAAAAAAAACCCTGAATAAAATTTATAACTTTTTCTCAGTATTATATCCAAAAGGGGCTATATGAAGGCAAACTTTCAGGAATATTTTGTACATTTCAAGGGAAAACAATTTCTATAATACTTTGAGAGCTAGAAAAAGATGAATTATTAAACTCAACTAATAACGAACTTAATTTTGAGCGCTCTTATTATTTAAGAGATAATTATAAATTATAAATCAAAGTAAGCTGAATATGAGTTTATCTGGAAAAGAATACAATAAAAGAATAACCATAATATATTCCAGAAATACAAATAAGATTTAATATTACAAAACAATATATATAAAATTCATAAATCAAAACCAAAGTATAGGAAAAAAGATATTCCTCAGCAAAATAAAAAAAAGCTAAAGATCTATTCAGTAAATTTAGTGTCTGTCCTGATAATTATTAATTTTTATAAATAAAACTATATAATAATTGTGATAAATAAGATTTTGCTAAAAGACAGTGTTTTACTAGTTTAAAAATAGCAGAGTCCAGTGTTACCACATTCTAGTGTAGGTACACAATATATTTTTGTTCAATAAATAAATGAAGTGGACCAAAATACAGTAGTTAGTCTAATTAAAGTTAGGAACAAAAAGCATTCCTTCAAATCATCATAGTCATTTAATGGTATTCTAGAATATTTCCTCATAGTATGTAGAAGGGTAATAAGTAAGAAATGTAACTATTAAAAAAGAGAAGATAAATATTGTGTCTTGCAAAAATTATTTTTGAAATAGAAATTTTAAAAAATTATTCTCCTAAAAAGAATGGATATAATAAAAATATTGATGCCTATAAATATGGACATTCATACACATGCATTATCATATCTGTATTAGAATTTTAAAATGAATCAAATGAACTAATTTTTTTGTTGTTTATTTTAGTTTAGGTGCACACTATATCTGGCATTTCTCCCCATGTTATCCCTACCCACCCCCCCCAACTGCCCCCAGTGTGTGATGTTCCTCTCCCTGAGTCCATGTGTTCTTGTTGTTCAATACCCACCTATGAGTGAGAACATACGGTGTTTCTTTAAAGGGGACATAGAAAGGAGTGATGTCAATGGAGCTCTATGCCAATATTTTTCATCGTATTTCCTTTTGAAAAATGTATAGATATTTCAACTATTTCCAGATTGATTCATAGATTCACATAATTCTGGTCAAAATGCCATATATTTGTGTTCAGGGAAGAGAGAGAGATACAAAAATCTCATTTCAAATAAAAATGGCAAAGAAAAACCACGACAATTCTTTTTTAGTAGATGTGGAGTTTAGCAGTTGGAGCAAGAACACTTATTTATAAAACTTAAAATATATTGTAATCTATAATAGTATTTGAAAATATGTTTCTTACATTGTAATAAAGAGTGAATCTTTGAGTAGAATATAGAAAACACAAAGATGACCTGGATATATTAAAATTTTACATTAGTATTAAGTAAATTATCCAGAGAGAACTGCAATATCTTAGCATGAAAAAATCAGTTAGTTCTCTATTTTATATAGATATGGTAAAGTATGTTTTAGACAGATTAAGAATTAAGGCTCACGCCTGTAATCCTAGCACTTTGGGAGGCCGAGGCAGGTGAATTGTCTGAGTTCAGGAGTTCGAGACCAGCCTGGGCAAAACAGTAAAACCTGTCTCTACTAAAATACAAAAAATTAGCCAGGTGGGGTGGTGTGCTCCTGTAGTCCCAGCTACTTGGGAGGCTGAGGCAGGAGAATCGCTTGAATCCGGGAGGCAGAGGTTGCAGTGAGCCAAGATCGCACCACTGCACTCCAGCCAGGGCAACAGAGCTAGACTGTCTCCAAAACAACAACAACAACAACAACAACAACAAGAATTAAATGTAAAAATAAACCTAGAGAGAACATTATTAAAACATAGTAAATGTTTCCTATACACAGGATGAGAAAGGCATTTTTAAAGTAAAAGCAATGTAAGAAAACATAACGAATAATGTTATTATTGATGACCTCAAAGACTGTTTATATGCTGCATTTCAAAATAAGAAATCCAGTAACATAAAATGCAAAAAAAAGGTTCTACTATACTAATGTCAAATATGTAAATATTAAATGCTAAAAATTAACCTATCAAATTGTGAAAAAAGAGATAATAAATAATGTTAGGGGTATATGTGGAAAAAATGGGAACTCTTATACAATGTATGTGGTAAGATTAAAAACATATAAAAATTATATGTTTTAGAGAGAGCAATTTTGGCAATGTGTTAAGTGGTTTACATGTTTTATTCTTTCTGGCCATGTATTTTCTCTTGTAGGAATGTATCAACATGATGAGGTAATTTAAGAAATTTTTGTGACAGTGAAATGAACCATCACAAATGTCCAACAAAAAAGGGAGGCATAAGTAAAAGATGGCACATCTTAGGGACATACTTTCAAACGGTATATTTTTAAGTGTTCCTATTCATTACAAAATGTGAACATTAAAGTAATGCTATGCAATCATATACATACAGTTTCTAATATGAAATTAATTTTCTGTAACAGCCACAGTCACATACCTGTGGATATGATAGAATTCATGTACCAGAATTTTTAAAGTATTACCTCTGCATAGTGGGATTTGTTGACAATTGTTCTGATTACTTTTATAAATAACTTCATGTTTTCAATATTTGCTGTATTTTCTAAAAAAGCATTCATTTACTTTATAACTAGAAAATAATGGAAATTAAAATGTATCATGTTAATCTACAAAATTATACTTGTTCATATCTCTGAATAATCTGTATCTTTCTAATTGTTTAGTATAAGTAGAATAGAAATAGTCACACATTGTAGAATAAAATCATACATTTGCTTATATAATTATGTAATCTGTTTTAATAAATTTTTATTTAAAAAGTCAGTGAGAAAGAGAATGAATGCTATCTTCTTTCTACCTCAATCCTCATGTTTTGTTGTAGAATCCTATACACATTCCAAAGGAAGGTGCTATATGAAAGGTGAAGAAGGGGCAACACATTGGAATATTGATTTTAAATCATCTCTTATCCTCCAGTCATTTGAGAAAGCCACACTGTGAGTTGTCAAAGAACCAAAGAGATTATGATTTGCAAAAGTTAAAAATTAATATTTAAATTTTAAATTCCCTTATCTCTTGAGTTTCAAGACTGATATCTAAGTAACATTTCTCAGAAATTAAAAAAGGAAAAAAAAATTCTAATTAGAGTGCCATAGGCCATATCCTAATGGTGAGAGGAAAAAGTGGTTGAGAATATTTGTTCTCTGTGGTTCAGAAGATACAGTTCAAACAATTACTATCAAATTGGAATCCTAAGTTCAATGACAAAAACCGGAATCTTAGAGTGGCATGGACCTGGTGTCAGAACGTAATCACCAAAGGCAAGGTGAGCATGGTTACCATGATGACAGCAAAATCAAAGCAGTGATCAGAATAGCCTGACTCAAAAAAAGATCTATGATACTGACTAGTGGATCATGGTGTCCCTAGAAAAGAAATACATAGAAGTCTATTAAATTCATACTTGATCTGCATAAGTGGAAGAGTTTGAGATCAAGGGAACAGAAGCATAATTTGAATCGCCAAAAGAGAGTGTCATGACCCCATAATCAACTCCCAGACTCAAGTCAGTTTACAGACACAGAATCCATTGAATGAAGAGGAAGACAGGTCCCTTTGAGGAAGGAACCTGCTATACTATGAAAAATGTATATTGTTAAACTTTCTCCCAGCCTTCTCTAGCAAGATCTATAACTATTTACTAAGGTGACTGTGTACTGGGAATGTGAAGTAATCATGCTTTTGGGGATTACTCAACACTGACTCTGACATGATACTAATTCTTAGAGAATCAAAACATCCCTGTGATGCTCTAGTCAGGGTAAGGGTTTACAGAGGTCAAGTGATGAATGGATTTTTAGCTCAGATCCATCTCACCATGAGTCCAGGGAACCAAAGCCGTGTGATTTCCCTAGTTCTGTAATACATAATCAAAACAGATATAATCAACCACTGGCAGAAAATCCCCTCACTGGAATAATTCTGCTTTACCAATCATGAAGAAAACCATTTGTTTTCTCAAGCAAATGTAATATTATCATTTTATCTTTTTTTTCTTTATATGGGGTTTTTGCCAGTGGTGCCCTCTCAAATAACACAAAATCGTATCATGGGAAATATTCCATTGAAAAACTTAAAAAGAAATATGTTTCACTTTAAAATATATTACACTATGGAGACAATAGTAAGAATGATGCACTATAGATTTCTGCAAATATAAGAGCTTAGATTATACTTAACCAATATAAATACTAAGTATTAAATTATATACAATACACATATAAATGTGCTAGAGCCATATCAATTCTCCTTTAAATCACTTACTAATAACTTCTTAATTTAAAAGGAATATTTAATATATTGTTGAACACTCTCACTTGTGATATGTGATGCATAAACACCTGAGGAATTAAAAAGCTGTTTCCAAGGCCAGGCACAGTGGCTCATGCCTGTAATCCCAGCACTTTGAGAGGCCAGGGTGGGCAGATCAACTGACGTCAGGAGTTTGAGACCAGTATGGCCAACATGGTGAAACCCTGTCTCTACTAAAAATACAAAGATTATCCAGGTGTGGTAGCACATGCCTGTAATCCTAGCTACTCGGGAGGCTGAGGCACAAGAATCACTTGAAACTGGGAGATGGAGGTTGCAGTGAGCTGAGATCGCACCATTGCACTCCAGCCTGAGCAACAGAGTGAGACTCTGTCTCAAAAAAAAAAAACAAAAAAACAAAAACAACAACCAACAAACAAAATAACCATTTCCACTTGTTAAGAAAATGAACTGAGTCACAATACCTGATGAGATTGGGAATTTGTAAGTGGTTTCTTTTTCTCCTTTCTTCTTTAGACACAGTAACAACACAATAATTATAAATGCTGCTTTCTTTGCAAGGTAATAAAATGTTTGGTCGAGGGAGTATTTTACAACTCCTGGGGTATTATTAATATTCCCAGCTCTGATACCCAAACTAAATTACAGCTCAGACAAGGGACTGAAAGGTCATGTTTATTATTCACTTTAGTAAAAATGTAACCACAACATTTGTTTCTACATCAGGGAGTATTATAACCATCATTATAACTAATAATAACAATGAAAATAATACAGCTACATTGTATTTTGCATTTTTCAGTAAACAGTAGGACTCATGGTTATAATCATTTATATTTACACTGAAGCTTTTTATGGAGGAGTTCAGAGTGGTTTTTAAATAGTATCTCATTAATCATTTCAAGAAGTTACTTGGAAAGTTATCCTAGTTCAATAGATGAAAAAATTATATCACAGAAAGGTCAGATATATATTTACTTGTCCAATATTAGAGAAGTAAAGTGAGTTCACTTCAAATTTGAGACCTCTTTTTCACCCCTCGATCTAACCACTGGACCAAGGCAGTATTGGTCCATGTTGTGGTTTGACCATCAACCTAAAGTACTTCAAGGCTGACCTCTCTGCTATTACTTTCACAGATCTATAAACAGAGAAGAAAATATCAATTTTTCATCTATAGTGACCACACTAAAAAAGACTGAAACCTAATTAATGTGTATTTCCATTGCTTTTTAAAGTCTTATTAGAAACAATTGACAAGAGTGGTATAAATTTAAAATTGTAAATATCAAAGCACTTAATAGTGAAATGAACGTGTCATGATGAAATTTCTGATTAAAAAACAAGCAATATTTTTATGGTGTCATTTGAACATAAATGTATTTAATATGAGTCAGTTAAAGGAAACAAGAAATAAAATTTTAATAATACCTCCAATATTTAGATCTTCAAGAGGAAGTGAAAGAACCTATCTTTCAGTTAATATGGCTTGAGGAACAAGGGAAGAATTGAAAATGCAAGTATAGAATTTATACCCAAAGACTATTTCTGTTTATCTCAATAATCGTCATAATTTCAAGGCTTTACCTAATGGCATTTCACTTTAAGGCAACTAAACAATAATTGTTATCCTTTAAAACTGAAAATACACAGTGAATATGGATTAAGTAGCATTGTCCTTCCAAAGTAAAAGAACATTTGCAGGCATTTTTTTCTATATTATTTGCTATTCCAAAAGTAGTGTGTATATAATTGTTTAACTTTAAAAATTTACCCCAAATAGAATCAAATCATAACTCTATATTTTCCTATTTTGAATCACATATTGCTGATTTAGATCCTGTAAATATAGTGAGTTATCCTAAACAACTCATCTATGTTTATCTTAGTTTGTCTGCTGCTTTGAAACATTCAAATATACTGTTAAAAATTAATTCACTTTTTAGTTTTTAAATCAATGATATTTGAAGATCTCAATCATTAAAATGTAGGTAAAAGTAAAAATTATAAATACGGGTCATAAGTTTTGAGGTTATAGTTACTCTCCACCTGACCATTTTTATTTAAAACCTCCAGTCAAATGTTTACCTTATTTACTTCCACCAGAAAAATTTGTGTTTAAAAAATGAAGTAAAATGGAAAAAAATGATTCTTGTTGCTAAATTAAATGATTACACTTTCCCACTTTTCTCTGAGGTCTAAATTCAGTAAACAAGGAGATGAAAAACTGAGGTAAAGAAGACAACCTACCTTCCAAGTTATGGTGTATGGACATCCCAAAATTCAGAAAAGAATCATACCAAATTGAGGCAATGATAGAGGAAATAAAAAACTACTTTTATGTCTTTCAATTCCTTTTTTATCTTCCACAAATATTTACTTTCGAGCCAATTCATATAAGCTGGAGAAGTTAGTACAAAACTATGTTTATTGAAAAGCAAAGCATACTATTCTACCATCTGTATTCAATATATATGTTAGAATTTTAGAATTATATATAGAAGATACATGAGTGTTTAATTGTGTATATAGCTGTTTAAATGAAATATTTCAGTTACTTTGATATTTATATTTCATAGCATTTATATAACATTAAAATATATTTTATTTCCCTGTACAAACAATAATTCTAAATATCATAACCTTATTGAGTTATGTATTTGCTTATTTATTTTAAGCAAATACATAATCATATTATGGTATTTGGTATTATTGTTTGTACATGGTAATAAAGTATACTAATATTTTAATGTTTGTGTTCAGGGTTTTCCTTTTAATCATGCTTCTTCATAATTTTTCTGAATTTCTTACATTTTTACCATTTTTAAATATTTTATTAATATGCATCACCTTTGCTGTCATTTCATTCCCCAAACTTATGTTTAAAAATATTACAATATATAGATCTGACTTAAGGTCAAACTTTATGATCTTAAACCAAATGACTTTGCTGTCATTTCATTCTCCGAACTTATGTTTACAAACCTTATGTAAGTAAACTTCAAGTCTTACCTTTCCCATTTTTTTATTGTATGTTTTAGAGACAGCATCTCAGTTTTGCCCAGGTTGGAGCACAGAGGCTATTCATAGGCTCAAACATAGCTCAGGACAATCTCAAACTTTCGGCCTTAAGCGGTCTTCCTACCTCAGCCTCACAAGTAGCTGGGACTACAAGTATGCCACATTATCTGGCCTTACTTGTAAAGGACTAATTTTCCCTGGTTATGTTTGTTTAGACTTTAATTTCTCTTGGCAGTGAAAGCATTATTTTTAAACTCTTTAGCAGGAGTTTAAATACATAGCCTTTGCACATATCTAGCAGCTTCTAGCAGATGTTTATCTAAAAAGCCAATTGTTTTGATACCTTAAGAAATATTGTGCTTTTTTTTTTTCTCAACCTTTCCTTACAGTTACAATTTTAATGGCTTATGGAGTGCATGAGAAAAATAGCCCTGTAATTTCTTTTCCTTGTATGAATATTGAGATTTTATTAAACTGACTCAATGAATGATGGTTCTTCTGGTACTATAAAAAGCAATTTTAATTTTTAAAACATATTCAACATCACTTCATGCTTCTCACTGATCAAAAGACATACTAGTTTTTCAAAACTCTCAGTGTCTAGTAATATACAGGTTGCTTCTGCTTCACTTTGATTTAGTGAATCACGAAACTCTAGAGACACGAAAATTCAGATGAGTCACCAAGTCCTCAGTGAAAATACTACTGAGCAACTTCTAAAGCATAAAACTACCTCTAAATGCAATTCCTGAGAAGAACTAGGGATGATTACATTTTATAAATACAGAAAAGTCTCAAGAAGGAAATTCTGGTATTCTGTGGAGATTATTGAGGTGTGTCAATAGCTACACATTCCTAACACCATAGACTTCTCAGCTTGGAGTCTTAGACAGCAGTCATTTATTAAAACCCTGTCCATGAGATGCTAACACCAGCTAATTCTAGAAAAAAAAAAAAAAATGGGCGGGCCACTTATTGTCAGTTTAAAATCTTTCCTAAATTAGCTATTTTGGGTCTTTTTTGGCAGCTGTCACTCTTCACCACTACCATTTGTGAATTCTAAAGAAAACTCTATTCACAAATAGATTTTAATTAGACCTAATTCAGACAATTGATTTTTTAAAAAGCAGACATAGTTTAAAGTGCTTTCAAAATATCTACTTAGCAGAATTTCAAAGACATGTTTGTGGGGGTGTGCATTCATGTGCTCACATGTTTTTATGTGTGCTTTACATATTTTCCTCTCAAGCATAAAGAAATTGTATGGCTGTTCACCTGAGCACCCCAGTTTTTAATAACCAAAGCTCTTTCTTTTCTCATTGAGAAATGAATGTAAATAGCTCAGTCTTTTTCTCCATAGCTCATTTTGCTTTTTTAGTTCTGAGAATGACCATAGAGATTTTACAAACTTTATGCTAATCTGAGAATTGCTTTGTGTTGGGAAACACTGTGCTAGCTTAGTCACTCATTTGAGTGATGTGTCACAGAGAAATGAAGTGACTAGTCTAAAGTCACACAAAAATGGCAGTATGTAGTATAAATACAGACTTGACTATGTCTTTTTTTTAAAAAAGAATTTCAGGCTATGTAGATGTAAGATACTTATAATTTGTATTTTTATTTATTTATTTATTTTGAGGCAGTCTTTCTCTATCACCCAGGCAGGAGTACAGTAGTGCAATCTTGCACTGCAACCTCCACATCCTGGATTCAAGTGATTCTCCTGCCTCAACCTCCCAATTAACTGAGATTATAGGTATGAACCACCATGACTGGCTAATTTTTGTACTTTCAATAGAGACAGGGTTTCACCATGTTGGCCAGACTGGTCTCAAACTCTTGACATCAAGTAATCCACCCACCTTGGCCTCCCAAAGTACTGGGATTACAGGCGTGAGCTACTCTGACTGACAATATTTATAATTTTTAGATGTGATAATACATTTACCTTAAGGATCACATTCCTAAGTAAAAAATCTTGGTAATTTTAACCCAAAATTTTTGTTACTAATAATTTAAATTAATTTTGATAGACAGTAATTCTGATGGAAAAATGTTTGTATTCTGTCTCTCTATACACACACATATATATACACATATACACAGATAAACTCACATACACACACACAAATATTCTACTTGAATATACAAATACAGTTTCAATCATAACATTTTACCATGACACAATTGTAGTCAGCCACCTAAATGAAGTTTGTTTTCTATAGCTTTATGTTGATGAACTGATAATTAAATTCAAAGTAACTGGGTCTGCTTTCCTTAGGATCCTCTTTGTACATGCATTACACTTTGTAGTCCTTGGAAATTCATTTAGCACATTGCAAAATATCAGTCTCTAAAGTGAAAAGAAGTTAGTAGTCTATACCAATTATTTGAACCTGATCTAACATAGTTAATAAATATAGGTTGTTAGAAATGGTCTATACCACCCACTGCATAACAGTGAAATAGATTATGCAACCCTGAACTGAAAACCAGTATATTTTTTAAATTTTGCTCAATTTTGAAGAGAGTAATCAAAATAATAAATATTTGGGAAACATACACCTTTATTGTCACCTTTACTGCCATTTTCCTAATAGCTGCACTGTTAGCACTATGGGATCATTAAACTTTATATTTTAATTACTTAACTATTAAAACACTTTGGATGGGGAGTCTAGAGACTACATTCATTCAAGTTTTCACCAATTTAATTTTTTTAAATGTACAAACCAAACTATAAATTTTCTCTCTTGTCCTGTATTCACATTGGCTAATATATAAAGACCCTTGCTATTTTCAGTTGATAATAAAAATCCTGGAAGAACTAGATATTCAAAACTTTGTTCTTTACAATTTCAAAGGAAAAATTTGATACACAGAATGAAGCAACTTTATAGCCCTGGTAATATTTTTTAATGAGATAAAATAATGCCAACCCTCACAAGCTATTTTTAAAAGTAAATATTTGCATTTTCTGTATTTATAGTGACATTTTACTGTTTTAGGAAAAGCTGTATCCTTTTGGCTTTAAATTCTCTTTTCTGAGTACATATTGAGGAGAAAGTAAATGATTCAGTTCAACCAAGCACACTGATCCACTCAAAGTATGATGATTGAGATGTATGTATCCCTTATACTTGTGTCATATATCATATTAATTATTCATAACTATCTACTCTATTTCTCTTTTATAGATGTGAGCAATTTTTACTGCCCACGTTATTAAAATATTATCCCTCATTTTATCAGTATGGTATGTGCACATGGACTTCTCAGAATTAAAACTTGCAAAACATAGAGACAAAATTATTTTATTTAAAAATTGCATACTATATTTGTATGAAGGCTCACAAACACCTTAATAATCTCAATGTTTTTAAAAAAATTCCTCAAGAGAAAAAACAAAATGGATACTATAACCATATTTATGTCATGGTAATTGAATATGAAGTTAGGTGGAAAGTAGAATTTTTAATTTAATGCAACTTTTATTTCTTCAAGGCACTATCTTAGAAAATTAGCATATGGTGCTAAATTTTGCAATTAAATATTTATGGCTTTATTGGGTAGAGTTTGGTGTTTCGATTTTTTTTTTTTAAAAAACCTACCTCACAAAAATGTCTTATAAACATATTAATGGTTGTCTGTTTGCTAAACTAGTGATATGTGATATTTATGAAAACAAGGTCAGGATAAAATTCAGCATACCTCTGCTATTCCAAAAACATTGCAAACTTGGGCAAATCATCGCCCTCTCTTGGCTTTATTTTGTAGAGAAGTTTGGTCCAAAGGCATATTTCTCAACAGGAGAAATTTTACTCTGAGTGACAAGGAAGTAAGAACTAATTAGGGTTTTCCTATAACAATTTCTAAGTGTTTGCTTTTCCTCATTGTTTATATATGCCTATAACTGTAATACACCATTCTGTCAAAAAGTGGGGTGACCCCTGCAATGTTTGTTTTCGTATTAAAACAAGCTGAAATTCATTTAAATGTAGTTTTATAGCAACCCCCTCCTCATCCTAAATGGACATATGATCCTAAACACATAGCCTACTTCTTACCATGTTTTAGGGCACAGAAATGTTGAGCTACTTTAGTAGGGAATCCCATTTTGACTCAACAGAATTATTACAATATTTAATTACATTCATCATAATTTAATGGCTTAACAACATTCATTTCCAACAATACTAGTGCAATTTCATGAAATTAAACGTCAATCTATATAACACATACAATATCAAAATGTGTTTTTAAACACACCTTTTAATTAAATGAACCATCTTTTAAGCTTGTTCCTATCATAGTAATGCCTAGGGTTTTTGACAGAATAATCTGTGAAATTTAAGATATCTGGAAAAGTTTTAGAACTTTGGTTCTCAGTTCCTAGTTCTTTAAGAATATTTCTTTCTTCTTGGTGATTCTTAAAAATAAAAATCAGCATTCAACTCCAAAAGTCAAGAGAAAATGAATTAATGCATCTATATTTTTCTTTTTTTATATGTTAATAGTCTTTCAGAGGATCACAAAATATAAGAAGAACCCAGAATACAACAGGATGAACTTGTGTTACTAATATTCAAAGTATATAGTATAAAAGTGGGCCTGCAATAAAAACATCAAGCCTTGATAGACTTTTATAGAAAATCTTTTATTCTTTTTAATTTTTAAGGGCAATTGCTTATACAATTTCTTTTTAGGGATTTATTATCTGGGATTACTTCTCTTATTTTCAACGATACACAAAAAAGGAGAATATAAACTCTTTGAAGAACAGTTCAATAGTCCAAACTGTACTGAGTTAGAGATTATTTCAAATTCAGTGCTCTTTCTGAAAACATTTCCATTAGCATTTGCAGTTAGGCCTATGGAAAAATTGGAGTATATACTATCAAAGAGCAAATTATATTTTCCAACTGTTATAACTAGCATTAGAAAGGGCAACATCTTTAATTACTCATTAAAACTCTCTTTTGAAAGAATAATCATCTAAAGTCAGATACTAAGACATTATATTGCCAGAATTTAACCTCTGTTCACTAGTTTCTTCTAGCAACAAGGCCTTGATAGTCAGTCTTTCACATAATAATCAACTTTACCAAGAAAAGAACAATTTACATCCAGTATTACTTATTGACAAGTTGGAAACTTGTGACTATTTTTCTACTCATTAACATGTTCCTGTAAGTGATCTTTAAAATTAAATAATCAGAAACCGGGTCCAAATTTATTCTTATAAAAACAAAAATAATATAACATGGAAGGTATGCCTTCATTTGAGGCTGTTACAGAAAGGGAGGATACCCAGAACTCAACCTCTCTCCTTTTATTTATAAATATTTGTACCACTCAATTTTGAATAAGTTTAACAAGAATACATATCATTTCTTTTGGGGATGACAGCAATACTGACAAACAATCTCTGTTATGACTACCATTTTGTTATTGCTAAATCATCCACAAAATCGTGACCTGATTTTAGTTACCAGGGACAAAGCCAAACATGGAATTGAAGTTTCATTCTGATTAAACACAAATAGCCAGTGCATAAAACCCTTTGAAACAGGATCTATATCTCAGTAATTAAGAAAAAATAAAGAAAGAGGAAGATAAAGGAAGGAAAGGAAGGAGTAAAAGAAGTAAGAAAGAAGAAAAAAAAAAAAGAAAGAAGCCTTAGGAGCCTGATACAATACACAGTAGGCCTCTGACATTCTCTATGCTGGTATAATAACTAAATGGCAAGTAACATGGGTGTGAGATCCCTGTTGCATGCTTTCATTAAAACTAAAAATTTACAACAAAATCAACCCTCGGGAAAATTGCTCTTTGGTTTAAATTTTCATTACCTTCTGGAATTTTGGTAAACTCACTTTATTTTTAAATTAAGCTGGCCCTTCTTCTTTACTCCATTACAAAAGTCAAACACCAAGAACCAGACAGAAATTTCAGAACGAAGAGTTTTGTTTGCGTGGTTTTAAGTCCAACCCCTGTATACAAATTGTTAAAAAGCAGATGTGTTTAACATAGTGCTTTATTCCAACTTATCCTTGAATGAACTTCCTTCAAGCTTCAACCATTAAACAACAACAACAAAAAGCAGTCAATTTCCTGGTGGTTGTAATTTAATTAAGTAACCTTTCACACTGAGCAAAACCCAAAAGCAAAAGGGTCATTAATCTTTCTAGTGATTAGAGACACCTCTAGGGCTTCAAACATTTACCTCTCCTTCCCCGCAGTAGAAATGCTTTTAGGAGGATCATGGTTCATACCTCACATTCCCTGGAGCCAGAGATGGTATATGTGCAGGGCCCAGATCCATTAACCGATATATCCATGGTCTCAGAGTTTGTAGGCTTGTAGTCCACATAATACTCCTGTAAAGGGGAATTCATTTGTCTTTCAGACTCTCTGGCCTTTTTCCGCCGCCTCTTCATAAGAGAGTGCTGCTGGAGTTGTTTCATGCTGGCTGGGTAGCGTTTCCAAGACACATAGATCACCAAGAGGATCATGGCCACTGAGAGAAAGAGAGCCACACTCCCTGCAATAATTTTGTGAAATGAAACATGCTCATACTCTTGCTCTGTGCCAGGAATCTGAAACCCTGGGGAAGGGCTTGGTGTTTCAAAGGTGGGTTGGGTGGCATCAGGTTTGAAGATGGTAGGTTTAGGGATAATCAGAGGTTTCTGGGGTGTTTGGGGCACCAGGTGTGCTCTTTCTGTGTTGACCACCTGGATTTCAGAACAGATATTATATGTTTCCACTGCATCACTAACCTTTTCACCCTGGAGGTGCTTAGGTCCTGCACATATCATGGTGCTTTCCTTATTTCCTTTGAAATTCTTAAGCCAATAAAATAAAGGACAAATGCTCCGACTGCATTCCCACATATTTCCAGACAAGGTGATGGATATTAATGATATCCACGCATTGACAGTTTCCTGTGAGATGTTGGTAAGCTTGTTGGAATCCAAATTCAATTTTTGTAAATTGGGGAGGCATTTAAATGTGCCCGGCTCAATTCCTTGGATGTCATTCCCTGATAAATCCAAGTTGTGTAAGGAACTCCAAGTCCATGTCAAGCCGTGGCTAATGGAGCGAATCCTGTTCCATTGTAAGTAAATTGATCGGAGGTTGAAGAGACGTGGAAAATGAGCAAAGTTGATCTTGGAAAACTGGTTGTGCTCCAAGTGGAGCTCCTTTAACTTCAAGAGGCCAGCAAATGCATTTCGGGACAAGCTTCGAAGACGATTGTAACCTAAATCCAAAAAATCAAGATTCCGACAGTCTTGAAAAACTCTTATGGGCACAGTCTTCAGTGAGTTAGATCTCAAGTGCAAAATGATGAGTTTCCGAAGGCCTTTAAATTGTTCAGATTGCAATGTCTGAAGCTTATTGTAGGAGAGGTCCAGATTGCGGAGATTGGGAACTGGGTGAAATGTTTTATTGTGCAGATAAGTAATTTTGTTGGAGCTTAGAATTAATTCTTTCAGTCTACGGATCCCTTGAAATGCATCTTCATCCACTGAGCTAATGTAATTATGGTCAAGATAAAGCCATATAAGCTGGTTAAGGCCGGCAAACTGATTGGATTTGAGTTTCTGAATGCTATTGAACCTTAATGATAAGCCTTGTGACCCTCCAGAAATGTTCTCGGGGATATCTGCGAAAGCATGAGACTCACAGTACACAATTTTGCCATCGCATCTGCAGTTCTTTGGGCAAGCTCTCTGAGCCCCCGTGAGCATAACAAGCAGCAGTGTAGGAAGTAGCACCAGCGCCACACTCATGCCTTTCAGCTGCGTAATTAAATGGAAACCTACGATATTAAAAAGAAGACAGATGCACATTGTGAAGCTATTAAAATAAATCACCATCGGTTTACCAATATCAGGGGCATTTCCTCTAGTGTAGGAATGGGACAGTTGCTTTAAGGAAAATGCATCAACATTTCAAGCATTATTTTCTTCAGTGTTGCATGTTTGCTGTTTAGGTTTCACTTTTTCTTCCTTGGTCTTCAAATCACCACAGTCCCATAGAACTAAGAAAAGCCTTTTTGAGTTTCAGGAGTTCCTACTTATTTCAACATTGAAAAGCACAGAGCCTTTCTCATTACTGAATGCTGACATTTTAGTAACAATAATATTTAGCTAACCACTGTATTGAACAACAGTACGAAAAGGAAGTGTACTACGTACTCTGGTAAGGGCAAAAATGTGACTTAGTAAACCCGGTACTTGTACGTCTTTCCTAGATGAGCAAACAGGCTGTGATTTGGCAAAAGAGCTTCAGTAAGCTGTCAAGGTAACCCAAGTTTGCCCTGCCTGAAATTATGTACTTATTGCATAATGGGATGGCAATATATGAGCTCTGAAAAAACAGCATTGAGACTAGTATAACCAGCCAATGAAGCATTGGATGAAGACTAATAACAGTATGAGGTGCTCTAAATTTGTTAATAAGCATAGATTATTGCATACTGTGGCTCCCTGCCCAATGACACAGGAGTTAAGACATCTAAACACTCATAACAAAGAACATTCCAAAGTTAAGACTGTCAAAATTCTTATTAAATATTTGCCTAAAAAGCGAAATAATATTGCATAGTATTACTTTGTCATGATTTTAAACATAGTTGCTTTTGCAAATTTGAAGGATAAACAAGGAAAGAAGCAGCGAACTACTATTTTTCTCCACATCACCCTGACCTGTTCGCATTTCTCACTGACTTTTTTTTCCCCTATCTCCATTAACTTCAGAAAGCCTGCAAAGTTACAATCTATTGGCACTTACACTGCATTTCCAAGTCATTGCATGTTAAGGGACTTCTTTCCTCTGTCAACAGTAGATTTATTATTTCTTAATGGAGAAAAAAAAGAAGCAACTACCATGTGCTGCAGTTTCTTTTTTTCCTTAAATTTTTATATTTTTAACCAAGAGGCAATCAGCCAAATTCCTAATCTCAAATCCATCCTTCTTCTCAAACAGTTAAGTTTTTTTTTTTTTTTAATTTAAAACCTGATCTTGCTCTCTGTCCTCTTGCCAGCTACAGACTCATTGAAATACATTCCAGCTCTCCCAGACAGGAGAAAGAGGGGGAAAAAAGCCAGTCACACTTGAAAAAATAAGACTGGCAAATGACTGCTGGAAATTCAGAAGCTGTGTTCAGGATCCAGCTTCAAAGATAAAACAAGCCCTGTGCAACCTCTGATAAAGTAAGGACCCCACCCCTACACACACGCAGCAAAGTGTTAATAATCATCCTGACAGCTACCAGAAATACAAGCCTAGCTAATATTATCAAGAAATAGAAGCAAACACAATATTTATCTCATGCTCAATTCCCAAGCTGTGGATAAGCAGACAGTAGAGGCAGTCTTAAAGATATTTCTCTAGAGACTGTTTAAGTTCGTGTTGTGCATTTATAGATTTAAAAAAACACTGCAAAAGGGAAAATGATCTAAAAATATAATAGCAACTATAGTGAATCAACTGGCAAACTCAAAGGCTGCTGCTCTTTGCCTGTTTCTCCGTCTTTTATCTGCTAATGCCAGGACTGAGGCTAGGAAGCCAAGAGGATCAGCTTTGCTAAGAAGGAAACAACAAAAGTTCACTTACCCATCCTTTGTCATCCAAAAACGTTTCCCCCCTTTCTCAGCTTTCTTCTTATTTAGTCTCTCGTGCTGAAACCACCACCACCTTCATGACACAGTGCGGCTGTCATTCACACCATTCTGATCCCGCATGTGAGCTAGTAGCCCCATACAAACTTCCCCGAGAGGACAGGCAAAAAAATAAATATATATATATGTATATACATATATATCAAAAAATCAGCACAGGGTGGGATGGTGGGTGGGGGGTGGGCAAGGAAAAGGAAGCCGTTGGGGGGATAGGGAGGGGGGAGGGCCTCTAGGCTCTGAGGACCATTGTGTAATTCACCAGAGACCCATCAGCAGTAATTGGCAATCTGTGCAAAAGAGCTACAGCCCATCTCGGAGGTAACCAACTTCTCTGTAAAAAGAGAGGAAAAAAAGAAAATCTTCAGAATACCTGGCATTCCTTATTGTGCTGGCTTTTGCCATTCCCAGATAAAGCAATTCATCCTCTGGATTTTCAGTTCTTGAAGCAAGTAGGCCTCCTGTGCTGTATGAGACCCCAGTTTAAAAGCTATGCAGGCTAGGTTTATCCATTTAGCTGGTCAGGTTTAAAGTGTTTTGTAGCTGTGCTGAGAGGCAGCCCTTGTCTAATTCAGAAGGCTTTCCAGAGACTGATGATGCTCAGAGCTTGTTGGTGCTAATGCTTGAGTTTGTGATACACTGAGTGCCCTCCGCTGGAGAAAACAGATTGCACATTAAAGACGGGAACAAGTGAGCCTGTCAGGGCTGTGCAGCCTTCCCTTGCTCAGAAAGGGAAATTAAAGGCACAGAATCACTATTTTTTTCTCTCCAATAATTTAAAAGGTTTATGCCAAGGAGTTCCTTTTAGTTATAGCAAATATTAAGTAAAATACTACTTATCTAAATGGTATGCAATTAACAGGTTTTTAAAAGTTGTCTTGACCTGAATTTTTTTTCTGCATATGTCACTGGGGATTTATCATCTTTTGCAAATGACAGAAATCGTTGAAATTAAAGTTTTATTCACTGTTGCTGTTTGTTTTATTTATTTACATTGTTTTAAACTAACCACCTATGGAAGCAATCTTACTTGAGGGAAAAATGAAATTGTATCCATTTTAAAGAGGTTACATTTTTATTGTTTAAGTCTAATTTTAAAATCCTCAACCTTTGACAATAAAATGCATTTTACAATATTGTGCATTTTATTGAACGGTCTAGAACATTACTTTCTAAAACTTCACATTTTTAGTCTTAAAGTAGTTATAATCTATAGTATGTTACTAAATGTGAAGATAACTAAGAGATAAGAGTAGAATTCTAGCTTGATGTTCTTAGTGCAGCCACTTTCCTTAAATCATCTACATTTAGAATGCAAATCATTTCTTATGCAAATCATTTATTGTAATGTGCAATTCCAGAAAAACAAAAGCACTTGAGTTTTACATTATCATGGTATTACTCTAAAACGTGTAGAACATCCTCAGATTTGGGAAGGATGACATGATACAACACCTGATATAAGTAATTTAAAAGAACCTGCACACTTTCCTTAAGCCTGAACAGACATTGAAAAACGTACATCTAGTGCATCACCTCCATTTTGTTCTCATTTTTACTAGTTTATTCCATAATCCTCTGGCAGATAACAATTTTTAGAATAATCCAGGAGAATGAATCAATGTAATGCAGGGAGAAACTGCTAGGTAAGATTGCTAACCTAATTTAGCAGATGTGAGAAGTTTAAATAAATTTTACATAAGAAGTTAGAATTGCTGTGGATCATTGCAAATAGATATTTTTATTTAGAAAGATCCTTGGTTTTAGATTGTTTGCCAAAATATTAATAATTAAGGGGGCTTATCATATGAGTAACACATATAATTTGACTCAGATTTATGAGTAAGCAGTTGCAGGCAATTGTCTCATTACTAAGATTTCTTGAGAAACAGAAAGGAATAATATATCCCCCAAATATATTCCTTTCTCACTAACTGATACTTGAATTTCTATTTTAGAAATGTGTGCCTTTGGCTTAAGGCTTAATACCTATTAAAATGCAAATGCACGCCAAAAGAGGCAGGATTATTGTGGTTGCTGAAAATAAATATATCAATATAAATGTACACATACGACTTGTTCCTAGTGGCGTAGTTTAACATAGAAACACAAACCCCACCCAAATATCAATGCCAGAGAATAAGTGAAGGGAAAATTAATATATTCATAAAATAGAACACATGCTGCCATTAAAATTAAAATAGAGGGTGGTATTTGCTGATGAGAAATTAAACTACCATGTATAAAGTAAGGAAGGTAAGGGCAGAGAACTGAGATATTTAAGGGCAAAGAAAGAGAGTCTATTACTGTAAATAGAGCAAAATAAAATATTCAGAGTAGATTTTCCTGGAAGATGGATTACAGAAGTATTTGATTTCATATTTTATTATAAAATTGTCTGTGTTTTCTAATTTTAAATATAATGAATATGACATGTGATATCTATCAATATACATGTGTGTGTATAAATTTTTCTTTGTGTCAATTCAGGATATGAAAACAGCTTTGATAGAATGTTGGGAAAATCCCAGTATATTCTCTACATTCATAGTGTAATAACTGGCACATCCATAGTGTAATAACTGGCTGAAATGCAAATTTTGTTCAAAGTACCAAGATCTAACAGATGCTACCTTCTGAAGTGGGTACTAGATTATATGCAGAATTTACAAAGAAAGTGGCCAAAGTCTCTTGAAAACACTGTAATGATATGAAAAGTAAAGAAAGTTGAAAGTAATAGAGGACGTTGTGTGTAAGATTCGCTTGGAAGAAGCTGTTTTGGTATTATCTTTACATACTAACACACACACACACACACACACACACACACACACACACACCCTTTACCCAAGAAAAAGTGGTGGGTTTGTTGGCTCCCCAGCTTAACTATGGTAATAGGGACTTCCACAGGCACCCTGAAGAGCTTGCTGTGTGTTGCCAACAGTGAGGCTAGCAGAATGGGATTGAGGGACTTGTTAAAAAAAACTTCTCTTCCTCGGTCCACGAGGGGCATAGTTTCAAAGGCAGGAGTTTCCTAGCTCCACGCCTCCATCAGGAAATGTAAAGTTCTTTGGGTTTCCCGCGTTCGCTAGGTATAGAAATACTGGTGAAGCTCCTTTGTCTCAAAAAACCCTCTGAAAGCTCTGGGAGGAGGGGGCTCTAACTCAGAGTTGTGGACCAAGTAGCCAATCCAGTATCAGAGTCAAAGATCAATCACTCAAGAGGAAGTTTGAAAGAACTTCTCTCATTGGACAAGAACATGAATGGGATGGGAATAACTCAAGGGTTAAAATCCCAATGCTCCCTGGTATATGGATTCCTTCTCTGGATCCCCTCCCATGGCAGCTTGGGAACTGTCTTTCTCTTTCTCTCTCTTTCTGTGTCTAATAAATCACTTTTCTGCAAAACTCTTTGGGTCCACGATATTTGTTCAAATGGCAAACTCATGGTGCCTCCTGGGGCCCCTTTTCCCATTCTTCCAGATAAGAGAGGCCAAGAACCTCTTGGAACTGGGAGGAAGATGAGAGCTTTTTGGCCCACCTCCTCCCCTCCCCCACCCCCCTTACAGAATGGTATCTGATTTCTGTTGGTATATCCAGAGGATAAACAATGGGTTTTCCAGAGCAAGGGAGAGTCAGTGTTGTGTTGAAATTTAATTTCATTTTCAATGTTTGTCTAGATAAAAATAGGTACATGTGTTTTCCGTGGAAGACAGGAGGGCTATGTGGGAAAGAGAGTCAGTTTGGAGTTGTTATAAATCCTGATGAGACCCCCCCCATCCCACAACAGTCTGCGTGAGTGCATTTCCAAATCAGGCAAATAAACAGAAAACAAACAAACCAATCAATCAAGTGTGGACAAGCACCACATAAAACCAGTTAAAAGGTATAATCTTAGTCTATTGTTGCTAATAGAGCTGCTAAGGATCTATCAATGCATTCATAAAAAAGAAATATGTTTCAACATCTCTTAGGCTCAGGGATCACAAATCCTTTTTACAATAATACCAGTCAACCAAGATGTTTTCTGGGAAGGTCACAACAGCAGTTATTTAAGTGTGGGAGATCAGCAAGAATGAGAGAAGTTGACTATACTTCCTCTTTTTTTCTAGATAGGATATAGTCCATTTGTACCTGGTCTTACTGAGAGAGTGGGGGAAAATTCTTCCAATTTATATAAAGTATTGATCAACATGATGGACTTAATATTTTCATTTACCAACTTGAGGCTTCAAGTACTAGAAGATAATAGGATTTCTTTGTTACCCCAAAGAGCATTTAGAGACCACACTTTGGGTAACTTGAAATTGACAATGTTGAAAGTATTACAACATAGAAATGATTACCAACAGTGAATCTGTATCCAAATGGGTTTGCAGCAACCTCAGTTCTTGCCTGCTCAGAAGAAAGAATTTGACCTAGAAGGCAGAAGGAGAGACTCAGGCAAGTCTTAGAGCAGGAATGAAAGCTTATTGAAAAGCTTTAAAGCAGGAACAAAAGGAAGGAAAGTATGCTTGGAAGGGGTCCAAGTGGGCTACTTGAAAGGCAAGTGCCTGGTTTGACTTTTTGACTTATATGTGGCATACTTCTGGGGTCTTGGGTTACTGCTGTCCTGACTCTTTTCTTGAGCTGCCCACATGTGCAGTGGCCTGCTAGAACTTGGGAGGGGAACATGTGCAGTGTGTTTACTGGAGTTCTAGACATGGTCCCTTGCAGCTTTCTTCCCTTACTAGTAGAATGTTCCTAGGGGAAGGTCATATACCAGTTAAACTCCGTCATTTTGTCTCTTAATGTTCATGCTTGAGCCAACTCACCCAGCTTCCTGAGATCTTAACAGGAAGTGGCTGATCACCAGTTTCCTGTGTTTTCTATCTACTGGGAGACTGCCTTTCCCAGGCACTGGCTGTGACCAATTATTATTTTAAAGAGACAGTTAACAACTGCCTGACCATCACCTGATGGTCATCTGACATTCCTGGGTTGCTGAGGGGAACTCTCTCCGGCCCTGTTCAAGTCTGACTAGCTGCCTACTGTAACAAAATCAGCAAAGGTTAAAAATTAAGTGTGATTGCTGGGTGCAGTGGCTCACACCTGTAATCCCAGCACTTTGGGAGGCTGAGGTGGGTGGATCACCTGAGGCCAGTAGTTTGAGACCAGCCTGGCCAACACAGTGAAACCCTGTCTCTACTAAAAATACAAAAATTAGCCTGTCATGGTGGCATATGCCTGTAGTTCTAGCTACTCAGGAGGCTGAGGAAGAAGAATTGCTTAAACCCAGGAGGTGGAGGTTGAAGTGAGCTGAGATTATGCCACTGCACTCCAGCCTGGACAACAAGAGCAAAACTCTGTCTCAAAAAAACAAAAAACAAAAAGCAAGAAAAAAACTCATGTCATTGATAAACAAGTGATATATCAATGTATGTCTGTCTTGTTTCACTTTTGTCTTGCTCATTAATTTAAAAAAATCAGACAATACTTATATTGTAATTACAGTTGAAAAGCCAGTCGTTAAACGTTTTGATCAGCACACCACTATACCTAGAGTTAATATATTTATTACTCCAAAAGTGAACTTGTTTTAACAAATAAATGCTAGTGATGGCCTGGATTTGAAGAATAAATCTCCTCTTTCTTACCCCAGACACAACTGAATATTAAGAGAAAAAAGGGCAACTAAATAAAACACTGCATGTAACAGTAGGCTCCTTTCCAATTCTGACACTCCTTGCTTACAGTTTTTTCCTTATAAAACAATCCTGCAATATCCAGACCAATGGAACACTGGAAATAAGAACATAGCTGCACTTCTTATTGAAAGTTACAATAACATTTTGGTAGCTCCATATGTGATTTTTCTGTTTAGTACTACAACAGGTCCCACCTAGCACCATAGTGACAAATTACAGATGCTCAACAAAATATTTTAAAATTGGTGAATGCATTAGCCAATTAAATACTCAAGTAATCTGCCAACCATCAATGAATCAATGAATCAAGTAGTCTATCAATTGCTATATCACAATTTACCTTTGCCTTTGATACCTTCAATATTTTATTTCTCAAATCTTATTTCCCCAATTAAAAGATTAAAAGGCTGTGTCAGTTAAGAAATTTAAAGTTGTAAGTAAAAGAAATCTTAATTCAAACTGAATGAAAGTTAAATGAAAAAAAAACATTTTTTGCATAGTCAGATACAGCTTGATCCAGTAATTCAATGTATCACTGATATCCACTTTCCTCTGATCCATTTCTCAGACCTAAGGTCCAATGTATTTCCATTCTGATTCTGGTTTTAAGATAGCACCAGCCCTATGCATATTAATATTCAAGAAATAATCAGTGTTTCATTGGCCCTAGCGGTGCCTTTTGCTTACACCTGAATAATATTCTATGTCCACAGAAATGAGACTTCCTGGGTGGTTTACTTACAGTTCATGGATTCTACCCCTTGGGATAGTTGTGGGAAATAGCTTCTAAAAAGACATATGGACTGAAAATGGGAGGAAAATATATGTATCCAGCCCTTTCAGAGTTGTCATTAAAAAGTGGCTGCCCTGGTGCCTGCCAGGACACATTCTTCATCTAGGTGGGACCAATGCAACTAATCTTCACCAATCAACTATGAACAGAATTGATATGTATCACTTCTAGGCCAAAGTGGTTAGGAAAGAGAATCCATTTTCCCTTACTTCGGCTAGAACTCAGGACTCTAAAGTCCTGTTAAACTAATAAACTTCAAGGAATCATTTATATTAGCAGTATAAATGAGATGACAGGTAAGAATGGATGCTGGGAGCAAAAAAATATATATACATCGTGCAAATAATGCACTAATCAACTCAACATACAAATAAAAATAACAAGAGCAAAACCAAAACAGTATAACAAAACACAGGAATTTCCCAATACTTTTCATTTGCTCTTGCTCTACTCTGGCATCAAGTCTGTGTGGTACCTATAGTTTCTTTATTTTCAATATTTAAATATCTCCCTACTCTTATTTGCTAAATATTCTTTAACCTCCTAACTTGACTCTTTAACTGATAAAAGAACATAGTTGGCTGGGTGTGGTGGCTCATGCCTGTAATCCCAGCACTTTGTGATGTCAAAGTGGACAGATCACGAGGTCAAGAGATCAAGACCATCCTGGTCAACATGGTGAAACTCCATCTCTACTAAAAATACAAAAATTATCTGGGAATGGTGGCATATGCCTGTAGTTCCAGCTACTCAGGAGTCTGAGACAGGAGAATCGCTTGAACCTGGGAGGCGGAGGTTGCAGTGAGCCGAGATCATACCATTGCACTCCAGCCTGGGCAACAGAGCAAGACTCCATCTCAAAAAGAAAAAAAAAACCCATAGTTAATAGGTTGTGTCTGCGCGCACGCACGCACACACACACACAAACAATACCACCCAAAGGGTTCTCCTCCTTCCAGCTGCCAAGACAGAGTCATTTTATTAAGACAGGGAAATTGTGATGGAGAAAGAGTAATTCACACAGTGTTGGCTGTACAGGAGACTGGAGTTTTATTGTTACTTAAATCAGTCCTATGAAAACTTGAGAATTGGAGTTTTTAAGGATAATTTGATGGGTAAGGGGTCAGAAAATGAGTAGTGGTGATTTGTCAGATCTGAGATGAAATCATAGGGACTCAAGTCAAAGCTGTCTTTTTGCACTAAGTAAGTTCATGGGTGGGGGCCACAAGACCAGATGAGCCAGTTTATCCATCTGGGTGGTGCCAGCTGATCCGCTGAGTACAGGGTCTGTGAAATATCTCAAACACTAATCTTAGGTTTTAAAAATATAATAGTAATGTTATCTCTAGTAGCAATATGGGACATTTAGAATCTTGCAGCCTCCAGCTGCATGACTTGTACACCCTAATTTCTAATCTTATAGCTAATTTGTTAGTTCTACAAAGGCATTCTAGTCCCCAGGCAGGAAGAGGATTTGTTTTGGAAAATGGTTGTTATTGTCTTTGTTTCAAAATGAAACTATAAACTAAATTCCTCCCAAAGTTAGTCTGGCCCATGCCCAGGAATGAACAAGCACAGCTTGGAGGTTAAAAGAAAGTTGGAGTCAGTTAGTTCAGATCTCTTTCACTGTAATAATTGTCTCAATTATTTTTGCAAAGGCAGTTTCACAGACACACATGCACATTGAAACCCACACTATACAAGCACATGCTTAAAAATAATTTACTCCTCAAGACACATTTTAGTTATGTACATAATTTGATTTTAACATGAGGAACCTCAAATCCTCTTTTTCAAAATGAAAACCTTTTTTTCTCTTCAATTTATCATAATTTAAAAGTACCTCATTTCTGATAGTAGAAATAATTGGTTGCTTGTTAAAAATTTAAAGAAAAATAAAATTTTATTGTATGTGCTCAGCTTCATTTAGGAATCTTGATGCCCATACTCCAAATTTTTAATCCCAATATTTACATTAATAAAGATACTGTTTATATTATTATGTAGGTACAGAAAATATTCTATTGCAATACAGATTCTCTCATTTTCCTAACCAATGAACTAACTTATCATATAAGAAAAACAAATTGATCACCTATGCTATTAATGAGAATATAATGATAACATGCAACATGTGATAAATATTCTGCAATTTCAGTTGATGTAATGGTAGATGGAAATCAGAAATTAAACCACTAACAACAAAAAATAAATATTAGGAAAAGGATCTTTGAAAATATTTTAATGGCCATTCATGTAAACTCCTCTCATACCATCCATAGAATGAGTAAATTAGCAAACTTTGTGGGATCTACAGTATGGATAGAAATGAACTAGGAAAAAAAGAAGAAGGAAAAAAGAAGAAATACAGCAGAGAAAACAATAAGAAAATAATCCTGAGACAGGTGGCTGCTTGGTTTAGCTGAAGTACTACAAGAGGGGGAAAAAAAGACAGATAAAAGAAACAGATTCATAGATGATTCAATACTGGAGTTCTCAGACAAAGATTTACAAATAACTGTTGTTATTATGGTAAAAGTAATAGATCTCAAGATGGGGGATTTCAGTAGAGAAGTAGAATCTGTATACAAGTATCAAATCAAAATTCCAAACCTATGAACATAATAACTGTAATCAATAACTTCACAAATAGATTTAAATGGAAACTGGCTAAACGTGATGGAATATTATTTAGTGAATTAGATGAAATAATAAAAAGTGGATTTTAGTTTAGTGGCTTTCACGTATATGTGTATATAGATATAATATATATATATATTTTAACATCATCCACAGAAAGGAATACATTTTACTAAACTAATAGTACTTTTCATGAAACAATACTTACTCTATTTATTTATATTTCATTTAGCTTTGTTCAATAATATACTAATAGTATATTTAACTTCTCAGTGTATGTAGTATAGACATCACCTATATAAACATACTTCTATACAAACTATAGTTAAGCTTAAGAGCTTTTTCAATAGCTCACAAATAGAGCTATAAATAAAATTCAATGTGTAGTGGCATCATGTTTTTTACATACCATGAGCTTTTTTAGCCATTACTGACAATACCTATTAGAAATTCTATTACCAAGAAGTAACTCTTAGCTTAAGCGTTAATAATTATTTGTTTGTCTTCAATGTTATTAATGTTTGTCTTTAATGTTTATCGATCAATAAAGTATTTGCACCCGCCTAAAATATGAAAATAGTTTTTAAGATAAATGCAAAAATTGGAAAGTCAAATTGTACTAAATCAGTGCAACCATGTAACAATATTATACACATACAAAGGAGTAAAAGAAACATGGAAAAAAATTATTGACTTGATGAGTTGATACGTTTTCTGATCATTGCTCTATAGCTATATTTTTCTTTCTGCAACAGAGATGAATCAGAAGGATGGAAGACGATACCCAGAAGAATGTTGCTTCATTTTAAATTATGATAAATTAATTTCAGATATCATTATAAATCCAAGTTTCTGACTTCATTAAAGAAAGGTCTGGAATATTTTGTAAATGATTTTAAACTAAATGTCTTTTCTGATTATATACCACATTCAATTAGCAGTCCATTAGATGGGGTTGATTGGTTAGAGTAAGTATTTTACATTCTAATTTTATTTTTGTATCTGAACCATGCTGACATATTTCATTTCACTTTACATCTCATGTTTATCTTCTATAAGAAAGGGGATAGTAACACAAATTTATATAGCAAAGATATTTTGAGTTGATTGAATAATGATTGAAGGACCTACAAAATGATCAGTGCTATAACATTGCCAATAAGAGTTATGTTTATATAACTGGTAAAAATACATTTAGTAAGCTAGTAATATTATTCATTATTTTCTTAATATCATCCTGACATATCCAGAAATTTTATTTTGGTAAGTGTCATCATATTGCCATTGTTGATTAATTTTGGCCTTCTACAAGGTATAGCTTATATCTTTCACAAACAAAGTTTTATACTTACTCACTAGATAATTATATTCATTATCATAATAAGATAGTGCCTGTTTATGCATGGTCCTCTGTGAAGTACTATACAGAAAAGTTTTACTGAAATCACCTAGTCAGGTATTTTTCATCTGTTAACCCACCAAGCCTTAAATGGCACTATAGATCAATATTTTTTTCTCTTTCTGCTCCATTGGTACATTTTATCAAATGAAAGCAAAATAGTATATTAGAGAAAATGAATATTGAAGCAAAAAGGAAATAGGTTTGCATTCTAGTCCATGATTAGTAGCTATTTCTCCATCTCAAAAATACTTGTTGGGCATGGTCTGTCATCAGCGATCAAAGCAAAGATCTCTGTCTCTATGTTGCTTGATATAAAAAATGAAGTCAACCATTCCTCACTCAAATTCCTTACTTGTAAATGGTAGATAATATGATTATAGTGTATTATTCCCAAGGTTGTTTTGACTATTAAATGTATGTATCTTCATATCAATATTTATATTGACAGATATACCAATATTTTTGCATTTATTTAACACGTTTGCATTTATTTAACACATGTTGTTTTTCCCTAATAGAGTCAGTAATATTTACCTAAGCCAGTTTGTATATATTTTGTGTTTTTTACTACCAACTTTTTTTTTTTTTTTATCATACTTTAAGTTCTGAGATACATGTGCAGAACATGCAGGTTTGTTACACAGGTATACATGTGCCACGGTGGTTTGCTTCAGCCATCAACCCGTCATCTACATTAGGTATTTCTCCTAATGTTATCCCTCCCCTGAACCCCCATCCCCCTACAGGACCTGGTGGGTGTGTGTTGTTCCCCTCCCTATGTCCATGCGTTCTCATTGTTCAATTCCCACTTATGAATGAGGACATGCAGTGTTTGGTTTTCTGTTCTTGTGTTAGTTGGCTGAAAATGATGTTACCAGTTTCATCCATGTCCCCGCAAAGGACATGAATTCATCCTTTTTTTATGGCTGCATTGCTACCAACTTTTTACTCAAAGGAGAAACGTGGCTTTCTGTTTTCTTAATGACTGTCATTGCTGGTGTGTTACCAGGTCTTCTCAGACCTTTTTGTCATTTGTGTCCCATCATATTGGCACTATCACCCACTGCAAGCTGTTATGATCCAGGCTCAACTGCTAGTAAAATGATATAAAGAATACCATCATTTCAGTAATTATTTTCCTCCATCTCCAAACAAAAGCATCAGGTTACTTTAAATACTAACAGTCTGAATAATTACATACTCAATTAGATCAATAAATAGTCTATTATACACATGCACAGACTTTAATATAAAACCCCAAACTTTAAAAACCCTGGAAGATTACCTAGGGAATACGATTCTGGACATGGAATGGGCAAAGATTTCATGACTAAAATGCCAGAAGCCATTGAGACAAAAGCAAAAATTGACAAATGGGATCTAATTAAAATACAGAGCTTCTTCACAGCAAAAGAAACTGAGAGAAAACAGACACCTTCAGAATGGGGGAACATTTCTGAAAACTATGCATCTCACAAAGGTCTAATATCCAGCATTGATAAGAAACTTAAATAAATTAATGAGAAAAAAAGAACCCTATTGAAAAATGGGCAAAGGAGATGAATAGATACTTTTTAAAAGCAGAGATACATGCAGCCAACAATTATGTGAAAATAAGCTCAACATCACTGATCATTAGAGAAATGCCAACAAAACCACAGTAGGATACCGTCTCACATTGGTAAAAATGGCTGTTATTCAAAAGTCAAAAACTAACAGATGCTGGTGAGGTTGTGGAGAAAAGGGAACACATACGTTGTTAGTGGAAGTGTAAATTAGTTCAATCATTGTGCAAAGCAGTGTGGTGGTTCCTCAAAGGGCTAAAGATAGAACTACCATTTGATCCAGCAATCCCATTACTGGGCATATACCCAAAGAAATATAAATCATTGTGTCATAAAGACACATGTACACATATGTTCACTGCAGCACTATTCACAACAGCAAAGACGTGGAATCAACCTATATCAATTAATGGCAGACTGGATAAAGAAAATGTGGCACATACAGATCATAGAATACTAAGTAGCCATAAAAAGGAATGAGATTATGTCATTTGCAGGAACACTGATGGAGCTGGAGGTCATTATCCTTAGCAAACTGACTCAGGAACAGAAAACCAAATACTTTATGTTCTTACTTATAAGTGGGAGCTAAATGATGAGAACACATGGGTACATAGAGAAGAACAACAGACGCTGGGGCCTACCTGAGGGTAGAGGATGGGAGGAGGTAGAGGATCAAGAAAAATAACTAATGGGTACTAGGCTTAATGCCTGGGTGACAAAATAATCTGTACAATAAAAACCCCCCTGTCACAGATTTATCTATATAACAAACATTCACATGCACCCTTAAACTACAAAATAAAATTTTTTAAAAAAGTAATAAGAAAAAATACTGATTTCTCATATACATGTGTGCACATGCACACACACAGTCACATACACATATAAATTTGTCTTATGCAACTTTTTACTTGCCATAAATTACTGCGGGTGAAAATATAGTCATTTTAAAAACCTTTTTTCAATAAAAATGTTCACATCTAACTATTCTATAATTAGCCATTGCTGTAAAGAAAAATCTCCAGAGAAATAGTGATATTACTAGAAATTAATAGAGAAAATGGAAGTGGCCTGCCACAGTGTGGTGAAATTCTAGAGTTCTAGAACTATCCAGATGCCAGCTATGAATATGACTTTGGCCTACTTATTTAAAATTTAGGGCTTCAGTTTTCACATCTATGTACAGCCCAAGTTTATAGAATATAGAAGGTTTAATACAGGTAATGGTGAAATTGATGTAGGTATTAGTAGGAGATTAAAACATTTAGACTTGGAAACTTCTATAAGAGACTTAAAACTTATTTCTAGCGAATCATTACTTATACTTCAAATTTGGAGCAAAGGCTTTATTTCAGGAGGTGATGTTCTCCAATTAGAGGGGAGGCAAAACAGACTGCCCACTCTGAGTAGGCAATTACTTCACTTCGGCAACAGGAACTCAAGAGCTTGTTTCAAAGGACAAATGGGCTGGGAGATGTATGCTCTATACCTCAACATAGTAGCTACAACCCAAAGATGCCTTGTTGGATCTATTCGGATTACTACTGTAGGGCTCAGCTGATGTACAGCTGACAGAGGAAGAGTAACCTGTCATCTGCCTGTGACAGACTAAGTAATCAGAATTGAGAGAAATCATAATACAACCAACAACTAACATCTATTTAATCCTTACTCTATGACAGTCACTGCTCCAAAAATAGACTAGATGTTAGTCTATTTTTTTCAAACATATGTGATAAACACTATTTTCATTTTACAGATGAGAAAACTGAGACACGTACTTAATGGTTCAAGAATATGCAGCTAATATTTGGTGAAACCAGTGTTAGAACACAGGCAGCTAGACTCCAGAGCTCACACCTTTAGCCACTAGACTGGCTCATCAGAGGCTGGCCCAGATCAGTTGCTTTTGAGCACGTGGGGGAAAACAAGCAGGGATAAAGTTCCCTTCAGTGCTAGCGGTAGATTCAGTCCCGCCCAGGTTGATTTTTATACTAAATTAAGTCATATGGACAATGACTAACCTGCAGAACTAAGTTAGGCAATGAACTCCCTCTGAATAAAGAAAAGTGTGGGAGCTGTAACTTCTGGGCATCCTCCCTCTGACACAGAGTGTGTGGGCTGAGACCAGAATGGTCTCCAACAGGGGGGCAATGGAGAATGCTGAGCTGCTTCCAAGAATAACTGTATCTCCACAGATAGGTAGAAGGCTGGTGGGCTGAGGGGTTACCAGACCTATCATTTTATATATATAGATACATGTATATCGATCTATCTATCTACCTATCTACCTATGTATCTATCTACACACAAACCCCTCTCTCACTATATATATATATATATATATATATATATATATATATATATATATATACACGTATATATATATATATATACACACATATATATATAATTTATTTTACATAAAATGAATTCTATGTGTGTGAGTGTGGGTGGGTGTGTATAGATTAGATATAATTTTTTCACCAAGCAATTGACTTAATCAATGACAATAAAATGGACTAGGAAAGGCAAGAATGTGTTTCTCCATGACCAGACATTTACTGAATATCTACTATTTGATCAGAATGGTATTAGAAGTGATAATACAAATAATTATGATATATCTAATTTTCAAGGGATTCTGTCTTTCTAAAGGAAGTAATGTTATATATTTTAAAATATAGATTAAAATTATACTTAAAAATCTACAATGCATGACAAAGGAGTGTGATAGACTGAGTTTTGAAAGTGTAGAGTACGAATGTGGTGAATTATTCCTCTGGCTCTTGTAACTTTTGACAGAGAACAAATTTGTAAGGCTGGAAGCCGTTTGTCTGTCAACAGAAATGTCAGCAAAATTCTCATAATGCAAGTCTTCTCAGGCTGCATAACAATTCAATCCTTGCTTACATTCTTCTTTTAGGTCAATTTTTCATTAAGTTAATCATAATATAGATGATATGCCTGAGTTGTAATTTGTTAAGTTTTTGTTCAATATTAACTTTTCATTTGAGACATGAGCAAGTCTTTGCATTTGACTGTTTTTTATATCAACATAGACCCATAATTTTACAAGTACATACATCTCACATGATGCATACAGATGTATATTATATAATCCTACAAAAAGGAGGTATTATTTAAATAACCAAAATCATTCATTGAGTGTTTCAGAAATCCATATTTATGAAAAGATTGCTGAATTAAGCCTTATTTCTTGTCTTGATATTACAGCTGGTTTTAGTGAACATTACCAATATATAAAACCCACGGGCCTGGCACAGTGGCTCACGCCTGTAATCCTAGCAGTTTGGGAGGCCAAGGTGGGTGAATCACAAGGTCAGAAGGTAGAGACCATCATGGTTAACACGTTGAAAACCTATCTCTACTAAAAATACAAAAAATTACCGGGGTGTGGTGGCACGTGCCTGTAATCCCAACTGCTCGGGAGGCTGAGGCAGGCAAATCCTTTGAACCCAGGATGCAGAGGTTTCAGCGAGCTGAGATAGCGCCACTGCACTCCAACGTGGGCAAGAGAGCGAGTCTCTGTCACAATAACAAAAACAAAAACAAAAACAAAAACCATGGATAAATTTCAGAGTGAAAGGGTGCTTGAGTAATTAAGAAACAGTATGTTCAATATTTCCATCACATAACAAGATCGTGTATAATCAGTATTCTATTTTTGCCTCAAAGACCTGCATACATATGACATTATTTCTACTTGGCATGATTTAGGAAACTGTTCCTTAGAGAAAATGTTGGAACTAATGAAGCTTATTTTATTATTGATTTGAGACTTGTAGTTGATTGACTTGTTAACTTAATAAGTCACTTGACTAAATGCAACACTTAAATGAAACACTCTTTCTTGAAATAGCCTTCACCAATGATGTCAAAGCATTTTGATTTGCTTTCAAAGGGAATTCTGGGTTCACTGTTCAAAGTTATATTTTTCATGTGTAAACCGACATTAATGCAAGATTTTTTAACCTGGGAACTACTGGCATTTTAGACCAGGTAATTATTTTTGTGAGGGATGTTCTGTGCATTATAGTATATTTAGCAGCATCCCTGGTCTCTATTCACTAGATACCAGATACAACCCACTCAAGTTATGACATCCTAAAATGTCTACAAATATTACTTAATGTCCCCTAGAGTTAAAATATACCCCCCACCCTTTTCAGTAGGACTATTACTTGAAAGCTAAGGGAATTCAGATATCACAAATCCAGGGCAACGTAAGCACAAGAATTTTTCTAGGAAGGTCTTGAGTCATAGAAAACACATTCAGTATAAACTAAATTGAAAAAAATGAATTCTATGTTTTATTGTGTTAAAATTATTAAAAGACTTAATGATTAATGATGTATATATATTTTAAAGTGAATCAGCTTCAAGATGGAAATAATTTACTTAATGCAAATTCAGATCATCTAAGTTTCCAAATTAAAAAAATGTAATGTTTGAAATCGTTACTGTTCTTGACAGTTTCTTTTGATCTTAAAATATCTAGCCCTGAAAGTCTATCTTCTAAAATTTTCAGAATTGAAGATTAGTATAATTTTGTTTCTGAAAATGATTGACATTTTCAGAATGAGTTATTTTATACATCATTTTACCAATAGTGGTATTTTCTAGTTAACAAGCATTTTACACTGAAGGTTAATTGAGGAAAAATATATCTTAAATAAGAGAGACATTATTTGGCTCTTTTAAAAAAACACGTTTTAAAAACATGTAATTAAAAGATGGTGGACACTAAATTAATTGTTAGACTTATCTAATCATTGCTTGAAACTCAGAAAACACAACACTGTGACAAAGAAATTAGAAACATAGTTTTATTAATATAATTTTTAATTAAATATTATCTTTAAATAAACATGACATTAAGAAGACTTACATTCACCAGAACAAACTCCATTCTTTTCTTATACAGTAGAAATTATCATTTATATTAAAGATCATCCTAGAGTTAGTTGTGTCTAGAGTGCAATAAAAATAATTCAAACTTGGGAATTGTTAATAAATCCAAACTCCATAATTTGTGTCAGCCTCAGAACAATTCAGCAATCTGAAAAGTCCCTGTCCTTATTCCTAATGTTAAGGAGGAAATATATGAAATTGCTGTATTTAATTACTAAATTAATAGTGCTCGTTTATGCTGTAGAGTAGAAGGTGAAACTTCTGGCATTTCTGGAAGCCAAGATATGTCAGTTCTTAATTCAAGACAAGATTTACTAAACCTGTCTGTGATGGATCACACACCCTCTTACAAGCTTCACACTTTTCTTCCTCAGTGATGACTTAGATTTCTATAAATAGAACTGCTTTGAAAAGCAGTAGAATATTACAACCACATCAAGACATTCAAGGGGTTTCACAGACAAAATATTTACACAAGGCCAGTGGGTATTCTCTGTGGGAGGACACTGACAAATTACTTAATCACACCATTCATTCACCATAAGAAGCTAAACCCTAAAGCTGCCCTATAGATGAAAATTTCAAGTTGAAATTAACAGGTGAGATAATAATAAATATGTCCCATGGTCTAGATTACTATATAAAATTTTTTTTCCTGAAATGTTTTTATTCTCAGTGGATAAGTCCTTGAAAGTTTTGTTTTAGGTTTTTATCTAAAGGTAAAAGCCAGTTAAAAACCAGCTGTCTCTTGAAAAATGGAAAACCCCCATGTATGTATAGCTGATGCTCCTGTTGAGGGTATGTTAGGCTTTTTGTTGTAACAGTTATGGCTAGTATATTGGTTCTAATGTATTCATATAATGTTTCTTTCAGTAATATTAGATTTAGACTGCATTTCTCCTGAAAATTATTCTCTGTTTCAGGAAGATCTGTGGCCACGTAGCTAACCACAGGGTATCTGATCCACAGCCCAGAGGAAAGGAGGAAGGACGCTGGTACAGTTTAGATTTGTGTCCTCTCCCAAATCCCATGTCAAATTGTAAGCCCCAATGTTGGAGGAGTGACCTGGTGGGAGGTGATTGGATCATGGAGTGGATTTCCCTCTTGCAGTTCTCATGATAGTGAGTGAGTTCTCAAAAGATCTGGTTGTTAAAAGTGTGTAGTACCTCCCACTTCTCTCTCTTTCTCCTGTTTTAACCATTTAGGACACGCCTGCTTCCCTTTCACTTTCTGCCATTATTGTAAGTTTTCTGAGGCTTCCCAGCCATGCTTCCTGTACAGATGTGGAACCATAAGCCAATTAAGCCTATTTTCTTTATAAATTATCCAGTCTCAGGTAATTGATTTATAGCAATGTAAGAATGAACTAATACGAAAATTAGTACTAAGAGAGGGGCATTACTATAAGGATACCTATAAATGTGGAAGCAACATTGGAACTGGGTAATGGGAAGAGGGTGGAACAATTTGGAGGACTCAGAAGAAGACAGATGAGGGAAAGTTTGGAACTTCCTAGAGACTTTTAAAATTGTTGTGACCCAAATGCTGATTGTGATATGGTCAATGAAGTCCAGGCCAATGTAGTCTCAGATGGAGATGAAGAAATTATTGGAAACTGAAGCAGAGGTCAGTTTTGTTATGCATTAGCAAAGAGGTTGGAGTCATTTTGCCCCTGTTCTAGAGATCCGTGGAACTTTAAACTTGAGAGTAATGATTTAGAGCATCTGGTGGAATAAATGTCTAAGCAGAAAAACATTCAAGACGTGGCCTGGCTACTTCTAGCAGCCTGTACTTATATTAGTGAACAAATAAATAACCTGGAAGTGAAACTTATATTTAAAAGGGAAGTAGAGTATAAATGTTTTGAAAAATTTGCAGCCTGACCACGTGGTAAAAAAAGAAAAACCCATTTTCTGGGGAGGACTTCAGGCCGGCTGCAGAAATTTGCATAAGTAAAGAGGAGCTGAATGTTAATTAGCACAATGCCAAGAGACTTCAGAGATCATTATGGCATCCTCTCCCATAACAAGCATGGAAGTCTAGGAGGGAAGAATGGTTTTGCAGGCTGGGCGAAGAGCCCTGCTCTCCTGTGCAACCTTGAGACACTGCTCCCTGCATACCAGTCAGTCCAGCTCCAGCCGTGGCTAAAAGGGCCACAAATACATTTCAGGCTGGTACTCCAGAGGGTGTAAGCCATAATCCTCAGCAGCTTCCATGTGTTGTTAAGCCTTCAGGTGCACAGAAAGCAAGGGTTGAGGCTTGGGAGACTCCTCCTTTCAGAGGATGTATGGAAACACCTGGATATCCAGGCAGAAGTCTGAAGTCTGCCACAGGACTGGAGCCCTCATGGAGAACCTCTACTAGGGAGTACAGAGGAAAATGTGGGGTTGGAGCTTGAACACAGACTCTTCACTGGGGCACTACCACCATCCTTCAGATCCTGGAATGGTTGATACACTGACAGCTTGCACCCTGTACCTGGAAAAGCTGCAGTCACTCAAAGCCAGCTGGTAAAAACAGCCAAAGACTCTGTACCATGCAGTGCCAAATGGGCAGAGATACCCAAGGTCTTGCGAGCCCATCCTTTTCATCAGGGCGGCCTGGATATGAGACATGGAGTCAAAGGAGATTGTTTTGTACCCTTAAGATTGAATGACTGATATTCTGGGTTTTTGACCTGCATGGGGCCCATAGCCCATTTGTTTTGGCTAATATATCCCTTTTTGAAATGGGTGACTTACCCAATGCCTATCTGTCCCACTGTATCTTGGAAGTAACTAACTTCTTTTTTATTTTATTTTACAGGCTCATAGGTGGAAGAAACTAGCCTTGTCTCAGATGAGACTTTGGACTGTGGACTTTTGAGTTAATACTGGAATGAATTAAGACTTTGCAGAACTGTTTGGAAGGCATGATTGCATTTTGAAATGTGAGAGAGAAATGATATTTGGGATGGGCTTGGGTGAAATGATACGGTTTTGATTTGTATCTCCACCTAAATCTCATGTCAAATTGCAATCCCTAGTGATGGAGGAGAGGCCTGATGGGAGGTGTCTGGATCATGCGGCAGAATGCCTGCTTGCTGTTCTTGTGATAGTGAGTGAGTTTGCACGAGATCTGGTTGTTTAAAGCATCTCGTACCTCCTTCCATGCTCTCTTTCATCTGCTTTGGCTGTGTAAGATGTACATCCTTCCTCTTTGCCTTCCAGCATGATTGTAAGTTTTCTGAGGTCTCTCCAGCTTTGCTTCCTGTACAGAGTATGGAACTGTGAGTCAATTAAATCTCTTTTCTTTATAAATTACCTAGTGTCAGGTAGTTCTTTATAGCAATGAGAAAAAGGCCTAATATAGACATCTTATTTTATACTGGCAGAGAAACAGGAAGAGACAGAGAGACAAAGGCCAACTTGGATCATTTTGCTAATGCCTCACATGAATTTCAGATTGTGTATGTGTTTAGAAAAAAATTAGTAGGGATTGTTGTATTTTCCTGCAGATTGTCCTGAAGTTTCCCAATGCAAAGCTATCATCATCCCAACAAAGTCAATGTCCCTTGCAGATACTGAGATGAAAAGTAAAGGACCCTAGGAAGTATGTGGTGAGAATAGTACAGTGGACAACTGATGCTGCTAGAGGTCAATCAGTTTCTGAGGTGACCTAGTCTCTGTAAGCTGGTGGCTTTATGGAATAAGAAAAACATGAAGGACACACATGTAATAACCAGCTCTGATCGTAACTTCTTTTTTTAAATTTTTCACAAGGCATCAAAACATTTTTGTTAATATAAAGCATAGATTCTGCTATCACTGTTAAAAATTGGGGCAAGGTGTGTGTGTGGAGTGTCAAGAGATGACCAAGCAGATTTATTAATTTTTGTAATATTGGTAGAACATATAGCAACTCCCTGAATCTTTTCAATAATACTTGGAGAAAGGAACCTGGTTTGAGAAGAAAGGAAGGAAAGAAGGAAGGAAAGAAGGGAGGAAGGAAGGAAGCAAGGAAGGAAGACAGGCAGTCAAGAAGGAAGGAAGGCAGTCAAGAAAGAAGGAAGGAAGGAAGGCAGGCAAGAAGGAAGGAAGGAAGGAAGGAAATAGAAAAATATGGAAAGAGAAAGAGAGAAAAAGTAAGAGGATGAGAAAAACAGAGAGTGAAGAAAAAAGAAAACCCTGAAGGGTGCAAAATTCAAAGATTATGAAAGGACTATAAATATGAGTGAAGTAGTAAATCCTGTCATGAACTATCAGGATTCTACATTCAGAAGCAATGGAAGAATCCAGTGTTATGTATTACACCTTTCTTATTAACCATGGCTGCTGAAGGAAAGTTCCCACTAAATAAAATGTAATTACAACTTATATTTTAGATTGAGGGAATACATGTACAAGTTTGTTACAAGGTATATTGTGTGCTGTGCTTTGGGGTGAGACTGAACCCATCCATGTTAGTAGTAAGTATAGAGCTGAATACATAGTTTTTTAGCCCTTGCCCTCCTCTCTTTCTCCCCACTTTAGTAGTCTCCAGTGTTTATTGTTTCCATCTTTATATTCATGTCCACTCAATGTTTACCTCCTACTTATGAGAATATGTAATATTTTTGTTTTTCTCCTTCTATGTTAACGTGCTTAGGGTAATGACCTATAGTTGCATCCACGTTGATGCAAAAAACATGATTTTTATTATGGCTGTGGGAGTATTCCATGACATATATGTACCATATTGTTTTTATCCAATGCACCATTGATGGGCACCTGGGTTGATTTCGTGATTTTGCAATTAAGAATTCTTTTGGTAGAACAGTTTATTTTCTTTTGGGTATATACTCAGTAATGGGATTGCTGGGTCAAATGGTAGTTCAATTCAGTTCTTTGAGAAATCTCCAAACTGCTTTTCATAGTGGCTAAACTAATTTAGAGTCTCACCAAGAGTGTATGAGAATTAAGTGAGATTACTACAAGCTTGGTTCAATAAAGAATTACTGATATCCCTTATGGTAATAAGAATATTTATTTTTATGAAGGAGACGGCATTCTTAATAATTTTTTAACATTTCTTTAACACACACACATACACAAACACACATTATTTTGAAGCTACAAACTGGGATCTGTTTCAAGGTTGCAAGATTTCACTGATGGGAATCATAGGGAGGAAAGATCCAAAGATGAAGAAGAGAGGATATAAAACTAATTATTGCACATATATCTATGAATCTCAGAAACTGGGTCATCCACTTACTATGTATCATTCAAAATAATTGAGAAAACTGAAGATAAAGTGATGCATTAAACAATGGGACCCAAGTTTCAAAATTCATTTGAAAACCTCTTTAGTTCCAAAGATAATTTATCATAAAATTAGTACATACGATCAAACCGTTTCTTGCAAAGTATTGTGTATATTATTTGAGTTTATTCTACACTTTTCAGAAGCTTACCTAAAACACTGACAATAGAAGGGCAAAGTATACATTTTAAACTGTGCCCAAAGATACCTTAGAAGATGGTAAGAAACATATAAAATTTAGATTGTTTCGGTTTTCCACAGCAATCATTTCTCATTCTCATAGATTATTAGGTAGGTAAGTGTTTGTTTGAGAAGTGATTGTATTATTTTGCAAAAACTCATATGGATAGCCTTTATTTACCCTGATGTTCTTCAGGAAACAACTCAAATAATAAACTATTTCCATTATTTTGCATTAAGTGAATGAAATTGAGATGGGGTAAAAATAAACATTTAAAAGTATACAAAAGTTGGTTCAAAATACAAAAAAAAAAAAATACAGAAGTTACAGGCTTGGAGGCACAAGCAAAAACATTATGACAAAATTGCATAAAATGAAAACTAATTTCTTTATAACATAAATATAATTATATAGAAAAGCAAACCCAAAAAATATTTAAGACAATTCTGAGAGTCCACTTATAAATACATTGAAAAACACGTAAATATTAATAAAAATATATTAATATTCTAGTAAGTATACTAGAAATGGGCATAAGAGGCAGTTCTCAGGTGGGAAATGCAATGCAATCATCGGAAGTTTTGAAAATGGGAAAATGTAATTTTTTGTAGTAAAGCAAACACAAGTTAAAACAAAAAGGAAATAGTAGTCCATTTAAGAAGTACTAAAAAATGATGAATGCTAATACGTGTGTGGAGAATATTTCTGGTGGGATATATTGATTAGCATAACACTTGGTACATTGATATGGTTTGACTCTGTATCCCCACCCAAATCTCAGCTCAAACTGTAATCCCCATGTATCCAGGGAGGGACCTGTAATCCCCATGTGTGGAGGAGAGGGAGTGATTGGATTATAGGGGCTGTTTTCTCCACTATGTTCTTGTGATAGTGAGTGAATTGTCAGGAGATCTGATGGTTTTATAAATGGTAGTTTTTCCTGTGCTCTCACTGGCTCTCCTGCCACCTTGTAAAGAAGGTGCCTGCTTCCCCTTCCACCATGATTATAAGTTTTCTGAGGCTTCCCTAGTCATGCAGAACTGTGAGTCAATTAAACTCCTTTATAAATTACCCAGCCTCTGGCTGTTCTTTATAGCAGTGTGAAAACAAACTAATATACACATCAATTTCAAAAAATTTATCAATAACCATGAATATGCTTTTATCTTTTGAGCTATTAGTTTTTCTTGAGAAAACAAATCCTGAGCAGAAAAAAACCTCTCCCAAATTGAAGATGTTCATTTTTAGCATTGTCTATTTAAAATTGAAACAAACATAACTATTGCTTCATATGTGTTTATGTTAGGTAAATTGCTTCAGTCAATATAATAATATATTATATAACTTTTAACTATCATTTTTTGGCACTCTGTAACAATAAGGAAAACAATTATGAGTTAAAAAAAGAAGCAGCCATTTGTATATGTATACCCATTATGTAGTAATATAAACTTATATACATCTATGATAGATAGAAAAGATAGTAAAGAGAGATAAGAATTATAGATGTTTTTCTTTAGCTTATCATTTTCTAAATTGAATGTAAATATTTTGCTACTACAAAAAAGACACAAACCTCTGTCCTGTCTATCAGAAAAATGGTAGACACTTGTTCCTTCCTTACCCAAAGATGAGTTGTAAGATGTAAGCTGAGAAAGGTTTTCAAAGTTGTGAATGACAAGTCCTCTACTCCTACTATTGGTTAGAATAGATAAAACAAATTGCTTATCTCAGTTATTTTGAAGAAATAAATTGTTTTGTTATTTGTGAAGTAAAACAAGAAATAAAAGCTCAATGAAAGAATTAGCCAACTTGGTATTTTTATTTACCTATTTTAGTGCATTCATAGGATAAGGAGACACTTAAGTGTTTTTTCACCAATTGAAAATCCCAGAGTCTCCTTTTATTTCTTAAATTTTGATGGCATAATCAAAATATGAAATACTGCTACTTTCTCTTCTTGCTACATTTATAAATGTTGCATTGCAAAGACAATATCTCTTGCTTTTTAAACTAAGATTATTAAGATAATCTTGATTATGCTACAGCTGCTCTGTGTATGTCTAAGCAAACACTGAGGGCTCCCCTGTCCAGGGAGGCAAGCCTGGCTCTGTCACGGTTCATTGCCTTGAAACAAATCTGCCCATGATCAGAACCACAAATAGCTGAAAGTCTGAGGAAACAAACCGTGGAGTGAGTCCACTCATATTTTCAGAGGTGAGGTAATTGGGTCACGCAGGAATTTTTGCAGAAAAAAAATTGATCCCTTTTAAATTACTTTATATAATGCTGCACTGAAAATGAACTTGACACAAAAGTATTTGAGTACTGCCATTACTTCTTATACATGAACTCAAACAAATGTGCAACTCAAACATGTCATTTTAGTGTTGAAATTATCTTCCATTTTTTTAAAATAATACACATAGGGTAACAAATTTTAAAGGGCACATAAGTCACACATTTTTAAAAGTTCTCTTTTTTGTACTTGGATCCCTTTTTCCTCTTTCCAAAGATAATTATTTCTTTTATAATTTTTCCTTTTCTAAAAAAAAGTTAGAATATGTATATATGATTATTAGCTTCAGCTGTAAAGATAAGGTGACTATATTCTTTTTACTTTTTAACTTTTATTTTAGATGCAGGGGGTATATGGGCAGGTTTGTTATCTGGGTGTTATTGTGTGATGCTGAGGTTTGGGGTACAAATGATCCCTTCACCCAGGCACTAAGCATGGTACTCAACAACTACTTTTATAACTCTTGCCCCATCTCTCCCTCTTCCATCAAATAGTCTCCTGTTGCCATCTTTCAAATATGACTCTAATTTATCTAATTTCTTTGTCTTGTCCTTATTCCATGAGATACATATCTGTGGTTCCTTTGATTTCTTACTTGATCACATGTTTTGAACAACCAAATGAAATTTACAAATAGTGTAATTTTATATAATCAAATATTTATATAACTGTCATTTTATCAGCACAAGATTCATTTATTCAGTCAGGATATAAACACTTACAATGTATTACTCAGTCAGGATATAAACACTTACAATGCCATGAGCCAGTCACTGAGTCAGAACTTGCTCTAGGAAGGTAAAAAATCACTAAAACACATGCAACCAAATGTGAGAAATTGTTTTGCCCCTCCATATGGAGAGAAATCTCTTGGTTCAGTATTTGGAATTAATAACAGCTCTCCGGAAGACATGAGTTGTCTCTTGTTCATATCTTCTAAACCAAAATAAAATATAAAAGGATTAATTGGATTTCTTGAATTTCCTTTATTTATTTAGAGATGCAGGGAATAAACTAATTAACAAGGGAATCTGACACTGATTATCAAGTTTAATGGTAGAGGCTTGACATTCTGGGGAAAAAAGCATAATCAAATATATATGTAGCATATGTTTCTGAGCAATTTGATCTCTTCATAGTAAAAACATTTCATGAGAAATCAGAAATCAAATTTGTTTTGAGTAAAGCTTATGATCTGAGTTATAAATTATTCCCCAAAGATATAATTTTCTGTTTATATGCTTAAAATATCTTAAAATTTAGGGAGGGGAGAGGACATAATTTTTCAACAAGTCCACAAAGGCATTTGTTCCTTTGGCTTTATTTATTTATTTATTTTTGAGACAGTCTGGTTCTGTTGCTGAGGCTAGAATACAGTGGTGGATCAAGGCTCACTGCAGCCTTGACCTCCTGGGCTCAAGTGATCATTCCACCTTAGCCTCTCAGGTGGGGACAACAGGTACGTAACACCACACCTGTCTAATTTTTAATTTTCTTCTACAGATGGAAGTCTCACTGTGCTGCCCAGGCTGGTCTCAAACTCCTGGACTGACATGGTTTGACTGTGTTCCTGCCAAAATCTCATCTTAAATTGTAATCCAAATTGTAATCCCCACATATTAGGGGAGGGATCTTGTGGGAGGTGATTAGATCATTGGGGCAGTTCCCCCATGGCATTCTTGTGATAGTGAGTTCTCACAAAATCTGATGGTTTTATAAGGGGCTTCCTCCTTCACTCAGCACTCACTCTCCTGCCACCCTGTGAAGAGGTAGGTGCCTTCTGCATGATTTTAAGTTTCCTGAGACTTCAGCAGCCATGCAGTACTACAAATCAATTAAACCTCTTTTTAAATATATAAATCACCCAGTCTTAGATATTTCTTCATTGCAGTGTGAGCATGGGCTAATACATGGGCTTAAGTGATTTTCCCCCCTTGGGCTCCCAAAGTGCTGGCATTACTGGCATGAATTCCAGCAACTGGCCTTGGATTTAGATTAGAGGCATAAAACATTCTTAGAGTGGTACATTTTGTTAAGCCAGATAATTGCAAATAAAAATGAAAAATTCTATAATGGCAATCCAGTCAAACTATAAACAAAAGTAGAAGGAAAGTGACAAGATGGGAAAGTACTTTCAAGACATATTAAAATGAATGGGTTAATTTCCTTGAGAGAATATATAAGTCATAATTAAGTTAAAGGCATCATAAAGATGATTATTGGTCAGAAAAGTTTCTAAATGTTTCTTAATGGTCAGAAAAGTAAAGTCACACAGAAACACACACACACACACATTCAAACACCAAATGCAAAAAAGTACACCCTGATAAACAATATAATAAATAAAAAATAATAAAGAATAACCTCTTACTATCTCCACCACAGCCCCAAATCACCAACAATTCTTATAGTTTACTTTCAAGATAAATTGAAATTCTGTCTCCTGTAACCTCCCTTGTCTGAGGCACTGTCATCACTCACCTAACTATTGAAAGACATCTCTACAATCCCACTCTTTCTCTTTGCCAATCTATTCTACACTGAACATCCAAGATGATGTTTTAAAAATATCATAAACCATGTCATTGCTCTACTCAATGCTCTTCTTGGGGCAGCTCCTTTTTGAGAGGGCAGCATAAGATATACTCTTGGCAGATGCAGGATGGCACCTTAGCAATATGCTCAGATATCAACTTCTTAGATGCTTAGAAGTGTGTAGCAAGTTGGGACACTTGCCCCCTTTTCAAATGAACATATTACAGGCTTACATAGGGACACAGTATGTTACTGAAGGTGCAGACCAACACAAAGCAAGCTAGGAATAACATTTTCCTTTGTGACGACCCTAAATATACATTCAGGAATAGCTAGTAAGATTAAAATTTGTTTCTCTCAAACTCAAGAACAAGCATCCCATGCACATTGTCCTACAGCCCTCCTTCATTTACAACTTCTGCCTGCTACTCTAATGAAGTAAGGATCAAGATGGTTCTTTCTGGAGTTCCTTTCATTTATTCTAGAACAGGCTTCAAGTGAATCCTTGGGTTGAATTTCCCTTCTTTCATCCAGCCTACAGTATGTTTTAGAAAAAATTCTCAGAGTACTCTTTAGGCATATGGCATTTTTTAAAGGTACTATAGTCTTGAAACAATTACAATTTAGCAGCTCAAAACACCTAATTTGTTGTGCACACTAATTCTGGGGAAAGGAATATGGACAGAGTACAGCAGTGGTGCTTAACTCTGCTTTACAATGTGACCTCAGCTGGGAGCCAAAAGGATAAGAATGACTCCAAAGTCATCTTCACTCCCATTACTGGAACCTGGGATTGGATTTTTCTTCATGTAGATTGGCTTCCTTACAACATGGCTGACTTATTTACTAGCTGGTTAGTATGGTTTTGCTGTGTCCCCAACCAAATCTCATCTTGAATTCCCATGTGTTGTGGGACAGACCCGGGGAAAGGTAATCGAAACATGGGGGTAGGTCTTTTTTGTGCTACTCTCATGATTTTGAATAAGTCTCATGAGATTTGACAGCATTATAAGAGGGAATTTCCTTGCACAAGCCCTATTCTCTTGTCTGCCAACATGTGAGACATGTATTTCATCTTCCACCATGATTGTGAGGCCTCCCCAGCCATGTGGAATCTTAATTCCAATAAACCTTTCTTTTGTAAATTGCCCATTCTCAGGTATGTCTTTATCAGCAGTGTGAGGATGAACTAATACAGTAAATTGGTAGCAGTAGAGTGGGGCATTGCTGAATGGATACCCGAAAATGTGGTAGTGACTTTGGAACTGGGTAACAGGCAGGGGTTGAAACAGTTTGGAGGGCTCAGAAGAAGACAGGAAAATATGCAAACATTTGGAACTTCCTAGAAACTTGTTGAATGGCTTTACCCAAAATATTGATAGTGATATGGGCAATAAACTCCAGGCTGTGGTGGTCTCAAATGGAAATGAGGAACTTGTTGGGAACTGGGGCAAAGGTAACTCTTGTTATGTTTTAGCAAAGAGACTGGTGGCATTTTGCCCCTGCCCTAGAGATTTGTGAAACTTTGAACTTGAGAAAGATGATTCGGAGTATCTGATGGAAAAAATTTCTAAGCAGCAAAGCATTCAAGATGTCACTTGAGTGCTGCTGAAGGCATTTATAAGGAAAGCAGAACTTAAAAGTTCAGAAAATTTGCGGCCTGACAATGCCGTAGAAGAGTATCCCATTTTGTGAGGAGAAATTCAAGCTGACTGCAGACATTTGTATGAGTGATGAGGAGCCAAATGTTAATCCCCAAGACAATGAGGAAAATGTCTCCAGGGCATGTTAGAGGTCTTCACAGCAGCCCCTCCCATTAAAGGCCTGGAGGCCTAGGAGGAAAAAGTAGTTTTACAGGCCAAGTGGAAGTTCCCCAAGCTGTGTGCAGCATAGAGACTTGGTGCACTGCATCCCAGACTCTCCAGTGGTGGCTGAAAGGGAGCAACATTATAGCCTGGGCCATGGTTTCAGAGGGTGCAAGCCCTCAAGACTTGGCAGCTTCCATGTGGTGTTGAGTCTGTGAGTGCACATAAGTCAAGAATTGAGGTTTAGGAACCTCCGTCTAGATTTCAGAGGATGTATGGAATTATCCTCTGTCCAGGTAGAAGTTAGCTGCAGGGGCAGGGCTCTCATGGAGAACCTCTGCTAAGGCAGTGCTGAAGGGAAATGTGGGTCAGGAGCCCCCACACAGAGTCCCTACTGGGGCATCACCTAGTGGAGCTGTGAGTAGAGGGTCACTGTCCTCCAGACCCCAGAATGGTGAGTTCACTGCCAGCTTGCACCATGTGCCAGGAAAAACTACACAGTCAATGCCAGTTCATGAAAGCAGCCAAGAGGGAGACTGTGACCTGCAAAGCCACAGGGACAGAGCTGCCCAAGACCATGGAAACCCACCTCTTGCATCAATGTGACCTGGATATGAGACATGGCGTCAAAGGAGATCATTTTGGAGCTTTAAGATTTGACTGCCCCACTGGAGTTTGGACTTGCATGGGGCCTGTAGCCCATTTGTTTTGGCCAACGTCTGTCATTTGGAATGGCTGTATTTACCCAATGCCTTGTATCTAGGAAGTAAGTAACTTGCTTTTGATTTTACACGTACATAAGTGGAAGGGACTTACTTGCCTTGTCTCAGATGAGACATTGGACCTATGGAGTTTTGAGTTAATGATGAAATGAATTAAGACATTGGTGGACTGTTGAGAAGGCATAATTTATTTTGAAATGTGAGGACATGAAACTTGAGAGTAGCCAGGGACAGAATGATATGATTTGGTTGTGTCCCCATCCAAGTCTCATCTTGAATTTTCATGTGTTGTGGGAGGGACCCAATGAAAGGTGATTGAATCATGGTGGCAGGTCTTTCCTATGCTGTTCTTCTGATAGCAAATGAGTCTCATGAGATCGGATGGTATTTTAAGGGAGAGTTTCCCTGCACAAGTTCTGTTCTTTGTATCTGCTGCCATGTGAGAAGTGCCTTTCATCTTTTGCCATGATTGTGAAGTGCCTTTTACCTTCAACCATGTGGAACTGTAAGTCCAATAAACCTCTTTGTTTTGTAAATTGCCCAGTCTTGGGTATGTAACAGCAGCATGAAAATGGACTAATACATGAGTCATACTTAGCACAGCATGGTTCTAATCTTAGGTGTTAGAAGCTCAGAGTGAAATCATTATTTAGTCCATGATGAAGCAGTCACAAGACTGACCAGACATCAAGGAGACTACCAATAGAAGGGAGTGGGCCAAAGAACCTGGGACACATGATTTAAAAGCTCCTCAGCATTTCTTCACTTTTTTTGAACTAACAGTGTTTTTCTCCCTCTACTTTGTATTATTTTGATCATTGTTTGTGAAATTTGAAGTTAGGGTGTAGAGGAGGCTACCAAGTGAGCCCTGACAGTGGCATTCACTTAGAAACTTCATTTGCTCAAATTCATTTGTTAAAAAAAATAGGAAATTAATGTGGATTTTGTAAAAAACTGATCATCTTGTTGATTAGGGCTTTGTTAATGATGAAAGTGAAATTAATGTTTTACTTATTAAAGTCTGCGGAACATTTTTAACTCACTTGAAATTTATAAGGTATGTAAAGTCATTATAAAGAGGATAAGGATTTATGAAAAATTTGAAAGCAACTTGGAAGTTAAATTTTGTTATGTGTTTTATTTGATATTACATGAAGAAATAAAAAATGAATATGTGGTAAATATGTGTGTGTGCCAGTGTCTGTAATTCTTATGCTTATGTCAAACATTATTACTAAAAGTTGCCTAGAGAAAGGAAGCCAGTAGAGAAGATATGACGGGATAGAAGAGGCTTTTACAATGTCAGTAGAAGTGGCATCCAGCAACTAATATTTTAAACATAAAATATGTGTGTGCGGGTAAGTATCTTTGGTCAAGCACAGTTATAGCTCAAATATTAAATAAAATTATGGATCTAGGCTTTCTCTTTGGTTAAATAGTTTTGATGTGTGGTATATAACATAATTGGTATATTTTTGTTAGAGTATTTATAACTCAATGTAGTTAGTAATTAAAATTATGCTAAAAGGTTTCAATATTTTAAGAGTGCCTTAAAAATGTGCATTTCAGGATTATCATTTTAGCCATGAAATTTTTATAAGATAGGCTTTTTAGAAATATTAGTTCAGAGGGAATTCTAGGTAATTAATAAATATTAGGACTTTGCTATATATACCTTTCTTAGAATTAAGGTGTTTTTATAGTAGAAATACTCTGCTGCTAACACACAAACATTCTTTAAAGACAGATGAAATTTTTATACTCAAATGTCCAATTAGTGTTTCTTAGTGAATTTTTACCCTAGTACCTATTTTGGGATTGGAGTATATTATCCCTTAAAGAAATATATTTGTAAAACATTAGTGATGCAAATGTCTCTTAGCCTCAAGTAGAAATGTGAAAAATAATTATGCAACATTATTAAACATCATAACAGTGTCATATCTTTTTTCTCTCAGAGGAGTTCTTTTACTTTTCAGTTCTTATCTCTTAAATCCCTCTGTATTTAATAATTTGCTCCATTATTTCAGTCAGAAGCCAAAGTGTGTGTGTGTGTGTATACACACACACACACACACATGTAACCACTTCAAGGAGCACTATGTACAATATGTACATGCATATATACATATATACATATGTACATAGTGCTCCTTGAAGTGGTTACATTAAGGAAAAAAACAAGTGAATAAATATTAATTCTCCAAATTATTATACACTATCAATATTGGGTAAAATGCTAGGCTGTGCCATACATTCCACATTTCATTTTGTGATGAGGAACGGGTTGGAAATAGAGAATAGACACATAGATTTTCTATGTAATGCTCCGAATAATTTTTCATCAAAAATTGTTTGGCTATCATTAGCCATCTATTCTTTAACAATTACTTTAAAATTATTTTAAATATCAGCAAAATAAAAACATTTTTGTCAAAATGATTTAATGAAGAGAAAACTAAAATGTGTTTACATTTCCTGCAAACAGCATAATGTAAATCCATGGCTTGAAGAGTCCAAGTCTCCAAATTTTTCATAGAAATTAGCAAAGAAATTCAAGAATAAGAAAAAACAAGATTCAACACTGTAAACCAAGTTAAAACATGCTTTTCACCCCATAACCTTCTAGAATTTTTTTGAAAAAATTTAATTGATGGAATCTTTGACCAATGTGTTCGATTGTATGAGAATGAGAATCTCATTCTTATTTCTGATTATGAGGCATACAAAAATGAAATCTTAACACTTGATAGAGGAAGTAGCATCAGTTGGATCTCAACATAGGTAACATAACACGCAATGGAGGGCAGATATTGATATCTTGCAGGTGACTCTCCTTTGATGGATATTAATTGCAGCATGATTTTACATTCTTTAAAAATGATAAAGAAAATATCAACAAATAAACAGCAAATGAAAAGCAAATTGAATCAATGGTGCAAAAACAATCTTGTAAACATTCTGGGTTAAAAAAGTAGATATGATTAGAAAATATTTAAAAATTTTCATCTTTAGCACTGTTTTAAAAGGCTATCAAAAGAATATAAATTTTAAAAATTTAAGTGTATATACTTATTAAATAGTGAATATATTTAGAATAAATGTACTAATTAATATTACAAAAATTAACACCTGTAAAATATTTAAAACTATATAAATATAGTCTAAAACGTCTTGCCATACCAACTAAAACAGAGAAAAAAATGAAGAAAGATTAAAAAGTGAAGAGTTAAATGAGCAAATTATCTTATATTTCATACAGAAAGGTAAATATGGTTTTATTTTATGTTATATATATTTTAAAATATATATTATTTTATTTTAAAAATTTATTTATGTTTAAAGTTGATTTCTATATAGGAGAGTTATAAATGAATTTTTCAAAAATATAAAGGTGATTAACTGCTAAGTAACATTTTTTTTTCAAATTAGTCCTAAATTTTGAAGAGAAGGAAAAAATAGACATATTATAGTCATCATAGTTGAAGATAGAAAATATTTAAGGAACCATGAAAAGCAATTAACAGTCTGAAAAGACTATACAATTTATGATTCCATTTATACAGCATTCTGGAAAAGGCAAAACTGTAAAGATGGTTAACAAAGCAGTGGGTTTCTGACTAGCCATATGCAGAAGATTGAAACTGGATCTCTTCCTTACACCATCTACAAAAATTAAATCAAGATGGATTAAAGACCTAAATGTAAAACTCAAAACTACAAAAACTCTAGAAGTCAACCTAGGAAATAGCATTCAGGACATAGGCTTAGGCAGATTTCATGACAAAGATACCAAAAATAATTGCACCAAATACAAAAATTGACAAAGGGAATCTAATTAATCTAAAGAGCTTCTGCAGAGCAAAAGAAACTATCAACAGAGTAAACAGACCACCTACAGAATGGGGGAAAAAATTTCACAACCTATGTACACCTGCAAAAGGTCTAATATCCATCATCTATAAAGAATTCAAACATATTTACAAGAAGAAAAAGAAACAGCCTGTTTAATAAGTGAGCAAAGAACATGAACAGATGCTTTTCTAAGGAAGACACACATGCCGCCAACAATGATGTTAAAAAAAAGCTCAACATCAGTTATCATTAGAGAAATGCAAACGAAACCACAGTGAGATACTATCTGTAACCAGGCAGAATGGCTATTCTTAAAAAGTCAAAAAATAACACATGGTGGCGAGGTTGTGGAGAAAAAGGAAAACTTTTACTGTTGGCGGGAATGTAAATTAGTTCAACCATTGTGGAAAGCAGTGTGGCATTTCCTCAAAGAGCTAAAAAGAGAATAACCATTAGACCCAGCAATCCCATTACTGGATATATACCAAAAGAAATATGAATTGTTCCATTATAAAGACACATACACATATAGGTTTATTGCAGCACTACTCACAATAGCAAAGACATGGAATCAATCTAAGTGCCCATTAATGATAAACTGGAAAAAGAAAATGTGGTACAAATACACCATGGAATACTATGTAGCCTTAAAAAAGAACAAGATCATATCCATTACAGAGACATGAATGGAGCTACAGGCCATTATCTTTAGCAAACTAATGCAGAAACAGAAAACATGTTCTCATTTATAAGTAGGAGCTGAATGATGAGAACACATGGACACACTGAGGGGAACAATACATACTGGTGCCTATTGGAGAGTGGGAGGAGGGAGAAGATCAGGAAAAATGACTAATGGGTATCTGACTTAATACGTGGATGATAAAAGAATCTGTACAACAAACCCCCATGGCACAAGTTTACCTATGTAACAACCTGCATATTTACCCCTGCATTAAGCTAAGGCCAGGCACAGTGGCTCATGCCTGTAATCCTAGCACTTTGGGAGGCTGAGGCAGGCAGATCACAAAGACAAGAGATCAATACCATCCTGGCCAACATGGTGAAACCTCATCTTTACTAAACATACAAAAATTAGCAGGGTGTGGTTGTGCACACCTGTAGTCCCATTTACTCAGGAGGCTGAGGCAGGAGAATTGCTTGTACCCAGGAGGTGGAGGTTGCAGTGAGCTGAGATCGCACCACTGTACTCCAGCCTGGTGACAAAACGAGACTCCATCACACACACATACACACACACACACACACACACGCACAGAGAGAAAAAAAAAAGCAATGATTCTCAAGGATCTGGAAAAAGCAATTGTTAAATAGGTTAATCATGAGATATTTTTAGGGTTATAAAATTATTCTGTATAATACCATCATGGTTACAGACATTATGCATTTGAAAGAACACACAGAATTTTATATCAGAAAGAGTTCACCTTAAATGTATACAAATTCAAAAAAAATAATTCATGATGTCATGGCACCCCCGATGGAATGTAGACTGTGTTAACAGAATCTCATTCTATTACAAGTATATATGAACTAGCCTTACTGAACGGGGTGAGAGAAAACATGCTGGCCTTAAATAATTTTGGAAATAAGAGGGAACTGTAAGACTAAAGGCCAGAGAAACTATACAGAAACCCTGTCCTGTGACTAATAACATTTTGTGTGTTTGTTTCCATGGGAATATAGATTAACAGATTTGAAACCACTATACATGTATACTAGAATTAAGAAACTAAGTAAGTGGATGGCAGATGGTGGGAACCAGGTTTCCTCATTGTTGGAGATTATAGACAAACAAGCAGAGAAGGCTAGAATAATACATGCAGCAATAGATTAGATGTGGAGACATCAGCATAACTTCATACTTAGCTTAATATTGATAGAGATGGATAAATTTTTAGATATATATACAATAAGTTCTCACTTAGTGTCATTAATAGTTCCTTGGTATTTCAACTTTAAGCAATAATGAATAACACAACCAATTTTACCATAGGCTAATTGATACAAACAAGTTTTAAGTTCCCATGGCATATTTCTTATTACAAAAACATCATGGAACTTCTAAATAAAGACCAAAACACTTCTAGAATTAAACACTAAAATAAATGAGAGCTGTATATACATTTAAGAAAGAGTAAAAAAAAATAGTAAGATAATTATTTAAGTTCAGAATCATGAGTGGCCAGAGGCCATCAAGGCAGCTCAGGGTACCTGGCAGGAACCAGTCCTGGAAAGGACACCATCCCATCTCAGGGCACACTCACACACATCCGCACTCACTCAGACTGGGACAATGTAGGCAAACCAATTTGCCTCATGTACATTTCCTTGAAATATATGAAAAAACTGGAAAACTCAGAGAAAACACATGCAGACATGAGGAGAACATGCAAACTCTACATAGACAGTGGCATTGTCTGGGAATTGATTTCTTTCTCATTGATGTTATAACAAAATGAAGTTGAACAAAATGATGTTATTTGAAGACCAGCTGTATAGACAAAGGTTAGTATACTCACATATGTTTCTGTGCTCTGAGTCAACATAGAACAGTGAAACTCTATGACTAACACAACACCTAACACCATATTTTGGTTTTTGAAGCCATTTTTCAGAAGGAAAAAAGTAGAACCAGTACTCCTAGGAAAAAATAGCTTATCCTAGGGCTGCAATAGGGAATATACAGGTGAATCTTGAACATCTTATTATGCTGGAAATTTAGGAGGTACATGGCAGTACATGAAAGCAACATGGGAACCAATGAAAGAGTTCCCATTAGCCAAAGCAGGAACAATCTGAGCAACCAACTACATAACGTAACAGTAGGTTATAACCCAAAATATAAGATAAATATCTATAATTTCACATTAATATAAACAATCAATTGAATAAGTAAATAAATGTAGACTAAAACACAAATTTTCCATGCAGTACACTTCCAAGCAATGTGGATGGCCTACTCTCAAAGGTGGAGGAGGAGCAGTACGACTCTACTTTTAAGGTGTGAGCTGTACATAGATGACTTTCGTTTAAAATCTGGAAATGGAGAAAGGAGAATAACTTTGCAACAAAGGAGCAAGCATAGCTTGTTTTATTGTGCTTTGCTTTATTGCCATTTGGCAGATACTGTGATTTTTACAAACAGAAGGTTTGTAGTAACTCTGCATGGAGCAAATCTGCTGTAACCATTTTCCAACATGTGAGCTAGGGTAAGCTGGACTGTTACCAGTTTTAATTTTTTAGGCTGTCCCATAAATGCAAAGGTCAAGAGAAGATGTTTAATGACATATTGGGCAGATGCTCCAGGAAGAGCGTGAGCGCTAATTAGGTGGGAATAGGTATCAACGAGTACATGTACATGTCTTAGCTTTCCAAATTCAGGGATGTGTGTGAGATCTGTTTGCCATAACTGATTATGTTCTAGTCCTCTATGGTTAACATCTGTTGAAGGAGAGGATGTGCCTCTGAGCTGGTAATCTGGGCATTGTAAAATAATTTGTTTAGCCAGTCTTTGGGTAAGTTGAAATAATTTAGTTAAGTCCCTTCAATTTTGGTAGAAAAATTGATGCAATTGGGTGTCTTGGTCAAGCAGTGAAGTCATAACCTGAGTTGCTTGATAAAATTTGCCATGATCTAGTGGACAAGGCAGTGAGCTGTGGGCACGAATGCGTGTAATAAAAATAGAATGTGTTTGTTGATCCAGAAATTGCTGAAGTTGAAGAAAAAGTGCATACAGGGTGGGCTTGAGAGTGGACTTAATGAGAGAAATCTCAAGGTTCTTCAATAAATAAATGGAGTAAGTAGAGTCACTAACAATATTGATGGGCTGAGTGGAGGGCCGATATTAGGGCTTCCAACCTCAGCTCTCTGAGTACTAGTAAATCCAGATCCAGTGAGGGAGTTACGCAGTTCACACCAAGTAGCTGCTTTTTCATTTTTACCAGAGCTATCAGTAAAAAGCATTAAAGTGTAACTACCTCTGTAGGCATAACTACAGGAGTATGAGTAGTAGTTATGCTCAAGGTGGGGCAGAGCCAGTTAATGTCACCCAGTAATTTTGATAATCATTTAAGGTGTATAAGTTGTTAGTATTCAATTTAACCTCTGAGGACTTACTGACTGGGAAGTTAGAATGTATCCAATATATTTCCAAGGGGAGGACATCTGTACCTTTTCAGGTGCTATGATTAAACCTCTTAACTATGTATTCCTTTTGACAGAGGCATATAAACTCAAAAGTATTGGCTCCGTTGGGGCTGCCAGTAAAATGTCATCCATATAATGGATGTTTTTACAATCAGGGAATTCTTTTCTACAAGGGAGAAAAGCCTGGTGCACATGATATTAACACATGGTAGGACTGTTTAACATTCCTTGAGGAAGTTCTTTTTTTTTTTTTTTTTTTTTTTTTTGAGACGGAGTTTCGCTCTTGTTACCCAGGCTGCAGTGCAATGGCGCGATCTCGGCTCATCGCAACCTCCGCCTCCTGGGTTCAGGCAATTCTCCTGCCTCAGCCTCCTGAGTAGCTGGGATTACAGGCACGCGCCACCATGCCCAGCTAATTTTTTGTATTTTTAGTAGAGACGGGGTTTCACCATGTTGACCAGGATGGTCTCGATCTCTTGACCTCGTGATCCACCCGCCTTGGCCTCCCTAAGTGCTGGGATTACAGGCGTGAGGAGGAAGTTCTTTTCAATGAAATTGGTGTTCTGCAAGGGGAGTGATATAAAAACAGTTTTTTTAGTCTACAATGACTATAGGCCAATCTTGAAGAATTGCTGCAGAGGCAGGGAGCCTCTGTTGAAGGGGTCCCCTAGGTTGCAAATTAGCATTAATAGCACGTAAGTCATGCATAAGTCTCTATTTACTAGATTTTCGGGGAATGATTAAAATGGGTGAATTCCAAGGACTATCTGATGGATCTATATGGCTGGTTTTTAATAGTTCCTCAACTAATTCATGGGCTCATTGTAATTTCTCTCCCTTTAAAGGCCATTGTTCTACCCAAATTGGATCTTGAGAGACCCATGTCAGGGGTAAGGGAGGAATTACAACAATGGCCATTATTAGAAAGGGGTCATATGGAAGCTATCTGCTATGGCCTCAATTAATCCCTTCATAAATGGGCTAGTGGCTTTTTCTTGTTTCTTTCTAAGTGTTGAAAGTAATGGGTTCATGTACTAAACTGCCTTGCTCATCTTCCATCACTGGGCAGGTCAAGAGCTCCCAATCTAATGCCGCTTGCCTAAGACAGGGTTGCATAACTATAGTGTCTCCCCTGTCTTTTTTCCAATTTATTGGGGGAGGGGGCTCAGGCAAAATCTCTGTCTCCTCTGTGGCACCTTTATCCAGTAATGGCAGGGCTGAGGGAGGAGGAGGAGGCAGTGGCAAAGTAGATGATGATTCTTCCTCCCTGCTCTTTTTAGGCTGTTCTGTGTAGAGTAGGGCTAAAGCAGCCTTGATTAAGGCCCATAACATTAAAGATGTTACTGGGACCCTTTGCCCTTGTGCATAATGTTGTTTAAAATTTCTCCTCACTTGCTCCCAGAGCTCTAGGTCTAACATGTATTCTTCTGGGAACCACGGGTTATGGAAAACAATAGTTTGCATTAGGTCCCTTAATTGAGCCTCTGAAACCAAGGATCCACTAGTTTTAAACAGTTGTTTCAATACTTTTACATGCTGTTGCTGTTGAGCGGATAACTGTTGTACCCTTGATAGTATGTAATGAGAAAGGCACTTTACTTCTATTGGCTCCTCCTAGAACAAATAATCCCAGTGTAATCATGAGAGAAGCATCAGAAAAATCTAAGAGACATTCTGCAAAATATTTGACCAGTATTTCTCAAAACTGTCCAAGATTATGAAAAGCAGGGAAAGTCTGAGGAATTCATAGTCAAAATGCTCTTAAGGAAACATGACTACTAGATGTTATGTGTCCTAGATGAGATCCAGGAACAGAAAAAAAAAATTAGGTAAAAACTAAGAAATCTGAATACTTCATGAACTTTAGTTAATAGTAATGTAATGTTATTGGTTTATTAATTATAAAAATTTACTGTTTAAAGTAAGGCACTAATGCTAGGTATGGATCTCTTTGTACCATCTTCACAACATTATTGTAAATCTAAATGTTTTCTAAAATAGAAAGTTTACTAAAATCCTTTTAGTCATGTGTGGTAATGCCACCTGAAATTGATCACCCTTTCTATGAAAATAGTCTGACATTTCAAAAAAAAGAGCATGTAGCATAATCAGACAAAATATTTGTGACTATCAATGTAAGTTTATTAACAAAATAAAAACAGAGTTTTTTAAGATTGGTCATCCAAAGATAAAAAGCAAGAACTCAAGGGTTAAAAAAAAATCACATAAGAAAAAGAAACAGCAATTGTGTGTAAGCAGAAATATAGCCTGTGCCCAGTGGTGATTTTGTAATAAGTGGAACTAAGTAAAATTGAGTGTTATCTTTATAACTGGTAAATAACATTCCTCAATAAGGTCACAAAGAAAGCACCTAAAATTCCACATGATAATCTTACCCAGAAGTTTGGAATACTTCCTAAACCTTTCCCCAATTGATATTTGCATGCACCCTTAACTTACTTATGTACTATTAAATAACGAAGCTGGATATCTGAAATGATTTTTGAAGCTTGAAAATACCACTGGCATGTATAATGATTGCTACTGAGTAAGCTACCCAACGGCTATTGCAACTGTCCAAGTCGGAACACTGGGGATCCTAGCTTGGGCCTGATCAGTTCAAAGACAGTCTCTGCTCTGTACCACAGCTAGCTCTGCACGCTTTCTTTATTCACTGCACTCTTTCTCACCCTTGCCCTTGTCACATTCACTTTAAAGCCACTGACAATAAAACTTACCAACATTCCATAAAAATGTCATAAAATACGAGCAATAAAATACTGAACATTGGATATGAATGGTTAGTGTTTTTACAATGGTTAGAAATACCATGAAAATTGGAAGTAAAAAAACAAAAGAAACCTGGAGCATATATAAAAATATATATATAAAGAGAGGCCTGGCACTGTGGCTCACACCTGCAATCCCAGTATTTTGGGAAGCTGAGGAAGGCAGATCACTTGAGGCCAGGAGTTCGAGACCAGCCTGGCCATCACAGAGAAACCTCTTCTCTACTAAAATTACAAAAATTAGCTGGGTGTGATTGCCCAGGTCTGTAGTCTCAGCTACTCAGGAAGTTGAGCCACAAGAATCACTTGAACCTGTGTGTGGAAGCTGCAGTTAGCCGAGACTGCAACACTGCACTCCAACCTGGGCAACAGAATGAGACACTGTCTCAAAACAAAACAAAACAAAAATACATTGTATATGTGTATATATGTATGTGTGTATATATATGTATGTATATACACACACATTTCTATAGAAATGTCCACAGTTTTCTTAATTGATATATATTACACATAGACATATATAATATATATTTCATATTAATTGATATACATATTACATATATGTGTAATATGTATATCAACTATGAAAATTATGGAAGTTCCTTTAGAAATGTGTATGAACCCAGGAGGCGGAGGTTTCGGTGAGCCAAGATTGCACCATGGCACTCCAGCCTGGGTAACAAGAGTGAAACTCCGTCTCAAAAAAAAAAGGAATGTGTATAAGAATAAGAATTTCCACAATTTTCTTATTGATAGATAAGATCTCCATAGATATATGATATATATATATAAATCTATCAAAAAGAAAATTGTGGAAATTCCTATAAAAATGTATAAAATGTGAATATAATAAATAAATACTAATATTAATTAGCAAAGGAAAATATTTTCAGTTTCACAATAAAAAAATTTACCGATGACTTTGTCAGTCATTAGAAAATAGCTAAATAGGCAAGTTGCGGTGGCTCATGCCTGTAATCCCAGAACTTTGGGAGGCTGAGGTGGGCAGATCATAAGGTCAGGAGATCGAGACCATCCTGGCCAACATGGTGAAATCCTGTCTCTGCTGAAAATACAGAAAAAAAACAATTAGATGGGCATGGTGGCATGCATCTGTAGTCCCAGCTACTCAGAAGGCTGAGGCTGGAGGATCACTTGAACCTGGGAGACAGATGTTGCAGTGAGCCAAGATCACACCATGGCACTCCAGCCTGGCGAGTGAGACTCTATCACAAAAAAAAAAAAAAAGAAAAAGAAAAAGAAAAGAAAAGAAATAAATAAAACAGCTAAATAAGAGCAAAGTTTCTGTGAATTGAACACTGTCAAATACAACTAAATGGGTATATATTGTTTCAACCTCAGGAGAATGTGTTCTGAGGAAGTAATCCTGAATAAGTGCAAAGATAATGGTATGAGATGATCTGCGTCACTGTGGTGTTTACCATTAGGAGAATTCAGCTTCCTATAAATTATAAAAAGTTGTTAAATGATATACAAATTTGTACAATAGAATGTTCTATAATCATGATAAATTTTATAGATAATATGTAATGATATAGAAGGCTGTTAATAGTATTTATAGAAGTATTTGTAACTATCATAAATAGGATATGGGTATGACATCTATTTTAAAAATTTGTATATGCATACAAAATTACTAGAATAGTATCCAGCAAAAAAAAAAAAAAATTGTCTCTTAAGTAGTGAAATACTATGATTATTATTAACTTTGATTTTGTGTGTAATAACTGTTTCTAGGAAATGAATAGTTTTTAATTTACAGTAAAAAAACTAATTTTTTTCAATTATGGTTTCTATGAAATAAAAAATTAATTTTCAAATTTTGTCTTTAAAATATGATAGCACAAAATCAAATTACTTGTGTGAATAAATATTGTTTTAATAATAGTTAATTATTTTCACACTGAAAGTATGACTTTGCAATTTTACTGATGCAAAGTAAAATCATTTATTTAATTATAATATTTAGCATTGTTAAAACAAACTAAATTCAGATTTACATGTGGCCTTTCAAAAAATATGAAACACAATGACTCAGTTTTGTCATGTAAACTTATTGTATGTTGACTAAATGTTAGTGATATTCTGATGGATAGCATCCTATCAATAACCCTTGAAACTTCTATGGGTGATTTTTCTCAAAGCATTAGGTTACTAACTAGTCATCTTCCATGTCTTTTTATCATTGTAAAATCATATAAATAGAAAATGATTATCAACTTGTACTTTTCAGTCTATTTTCTCCCCATTATATATTATGTAGATATGAAGAGTTGTCATTAATTTTGCACACACTTTTTTTAGTGATAGAATGAACATGAGGCACAGTCATGAGTTATATATTAGTACATACATATAGACATCCACACACCAATGCATTCTTAACACAGAATTATATTTTAGGTCTTCTAACATTGTTTGAAGACAATATCTACTTGTATTTTGTTATTGTTGTTTTGCATGAGCTTGCTCTAAACTTAAAAAAAAGTAATATTTATCTATTGACCAATATACATTTAAATTGGCTATTTAACAAAATGATTCTTAATAATTCATTAACAGAAATCGTTTCACTGAAGCTGCTCACATATTTTTATCTTCTCCATCTTCTACATGTCAAAATACCTAACTCTTTAAATTATTACAATCTGCCTCTCATTAAGCAATATCAATAATTAAAATAATAGTTAACATTTATCGAGTGCTTACAATCCATCAGGCATGGCTTTAGAAGTTTTAAATGAATTACTCAATGTTTATAATAACTCAAGAGGGTAGAGATAAGTTAGATTGAGTTTCCCAGAAGTAGACCTTGAGAATAAAGCTTATGAGTATAGGATTTATTGAAGCAGTACTTGCTGAGTAACAGTAAGACCACGAAAAAAGTCAGATAGGAAAGAGAAACGAGTTGTGCTCATAATATGGGTTCAGTAGAGGTCTAACTAAACCTTCCTCCCCTCCCCCATCCCCACACAATCAAAAACACCTCTGGAAAATTTAACTAGACTCTACCCTGCTTTGGATAAAAGCAGGGCTTTTGTTCCTGTCTAGCAATGGCTGTGGTCCCAAAGGAGAGAGTTTTCAAGGGAAAAGGAGAGGAGGCCAGGTAATGTCCATGAACCTCAGTGCTAGGCAACCTGGATTTCCCAGAGACTCTCCTTATTAAAATGCTCAATGAGCTATTAGGGAAAGTACCCAAGCACCACAGCCACTGGAGCATTGGCACACCCACAAAACTGATAAGTGCACTTTGGGAAACCTGGACAGGGCATCATCAATATTTAATATAAAAGGTCTATTAATCCCTTCATTTTGAAACTCAAAAACACTGAGGTCCAGAAAAATTATGTCATTTACCCAAGGGCACACAGGTAAGAAAAGTATAGAATTAGGATGCAAGTCTTGTCAGTTTGGCTGTAGACCAAGAAGTCTTATCTCCACATATTAAAATAACTTAGGTTTTTAAGTTAGCAACCTATTTGTAGAGGTCTTTTTAATCTATTCTGGAAATCACTTATGCATTCATATTGAAAACAAAAGTATCACAGATGTCAGAAAACTCATGATAAATATTTTCTTATATGTAATTCAGGGCGTTATTGAAAAAACATTAACTTCTTTTAGAGTGATCAAAATTAATCTGTACAGATTTGATTTCCCATTCCAAAATGAAGAGTTTGCCCAGCAAACTTGTTTAAGAAGGAATTAAAAATGAATATGTAATTAAGGCACTCACATGCAAGATTTAAAAATTACCTCAGTAGGAAATATGCAATGGGAAATAAGCACTTTAAGTTAAGTGATATGTGGTCCTGCCAATAGCAAATAAGAATTGACATGCTGCAGACCTAGGTATTACACTGACTACAATAATAAACATTCATGAATATCATGTAATGAGCATGAAATTATGAGTTTTAATAAGGCTATGTTATGACTAAAGTTGAAAATACTTTCTGGGGTAATGGCCCTACATAATTTAAAGATAGCGGCAAACCACAGGCAGTAAAATTCAATTACACTGACTATAAGATGCATTCAAACATGCTCCCATGAAGCATACAATTTCCAGCATCATTTTGCCAATAATGCTTCCTGCAGGTATGGCTGGCCACACTTTTATTCCAGTCATGTAATTTATGAACATAAAAGAAGAACTGAATGGTTAATGCGGAGTTTTTAAAAATGTAATAGTTTATCATAATTATAAATTATTTCTTCAGAAAGCTTATGTGGACTTTGCAAAAACAATCTAATCATTTAACAAAAGGAGACATAACAAAAGTTATTAATCAGGATCCTGAATTTAATAGGACATGAAAAGAACCTATGTCAGTGGCAGAGGTAATGTTTAAGGTGGCTAAGAACATGAGGACGGACAATGCTGGTTAGCATGTCATTCTGATTGGAACCATTCACCTTCAAAATTGTCAGACATACTCATGAGGGAGAAAAAAAAATTATCTGACATTGTCTCCAAGGAATAGATAGCAACTTAGAGAAATTTTGATTTCATTACTTCAATAAGTGTATATATATTATGTTTCTTAGAAGGAGTCATTTCGTCCTATATAGTGGATTTAAACTCCTATATTACAAAATGCTAATATGGCATATCTTTTACAAAGAGAGTAATTTTGTTTAAGAGTACTTCTGCAAGGAAAATAAAATTGTCCACAATGTATGCAAATTGCATGGAAAGTGTTGATCTGAGTGAAATTTTCACACCCTTAACTGACAGATTATTAGATACTAAGAAGAGAATATATGGCATTATATTTAGCAAATTTACAGGCTATAAAATGAAGGCACACATTAAGGCTCTGTTTAGATGATAACATAGCAGGCTATTGAAAAGTTACATAGTAAGTTGTACTACTTTATTTTGGCATCAAACACTTTGCAAGTGCGTATAAAGATTTTTCTATTGCATACCATTGTCTGCAAACTATTTTTAAAAAATCGGTCATTACATAGAAAATGCCACAAAATATTAATCTTATAGTTTTCCTCATTACAATCTCAAATTCTACTCACTAAAATAATAAAGTCATATAAATAATATCTCAGAATCATTGTCATCTTAGTAGCTGTGAATTCTATCATAGATAATGGTAAGAAAACCACAGATAAGGCTTTTACAGTTTTTGAAAATGTAGTGAGCTATTATGACTATAATTAAATTTTTTACTAGTATTTTCTAGGAATATTTAAGACAAAAATGAAGTTAAAAGTAAACAAAAGACGCAGGTAAAAATAATATTTGTCTTACGGCATTAAAATTTGTTGGGGGGAGTCCTTCATTATTTTCTCGTCTCTTGAGTTTTTTTAATGTGTTTTTTTCCCAAGGTTTAATACAGTGTATTCTTTAGGGCAGTTTCATATATACAGAAAAAATTCATGCAGAAAGTACCAAGAGTTTGCATATATCCCTTTTACCTCATATCCCAATACAATTTCCTTTATTGTTAACATATTGCATTAGTGTGATGATATACATTTTTTACAATTGACCAATATTGATGCACGGTTATCTGAAGTCCATAGTTCACATTAGAGTTCACTCTTTGTTTTGTACAGTTCTATAGTATTGACCAATGCATAATGCCACAATTGATTCACTATTCTAGTATAAATGAGAGTAATTTAACCAACCTAAAAATTTCCTGTGCTTCACATACTCATTGCTCTCTTCCTCTGTCTCTTCAAATACCTGGAAACCACTGATATTTTAACTCTCTAGAGTTGTTTTTCTTTCTTTAGAATGTCATATAGTTGAAATTGTACAGTATGTAGCCATGGAAATACACTTCATTAGCTTAACAATTGCATTTTAGGTTCTTCCATGTCTTTCACTGACTCAACAGCTCATTTATATTTATCACTGCATAGTATTCATTATTATATTGATGCGCCACAGTTTTTTGTTATGCATTTACTTATTGAAGGACATACTGCTTTCAAGTTTGGCAAATATAAATAAAACTCCTGTAAATATTTTTGCATGGGTTTTGTGTGTTTTCAACTCATTGAGTAAATATCTAGGAACATGACTGCTAGATTGTATGGTGAATCTCTGATTAGCATCATAGGAAATTGCTAAACTGTCTTCCAAGTGAATATACCATTTTGCATTTCTATCAGCAATGAATGAGACTTCCTAAAGCCCCACATCCTGACCAGCACTTGGTTATTGTCAATGTTTCAGACTTTAATGTTTCTAATAGTTGTGCAGTGGTATGCCATTTTTGTAGTAATTTGTAATTCCTTAATGACACAAAACATTGAATGTTTTTTTACACGCTTATTTGTCATCTATATATCTTCTCTGAAGAGGTAAACACCTCTTATAAACATAAGATGATATGCACATTTTTAATTAGGGTTGTTTGTTTTCTTATTGTTTTAAGAGTTCTCTGTATATTTTTGTTACATCTTTTATTAGATATCTTTTGCAAATATTTTCTACCAGTTTGCAGGTTGTCTTTTCATCCTTTCAAAAATCTTTCACAAAGTAGAAGGTTTTAATTTTGATAGAAGCTGATTTTTAGTTTTTTTATTTAACAGATCCTGCTTTTGGTCTTGTATCTAAAAGCTCATTGCCAAAATTAGATCATCTAGATTTTCTGCTATCTCCTAGAATTTTTCTAGGTTTGTGTTTCACATTTAGATCTCATACAATGTAATTTTTGTGAAATAGATTTGTTTCTAGATTCATTTTTTTTGCATGTGGATGTCTAGTTTTCCCAGCATTATTTGATTAAAAAGACTATCCTTTCTCCATTGAATTGCCTTTGCTTCTTTGTCAAAGATCAGTTAATTATATTAGTATAGGTGCAATTCCAGACTCCTTATACTGCTTCACTGAGCTATTTGTCTGTTCTTTTGCCACTACTATACTGTCCTTATTACTATAGCCTTATAGTCAGTTTAGAAGTCTACTTATATTAGTCATCCAACTCTGCTCTTCTTCAGCACTATATGAGTTATAATGGATTTTCTGCCTTTTCATAGAAACCTTAGAATCAGTTTGTCAATATCAACAAAATAATTTCCATGATTTAATTGAGATTTTCTTAATTCTATGGATTATGTTGGTAAGAACTGACATCTTAACAATATTGTCTACCTTTTTCTGAATTTGAAATATCTCTTCATTTATTAATAAAATCTTTTGTTTCTTTCATCAGAGTTTCATTTTTTTCTCACATAGGTCTTGTGCATATTTTGTTAGATTTATTCTAAGTATTTCATTTCTTGTGCGCTAATGTAACTAGTTTGTGCTTACAATTTAAAATTTGAAATTGTATTATTATTATATAGAAAAGCAATTGATTTTTATATCTTACCTTGTATAAACAATTTTTAATTGTTGAATCAATCTTGGATATTTGAGAAAATCCCTACTGGGTTATGGTATATAATATTTTCATATAGATTTAATTTGCTAAGCTTTCATTGAGAATGTTTGCATGTTTTATGACATGCATTAACCTATAGTTTTACTTTCTTGTAACATCTTTGGTTTGGTCACTAGGATGTTTTCTGAAGAAAAATTGCTTTTATTTTTTACTAATTGGTAGAATTCACATGGTGCTTTCAATTTTAAAAGTTTGTCAATCATTGCATACTCAATTTATTTAATTCATGTAGGAAAGTGTAGAACATTCATTTCTTTTTGTGTAAGTTTTTTTTTTTTAAGAGGGAGTTCAGCTCTGTCACCCAGGCTCGAGTGCAGTGGTGCGATCTTGGCTCACTGCAACCTCTGCGCCTCCCAGGTTCAAGCTATTCTCTTGCCTCAGCCTCCTGAGTAGCTGGTACTACAGGCATGTGCCACCATGCCTGGCTAATTTTTGTATTTTTAGTAGAAACAGGGTTTCACCATATTGGTCAGGCTAGTCTTAAACACCTGACCATGTGATCCTCCCACCTTGGCCTCCCAAAGTGCTGGGATTACAACCTTGAGGCACCACGCCCGGCCCTTTATGTGTAAGTTTTGATAGAATATGTCTTTAGAGAAATTGGTCCATTTCATCTAGGTTATAAAATCTGGGGCATAGAGTTGTTCATAATATTCTGATATTATCATTCAAATGCTATAGAGTTGGTAGTGATAGCCATGCTTTCATACGTCTTCTCTCTTTGTTCCTTAGTTAGCCTGGCTAAAGAGAGTTATCAATTTAAAAAATCTTTTCAAAGAACTAGCTTTTGATTTCATTGGTTTTCTCTATTGATTTCAATTTCATTGATTTCTACTCTGAATTTTACTGTTTCCTTTCCTCTGCTGTTTACTTTGAATTTAACGTGTTTTTCTTCCTCCAGAACCCTAAAGTGGAAGATTATATTATTGATATTAGATTTTTCCTTTTTTTATGTAGTTATTCAATGTTATAGTCCATCTAAGCACTGCTTTATTTGAATCTCACACATTTTGGAGTTATTTATCATTTTAATTTTGCTATAGTTTTAAATTTTCTTGCTAGACTTCTTTTATCCATGAGTTATTTAGAAATGTAGTATTTAATCTTCAAATATTTAGAGATTTTCCACCTATTTCTCTATTGCCTTTTAGTTTATTTTCATTGTGGTTAAGAGCATACTTTGCATGAATTTTCTTCTTTTAAATGTGGTAAAGTGTGTTTTATGGCCCAGACTGTAGTCTGTTTTGGTGACGATTTGATTTGAGCTTTAGAAGAATGTATATTCCACTGTTGTTGTAGAACAATTCTATGCATGTCAATTAAATCCAGTTGAATGATGGTGTCATTCAGTTCAACTATATCCTTACTGATTTTCTGCCTGTTGTATCTGTCCATTACTGTCAGAGGTATATAGAAGTTTCCAGCTCTAACAGTGGATTTGTCTTTTTTTCTTTGCAATTGTATCACTTATGGCTTCACATATTTTGGCATTCTGTTTCTAGGTACATAGACATTAGGAATTGTTTTTTCTTTTCAGATAATTTTCCCCTTTATTATTAGATACTGCTACACTTTATCACAATTTTTTTTTCTGTTTTTGAGTTTACTTTGTCTGCAACTATCATAGCTATCCCAGCTTTCTTTCAATTCATGTGAGCATGACATATCTTTCTCCAGCCCTTTACTTTAAATCTAATTGTGTCTTTATATATAAAATGAATTTCTTACAGATAGCACCAACTTGATGTTCTGTAATTGAGTGCAGTTCTGGCATTAACTACCCAAAGTTTGCATCAGACTCTACAGGTATAAGGGCTCAGTCCCACAACACTGCTGTCACTTCAGACACCAGTCCCAAATATTTAGTGGAAAGGTTACCACAATTTTCTCTTCCTTGGCTATAAACAGGGTCTTGTCTCTTTACTACCTCATCCTCCACCACATGGTTTGATAATTTGCTAAAATAGCTCACAAAACTCAGGGAAAGAGCTTTCTTGCTATTGCCAATTTATTTTATAGGAAGAGGAAAATGGGAGAGAAGCATAAAGCAGACATTTGGGAAAGGGTGAAGAGATTTTATGCCCTCAAGTGGCTTCACCCTTCTGGCAAATTGATATGTTCACCAACCCAAAGCTCTCCAAATTCTATTATTTAGAGGTTTTAATGAAGGTTTCACTATGTAAGCATGATTGATTAAATCATTGGCTATTGGTGATGAACTCAGTCTCCAGCCCCAAAGATCAAGAGGTGGGGTTAAAAGTTTGAGTTCTTTTAATCTTGCCTTGGTCCTTCTTGGGACCAGCCCTCGTCTTTAATTTATCTAGACGTTCCAGCCACCAGGATTTTCATAAGCATTCAAAAGACCTGGCTATATCTACAGTTTCAGAAGCTGCATACCAGGAAATAGGACCAAAGACCAAATATCTATTTCCCATTGTACCACAGTAACATATAGTTGGTCTCGTGTTTTTATTCACTTTAACAGTTTCTGACTTTTACTTTAGACTATTCACATTACAAGGTGACTATTGATATAGCTGGTTAATATCTACCATGTTTATCATTGTTTTCTATTCATTGTCATTGTGTTTTTCTTTCTTTGGTTTTAATTGAGCAGTGTGTATGATTCTGTTTTCTCTCACTTTTTGAATTTATTTTGGTGGTTGTAAGGTACACTTATAATTAATCTAAGTCAATTTCAAATAGTATTTTACTGCTTCAAATGTAGTCCAAGTACAATATAACAGAGTATTCCCAATTCAGCCCTCCTGTCCCCTATAACATTTCTGTCACTTATTTCACTTACCGAGAAGCTATAATCACCTGATATATTTTTGCTACTATTATTTTGAATAAACTGTTATCTGTTAGATCAATTAAGAATTAGAGAATTATTCTCATATTTCCATTTATTTCTGTAATGTTGTTCCCTTCCATATGTAGATTTAAGCTTCTGAGCAATATTTTTATTATTTTTCTCTCTGAAGACGTTTTAATGCTTCTTAAAGGCTGGTCAATGGGAGAAAAATTCTCCCAGGTTTTGTTTGACTGAGAAATTTTCTATTTCTCCTTTACTTTTAAAGCATAATTTTGCTGAATACAAATTTCTAGACACTGTGTTTCTTATTTCAATACTTTAAATATTTCACTCTATTCTACTGGTTCTAAAGCAAAGTATAATTCTTGTTCTTGTTCTTCTATATGTTAATATATTTTCCCCCTTTGGATTCTTTGAAGATGTTCCCCTTTTCTTTGTTTTTTTACAGTTTGACTATGACATATCCACAGGTAGATTGTTTAGAACTTATTTAGTATGCTGCTCTCTGAGATTTCTGGATCTATGGTTTGTTGTCTGTCATTGATATTTGAAATTTCTTAACCATTATTAATTCAAATATTTCTCCTGTTCCTTTTTCTCTTTATTATTTTGGTATTTCCATTATATATGTGTGTGTATGTGCATATATAAAGAACTGTGGAATAATTACAAATGGTTTCATATATATAATAAAATACAATATACATAGATATTATAATATATACATATAATAATATATATACAATATACTCATATATCTAGATGTAAATATGTATCTATATGTTACATTTCTGTAATTTACATTTGTTATATTATTCATATATATTTATATATTATATATACACACATATGTATATATAGTATACATACATATATACATATATCTACTTAAATTATATTTTATTTTATATATACAAAAAAGCATTTGTAATTATTCCACAGTTCTTTATACTCTATTTCACTTTCTTTTTTTTTTTCTTTACTTTTCAGTTTGGGAAGTAGATGATGACATATCTTCAAATAATTGATTCTCTTTTCAGCCACATCTGCCTACTGATAAGCTGATCAAAGGTATTCTTTTTGTTAGGGTGTCTTTTATTTCTAGCATTTCTTTGAGATTCACACTTAAAGTTTTAATCTCTTTCTTATGTTACCCATCTGTTCTTTCATGTTGCCCAATTTTTCATTGAAATTGTTAGCAATAGTCATGATAATTTAAAATTTAGGTATAATATTGAATAAAATTGGTATTATTTTTTCCTCAAATGTTTGGTATTATTTTCTAGTGAAATAATCTAAGTTTGCAGTTCTCACTACTGGGAGTTTCCAACTAATAATTCAATATTTCAATACATGCAAGTTCTATTCAGATTAGCAACTTCTTCTTGGTTGAGTTTCTGTTGTGTTTTTCAAAGACTTTATTCATTTCATCAAAGTTGTAGTATATATTGGTATACACTTGTTCCTAATAATCCCTACTATCCTTTTGTTATCAGTTAGATCTATTTCCATCCCAATGTTTTAGTCTTCTTCTTAGATCAATATAAGTAAAAATTTATACATTATATAAACATTTTTAGGAACCAGGTTATAGTTATAGTGGGTTTCACCATGGATTATTGTCTTCAAAATATAAAGTATTCATTTAATACTTGGTAAAAATATAGGTTTATTTGACCATAATAATCGTTTTTTACTTTTTCCAAATTGTTGTCATTCAAAATTATTTCTAATATTTAACAAAGGATTAAAATAACATAGGAATCTGCCTAATTTACAGATGCATTATTTTATTATTTTTAAAAGCAACATTACTAGAACTTGATTCATTGTCTCAAGATGGAAAGAAATGTATTTTTACAATATTATAAAAAAACTTGTGAATAATTGGTTGAAGGTAATATGATGTCTATATAGTCAACCAACATTATACAAAATATTTACTCATTTTAATAAATTAAATTTATATTATTTTAAAATTGGCTTACTTAAAGATAAAAAGGCTAAAGGGCTTTCTAATCTTTATGGTTTTCTTATGATTTATTAATAGCATATTTTTTATGCTCATTGCTTTTTTTGGTAAATTGTTCATTTATAGCTTTGTTTATATTTTGAGTTGTGAATTAAAATTTAATGTATTATTAGCAAACTCAATTGAAAATAACTGCTATTTATTTAGTCTTGTTTATATATTTAATACTTCTATTTTTTAAAGTTTGTTTCTTAATTTATATTCCTTTTTTATATAGGATTCATTTGATTTGGTAGTTTCTATTTTTAATGTCTTGTTTCGAAAGAATTAAACTAACTCAAATCATAGACAAACAAATTATCTTTATTTTCCCCTAATTGTTCACATCTATATTATTTCACACTTTAATTTGTCTAGAAATTATCATAATGTTTGCTACAAAAAGAAATTTAATGAATTTTTAACACGTTATTTGAACTATCAGTAGATTTTAAAAAATGTAAGCAGTTCTTAGAACTTTGAAAAATGATATTTTTTATTTATTGGAATCTTATCTATTTTACAACATTTTTATATTTCATGTAATTTCTATGTCTTATCTATATCCTATAAATTTCACATCTTTGCTATTTTCTTTTGTATTAAATTTTTGGAAACAGTTTCATAATGGTTTCTATAACCAGTCATGTACATCTGTGTATCTGTGTACTGATCTTTATTAGTATTGATATTTCTATTTTACATACACATCTTAAACTATTGATTTAATGTATATAAACGTATATATATATATACTTGCCTTCATGCAGCTATATATTTTAATATGTGTATATTATATATATATAAACTATTGCATTCTAACTTGAATAGCAATGTGTGTGTATATATATATATAAAATACATATCTATACTTTGTTTTATTAATATTAATGTATAGTAATATAAACGTGAATATTTACAGTAAAACTATATATACACATATGTGCCTATGTATACTATCTATGTATAAATACCAGTGCACATTTAATATATAATTTTCTACATAGAAAATGATGAGTCTTTGTTTTACCTATTGAAGTAATTGTGTATTTTCTCATTTGACCATCAGTGTGACCAACTATAGAATCTCAATTTATTCAAATAATTTTATTAATGCTCATTCAAAAAAGTCATACTTGACTATAATATATTTTAGTTTAAGCTTTTACTGTGTTCAACTGGTCTAACATTTTATTTAGATATTTTTCAATGTGAAAGTAGAATTTATAGTATTCAATTATTTTTTAAATTTACATATTACTTACATTAGTTTTCTAAAGTAGATTAGCAATTTTTTTTCTTCTTTTTAATTGTACTTTAGGTTCTGGGGTACATGTGCAGATCATGCAGGATTGTTGTATAGGTATACACATGGCAATGTGGTTTGCTGCCTCCATCCCCCCATCACCTACATCTGGCCTTTCTCCCTATGTTATCCCTCCCCAACCTCTCCACCCTCGTGCTTTATTGGTCTTGCAGCCCCCCGTTGCAGACCCCAGTGTGTGATGCTGCCCTCCCTGTGTTCATGTGTTCTCATTGTTCAACACCTGCCTATGAGTGAGAACATGTGGTGTTTGATTTTCTGTTCTTGTATCAGTTTGCTGAGAATGATGGTTTCCAGATTCATCCATGTTCCTACAAAGGACACAAACTCATTGTTTTTTATGGATGCATAGTACTCCATGGTGTATATGTGCCACATTTTCCTTGTCCAGTCTATAGTTGATGGACATTTGGGTTGGTTGCTATTGTAAATAGTGCCGCTGTGAACATACATGTGCATGTGTCTTCATAATAGAATGATTTATAATCTTTTGGGTATGTACCCAGTAATGGGATTGCTGGGTCAAATGGAATTTTTATTTCTAGGTCCTTGAGGAAGCGCCACACTGTCTTCCACAATGGTTAAACCAGTTTACACTCCCATCAACAGTGTAAAAGTGTTCCTATTTATCCACATCTTCTCCAGAATCTGTTGTCTCTAGATTTTTTAATGACTGCCATTCTAACTGGCGTTAGGTAGTATCTCAATGTGGTTTTGATTTGCGTTTTTCTAATAATCAGTGATGATGAGCATTTTATATATCTACTTCTCGTCTGGTTTAGAACATTACAAGTTAATTTGTCACTTCAGGAGTGATATTTCTTCTTTGGAAAACTGATTGATTCCAATCTGTTTTTATAAGATGTATTTAACCATCTTTTAAAAATTTAATAACTTCTATTTTAAAAATCTTACTATGTCTAATTTTATTAATTTTAAAAATCTAAGTTATCAAATTAATTAACAGTGCTTTAAGTAGAATTTTTAAACAATTCTTAATTTAGCTATATGGTTTTCTACTCCTTTAGTATTCCCCATACTACATATATTTTCTTTTTCTCAGTGCTCTCTGTGATATAATATTGGTCACTAAATATATTTCAATTCTTTTTATTTGCATCATTAACTTTTAAAACTTTAATTAAATGAAACCATAATTCAATTGTTATATTATTTATTGAAAATACCCACAGGCAGAATATACCAAACATTTTACTTGAGGGTTGATCTTTATTTGTGGGTCATGTATTTTGTAGTTGGAAGGTACTGTTACTTTCTATTTCTTAGTTGATATCCTCTCTGAAAAATTAGGGGGCACTAACTTTAACTGTTTGTCATCCTGATTTTATAAATTACTTGTGTGAATTTGGGCCTATCAACATACATCATAATATTTTCTCCAAGTTTAAAATAAAAGCATTGATGTAAGACTTTTAATTCTGTGATTTTGAAATACCCTGTATTCTGAGAGAAAAACAATATGCTAGGATGCAAAGAAAACTTGAACAGGAACCACATTTTTCCTGATTACCCCAGTTTCCCTGGCACTCTGGACTCATGTAGCATTTGCATAATTCTAACTTTGATTTCTGAGAAGATACAACTTTCTGATGAATAATTTTAGGATTAGAGAATTCAACCATGTTCATGTAATTTAAGCATGAATTAGTAGAAGAAAAATTGCCTGATTTTATTCTTATTCCTGTTATATTCATACAGAGGAAACAAATGGAATGAGAATGCTGAAAATGATTTACATCATGGATCAATGCTGAAAAAATTAACCTTTTTCTTTTCTGAAAACAAATTGCTTAAAAATAAATAAAGAATGGCATGGAATCATGAAGAGTTTATGGGCCTAATCCCCAGGAAATCTGTTTAAAAAACAAAAGATGTTTTAAAGTATTTCTAAAACTGTTTAAAGCCTTTGGAATTGATTTCCAAAACATAAAGTACATGAAGAAGCATATATTCAAGTAGGCATATATACAATGACAAGTAAGTCGTTTCTCATCTTCCTCCCACCTGCTTGTTACTAAGGCTAAGTGTCAGGTGACTGTAGCTAAGACACAGGGTCTCTCTACTTCTACCAAGCCATTACCTATGAGATAGAAGCTCTACCTTCTGAGTGATATTACCAGTAGTATTAGAGCCTCAATCACCCTAGCTCCAACTCATAAATCAGTGATTCCATTATAGGAGAGACAAATCAAGAACATCTTAGCTCACTTCCCCCACTCTACCAAATTCTAGATTCCTAAAGCTGGGGTGTTATTCACATAGGAATATGCCATTGGTCTCATGCCAATGGGTCTCAGCTCCAGAGGACTGTCGTATAAATATTAACTGGTAGTAAATAAACTGTAAAACATATAGCTTCTAGCCTCTTTCCCAAAGCAATGAACTTAATTTCCAACAGAACGTTGAGAAGTTCAAGCCTAAAGGCACTTGTAAAAAGAGTGGTTATGATTTAAAAAAAAAGTTGTGTGGAGATTGGTAAATACAATGGATACATGGGCTAAACTGTAGGCTAGTTTGTTTTCCTTAGAGAATCAGGAAAGGTGAGAGCAGAAAAAAATTCGATTGTGGTTTGAATACATCTCAAACACTAACCTTGGGATGATCTCTCCAAAGGAGACAAATTCCACTGGTTTACTCTATGAAGCAATTTATACTCCATGGCATTGTTGAAAACAGTAGCTCAATCAATCAGTCAACAATTAGTGGAACTTAAATGTTGGGTGTTGATATGGTTTGGCTGTGCCCCCAGCTAAATCTCATTTTTAATTTTAGTTCCCATAATCCCTATGTGTCGTGGGAAGGACCTTATGTGAACTGATTAGATCATGGGAGTCATTCCCCCATGCTGTTTTGGTAATAGTGAGTGAGTTTTCATGATATCAAATGGTTTTATACAGGGCTTTTCCTCACTTCTCTCTGCACATCTCCTTCCTGCTGTCATGTGAAGAAGAATGTGTTTGGTTCCCCTTCTGCCATGACTGTAAGTTTCCTGAGGCCTCCCCAGACATGCTGAACTATGAGTGAATTAAACCTCTTTCCTTTACAAGTTACCCAGTCTCAGGTATTTCTTTATAGAAAATTGAGAAAAGACTAATACAGATGTGTTTATGGATAAAGATAGGCAAAGATAACTCTGCCAAAATCACTGTCGTCCCAAGCTATGTGGATGACTCAATCTGAACATCTGAGAAGAAACGTCAGGGGCTTAGCATTATGTACTAGAGGAGAAATATACACCACTAAAAATATCCAGTCAGTCACTAAACTAATAAGCAATTAAATAGCAATATCAAGCCCTGGAAGATGATAGATAGATAGATAGATAGAGGAGTTACTGCAATATATCTAACATCTGAAATAAATATTTTTGAGAAAATAAAACTAAAATGATAAAACATACAAAGAAAAATAGAGGTATGACCCATATAATGGAAACAAAGCAAATAATAAAAACTTACTATGAGAAAAACCAGATGTTGGATTTAACAGAAAAAAAAGGTCATTTAAGTAGTCATTAAAATATATATTGGAAGAAATTCAAAGCAAAATGTCAAGTCAGTGTTATAGCAATTAGAGAATATCACTAAAAAGATACAAATTATTTAAAAAGAAGCAAATAGCCTGGGCATAGTGGCTCATGTCTGTAACTCCAGCACTCAGGGAGGCTGCACTGGTGTATCACTTGAGGTCAGGAGTTCGAGAGCAGCCTGGAAAATATGTTGAAACCTCATCTCTACTAAAAATGTAAAAATTTTTAGTCAGGTGTGGTGGCATGTGCCTGTACTTCCAGCTACTCAGGAGGGTGAGGCAGGGGGATTGCTTGAGCACAGGAGGCAGAGGTTGCAGTGAGCTGAGATCATGTCCCTTTACTCCAGCCTGGGTGACAAAGCAAGACTCTGTATCAAAAAAATAAAATAAATAAATAAATAAAATTAAACAAAGAAGCAAATGGAAATTCTGGAGTTGGAAAGTATAACTGCAATAGAAATTTTATTAGAAGGATTCAGTGGTAGATTTGAATTGGTAAAAGAAAGAATCAATGAACTTGAAGATGGATCAATAGAGATTATGCAGTTCTAAGAATTGAGTGAAAAATAATAAATACAAATGAACACAGCATAAGAAAAATGTGGGACCGGTAAGCACACCAATATATGCATAATGAGAAAAACAGAAGGAAAAGACAGAAGAAAAGAAGCAGAAATATTTCAAAGATGGCTAAAAACTTGCAAATATGTTGAAAAACAATAATCTGCAAATCAGGGAAGTTCAACAAAATCCAAGTAGAATAAATGCAAAAAGATCCCAAAGTAGAAATAATAATACAAAACCTAGAACAAAATACAAGCAGAATCTTGAAAGAAATAATATTTTTAAGACTCCTTGTTTACAAGAGAATCATAATAAGGTTAAAAGCTAACCTAGTGAAAACAATAGATGCCAGAAGGCAGGGAAATATAGATGTAAAGTGGTCAAAACAAACAAAAAAAATCTGACAACATATAATCCTATATCCAGAAAAACTATCTTTCAATAACAAAGGTTAAGAAAATCCCCAAAAAACAAAAACAGAGTGAATGCAGACCCACCTTACGATAAAAATTAAAAGAAATTCTTTATGCTGAAAGCAAATGACTGAGACAGCGCTTCAAACTACGTGAAAATCAAAGAACTCCTGTAATGGTAATTATGTGACTATAAAAGACAGTATAAATGCATATTTGTTATCTTTTTTATCTTAATTGAATTAAAAGTAATTATATAAAATAAGATGGAAATAATTGCATTATTATTCCTATAACACATGGAAATGTAACATGTTTGCTATTTATAGTATAAAAGAGGCAGGTGGGACCAAACCTGTATTGGGATATATAAATGGCTGCAGATTGTACCTTGAATCCAGCTGAACAAATGAAGAGAGACAAAAAAGATAAATAAAATTAACATAACAAAACTGAATATATACTTCCTTCTCTTCTTGATTCAGTCAAAACAAAGACTTAAAATTATATGAAGTAGTAATTATAAGATGTATTCTTGGATTTGTAACATTTATAGATGTAATACATATAAGAACACTACCACAGAAATAGGCTAAAGGGAATAAGCCTTAGAGAAGTGATATTTCTATATGTTTCTGGAATTAAGCTAGTGTACATCTGAGGCTGATTCTGACAGGTTTAGATGTATATAGTGAGCCCTAGAAGAACCAGTGAGGAAATAATTTTATAACATTAAAAAAATTCACTAAATAAATTAAAATACTACATTAGAAAAGCATTTTAATGCAAAGGAATGCAGCAAAGAATACAACATAGAATCCTATGGAGCCATAAAAAGGAATGAAATTATGTTATTTACAGCAAGATGGTTATAGCTGGAGGCCATTATTCTAAGCATATTAACTCAGGAACAGAAACTCAAATACTGCATGTTCCCACCTATAACTGGGAGCTAAACATTGGATACACATGGATATAAAGATGGAAGTAATAGACATTAGGGACTACCAGAGAAAGGAGAGAGGCTTGACAGCAAGACTGAAAAACTACCTAATGGGTGTTAGATCACTACCTGGGTAATGAGATCAATTGTACCCCACCCTTAGCATCAAGCAATGTACCCATGTAACAAACCTGTGATGCACCCTCTGAATCTAAAATTAAAGATCAAATGATTAAAAAAAGAAGAAACAAAAAAAAGATGTGATAACCATACAAAACAAAAATTAAAATGGCAGATTTAAATCCAACCTCATCAATAAAGGCATTGTGAAAAAATTAAATAACGTAGTCAAAAGGCAGAGATTTTCAACCCAAACAAGAACAAAAAGAACTGAACTATATACTCTCTATATATTTAGATTTAAAGATACAAATAAATTAAAAATAAAATAATGAGAAAAGCTAAATCATGCAAACAGCAACTAGAAGGAAGCTAGTATTGCTATACTAACATCAGCCCAAACCTAATGCAAGAAGGAAAAAAAATTAAGAGGAAATCAACGGAATAAAGAATAAAATACAAAAGAATATTAATAAAACCTAATATTGAGTCTTTGAAAGATCGAAAAAGTGAACAAATTTTTGCTAGACAAATAAAATCAAGAAAAAGAAGACTGAAATTGTTCATATCTAAAATAAAAAAGGGAATACCCAACTTACACAAATAAAAAAAGGATTAGAAAGGAATACTATGAACAATTGTACATCAATACATTAGAAAATATCAATGAAATTTTGAAAAATTCTTAGACACAAGAATTGTAAAATTCTTCTGATTTTTTTCTATCTATATTTATAATATATATGTGGAGTCTGGGAAGTCCAGAATCAAGTCACTGGCATAGTTATTCCTGGTGATGGCCCAGTTTTTGCTTAACAGATGGTGGCTTATTGCTGTGCCCTCACATGGTGGAAAGCAGGAGGAGTATTTCTTGGGCCTCTTTTAAAGGGACACTGATCCTGCCCATGAGGGCTCTGCCCTCTTGACCTAATCACCTTCTAAAGGTTCCCATCTTTTAATGCCATCACCTTGAAGATAGGTTTCAACATATGAATTTTTGAGGGACATAATCATTCAGACCATAGCAATTGGCGTATGAAAAACTAGTCTATTCTGTTTCATGGTAATAACCAAATCAAAAATGATATTAAGAAACCATTTTCATTTTAAAAAGCATCAAAAAGAAAAACCCTTTAAAGTAAATTTAACAAAAACACTGCAAAACCAAATGAATGGTAGGAGACCCCATGTTGATGGACCAGAAGACTTAATATCATTAAAATAGCAATACTTCCAAAGTGATTTACAGATCTGAAACAAACTTCATTATAATCTCAGGTATTTTATGTGTAGAAATGGAAATGCTGATTCTAATACTTATGTGGAATTGCTAGTGACCCAATATAGTCAAACAATCTTAAAAAGAAAAACAAAATAGATGGGGTTATACTTCCAGAAAACTGAAAACTTATTATAAAGCAGTGCTAATCAAGACAGTGTGGTCTAGCATAAACATACATTTAGACATTAATAGAATAAAACTGAGAATCCAGAAATATAATCATGTGTCTATAGTCAACTGACTTCCAACAAGGATACCAAGTCCTTCTGTAGGAAAGACTTATCTTTAAATTGTGGTTCTGGTCAGATAGTCCCATGAAAAAGACTGATGGGCTAACCTTGTGTTATACCATATATAAAAATTCACTCAAAATGGATCAATGACAGAAATATAGGAGTTAAACAATGAACTTATTAAAACATATGGGGGAAACCTTCATGATGTTGGATTTGATAATAGCATGGGAAATAAACAGATATGTTGGACTTCATCCAAATTATCAACATTCATGTTTCAAATGACATTATAAAGAAAGTGAAAATACAATCCACAGAATGAGAGAAAATACTTGTAGATCACACATCTGATAGGCTGGTTAGAAGACAGTGACAGAAAGCCACGTATTACACAATTCCATTTATACAAAATGCCCAGAATAGGCATTTCTGACCATAAAGACCAAAAGAAGATTATTGTTTGCTTAGGGATGTGGGAGGAATGGGGAGGTAGAGGGGTGATAGCATAATTTATTTTTGAAGTTGATGAAAATGCTCTACAACTGACTGTGTTGAAAGTTCTAGGCAGAGCAATCAGTCAATAGAAAGAAATAAAAGGCATCCAAATATAAAAAGTAGAATTCAAACTACCTCTGTTTACTGACAATATGATTCTATATCTACAAAACCCTAAAGACTCCTGGAACTGAAAAACTGATAAACTTCAGACTACAGCAAAGTTTCAGGATACATAATCAATGTACAGAAATCAGTAGCATTTCTGTATGTTGACAATGTTCAAACTGAGAGTCAAATCAAGAACACAATCCCATTTACAATAGCCACACACACACACAAATGTACCTAGAAATACATCTGACCAAGGAAATAAAATATCTCTACAAGAACAACAAAACATTGCTGAAAGAAATCACGGATTATAAACAAATGGAAAAACATTCTGTGCTTCTGGATTGGAAGGATCAATATTGTTAAAATGACCATACTGCCCAAAGCAATCTGTAGATTAAGTGCTACTCCTAGCCAACTACAAATGCCATTTTTCACAGAACTAGTAAAATTTATTTTAAAATTCATATGAAACCAAAAACAAGCCCAAAAAGCAATCCTAAGCAAAAAAAAAAAAAAAAAAAAGCCTGATGCATCACATTAACCGACTTCAAACTACACTATAAGGCCATAGTAACCAAAACAGCATGCTACTGGTACAAAAACAGACACAAGACCAGTGGAATGAAATAGAGAGCCCAGAAAAACAGCCACACACCTAGAGCCATCTGATCTTTGAAAAAGGGGAAAAAAATATGCAATAGAAAAAGTACCTCCTATTCAATAAGTGGTGCTGGGACAACTGGCTAGTCCTATGAAGAAGAATGAAACTGGACCCCTACGTATTACCATTACAAAAATCAACTTAAGATAGATTAAAGATTTAAATGTAAGACCACAAACTGTAAGAATCCCAGAAGAAAACATTGGAAATATCATTCTGGACATCATTGGTCTTGGGAAATAATTTATGACTAAGTTCCCATAAGCAATTACAACAAAAACATAAATTGACAAGTGGGACCTAATTAAATATGGAACTTCTTTACAGCAAAAGGAACCCTCAACAGTGTAAAAAGACAACCTACTGAATGGGAGAAAATGTTTGCAAACTATGCATTTGACAAAGATCTATTATCTACAATCTATAAGGAACTTAAACAAATCAACCAGAAAAATGCAAAGAGCCCAGTTAAAAAGTGAGCAAAGGCTGGGCGCGGTGGCTCAAGCCTGTAATCCCAGCACTTTGGGAGGCCGAGGCGGGTGGATCACGAGGTCAAGAGATCGAGACCATCCTGGTCAACATGGTGAAACCCCGTCTCTACTAAAAAAAAAATACAAAAATTAGCTGGGCATGGTGGTGCGTGCCTGTAATCCCAGCTACTCAGGAGGCTGAGGCAGGAGAATTGCCTGAACCCAGGAGGCGGAGGTTGCGGTGAGCCAAGATCGCGCCATTGCACTCCAGCCTGGGTAACAAGAGCGAAACTCCGTCTCAAAAAAACAAACAAAAAAAAAGTGAGCAAAGGACCTGAACAGACATTTCTCAAAAGAGGACATACAAGTGGCCAAGAAACATAAGAGATAAATGCTCATCACCACTAATCATCAGAGAAACGCAAATCAAAACCATGAGATGCCATCTCACACCTGACAGAATGGCTATTATTAAAAAGCCAAAAAAATCAACAGATACTGGAAAGGATGTGGAAGAAAGGGATACTTATGCATCGCCAGTGGGATTTAAATTAGTTCAGTCACTGTGGAAAACAGTTTGGAGGTTTCTCAAAGACTATGAGTTAAACTATTATTTGACCCGGCAATCCCATTACTGGGTATATAACCAAAAGAAAATACATTGTTCTACCAAAAAGACACATGCGCTTGCATGTTTATCACAATGGTATTCGCAATAGGAAAGACATGGAATCAACTTAGGTGTCCATTAGTGGTAGACTGCACAAAGAAAATGTGGTATATATCTATATACACCATGGAATATTGTGCAGCCATAAAAAAGAATAAAATGATGTCCTTTCCAGCAACATGGATGCAGATGGATGCCATTACCCTAAGCAAATTAACACAGGAACAGAAAACCAAATAATGAATGTTCTCACTTACAAGTGGGAACTAAACAATGGGTACTCATGGACATAAAGATGGCAATGATACAAACTGGAGACTACAATAGGGGGAATGTAGAGGTAGGCAAAAGTTAACCACTTTGCTCAGTATCTGGGTGATGGGATCAATTGTACCCCAACCTTTAGCATCACATAATATACACTGATAACAAACCTGCACAAACCCCTAAATCTATCAGAAAAGTTTATTTATTTATAAAATAAAATTATCGTGATGAGGTCAGATATATGTGAATATACTAAAGTTTGTTGTACACTTTAAATGGGTGAATTATTAATTCCCCAGAATTATATAATTTAAGTGGCCAAATTATATTACATTTAGGTTATATTTTGATAATGCTGTTTAAAAATAGTAGATGAAGAAAAAATAACCTAGCACATTTTTACAATTTGAAAATTTATATTTGTATTCAAATTTGGTAGGAGCATTAGAGACAAAATTAATTATGGTTGGTTTAGTAAATTACACCATTACATGAAGATTACCCCATTAGCAATAATAAAAGGACAAAATTACTGAGACACAACAAAACTCAAAACTAAATAATATCAAAGTTCATCACAAAAGAGTTATCAAATGTTTTAAGTGGAATTACTGTGTAGGATTATACTGTGCAGTGAAAAGGGATATTAGAGTCAGAAGAATTCCTTTATCTTAGAGACTTCCACTCTTAAAGCCAGGGTGGTATGATTCAAGCTGCTTTTCTGAGCCATAATACCTATGCGGTAAAAGGAATTTGCAAATTTTAAACTATGAAACACTATAGAAATGTGAAAGATGTATTAAAACTAAGGGATAGAGTTAAATTCTAAGACGTGCATGTTTCATCATGTATTTATCCTGAAAAGTTACTAACTACACTGGAGTTTTCTAAATCTTACCACAGGATTGCTTCATCTTTAAAATATTTCATAGGCATGCCAATAATGCCAAGCCAAATTTCACACAAGCTTCTTTTGTTTCTTTTCTTTCTGAGTGGGAGAAGCATGTTATTGTGCTGGTATTAACTTGTGACATGACTGAATTTCAAACAGAATGTCTGTAAACGAACTTTACTATTATTTTCCTATTTTCACTGACTCTTCATCACCTTTGTTTGACCTTTAACCCTGTTAACTTCCTAAGACATTTTTTATTCATAGAATTAACATATTCTTTCTGTTATTTTCAAACTTTTGAGTAGTAATTAAATGTGTAAAACAACCATCAAGGAAAAAATCATTAATAATAAGAAAGACAGATTGATGATTGACCATTTATAGCATTTAGGACTAAATGTTAATTAATTAGGACATATGCATACTACAGTAGAATCCCTTAGTGATTCTATTGTGATAATAGAGCAATTGCAGAGCCAGGCTAATTCTAATGGAGTAGTATTTTATACTATTACAATTAAAATATTTGAGAGAATATAATTATTTTTCGAATATTTTTTTCTCCAGGACGTGAGAGTAGTAGTCTATAATATAACATAATTATTATTTTTAACATATTAAAAGCTTGTTTTCTTTTCAAACTCCTGTCATATATCAAGATTTGAAAATATATTTTGATGCTTTCTTAAAATTAAATCATCGTGAAATGGTTATGCCAAACTTCTACAAATTTAGGAAGTATTAACCAAAGGTCAGGAATTCTTTGCAGTGCATGCATTATGTTTGTGAAAGAAGGACTTTGAATAGGCTTATTATTAACTGGCTTTTCAAGCCTTGTGACTGAGAGTCAGAAAACTTTGATTTAATAAGGCTCCATAAATTACATAAGTAAAAGTAATAAGAAACTCTGTCTTTTCTAGGTTTGGTGGTGTGTGTGTGTAGTCCGAACTACAGAGGGGCTGAGGCTGGAGGATCCCTTGATTTCAGGAGTTCAAGGCTGCAGTGAGTATGATTGCACTGCCGTACAAAACAACAACAATAAACAAACAAACAAAAAAACCAGGGTGGGTATGCTGGCTCACACTGTAATCCCAGCCTTTTGGGAAGCAGATGCCAGAGATCTCTCAAGGCCACAATTTTGAAACTGATCTGGGCAATACAGCAAGACCCCATCTCTACAATTTTATTTTTAATAGTTCAGTGGGGTGAGGCACACCTTAGTCCAAGCTATTTGGGAAGCTGAGGCAAGAGGATCTTGATCTCAGGAGTTCAAGGCTGCAGTCAGCTACAATTGTGCCACTCTACTCCATCTTGGATAATAACAAAATCCTGTCTCAAAAACAAACAACAAACCCAACAAACAAACCAACAAAAACAAAGTCTTTAACCTATATCTGAGATTATTTTTAAAAGTTTAAGCTTACTGAACACTCCAGGTTATTTCCTTTATACTTCTTTTGAGTGACATGGAGATTTTACTGTATTATTTTAATATTTATATAAGTTGATATTAAATTATTTTTAAAATTTCATATGCATATTAATGTAATGAGAAATATGCTAAATTATCATTTTAAAACTTCTCAAGGCCATCAAAAAAGTGGATATTCAACTAATTCTATTCATTCTTCCTTCCCTGTAAAAAATGCTTTCTTATAGTTGAAGAAAAAACGTATTTGAGTATCACCTGCTCACATTGTCTTCAGTACTGAAGTAGCAGCAAAAGTTTAGAAATAGAAAAAAAGTGCTGTGGATAATCACATGTTTCCTGTTAGTGTTTTTTATGTATTGAAAAATTTATTTAGTCCATATCATTAAATAATATATTGATAAAATCTTCTTCAATTGCTTCCCTTTCAGAAAATATTTATTATTATTATTAATTATATTATTCCATGTTCTTGTTGGTTTTTTATTTGTCAGGTCACTTCTCAAATAATTCCATTAAGTGCACTTACACTAACACTTTGCCTTCAGTAGAAATCCAGAAGTAAGATACTTTATTTATGGATAAATTAAAAAATACATTAATGTAGACCTTTAAAAATGTAAGAGCTTATCAATATTCACTAAATCAATTTATGCTCACAATAATTTATGGGGTAGAATGATTGACAGAAGAAGAAATCCACATTAAATATGAACTTGTATGCCATGACAAGGAGGGAGGATTTTAAAGGTGATAAGTCTCAGATACATTTTCCAGGTTTATTAAGGTAAAATTGACAAAAATTGTATATATTTAAGTTATACAACATATTTTGATGTAGGCATACATTGTGAAATGATTATCACATACAAGCTAATTAACATTTCTTTCACCTCACACAGTTAAGTTTGTTCATTTATGTCTTTATGTCGGTGAGGAAGATTTACAATCTGAACAAATTTTAAGTATACAATATTGTAAACTGTATGCACTATGCTGCACATTGAATCTCCAGAACTAATATTGATGCAGGGAAGGTGAGCCCCAAAATTGGGGCTTGTCCTGGGAGGGTTCTTGGCTTTGCACAGGAAAGAATTCAAGGGTGAGCCAAGTGTGTTAAACAACAACTTGTATTGAAGCAGCACTGTACAGTAGTAGCAGAGGTAGGTACTCCTTCTTGAGGAGCAGGGCTACCCCATACACAGTGTGCCATAGTAGCAGCTCAAGGGGAGTACTGCAGTCATATTTATATGTACTTTTAATTACACACAAATTAAGGAAGAGTTCATTCAGAAATTTCCAGGAAAAGTTTGATACTTCTGGGTTATCACCATGGAAAGGAGTGGTAACTTCTGGGTGTTGCTATGGCAATAGTGAACTGATATGGCACTGGTTGGCATGTCTTATGGATAGATGCTTTCACCTCTTCCATCTCAGTTAGTCTACAATCTGGTCTGGAGTTTGAGCCTCATCTCTAGAGTCTAGTCTTGCCACCTACCTCAGTTTATCTTGCATAACAGAAACTTCTCACCATTTCCTATTAGCCTCAACCCCCAACTTCTGATAACTACTGTTCTACTCTATTCTATTCCTTTTTTAGATTCCAAACATATGTGAGACCATGTAGTATTTGTCTTTGTATATCTGTCTTATTTCACTTAGTATGTCTTTCAGGTTCATCCATACTGTTGTAAATGGCAAGGTTTCTTTCTCTTTTAAGGCTGTATATCCCCTTGTGTGTGTATGTGCATGTTTATATGTAATTTTCTTTATGCATTCTTCTGCAGACAGACAGTTAGCTTGTTTCTGTATCTTCGCTATTGTGAATAATGCTGAAATAAACATGGTAGTGAAGATAGTCCTTCAAGATACTGATTTCATTTTCTTTGGATATACACATAGAAGTGGGATTGCCAGATGATATATGGTAGTTGTATTTTGAATTTGTTGAGGAAGTTTCATGCTATTTTCCATGATGGAAAATTTACATTTTTACTGACAATGTACAAGAGTTCCTGTTTTTCTATATCATTGCCAATATTTATCTTTGTCCTTTTGGTAATAGCCATTTTAACAGATATGAGGTGATATTTCACTGTAGTTTTGATTTGCATTTCCTTGATGATTACTGATGTGAGCACATTTTCATGTACTTTTTTGCCATTTGTAAATCTTTTGAGAAATATTCATTTAGGTTCTTTACACATTTTTAAGTGAGGTTAATTTTTATTTGCTATTGAGTCTTATAAATCTTTTAAACATTTTGTATATATATATTTTCCTATTAATGACAATCCTTTTTATTAAAATGGCAATAATACAAATAGCTTACGTCAGTAAAATACAGTAGTATTCAGGTCTAATATGAACATTATATCAAAGCCTATGGATAGATAAGGTAAGAGATTTAGGAAATTGGGGGAGGAAGGAAACATCACTTATCTTGATTACTCTAGATTTTGGATATTAACCCCTTATAACATATATGTTTTGCAAATATTTTCTCCCATTTTATAGATTATCTTCATCCTCTGTTGAATGTTTCCTTTGCTATGCAGAAGTGTTTTAATTTTACACAATTCTAGTTGTGTATTTTTGCTTTTGTTGTCTGCTTGGCCAAAAAACTATTGCCAAGACCAATGTCAAAGATTTACTCTACATTTTCTTCTAGCAGTTTCATACTTTTATGTCTTATATTTACAATTTTTAGACACTTTGAGTTAATTTTTGTATATGGCATAATGTAAGGGTCCAATTTTATTTTCTTGTGTGTGAATATCAAGTTTTTCTAATTCCTTATATTGAAGAGACCATTCTTTTCCCACTTTGTGCTCATGACACATAAAGATCAGTTGAAGATAACTGTGTGGATTTATTTCTGGGCTCTGTATTCTTTTCCATTAGTCTTTATGCTTGTTTTTATGCCTGTACCATATAATTTAAATAACAATAGTTTTTAAAGATAGTTTGAATTCAGAATGTGTGAAGCCTCTATCTTTGTTCTTGCTCACAAATGCTTGGTACTTTTGGGTATTTATGGTGTGATACAACTTTTAAGATTGTAGTTTTCTATTTTGTAAAACATTCATCACTTTGAATAGGAAAGATATTTTACCAATGTTAATTCTTCTAATCCATTAACAAAGGATGGATTTTCATTTTCTGTGTCTTCTTTAATTTCCTTCATCAATGCTTTATAGTTTTAAGTGTACAAATCTTTCATTCCATTCATTAAATTTATTCCTAAGAATTTTATTAGGTATGTTGACATGCTTTGTAAATTCAAGTTTTTTTTTCATTTACTTTTCATATATTTTATTGTTAGTATATAGAAATGTCACCAATTTTTGTATGTTGATTTTGCGTCCTGAAACTTCACTGCATTTGTTTATTTAAAAGACTAATAAGGAACAATTGTAAACAATTATATAACAACAAATTGGACACTTAGAAGAAAAGAATAAATTTCTAGAATCAGAAACCTGCTAGTACTGAATCAAAAAGAAGTAGAAAACCTGGACGGACCAATAGCAAATAAAGAGGTTAAACAAGTAATTAAAATCTCCCAACAAAACAATGTCCAGGATCAGATGGCTTCACAAGTGAATTCTACTGAACTTACTTAAAATTAATACTAGTTCATCTTAAACTTTTAAAAATATATATAAAAGGGAATACTTCCAAATTCATTTCTGGAGACTATCGTCACCCTGATATCAAAGCCAGATATAGACAGTAAAAAAAAAAAGGCAACTATAGGTCAGTATTCCTAATGAATATAGATGCAAAAAACCTTTTATACTAGCAAACAGAATAATCATCACATTAAACTGATTATTCACCATGACCAACTGGGCTTTATCCCTGACATGAAATGATAATTCAATATATTTGAATCAATCAATGTTATACACTACATTAACAAAATCAAAGTTAAACACCACATAATCATCTCCAGAGATGCCAAAAAAAAGGACAACATTCCATATCCTTTCATGATAAAAAGTCTCAAAAAAATAGATACCGAAAGAACTTAACACAATAAATGCCATATTTAAAAATCTCACAGCTAATAGTCACAATACTCATTGGTGAAAAACTAAAAGTTTTTCTCTAAGATCCAGCACAAAGTAAGGATGCCCAGTCTTGCCACCCATTTCTATTCGATATAGAAGTCTTGGAACTTCCATGAAAGTCTGGTAGTCCTAGCCAGAGCAAATAGACAAGAAAAATGAAAAGAAAAGAATCCTAATTAGAAAGAAGGAAATACAATCATCTCTGTGATATGATCACATAAGTAGAAAAGCTTAAATCATCAATCATCATGTTTCTGTAACACAATCATGTATAAAGAAAAGCTTAAAGATTCAACAAAAAAATCTGAGAGCTACTTTCAAGTTTGAAGTGGAGGAGTGACCTGGTATGATGTAGATTTAAGTAATAGAATAACAGTGGAAAAAATAGAGAGAACAGATGTAGAAGTATAGCCATTGTAGTGGTGTAGATGAGTGTTGGTAGGATCTTGGACTAGAGACTGGGGAAATGCAGTCATGTAGAATGAATCTAGCTTTCTATTAGGAGGCAGAATCAGTAGAACTTGATGCTGGATTAATACTAAAGGTAAGATTAATAATATAATATATCTTCATGGTGGGGCTTAAGAAAGTAGAAGGATCATATTTTATTGAGTCAATGGAGACTATAAATCAAATTTATGGAGAAAAGTCAAGAGTTCCATTTTGAACACAGTTAAGTTTTAGATGATTAGACCTATGCTGTCCAATACAGTAGCCACTAACTACATTAAGCTATTGAGCACTCAAAATATGAATGATAAAATTTAAGACGACAGTGAGAGAAAAATACACGCTGGATTTTGAAAACAGTGTAGAAACAAAAAAATGTAAACTGTATTAAATATATCATTAATAATTTTATATTGAATAATTATATTGAATTTTATATTGAATTATAAATCAACAGTAAAATTTTAGATGTATCAGATTAAGTAAAATTTAAAAATAATCACTAGAAAATTTAAAATTACATCCATAGTTCACATTATAATTATATAGGACAGAAGTGGATTTGATCAGCAGTCAGAAAATTATGGCCTGCTTCTATACTCCATGTGAACCATTTTTAAAGGGTGGTAGAAAACTGAAGAAGAATTTGTGAAGAGGCCCAATATGCAATATGACCCACAAAGCCTAAGATACTTACTATATGCTCTTTTTAGAAAAAGTTTGTCAGTCTTTGAATTAGATATCCAAGTGAAGATGTGAAATATTCAGTTACAAATAAGAGCTCAGAGTTAAAAAAAAAACAAAACAAAAAAGAGTCCCAGCTGAATATTTTAACGTGGGAGTTATGAGCATGTAGAAGGCATTTTAAAAGTTTGGGCTGGGTGCGGTGGCTCACGCCTGTAATCCCAGCACCTTGGGAGGTGGAGGTGGGTGGATCACTTGAGGAAAGGAGTTCAAGATCAGCCTGGCCAACATGGTGAAACCCCACCTCTACCAAAAATACAAAAATTAGCTGGGCATGCTGGCCCTCACCTGTAATTCCAGTCACTCGAGAGGCTGAGGCACAAGAATTGCTTGAACCTGGGAGACAGAGGTTGCAGTGAGCAGAGAAGGTGCCACTACACTCCAGCCTGGGCGACAGTGCAAGCTCTGTCTCAAAAAAAAAAGTTTGACATTAACCAGGTGTGTGGTGGCTCGTGCCTGTAATCCCAGCACTTTGGGAGGCTGTGGCAGGGGAATTGTTTGGGGCCAGGAGTTTGAGACCACCCTGGCCAACATAGCAAGACCTATCTCTAAAAAAATGATACTAAAATTAAAATTTGGCATGGAAAAAACCATTCTAAGAGAGAGTTTAGATAAATATTTAGATACTAGCTTCCCCAATAATATTTACTGCTAAATTCAACAATATAAAATGTTGGGCAACATCACCTCTCTCCTCAAAATCTAGTGTGTAAGATTATGTTAATGTCACCTGACTGGATTGTTAAAATGCTAGTTGAATTACTGTTTTTATTTTAATAAATTTACTACCTGTTGTATTTTTCATGTGCTTATAGAAGCTTACATAGACTTAGTGATGATATCTACTGCTAACCTTGTAACATGTAGTTAAGAAAACATTTTTCCAAATTACAAAATGTATGTTAGCATTAGAATAAATGACAATTTTCACATGAAACTGAAAAACATGGTTATATTTTCCTATTTTAAAAAATTAAAATTAAAAAAATTAACCTCCATTAGCTTATTTTAAAAATAATTATGTTGCTGAGAGCAGTGGCTCCCACCTGTAATCTCAGCATTTTGAGAGGCTGAGGTGGGTGGATCACCTAAGGTCAGGAGCTCAAGACCAGCTTGGCCAACATAGGGAAACCCCATCTCTACTGAAAATTCAAAAATTAGCTAGGCATAGTGGCATGTGCCTGTAATCTCATCTACTCGGGAGGCTGAGGCAGGAGAATCTTTTGAACCCGGGAGGCAAAGGTTGCAGTGAGCTGAGATCAGGCCACTGCACTCCAGCCTGGGCAAAAGACCGAAACTCTGTCTCAAAAATATAGTAACAATAGCAATAATAATAATAATGAGGGAATGTGCTCTCTTTCTGGGTCCACGAGAGGGCGTAGTTTCTAGGGCAAGAACTTCCCGACGCCGTATTTTCTCCCCCTCCCTTCCATCTCCATCTGGGAGATTTAACTGTTTCTGTTTTAATTTTCTTGGGAGCAGGAAAGAGTCCAGCGGAAGTACTAAGGAACTCCTTTCACTGGCCTGGGGTCTTGGAGAAGGTGGGGGTTCCTCCCAGGTTAAAAGTCTCCTTCTTCCACACCCCTTTGGACTCCATGTTTGGATCCCCTTTCGTGGAAGCTGTTTTTCTCTATCCTGGATTTTCCCTCTCGAGTCCCCTTCCACACTCTCTCGTGGAAGCCTGTCTTCCTCTCCTAAACTCCATCTCTCTCTCTATTCCCTTCCACTCAGTGTGGAAGCTGCTTTCCTCTCCTGGATTCCATCTTTCTGGATTCTCTCACTCAGTGTGAGAGGAGCTTTCCTTCTCTGGTTTTCCCCCTCTGGAAACCCTTCTCACTCAGTGTAAGAGCGGCTTTTCTTTCTCTCACTCGGTGTGAAAGTCAGCTATTTCTCTCTCCTCCTTTTTATCTCTAAATAAATCACTTTCTACAAATACTCTTGAGTCCTGAATTTACTGCGCATTGCGTCATGGTCCCCTCTCTCATTCTTGAGAGGGCAGGAGAACAAGAACCTGGAGAAATGTCCTCTCAGGGGAGCTGAGTGCACCCTGAACCCCTGAATCCCAATATTACAATACTGTTGCTAAACAGTAATTTTTTGTTATTTGAATTAAATAAAAGTTTCTTCTAATTTTCTTTACTTTCACTATGAAAAATGAGCCAAATATTTTATAATTAGAGTTGAATGCATAGAGCAAAATTGTGTATACTTATATAATCATACACTTAAAAATACTACTAGGAATATGGAAATATTGTGTGCATATGCATACACATGCTAGCGAAGCTCTAAAGAGAACACATCATCAGTCTCGGACAGGAAAATATTTGTGCCTTTTTCAAGGTAATATTTGTGCATAGGGATTGTCAAAACTTGTATTCTGGTGTCATATTTAAACCTTAAAAAATCGAATTTTCACATGAAAGACATAGAGAGTGGCATCCAGAATTAATTTGAGTAAAATTTGGAATGGACTGAGTTGGGAGAACTTAGCTCTAGTCCTAGTTCAGTTGTGTCAAGCTCGAGAGACACTGAATAAATAAATTAACTTCTTTTATTCTTATTTTGTCTCTTATAAAATAAGATGTTGGTATTAATAATTTTTAAGTGTTTTTCTCACTCCATTCCTATTTGGAAATTACACATTCCATTACCAAGTAGTTCGGCAAGACAGCAAGCCACAAGTCCACAACTCTAGCTCACATGTGGTAAGAATATATAACACTTCCATATTAAGCTATTATAACTCCGAAATATATTGACAGATACTATGTTGGTAAGTGAAATCTGTTTTGCACTTGGTAAGGTATTTATATTTTCTAAAAGATACTAAATTTAGTAGTTATTTAGAAAAGTAAAATATTGGCCTTTCTAGATTCATTTTTTTCCCTATTTTATCACATTGAGCAAAGACATAGAACACGTAATCGATTATGTTTCATGTGTATACTCTGGAATAAAATTTATTGCTCTTTTTGATTTGTAGTAGTTTTTAAACTTTCTGAATTTAGGAAAGATATATACTTCACAGTAAAGTAAAGAACATATGTGTAAGTCTTCAACATAAATCATTTTCTAGTTATTTGAGCTTCATAAAATAATTTCAAGGGGGGATAGAATTTATTTTCATGTGATGTGGTTATCAAAATATATGTCCATACTCATAGGACTGGAAAATTCAAGGAGCTGTAAGCAAACATGTACAAATTGAATCCTGGGAAACAATTCTCAAGAAATCATCACTATCTTGCAAATATAGAGCTGTAAGTTGAGACATATGAATATGAGGAAAATTCAATAATTGCTTGTAAATCAAAGCACTTTTTCCTAGTGCATTGGGCTTAGGATATTCAATACATTTACTCAAATAGAAAAGAAATTCCATCTTCCTTATTCCACTTGGCTATGTAGCAGGCTTACACATCACACTGCCTTGTAACTGAGTTGTTCTTTCAGCGTTACCTTCCTTTAATCCCTCTTGTATACCTTTGTCAAATTAAGCTTCAATAAATATCATTTTCAAAATATTACTGCTTTAATTATAAAAGTTTCAATACACTCCTTTGGTTACATGTTTCGGCAATGAAAGTTTTCCACAATTTGACATCTACCTTCTTTTCCATGACAACATACAAAGAAAGAAGTTGTTGCCTTAAGTTTCATTTTATTTTCTTTCTTCCTTCATATCCTTTCCTTTTCCTTTTTCTTCTCTCTTTTTTTTTTTTTAGACACAGTCTTGCTCTGTTTCCCAGGCTGGAGTGCAGTGGCACAATCTCAGCTGATTGCAACCTCCACCTCCCGGGTTCAAGCAATTCTCTTGCCTCAGCCTCCTGAATAGCGAGGACTACAGGCACACGCTGCCACACCCTCATTTTTTGTATTTTTTTTAGTAGAGACGGGGTTTCACCATGTTGCCCAGGCTGGTCACAAACCCCTGAGCTCAGGCAATCTGCCTGCCTTGGTATCCCAAAGTTCTGGGATTACAGGCGTGAGCCACCGTGCCCCTTGCCCCCACACACTTTTTTCTTTAAGGAATAGGCAAGAAGATAATGGACTGGAACTAGGGAAGGTCGGACTGCAGATCATGGAGCCAAAATTAGCCCAAGAAACAAAATCTGGGATTGAAAGGAAAACTGAATGTGATTGGAGTATGTAAACAGACATAAATATAAAGAAGCAAATCTCAAGTTTGAAAACCAGTCCTAGTAAGAGGCCCTAGAAGAGATAGAATGAAATGGGGAGTCCAAAGAGGGGCCCTTAGCCATCAGAACCAGCTGGTGCATTTTACAGTTTTTCTGGGTAGACTGTATATGTGGGCAAATTTTTTAAAATGTGAGGGTAACTTAAGCCTTTAGTAGTAGGGATAACTGAAAAAAGAAAGAGAGAAAGTCAAAGAGACAGACAGACACACACACACACACACACACACACACACAGAGAGAGAGAGAACGAGAGAAATCAGAGAAAGATAGAGAAATGAAAAAAGAAAACAACCAAAAATAGAATATACATAGACTATAGCGATTTTGTGGCTCTCAGATCCAGAGTATTCCTGAATTCAGAAGTAGCTTTGGGTATTTAAGCACACATTTGAAATGCTCGGTACTTGAGAATTGTAAGAACATTACATCTAGATGAAAGATAATTTTTCATCATCTTCTCAGACGTCAAATTCCTTTGAGCAATTTGCAACATTCAAAAAGTATATTGACAGATCAGCAAAAAGGAAAGGGCATTTTCATCACCTTGAGAAATGGCAATCAAAGGAAATGTGCCAACAAATTAAAGCATGATCAATGTCTCTATTTCCTTTCTTTTCTGTCATAAACTGTGGCTTAAAAAAGAATTAAGTTATTATTTTTTCAAAGCCTGCCTTATCTTGATAATGTCACAGCAGGGTGCTCATATAAAAAGTGATTTGAATCAGGAGAGTTTAAATATACTATATGGTAAATTACATTAATACAATTTTATGAAGGCAGTATTAATCATGTTTTAAATACATGGAAGTCTGTCTAAGAGTTTGGTTCAATTTAAAGTAAAAAGAATTGTCATCGTTCAGCTCAAAGTGCTTTTATGGCTTTGTGGCAATACATGTATATAAACAAAATTAGGATGAGTTCCTAGCTTAAGGAATCATAGTCTTTATTTTCTTTCTTAAATCCAATTACAATAGAGTACATTTTCTTCCACAATCTATCCATTTCCTTATCTTGGTAGAAGACCTGTGTTTTTCAGTCAGCTTGGCGATTTGGATATGTAAAACTACAGAGCACATTTTCTCTATCTGCTACACAGCAAGTATTTAAGATTTTGATTTACGGATGCTGGATACCTAGGGAAGACAGATATAGGTTTGGCACATGCTCAAGTGTCAATATATTAGGAACCTGGACACATCTGGAACTTTTACAGTTCTAGGGCCATTGATTATAAACTGTCAAAACCTTACTGAGGAGAGGAAGCCAAATGAGACTCTCAAGGTCGAGTATCTTAAAGTTGACAGTCTGTATGCATGCTTGCTTCTTGCATCTGGCCCCAGGAGCATCTGCTATTCTCTTTCTGTTTGTAGAGACAACACAGAAATCCAACCCTTTCTGCACTTGATGTGTGCCAAAACCCCAGTAGATGGTACCATGCTTTACTCAGAAATGAATCTCTGTATGACATAGGACCACCTCATGAGTCTGTTCTGATACAGTAATTAGGTTAGTTCCCTAACATACCAGTTGGTCTACTTGGGAGAACAAGTTAGAGAAGCTTGCAGTTAGGAAGACCTTTATAGGAATTTATAAGACAGATAATGGGGGCTGGGTCCAGGTGGTGGATGGGGATTGGTGTTGGGAGAAGAGTTTGATTGCTATTCCCCTGTCTACAATTATGTTTACAATGAAGCAGAAAGCAAAGGCATCAAAGGAGAATGAAGATGGATAAAGAGGTATTGGACTTAAGTAACAGAGAAAAAGGGTGAGAAATAGTTTGTGAGAGAAAAGAAAGAATGAAGTGTGAGTGGACCAGGGACTCCTAATGTGGTTGACTGAAGGCATTAAGGGTGAACTGTCTCATGATCATAAACTTAAAATTGGGTTGAATCATTCTTTCTGTGAGTTTTCTCTAGTCATTTCAGCAGCAGAAGACTAAATTATTTATAATCAGAAAAACAGTGTTTGTGAGCTGGAATTTTTTTGTAAGGAGAAAGGTAGTTAAATGAAACAGACTTGATTTCAAATTATTTTCTACCTTTCCTTTTTATCATTGTGCCATAGTTGCCATAGTTTTCCTCTAGCATTAATAATTTATTCCATTGTCAAATGCATACATTTTATATTTGTTTTGTAGTTAGCTAATATATGTGCTTTTCAAATTAAATAGTAATTACTAAATAGTAATAGTAATTTGGAAGGTAGTTTCATTATAAAATTAGTATATTTTATAATAAAGTCAGAAATTTAGGATGAATTTTATTTTGTAAATAAAGCTATGTTAACAATGTTACATAATTTTGGTCTTATTAGTGAGTTATTGGTAAAAACTATTCATGAACATACTTATAAAACAGAGAGAACTGACCATAACATTGTAAAGAAAGAATTATCTATATACAGCAAATCTCTAGTAGTTACATTGTTAGAGTGATAAACACATTTGTGGATTGACTCCAAGTGTTTTGCCCTCTGATGCCCACAAGAATTATCAGCTCCAGGGAAGGAAGAAGCTGCAGTTTCCTGGCTGCAAAGCTGCAGGATAGATGGGCAGCCATAGATGCAGAGATGTCAGAGAGAGAGAGCGAGAGAGAGAGAGAGAGACAGAGAGAGAGAGAGAGAGAGAGAGAGAGAGAGACAGAGAGAGAGAGAGAATGAACCAAAGCCTCACAAAAGCAACGTACATGCCTTCTCTAATGATAGCATAACAAAGCCTCTAAATGTTGTAACAGTCTAATAGTATTTCTGAAATAAATAACATGGTAGGTTAAGAATAATACACTTCATATTAAATAGAGTTTAACCTAGGAAAAATATTTAAATGATCATCATTGTGGTTGCTCTTCTCATTATTGTTGAGAAATCTATAAATATAATTCATTACATCAACATGTAAAGGAACTAGAATATATATATAATCACCTTAAAATGTGAAATAGATATTTGATACAATAAAAAATGGCTACTAGTATTTTTATAGAAAAGTAACAGAGAAGCATTTATTTATAATAATGATATATATTTTTAAAATAGTTAATACCCTAAGAATAGAATAATATAAATTGTGCTTCTATTGAAAATAATACCTACCTTACTTCTAATATTATTCCAGAGAGTCTAGTTCATGCAATAGGAGAAAATAATAGCACTAATATTTAAATGGCTATACCAAAGAGCCTCCAAAGATATTCAGATAAAATATACCTAAATGCATATATACACACGCATCAACAAACATATATACCTATATATACATACATATATACATATATCAGAAAGCTATAACTACTTTAAAATTTTAGTAATGTTTTGGCAAGAAAAGTAAAATACTGTTTATTTTTGTTTTTTAGGGAGAGTGGGCAATACTTCTAGTCTATAATAATCTAGACTAGAGTATCTCCTATGGTGACAATCTTTTATACCATGTATTATATGCTGCTTAATGTTACATAACTGATATTCAAAAATATTGTTTAATTTGCTTAACTAGTAAAGATTCTAAGAATATTGATTTATATAATATATTAATTACTTTTGATTATAGTTATAAGTATAATTTAAATTCAAAATATGGATTAGCTTGTGCTATATCATTCTTGAGTGGTTTGCGTATTTTTATAATAATCTGTTTTCTAAAACTTTGCTTGAAATAAGTGAAACCATTAATTCTGGAGTCCCATTGTTTTATAATGTTTTTGTAACTATTTTCAATACCTTTTATTCTTATTTAAATTTTTCTTTGTGTTTCATACTATTTTAACATTTTTTATTTTATAAAGTTGTTGTACATGCACTACAGGGATTTGGGAATACATATGAAAGTAATACTAAGCTTAAAAAGAAATCACTGTAACTGCACAAACAACAAATAAACTCTGTGAACATTTCAGTGTATAGAAAATTTTCCACATCCCATCATTCTCCATTTGAACACCAGTTTTTGCCTTGGTAATTTATCTTTCTTCCTTTCCATTTCACCCTTTTCCCCTGGTGACTTTCTGAACCACTTTTATGGAGTTGATCTCACATTGCACCGAGAAAGCCTATCAATTACATCAAAGTTTTCCTCTAGAAATTGAAGTGGTTCATTTTTAACAATTTAAAGTCTTTTTGATGCTGATCTTTCCTTCCTCTTCTCTCTGATTTCTATGGTACTTAATATACCACCTTCTAATTTCTGTATTTGAACAAGGTGAAATAAATCTGGACCAAGCACTGCCAAAACAGGTATGTGATTTGAAAATTGACTTGTCTCTGTCTATGTGAGTGACAGCAGTGGTATAGTTTACATGTCATTTTCTATTAAGGAGAACAAGATAATTTGTAAAAATAAGTTACGTGATTTGGCAGAATGACTAAAGGACTACATCATTGTTTTGTTAACAACTTGCTTCTCTTAACTGTTATGGAATTCATAAACATTTGTACTTTGGAAAATGAAATGCATTAGATAGATTTCTTGCATGTTTTAATCTAGATGATTACCTTTCTTACTTCTGCTAAGACAAAGACTTGTTTTCTCAAGAAGTTGAGAAAGGGACATTGGCAGAACAAAAAGCATTAAGGATGTGTTGGGAGAAGAGTTTCAATACCCTTCTCGTAGCCATGCATGCACTCACAAACATGTCTTTTTATCACAGGCTACAAAGAGATGGGACTGCACCTGTCTCTCTACCGATTAGGGAGGAACTGACTTGTTTCTATTCCTTCTTTAGCAAAAGCAAACTATACTTACATATACTCAATCTTTCTCATTCCAGAATATCACTAGGATTAAAGTTCTAAATACCTGGCTACATATTCCATAAGGAACTAATGTCTCCTGTATGCATCTTATTTTCCTCAGGTAACTGCGGGAAAAAGGTAGCTGGATAAGAACTTAAAATAGTGGCCTAAAGTCTTAGTTCAAGCTATATTCTTATTTCTATGCAAATCCCTCTTTTCACATGGTTTGCATTTCCAAAGATTTTGTTGTACCTTCAGGCAAATATATGTGTACAGAGATAATTATCAAGCATGGCTCATAACACAAAAATTGAGGAGTAACTTTCATCAAATAACCAATTTTTTTCCAATATGTTTAATATTGCCAAGGAATTTTGTGTTGCTACTGAAACTTGACTTGTGTTAGACTTGTGTTTCAGGTATTGTTAACTACCCAAAAGAATAAAGATGAGGAAGACTACTTTTCATGTTTTTCCATAATGCATGCACATGAAGGATGAAATTAACATGTCTTTATTCCTAGCTTCAAATGGTATAGGCCTGGTTGTTTTTGTTTTTGAGTTTTCATACATATAGAAATAAATAATGCCACAAATTATCCTAGTTTTCTCCATCCTCAAGAATATGAGATATTACCTTTATGTTGATTATATATTATAATGTATAATCACATATTGTTAAATGTTTATTATGGGTATTAAAACTATAGCATTGTGGATATACGGCTTGAATATACTATTAATATTAATTGTATATTCAATTGTATAATAGTATAATTAATAAAATATACTATTAAAATTAATTTTACCTATTTCTCTTAATTTTTAATGTGATCACTAGAAAATTTAAATTGCATCTTTACCTTGCATTTGTGACTCACATATTTTTATTAGACAGTACTGTCTTGGATATCGAGATGATAGAATAGATGTAGATTTAGATATATGTATACAAATGGATGACTGCACTATGTATGTACATATATTTGCATGGAACACAAAAATCTGTAAAGACTTACCTCCCAGACAATGACTATCCCTGAGGTGATGAATTTTTTTGCATGATAGTCTTAAACATAAGTCTTGCAGAGATGTATGGAGATATCTACTTGGTTTTTTTCTTTTCCTTTACTTTCTTGACTTCATCCTAGAAGGAAGAGCCATATTCATTGTTCCTTGTAAAACTGTGATCATTTTCCCAGGGTTTGTTTTAACATTGTATGACTTTCTCCTGATTCTGAGCTTGCATTTCTTTGTGAAGCTTACTACCTTCATCAGATGCCCTGACTTCCATTCCAGAGCTTCCTGCACAACAAGAGATCATCATCTCTGATACTAGCTTTAGTGGTATCTTTTAAAGATTCTGTGTTTGTGAAGTAAGCTCTTCCTGAATCTGCAAGAGACTCAGAATCTTATCTGGTAGGCAAGAGTTAAATCTTGGAATGCAGAAAAATTTATTTAAAAATATATCTTAATAAAAATATATATCACTATTTTATGGAAAATATTTCTAGGTACCTAGTTGAAACATTTCCTTTCTAATAATTAAAGTTATACAATAAATGTGAAATACTTTTTTTCATAATACTTGGGCTCTCCTTCATACAAATGCTTTACTTATTACCTTATAAATATTCTCTCTGTATCACAGAGGCCTTAGTTTAAGGAAGGCAACTTCTTTTGGCAATATTAAGATATTGACTCTGGAATCAGTCAGGGAATGAAAAATGAAGTTATGCATATTTAATCTACTCAGCAAGGATTTGGGGCTGCCTCTGAGAATAAGAGAGAAAATTAATAACTCCCCACCCTCCTTCACAGGGATATTTATAAGGACAAAATTATATCTAAACATATGGGAAAGCATTTAGAAATTGTAACAGGATATAAAATGTAGGGCACTTTATGATTGATAATTATATTAGTTAAACTTTAGAAGAAACATTCATTTGACTTTTGTGAGTTTAACATTTCCTTTCTGCCCTCAGGGCCAATTCCTTTTTTTCTTCAAATTAAAAAAATCTATTTCACATCAATTATAGGATGTATATTTTTCTATTTATCCATGTTGTCATATGACTTATGTCAGGCAAGACAATCAGAACTAAGTGGACTAGAAAGATCTCAGAGATGCCTAGTATTTTCTTTGCTTAATTTAGCATGTTATATTTGCTAAAGAATAACTCAAGCTTGTTTATTTGAACTGGCTTGGTTAGCTCCTAAACTGTTAATGGGAGTTGTGGTAAAAAGTCCCAGTGTAAGATACCGTTTGTTTAGGTTCTTGTTTATTTGCTAACTTGTTTAATTTCTACCACCCTACTCTTCTGCCCTGCTCTCCTCCTCTCCTCCCACAGCTTAAACACACACACACACACACACACACACACACACACACAAACATAAGATCCATAAGACTGTGAGAACAGGATCTTGACTTATTTATTCATGGCAGTATTTTTACACTTAGAAAATTACCTAGTACACAGGAAGAGTCAATAAATATTTGTTGCATTCATGCATGCATGAATCTTCATTTCTACAAGCCCGTCCCCCCACAAAAAAAAACTTCTCTATGAGAAATGGTTTAATTGATTAGGAAACATTTATCATTTTCATATCTAAAGTGCAGCCTGTGAACTAAAGCATCACTTGACAGGTAATTAAAAATACATAATCTTCGGTCCTACCCTAGACTTTAGGAACTATAATCTACACTTCAACAAGTCCTCCAAGTGCTGTCTATTGCCTATGACAGTTTGAGATGTCCAATCTTTCAATAGGTAATCATTTCCATACTCTTACCTGCACCTTAATTACTCAAGGCAAACTTTTCCACTGAATCTCATTCAATCATGCATCAAAACACTCACTATCAAACTCCACATAGCATTGTCAAACAACTGAAATTGACATAGGGAGGGTTATAGATTTGTAGGTGATTATATAATAACATTAGCTTCTTCCTTCTTATCTTGTAAATCTGAGAAATTTGTAAAACTGTGGCAGTTGAAAAACTTAGATGCAACTATCAGTTAATAAAGGAATACTTACAGAATGCTAAATAAGTGATTAGCTCTGAATTATATAGTTTAGAAGATAATTTAGGTTAATGAATAATCTCTTGAGTTTACAATTTTGTACATAAGCCAAAAGAGGGAAAAAAAAGGCAGAAATGCAAGAATTAGAAACTAAATAATTTTGTAATACTGATTAATAGTCAGGCATAGAAACTAGTATTTTTAAGTCTTATAACTGGTATCATAGTAGTTATCTAAGGTAAATACACAAAAGAACATGGAAGAAAATAATAGTTTAATCTTAAATATATAAAACAGATGACTCAAGGAGAATAAAATACTTAGCCAAGAGGCTAGGGAAGAATATTATTGAACAATTTTTGTGCCATGGCTTCCTTAAGTCAATAAAAATATTCAAATAAATGGAAAGTTAAGAAGAACTGGCACCATCCTCATAAGAGAGACATCTCAAGTGTCTGCTGGTCATTGTCCTTTTGACACTATGAGCGACTCAGTATACTTTCAACGGAATCTTTTATTTTTCTTCAGTTGACCAGATTTGGTTTTTGTTACTTACAAATAAATTTCTTTGATCAAAAAGAGGCATGTAAGCAAAAGACTTCAAGTTAAATGTAGGAAATAATTCATAATTATTAGAAAGAAGTATACAATTATTGAATAATATAAAATAAAATGCTATCCCATAGTGAATATATATACAACTCTTGCTGTATTCACACTTATCACTTGTATTCAGTAAGATTCGTATATATATTCTCTACGGGATAGCATTACACAGAATGTATTGGGAAATTAGGGATTCAAATAATTATAATGAACACTGAGAATGAAGACTGGGATTGAGTCAATATGAGGATAGATCAATTTAAAGATGAATACTGGCAAGTGTGATAAAGACTATTTTGTTCCCTTTTATCCATGTGATTATACTCCTTTAGATAGAAAATCACAAGATTTTGGGGGGTACCTGGTCATCAACCCAAGGCTACATATGCCTGATTACCTGTAGTTAGGTATGATAGTATACCTGAGGACCAGGCAATGAGATATAAGTAAATGTATTTATGAAAGCTGAGACACACGGCTTAAGCTATAGTTATACTTTAGGGGCATACTCTTCACTTTTTCTTCCAACTTTTCCCATGAGTAGAAAATAATCTTGTTGAAAGGTGCTGAAGCAACAATTTCAGGCCACAATTTGGAATCCAAGAGTTTAGGATGTCATAGCCACACTGAGGAATGTTCATAGCAACCCTGGGCTACATATATTTGGACTGTGGTGTGAGAGAACACTAAAATTTTATCTTACTCAGCCATTGCTATTTTGGCCTTTGTTGAGAAACTTGATCATTATCTTTTCTATTACGCTAAAGGAGAACACTGCTCATAGCAGTATTACGAGTGAGAGATTGACAAGTACAAACTTAAATTCTTGCTTCAAGGAATAGAGGAAAATGCAAAGACTTTAAACAGAAAAATATCTTAATGCATAATCCTGTAGAGAACTAACTCAACAAGTGATTTCACAGAATTGGATATATTCGACAAGAGTTGAAAATACATGCTTGCAAGGCTTTTAACTTTTCTTTTCTTTTTTCTTTCTTTCTTTTTTTTTTTTTTTTTTTTTGCTGAGACTTAGGTTATAAACAGAATGATCAGAATCTTAACAATAAGAATAAGGTTTCTGTGTACTCAGAAATTCTGAACAATTTGGCCTCCCAAAACTCAGAAGAAAAAATAGAGATATAGTATTATTTGCCTGAAATATTTGCTAATAAAAAAAGCAACAAGTGAAAAATTAGAAAGCTAATATTACTCAATTTTTCAAAATTAAAAAATGACGTGAAAGATCACTAACCAGAAGTAGCTGGTGTGTGCCACTCTCCTGGAGAGAAGAAAGTGCTGTGAGTAAGCACGAGTTCTTCAAGTAGACCATGTAAGTGGACAAATTGGGATTTACCAAGGAAGCAACACAACCTATGGAGAATGTAGAGGAATGAGATAGAACAACTGCCCACCAGGACATGGCAGGACCCCCACCATGGGGAAGCAGTAAGTGAGTGAGAGTCTCTGGGGACCCACATTTCTGCCTCAGACCTTTGCAACCCAGGGCTCAAGAGATCCACCATGACCTGCCCTCAACCAGGGCCTCCAGACTAACATAGAGAGCTATGTGAAGGCTGGACAGAGTTGCCACTTAGACATACACAGAGTTCTGGGAGCACTGGGTTGCCAGCACCCTGGCACCAGCAGCTGCAGCTCTGACAAATGGGGGAGGCTAGGCTCCCCTGTACACCTTTAGGATAGGGGCTGAACCCATGAGGCTCATCAGGACAAACTGCAGGCCTCACCTCCACTACATCTTTCTGGAAAAGGCTCACTGGCCTGAGACCGTAGCATGACCACCACAACCCTGCATGAGCTCTGAGGCCAGAAGCAGGTCTACACTTCTCTGGGAAGGAGTGCCCAGGTGGAGCAGACAGGGATGCCATTTTTACTGTTCCACAACTCTGACTTCTATTGCCCACAGGCTCTGGAGGAGGGATAGTAATTAAGAACTAATGTGGACCCCCAGCACAGCAACTGCCTTATGAAAAAGGAGCCAGATTATTTTCCACATGGGTCCCTGACTCTGCTACTCCTCATTGTGCAGGGTCTCCCGACATGGGACCCCAGCCATCACTCACCTGGGCTCTCAGGCCAGTAGCAGCCCTATACTTCCCTGAGATGGAGCTCCTAGAAGGAGCACTCAGGTTGCCATTTTTGTTGCTCTGCAGCCATTGCTCCTGTTGCCCTCACGCTTTGGAGGGAGCACTGTAATTAGAGACTAATGTGGGCGCCCAACACAGCACAACTGTCTTAGGGATAAGTGGCCAGATGGTTCTCTGTGCAAGTCCCCATCTCTGCTACTCCTCACTTGGCAGTGCTTCTTAACATGAGCCCCCATTACAAACACCCTCCCCACTCCTGAACACCTCAGACTGGGGAAGAAACAAGGAGCCTGAGTGCTTTGTTCGTGCTTCCAGCATACGACACAGATTGGAGCCATACAGTTACCATACAGAGAGGAGCCAAGTTTCTCCTTTCTGTGAGCCCTTGAATGCCCATTCTTCACTAAGTGGGATCTGTATCAGTTTGTTCTCATGTATGTGTAATAAAGACATACCCAAGACTGAGTAATTTATAAAGGAAAAGAGGCTTAATGGACCTACAGTTCCATGTGGCTGGGGAGGTCTCACAATCATGGCAGAAGGTGAAAGGCACATCTTACCTGGCAGCAGGCAAAAGAGAAATGAGAGCCAAGAGAAAGGGGAAACTATTTATAAAACCATTAGATCTCATGAGACTTATTCACTACCAAGGGAATAGTATAGGGGAACCACTTCTCCCATGATTAATTATCTCCCACCAGGTCCTTCCCACAGTTAAGGGAGCTACAATTCAAGATGAGATTTGGGTGGGGACACAGTCAAACTATATCAGGGTCCCCAGCTTAGCTGAGTAGCAAAGCCACCCCACCCCTGGCTGTGCATTCCCAGTGGCAGAGACTCTGTGTTTCTGTGAGGTGGAGCTCCGAGGCAACTAAAAGCTCTCTGCCACTGACAATGCAGTGGTACTGACCTTGCTGCACTAAGACTGGTGAAAAAGCAAAGACCCTGAGTATTTTACCACACTTCCAGCAAGCCATAGCACCCCAAGGAGGAAAGGCCGGTCTATCTCCCCTATGAGCCCTTTGCCCTTGCTGCTTATCACCAGGAAGGGCCTCCAGCTTGGGCCCAAATGTAGCTACCCCACTCCTGAGCCAATTGCACTGAGTGGTAGTGGCTCTGCATTTCTCTGTGGTGAAGCCCCAAAAGACAAATGAAAGGCCTTCTGCCACAGCCACTGCCAAGGTTCCTTCCCCTTCTCCTTCTAAGCTGAGATGGGAACATAAAGCCTGAGCTCACCCCAGGGCCATGGTGTGCAGCCTGGGAGTGCCAAGCCAAGATCTGTAGCTAGCACTCAAGTAGGAGAGGAACCCACATCGTCAGTACACTGAGAAGGAGCATGGCTCCCACTGTGAGAATATACAGAAGAGCCACATGGCTCAAAAGCCCACTTAGCTATTATGCTTAAATGCCATCTGCAGGATCACAGCACAAACTTCAATACCAAAAGTATTTTGCTAATACACCTCCCATGAAACCAAGGACAAAAATTCAGGTACAAATAAAGATCTCACACAAAGCTGCTGCTCTTTGAAAGCATCCAGAAAAAAGGTCAGCTAATTCTTCTCAAATCACAGTTAAAAGAACATCAGCCTATACAGATGAGAAAGAACCAGCACAAGAACTCTGATAACTCAAAAAAATGGGGCAGCCAAGATAGTCGAATAGAAACAGCTTCCATCTGCGGCTCCCACCAAGAAGAACAAAAATGGCAAGTAAATTCTGCATTGTCAATTGAGGTACCCAGGTTCTCTCACAGGGACTGGCTAGGAAGTTGACACAACCCACAGAGAGTGAAGAAAAGCAAAGTGGAGTGAGGAACCACCCGGGAATTGCATGTAGCGAAGGGAGCTCCCTCCCACAGCCAAGGGGGATAGGGAGGCATTGAACTATCCTGCCCTGGAAAACATTCTTTACCCATAGATTTTTGCAAGCTATGCATCAGGAGTTCCCCTCATGAGCCCATGCCATGATGGCCTTGGGTCCCAAGCACATAGCTGTGCAGAGTCATGGCAGCTGCTCACATGAGCCCTAATTGGGCAGACACAGACACAGGAGTCTTTGCATACTCCAGCTCTGGGAACTATGGTGAGTCTCTGCATACTCCAGCTCTGGAAACTTTGGTGAGGCAAAAGATCCATCCACTCTCTTGGAAAGGGGGCTGAAATCAGGAAGCCAGCAAGCCTTGCTCAGTGGGCTCCTTCCATGGAACCCCACAGGCCAAAATCCACTTGCTTGGAATCCCCACTGGCCAGCACAGCAGGCTGGAGACTACCTGAGAAGACAGGGTTCCAGTGGGAGGCAGAGTGGCTGCCATCACTACAGTTCTAGTCAGTTGTTTTCACCTGCTACTGGTGCCAGCGAGACTGACTGGTTTGGGCCAGGAGCAATTCCCCACAATGCAGCATAGCAGCTGTGATAGTTCCTGGACAGACTGTTTCTTTAACCAGTACCCCAAACCATCCCTCCTCACCATGAGGGCCCTCCCTTTGGGATTTTCAGCATCCCCAGTCAGGGGTTTATGAACAGAACTTTGATCTCCCTGGAATGAGCCCCTAGGAGGAGGGGCAGCTATGGTATCTGGGGTCAGCAGTTTTAGTCTTTTTTGCCTGCCAGCTTGGGAGAGTCCCCCCAGTACAGCACAACTGCTCCACCAAGGGGCAACCAGATTACCTATTTAAGTGAGTACCTGATCTCATTTTTCCTGACTGGGTGAGAACTCCCAATGTGGGTCTCTAGACACCTCATGCAGGAGTGTTCCAGCTGGCATCAGGTTGGTCCCCCTCTGGGACAGAGCTCCCAGAGGAAGGATCTGGTTGCCATCTTGGCTGTTCTGCAGCCTCCACCAGTGAGACCTCCAGGTACAGGAGGGACCCAGGAAATAGAATCTGGAGTGGTCCCCCAGCAAACTACAGCAGTCATATAGAAGAGTGGCCTGACTTCTAAAAGAAAAACAGACAGACAACAACAACAACAACAACATGAAAAAGACCTCACAAAAACCCAATTCAAAGGTCAGTAGCCTCAAACATCAAAGGCAGATAAATCCATGAAGATGAGAAAGAATCAATGCAAAAACACTGAAAACTTAAAAAGCCAGAGTGTCACTTCTCCTCCAAATGATGACAACAAATTTCCAGCAAGTGCATAGAACTAGATTGAGGTTGAGATGGATGAATTGACAGAAGTCAGCTTCAGAAAGTGGGTTATAACAAACTTTGCTGAGCTAAAGGAGTATATTCTAACTGAATGCAAAGAAGCTAAGAACCATGATAAAACATTACAGGATTTATTAACCAGAATAACCAATTTAGAGAGGAACATAAATGACCTGATGGAGCTGAAAAACACAACATGAGAACATCTCAGTGCAAACACAGGTATCAATAGCTGAATAAACCAAGTAGAAGAAAGGACACCAGAGATTGGAGACAATCTTGCTAAATAAAGCAGGCAGATTAGATTAGAAAAACAAGAATGAAAAGGAATGAACAAAACCTCTGTGAACTATGGGATTATCTAAAAAAGTCAAACCTACAACTGAACATAGAACCTTAAAGAGATGGGGAGAATGGAAGAAACTTGGAAAACATACTTTAGAATATCATCTAGGAGAACTTCCCCAATCTAGCAAGACAGACCAACATTCAAATTCAGGAAATCCAGATAATCCCAGTAAGATACTCCATGAGAAGACCAACCCCAAACACATAATCATCAGATTCTCCAAGGTTGAAATGAAGGAAAAAATTTTAAGAGTAGCCAGAGAGAAAGACCAAGTCACCCACAAATGGAAGCCCAACAGACAAACAGCAGACCTCTCAGCAGAAACCCTGTAAGCAAGAAGAAATTGGGGGCCAATATTTAACATTCTTAAAGAAAGGAATTTTCAACCTAGAATTTCATGTCTGGTCAAAGCTTCATAAGAAAATAATAAAATCTTTTTCAGACAAGAGAAGGTGAAAGAATTCATCATCACCAGGCCTGCCTTGCAAGAGCTCCTGAAGGAATCACTAAATGTGGAAAGCAAAAATAGTCCAGCAACTATAAAAACACATTGAAGTACACAGACCAATGACACTATGAAGCAACTACATAAACAAGTCTGCAAAATAACCAGCTAGCATCATGATGACAAGATTAAATTCACACATAATAATATTAACCTTAAATGTCAATGGGCTAAGTGACCCAATGACAATCTGGATAAAGAGTCAAGAACAATTAGTATGATGTATTCAAAAGACCAATCTCACAAAGACACAAATAGACCCAAACTAAAGAATGAAGGAAAATTTATCAAGCAAATGGAAAACAGAAAAAAGCAAGTGTTGCATCATTAGTTTCTGACAAATATACTTTAAACCAAAAAAGATCATAACAGACAAAGATGGGCATTACATAATGGTAGAGGGGTCAATTCAACAGGAAGAGCAACTATCATATGTATATATGAACCCAATACAGGACCACCCAGATTTACAAAACAAGTTCTTAGAGACTCACAAAGAGACAGACTCCCACACAATAAGGTCATTTCCTTTGCAGGGACACGGATGAATCTGGAAACCATCATTCTCAGCAAACTGACACAAGAACAGAAAACCAAACACCGCATGTTCTCACTCACAAGCGGGTGTTGAACAATGAGAACATGTGGGCATAGGGAGGAGAACATCACACATTGAGGTTGGTTGGGGGGTGGGGGCTAGGGGAGGAACAGCAGTGGGCAGGGAAGCTGGGGAGGGAAAACACTGGGAGAAATGCCTGATGTAGGCAACGGTGGAACAGAGACTGCAAACCACCATGGCATGAGTGTACCTATGCAACAACCCTGTGGGATGTGCACATGTACCTCAGAGCTTAAAGTACAATAAAAAAAAATAGTGGGATACTTTAACACCCCACTGTCAATATTAGAAAATTAACAAAGATATTCAAGATTTGAACTCAGCTATGAATCAACTGCACCTAGTAGATGTCTACATAACTCTCCACCCTCAAAACAACAGGATATACATTCTTCTAGGCAGCACATGGAACTTACTCTAAAACTGATCACATAAGTAAATTTCAGTTCAGTGCAAATGCAAAGGAACTGAAATCATAATGAACAGTCTCTCATACCACAGTGCAATCAAATTAGAACTAAACACTACAAAACTCACTCAAAGCCACACAACTACATGAAAATTGAACAACCTGCTTCTGAGTCATTCCTGGGTAAATAATGAAATTAAGGCAGAAATCAAGAAGTTTTTTGAAACTAATGAGAAAAAAGAAACAACATACTAGAATCTCTGGAAAACAGCTAAAGCAATGCCAAGAGGAAAACTTATAGGACTAAATGCCCACATCAAAAAGCTAGAAAGATCTCAAATCAACATCCTAACATCACAATTAAAAAAACTGGAGAACCAAGAGCAAGCAAACCCCAAAGATAGCGAAAGATAAGAAATAACCAAGATCAGGACAGAACAGAAGGAGATAGAGAAACATTAAAAAATGCTTTAAAAATTAGTGAATCCTGGAACTTATTTTTTGGAAACAATTCATAAAATAGATAGACTGCTAGCTAGACTAATAAAGAAGAGCGAGAAGAATTAAATAGATACAATAAAAAATAATAAAGGGGCTATCACCACTGATCCCACAAATATAAACAGCCATCAGAAAATACTATAAACACCTCTATGCAAATAAACTAAAAAATCTAGAAGAAATTGAAAAATTTCTGGACACATACACTCTCCCAAGACTGAACCAGTAAGTTGAATCTCTGAATAGACCAATATCAAGTACTGAAATTTAGGCAGTAATAAATAACTACCAAACAAAAGAAGCCAGGACCAGATAGATTTACAGTTGAATTTTACCAGAGGTACAAAGAGAAGCAGATATGCTTTCTTCTTAAAATGTTCTAAACAATTGAAAAGGAGGGACTTATCCCTAGCTTATTTAATGAGGCCAGCATGATTCTGATGCTCAAACCGGATAGAAATACAACAAAAAAGGAATACTTCAGGCCAATATCCCTGATGAACATCGATGCAAATATTCCCAGCAAAATACTGGTAAACAGAATCCAAAAGCTCATCAAAAAGCTTATTTACCACTATCAAGTAGGCTGCATCCCAAGGATGTAAGGTTGTTTCAACATATACAAATCAATAAATGTAATTCATCACATGAACAGGACTAAAGACAAAACACACATGATTATATCAATAGATGCAGATAGGTCTTTAATAAAATTCAACATTTCTTCATGTTAAAAACTCTCAATAAACTAGGTATTGAAGGAATACACCCCAAAATAATAAGAGAAGTTTATGACAAACACACAGCCGATACCATACTGAATGGGAAAAAGCTAAAAGCATTCCCCCCTTGAAAACCAGCACAAGACAAGGATGCCCTGTCTCACCCCTCCTATTCAACATAGTATTGGAAGTTTTGGCCAAGTCAACCAGGCAAGGGAAGTGCAAAGTCAATTTGTCTTTGTTTGCAGATCACATAATCCTATATCTAGATAACCCCATCCTGTCAGCTCCAAAGCTTCTTAAGCTGATAAGTAACTTCAGCAAAATCTCAGGATGCCACATCAATTTGCAAAGGTCACAAGCATTCCTATACACCAACAACAGACAAGTAGAGAGCCAAATCATGAATGAACTCTCATTCACAATTGCTACAAAGACAATAAAATACCTAGGAACACAGCTAACAAGGGAAATGAAGAACCTCTTTAAAGGGAACTACAAACTACTGTTCAAGGAAATCAGAGAGGACACAAAGAAATGAAAAAGCATTCTATGTTCATGGACAGGAAGAAGCAATACTGTGAAAATGGCCATACTGCCCAAATTAATTTATAGATTCAATGCTACTTCCATTAAACTATCATTGACATTATTCACAGAATTAGAAGAAACTATTTTAAAATTCACATGGAACCAAAAAGAGCCCATATAGCCAAGACAATCCTAAGCAAAAAGAACAAAGCCAGAGGCATCACATTACCTGACTTTAAACTATACTACAAGACTACAATAGCCAAAACATGGTGCTGATACAAAAATAGACACATAGAACAGAATAGAAAACTCAGAAATAAGGCTGCACATCTACAAGCTTCTGATCTTTGACAAACCTGACAAAAACAAGTGATGAGGAAAGGATTCCCTATTTAATAAATGGTGCTGGGAGAACTGGCTAACCATATGCAGAAAATTGAAACTGGACCCCTTCCTTATACCTTATACAAAAATTGACCAAGGATGGATTAAAGGCTTAAATGCAAAAGCTAAAACTATAAAAACCCTAGAAGAAAATGTAGGCAATACCATTCAGGATACAGGCATGGGCAAAGATTTCATGATGAAACTGCCAAAAGCAATTTTGATAAAAGCAAAAATTGACAAATGAGGTCTAATTAAACTAAAGAGCTTCTGCACAGCAAAAGAAACTATCAGCAGAGTGAACAGGCAACCTATAGAGTGCGACAAATTTTTGCAATGTATCCATCTGACAAAGGTCTGATATTCAGAATCAACAAGGACCTTAAATTTATAAGAAAAGAACAAACAACTCCATTAAAAATTGGGCAAAAGACATTAACAGACATTCTCAAAAGAAGACATTCATGTGGCCAACAAACATGAAAAATTGCTCAACATTGCCAATCATTACAGCAATGCAAATTAAATCCACAAGGAGATACTATCTCATGCCATTCAGAATGGCTATTATTAAAAAGGTAAGAAACAACAGGTACTGGAGATGTTGCAGAGAAATAGGAATGCTTTTACAATGTTGGTAGGAATATGAATTAGTTCAACCATTGTGGAAAACAGAGTGGTGATTCCTCAAAGATCTAGAGCCAGAAGTCCCATTTGACCCAGCAATCCCATTAATGAGTATATTCCCCAAGAAACATAAATCATTCTGTTGTAAAGATACATTTACAGATATGTTCATTGAAGCACTATTCACAATATCAAAGACATGAAATCAACCCAATGCCTGTGAATAATAGACTTGATAAAGAAAAGGTAGTATGTATTGTGAAGGGAAAATAAATCTTGGGGCCCCAAAATCACTAAACTAAAGGAAACTGTCAAGCTGGGGACTGATTAGAGGAAACCTTTCTCCCATTCTATTCAAAATCATCCCTCTGCTTACTGAGATAAATATATAGCTGATTGCTTCCTTTGGAAAGGCTAATCTGAAATTCAAAGAGTACAATCATTTGTCTCTTATCTACCTATAACCTGGAAGCCCCCTCCTGGTTTTGAGTCATCCTGTCTTTGCTTCAAGTTATCTCACCTTTCCAGACCAAACCAATGTTCATCTTTCATATGTTGATTGATGTTCCATGTCTCCCTGAAATGTATAAAACCAAACTGTTTTCTGACCACCTTGGGCACATATCATCAAGACCTCTTGAGGCTGTATCACAGGCACATGTTTTCAACTTTGGCAAAATAAACTTTCTAAATTAAATGAGACCTCTTTCAGATTTTGGGAATTCACCATGGAATACTATGCAGCCATAAAAAAGGAATGATACCATGTTGTTTCAAGAGACATGGATGAAACTGGAAGCCATTATCCTCAGCAAACTAACACAGGGACAGAAAACCAAACACCACATGTTCTCACTTATAAGTGGCAGCTGAATGATGAGAATACATGGACACATGGCAAGAAAACAACACACAATGGGGCCTGACATGGGGCGGGGTGGGGTAGGGGTAGGGAGAGCATTAGGATAAATAGCTAATACATGCTGGACTTAATAACTAGGTGATGGGTTGATAGATGCAGCAAACCACTATAGCACACAATTACCTATGTAGTAAACCTGCACATCCTGCAAATGTACCCCAGAACTTAAAATAAAAATAACAATAAAAATAAAAAAGAACTCTGATAACTCAAAAGTCAGAGTGTCTTCTTTCTTCCAAATGACCACACTACTACTACTTAAAAATTACAAAAATAGAATTCTAAATATGGATAGGAAATGAAGATCACCAAGATTCAGGAGAAAGTAAAAATCCAGTCCAAGGAATCTAAGGATTGCAATAAAACAATGCAAGAGCTGAAAGACAAGACCCAATAGCGTACTGTCTTCAAGAGACCCATCTCACATGCAGGGGCACCCATAGGCTTGGAGTAAAGGGATGGAGACCAAATCTACCAAACAAATGGAAAACAGAAAAAGGCCAAGATCGTTGTTTTAATTTCAGACAAAACAGATCATAAACCAACAATGATCAAAAAAGACAAATAAGGGCATTACATAACGGGAAGGCACTCAATTCAAGAAGACTAAACTATCCTAACCATATATGCACCTAATACAGAAGCACACGGATTTATAAAGAAAGTTCTTAGAGACCTATGAAGATATTTAAATAACCACGTAGTAATAGTGAGAGACTTCCACACCCTTCTTAACAATTAGGTCATCAAGTCAGAAAACAAAGACCTTAAGGACCTGAATTCAACACTTAATCAAATGAAACTAATACACATCTATACAACTCTCCACCTAAAAACAACAGAATATACACTCTTCTAATCTGCACAGGGCACACGATGTAAAATTGACCACACAATTGGCTATAAAACAATCCAAAGCAAATTCAAAAAGCAACAAAAACAAAAATTATATTATCCACACTCTCAGACCACAGCACAATAAAAATAGAAATCAAAACTAAGAAAATTGCTGAAAACCATACAATTACATGGAAATTGAACAACATGTTCTTGAATCACCTTTGGATAAATAATGAAATTATGGCAGAAAATAATGAGAACAGAAATACAACATACCAGAATCTCTGGGACACAGCTAAAACAGTGGTAAAAGGGAAATGCATAGTGCTAGAAATAGAGAAAGAAGAACAAACCAATCCCAAAGCTAGTAGAAGACAATAAATAACCAATATCAGAGCTGAACTGAAAGAAATAGTGATGCAAAAAAAAAAAAAAAAAAAAAAAAAAAAATACAAAGGATTAACAAAGTCAGGAATTTAGTTTTTGAAGAATAAATAATATAGATACACTACTAGGTAGATTAATGAAGAAAAAAAAGATAGAGAAGATCCAAATAAATACAACAAGAAATTACAAAGGGGATATTACCAGTAACCTCACAGAAATATAAAAAGCTCTAAGAGATTGTGAATATTCCATGCCCACAAGCTAGAAAACTTAGAAGAAATTGATATATTCCTGGAAACATACAACTTCCCAAGACTGAAAAAGGAAGAAATCGAATCTCTGGACAGACCAATAATTGTTCCAAAGCTGAATCAATAGTAAAAAGCCTACCAAGCAGAAAAACCTCAGGACTGGATGAATTCACAGCTGAGTTCTACCAGATGTATAAAAGAGAGCTGGTACCATTCCTACTAAAACTATTCAAAAAATTGAACACAAATAATTCCCTAATTCATTATATGATGTCAGCATCATCCTGATACCAAAATCTGGCAGAGACAAAAGAGATAAGAAAATTTTCAGGCCAATATCTTTTATGAACATAAATGCAAAAATCCTCAACAAAATACTAGCAAAAAACAAAAACAAACAAACAAAAAAAAACCAGCAGCATATCGAAAAACAAATCCACCATGATTAGTAGGCTCTATCCTTGGGAAGCAATGAGAGTTCAACATATACAAATCAACAAATGTAATTAATTATATAAACAGAACTGAAAACAAAAATCACAAGGTCATCTCAATAGATGCAGAAAATACTTTCAATAAAATTCAACATCGTTTCTTGTTAAAAACCATCAGCAGCCTAGGTTTTGAAGTAACATACTTAAAAATAATAAAAGCCATTGAGGAAAAAACACAGCCAATGACCTACTGAATGGGCAAAAGCTGGAAGCATTCCCCTTGAAATCTGGAACAAGACAAAGATGCCCTCTCTCCACTCCTGTTCAACATAGTGATGGAAGTCCTAGCCAGAGCAATAAGACAAAAGAAACATATAAAAGGCATCAAAATAGGAAGAGAGGATGTCAAACCATCCCTTTTTGTAGATGATATGATTCTATACCCAGGAAACCCCATTATTTCTGCCTCAAAGCTCCTTGATCTGATAAGCAAGCTCAGCAAAGTTTCAAGATACAAAGTCAATGTACAAAAATTAGTAACATTCCTATACACCAACAATATCTAAGCTGAGAGTTGACTCAAGAACCAATTCCATTCACAGTAGTCACAAAAAGAATAAAATACTAGGAACACAGCTAACCAGGGAGGTGAAAGATCTCTACAATGAGAATTACAAAACACTGGCCAAAGAAATCAGAGATGACTCGGACAAATTGAAGAAACATTCCATGCTAACGGATAGGAAGAATCAGTATTATTAAGATGGCCATATTGCCTAAAGAAATTTATAGATTCAATGCTATTCCTATCAAACGAACAATGCCATTCTTCACAGAACTAGAAAAGAAACTATTTAAAAATTTATATGAAACCAGAAAAGTACCTGAGTAGCCAAGGCAATCCTAATAAAAAGAAAAAGAAAAAAAAACAAAAACCAAAAAACAACAACAAACAAACAACAACAACAACAATAAAAAACAAAGCTGGAGGCATTACATTACCCAACTTCAAACTACACAACAAGGCTATAGTAACCAAAACACCACAATACTGGTATAAAAACAGACACATAGATCAGCAGAACAGAACAGAAAACTCAGAAATAAAGAGACTTTCTTAATTGTGAATATGAGCTCTGGGCTAATGATTTTTCTCTAAGCACTCCTCTATCTGTAGCAAACACATTTTTACATATTGTGTGTTTCAGTTTAAATTCAAATTAAAATGTTTTCAAATTTTACTATGATTTGCTATCTGAGTTATGGTAAAGATTATATTTTCTACTTATAAATATCTGGGAATTCTCTTTTACTGATTTTTTAGTTTAATTCCCTTTCCCTGAGAACATGCTTTTATTATTTATTCTTTCAATTGTTTTAGGTTTGTTAGTAGTTTTTCTATGGTCCAGAACATTGTCTGTCTAGCTAAAGGTTCCATGTGCACCTGCAGACAATAAGCAATCTATTTTTAATGGAAATGTTACATAAATATAGATAAGGTTATGTTAATTGATAGTTATATTCAAATAATTTATACATTTACTGATCTTATCTCTATTTGTCTTATTTAGTATTGAAACAAGATTGTTAAAGTCTCCAAAGATAATTCAAGAATTATCTATTTCTATCAGTTTTTCCGTAAATTGGCAATTTTATGTAATTTATTTTTCATTTTGGAATAGATAAATAGATAAATATATAAAGGGGAGTTTATTAGGTATTAATTTATGTGATCACAAGGTCCCACAAAAAGCCATCTGCAGACTGAGTAGCAAGGAGAGCCAGTCCAAGTTCCAAAACTGAAGAACTTGGAGTCTGATGTTCCAGGGCAGGAAGCCTCCAGCATGGGAGAAAGATGTAGGCTGCCTGCTTTTTATTTTAGATGGATTGGCAGCTGATTAGACTGAGCTCACTCATGTTAAGGCTGGTTCTGCCTTTCCCACTAACTCAAATGTTAATCTCCTTTGGCAACACCCTCACAGACACACCCAGGTTCAATACTTTGTATCCTTCAATACAATCAAGTTGACACTTAGTATTAACCATCACAAGTCCACCTCTTGTCAACGTGAATCCATACACATCTCCTGAGATCATGCATAATCTTCAAATAAAGACAATAATAAGGCCGTAATTACGCCTAACATAGTACAACTCTCCTTCCTACTATCAGAAACACACTAATCCCCAAGCCAAATACTACTACATAAAGTTAACAATACTTAAATGGTGATGTGAAGTCAATAAATCTTATGTCAAACGATAAAAGAGAAAGGAAATAAAATGAACATATTTTCTTACTACAAGTGTATATAAGAACAAACATGTTTTTAACAAAAGAAGAAGGAAATACTCATGACAATGACAATCCTTATTTTTTCAGCTTAGTGGGAAAATAACAGGAATGCAAGTAGTGGTCAAATAAAAACAAACCAACAGCATCTTTTACAATTTGTTATTAGGTGCCACTGAAATATATGTCTTCTGACTTTCATTACAATTTTCATCAGTTATAAGTTAAAAGGTGTGGAGATTAATTTATTGCTATAAAATAAGTAAAAAGAATAAAGAATTTAAAATGGAGAAATGAGAGTTGAACACTAATGATTGAGAGTACAATATGTAGTCATTTGAGAATGGGTTGATGAAGTAGAGGAGAAATACTTCTTAGAACTTACATAAAAATAAGTGACCAAATCATACAATTTAATGTATTGGAATCATCAAAAAAAACCCACCAAAAATTAAAAATCATACACACACATTCAAAAGCAGGTTTAGACATTTAGGCAGATATTGAAATCTTAAATGAACTAGTGGGAGAGAAAGAGCCATTGTTTAAAAGACAAGGAGCCAATAAGAGTCAAAGGGATATTGACAGTGTGTACACACACACACACACACACACACACACACACGCATGCACATGCACCTCTATATGCATATGTATACAAATATTTGTATACATTTATATATATTATTTTACTAACACATGCATATGTATTTACTAGTATATATGTATGTGAATATATATCAATATATTAATTCCACTAATATATAATGTGTATATATACGTTATATATAATTATAAGTAATAAATTATATATTTATTTTTGTCAGGAGTAGTTGTTTGAAAGGAGCAAGCAGAAATCACTTTTTTCCTCAGGATATTATGAATATTAGGAATAACATATAGAAGGCACAATTTCATAATTTATATTGTTTTTCTAAGGGAAACATACGAAGATTATGCTTTCTGTTATATGTCCACATTGTTTGAAGTAATAACAAAAAAAAATGACCAACAAAATATTTAAACTAAATCTACCACTGAGGAAGAAAAGAAAATCTTCTCAAATCAGAGAAAGTATAGAAACTTCTATTACAGAATGGCAATAAGTGACATTTTTGTTGAATGTTGAGTATGTTTGCGAAACTCTTCTAAGACCTACTTATATTAACTAATTTAATCTACACACAAAAACTTTTAACTTCACTTATGCTATTTTCTGATTGTTTATATGAGACAGCTAAGGCCATAGATTTGAAGCAACTTTTGTAATGTTACTTCACTCATAATTGGTAGATGCTAAATTCAAATACAAGCGTAATAGTCCTTAAATTCTTTAACATTTTGTACAGTTTGTCAGTATCTGTGTAGTCTGTGTTCCAGGGCTTTCTGTGGATATAACAATTTGTGGATACTAAAGTCTTTTATATAAAATGGTGTAGTATTTGCATATAACTTATGCACATTTTTTCATATACATTAAATCATCTCTAGGTTACTTCTATTACCTAATACCAAGTACATGCCATATAAATAGTTGTTATGCTACATTATTAGAGAATAATAACAAGAAAAAGTCTTTACATACTCTGTGCGGATGCGGTCATTCTTTTTTCCCCAAATATTTTCAATCCACACTTGGTTGAATCCATAGATGCGGGATCCACATTTACAGAAGGCCAACTATATATACTACTATTCATATAGTTGTTACTTGAATCTTCCTGATGGTAGTATTAGAATTTTAGATTATTTGTCTCTGCATAGTTAGAATAGTGCATGTTTTAGTTAGCCTCCAAAGTAGCTGGGACCACAGGTAGATACCACCATACCTGGCTAATTTTTGTACTTTTTGTTGAGATGAGTTTTTGCCATGTTGCCTAGGTTCAAACTCCTCAGTCGTTGCACTTTGAGGTATACATCTTATATGAATCCCAGTTCAACTATTTTTTCTTTTTTCATCACACAGGAAAGAAATGTGACTATGCTTGTTGCGAGGCTATTAAGTTTTCTAACTGGCATTTTGAAAAACAAATTGAGCAAATATGAAACAAGAGCCATAATAGAATGTAGGTATTGTCTAGTTTATAATTTCATTTGATAGTGACCAAAATTAAGATCTCAACAGGCTAAATATTTACTTATAAGCATATAGCTAATTGGTGCCAAAATAAGAGTAGAATGCAATATTCTGTTGCCTACTTAAGTAATGAAGTTTTGTATTCCACAGATGTTTTGTTGTTCATGTTATTTTGTAGACATTATTTGTGTGGTTCTGCAGATGTTTTATTATTCATGAAAAATCATCATGCAATTTGTACCACACTTTTAGGAATCTTTAGTTCTTTTCAAATTTCAGCTCTTCAAAATATATACAGGCCAAGTTATTCTATTGTAATGAACATGAAGAGATAAAGACTTCGCCTCAGGCAGCTAAACAGATTATATATTTCAAATTATTGTTTTAGGATTATTTTTAGAAACATATTAAATAAACACTCTTCATAACCCTTGCCAATGCATATTAAACCTCAAAATAAATTGTCATCATATAGCAATGGCACAATCCACAAAAGAAAAGCTGTTTTTTTAAATTTTAGAAAATTAATATTATAATTATTATTGTTAAAATATCCAAATAGTACTTGCTTATGCATTCTATATTAAAATGTCCCCACAAAGTACCATGACACATCTCAGAAACTACTATCCTCATAGATATTTTTATCCTGGATTTTGATTTTACTTAAATTGAATAATATTTTGGAAATCTTCCACTGTATAGAAAATAGGTCTATCATTTTTTAAGTACAGCAGAATATTCCTGAAAAATTTTCCTCATAATAGATACAAATTTGTTCAAAATACTCTTTTATAAAATGCTGCAATGGATGTTCTTCTTCAACATATAAGTTTATATTTTGGGGCCAGTGTTTCTGATAAACAGAAGATGTATAATTGGTGGGTAAAATGATGTGCATTTTATATTTGGTAGCCAAGTCATCTGAAAGAGGTATTCCATTTAAACTTCCAGCAATTGTGTGTGAAATTAACATTTTCTCAAAACCTTGCCAATTATCAAGCATTTTTTATTGGCTTAATGTTATTTCACAGGTGTTTTAATTTGAATTTCAGAGATCATTTGAGGTATTAAAGACTTTCACTATGTTTGTTTAGTTTATGGGTCATTGTATTACTTCTTATGTTAACTAACTCATGTCCATAGTTAATGACAGTTCATAACACTTGTCCCCATTTATTCTGTGGAACTGAGCCCTTTCTTATTGTTTTGAAATAAAAATTTATATAATTGGGTTCCAAATAATTATTTGTAAATATATTGCAAATAAACGATTCCAGTCTTTTTTCTTTTTTCAGAATGTCTTCTTTTTCTAAATGCTCCTATTATCTTTGACACCTAAATATTGATTTAATTTATAAAATTAAATCCATCAATCTTTTTCTTTATAAATTCTGGATGGTTTCTCTTCTTGCTTATCAAGGCCAAAAATATTGTTTAAATGTATTTATCTATATGTTATATTAATATAATTAATTGTAAATACCTACAGACATATGCCGCTGTATATGTAAGTGCTAGTGTTCTGTGTATGTGTGCATACTCTTTTGTGAGCTGTTTCATTCACCTGGAATTTATTTTTGTATATAAAATGTATATATATGAAAACTTAATTTTTTTCTCAAATTGTGAGTGATTTTTAACATAAAGAAATATCCCATAATATTTACCTGTAATGTATATCCTCATATATACATGAATTTTCTATTCAGTTAACTTTTTGGCTAATTTTATTACACAATTTGAAAGCAGAATGCTGCAACAAAAGATCCCACCTAAAAAGCCTGCAGCGGATTTTTAGCCTATTTCCTGACAGTTTAGACTTTTTGGATTTACAGTATAGGTTAAATTACCACAAGTATTTTTAGGCTAGGATTGCAGATTTCTTGGTAGTAAATTTTCAGTTAAAAACTTACAAAAATCCAGTTGATTTATTTCAGGTAAGTTCTATATTAAAATAAGCACAGATAAAAGTCTGATCATAATTTTTAAACCTAAATATTCTTTTTTATTTAAAAATGTCTTTTCTTGGCCTTTCCGTCTCTGTTCCTGAGTTCATCTGAGAACTTGGATGGGCTTGGATGAGAAGATTTTTTTTTTAAAACGGCACAATTATAAAAAGACAAATAAATATTTGGGTCTTTGCCTCTTTGCTTGCATCAATTATAGCCAAGAATATTGCTTTGGAGGTCCTCCCAGAAAGTTCTAAGAGAAAATATTTTCTTGTTCTATTTAGTTTTTTTTTTAATCAATTGCCTTTTCCAAGTCTTTGATGTACCAAATTAGTGGACTCCTAGTCAGTTCAGACAATAGGTCACATGCAGAGAGCTACCCTTTACAGAACTGTATTCCTTTTTTTTTTTTAATTGTCTAATTCTTCTCAGAGGTCCTCTCTGTTACCAAAAGCTGTAAATAGACCCACTATGTCCCAACATTTTGGTTATTAGATAACAAGATCAATTTCTCCAGAGTCATTTAGTCTGATTTCCAAATCATAACAGATGAGTGTTATATGTAGAAAAAGTTTTGCCAATGCATAACCAGAGCCATTACTTTGTAGAATGCAGTAACTTCTGTCACTGTCATGTTCAACTGAATGCTCATTGTTTTGTCAATGTTTTAAAAATTAATAGTTTATAAAATAAGTCAGTAAGAATATTCTATTGTCATTTTAGTAGAACGGTAAGGTAAACAAATACATGCTACCCAATATTTCTACGTCCACAAGGAAATATATCATTTAGAAAAAGATAACACTGCACATCTTTGTTAGTTAAAAAAAAATCACAGTTTTAGACTACAAAGCCTTTTGAGATCATTTTTTGAGATCAATTTGAGACCTTGAGCTATTAATCAGAACCTTAAATCATGTAGTGATCATGACACAATTAGCCTAAATTTGTCTTTATTTCCTTAAAGAAGTGTGTGTTTACATAAAATATTCAGCTTAACACTATCAAATTAATTTCACCTGACCCAGTAAGTAGAGTTGTGAGTATTAATATTTTCCGTTCAGCCCAAAGACTGTAAGGAAACCTAAGAACAAACCCTGGATTACCAAATAATATGAAAAAATATAGAATACTATTTATAATCAAACAAACTATTCCTATACCAGGAAGTCACGCTTTTGAAGTGGCTATGCTTCTTTCAGAATAAAAAATATTGATTCCAGCTGGGCGTGGTAGCTCACATCTGTAATCCCAGTACTTTGGGAGGCGAAGATGGGAGGATCACTTGAACCTGGAAGTTTGAGACTAGCTTGGGCAACATAGTGTGACCTTGTAGTTATTTAAAAAAAATAAAATAAAATAAAATGTTAATTGCTGATTGGAGAGTGTTGTTCATCATCCTTGTCCAAATTCACTGCTTACATCTAAGAAATACATTATCTTTAATAAATTTATGAAAAGATTAAATATCACAAAGAAAAATAAAATTATACTTCTATAAAGGAAGTAAAAAAGTTCATAAAGGTACAATTGCAGTTGAGAAGTATTATGAAGTTGCTATCAAAGAGAAGGTTTACTGCAGAATGTTGCAATCTACAGTGTAAAATAAAGTCTAATGTATTCTTTTCCTTGGCAATTCGTATTGGATTATACCCTGTCGCAGTCTTTTTTAGAAAGATTTAATAAGAATTTTTATAACAGGGAAAAAAGATTTTAATTACTATCTCTCAGATGAGAGATTTATTCCATTTTAAGACAGATAATTTTAGGTCAAACTATGTAATATATTGAGTTTTAATTCTATTCCTATAAATAGTGCTATTTCAATATTTCACAGAACTATTCATGAGTAAAATTTCTTCCCCTTGTAAGTCGAGTGAGCTACCACAGAGGTATAGAATAAAGAGAGAGAGAGACAGAGTCAGGGACAGAGATAGAGACAGAGACAGTGACTGAGATTGAGAAAGAGAGAGAGAAGAGTACTTACATTATTGTCTGGGATGTTTTACTGATAAAGAACAGAAATACCATACCTCCTCTCTGAAAAAATCACAATTATAGTTATTTCCTCAATATCAGCAATAATTGGCTTGTTTATAGCTTTAGTAACTTATAGTCAATGAAGAAACAAACAAAATGCATTATGCCAATATTTTCTTAATATCACTAGTTAAAATTAGAGCACAAACCAAAATAGAAACACTATTTCATATTCTTAACAGTAATGTAAACAGGTAAATATTTAAAAGATTTGGTAGTAAATATTGCAATAAAAAATCTTCACCACAAAGTTTGTACTTATTTAATGCATTTTCAGTAAATGAAGGAATGAACTGAACACTAAAATATTTGACTGGTTTTTCAGCCCAGTGATTTTCAGGCATTAAAGAATTTCAGTTGAAATTGTAGTATTTAGATCTGGTTGTGTTTGGGTCAGGAAATATTCATAGCTTTATAGCAATCCAGTGTACTTCCTTAAACACCACCAGCTCATGGTTCACATGTCAATCAACTGGAGTCGGAGATAAAGAGGGAATTTGTAAAGGCCCCATTGAATGCTGTTGGCAGCCACAAACACACAACTAAAAAGAGTATTAGGAACCATTCTGTTTACAGCAATTAACTAGACCCAAAGCTCTGTCAGCAGTTCCGGTAGTGCAGTCCTTCTTTGTGTCTGTTCTTTAATATTCAAAACTTGTTCAAATAGTGTGAAAAATTGAATCCATCCCTCTGCTGCAACTGATACATATGATAAACTCAAAAGCTACAGCTACAATGATGCATATTAATGCATCCAGTAGCTATCAGCAAATGGAATGTGTGACAGAAAGCAGTGGCTTCATGGAAATTTTGTGCTAGCAAATTTACTTATCTTCAAGTTGAAACGTATAAATTTTAATAAAAATCCTCAAGCCAGCAACTAACTGGCCATCCAGCTGATAGTACTTAACAGTGCTAAACTCATTCTCTTAATAATACAGTGAACACTGACTCTCAGTTTTAACATTAAACAGCCATATAACTGAGCCCTATTTTATGCTTTTTAAGACCAAGTGACCATGTAAGGGAACAGGGAAGGGGTTAGTTATGTGTGTCAATATCAAATAATTGGCAGAGAACTCCAGTGCTGCCTACGGGTTGTGTGAATTAGTGGATATCTTTCACTTAAAGAAATCCCCAGATCATCCTCTTTGCACATGTGGTTCCTTTCCCCCTGCAGCTAAAAAACCACCTCAAAAAATTGCCACAGGGACCCCAAACTGCTCCTTGTCATTACCATATTTGTTTTCTAAAATATCTTAGATCTTTATTTAATTAGTCTGCCAAATCTTCATTTGATATTTAACATAATATACAGAACCAAAGTTATCCTTTTATTGATTTATGGGATCCGAAGAATATAAAGAACTGGTTCAATATTCCAAAGAAGATACTTATCATAGAGCAAGAATTGATAAACCAGTGTGAGAAATAATCTCACTTTACAATGACAGGTATGGTGACTTCATTTTCTTATAAAAAGAATTAAGTGTAATTCTTATGTTCTTAGTTTATTTGTATGTTTTAAAATATTTGATTCATTTCTTTAGTTTATTTACAAATTTGTGCAATGATCACCATGGAAAGAAATACTGCTTCCAATAGCAATTACTCTTCATTCCCTCCTACCTACAAACCCTAGCAACCACTATTCTACATTCTATCTCTATGCATTTACCTAGTCTGGACACTTCATGTAAATGGAATCATATATTGTGATATTTCATGTCTGGATTCTTCAAATTAGTTCAATATTTTCATGGTCAGTCATGTTATAGAATGTATCAATACTTCATTTTATTTTATGGCTGTAAAATATTTCACTGTATGGAGAAGCATGACTTAGTTTACGAATTCATTATTTAATGGGCATTTTGGTTTGTGTCCATCTTTTTGCTATTATGAATAATTCTGCCATGAACATCTGTAAAAATGTTTATAAATATACATTTTCATTTTTCTTGGGTATATACCTGGGACTGGGATTGCTGGGTCGTATTATAATTCTATATTTAAGGTTTTTGTAGAACTGACAAAGCATTCTCCAAAGATTTTGCTCCATTTTACATTCCCACTAAAAATATATGAGAGTTCCAAGTTCTCCGCATACTTTTTTATCACTTTTTATTCTCTGATTTAAAGAAAAAATTGTAGTCATCTTGTGGGTTTGAAGTGTTGTTTCATTGTGGTTTTGATTTGGCTTTTCTTAGGTAATTAATAATATTGTTAAACTTTTCTTGTGTTCTGATTATTGACCATTGATATATCCTCCTTGAAGAAATCTCTGTTCAGGTGACAGTGTTATTTGTATTTCTGTGATATCAGTTGTTATATCTAGTGTTTCATTTCTGATTTTGTTTATTTGCATCTTCTCCCTTTTTTCCCTTGGTTAGTCTAGCTAGTGGTTTATCAGCATTATCTTTTTTAAAAAAAATTTTCATTTTGTTGTTTCTAATTTTTTTTTAGTCTCTTATTTAGTTCTGCTCTGATTATATTTTTTTATTCTACTAATTTTGGGCTTGGCTCGATTTTGGTTTTCCAGTTCCTTGAGATGCACTGTTATATTCTTAATTTGAAATGTTTTTACTTTTTTAATATATGCATTTATTGCTATAAATTTCTCTCTTAACACTGCTTTTGCAGTATTCCATAAGTTTTGAAATGTTGTGCTTCCATTTTTATTTGTTTCAAAATGTTTTTGATCTTTTTATTTACCCAGTGACTGTTCAAGACTATTTTTAAAAAATTCATGTTTGTACAGTTTTCAAAATTCCTCTTGTTATTGATTTCTAGTTTTATTCCATTGTGGTCTCTTATTGTTTATTATTGTGGTTTTGTGGTTTTTTCTAGCAGAAACTTACGAGTCCTGTCACTTATTGATTTCTGTGTTTGCTGTATCAGTGAGTTTTATACTTTCATGTGTTTTCATAATGGTAGATATTCTTTCACTTCCATTTGTAGGACTCCCTTAAGCATTTCTTGTAGGGCCATTCTAGTGGTGATAAATTCCTTTGGCTTTTTCTTGTCTAAGAAAAACTATTTTTCCTTGGTTTTTGAAGGACAACTTTGCTGGAAATAGTATTCATGACCAACAGCATTTTTTATTTCCAAAACTTTGAAAATATTATTTCATTCTCTCCTGGCCTATAAGATTTATTTCTACTGACAATTCCACTAATAATCTGAAGTAGTTTCCCTTATATGTGACTAAACAGTTTTCTCTCTTGCTTTTTTTTTTTTTTTTTTCAGAATTCTCTCTCTCTCTCTCTCTTTCTCTCTCTCAATTTCTCTGTTCCTTTCTTTCTTTTTGTGGACACCTTGAGAATAATGTGCCATGGAGAAGAGATTTTTGGGTTGCATGTATTTTGAGATCTCTGCGCTTCCTGTATCTGGATGCCTAAATCTCATGGTAGACTTGGGAACCATTTGGCTATTATTTTATTAAGTAGGTTTTTTTCTGTTATCTTTCTGGAAAAAAAAATTGTATATTTGATTGCTTTGTGGTGTTGTATATGTCACATAGGTTTTGTTCATTCTTTTTACTTATTTTTTTCTTTATGTCTTATTGGGTTATTTCAGAAGATTTGTCTTCAAGTCTTTTAGACTGAAGCCCTGTAATGAGTTTTACTCATTTTACTTATTGAATTATTCAGATCTAGAATTTATATATTTTTAAGACATCTAGCTCCCTGGTGAATTCCTCAGTAAAATCTTCTATTGTTTTTGTGATTTATTTTTTATTGGTGTTGTCTTTGTCTCACTGAACTTCCTTAATAACATATTTAATAATCTATTTTCTCTTTCAATTCTCCCACTTTATGCTTTGTTCATTTTGGAGCTCTGTTGAGAGATGAATATTTTTTGTAACTGTTAATCTTCTTGATAGATTGACACTTTTATCATTGTAGAATGTCTCCTTAACTTTAGTGTCAGTTTTCCATATTTGGAATTCATTGAGTTTCTAAGATCTCATTATGTGAATGTTGGTAGACTTGATGTTATTTCACAGACCTCTAAGAATTTGTATTTTTCTTCCTTTTTTTCCCACCTGCTCCTCACAGCAGATAATTTCAACGGTTTCTTTTTCAAATTTGCTGTTTCTTTCTTCTACCAGATCAAATCTTCTGTTGAAACAAGCCCATTCAAAAGTGGGCAAAGTATATGAACAGACACTTTACAAAAGAAGACATACATGAAGCCAACAAACATATGAAAAAATGCTCATCATCACTGGTCATTAGAGAAATGCAAATAAAAACCAGGTTGAGATACCACCTCACGCCAGTTAGAATGGCAATCATTAAAAAATCTGGAGACAACATGCTGGAGAAGATGTGGAGAAATAGGAACACTTTTACACTGTTAGTGGGAGTGTAAATTAGTTCAACTATTGTGGATGACAGTGTGGCGATTCCTCAAGGACCTAGATATAGAAATTCCATTTGACCCAGCAATCCCATTACTGGGTATATATCCAAAGGATTATAAATTGTTCTACTACAAGGACACATGCACATGAATGTTCACTGAGGCACTGTTTACAATAGCAAAGACCTGGAACCAACCCAAATGCCCATCGATGATAGACTGGACAGGGAAAATGTGGCACATATACACCATGGAATACTATGCAGCCATAAAAGACGATGAGTTTGTGTCCTTTGTAGGGACATGGATGAACCTGAAAACCATCATTCTCAGCAAACTGACAGGAAGAGAAAAATCAAACACCTCATGTTCTCACTCATAGGTGGGTGTTGAACAATGAGAACACATGGACACAGGGAAGGGAGCATCACACACTGGGGTCTGTTGGGGGGAAATAGGGGAGGGACAGCAGGGGTGGGGAGTTGGGGAGAGAGAGCATGGGGAGAAATGCCAGATATAGGTGATGGGGAGGAAGGCAGCACATCACACTGCCATGTGTGTACCTATTCAACAATCTTGCATGTTCTTCACATGTACCCCAAAACCTAAAATACAATAAAAAAATTGGAAAAAAAAATATGTTATCATATAACATATACTCATTATATGGAATTTCTATAAACATCATGAAATACTACATGTAAAAAAAAAATTTTCTGTTGAACCACTCTAGTGAATTCTTCATTTGAGTTATTCTAATTTCCAACTCTAGAATTTATTATTTTTTTATGTGTATACATAAATTATTATGTTAATATTGATACATATACACATATACATGCACACACATACACATACATTCTAATTTCTTTGTATTCTATTTGGTTAGACATTGTTTTCACACTATGCCTTAGTTCCTTAGACATGGTCATGGTTACTTTCAGTTTAGTTTTATGTCTGTACCAGTAAAGATTCTCAAGAGATACAGAACTAATAGCATATAAGGATATAAAAAGAAATACACTGTAACTGTGGGGAATGATGAGGTTGAAATTTATATGACAAATTGGCAGGCTGAAAACTCAGGAGTTAATACTGCAGTCTAGAGGTGGAATTTCTTTCTTAAGCAATCTTGTTCTTAAGAATTTTCAACTGAATAGATGAGTTTCACACACATTATTAATGATCATTTTCTTTACTTAAAGTCAATTGGTTGTCAGTGTTAGCTACATTTACAAAATAGCTTCCAGCAACAATTAAGATTAGTGTTGATCAAATTACTTATATCAGAATTTAGCCAACTGGATACATAAACTAACCATTACAATGATCATATTTATAATAGCTGATTTAAAGTGTTTGTCTAGCAATTATAATGTCTAGAATTTTTTAGAAACAAATTCTACTAATATACTTTCCTATACCTTTGCACATACTTTTTAATTAAAACATTGGACTTTGAAAATAATATACAAAAAACTCTGAAAGTTATTTCACTTCATTCCCAGGGTTTGTTTTTGTTATTGTTGTTGTTGTTGTTATTGTGACTGTTTGTTTAGTGTCTTTTCTGAATAAATTATTTGGAACCCATTTTTTTTTGTCAGATGTGGCTACTAAAGTCCCTGCTTGGTTAGCTGCAGGTTTAAACAATTGCTGCTGATTATTTTTGATAAATGCCATAGTGAAATGTTGTTCTCATGAGTAAGTCCTGAGTCAGGCTAAATGAAGAGAAACCTAATGGAGAGACTTCTCAGCGAACTGCCAGACAGATCTAATACTGACAGTTCTTTAGGAATAGGATTTATAGGTAGTTTCAAATCTGTTATGCTCTTTTAAGTAACTGCTAGCCTACAACTTTTCATAGCTACTTTAATTGTGAAACTATTTGTTTTTAAAATTACCATAAATTTGAGGAAAGAAGAATGGTAATAAGATTAAAACCTCACAAAGTTTTTTGTTCTTACCAAGATTCACCTTTTTTTTGTTTCTAATAAAAGTACAAAGATATATTGCAAAGCAAAAAGTATACCCTCAAGAAAAGGGAGTGTAGACTTATACAAGAAAGACTCGTGCTCAATTATGTTTTTTTAAGTCCTCCTCAGATTTTCTAAGCCATTGGTTAATTTTCTAAGATCTGAAGAAACTTGACAAATTTTGCCAGTGTTTTTCTTGCTTTGGTAGTGGGATAAATTTTCAGAGATTATTCCTTCACCATTCTGTAAGGGGCCACCATATATTCTGTGTTGGAAATTGGAAATATGGTAGGTCTAACTGGGTTCTCCACAGGTTTGCAAGTGGTATTCTGCTGTTGCTTGTTGCTTGAGATTTTTTTAGCTTGCTTGGTGTCATGAGAGGTACAAGGTTAGAGATAACCAGATCTATGCAAGTTTGTGTTTTTTTTAAATGTCAGGCTTTCATTGATGTCAGTTTAATCCTAAAAGCCACAAGCTACATATAATTCTTTTTTTTTCTTTTTTTTTTCTTTTTTTTTTTTTTGAAACGGAGTTTCGCTCTTGTTGCCCAGGCTGGAGTGCAATGGCGCGATCTCGGCTCACCGCAACCTCCGCCTCCTGGGTTCAGGCAATTCTCCTGCCTCAGCCTCCTGAGTAGCTGGGATTACAGGCATGCGCCACCGTGCCCAGCTAATTTTTTGTATTTTTAGTAGAGACGGGGTTTCACCATGTTGACCAGGATGGTCTCGATCTCTTGACCTCGTGATCCACCCGCCTCGGCCTCCCAAAGTGCTGGGATTACAGGCGTGAGCCACCGCGCCCGGCCAGCTACATATAATTCTTAAGGAGGAAATTTTTCTTAATACTTCTTGTTCACTTGGTAGTCAGAGCTGCAGGCACACAGCTCAAGCCCCTCCACAAGTAAATTAATATTGTGAACCATACATAAAAGTACATTTAATCAATATATAAATGTTGTAGATTAAATATTCTACAACAAACAAAGTAACATTTAACATTAAGAGAAAAAGAGATAGGAAAAAGGATTAACAAACTGGTCCATGGAAAGTGAAGACAAAAGGAGTCCTGGTCTGGACCAGGGTGGTCCTAGGTCTTGCAAGGAAGATTCCAGAGTCTGATGTCGTAGAGCCCTTGGTAGCAGAACCTGAAGGGTTCTTATCATAAGTGACTGTAAGATGGTGTCAGTTAAAATGGTCAATTTGAGCTGTTGAAAGGCTTGCTCTTTTATGGTTATGGAGTCTTCTGGTGAGAACTGATAGCTGAAGAGTGCACTTGTTTGTGACCTTATCTGGTTAGATGTTGTCTTTATTTATTCTATTCATTTATTAAGCAAAATATTTTATCCTTGTTGGGAAAGTGCCCTGTGAAATGTAAAATGGAGTATTTTTTCTAAGATAGAGTTACTTCAGAGTGCTCTACAGGGTTGGTGGAATGTGCTTTACCTATTCTGATTAAGGATCAGCCTTAGGCAGGTACTGCTCTCTGGGAATCAGTGGATATAAAGTTTGCTATTTCCCTGCTCTGCTTCTATGTACAGTTTTGGATTAAGCACTTACTCCTATCTCTGTTTCCCTGTTCTCTTCTCCCAGCTTCAAAAAGTGTTTACCAATACCTTCCAGCAATTCCTTTAATCCATCCCTATTCATGCATGGATTAAGCACATTTGTACTTTGCACTTATCCATTTAAAAATTTTGTGTATAGCAAATGCTATACATATGTGCCCTGAAAAAAGGGGAGAGTGATAAAGAGAAAGCATTCCTTGCTGCCTTTTCCACCATAGGTTAAAGTTTTTGGTTCATAAGAGATACAGGAAAGAAGGATTCAGGTAGAGTTTCTTGCCCCTCCTGCACAGCTGCTAATCTCCTCCTACAGTTGGAGGAGATTACCTCCATGATGAACACTTCTTAGGGATTTTCCAGTATTTTCTGTGAGTGTGAAGTGAAGTTCATGCATGGAGAAACAGACTACAAGAAGGTGTAGAAGTGGGAGAAAATTAATTTCTACACTCTCAAGTATTTTTATACTGTTTTTTCCAGGCCACACTTGGCCTTCATCAAATTATCAACTTTTCTAGCTGATCTCTTCTTACTAGTGTCTAACCAGTAGGATTGAACTAACCCCAAATGTGTACATGTTCTGGAACTTTCTTTAACATTTAAAAATACACATAGTAGTATAAAGAGGCATTCATTTCCTTTCTAACTGCCTAGTATTCTCTTTGTATACACACTACAATTTATTTAAATCAGTTTCCAAGTAATGGCTATTTGGATTGTTTTCAGACTTTTACAAACAGGGCTGAAATTAATAACTTATTCACAATATCATATAGATGATGGATAGATAGATAGATGTAGCTCAAGATCTTCTGGTGTAAACTTTAGATAGATTCTAGAACAGACTATATCTTGTTTTATATATATAAAACTTTGGAAAGGAGTAATTTATTTATATTTAAAACAAACTAAAATTAATCACAAGGAAAAATGCATTTCCTGAAATTTAAATACTAACTGGAAATATATATAGACCTAACTTTGTATAAAACTTACCACACACATACACATGTCTGTATCTGTATTTCTATCTGTCTATCTATCTAGTTAGCTAGCTAATCTATTTACCTATCCACATACCTATAAGCAAATACTCATTGACTACCTTTTTAACAATGAAAATACATTCATATGGGAAATAATCAGAAATATAAACTAAATGAGTCATCGAGGAGCACTTGTTCTTTAAGTGATTGATACATGTTATCGGCTTTAATAATTAAAACTCTCCGATACTCAGATTCAAAATGAATTTTATAAAAGATAAAAAGAATTTCAGAAATAGAGATTCAGGAAATCATCCAAATGCAGACTGTCATAGTGTTAAAGTTTTAAAATCGGTGGTAAATATTAGATTATACAGTAAGTGCTGTTACTTGAGCTGTTTACCATTAGCAGAAATTATTGCTGCATACCCTGCAAGAATGTAATTTCAACACAGATAAAATGTATAAATGGGAAATAAATATTGAGAACTAATTGGTTGGTATTACCATTACAGGTATTTTTTAGGTTATATTTTTATTTCCTAACTTTTCAGTAAAAGCTTAAGTTACTATCAAAATTATTTTTAAAAACCTAACAGTAATAACCTTTATAAATATAAAATAGGAATAATGAAAAAACTGTAATGATTCTATGGAAGCTATACTTTAGAAATATCAGGTTGTCTCTGTGGAGTAGGATAAATTAAATTTAGTGAGATAATTAATGTGAAAGCATTTTAAATATTATAGAGCCTTATATAAATGTTGGTTATTAGTTTACTATCATATTAATGGGTTAGGTAGAAAAAGCACAGAAACAGCTAGTTTAGATCAGAGGAACACTAGAGCAATCCAGGTAAATACAAACCAAGTATAAAATAAAGAAGTTTTAATGGCATTGTAAAATACCAGGGAGATTTGTTTATTTTATCTGAGCAGGATGAATAAAAACCATCAGAAATAATATGAAGCGATCTATCCGGTATTGTATTTCTGTCCTGTGTTTTCTTGCTTTATGCGCCATATCCCCACATTCGTATCAATTCCAGTGTTATCAAGGTCTACTATGCCTGGGTTGTGCCTGGATATTCAGATGACTTAGGCAGGAACAATGTAAATAATTATTCAGTAGATCTTGGAGTTTGTGCTGTTAATCCAGACTCACAGAAACTTAGATCATCATTATTATTATTATTATCACCATCATCATCATCATCATTGATCCTAACTCATTTCTTTCTTGAAACAACTTTGTCATCTGGACCAATATTATCCCTATTATATAAGAAATAGAAATAAGATGCACAAGAATTACTTAAGTTGTTCAAAATAACATTGCTACTATGTGAAAAGGTCAAACAGGCTGACTCTAAAGTCAGGTGATTTACAACTGAGCTCTTCTTGAGAAGATTAACACAATTGCTATACTAGTTCTACTTTTTTTCTGGCAGTTCCAAAACTAATTGATGCAACACACAGTACCCTCCAATTCCATTTTACTTAGAATTATTTCCCTACTTCCTGTTTTTTTTCTTACTTTCTTTTCCCCCATAATCAGACTTTGTATTGCATGTTCTTGAATTTTGAATACTATGTTTGACATTTTTCTTCAATATCTCAGTTAAACATAATTTTTCATTCTTATTCCTTTCTCAAACATTCAAATAGCTAACAAAGGATAAGATTACTGGACAATATTTAAAATAAAAAATCAAGGTTAGTTGATTGAAGCCTATCATGATTCAAAATTAACTACTAAAATAGCTAATGACAAAATCTATCGTGTACTGGTAAAGATTATGTACAAAACAATGCTTACTACAATAAAAGCCACTGTCTCATCTGTTCATTACATAGCATGACTTAGAGCAAAAGGCAACATAGAGACTATTGGCATTACTGGCCTGAAACTGTAGGTGTGATATCCAGTCACCTACAATATATATTTCTGCTTCAGGGCAAGATGAAAAAGTGATTGTGTCAAGGTGTAGAAAAATATTGTTTTAAAAATATGCCAATAAATAAGAGAACAGAAATTTACAGCATAAGACATTTTATCAATATAAAAGTCAGGTCTTTTTCAATGCTAATAGCATTCAATTTGAAATAGATTGGCAAGTAGGTAAGAAGAAAAATGAAAAATGGAAGAAAATCAGTAAAATGAAGTATGTAATATCATTTTTTAACCACTAATAAAACCTTGCCTAAATGTTAAGAGCCTATTATAGTCTTGAAGTTATTATTTATGATTTTAGTTTAATACCTTGTATAATTAAACTTAAATTAATAATTTGATCAGAAAATATTTTATTAATATATTTACAATTATCTTTAAAATTGAACACTGTAAATTATCTTGCACACCATTTACAGAGTGCATTCAAATATTCTCTATGAATTTTAACATACAAATTAGAGAAATGTGCTTTCACAATGGAGGGCAAAGGGGCTGTAAACTGAGATGTGGAAAAACTATATGTGGAAAATCAAAACCAAAACAACATAAAACTGTATTATAAGCATCTTAAATTTAAACTACAGTTTTAACAAATTTATAATGCATACTTATGATTAATTTAAATATGTTGAAGCTCAAACATTCATAATGGGATGAGGTTTCCAATGCGTAAGTAGATACATGTCAAGAATATACCAATGTAACATTTAACAAGAATTTTATAATTTGCTCACTGGAATTTCTGCAATAATAGAAATAACAGTATTTCCATTTTATAATCAAAACCAATCTCCCAAATTTAAATGTAGATGCACATATTTTATGTGAATATTAATGTTCTTGTAAGATAAGTATCTATTTCACATCTTTAAAATTGCCCTCGTAATTCCTTCTATTTAGTTTCCTTTAAGACACTGGTAATAAATTCACTTCACAAAGAGCTGAAATCATGGTAAACAAGGCAATATAACAGATAAAGAGACTCTGTTAGACTACAATTTATTTTCTCTACCAACAAAAGTAATTTTCCCATACACTAAATCATAAAGGCAATAAAAGGTATATATAAATATTATTAATTTCTGAGATTCATAGGAAGAGCAAATGACTTTCTATGGGCCAGTACCTGCTCTAATAATCTCTCTTCATAATTAGTTTATGCCTATCAGATTGAGAAGAAGAGCCTGCATTCTTACTGACATTGAAAAATATGGTTAATTATCTAATTTCTTAATTGCAAAATTAACATCTTACTTGACTAAAATAATTCATTTTGAAGTTAGGTAATTCACGTGAAAACAAAGAAAATTATCCACGGCAAAGCTCAGAGGAAACAATGATATATGATATTTTGTTTTTATTTGCATTTCAATTTTTTGAAAGTGACTTTTAAAGAAAGCTTGTCTCCAAAAAATTCATCTATACACATACCCAAAGAGGTTTTGGACAAGAACTGTGTCACTGGTTTTAGGGGAACAAAAAAAGTCCCAGTATTCTTTGACAAACATTTCTCTACTTTTCTCAGTGGATTATTTTATTATTGTATTATATTGTATTGCATTGTATTTTGAGATGATGTCTTGTTCTTGTTACCCAGGCTGGAATGCAGTGGCACAATCTAGGCTCACTGCAACCTTGGCCTTCCGGGTTCAAGCAATTCTCCCGCCTCAGCCTTCTGAGTAGCTAGGATTACAGGCACATGCCACCATGCCCAGCTAATTTTGAATTTCTGGCCCTCAGTGATTATTTTCAAAAGGCTTTTTCTTATTTACCTTTTTTCACCAGTGTTATTGTTTAACCGTGTCCCCACCCAAATCTCATCTTGAATTGTAGTTCCCATAATCCCCACGTGTTGTGGGAGGGACCCAGTAGAAAGTAATTCAATCACGGGGATGTTTTCCCTATGCTGTTCTTACAAGATCAGATGGCTTTATTAGGAGCTTTTCTCTTCTCTTGTCTCTCATTTCTCTCTGCTTCCCAGTGAAGAGGTCCCTGCTTCCATTATTGTAAATTTCCTGAGGCCTCCCTAGCCACACAGAACTGTGAGTCAATTACACCTCTTTTCTTTCTTTCTTTTTTTTTTTTGAGACGGAGTTTTGCTCTTGTTACCCAGGCTGGAGTGCAATGGCGCGATCTCGGCTCATTGCAACCTCCGCCTCCTGGGTTCAAGCAATTCCCCTGCCTCAGCCTCCTGAGTAGCTGTGATTACAGGCACGCACCACCATGCCCAGCTAATTTTTTGTATTTTCAGTAGAGACGGGGTTTCACCATGTTGACCAGGATGGTCTCGATCTCTTGACCTCGTGATCCACCTGCCTCGGCCTCCCAAAGTGCTGTGATTACAGGCGTGAGCCACTGCGCCCGACTCACCTCTTTTCTTTATAAATGACAAGTCTCAGGTATTTCTTCGTAGAAGACTGAGAACAGACGAATACACCAGCAACAATTAGAGCAACATATAATTTTTAAAAATAGTCTGTAAAATGTGCTCACAAGAGTGATCATTCCATGTGCTATTTATCTAGATAAGCTTAGACCTTTGATTTCTCATTTCCAGCCCCAAGCTGCCTTCACTGCTTCTAGCAGTTCATTAAGGAGCTTTTCCATGTTTATCTGCAGCCATTTCTAATGAGCATGTTCCTTTGCTGAATCACCATCCTAACTCTAGTCCAAATCACCATCATCTCTTGCCTTAGATGACTACAATGATTTTCTTTCTAACTGTTCCGACTCCATACACTCTCTTTCACCTCTTCTGCAATGTGTTCTTTATGCTGCAACCAAAGTGATCCTTTTGAAATACAAATCTGATGTCATCCCTCTTTTCCCCATATGCTGTTGTTAAACAGTTTACTACCATAGCAACTACACTTGTCAAAAGATCAATTTCCATTCCTTGCTCATTTACCTCTTAACCAAGCTTCAAAAAAGCCATTCAAAAATGGCTTTAAATGATGTGTCCCATTTTACTATACATGTGAATACAAATAGTTTTCAAAAGTCATAAAGGTAGATGCTACAGCCCTTGTTTCTGCAAGTTAGCCTAAGCCTATTACTGATTTTATTAACTCCTTTCCTCTACTCTCTACTATAGGTTTTCTTCTCATTCAATGAAATTATTTCACTGGGATTCTTTACCTACTGGTTATAATCAAAGCTTCAATTTTCCAAGATTTAATCCTTAGTGATACTGTTTTACTATAGTCTCCCAGACACTTTGGCTCCTAGATACAATAGTGCACCCTAGGGGTGTACTAAGTCTCATCCACAGTTCTCTCTGTTGTTTACTATTAATAGTGCAAATAAAACACTTCAATTGGTATAGTAATTTCTTTGGTTGCCTGTTGTGTCAGTGGCATGAGAGATTAAAGTGACAAGGGCAGCCTCAGCTTCCAATATAATGGAAGCAAAGTGGGACTCCTAGTGGAATCAGAATCCACCAATCTTTGTTTTATTTACATTAATATTGCTTTTGTTGATCTTTTTCCTCTGAGTTTCCTGATTCTACTTGTTCTCTAATCTTTAATACAAATAAGTATTCCAAATAATAATAATATTTAATATTGATTTAACACTATACATGTGCCAGACACTTTTCTAAGCATCAAAAATTAATTCATTTCAGCCTCCAAATGATTCTATGAGATAGGTACTGTTACAACTCTAATTTTAAAATAAGCAAATGAAGGCATACAGAGGTTGTTACTTGCCATGAATTACCAAATCCCAGTGTTAGTGCTGAGACTGGAATCCATGCTAGCTGGTTCCAAAGTCAAGAATTTTAATGTCACACTTTGAGCTTAACCATAAAAGTACCTCTTATAACCAGAGTAACTGAAGACAGATTTCCTGGTTCCCAAACCAGGATTCAAACCCAGGCCTCCAGGGAGAAAACCAGGAGTCTTAACTGCTAGACCACCACAGAAGTAGAGTAGCTATAGTCAGAACTTAGGCTCTTGGCCTTCCTAACCCTGAAAAATGGAGAAAGGGGCCCCAGAGGCACGGTGAGTGTTACAGCTTATATAGAACTCATGGACCAAAAGAGTATACAATATTATAGTTTATTAGGCAGAGTGAAAGAACAGTTTCCAAGCATGTGGAAGGATTCCAACCCTGTCTGGGGCTAGAACTTTTACCCCTGAATTATTCCTTCCCCATTCATGTTCTTATCCAACGAGACAGATTCTTTCAAAGTTCCTCTGAGTTGATTGATCTTTGATTCCATTACCAGATTGGCTACTGATTTATAACCCTGAGTCATAGAGGCCCCCACCTCCAAGAGCCAGAGTGGGGGAAATAAAAGCAAAGGTCCTACCTGGCCTGCTAGAGGTGGGAAAGTAGAAACAAAGGGCCCTAGCCTGCCAGAGGTGGGAAAGTGGAGACAAAGGGCCCTAGCCGGCCAGAGATGGGAAAACTGGAGAAATCCTGCACTGGGAACAACCCCCACCAGCTGACCCCAGGAAATCCCTCTAACACACTCCCTCAGTCCTCCCTCTGAACAGGAAAGTCCAACTGCTGTTAGGTCACAGGCACTGATTGCTTTAACTACTTCCTGCTGAATTGGGGTGTAAAAGGGGCACTGCAGTTGAGGTTTCCTCCAGAGGGGAGTCTTCTAGGGTTGCAGGTCGATTCAGTGGTTCATGATAGAAATTATGAGCCAAGGACATCCAGGGTTCCATTTGCAGGACCATTTGTAGCCAAATGGCCTCAATTCTAGAAGAAGCAAAACTGACAAGAAAGTTAAAGATGAGAGGTCCAAAGGCAAGCAATAATAGGATGTTTATTAAGGGGACTAGGAGAGCGGAGAGCCAGGGTAGCTAGTTGTTAAACAGGCTCCATGAACCTACTTCTTGGAGGTCCTTTGTGCTATATTTTATTCAGTCTCTGAGTTCTTTGGATACCTGATTGGCTTACAAAGTAACAGCATTCTTCTAAAAAGAGACAAGTTCCTCCTTTCTCTGCGATCCAGGTCCTTTGATTTTGAAGAGCCACAGTGGCTAAAGAGTTAAGCTGCTTTTGTAGAGTTACCAGAGAATCAGCAACCTTTTCCATGTCATTATTTAACTCCTGGGGTAATTTATAGTAAAACTGAGCAAAGGTAGTAATTCCTCCAATGCTGGTACTGAGCCAACCCATTATTCTGACCCCCACTATGAAAGGAAGAATTGGAGTTCAAGTATGGTGTGGTCTGGGCAAGAGAAGACTCTACAATTGAGAATCAATGTAAATGGTCATGGTGGGCACTAGGAAGGAGAGGAGGCATATTTCCTCAGGGTTATTGTTTAGAGAGCAGTAGACTGAGGAACCACAAACAAAGAATAAGCCTGGTGCTAGGCAGTTGAGGCCTGGGGGTAAGGTAACCCAGTTCCAGCATAGAGAAGCATTGGAGTTGTTAGTAAAGTTCACACAAATGAAGTTTGAGGTAGATGGAATTTGTAGATTGGTGACCAAGGGACCCATAAACCCCGTATGATTTGAGGGTGGGTCAGTTATGTTCCATAAGTGTGGAACTGAAATCGGGATATATGGTTTGAAGCATAGCGGAAGGCACATCCAACAGTCAGTTGGGTTGTCAGAGGAGGCCTCATGCATTCCTGTGAGGGTGGTGTTAAATAAGTTGAGCATATAGGAGTGTGTGTAAAGGGTCTCGTGCAATTTAGAAAGATTCAGGCCCTTGTAGGAGTGGGGGTACTTCGTGGTTTGCTTAGGCTAGAGATTCCTTCCTGATGACACCATTCCTGTACTTGATCTTGAACTCTGCCCCCATATGAAATCCTGACATGTGTAAAATATGTACAGCAGGTGGTGGTTCCCTTAGCAGCTGAACAATTAGGTCCAGTTATTGCTCCTATCCAGTATGTGTGTGAGCTGTATGTGCACAGGCAAGCAGATGTATAGCAATTTTTATGCATATAAGTATAGGATATAAAGGAGGCCTGTTGACCTAATCCCCAAGACCAACCAGAGAGTGGACTTGTTCCCTGTCCAATATTGTTCCAGTTGTGACCCCTTTGGGTGCATTTGCAGGTGGGATGGGAGTAAAGCAGGGGACAAGCAGCAAAGAGGATAATGAGAACCACAAGAGAGGTCATAGTAAGGGAGTGATAATATTGGAGGGTGAGGAGGAGAGCTATTAGAAGTATAATTGGGCAGAAAGCCATGAATAGGGAGAATCTATGAGACGTGGGACAATCCTTACGGGCAACCACACAGAGTCTGGTCACAAATAGTTAAGAGTGATATTTCTGTCTATGCTAGGATGTAAGTTAGACTCATGAGTAGTTACATTCCTGTGGATCTTGTTGGAAGACTAAAGTGTAGATCCTCAAAAGGGTTGCAGGTGTATGAAGGGCAGCCTCCTGGAACTTCAGGCTGTGGGGCAGAGGGCCTATGATCTACTTTAGGAGACATGCAAGGTTTCAGCCGAGTGTGATGAATCCATGAGTCAATTCCCACTACCTTAACTACCTTTGGGGTAGACAGAATGACTGAAAATCCTCCTTACCAAGATAGACCTAGAGAGGGAGAGTCTGAGGGGAGAGACTTGACAAGTACTAAGTTTCCAGCACAGAACAACTCTTTCCCTTTCTCCCTAGGGTGTCTTTCAGGTAAGGTCTTAAGAGCCTGTTAGTACTTAGCCAAGGAGGTTATATCTTTTATTAGATCTGCTGTTTCTTAGTCTAATACGAGATCATTGGTAAGAAAGGGCCATCCATAAAGCATCTCATAGGGACTAAGTCCTATCTTCTGAGGGGAGTTTCAAGCCCTTAAGAATGCTATTGGTAACAGAGAGGGCCATGGGAGGTGGGGTTTCTGTGTTAGTTTTTTTAAATGTCTCTTAAAGAATTTCATTCATCTTTTCCACTTTTTCTGAGGACTGAGTCCTCCAAGCAGGGTGCAGATGATATTGTATTCCTAATACTTTGGAAATTCCTTGGGTTACCACAGCTCTGAAGGCAGGATGATTATCACTTTGAAGACAGTGAGGGAGTTCAAATCTAGGAATTATTTCATTAATAATTACCTCAGGACTCTAATTAACTCTTGGGCTTTTTCTGTCCTACGGGGGAAAGCCTTGACCCAATTTGTGTAGATATCTACCCATACTAACAGATATTTATATCCCTGATACTTAGGCATATGAGTAAAATTCATTTGCTTGTCTTTACCTAAGTAATGACTGGTTTGCTGTTCTCCAGGAGGAAGTTTTGATATGCCAAAGGATTGTTTTACTGGCATATTTCATATCATTTGACTATTTGCTGGATAGCCTTGAAGAGAACTTTTTCTGTAAATATAGATTTTGCCATTCGACATGTATTTTCTATACTCATATGGAAGGTTTGATATAGGATATTAAGTGCTTTCCACTGGCTGGCAGCAGGTAGGAGTACTTTTCCTTCCTCAGTAGCTAGTCATCCTGAAGGAAGAAGATTACAACCCTGGGAGGTTGCCCATTCTACCTCTTCTGATGTGTATTAAGGTCTAGTTGCCTGGAGAGGGTTTTCCCATATTAAAGGTCCTTTAGAGAGATCTCCTCCCTGACGTTTATATAGATAACGGTTCCTGCTCTGGCTAACAGGTCCTGCCCTAGTAAGGGAGTTGGATTTTCTGGGATGATGAAGAAGGGATGGGAAAAGAGCACATCTCCCAGTTACAGCTTAGGGGCTGGGAGAAATATGGGGAGACTGCTTGTCCTAGGACTCTTTGGATAGTTACAGACTTGGAGGACAACTGTCCAGGACAGATGAGCAAAACTGAGAAGGCTGCACCAGTGTCCAGGAGAAGATCCACCTCCTGGCCCTCTATGGTTAGCTTTATGTGGGGCTCAGTGAGGATGATGGCTTGTGCAGCACTTGCCCCGGGCACACTCAGTCCTGCTGTTGGGTCATCTGGTTAGCCTCCTCAGGCCCTGGGAACCTTCATCCTCTGGGACAGTATGCCTTCCAGTGAGTCCCTTGGCACAGTGGGCAAGGATGAGGAGGTGGTCTGTTCCTCTTGGGACAATCTTTTTTAAAGTATCCCAGTAGGTCACAGTGATAGCAAGCTCTGCCAGACTGGTAGTTAACTCAAGCCTTTTGCTTTTCTGAGCCCTTTAGGTCTGCCTGCCTGAGGGCCATGACTAGGGCCATGGCCTTTTTCTTGTCCTTCCTATCCTTTTTGACCTGTTCCTCCTGGTCTCAATTATAGAACACTGAGGCTGCTATATTTAGTAATGATTCTAGACTCTGTTCTGGCCACAGGGCCAGCTTTTGGAGTTTTCCTCTAATATCTGATGCTGATTGCATAATAAATTCTTCTTTTAGTAATAGCTGACCCTTGATGAAGTCTGGGGACAGGGGAGTATATTTTCTTAAGGCCTCTCATAACTGCTCAAGGAAGGCTGTTGGGTTTTCTTCCTTTCCCTGAGTTATGGTAGATAACATTGCATAGTTCATGGGCTTCTTCCTGGTTCATCTTAGTCTGTCATGTATACAGGCCAATAGGTGCCTACAATTCCAGTCCCCATGTTCTGAGTCAGGATCCCAGTGAAGGTTTGTACTAGGGACTGCCTGTCTACCTGTAGGGAATGTATCCTTTTCCTCTGGCATCATTTTGTCATTTACGTGACTAAGGTACCAAGTGTCCCCAAACTCTTGAGCTGCTGTTAGAGAGGCCTCTCTCTCATTACTGTTCAAGGTCTGACTAAGCAGTAACATGATATCTTTCCAATATAGTTCAAAGGACTCACCTAGGCCCTGCAGAACATCTGTGTACTTGTCTGGATCATCTGAAAATATTCCTAAGTCCACCTTGATTTGCTTTAAGTTAGAAAGTGGAAAAGGAACATGTACTTTGGTTGGGCCAAATTCCCCTCCTACTACCTGTAGAGGGCAGAGTTGGGGCATCATAGGAGCCTGTGGTGCCTTGGTTGTTTCAGCTTTCCCTGACTTCTTTTGGGTCATAGGAGCTGAGGAGACCTGGTCAGTATTGGTGAAAGGAGAAGCCATAGAGAGTTGTGGGAATGGGAGCAGTCCCAGGGAGGGGCCAGTAGGGCATAAGTTACAAGCCTTACATAGCTGAGGATTATCCTATAGAGAAAAGAAAACTCACACATAGGGGACCTCAATCCATTTACCTTCCCTTCTACAGAAAAGTTCTAATTGTAGAAGGTTGTTATAATTTATACTTCCCTCAGGTGGCCAGGATTTTCCACTCTGCAGTGGGTATCACAGTCATGCCATGTTGCAGAAGAAAATAAGCCACTTTTTCTTCAATGACTGTGGGACAAATTGGTCCCAATTATCCAGGATCACTTTAAGGGTGATTTTGCCTTAGGAAGAGTAGCACCCATTTGAAATTGAACACAGGGATGCCTGCATCCCTGGTTATTTCTTGCAACTTCCAGCCCTGGGGCATCCCCCAGTTGTACAAGCCCCTTATAGTCTTCCTTGAGCCCTAGATGTGTGATCATCTTGTGGGCCTTCTCCATGTGCCAGGTTCAATCATGCTTACTGGCATCATGGGCATGTCCTCACTGTCTAATGTCCTTTTTAGCCACCTTAAAGGACATGGCAACTGCCGGGTTTAGTGGCCCTGTACCAGTGTATCCTTGAAGAACTAGGCCAGTGAGGCTTGGGCAATGGGTGCCATTTATATTCCCTAGCAAGGGTCCAATTAACATAGCTCTGACCATAAAACTGCCCCAGAAGAATAAATTGCTTGAGAAGGCTCTTTAAGCACAACAATCTTAAGAAGGTAATGGCTGGCTGCATGGGCAAGGCTGGGATAATGCCCTCTGGACCAGAGCCTTTCCCCCCCACTTTCCATCATAGGAATATGCCTTAGGGTTGTGGGACCTGTAATTAACTATTTGAGTCTTGGGCCAGGTCTAACTATGGTACTCTAGATGGAGAAGTTCTGCCATATGGACAGCCAATCCTAGGCAGGACAAATTTTACATTATCAGATCCTGGCACCATTTGGTTGGATTGGGAAATTGCGGGTGACAGAAAACAAAATGTCCTATAACCTCCAATACCCACTGATAGACCTTGGCTCTGTTAGGAAATAGGCTAGCCTAGCGGACTGAGGAAACTGGTCCTGTATATTTATACTGTAGGAGGGCCTCATAGGTATAGGCCTGAGGGCACCACAGGCAAGGGTCCCTGCATTGCCACCCCAACAGCCTCAAGGTCCTAGCAAGAAAGGTAATGGCCTCATGTGTAGAAAATATCTTGGAAGAAAGAGCCTGGAAGAAGTTTGCCTCACGGATATCTGCACCCAGGAGGTCAGGGTCTGAAAGGCTGGGAGTAGCTCGCATAGACGGCCTTCTCTTAGGGGGTCTAAGCAAGGCCACAATCTCAACTGGATTGAACCGGGAGTTCAGGACCATTGCTTTTTGCCCCTAGCCAACCCTCAGCTTGGCCCAGAGAAAGAAAGAGCAGAAAAACAGCTGGCTTCAGGTTAACCAATGCTCCCAGTTCCAAAGAGCCAGGGATTGTTAGAGAGCCGTTTCCCACAAAGCCTGACATCCATGTCTTGTAGTCCAGTGTCCTCACTAATTGCTTTTACTGGCCAACAGGTGACCAGTGATTTACTTCCTTAACAAATTTAGAAGAGAAAGGACAGATTAGCAAGCAAAAGGGGTCCAATGTTACTCACTGGTCTGAAAATTGATGGCTGCTGGCTGGCTTGCCAACAGATGTAACCAAAGTAACTGCAGCCATATTTCCTGGTTCCCAGGCCAGGAGTCGAACCCTGGGCCTCCTGGGTGAAAACCAGGAGTCCTAACTGCTAGGCCACAACAGAAGTGGAATAGCTACAGTAAGAACTTAGGCTCTTGGCCTTTCTAACCTCAGAGAATGGAGAAAGGGGCTCCAGAGGTGTGGTGAGTGTTACAGCTTAGATAGAACTCATGGACCCAAAGAGTGTGTGATAGTGCAGTTTATTAGGCAGAGCGAAAGGACAGCTTCCATGCCTGTGGAAGGGGATCCAGAGAGGATTCCAGCCCAGTCTAGGGTAGCTCGAGTTTTTACCCCTGAATTATTCCCTCCCCATTCATGTTTTTGCCCAATGAGAGGGATTCTTTCAGACTTCCTCTGGAATGATTGATCTTTGACTCTATTACCAGATTGGCTACTGTTTTATAACCCCAAGTCACAGAGCCCCTACATCCAAGAGCCAGAGGTGGGAAAATAAAAACAAAGGCCTTACCTGGCCTGCTAGAGGCAGGAAAATAGAAATAAAATACCCTAGCTGGCCAGAGGCGGGAAAGTGGAGACAAAGGGCCCTAGCCAGCCAGAGGTGGGAAAACCAGAGAATTCCTGTACTTGAAACAATGCCCCCAGCCAAACCCAGGAAGTCCCTCTAACACAGTCTCTCACTCTGATGCAGACTTTTCTAGGGTACTATTTCTTTCTAGATACTGTCCAGTCACATGTTTCTACATCCTTCACACATTGCACCTACAGATCTAAACTATTTTTATTTTCACAAAGTTTCTGAGAGTCTTGGTGGATTCTGAGTCTTTACATAGCTGATTCTCACTTCCAAGGCCTAATTTCTTTACATTTGAGCTCAAATGGCTTACTTGAAGAGATTATCAGCTTCAGACATACAAGGGTAAACTATGGGTTATTAAAGCATCTCAAGCATCTTATCTTGTAGCACCCATGAAGCTCTACTGTATTGTATATGTTTCTCTTCATATGCTGTAAGGTTTGTGGATGTAAGCATCACATCTGTCTCATTTTATTCCTAGAGTTTAGTGGAGGCCTTGGCACATAGTATAAAATCAGCAGATATTAATTAAATAGCTCAATGAATAAATCAATGAGGAAATAAGTGGATGTGTGTACTGAATATCATAGGTTATATTAATGTGAAGCCATAAGAAAAATTTATTAAATTTATTTACTGTCAAATTCACAAAAAAGAGCTTAGAGAAAAATAAAAGAGAATTACAAATCTCTTCATATGTTTATCATAGTTCTCAGCTTTGTAGAAATATGCTGATATTCAAAGAACAAAATAACTATTAATAATGTCTTATGTAGCTCATTATTTTAGAAATTTTAGGAATAAAAGTAAGGGTTTTTATTATATTTTTGTAGAGATATATAGTAGTGGCATTTGTGAATGTGACTTAATTATTTACAGCTGTATGTGTACTAGAGGTTGTAAAATAAGCCAAACTCAAAGGTGTTATGTTTAATGAAAAATGCTAGTTTTAAATCTTACTAATTTACATTTGATATTTTATGAGTCTGGTATGCATACAGAACTGGGCTAGGTGTCATGATGGATAGAAAGTATATATCACAATCTCTATATTTTTAGTATTTGCCTGGAAAGCTGTGATAAAAAGAAACAGAATATAGAGTCACATTGAATTGCAGCAAATGAAGGTGATAGAAGATAAATGCCAGTAAATTTCAGAAAGCTGAAAGACCTGCAACTAACAGAAAAGTCTTTACAAGGAGGTGAATTTGGGTGGAACTAGAGAGTGATAATGATGTATATAAATAGTGAGGAAGTAGTAAGGTAAACTAAGAATGGAAAATATGTAGTCTATCAAGGCCTCTAAATAGTCTGTCGAAGATAAACCATTTTTAGACCAGGAACAAATACAGGGACACATGTCATAGTTTTAGGAGGAAAAAGCAGTTCACTTTGCATGGCCATGGATCATGCAACATCATTTAAAAGTCTTCTGATTTTCTCACCACAAAGATCACTGAGGCAGCCTCCAGTGAACTGGACAAATCAGATTACTCCATATTGTGTCATATTTGTCATGGTTAATTAGAAGCAGCCACAGAGTCATTTGAAATAATTGGCTAAAATAAAATTCCTACTTTACTAAGAGATCGTGGCTGTTTTTGACCTTTTTATCACAGATAAGCTTCCAAATCTTGGAAATGCCATTGTCTTACATGGGATAATTGAGCCTTGATTCCTGAAATAAGTAAATTTCATAGGACAACATTTAACCTATGTCAATTTTTATGTGCATGATAATTAAATAATTCACCCATTTGACATTTCTAACTCAGGAAAATTCAGAGTAGTTGTAGGCTAGAATCACAACTTTAACTGATTGTGTTGTTTCTTTTCTGGTCAACTCCAGCCCTTTACTTCTCATGTACATATAAAATGGAATAATGCTAAATTGTCTGGAGGTGCTTAGTGAGAATAATCCATTTTTATATCCTGTGCAAACATTGATCAGCTAATTCCATATGTCCTCTCTCTTCCTCAGATTCCTCAGAAAATATTTAACTTAAATGATAAAAATGAAATGAATTGAGACATCTGTTTCAGTGAAACTATTTACACTTCAGTGAATAATAGGTCCCTTAGGACTTTTTAGTAAGTAATGTTTAAGTTACATACAATTGTAGAGGAAGAAAGAAAAAATATTTTTATTTGTTCTATTATTATAAAGCTTTCCAGGTACATTTTTGTATTTTTGTGGAAAACAATATTTTTTTTATATTTTATCAACAATCTTTATAATATTTTCTAGAAGAAATAGTTGTAAATTAGATTCTTTTTGTCAGCTTTAATATGAGTTTCAAAAAACCATTTGATTAGAAACAAAACTATTAGAAGAAATAAAATACAAAAGTTTATATTGTTATATGGCAACTAATCACAATCTTGCTTGCTGCTCTAAATGCATATACCCAAATGAAAATAAATACTTAAGTCAGTCAGCTAGCTTACTTTTCTCCCAAGAAGATTCCCACAGCTGAGCTCCTAATGCAAAATACGAATTAAGAATATTTAAACACAGTCAGTGAGTTTCGATTAAATATGGAGAAATAAACTCATGTCTCAACTTCTAATAATTGCATTTACTTTTTGTAATGCAAGATAAGAGAAACTAATTCACATAAGCGAGAATAAGTGAGGGTAAGCCATAATAGAAAAGAGCTATTAGGACATTTATGAGAAAAGCAATCAAATGAGAAAGAGTGTTCACAAATGGCCCAGAATAGAGGAAGTTCCAGCCTAAAATTGATTAGGGAATGCAGTTGAGATGCAAACCTCTTCATAATCAATGAGGAATCCAAAAACTAAACAAATTATAAAGTTTAGCAAGAGACAGAAAACAAGTTAAAGAGATGAACAGGACAACTCAATATTATCATAAACGTTTTCTTTTGTTTACATTTTTAAAGATCAAATTCTCTTCATCATTCCAAATTCGATCACCTTTGGAATTTGAGAGTATGAGAATGATACAGAGCTAACAATGAACATCTTAATTTAAAAGAATAATAGTGGCTAATTTATATGGCTATCATTGAACCACTTTAAAGCTACAATCATTAAAACAGTTTGATAGAATCTCAGAAATGATGGGATCAACTATTGGAATAGAATATAAAGCAAGAATCAGCCTTCAGCATGGAATGTGCTATAGTGTACACTAAAGATATTTCATTGCATTAACAAGTTCTATTACAAAATTCTCAATGTCAAAATTTGTCCACATATGCTTACACCATTCTTAATTTCTACAGATTCCCTGACTTCATTTTCTTGACTTTACATGTATCTGAAAGTGGGTATGTTAAATATGCCCACTGAGATTATCTGTTGACCTTTTATAGCTAATAGTATCAACATTATGATTTAATTTTATCATTTAGGGTGCATGAAGATTTTTCTTGTTAATCTGTTGGATTATATGTAAATCTTGTTAAAATGTTATTATAATTTCAGTTTAATGCTATTATGTGTAATTTTGTTTTTAATTTTAATATTGTAGATTCTGCTTTTCTTGATGTTGAAATTTGCCTAAAATATCCTTAGCTACAGTTTTTATTAAAATTCCCTTGGCCATTTTTGTTTCTTCTGTTTGTATATTTTAGGGGGAAAAGAGGAAGTTAATTCATTTAAACATTATGATTTTTTTCTATTTTTAGAATTCTTAATAGTTGCTTTAAATTTCTCAAGTGAATTCTCTGCAATTTAATCTTAATTATATGTTTTAGTACTTACTTTTCTTTTCACATTTCTTATATCAATGTCTTCTCTTTTCTTAAATTTAAGTAATTATTTTTTCAGAATGAATATATGGGATGTAAACTTTATGAATCCTCAGTTGTCAAAAATACTTATTTTCGCTCATTTTGACCAAAATTTGTCCAGCTATTTGATATTAAGTTAAAATATTTACTCCTAGAATTTGAAGGCAGTGATCTACTGTTTTCATATGGTGTATTTCAGGTGAATAGTCTAAAAATGGTCATGACTTCATTCTCATGTAAATATAGTCTCCTATTGCAGGACACCTAGTACTTTCTGTTAATCTTTTGAGTTTAATATTTCTTTCATGCATATTAATGTGTTTATTTCAAATTGATGTTAATAATTTCAAAATATTCTTTGGTGTCTTTACATGTGTTTTATAATCTTTGGCATATGTTCTCTAATATTTGTTTGTATTTGTGCATGGTAAATAAATTGACTGTTACAGTAATTTTGAAGCAGAATTAAAAGATTTTTAAAAATTAGTGAAGAAATGATGAAAAGAAAACAACACAACAACAAATAATAAAACTATACTGACATTTTCATTAGATGTTCCACTGAGTTTGTGATATAAATTTATGGAATAATATGCCTCCTTAGGAATATCCAGCAAATGGGATATATGGTTGAATGGCTCTCAGCATCTGTTCCACCCTTCTTTCAGTGTCCATCTATACTGAAGGGGCAGGAGAAGTAACAAATAGATTTTTCCAGACAATTTTATAGCTAAGAGCTTGGCTATGATTAAGAAGGAGGCTTTATTTCTTTGCAGATAATATTTCTCTTCTGCCACACTGTTGAGGAAGAAATGAATTTTCCTGAGTTTCAAAAGTAGGGCACAAAGATCCTCCCTAGACCTAGATGGTGGTTTAGCTACTATAATAGTAGCAGATATCTTGATATTTAGATCATGGATAAAATGGTGCTTTCTTGGGGCAATATATTCAGAGGTGGCTTCTTTATTTCAATTTTTTTAGTTGTAGCAAAATAACAACAGCCTTTTTGAACCAGGCTGGCAATGTTAATCTGAACGCCATTTCTAAATAGAGAATATTTCTCCAACTCTTATAAAGATTGGGTAAAAATAAAATATTTTGTATTAAATTGCTTTCTACTTCAATATGCTAGCATTGTTTCTATTTTTTTTTTTTTTTGTTTGCAACTTAACCTTGGCTGTAAAAAGTATTTGACACTTTAAGAAATGATTGCAAGCAACAAACCCTTGAGGACACAAATTAAGAATGGCTATCATCTGATAGAGTTTGTAGGCAGTGATAACTTGTTCCAATTAGAAAATAAGATTGCTGTAAAAAAAAAACAAAAAAAAAAACAGGAAGAAATATAAAAATACAGAAATACAAAAATCTTGAATAAATTTCCCTTATATGATTGACTCCCTCATCCTCACTCACCATGGCATTCAGATGGAAAAGGATAACTTAAAATATTTCCTCTAATTACCTAGAATGAAGTGCCTTTGACACTAAGGGAATGAAAAATATATACATTCAAGAGTAAATTAGTTATGTTTATCTCCTCTGTACAGCTTAAATAAAATGATAAGATAATAGCTTGGCTCTATGTATGATTAAAAGACCAACAAGTTTCTACTACTTCCTTAAACCAACCATTTTTATCTTAAATGCCTAAGTCTGAAGTGGTCAACTACAGACAAAGTTACAGCCTGTGGGTTGTTGAATTACTATGATGAATTCACAATCATTTCAGATCTCCTATGTAAAAGTTAGGTATAACTTGAGAATGATTAAGACTCAAAAAACTGAAATATGAGTGCTTACGCAATTATATGATTTTAAGTACTTAAGTGCAAAATTCTCAGCACTCTTTTGTCTGGAGACATAGTTTCTCCTTCACTGTCTGATCAATCACATTCCGCCTTTTTCAGAGATCATAATACCTGAGGATGGGGATGCCTATTTCCTTGTATGTCTCATTTCTACTACCTTTACTTGCCATCAGACCTCTAAACACAAATCAAATGACTAGTTAAATAAAAGTTAGGCCAAGAAAAAAAGTCCATGTACTGTAAGAATTATTATAGTTTGATGAATTTTATTGGGTACCTCAAATAATATACATGCAAAATAAAATTTCAATATGCAAAATAGGGCTAAATAAGAAAATTTTGGATCAAGTTGAATTTGACAATATGGTACATTTATTAGAGATACTGTATTATGCATTTCAGCTCAACTGGCTAGAAATAATTCTGTATCCCTGCTCAATCGGGAAGGTGCAACCTAGATTCAATATTAGGCAATATTAAAAAGAGTTGAGATACCAGGAATCCATGTTTAATGTTGAGGAAGGCACCCAAAACCTTCAGAGATGTCAGATTTGATTTATCCTTTGACCCATTAACTCAATCTCAGGTAAGCTCCACAAAAAGGGATGGAGGACAATTTATTCCTGAAGTTTTAGTCAAGGAAAACTGTAATGATTGCAATTTGTCAGCTGTGGATTGGGACATTATATAACATAAATACATATTCTCATTTCTCAAGGGATAATGTAAACCTAGAGTTTGAGAGATTAAGGGCCAGAATTTTAGCAGTTAGCATACAATACAGTAGGTTCCAGGGGCCAAACTGATTTTATCCAAGTAATCTCTGTCAATTATTAATTGATTATTATGCTACTGGGACAGAAAATACATTAAAAGAAATTATAGTCTAATTTTATTTTTATAATTGGAAGCAACAACAACTATGACAACAAAAAACTAGTTTTGGCAATGACAACTTAATCTGAGTGGTATCACAGACATTTGTTATCTTTCATTTAGTTCTAAGTCTGATTCAATTTGCAGCCCTAGATACTCTCTAATTAAGATGAAAATTAATAGTAATGAAGATCTCTATAATATTCCACAACTATTTACTCTAAATATTCTTACATGCCTCAAGGTTATTTATAAGATAACTGGACTCACATGGTAAATAAAATTCCCAGAGCTTTCAAAAATTATTAGACAATAGCTCTTTGTCAACTCAATTCTTGGGTGTCTCAGAACATCTTTTTAGTCCTTCAGTTAAAGAAGTAGTCAAGGGGGTTGAATAATAAATGAACTTTTGTTTTTGATGAATCTCACAGAGACTCCAGTGAGTTCATGACCAAGCTCTAGTAATTTTCTCCAAAATCAAATATTCAACAATCATACAAAGAACAAGAACTACACTACTCACACACAAATTTTTTTTTTTAAAGTTTTGGTAAATATGTTGCCTGCTTTCTTATGGGGCATGACTAGATTCGTTCAATGGACCTTTGATAAATCATCTAAAATTCCTACTCCCTATATCACTGAATTAATTATTTGATATGTAGGAATTTCAGGCATTTCAACTCCATTTAGTTTTGGCCACCTTACCATCTGAGAGAATTTCCACAATGGTTCCTTGTCTTGTGTAGTAAAATTATAATGGAAGGTGGTGACAACTTGAGTGTGAGGAACAGATCATTCCTCATAATTAATAAAGAAAAATATCATAGCCCACATGAAATTCCTGAGGTTAATATAAAGCTTCAAAATTTTAAAAGAGGAAAGTGTTTCTGTAAAATCTCTGTTTAATTCTACTCTTTTGATAAAAATATCAAAGCTTTTTTGATAATTATTTTATTTATTTTTGGATAATTATTTAATTATTTTGGATAATTACCCTTGAAAATAATGAAGAGAAACTACCTAAGTCTTGGTTAATAAATGGATATCCAGATTTGAGAAGCCAAATGGGCAAAAATTAGAATGAAGGCAAAGAAGTACATGGAGAGATACATAATCAAGTGGCCAAAAGTCAGACAATCTTTTTTTTTTTGCAAGTAGCAAGAAGTGATTTTAATGTACAAGGAATCTCCTTAAGACTATTGTCAGATTTCTTAGCAGAAACTTTCCAGGCCAGAAAGGAGTAAAATGGTATTTTCAAAGTGCAGAAAGAAAAAAAAAAAAAAACTCCTCTCAATCAAAAATACTATATTCATCAAACTATCTCTCAAAATTAAAGAAAAGTATTTTCATAGATTAACAAAAGTGGATTTATCATGATTAGATCTGCCTTACAAGAATACTAAATGGAGAATTTCAGGTTGAAATGAAAAAAATGCTTGTAACTGGCAAAAAAGCATATGACAGATAAGGCTTACTGGTACAGGTAAAGACATAAACAAATACAGCATATGATAATACTGAACTGGTGGTGCATAAGTCACTTTCAATATTGGTACAGAAGTAAAATACAAAAGGTTGGCGTGCAGTGGTGCAATCATGGCTCACTATAGCCTTGATCTCTAAGCTCAAATCATCCTCCTAGTTCAGCATCCCAAGTAGTAGAGGTCACAAGTGTTCATTATCATGCCTGGCTAATTTTTATATTTTTTGGAGAGATGGAGTTTTGCCATGTTGCCCAGGCTGGTCTGAAACCCCCGAGCTCAGATGATCCACTTGCCTCAGGCAACCAAAGCATGAGATTACAGTCATAAGTAATTGCACCTGGCCTTGGCTCACGTTATTTTTATAAAGACACATAGCCTAATCATAAAAGAATAAAATATATATATATACATATATATATATATTCAATAACCAAAAACAGCCAGGATAGCTATAATATTAGACAAGAAAAGACTTTAGGCCAAAACATGTCACAAGAGACAAGAAAAGATTATATAATGATAAATGGGTCAGCTGAGAAGAAAGGATATAACAATTATAAATATACATGCATCCAACATCAGAGCACACAAATATATAAAGCAAACATTGATAAAATGAAAGAACTAGCATGACAATAATAGTAGCATATTTCAATATTCCACTCTTAATAATAGATAAGACACATATAGAGAACATGCTACACAACAACAACAGAATACATATTCTTTTCAAATGCACACAGAACATTATGTAGAACATATCATATGTTAGGTAACAAAATATACTTTAACAAATTTAAGAAGATAGTAATCACACCAAGTATCTTTTCTGACATATATGGAATGAAACTAGAGATTGACAGCAGAAGAAAGACTGGAAGATTCACAAATAAATTGCAATTGACATTCTTGAACAACCAGAGTCAAAAAGAAATCCAATGGGAAATTTCTCTTGAGACAAACTAAAACTAAAACACAATTCACCAAAATTTATGAGGTGCAGCAAAAGTAGTAGCAAGAGAAATGTTTACGGTAATAAATGTCTACATTTAAAAAGAAGAGAGTTATCAAACAAGTAACCTAACTTTACACCTGAAGGAACTAGAAAAGCAAACAGTCCAAGACAAAGAAGAAGAAAAATATTAAAGATTAGAGAAAAAATAAATAAAATAGAGAAAACTAACATGATTTTAAAAAAGTCAATAAAAATGAGTTTTTTTAAAGATAAACAAATTGATAAACCTTTGGCTAGATTAAAATATATATATATATATAAGACTAAAACAAATAAAAGCAAAGTTGAAAGAGAAGACATTATAGTTGATGCCACAGAAATAAAAAAAAGAGTGTTATTATGAACAATTATATGCCAACAAATTGAGTAACCAAAAAAGAAAATCTAACGAATTTATGGAAGCACAAAATCTACCACTTATAATAGCATTGAAACATAAAATATGTGAAAACAGATTTACTGAAATATGTACAAGATATGTACAATAAACAATACCCAATATTGCTGACATATATTAAAGAAGATCAAAGTAAACAGAGAGAGACCATGCTGCTCAGTTGAAACACAGAATATTCTTAACATTTCAATTCTCCCCAAAATGATCTGTAGAGCTAAGGCAATCCAAATTAAAAACTAAACTGGTCTTAAAATATACACTGAAAAGTCATTAAGAAATTATTGTGAACATGGCTGGTTGGTCTAGGGGTATGATTCTCACAACGTGAGAGGTTCTGGATTCAAATCCTGGATTAGCTTAACTTTTGGTTCAAAAATTTTTGTGAAAACATAAATAATCTAGCCAAAAACATTTTTGAAAGATGAAGAAATCTGAAGATATACACTATCTGTGGCCAGATACAAAAGTTACCTATTGTATTTTTCATTTTGATAAAATTTCCAGAAAAGACAAATATATAAAGAATACACAGGCCAGTGATTTCCTGGTCTTGGAGTATAAAGGATACTGATGGTAATTAAGCATTAAGGTATTTGTTTAAAGTGAAGATAGTGCTCTAAAACTGGATCGTGGTTATCATTGGTACCATTCCATCTGAAACTATTTCAAACAATACAAAAAGAGGGAATCGTTCCTAATGATTTTATGAGACCAACATCATCCTGATACCAAAACCTGGCAGAGACTCAACAAAAAAAGAAAACTTCAGGCCAATATCCATGATGAACATTGAATGAAAAATATTCAATTAAATACTGGCAAACCAATTGCAACAGCACATCAAAAAGCTTATCTATCACAATCAAGTAGGCTTCATCCTGGGGATGCAAGGCTCGTTCAACATAACCAAGTCTATAAATGTAATCCACCACATAAACAGAACCAAAGACAAAAACCACATGATTATATCAATAGATGCAGAGAAGGCCTTCAACAAAATTCAACAGCCTTTATGCTAAAAACTATCAATAAACTAGGTATTGAAGGAACATATCTCAACATAATAAAAGCTATTTATGACAAACCTACAGCCAATATCATAATGAGTGGTCAAAAGCTGGAAGCATTCCCTTTGAAATCCAGCAATAGACAAGGATGGCCTCTGTCACCACTCCTATTCAATATAGTATTGGAAATTCTAGCCAGAGCAATTAGGCAAGAAAAAATAAATATATAAAGCATATTCAACTAGGAGAAGAGGAAGGCAAATTGTCTCTATTTGCAGATGACATGATTGTATATTCAGAAGAACCCAATGCCTCAGCCCAAAATCTCCTAAAACTGATGAGCAACATCAGCAAAGTCTCAGGATACAAAATCAATGTGCAAAAATCACAAGCATTTCTATACACCAATAACAGATGAACAGAGAGCCCAATCATGAGCAAACTCCCATTCACAACTGCTAAAAGAGAATAAAATACCTAGGAATACAACTAAAAAAGGATGTAAAGGACCTCTTTAAGGAGAACTACAAACCACTGCTCAAGGAAATAAGAGAGGACACAAACAGATGGAGAAACATTCCATGCTCATGGTTAGAAAGACTCAATATTGTGAAAATGGCCATACTGCTCAAAGTAATTTACAGATTCAATGCTATCCCCACCAAGCTACCAATGACCTTCTTCACGGAACTGGAAAAAACCACCTTAAACTTCATATGGAACCAAAAGATAGCCCACATAGCCAAGTCAATTGTAAACAAAAAGAACAAAGCTGGAGGCATCACACTACCTGATTTCAAACTATATTACAAGGCTACAGTAATCAAAACAGCATGGTACTGATACCTAAACAGAGATATAGACCAATGGAACAGAACAGAGGCATCAGAGGCAACACCACACATCTACGACCATCTGATCTTTGACAAACCTGACAAAAACAAGCAATGGGGAAAGGATTCCCTGTTTAATAAATGGTGTTGCAAAAACTGGCTAGCAGTGTGCAGAAAGCAGAAACTAGATCCCTTCCTGACACCTTATACTAAAATTAACTCTAGATGGATTAAAGACTTAAACATAAGATCCAACACCATCAAAACCCTAGAAGAAAACCTAGGCAAAACCATTCAGGAAATAGGCATAGGCAAGGACTTCATGACTAAAACACCAAAAGCATTGGCAAGAAAACCCAAAATAGACAAATGGGACGTAATTAAACTCCAGAGCATCTGTACAGCAAAGGAAACAATCATTAGAGTGAATTGGCAACCAACAGAATGGGAAAAATTTTTTGCAACCTACCCATCTGACAAAGGGCTTATATCCAGAATCTACAAAGAACTAAAACAGATTTACAAGAAAAAAACAAACAAACGCATCCAAAAATGGGTGAATGATATGAACAGACACTTTTCAAAAGAAGACATATATGAGGCCAACAAACATATGAAAAAATGCTCATCATCACTGATTATTAGAGAAATGCAAATCAAAACCACATTGAGATACCACCTCACACCAGTTAGAAAGGCAATCATTAGAAAATCTGGAGACAACAGATGCTGGAGAGGATGTGGAGAAATAGAAACACTTTTACACTGTTGGTGGGAGTGTAAACTAGTTCTACATTGTGGAAGACAGTGTGGTGCTTCCTCAAGGACCTAGAAATAGAAATTCCATTTGACCCAGCAATCACATTACTGGGTATATCCCCAAAGGATTATAAATCATTCTATTATAAAGACCCATGCACACATATGTTCATAGTGGCACTGTTTACAAATGTCCATCGAGGATAGACTAGACAAGGAAACTGTGGCACATAAACACCATGGAATACTATGCAGCCATAAAAAATGATGAGTTCATGTCCTTTGTAGGGACATGGATGAACCTTGAAACCATCATTCTCAGCAAACAGACACAAGAACAGAAAATCAAACACAGCATGTTCTCACTCATAGGTGGATGTTGAATAATGAGAACAGGGGGCAAAGGGAGGGGAGCATCACACACTTGGGTCTGGTGGAGGGGGGTCAAGGGAGGGACAGCAGGGAGGTCGGGGAGGGAAAACATGGGGAGAAGTGCCAGATATATGTTGTAGGGGGATGGAGGCAGCAAACAACAATGCCATGTGCGTACCTATGCAACAATCCTGCATGATCTGCACATGTACCCTAGAACCTAAAGAACAATTAAAAAAAAAAAAAAATGAAACACACAACATAAGAATTAAAAAAAAAAAGATGCTTGTGAGGTTAATTATTTTATTTTAAAAGCAAAGACCGAAACCAGAACACCTCTCCTCCTACAAGGGATCACAATGCCTCACCAGCAAGTGATCAGTGCTGGATAGAGAATGAATGTGATGAACTGACAGAAACAGGCTTCAGAAGGTGGATAATAAGAAACTTCACTGAGCTAAAAGAACATGTTCTAACCCAATGCAAAGAAAGTATGAATCTTGAAAAAAGATTTGACAAAATGCTAATGAGAATAAACAACTTAGAGAGGAATATAAGTGAATTGATGGAGCTGAAAAACAGAACACAAGAACTTTGCGAAGCATGCACAAGTTTCAACAGCCGAATTGACCAAGCAGAAGAAAGGATATCAGAGGTCAAAGATCAACTCAATGAAATAAAACGAGAAGGCAAGATTAGAGAAAAAAGGATAAAAAGGAATGAACAAAGTCTCCAAGAAATATGGGACTATGTGAGAAGACTTAATCTACATTTCATAGGTGTACCTGAATGTGACGAAGAGAATGAATCCAAGCTGGAAAATAGTCTTCAGGATATTATCCAGGAAAACTTCCCCAACCTAGCAAGGCAGGCCAATATTCAAGTCCAGGAAATACAGAGAACACCACAAAGATATTCCTCAACAACAGCAACCACAAGGCACATAATCATCAGATTCACCAGGGTTGAAATGAAGGAAAAAATGCTAAGGGCAGCCAGAGAGAAAGGTCAGGTTACACCCAAAGGAAGCCCATCAGACTAACAGCAGATCTCTCAGCAGAAACCCTATAAGCCAGAAGAGAGTGGGGGCCAATATTCAACATCCTTAAAGAAAAGAACGTTCAACCCAGAATTTCATATCCAGCCAAACTAAGCTTCATAAGTGAAGGAGAAATAAACTCCTTTACGAACAAGCAAGTACTCAGAGATTTCATCACCACCAGGCCTGCTTTACAAGAGCTCCTGAAAGAAGCACTAAACATAGAAAGGAACAACCAGTACCAGCCACTCCAAAAACATACCAAATGGTAAAGAGCATCAACACAATGAAGAAACTGCATCAAATAACGTGCAAAACAGCCAGCTAGCATCAAAATGACAGGATGAATTCACACATAACAACATTAACCCTAAATGGAAATGGGCTAAACCCCCTAGTCAAAAGACACAGACTGGCAAATTGGATAAAAAGCCAAACCCATCAGTGTGCTGTATCCAGGAAATCCATCTCACATGCAAGGATACACAAAGGCTCAAAATAAAGGGATGGAGGAAGATGTACCAAGCAAATGGAGAGCAAAAAAAAGCAAGAGTTGCAATTCTCGTCTCTGATAAAAGAGACTTTAAACCAACAAAGATCAAAAGAGACAAAGAAGGACATTACATAATGGTAAAAGGATCAATGCAACAAGAAGAGCTAACGATCCTAAATATATATGAACCTAATACAGGAGCACCCAGATACATAAAACAAGTTCTTACAAGTCTCTTACAAAGAGACTTAGACTCCCACACAATAAGAGTGGGAGACTTTAACACCCCATTGTCAATATTAGACAGATCAACAAAACAGAAAATTAACAAGGATATCCAGGATTTGAACTCAAGCCTGGACCAAGCAAACCTAATAGACATTTACAGAACTCTCCACCACAAATCCACAGGATATACATTCTTCTCAGTACCACATCACACCTACTCTAAAATTGACCACATAATTGGAAGTAAATCACTCCTCAGCAAATGCAAAAGAAAGGAAATCATAACAAACAGTCTCTCAGACCACAGTCCAATTAAGTTAGAACTCAGAATTCAGAAACTAACTCAGAACCGCACAGCTTCATGGAAACTGAACAAATGGCTCTTGAATGTTGCCTGGATAAACAATGAAATGAAGGCAGAAATAAAGATGTTCTTCAAAACCAATGAGAACGAAGACACAACGTACCAGAATCTCTGGGACACGTTTAAAGCAGTGTCTAGAGGAAAATATATCACAATAAATGCCCACATGAGAAGCAAGAAAAGATCTAAAATCGACACCCTATCATCAACATTGAAAGAGCTAGAGGAGCAAGATTAAAAAAAACTCAAAACCTAGCAGAAGACAAGAAATAACTAAGATCAGAGCAGAACTGAAGGAGATAGAGGCACAAAGAACCCTTCAAAAAAATCAATAAATCCAGGATCTGGTTTTTCGAAAAGATCAACAAAATAGACAGACCACTAGCCAGATTAATAAAAAAGAAAAGAGAGAAGAATCAAATAGATGCAATAAAAAATGATAAAGGGGATATCACCACAGATTCCACAGAAATACAAACTATCATCAGAGATTATTACAAACAACTCTATGCACATAAACTAGAAAACCTGGAAGAAATGTATAAATTCCTGGACAGTTGCCTCCTCCCAAGCCTAAACCAGGAAGAAGTTGAAACCCTGAATAGACCAATAACAAGGTCTGAAGTCGAGGCAGCAATTAAGAGCCTACCACCAAAAAAAAAAGCCCAGGTCCAGATGGGTTCACAGCCGAATTCTACCAGATATACAAAGAGGAGCTGGTACCATTCCTTCTGAAACTATTCCAAACAATCCAAAAAGAGGGAATCCTTCCCAAATCATTTTATGAGACCAACATCATCCTGATACCAAAACCCAGCAGAGACTCAACAAGAAAAGAAAACTTCAGGCCAATATCCATGATGAACATAGATGCAAAAATCTTCAATAAAATACTGGCAAACCTATTGCAACAGCACATCAAAAAGCTTATCCACCATGATCAAGTAGGCTTCATCCTGTGGATGCAAGGCTGGTTCAACATACCCAAGTCCATAAACATAATTCACTACATAAACAGAACCAAAGACAAAAACCACATGATTATCTCAATTGATGCAGAAAAGGCCTTTGACAAAATTCAACAGCGCTTTATGCTAAAAACCCTCAATAAACTAGGTATTGACGGAACGCATCTCAAAATAATAAAAGCTATTTATGACAAACCCACAGCCAATATCATACTGAATGGGCAAAAACTGGAAGCATTCCCTTTGAAATCTGGCACTAGACAAGGATGCCCTCTCTCAACACTCCTATTCAATATAGTATTGGAAGTTCTAGCCGGAGCAATCAGGCAAGAAAAAGAAACTAAGGGTATTCAAACAGGAAAGGAGGAAGTCAAATTGTCTCTATTTGCAGACGACATGACTGTATATTTAGAAGACCCCATTATCTCAGCCCAAAATCTCCTGAAACTGATAAACAACTTCAGCAAAGTCTCAGGATACAAAATCAATGTGCAAAAATCACAAACATTCCTATGCAACAATAACAGACTTAAAGAGAGCCAAATCAAGAATGAAGTGCCATTCACAATGGCTACAAAGAGAATAAAATACCTAGGAATACAACTAACGAGGAATGTAAAGGACCTCTTCAAGGAGAACTACAAACCACTGCTCAAGGAAATAAAGAGAGGACACAAACAGACAGAAAAACATTCCATGCTCATGGTTAGGAAGAATCAATATTGTGAAAATCGCCATACTGTCCAAAGTAATTTACAGATTCAACACTATCTCCATCAAGCTACCAATGACCTTCTTCACAGAACTGGAAAAAACCACCTTAAACTTCATATGGAACCAAAAGAGTGCCCGCATAGCCAAGTCAATTCTATGCAAAAAGAACAAAGCTGGAGGCATCACACTACCGGATTTCAAACTACACTGCAATGCTAGAGTAATCAAAACAGCATGGTGCTGGTACCAAAACAGAAATATAGACCAATGGAACAGAAGCGAGGCCTGGGAGGCAACCCCACGCATCTACAACCATCTGATCTTCGACAAACCTGACAAAAACAAGCAATGGGGAAAGGATTCCCTTTTTAATAAATGGTGTTGGGAAAACTGGCTAGTAGTCTGCAGAAAGCAGAAACCTGACCCCTTCCTGACACCTTACACTAAAATTAACTCCAGATGGATTAAAGACTTAAACATAAGACCTAACACCATCAAAACCCTAGAAGAAAACCTAGGCAAAACCATTCAGGACATAGCCGTAGGCAAGGACTTCATGACCAAAACACCAAAAGCATTGGCAACAAAACCCAAAATAGACAAATGGGACCTAATCAAACTCCACAGCTTCTGCACAGAAAAAGAAAGTCATTAGAATGAATCGGCAACCAACAGAATGGGAAAAAATTTTTGCAGTCTACCCATCTGATAAAGGGCTGATATCCAGAATCTACCAAGAACTAAAACAGATTTACAAGAAAAAAACAAACACGCCCATTCAAAAGTGGGCAAAGGATATGAACAGACACTTTACAAAAGAAGACATACATGAAGCCAACCAACATATGAAAAAATGCTCATCATCACTGGTCATTAGAGAAATGCAAATCAAAACTACATTGAGATACCATCTCACTCCAGTTAGAATGGCAATCATTAAAAAAATCTGCAGACAACAGATACTGGAGAGGATGTGGAGAAATAGGAACACTTTTACACTGTTGGTGGGAGTGTAAATTAGTTCAACCATTGTGGAAGACAGTGTGGCGATTCCTCAAGGACCTAGAAATAGAAATTCCATTTGATCCAGCAATCCCATTACTGGGTATATATCCAAAGGATTATAAATCATTCTACTATAAGGACACATGCACACGAATGTTCACTGCGGCACTATTTACAATAGCAAAGACCTGGAACCAACCCAAATGCCGATTGATGATAGACTGGACAGGGAAAATGTGGCACATATACACCATGGAATATTATGCAGCCATCAAAAACAATGAGTTCGTGTCCTTTGTAGGGACATGGATGAAACTGGAAACCATCATTCTCAGCAAACTGACACAAGGACAGAAAATCAAACACTGCATGTTCTCAGTCACAGGTGGGTGTTGAACAATGAGAACACAGGGACACAGGGAGGGGAGCATCACACACTGGGGTCTGTTGAGGGGAAATAGGGGAGGGACAGTTGGGGGTGGGGAGTTGGGGAGAGATAGCATGGGGAGAAATGCCAGATATAGGTGATGGGGAGGAAGGCAGCAAATCACACTGCCATGTGTGTACCTATGCAACAATCTTGCATGTTCTTCACATTTTCCCCAAAACCTAAAATGCAATTAAAAAAAAAAAGCAAAGACTATTTTTAATTAAGTTAGCAAATCGTCAACATTATACTTCTCTCGGAAAATACAAAGTTGTGACTTAAAAAGTAAAAAAAAAACCCTAAACAGCATAACTCCAGAAAAACCAAATATGCATGCAAAGAAATTCTCCTTACTTCAAATTTTGAGTCCCAGACATTTTAATTATTTTTTCAAATCCTTGTATATTAGCTAATTTATGATATTTAACATGTCCCAGATTATATAAAGCTTCTTATTTTATTTTACTCAAAAATCTGATGGAGCACAGAAAGCAACCACCACAGTATCAATAAGGAGAAACATATCAAGATGTTATTTAGGAATATTGGTAGAACCTATATTATGAAACTGGAAAATTGAATTCATTTTATATTAAGAATTTAATTAGCTCTTCTGAAGATGAATTTATTTTATAATCATTTTAGCTTGTAAATATAAATCCAATAATCCTGTGAATGGTACAGAGTGAAAAATTTAATGGCTGTCTTGATAGTGATTTTAAAATTCTATAAAATGTATATAAACATTTATATAGATATAGCATATACTACACAAGCACTGAGCTTATTTTACTATGAGGCATCTGCATTAACGTTTAAAATAAAAACACAATTTTTGCAAGCATATAAATAGTTTAACATTTCTTTCTGGAAATTCTAACAACTTAAGTTAGACAAGAAAACAAAAATAAGTATTGCCATTATTGAAAGAAAATCAACATGTACTTCTATTTGTTGGTGATATGATTATTTTATTGAAAAGAAAAATGTTCACATTCAAATGAATAGCATTAATGTGATATGCAACAAAATAGTGGGCTTATGGCATAGATCTTTTCTGAGAGACAGATATAGAAAACAAAATGTTGTTACCTTGATAATATTTTTATAAGAGAAAACCCACTAAGTGGTTGATTGAAGAGAATATCTATCAAAATCTCAATATATATTTTGATTGAATAATTCAAAAAATATTTACAAATAATTAGAGGAGATAAAAATAGATTATTCACTGAATGTCTTTGACATAAGTTTCCAATGATTCAGGAGAAAATTAAAGTTAGATTCCACCTCACATTTACTGAAAACTAAATTTATTTCATAGCAAATATATAAATGTGATAAATATATAAAAATATGTGATATAATATTCATGTAGAATATTATACATAAATATGTATAAAAGTTTGGCTTGAGAAGAACTGTTTAGTTGTGACACCAAAGGTGGAGACAGTTTAGGAACCTATTTAAATATATAACAGTTAATATTAAAAAGCAAATAATTTTTAAGAAATATTTATAATATATGACAAATATAAAGGATTACTATTTCATAAAGGGCTCTTACAAATCAATAAAAATTTAACTGGTAGAAAAATGGAAAAAATTCACTGAAAGTAACCTATAAAATAAATTTGAATATTTAATAAGCATTTAAAGAAGTGCACATCAATAAATCAAATTAATAGAATTTTTAAAAATGATAAGCTGTCACATTTTTCTGTTCAATAATCAAAACTAAAAATATGTTGCGATATTCAGCAGTAACTCTAATGAATTGACATGAACACTACTGCACATATCTTAAAGAAATAAAAACTGGCAAATTTTCTGAATGTCTACTTTGCAACTTTTTAAAATATTTAGCAAATTGAATATGCATTTGTTTTATTTCCTTTCATTGAATTAATCCTAAATAAATAATAAAAGTATGACACAGTTACAGGGATCTTTATAAGTTATGTTTATAGGATCAAAAATTAGAAGTATGCAAGATGCTAACCCTGTATTAAAAAGTCATATTTCCTTCCTACAATGGAGAACTGTGAGTCCATTAAAATGTGGTAGAATTATGTCATGATCTCTAACACATAATTAAGTGTAAAAATAGGCAGTAAGTCAGAATTATCATCTCCCAATGTATGTGTGTGCAAGTCTGTATGTGTTCACATGTGTGTTCATAAATCAGTATTTCATATTAATATGAAATATCTAGGTGAACAACATGTTGACTGCCTTTGCATTGGGTTTGTTTTTATTTGTGTGTGTTTTGTTACAATAGAGTTTGCATAACAGGAAGGAAAAAAGCAAATATATTAAAGCTAACATATCTACAAAGTACAAGAAATATGAATTAAGAAAAAGTATAGAAATGGAATCCTTAGTCTTATAAAGAATAACAATAATAATATCTATTGTTCTCCAAACTTAAGAATTTCCCTCTTTTGACCAATTTCTCACCCTGTGTGTTTTACAGTCTTTTTTGATATCTACCTTTAATTTATGTTGGATTAATTGAGGTAAAGACATAGACAGGGGTAGGGAGTTGGGGAGGGATAACATCAGGAGAAATGCCAGATATAGGTGATAGGGATGGAGGCAGCAAACCACATTGCCATGTATGTACCTATGCAACAATCCTGCATGTTCTTCACATGTACCCCAGAACCTAAAGTGCAATAAAATATATATAAAATAAATAAAAATAAAAGCATTTGTTCTGCAAAAGACAAATTACAAAAAGAAAAAAATAAATAAAAAGGAGGCAATGTTAATTACAATAAAAAAAAAGATACAGACACATTTGTGTGTGGACTTGTATCCTGTATTACCTCTATTTGGCTCAACATTAGACTTTCACTTTCATTTTTGCTTTAATAGGTAATTAGTGGTAACTATGTAGCAAATATTAAATATATAATTCATGACAATTACATAACAATTTTCTGGGGATACAAAATATCTAAAATATAATTTCCTCTCAGAGTTGCCAGTTGAATAAAAGAGTTTACAGTTATTATGTTGCCTTGGCTATGTCCTTATGCCTGTCTTGCAATGCAATTCGTCTTTGGATTCTTGCTTGTATTCCTCCAACAGATCAAGCAACGCCTAACTGATAGCTTGAGAATCTGCCCCTCTAATTCAATTCTCGTACATTTTTTGAAAATTAAACTTGAGGAATTGACTTTTATTGTAAACTTGATCTTAGATTACTGTCTGTGCTCTCTGGAGTTTTTTACACTTGCCACTGAGATCCTAAATTTGTCCCCTTCCCAGCCAATTGGAAAGGTACACCTACCATGTTGGGGAATAATAGCAATTAATTAAAGACAGAGAATACAAACTATTGAGACATAATACTTCCTCTAAATTAATGACTTAGGAAATATATTTTTACGTAATCAATGGAAGTGTCAAGTTTCTATTACCTAAATTACCTTTATTTGATTAAAGAGATTGCTAAGAACCTTATGCTTTATAATAATTGAACTTAATATTTTCAGTATGTAAAAAGGGACTTTAGTCCTTGAATATTATTTATTTTTGTTATAGCTACACAAATGTATTCCAAAACTGTTTTCTAACAGATATTTTGGTAATTATTTGATAATAATTACAAATTGAATTGTTTTCATTTAGGAATTTCTAAAGCCAGATGAGAGTGAAAATGTCTTCATCCTGTCTGGGACAGGTAAAGAAGTAACCAGCAAATCTGAAAACTATTTGAAAAATCACATTTATCTTTGTAATCAGTGTATTATTTCCTTTATGTTTAGCAAAATTTGTTGGTTCTTGTAATAAGTTTGGGATCTTCCCCAACTACATAAAGATACATACTGGGATTTTCCCGACTCCAAAAAACTTAGCCAAATTTCATTGATATTTCTTCACCATCCCTCAATTAACAAAATTTAAAAAAAAATAAGGAGTATGAACTCAAAGTATACTTTTATGAATTACTATTTTTAAAAATCACCTGTGCTTATGACTTTGCTTTACTGAAACATTGAATCACTTAAGGTATCTGCCTAGTGACTCAAAAAGTGTTGTTACAATCACTTTAAATGAAAGTGCGATTCACAATCTTGTCAATTAATGCAGATAATCTGCTGTGTGAGAAAGTAACATCAGCCTTAACCTCATGCACTGAACTGTTTTTCACCATGTCAGATAGGCATTTCATTTTGAGGAAAGCCATGTTTTTGTTCCTTTTGTGATTGGAATTTATAATTAATTATACAACATGGAGACACTGTAGTTTAATTATAAAACATTTTAATGTGGAACACAGGAGACCTTGGATACACAATGTAGCAATTAAGTCAAACAGCAAATAATCCAACCTCTAATTATGAAAGCTCCAGTGGTTCCTGAAATCTCAATGCAAAAGTCACTGGATGGTTTATTTAACAATAGAATTTCTTGTATTTTCTATCTTCTTCAAAGCTTACTTTGTTTTTCCTCTTCTAGGAAATCTTTTTACATACTTAGGAAAGTTATGTTATTGGAATTTATATTCCCTCTCCATAAAAAAAATTATCTTCTCTTCCAACTGTCCACCATGCTATTTTTATCTCTTTCTTATTATACTTAACTTTAAAAATCTTGATCATTATAATTGCTTTAGGTCTTATATTCACTGTGAATATTCTGTGAGAAATTACAGTTTTATTCTTGATAGGCTGCATATTGAGAATTGCCATACCTTGTACATGGTTAGTGTTCAATCCACATGTTAAAAGAATAAAAGATGCATTACTGAATTATCTTCTACTACTCTTTTTGTAGAATCATTCTTTATAGTGTTAGTGAAAAATGCATGCACATTAAAATAGGAACCAAATGTTTTATAAAATGCTGCCTCTGCTGTTTCACAATGCCTAATGCTATCTCTAAACAATGATTATTATTCTTTTCTGTCATATAAAGAAACATAGTCATGCCAATTGGTTTTTTGCCACTATATATCCAGTAGGAATCACACAGAGAATCAATTCTTTAAAATGACAAATTACACCACTAAATAGTATATTATGCCAGAATAATCTGGAAGGTCATGAAAGAAAGATTAAGATATGACAAGAGAACATACAATGTATAAGAAAGTATATGACATATTATAAAATAGATTGTGATTTGTTATCTACCAGATATGTTAAATGAATGTATAATCTTGTAAAAATTGGAAAATTACATAATTGTAAAATAAGAATAAATCTTGAGTTACTCCCCTTTTGTATAACTTACATGAAATTGTACAAAGTGATGATTCTTTTTTTCAAAGTGATGACTTTTTAAATACAGTACTAGTTATTTGATACTTCTATTAAAGTAATGTGGTTTGCTGCACAGAAGTTATTTGAAAATACAACTCTTTTCAAATGCTCAAATCTATTATTGTTCTGTCGGTTGTGCAACTCACAAATAAACTTTCCTATTCTCTTCAAATCACAAAAGTAATATTCAAATCAGTGGTGATATTCTTAGACAAGTAATTACTTGACTAAGACAAGTAATTGATACAAAATATTAAACATATGTAAAAAGTAAACTTTAATATTCACCATGTGTTACTTTTATTTTATGTTCAATTTTATAATTTGTTAACATATAAAAGCATTATGTGTAGAAAAGTTCTTTTTATGAAAAATTGAACTCACATTTCTGCAGTATAATCACACATTTTATCTTATTGTTTGTTTTTCTTTTGTCAAACATGTCTAAGTTATTGACAGTAGAACAGAGAAACTCCAACAGAGAAAGGGAGCACAGCTACAATTTATTCTTAAAGATTATATAACATTTTTTATGTAGATATCTTGATTGATTTAGTTTTTGATTTACATTAAAACTAAATCAACTTATAATGCTTTGAATTAATTGTATGCCTTCTATTGATGAGTGAATAAATAGCAGTTTTTTTAATGTTCTGCACAAAGCATATAAACATTAAAAATTTTGTGATAGTTTACATAAAATCTGCAAGAAATTCTAAATTTGAAATTAGGATTTATTTTATAAAACATATAATAAAATATTTGTTTTTAATTAGTAATAAGGGAAAAAGATGATTAAAAAGTAAAAATCATTTGTGTTTTCACCAGATATCATCATTTTTAATAGTTCAGTTTATATTCTTCCAGATAGAATATACAAAAATAATATCAATAGGATGTGTCAACAAATATTTACCTATGTTTTTACAGCTGGTTACCTTCATGTAAAATGTATCATATTTAATTTTTCAATCTGATACATTTGAAAATTTATGTTATTTAAAAATTTTTTTGTTGTAAATAATACTATGATGAACATTATTAAAGACAGTCTTGAGTTAGCAAAGACTGAAAGGAAGTGTCCTCTAATTTAAAGTATATGAAATTCAATCAAGACTTCGAGGACTTATGTGATTCCCCAAGAATGTACTGAAAATCATCTGGGATTATAGAGAATTCAGGAAACCCTATCTGCAAGATTATTTACATGCCATATCCAGTAATGTATGATCTTGTTGGTATCTGTAAACTCATAAAAGTCCCAGGATTACACTATAGTCATTTGATTGAAATTGCATTCAAGATGTCTGTATACTGTTCAGTAGATGCTTTCCAAAATAATAAAATATCTGGCAAGATCCTGTTTGGAATCTCAATCTTCCTATGTGTGATGATCACATGAAACATCCTTAGTACCAAACCTAATAAAACAAGCTTATTGTTTTTTTGTACCATGGTTGACAGAACTTACAATATCCAGAACAGGTTTAATAAACTCTTCTAAACTGGATCTTCATTTTCAAAGCCAATTAAATGCCTCTAATATGCTGATTTGGAGAATTTAGGAAAAAACAAATATTTCAAATGTATTAGAATTTTACATGCTAATAAATTTAAATGAACAAATTTTTATTAATTCATGTATGTCATCAGCTTTTATCAAAAAAACCATTTTATTTTTCCAAAGGTATATGAAGTATTGTCTATAATTAATAAATCAGGCAAAAAGAGATGTCTAGCTAGCATTAGCACAATAATACAAATAAAATCAAATCTTGAAAGAAATGAATCTTTTAACCTTTCCAGATGGTATAATAAATACAATAGTTTAATAAATTCACATAGCTCTATAATACAGATTTGCCTAAATATGACTCTGTAAAATGTCATTTAAAAGAATAGTGTTGTATACAACATATGCATGACATCGTTTCCTATAATTTTATAGTAAGATAATAATTACTTGAATAATGTAATATAAATCACATTCATTTAAAATAGTTGACTCATAAACTAACTTGCTTGATTTTAAAACAAATAAAATGAAACTATCTACTAAGATGACAATGAGTATTGATTATTGTTGCTTCACAAACTTTAATGTTCATATATATGATGGCATCTTGTTAAAACAGAGGCTCTGTTTGAGAAGTTCTACACTAAACTGATAAGCTATGCTTCTCACAAGCTTCAAGATGAGTTTGACATTATTCATCTATGAACTATACTTTGAGTAGCATTATGATTAATTATTAATAATTCAAAAAATAAGCTTAAGTTTTATGAAGAAGTAGTAAAATTCAGGCATTCAAAATCCACAAAACACTTTTTAAACCATATTAAAAATAGCAGGTTTTAAAATACATCTTTTTTCTCTGCATGGTTTTTGGATCTTCATTTATAGGACTGGCAAACATTGGTACAAAGTTCACAGTATTATATCTATATAGCTACATAAGATGTTCAGCTTCTCTCAATATCAGCAGGTATGGTTTCATTAGCACCTGTGATTTTAAGAGCCTGAGTTTCTCCTAGCAGATGTAGTTTTATTAATACGTGTTATATTTATATATCTCTCATTTTGCTATGTTATTATGTGGAACCAAATCTATAGCTATTGCTCTAATATCTGTTTACTTCATAAATATTGACTGCTAGAGGTGTGAATCTTATGAAATTCTTTTGCATAATTACATGAGGGTAAGCAGTAAACAAAAATGACTGAAGAATAAATGAAAATAATAACTTAGCTTAAATGTAAAGTAAGATGACAGGAACACCATGAAATAAGAGTCACAGAAAGAATATGTTTGCTTGCTGTTACTTAAATATAAATGTTATTATTTTTGAATAAATGTATATACATCTATCTCAGAAGAATTGTGAATTGTTTACAAATATATGTTCTGAACAATCTTTGTTTATTTTCTTAGTACTGAGGTGTGATGGTAAATGTTTACTAACTAGCTTTGCATAACAAAATGCCAAATGGGTGGTATTTTCAGATTTTCATGGTGTAAAAATTCCCCATGGCTAATTTCAAGCTACTGATGTGAGATCTCTGAACGTATCATCGGGAAAAGGGGCATAAATGGGCTTTCTCAGAAACCAGTGCATGTTATTTCCAACACAACAGTGATTTAGTGGAGTGAGCATTCACTTTGCTTTAATGACGAACCACAATTGTCAATTGACATTTTTTATATAACCAATTATAACATGGTTCCAATGATAAAATATGGAAAATGCAAGTAAAACAAAGACAAAATTAGCAATAAATCTAACAACCCTAAATGATTATTACATATATGCATATATCCTTTGAGAACTTTTATTGAAATATGTACATCCATATTTATTACAGAATTGAAAATGTGTTTTATTTCACTTTGGCATTCTACCCAAACTGACAATATACTATCATTTTCTATGATTATTAGTTATTCCTTTAAACATATATAGAAGACTGAATGAAACTCTATGATCTCTATATACTAAAATCAATTGATTTTATTCTCTATAGTTGAATCATTCTAAACATATTTAGAATGTTTTGAAAATTATTGGTCAATGAACATTCTGATGCAGAAATCCTTGTAAGTGTCATCTCTGCTTCTTTAAGATAAATACCTAAAAAGAAATTATTTAGCCAAAAAGTGCAATTACTTTTAGGGTTTCTGGTAAGTGTCCCTAAATTGCACTCAGGAAAATTTGTGTCAGTTTAAACTCTTAAGTGGAGTTGCTGGAGGCCCTCTTTCACCAGACTCATAAAACAGTCTTAATTAGAAAGCAGAAACAATCCAAATATCTTTAAAGTTTAAGTACACAACATACTACCTCATTTCATTTTTATATTCTTTAATTTTATTATTTCAATTTTTCATTTTTGAATTGCTTGTTAGCATACTTGTAATTTGTGTAGGACTATTTAATAATGCCATCAATCATTTTTATATTGGTGTCAAATTTATCTTGTATGGAATAATTTATCTTTATAATTGTGTACACAATATTTATTGAAATAAAAATGCATAAATTTTAAATTTTTATGTCAAATGTATAAAGTTTTTTGCTGTCAGTCTCTAATTTCTCCTCCCTAATATAATTATTTTCTACTACCTCTAATACAACAGATACAATTCTGGATAATTTGGAGAACAAAATAAGAAGAGTAGTAAACAAAACCAAATAACATAACTACTGCAGTTTACCAAAAAAGTCCACATCCCATGAATGTATTTAAGTAATACGTCATTTAAATCTATCATTGCACTATAAATATTCTATTGCTTTCATAATTGTATATTTTATTCTATTTTTTTTCTTTTGCTGGCAGAAAGTTTCTATTTTTCTCTTGGCATTTAGAGTATCCTACCATTTACAACATGCATTTATGATTTATTAAACTATAACATGAATTAATATGTGCCTTAATTTAGAGCAAAATGAAGACCTTCTAAAACTATAATTTCATTTATTTCTCCCTTCAAACTTCTATGCCATTTTTATAATACATTTTAGTATATGCTATGACTCCCCAAAACATTGTTATTGCTATTATTATGCTACATTGTAAATGTTGATTTAAATTTACTCACTTAAAAACAACTTTGTTGTTCCTTATTACATTCTGAATCTGTAAACTACCACTTAATACCATTCCTTTTTTGTTTCAAAAGTAACCCTGAGTGTGGGTTCTGTCTTAGTGAATTACATCAGTTTTCAGTGATCTAAATAGGTTTTTGTATTATCTTCATTTGTCAAATTTTCACCATATATGGGATTGAAAACTAGAAATTATTTTCTTTTAGTGCTTAGAAGTTATAATTCTATTGTCTTTTGGCTTATATTGTTTCATGTCACAAGTTAACAGTCTAAAGGTGTTCTTTTAAAGATAATTTGTTTTTCCTCTGACTGTCCATTATATTATTCTTTTACTCTATGTGTCTACAATTCATCTCTGTGACATCAGGTTTTGAATTGCTTTCTGTGTTTTTCTGCTTTGGATTCATTTTTCCCTTTCAATTAATGATTTAATTCATTTAGAAGCATATCTTCCTTGTTCTTGTTCTACTTTCTTGAGCCCATAATTATATGTAAGATTTTTCACTGAACTTTGCACCCTACAATATTTTCTATGCTTTTCTTTACTATGTTTGATGCTACATATTTTATTCTAACATTATCTGCTAGATCACTAATTTTCTCTTCAACTATTCTCAAACCTATCTATTGTGTTTTTTAATATTGTTTCCTTTTCACATCTGAAATGCCAGTTTTAAGCTTTCCAATTTTTTAATAGAACTTTATATTTTTTTCTCTTCAGAATAATTCTGCTACCTGGGATAATTCTACTAGTGATGCACAATTTTTGCTCCTTAGCTCTGCTAGTTCCAGATTTTTGTCTCATGACCAGAAAGAATGAGGTAAGTGGACATCAAAAGTAAATGGAGTAGAATTGATTAAGTGAAAGGAAAGGTCTTAGCAAATAAGAGAGGATACAGGGGTTCATTCTCCTATCTAAAGACAGGAAAGTTCCCCAACAATCCTGAGACCAGGGCTTTTTATGAGCTGAATAGGGACTGTGTGCTGATTGGTTTGTGAGTATGCAGAAAAGGTTAAAGCAAAGTCACCATTCAAAGGTGGGCATGACAGTGTAGAAAACCAATTAGGTGGCTGGGCACGGTGGCTCATGACTGTAATCCCAGCATTTTGCGAGGCCAAGGAGGTATATCACCTGAGGTCAGGAGTTTGAGACCACTCTGGCAAACATGGTGAAACTCTGTCTCTACTAATAGTACAAAAATTAGCTAAGCATGTTGGCACACGCCTGTAATCCCAGCTGCTCAGGAGGCTGAGGCACAAGAATCACTTGAACCTGGGAGGCATATGTTGCAGTGAGTCAAAGTCCCACCACTGCACTCCAGCCTGGGCCACACAGCAAGTCTCTAAATAAATAAATAAATAAATAAATAAATAAATAAATAAATAAATGCCAATTAGGAAGGTTAGATATATGTAAAATAGCTGAAAAATGGGGATCAATCAGAGGAAAGCATACCAAATAGGAAAGTGGGTTCTCAATTCAATCCAAGGATTTACCCAGTACAGTTTCCGGCTTGAAAGTAGATTTCACAGGAAACCTGTCCCTATCTACCTAGCGATTTGTCTGCCTCCTGCCTCTATCAATCACTAGCTGAAGTAACTTCAGGTCTTTTCTGTTATTTTGCTCTTCTTCCTTGTTTTTATTCATTTTGTTTTGCCTTCTTCTGTGCTAGGTTTCTTCGATTTTATGCTAGATATTACATTTGAAAAAATTCATCCTGTTCACTGGCAATACTCATTACAGATATGAAGAATGGCATTGTTTTATATTTTTACAATTTCTTTAATGCCTGACTTAATGTAAGACATACTGATTTGTTAGATCTACATCTGCTATCACTATGTTGTGATAGCATATATTATGTAGTCTCTGGAAAACTCTACTTACTTTACACATGAGAAAGAGAGAGAGAATGAGAAAATCAAAAAGATCTTAATATTATCATATTATCTCAGGGCCATATTTAGAGAACCACTGATTCAAACAAATTATAATAATAGAAGCAAAGTGATATAATAATATACTACAGTGGTTATTCATTTCCCCATACAGATGTATTCTCCAAACTTCTTCAACTCATGAGAAGCATTGTAACCCATGAAAAGTGGACCTCTGTTGACTATATCCTACAAGCTCTGTTGCCATTGGAAGATACTAGCAGAAATATGAAGAGAGTGAAGTGTAATGTTTGCTGTGGTTATGTTCCTCTACCTAAGTAACAAACCCTGTAGAGTACCTTTCTACAACAGCTACCTCTCTTTCTGGGTTCAAATCACTGCTTCATCCCTTTGCCTCTTGAGGGTGGGATGTTAATGGCTTCACATTGCTCCTGATTCACTATTTTTTGTTTGTATCATTAAGTTTATCAAAACTATAGAAAATAGTAGAGACCTCACTTATAAAGCCATTGACATTCACTCTTTTTGTAACATTATGAATGCTAATCTCAAAAGCACAAAGTTCAAAAAAAATCATTGCTTTTATATTTAAATTACCTGGGTCTTCAATCTTCTATCCCTTTGGACAAGTGGAAAATTCCATACTGGTTGTTTTTGCTGGTAAAGTATCTGAAACTTATTAAAAGTACCTTGTGGTAGGCTGCCTCTGAGATGACCTCTAATAATTCCTGCCTCCTAGTATTGACAGCCTTAGGTAATTCCCTCTTTCCCTTAAGTGTGAGCTGGACTGGCTTCAAAATAATTATAAGAAACTATTTCACTTTCAAAATTACAGGCTATGAAAAGACTGTGGCTTACATTTTGGATATTCTCTCTCAGCTTGTCTCTTGAATGGTTCACTCTGGGGATGCCAGCTTTCATGATTTGAGGCAGTCTTGCAGAGTAATCCACAGGGTGGTGATGTTGATGTCCACCAAAAAGCACATGAGTGAGTTTAGAAGAAGATCCCTCCACCACATCCTTTGAAATGAATCTTCAGATAAGATTACAATCCCTACTGACAACTGGACAGCAAATTCAGGAGTGTCCTTGAGCCAAGGGCAACCATAAGCCGTGCCTAAATTCCTGATCCTCAGAAACTGAGATAATAAATGCTTGTTTCTTTAAGATACAAAGATTCGAGATAATAAGCTATGTAGTAGTAGATAGTTAACACAGTCTTCTCTTTCCTGGTTTATCAGGTTTGTGCCTAATATTCTCTTTGCTCAGACCCAAGCCCTTACTTCATCTCTGTTGAATCTCTTCTCTGAATCTTTCTTGAGGCAGGTTCTTAAATTTCTATGCCTCCTTATGCACATGAAACACCTATTCCTTCTGACATCTTTCCACCTTTCAGAACTGTTGCTGGTGAACAGAGTGAAGGTACTCTGTGTACTTTTTTTTTTACTGAATTTGCATAGACCTCTCTGCCTTTTCCAAACAAGGGCAATCTCCTTTCCTTGAGTCACTGTTTTCTCATAAATCTTCTACCTGACTGAAGTGCTCAGGGCACATAGGATGACTTCAATATGACTAAGTTTACAAAAGACTTTTACCTTAGGTTGCTTCTTATTTTTTGTTCTATTATAGTATCTGAGGAAAGGAGTCAAGAGCTTGTATTTCTGTATTATATGAGTTGAGAGAAAGTTTTGTAACACGCACATAAATTAATAATTTAATGTTTTGCCTCAAATCTTCTTTTCTTAAAACCAACTCAACTGTAATTTTCTAATCACAGAACAACTTCTTCCATCAGAAAATGGCTCTTCATTTCTACTCAGAACTCTCTCAGTTTAGGACTAGTCTTACTAACTCATTATTAACAGCTTACTAACTCATTATTACAATGCTTTCGTTTCCCTCTGTATAGTTGTTCATTACAGTCCTTATCTAAATGGAACGAACTTTTCTTTGTAATTGTTTACAAAGTGTCTTAGTTCAGTTGAACTGCTATAACAAAAATGCTATAAACTGGATGGTTTATAAGCAAAATACATTCATTTCTCACAGTTCTGGAGGCTGAGAAGTCCAAGATTGAGGCTCTGGAAGATTCAGTGTCTGTGAGAGCCCATTTCTCATAGATGACATCTTCTTACTCCACATTTACATGGTGAAAGGGTTAATTAATTCTCTGCTTTCTCTTTTATAAGGGCACTAATCACAAACATGAGGGCTTTACCCTTATGACCTAATATCCACCCAAAGTCTTCACCTCCTATTATCGTCGCACTGGGGGTTCAAATTTCAGAATATGAATTTGGGGGGTGGCACAAATATTCAGACCATAACACAAACATGTGTATTTGTTTTATTTTTCAGAAAGTGATTGTATTACACTGTGATTGTGTATTACAATCACAGAAAGTGATTGTATTTCTGTGACATGTTATGCCTGAGAAAATAATGCTGCCTTTATACTTGAATCACAAAATAGCTATCAAATATACCTTTTCACGTAAGTCTCCATTATATAGCATTTATATTTAAAACTGATATTTGAGGCAAATTATATTATTATTATTACTATCATTTGTAAGTAAACTATCAGCAAGGACTCATGGAAGACACACACTTCAGTCTACTTGGTATTTTCTAAACTCCCTTCACCAGACATGGGATTGGCCTCACAGCTTAATCCTTTCATTCTACATTATTTCCCGTGATTGTCCTTATATAACAACAATCTGTCTGTGAACAAGTGAGTTAATTCTTATGTATTTTAAACTTTAAACACTTACATATGTAAATATTTTCTACATCTAATTAGACTGCAATTACTTTGCACCAACCTAATACAAAATAACTTGTGTTATCTTTTTTATTTCAGTTCCACGAGCCTTAGTTTGCATCAATCACCCTAAGAAAAGTGAGGTTAAGTAATATTTTTTGAGTCTCCATAATTTAGTGACACATACACTACAGATTTCATTCTCTTATCTTTCACATAAGCAATGCAGTTATATACTGGAAGAGGACCTTATTAAGTGAATTATTATTATTATTATTATTATACTTTGAGTTCTGTGGTACATGTGCAGTACATGCAGGATTGTTACATAGGTATACACACGCTATGGTGGTTAGCTGTACCCATCCCCCCCATCATCTACATTAGGTATTTCTACTAATGTTATCCCTCCCCAATCCCCCAACCCCCAACATCCCTCCCCTAGACCTCCCACACCCCCCAACAGGCCCCAGTGTGTGATGTTCCCCTCCCTGTGTCCATATGTTCTCATTGTTCAACACCCACTTATGAGTGAGAACGTGCAGTGTTTGGTTTTCTGTTCGTGTGTCAGTTTGCTGAGAATAATGGTTTCCAGCTTCATCCATGTTCCTGCAAAGGACATGAACTCATCCTTTTTTATGACTGCATAGTATTTCATGGTGTATGTGTGCCACATTTTCTTTATCCAGTCTATCAATGGTGGGCATTTGGGTTGGTTACATGTCTTTGCTATTGTAAAAGGTGCCATAATGAACATAAGTGTGCATGGGTCTTTATAATAGAAAAATTTATAATTATTTGGGTATATACACAGTACTGGGATTGCTAGGTCAAATGGTATTTCTATTTCTAGGTCCTTGAGAAATCACCACAGTGTCTTCCACAATGGTTGAACTAGTTTACACTCCCACCAACAGTGTAAAAGTGTTCCTATTTCTCCACATCCTCTCCAGCATCTGTTGTCTCCTGATTTTTTTAATGATCACAATTCTAACTGGCATGAGATGGTATCTCAATGTGGTTTTGATTTGCATTTCTCTAATGACCAGTGATGATCAGTTTTTTTTCATATGTTTGTTGGCTGCATAAATGTCTTCTTTTGAAAAGTGTCTGTTCATATCCTTTGCCCACATTTGATGGGGTTGTTTGATTTTTCTTGTAAATTTGTTTTATTACTTTATAGATTCTAGATATTAGCCCTTTGTCAAATGGGTAGATTGCAAAAATTTTTTCCCATTATTTTGGTTGCTGGTTTATTCTAATGCAAGACTAGTTTAACATACACAAATCTGTAAATGTAGTCCATCACATAAACAGAACCAAAGACAAAAACCACATGATTATCTCAATAGATGCAGAGAAGGCCTTCAACAAAATTCAACAGCCTTTATGCTAAAAACTCTCAATAAACTAGGTATTAATGGAACAAATCTCAAAATAATGTAAGCTATTTATGACAAACTCACAGCCAATATCATACTGAATGGGCAAAAACTGGAAGCATTCCCATTGAAAACTGGCACAAGATAAGGGTGCCCTTTCCCACCACTCCTATTCAGCATAGTATTGGAAGTTCTGGCCAGAGTAATCAGGCAAGAAAAAGAAGCAAATGGTATTCAATTAGGAAAAGAGGAAGTCAAACTGTCTGTATTTGCAGATGACATGATTGTATATTTAGAAGACTCCATTGTCTTAGCCCAAAATCCCCTTAAGCTGAAAAGCAATATCAGCAAAGTCTCAGGATACAAAAATCAATGTCCAAAAGTCATAAGCATTCCTATACACCAATAACAGACAAACAGAGAGCCAAATCATGAGTGAACTCCCATTCACAATTGCAACAAAGAGAATAAAATACCTAGGATTACAACTAACAAGGGATGTGAAGGACCTCTTCAACGAGAACTGCAAACAACTGCCCAAGGAAATAAGAGAGGACACAAAAAAATGGAAAAACATTCTATGCTCATAGTTAGGAAGAATCAATATTGTGAAAATGGCTATACTACCCAAAGTAATTTATAGATTCAGTGGTATCCCCATCAAGCTACCATTGACTTTCTTCAAAACTGGAAAAAGCCACCCTAAACTTCATATGGAACCAAATAAGAGCCCGCATAGCCAAGACAATCCTAATCCAAAACAAACAAACAAACAAACAAACAAACAAAAAACAAAGCTGGAGGCATCACGCTACCTGACATCAAAGTATACTACAAGGCTACAGTAATCAAAACAGCATGGTACTGGCACCAAAACAGAGATATGGACAAATGGAACAGAACAGAGGCCTCAGACTTAACACTACACACCTACAACCATCTGATCTTTGACAAACCTGACAAAAACAAGCAATGAGGAAAGGACACCCTATTCAATAAATGGTGTTGGGAAAACTGACTAGCCATATGTAGAAAGCTGGACCCCTTCCTTAACCTTTACACTAAAATTAACTCCAGATGGATTAAAGATTTAAACATAAGACCTAACACCATAAAAAACCTTAGAAGAAAACCTAGGCAATACCATTCAGGACATAGGCATAAGCAAGGCCTGTGTCACCAAAAGCAATGGCAACAAAAGCCAAAATAGACAAAAGGGATCTAATTAAACTTAAGTGCTTCTGCACATCAAAAGTAACTATCATTAGATTGAACTGGCAGCCAACAGATTAAGCTAATAATGGAGAAGTCTGGGGGCAGTGGCTAGCACCTGTAATCCCAGCACTTTGGGAGTACCAGGCAGGCGAACCAAGAGGTCAGGAGTTTGAGACCAGCATGGCCAACATAGTGAAACCCCGTCTCTACTAAAAATACAAAAGCACCTGTAATCTCAGCTACTGGGAGACTGAGGCAGAATAATTGCTTGAACCTGTGAGGTGGAGGTTGCAGTGAACCAAGATCACGCCATTGCACTCCAGTCCAGGCAAAAGTGCGAGACTCTGTCTCAACAACAACAACAACAACAAAAAGATAGTAATGGAGATATTTCTCACTGTTCCAATGGTCACAATAGGATTTTCGTCATTCAACTATGTAAGAACAGTGGTTCCCAACTGTTCTGGCACCAGGGACCAGTTTTGTGGAAGACAATTTTTCCACAGATGGGGGTTGGGGTAAACAGTTTTGGAATGAAACTATTCTACTTCACATGAAAAGGAATTATATTCTCATAAGGAACTCCCAACTTAGATCCCTCACATGCATGGTTCACGCTAGGGTTCATACTCCTGTGAGACTCTGATGCCACCACTGATGTGAGAGGAGGTGGAGCTCAGGCAGAAATTCTTGCTCCCCATTACTCACCTCCTGCTTTGCAGCCCAGTTCCTAACAGGCTACGGATTGGTACATGTCTGTGGCCCAGGGGTTGGGGACACTTGCCTAAAAACATAAATACGGAAATATTTTTGCTCAAATGTACCTAACCACTAGGTGACTAAAAATCTTTTATCACCAAGTGTAGGATTGAGAGTGGAACCTGGCAGATAGTTAACAGCAAGAAACATTCCTCCGATTGAGATTAAATCCTCTATAATTGGGTTTAATTGCTGGACCTAGCTGGTAACTAACAAAAATACTAAACATCATTGATTCCCTCATCATTTGAAAACAAAATAAATGGCAGGTAAATTTAGAACCAAAAATCCCAAAACATTTTGGATAAAATTTATTTCACTCTTAGACCTGTTGCCATGAGAGTCCCATAAATGAACGAGATTTATAATTAGCTGACTTTCAGTCAATTATAAATAATGACCACTGACAGAAAATGCATTCTCAAATGATGCTTCAGTTTCCACAGAGGCCTTACGAGCTAAAAGATCAATAATGTAGTGAGCTTTGTTTTTTTCCTACAGATCAACAAAAAATACACCCTGCAACTCTTATAAAAATTTCCAGATTGAAGATTCATATATGCTTATGACTAAATTTTAGTGATTAGTATAAGAGTCCATTCTTGGTAAGTATGACATTGTTTCACTAGTCTTTCCATATTTTAAAATTAATTAATTCAACTATCTGTCCATCCAGAAAGTATGTTACTATATTATACACTTCTAAATGACTCCCAACCAATCCCCAAATCTTGGCATTTATGTCTTTGTAGAATCCCTTGCTCTTGAGCATGGACTAGACCATGTGACTCATTTCTAAAGAACAGAATAGGGAAAAAGTGATGTTACTTCCACAATTGATTATAAATAGATTATGAATGTTTTCTCTACTAGGCCATATTTTACTCTGTCTCTCTCTTTCTTTGTCTCTCTTTCTCTCTGTCTCTCACTCTTTCTGTCAAAGCCCTGATTCTAAGGAAAACAGGAAGGTATGCTTTAGTGAATTCTCATAATTTTATTTTGGCCCAGCATTCATTTTGAATATAAACCTAACTTTCTCATACTAGAAGCAGGACTGAGTCACACTTGACACAGTTTCCAGTTCTTTAACCACATCCCCGCTCAGTTCCTAAATGTGATTGGTCCACATATTTGCCTGATACAACTGTTCCCATGTCACCACTACTTCTCTATGGGACAGCTAGATATAGCCTACCTGACTGGCTCCAGTGGCTCTCAGACCTCACATAGACTGTACAGATACAGATATGTCACAGTGACTACCTCTCAGTCACAGCACTACCTCTTGGAACTCTAAAACTCTTGTTCACTTCCTTTAAACCCACCAAGTAGAAGTCCCTGTGGGTAACCTATTTGGATAAGGCCCTGGATCCAATAAAGGCATTTTTGGATCTCTCTTTCCCTCTCTCTCTCTCCATGCTTCCCGACCTCTTTGAGTGGCCTCTAGCATGCAGTGTAAATCTCAAGACCTCTAAGTAATAAAATCTTTATTTTAGTCTTGTGTCTCTCCAAATCATTGAAAGAATACTCTCTATCTTAAAGATCCTAAATTAAAACACATGCTATATACAACCCTATAGAGAGGCATATGTGCCAAAAAGCTTATCTTTCTGGCTAACTGCCAGTAACAATCCGAGGGCAGCCAACAGTCAATAAGTGACCTTATAAGAGAATTTTACCCCCTGTGGAGCCTTTAAATAATCACAACCCTGGCAAAGACCTTAATTGTAGCTTTCTGAGAGAGCTTTCTGAACCACAAGTACACAGCTAAATAGTGCCTGGATTCTTAATTCAGAGAAATTGTGATATAACAAATGCTTGTTGACTAAGCTCTTAAGTTTGGGGATAATTTGTTATAAAACAATATATAAATAGTTAATAGAAATCAAATGAATTTCTGGCTCTATAATTCATACCTTCTTTACATTAGTCAATGTATAAATTTTCTATATATCAATATTCTTGCTTATAAAGCAGGTATAAAAATAGTACCACTCACATCAAGTTCTTTTGAGTGAAAAACTCAAATATACATACAAATATCTTAGAGGAGTGCCTGATTCAGAGTAGACACTTAAATATTAGCTATTGAAGCTCATCTATTTGGACAACAACATTAAGAATATAAAAACTTACTAATACAGTTAGGAAATTGACCAGGTGACATAATCACCTTGGGTTTCAATATTCTTTCATTCATTCAAAAATATTTAGTAAGTATCAATTTCTGCATCAATCTGCATATATATTTATAAGGAGAGGGAGGGAAAGCAACAGGAATAATAGCGCTGCCACTAAGTGAAAGAGGAAAACTGAGGGAGAAACAGATTTGAGGGAGAACATAAGGGGCAGTCAAATACCAAGAATGAAGTTGTATGAGCTGTCAATGTTTGTGCAGTTGATAAGTTATCATTATCTAAGGAGCATTATCTAAGGAGCAGTCATTCTCAAACATTTATGAACATCTGACATAGGGCCCAAGAAGTTGCACTTCAACAAAATGACAAATAATACTATAGCTGCTGCTCCACAAATCATACTAGGGTCCATTAATGTGGAATATTTTAAAACAATAAAAACATGAGTTTGATTATTATTTATAATCATCGGGAAAAATGCTTGTCCCCCTAACTATAAAACCAGTTCTTGGTTTAATTGAGAAACAATTGCTATGGTTACTGTGGAATTTAGTACATTTTATGAGTATAAAATATAACCTTCCAATCAACACATTTTTCCTACACAAATTTAATAAGCATTGTATTGCATATGGAAATTAGTAAGTGGAAATCTCAGTTACACTTGTCACTTCCAAAATAAACAGACTTAGCTGTAAACATTTGTTTCAAGTTGAAGTTACTAGTGACATAGAACTTATTTCTACCTATTTAATATTGTGTAATGCCATTTAAAATTGTATTTTTTAAACATTTTTTAAAGGTTTATTCCTACTATATATTGACTTTGTACTGGAGGCCTTGTTAAATTTCATGTTTGTTCTAAAATTTTGAACATCTTTCTTAGGATTTTCTACATAAATCGTCATTTGTAAACAAATGCATTATACTTCTTTATTTCCAATCAGTATATGTTTAAATGTTTTCACTTGCTTAAATGTAGTAGCTAGGGTCTCTAGTAGAATATTGATTAGAAGTACTGAAGGCAAATGTATTTTCTTTCTTCAAAAATTGGTAAGAAACTAATCAATTTTCTACTATTATGTATGATCCTTACTGTAGAATTTTTATAGATACCCTTTATACAGCTATTTATATTTTTCTGAAAATATTTATAATGAATAAATTTTTAATTTTTGTCAAAAGCTTTTCCTGCACTTTTTGAGATGACTGCAGATTTTTTTTTTTTAATTATAGCAACATGGAAAAAATACCTTGACTGATTTGAAATGCTAAACCAACACTGCATTCCTGGAATAAAAATCTTTTTTATGTTACCAGATTTGATCATTAAACTTCTGTAAAAACTCATTGCATTATGTTTAAGGGGTACTAGTCTGTATTTTTAAAGTCTTGACATTATTTGGTCTATAATGATAAATTCCCAAAATGAGTTACAAAGTATTTTCCACTAATTTTTTGGAAAAATGTTGTGTAATAGTGTAATATTTTTTCTTGAAATATTTGATATAATTCACCAATGAAGGTAACTAGCCCAGTATTTTTCTTTATTGGAAGATTTTTATTTATAAATTTAATTTCTTTAATAGACATAGTGTTATCCTGGTTTTATGTTTCGTCAGTTATTCTGTTAGTTTATATTATTTAAAAACTTTGCACATTTCATCAAGGATGTCAGATTTGACAAAGATTTGCTAATACTTATTATTTTTATTGTTGTAATATTTGTAGTGGAGGCTAGCAACTTTTCTTCTGTAAGAGGCAAGACTAGAAATATTTTAGGCTTCTCAGTTAGTGTGGTCTCTGACATAACTCTTCGAATCTGTTGTAATGTGAAAGTAGCTGTAGAGAATACATACAGAAATAGATGTGGTTGTTGTTCCAATTCAATTTTTTTCATAAAAACAAGCTGTAGGCAATACTTGGTTTTCAGAACTTAATTTGCTGATTCCTTATTTAGAGATATCTAGATGTATAAGTAGGATCAACTACAATGTGTCCTGTTGTGTTACAGATACTGTCAATTTGTGTTTTCATTCTTTTTTTTCCTCATCAGATTGTTTAGTGGCTTTTCCTTTTTAGTTATCTTTGTAAAGAGCAAAATTTTGGTTTGATACATTTTTTCTATCTATTGTTTTGGAAATAACTTTCTTTTCTAAAATTTAGGGTGAATATTTATGTGTTTTAAACCTTTCTTCTTTACTAATACAAGCACCCAAAGCTTTAAAAATCTTTTTAAGTTTAAAATGTTTTCTAAATATCCTTCTGATTTCCTCTTTGATTAGTTAGTTTTGTAAAAGTATGTTTCTTATTTTTCAAACTGCTCAGAATGTTTCCAGATATATTTTTGTTATTGGTTTCAACTTAAATCCCTGGTAATGAGAAACCGTACTCTGTATAATTTCAAATCTTTGATATTTCCTGAGACTTTTAAAAGACTCACTCAACATATGTTCCATCTCATTAAATGATCCATGTATGCTGAAAAAAAAATGTTTATCTATTGCACCACTACAATTCAGCCTGGGCAACAGAGCAAAATTCTGTTTCAAAAAAAAATTTTGATCTTATCTTTTGAGTTTAGTTTTTATAAGTATCTGTTAGGTTATGAAATTGTTTAAATCAGTTATGTTTTTAATTTTTTTCTCAATTATATCAATTCCTGAGAAACAGATGTTAAAAATCTCTAAATATATTTGTGAGTTTCTGCATCACGTTTTCTAAATATCTTTATTGGTTTTATCTTCATTGGCATTGTCATATCTTTTTAAAAAATTTACTATTTTTAAATTATGAAGCACTACTATTTGTGTCTGGCAGCACTCACTGTCTTAAAGTATATTTTGTCTGATATTAATGTGGTCACATTAGTTTTCTATAAATGGTGTTTATGAAGTACATCCAAATTTTTAAATTTTAACTATAAAGTGAATTTTTATGATCAACGTATAATTGTGTCTTGCTTTTTGAATACATTCTGATAAGCTCTCATTTTAATTGGATTGTTTGGTACATTTATATTTTGTATAATTTGTTATATGTTTTCTATTATGCCTACCATATTGTTATTTGACTTCCAGTTTTCTGTTTCATAAATTTCTAAAAGAAAGCCAGTAATAATTCATAATTCTGTCCCTTTTATTCAATGGAATATTTTTCTAGCTGTTTATAAGATTTTTTAATGTACCTTATTCAATTATATGTGCTTGGGATTTTCTAAACTTATTGTGTCTATAAATTAATATCCTTTAGCACATTTGAAAATTTTTGCCTTTTTAAGTCTTCTAAAAAAAGTCTTAAAATACTTTGTTATCCCACAAATATCTCTTCTCTTTCTCTAGAATATTGAGTACATGTATGATAAACCTCTTGACACAGTCCCACAGATCACAAAGATTCATTATTTTTCAACCTAATGGTTCCTCTATGCTCTTTAAATCAGATATTCCTATTAATTTATAATGTTTGCTGATTCTTGTTTCTATCATGTTTATTATGATGATCTGTTCATTCAGTATTTGTTTTTAATTTTAGAAATTTTATTTTTTTACTATAATTTGCTTTTGGTTTAAAAAAATCTTATTTTGGCTAAATTATATGTTTTCAGTTATTATGAACATATTTTCATTTATCATTACTATAATAGCTACTTCATAATTTTTTCTGTAATATCAATATTTAGTTCATCCTTATGTATATCACAGTTGCTTGCCCCTAAGTTTTGCAATGTAGGTCTGCTATGGTCTAGATATTTATGTTTTCCAAAACTCATATGTTGCAATTCTAACCCAAAAGTAACAGTATACAGAGGTGGGACTTTCAGATATGATTAGGTCATGAGGATGGATCCCTAAAGAATGAGATTACAGTCTTTGTAAAAGAGATCTCAGAGAGATTTCTTGCTTTTTCACCCTGTGAAGTCTCTGAGAGAAAAAAAAAGAAAAGAAAAGAAAAGAAAAAACTAGCTCTGAACCAGAAAGCAGGCCTTCACCAGATACTGATTATTCTGGTATAATGACATCGGACTTCCTAGGCTTTAGATCTGTGAGAAAGAAATTTCTTTTTTTCTTTTCTTTTCTTTTTTTTTTAAGCTACCCAGGTGATTGTCTTTTTCTATAGCAATACAAATGGACCAAGATAGGGTCATATTTTTTCCTACATATCTAATAATTTTAGGTTTTTCCTGGGCATTGTAAATGATACATTGTAAAGACAGATTCTGTTTTATTCTTCTCAGGTGACCTGTTTCTATTTTTTCCTATTGTTTGCTTTAAAAGGAAGATAACTTATCACTACTTAAAATAAGATATCTGTCTCTCCTGTGTTGGAAAGTAGCAGAAATCTTTTCCGTTCTTTTACCCTTAGTTGTGTTAGGAGTATTCTCTGGGTATTTGAATTTTGCAGATATGACCAATATTTAGATGTAGTTTATAGGTAAGAAAGAAGTAGCCTTCTGTTGCGATGTTTCTAAAGAAATTTTCCTCCTCCTTTTCCAGTTGTGGCAGTATCTGGATTTTCATACTCTGGTTATTCAAGTCAGTTGAGACAACAGCTTTTCTGTTAGAGTCTTAACCATCTCTTATAGCACTGGATGAGGACTTTTCTCAAATAAAAATTTGTAAAAATGGGAAAGGTATCCAATATCTTCATTTTTCTGCTATCTGTATTAGTTAATTATTTCTATAATAGCTGCTTATATTATCCATTTTATCTCATTTATTACATGGGTGGGAACTTGTCTTAAATAAAAATTTATAAAAATTGGAAAGGTATCCAACGTTTCTTCATTTTCCCACTTTTTCTATTAGTTAATTATTTTTATAATAGCCGATTGTGTCATTTTACATATTTACCTCTATTTTGGATTGCTGTAGGGATTGTACATGCCTGTTTAACTTATTACTGTCTAAAATTAAATAATATCATATCACTCCACATATACGTGGAAAGGGTCTTATGAAAATATCCTTTGAGCTCTTTTTCTCTACATTGTAATATTATTTTCATAGATTTTATTTCTAAATGCATTTTGTACCTCACAGTGTATTAATGTTCTTTTTGGTTTGAAACATTTAGTTATCTTTTAAATAAATTAGATTTTTTAAAAAAAGTATTTGCCCACATATTTATCATTTCTACTGCTCATAATTCTTTCATATGTATCTTAGTCCTCATCTACTATTATTTTCCTTTTGTCTTATAAACTTTAATAGTTTGAATCACATTCAGTAAATTTCTATGTTAGAATAAACATATCTCCTAGATTTTCTTCCAGCCAAATATCAACATATACGCAAGATCTAGACAATCTGCAATTCCCGATTATGCCTTTTAATGGTCACTTCTAGAATTTCGTTTATCCTTACTTGTTGGAATGGTAGCAAACACTGGAACAGTCATTATGTATGTGAAATGGAAGCCACAAATTGAGAACAGAAAAAAGCAACAAGCCACAGGGAGCCTAAGACCATGTTAAGTTTCAGCATGAAAATTTAATCTACAACCTTCAACTATACATGAATGATATAAATGAATATTTTTACATCATTTTTAATTTTGTGTTTCTTATTTATCAATCAAAATGCTATCCTATCTTACACAGAATTTAATATCTAGAAATGGGATATGACATAGTAAATTCTTAAATATTTAAATATGTGACACAGCTTACCAGTGAAGTACTGGACATCAAGGACTAAATAACATTCTAGAATTCTGGTGATTTTTGTAGAGCATATGACACTTTCTAAGGTAAACCACATACCAATAGAGGTTACAATTCTGGGGCAAGTAACATTTTAAAATGAGAATTTTAATGCATATGGCTACTATTATCTCTGTTTTTACAAAAGAAAAATTACATATATTGAGACAGAGCATCACTCTGTCACCAGGATGGAGTGCAGAGAGGAGATCTTGGCTCACTAAAACCTCCGCCTCCCAGAGAGGGACTACAGGCACATGCCATCATGGCTAGCTAATTTTTGTATTTTTACTAGAGATGAGGTTTTACCATGTTGGCCAGGATGGTCTCCATCTCTTGACCTCGTCATCTGCTCACCTTGACCTCCCAAAGAGCTGGGATTACAGGTGAGAACCAACATGCTCGGCCAAATAATAATTTTTAAATAAGGATTTAAGCATATGGCTAGTATTTTCTCTGCTTATACAAAGTCATATAAAACAGGATGAATTTAATTTAAATGTAGACATTAGGTAAGTTTTTATGCAAACACAATGCTTAGGGATGCTCTTTGGCTATAGCTTGAACTTCGAGATGACTGAAGTCTATAAAAATGGGAAAAAACCTATCCCTAAAATAAAGCTGTTATAAGAGATGACTCTCAAAAAATAAGATTGTGCCCTTAAGCTTTTTTGAAACATTCCCAGTAATTGTTTTCTACTAGATAATGAGAGCCAGCCAAACAGCACAGATGAAAAGAATGTCTTTTTCTTTTCACTGAAACCTATTGTTTCAGATGGCCCCAAGTTATGTGTGATTAAGTTCAGAAAGACTGTGATGGACAGAGCACAAGACAAGTATATAAAAGACCAGATATTTTAGGCTTAAAAACTATTTCTAAATATCACTGCCCCAGAATTATCCAGAATCCACAGACAGAAACCTGCTAAAGTTTTGAAGAGATTATATTGCCCCAAATGCTAGTTTGCTTGAGCAATCTAGTGGTTGTTAGATCCCCGTAATAACCTCAGAGAGACCCCCAAACTGACTAGCAGATTGCAAGTTGGAAAATCTGATTTCAAAAAGATCATATTATTTTAATGCCTACTTCAGATGTGCCAGAAAAGAAAATGTAAAAGGAAAAATCTTACACTAGGTTAACACTGACTACATAGCACTCAGAAAGCATAATCAGTGGTATCGAGGTGACCTATCCAAGGAACTTAGAACATATTCTACTCCTGGAGTAGGGGACTCTTAGCAATTTCTTCATTACAGGATTTGGTCATTTTATTCAATGGCGACAGTGATGTGTTTCTCATTCTCCTTGATATGAAATTCAATTGCAGTTATTCTGCTCCTACGCAACCGCTATATGTCAGGTATTTATTTTATTTATGGACATCCTCACCATGAGGGAATTATATGAAGACCTAAAGGGAACAGCATATAACTCAGAGCTCCAAAACTTTAGATTGTAAGTAATAATCTGTATGTTGGATGCTACCTCTTAGGTCTTAGGGTATGATTGAGTGTATTCTATGCATGGGAACAAATATATACACAAATGTTTGGCTGTAATGAAGTGCAGGTGTGGGGATTCATATTTTATATAAAAACATACATTTAGCTTGACAATACCCAACCAGAAAAACAAACTACATTGTCTAGTCCTTTTATGAAAGTATTGCCATGTGACCAATTGCTTGATAGACTAACTATACAAGTAGATAATGGCCTGCCAATATATGACAATAGAACTCTAAAGCAGCAAATCTCATCAACCACCTAAGAAGCCAAACCAAAAACTTGGGAGCAACTGGCTGAGAATCATCAGGACTGGGTCATCAATTGTTTGCTTACATAATTTTGCCCCTGAATCTAATTCAGGACCAATCAAAGAAAACCAAATATGGTCTTCAAATAAATTACATAAGGCACTTAATTCTAGTTAGCCTGGCTCCAACAAAACAAATCACGTAAGACACTCACTTCTAGTTAGTCTGGCTCCAACTTTCCTATAGTAAAAGGTGGGTGGATCTCCAGGTCAAGAGATGCCTGCTCTGTGCCAAATGCAGGCATTGGTGGCCGACTCCCTTGCAAAATCTAAATACATAACTTGTGTTTTGTTCTTCTTTGAGTTATCTTTGTTTATTTACACATTCAGGTTAATAGGAAATTTCAAATACAATTCTGATAGGCACCTAAAATAAATGGGTATGGTTAGTAAAATAAATAGGTTTAGTTTTTTTGCTCCTTTTTGCTATACTCATTGAATTTGGGCATAAGCTAGAGTAGTCCTATTCAACCCTCTGAGGTTGAACATAGCAGGTGTGACTGCCTTTACTGCCTTTGTTAAAGAGAGACATTATACCAACTCAGACTTTACAGGAGACAAAACAAATATCTATTTTATTTAAGGTATTGTATATTTGGAGATATTTTTAATAATATCTAAACTGAAAATAAAGATTTTTTAAAAATATCAATTATTTGAAATTGAAATATTAATAGCATAAAATAATTCATCTTTTTAAATGATATCACTCAATGAATATCGAGATATGTATAAATTTGTATAACCATAACCAAATTCAAAACATAAAACATTCCATCGTCTCAAATATTTTCAGTACGCCTCTTTACAGTAATCACCTTCCATCTCCCAGACAGTATCAACCAATCTGTTTTCTAGCATTTGTATAGTTTTGCCATTCTTTAAATGTCATATAAATAAAATAATAAAGTATTTAGTCTTTTGTATCTGGGTTGATTCACTTAACATGATGCTTTTGAGATTCACGTTATATTATTGCATGCAAAACGATGTGAAAATAAAGGGAAAGCCCTGGATAATCAGTAAACAGTGGCACTAACTCCAGTAAAAAGTCCCATAGAATGAGTCCTATAGTCACAACTGGTCTACAGACCATAGAGTTCCCTGGGAGAGTCTGTAGGGCAAAAAAAACAGTAATGGATACAACAAATCATAAAAATCATCAATATTAAATGAACAATAGATAATGAATGAAGATGAACATTCACAAATATTATAAATCATTATTTAGAGATAATGATTTACTCACCAGTTGCAATAAAATTAAAAGTACTTTTCAGTGTTTGTGTGGAGGATGACTGAGGTGACCAAGCTGGAATCCTGGAACAACTTTTTTCTTCTAATAAATTTTTTGTGTATATTTTGATGCTAAGAAAGACAAATAATAATAATAAATCATTTGGCAAAGTCATAGATACAGTGAATAAGAAAAAGCTGTGAAAATGAATACATAAAGATAAAAATAAGAGCTTAGAGGATTCTTGGAAGGTGTGGAATAGGATATACCAGGAACCCATCTCTCAACTCGGACAACAATTACCCTGGCAGGATTGTTTTATGTGACTATTTTTGAATTTTGGAATTTATTGAAGGCATTCAATGTCTAGAAGGAGGCTTCGACAGTAAATTGTGGCTAATTTTGGTCAATTTCAGATTTAGCTTGATAACAGCCACCCATCCTCTACCTCCCACTCCTATGTTAGGCAGCTATGTACATATTTCTGGAGTAGTATACATACATCTTGTAGGAGCAAAGGTGAGTAATAAAGACACTCTTCTCCAAATGTCAGTCATTGGTGTTTTGACCACTGATTTATGCTTCCAATCCTAGAGGGGCAGAGACAGAAGCCTTCAGTCAATGCTGTTGCACCTCTTCATATCGCTGCAAGCCACTCCCTCTGCAGCTGAAATAATTTTCAGGGGATTTAAAGGACCAGTGCCTTTTCAGCCTCCTCATTTTCTCTTTTTCCTGTTTTGGGAGGCAGGCATTAAAGATAGGACATTCAAAAGCAACCATACATGTAGGGAAAATTAGAAAGTCCCAGTGCCAAGGCACAGGATCAGAAAACACTTGAAAAGATGTTCAGATTATGTGAGCTCAGAGAGCTGTCTATAAAAAAGAAAAAAAAGAGAGAGAGAACAAAAAGGAATTAATTCTCTGGAAACTGGAAGAGAGCACATGATGTTGTCTCAACTGAAATCAAGGCACAAGGAAGAACAATGGGTAAGATTCAAAGAAATTTTCAGATTGCAAGGAAAGTAGAGCAGACAAATCTATGTCTGCTTATTTAGGCCACTAGTTCTTTATTTTTAACAGGTCTTGAAACCACCTGCATCAAAAAGGGTAATAAACTCAGCTGCTATCATTAATAGATGCCCACGTTCACCAGCACATCATTTGCTCATTCCTCTGATGGCATTCTTTCACTACGGTGCATAATCATAGACAGTGACTGAGGACAGGGTTTATTAATAGAAATTTAAGGAGAAGAAAAAGGCATTTCTCACATTAAGACAATAAGCAGAAGCTAGTACTTGGAGGAATCCAGCAAGGCCAGTTCTACTCTAGGCCAAGTGTCAAGAATCACAGAGAATAAATTGGGTGCATGGCTTTCAATGCAGAGGAGAGCACTAAAAGTGAGTATTCTTTCAGCTCTGGTCTTGGACAAATTTCAGTTGCAGAACAGGAAAAGTACTGATTGTAAGGACTCACACTAGAAATTGTAGAAAAGAAAATATATCTTGTTGATCGAGTTGAATTTGTTGTTCTATTTGGACATGTTGATCCCAAATGTGTTAATCAAGTCCTGATTCTTTTCTCTTTACTTGAAAAATTCTGGGCCAATATCTTATTTCTGTGCTTTAGATTTCTCTGAGGCTGCTTGGATAAAAATAATGACAAGATTAGCAAAGTTAGCAACAATAATGATATATACAAATATATATCCATTTTATATATTCATTTATCATGAGTTATGCACTATTTATAACTTATTTTATTTATAAAATTAGGTAGTTTTAAGCCCTTGTAGCTCTTTAATACTTATTTTATGATGTGCAGCTGAAGATTTGAAAAGTGGTAGCACCAAGACTTGAATGAAGATTTAGTAGTTTTGAGATAAGAATTCTAGCCCGAGCCTTGCCTTATCCTAGTTTTGAGATAACTATCCTAGTCTGTTGCAATTAAGTTCCTCATAACTATCCTAGTCTGTTGCAATTAAGTTCCTCCAATACAACTATACTCTATTCAGCAGATTCAGATGCCTTCAGGAGCCAAGGAGGCTAAAATGAAAATCTGTAGGGTGAATAAGTGTAATACTATAGGGATTTAGAAAGCAGTGCCTGGTCACATCTAGTCTACAAACATTCTGATTCAGATAAATTTAAATCAAAATGGTAATTAGACAAAAATAAACCTTCACACAGTAATAGGCATCAAATATTTTTATTATATATGTATCATTAATGCAAATATATATGTTTATTAGTTAATTTTCTTCTAAATCTCTGTAACACTTTCTCTTGGTGCCCCATTCAGAATCGCTTTTATCCTGCTGGTACAGCCATCCTCCAGACCCCATGGATGTTGCATACTAGGAGCTAAGAACTGCCCTTCTTTAAAGAACTGTTCTTGGGCAATTAAGACCTATGTTACACAGCCGATGATTGATTGATTAACTTAGGAGCAGAAAGGAGGTCTTTGTTACTCAAAGAGAAGATTATCTCCATGAATATGTCATGTTCCAGAGTTTTACCACATGACCAGGCTGAGGGAAGTCTACATGCTTACTTAGTTTTGCCCTTCTGTTTTCTTTGTATCACTGCTTTAATAAATCACTTGATTAGAATCCATATCTCAGGCTCTTCTAGTTTATCTGACTTAAGACAACCTCATATTTTCCTCACAGAACATATCTTTCTATTATGGAGATGAAGGACCTACAGTGAAATATACCTAAAAGTAAAATGAAGATAAATATAACATATTATGTGCATACTAACTTACTAAAAACTAACCTTATAAGTGAAAAAACAGTTATTTATCATAATAGGTAATGCTAACATTGAAAGGATAAGTTTACTTTCCTTTCCTACTTTGAAAATAAGTTCCAAATATCACAGGAGTATGAAATGCTATCTTGGTCTTAACTTGAGCTGGAGATTCTTCCAAAAATGAAGTGTTTAATTAAACTTTTTACAAAATGGAGTAATCTATACAAGTCATCAGCAATCATAAGAGAAACTATGGAGGAATAAAAATGTATGTAAATGTGAAGGTAAAAAAAGAATACCAAAGTCTGGAGAACATTATGTTAGTGGAGATTCTGATTCTTATAATTGACTTTTAATCCACCTGTAATCCTCTTCAGAGTGCTTCAAACTACATTGATTTTTACTAAATATAAATAACTATTTTACTGACAGTTCTCATTTCTGAAGCAAGTGCCAGAGTCCCTGCCACATTTTGAATAATGGTTTATTGCTAGAGAAAAGATTAGGTGGCAAATCGATTTCTCAGTGCACTTACTAAAATTTTAAATTCATTCATAATGATATCCCACAGTAGAATCTGCACAAAATAATTTGACTTTTTTAGAAACAGAACTTATAAAGCATTGCAAAATTCAAGAACCTATAGAATATGCAATACCAAGAGTGAAGACTAATGTAAAATATGGACTTTGGGTGATTATGTGTCAGCTTAGACTTCTTAGTTCTAGCAAATGTACCACTCTAGTGGGAAATATTGATAATGAATGAGGCTATGTATTTGTAGGGGAAGAGAGTATATGGGAAATCTCTGTGCCTTCTTCTCAATATTGCTGTGAACCTAAAACTGTCTAAAAATGTCTATTAAAAAAAGAAATATCTTGATTGCATCCACAGGAAGAGAATAGACTATATGGTCTAACAGAAAAATAAAGTCCATCTACTAAATAAAATACAGCATTTGAACAAAACAGATCTTCAAATGTCTTATACCTCAAGATAATATATTTTTCCCAAAGAAATGATAACAGACTAAATTGTATAAGAACTCTTGTATAGGCTCTTCCACAGCTATACAGTGATTCTCTTTTACCCTCTAGTCTGAAAAAACAAATCCTTAACTTTTCACTGTATCTTGGTAATATACATTTTTTATATCCATCTTAGTAGACAGAAAACCCCTATATAAGAACTCCCTCTTGATACAGCAATAGAACTCTAGCTAGCATAAAGATCGATGTGTTCTGTACTTAGTTATGAAGCTGTCAGTAGAGTCCCCATTGTTGATTCATGATTTTGATACTTTATTACACACTGGTCTTTTCATTGAATTTCAGCATTAGGACAAAGTTATTGTTTGTAGTGAAAGTTTGCCATGAAGAGTGAAGGAAAAGAAAAGGTATTGCCATAGATCAACAATGATCCAGTGGCAATCTAATGGAAATTTATTTTCTATTACATGTTTGGGTATTAAATTATACTTATACAAAGAAAATTATTCAGCTTGAGGAAAAACAAAATCACATCGATAAACAAAAAAATATTAATTATTTCAAAATAAAAAATGCTTTATATTAGTTTTTTCAAGAATTATTCACAATGTCTCAGGTTATTCTTGTCTTATCTAAAAAAAGTAGGACAGTTTCTTCACTGTTTCTCAGGCAGTGGAAAAGGCTAACTGCATATACTGCAGCCTTCAGCTGTCCCTAGAAAAAGAGGGTTCAGACCTTCCCTCTAAAAGGGCAGATGTCCCTTGTGGTATGGCATAATAATGAAGTTAATATAGATAAGAATTTGGGTTTTGGGGCCTCCTAGACAAATGTATGCCACCAATACTTTTGAAATCTTTTGAAAAAATCCATGAGTGTAATGGCCATGTTGAACAATTGCTAATGCTTCAAAAAAAAAAAAAAAGCCTTAATTTATAGTACCTGCCAGTATCTGTAGTGTAAATATTTCCAACAATCTCTATTTCAAGTTAATGGCATGATATCAGTGAACACTGGGAAAATGATGTGCAGTATCACACCATTGTATTTGTAAATATACTGAAACAACAGAATAATAACCTCAAGAGTATAGATAGGACACAAAAAAAAATCGGAGGATCCATTATGGCCGGTTAGGAGGAACTCGGGATTGCAGCTCCGAGAGAAAGCGCAGAGGATGAGTGGACGCTGCATTTCCAGACAGATTTTTACTGCCCACAGACCAGGAGATTCACAGGCGGAAGAGCACCACGGGTCGCCAGCGCCGCTGGTTTGACCGGCGCGGCCGCTCGGCCTGTGCCCTGAGGCAGGGGGCAGTGGCTCCTTCTGCAGAGTGAGTGAGACTGAGTCCCCTGTAAGCCAGCAAGGGGAGCTGAAACAGGGAGTCAAGCCAGGAGATTCCTGGGCAAAGAAAGCGCCACAGGAAACACAACTGAACCCGGGTCGGTCCAGCTCTATGGAGGAGGGCGTTGTCCATTAGGACACACCCTGCAGTTCCCAGGGCAATTTGCCGTAACCAAGGTAACCCGCCACAACAGAGACTCCGTCACTACAGGGGCGGGCCAACATAGCGGAAGCAGTTCTAACTACACCCATATAAACAGGACTGCAGGGAAGTTCACAAGGAAGCTGGGCGGAGCCCACAGCAGCTCAACGAAGCCTCTGCAGGCTAAGTGTGACTAGGCTGCCACCTTGTGGGCAGGGAAAACAACAGCAAGACAGCGGAAAATCATAAAGCCCTAACTCCCTGGGACAGAACACCTGGGGGGAAGAAAAGGGGGTTTATGAGTTCTGATGCTGCAGACTTAAAATTACCAAAATCAGAAAGACAGCAACTACAAAGTCGATAGGCGGATAAATCCACAAAGATGGGAAGAAACCAGCGCAAAAAGGATGAAAACACCTCAAATCAGAACACTTCTCCTCCTACAAGGGAGCACAACTCCCCACCAGCAAGGGAACAAGACTGGATGGAGAATGAGTGTGATGAAATGACAGAATCAGCTTTCAGAAAGTGGATAATAAGAAACTTTCATGAGCTAAAAGAACATGTTCTAACCCAATGCAAAGAAACCAAGAACCTTGAAAAAAGACTTGATGAAATGCTAATGAGAATGGACAACTTAGAGAAGAATATAAGTGAATTGATGGAGCTGAAAAACACAACACGAGAACTTCGCGAAGCATGCACAAGTTTCAACAGCCGAATTGACCAAGCAGAAGAAAGGATATCAGAGGTCGAAGATCCACTCAATGAAATAAAACGAGAAGGCAAGATTAGAGAAAACAGGGTAAAATGGAATGAACAAAGTCAACAAGAAATATGGGACTATGTGAAAAGACCTAATCTACGTTTGATAGGGGTACCTGAATGTGACGAAGAGAATGCATCCAAGCTGGAAAATACTCTCCAGGATATTATCCAGGAAAATTTCCACAACCTATCAAGGCAGGCCAATATTCAAGTCCAGGAAATACAGAGAACACCACAAAGATATTCCTCTAGAAGAGCAACCCCAAGGCACATAATCATCAGATTCGCCAGGGTTGAAATGAAGAAGAAAATACTAAGGGCAGCCAGAGAGAAAGGTCAGGTTACCCACAAAGGGAAGCCCATCAGACTCACAGCAGATCTCTCAGCAGAAACCCTACAAGCCAGAAGAGAGTGGGGGTCGATATTCAACATCCTTAAAGAAAAGAACTTTCAACCCAGAATTTCATATCCAGCCAAACTAAGCTTCATAAGTGAAGGAAAAATAAAATCCTTTGTGAACAAGCAAGTACTCAGAGAATACATCACCACCAGACCAGCTTTAAAAGAGCTCCTGAAGGAGGCACTACACATAGAAAAGAACAACCAGAACCAGCCACTCCAAAAACACACGAAATGGTAAAGAGCATCAACACAATGAAGAATCTGCATCAACCAATGGGAAAAACAGCCAGCTAGCATCAAAATGACAGGATCAAATTCACACATAACAATATTAACCCTAAATGTAAACGGACTAAATGCCCCAATCAGAAGACACAGACTGGCAAATTGGATAAAAAGCCAAAACCCATCAATGTGCTGTATCCAGGAAACCCACCTCATATGCAAGGATACACAAAGGCTCAAAATAAAGGGATGGAGGAAGATTTACCAAGCAAACGGAGAGCAAAAAAAGCAGGAGTGGCAATTCTCATCTCTGATAAAATAGACGTTAAAGCAACAAAGATCAAAAGAGACAAAGGAGGACATTACATAATGGTAAAAGGATCAATACAACAAGAAGAGCTAACGATCCTAAATATATATGCACCTAATACAGGAGCACCCAGATACATAAGGCAAGTTCTTAAAGAATTACAAAGAGACCTACACTCCCACACAATAATAGTGGGAGACTTCAACACCCCATTGTCAATATTAGATCAACGAGACAGAAAATTAGCAAGGATATCCAGGACTTGAACTCGGATCTGGAACAAGCAAACCTAATAGACATTTACAGAACTCTCCACCCCAAATCCACAGAATATACATTCTTCTCAGCACCACATCACACCTACTCTAAAATTGACCACATAATTGGAAATAAATCATTCCTCAGCAAATGCAAAAGCACGGAAACCATAACAAACAGTCTCTCAGACCACAGTCCAATTAAGTTAGAACTCAGAATTCAGAAACCAACTGAGAACCACACAGCTTCATGGAAAATGAACAACTTTCTCCTGAATGTTGACTGGATAAACACTGAAATGAAGGCAGAAATAAAGATGTTCTTCGAAACCAAGGAGAACGAAGACACCACATACCAGAATCTCTGGGACACATTTAAAGCAGTCTCTAGAGGAAAATATATAGCAATAAGTGCCCCCATGAGAAGAAAGGAGAGATCTAAAATTGATACCCTATCATCAAAATTGAAAGAGCTAGAGGAGCAAGATCAAAAAAACTCAAAACCTAGCAGAAGACAAGAAATAACTAAGATCAAAGCAAAATTGAAGGAGATAGAGACTCAAAAAACCCTACAAAAAATCAATAAATCCAGGAGCTGGTTTTTTGAAAAGATCAACAAAATAGACCATTAGCCAGAGTAATAAAAAAGAAAAGAGAGAATAACCAAATAGATGCAATAAAAAATGATAAAGGGGATATCACCAAAGATACCACAGAAATTAAAACCATCATCAGAGATTATTACAAGCAACTCTATGCACATAAACTAGAAAACCGGGAAGAAATGGATAAATTCCTGGACAGTTGCCTCCTCCCAAGCCTAAACCAGGAAGAAGTCGAAACCCTGAATAGACCAATAACAAGGTCTGAAGTCGAGGCAGCAATTAAGAGTCTGCCACCAAAAAAAAGCCCAGGTCCAGATGGGTTCACAGCCGAATTCTACCAGACATACAAAGAGGAACTGGTACCATTCCTACTGAAACTATTCCAAATAATCCAAAAAGAGGGAATCCTTCCCAAATCATTTTATGAGACCAACATCATCCTGATACCAAAACCCAGCAGAGACTCAACAAGAAAAGAAAACTACAGGCCAATATCCATGATGAACATAGATGCAAAAATCTTCAATAAAATACTGGCAAACCGATTACAACAGCACATCAAAAAGCTTATCCACCATGATCAAGTAGGATTCATCCCGGGGATGCAAGGATGATTCAATATATGCAAGTCTATAAATGTAATTTACCACATAAACAGAACCAAAGACAAAAACCACATGATTATCTCAATTGATGCAGAGAAGGCCTTCGACAAAATTCAACAGCCCTTTATGCTAAAAACTCTCAATAAACTAGGTATCGACAGAACGTATCTCAAAATAATAAAAGCTATTTACGACAAACCGACAGCCAATATCATACTGAATGGGCAAAAACTGGAAGCATTCCCTTTGAAATCTGGCACTAGACAAGGATGCCCTCTCTCACCACTCCTATTCAATATAGTACTGGAAGTTCTAGCCAGAGCAATCAGGCAAGAAAAAGAAATAAAGGGTATTCAATTAGGAAAAGAGGAAGTCAAATTGTCTCTATTTGCAGATGACATGATTGTATATCTAGAAGACCCCATCATCTCAGCCCCAAATCTGCTGAAACTGATAAGCAACTTCAGCAAAGTCTCAGGATACAAAATCAATGTGCAAAAATCACAAGCATTCCTATACACCAATAACAGACTGAAAGAGAGCCAAATCAAGAACGAACTGCCATTCACAATCGCTACAAAGAGAATAAAATACCTAGGAATACAACTAACAAGGAATGTAAAGGACCTCTTCAAGGAGAACTACAAACCACTGCTCAATGAAATAAGAGAGGACACAAACAGATGGAGAAACATTCCATGTTGATGGTTAGGAAGAATCAATATCGTGAAAATGGCCATACTGCCCAAAGTAATTTACAGATTCAACGCTATCCCCATCAAGCTACCAATGACCTTCTTCACAGAACTGGAAAAAACCACCTTAAACTTCATATGGAACCAAAAGAGAGCCCGCATAGCCAAGTCAATTCTAAGCAAAAAGAACAAAGCGGGAGGCATCACACTACCGGACATCAAACTCTACTACAAGGCTACAGTAATCAAAACAGCATGGTACTGGTACCAAAACAGAGATATAGACCAATGGAACAGAACAGAGGCATCAGAGGCGACACAACATATCTACAACCACCCGATCTTTGACAAACCTGACAAAAACAAGCAATGGGGAAAGGATTCCCTGTTCAATAAGTGGTGTTGGGAAAACTGGCTAGCCATTTGCAGAAAGCAGAAACTCGACCCCTTCCTGACACTTTACACTAAAATTGATTCCAGATGGATTAAAGACTTAAACATAAGACCCAGCACCATAAAAACCCTAGAAGAAAACCTAGGCAAAACCATTCAGGACATAGGTGTAGGCAAGGACTTTATGACCAAAACACCAACAGCATTGGCAACAAAAGCCAAAATAGACAAATGGGACCTAATCAAACTCCACAGCTTCTGCACGGCGAAAGAAACAGTCAATAGAGTGAATCGGCAACGAACAGAATGGGAAAAAATTTTTGCAGCCTATCCATCTGACAAAGGGCTGATATCCAGAATTTACAACGAGCTAAAACAGATTTACAAGAAAAAAACAAACAAGCCCATTCAAAAATGGGCGAAGGATATGAACAGATACTTTACAAAAGAAGACATACATGAGGCCAACAAGCATATGAAAAAATGCTCATCATCACTGGTCATTAGAGAAATGCAAATCAAAACTACATTGAGATACCATCTCACGCCAGTTAGAATGGCGATCATTTAAAAATCTGGAGACAACAGATGCTGGAGAGGATGTGGAGAAATAGGACCACCTTTACACAGTTGGTGGGAGTGTAAATTAGTTCAACCATTGTGGAAGACAGTGTGGCGATTCCTCAAGGACCTAGAAATAGAAATTCCATTTGACCCAGCAATCCCATTACTGGGTATATATCCAAAGGATTATAAATCGTTCTACTATAAGGACACATGCACACGAATGTTCATCGCAGCACAGTTTACAATAGCAAAGACCTGGAGCCAACCCAAATGCCCATCAATGATAGACTGGACAGGAAAAATGTGGCACATATACATCATGGAATATTATGCAGCCATCAAAAACGATGAGTTTGCGTCCTTTGTAGGGACATGAATGAACCTGGAAACCATCATTCTCAGCAAACTGACACAAGAACACAAAATCAAACACCACATGTTCTCACTCATAGGCGGGTGTTGAACAATGAGAACACATGGACACAGGGAGGGGAGCACTATACACTGGGGTCTGTTGCGGGGGAGTGGGGGAACAGCGGGGGGTGGGGGTGGGGAGTTGGGGAGGGATAGCATGGGGAGAAATGCCAGATATAGGTGAAGGGGAGGAAGGCAGCAAATCACACTGCCACGTATGCACCTATGCAACAACCTTGCATGTTTTTCACATGTACCCCAAAACCTAAAATGTAATTAAAAAAAAAAAAAAGATAAACCTGCATTGAGGGATCCCTGGAAACAGCCCATTGGGAGTGGAGGGACAATGCAGCAGTGCTGTCTCAAGTAATCCCCAATGTCAGAAGGCAACAAAGGGGTAGCTGGCATCCTAGATGCAGAAGGACCACCCAAAGATATCCACACCTTAATTTCTGGAAACTCTGGCTATACTACCTTACTTGACCAAAGAGACTTTGCAGATGTAATAAGATTATGGGAAATTAAAATTGGGAAATTATCCTGGATTATCTGATGGGCCCACCGTAATTACAAGGGGCTTAAAAGCAGAGACCTTCATGGTTGAATTTAGAGAGATTCAAACCATGAGTAAAACTTGACCTGGTGTTGTTGGTTTGAAGATGAAGACCTGAATTCTACCAACTACTTGAAGGAGCCTAGAAACCAGTTCTCCTCAAGAACCTTTGGATAAGAAGCCAGGCTGGTCAACATGTTGATTTCAGCCTTGTGCGACCCTAATTAGAATACACAGTTGAACCTGACTGTAGGCCTACAGAACTGTGAGATGGGTGCTGTTCCAAGATATTAAATTTCTGGCGATTTGTTATGGCAGCAATTTAAAGTGAATACACACCCCAAGACCACTTAATGGGTACCCAAAAAGATCATGGCCCAATAAAGTGACTCCAAATCTCCGTTAAAAAAAAAAAAAAGAGCATAGATAATAGTGAAATAGATTAAGCTAATTAGAAAATAATGAATTTGAGTATTTTAAGCATTTATCTCTTTAAAATGATTTACAAAAATGTGCATTTATGCAATTTAATTTTTTAATACTGGCTGTATTTAACAACCACTTACAAAAATGTTTCTCAAAATTTAAAAATTGGCTCTCATGAGTCATTAGAAGCTGGATCCAAAATATCATTAAATACGACCATACCTTTTCGTGTGTGTGTGTGTGCATCTTAATTCAATTTAGTCTATTATAATCAAAATGTAGTAGTTAGCCTTATATGTAAGGTCTGTAAATATGAACTACTTTAGTGATAATCTGTTGGTCAAGATAAAGAAATGGGCCATTACAGATAGTATTTGCTTTGGGAGCCTTGCTTTAGAGTTTTTTGGGACTTGTTCTTAAGACTCAGAACACTGTCTTTCCATCTGAAACAAAATTTAGGATTCTTAAGTAGGCATGACACAGCTGTCATTAGTCAAAATAATACTCCTAATTTTTAGATAGCCCTTCTGTCTCAAATTCATAGCTGGTGTTCTATCTTGTGGTCACGTGGTGAAAATCTTACCAAGTATCCCATTTGCCCCAATCAAATTTTGGCAGTGAAACAAGATCCTCCTTTCTCGATCCCTTTCCATTTGGCTCTATTCTGGATTCAAATACCCATGTGAAGGAGAGGGTTTCCTATTTGGATGGCATACTCTTCTCCATAAAAGATAACACATACAGACAATAAACAGTGAAAAGAATTGTGACTGCTTCTCCCTCCCTCCCTCCCTTCCTTCCTTCTTTCCTTCCTTCCTTCTTTCATCCCTCTGTCCCTCCTTCCCTCCCTCTTTTCTTTGCTTTAGCTTTCTTTTTTCTCTTTCTTTCTTTTCCTTCCTTCCTTCCTTCCTTCCTTTCTTTTTCTTTCTTTCTTTCTTTCCTTCTTTCCTCTCTCATCTCTCTCTCTATCTCATTCTAAAGGGTAATGACTATAGTGTTCTCTGTAATCTAAATGTGTCCTACAAAGCTAGATTTAGGGGAGGCATGTTGCATAAAAATCAAACTCTGAAAAAATAATTTCGTTTTATATATAGAAAGGTGGAGACAGAAAAATGAAATAATCTGTCCTAGGTTAAACAAAATATAAGTTCCAATATTTGAATCCAGATATGCTCCTTTCTGAAACTCATTTTCCCACCATCCCCTCTTATCTTAGTTTAGAATTAAACCTCAGTATTAAATGAGCACTGGATGCACTTGCAACATCAGTCCCTAAACACTCCTTTGTTTCAAGGGTCTTAATCTAATATCAGAGAAAGAAATTGCAGTTACTTTCAAGGGAGAAACACTATGGAAGAAGACTACTAAAATGGAATTATCATAATTGTAAATACAGGTAATTAAAAATAATTTATTAAAAAAATTAGGTAACTGGTCACTTATTTACAATAATATTACTATTATCACCATTATCCAATCCAATCAAAATTAGGTAAAATATATATGGAATCATGTTTATAAAACATTTTAGAAAGTGGTTCACAGTTAAAAGTACATTTTGTGTCATGACAGAATACTTGCACTTGTGCATGTGTGTGTGTGTGTGTGCGCATGTACACACACATAAAGGTGTTCAAACAAAAGATTTGCAAAACAACATTGAAACTTGCTGGAACAAATTTCACTTTTGCAATTTTATCTCTTTTACTTAATTTATTCAAAAATGTTCTTCTTAGCTGCTTAGTTGGTTTAATTGATTTCATACCTACTAATAGGTTACAACACACAGATTAAAAATCACATAAAATGAAAAACGATATAAGGTACACAAGACTAATTGTTCTGGCAGCATTTTCTAACATATTTTAAAATCAACCTTAAATAAATGAGGCCTGTAATTTTGAGTATATCTTTTAACCAAATAGCAGAAAGAGGGATCAGAACATTCTAGAAGTTGTCTAGTGTTATTTTCTAGTTGTTGCTTCATTCTCTCCTTAAGGTTCAAACATATTATTTGCTTAATACCCTTACTATGCTATTCACCATAGACCCATCTCATTTTTTATAGCTTTTGTGATTGAAGAGAAATGTTTTTCTCTGAAGCTTCCACTCTCTTATCCTTACTATGACTTTGGATTGTACTATGACATATGACACGTCTTTTCTTTTCCAGGGGCAGCTTTTCAAGAATTTGAGGACATATTTCCTGTGCTATTTTATGTGTCTCTTCCAAAACATAAACACCTTAGTTAAATAATACCTTGCACATGTCATAGCTTTGAGTGTCTTCACTGTCTCCCAGCTTTCTTCTTGAAATTCACTCTGATGTATTTATGTCCCAATTAAAGCACTTTGCATAGAATGCAACACAATTCCTAGGAGTTGTTTCTCACTCACTCTAATTCTAACTCTCTTACGAGCCAAAATATTTAATCATAGATTCTTTACATACACCCTTTTGCCCCATTTTTACTTTTGACGAATTTATTATGGAACATAAAATTCAGGCTTCAAGTATGAATTTAGATTTTTTAAAATATTGCATATATAAAAGAATTCCCAGCTACTTGTAGTTGATAGATAGACCATGTCATCCAACATTCACTCTTTCTCCAAAACATGTCTCAACAGAAACTATTATAGACCCACTTAAATTGTCTTTCCTAGTTTTTAACATTGAAACCAAAACTAGTAATGTAAAAAGGAATCATTTACTGTTGACTGAATTTTTTTACTGTAAGTGAAGATCCAGACTAAAGACTTCTAATTCTTGCATCTCTACATATATATATACACACACACATATATATAGAATACACATATATATGTGTATATATGTATATAAAATGTATATGTGTATATATAATATATATATATATATTTTAAATGGCAGCAATTCTCATCCACTTAACAATCCAAGTTTTGGGTGGGAAAGCATTTGGAGGAAGTAAACCTGTTAGGGCTGGATAGTGGGATAGTGCCTGTTTTCTCATCTATTAAATCATAAAGATGTCTATTAAATGTTTGCTTTGAATGCATTAATTAAGAGGCATGTTGGCAATTCGAAAATTATAAATTGCTTTTAAAAATTAAGACAGTGTGCAGCTATAAGAATAAAGTCATGTCCCTTGCAGCAATGAGGTGGCAGCTGAAGACCATTATCCTAAGCAAATTAACACAGGGAACAGAGTCAAATACCAAATGTTCTCATTTGTAAGTGGAAGCTAAACATCAGGTACTCATGGACATTAGAATGGCAACAGTAAACACTGAGGACTACTAGAAGGAGATGGGAGAGCAGAAGGAGACCAAGGGTTGAAAAACTAACTGTTGGGTACTATGTTTACTAACTGGGTAATGGAATCATTTGTACCTCAAACCTCAGCATCATGTAATATACTGATTTCACAAACTTGCACATGTACCCCTCTAAGAAAACATTAAGACAGTGATATAATTAAATATTCACAAGAGAAGCAAGTCCTTGACCTGGACACCTAACCCCTGTGCTGCCTAATCCTTCTGAAAGAAGTAAAATAAGCAATTTTATACACCATAAAGACAATTTTTACATGCTATTATTTAAAATATATCCTTGGTAATTTTTAAATTTTGTCATCTTTCTTGTCTGCGTTATGATTCTTAACCTTCTTAACCTTTATATGTCTATATTGTTCAACTATTGTTCAACATTACTTTTCGAGTGCCACCAAAATTCAAGACAATCATCTAATAAATGCTTTATAAAATGCATTTAAATTACACTGTTTTGGCTGTGCTTTTGGCTCCCTCAGCTACCATGTAAGGAGGATAGCTACCCTACTGCAGAGATCATGTCAGGGTTCCAGTAACTGAATGGAGAAAAAGAAGAGCCCACTGAGCATGGTGGCTCACACCTGTAATCCAGCACATTGGGAGGTCGAGGAGGGTGGATTGCTTGGGTTCAGGAGTTTGATGCCAATCTGGGAAACATGTTGAAACCCCATATCCACTAAAAATACAAAATTTAGCCCAGTGTGGTGGGGCATGCCTGTAGTCACACCTACTTAGCAAGCTGAGATGAAGGATTTCTTGAGCCTGGGAAGCAGAGGTTGCAGTCGCCACTGCACTCCAGCCTTTGTGACAGACTAAGACTCTGTCTCAAAAAAAAAAAAAAAAAAAATATATATATATATATATATATATGTGTGTGTGTGTAGTACACTGCTTTTTACACTAAAGTCATAGACCGAATAAAGTTAATTATTCTTTAAGAATAATTTCATTGACCAAGACACAAAAAAGTCTCCAGCAGAATTTAGGAATATAAAATATGTCCAGTGCATTATACCTAATATGGTACTAGACACATGGTGGATACCTCAACTAAATATTATAATTATGTACAGAAACACTTTATCCAAATTAATAATTTGGAAGATACATAAGTAAACTTCTCAGATAATATTATATTAATAATTGTTATTCAAGCTGATTGGACACATATTTTAAGATGTGACCCTTTGAATGTCTCCAGTGACATCAATTTCTAAAATGGTGTTTCTGAGTGTGCCCCAGTCACTTCAAGTTTATTGTAGTTAAATTCAACTGAAGTCCCTCTGCTTCTAATCTGGGAAAGCCTTGATCATGTGCTGTATCTCTGGATGAACAGTTGGAGTTTGGGTGCCCTTTCTGCCTACCTCAGTGGTCTACATATTGATAAACAAGGAATCAACAGTTTAGGTGGGGGATAAAATGTTTAATCTATGATACATGAAGCTTACACAAAAAAAATACACATTTTTTTCTCTTTTTGACTTTAATATCCCTGATTGCTAAATAGCTAAAGAAATGTATATGGTTTCTGATGCTTTCTAGTACTCCATTTTTAGAATCTGTTCCCTTCAATTTTTTTTTGCTATAAGGGAGTACCTGAGACTGGGTAGTTGAGAGAGAGAAGAGGTTTATTTTGGCTCACAGTTCTGCAAACTGTGCAAAAAGCATGGCCTCAGCATCTGCTTCTGGTCAGGGCCTCTCGAGTATTCCAATCATGGCAGAAGTCAAAGGGGGAGCTGGTGTGTCACATCCCAAGAAAGGGAACAGGAGAGCAGGTGAGGACATGCCACTATTTTTAACAACCAGATCTCATTCAAATTCATTACTATGGGGAGGGCACCAAGCCATTCATGAAGGATCCACTCCCATGACCTAAACACCTCCCACCAGGCCCCACTTCCAGCATTGGAGATTACATTTCAACATGAGATTTGGAAGGGACAAATATCCAAACTATATTTGATCCTCTTTTTTGACCATCATATACCACTCTATTTTGATCCTATCTACCACTACAAAATAAACTGATACCAAACTCTGTCTTGTTAGTAAGGCCATCTTATCCAAAGCACTGTTAACTTGGAAGCTGAAATGTACATGGTACTTTGTCAACTTCTCCATCCATTGTCTAGTTAAGACAATGTAAATTATAACTTAAAGGTACTAAGCCTTTAAGTAAAATTTACAAAATTACATTAATATTAACAAACAACAGATGAAATGCAAAGCCTAGCTGTAACCAAGCTCTGCAACTATGGGTTCCACTTAGGAAAGCAATTCTTTCTTTAAAAAAATGAATTGGCTACAGTTTCCAAGCAGCAGATGGGTAGGTTTGAATCTAATTTTCTGCTACTGCTGAGTTAAATCTCATGATATCTTAATTTACCTCTTCACTCCCTCCTTCCATTATGTCTTTCAGATTCACCATGACAACTGCTTTTCTATTCACTTCTTCTCTAGTTTCTTCTACCTCATAATTTAGAAACCTTTCTGCTTTGCCCAAAAATGTTCTCATCCTCCAGAGGAAAGGTTAGGTATTTAATCTTATGTATTCCTTTGATTTCTAGAAGTACCATCAGGACTTTATTCCTAGAAAATATATATATTTTTAAATTTCTTAATACTAGAAACAAAAACTATTTAGTTATTTAGGATGTCCTGGATAGGAGCTAGGCATAAGGATCAAACACAGATGTGGCATATTAAAAATGGCTTCAAATACAATGAAATCCTCCTACTGAGAGGTGAGATTTAATGCCCCTTTCTTTGATTTGGGTTGACCTTAGAGACTTGTTTGACAATGTAATATGGCAGTAATATTACTCTGAGATTTCCAAGATTAAGTCATATAAAGGCTTACAGCTCCTGGCTGAGTTTCTAGAAACACTTACTCTTGGTTCCCTCAACTACCATGTGAGAAGGATAGATACCCTACTGCAGAGAAAATATCAGGGTTCCAGAGACTGAATGGAGAAAAAGAAGGGCCCAGCTGAGCCCAGTCTTCCATCCATCCTTGCTAAAGTGCCATACATATGAGTGAAGCCATCTTGGACCATCCAGACCACAAGCTAAACAATTCTTAGTGACCCCTGCTAGTGCTGTGTTGAAGCAAAAAGATTCCCCTGCAGAGCTATACCTTAATTCTTCACCATAAAATGATAAAATAAAATAATATGATTGTTGTTTTAGGTCACAAAATTTTGGAGACAACTGTTATGAAGCCATAGCTCACTGGAACATAATTCAAAAATCCAATACATTAACAGAGCTCATTGTTCAGATGGACAGTGAGAGTAGTAAGATTGCTATCACAGCACTTAATCCTATAACTATGACGCAGTTTATATTTTGCATTAAATGCTACAAAATATTGTGGGGTTTGAAACAAATTATCTTGAAGTATCTAAATGACTACAATTTAAGTTAAAGACTATCTTATATTCGTTCCATTCTATTTTATAATCACTGTGAATTTTTTAAAGAACCTGTTTTAAGATCAACAAGAAGCTATTTTGAAATCAAATAAGTGCGGTACATCAGGAATGAGATAAAAGAATGTTTAGAATGACAGTAACATTATTCAAAAACTTCTAAATCTCCTTAAGAACCATATATAATGAATATATTTATTTATTTGTTGACTTTGTGAGTTAATTTGAAGCCAAAACTCAACATCAGTGTTGCTAGTTCTTAGCTTCTCTAGACTTGCAAAAAAATCACTTTCTTTATTTCTATGTTTTATTACTGTGTCTGCCAGTTAAACAGAATCTGCTAGCATATATTCTGAGCCTCTGACTGTTAGACTGTTAGACAGCAGAAATGATGATGAGAGAACAGCAGTCAGTGCCTAGGCAACCCTCTTTCATCCTGAGGACATCACTGATGGTTCTTTTTGTTTTTCTTTTGTTTTGAATACACATACACCTACATAAATATAGGGCTGTCATTATAATCTACTGTTAAGAATGCCTTAATTCAATCATCAGAACTTGTATGGAATCTGGCAAAAGAGAATAAAGGAAGAGTATTTGTGCTAAATGTGTTTGGCACAAATGAAAATTGAATTGTAAATGGGGATGACAGCATTGTAGCAAAGAAGTGTAATGCCTTTTAATTCCAGCATCTACACCTTTACTCTCCCTATCCACCATTTTTACCACTTGTATTCTTAGAAGTCACACAAAACAAAACCAAACAAACCATGTTTTGCAAAACAATGCAGCTCTAATTTTATATATTTACTTTTTATTCAATAAAACAAAAAGTTCTAAATAAGTTAAATATGAAATATTATATTATTTTACCTTAAAAAATTTACCTTAAAATTTCTGACCATGATTCTTATGAAGTTTGAAAATATCTCTTGCATGTATTTTCCACTAAACTGTATTTAGTTTTTTGTATTATTAATTTTTTAAAAGTTGAATATTTGACTCCTAAATATGATAAATAAATGACCTTTTAAAACAAAACTCATTTAAAATTTCAAGTATTATAATAATAGGAGACATATTTATTAGATACAAGTTTAAATAAAAGCATGTCTACGGACTCTAATCCCCTAAAGAAACAGTGGGTTCTAAAGCAAAGATCAGGTATATCTGCACAAAAGAAATAAAATTATGACTTCTTTGCCAGGGAGATCTGAATAGTTGTCCCTAGTATAGTCTATTTCATTTTCTAATGATGATATCTGTAAAGCGATTAGGAATATAAAATAATCTTTGCAACAACTCATCAAACCACCACCAAATGATAATTTATTAACAAGAGCTTGAAGAAACTCCATATTCAAAATATACCAATTAGGAAAAAGCTATTCTGTAAACATAAAGCAGATCACTTGCAAAAGTGAGAAGAATTACTTCTATCTCCCACACTGCCTATATACACATTGAAGAATCCAGGAAACCTGGTACAGCACTGCAAAGGAAACAGTTTCTGAGCCTCTTGAATGAGGAGCCAGAATTCGATAGCCTTCTCCCTGTACCATGACTAGCATATATGATCTCTTGCTTCAAGAGATAGTGCTGCCCTCAAACGTACAGATTTCAAGGACCCGAAGGTACTGCTTCAAAAGCTCTGGGAGGAGCAAGCGTAGTAAAGTACATAGTTTTGATTACTATTTTTGAAACATTTGGCTTATTCAGAGTATTAAAACAACAACAACAAAACAGGCAGTGGAGGTATAGAAGTTTCCATTTCTGGAAAATAGAGGGTCACTAGGAGAAAAGTATTTGAAAACTGAAAATTACCCTGTGGATTATAATTATCAAGTTGCTGCTCTGCAAGTAGGATCAAGATAACAGTCAAAGATTAAGTCAAGGAATTAAAAAAACAACCATAACAAATTACATTTTAGGGTCATGGGAACGAACTCTGCAAAACCATAAAAAGAAACTCCTCTGGAAAGATACAGAAGAATAGATCTTGGAAAATAATATTCTGAAAGATGACACAGACATTTTATAGACTGCATTGGTTTATTTTGTGGCAAAAGAATAGAAGCAGTGAAAAATATAAACAATGGCTCACTTGAGGGTATGTGTTATAGCGCAGGTAGGTTGATCCAGATGACATGAAAACACAAGTGAGCAGCCACTGAAGAAAATATAAAGTAAGAAATTATATCTTTAAATTAGCAGTTATTGAAGGAAATAATTGGATAGGATGAATAAATCATATATAGAAGAAATGGATGAGGGAATAAAATCCCCAGCATGACAAACTTAGATTTTCAGATTAAAAAGTTTGAGTGTCAGATATACTAACTTTAAAAAAAATTCACTTGTATCTTGCTGGAATTTATGAATTCATATGATAAAGAAAAAATATATATGAGAGGAGAGTTTATAAAAAAGAGTTATGTATAAAAGAAAAAAATACCAACATAGGACTCAACTTCTCCTCCACAATACTAAAAGTTAGACATAAGTGGGATTTATAGACCTAAGAAAAATAGCACACTATATATTCTGAAAATTTCTGTAGCTACAGAACACCTGAAAATGCTGGATAAAATATAACAATCTCTCTCTTTTCACACAAACACACAGACTTAACTCTTAAGAAAATAAGAGAAAATTGGTCCGTACAAACTTGGGATGAAACTAGAGCTGCCCAGAAGATATTTGCTGACAAAACTCCTTGGGCCGGTGATAGCTAAGGAGATGAAAGTGACATTCATAAGGACATTGCAATGCCTTCAGAACGCTACATTTAAAAAATGAGAGTAGAGGCTAAATGGTAGGCAATATGAAAGAATGAAGAAATGAAAACAAATTTATAAACCCCATAGAATACAGAGAAGAGAGATAGCCATGACACTGTGTGCATAATAGCTATCTCAGAAGAAGAGAAATATAAATTAAAATGGGGAACATCTGAAGATATAGTGATACATTTTTTTCTGAATTCAAAACAGATGGAAAATTGCAGATTGAATGTGCTCATGGAATTACAAATAGGAGGGATAAGGCAAAAATCGACCTATACACATTGTATTATTGTAAAAGATTACAGCAGACAAATTTAATTCCAAGTTTAAAGAGACAATATACATCAACTACAGAAGAACAATATCCAGATTTATAAAACAATTTTGAGAACTATACTAGATGTAAAAAAAAATAAGATGATAGTTTTAAAGTATTAAAGAAACGCACATTATTATGCAATTCTGTATTTAGTCAAATCACCATTCAAAGGTTATCGTGTACCCCAAATATGCATAAATATTCAATCCCTCAGAGTCTTTACCACACAAAGACCCACATTAAAAATCTAGGATAAGATACTCAAACATTAAAGCATAAACTAATACAGGATACCCTAAAAGTTCTTGGTAGGGAGTAAATCTAAACTCTGGTAACTATATTTTTGTTAAAAAGAAAGAAGATAAATGGAGTGGAGGTGGAAGCTAGTAAAAAGACATTAAGATAACAAGAATTGGGGAGGGGGATTAAAATGTGCCCAACAATCTTAGTCCAACTAAAATATTGTATTACCTAAAAGCCTAGGGTTACACTTCTCTTCGTTGTTGTCATTAATTATCACTGAGTCATTCTCCTTAATTTCTCAAGAATTTGCTTCTGGATCACTGTTTAATCTTTCTAATATGACTTCTACCTTTATTCTCGGTGGTTTTGATAATACACATGGGTGATCCTCCCAACAGTCTAGTCTCTCATTTCCTTGAACTCTCCTTACATGGTGGTGTCCATCAACCATTTTCGATCATATGTTCTCAAGGTCATGTCATAGAACTTTCATTCTCCAGTAACTGTAATCCTTCCACAAATTTCATTTGGTGCATCTCACTCATGTCCACAAACCCATATATATTTTTCTCACACCTTATACCGCCTTAACAAAATCCTTTTCGCACTAACACAATCTGTTCATCGCATTACCTTTTCACTATCCCAATTCTTTTCTATATACTGAACTTAACTTCCATGGTCCAGCACTATAATCATGTCCATGAAAACACCCTCCATCTGACCACTTTCAGATTGGCTTACGCATCATAATGCTCACTTCCTAAAGTCACAATTCTGATTAAATATAATTCAGCCTACTCCACACCCACACCCATGCAACCGAATGTGGCTATAGGAAAAAAAGGCATATTGACATTTCCACTTTAACTCATGACCATGATCATGAAGTGATCTCTAAGTGTACATTATACTGTATTTTTCTAATCATACATTTATCATTTCCCTAGATAATTATTTTACCTTTTCTAGATCTTAAAATCCTATAATATATCTTGCCCATGCTTACTCTTAACTGATGAACTTTTCTTACTTTACTGAAAAAAAAGAACTAATCAGAAGCAAACTTCCACAAACTCCTACAACTTCATTTACGAACCCTCCACCATCTGTACCCAAATTATCTACCTTCCCACCTGTTACTATAGTGAACCATCTGTGCTCTATATGAAGCCAATATCTCTGCTTATATACTAGATCTCATCCCTTCTCAGTAACTTAAAGAAGTGGGCTCCAAAGATTCTTTCCTATCTCATACTGTTAATTTTTCCTCTTTATTATATAATTTCCATCAAAATAGAACTATACTGATATTTTTCTAATTTTATAAAGTATTAATATGGCAATATTTTTCTACTTTTCTACCAGGTTATGTTCCAGTTCTCTGCTCCTGTCTGTAGCAAAACTTTTAAGAATAAATTTCTTTACTCATTGTTTCTAATATTTGTATTCTAATTTTCTCCTGAACCCATTCAAATCAGGCTTTTATTCCTTCCACCATTTCATTGTTCATACTGAGGTCATCAATAACCTTATAATTGCTACATCAAATGGCTAATTTTAAGTACAGTCTTATTTGAAGCATTAGTCAAATGTTATCATGCTTTCCTCACTCTTGTATCTGATTTCTAATATGCCAGACTCATGTGGTTGTATTTCTGCCTCACTTATTATTTTTTCTTAGACAACTTTTCTTCTTCCTCAAGGTTAAGGATTGTGTCTCAATATTCAGTCCCATGATTCAGTCCTTGATTCTCTTCTCTTATTTAACTATATTAACATTTTCTGTGATCTCTAAAAACTATCTAAATTCTGGTAACTCCCTAATTTATATTGATAGCTCATATTTATTTTCTAACTCTAGATTCATACCCAGCTCTCTCCTCAACATCTCCACTTGGAGGTCTAACAAACATTGCCATTTCAAATCTAACTTGATTTTTTTGTTTTTGCCTCTCAAACTTATTCCATGCATAATCTTCTTATCTGAGCTCAGGACAACATATATTCTACGTGTCCTAGCTTAATATCTGGTCATTTTTCATCACATAACAAATCTACTATTCCAGGAAATACTGCTTCATCTAACCTCACAATATAATCATATTATTTCTTAGACACTGAATTAACATTTTGGTAGTTCTCACACATCATCATCTCTCAGGTAGTAAGTTTTATTTTTTTTTTCAATAAATTCTTCATTTCTTATTTTGAACAATTTCCTCTTCAGTCTGTACCTAAAAATAACAGAATGATCCTTTTAACATACAAGCTTGATTTTGTTTTCCTTCATTTAAAATCACCTAATGGTTCTGCATCTTGCTCAAGTTAAGAGACAAAATACACACAGTAACACACAAAGACTTGTGCAAGCCCTTCACTGCCCTTATTTTCTTAGAGTTTACATTTTACTACTCCCTATCACATGCTCACTACCCACACACTTTCTCTCTGCTTCTTCCCCAACACACTAATAGGCACTATCTTGTCTATGGAGCTGAGTTTGCATGTTTCTTCAGTCTGATACCCAGACATCAACATGGAAAATTTCCTAGCCTCCTTAGGTCTTTGCTCAAATTATACCTTCTCAATTGGTTTATTCTGATCAACATGTTTTACATGGCAATCTATGAGTCCTACATTCCTTTATTGTTTTCTATAACTCCAATCATTATCATGTTTCATGATTCAGTTATTAATGATAATTATTTTTTGTGTCTGTTCTATGCATTGACATTTCTAAGTAAAATTATTGTGCCTGGAACTTGGTAGGCTCTCAAAACATATTTATTAAATGGATGAATAAATATAAGATTAAAAATAAAAAGATGGAAAAAATTATATCAGCTGTAAAAGAACTGAAGTTCAACCCAAGATGATCACACAGGAAAAAAATATATATTATTATAAATTGTCAGGACAAAAAACAGAAAAGGCTATAGGTCACATACACACAATGGAAACTAATTCTATTGATTGTGAATTTGGGCTGCATATATTTTTATGACAGAACATTATCATTCTATTTCTGTTTTACCAGTGTCCCTAGTATTTGAGATAGACATCTCATCTTCCAAATGCCTTAAGTTTCTTAGATTTGATCTATCAATATTTATACCTTTATTCTCATCAAATTGAGCAATACGGATAATTTCAATCCCTCTTATTCTCTTCTATTTTCTGAAAGCACTTATCTCCTTCTAACCTACTAAACAAATTAAATATTGTGCTAAATATCATTTTCTCTCTCCTTTATCTACAATGCAGGCTTTATGAGGGCAGGTAATTTTGTACCTATTGCATCGCATAGATATTTGTGGTAGGCACATTGTAGGTGCTCAATAAAAATATGTTGACTAAATAAATATTATATTTTCAGTTATTGAAACTTGAATTTCTAGGAAATTTCATTTTTGGAGAATAATAACTTATTTTGTTAATATCCTGTTTAATAACATTTACTTGCATACATTGCTATTTAAAAATCAATGTTCTTATAAATTATGAGTCTATTGCTTTCATTTGATGCACTGTCATTATTAGAATATTGTATTACAACTATTAATATTACTAAATGTTTTGAGAACTTCTTTCTATGCTTTGATTAATTTTAAGTTTAGAAACTTGTTTCTGTGCATAAAACCTTTAGTGGCTTAATAGCTTAAACTTAGGATATCTCATCACAAACATTTCAGCACTAATAAATTTGTTAATGGGCTCACAACATGAAACCTAGAAAATATAATTTTCACTGGTATAATAAGATCTAAACTTAATTATCAAATTGAATTCAGCTGATTAAATAGAGCTAAAATATTGTATGTTAACAAACATTATTTATTTTGATATGATTTGGTAACAACACAACAAATTAAGTATATAATACTAGTGTAAACCAAATATAAAATTCTAAGTTGCCCAGCTATCGGAAAGCCCCTTTCTTTTCCTCAAAGGCATTCCAAAGTTTACCTAAAAAACTAGTTCAGGACATAATGGCAAAGGGGAGCTGGACATACCTTATTATATCCTCCTCTTGTTTAGAATTACTGATAGAACAGACTCTTTTCATCTGATTAAACAATATTTACAATCTATTCTCTGAAATCAGCTACGTGGATGCTTCATCTGCATGATGAATGCTTGGTTTTCACAACCCCTTTACCTTAACCAAGACATTCCTTTCTATTGATTCTAAGTCTTTAGGCAATTACTTGACTCTTTCAACCAATTGCCAATGAGAAAATCTTTGAATCTACCTTTGACTTGAAAGCCCCGCACTACTGATTGTTCTGCCTTTCCAGACCAAACCAATGTACACTTTACATGTATTGATTGATGTCTTTTGTCTCCCTAAAATGTATAAAACTAGGCTCTACTTGCCACAGTAACCTGGGGCATATGTTCTCAGAATCTCCTAAGGGCTGTGTCATGGGTCATTGGTCATTCATATTTCACTCAGAATAAATATCTTCAAATATTTCACAGAGTATGATTCTTCCCATTGACACTCTTTTTCTATTTCTTGAAAAATCATTTTTATAAAGAAAAAACTAGACACTATATGTATTTATTTATTTATTATTTTTTGAGAGGGAGTCTCACTCTATTACCAGGCTGGAGTGCAGTGGTGCAATCTCAGCTCAATACAACCTCCCCATCCCGGGTTCAAACCATTCTCCTGCTTCAGCCTCCTGAGTAGCTGGGATTACAGGCACCCACCACCATGCCCAGCTAATTTCTGTATTTTTAGTAGAGACAGGATTTCACCATGTTGACCAGAATGGTCTCTATCTCTTGACCTCATGATCCACCTGCCTCGGCCTCCCAAAGTGCTAGATTACAGGCATAAGCCACTGTGTCAGGCCACATAATTTATTTTTATTACAATAGTCACATGAACTTAGGAGTTATTAAATCTAAAGTATTTGTGTGTGTGTGTGTGTGTGTGTGTGTGTAAGCATGATACATGTATACATATGTGTGGGTGCCTACATCTGTAGATACATTTGAAAACAATGAGGAAATATTTTTATTCTAGTACTGAAACTAGATTAACGGACAAAGTGTAAAGTCATCTGCTGAATCACATGTAGTGACTTGGGGCCTGATAATAAGAATGAGTGTGGCATGGTGAAAGAGCATGAGGAAAGTCAGTGAGTCCAGGGCACAATGAGTTAATGTGAGTGTTGTGTAAGATTTTAAAGGTAAGTTGGGATCAGATTAGACAGGGCCTTGGAGACCATGGCAAACCCTTCTACTGTTTCTTCAAGTGTTATTTATCATTTCAGTTATGAATTAGTTTTTCATATAATTAACAAACAAAATAGGTGTACAGTTATATTTAAAATACATGTTCACTGTTATCTTTACCTTGAGATTTCCTATGTAAGTATAAATACTTCTTAAAATTTTGTAATATGGTGACTTATAATATCACTCTTACATCAAAGCAAAATGAAATACTTTTCTGCAATTTAGCTACATTCAAGTAGGAATAAACTTGCTTCATACCAAAAGAGGCAGTTATCTCAAAAAAATAGATTATTTTTACTAAAATATGGTTCAAATTCAAATATTATTTTTATTATAAAAATTCTGTATGTTTTACAATTTTTAGTAAGTTTTAAGAAATTAAATATCAGGTGATGTTAATGATATGATATCCCTTATTTCAATTGTACTTACAGTAAACTGTTAATATATAGAAGTAAAATTTTATAATGGTACATATTTTGTATTGCTTAGTCCCTTGTATGCCAAAGGAAATCTTTATAAAAAAATGGAAGGGATTGAATAAAAAACAAACGTAGTGTCTATGATACAGGAAGACTAATTAAATCTCATTTGTAAAATGTTCATTATTTTTATGTCAAATAATTTGTTTCTCCAGAAAACTCTAATTAATTAAAACTATGTAATTTAAAGATATTCTATTGAATATATATTTGCCTTACATGCAAAAGCAAAGTAAAACATAAAATATCTTAATCTTTTTGTAGTCTTAATGCATGCAGATTAATAAATTACTATCTCAATTCTAATGTGGTAACAGCAGAGATTTATAATATCAGGAAAGTGAGGTCTAATTCAATTCCTTACCCAAAATATGTATAGATGAACCATAAGTCAAGACAATATAGAATATGACAAATAATATGCTAATTTTTAAATTTATGTTTCAAAATTGTATATAGTAAAAATGCCAAATTATCTAAGAAATCAAAATAAATAATTACACTTTGTATGTTTCCAAAATGAGCCATCTGTCCAGATAGTTTTTTGGATTTGAAGATATTCCTTTCTGCCCCAGTGAAATTTTGTGGCTTTCCTTTTTTTTAACATCGATAAAGAAAAATTTTAATAATGATATTAAAAGATTAAATTTTAATATCAATAAAGATTCTATTCGAGAACAACTAAGGTTCATTCCATGTCATGTATCTTACAACTTCCAATAAAAATACTGCTCTTGAACCTAGCAAGAGAAAAAAAGCACAAAAAGTCCATTTTTTTTAATAAGAAAACACATTTGAAGAAACTTGCAGTAACTTATGGTATGTCTTAAGTTGAAAAGTTGAAGTGTATATATGCTGCTGCTTCTTTAAAATTTTTTAGCAAAGACTGTGATTATACAAACACATTTTATAAACAGTTATTTAAAATCAACAATACTTAAGTGTCCCGAGCAAGAGTATCTAATTTATGTTTAACAATAATCAGGAATTCTGAATTATGTCACACAGTTCAATTATGACATTATTGAATCACATATTTAGTATAGATTTAACTTTTAATCAAGTTCTATAGTCCTATTTTCAAATAAGACATCTCCACTTGGAGACATCATTAAAATAATAAAATTTAGAGTGACAAAACATGAATATGTTACCTTAATGTCCCCTTCCCTAAATTACATCTTCTCACTATTATGGAAAATAAGACCATAGACCTGGAATTCAAAACCTTTTTTTGTATAATTTTAACGATTTTTTTTTAAACATGCATTGCAGAAAGGAAAAAACTTCTCACTAATTGGGAGTTGGGAGTATTACATCCCTTATGTAAAATTACAAACTGTCTTTTGCCCAGAGAACCACTCAAGACTATTTCTGAAAAAGATTTTGTGAACATTATGGGAAGAAGGTTTCATGATGCCCAGATTGGGTGGAGCTTAGTGTGTACAGGAGGTCAGAGGAGACAGACTCCCTGGCATTCTAGCAGAGAGATGAGCGCGATATCCTGGAGGGAAGGTGTCTTTGCAATAGCAAGTTACAAAATCTCTCAAAAGCTCTTTAAAAGACATACTAATAACAAACTTTTGGGAAGGGTTGCAGTTTTTCAACATATAACCTTCAGAAAATATTTATTCCCATAAAAGGACTTATTTCCTCAATACCACTGCCTGGATCTATCAAAAACTCAGTTTTAAACCAATATAGCCATTACTAAGGCTGCCTCTATCTTTCTCTTTCTTTTTTACTTTTCATAACCAAACTTCTGCTTTTTCCTTAATCAAACCATATAGTATCGAGAATGTGTTAATTTTGTCCTTGTTTCTCTATCAAGTCAATTAAAATACATTTTTAATTGTACAGTTTTGTCCTGCTAAATCCCTTTAAATATATGGGATTTGTATACAGATAGATAGCCCTTTAAAATATGTGTACACCTGAATCTCTGAAATAATAAAATTTAAATTATATGGGCTTTTAAGTTTTATATAATCAAAATTGCCTAATTCAAATTGAAGTGTGTATGATATCTAATGTGTAGTGCTTTTACTATGTTAAATTAATATATATTTGTTAATTTTATGAAATTAATTTCTTCCTGTCACTTGCTGAAATCTTCAAATCTTAGTAATTATGTCATATATATTGAGATCACATACTTCCCATCAAACCCATTTAAACCATAACCCCAATCATCATCAACACACACCAAAACAAAACAACTCCTTTGTTAGATATGTGTCTGATCAATTATTTTCCCAGTTTTGGGGAGAGGGTGAGAGAGGAAAAGAGAGGGAGAGGAAGGGAGAAAAAAAGGGTAGAAGGAGGTAATATAGGAATCTACTTCCTTTGTCCCTCCATCCTAGGGTAATAGCAACTCCTGCTTTTGTCAACTTTGAATTTTAAAATAAAAATTTAAATTCAAATTAAACACAGGAATGCAGCCTCCTAGTGGCTGTCTGAGTGGGTTCCTAGGGCAGTTGTCTTATGACTGGTTTGAGAAAGGAGACTTTGGAAGGCAGGAAAGAGAGAGGATATTCTTTATTTTTCTCTGCCTTGAGTGATATCTCTGGTATCAGCTTCATCTTCTCTGAGGCTCCAGCTTTCACTGAAAAATCTCACCATGTTTCTTGCTCTTACCAAATGATGTCAATTTAAGGGTTCTGAGCCTGTTTCCTTTGTCTCTCCATTCTAGGGTAGTGGAGACTCCTGCTCTTGTTAACCTTATGTTAATAATTTCCCAACAGACATCTCAGCCCTTCCATAAGTTGTATAACCAGTTCTCTCTATTAAATCCCCTTTATTTTGCTTGTTGGGACTGAGTGATAAGTACGAATATCCTTGTGTTTAAATCTTGGCACACTCTTGCTATTACTTTGTGTATAAACTCCTACAAGTTAATTGCTCCAAGGTTGTGTGCTTTGATATATACAACTGAACTATTATCCAGAAGTGTTGTATTCAATAATAGTTTTAAGAGCATGCTCTAAGAATTCCTACACACTTTCACTGGTGGAAAAATTAGCATCAAAAAATAAATGCAACATTGTAATTTAATAGCTCAAACATGGCATTTCATGGTTTTCTTAATTTGTATTTATCTGGTTACTGAGGAGCTTACAAGAAATACTTGATATACTCTTATTAGATAATTAGGGTTTTCGATAAATCCTTACCCACATACTAACTCTAAATTAAAGATAACAACATGTATCATAATCATATCACAGGTGCCTTCTCTCATATTTGAGATTAATTATATCTCCTCGGCCTGCCCTTATGATTTTAGTGCACTATTACATAGTGGTAGCAAGGGGGCTTCAAACCTGTCATCAGCTCCACTTTGAAATTATAAATGGTTGTTTAAAGACTAAAACCTTAAAAAAAATTAATACATTTAACAAAGGGGAGAAAAATCAGTCATCTGGAAGACTATTGTAATAGACAGACTGAGGTGCATAACTGTTTAAAATTGTATTTTTTATTAAAGAAGTAACATGACTATTTTAGACTCTAGAAAACACAGTTAAAGAAATAAATCAATCAGGTAGTACTAAGTAGGAGAACATCCATTGCTAACAGTGTTGTTAATTTAACATTCTGGGGTCATTTTCACCCATTATATAAAGAAAAATTTTGAGAAAATTACATGTATGTGTGTGTGTGTGTGTATGCAATATGCATTTCAATTTATATTAAAACATGCATATTACCTATGATTTTTACATATATGTGTTATGTGTATAATATATATAGCAGCTTCTCTGACCAGTAGAATAATCCATTAACTTTTTAATTACTCTAATATTTATTTCTGCCTTAGATCTGAGTAGACTACTCATTATAACATTATTTTACTAAAATAAATAGATAAAGGAATTGTGCTTTGTTATATGACATCATCAACTTATAATGCTCTACAGTTTCTTTTTCTTGCTACTGTGTGAATGAGGTGGAAAAGGCTCTCAATCACTCAGTGTACTCTTTATGAAGCTTCCTGAGGACATCCTTTCCTGGCTTTGTACTAAGTAAGAATATTCTCACTTCTTCTGGGCAATGGATCTATTTCAGTTTGTGAACAAGGAAGTCTATGACTGAGGAAACTTCCTTTTCTATGTTGTCTGGGTGAAATCTTAATCAACTTTATGGCTCATCTATAAGAATGTTGTAGGCTCGTGAATGAAGTATTGAGCATCTTCCCTGGTTAAATTTGATCTATCCAACCTTATTAGTTTGATCTATCTTTGGTATATTGTCATGTATCTGCATAACCCACTTGTTGAAAGAGAATGCATTTACATTCCTTAATCACATATACTGTAACTATTCAATGAAATTATATACAAGTGAAACAACAGTTCAACAACTTTCATCATAAAGGGTTTGCATGCAAGACATTAAATTTCTAGGTTATTTATTTAATTTTAAAATATCTGTATACTTTTCTCTTTTTCTGCTTTTTTAAAACAACTATAACTCAAATATTCATACAGTTTCTCTAGTTCTGGAATCCCATCTGTTTTTTATTCAGAAAAGGATTCAGAAGAAAGGCCAGAAAATGAAAGTATCATAACAGACAGACACAGAGCTTATTTAAGCTTGAATTGTAATAAAAATATTTTTAACTAAATAAAAATGACTGTTGAAATAGCTTACCAAAATGTAACAGGAATCAAAGTTTTGCATCTGTTGACATATTCTTCCACCTGTGAATTTAAACTGGCTGTGTAACAACTCAATCCTAGGATATATCCTTTTTCTTTATAAAAGTAAGATTACTTTTTTAAGAAATTGTTGGCCTATAAACTGTTCTCTGGGCTATGCTACGCAGGGTGAGTTGAAAAACAATGATATAAGGTAGGGTTAAGTAAACTTTTTTCTCTAAGGGGCCAGATAATAAGTATTTTAAGGTTTGCTGGCCATATGGTTTCCTTAACAACTACTCAGATTTGTTTTTATAGTATGAAAACACCATTAGACAGTGGGTAAACAGGCATAAAAGGGCATACCTGTACTAATAAAGCTTTATTTACAAAACAAGCAGTAGTCTATATTTGGCTCTGAGTCTATAGTTTTCTGACCATAAATAAATAAAAAGTATCTCCTAATTCATATTAAATCTTATTTTAATTTATTGGAAGATATTTGGTAATACAAAAAGCACAAACAATGAAAATGAAACAGATTATAACCCTAAGAAATAATTGATGTCAACATCTTGGTATTTTTAGTTTATGGACTTTTAGTTTTTCTTTCATGCAGAAATGTAATATTATAATAAATATTTGTGGATAAGAATGTGATCATGCATATACTCAATCTGTTACCTTTTTAAAAAATATATAGCATTATGTTTTGACTCAATAAAGAAAGAAAATCATATTTGTGTTTTGAAAATGCCTGCCCAAAATATCTTCGCACCTTCAAGGCCTTTTTTCACAAGACTTGCAATAGGTTCTTATAGGATCTTATATTTCTACTTTATTTTAATCATCATCATAACCATGATAAAATTGCTTACCAAAAAGTTTATGCTAAAACACATTCCGAAGAACAATTTATGAGTATAGATTTTTAATATGGTAACAGACCAACTACCAAGTAAGATATATTAGCTGGCCATTATAAACATAGGTACAAAACAACTTATCCCTGTAATTCTCAATTCTCAGAGGTATGGAATGTAAAATTCATATGCTCAGCTATTTCAGAAAGGATAAATATAGTGTTCTCAAGGACATAGCTACCAGAAATATTTTAAATGCTTGTAATATTGCCTTTATCTGGCACTCTTTACAGAAGTTATAAAATTGCTTATTATTATTTATGAGGTTTAGATTTTATTTCTCATTCATCCTTTGATCTAGATAGGAAAATATGGGGTGAAGAGTTGACATCTTCATTCCTCACCTGTGTGAACACAGCCTGATCCCATTTCAACGGGTCTGGAGAGCTGTTGACTATTGGGCCTTGAAAATGAACATAGTGTGGAAGTCTGACGTAAGTTCTATTTGAACGGATTTTCATAGAAGTTGTATTCAAAATTCGATCATTTTTAACATCCAAAAACTAGTCAGGGTCTGAACAATGGCAAAATTAAAAAGCAAATGTAATAGTAAGCCTAAATCAGAGGGATATCTTTCGCTACCAAAAATGAAAAGGTTTGAAGTGGTTCTAAAAAATACTTTGGAACTTTTCATTAGAAGATAAAATAGTATTTAATTGTTTCATCAGTATATGGGAAATGTCTCTCACAATATGCACCCAAAAGAGCAGTTAAAGTCCTTATCTGTGTTTTTCTAACTTCTAAGAGAAAGTAAAAACATTCTGGAGGAAAAAAACAAAAACCTTGAAATACTTAGATTTAGAATGGGTCGCATAGTGGATGTCTGGGAGGAGCTGTAGTGAACACATGGTCACATGCGGAGTAGAAGGAAATAGCCTACATCTAAATATTCCTGCCACCTAAATCCCACAGTAGCCATGGGTTAGTAGCAAAGCTCCTGACTCTGATGGTATCTGCAGAACACATAATATCTTTCCACTTTCAGTCATAATGTTGCTCTGGGTCTAATGCAATCAATTTTACCTTGATAATTTAGGTTTAAGAGTATTCCTGACTGAGTTATAAACTTTGTAATAGCCTTTCTAAAAGGTGAATTCTAGTATATTACTCCAAATCATTCCTCAATTTTATTCAGTTCAAAATGTTAATTGTTCCTTCTATGGGCATGGTATGCTTTGTAGAGGATGTAGAAATTTGTTAAGTGTAGACCCTGCCCTCAGAGAACTTGCAAGAATGTGGAAAGAAGACAGAGTTAACAACAATCCTAAGGTAAACCAGAGTGTGGACAGTGCCTTAAGGAAAATTCAAAGACCTAGAGACCTAGAAAGAATGAACTCACATTTGGTCCAACAGATCAGGAAAGGACATGAGAATGAAGGAAGATGACAATGAAGAATGGCAAGATATTGACATGGTAAATATTGTGTGGAACAAATTTGCTGAGCCAGGGAAACCTATGCTATATTCATACCCTATAAACAATTCAGTTTGCTATGCAGAAGTTCTTTAGTTTAATTTAATCCCATTTGTCAAATTATGCCCTTGCTGCAATTGCTTTCAGGATATTTGTCATGAAATATTTGCCCATGCCTATATCCTGAATGCTATCCCCTAGGTTGTTTTCCTGTGTTTTTATAGTTTTGGCTTTTACATTTAAGACTTTATGCATCTTGAGTTAATTTTTGAATATGGCATTGTATATAGTGTAAGGAAGGAGTCCAGTTTCATTTTTCTGCTTATGGCTAGCCGGTATCCCATGACCATTTATTAAACAGAAATTTTTTCCCCATTGCTTGTTTTTGTATGTTTATCAAAGATCAAATGGTTGCAGGTATGCAGTCTTATTTCTGAGTCCTCTCTTCTGTTCCAATCATTGGTCTATTTGTCTGTTCTTTTGTCAATACCATGCTGTTTTGGTTACTATAGTCCTGTAGTATAGTTTGAAGTCTGGGAGCATGATGCCTACAGCTTTGTTCTTTTTGTTTGAAATTGCCTTGGCTGTTTAGGCTCTGTTTTGGTTTCATATGAATTATAAAATAGTTTTTTTCTAGTTCTGTAAAGAATGTCAATGATAGTTTAATGGAAATAGCCTTAAATCTCTGAATTGCTTTAGACAGATGGCCACTTGAATGATATTGATTTTCTTATCTATGAGCACGTGTGGCAATTCCTCAAAGACCCAAAGACAGAAATACCATTTGACACAGCAATTCCATTGCTGGGTATATACACAAAAGAATATACATTTTTCTTTTATAAAGACACATGCAGGTGTATTGAGCACTATTCACAATAACAAAGACATGAAATCAACCCAAATGCTCATCATTGATAGACTGGATTAAAAATAACCGTGGTACACATATACCATGAAATTCTATGCTACCATAAAAATAACGAGATCATGTCCATTGCAGGAACATGGATGAAGCTGGAGCTTATTATCCTTAGCAAATTAAAGCAGGAACAGAAAAACAAATACTGCATGTTCTTACTTATAAGTTGGAGCTAAATGATGAGAACACATGGACACATAGAGAGGAACAACACACACTGAGGTCTATCAGAGGGTGAAGGGTGAGAGGAGGGAGAGGATCACAAAAAATAACTAATGGGTACTAGGCTTCATACTTGGGTAATGAAATAATCTGTAAAGCAAACGGCCATGACACATGTTTACCCATATAACAAACCTGCACATATAACCCCGAACTTAAAAGGATTTAAAAATCAGTTTGATGAAAGCCAATATAATGTGACTAAGAGAATAGTTTGGAATAAATGTGAGAATATAGTCTGATGAAAGTGATCAAGAACTGGGGAATAATTTGTCCCACTAATTTTGAACCTGGATTAAAAGTAGTGATAAAGTTTTAATCCAGGTCAGATTTTTCATTTTATTTCCTTGTGAAACAGAGATATAGTAAAGCTAGATCAAAGGCATTGTAGGAGACATGAATGAGACAATAAAGCAAAATTTAGAAAATATTTATCTGTAAAAAAATTACAATATTATAAAAATGGGAAGTATATTTTGTAAAGATTAATATAAAACTATTTTCATCTCTTTGTGATTTAAGGAATAGAAAGTACTTTCACAGACATTATTATATTCAGCCACCAACTATACTCTACTGTAAGAAGAAGATACACAATTTTAATAAATGAAGAAAACAAGCATCAAATTATGAGGAGTGGGTTGGTGGGGTAAGAAGGGATAACACTATCCAAAAAGCCTAACATTTCCAAAGCAGAATGACTAATAAAACAAGATTGCTTGGCACTAAGAAATGAGTTGTGATTGTCCCAGGTTGGTATGGTTAAAATAAATTCTATTGAAACTTAGAGGTAAAGAATCAAAGAGACTATTTGCTACAAAGAAATGGGTCTTGTTTCAGTTCTGAATTAGGAAAAATAGTTCAACTGAGGGACATCAGATAGAGTTAACCAGTGAGGGTTAATGCGAAGTTTATTCTGAATAGAAAGAGAAAATAGAAACCAGTAAAAATCGAATTGATGCAAGCATTTGTAATGAAGGAAAAGCACACTGTGACCACACTCTTAATTTCCCTTGTGTAGCAAGTGAGAGTTCTGTCATGTAGGGTCATCCAAAGCATGTGACAAGTGCAAAGCAATTTAGCAGACTGACAGTGGTAGAAACTAACTAAAAATTTAATAAAGGCATACATTTGTACTACCTGCCACTCAAATGTTTCCTGTTTTAGAAGAATACTATTACAGTGGACCCTTGACTAATTCTGTTTTGGGATGAGGACTGCACTGGTGGGACCAGAATGTTGTGCAGTTATTTAGAGAGGCTTCTGGGAACGAAAACATATATGGATCTTTTATTTGGTCCTTATGGGGCTCAAGGTTATAACTTTGCCTACATCCTTAATACCACCTGCATACTATTGGGGCTCAGGTCAAGCATATCTTCAACAGTTGTAATATTTTTCATTTTTAAAGAAATAATTACAGACATAGACTACCTGCTTATTTTTGTATTATATTAGCCATTATTCAATATATCTGTAGACCAAACCATTCCAATGATAATTTTAGCTTCACTTTGCATCTTTTATTTAAATGCCACTCATTGTTATTTGTCTTACTTGAATCTTCCTAAGCTGCCCAAAATCATGAAGCCTATTTTGATTGTCAACAATAGAGAATGGTCATTGAAATGCTTTGAAGAGGTCTGTAGCTCACTTCCGCACTGTGTTTCTCAGGAAGTGTTGAAGATAGGATTTTCTGCATTTTTTTGTGGTGACACTGTTGTATCCAAGCAAGTTAGAAGGAATGTGCCATGCTCTGAGTTCCAATTTAAGAGTCCTTTAGTAGCCAGTGACTGAGAGTCAGCTTATGCTCAAAAATCTTTCGGCCTTGAGGAAGGAGCTGGATACCTTTTTATATCTTGCTTAACGTAGGGGAGAGGAGAGTCTAGCTGAAGCAGAACTTACAGAAGCAGAACAAGGAAGTTAGATAAGGAGGCTGGTAACTAGGAGGCAGGAAGTTCCCATGATTGTTGATTACCAAGGAGGGTATACACAAGTGGTTCCCATGATTGTCGGTTACCAAGGCAGGTATTTGGTACTTGTCATACAATCAATCAAGGGGGTATTCACAATAGCAAGTGGGCTTGCCAAGCAGGATATGATTACAATGGTTATATGTTTCTATAGTTCTAAGTACCGCATGACCCAGCACAGTAGCATGACCCAGGTATGCACTCAAGGGAGAAATGGCGAGAAGGGTGAGGTGGAGGTTAAGATGCAGTCTGTCTGGCTTTCAGCAAGATGGGGTCTGTCAGGCTAACACAGGGTAGGTTAGTACAACACTGCAGGGTGGTTGTAACATGCCAAATGATTTACAGCATCCTGCTTCCTGGTCATTAGAGAAATGCAAATCAAAACTATATTGAAATACTGTCTCACGCCGGTTAGAATGGCGATCATTAAAAAATCTGGAGACAGATGCTGGAGAGGATGTGGAGAAATAGGAACACTTTTACACTGTTAGTGGGAGTGTAAATTAGTACAACCATTGTGGAAGACAGTGTGGCGATTCCTCAAGGACCTAGAAATAGAAATTCCATTTGACCCAGCAATCCCATTACTGGGTATATATCCAAAGGATTATAAATCATTCTACTATAAGGACACATGCACACGAATGTTCACTGCGGCACTATTTACAATAGCAAAGACCTGGAACCAACCCAAATGCCCATCGACGATAGACTGGACAGGGAAATTGTGGCACATATACACCATGGAATACTATGTAGCCATAAAAAACGATGAGTTTGTGTCCTTTGTAGGGACATGGATGAACTTGGAAACCATCATTCTCAGCAAACTGACACAAGAACAGAAAATCAAACACTGCATGTTCTCACTCATAGGTGGGTGTTGAACAATGAGAACACATGGACACAGGGAGGGGAGCATCACACACTGAGGTCTGTCAGGGGGAAATAGGGGAGGGACAGTGTGGGGTGGGGAGTTGGGGAAAGATAGCATGGGGAGAAATGCCAGATATAGGCGATGGGGAGGAAGGCAGCAAACCACATTGCCATGTATGTACCTATGCAACAATCTTGCATGTTCTTCACATGTACCCTAAAACCTAAAATGCAATTAAAAAAATAAAAAATAGAAAATAAAAAGTTTTGGCTTCTTTTCTTTTTAAATTACTTGTACTTTAAATTTTATTTTCTGAAAACAACTACCAGCAACAGCCCATCAAATATGTTGAATCTGGCTTTGATAGCTGTGTAAGTATTAACAAATTATACCAGCCCATATGAGTTGTTGAGTTTTTATGCCCTTTGTTTCTATTGCAGTAGTTGGCTTGGCTTGTACATTCAAAACCCTTGCCTGCCATATGGGCTTTATGCCACATGGTGATCAGGTAATTGTCTTTTTTATGTGCAAACAACAAGAGCAAGTTCAAATAAATTTAAGTGAAAAAAGAAAGAAGAAACAATAAAGAAAGAGAAGGGAGGGGAGGGGAGGGCAGGGCAAGGAAGGGAAGGGCAAAGAAGGAAAGGGAAGGAAAGGGAAGAGGGAGGGGAAAGAAAGGGAAGGGAAGAGGAATGGCAAGGGAAAGGAAGGGAAAAGGGAAGGGAAAGGAAGAGGGAAGGAAAGGAAGGAAAGGGAAGAAGGGAAGAGGGAAGAGAAGGGAAGGGAGGAATAGAAAATAAGGGAAGAGGGAAGGGAAGGAAGGGAAATAAAGGGAAGAGGGAAGGGAAATAAAGGGAAGAGGGAAGGGAAGGGAAAAGAAAGATTAAAGGGAAGGGAGAAAGGAAAGTAAGGGGAAAAGGGAAGAAAAGGGAAGGGAAGAAAGAAAAATAAGATTTAGAAATACATTAATTAGCTCACATAATCATATTTCAAATCCAATGAATATGGTCACCAAGAGAAACACAGCCAAGCTAAAACTGAATCACAAGAAATGCTGATTAGGTTTTGTGCATTGTTCAAGCTGCCATACCCATTTATTGCCTAGTCATTGGGCCCTTCTCTCTGTCACATCTGTCACAAATGATCTTTGACCACCATTCTCAGAAGGTAAGGTGATGTAAAATCTTATCTATGGTGGCTTTTACAGAGAAAGACCAGATGCTAACCATCTGTTTCCTGCCTTTTTAGGCAACTTTTTTCTTCAATACAAAGAGAGTGGAAAGCCAAAAAGGACAAATACATGTTTTTTGTCTTAAGTTCTTTACTGGGATATTTAGTAATTGAACTAAATTGGTCTCCTTTTACCAAACATCATCAAAATTTCCTCTTACCAGTAAGATTATCTCCAGGACTAAGTGATGGGCCAGTGAATGATAGAATAAAGAAGCAATCTATGTTGTATGAGCTCTGTTTCAAACTAATTAAGAACATAAACTTTTGTGTTCAGGAATTTTGGTTCAAATGATGATTCTTCAAATTTCTGGCTCTGTGAGACAGAATAATAATTGAATTATTCAGACTTCATTTTAGTTTCCTTATCTGATCTGGCAAAGGTAGCATATCTGTCACAGTGGGTTTAACTGGGTTTACTTCTTGGTTGATTTTCTATTATTCCATTGCTTTTTCAACATCCATACTAGCAAATTAATGGAGAAAAGGTAGAGATCACAACTCCTAATTCCCTGTGTCTTTGAAGATGTCACTATTCTCTGTCATTACCCCTGTGTACTACTGATTCTGATTTACTACCATTGCTGGGAGCAGGGTGGGCATCATTATGTTAGAGGATTCAGGTTGGCTTTTCTCACTAGGGTAGCCCTTACAGTTTACAAAACTAATTTGATTATTAATTATTGATTCAACCTCCAAGTGTGTCTAACTCAAATATAAAATTCAAGACCAGGAAAATGACCCATGATGGGTTTGTGAACATATTGAGCCCAGTGAAACCAACATTAACCACACCTTGGCTGGAGCTCCATCAGTAACCTATCTCATATAATCCTACTCTATCAAGGAACCATAATGATGTTTTCTCTCCTCAAATGTCCATGCCCATATGCACTCTGCATTTAACAGTTCTCAAAATATCTGAGTTTTCCCCTTTCCTTTGTGTATGATTGCCTGCATAGGCTTCTTTAAGGAAGGGCTTAGGGAATTATTAATAAATAATCATTTTATATTGTTGCAAGGGAACCCCACCTCATCTGCTCATGGGGACCTGCCCTCTCTTTCAATCAACAGCTTTGGAGTCAGATTTCGCTCAAGACAGCGATTTTATTTTTAATTGGCATGGTTGATAACCCTCAGCATTTTGATCATTCACCTTTACTTTATTTTAATTAAATAGATTAAAGAATACTCTTGTTAGTTACCAATTAGGGAAGTAGGATTAGTCAGAGGAAAAAATTGTGTTACAGAATTGTGATACAGTTTTAACATAGACCTCAGTGAATCCCAGTGGGAGTTTTCGGACTGAGATGGCTCTACTGAAATATCCTAATATGGGGCAAGGGGCCATCCCTTCCTATCACCACGATGACAAGCTGATATACACAATATGCCGCAAAGGAAAAAAGAAAACTTCGGGGGAGATGGTTTTTGATATGGTTCGGCTGTGTGTCTCCACCCAAATCATATCTCAATTTGTAACCTCCACATGTCAAGAAAGGGAGGTGATTTGATTATGGGGGCAGTTTCCCCCATGTTATTCTCATGATAGTGAGTTAGTTCTCAGATTTGATGATTTTATAAGTGTTTTGAAGTTCTTCCTTCACTCTTCTTTTTGCTACCAACCTGTGAAGAAGATGCCTGCTTCCCCTTCCACCATGATTGTAAGCTTCCTGAGGCCTCTCCAACCATGTGAAATTGTGAGTCAATTAAACCTCTTTCCTTTATAAATTACTCAGTCTCAGGGAAGTTATTTATAGCACTGTGAAAATGGACTAATACAGTTTTCTTCACCCAACAAAAAACTCTCCACAGTGTGGGTGGAGGAGGCCATGGGGGAGGGAAAGTGGAGATTCAGTTGAGTGACCTGTCGTCTGTCAAGATTTTTAGGATCCGAAGGAAAAATGCTTCGGTCATTCTTCCCGAAGAGAGAAAGGTCTAAATTATTCTAAATAAAACACAGTAAGTACAGACTATAAAGGAAATGATTGATTATTCAAACACATTAAAATTAAGGTCTTAGATGTTAAAGAAAATAAATAAGGAATCCAGTAACTGAGGTAAGTTAACAGCATATAAACATGACAAAGAATATATTTTTGAATACTTTTAAAGGCTAGAAAAGTAGGTAAAAAGCTTGACTGTGTGCTTTATAGAAAGACACATGAAGTGACAGAAAATGCATTTTAAAAAATTAACCATATATTTAGAGAAATACGAATGAACAAACAAATAAGATACTATTTATATTCACAAGACTGGCAAATATTAAAACATTTAACTATGAATGTCAAGTATTAGTACTTATGTATATACTATGGCTGTTGAAATTGTAAATTGCCCCATTACAATAACAATTTGCCATTATTTTATAAACCAAATATATGCATATATTGTGGCCCTCAGGAATGCTACTATTGTTAAGATACTTCTGAAAAATTTGGTATATATGTTCTAGGAGATACAAAGTGTTCATAATAGAAAACTTCCAATATATGCAAGAATAAATACGTGAAAAAATCCTAGTTATGGAATTTTTTTTTTTTTTTTTTTCTTTTTTTTTTTTTTTTTTATTGCATTTTAGGTTTTGGGGTACATGTGAAAAACATGCAAGGTTGTTGCTTAGGTGCATACGTGGCAGTGTGATTTGCTGCCTTCCTCCCCTTCACCCATATCTGGCATTTCTCCCCATGCTATCCCTCCCCAATTCCCCACCCCCCCGCTGTCCCCCCCACTCCCCCACAACAGACCCCCATGTATAGTGCTCCCCTCCCTGTGTCCATGTGTTCTCCTTGTTCAACACCCGCCTATGAGTGAGAACATGTGGTGTTTGATTTTGTGTTCTTGTGTCAGTTTGCTGAGAATGATGGTTTCCAGGTTCATCCATGTCCCTACAAAGGACGCGAACTCCTCGTTTTTAATGGCTGCATAATATTCCATGGTGTATATGTGCCACATTTTTCCTGTCCAGTCTATCATCGATGGGCATTTGGGTTGGTTCCAGGTCTTTGCTATTGTAAACTGTGCTGCTATGAACATTCGTGTGCATGTGTCCTTATAGTAGAACAATTTATAATCCTTTGGATATATGCCCAGTAATGGGATTGCTGGGTCAAATGGAATTTCTATTTCTAGGTCCTTGAGGAATCGCCACACTGTTTTCCACAATGGTTGAACTAATTTACACTCCCACCAACAGTGTAAAAGTGTTCCTATTTCTCCACATCCTCTCCAGCATCTGTTGTCTCCAGATTTTTTAATGATTGCCATTCTAACTGGTGTGAGATGGTATCTCAATGTAGTTTTGATTTGCATTTCTCTAATGGCCAGTGATGATGAGCATTTTTTCATATGCTTGTTGGCCTCATGTATGTCTTCTTTTGTAAAGTATCTGTTCATGTCCTTCGCCCACTTTTGAATGGGCTTGTTTGTTTTTTTCTTGTAAATCTTTTTTAGCTCGTTGTAAATTCTGGATATCAGTCCTTTGTCAGATGGGTAGGCTGCAAACATTTTTTCCCATTCTGTTGGTTGCCGATTCACTCTATTGACTGTTTCTTTTGCTGTGCAGAAGCTGTGGAGTTTGATTAGGTCCCATTTGTCTATTTTGGCTTTTGTTGCCAATGCTTTTGGTGTTTTGGTCATGAAGTCCTTGCCTACGCCTATGTCCTGAATGGTTTTGCCTAGGTTTCCTTCTAGTGTTTTTATGGTGTTAGGTCTTATGTTTAAGTCTTTAATCCATCTGGAGTCAATTTTAGTGTAAGGTGTCAGGAAGGGGTCCAGTTTCTGCTTTCTGCATATGGTTAGCCAGTTTTCCCAACACCACTTATTGAACAGGGAATCCTTTCCCCATTGCTTGTTTTTATCAGGTTTGTCAAAGATCAGGTGGTTGTAGATATGTTGTGTTGCCTCCGACGCCTCTGTTCTGTTCCATTGGTCTATATCTCTGTTTTGGTACCAGTACCATGCTGTTTTGATTACTGTAGCCTTGTAGTAGAGTTTGATGTCTGGTAGTGTGATGCCTCCTGCTTTGTTCTTTTTGCTTAGAATTGACTTGGCTATGCGGGCTCTCTTTTGGTTCCATATGAAGTTTAAGGTGGTTTTTTCCAGTTCTGTGAAGAAGGTCATTGGTAGCTTGATGGGGATAGCATTGAATCTGTATATTACTTTGGGCAGTATGGCCATTTTCACGATATTAATTCTTCCTAACCATGAACATGGAATGTTTCTCCATCTGTTTGTGTCCTCTCTTATTTCGTTGAGCAGTGATTTGTAGTTCTCCTTGAAGAGGTCCTTTACATTCCTTGTTAGTTGTATTCCTAGGTATTTTATTCTCTTTGTAGCAATTGTGAATGGCAGTTCGTTCTTGATTTGGCTCTCTTTAAGTCTGTTATTGGTGTATAGGAACGCTTGTGATTTTTGCACATTGATTTTGTATCCTGAGACTTTGCTGAAGTTGCTTATCAGTTTCAGGAGATTTTGGGCTGAGATGAGGGGGTCTTCTAGATATACAATCATGTCGTCTGCAAATAGAGACAATTTGACTTCCTCCTTTCCTAATTGAATACCCTTTATTTCTTTTTCTTGCCTGATTGCTCTGGCTAGAACTTCCAGTACTATATTGAATAGGAGTGGTGAGAGAGGGCATCCTTGTCTAGTGCCAGATTTCAAAGGGAATGCTTCCAGTTTTTGCCCGTTCAGTATGATATTGGCTGTCGGTTTGTCGTAAATAGCTTTTATTATTTTGAGATACGTTCCATCGATACCTAGTTTATTGAGGGTTTTTAGCATAAAGGGCTGTTGAATTTTGTCGAAGGCCTTCTCTGCATCAATTGAGATAATCATGTGGTTTTTGTCTTTGGTTCTGTTTATGTGGTGAATTACATTTATAGACTTGCGTATATTGAACCAGCCTTGCATCCCCGGGATGAATCCTACTTGATCATGGTGGATAAGCTTTTTGATGTGCTGTTGCAATCGGCTTGCCAGTATTTTATTGAAGATTTTTGCATCTATGTTCATCATGGATATTGGCCTGTAGTTTTCTTTTCTTGTTGAGTCTCTGCCAGGTTTTGGTATTAGGATGATGTTGGTCTCATAAAATGATTTGGGAAGGATTCCCTCTTTTTGGATTATTTGGAATAGTTTCAGTAGGAATGGTACCAGTTCCTCTTTGTATGTCTGGTAGAATTCGGCTGTGAACCCATCTGGACCTGGGCTTTTTTTGGGTGGTAGGCTCTTAATTGCTGCCTCGACTTCAGACCTTGTTATTGGTCTATTCAGGGTTTCGACTTCTTCCTGGTTTAGGCTTGGCAGGAGGCAGCTGTCCAGGAATTTATCCATTTCCTCCAGGTTTTCTAATTTATGTGCATAGAGTTGTTTGTAATAATCTCTGATGATGGTTTGAATTTCTGTGGAATCTGTGGTGATATCCCCTTTGTCATTTTTTATTGCATCTATTTGATTATTCTCTCTTTTCTTTTTTATTAGTCTGGCTAGTGGTCTGTCTATTTTGTTGATCTTTTCAAAAAACCAGCTCCTGGATTTATTGATTTTTTGAAGGGTTTTTCGTGTCTCTATCTCCTTCAATTCTGCTCTGATCTTAGTTATTTCTTGTCTTCTGCTAGGTTTTGAGTTTTTTTGATCTTGCTCCTCTAGCTCTTTCAATTTTGACGATAGGGTGTCAATTTTAGATCTCTCCTTTCTTCTCATGTGGGCACTTATTGCTATATATTTTCCTCTAGAGACTGCTTTAAATGTGTCCCAGAGATTCTGGTATGTGGTGTCTTCATTCTCGTTGGTTTCGAAGAACGTCTTTATTTCTGCCTTCATTTCATTGTTTATCCAGTCAACATTCAGGAGAAAGTTGTTCATTTTCCATGAGGCTGTGCGGTTCTGGGTTGGTTTCTGAATTCTGAGTTCTAACTTGATTGCACTGTGGTCTGAGAGACTGTTTGTTATGGTTTCCGTTCTTTTGCATTTGCTGAGGAGTGATTTACTTCCAATTATGTGGTCAATTTTAGAGTAGGTGTGATGTGGTGCTGAGAAGAATGTATATTCTGTGGATTTGGGGTGGAGAGTTCTGTAAATGTCTATTAGGTTTGCTTGTTCCAGGTCTGAGTTCAAGTCCTGGATATCCTTGTTAATTTTCTGTCTCGTTGATCTGTCTAATATTGACAATGGTGTGTTGAAGTCTCCCACTATTATTGTGTGGGAGTCTAAGTCTCTTTGTAAGTCTTTAAGAACTTGCCTTATGTATCTGGGTGCTCCTGTATTAGGTGCATATATATTTAGGATCGTTAGCTCTTCTTGCTGCATTGATCCTTTTACCATTATGTAATGTCCTTCTTTGTCTCTTTTGATCTTTGTTGCTTTAAAGTCTATTTTATCAGAGATGAGAATTGCAACTCCTGCTTTTTTTTGCTCTCCATTTGCTTGGTAAATCTTCCTCCATCCCTTTATTTTGAGCCTTTGTGTATCCTTGCATGCGAGATGGGTTTCCTGGATACAGCACACTGATGGGTTTTGGCTTTTTATCCAATTTGCCAGTCTGTGTCTTTTGATTGGGGCATTTAGTCCGTTTACATTTAGGGTTAATATTGTTATGTGTGAATTCGATCCTGTCATTTTGGTGCTAGGTGGCTGTTTTGCCCTTTGGTTGATGCAGCTTCTTCATTGTGTTGATGCTCTTTACCTTTTCGTGTGTTTTTGGAGTGGCTGGTACTGGTTGTTCTTTTCTATGTGTAGTGCCTCCTTCAGGAGCTCTTGTAGAGCTGGTCTGGTGGTGATGAACTCTCTGAGTTCTTGCTTGTTCACAAAGGATTTTATTTTTCCTTCACTTATGAAGCTTAGTTTGGCTGGATACGAAATTCTGGGTTGAAAGTTCTTTTCCTTAAGGATGTTGAATATCGGCCCCCACTCTCTTCTGGCCTGTAGGGTTTCTGCTGAGAGATCTGCAGTGAGTCTGATGGGCTTCCCTTTGTAGGTAACCCGACCTTTCTCTCTGGCTGCCCTTAGTATTTTCTCCTTCATTTCAACCCTGGTGAATCTGATGATTATGTGTCTTGGGGTTGCTCTTCTAGAGGAGTATCTTTGTGGTGTTCTCTGTATTTCCTGGACTTGAATCTCAGCCTGCCTTGTTAGGTTGGGGAAGTTTTCCTGGATAATATCCTGAAGAGTATTTTCCAGCTTGGATGCATTCTCTTCGTCACATTCAGGTACACCTATCAAACGTAGATTAGGTCTTTTCACATAGTCCCATATTTCTTGTTGACTTTGTTCATTCCTTTTTACCCTGTTTTCTCTAATCTTGCCTTCTCGTTTTATTTCATTGAGTTGATCTTCGACCTCTGATATCCTTTCTTCTGCTTGGTCAATTCGGCTGTTGAAACTTGTGCATGCTTCACGAAGTTCTCGTGTTGTGTTTTTCAGCTCCATCAATTCGCTCATATTCCTCTCTAAGTTGTCCATTCTTGTTAGCATTTCGTCAAGTCTTTTTTCAAGGTTCTTAGTTTCTTTGCATTGGGTTAGAACATGTTCTTTTAGCTCACGGAAGTTTCTTATTATCCACTTTCTGAAAGCTGATTCTGTCATTTCATCACACTCATTCTCCATCCAGTCTTGTTCCCTTGCTGGTGAGGAGTTGTGATCCCTTGTAGGAGGAGAAGTGTTCTGGTTTTGGGTGTTTTCATCCTTTTTGCGCTGGTTTCTTCCCATCTTTGTGGATTTATCCACCTGTTGACTTTGTAGTTGTTGTCTTTCTGATTTTGGTAATTTTAAGTCTGCTGTGGCAGAACTCATAAACCCCCTGCTCTTCTCCCCAGGTGTTCTGTCCCAGGGAGTTACGGTTTTATGATGTTCCCCTGTGCGGTTGCTGTTTTCCCTGCCCACAAGGTGGCAGCCTAGTCACACTCAGGTTGCAGAGGCTTCGCTAAGCTGCTGTGGGCTCCACCCAGCTTCCGTGTGAACTTCTGGGTGTAGTTAGAACTGCTTCCGATATGTTGGCCCGCCCCTGTAGTGACGGAGTCTCTGTAGTGGCGGATTGCCTTGGTAGAGAACAGCAGGGTGCCTATGGAGAACGCCCCTCCTCCACAGAGCTGGACCGTCCCGGTTTCAGTTGTGTTTCAGGTCTTCTTGCTGGGTAAGAGGGGACACCGTCTCATCTGATCTGCCTCCGGAGCCGCTGCGTTGGCTAAAGCCGCGGCTCTGAGATTCGTGGCGCTGGCCTGGCTCCCCGTTTCAGCTCCCCTTGCTGGCTTATAGGGGACTCAGACTCTCTCACTTTGTACAGTGAGCCGTTGCCTCAGGGTGCCGGCCCAGCGGCTGCGCCGTTCAAGCCAGCGGCGCCAGAGGCGCTGGCGACCCGTGTGGCTTCTCAGCGTGTGAATCTCCTGGTCTGTGGGCAGTAAAAATCAGTCTGGAAATACGGCGTCCACTCACCCTCTGTGCTTTCTCTCGGAGCTACATTCCCGAGTTCCTCCTAAGCGGCCATCTTGGATCTCCAACCAAGTTATGGAATTTTTATACAGATAGCACTAAAAATGAAGAAACTATATTGCACACAAAATCATGCACAAACTTTATTAATATAATGTTGAGTGAATATGAACTTACAGAATATATTTGGCATTATTTAATGTATATAAATTTTCAAAGCCTGCAATAATAAATAATACATACATTAAAATATATATACATATTCATTTGAGCTTTAAAGGGGGAAAAAGAGAGAGTGATAAGCCAATAATTTTGGGTAAGAGTATTATTGGTATAAGTATGAGGTAAGCCCAGGGAAAAGAGGACATGGATGAGTTAACTTCTAGGATTAGGCTCTCAATTTGTGATTATTCTTATTTAATGTGAAATTCATGTGGTAACTACTCATGGCATATCATTTTTTTCAGACTTGATATTTGATAAAACTATTTTTAAAGGAAGGTTAAGGGAGATCTATCCTTAAGTTCCTACTACATGTTTCTGTAGCTAAATTTTATCAAACCTTTTAAAACCAGATAATTTGTATGGTGTATAAGTTACTATCAAGTAGAGAGAGAGGAAATCACTTTTTAAACTTTCTCTTTTCCCTTACGTAGGTTGTAAAAGAAGACAGGATGCTTTTGATTGCTAGGTCATCCAGGGACTCAGATTTCTTTGTTCCTTACTCTTCCATATCCTTAGTTACTTTGCACACATGGTCAGTAATGAGTCACTACTACGACTATGGTCAAATTCCAAAGTAGGAGAATTAGGAATAAAGTCAGGAAGAGTGAGCAGCTTCCTTCAAAGGCCATAACCTGTGTGTGCATACCTCTTCTCATCTATCGTTTGCTAAAACACAGTCATGTGACCAATATTAGTTACACAGAAGGGTGAGAGATGTAGTGTCCACCTATGTGTCATCCTCCGCTAACATGTTAGGTTTTATTACTGAACAGATAATGATAAAATAGATATTAGAGAAAAATAGCACTCTCAGTCACCCTATAGATCTAACCACCAAACATAAAGCATTAGAATACTTTCACCAGGTGAGCAGAAGAATATATCATGACCAGAAATTGAAGGGTGATTCAACGTTAGAAAACCTATCAACTCAAGTCATTATGTTAAAACATTATAGGCAAAAAAGCAAGTAATTGATGATTAGATAGATAACAGAAGTTTGATAACAGTGGACGCATATCCATGATAAAAACTTACTTAAAGTGAATAATAAGAATAAACTATCTTAAACTGATGTAGGTAATTAGCTTATACACTAGAACATGTACTTATAGGGGAACAGAATCTTGAATGCATGATTTTTCTCCTAATTTTAGGGCTTTTGGATATGACTTACAGAATTACTCACAATCAGCTTCTGCACGGGATTTCTAATTATAATGAATGTCCAGCCACACTTATCAAAATGGCCATTCTTTTAACTTGCCAAACAACTCCTTAATTTGAGTCTTTGCAAATATTATTAACATTGCTTAAGCTAAATTAGATCCTTCATTAATGTGGTCAAAATATATCTCATGATCCAAACTAAATTTCTCTGAAAGTCTTTAGCTCAAGATAATAATTTCCTTGCAAGAACTCAGTTACATTTTTTTAACCATGTCTCTCCCATTTTTCTTATAGATGTATTTCTCTGATAGACTTTGCTTCATTAGATCACCCATCACAAATCCACAGGACCTAACACACAGTATAAATGACAGCAAGAAACTTTTCTGTTTCATATACAATGTCTGTTTTAAGATACCTAAAATTTTCATTACTCAATATTAGAGAAAACTGTGATTCATAAACAGAAAAGCCAGAAAGGTTATTGGACTGCCTTTTCACCATATATACCATCTCATTCTATCTTCAATATTTAAAAATAAGTGAAGTGGTGCTTTATTTTGATATATTTCCAGAGCACTAGCTTACTGCTGAACATGAGGTCATCCTATAAAGCTCAAATTGATTTGACTATTAATTCCTAGAAATTTTATTGCTATAACATCTAGAAAGGAAAGACTTAAGGAGATATTCATAGGTTGATAAGTTGATAAAAGTTTGGGTCTACATATTGTACAAGTGTTTCAGATATGGTTTTACACATTTTTGTTTATTTCTCTCCACCCTACTTCCTCATCCTCACATTGTTCTTTTTGTATCATTATACTTTTACTTCTTTTTTAAATTTTTCTACCTTGTTTTTATGCTTTTTGAATGAGGGCCTGTGCGTGACTTGGCACCAAATTACAACCTACAAGGCACGTTATATTAAAATTAAAGGTCCTTCCACATACTTTGTGATTCATAGCTCTAATCATATTGTTGACATTTTTGGAACTTAATCTGCCACAAAAAGTGTGTGTTTATGCATGTGGGTGTATATATTTGTGAATTATGTATTTATGTAACGAATCATAGTTATGGGAGAGTAACTGTGATTATAATCTAAATTGGAAATGTGAAGAATTAGAAATAAAAGAAGTGAGAATAGTGATATAAAATGTTAGCTGGAATGGAGGAACAATAAATAGCAAGACGCAGCAAAGGAAGAGTCATGCTTTTTCAACACACATTTATAATTATTCTATTATACAGTTTATGATTAGATAAAATGATTGACTTTACATTATAAAAGGAAGAAGGCTCAACTCCCCTAAGTGCTTCATGTAAAAAAAAAAAAAAAAATGGAGAGCCTCATTTCCCAACCACACAAAAAGAAAAGAATCTGAGATAACCTTGAATATTTTTGCAAATTGACGAGGTCATGGAGGAGTCATTTGTATATCTAGCTTAAGAATAGGATCCGGAAATTGTGTGTAGTTACACAGCCACAAAATGCAGAATTTGTTTATTTTTCTACTGACTTATGGGGTATTTGCAGAATTCAAGGCTACATTCAAACTCAGTCAGCATTTACTTGAATATCTTTTCATGTGTTACCTGGGTCCCAGAGGTAGTTAATAATGAACTTTGGAATATGTAAGGTTTGTGAAAAGTGTATACATATATATATTCATTACTGAGGCTGACATCATTACCCAGGAAGAATTATTTTAAATCCATTCGTTGATCATTTATTATTTCTTTTTAAGGAAATGTAGATACGTGTCTATGTATGTGTGCGTGTGTGTGTGTGTGTGTGTGTGTATGTATATATATCTCATATATATGAGATAATTTATTGGCGTGCTTCTTTGGTTGGGATTTTAAGTAGATAAAAAATTAGAAATAAATAGGATGAATTTTGATGTGTAGTTACCCATTGGTCATCAAGAACCATGATGTAATGATTAATATGAACTATACTATGAATGAGTTTCAGATTTTAATGATTTGACTACTCTCTTGTCAAGGCATTTCAGGGCACAATTGACTAAAATGTTGCATAATTTCATAGATGTCTGGCTTACTCATAATTTTAGATTCCTCTACAACTCAAGAAACAGACTTTACTGTTGCAATATTTGTGTTTTTCTCCTTTCACTGTACTTGATTAAGGGGCATGCTTCACTGATTGAACTGAATAATTTACGGACTAAATTTTTATGGTTTTTAATCAATGGGAAATGTATTGCCATATCTTGATTTTTCTAGTATAGAAGTCAAAGTATGCAAAAACACCTCTTTGGAATGCAACCTCTGTTGTTAATATAATTATCATTTTTATTTTCTATTATTTTCATTATTTTGTGTAAAGAGTTCCCCAGCTTCTAAACATTCTCAGAATTTTATTCGTTAAACGCAGAAGCAGGAAGAGCATTCAAAACAACACTCTGCCCATGTCAGAGTTCCCATTTAAGCTTCAGGTAGGAGTGAATATATGGGCGTTAAAGTTAAAATACTTGCCTTTTTTGACAGTGTCTTCTCTTCACTATACATGAAACAGGTTGCTTGGCATATAGTTTCTTAATTGGAATAATGCTTTAAAAAGTTTTTTAAAGAAACAAAAAAAGTAAAATGGTAATCATTTTCTTTAAATAAACACCAGCATTCTTATGTTATACTCTTGTTTCTTTAAGATTTTTGGAACATCACAACAAAGTTTCAGATTGGTAGAAAGAAACCATAGATATACTTGGCAAGACTAATTTAAGTTCCTAATTTATATACATTAAAGCATGTAGAAACTTAGCTGAAGATCTCTGGCAAAATGGAGAAAGAAAAAATACAAACTTGTCTTAGCACAGATTTCTTAGGAACGTAAAAGCCCCTTAACTGGCAAGCAGCTACTAATGACATTAGCTGAACTATGCAAACTTCTGTCTAATCGAAAGAACCTAATTTCATCCTGTGAAATGGCCCTTTCCATCACTGATGCTGACACTATTATCCAGGCAAAGCTTTTTAAAATCCATTCATTTATTCTTTCCTTTTGAGGAAATATAGAGAACAGAACTTCCCTGTTTCTGAGCCCAAGCTCAATATCACCTAAAAGCCTGTTTTCACCATGAAGATACATTAAGAAATGGTCAGGAGTCCCTGATTATTCTATGTGGTTCTGTACAATCAACAACTCAGGATAATTTCCTCAGTTGTTGTTTTACAAATGTAACTCATTTCTTTTCTCATTCTGATATTAGTCCACTTCTTCAAGATTACTTGCTGGATGTACTTCCATTTCCTTGTATGAAAAAATAGTGAATGAAGCTCTGGTAGTAAGTGAAGTCCTGAGACCTGGCAGTAGAGAGCTCAGCCCTAATTCTGAGTTAGACTCTCTTGTTGAAATCCAGACTGCATCATTAATCATCTACACAAAAAGGATGAGATTTAAAGTTTGGTGCCTCTATTTCCTCATCTATAAAATGGCATTAATGATAGTATAAACTTCTTAGGGCTAATGTTAATAAATGTATTAATATATGCAAAGTAATTAGAGTACTGCTTGTTACTATACGGTAAATATTGCATAAGTACGGCTTATGATTACAATGATGGTGATGATTTAACATTATTATTTATTATTTAAAAACCAAATTAAAATTAAGTCTGTGGAAAGCTTTGCATGATCCATATACAATCATCTTTCATTATAAATGGAAAAGTGATCTTAGAACATTTGCATATCCCAAGATACATATATATATTCAATGTCTGCAGGCCCCCTTAAAGAGCCTGTATCTAAAAGGTTGGTCCTCCAAATAGGCAGGTTTTGAACCCCACTAACACTGTATTTTCTACCAGTGTTTGGTGGCAGATATGAAACCTGTGGATACAAGGTGCATTAGTCTGTTTTCACACTGCTATAAAGAACTTCCCTGAGACTGGGTAATTTATAAACAAATGAGGTTTAATTGACTCACAGTCCCCTACTGGTGGTGAGGCCTTAGAAAACTTATAATCATGAAGGAAGCAGAAGGAGGCACCTTCTTCCCAAGGTGGCAGGTGAGAAAATGTGAAGGAGAAATTTCCAAACACTTATAAAAACATCAGGTATCATGAGAACTCACTACCATAAGAACAGCATGAGGGAACCACCTTGTGATGTAATCACCTCCCTCCCTTGACATGTAGTGATTACCAGCCCCTCCCTAGACATGTGGGGATTACAGTTCTAGATGAGATTTGGCTGGGGACACAGAGCCAAACCATATCACAGAGCAAACAATTTATTTTTAAAAATCCACATACAAGGAGACCTCATAGTTCAAACCCATGTTGCTGAAGGGTCAACTGTAGATAGGTAGATAGATACATACATACATACATACATAGATTAAATGCACACAAACACATACATTCTCAGTGTGTGACTGAGAATGTAACAGTTTTTAGAAATGGAAAAACATACAACAACATTCTATATTTATTTATTTAAAAGCTAATGTAAAGTAAAAATGCAAAACTTGCATTTTTGATTCATATTCACATATACTTTATTGTAAGGTGTTGCCTCTTTGAAGAAAAGGAGAAAAACTATGAGATAGAGTGAGACTTAGCAATATATTTTTTAACAGAAAACTTTATCAGAAGCAAATTGTAGCATTTCTTTTATTCCAGTATAGGGTCCTTAGATACAGGTTATAATTGCCATTTTCTTTGGTATGTTCAAAGTAATAAATACAGATTTAAAAATAAATGAAGCATAAAATCCAAAGAAACAATACCATCTTTTGACCTTGCAAGATACTCCAGATGTGTCCTAGTTCTTACTGCCTTTGGATAGATAATGTTCTCAGTCAAATAGAGAGTTATCTACTTTCTGTCTTTCAATCTTTCTCCACCAATCAATGTACTCTTTACTCATACTTAACTCTTTAACTCAATGTGGTATGATTACTATCATAACACTACACAAAATGTCTTTGCAGGAAGTCACTAGTATGCTACCTGTAAGGCCTCGCCTCGCTGGGAGGTCGGACACACCCCGCCTCCCTTGCCTGGAGTTCGGACACACCCCCCTCCCTCTCTGGGAGCTCGGACACGCCCACCTCCCTCACACAACACCTAGCTCTCCCTCAAAGAACTCCGCCAAAATTTAAAGGAAGCCCCGCCAGGACCTGCCCGATAGCATTTTGTCCCGTCCAGGCCCCACTCCCCTTGGGCTGCCCGCTCACCGGAAATCCCACCTACCTGCCAATAGCAGCTTGTACGTCCACGTCCTGCTCTCCCACAACCAAACGCCTCCACTCCCTATAAAACCCCTCGTCTGAGCGGAGTCCGTGCGACTTCTCCGGCCCTTCCTGTCGGACCGCAGAACCTCACCTGGGGGCGGAATAAATTCGCATTGGATCTTCTTGTGCTGGCCTCAGTTTCTTCATTTTAAACTCGGCAAGAACCCAAGAACCCTTACACTACCTACTATTAAATTTAATGAACACAATTGGCCTCTTTACAGCATTTAATCCAAGTTTATACTTTTCTGATATTAAATTTTGGCCAACTTTAGCAGTGTCTGCATGAAACTAAGTTAACATTTCACAGATTCTTACCTGTGCATTGCAGTTCTGCACTCTCTGTACCTACCAATCTCATTTACTCCCAACTCTTTACAAGAATAACCAAATGCAGATATTTCTCAAATTTCACATCAAGCCCAGACCTCTCCTCTCAAGTGTCTATATTAAGATGCTTTACTGATATAGTCCTATATATGTTGCACATTTTTCTCATACCTCAAGAATCCAAAATTATTTTGTTCTCTCATCACAAACATTTCACTCCCTTGGTGTTCTCACAGAGTAAATGCTACTCCTTATACCTAGTAAAAATGCTAGATATCTTGATACATCATTTTCCTTCATCCTCCTAAATGAAAATACACATCCAGGATATATTCTGCATTGAGCAATCTCTCCCTTCATTTACCAACACCATCTACTGCACAGATTAGTATGGTCTTTCCTTTAAATTTTGAGCAGACCACCAACTGCGCTTGTGCTTCCTGCCTTGGGTCTCTCTGGATTCACTTGCTGCATAGTGGCCAGGATGATCTTTCATGAAAGGTAGTTAATTATGTTATACAGCTTTAAACTCTGCAATCACATCTTGTTGCATTAGGATCATAGCTAAATTCATGGCCCAAAAGAATTGCCTGGAGGAGATCCCTTCTTTCTCCTGCAAAAGTTGTCAGAATCAAAGTTGAGTCACCTCTTTTAAAAAAAACTCTGACAAATGTTGCTAGGGAAGGCTACGAAGAGAAGAGTTCACATGAACAAATGCCTGTCAACAAAAATTATCATAAAACACTTTACAAAAACTGAAACCTGTTACAAAGGCTATCTCAACCGGCACAAAAAGAAATACTTCAGCAAGAACATCTGCCCAACAACTGCCTATCAAACCTTGAACTGTTGCCACCTTTGCTCTTGATCCTTGAAGCCAACAATGATTATCTCAGAAAACTTTATAATCCTCCTCATTTTTTCTTTAAAAACCTTTGCCTTGCTTTACCCTGAATATGCACATAGTTTCTATGGCACATGTATTCCCATTGCAATGTCCCTTCCTGAATAGATATCATTTCATTTTAAAGCATCTCTCTCAGTTTCTTATTTACTCATTTCGAACTAATTTTCCTGTTTCTCACTATGCTTTGGCTCCCAATCCTCATTCAGGTCCCTGAACACACCATGTTCCATCCTGTCACAGAGGTTTGCTCTTTTGGTTCCTCTTGGTGGAATGCTTGCCACCATCTCTGGACCCAGTTAAATCTTAATCACATATCAAATTGCAACTATGCTGACATAGTCCATGGATGGATTAGCTGACCCCTATTATACACTGTCATAGCACCCTGTTCTTTCCTTTACAACACATATAACTGTTTATTACCATCTTTTACTTCCAGAATATTACAGCTTTTATTACTATTTTAGTGCCATAGGATGACACCAGTGTTATTAATGTTATAAAAACAGAACCATAAGCAGAATTTACAGTTCTTTCTGAATAAGACAGGGATACCGTGAAACTCTGTTTTACCCTGTAGAGACCCTCCGGCTATGTTTTATGTAAAAGTTGTCAAATATAAATTGTTTAGATATATTTTTTAACTGTATGTTCAGATACTAAAATTTTTAAAATATTGTTAATCCAATTATTTGTAGCATTTATTAATATTCAGAGACATATTCTGGCCTCAAATATTAGTTCTGCCATTACTTGTCTCTGTGACCTTGTACCAAAATTATTTAACCTTTGGGGAGGGTCTTTCCTTTACAGAGAGTAAGAATGAAACATAACATTGACAAATTAAGTAAGGTAATATATATGATGTATATAGAATACCTGTTGGCCTTAGTAAACACTTAATAACTGTGAGAAATTCATATCTGTTCTTACACTATATTTATAACCCTAAAGCACATGGTTTGCATAACATTTGTTCACTATTTACCTCCCAGTGCTTACCAGAAAACTTGCCACATGATACAACATTTTTGAAACATAGATAAATGAAGATAAATTTGAATATTTGCTAATTTATTTTACACAAATAATTGCCAAGCCTGCAGTTAAATTTAGAGTAAAATTCTATTAAAAATGCAGACATGTTAGAACCACTCAAGATCAAAGTTATAAGAATAAGTATATTATATTAAAAGAGTAAATATCCAGGGAGTTTTCATTTTTCTGATATTTAAAAATGATCCACAACACTTAAAGAGGCACAAAGTCTTTTGAAATGCAAGCATTCAGAATTCTGTAAGTTTTTGGTTTAAAGTTCTATTCTTAAAATATAAATAGGTATTACATGAACAGTAAGTTCTGTAATAGAATCATTTTAGAAAATTCTATTTAAAGAAAATCAATATATATACATTTTAATGACAGAACTTCTCATACTTTTAGCATTTTAGGCAGGTTTTCTCTAAATAACATTGAACATTTTATTACAGATTATTGTGTTGAAACTATGTTCTGAAGAACATTTATGAAGAAACATTGATGAAAATGATTTTTGAAGAGAAAGGAGAGGGAGACAGTGGTTTGACATAGAGATTCACTTAGTTATATTTTTAAAAACTTCCCTTTCTTAATCTAATCTATAAATTAGAAGCAATAATCTCTTTTTATTATGCTGCTACGAGAATTAAGTTGAATCATAGTTACAGAAACACTTAGAAAATTAAGAGGACTGTAAATATAGAAATTATAATAGTAATCCCACATAAGACTGTAAGAGACTTAAATCTACATTAGTTCTTAATAAAATATAATTAATTTTAAGCTATCTGTTTTACTTATCCTGTCCAATTTTAATAACAAAAATGTGTGAAAGGTCCTCAGGATGCCTGTAAGTAATAATTATTCTCAATTTCAAGGTTACTAAAAAGCCAAAGCTGGCTGGACAGGGTGGCTCACACCTGTAATCCCAGCACTTTGGGAGACCAAAGTGGGCAGATCACTTGAGGTCAGGAGCTCAGGACCAGCCTGGACAACATGGTAAATCCCTGTCTCTACTAAAAATACAAAAATTAGCTGGGCATGGTGGTGGGCATTTGTAATCCCAGATCCTCAGGTGGCTGAGGCAGGAGAATTGCTTAAACTCAGGAGGTGGAGGCTGCAGTGAGCTAAGATTATGCCACTGCACTCCAGCCTGAGCAACAGAGTGAGACTCTGTCTCAAAATAAATAAATAAATAAATAATAAAAATTAAAAAAAATAAAAAGTCATAGCTACTTAACATGTGCTAGAGATTATTTCTGTATATGATATTTCTCCAAATTGGTTCAAGGTTGGATTTCTAAAAGTGTGTTCTCATGGATGTTTGCATATACCAGTGTCTTGAACAATGCCAGTTTACACTGACGATTGGTGTAAACGATCACGTGTAGACACTCTGAAGGGCACTTTTTCTTCTATAGCAAGAAAATCTAGGGCCATGGAAGGTTAATATGTTACTCTAAAGATGGTTGCTCAAATGCCAAGTATTAAATAAAAATTGAATTTTTGAATAGTGTTAAGAAATATAGTCCAGGCACAGTGGATTATGCCTGTAATCCCAGCACTTTGGGAGGCCAAGATGGGACAATCTCTTCAGGCCAGGAGTTCTAGACCAGGCTGGGCAACAGAACAACACCCTGTTTCTACAAACAATTTTTAAAAATTAGCCAGGCATGGTGGTGCATGCCTGTAGTTCCAGCTATTTAGGAGACAGAGATAGGAGGATTACTTGAGCCCAGAGGTCAAGGCTGCAGTGAGACATTATCATGCCCTTGCACTCCAGCCTGAGTAACAGAGTAAGGCCCCGTCTCAAAAAAAATGTGTGTGTATATATATGTGTGTATATATATATATATATGTGTATATATATATGTGTATATATATATAGTACTTAACATTTATGAATATAATTGCTTACCATATAAAATATCCTCATGCATTAATAAGAAAAAGATAATAAGCACCAGAAGAGAAAGAACTAAGAGAGAACTAATAAAGTTAAGGGGAGGAAAGCCCAATCATATAATATTATAATTCCACATAGGAATATTACATGCTACCACCATTCTTGAGAACAATTTGCCATTGTACATTTAAAAAAAAATCATGTTTAATCCAGAAGTCTCTCTTTTTAAAATGTATCTTAGTGCTTTAATTGGATTATTTTTGGAAAATTAAGAGCACACCTTCTTCTGCTTCAGTGTTCTTGCATGCTCTCTCACTGGACATCTCAGTTGGAGAGCGTTATTTGCCTAGTTTGACATCACTATTTTACCTGCTGGTTCATCTTACTCATTTTACATAAGGAATGTATTAGTTAAAATGTATTTGTTATTGTAATACACAGGCTATATAATGGATTAAATAGGATGATCATACAGAGTAAAAATAAATGTCTCTGATTGATGTTTCTCAAAACAATGCTGATATTTGTATCCAGGCTTCCTTCACTTGGAGTTCTGCCATCTATGCCGAAGGGCTTCCAAGAGTTCAGTGATCATTAGTATCAAGCAAAAGAAATCAAAAAGAGTTTAGAGGAAAACATATGGAAGATTCTATGGGCAGACTGGATGTAAAGCATATACCTTCTGCTCACTTTTTGTTGTTTAAATCTTGGTCATATAACCTCCACCATAACTATATGGTAGGCTGGTAAATATTTAGCTCTCTGTGAGAAAGAAGAAACAGTTTTGATGAATACCTTGCGTGCTTCAGTCAGAAGGTACAAGATAAATTATGTTTCCAGGACAATATTTTTAACATGTATTAATGTTTTTATTTGAAAGTTATGAATTTATGCTTTTGCTATGTAGCATCCACTACATATTGTAATTTATTTGAAAATCTACAAATTCCAATTATTCATGTTTTATTTTAAGGTTTCCATTTCTTTGCTGTGCTTTATTCTGCTTCTGCTCTGTTATAGACATCAACTTCTTTAAAAGCAACTTTAGGCCAGGTTTAGTAGCTCACACCTATAATCCCAACACTTTCAGGGACTGAGGGAGGAGGATCCCAGCCTGAGCAATATTACAAGACCCTCATCTCTACCAAAACAATAATGTTTAAAAATTAACCAGGTTTGGTGGCTTGTACCTGTAGTCCCATCTACTTGGGAGGCTGAAGCTGGAGGATCACTTCAGCCCAGAAGTTTGGGGCTACAGTAAGCTAGGACTGTGTCACTGTACTCTAGTCTGGGCAAGAGAGCAAGACCCTATTTTTAAAAAAACAACTTTATTTTACCAGTTTCCTCTTAACTTCTTTCACTTTCATCAAAAGTATCTTACTTATTAATACTTTAACTTTTAAATTTTTTTCTATTGTTCAAACTCCTGTTATGTAAATAGTATAAAAAAGGTTTCATATATCCCAATAATATGTCTTATTCAAATAATTAACTCACTCATATAGGTATTTAAATATGCATGATTTTATGAATGATCAACAAAGGCAAGCTATAAATGAAGGAAATAATCGAAGGGAACAATTGATAAACTAATATTTGTGTTTATTACCCATACTATTGTCTCTGAATCCCTAAATACTATTTTTTAAAGTACTTTGTTTGTTAAAGTAGTGTAAGCACATAATTTAAAAGAAAATTATTTATTTAAAGCCTAAAAACACTTACAATGAAAAACAACCTGCTGATGCCTCTGTATCTACTTCAACCCCAATTCTAAAAATTAACTTTTTAAAATTGTTTGTTTCTTCTTGCAGTTATTTCTTTTTACTTTTTCCAAATAACATTTCTAGTTTTATTCCAAATGCTCTAATAGATCGGCCATGTATGTGTCAAAAATTTTGCCAAAGGTACACCCACCAAACATAGCTATTTAATGCTCCCCACCTTTCTCCCGTTCATAAATGGAGATCTTTTTACAGAACTCAATCCTCAAGGATCACAATAAACTTGTTGGTGCCTTGAGGTGGTGTTCTTTTGTGAACCTAGGAATTTCTTTTGCCTCTCTCTTGTTTTATAGAGTATAAACTTCCCCATTTGCTTTGCAAAAGCTGGACCCAGGAAGAGGTAAATATGCCACAGTTGATGCATAGGTTTTTAATCAATCCTCCAGTTTTCAACAAGTAACTTACTCCAGACTTCTGGAGTGGCTTGTGCTTCTGCATCTGAAGTATCTCACATTCAGATAACTCACAGAATATGCCTTGTTCTCTACCATGTAGAAAATGGGTATTGCTGGATGACTCCCAATGAGAAATAGTATCCGGAGATTCTAACTTGCACTGTACTCAGATTTTTGACAAGTCTTTCTAACCAATCCCAGCCTTTTGCAGTACTCAATTTCTTCATGTGAGATTATAGCAGGCTCCATGACACAATCAGCTTTAAGCTCATTGGCATTCCACACTGCAGTCACACAGGTAATAAGTTTGCTTCCTAAATCAGTTAACTGCTCTTCTACTTCCCTATTGTCTTCAAATTTTGTTGAAATATCAGATACACTGTGGCATTTCCTGCAGTTCTCTTTGTCCTTGGGAATATAAACTCTTTTATTTTATTATTACATTGAGAAGATGTAAATATATGAGGTGAACCTCCAATAATTAATTTAATTTCTAATTAAGTTTTTCAGGTGATAGCGGAAGAGATATCATATATGCCTGAGCTGTTGATTTTCAGCCTTATTTGTTCCTGAAATTAGTTTTAATGCTATAGAGAGCTAAGCTAATCAGTCTACAAATATAAAAAGAAAATGATTTCTACTCTTAAGCCTAGACTGAAGCTTGACATATACAATAGTCCCATGCTTTCTTCCCCTGGAAACCATGTTGTCTTTCACTTAGTCTGTGTATCATGTGGGGACTGTATTCCAACAAAGAAAGCAAATGCAGCTCCCTTTGATCAATTCAGGGACCATAAAGAGAGGGGGAGGAAAATTCTAAGGAGGAGGATGAAGAAAACAGGTGCTCAGAGGAAAAAATTTCATACTTAGCTCACCTTTAACCCTAAAAGATGACACTACACTTTCCCCAATATATGTCTATCTTTATATTAAATGTATATCATTAAACTCCCTGTTTGTATATAAGCTATAAATTTCACTTAAGCCTCATAGTATAAAGACATTTCTATTAAATCAAAAATAGCAATGAAATTATTTAGCTCTTATAATAAATTAGTTACAAAAATATATATTAACCTCAAAAATGCTTAAGATTTTTTGTTGGTGACAGACAGTAAACTGCTGAAGAGTATTTACAGAATGACCTCATTTCTAAAAAGTAAATGATAAATTCAATAGATGATAGCATACCAACAGAAAACTAACTGTAAATTAAGATATTTAACTGTTTAGAATTTATTCCTTTGAAGAATAGGAATACAGTAGACTTTCTGAGTTTTATGCTTCTATAATGTTACCATTTTCTTACAGTATATGTATATAACTGGTTTAATGATAAAAATGTCATATTAATATAATATATGTCATTTGTCTAACATAATGCCAGGATTCAAAGAGATTATAAAGAAGAATAAAGTGCTGACTCCAATATCATGTAACTTGTGTTATCAAAACAAGACATGTGATCACAAAACATACAATTACAGAAAAACGTATATGAATAATTATTAAAATAAGTGGTTTTATTTTAGTTCAATGAGACAAAATTCAGAGTAGGATAGAGGAGGAAAATGATTTACCTCAAGATGCATATTAATAGAGAAATTCTCTTTGAATAAGCCAACTAGAATTGCAGGGTATATTAGAGGCAGAGGTTATTTGGGCTACATGAACCCAAATACTTGGAGAAAAGTTGATATTAGCAAATTATTTTAAACCTCCTTATTCTTAATCTGAAATTACTCAGATTAATGAATGGGATAGTGTAGGCATCATGTCCAATTGTGATTTACACAGAAAAAATATGTAAGTAGAGGAAATTAACACTCACCCAAGAAAATATGGAGGGCATGTGAGGACATTTTCCCCACCCTCCCTCACTCACCCCTACTACCACCATGCTGCTTGGGATAGAGTTTGGTCCCTATTAAGTATTTATTTTATTTAAGATACTGGTAAAGCAGCTGTAAAATGAACCCAAAAGTTTTTGTGTATTATATAAGTCATAAATATATTTTTAATTTTTAAAAAGTCAGTTTTTCAGGTTTATGCTCTAAGAGTAATTGTGATTTGGGGAGCTTAGTTTCTTTCAGTTTTTGGCTATGCAATTTCTCAGCATAAGTCTTCTAACTTTTGATCCAATATTTATGCTCTAGCTTCCAATGTCATAATTGTTGTTCAGTTAACAGATAAGGGAGACAAGGGTAGAGAGTATACTGAACCATAATCAAGCAAAACCAGCAACCAAGTTGAGTAACAGAACTCAACCTTGACAGCTCACTGAAGGGCACGTCACCAGGACAGTTCCATGCCCTATAAGCCCTTTTGGAAGCCAGTAAAGTGTAATTTCAAAATCACCACAGGTGATTTCAATGTGTAGCCAATGTTAAGTACTTGCTGAACTTAGGTGAACACGGGTCACCAAGGAAAAGGTGAAGCTGAATATAAAGAATATGCGTTCCCACTGAAGTAGAACTTGGAAACCCACATGGGAAATTTAAATTTAAAGAATAATAAAGGGGTTTTAAGGAGGTTAAATTAGCAGGTAAAATATTTTCAAGAACCTGAATCAAGAATTTTAATTATATGTATATAATGTATATCAAAAAAATATCTTTTTAAATTTTTTATTTGGTAAAGATAGGAGTTTTGCCATGTTGCCCAGGATGGTGTTGAACTCTTGGACTTGAGAGATTTGTTCACCTTGGGCTCCCAAAGTGCTGAGATTTCAGGCGTGAGCCATTAAGCCTGGCTTATTGAATTTTAAAGTTTAATACACAAGGTAGAAGTTTGTGGGTATCTACTAAGAACCAATTTAATATACTGGAATTTCTTGTGGAAGGAATACCTTAATATTCATAACAAAACCGAAAAGATATGAAAAAATGAGCAAAAGATAGCACCTTGATGTACATTTACATGAGTTGTAATATGGAGCACATAGGCTTTCCATGATACAGAAAATAAGAGAGAAAAATTAGCTCAATTAGTAGAGAAAAATGTTCATTATGTAAATAAGTAATTTACTCTGCAGCCTGAAAGCCTTCTGTAAGGCCTGGGAAAGATTAAAAGAAAAATGAAATCCAATATCAATATTGAATAACAAAATTAAAATTCAGTATTAGTAATTGTCAATAGTAAAATTCTTGAGTTCCAAGTTAAAGAAAATGATCTTATTAGTAGAGAACAAGTATCTTAATAAAGATAATTTAAACATAGACTTATCCTTTACAAGAAGACTAAAAGTGAAGAGCAACATATAAACTACTCAAAGTAAAGTACAGAGAACCAAAAATCTTCTTTCCAATTACAATATTAGTAGAGAAAAATGTTCATTGGGGAAAGGAAAGAATTTGTAGTTATGCAAGAATTCAAAGAGGGTAGCATCCATACAATTAATATAAGGAAAGTTCTTGAAAAAAGTTATAACCAACAAATAAAAATTATTTTTTTAGAAAAAAAGCAGGAATATGATGAGGATAACAAGAATTAATAGTAGAAAATTATTATAAAATACGTGTATTATTGAATGTAATGTTATAAAGAAATTTCAAGTATATGTATAGAACTAAAAGTTGAAAAATATATTATCTAAATCGACGAATTGAAAAAAAATCGAGAAGGATGGGGAATATGAATACTTGAATACTCTGAAGCAGAGGTGGCAAAAGTTTTCCTGTAAAGGGCAGGACAGCAAATATTTTGGCTTTGTGGGCCATGTGGCTTTTGTCACAACTGCTTATCTCTGATGTAGTGATGCAAAGCTAACAAAGGCAGGCATAGATCATATTTAAGCACATGATGATAACTGTACTACAATAAATATTTACAAAATCAGGCAGTGGGACAGACTTCACATATAGGAAGTAGTTTGATGATCTCTGTTTTAAAGGATATACTTATTTGGGGAGGAAGCAGAGAGGTAACAATATAAATTCATAAATGAACAGAAAGAAAAACAATATGGAAGACAACTTGCAGAATGACAGCATGAGGGCCTCTGTGGATATGCTCCCTAGTGAAGCAATCATAACTGGAACAATTTGTATACATATATAAGTTTTGTTACAGGTTTATATCTATATATAATATACAGATATAAAAGTCTTTGGAAATTTTGTCCTAATTTAGACAGGAGACAGAGACAGGAGGCCCAGCCTCTTCAATTCCTAATTGTAAAGACAGGCAATCTAATGATAGAGTAGGAGAGAGCTGGCCTCTTCAATTCCTGTGTGGTGACCCGGGATTCAATTTGTGCAGTAGAGGGCCGATTAGCAGGATTCTCTTTTTGCTCAATAAATTATGTTCCTCACCCTTCTATGTGTCCTTGACTCTAATCTTTCCTTGTCATGTGACAAGAACCCGGTTTTAGCTGAACTAAGGAGAAAATTCTGCAACACTAAGGGCATACATCAAATGAAGAAACATTTGTTCAAGCAAATCCACTAAATCTCAGAAAGAGGAGTGAGAGTGTCTGGCACTTGAGCCACACCCATTTTTGCCTCCTACCCTTAGGTCAGTGTGACCAAAGCCTCATGCTGAGTGGGTATGGCTAAGAAGATAAGGCTTCATTCCCCACCCTAAGTTCCCAGTCAAGGGCTGTGGAATCTCCCTGGAAAGGGAAAGACACTGGCATTTCTTATTCTCTCAAGCTCCATGTTCCATGTGAGTATAGTCCAGAGGTTGTGAGCTCTCTCCCTCTGCCTAAGAATACTGGAGCACTCATCACCCTTACCCCCAATTCCCCCACAGGTATGTTGCTCTACACCAGGAGAGGCAAGCCAAGAAAGACCAGTCCTACTGTCCTTGCCTGGCACCTGGCTGGTAAAGCATTGGTGTCATCCTAGGAAAAGGAAGCTTCTTTCACTGATGTTTGTCTGATGATTAAGGATTCTTAAAAGCGTAAACTATAGGATTCTTTAAAATTTAAAAATAAATTTGAAACAAAATTAAACAAATTCCAGTGTATGTATTCCATATTCTCCTGACATAAAAAAAAAATGAATAGCTAAGGAAATCCTCCAAAAGCTTGGAAAAGAAAAAAATAACCAGAGAGAGATGGAATTAATAAACCACAAAACAAAGGCACAGCATAGAGAATTAAGAAAACTAGAGTTTCTTCCAAGAGATCCAAAAATTAATAAATAGCAAGAACAATCACAAAAAAGAGAAAGTAAACAAATAATTCATAAAAGGCATTAGAATATCCACCTAGTGGTGACAGATATTAAAGCACTAAAAATGCATATTACGAAGATAGTTATGGCAATAAAATTGAAAATGTAAATGGAATAGCAGTATCTTTGAAAAGTATTACTTATCAATACTGACAAATTAACAAACTAGACCTAAAATCACGAATGAACCTCACAAACATAATTCTGAGTGAAAGAAACCAGAAACAAAAATAATGCATACTGTTTAATTTCATTTTTGCATGTTTCAAAAATTCATCAAAGATAAACTATGTGTAAAACTCTAAGGGTAAACAAACACGTTTATGTTTTTTTTTTTTTTTTTTTACCATAATAGTCAGGCTAATGGTTCCCTTTTAAGAGGTAGTCAGGAACATCATTTCGAGTCAGCATGAAGAAAGTTTCTCTGGTTCTTTTTTTTTTTTTTGAGACGGAGTTTCGCTCTTGTTACCCAGGCTGGAGTGCAATGGCGCGATCTCGGCTCACCGCAACCTCCGCCTCCTGGGTTCAGGCAATTCTCCTGCCTCAGCCTCCTGAGTAGCTGGGATTACAGGCACGCGCCACCATGCCCAGCTAATTTTTTGTATTTTTAGTAGAGACGGGGTTTCACCATGTTGACCAGGATGGTCTCGATCTCCTGACCTCGTGATCCACCCGCCTCGGCCTCCCAAAGTGCTGGGATTACAGGCGTGAGCCACCGCGCCCGGCCAGTTTCTCTGGTTCTAACAGATTCTACTTATGAATTTAGGTTTCAAGGATGTTATTATGTTATTATCTGTATGACTTTTTTCGCCAATTTTCACAAGTATGTTCAATTTCACATTTAAAAAGATATTAATGCATATGTTACATCCTCACTATGGAATACAATGAGGTTAGAAGGAACAAATTTGAAAAGTCACAGCAGATCTGGTGCAAATGAGAGAGTTCAAAATTCCTTTCAACTTTTTAGTTAACAAGAGTATACAATAGAAGTACTTTTTTTCAAATATCATTTGCCCATATATGTGTGAGTCTGTTTCTGGAATCTTCATTCTGTTCTACTGATCTATTTTACGGAACATGACATGCTAACACACTGTCTTGTCTACTGCAGCTTTATAGTAACGGTTGATATAACATACTGTGAGTCCTCCAACTTGTTCCATGTTTTCAAAGTTGTTTTTGTTATTCTAGGTCCATTGTATTTCTATATGGATTTTAGAATTCATTAATTTAAAAAAATCTGTGAAAATTTTGATTTTGATTAAATTGAACCTATAGAAAACTTTGGAAAGAAGGAACAACTTAACACTATTGAATCCTCTTATCCATGAACACAATGCCTCCCTCAATTTAGTTAGATATTATTTGATCTCATCAATATTTTGTAGTTGTTGCTGTAGAGGTCTTCCATTTCTTTTGTAGAATTTATCCCTATTTCACATGTTAATGCTATTTTAAATAGTGTTTTTAATGTCAATTTTTATTTTAATTTTAGAAATACAGTTGATTATGTGTATTTCTCTTCAAAAAGCCAACTTGTGGTATAATAGTTTGTCTCTATTTTTTTTGTTGTTTATTTTGCATACACCTGATTTTCTCTCTGATCTTCTTTTTCCTTCTTCTGTTTATTTTGGTTACATTTGTTCTTTTTAAATTTCTTAAGGTAGATGCTGATTTGAAACCTTTGCTCTTTACTAATGGTGGTTTTCAGTGGTATAAATTCCACATTACTATTGTTCTGTTGGCAACTCACAAATTTCTATATGTTGTGGTTTTTTTTTTCATTCAGTTCATTCAAAAGTAAAATACATTGCTATAGATTCCAGTGATTCCTCTTGCCATGCTTGTGATGTATTTAAATATCATAGGGTCAATATTAATATGGTAAATTGCATGAGCTGTTTCAGTAGAGTTCAGCCTTAGAGGCTCTCAGAAGGTCCTAATTTTGATTACATCCCTAAGTAAATGCAGATGTCTACATTTCCTGTGATCTTATTCTTTTTTACATTTGTGGAATTGGAGATTCATCTTCCCTTTAAGTATAAAGCAAATTGCTATTTAATATCAAAATATCTAATGTACAGGTTTTATTGTTCTGGTGGTGGTGGTGGTATAAAGCTGAAAAATCTATTGGATGGGAAATTTATTTTTATTTGAAATTGGGAGGAAAATTTACTTCATAAAAATATGGTTAAATGAACTTGAATTATGTTTAAGTCAGCAATCTTTATCGCTTTATTCTAGTCATAATTAGATGGACTAACAAATAGGCTCTCAATAAAAGAAATTTCTCTAATTGAATTTGAATCAATTTGAGGACATCAGAATAACTGGAGCAAAAATAAAGAGTAACATAAAAACAAACCGAAAAAGAAAATGTTCTTGCAAAAGTGCCAATTTATTTGCAAAATGCCTTGCATTTCTTTTTCTTTCTTTTTTTAGAGATGGGATCTTGCTCTGTTGCCCAGGCTGGAGTGCAGTGGCGTGATTTATGGCTCACTGCAGCCTTAAACTCCTGGGCTCAGATGGTTCTTCCACTTCAGCTTCCCTGGTAGCTGGGACTACAGGTGTGTACCACCATGCCTGGATAATTTTTAATATTTTCTGTAGAGACAGGGTTTTGCTATGTTGCCAAGGCTGGTCTCCAACTACTGGCCTCAAAAGATTGTCTGACCTTGGCCTCCTAAAACGCTGAGATTATAGGCATGAGATTTTCCTAATTTGCCAATTGAATTTTAGCTTTATTACTTGTGCTTCTTTAATATTTTATTAAAAAGGAATTTAATACATTTACTAAATTTATAAATTAATATAATTTTAAAATGTTTTATTAGTAATACACATTTACTGAAGAAAATTTAGAACTAGTAAATAATAAAATAATTGAAAACAATGATCACAAACAAAAGCCCAGGCCCAGATGGCTGCCCTGGTGAAGTTTAGCAAATATTTAGGTTAGTAATAATCGTCCTCTTTCATTTCTAATTTGAATACATTTTCTACTCATTTGCTAAAAATTTGGAAAGTTAATTATAAAAAAATAAAAAGTATACTCAGCTTCTTTCTGGATTAATACTTTCTCAATTTGCAACATGAGTTATTAAAATACTGTTTAACTTTTGACCAATTGATAACAATTTATGAATAACGTTTGTGTAATTATGCATAATATGATAATTCTTTTTATATAGTAATATTCTTCCTATTGATTTCTAAGTTAAAATCGTTTTAAACTTTCACACTATGGATGTACATTGTAATCTATTGATATGACATAGAAACATAAGAGTAACTGGCCAGAAATAGATCAAATGAAAATCTCTGAAACTATTTAGTCATCTATTTCTCTAGTCACTTTTTAATGCATACATAAATATTTTTAGGAATGAGATAGTACTATATCATAAGCTGTACTATCATCAGAGAGGCATTTTAAAGTCAACAAATTATTTTTAGCATCATACTTTATCAAAATTACATTTGAAATGCACTATAATTTATTTCATCAATCTCTTATCACTAAGCATTTACAGTGGTTTAAAAATTTATTTGAAGAACATCTGATAAACAGTTATCTGTGGAAGTTTATCATAAAAATAAACATCTGAAGATGGAATTGCTGCATCAAGTATATTTAACTTTGATAAATATTGACACATTACCTTTCAGAAAAATGGAAGTTATATTTTTTTCTTATGGCTCAAAACGCAGAACAGAAACATATTTTTCTACTATAATTTGGAAGTGAACCCAAACTTTCTTTTCTGATGGTAACACCTTCTTTCTCCTTTATTTACTGAACTCCAGTAGAATGACTACTATGGTTTGGATGTTGCCTCCAAAATTCATATTGAAACTTAACTCCCAATTTGTCAGTGTTGGTGGGGTCTTTAAGAGGTGATCATGAGAGCTCTCAATGGATTACTCCATTTGTGGATTAATGGATTAGTGAGTTTAATGAATTAATTATCATGAGAGGGAACTGGTAGTTTTAAAGAATGGGAAAGAGAGCCCTGAGCTAGCATGTTAGCACACTCAGCCCCCGTGCCATGTGATACCCTGCAACCTGATTTGAATCCCTTACAGAGTCCCTACCAGCAAAAAGGCTCTCAGCAGGAGTGGCCCCTCAACCTTGGACTTTGAGCCTCAAATCTGTAAAAATACATTTATTTTCTATAGAAGTTACCATTTCAGGTATCCTACTATAAGCAACAAAAATTAGATTAATACAATGATCCTTTTATAATGTTTTTACTATTCCTTCCCTCATCTTCCTATTTATGCCTCTTGGTAGGCCTTTAGAATGCTTTCAGTTTTGCTTCTGACCTCTGATAACATGTTTTGTTGTTGTTTCTGTTGGGAAAAGCAACAAAGGAGAAAGGACTTACAGAGTGCCTACATAAGTTGGTTATGAGTTAACATACAACTGGGAAAAACAAAAAACAGCAACCTGTGGGAAGCCTCTGGGGAGGAAGGCTTCTCCATGCCTCATGTTCTGGTGCAGGGTGACCTAGGTTGTTACTATAAACATTGTGCTCAAGGACGTAAAACCCCTTCGTAGCACTATGATTTAGCCAGATTGTAGGCCCCTTGTAAGGTCCATGTTCCATCAGCTGTACATAGATAATAAGCTAAAGATAACCACATGTTCTTGTTTTGTGAAACTCCCAAACCACTACTGTTATAAATCCTTAGGGTGACACACCAGTTTTGGCTCACTGATTCACTCCTGGCTCACTGATTCACTTCACCATCACTCTACCCTTACCCTGTAGATCAAAGTGATTGTAATCAATAAATAGTGTGGATGATCAGAGCTCAGGGCCTTCACTGTCACCTCCAGAATAATAAAGTGATGGCCCCCTGGTTCCACTCTCTCTCTTAATCTGTCTTTTGCTCATTCCTTTTTTGCCACAGAACACAGGGTACCCATGGGTGATGTAGGGCTGGTTCCCTACAGTTTCCTTGTGAAATTTAATAGATGTTTTCACTATTTCATGCATTTTTTGGTGGGTTTACTGATTCCACTACAACCTCTTCAGTTTTCTCTGTATTAATCTCACATTCTTGTTCTTTTTTAAAAAGCTTAATTTTTCAAGGATTTCTTTATATCTGTTATGTGGATTATAGTATTCTTTAAATTCTTGCATATCCCCAAATTCCTATGTCTATCTTGCTTTGTGTCCTTGTCACAAGGCTCTTTTCTCAGTATCTATAGCATCTATCCCATAATTTTTCAATATCTTATTTTGCAGATGAGTCCAAAGCAGCAGATACTTTATCTATGGAAATCATGCATCTTTCTTTCAAGAGGCATGCAACACTTTTAATTTTCAGAAGACTTAATAAGGTATTTTACAGATAATACTGAGATACATGTCTTTTCTCATAGTTTTTCCTGGCTTTAGTGAGGCAATTCAGGCTGCAGTTTCAGGGCTTTTTACAGCTCAGTGAATATTCTTTGCTTTTGTATAATTTCATCTGTTCTATTATTTTCCTTCATATTTATTATTATACATGTGCTAAGTCACCTGGATGTTACTTTCAATCTCTGATCTTTTCTCACACTTTGATATTTTTTGTTCTGTACTTTTAGCTATTTTTTGCATTTAAGCTTTTAAGCAACTAAATCTAGTCTCACTTGTGATTTGCACTTGAATAGTTTGTAGACTCCATTTGTTAAGTCCCATAAAACAGTGATTTTGTTATTGGGAATGTCCTTCCATACTGCAACTTTTAAAAACTCAAGTTGCTTTTTATCTTGTCTTTGGTGTATATGCCTTTCTTATTCTGGGTGGCATCACTCTTTCCAGATGCAGGTTTAGTTTTTTCAGAGAAGTTTGGAAATATATGAAAAGAAAGAAATTCATTGCTTACTAGGAGTTTAAGAAAGAGGAAAAAATAAAGTGGCAAAAGGTAGTATTCAACATAACAATGCTTTTCAATTCTCAGTGATAATCAAAAGAAGGTTTCTCAGTGGTGGTATGAGTATCTGTAATGAATACAGAACACATACACATACATATGCATACATACACATATGGCTAAAAATTATTGAAAGAAATGTACACACAAATTCCACAAGATAAAGAAAACGATTAGCTTGAAGGATAATTTCTCAATAGACACAAGAGAAACCCAAAAAGTAGACCACATTAAAATTGAGGAAAATAAATGATATTCAATCTCAAAATCTATATCCTGAATTAATAAAAGAATCATTTGAGTAAAGATAGTTTTAGATAAATTAAAAACAGAATTTCCCATAAATGAATCTCTCTTAAAATAATTTCAAAAGAACAAACTCTGGGAAGAAGAAAATTATCCCAGAAGAAAAGCCCAAGATGAACAGGGAAATACTAAATGAAGAAGCTGAGAAACATGTTGGTAAATTTAAGTAAACATTAATTATAGGATAATAATTATTATGTCTAACTTGAGAGACAAAAATAAAATTGAATTAAAATATTCTGATTACTCATTTAACCTAAAGAATGAGGGATTATCTTAATGTGGTGTACTGTTATGATACAGTTTAGGACAAGAATAAAGTTATGGAATTAATAATTGCGTTAAAACAGCTGGTGTGCTTTTGTAAGTGCTGCTGCTAAAACTTGCAAAAGAAAACAATATAGAATTTAAAAAAGAAATATTTGGGTAAGGTAAAAAGCAAAACAAATTTTTGATTCTGCTTTAAATAATGGAAATAAATTTGTTTGAAAATTATTTCTGTAAGCAAATTTTATTATTGAAAACCCCTTTTTTAACTTTTAAGTTCAGGGTATATGTACAGGTTTGTTATGTAGGTAAAGTTGTGTCATGGGGGTTTGTTGTACAGATTATTTCATCACCCAGGTATTAAGCCTAGTGCCCATTAGTTATTTTTCCCAATCCTCTCCCTCTTCCCACCCTGCAATGTGTGTTGTTCCTCTTTATGTGTCCATGTGTTCTCATCATTTAGCTCCTACTTATAAGTGAGAACATGTGAAAAACCACCTATTTTGACTCTCCAAAATCATTTAGATATATTTAAATAGCATAATTTTGAGGTCATGTACCATATCATTACTAAAATATATATGTTTGGTAAGTAATTCTCCAGCATTGCTTAGTTTAGTTTGCTTTGGTTTGGTTCTTCCTCTCCAGCAGATAGGTCTTTTCGGCTAATGATGATGTCATGTACACCACATAAAATACACGGAGATAGAGCATATACATAAGAATAAGAATATCTGCTTCCTCATTTGTTTTGCTTATTAATTTTCACTGGATATAACTTTCTATTTCATTGAAACAGAATCAATTTTTCCATATAATTCCAATATGGAAATAGTTGTGTTGAATTTTTAAAGTTCTAACTTATACATATAAGTTAGGAAAACCTTTCTCCTATACAATGAAGAAAATTAAACCTATATTTAAAAATTCCATGTAGAAAACACATCCATCTGGTTTATAGAGATGAGTTCTATAGTACATCCAAGGAAATTATCATTATAGTCTTACATAAACTTTATCAGATATTAGGGGAAACAAACATTCCCACAGCACTTTATAAGTCTAGTATAAATGAGATATCACAACTGGGCAAGGAAAATTTAATAAAAGAAAAGTACACCATTCTTTTTGCTTAGAACAATTTAAAAACTCCAAAATTCATTTCCAAAATTCATATTGAAACTTGTCTCCCAATGTGGTAGTGTTTAGAGGTGGGACCTTTAAGAGGTGATCATGAAAGTTCTGAATAGATTATTCCATTTGTAGATTAATGGATTAGTGAGTTAATGAGTTAAAAAGTTACCATGAGAGGGGAACTGGTAGTAGACACAGACATAATTTTTAATACTACACTGGCAATCCTTACAGAGTGGGCAGATGATTAAAGAAAGAAAATACTTCAATGGAAGAAGAAATACTTATATGCATATTTATTTATTTATAGTCCACCAAAGTGGAGTTCACTTATTATTCCTTAAACTTTTTATTACATAGTTTTTAAATACACAGAAAAAATACATTTGAAAACAAGAAATAATTTAACCTGTTATAAATCAATTTAATTAAAAAATTCTCAAGTATTTAAAAAATAGCTACTAAAGGTTTTCATATTTTAAAAAAAGTCAATATTTTATATATTCACTATTTAGAAATATGCTATTATTTTTTATTTTTCTTTTCCTTTCTAACTTAATTATATTGAAATAATTTTATTCTTGCCAGGAAAGATTAATTGCTCTCAGTTTTCTAAGTCATTGTTTTTTATTTTTACATAATTTACCCTTATAATAAAAGTATAAAAATCATACTTTATTTTTTATTAATTTCACTACACATTGTAGAAACATGCTTATTTATTCATTTAAAAATATTCTACTATCTTTTACCAAGCAATAGGTTAGGTATTAAAATTGCAGTGGTGAATAAAATAGTAAGTCTCCATCCTCATAGAACATTTAGAGGTAACAAACTTTATGAAAAAATCAGGCAGGGCGCTGTGGCTTACACCTGTAATCCCAGCACTTTGGAAAGCCTAGGAGGGCAGATCACCTGAGGTCAGGAGTTTGAGACTAGCCTGGCCAACATGGTGAAACTCCATCTCTACTAAAAATATAAGAATTAGCTGGGCATGGTGTCAGGTGCCTGTAATCTCACATACTTGGGAGGCTGATGCAGGAGAATTGCTTGAACCCATGAGATGGAGGTTGCAGTGAGCCAAAATCACACCATTGCATTCCATCCTGGGCAACAAGAGTGAAACTCCATCTCGAAAATAGAAATTATGGAAAAAATCAGTCAAAAGCATTTTGATAGGTCTTAGGAAAAAAATTAATCAGAAAACAGATGTGGAATCATATGAGCGTTCTGAAGGCACAGGCTGTCTGGAGTGGTCACTACCACTGTGCTGGATACAGTGAAGAGGTGCAAGTGGTAGTGGCAGGAACAGCTCTGGTGGTGGTGGATCCCCTGTGCCCTGCATCCCCGAGCCAATTGCCCCCACTTCCACCCTCACATGGCCAGGCAGAAACTGCCTCTAGGCCCAGAGCCTCTGCTGCTCTGGACCCTGGCTCCACATTGAGGCTCCTGCCTGCTGCCATTCTAGGAGTGTGCAGGAAGGAGGTGGACCTGGACCTCGTGTGGTGCCACGCTCCATGAAGCCGGTGAGAGCCAGGTACAACAGGAGCCATCTCAGAGCCATCAACCCTGTGAGCTGCCAAAATGGGGGCAAGGCCAAGTCACCAACTGGTTGGGGAACAGTATAGTCATCACAGAGCAGTGAGCAGAGAGAGGCCCAGTGAGCATCCGGAGTCCCCACCCCAGGCTGCGAGGAGGCACCTCCCAGGTACTGGACCCATGCCTCTCTGCAGTGTGCTCCCTTGGGAGCCTGGGAAGCTCCCCATCCTGCCCCACAGTCTTGGGGTTTCTCCTCCTGCTACCTGGCCTCTCCCTACTCCTGGCACCCACTTTAATCTTGGAGCAGGGTTGGTTGGAGACAAGTCCAGGCACTGTCACAGCCCAGCTGGATGTGCACACACTCAGCCAGTGCTGATACATTGTCTCCCTGCCGCCTCAATCCACTCTAGACTTCGGGTGCCACCAAGTGCAGGGGTTTGAGGAGCAGAGGGGGTTCTGAGGGCGGCTTGCTGCTGGCCTGCAGCTGGCCCTTGGCACAACCAGCCTGGGTATCATAGATGGTGGCAGGAGGCAGACAGGCTCCTGGGCAGAAAAGGGTGGGTCCCCAGTGAGTCCCCACCCTCAGGCCAGGGAGGGCCTGAAGGCCAGGGACTGAGCTACCAGTCCCGCAGACTGGAGTGGGAACTTGTGGTGCCTTTTCCCCACCCACTGGTGGCTGCCCATGAACCAATCAGCATGCTTTTTCTCCACTCTGAAGCCCATAAAAACCCCAGGCTTAGCTTCAGAGAGGAACTACCCTCTCCACTGAGAGCTGAACACTCATTGGGACAGACAGCTGCAGAGACAAGCTGCCCCCTCTGCCAGGAACTGAACACTTGACAGTACACCCCAGCTGTGGAAAGGAGTTGCCTTCTGCGGGTCTCCTCTAAGCTTTTCTATTGCTCAACAAAGCTCCTCTTTGTCTTGCTCAACCTTCCTTGTCTGTGTACCTCATTCTTCCTTATCACAGGACAAGAACTTGGGACCCACCAAATGATGAGGCTAAAAGAGTTATAACACAAACAGGCCTGAAACATGCCTCTTGCTCACCACATGGAGACAAAGAGAAAAAGAGAAGAGCTGTAGCCCTTTGGAGATCCCAGACCTGGGAGCTCCCTGAGAAAGGGCTGTGAATTCATCGTTGGGTCCCTGTAGTTCCTGATATTCCAAACTTCTAGGTGCCACTGTGTTTCACAGTGCTGGGTCCAGCCATAGCCTTGCCAAGAGCTGGTGCCCATGCTGGTACCTGGAGCTGCCTGCCCTGCTGTAGCAGCTGGCATGTCTGACTGTGTGCAGTGGCTGAGCCCTGTGCTTACTCACACATCCCTTGCCATTCCACATGTGACTCTCCCTTGTCAGACATGGGACCCAGGTTAGTAGCATAAGCTGAGCACAGCCTGCCAGGCTGAGTGGGTGAAACGAATCCAGTGGGCCTGAGCAAAACTCAGGCAAAGGTGCCACTGGTCACAGAGGTTTTGGCCAGAAAAGCAACACCCCAAGGATCCTATAACAGTGCCACATGATGTATGTATTGTGGGACATTTATAGACACAGATGAATGCAGGCTTGAAAGAGGACACATAAAAATAAAAGTATCAGGAAGCAAAGTTAGAGAAGTTAAAAAAAAAAAAGAGGGAGCTAGAGGCCATGGCAGTTAGTGCCCATCTCTAAAGAGCACCAATGAAGAGCTTAAAAAAAAAATGCACATAGTCAGATTTGCTTTTTCTATGTTGCTTGAGTATGATGCTGTGAATGAATGCAGATTACTGCTAAATTAAGAAGAAATAGAGAAGACTGGGTTGTGTAGGTGTCAGTCATAGCTTCAGTTACTGACATTTTCAATATGAAGTACCTTTAAGATATTCAAAAAAGACATATTAGGTAGGCAGTTACACCTATAATAGCAATGCATGAATTGAAATTATAATATTGGACACATCGTCTTATAAATGCTGAGTTAATTGGATGAGATTCTAGAGAAAAAAATAGACACTACAAGAAATAATAGTGTCCAGGACTGAGTTATAATGACCTCCAATATTTAATGATAAATGGAAGAGGAGGACTGACAACTGAACCTAAGAAAAAAACAATAAACTTTTAATATCAGAAGAACAAACCCATGTGGTGCTAAAGAAATAATAGTTTATCAAAAAGAAGGGAACAGTGGACTTGCCTTATTAAAGATGGAATGCCTTATCAAATATGACAAGTATTAAAATATGTTTAGATTTCAATGATGGCCAAATATGTAATTAAGACACTGGAATTTATTCATCAAATTCCTGATAACATTAAATATTACATGTTCAATTGGATGATAAAGCACAACTTTTCCAATTTCATTTCTCGTATTTAAGTGTTGCCATCTACAGCAGCCCAGGTAGTGTCATTCACACAGACTCTAAATTTTTGCTGTGCACAGACTTCACTACCTTTCAAAGGCTCAGCCCTGTTCCTGGGTCAGTACAGCAGTTAAGTGCCACACTCCAAGGTGAATAGAGGAGTCATAACGTAAAATTTATAAAGAATGTAATTGAGCTAGTTGCAAAGCTCTTAAATTTTTACTGCTGAAAGACTATAGTGAATTGGAAGTTGTTGGTAAGTAAACAGAATATTTTAATATTGTTAAAGATGTTTCCTCCTTACCCCAAGTGCAAAAAGTAATGCTGTAATGAGACCTCCTCCAATTTGGAGAACTTTTAAATTATCTCTTCAGATTAGATTGAATAAGAGACTGTGGGTTTGACATCGTCTAGAGTCTAAAAGGTAAGAGTTAGTCAGTCTGACTTAACTATGAAGCCATGGAAAGGTGGGTGTGTGGGAATTGGTCTGATCTCCAAAAGAATCTCGGAAAAAAAAGTGATTTTCCACAGAACAGATATGGGCCACAATGGTCAGGTTCAGGGTATAGTTATCACCTAGAATGGAGGATATATCTCACCAGAATGAAAGTCAACCTCTTATGCAAAGAGGCTTAAAAAACAGAGGTAATCAACAGCTGTGGACACAGTATTCTCTTCCACATTTCACAGGAACTTCATATTTGAGATCTCCAGCTAACAGGTTAGATTTCTATTTCTTTCCTACAGAAAAAATAAATAGTATTAAGTACCTCTCATACCCAAATAATTTAATGATACCTCATGAAAATATTAGTCAAGTAAGAACTTTTCTGCTCACTTTCTCACCTTGCTCTCTGTTTAGCATAGATGAATGGCATAGAAATCATAATGAGTCCACTGGGTGGGAGATAGTTACATTCTTTTGTCCTACAGAAGACCAATCTCCTTCCAGTCCAATCTAAGCAAGGATAGCAGCTACAACTTTAAGTCTAAAGGCCTTATAATTATATCAGATTTTACATATTATTAATTAATTGAGATTTTGATTTTACCTGATGGTGACCCAAATATCATGGAGCTTACCCAAATTTTCATTAACCAGTAGCAAAGACTCACACACACACACACAAAAGTAAAAGGATAGTGACAGTACAACATAAAACCATTTTTTATTACAGCCTGTATTCATTCATTTTCATGCTGCTAATAAAGAGATACCCAAGACTGGGCAATTTACAAAAGAAAGAGGTTTAATGGGCATACAGTTGTACATTGCTGGGGAGGCCCAACAATCATGGCAGAAGGTAATAGGCATGTCTCACATGGTGACAGACAAAAGAAGAGAGCTTGTGCACAAGTACATTAGTCTTGTGTTAGTAAACTAGTCTCATGAGATCTGATGGTTTTAAAAATGAGAGTTTTTATAACTCATGATTCGATTAATGCGCACCAGGTTCCTCCCATGATGTGGGAATTGTGGGAGATACAAGTCAGGATAAGATTTGGGTGAGGACACAGCCAAACCATATTATTCTGCCCCTGGCCCCTCTCAAATCTCATGGACTCACATTTCAAAACTTTTCCACATTTTTCTGTCTTTTTCTGAGCCCTCCAAACTGTTACAACCTCTGCCTATTACTCAGTACCAAAGTTACTTTCACATTTCCTGGTATCTTTTCAGCACCACCTCACTCCTGGTACCAATTTACTGCATTAGTCTGTTTTCATGCTGCTGATGAAGACATACCTGAGACCAGGCAATTACAAAAGAAAGAGGTTCAATGGACTTACAGTTCTACACGGCTGGGAAAAACCTGCTTCCATGATTCAACCACCTCCCACTGGGTTTCTCCCACAACATGTGGGAATTGTGAGAGTTACAATTCAAGATGAGATTTGGGCAGGGACACAGCCAAACCACATCACAGCCCTTGAGTACTGTTTCATTGACATAACTGTGACATTTATACCTATTATAAAATTAATTCTCTCCATTATATGTTATAAATCAGTATTTTAATAATTTATATTTTTAACAAATTAATATTTATATAAGTTTAAAGCCTCCTATAATTTGTTTCTTTTCTTCCATTGCTTTATCTAAAGCAGAAGTTAGTAAACTATAGCTTGTAGGTAAAATCTACCTTTCCACCTGTTTTTCTAAATTAAGCTCTATTGCAACATAGTTATATTTGTTTATGTATTGTCTAAAGCAACTTTTTTGTTACAACAGAAAAGTTAACACACTGCAACACAGCCTATATGGCCACTATAATCTAACCTATTTACCATACAGAGAAAGTGTGCCAACCTCTGATTTAGAGCAATGTTCCATGTAACTTCCAGAATTTGATGCAAGAGCAGCTTAATCATATTAAAGATTTTTCACTAAACAGCTGATTTTCAAACTGATAGTAACAGACTGATTTTAAATGGAAACTAAACTTGCTAATGTGTCTATGTGTATAGCACATTTTGATAAAACGCTGAAAACTGTGAAAGTTGTGCATCTTACTTACAAGTTCTAATGTTAATTTCTCTCATTTATTTGTAGCAGGTATATGTCAGTATAGTTCCACTGTGCAATTATACTCATATTTAAAATAAAAGAGGTGATGTTTAAGACTTAGTCTATTAGTAAACGGCAATTCATGAAATCTACACATAATTGAAAGAGTCTGGAAAATTTTTTTTACTATTTTTAATATTCCTTCTGTAATATAAATTGAAATTAATTTCAAAATAAAGAGAAAAATGAAAATATAAAAATTCAATTATTATCTATAAAAGACAAATAATAGGACCAAGACAGATCTATTAACTGATACTGATAGCTGATATCATGATAAATATATGCTATATAAACTAAAGCACCAGCACCATCAACCTTCAATTATAGTGATATATTTACAAATATCTAAAAAAGCATGAAGTTCAATTTGAAATATGAAAGCAAAATCAAGTCTGGAGATATATTCTGTTTGGTCCTGAAATGTGCTCACATATTTTTATCATTAGTATAAAAATATCACTAGTAGTATAAGTGTCATAACTATGTTTTTAAAAAGTTCTAAAATAAAAAGATGTAATGAAAGAAAAGATGGGAGAATAAAACAGGAGAAAATCATTCCCTATATATTCTCCAACATGAATATATCTTGTTACATATGGTGTGAGTCAAATTAAGGACTGGCTAGCTGGGCAGTTGCCCATGACACTTAAATATAAAATATAGAATTTTCAAAATGAAACAATTTGGAAACACATAAATTAGCCCTGGTTTTACTTAGAGAGTGATATCTCTTTATTTTTCATTTTTCCAGTTCTATCAAGGCACAACTGACAAATAAAAATGGCATATATTTAAGGCATACAATGTGGTGTTTTGATATATGTATACATTGTGAAATAGTTGCCACAATCAAGCTAATTAACATATCCATCACCTCACATAGTTACCATGTTGGAGGATGAGAAAACATTTAAAATTAACTCTCAGCAAAGTACACAATACAGTATGATTAAATAATATTTTTTAAAACAAATATTATTTGATATACATATCCATTGTAAAATGGTTACTAGCATCAAGCAAATAAGCATATTTATCAGCTTACATAGTTAATGCATTTTATTTTTGTGGCAAGAGCATCTAAACTCTACTCTTTTAGCAAAACCTTAAACATGTTTATATTAAAAAACAAAACAAAAATTATTCAACATAAGATACTGTCCAGTCCATTTCCGTAAGCCGTATGTACATCGTGTTGCAAAGAATGGGTGCTTTTTGTCCAAGGTATTCCAGCTGTTGTTGATCTAACTTGGAAATGGAATCTGAAATTCTGTTTGTTGGAACATTGTATTCCACATTTATTTTTCTGTATTTTTGTAGATGTTACAAGTTTTTTTTTTTTAAACTTGAAGTTCAAGGGTACATGTGCAGTTTTGTTACTTAGGTAAACTTGTGCCATGGGGGTGTGTTGTACTGATTATTTTATCACCCAGGTATTATATCTAGTACCCATAGTTGTTTTTCCTGATTCTCTCCCTCCTCCCACCCTCTACCATCCTGTAGGCCCCAGAGTGTGTTATTCCCATCTACATGTTCATGTGTTCATCATTTAGCTATTTAGCTGCCACTTATAAGGGAGAACATGTGGTATTTGGCTTTCTGTTCCTGTTAGTTTCTTAAGGATAATGCCTTCCAGCTCTATCCTTCTCCCTGTTAAATACACACACACAATCAATCATATAGAAAAATTACAAACAACAAACTTAATACAGAGTCAGTGTCCCAGACATTGCAATAATGTTCAGTTATGAGAAAATGTCCCACAATTATGTTAAAATCTCTGACTTCAAAAGGCTTATATTTCATAAAGTTATAATAAACATATGCACATACATACATACACACAAAGATGCATGTACATGCTCTCACACATAGACATACATAATGTAAGGACTTTTAGGCTGACTGACAGTGCCATGGATGCCATGGATGCCATGGCAACCTCTGTGACCTGCACAGACACTCCAGATGAGTTACTGGAACGAGAAAGTTTGAAGTAACTGGAAGACCATAAAATGGGAAAGAATGATCAGCCCCTGTGGTGCACAATTAACATGAGACATTCTTCTATTGTTCCTTATTCCCACTTCAACTAATAAGGCAATTGGGCTTTGTAACCTACCTTGGTCAACCTCCTGACTCCAGACACTACGACCCCCTCCCAGCTTGCAAAACCCACCCTAAACTAGAACTTTTGTAACTTTCCACTGACTACCCCAAACCAATAAAACCAACTCCTATCCCACCACCCTCCGCTGACTCTCTTTTTGGACTCAGCGAACCTGCACCTGGGTAAATAAACAGCCATGTTGCCCACACAAAGCCTGTTTAGGAGGTATCTTCATTCAGAGCGTTCATTTTATACATACATACTAGAGAGAAGGAGGAAAGAGAGTGGTGGAAAAGAGAAAGCTGACCATGTGGAAATCCAGGAGATTACAAGAAGTGGGTGCACAGATATCAATGCCTTGAGGAGTTCCAACTGTGAATTAATTGTTATACATGACTTCAAGCCTTTTACAAATTTTAATTCTACATTTTTCTTGCTAAATCAGTTTCTGGGTTCACTTACATATCTTTATTAGACTTTATTCCTATAAGACAAAGAACATACCTAAATGACAAAATTATCTTTTGGTATTTAAAGTAAATGTATAGTTACAACACTAACTTCCTGCGAAAATCAGCTTTGTGTTAGTATAAAATGATGTGCTGCCTAAAATACTTGAAAAAGCAATAAACAAAAAACAAAATTACAGTCATGTAGATGGAAGACATATGTTTTGAAAAATGATTGTTAGGCAATGTTGTTGTATTAGTCTGTTTTCACACTGCTGATAAAGACATATTTAAGACTAGGCAATTTACAAAAGAAAGAAGTTTAATGGACTTACACTCCCACATCCTGGGAGTTTTTGTCCTAGCAATATTCTAGTTGTTATGTATGGTTCCTCAACATTTGGTTTAGTCCTTTAATTTTCATCATTCCAGTAGGTTTCTAGTAATTTCTCACATTGCCTTAGTTGCTATTCACTAATCACTAATGATATTGGGCACTTTTTCAAATCCTTGTTAACCATTCATATATCTTATTTTGTGGAATGTCTCTACAATTTTATTTTTATACTTTTGCCAATTAAAAAACTTGGATGTAGGAGTTGTTATTTTGTTGTTGTAGCTTTTGTTTTCTGAGACAGAGTCTCACACTATCACCCAGGATGAAGTGCAGTAGAATGATCACCACTCACTGCAGCTTTGACCTCCACTGGCTCAGGTGATCCTCCCACTTAAGTCTCCTGAATAGCTGGCACTACAGAACATTCCACCATGCCAGGCTAATTTTTGCACTTTTTTTAGAGATAGGGTATTGATGTGTTACCCAGGCTAGTCTCAAACTCCTGGGCTCAAGCAATACACCCATCTTGGCCTCCCAAAGTGCTAGAATTGCAGTCGTGAGACACCACACCCAGCCAGGAGATATTTTATTTTTTTCTTTATGAAGATTTTGTCAGATATATGTATTATTAATATTTTCTCCAAATCTAAAGCTGGCCTATTCTTCTGATAAAAAGATGAATCAATTAATTCGTTTTACTTTATTTTCAGTGTTTGTGACTTCTGTCTGAAATAGTTTTTTTCTTACTCCTGGTAATTAGTGTATTCTATTTCCTTTTTGAAGCTATACAGTTTTCACTTTAGCATTTAGATTTACAATCATCCCTGTCCACTTTGTGTGCTACGAAATATAACTCAACATTGTTTATTTTTGTTCCTATAGATTCAGTTTTTCTAGCAATATTTATGAATATCTATTACCTTTGCTTTCATTGACACCTTTATAAATGATCATTTACTGTATATATGTATATCTAATTTTGCTCTGTTTCACTGTTTGTATAAACTTCACAATATTTTAATTTTCATAGGTGTATAGTAGAACGTATGAAACTATAGAGTCTTCCAAATTTATTCTTCTTTTTCAAGATAATCACAATAAATTTATAGATTTTATATCACTGTGTCTTACTGCATTTTTATGAAATTCTACAAAAAAAATACATTTGGGGTATTAATCAGAATTGCATTGATTCTATAGGTCACTTTGGGGGAAATCTACATTTTTATGATATTACATCTAACAACTAGAATCATTGTATATCTATTTATTTAGATTATCACAATTTTTTTCTTACTAATACTTTGTTTTTTTTAGTAAGCATCTTTTGCACATTTTTTGTTAAATCTATTTCTCACATTTTATGTTATTTTTTCTGCTATTGCCACTGAAAGTTTTTTGTTTGTTTGTTTTAATGTAGAATTGCGCATGCTATTTTATTTAAACTTTTTTCCATGTACCTTTATTGATTTCACTTATTAGATTTAGTAGGTTGGGGGCAAATGAGTTTGTATTTTTATTTAAACAGTCATGTGTTCAACTGATAAAATCAATTATACTTCTTTCTTTATGCCATTTATACTATTCATTTATTTTTATTGCCTTATTGCACTGAAAAGACCATCAATAAATGCTAAATAGTGTTATGACAGAAGATATGCTTGACATTTTTCTGACTTTAGGAAGAAATCATATTGTTCCATTAAATAGAAGATGATTGCTGATTTCTCTAGATGCCCTTTCTCAGTGTGAGAAAGTTTTCTTGCTACTTTGCTGAGACATTTTCTCATGAATGGATAATAATTTTTGTAAACTATTTTTCTGCATATATTGAGATCATATAATTTCTATCAAATACATTCTGTTACTGTGAAGAAATACCTGGGTTGATTTCGAAATGTCAAATCAACTTTGCATTTCTGAGGTAATCACCTCTTGTTATAATGTATTTTCCTTTTTATAATATTGCAGAAATCAACTTAATCATTTTCTTATAAAATTTGGCAACTATGTTTATATCAGTTGGTTAATTGTAATTTTTATAACATCCTCAACAAGGTATAATATTAAGATTACAGTAGGTCATGAAACATGCTAGGACATTTTTCCATCTGCCAATTTACTGAAATAGTTGCGTACAATTGGTTTCATTTTTTTCCCTAAAATGTTTGATAATATTCACAATTGAAGGTTTTTAAAGATTTATTATTTCAATTTATTTAAAAGGTATAGAGCTTGTGAGGTTGTCTACTTCATCTTGTTCAGTTTTGTAGGTTGGTTGTTTTTCAAAAATGTGCCCCTTTCATTTGTGCTGTCAACTTTGTTGGCATAAAGTTGTTCGTATTATTCTCCTGGCATCTTTCAAAGTCTGTGAATATGTCATCACATTTTTCTATCAACACCAATATTAATTTATTTATTCTCTCCTTTTTTCCTGGATAAGTCTTGTTAAAGATTTACCAATTTTGCCAATTATTTAAATAACACACTTTTAACTTTTGGTGGTTTTCTCAGTTTTTCTAGTTAGGGCAAGAACAATGGTCATATTGAAGAAATTACTGCTGCATTTTGGACTCTTTCAAGCCCTTTCATTTCTATCTGCCCTGTAATCCAGGCAAAATGTATAAGCTTCTATGAAAATTTTCTTATATTCATATCTTTGGAGAATTGTGATCTCATACAATATTCTGTAAGAATCATACATATTTTTGTAAAAATAGATGAAAAGAAAACAGAATGTATAAACGTAAGATTTGGGCTTGAAATCCATCTCTGCATTAACTTAATCTCTGCTTTTTACTGTGTGAAAAATTATGCATATATTAATATCTATCTTTAATGCTATAAGAAATAAATGAGCTTATAAATCCAATAGTGCTGAAAAAATGGGAAAACACTACATAATTGATTTTGTTACTTAATTGGTAGCCCATTGTACTGCCAGATTTGATGCAGTGGCTAAATAAAAAATTAAAAACCAAACCAAAACAAATCAAAACAGAAAACTTGCAATCTAAATGTCTGTCACTTGAAGGTGAACCATTAAAGAGCTGAATGTTACTTGTCTAGAACCAGCTGGCAGAAAGCCTATGTCGAGTTAGTATTTCAATTTCATTATGGATATTTAAAGAACACACTCATTCATACACACTCACACACCTGGGCCCCATTTTGTAAATTCTATTACGCCAATTGCAGGCTTGGCACAATCACTATGTAGAGCTGCTATCAAAAGGTCACTTTTACTCATTCCTTTAGAGCCATTAAAGAATAAGCATCAATTACATATCTTGCATTGACTATTAGAAAGGTCAAAAGCTGTAAAAAGGCATAACTTTAACTTAAAAATGTGATTATGCTTCCTGAATATTACTGCTTTTGCATTTATCTATAAAAGAAAACAATATTTCCTCAAAGAGCAAGAACCACAAGAACCATGAAATTTGTTTTTATAGTTTCATGTTTTTTAGCTGATATACAAATTTTCTTTTGCATTGAGAGTATAATGTTAGTCAAAAAAAGAAAGCAGTCATTTAATTTTTAAAAATGTGTCATTTTAATGATAAAAGTAATTTATGTTTAGTGTAAACAAGAAGAAGCCAATGTTCTCCTAAAAGCAGACTGGAAAAAAAAAAAAAAACCATACACAAAGCATACACACACATACAAATGAAAACAGCCCTCTAATTGGTATGCTAAATGAGAGAGAAGATTATTTCATTTGCAACAATCACTTTTGTCTATTTAAAATATATTATTTGCTAGCTACTTTAACTGTTCTCAAATGGTATCTTTTTGAAACTGTATAAAATTCTATGGGCTAGGGGATAGAGTGTTTCAAAGAAAGAGATGAAAATAAGTAATAATACCTATTTTTTTCCACAGACAACATTAAATATCAGCCTAGCAATACCATAAACAACAGAAAAGATCCAAAAACATCCTATTAGATTTTAAAAGTTGATTTTATTTTTCTTGAATTATTTTATTTAACTAAGCCCAGTCTCAAAAATAGTAAGAGCAAACAGAAATAAAATACAAGAAAAAAGATAAACTAAGGGTAAATACCTAGAAAAATTACATTGAACATTTTACATGTCACTTTAGAATTTTTTATAAAGTAAGACACGCAAAATATGGAATCCTGTTACAAATAGTGTTTTAAGAAAAATATTCTTAACCTATTAAGAATTATTTTCCATGTACCTATTTTTTTCTGTGTATCATTAGTGGCTGTATTTTATTTTGTTAAACAGCTGTATTTATTCTTTATCAATGAAAAGTATATTTCCAGGCTTTCATCATTCAAAACACATTTTTCTTCATATATTTTTATGTTTCCCTGAGTATTTTCTTATTAATAAATTACACATATTGGAATCCTTGAATCCAAAAATAAGGGAAAGTTTAAGGATTTGGAGCCACACTAACAATTTCCTTCATCTACTGCTACCAATTTCCTTGTCCAAACACAATGTGGGAACTTTTAGTAACACATCACTTGTATTCCTTTACTTAATCAGTTTTGAATTCACAAAAATTAGAGAATTTATAAATAATAATAATTATTATCTTCCAAAATTAGGCTTTCTCATATTTCTATATTACATTACGTAAGAAGACAACTGAAGAAAACACACAGATTTTGAATCTAAACTCTACCAACTGTGAAATCTGTATTCGGCAAAAGTGCCTTTGATCTGAAGACTAAGTCATTCTCACATTACTAGGAATTCAGGAAACATAAAATTAATGTATCCATCACTCAATTCTATGAGGTAAGTACATTATTATATTTTATAGATAAAACATAGCATCTTGTCCAATAATTTCAATTCAGAAACAATATTTTTAATCATTTTGTAACTTTTTTTTGTCTTTTAAAATAATTTTTATTTTTTAACTTTTGCAGTGCATGGTAGGTGTATATATTTATATGGTACAGTTCATAACTTTTAGTTTGCAGTGCACCAGAAACTATTATAGTTTTGCCATATTGCTATCTGAAATATATTAGGTGACATCAGAAAGGGAAATATCTGTCAGTGGAATGAATAAAAACACAGGTCTCTGTCTCCCATCTATAGTTAGAAATGGGAAAAGTATAGAACATTTTCTTGCTCCTCACAATGATATATTATTTAGGCTTCTGCATTTTTTAAAATTTGGTGCGACATGCCTTTTAGTGAATGGAGATTCCAAAATCTAAATTAAATTCTTTGTTAGTTTTAGTTTTCACAGTCTTTTATCATTCCCACAATTTTTGATTTTCTGTAGGCATTTTAGTTTGCAATTGGGCAGACTGCATCAGCTAATAGCCAACCGCTTGTTTTTTTTTTTTGGCTGAAATTTACTCTGATGTTTTAAGAACCTTCTGTGTTCATTAACTAAAAAAGTAAAGAAAGCCAAATATTATTTTTCCTTTATCTGATCTTAGATTAATTCATCCAAAGGACAAGATATGCCAGAGTCACAAAACACTCTTAAGATTCCATCATTTTAATAACAGTAGTAGATTATTTCCCTAAATGGGTAATTATAGTTTGACTTTTACTTGTTCGTTTCATAAATTCATGAAAATCTGTGTTCCAACACAAAATGCATACATTGAATCATTTTTAAGTTGACCAAGGGAAACTTAAACTACCTTTTAATTCCTACAATAACGTATGGGAAAGCTATTTTAATTTTAGTTCTACAGAGGAGGGCTAACTTTTAAAAAAACATTTCTATTGTTGTTCAGATGGTTAATGACAGTAGCATATTTTGCATCCAGATCTGTATGACTAAGAATATTCTATTCTTACTAAAGCATACCACTACCTCTTCTCACACTCCACCCGTGCTTGAACCCCGAAAATGAATATAACCAAAAAAAGAATGTGAATGAGAATTTTTACACTGAGACACATTATGAGCTTGTCAGTACATAGATTATAAATTTAATTATTTGAATAAACTCCTGTAAGGTACTAGAAAAATGGAAAACTAATTTTTGTTCAATCATGAGCCTTTTATATGCAATCACAGGTCCCAGATGATCGCTACCTAAACACTAAAAACATGCATGAAAAATTTGCTTATTTTTATGACTTGAATAGAGAGAAGTTTGGAAAGCTGCATATAAAACCCAAATAATCCTTGAGTTTTAATTATTGCCTCCACTTCTCGACATAGAAGTAGGGCAAGTGATGTTTGGGTAAATTATTTTCTAAGCCTGGATGTTTTCATGAGTACAAAAGCCAAATCTTATAATATTGACTAGAAGCAATGAGAAGCTTCCCTAGAAGCAACTGGAAGATTTACATAATAGCTACAAAAATAGTATTTATTGTATGTTTGCTATGTTCCAGGCATGATTCTGAGAACATTATACATATTCACTCATTTAATTTGCACATGGCCTTATGAGTTAGGTTATATTATCATTGATATTTTACAGACAGCATAGACTCAGAGTTAAGTGTTTACCAGATGCACCTCAAGCAATCCAGACTCCAACGTCTGTGCTATTAATCATTGTGTTCAGTTGCTCCTCATCAAATGAAAGGATGGTTTGAAAGTACTTTGTAAACTGCTATTCAATTGGTAACTTTTATTATTTCTAATATTATTTCATTCTATATGCCTATTATATATATATATAATATGCATGTACTGAATATTATTTAGTCAAAACTGTCATTTACTATATATGTTAAATGCTCTTTTATTATAACTATTTAAATAGGCTCAGTTAGGCATAAAAATATATTGTGCATATTTACATAGTCCAAATGAGTGATCTTGCTTGATAATACTTCCTTAATTACTTATATGAGGCAGTAATCTCATTTTCAATGTGAAGACATCAACAGAAGCTACAAATCTGAAATTAAGTGTCTCTAATTGTAAGCTTTCTTGACTCGTTGGGGTAGCTTTCCTGCTTTCCTATGCAGGGTCGTTTTGAATGTTAAATGTGATAATTCACACAAAGTGCTTATGGCCACTCCTCAGATAGTCCCTGCTTCCCTTCATTCCTCATATATACATGGCAGAGCCAACGAGCTGAGAACTGAAGTTCGGAGTGTTTTCTCAGACAAAAGTATACAACAGTAGGCATTAGTGCACCATTCTCTGTTTCTTCGCCTTCAGAGGCATGAGGGGGCATCATCAGCATGACAAAACTGCAGCACCTCAGACCACTGAGCAGCTCCATGATCAGCTGCTTTCTACATTGATGAGACCTATAGAGGATTCTATGTAAGCTAGAAATAAACTTGCTTCTGTGTGTATGCTTGTGTGCACATGTGTGTGTGTAATCCTAATGTAACATAAACCTATTCTATCCTGATTAAAACAATATTTCACATAAACTCTGGACCTTTTTAATAATAAGTAAATATCAGTTATTATTGTAATTGGTTGTTATTACAATTGCTAATATTATTGTCATCATCAAACCAAGACATTCTGCAATCCTATTAATTTGTTCTTTTGTATGATTAGGGTTGTCTTGGAAAAAACTGGAATTATTCATAGTTGCCAAAACGTCTAAATTGGGGCTATACAACATAGTTACAGATATTGAGAGGTTCACCGGAAACTTTAGCCACTGCCCCATGACGAAGATTTTGAAAGCCTACTGACCCAAAAGTAGCTTTCAGTCTTAATTGGCCAAAATACATTGGTAAAATACAGAAATTAAAATACATGCTGAAAAACAGATATTGGAGATTTGAATCAGTAGGTCTTATTAAGGGCTGCCATTTTAAATTTTGGTATATATTTCTTTGTTGATATAGAATTTGCATATTTATATCCTGTGAAAGAATAATTAAACTAGTGACTGATGATTCATAAATAACATCTTTCATAAGTTTATACTTACTACATTTCTGATGAGCACATTACTGTTATCATTTGCTTCTCATCTGACACTGCTGATTAAGGAACATCCATTCCTCATTCTTTGCCCACTGTTTTTATGCCAGTTGATTATAATGATCATATGAGACCACTGAGTGTGAGCACCTCTGCACTGAAGCACCAAGTTGCATTGCCCCTGATTGTGTTCATTTACCTATCATTGGGATAAATTTTCATGGTTATGGGAAGAGCAATTGTAAATGATACTGCTATGTGAAGAAAAACTTAACCAAAAGAAGTAAAGTTCACTTCCCTAACTGTGGTAGGAATTTAGCTAAGTTTACTTAATCTTTGACTTGACTATGCTATTTCACTGATTTATTGAAGGTCATTACTACTCATATTTCTGGGTCTGAAATTACAAAGTTTTAGAAATTTTGATATTTCCCCACATTCTCAGGGTATTCCAGCAAACTATGATTCTAAGAGGAACTTCAAAGGATATAAAGAAAAAATAATAACAGAATAGTGTACTAATGGAGGACTTAAATTGGATTCCCCAAGATCCATTGCAGAATCTTTTTATTTTCAGAACTCTTAACATATTTCAACAATAACTTATATTTTTCATTTTTGAAATTTTTATAAAGCTGCCTTTCCCTTAAGTATATATTTTATTTTAGTTTTTTTTTGGAGGGGGGGTTTATTTTTAAGAGACGGGTCTTGCTCTGTTATCCAGGCTGGAGTGCAGGGGCATGAGCACAGCTTACTATAGTCTCTACCTCCTGGGCTCAAATGATCCTCTTACCTCGGTGTCCTAATGTGCTGAGATTATAGGCATGAGCCACTGTGCCCAGCCTATGTCTATTTTATTAACAAATTCATATCTGACATCCAACAAAATGCCTTACACTTACCAAAATATTAAAATTGCTCACTACTGACAGTAAATAACATAAACTGTTTCATTCTCGTGAAGGTCAATTTTGCAAGTTTAATTAAAATTCTAAAAATATATTTATTTTCCTTTTATCATTTAATATTGAGAAACTTAGCCTATTAAAATAGTTTCACAGATTCAAAAAGTATGTGAATAAACAGAGACTTCACAAAATGGTTGTAAAAATTCTGTTCAGTTTTGCATCTACTTATGTGTATCTACTTATGTGATCTGTTCATTTCACATTTGCATATTATTTATATTTTAAAATTCTCAATGTATTTTAATCATGTATTGATTAAGAAACTACAATGTATTGATAGTTTTAATACTTTGCAATTTTTGAAAGAGTGTGGTAAATCCTTTGTACTAACATGGAAAGATGCATGAAGCATAGTTAAGAAAAAAATGAAAATGCAAAATAAAAAGGCTTAATGTGTGTGCATTCACCCATGAATATTCTTTCAATTCTCAAAAATATATTTAGTAGATATTGCCTCTTAGAATAGTATAAAAAGGGACTCCATTTACTTTTTCAGTTTATAATTGAACACAAATAATTAAGTAGAAACTACTATATTGATATTGAGATAGGAAAGAGAAAAATATGACAACATAAAGTGGAAAAGTAAAATCATTACCAACAGCAGAAAGTAATAATCATTTTAAACCATGTGTTAACAATGCCAGGTAATCTCAATATTCAGCTTTTTATTGGAAAAAAATTCAGTTTTTAAAATTGCATTGCTTTACATGTAAGTAATTCATGAGCCAGTGTGGAGTGGTCATACACAAAGCTTCCATTTGCTTACATTTTATTAAAAGTTTTGAAGCTGACAAAACTTTTCCAAAAAAAAAAAAAAAAAAGGATTTTGGAAATCTATTTTGAAACAATTCTGATTAATTCATATATACTTTTTAAATGTCTCTTTTTACCAAGCAGTTTTGCATGATAATAGTGTATTTATTTCTTAACATTTCAAATTCTCTAGCTTTTTTTATCCTTTTTACATCAAAAGTCATAATTATTTCCATAGCAACCATATTCATTGTCAAAGGTAGAAATTTTTGACTTCTGTTGGGTATTTTTTAAGGAGCAAAGGAACATTTAAGCAACAAAAAGTATTTTACAAAACCTGACAAGAACTGAGAAAAAAGTACTGGGTGGTTTCTTTAATAACTTAAACAGATAACTTATTAAAGCTATAAGTTATTGCCAAAACTCAACACAATTTTTCTGTAGTAATCTCAAGTTTTAAATTATATATTTTTAAGTGATATGTTTATATATATGATATATAAAAATATAAATGATATTTTTAATGATTTTTTTTTTGCATTTCTTCTTGTACTGAGGTAAGTCAACAACCATAAAAGGAATAATAAATATTTTGTATATATTTGGTTAGGGAATATGATATAAATATCTGCTTTTCTGACTTTCATTTTTTTATTTAAAAAAATGAGTCAAAAACTAAATTAAGTCAAAAATTCCATCTAAAAACTAAAGAATTATTTTTCTCTCAACTGTCTCCAAATTTTGATCAGCATCTTAGTGTATTATATGTTGCAATTTAGAAAATAAACACTTTATTTAATTATGCTCTTTAATGAGCAATAGATAATATTTGCCATAACACATTCACGAATACAGGAATGATGAACATTGAAGCACAACTTGTTTTTCTTGTAGCTTTTATTGCTTGAAGTTGCAGTTTGGCACCACCGGATGGAGATACTGAGTTAGTGAAGTAGATGGGAATAATTTTTATTTTATCATACTTATATGTTGAGAGAAGCAGCAAAGGAGAAAGGACTTACAGAGTGCCTACATAAATTGGTTATGAGTACATACAACTGGGAAAAACAAACCACGGCAAACTGTGGGAAGCCTCTGGGGAGGCAACTTCCCCATGCCTCATTTTCCAGTGCAGGGTGACCTAGGCTCTGTTACCATAAACATTGTGCTCAAGGACGTAAAACCACTTTGTAGTACTATGATGTAACCAGGCTTGTAGGCTCCATGTAACGCCCTAGTTCCACCAGCAGCACATAGATAATAGGCTAAAAATAACCACATGTTCTTGTTTTGTGAAACTCCCAAACTACCACTGTTATCAATCCTTAGAATGACATAATAGTTCCGGCTCACTGATTCACTTCTGGCTCACTGATTCACTCCACCATCACGTCACCCACTCCCCACCTTCACGCCACCCCTATCTTATAGATCAAAGTGATTGTAACCAATAAATAGTGTGGATGATCAGAGTTCGGGGCCTTCTCTGTCTCCTCTAGCAATAAGTAATGGCTGCCTGGTCCCATTTTCTCTCTTCATCTTTTTCTCATTCCTTTGTCGCCACCGAACTCGGGGTACCCAGGAGTGTGATGTAGGGCTGGTTCCCTACACCTATAGATTTGTTTACAGATGGTAGGTTATTTTAGCTGGATCTTCCTGACAGTTATTCCTACCACCAGCAATAAAACATGCTTTATAAGTAGAGAAATTAGATACAGAATATTAGAACTGTCTTGCCTCATGCTACATAGTGAGTTGGTTGAAGATCCCAAGCTACTGGTTTCCCTTCTAATTTATTGTTTAGTAATCAGCAGTATAATTAAAGAACAAAAAGATTAAGTTGGCAAAAATTTTAAATAGAGGTGCTTTAAACCTGCCATCATATCTGTTTATTGATGAAATTTTAAACTTGGAAAAGAAAGGAACTTTCTTTATATAGTTTATTTATATATTAAATTTAAAATGTACCAAATAACTCATATGTAAAAAATGAGCATTGTAGTCTTTTCTGTAATAAATGTACACATCCTTTTGTCTTTACTAATAAGCATAATTTAGAGAAAGTGACAAAAATGTGATGAATTATGCCAAAGTTAGAGAACATATTAGAACTGGGCAAACTCTTGAACTAACACTCTCAAGTTTCAAAGATGGAATATGAGGATTGAGTTGTACTATGTTGCAATGCCCCTTTCAGGGGCTGAGTGCTCAGCATGAGAATAATGACTTAACCAAGGGCAGATTTGAGCTCCCTCTGAGTTTTCGATGAAGTCCCATGTTAAGGCTAATTATATTACTCTTCTAGCTGCCTGGTTTGCAACCTCTGCCTGCTTCACACATCTCTATGACCATATTAAAACAATTTCTTGTTTATTTCTGTTTTCATCTCCCCCACCATGTGAACCTCTTTCAGTAGGAATTGTGCCTAGTTTTCCTCTGAATCTGAGACCAATATTTGGTAAAGAGCACAAATTCAATATGTTACTTTTGACTATATTGGTACAATTTGATAAACAAGTCAATGAGGTATCTTTCTTCCAATTTCTACCTGCTCCCTCAAAATTCTGTATTTATGTCATCAAAATACATTTCCTACTGAAATAATAAATTTTACAACGGAATATTATATAGTTTGGAGAGTTTACTAAATAGTTTATCATGTGAAGTTTTATTTTATCTTTAGACAGAAATTAAGGAACATTTCAATATTTTTAGGGAACATTTCTACATCAAGCCCTATATATTATTACGTTACAAGACAGGAAACCAAACTTCGAAGTGTTTAAATGAATTGCCACAAATCGAAGAGGTAACAAAAAGCAGAGCTCAAGTTCAATGACAGCATCCCAAATCCTTTTTCTCACTCCAGGGACCCTTTACTTCTGACACTACACTATGATTCTAGAAGTAAGCTGAACTCTTTAGATGCATAACACATTAAGCCATAAGTAGATATTTACACTTGAGGTAACTTCATATATATATATAATATATGAATTTTTTAAATTATAAGGTAACTACAGTTCTGGTTAATATTATAAGAAACTCAAATAACCTTAGGATACATCTTAAAAAAAAAAAGAGAGAGATTTCATGGAAAATTCACCAAAACAGACAACATTCTAAGCCTTAAAATAAACCTCAACAAACGTTAACAATTGAAATTATACTCTGGCCATAATGGAATCAAACTACAAATTGAAAACAGAAAGTAACAGGAAAATCTTGAAATACTTAGAAATAAAAACAAATAAAATCAATAGCACATATCTAAAAAAGTCTCAAAAATGTTAAAATACATAATTGAAAACGAAAATACAACATATTAAAACATGTAGGATGCAATTAAATCAGTGCTGAGAGAAAATTTTATAGTAATAATATTTATTTTAGGAAAAAGAAAAAGTGTCGAATCAATCATCTAATGTCCCACCTTTAATGAGTAGAAAGGGAAAGGCTATTTCAGTGGTTATTTTAACCCAAAGGGAAAAAAATGAAAGGAAATAATATAGATGAAATCCAAAAATCAATGGACAAAAAGGGACTCAATGGAGAAAATCAATGAAACTGAAAGCTGGTTCTTTGAAAGATTCAATAAATTAATGAAACTCTAATAATACTGATAAAAATAAATATAGAAGAAACAAGTCACCAGTATTAAGAATAAAAGGAGTTATCACTACAGATCCTGCAAATACTATAAGGATAATAAATGAATAATTTTTTAATTACATTCATAAATTTGACAACTTAGAAAAAAGGTGAACCAATACCTTAAAACCAAAAACTGCAAAAACTCAGCATAGATGAAATAGATCATCTGAATGAACCTATAACCAATAAAAAATTTAAATTTTTCATTTAAAATCTTCTCAATAAGAGAAATCTCCAGGCTCTAAATGGTTTAAAGAATCTGTCAAACATTTAAGGAATAATTAATATTAATTTTTTGAAATCTATTTCAGACAAGAGAAGATTTGGGAACATTTTATGAATCAAATATTATCTTGATATTAAATCCAAACAAAGAAAAAATAAAAAGAAAAAATACAGATAAAGTTATCTCATGAAGTTAGATATCCTAAACTCAATGAAACATAGAAAATTGGATCTAACAATATACAAAAAGAATTGCACAGCATGATTAACTAGGATTTTCTTCAGGTAAGTAAAGTTGGTTTAATACTTGAAAATCAATCAATGTTTTTTTCCATGTCAACAGTCTTCAGAAAAAAATTATATTATGGTATAGAAAAAGCATTTGACAATACTCAATATATATTAAGGATAAAAACACTTAGAAAGTTAGGTATGATTGAAAACTACTTCAATTTCATAAAGAACATCTACAAAATCCCTGTAACTGCATTATCTTTCATGTGAAATACTAAATTATTCACTTCCAAGATTGACAACCAGTCAAGGTTGTACCGTCTCAATATTCTTTTTCAACATAGTACTGAAAGTCTTACCCACTGCAATAAGATAAAACACACAAAGAAGAAAATAAAAAACAATTAAAAATTCACATTTATATTTGAAAGGAAAAAATATAACTGTTCCTTTTTGCAGAAGACATAAGAATATACAAAAGAACAAGCTCCTAAAACTAATAACAGAGTTCAATAAGGTTGTAGCAAAACATCAACCCATAAAAATAAACTGCATTTCTATATACTAAAACTGAACATGGAGAAACAAAAATGAAATATATAGGACCACTTACAATTGCTTGAAAGAAATAAAATATATAGAAATAGACCTAATAAACATGTACAGGAGATATATATATATTCAGGATAGATATATATATTTTAACCCAAAGGGAAAAAAAGAAAGGAAATAATATACATGAGACCCAAAAATCAATTAAATGAATAAAAGGGATTCAATAAAGTTGAGTACTCAAAATTTTAATATGCTAATTAAAAAAACTCAAAGAAGACCTAAATAAATGAAAAGACATACTCTGTTCCTAGATAGGAAGACTCAAAGATTCACAGTAAAGATGTCAAATCTCTGCAAATTAATCTATAAGTTTAATGTAATTTCTATCAAAATTCCAACCAGGTTTTTGTACATATCCAAAACTTTTTCTAACCATTATGAAATATACAGATTTTAGAATTATACAATCTGGACAAAGAATAATAAAAGAAGAAACCCCTCCACTCTATATTAATGCTTATTACATAGCTATATTAATCAAGATAGGGCAATATTGGCAAATATATAAACATGTAAGTCAATAAAAAGGAATAGAGAACCCAGACGTAGACTCAAATATGCTCAACTAACTTTTGACAAAACAAGACACAAAAAAATACTTGATACAGGAAAGATAGCTTTTTTTTTTTACAAATCATTCTGTAGTATTTGGATGTCCATAGGCCAAAAGAATGAATGCATACTCAGGTGTCACACTTTATACGAAAACTGACTCAAAATTTGCCATGAACTTCGAGGCAAAACATTAAGCCATAAAACTTAAAAAAAAAAAGAGTATCATAATATTGTATTATGGTATTGATAATGTGCACAGATGTAATATTTATGACAACAGTAGCAAATATCCCTGCAAGAAAGTAATTTATTTAAGATCCACAGACATTTTTTGTAGATTCCATATGTGAGATTATACAGCTTTTGTCTTTTTGTGTCTGGTTTATTTAATTTTGTATAATATCTTTCAGATTCATCTATTCTGTTGCAGGCGACAAGCTTTCTTTCTTTCTATGGGTGAATACTATTTCATTTTGTTCTACTCCAATAATATTCTACATTTTCTTCATAAAAGACCTGTACATTTTACTCTAAAACCACTCTTTATACTTAGTGAATACATAGTATTTATTCCAAAAATAAGCTATTTTCTTAAAAATGAGGTGTGTTAACAAGAAATCATTTGAAATTACTGCACTTTTCATAAACATTGGTGCTACTGATAATATCTAGAAAAAATGATCATTTCTACATCATTCCATCTATTTTCTCTTTTATAATTTTAATCTACATTCTTAAAGTAGTACTAGTTCAAATAATGGTGAATACTGTAATAAAATGAGTTTCAGTAACTGTAAATTTTGTAGGCAAGGAAACTGTTCAGGAATCCTTCCTGGACAATGACAAGAATTTTTCCAATACGGAATGTGTCTTGGTTGAAGTTGAGTGAGGTTATGGTTAGAAAATTGAGAAAGATCTGTCAGAAAAGATTTCCCATTAGGGGCATTTATTGTGAAAGAGTAGATGCTGAAAATATCCCCAAAAATGAAATAATGTGTGTGTGCATGTATGTGTATGTGTGTATGTGTGTGTGTGTGTGTGTGTATATATATACACATATATACCTTTAATTATGGATATTTTTATAACATACAGCATGATTTACAATATACAAAAAAAGACACTTTATATTTCACAATAATTTTATTTTATCATACATTTCATAATATATAGACATCTTGTATAATACAGGCATATGTGTGTATTATAACATATGCTGCTGTACTGTTAAACTCCTTTGTTTCAACAAGTCTCTTTTTTACATTGAAGGTAGCACTGGTAGATTTGTGCTACACGTGCAGAATTTTGTAATTAGATGTTGCAAAGCTACAACTTTCTGTTTACCATAACCACCTCCCTTCAGGTAAGTTTCTGTATCCTTTGCTAAATAGCTTGTAAACTAATAATAGTTACTGAATAACTTAGAGAAAATATTAATAAATTTCCTTGAAGTGTCTATTTCCTTTTCTGCTGTTGTTTTTAAAGTTTTAAGTAATTTTTTTTTTTAATTTTATGGCAGTTGTGTAGATAGGGATTGAACTATTGTTTTTTACCACAAGGAGAATAGCTAAAAGTACAGTTCCTACTTCTCTTACTTACAATATGCAAGTGACTGTTAAAATACTGGCGTATACGATACAAATGAGCTTTATGGATCAGATATATTCTCTCTTTCTGTACTTTCAGATATGTTCTTAATTATTCAAATGGTCCATATTATTTCATAGTTTTCCTCTATAATATCATTTAAAATAATTTAATATTAGTTAGATTGAAATAATCTATTCTAAATAATATTAACAAATGCATTTTATTGAGAAATAGATATTCCCATCCACGCTGGTAGAAATGCTCATTTCTGCAAAACAATTTGACAATAAAACAGTAAAATCTTATCATGTTCACATTGAACTGATGAATTCTTCTATGTGGGATGAATTCAAAATATACAATTGTAATTGCTCTCAGTTTTAGTCTGAAGAACATTTATTGCTCAGTTTTATATTATGCCCTAATAGTTATATTGATGTAAATAACCAAAAACATGTGCTTGAATATGGTAACTCTTTAAAATGGAGTGTTGTGGAATAATTACAAGTAACATCACAGAAAAGTCTGCCATGACAAGAATAATATTCCTAATATCCATGTAATTGCAAAAGTCAATTTAATGTACCTGTTGTGTATAGAGAGATAAAGAAGTAAATACTAAAAGCATGTTTTCCAAACATTGGTAGTGGTTATGTCTAAGGTGGTTTTTGATTTTTTTTCTACTTTTCCAAATTATCCCAGAGAATATACATAACTTTTAATTAAAATAGCAAGGCTGGGTATGGTGGCTCACACCTGTAATCCCAGCACTTTGGGAGGCCAAGGCTAGCATATCACAGGGTCAGGAGTTCCAGACCAGCCTGGCCAATGTGGTAAAACCCTGTCTTTATTAAAGATACAAAAATTAGCTGGGCTTGATGGCAGGCACCTATAATCCCAGCCACTCAGGAGGCAAGAGAATCACTTGAACCCAAGAGGCAGAGGTTGCAGTGAGTCGAGACTGCGCCATTGCACTCTAGCCTGGGCAGCAGAGCAAGACTCTGTCTTAAAAAAAAAAAAAAAAGAAAAGAAAAGAAAAGAAAAAGAAAACAATAGCAATACTTTTTGAAAAGAATAGATTTTAAAAGTAGGAACTATATTGTGAAATATCTGAAATGATTAATATGCTATTTTAACTTATTGCTTTAAGTATACATAGAGTGTCTGCTTTGTACTGGGCATCATGCTAAGTTAAGAATTGATAGTGTTAAGATAGAACTAAGTTCAGAAAGAGAATAAGTACAGCAATTACAATACAATTAAGTTAATGTTATCAAATATGTTTGAATAGAATTCAAATAAAATGCAGAAAAAGTTTAATTTGAATATTTCTTTTTATTACACTAATTAGTTTTGGATTTGATGACTTTATTGTTCATACATGACAAATTTTTAAAAGAATTCGTTATCCAGAGTCTTTGAATGATTTAGTCTTTCCTAAATTAAACTTAAACATTTATAATCCATTTCTTCACACACAGTTGTAAAAGTGATACACATTTCATAACTTTTTTTTCATCTACCTCCTGGTATAGTTGCATTGTTTTTAGTTCTCCTTTCTGGAGGATTAATTTAAACATTGTTTTGGCAATAAGTTGGTACATATATGTGTATATATATAGTTTTTTTTTTTTTTTTTGAGATGGAATCTCACTCCGTCTCCAGGTTGGAGTGCAGTAGTGCAGTCTTGGCTCACTGCAACCTCCACTTCCCAGGTTCAAGTGATTCTCCTGCCTCAGCCTCCTGAGTAGCTGAAACTACAGGTGCACACCACAATGCCGGCTAATTTTTTGAATTTTTAGTAGAGATGGGGTTTAGCCATGTTGGCCAGGATGGTCTCAATTTCTTGACTTTGTAATCCATCCACCTTGGCCTCCCAAAGTGTTGGGATTACAGGCATGAGCCACTGCACCCATCCTGAATGGCCTTTTTGATGGTCACTTGGTTTTTTTTGCTTCCTTCTAAATTGCTCAGATAAGAAGTTTTTGTCTCTGGGACCTGTTCAATCACCAGGTGGTTTTGCTCTCCTCAGCTTCCTTATCTCCCAAGTTCCTATTTTCTCACACATAGTTACATTTTCTTCCCTGCTATATGAACTCTCATTTGGTCAGGGAGATGGATTTGAGATTGAGCTCTTATCTCCTCAGCTGCAGCACTGGATTAAAGCCTTCTTCTTCCTTGGTAATACTCATCATCACAGTCATTGGCTTTCTGTTCTCCAAGCAGCAGGACCTGGACCAAACCTATGGTGTTTTGGTATAACACTATTACACTGTCTATTCCATTACCATGCTTTTTTAACTATAGAGGCTTTATAATGTGTTTTAATGGCTGGTAGGGCTTAGTCATTCTTTGTAGTTTATCTTTTTCAGTAATATCTTGGCAATTCTTGCATGTTTTTTCCCTCATATAAACTGTGTCAACTTAGTTCTAACAAAATAAAATAGTTTATTTTATTGAAATTTCATAGAAATTATAAATTGACTTGAAACTGAAATCTCCATTATATGTCACTTTACATATGAACCTACCTAAGATCTTTTGCTTTCTTAAAATATATTTTTGTGTCTTCAGGATTTGCAGTATTTTTAAATTTCTTAAAGAGAGGTTTGGCATTTTTCTTGTTAACTTTGATTCTAAGTAGTTAGTGTTCTTTGTTGCTATAAATAGGATTTTATGTATCACTATGTTCTGAGGACTGAGGTCTGATATTCTGTCTTGCTCAAATTTCTCTCGATTGCTTTTATTTAACCCTATATATATTGTGACTTACTTTCCAATATGTCTGTGGCATAACAAGAAGAAAATCAAAATGTTTTACTCCAAAATATATTTCCTGGCCGTACCTTGAAATTGCCCTGCAAAGTCTCTTGTGGGAAAAATGCACATTCTGTAAAGAATCTCCTTTCCCCTTTGTTTCCTTTTCTTTTTTTTTTTTTCCCAGATCCAGGAGATAATGAACTAAAATCCAGGCATTCTTTTACACCTGATATAAAACATTTTACAACCTGCTCTCTCTGAAGTCCGCTATCTGAGAGCTTCCTCTGCATGATACAACTTGCTGTCCACAATCCTTTATCTTTATCTGAACATTTCCTTTCTGTTGATCCCAGGTTTCAGATAAACTCAACCGTCAATCAGAAAATGTTTAAATTTACTTGCAGCCTGAAAGCCCCAATTTCAAGTTGTCCCACCTCTCTGAACCAGATGATTATATTTCTTAAATGTATTTGCTTGATGACTCATGCCTTCCTAAAATATGTAAAACCAAGCTCTACCCCAACCACCTTGGGCACATGTTCTCTGATGCAGTCTCATTGTCTGGGGTGACACCTGAGGTTTCTCTCATGGCCATGGAGATCAAGGACACAGACACACAAACAGTGAGGTTAAGAGCAGAAATTTAATAAGCAAAAGAAAGAGAATAGCTCTTTGCTACAGAAAGGGGTTCTGGAAAAATGGGTTGCTGATCCATAGCAAAATGTAGGGAGTCTTTAGATAAGTTGATGGGAAGGTTGTGTCTGATCTATGTAGGGCATAAAAAACTGCTTAGGATCAGTTGTGCCATTTGCATAGGGTGTGAATCTCTCTGGTAGCCCCCACCCCAGTCTTTTATTATTCAGGTGGCATTTCAGCCTGAGCTACCCTATGTTGCCCATTTCTTTGTTACTGTATGTATGTGAACAAAAAGGGAAGATGGGGCCAGGCACAGTGGCTCACGCCTGTAGTCCCAGACTCTGAGAGGCCAAGGCAGGTGGATCACTTGAGGTCAGGAGTTTGAGACCAACCTGGCCAATATGGTGAAACCCTGTCTCTACCAAAATACAAAAATTAGCCTGGCATGGTAGCACATGCCTGTAATTCCAGCTAATTGGAAGGCTGAGGCAGGAGAATCACTTTAACCTGAGAGATGGAGGTTGCAATGAGCCAAGATTGCACCACTGCATTCCAGCTTGGGCAACAGAGTGAAACTCCGTTAAAAAAAAAAAAGAAGAAGAAGAAGAAAGAAAAAAAGAAAACAGACAAGAGAAGATGAAGCTTCCATGATGGACATGCCTGGGCACAGCTGCCAGCATTCTCCTATGCAAGTTTCCAACTTCCTTATTTATGTTTGCAACTTGATTTTTCAGGCTGCTCTTTGTTAGAAAAAAATAATAATTTCTTGGCTGTTTTTTGTTAGAAGAAAAGCTCTGCTAAGGACTCCTTTGCCCTCACTGCCTGCCTAAATAATTTATTTCTACCTCCTTTATCACTATCATATCTTCTGCAATTAGAAATAAGTTTGTTTTTCCTTTACTCATTCTTTTGTAGCTAATTAATTTCTGTTTTTGAGTTGCACTGGCAAATACTTACAGCACAATATTGAATAGTGGCAGAAATAGTGGATATCCTGGCTGTATTCCCATTTTTTTAAATCAAAAATGCCTCTGGTGTTTCCTCATAAAATAAGACAATCGCTTTAGGACAAAGGTAAATGTATTTTCATCATGTTAAGAATGTAACTTTTAATTCCTGTTTAATGAATGTTTTTATTAAGAATAGGTGTTGAATTTTGTTATAGGCTTTTCAGCATGTAGAAAAATAATCATATTTTCCCTTAGGTATATTCATATTGTGTGTATTCTTATTGGATTTCCTAAAACCAAAGCAGCATTTCATTCCTGATATAAATCTCAGTTGGTTATCATATATTCATTTCTTAATGTGGTGTCTGATTCTGTTCCTAATATTTTCTTTAGAATTTCTCTGTCAATATTTATTAGTGAAATTGGTCTGAAGTTTTCTTCTTCAAATTGTATTTATCCTTGAATCACAAGAATAATTAGAAAGATTTCTTTCCTTTTGAATAGTCCGAAATGAACAGTAAGACATTAAGACTATCTATCTGGTATTTGAATAACTGATTAAATTATACTCTATAATATCTGGACCTGGTTCATTCTGGGGAAGGGTAGTGCTTAGTATCTTTACATACTCTATGAAAATGTGTATATTTAAGCTTTTAAACTCTAATACGGTCAATTCGGTAACCTGAATTTTCTGCAGAAATTGTCAATTTTATTTAGGTTATCAAATATATTTGCATGAAAGTCTACAAATTAATTTCTTTATGATTTCTTCTTTTTAATTATTTTTTCCTCTTGTTATATTTACTGTGTATATTTTTGTTTCTCCTTTGTCTTCTTGATAAAGTTAGGTATTGGCTTTACAGGACATTTTCTTAACTGACTTATAATAATTTTCTTAACTAAACCAGGGATCGAATTCATTAGATCTTTTATTTTAAATTATCTGCTGGAAGGATTCCCTTTGAAAACCTGCAGAACACATGGATGCCCTCTTTCATCAATCCTCTTCAAAATAGTATTAGAAGTTCTGGCCAGGGCAGTCAGGCAAGAGAAAGAAATAAAGGGTATCCAAATAAAAAGAGAGGAAGTCAAATTGTCTCTGTCTGCAGATAACATGATTGTATATTTAGAAAACCCCCATCATCTCAGCCCAAAATCTCTGTAAGCTAATAAGCAACTTCAGCAAAGTTTCAGGATACAAAATCAATATGCAAAAACCACAAGCATTTGTGTACACCAATAATACACAAACAGAAAGCCAAATCATGAGTGAACTCCCATTCACAATTGCTACAAAGAGAATAAAATATCTAGGAATACAACATATAAGTGATATGAAGGACCTCTTCAAGAATGACTACAAACCACCACTCAAGGAAAAAGAGAAGACACAAAACAAATAGAAAAACATTCCATGCTCATGGATAGGAAGAATCAATATCTTGAACATGGCCATATTGCCAAAGTAATTTATATATTCATTGCTATCCACATCAAGCTACCATTGACTTTCTTCACAGAACTGGAAAAAACTACTTTCAATTTCATATGATATCAAAAAAGAGCCTGTAGAGCCAAGAAAATCCTTAGCAAAAAGAACAAAGCTGGAGGCATCATGCTACCTGACTTCGACTATACTACAAGGTTAAAATAACCGAAACAGCATGCTACTGGTACCAAAACAGAGATATAGACTAATGGAACAGAACAGAGTCCTCAGAAATAACACCACACATCTACAACCATCTGATATTTCACAAACCTGACAAAAAAAGCAATGGGGAAAGGATTCCCTATTTAATGAATAGTGTTGGGAAAACTGGGTAGCCATATGCAGAAAACTGAAACTTGACCCCTTCCTTACACCTATACAAAAATTAACTCAAGATGGATTAAAGACTTAAGTGTAAGACCTAAAAACATAAAAACCCTAGAAGAAAACCTAGGCAGTACCATTCAGGACAAAGGCATGGGCAATGACACCAAAAGCAATGACAACAAAAGCCAAAAATGACAAATGGACACTAATTAAACTAAAGAGCTTCTGCACAGCAAAAGGGCTAATAACCAGAATCTACAAAGAACTTAAACCAATTTACAGGAAAAAAAACAACCTCATGAAATAGTGGGCAAATCATATGAACAGGCACTTCTCAAACATTTATGTAGCCAACAAACATGAAAAAAGGCTCATCATCACTGGTCATTAGAGAAATGCAAATCAAAACCTCACTGAGATACCATCTCATGCCAGTTAGAATGAGTTAGAATGGCGATCATTAAAAAGTCAGGAAACAACAGATGCTGGAGAGGATGTGGAGAAATAGGAATGCTTTTACACTGTTGGTGGGAGTGTAAATTTTTTCAACCATTGTGGAAGACAGTGTAGCTATTCCTCGAAGATCTAGAACCAGAAATATCATTTGACCCAGCCATCTCGGTACTGGGCATATACCCAAAGGATTATGAATCATTCTACTATAAAGACATATGCACACGTATGTTTATTGCAGCACTCTTCACAATAGCAAAGACTTGGAACCAACCCAAATGCCCATCAATGATAGACTGGATAAAGAAAATATGGCATATATACACCATGGAATACTATGCAGCTATAAAAAGGAAGAGTTTATGTCCTTTGCAGGGACATGGATGAAGCTGGAAACCATTATTCTAGGCAAACTAACACAGAAACAGAAAACCAAACACTGCATGTTTTCATTCATAAGTGGGAGTTGAACAATGAGAACACATAGACACAGGGAAGGGAACATCACACACCAGGGCCTGCCAGGGGTTGGTGGACAAGGAGAGAAATAGCATTAGAAGAAATATTGAATGTAGATAATGAGTTGATGGGTGCAACAAACCACCATGTCACATGTATACCTATGTAACAAATCTGTAAGTTGTGCCCATGTATTCCAGAACTTAAAGTATAATAAAAAATAAATAAATAATCTGTCCCTTTAATATCTGCTTCTTTGTTATTTCTTAGTGTGTGTGCGTTTGCTCTGTTTGACTTAATTTGTTGTTATATTCTGGTGTTCAGAACAGGGAATATAATTATTTTAATTTTATTCATTTTTTTGTTCAATGAATTTTATCACAAATTCTTTCCATGCATTTTACAGATTCAGTTATGTAATTTTTAAAATTTTCTTATTTTTAATTGTGTAATTTCAGTTTGTATTCCCTTTTTCAACTAGAAGTTGGCTTTAAAAAGTTTGGGATTTATTTTCCTACAAATAAATAAAATAAAACAAATTTATTTTCTAATAAAACCAGACCTTGTGGCTTTATTGTTGCTGCTATTGTTATTTAATTCTAGTTTTTGCATTGTTATCAGAAATTGTTGTAATATTTATTTTTACCTTATGAAACGTATATTTTCTTTGTGATTTAATATATAAACAAGTTTTTGAGCACGCACTCTGAGTCATGCCTGCAATCTAAGCACTTTGGGAAGCGTAAGCAGGAGTTTCACTTGAGGCCAGAAGTTCCAGAGCGGACTGGGCAAAGTCCCACACAGCAAGACCCCATCTCTGTAAAATATGTTTTAAAAAATAGGCCAGCATGGTAGTGTACAGATGTAGTCCCAGCTACTTGGGATTCTAAAGAGGGAGGATAACTTAAGACCAGGAATTCACAGTTAGTGAGCTATGATTGTGCCAGTGCACTCCAGTCTGAATGACAGAGTGAAACTCTGTCTCTAAGAAAAGATAAAAAGGGGGAAAAAAAAATGGGTTGATTTTTCTTCAGTGCCTTTTTTTTTTTTAAGTGCTACCTTGTTTGGGTGTTTTGAAAAGTATGATAGTGTAAAACTTTTGGCAGTGTTAGTTATTTGATCTTCTTGTCTCAAGTTCTTATAATCTTATTCTCATCTTTGAAATCTAATAGTTTTACTATGATATTTCTTGGAGTTCATCACTCTTGGTGTCAATGTAAAATAATGAGAAGAGTCAGAATGTAATTTTTGAAAGTTTATTAATGTGCAAATTGCAAAGATGGACCACCTGGAAATATGAAATCTAAAGGAATGGAGTCAGAGTTACAAAGTAAGGAAGTTAAGATTTCATTTAATAGGCAGAAATGAGGTATTTTTAGCAGGATTACAATATTATTCATAAAATGTTGACACATAGTTATAGCAATTTGATTGGTCATAGGCAGTGTTTTTTTTCTGGAAAGGGTACATTTAACAATTTTTCTTAGTCGTAGGTTTTCTGTCATCTGATCTAAGCAAAGCAGGATAACAAAGGGCAATTAACATATATAAAAAAGGCCATTAATTTAAAAGGCAGTTTTTCGCCCCTGACATCATTTGCTACTCTCTAGTCATTGCCCAGAAATAAGAAAGTTAGTTAATCAATAATCTGAGAAAAGAAGTTGGTACTATATGTGACTGAGATTACAGTTACTACTCTCTCAAGGCTTAAAGTGTTTTAAGTGGGTTACAACAGCTTTTAAATTGTATTTATTCTCACACTAGCAATTTTTCCAAATATCCAGTGAGCGCTTTCATTTTGTACATATCAACATTTTTCTATTTCTGATATATGTTCTTAGAATACAGTTTTAAATATTAGCTCTGTTCCATTGTTTTCTTTTTCTTTGTCAAAAATTCCTGTAAGATAGATATTATCTCTTTCCTATGTCTTCTTTTTCACTATTTTCTCTACTGATCCATTTTTCTTCTTTCTTTATGTCATCTTTTATTCTTGGTTTGCTTAATGGTCTTCTATGCCCATTTTTGAGTTTTAATTTAGTTACATTCTCCCCTGGGAAGCTTGTAAGTTTTTCTTTCAAATCTGAGATTATTTTGTCCTTTTTCTTTGGTTTTATTCCTGAGTTCAATCAGCTCTTTTATATTTTTCCTGGTGTGTGTGTGTGTGTGTGTGTGTGTGTGTGTGTGTCGGAATTTCTCTTTGAAAGTCATTTCCCATATTCTAAAATATTTTTGAGTATATGTAATTATTTAAAATACAGATTACAGTTTTCTTCTGTTTGTGATTTTTTTTCTTACTTTAACTTATTTTTCTGCTTTTCTGCAAAAGTTCTCTACAGATTTGACTTTGGTTTTATTAATTTTTACTATAATGACATGTTTAAATAATCACTGGAACTCTTCTCAGTCTAGCAAAGTCCATGTACTTTAGTCCACATACTTTCAGGTTTATTTCATTTTTTGTATAGTAAGGAAGAAGTTGTGGATCCTCTAACTGTTGTCGTGGCTTCCAGTGGCCTAAATCCCTGTATTCTTTTCTTCATCATCCATTGGCCAATGACACTACTTCTTTTCTCTTGCCTTTTTTGATTTCCTCCAGAATATATGGATTGAAGCTGTCCTCCTAAGTTGGGCTTGTCTTTTTAAATCAGCTTGCTTGTGATTAAATCTAGTATACCTGGTTACTGTTTTAAGGATTTTCCTATTTAAGATGTACTGGTATATGCTGTACCTCACACTCAGGCCTCTTCTCTAATGTTCCAGTTTTCTGTCCTCAGTTTTTCTTGTTCTGAGACTTGTTTGTGACTGGTGAGGGCAATTGAACGCATACAATTTGGCACTTGTATTTATTATTTCTTTTTTCTTTTTCGTCATATATTTTTTGTTTGTTTGTTTGTTTGATATGCATTGTTTTCAGATAATGCCAAGGGTATGGTATCACATGAAATTTTGCCATGTTTTAACCTCACATTAGGGAGTTATTATTTTTTGGCTTATATTCTCTTAAAGTCACTCAAACAATTACATGCTTAATTGTTCTTCACTCGACAACTTTTACTAGAAGATCAGAGTTTAAATAATAATTGAGAATTAAAATAATTCTCTTAAATTTTAATACTGAGCAGCACAAAGCTATTTCTTTTGTATTGTATATAAGAGCAAACCATCTCAAAATGCTATTTACTTATATATTCAAGTCAAAGTACAATGAAATTCTTTAGAAAACATCTTACAGTCTGACACTGCTCTTCCTTTTTTTATCCCTCAAAAGTGATATAAACAAAGGTGCCAAAATTATTTTAAAGATTATAATTTAGTGTTGTGAAGTAATAAAGTATTTTGTAGAAACTTTGAACTTCTTCTCAAGAAGATATTTAAGGGAAGAAAATAGATTATGCAGTTTTTCTTTGAAGGGTTTCCCAGGAAACAAGTCATAAGGTAAATTTCCAAACTAACACTTTATTAGAAGGTACAATTCTGGGGAGACATATTGAGGGAAAAACAAAAGCAATGAAAGCTTGGGGAAAGTGAAGAAGGAAAACACACAGAAGGAAATGCACTACAGATGCATCTTCTTTCTCAGACAAATGGTATGGTCTGCTCAACAGTAACACTCTCATTATTATGCTGAGTCACATCAGCAAAGGCCATTATGACCTTGGGAATGACCTTTAACCCAGAACCAAAGCAAGTCATAGACCCAGAGTCAGGTAAGGCTTATTTCATCTGGGGTAATAAATAATGGAGACCTGAGAGTCAACTTGATTGGATTGAAGGATGCAAAGTATTGTTTCTGGGTGTGTCTGTGAGGTTGTGGAGATTAACATTTGAATCAGTGGACTGGTAGAGGCAGACCCACCCTCAACCTGAGTGAGCACAATTTAACCAGGTGCTGGTGCAGCTGGGGAATAGCAGGTGGAAGAATATGGAAGGACTAGACTTGCTGAGTCTTCCAGCCTTCATCTTTCTCCCCATGCTGGATGCTTCCTGCACTTGAACATCAGACTTTATAGTCTTCAGCCTTGGGACTCTTGGACTCACACCACTGGTTTGCCAGGGTCTCTCAGGCCTTTGGCCATAGCCTAAAGGCTGCACTGTCGTGGGACTGCAGATGGCCTATCGTGGGACTTTACCTTATGATTGTGTGAGTCAATTCTACTTAATAAACTCACTTTCATATATACATATATCCTATTAGTTCTGTAGCTCGAGCCTCCTGACTAATAAGAACAGGAACCTTCATAAGTACTATTCTTACCTCCTCTTAGACATGGACGTTTTTTTCCTGTATCACAATAAACTTTGCAGCTTAGTCTTAAGAGAATGGTGATGCCAGCACTCCATTAGCCACCCCAGGTAGTTTGTCAGTAGGCTGCATGTTCCTCAAGTCCACTGTCTCTAAGTGGATATATGTATATATGAAAGTGAGTTTATTAAGGATAATTGACTCACACAATCATAAGGTAAAGTCCCACGATAGGCCGTCTGCAAGTCAAGGAGCAAGGAAGCCAGGGGTAGATCAGTCGGAGTACCAAAAGCTCAAAAGTAGGGAAGCCGACAGTTCAGCCTTTAGTCTATGGCCAAAGGCCCGAGAGCCCCTGGCAAACCAGTGGTGTAAGTCCAAGAGTCCCAAGGCTGAAGAATTTAGAGTCTAATGTTTGAGTGCAGGAAGTATCCAGCATGGGAGAAAGATGAAGTCCGGAAGACTCAGCAAGTCTAGTCCTTCCATGTTCTTCCCCCTGCTTTCTCCCAGATGCACCAGCACCTGATTAGATGGTGCCCACTCAGATTGAGGGTGGGTCTGCCTCTCCCAGTCCACTGACTTATACGTTTAAAAAAAAAAAAAGCCCTCGAATGACCCTTTGAATCCCTCTATTCCTGAACTTCTATTCATTTTTTTCTCAAAAATTTGGCTCTGGTTTCAAAAGCACTGTTACTATTAATAGAAATAAATAATAGTGACTTAAGGAGTGATCTCTTTAATCATGATTGCTTTCCTCTTCAATTTGAAGTACTACTACCTTTGAAACATCTCAACATTTTTCTTCAAGTCCCATTCAAAAGCCTCTTCTCTATTTACATAGTGAAGTGTTTGTACTAAGCACATATCTTTTAATCCCCTTCAAGATTCTCATTGAAAATAGCACAGAAATAGACAAATGGAAGAAAAGTAACAATCAAAAAAACAAACAAATCACTGCAAGAGCAATTGAAAAGTGAACACTTATCATATGAAATAATGATTTTGCTGAAAAGCTTATTTAAGAAAACTTATAGAACTGCACCTTAAAATTATTTCTATTTTTAGATGCCTTTGCTCTGCCTCTAGAAAACAGTTTCCTGAGTGGAGATGAAAAGATGGGGGAATGAGAAATGAAAGAAAACCTAAACCTCCCAACTTTCCTGAGATATAACTTGCTCTAACTAAGCCAGCCTTAGAAATAATGACTGCCATCCAGGTTTTATTTTCAAATTCCATCCTAATACACACCCCAGCTTGTGTATTTGTTTGTTTGTTCGTTTTTTATAATCTAAAAACTTTACCTACAGAATTGTAGTTGTAACTAAAATTAGTCTTTAACTTAGTGGATCTGATATGATTTGCCTCTCAGATCCCTCATCTCATTGCATGTACTTAGGCCAACCTGTTGAAATACACCATTTACTTATTCTGATGTTGAGACAGGCAATAATGAATCTAAGACACATATACAGAAAGAGGCAGAGATAAAAAGGGAAAAAGAGGTTTGTTCTGAAGGCCCACAGCAGAGCTGATCTAAATTGCCAATCCACAGAAATTTTCAATTGAGAACCTTAGCCAAACCATTGTTACACACTATGAAAATGGGAGGAAACATTATATTGAAGAGTCAACTTGATAATAAAAAAAAATGCAAGAATATGAAGGCTACTACATTTCAGAATCCAGCTTTTGACTCACCAAATCGCTTTCTTAGCCTTGACTTAAATTTCATGCTTTTCTTGAAGCTAGAGTGAGTTGGAAACAGCTTACTTGTTTTTTTATATTAACAAATATTGTAAACATTAGAAAACAAGACAAAAATACATTGGATAATGTGATCAGGATTGAATTGCTAAGTTTTTCCAAGTGATATAGTTCCAATATCTGCATCTTCTCTATAGAAACCTTTTATAGCTGTTGATTCATTATCCCTCAAATTACAATTAAGATTATTGCAACTTCAGGTCCTCCCCATTTTGACCCCAAAAACCTTTAATTTTACTGGTTCAGAATCTTATGTTGATTTAAAATTATTGTACAAAGTAAAACTTCTTAAAATTTAATTGAGTGTCTTTTCATTTATTTAACTTTTCCAGACTGAAAATGTACTTTTTACATCATTTCCTTATACATGTCTTTACCCCTCTTCAGGGTTTAAATGATACTGGTTTCCTGAAGCCCAGGAATTTTTCTTCGTGTCCTTGCTCTGCATATTGATTACTTATAAGCCTTGCCTTGGTGGTAATCATTTTTAGGTTATATCTCCCATAGTATATTTAAAGTGAGAAGACTGAGGTACTCATCCAGTTATCAGCTCAGTTAGAATTGGTGCAGGAATTGGAATAGTTCTTAAAACTATGAGGCATAGATTTACTCAACTGAATGGAACTAGAGAAAGCAAAGCTGGAGCTGACCATCCCCTCACGCTATCAGGGTTCCTTTTACATAAGGGGCCTGCTATAAACATTTCTTAAATACATGTTAAACAATCTTCATTTAAAAAACACAAGCTATTAGGAAAAATAAATCATTTAAATTTTGAACTTAACAGACCCAGTGGTATCTGTCTCTTTACACTGTTATAAAAAGATTTATAAAACTGCAAATCCTTTCCCCTATAGGAAACTGCAGCCACTAAGACTATTTTACTTTATATTTTATTGTAAAATAGAATCAGGTTTTCTAAGAGAGACCATTTTCAAAATTCCTCCTTAAAAACTTTTTCATTTGTCATTAGGAAATCCGCCCCCCAACCCCCAAAAGATTTACATATTTTTCCTGTGTATCTATCTTTTTTATCCCCTCCCCAAAACCAACCTCCTATGCTTGGATATTAATGCCAAGTCATGTAGTGGAGTAAACAGGCCATTAGCATTAAAAAACACATACCTCTTTTTTATTGAAAAATCCTTTTTATGACAGAGAGAAACTAAAATTTGCATTTAAATGGAGACTATTCAAGTAAGATACTGCACGAGATTACTAGATTTTTTTAATATGTGATTTTTATAAGGTTTATAAATACTGCCACTATCAGATTTTTTTGGAAAGAAGTCAAGAAGTAAAAGACTATAAACATTTATAATCTCTACATTCAGGAATTCTGATCTGCATTAAGTTCTCTATAAAAATAAGTCATTTTTCAATATTTAAAGTTTAAGATGAAACATTAGATGGCATGCTTAGGTTCTTCTTTATGCAAAATCAGTTAAATCCTTGATGTTACTATCCCATATTAAAATCATTTACTGTCAGTCACCTCCTGGGGTATACAATATTATGAATTTCTCTTTTAGTGAACCCTGTTACTCTACAGTATCTGACACATAAAGTTTCTGATACAAACTCTATTTTGGGTGAAACTATTATTAGCCAGCTAAAGTTGATTTAAAAATGCAGCCCATGATAGCAGTTATAAAACTTTACGGAGCTTATTAATTGCATGAGATCTTGAAGTCTAGAGATTCTGATTTTGATTTGCGTGGGACATTGAAAGAGTATTTCAGCCATGATGCATGTTCATATAAATATGCATGGTGAATAATAATGAATGATGCTAAAATAACAAATATGTTGTAAATCTCTGTGTTAACACAAAGGGTTAAGTGATTAAAGCAGGCTCATAGGAATGATAATTCTTACATGACACCACACTTGATTAATAATTCACAGATTCAAACAAAAACCAAGCAAAATACATGTTCTGGAGGATCAGGCAATTATTAATCACAGTTCCCAAAAATCTTTTTACTTACATTAGGACACTGCTTGTTATTGGATTAACAGATTAAGTTTCTGAATGATGTGTTCACAAAAACATAGTTCACAAAAGAAGTTGTTTCAATTTCAGGGCTTAACAGTTTTATACTCTTGTTAGTTGCATGACTGTAAAGTACGTGCACTTTCCCATTCTCCAGAGAGCTACGCTCTTTACATCTATAAATCCAGGATTATTTATAATAAGTAATCTACAGAGGCAAAATATGTCCTCAAACATTCACTTTGTAAAAATAAAAACTCCGTTTCTTATCATGAGCAAGTTGATAAGAGGTCTGGTGCAGGATATAAGCATGTCTATGAGAAAGTCTATTGGAGATCCCTGACTTCAATCTTCTAAAGGCAGAGTCTAACCACCAAGAAGAAAATAACAATTTTGCTATTAAATTATTTCTTTCCAAGTCTTCTTCTTCTTTTTTTTTTTTTTTTGAGACGGAGTTTTGCTCTTGTTACCCAGGCTGGAGTGCAATGGCGCGATCTCGGCTCACCGCAACCTCCGCCTCTTGAGTTCAGGCAATTCTCTTGCCTCAGCCTCCTGAGTAGCTGGGATTACAGGCATGCACCACCGTGCCCAGCTAATTTTTTTGTATTTTTAGTAGAGACGGGTTTTCACCTTGTTGACCAGGATGGTCTCGATCTCTTGACCTCGTGATCCACCCGCCTCGGCCTCCCAAAGTGCTGGGATTACAGGCGTGAACCACCGCGCCCGGCCCCCCAACTTCTACTCCTAAACTATACATAAGAAAAATCTTTACTTCAGACAAAACACTGTCTTTCTGATATTCTCTCTTGGTAAACACTCATACTATAATCAAATCTTATTCCTTGAATAAATTCTTTCTCTTCTAATCAATGGATTACTCTGTAGATAAGGGGGATTTTTCACTTTCTCTTTAAGGATGACCACCTGTTCTCTGTAGGAGTCCTGATTTTCTTAACTTTTATTTTTAATTTTTGTAAGTACATAGTATAGTTGTATATGTTTGAGTAACGAGATATTTTGACACAGTTGTGCATACATAATAATCATGTCAGGGTAAATGGGGTACCCAACATCTCAAGCATTTATCCTTTTTCTTACAAACAATCTAATTATGTTATCTATTTATGTTTAGATTTAGAATTGAATTCTAGTCAAGTGCAGTCACCCTGTTGTGCTAGCAAATACTAGGTCTTTATTCTCTCTATTTGAATAAAGTCTTAAAAGGAAATTCATATTATAAATCTGACTTAGACATACAATTGTTTTGCTTAAAGTAAATACTGTTACTAGTTAGTAGAAACTTGCATAAATATAGATTTGTACCTCTTTTATTGTACTTGAATACTGTTGTGGTTTGAATGTGTCCCCAATTCTCTTAATCGCCAATGCAACAGTGTTAAGAGGTGGGACTTTAAAGAGGTGATTAGGTCATGAGGGTTCTACCCTTATGAATTGAATTATGCCATTATTACCAGACAGAAGTGGATTAGTTATGGCAAAGTGTATTCCTGATAAAAGAATGAATTTGGCCAGTTCTTTGCTTCCTTTTGTCCCCTCTTGCCCTTTGGTTTTCCAACATGGAATGACAAAGCAAGTTGGCCCTTACAAGATGCCACCACCTTGATACTGGACTTCCCAGCCTCTAGAACTGTAAGAAATAATTTTTTAAATTGTTTGTTTGTTTTAGTTTTTTCTAATGTTTTATTTTTTATCTTTGTGGGTACATAGGTGTATATATATTTCTGGGGCACATGAGATATTTTGATACAAGCAAACAATGCATAATAATTACATTTTGGGAAATGGGGTATCCCTCCTCTCAAGCATTTATTATCTGTGTTAAAAACAAGTTAATTATACTCTATTAATTATTTTAGAATGTACAATTAAGTTACTATTGACTATAGTCACCATGTGCTATCAAATACTGTTTTATTTCATTCATTCTTTCTAAACAGTTATTTTGTACAAATTAACCATTCTCACCTCCCCCTCACTGCCCCTGACTGCCCTTCCCAGCCTCTGATAACCATCCTTCTACTAATCTCAAGGAATTCAATTGTTTTGAGTTTTAGAGTACACTAATAAGTGAGTACATGCAACGTTTGTCTTTCTGTGCCTGGCTTATTTTACCTAACATAATGACCTCCACTTCCTTCCATGTTTTTGTAAGTGACAGGATCTCATTCTTTCTTATGGCTGAATACTACTCCATTGTGTATATATACCACATTTTCTTTAATCATTCATCTGTTCACAGACACTTAGGTTCTTCCAAATCTTTACTACTGTGAACAGTGCTGCAACAAATATGAGAGTGCAGATCTATCTTTGATATGCTGATTTTCTTTCTTTTTGGTATATTCTTAGCAGTAGAATTGCTTCATCATACAGTAGCTATATTTTTAGTTTTTTGGAGAACCTCCAAACTATCCTCCATGGTGCTGTACTAATTTACATTCTCACCAACAGTGGGAAGGTTTCCTTTCTCCACATCCTTTCCAGCATTTGTTATTGTCTGTCTTTTGGATAAAAGCCATTTTAACTGAGGTGAGACAATATTTCATGATAGCTTAATTTGTACTTCTCTGATAATCAGTGATTATAACTGCTTGCCATTTGCATATCTTCTTTTGAGAAATGTCTATTCAGATCTTTTCCCATTTTAAATTGGATTATTAACCTCTTGTCAAATGATTAGTTTGGAAACATTTTCTCCCATTATGTGGATTGTCTCTTCACTTTCTTGATTGTTTACTTTGTTGTACAGAAGTTTGTTTTTTTTTTTTAACTCAGTGTGATCTCATTTGTCATTTTTACTTTGGTTGTCTATGCTTTTGGGTTATTACTCAAGAAATCTTTGTCCAGTTAAATGTCCTGGAAAGTTTCTCCAATGTTTTTCTTTAGTAGTTTCATAGTTTGAGGTCTTAGATTTAAATCTTTAATCCAGTTTTATTTGATTTTGGTATATGACAAGAGATGAGGGGCTGGTTTTATTTTTTTGTATATGGATATACAGGTTTTTCAGCATAATTTATTGAAGAGACTGTCTTTACCCCAGTGTATGTTCTTGGCACCCTTTTTGAACATGAGATCACTGTAGATATGTGGATTTGTTTCTGGGCTTTCTATTCTCTTCCACTGGTCTGAGTCTGTTTTTATGCAAGTACCATGTTGTTATGGTTGCTATAGCACTGTAGTATAATTTGAAGTCAGGTAAGGTGATTCCCCCAGATTTGTTCTTTCTGCTTAGGATACTTTTGGTTATTCTGAGTCTTTTATGATTTCATATAAATTTTAGGGCTGTTTTTCTATTTCTGTGAAGAATATCATTGGTATTTTTATAGGGATTGCATTGAATCTGTGAATTGCTTTGGGTAGTATGGGCATTTTAACAATATTAATTCTTCCACTCCATGAACATGGAATTTATTTTTTATTTTTAGTGTTTTTTCTTTTTTTTATTCAGTAATTAATTGAGTAGGATTGCTATTAGTTCCTCTTTAAATGTCTGGTAAAATTCAGCAGTGAAGCCATTGTGTCCCAGGATTTCTTCCTGGTTAAATTTGGTAGGTTGTATGCATCTAGGAGTTCATCCTTTTCTTCTAGATAGTCCAATTTATTGGCATATAGTTCCTCATAGTGATTCTTTAAATTTCTGCAGTACAAGTTGTAATGTCTCCTTTTTCATCTCTGATTTTAACTATTTTTATCTTCTCTATTTTTTTCTTCATTAGTCTGGCTAAGGATTTGTCAATTTTATGTAACTTTTCAAAAGACCAACTTGTTGTTTCACTAATCTTGTGTATTTTTATTTCAATCTCATGTATTATTACTCTGATCTTTATTATTTCTTTTCTCCTAATTTTGGGTTTAATATCTCTTGCTTTTCTAGTTCTTTAAGATCCATAATTGGATTAAGATTTTTTTTTTAATGGCGGCACTTATAGCTAAAACTTTCTTCTTACTACTGCTTTTGCTGTATCACATAAGTTCTTTATGTCATTCTTCTATTATCATTTATTTTGAGAAAATTTTCATATTTCTTAATTTATTAATTGACTCATTGGTCATTCAGGAGCATATTATTTAATTTCCGTATATTTGTACAGTTTCCAACATTCCTCTTGTTTTTTGTTACTAGTTTCACTGCACTGTGGTCAGAGAGGATGTTTGCTATAATTTCAATGTTTTTTAATGTTTTAAGTTTCACTTTTGACTTACCATATGATCTGTCTTTGAGAATGATTTATGTGTTGAGAAGAATATATATTCTGCAGCCATAGGAAGTAATTTTCTGTAAATAGGTATTAGATCAATTTATTCTATAGTACAGTTTAAGTCCAATTTTTCTCTCTTGATTTTCTGTTTGGGAGATTGCTCAATGTGGAAAGTGGGGTGTTGAAGTCTCTAGTTGTTATTTTATTAAAGTCTCTTTAACTCTAATAATATTTGCTGTATATTCTGGGTGCTTCAGTGCTGGATGCATTTATATTTACAATCATTTTATCTTCTTGCTGAATTGACCTTTTTATTATTATTATATGACTTTCTTTGTTTTCTCTTACAATTTTTGTCTTGAAATCTATGTTTCCTGATACAAGAACAGCTACTCCTGCTTTTTGTTTGTTTGTTTCCATCGGCATGGAATATTCTTTTCTATCTCTTTATTTTCAGTCCATGTATACCATTATAAGTGAAGTGTTTGTTGTAGGCAACAGATCATTGGGTCTTTTTTGTTGCTGTTTATTTTTTGTTTTGTGTTTGTTTATTTGTTTTTTCCATTCACCCACTCTATGTCTTTTCATTGGAGAGTTTAATTCGTTTACATTCAATGTTATTAATAAGTAAGGACTTATTTCTGCCACTTTGTTATTTGTTTTATAATTGTCTGGAGGTCTTCTCTTCCTTGTTTCCTTCCTGTCTACTTTTAGTGAAGGTGATTTTCTCTGGTGATATGATTTAATTTCTTGCTTTTTATTTTTTGTATATCCATTGTATATTTACCATGAGGTTACCATGAGTCTTTAAAATACTGTCTAATAACCAATTATATTAAAATGATGACAAATTAACACTGATTACATTTAAAAAACTGATAAAAATTTTGTCCCCCCATTCTTTTTGTTGTTGTTATTGTTGTTGTTTTGAGATGGAGTCTCACCCTGTTGCCCAGGCTGGAGTGCAGTGGCATGATCTTGGCTCACTGAAACCTCCACCTCCAAGGTTCAAGCAATTCTCCTGCCTCAGCCTCATAAGTAGCTGGGATTACAGGCACACACCACCACGCCCGACTAATTTTTGTATTTTTAGTAGAGACAGAGTTTCATCTTATTGGCCAGGATGGTCTTGAACTCCTGACCTGATGATCCGCCTGCTTCGGCCTCCCAAAGTGCTGGGATTACAGGCATGAGCCACCGTGCCTGGCCTGCTGCTTTTTTTTTTTATGTCTTATTGTTCTTGAAAAGCTAGCACAGTTTTTTTTTATTAGATTATTATTTAGTATTTCTATTTAAAAGTAGTTCACATACAACAATTACAGTGTTATAACTTTTTTTTTTTAACCATCAAATGTTTTCTTCTAGCTCATTAACATTCTTTTCTTTCAGACTAAAAAACTCCTTTAGCATTTCTTGTAGGACAGGTCTAGTGCTAATGAAACTCCTTGGCTTTTGTTTGTCTAAGGAGGTCTTTATTAATCCTTCATGACTGACATATATTTTTGCCAGATATATTATTCTAGCTAAAAGTTTTATTTCTTCAGCCTTTTAAATATGTCGTGCCATTCTCTCCTGGCCTGTAATGTTTTCACTTAAAAGTTTACTGCCAAATATATTGGAGTTCCATTGTATGCTATTTGTTTCTTTTCTTTTGTGGCTTTTAGGATCCTTCCTTTTCCTAGACCTTCAGCAGGTTGATTATCAAATTATTTGAAGGAGGCTTCTTTGTGTTAAATGTGCTTGGTGTAGAAATAAGGACGACACCTATGACCATCTAATCTTCAACAAGGCTGACAAAAACTAGCAAGGGGGAAAAGACTCCCTATGCAATAAATCATGTTGGGATAACTGGCTATCCATATGCAGAAGATTTAAACTAGACCCCTTCCTTACACTATAAACAAAAATCAACTCAAGATGGATTAAAGATTTAAATATTAAACTCAAACTATATAATACCTGGAAGACAACCTAGGTGATACCATCCTGGACATAGGAGCAGGCTGTAAGGTTGACAAAAAGGATGGAGTGGCAGACATAGGGTCAGGTTTAGCAAGTTTCTTTCAACCTGCCAGGCTGGCTGCCTCACCTTAGGCAGTGAAGACAGCAGCCTGGCTTACAGACTATGGGGGATATTTAGTGGGTTTGCAGGTAGCTTGGTGCTATTCTAAGAAAAAAACACCTCTTGGTTCTTAAGTGCTAACATCCTACTTACTTAGATCACCATCCTGGGTTTGAGAGCTGGGTGTAACCACATCCTGGAACCCAGGTGCCCTGTTTGCAAGGCATGAGGCTGTTTTTGCTGTGAGCTTGGCTTAGCAGGGGAGAACGGGGAGGGTGTATGGGATTGCTTTGCTGTGATCCTAACACAGGCAAAGATTTCCTGACAAAGATTTCAAAATCAATTGCAACAAGAGCAAAACAGTAACACATGGAATCTAATTAAATTTAAGAGATTCTGCACAGCAAAGAAATTAACAACAGAGTAAATAGACAACCTACAGAATGGAAGAAAATATTTGCAAACTATGCATCTGACGAAGGTCTAATATTCAGCATCTATAAGAAATTTAAACAAATTTACAAGAGAAAAACAAACTACCTCAATAAAAAGTGACCAAAGTACACAAACGGCCTGGGAGGTTGAGACTGTAGTAAGCCATAGAATGCCAAGCATTTCAGCCTAGGAGATGGAGTCAAACTCTGTCTCACACACACAAAAAGACATCTCTCTCTCTCTCTCTCTGCATAATGGAGAAGACATCCGCTTTAAGCTTACATGGCTAGCCTTACCTTTAAGATATTTTTCTTGGCAGTCTTATTTTTTCTAAGCCTTTACCTAAGCCCTATTTTGTTTTAGCCAATAATGGTGTTCAGACTTAAGCTCTGTTTCTCTGGGATGTAAATATCACCTGAGTCATGTTCTCCAAAAGTGCTAATTTAAGAGTTAACTAGCTAACAATTATTTAGGACTTGATAGTGTAAAAGGATAAGATAAACCATTCGAAACCTGGCAGAGGAAGCATTTATGAAGCTATAAAACTTGTTTCTATCTGAGTGTCTCTGTCTACATGTTTATATATGTCACTCATATGTGATATTTCACTATCAAAATATGAAAGACTTCTGTCTTAAAGAAAAGTAAGCACTTATTTTATCAAAACAAAACAAAACAAAACAAAATAAAGCCAATGCCTTTCAGTTCACATGACTTGGCTACATCTTTCATAAATAAGATTAGTTGAATATTGTTGGTTTAATAAAAACAATTATCTCTTCTAAGTTATAAAAAAGTACATGTATTTAACTTTATAGATTTTGCTCTTATGATACTTGCCTAACACACAGTAATATAAAACTTATGAAGAGAAAATTTAAGATGATGGCTAGCTTTGTTTAATGAACTATTCAAGCATAACTGTTAAGAATAAATTAAGTGAATGTAAATGTGGTAAAAGGACATGAGTGAACTTTTTATAGTTTCAAAATTCTTTTCAGTAATTTAAAATCTTAAAGTCATGTTATGGTAAATCAACTAATATATAGTCATAAAATGTCTGAGTCATTTCTAAGTAAGTTAAAATAATGAAACATTAATTATTAAAGTTTAAGTTTATATATTTTGGTATATTTTTATGGTACAGGAAAGCTAAATATATTTAGTTAATTAAAAAAATGAGAATACCTCTCTAAAAATTATGTAATCATTTTTATCTACTCTGGTATAAAATAGTTCAAAATTACTTACTTCCTAAGTTTTTCACTGAAAATTAGTATTACTAAGAATTAACATTAAAATTAATATATGTAATTGAGATTATAAATATAAGAAAAATAATTCTATATATTAATTGTATGAGAAAAGCAGGATTGTTAGAGTAGGTAGCCAGACAGACCTGGGCAAGGCAGGAGAGTGCCTCTCCCATCACCATAGGAATGTCAGGTGACCATCGGGTGATGGTCAGTTGGTTGTTAAACTGTGTCTCTAATTGAATAATTGCTTGCAGCCAGTCCCAGGAAAAAGCAGTCTTCCAATAGATGGAAAATACCTGAGGTTGGTGATCAGCAGCTTCCTGATAAGATCTCAGGATTTGGGCAAGTTGTCTTAAGCATGCACACTAAGAAGCAATATGGTAGAGTTTAAGTGGTATATGACCTTCCTCTAGGAATACTTGACTAGTAAGGGAAAAACATCTCAAATGAGCATGAATACAACTTCAGTAAACACACTGTGTGTGTCGCCCCTCCCAAGTGTTGGCAGGCCACTGTACATGGCCAACCCCTAAGGAAACATCAAAGGAGGAGAAACACAAACTTTGGAACCATGCTAATATCTAAAAACCCCAAGTCAGGAGTCAGAAGTGACACCTGGATCTCTCAAGTTGCCCGGTTGGCCTTCTTCCAGGTATAGTTTATTTTCTTTCATTCCTGCCCTAAAGCTTTTGAATAAACTTTTACACCTGCTCTAAAACTTGCCTGGGCCTCTCACTCTGCCTTAACACACCTCAGATGAGTTCATTTCTCTAAGGAGGCAAGAATCAAGTTTGCTGCAGACTCATTGGATTTGCTGCTGCAAAATACTTTGATGCTGAAACATGGATACATTCCCCAGTGGTAAGAAACCTCTATACGTTGCCTATTTCAGCTGGAAGTGTACAACCCCTGTACATGGTTTGTTTTTTTTTTTTTTTTTTTTCCTCCCTCTCTCCTTTTGCTCTCCTGCTTACTGACCAACTCCCAGAATGATTCGTCTCTGCCGCAGTGGCTTTTCTCTGGCCAACTGATCTCTCAGCTCACCATGATGGGTGTGTTGTGGGAATGAGATGAACCTTGGAGTCTACACCGAGAAGATCCTGAGATACTAATGGCCTTCTTGGATGGGAGGCTGTCAAGTGTTATAGAGCTAAATCCTAAGGCCATGAAATGTTTGGGGTTTCTTCTGCTTTTTCAACTAAAATGAACTCTTTCCCAAAAACACTTACCACTTATTATTTTGTTTTCTTTATATGTATTCTGAAATGGAGTTGCATACCCATCAGATCCACCTTGGGACCAAGTGTGCCTTTCCTGTTATTACTTTGTGTGACACACAACTTCCTTCTTTGTCTTAAATACACACTCCCTGTTTGTTATTTGTGTGCCCATGGCTCTTGCTGTTTGCCTGGCAGCCGAGAGACGAGCTCTCTTGCAGATGTCCCCTGATATTTATTCCTACGTTTACCTTATTATCTCACATGACCTCCGACCCTTCCCTTGTCTGTTGACTAACTGCCAGGACAGAAACTACTTGGAACCTGGCTCTTTCAGCTTCTTACAACTTACCATATGCTTTTTGTCCATAATGTTCCAGGACTAAGGTTTTTGGTGGGTTTTGAAGCAGTTTGTCCACCTTAAAGGTCACTCTGTGGACCTTTAATGACCTCATCTACTTCTGTTTTTGATTCAGCACCATTTTTGGAGAAGGTAAAATTCTTTGTTTGCCATTTGCAAATCCTTATTCCAAGACCCAAGTCCATCATAGGTTCCTCATTTATGTCAAGAGGGCAAATAAACATAGCCCTCTGGAATCCAAAGGCTGCTGCTTTTGTGAGCATATGAAGGCTTTCTATGAGTATCCCTCTTGCTTCCTCCCACTGTCTCCTGTAGCAAAGTGACTATCCTGTCCATCTAAACATTTGTTCTGCATGTTACCCCAGGAGGGCAAGGAACCCCCAAATACAAATATTCCTTCATTCCTCTAATCATTTTCATGCTTTCTCTATACGTATCTAAACCTTCTAGGTCATATTCAAAAGAAGGAAAGTCCTGCCCTTTTGTGGCACTTAGCTGAAAAACACGTTTCTCATTTACTTAAATAAAATGGGTTTATGGGAATCTGAAAAAGAGATAATCATTTTTTTGCTAGGATGCTCTAAACAAGAGTCACTTTAAGGTCATGGAGACAAAGATATAGGCTGGCCCAAGATCACAGGCAGAAGAAACAAAAGTACCCATAGAACAGAGATGAAGATTGATCCCAGACTATAGGCACAGAACAGATTATCATTAGAACAGAATTGAAAGCAAGGTTAGGGATACTGGGTAAGACAAGTTCATTCCAGAACCCCAAGGGTAGATAGGGGGCCCCCTATTTATTCTGGTATTTCCTCTATTCTCAAGTGAACAACTGTGATGAGATGGGATGGAATTTAAGCATATCTGGTGACAACAGTTCATTCTGGAACCCTAAGGATGAATGGAAGATGCCCTGTTCAAGAAAGGGTAATAGGAACATAAGAGGGGATACCTCTTTTTTTTTTCTCCTCTGCTTTCTCTTTGCAGATGGTTAATAGCATCTCCATATCACAGGACATGCCCCTCAGATGTATCCTTAAAAACTGGGAGAAGTTTGATTCCCCCAAACCTTGAAACAAACAACTAGATTTCCTTTGTAATACTGTGTGGCCTAAATACAAATGGAGAAAATTACAAAACTCAGCCTTAGAACCCAGTCAGTGCCCCTGTAAGAAAATCCTCAAATTAGCCTGCTCAGTGTTTTATGACAGAGCAGAATAAAGAGGGCAGGGCTAAGAAGAAGAAGAAACATGGACAAGTGGCAGACTCAACGACTGACTGGTTTACCAGCCATGAAGCCCACTTCAGGTTGTCCTCAAATACCCTCCCGGGTAACTGCCATCAGTGTGAGAAGCCAGGCCACTGGAAGGTAAACTTCCTCAATGGGATAAATGGGAAAAAGCCCTGCAGGACTTGCCTCCCTGGAAACAGGACTTCCCTGAGGGCCGAAAGGGCCTGGGACAGAATCCCAACCCCTGATGGCCTTGAGCTGAAGGGGCTGTCTCCTCCAGCTGCCATCCAAATCAGACATTATTAGCAACAGAACAAAGCCAAACTCTACAGGTAGGAAGTAAAATTATAAATTTCTCTTTTGGGTTCAAGAGCTATCTACTCTGTGCTAATTTTCTCTGAGCCACTGTCCTCCAAATCTTTTTGGTAATGAGGGCAACTGGCACCCCATCCCTTGAAAAAAAAAGAAATCATACTCCTTTGAGGCAAAAATATACTTTCCAAAATGGGTGCCTACTTAATATTTTTCCAACCTCTAAATTCATCTGTTATTGATACCTAAATCTTTAACCAATAACCACATCCTAGACAGTCCAACCTCAGGGGTTTACAAACAGCCCACAATTATCTTGACAAGTCCTAGCAAAAATCTATCTGAGCAATGTTTTGATTGGGGATAACTTCTACAGTATGTAAATAGTCTCTGTTTCCCCTTTACTGGACTCACACAGCAACGTGTAGTAAAATTATAACTTCCTAAAAGAAGAAAAATGGCTTTTGTCTAATTAAAAGGTTATAGAAGTAATAAGTATTTTTCGTAAGGAAGATAATAAAGAAAAGAGATTTTTGTACAAGAAGGGATCTTGTATGGGTAAATTCTTGTCCTAAAGTAAAATGAATGGTTGTTTAAAAAGAGGAATGTTTAGGACAAGTCAAAAATTCCAAACATGTCATAAATTATCTGTGTAAGTCATAAGAAGATACATAAAATGAATTTATGTAAGTAATTGTACTACAGTACAATTTTAAAGGGTATTGGGGTACTGAATGCTTTAAGGTCATAAACTGCTACTGTGACTTTTAATAACTGTACAACTTGCCTGCTTTAAAGTCATTAAATTCTAGGTAAGGACTGGGGACATAAGGAGTCAGCCATGTCCCTTAGCTATCCTGGAAAAAGTCAGACTTTTATTTTGTTTTGACATTTTCACTTGTCTTAAATTGCAATAAACCTCCTATATTTGTAGCCAGTTAGCTCACAAATGCCTCCCTGCTAACTGTATTGAAACTTATGCCACGGGCTATGTATTCCTGGATATTTTCATAGCCCTTGGCAATCTCTCTCTTTTAGTACCAATCTACAGGCATTCCATTTTGCCCAGGTAAAGGAGGGCTATTTAGTTAATTCCCCTTCTCATGGGACTTGACATTATAGCGAGTGCAGGACCTGGAAATGCAGGAATCACAAAAACCTCCTTGCCCTATAGTCAACTCTCAAAGAAACTAGCCAACAACATTGACACAATGGCTAAAAATTTAATGACCATGAATGAAAAAAGTAGCTATTAGCAACCATAGCCTTCCAAAATTGTTGAGAACTAGATATGTTAATTGCAGCACGTGAAAGAATTTATTTAGCCCTAGATGAAAAAGGTTGCTTTTAGGTAAATCCATCAGCAGATATACACACCAACATCAAACAATTTCAATGAAGCCTCTCATTTATGAGAAAAAGCCTCTTAGTGTTGGTAAATTTGGGAATGACCCTGGAAATGGTTCTCCTGGTTTCTTCCCTTTTTAGGCCTACTTGTTATTCTCCTATTTTTGCTCCTTTTTTTTTGTCCATGTTTTCTAAATCTAATAATGTGATTTGTTCTTCTCATTTTTAGGCCATCAAGCTCCAGATAATCCTCAGTGAGGGACACTGGCCCATCAATATTTAAGAGCCACCCTTCTACAGAGGACCCCTAGAATGTCCATTAGTGGGACACAATAGAGGCAAAATTCTGCCCGTCTCTCCCTTGAACTTGGCTGAATACTGCTTTCACCAACCCACAGAGCCACACTGCTCTGACAGCTAGCAAAAAGCTAAGACCCATGGAACAACCACCACTGCCCTACTGTCAGCAGGAAGCAGTTACAGAAGACTGACCTCTGTCTGTTTTCCCCAAGTATTGGGTTACAGACTCTTGAAGGGGGAAATGCTAGGTAGCTAGAGAGGCATGAATTGGTTAAGAGAGTTCCCCCCTCTCCAGGAATGTCAGGTAACCATCAGGTGATGGTCAGGTGGTTGTTAAAGTGTCTCTTTAAAATAATAATTGGTTGTAGCTAATAACAGGGAAAGGCAGTCTCCCAATAGATAGGAAACTTCTGGGCCAGGCACAGTTGGTCATACCTATAATCCCAGCACTTTGGGAGGCTGAGGCAGGTGGATCACCTGAGGTCAGGAGTTCAAGACCAGCCTGACCAACATGGAGAAACCCCAACTCTACTAAAAATACAAAAAGTTAGCCAAGCCTGGTGACGCATGCATGTATTCCCAGCTACTCGGGAGGCTGAGGCAAGAGAGTAACTTGAACCCAAAAGGTGGAGGTTGCGGTGAGCCAAGATTGTACCACTGCACTCCAGCCTGGGCAACAAGAGTGAAACTCCAAAAAAAAAAAAAAAAAAAAAAAAAAAAAGAAAAAGAGAAAGAAGAAACAAAGAAAGAAGGAAGGAAGGAAAGAGAATACATCTGAACCTGGTGATCAGCAGATTTCTAGTAAAATTTCAGGAGTTAAGTGAGCAGGCTCAATCATGCATACAAAGAGGAGAAAAAGTGACATTTAATTGATTTATGAATGACCTTCCTCTAAAAACACTCTACTGGTAAGGAAAAATGCCTCAAATCAATATGAACAAAACTTCGGTAAATACAGTACATATAACCCCTCCCATGTTCTGGCAGATTACTGTGCTTATGGACAGCCTACCTCAAGGAAACATCAAGGGAGGAGAAACGCAAACCTCTCAAGCATGCCAATGTATAAGTATCCCACGTCAAAGTGTGGATGAGGCACTTGGATCTCTCAAGTTGTCCGCTTGTCCCTCCTCCAGGTGTACTTTGCATTCTTTCATTCCTGCTCTAAGACTTGCTTTGGTCTCTTCCTCTGTCATATGCCCCCTCAGCCAAATTATTTCCTCCCAGGAGGCAAGTACCAAGTTTGCTGCAAAACTATTGGATTTGCTGCAGCTAACAGAATTTTTTTCTAGTTTAAAAAAAGAGATTAAAATATGTTTTTACTAGAGACAACATAAATTTATCTACTTTATAGGTTACTTAAAATATGTTTCAAAATGAAGAAAAAATTATACATGTATAACTAAATGAATCTAGGCTTAGCATGGTGATGCACACCAGTAATCCAAGCACTTTGGGAGGTGGAGGCAGGCATGTTGCTGGAGCCCAAGAGTTTGACACCAGCTCAGACAACACAGTGAGATGAAAGAGAAAGAAAGAAAAAAAGAAAGGAAAGAAAGGAAGAAAGGGAGAAAGAGAGAAAGAGAAAAAGAGAAGGGAGGTAGGAAGGGAGGGAGAGAGAGAGGGACGGCCTAAATTGATCCAATATGTTATAGAGAGAAAACAATACAAAAGTTTTGTAAGAGGTTATAAAAGATCTGGAAGTCTTATGTGGTCAAAGCCCATTGCGATTAGGTGTATTCATTTGTAAGGTTTTACTAAAATTAGCTTTAGTACTGATAACACACTAATATAAAATGAAATTCAGCTTTCTCCTTTGAACAAGAATTTCATGTACTATTAATAAGCAATAGTAAAAGATTTGGGGGTTTTTGTCAGTAAACTGACAAAAATAATGGAGGGAGAAATAGATTATGTTTGGCTCATACTATTTCATTGGATCTTTTGATGTTTGGGAAACAGTCTCCTCTCTAAAAGAGTACAAAAGTTTTCTTTTTAAAATCTTTGAAATATCAGTTTGGCTAAATGAACTGATCTGTGGTTCTATTTTAATATTAAACATTTTACACTTTTAATATTTTATATACTTCCCCAAATCAAATTTCAAAATCTAAAGTTAAATTTTTTCAATCCAAACTATCTGTGAAACGTAACAAATGGGAACCCCTGGAAGTCCAAGACAGACACATTAGGCTTATTTGTTATGTTGAAATCATACAGAAAGCATGATCAAATAAAAAATGATGTTAACTTTTTGAGTTAAATTTATGTAAATGTGATATTAATATGTGCTCCAAAATTATGTGATATTCCTAAATTATCATGTTTTGATACATATTATCAGTCATAATTATGATTATTATGTTAAATTGTTATATGCCACATAAATAACCAAATTTTTTTGTCAATTGCATCTTTAGCCATGGTTATTTTAAGTCTTTTGTCATCTCCAAACATTGATTTACTTTAATTTTTCTCAAAAAGTGGTTTGCAATTGGCCACAGTCAAAATTTCATCTTTTTGAGATAGCAATTTATTTAAAAAGACATTGACAAGTACTCTTAAATACAGGTTATTGATAACTTTGAAGATAATACCATCAGACTGTTTAAAAGGTTTTGTGATTTAATTAAATAGCTGATACATTCATAAGAATTCGTAACTCAACATCAAACAGAACAAGAATTAATTACATGGAATTGAACTAATAGAGGACTAAAATAATTTTTATGACTTTTAAAAAAAGAATGCTGATTCTTTTTACATTAGGTTTTCCAGAGTCAAGAAAACCTGTCTTCTTTTGATCTATAGGTCACAGAAATTGGGTAAAGCATATATTTGTGAGGAAAATTAAAACTTTTTTTTTCAACTGACATCTCCGTAATTTAGGGATGATTTGTGAGTATTCTTGATTTATGGAAACATAGTTACTTGTATAATTCAGTAAGAATATGTTTTTATTTGTAACAGGACAAAATTGAAGACTTTTTTTTTTGTTTTTGTTTTGTTTTTGTTGGGGTTTGTTTTACGAAAGCTTTGACTGGAATGATGTATTTTAAGATCTGACTACACCACTTAGAGGAACTACAGTTGACCTTATGGAGCTGATAAAAAGCCCTTTGGAAAGACTGGCCTGGTACCTTGTCTATACAGTTATCTCAAAAGTTCCTATCTTGTTGTGAGTAAAGAATGCCACTTTCTAACAGGCCCAGGAACCTCAAGTTATTTTGAGACAGCAAAATAAGAGCATTTCACCCAATTTGTATGGGCACACTCTCATTGTGAATCATTGTCTTTGCTTCCTGATCTAGAAAGGCTTTTAAAAGTCTAATAAGTGATGCCTTTTGAAAAACGTTCCAGCAAAGTCAATTTTAAAATGCCTATATGGCCACTACTTCTGTTGCACCTTATGCAAATACTCATGCCAAGTATAACACCAAAACTTGCTTTGCAAGTAAATTGGTCTTACTAAACTTTATATTTGGCATAAAATTTGAACAGGAAAATATTTTGTTTCAGAAGGACACTGTGAGATACATGTTTTAGATTCCAGCCCTATCCATTATTTTTGAGTTTCTATTAGTTTCCACAATTTAGACAAAATCTTGAATTATTTCCTGGCTATAACAGATCTCTAAAGAACGAGTAGGTTTTAATTTTCTTTATGATGGCATTAGTTACCTCTTCAATGGAATAGTTTTTTTCATTTTGGCACATAAATTCTCTTTATTATAATCCTTATATACATTGTTTTTCTACTACAACTCTTCTTAAAAATTATTTCTCTTGAGAAAAATAAACTGTTGGTATGTTTGAGGACTAGTGATAATTAAACAAGTAATAGAGGCTGTATGCATGAGTGACTTGACTGAGGTCTCATTTGTTCCACCCATTGATGCCATCACAATTTGGTTGTGCTGTTCTTAAAATTCATCACTGAGATGTGTCCACCCCTAAACCTTCATTGGGGCAGAACTTCCTAGGAATAAGCCTTCCCAGTGATGTAAGATTTTTCCCTAAATACATGATTCTTTTTCTATGAAAGATTTTAAGAAAAGGAGAATACGTAAAAGAAAAGAAAATCGTAGGACCCTTTACATTTATTATAACAAGGGAGAACTTAAGCCCTGGAGACTGAGTTACATAGCATGTTTGCAATTGTGCCTCTTAGTATAATCTTAGCTAACAAAGGTTAACCTATAATGGTTAACCTTTCCTTGATTCTTGTTCTGTAAAGGACTGGGACAGACCAGAGACCAGATCTCCCCTTCATTTTAATCATTGATCTTTGTTATAGATTAACTGCCTCCTTCATTATCCTCTACATAACTCAGATCAAATGGCACCGAAGACCCTGTGAAGGTCATATCTTCAGTGTGGAATGTTAAGAATACCATTCCAAAAGAAAAAGACCACCTTGTCTGGGTACAGGGCTTAAGCCTGTAATACCAGTATTTTGGGAGGCTAAGGTAGTTGATTGCTTGAGTATAGGAGTTTGCAACCAGCCTGGGTAGCATAGGGACATGCTGTCTCTACAATTTTTTTAAAAAGTTTGCCAGGCTTGGTAGCACACACCTGTAGTCCCAGCTACTCTGGAAGCTGAGGTGTGAGAATCACTTGAGCCTGGGAAGTTGAGGCTGCAGTGAGCCAGAATCACACCACTACACTCCAGCCTGAGTGAGAGAGCAAGATCCTGTCTGGGGGAAAAAAAATAAAATTAAAATTAAATTTAAAAAAGACCAATTCAATTAATCAAATTATTGTAACTAGGCATTAAGCATTAAATAGAAAGCTATTGAACATCTTTTAAACTTCCCTAAACTTTGTCTTTATAATTGAAGCCAAACTTCCAGAACACTGACTTCCATTCTTTGGAATCTTAGCTTCCCGAGCAGTCCATCCTTACATTTTGTGCTTGAATGAACTATCTTTAAACTAGATACTGACCTTTTAGATTATTTTAGGTTGACAAGCCAAAGAAATTAAAAGGAACTTTTCAATTGCACTTTAAAGTTTATCAAGATTCTAAGCCTATATATTCATTTAATCCTCACAAAAAGGCTGTAAGTAGAGTCACCAATCTTATTTCAGAGATGAGAAACCGAATCTTCAAGCATTTAATTAATTTTCCTAAGCTAATACAGTTAGCAAATAATGACAGCAGGATTGATTTGGGGTCTCTTAAGGCCTAAACCACCCCTCTTTTCATTACAACAGCATTTCCCCTTGTGTGTTCTTTGGAACTGTATTATGAGCAGAATAAAAAGGAGACCCTGTGCTAAATTAAGTTCTACAAATGTTGAAATAAATAAAATTTTCTATATTTTTTAACCAGAGGACTCCTCATAATTTGCAACATGCTATCAAATAATTCGAATCAATTTTATTTAAGTTTGGGTTTGTTTTATGGCAGGGTGAACTCTGAAATGAAATGCTGGACTTTGTGATTCTATATCTCAGAGTTCAGATTTTAACTATCAGTGAAAGAACACTATCACTGAGTCTGCATTGAAATGTTGACTAAGATTCCCTACTTAGGAGAATTATTGAGAGCCTATGGTGGATAAATAAAAATGAAACTTTTAATTAATATCAACTGTTAGAGAAAACTGGTAATAAACAAGTTAAAGATGTATCTGCCCCTTTGCCTTGTGTAGATGCAAATGAAATATCCAAAATATTTTCTGAAATAGTATGTGATACTAAAATAACCTAAACTTCAGATGCCATTTTGAGAGCCCAAAATGCTGGAGTGGTTTGGGGTAAGCATAGACAGATTTTAAACACTGAACATTTAGAGTAATTCCTTCTCCAAGTTAGTTTTATTATACCTGATATAAGATTTTTAAAAATGGAATTGGTCTCTTATTTCAGACTATAGTCATATTCTTGAGCTTCCAAAAGTTCTCTCTTTTATTTAAGATGAAAACAATTACTGCAGTGTATTGTATTACATCTAAAAATTCAAACCATTTCTGCAGCAAATTGTATTTAACTGTGGTAATATCCTCTTTTAATATGGGTATTACTAGAGAGATAAAAAATTAAATGTTTGCCAGAGTGATGCATTAATAACTCAAAACCCTTAATTATAACAGTGCCCAATTTAATTAAACCCTACATTACAAAGTGTCAGCCTTCATATCATGGACCCCAAGTTGAATGGTTTATAGCTGAGCTATTAAAAAAAGTTATTTCATGTTTCAGAATACGATACAAGTTCTCCACTTATGAGAGGACAATCTTTATTTTCAAATGCAAAAAAAAAAAAAAAATGCCCTATACATACCCAACATTGACAATGTAGGCATAGCTTTTATTTCATTAAAAATATTTCTGCATACTTCTTTGATAATTTCTGCTACCCTAAATTAGTAACTGTTTTAAAAATGAAACAAAAGAAAGCAGAAAGGAAGATGAATAAGGTGTTTCATGTAAATTTTTTGACATAAATATAAAGAACTTAATTTAAGTTTTAAGAAATAAATGAATAGCAATCTGTATATTCAAATATTACTTATTTTTAATGTGTTATTGCTTCTCTGGAAAAGCTCTTAAACTCCACTCTTTTTTTTCTTCCTTATCACATGATTATTATGGGTCTCAGTATTAGAATAATGGATTGCAAACTTGAGCATGAATTAGATTCACCCGGAGGGCTTGTTAAAAACAGATTTCTGGGCCCCTTTCACATAGTTTCTGATGCAGTAGACTGGGAAAGTTTCATGAATTTTATTTCCTGCAAGTTTCAAGGTAATACTGATTCTCCTGGTTTTTTTTTTATTTATGGTTTCTTTGACAACTGATAGTTTAGCTAATGAGAAGACTCAGAGTTTGCATAGCCACACATGATAGTCAGCGTGGGGGCTGATCATTTCAGAGAAACAACCATGTGATTTAGGGTGAGGATTTGAATCAGAAGGTTTTAGCTTTTACAGACACGGAGTTTAGCCATGTGGGCCATATATCAATTGTGCCTACATAATAAAGTCTCCATAAGACTGGACCATAAAACTCAAGTGAACTTCTGGGTTGGTAATACTCCAGGCATATGTTCACACATGAATATCAAGAGGTAATAAATTCTGAGGACAATGAAAATCTCAAATTTGGAACTCTCAAACAGTCTTCCCTATGAGTGCCTCTCTTTAGATGATAACAGTTTGTATCCTCTCCCCTTAATAAGTACATCCATCAGTATAAATATCCATGGGTATAGTAGCTCTCAATGCATTCCATGTGTCTTTTTAGTGAATTATTAAACATGGTGTGGTTTTGAAAGTTGTTTGGACTTTATAACTTTGGACTCTTCCCTGTAACCCTAATTCTTTGCAGTTGGGGTTATAAGTTTTGGAAGGACTTGACATTCTGGAGAATTGTGCTGTAAACCTCATAGTTCGGTTAACTCTAGGTTTGGGGGTAGGGAGATGAAAGAGGGGAAGTGAGAAAAAGAAAGAAAGAGGGAGAGGAGAGTGAGAAGGAGAGATGAAAAGTGGCTACAGGATGCCAGGTAACAACGTGAATGAGGGCGAAACCATTTTATTTGTGCCTTAGAGTATACTTTTGAGGGACTGTGTTAGAGGGACTTCCCAAGGTTGTCTGGGGGCATTGTTTTGAGTGCAGGAATTCTCCGGTTTTTGTGCCTCTGGCAGGCTAGGTAACAGCTCTGTGTCTCTGATTTTTCTGCCTCTAGCAAGCCAGGTAGAGGCCCTTTTTCCACTTTCCCACCACTGGCAGGCCAGGTAGGGCCTTTGTCTCTGATTTTCCACCTCTGGCTCTTGGAGGTGGGGGCTCTATGACTCATAGTTATAAAACAAGTAGCCAATCCGGTAATGGAGTCAAAGATCAATCAATCCAGAGGACGTTTGAAAGAACTCCCCTCATTGGATGAGAACACGAAAGGAGAGGGAATAACTCAAGGGTAAAAACTAACCACTCCAGCCTAGGCTGGAATCCTCTCCAGATCACCTCCCATGAAAGCGTGGGAGGTGTCCTTGCATTCCGCCTAATAAATTGTACTTTCCCACACTCTTTGGGTCCACGAATTATATTTCAGCTATAAAACTCATGGCGCCTCTGGGGCCCTATTCCCCATTCTTCAGCTTAGGAAGGCCAAGAGCCTAAGTTCTGACCACAGTTAACCTGCTTTCCTGGTGGCCTAGTGGGTAGGACTGCTGCTTCTCACAGCCATGGCTCAGGTTCAACTCCTGGTGTGAGAACCAGAGAGTCCGGCTGCAGTTTTACTTTGGACGCACTTTCACCTTCAGTACAGGTATCCCTCAATTTCTGTGGGGGATGGGCTCCAGGACCCCTGAGGACATCAAAATTTACTTACACTCAAGTCTCTTATATAAAATGATGTAGTATTTTCACATAACCTACGCATATCTTCCCATCTATTTTGTCATCTTTAAATTACCTATTATACCTAACAGCGTGTAAATACTATGTGAATAGTTGCTATACTATGTTGTTTAGAAAATAAGGACAAGAAGAAAAAGTCTATACAGGTTCAATAGAGGCATACCCATCTATTTTCTTTTTTAAAAATATTTTCAACCTGTGGTTAGTGGAATCTAGGGATGCAGAGCCCATGAGTATGTAGGAACCACTGTATTAGCTTTTCCTCATATACCACTAATCTCTGCATCATCGTAGCTAGTTACACCTCCTAAAGGACAAAAGAAAAATCTGAGTGAAGGCTTTCGGTGTTGCCATCTTCAGAAGTCTAATCTAATCTAGCTCCTAGATTTCTACGTACTTCAAAACCTACGATACCATGTCACATAAATTTCTATGCTTTAGTCATCCTATGATTTCTGGAATACTTAAAGTATTGAAGGATCCAGAAACATTATATCAAAAAACTTAGATAGCATCCATCTCATGTATTAAAAGGGAAAGAAAGTAATCAGTTTTTCTTTTATATGCTTGTCACAAGAGCATGCACCAGCTCCAAACAAGATATAAAAATTCCAACAGAATACTACTCCTTTGAGATTAGAGAGAGCTTTTACAAAAGGAGAAAAAGTCAGCTAGAGTACTCTTCAGTTCTTTATGGGTTGTGGCAGGGAGTGTCAGGGGTGGGAGAAGGTCCACTTGCCTGACGAATTGAGAGAGGAAAAAACCGTGTTAATTTAAATTTCTTCTTTCCCCTCTGTGAAGTTTACTCTAATACTGTTAAGTATTTCTAGAGCAATATTAATAATCTCTCAAATGAATTCACTGAGATGTGACAAATAATTGCCACTGATGGCAACTCTGTGGCACTTTAGAGTACAACTATGTGAGGTGTTATATTTTTCTAAATGTTTTGTATGTTCATTACTTACTTTAAATTGTGTCTTTTCTCTTCAACTACAGATTTTCAGTGGGGTTAGAAATTTCACGTACAAGTTCGAGAAAGTATTAGACACTTTCTATATGCAGAGCTCTCTGCCAGGCTCTGTGCTGGATAAAAAATGAAGAAAAAATGACAAAAACTGTCTACTCAGAAGACACTAGAAAAGAACAACTGTGGGTGCAATGGTTTCTATTTAGCATGGTTATAAAGTAATTACAATTCTTCAATTATATTTGCATGCTCTATGCTTTTTGCATATACTTGATTCTCAAAAATATGTATTGAATGCTTACATTTTTATAGCTTTAAAGTTTTTAAAAAATGCATTTATGAGCATCTCACTTAGGTGAACTAATTCTAAGGGGAACATAAAGGGAAGAACTCTGTGTTCCAAATATAACTAAAAAATTACTTCTACAATAATTTAATTCCATAAAATAAAAAATACAAAAAAATGCATGCATTTTCATCTCAAGGAAAAATGGATATCCATACAGATTTTTTACAGGTGAACACAATGAAAAATAAATATTATTTATTACCCACATTTTCTGAAACTGTGTTTCACAGAATTACTCTGCCTCTGCTTCCTCAAAATTTAGTCTTCTGCATTTGTATTTTATATGTATTTAATCATTTCAATTAAATTGGAGATCACTGAGGTTTTGAAATTAGATCTACTTTTATACATAGATCTTTCAAAGCTTTTACCAGAATTGAAATATGCAGTAGTGAGAAAATATGGTTTGAAGTGGGTATATTTTTCTGTTCCTTTATAATGATGCATTTTAATAACTTTTTAATGTCAAAAATATGTCTGCACCATCTTCTAATAGAATCATCTATATATCTAGTAAAATGAGCACACGCTCTACATGAGGAGAACTACAAAACTTTGAAGAAAAATATCAGAAAAACTAAGTGGAGATACTCTATATTCACATGGAGGAAGATGCAATATTGTTATGAAATTAGTTCTTTTCAATTTGATCTGTAGAATCAATACAATCCCAGGAAAAATACCAGTGAATTACTTCATGGATATTAATAAACTGATTCTAAAGTTTGTATGGAGAGGCAGAAGATCAGAATAGCCAACACAATACTTGAGGAGAAAAACAAAGTTGGAAGACTGATACTACCCAACTTTAAAACTTACTATACAGCTACAGTAATCAACACAATGTTATTGATAAAAGAATGATCACATAGATTAATGTAATAGAATAAAAGTCTTCAAAATAGACCAGCATATAGTCAACTAATCTTTGACAGAGGAGCAAATGCAATACAATAAAGAAAAGATGATCTTTTTCAACAAACGATGTTGGAACAACTGTCATCTACATGTAACAAAAATGAATCTAGATACAGATCTTACACTCTTCACAAAATTAACAACAACAAAATGAATCACAGACCTAAACATAAAACACGAACCTATAAAACTCCTGGACCATAATGAAGGAGAAAATCTTGGGTTCGGTGATGACTTTTTAGATATAACACTAAAGACTCAATATTTGAAAAAAATAAAGTGGACATAATTAAAATATAAAATTTCTGCTTCATGAAAGACACTGTCAAGAGGACAGGAAGACAAGCCACAGGCTGAAAAAAAATATTTGCAAAAGACACATCTGATAAAGTCTGTTATTTAAAATACACAAAGAACACCAAAAACTCAACAATAAAAAAAAAGAACAATTACAAAATGAAGAAAGGACCTTTTTGAACAACATCTCATCAAAGAAGATATTTCAATGGCAAATAAGCATATGAAAAGATGTTCCACATCATATGACATTAGAGACATGAAAATTAAAATAACAATAATGTATTACTATACATCTGTTAGAATGGCCAAAATCCAGAACACTGAGAACACCAAATGCTGGTAAGGATGTGCAGCAATAGGAACTCTCATTCAGTGCTGGTGGAAGGGCAACATGGTCCAACCACTTTGGGAGAAATTTGGTTGTTTCTTACAAACTAAATATACTGGTACCTTACAATCCAATAATTGTGTCCTTTGATATTTACCAAAAGGAGATAACAACTTATGTCCATGTAAATATCTGCACTCTGATGATTAGAGCACCTTAATTTATAATTGTCACAACTAAGAGACAATCAGGATTTCCTTTATTGGGTAAATGGATAAACTGTGGTACATCCAGACAATAGTATATTAATTAGTGTAAAAAAGAAATGACCTATTAAGCCATGAAAGTGTTCTTAAATGCATATTACTAAGTGAAAGAAACCAGCCTGAACCAGCTGCATATCATTTAATTTCCAGTAGAAGAAAGATATTCTAGAAAAGCAAAACTATGGAGACAGTAAAAAGATCAATGATTGACAAGAATTGGAAAGGAGGAAAGGATGAATATGTATACCATACAAGATTTCTGGGGTAATGACAATACTCTGTATGATACTATTATGATGGATTCATGCCATTGGAATGTATAACATGAAAAGTGAACTGAAACAATGTGCCCATTTCTGTGCATTGTATTAGAATCGCTAATGAGTAAACATCCAACAGACTTAAACAGAGACATTCAATAAAATAACTGTCCACTGATATAAGGTAAAAAAACAAATGTAAAGAGTTAGAATTTTCTCTGAATTAAAGTTGACTAAAAACACATGATAAGTAAATGCAATGTGAATCCTGGATGGGAAAAAAATCATCAGTTATTAAAGGCATTATTCAGCAGTTTAAATAATTTGAATATGAATATAAGGCAATAGTGTTATATTTATATTTCTTCATTTTGACAAGGAAACTAAAATTATATAAGATAATTTTCTTCTTTTTGAGATATAAGAATTAAATTATTTAGAGGCAAGAGGAGAGAATTTCTATTTTCTTGTTTTCAAAAGAAGATAAAAATACGTATCATACATACACACAAAAATATACGTGTATATGCAAACATATTTTAGATACTGAGAAAGTATCTAAAAGAAGATAAATAAGAAAGAGAATGAGAAGGAGAGGGAGAAGAAGAAGAAAAGAAAAAATGGGAGTAAAATGTGAACAAATCAAATAAGGGCATGAATACTTGGAGAATCCTGGTGAAAGTTTTATGTGATTTCCTTATATTAATCCTTGTAAATGTTATAAATTTGAAATTATCTAAATTTACACACACAAAAGAAAACACATGCACAGTTATGACAGACATAAAACAATTTTCTTATTTCATTCACAGGAAACATTCCTGTAAAAATCTTGTTTTATTTATTAAATCATATACATACAACTTATAAATACAGAATTTTATTATACTTGTTTAAAATTATAAACTAATTGTGAAAATATTTCAGTACTTGCCTTCCAGAATTATGGTCTTTTTTTCAATTTGTACCTACATTTCTCTTTTATTTCACAATAATACTTGGTAGTGTTTATGTGTGTTTATGTTTCGGGGGGTGGGTGGGTAGTTTATTGAGAGACCTGGTCATTTCTTATTGATAAATAGGCATGCAGATAGAAATATAGATAGCTTTATCTGTCTCTGTCTTCTCTGCCTCTTTCTCTCTCAATCTTAAATACACAAATAGATATTACTGATGCAATATTAAATAAAATAAACTTTTGTTTATATATCATTTCTAGTTTCTGCAAGTGTACAGATATACAGAGATTTTCGAAGTTCTAAACTAAAACTCTCTATTCTAGTAAGGAATAATGAATGACTCCTGAATTAGAGGTGATTCCCTTTTTTAAAAAAATTTAATTTTTGACTTCAATCTTTTGTATAGACACGGTCTTACTTTGTTGTCCAGGCTGGTCTCAAATTCTTGGCTTCAAGCAATCCTCCTGCCTCAGTCACCCAAAATGCTGGGATTATAGGCATAAGCCACCATGCCCAGCCTACTGAGGATTTTCTACAATAATTTTCCTAGCATTTAAAAAGACAGGAATCCTCAAAAATCTAAGTAATTTTATTGAACTATGTCACGACTTCATAGCTGGATTTGATGCACCATGAATTGCTCAGGAGTAGTAATTTGCAGCATAATATAAATGCTCTAACGTTAATGCAGTATATCTTTACCCTTCACCCTGAGTATGTGTGTGTTGGCTCCCTTTGTGCTCTTTCAACAACTATTGAAGAGATTATTCACCCTCCACACTGTGTCATTCTCTAGTTTCTTCTTCACTCTATCAAATGGTCTTTTGCATTCATGAATTCACTCATTAGAGGAGCTGCAAATGTGGCAAATTCCATAGAAGAGGACATCATTGTCTAGAACCTGATTAACATTGCTTTTGTTTAAAAATCAGTTTGGATAAAATAAGGCTTTTAACACTAAGGTCTTCTAATTTCCTCAAAAATTTTATCTTACTTAGTAAAATTTAATAATTTTTCTATACTTTTATTCATATTTATGATATTTTTCTAAATATTTAACATTTTGCAATTTTAAATATTCACCAATATTCAATTATATTTTCTACCCAATAATTACTGATGTAAGAAAAAAACTATTGTTTGCCAGCCATGGTGGCTGACGCCTGTAATCCTAGGATTTTGGGAGCCCGAGGCAGGTGGATTGCCTGAGCACAGGAGTTCAAGACCAGCCTGGGCAACATGGTGAAACCCCATCTCTTCTAAAATACAAAAAAAACTAGCTGGGCTTGGTGGCATGTGCCTGTAATCCCAATTATTTGGGATGCTGAAGTAGGAGAACTGCTTGAATCCAGGAGGCAGAGGTTGCAGTGAGCAGAGATCATGCCATTGCATTACAGCCTGGGTGACAGAGAAAGATTCCATCTCAAAGAAAAAAGAAAAAGAAAAAAAGCTGTTGTTTTAGAATTGCCCATCACATGAAAATTTCTCTTGATTGTCTTACATCATTTTCATTGTTGACTTAAATAGTTTGGGTCTTTGTTTAAAACAGTCATTCTTTAGTAGATAAAGAAAGTAGGTTTGTATTCTTAATTGGGTTTAAGTTTATACACAAAATGAATGTTGCATTTTTTCAGAAGTCTTTTTTGACTATCCAGGTAATGGTAATTTCTTATTTTCTTATTGATGTCATCGATTATATAAATTTATTCACTAGTATTAGATATATTTTACGTTTTTATTGTAGCTCATTTGTAATAATGCTCTGCTATTTTTCAAGTACTCTATAGAAACAGTTTTTTAAATGATGAGAAAACTTTGATATGTGCCAGATATATTCAAAACTTTGAGGTACCCACGTAAGTCAGACAACACTGCTATGTCCAATTAAAGACACAACCTGCTGATTCAAAAGATTCACTTGGCTAACATATTAAACTCTGGCATTTCTGGCTTTAAAGCCTGAAGTATTATTTTTCTTTTTTTTCTCATCACACTTAACTGCCTTTTTCAATATTGTGATGTCATTTAGGTATCCTCTAGTGAAGCCAAAGGCCTCCAAAATTTACTAGATAAGGTTCAGAGATAATTCCTATAATTCCTATGTTATTTTAAATATTACTGAGCTAAGAAAAAAATAATACAATTTTTTACATGTATTCAGTATTTATAACAAACCATAATGTACAGATATAAATGTTGAATGATTATAACATAATTATAGATTTTATACTTCAAAATATTGTATTGTACACCTTAAATACTGTTAATATTCTGTCAGTTAAAAAATATAAACATATTGACAGATATTACTTATGAATATGGGTGTAGAAATACTAAGCAATTGATATCAAATGACTCCTATGTGTTTCCAATTAATATGTAGTTGTTTCCAAATCGCTACTCCAATATGTATTTTTAAACTTGATTAAATTAGTATAGCACCTATAAATAGAAATAATTTGAAAAATGTTGAAAACAAATTAAGAAAGGCTTTCCAATTATTAATATTATTAAGATTAATAAGACAAAAATACATGCACTGTAGTAAGGTTTTAAATGTTAAATCTAGAGTGGTTTTTGTATGAGTTAGACAGCTGCCTCATATTTTACACAAAAATAATTATAGGCAAATTAAATATTTAAATGTGAGACATAACAAAAATCACAGCACATTAAAAAAAGACTGATACTAAAAAATTAATCACTACATCAAAACAAAAATATTTCCACAGATTATGGGAAAATGTTGATTTGAGGTAAAAAGTTTTATCATGTATGCTAATAGATGTACTTTCATTAGTTTCAAAGTAAAGTTTTTTAAAAAAATTGTTTTTAGAGACATAATCTTGCTTTGTTGCCCAGACATGGTCTCTCAATGAATTACAGAGGCATGCTCACAGCTCACTGCAGCCTTGAATTCCTGGGCTCAAGAGAGCCTCCCATCTCAGCCTCTCAAAGTGCTGAGATTACAGGTATAAGCCACTGAACCTTAATTTTAAATGAATCTTTAAAATTAAGTTTAATAAAATCATGCAAATCTCAGTTTTTATGTGTACAAATGTCTTTAGAAATTCATTGTTAAAGAAAAAAATCTATAAACATATGCAATGTTTAATTTCATTATTAATAAAAAATAACAGAAAATTTTTATTATAAATTGGTAAAAGTAGAAATGATGGCAATGCCTGGTATTATTAAGACCTTTGGAAAACTGTTAAACTCAAGAACTCTTGAAGGAAGGGAAAATGTGAAGAGAAAGATCTCAAGAGAGATAGACCAAAATGCAGACAACATCATAAAATTCTTCGAAAAAGTACATATATTTGTTACAGCTCACCTTTTGAAAGAGTACATCCTATGAAAGCAAACAACATATTTTCAGAGATCTATATACATGATATATTCATTATGATTTTATATAAAAATCAATAAATTGCAAAAAAGTTTAAATATCCAATAAAATGTAATTGGATAAACAAAACATGATACATTAATAGAAGGAAAAACTCTAGTATCTCCTAAAAGAGATAAATAATGAAATTAAAATGGTTAATGAAAAATATATACTTAGTATTGTGTTAGTCTTGAATGTGATTGCAGTCCTTTTTTTTTTTTTAACAACTTTTAGATTTGAGACTTTTTAATCAAAACGTAATGCGGGTTAATAGTAGATATTTTACAGATCACAGGTGATATGGTTTGGATCTATGTCACCACTCAAATCTCATGTTGAAATGTAATGCCCAGCAGTGGAGGTGGGGCCTGAGAGGTGGGAGATGATTGGATCATAAGCATAGTTTCTCATGGTTTAACACCACCACCCCTCACTTCCCTGTACTGTCCTCAGGATAGTGAGTTCTCAAGATAGCTAGATGTTTAAAAGTGTGTGCACTTCCCCTCTCTCTCTTTCTTCCGCTCTGACTATATCAGACCTCCTTGCTTCCCCTCTACCTTCTGCCATAATTGTGAGTTTTCTGAGGCCTCTCCAGAACCAGATGCTGTCATGTTTTCTGTAGAACCTTCAGAACCATGAGCCAATTAAATCTCTTTTCTTTATATATATATTTGTTTTTTTCTTTTTAAACTTCTTTGAAAACACGCATTGTGCCTGAGGTGGGCATGCTCCTCCTTTTGTTTTCAGGAATGCCCTGCTCTATGGAGTATCCATTGTTTTTGTTTCTTTACTTCTCTAATAACCCTGCTTTTACTTAACCTGCCAGACTAGCCCCAAATTCTTTCTTGTGTAAGATCCAAGAATCTTCTTTTGGGGTCTGAATAGGGATTCCTTTCCAGTAGCAGTTGTGCTAAATACTTAGCATGACACTTGTACTAGGGGACCAAAAAATTTTTACTATGGCAGTTGTTGGAAAATTTTGAAAACACAAATTCCAACTATTTGGAAAAAGAAACCATCTAATCCTAAAATATTATGTGGTAACCTAATTGCTACAGTTGCTTTTCAAAGAATAAAATGTTATTTTGTGTGTGTGTGTAGAATTATTGAAGAGTAGTGAGGTAATGGGTGTTTTAATTTAAGAAAGTTTGTAGAATTTTGCTTTCTTAGAGGAATGAAAATTTGTCAAGGATAAAATGGCCTGGTGCAGGACAATTGAGTAATAAATGATGCCTGGAACTGACTTAGAGGCTCTAATAATAAGCTTGCATGCCATCTACACAACTCCTAGCAATCACATAATTTATTCTTATTTCTTTATTGTCTTAGAGTCAGTTACTTGTTTTAAATTTTTAAAAAATAATCCTTTTTTATACTTCTATAATTTAATTATATCTTCTAGTTCCTTGAAATGAACAGTTTACTCAGTTTATTTTTTTCATATATATGTGTTAATTAAACTTACTGGAAATTTAAAAAAAATGTGCTGCATGAATGATCTAAATTTTTGAATGGTAAATTTTACATATATGTATATATATACACACACATATGCATAAAACTATTAGCGATGACTTTCTGATGGTATAATTATAAATACTTTTTTCTTCATTAATTTTTTTGTAAGAATTTAAAATTATTTTGTACTTTCTTGATAATAAAATACATATTTACATGGTAAACCTACATATGGAAAACATAAATAAAATGTTAAATAGATAGTGTCAGTTGACAATAAAATGTTAATAAAATTTGAAAAGGAACTGTATTAGGCTGTTTTTATACTGCTATGAAGAGCTACCTGAGACTGGGTACTTTATAAAGAGACATTTAATTGACTCACAGTTCACATGGCTGAGGAGGCCTCAGGAAACTTACAATTATGGCAGAAGGCAAAGGAGAAACAATGTATGTCTTAGATGACAGCAGAAGAAAGCAAGCAAAGGGGGAAGTGCCACTTTAATACCATCACATCTAATGAGAATGCACTCTCTTCCATAAGAACAGCATGAGTAAGATTACCTCCATTTATCCAATCACCTCCCACCAGGTCCTTACCTCAACACACATGGGGATTTCAATTCATGATGAGATTTGGGTGGAGACACAGAGCCAAATCTTATCAGCAACACATTAAATTCACACTACATGCTGCATTCACTCAGCATGTTAAAAAATACAAGTTAGTATCTTTCACATTTAACTCTTTTGCATTAAAAAGATTATCTATGTATGTTTATCTGCAATTAAAGGATATAGGTTAGATGCTTTTACTCTTTTGTAACTGTTTTGGATCTAAGGAAGTTTTATTTTTTTTTAGTAAGAAAGGTCATCATTGCCAATAGAGAAATAATTAGATTGCAATGCATTACCTGGAATGCTTTTTGCTTTATAAAACATTTTCCAGTAAAGTTCTATAAAAAATGGAATTTCTCCCCCTTAGGTTATATTTCACAAGGATTATGAGTATTAGTTGTCTTTCTTTTGATACCTGCCATGAAAGCTCTGCCTGGATAAAACCAGCCAAACTGTCTAATCTCCTACAGCTATTTGTGATAGTCACTATGCATGAGATTGATAAGTGAGAGATGCAACTCAAGTGTTCCCACTGGGAAGAAAGTCTATCATCATCTGTCTAACATTCCTGTGGCTCCTTAAATGAAGGTTTCAATACCTGGGATCATTTTGAAAATATGCCAAAGCCAACTTTGCTCACTAATCCCTCTGACAGTTAAAATGCTATAATGAAAATATTACAAAAGTGGCTCTTATAAGAGACATTCATATGTTTTCCCTGAAGTTTAGGGCACGTTGTTTTTAGCAACTTTCTCTAAATTAGCATTGCTTCTTAAAAGACTAATGCCTGATTTGCATGTGCATATTTTTAAAAATTCTATTTATTAAATAATTAGTGACCAACTATTAGTTATCTTTTATTAGGTTATGAACTGATATTCAAAATAAGGCATTGAATAAAAATCAGATGTAGCAATATAGCACATCAAAATCTGAATGTGATAAACAATCTTTCAGGTAATTACTCCCTAAATCCAAGTAAAAGTATAATTAATGGGGAGTAAATATATAAAAATCTAAATTAATGTAAACTTCACTGAGAGCTATTTGACAACATGTATTGAGGGCTGAAATCAATGTGATTCCCTGTCTCTATATTGAACAATATTGGACAGTTTCTGTTTCCTTATTGTAAAATGCTAGGGACAATCAAATATTTGCTTCTGGAAGATATGACAGTGAGCCAATTAAGATAGCTTTCTTATCAAGACTAATGGATTGCTCAGGACTTACTTCAATACCCTTAATTCATTTTGCCAGTCAATTCAAAGCCACTTTATCATAAATTGTTCCTAATCTTAGGCATTTACACAGATTACAAGTCCTACCTTAATATTACACAAATTAGGTCATCAAATTCTATAACTATCCTCTCCTAATTTTTCCATACTGAGACACCACTAATACTATTTCTAGTTGATATTCCTTCCTTATTGCAGTTAGTCTAATCAACTTAAATTTGCTTAACCAACAGCTTTTTCTGGTGGTTTTTGTGGAAGGCAACAGGCAATAGTTTCAAAGCAAGTGAAACATCACATAGGACTAAATATTCCATTTCCATAAATGTATTCTTAGAAAATAACTCAAGTTTACACATGTACATGCAGATTCTCCAAAAGGTGGAAAGGTAGAAAGGAACTGTGAGATAAAATATTACCTACTGGGTACAAAGCGCACTGTTTGAGTGATGGGTATACTAAAAGCCCAGACTTCACTACTACACAATATATCCATGTAACACAACTATACTTGTACCAACTAAATCTATGAAAATAAAAAAAGAATCCACATTCAGTTAATATATACATGTAATTATGTGAGTGTTAATTGAAATGCCATTTACAATAAAGAAACAAATATTCAATAATAGATGTTTATTTGAATTAGCATATATTCATAAGGTAGAATGCCATAACATAATGAAAAATCAAGGATTTAAAAAATAGAGGGACATATTGAATTATATTCAAAAGGAGTGAAAACAAATGATAAAATGATTTGTGTCTTCTATTTCAACCAAATCTGTTACTTTTCAATTGTATTCATTTCAGTAAAGAATATTAACACCTATCTTGTTGCTCCAGCCAAAAATCATAAGGATTATTTTGGTTACACTTTTTCTCCTTATCTACATATATTGTATTGATCTTTACACTTCATTTAATTACAAAGTATATATGTCCCCTTTTATTATTTGCATTGCCTAATATTGAAGCTGTGGGGGCTCAGGACACACCACCCCAAAATGGGACTATGGGAGACTAAATATGCTATCACAAAATATACTTCTTGGCATATTTTGAGATGACTATTCAGAGAAGCTGCAGACATAGGAATAGCTCTGAAAAGCTGTCCTTTTGTAAAATAAATTTACATCTATCTATATTAGTAAACAGCAAATTCAAGAACAGGCTTTCTCTGAGCCTCCTTATCTGCCCAAAACAGATCTAAAAAAGATCATATCAATGTTTAGCCCAGAAGGAATATGGCATAGCCCATCACCTATTCTTCTGAAGGCTGTCTGGGTAACTTTATCTGTATAGTAAAACGACCTTTGTTCATCATGCATATCCTCCCCTCACCCTCCTATGGCTTGTGTTGCCACCTCTCCACAACAAGCCCCTATTTCTTTCTCTAGCTCAAAATGCTATTTAAGCTTTAACCATCTGGCCCTACTTTGAGTTTTATATTTTGTGGGACTCCTGTGCATATGCACATAATAAATTTGTATGCCTTTTCTCTCTCTCTCTCCCCGCTCCGCTTTTTTTTTAAGAGATAGAGTCTTGCTCTTTTTTTATTTTTTTAAGAGAGAGAGTTTTCCCAGGCTTAGCCACAAACTCCTGGGCTCAAGGGATCTTCCTGCCTCAGCCTCCTGAATAGCTGGACTACAGGCATGAGCCACAGCATCCAGATTTGTCTTAGTAATCAGTCTACTGTCAAGATCATTACAGAGCTGAAACCTTCAGAGGGTGGAAGGAAAGTTTTCTTCACTGCTACAAAGTCATTATTATACCTTTCCAAGGATACCACAATACCAGCCACCCTTCTTCCATTCTTAACCTTTAAACAAATTCTCAACATAGTAGTAAATTGGATTATTTACAAATGCAAATGATACAATGCAAATCACCATAACATCTATTCACTGCAATTAGAATAAAATATAAACTCTTATTATAGCATATCCTATATAATACAGGTAAATATATATTCTTAACTCTCCAACTTCATCTTTTATCATTCTGTTTCTAGTTCACAAAAGTCAGCTTCACTGACTTCCTGTATTTTTTTCAACTAAGTGAAACTCTCATCATTTTGGGTCTTTACTGCCGTTATTTCATTGGAATGGGCTTCTCTAGCATTTCCTTATTTTCTGAATATTATTGGGAAATATGATTTTAAGATAATCTTCCCCAACCCAAAATGTTTTTCAAAAAGATGCAGAGAAAGAAAACACATATGTTGGTTTGTGTATTTTGGCAACATTATCATTTTACAACTTTATATTAGAAAAATGGTCTCACATATACAGGCACACACTCACACACACACACAATTTCTACAAAATTTCACAGAGGAACCCTCCACAAATTGTTCAGGTCAAAATAGAGGAGACTATGTTACTTCCCCTCTCTGAACATTACTGATGTTGGGCAGCTATTTAGAAATGGTTTCTTTAGATAAAGACTCATGAATTTGATATTTTTCTTTTCAAGTTCTTGACAGTATTAGTGTTCTTTCTCAAAAAGACAGGCAAAGCATTTGTGAGGAATTTAAAAGGAAAAGAGTTATTTAAAATAAAAACCATACAATACCCCAAAACAAACAAAAATCTCTATTCACATCACTATTAGGTTTTGGGCCATATCTTCTAACACTGTGAAGCCAAAGTAATCACAAATCTGGTTAGATCACGGTTCAAGGTGGGGCATCATTTGAAAGCTGACACATTTTGTACATGATCTTGAGGGACTGTGTTAGAGGAACTTCCCTGGTAGTCTAGGGGCTTTGTTTCCAGTTTCCCTGTCTCTGGCTCCCAGGGGATTTGTTCAAGGGAAATGACTTTTCCCACCTCTGGCCAGAGAAAGTTTGAAAAAACCCCTCATTGGATTAGAACAAGAAGGGGAAGGAATTAACTCCTGGGTATAAACTCCAGCCATCCAAGCCTGCAGCAGCACCCCCTCCAGGTCCCCTTCCATGGCGTGGAAGCTGTCCTTTCACTCTGCCTAATACACTACACTACCACACACTCTTTGGGTCCATGAGTTCTATTTGAGCTGTAACACTGACTGCGACACCAAATCCCTCTTTCCCATTCATCAGGGTTGGAGAGGCCAAGAATCTGAGTTCCAGAAAATCTGGTGGCATCTAATCCGATTACAATCTCTTAAATGGTACTCCTTTAGGAAAACTTCCCTCCTGCCTTCTCTACTGCATCTTTCCTAAGTTCTGATCTCTTTTCTGAACAATATAACATTTATTTTTATTTATAATTTTAAATGTATCTAAATTAATTTTTCATAGAGATAGGGTCTCCCTATGTTGGCCAGGTTGGTCTTGAACTCCTGGACTCAAGTGATTCTCCTACGTCGGCCTCCCAGAGTGCTGAGTATTAGCTACCATATCCAGACAACATAATATAACATTTATTATGCAGCCACTTTTTAAAATTGTTTTCATAGATGATTAACATATGTGTGTGTTTGGAAGGTTTAAAATGGAAAGCTTCTTTTCTATTAAAAAATGATCTGTAGATTGGGAAGGCATAATCTTCAATACAAGTAAAGGGGTGGTCTCGACAGAACAAAGGGAGGGACTGGCTTAAATAGGGAAAGTTCTCACCTAGGTTCTCAACCAGGTCCACTTATGCCAATGAAAGTTTTACACCTGTTCAATTTTGGTTGGTCAAAATAGTTGTGCCCTGATTAGGTGGTTTTTAGACCCAAAACCAGATGTCTCTATCAGATGTTTCTTTCAAACAGCCAGTGAGTGGCAGGGGAGTTTCCCGTCACAGTTTATCTTGACACTGACAAGGGGAACCTTTGGCTTAGTTGTAAAAGGGAGGTCCTGTGACACTGAGTTCTTTCTAAGAATGCAAAGCATGTGATTGTTCCCTCTCTTAACTATGTAGGCCTGTTTCTGTTTTAACTTTGAGAAGCTCAGTTAGCCAAGGAGAGTCCATTTTGTCTGTTAGTGAGGGCAAAATTTAACAACACATAGAAAATAATGTCTTACATTCTTAAAGAGCTAATTTCTAATTATTCTATATATCTGTCCACGTATATCTACAAGTTGAGAACATCTGAAATATTTACTAAATTGATGCTTTTTACATGGAAACTCTACAAACATGTTTGACATGACATTATTTTTCCTGTGTTCCAGATATTCAATGCTATGAAGTTTTATTGAACATTTAACAGCCATGTTTTGTATAAAATGTTAGCATTTAGAAGAATCTCAAGAAGTTACATACCTTTGTGTATCTAAGGACATTTCATTAAGCAAAAAGCCCAAAGATGTTTCTCTAAAAGTTTGGCAGTGTGGAACTTCATGGGGATTTCCTTGGATTGTCTTTACTCACATATCATTTAGCAGTTAGCAATTCACTTATTCATTTTGAACTTCTCCTTGGCCATCCTTTGCCAGAACAATTAGATTCCACAATAGGAAATACATTTGGTCCTAAAAAAATTTTTATTACTTATTTTATTCTTGGATATGTGTTTAAAATTTATTCTAAATATGTCAAATATAAAGTAAGATTATCTCTTACTGTTGGAAAACAACAGTTTTATATTGAAATTACTTTTTACTCACTTTATATTTCAAGGGAAAACATATTTCTCCTTGCAGTACTTAGATGAGTGATTTGGAATGAGCCACTGAGGATCAGAGAACTTGCCTTCAAGTTTTCATGACACCACTTGCGAACAGAGTTCTGGGCAATCTATTTTTTTTTCTTTTTTTCCACATTGGAATTTTGTATAGCAGGTAGGCTGGAGCACTGGTCTCCCATCAATCAGGCATTTATAAAATAATTTTACATATGTGTTTCTTGAAACTGAGAAGATAGATTTTTGGTTAATAAGGAAAAATATGCTATTTTTTTTAAAAAAAGCTTTTTATATATGTTAAAGATGTCTTTATCTTTGTGAAAAAATATTTTTAATACTGTTCTACTGATCAGACTTAAATACCACTGATCTTTCACATTCTTTAATTAGTTAATTTAAACAAACAAAATAAATTCAGGGGCATGATAAAACAGATTTGATAAATGCTGTATTTTTAAAATTTCTATTAAAGCATGCTATAGTTTGCTCTTGTTTCTTTTTTTTATGATATTTAATTCTCCATTTCTTTTTTCTGATTTTTCCAACATAGACAAAAGGTAGTCAATAGAGTAAGTTCCAAATTGCAAGTTAATATGCCTTTAGCATGTACTTTCTAGGCTTAAAATTTTAGTTTTACTCCCATAATTGACTTGAGATAAGTCAACTGACCATTCTCATCTCTGGTGGTATTTACTATAGTTGCATTTGCACTTTGCAAAAGTACTCAATAAAGATATATCTTTGCCCCTGAGAAGTGTTTTTCTCTAATTTCTAATAGACAAAAGTTTTCCCCACTTAGATGGAACAGGACTCAGGAAATGTCATCAGTAAGCTGTGACACTGTTTGTTGTGTGGAGATCTTTCGGAATGCCAATATAGTCATCATTTGAATGCAAACATAATCAGCTTCTCTTTGATGACTTCTTCATTCCATTTATTTCGTAAACACATAACAATTTTCTGCCAAACTATAATCCTAGACATTGCAAACTAGCAGAGTTTAATAACTATATAAATTAGAACAATATACACATATTATATATTGTCAATGACATTCAGAAAATAAAACAATGTTATTTAGTTTGCTAGACACAAGAAATTAAATGACATCAGAATAAAGGACTGTTCTCCATATTTAATCAATCTAACTTTATAAACAGTTGATTATGTTGTTCTTATTTATCAAATTTCACTATTTATAATTATGAATTCTGTCACAGACAGCATCTAGATTGAAAACAGCCCTCTCAGATTGTTGATTTAGGGTCATGGTCCATATGAGTCAATCAAATGGTATGTAAGAGAATGCATCAGTGTGTCAGAAAAAAAAAATTAGAATTGAATTTATAATTAGTTTTAAAATCCCACCCTTTGAAAATGTGAATGTTTTGATTCTAACATTATATATTATGTATGATAGAACATACATATTTAATTCTCCATTTCTTTTTTCTGATTTTCCCTATGTAGACAAAAGGTAGTCAATCAAGTAAGTTCCAAATTGCATGTTAATATGCCTTTAGCATGTATTTTCTAGGCTTAAAATTTTAGTAGATACATCTGAATACAACTGCATTATTGTTTTAATTTTTTTCCTCCCTAAAGCCTCCTCTAGTTTTTCGCATTGTTTTCAAAGGCTGCATGATAGTCTATTAAGTGGTTTCTTTGTAAATTATTTTGAACAATTTCAACTGGCAAAATATTATCTTCTTCCAATTTTCAACAATTATTTATATTCCTTAGCATTATTTTTAGAGAAAAAAATAAATTTAGAAAAATCTGAAGAAGAAATGCATTCTGATTTTAGAGTTGACACAATAAGAAAATTTTAAGGAAGAGACACTTCAGCAGAGAGCTGAGTAACCATTGTGAATAAAATAAGCAAAGACAAAGACGGGAAAACAACACAAAGCTGAGTATATGCTCTAAGGGCTGCAGTTTGTCAGAGGCCTGTGAGCTGTTACCCCAGGTGCTGGGTTTTATGTCATACAGCTCAATTATTGAAATTATTTTTTAACAATCTATTTTTGGAACAGTTTCAGATTAACAGAATTATTGCAAAGATAACTCAGAAATTCCTATATAATCCACAATCAGTTTTATCCATGATTAAAACGATATTGATTTCCTATTCCTACTCAGACAGGGGTCAATATACGCAGGGGCTTAGAACAACACAAATTTCTTGTCGTAAAGCAGGTTAGAAGCCATAAAATCGATTTGTCAGCTGAGTTGTGTTTCTTCTGGAGATTCTGGGGCAGCAGTCCCCAACCTTTTCAGCACCAGGGATGGGTTCTGTGGAAGACAATTTTTCCACAGATGGATGGGGAGTGGAGTGTATGGCGGGGATGGTTTGGGGATGAAACTTTTTCCACAACAGACCAATAGGTATTAGTGAGATTGTCATAAGGAGCACGTAACCTAGATCTCTCGCATGTTCAGTTCACAGTAGGATTGGGGCTCCTATGAGAATCTAATGTCATCGCTGATCTGACAGGAGCCCAGGAGCCAGAGCTCAGGCAGTAATGCTGGGTTGCTGCCTCACCTCCTGCTGTGCGGCCAGGTTCCTAACAGGCCACGGAATGGTACCAGTCTGCCCCCAGGGTAGTGGGGATCCCTGCTGTAGGACATAATCCATTTCCTTGCCTTTTTTAGTTTCTAGAGGCTATCTCTATTCCTTAGCTTTTAACTCCCTTCTTCTACCTCCAAGGCCGAGAGAATAGCACTTTCCAATCTCTCTCTCACACACTCACATCTCAATTTCATCATCACATTGGAAACTTTGACCATCCTGCCTCTCTCTTATAATGACTCTTGTGATTATATAAGGCACATCTGAATAATCCAGAATAATCTCTCCATTTCAAGACCCTTAATTTATATTTGTAGGTTTTCTGTTTTCATTAGGGTAACAGTTTCACATATTTAGGGGATTAGGAGTTACAATTTTTGGGGGAAGGGAGACATTATATCTTACACTGATAAGGTATATTTTTCACAATTAGTAAACCAATATATTGATATTCTATTATGTTTTAAAGTCTATTGTATCCAGATTAACTACCTGGAGAATTAATTGTTCAGGTATTTTACGAAATATTTTTAAAATGGGAACTGTCTGATACTTTCCTCATGATTATACAGGAGTTATGGATTTTTTGGGAGGAAGACCACAATGGTAAAGTTGCTATCACATCTTATCAAGGCTATATACTGTCAATATATAACTTATCATTGTAATTGTTCACCTTGATTGCCTGGCTTGAATCATTGTCACTTTTCATCATTCCAAATTTACTCTTCCTTAAGAGTAAATTTGCTCTTTTTAATTCAATTTACACATAGTACTCTTTAGAAGAAACTATGCGAAGTCAATCTTTAAGGAGTAGGGAGTAATGCTCCATATCCTTAAGGGTACAGTTACAACATAAATTATTTGAAATTCTTCTGCAAGAGAGATTTATCTGTTATCCTTTGCTTAAGAGTTTGATCATTTACATCATGAATATTTATTTTATATTTTGGGTTATAATCATACACAGTTTACTTGTTTTATTGCTGAAATCGTTCCAATTTTGCCATTTGGAACTCTTTCCTTTGCTCCTATGTCCCTTTCATAATCCCCATCAGAGTGTGTGCATGTGTGCGTGTGCGTGTGTTGTTTTGCTTTTATTGAGCACTTTCTTACTTTTTGACACTACAATACACAAGAGGCTCCAGGAGCATTTTGTGTATTTTCTACCCCAGTCCTAGAGTGAGTCACTCATCCAAGTGGCCTGGTTCCTTTTATTGAAGAATGGTATTGGAAACCAAGATCTAGATGTAAAGTGTTCTCAATAGTACTGAAATGTCACTGTTTCTAGGTTCTTAACAGCTGACAAAAGAAGAAAACATATGGGTATACACTAATTTAGGTATATAAACATGTATAGATAATTCTATACGAAACCATCTGTATCTACATGAAGCTGAACTTAAGTTCAAACTAATGTCTCCAAATCTAATCCATACTTCATGGGTCATTCTGGGTTCTACCCCACATTTTTCTGTAACCTGTCATTGCAACATCGAATCCCCTCCCCCATCTGGTATTTATGTACTTAATTCAATTCCTGTATACATGCAGTGTGGTTTCATAATTTTTAACCCATAACCCCATAGGATACAACTTTCCAACCAGTTATAATGCTTATTTATAGTTCTTTTTGCTTTAGTCTCAAAGACTTTACATTTTCAAAGTTATGTATTTCATCATATTTCATTATTCTACCAGCTTTTTAATTGATGTTATTTAATGCATTTCTAATATATTTAAATTCTTTGGTCACATTCTGCTTTTTGTCCTCCAATTTCAATACTATTTAAAAAAATTTGAATACATTAGATTTGTTCTTTGCATAGTAAATTTCTGTGGGTTTTGGCGAACACTTAATTATAGTATCATTCAAAATAAAATCACCACCCTAAAATCCTAAAATGTCCCTGTGCTTTACCTATTTAACCCTCCCTTATCAAACACAACAAATAACCAATAATCTGCTTATCATCTTTTTATTTTAGTATTTAAACACTTGATCAAACACAAAGGTCCTACTGATTGTATCCCAAGTGACCTTCGAGAAGTTTTGCATTTTGTATTCAGAGGTAAAATATAATTGGCATTGATTTTTTGTAAGATTAATATTTGTGTCAAGATTCATTGTTTTACTTACAGGACATCCACGTGTCTCACCATGATTTTTTAAAAAGACTATTCTTTCTTCATTCACATGCCTTTCCTCCGGATCAGTTTACTACATTTTGACTATATTTGAGTGGGTTTTCTTTGGGCTCTCTATTCTGTTCTGTAATCTATGTGTCTAATACTTCACCAACACCATACAATCTTGATTATGGTAGCCTTATTATAAGTCTTGAAATAGAGTCATGTCAGTCATCTAACATTGTTGTTCTTCTTGCTCAGTATCATGTTAGCCATTCTTAGTCTTTTGCATTTTTTGTAAACTTTAGAATCAATGTTGATATTGACAAAAGAGCTTACTGAAGTTTTAACTGAGTTTGAGTTAAACCTATAGATTAATTTAGTAAGAAGTGGCACTTTAATGGTGGCTCTTTCAATTCATGAACACAGAACATCCATTTATTTAAATATTTGATTTTTAAAATCAGTGTTTTGTAATTTTGGGGGTATAGATCATATACATGCTTGGTTAGAATTTACATCTAAGTATTTCTCTTTTTTCCTATCTAATGTGAATGATGCTGTGCTTTTAATTTTAAATTCCAGTTGCTCATTGCTAATATATGAGAAAGCAATAGAATTTTGTATATTAATCTTGTATCCTGAAACCTTGGAATAATTTCTTATTGTTCAAAGAGTTGTCACTGCTATTGTTGCTGTTGGAATTTTGGGATTTCCTACAGAAACAATCAGTTATCTGTGAATATATGCAGTTTTATTTCTTCCCCTCCAATTTTTATATTTTTTATTTTATCTTTTTGTCATAATGCACTGGTTAGACCTTCCAGTACAATGCTGAATAAGAATGGTGGAGAGGATATCCTTGCTTTGTTCCAAACGTTAGAGAGAAAGCATTTAAGTTCTCACCGTTAAGTATGAGATTAGGTGTTTTTTGTTTGTTTGTTTTAATTTTAAAATTAAATATTGATATCTCCTCTATTTTTAGTGTTCTGAGTCTTTTTAATTTTTAATCATAAATGAGAATTAGTTTCTTCGTCAATGCCGTTTCTGCATCAAGTGATATGATTATATAATGTTTTTTCCTTAGACTATTGATGTAATGATGGTTTTCATTGATTGATTTGCTATGTCTTAGGCTATGAAAGTTGCTGAAAGATGCTATCCCTAGCTTTTACTTCACACAACTCAATTGTATTACTTTATAAAGAGATTCAAGATATGTTGATCCACACAAAGGCTAATTTCCATTTGTTGAAGTGAAATGGCAGGAATTTTAAAAATTTTATTAATGTCAGAGATGGAATGTTAAGATTTCTTCTATGTCACATTATGTGTGACATATGTTCTGTTCTCAGAAATATGATGAGTATGGAAAAATTGGATGTTCACCACAGGAAAACCAAATTTTAAAACTTGCTGCAAAGAAATCTTTTGCTTAGCATGTTTCTTCTTCCAAAGTATTACAGAATGAAAGATCCATCACCTGAAGTGAGAGGGGTCACATACAGCCTAAATAGATCAAACAAACATATCAGAATCACTAGGTATGGTGGCAGTAGGCAACCAAAAGTCTTACTTACTTCAGTAGGATGATTTTGGCTTGAGAAGTTAGGCAACAGTAGGCAAGTACCAAAGAAACTGCATGCTGGGCTCTCTTGATTACAGATATTATTCAAGTTTTCCTTTTTATTCTCTTCCACTCTGGATCTCCTAACTCTAAGTTGCCTGTGCCTCATCCTAATTTAATTTACTTACTATTACCACTAGCCTCACATTTTACGTAATGTACCATTCTGAGCATTCAAGTTATTATAATCCCCTCCTTTATTATTCATTTTCAGTCAGCTTCCAAGGTATCACATAATTCTTTTCTCCTCCTACTTTACTAGTCTCTCCTTTATAGGGATATTTGTTGAATTCTTTTTCTGTTCCCAACATTTTAGTGTTGTAGATACTAGAGATCAGTTTTTGGCCTTCTCTTTTCTACCCACATCGTTGTATCATCATTTTATTCAGTTAGATGGCCTTATAGTGAAATATGTGCCTAGAATTTCAAAGCTTTATCTTCAGGCTGGTTACTCTCTTTTAGTCCAGATGCATATATTCAACATGCTACTTGCACAAATACACCCCACACATACTCCACACACAGAGCATAATCTTCTCTACTTCAGCAGATGACAACTTCTTTCATTTAATGGCTCAGACTAAAGCTTTCGGTCATTTTTGACTCTTTTTTTATCATGTTACATCTAATTTGTCAAGAATTCCTCTTGGCTTTATTAAAAAATACATTATAATTCAACCATTATCTACACCACTACAACTGTGAGCCAAGCCATCTTTGTTTTTGCTATGGATTGATCCAGTAGCCTCTAAGTTCATCTCCTTGCCCCTACCAGTCTATTATCAAAACAGAAGTCAGAGACATAGAGGTCAGATCATAGTACTTTCTTATTCAAGTCATTCAATGCTCTCACTTTTTATTATTCAGAATTAAATGGAAAGTACTTCAAATAGCCTATAATTGTCAAAATTATTTGACCCCTATTAGCTCTGTGACCTCATTTTCTTCTATCTTGCTTATATAGATCCTGTCTTAATGACCTCTCTGTTTTTCCTCAAACATACAAGTCCCATCCCATTTCAAGCATTTTGCACTGGGATGTTCCCTCTCTCTGTATTGCTTTCCCAATGTTTGCATGTATATCACCTGATTAGTAAGACCTGTCTTAACAGCCTTATGTAAAATTGCAACCCACTTATCACTCTCACACTCTTGGTTCCCTTCAACCAATTCTATTTTTTCCATAACATGTACCATATTCTAACCATTATATTTTATTGTTTTACATTTATATTGTTTAATTCATATTATTCCCTCATCTCATTCATTTCAATATAATTAGGCATTAGGAAACATTACAGTTTATATTATTTACCATCACTTCCCAGATATTGTAAACTCTGCCTGGCACATAGTAGAAACTCAATATGTAATTTGTGAATCAATGAATAAGCCATTCCATGTAACAAAAAATATAATGTCTGGCATAAAGCAAAGCACAATTTTTCTATCTTTGTTCAAGTAACAAAAAGTGGTTGCCAACTGGATGATTCCCAATTTCGTATTTCAGAAGCAAGAATGAAGTCTGTAAAAAAATCCTACCTCCAAAAAGAAGAAAACTTTCCGATACTAAAAAAAGAAGAAAGAAAAGTAACTTTACCAGTGAAGGATTTGTGATCATATCCAAATATTATTGCATAAAATCACCACTAAAAAATACCTCAGTGATGCCCAAGCCAAAATTTAACCTTCACACACATAAAAAATTCACGAAGACATGCAAGCATTAGATTCAGTTTCATCAACTGAGGACAAAAACACAAGATGGCAAATTCTTCTTCTTAAGGACTAAATACACAAAAGTATTTCAATAGAAATAAAAAATCTCATAAAGGCAGGATTTCAAGTGACTGTAAAAAAGTCAATGATTCTTTTGAGATTTTAACTCCAGTTATTCATGAGGTTCATGTCCTCCAGACTCTACAGCTTTAGTAATTGCAATCAAATTCCTTATAGGAATAGGCTACTTTTTTTTTTTAAGGGAATCTGGAAGAAAAGACAGAAAATATTTCAGAGATTTCTGAGGCAAAAAATAAATAAATAAAAAATAAAGAAACTTTTAAGGCATCACTTCCAGATTTTATCAAAGCCAGATAAAAAGAGAAAGTACATGCCTGTAGACATTTTCACATATGCACGAAAGTACATACACCCACAAGCATAACTTTCTTTTAATAAAAGGATTCTTATGATTGGTGTCATACATACCTTCTACATAATTCTGCAAGCTATCAAGATAGTATACAGGTTCCTGGAATAAGACCTCGTCTCCCTAAACAGGAAGTCAGAGTGAACTGGCACCCTAGGTGTAAGATCATTCCTTGCTTACTATCTACTCAAGTATTACAGTAAAGAGATCCATTCCTCTCTTTCACCCTGACCCAAACACTGCTTTAAACTCACCAGGATTAATTTTACTACATATGTACATATATTTATCTCATTAATGTCATCCCAAGAAAACTCTCATAGTCCTAGTAACATCTTGTATTCTTTACATGAATTATCATATATCTTTATCTATCTACTATTCTGTCTCCTTTACAATGCTTCCTCAAATTCTAAAATTATTTCTGTATGACATTTGAAATTTATGCTCCATTAACAGTTAAGTATCTCATAATTTTATCATGTGTTCAAGATATTTCTTTCATCTTTATGTTTGAATGTAAATCTGAACCTCTTCTAAGGACCCTAGTTAACAAAACTTACCACAGATCTTGTTCCATGGGTCCTGGAGGTGGTGTCAGCATCGTTCTTTGTCGTCATAACCATTTTCAAACCATTCTCCCTTTCTACATTAAAAAAAGAGAGAGAGAGAAGAAGAATCAGAATTATATGTAACTTCATGATTACATCACACTATATTATTTTGATGCTTTGTAGTTAAAATTTAAATTAAAATTTGAGTTAATGTGATTGCATCTGTTTTTAATCCTTTAAGGAACTATTAAAAAGCAAGATATATTGTCTGTAAACATTATTTGTATATTCTATTAACTTGCTTTTCTCAGTAAATTATATAGCTTGGTAATGTTCTAGAATGCCATAAATTCTAATAGTTGCATATTATGCTACTATATGGAATTACATTGATTTATTTAACAATTTCCAGGTAATTTCAATTTCATTTTTACTGGTTAAATAATGCTTTACTTTCTTAAAATTAAACGTGTTACAAACTATATTTTTATCTCAATAGACTTGATAAATACTTATTAAATTCCTTTCTATAACTAGACCTTTTAATTTCCACAGCCTATTTCTGGAAAAAATAAAAATAACATTACATTTTAGATTACAAAGAAAATCTCAATGAATTTTTAAAAGAAGACATTTCAAAGGCTACATTTTATGATCATCGTGCATTCAATCTAAAATATAGTTTACAAAGGTATAAAGGAGAAAAATAGCCACATGAAAAATATATTCCATTAAATAAATTTTGAGTCTAAATGTTAATAAAAACCACAATTACCTAAGCTTTAGAAAACAATGAAAATGAGAACATTGTATATGAACACCTATAACATTGATCAAAAGTCAAGTAAGAAAGAACATTATAAATGAAGCATTCTGCACAAAAAGTTAAAAAGAAAGCATGAAACAAACACAGAAAGCAGGAATGTCCCAAGGGCATAAAGAGTCAGGCTTGAGATTTGCCTGAGTTCTGCACTTCATAATTAATAATTAAAGCAAAGTAAAAAAAAAAACTGGATTATTACACTGAAAATCATGTGGCCTATTTCAGAGTCTTTCATAAATACTATGCTTTTTATCAAGTCTGCCAAATGGCCCATAAGATGCTGCCTTCTATATAACACCACAATTTTAAACTGCAAAACATTAAATGTTACAGAAAACATGCTGTGGAAGTCCACTTTGTCAAAATATCCTAGTTCTATATAGCAAGGCTGTGCAATAACTAGTATATGAATAAAGAAGCATCATAGGTAAGCCAAATTGAACATTCAAGGAAACATTTTGAGCACCTTGTAAACTATAATCATCCAATCCCTCTTGGACTCCTGACTCTGTTTTGGCAATTTGGAAGCAAGATGAAACTAGATAAAGTGTTTACTGCAAGAGAGGGTGCCTCTGCTATATACAAAGGGAATTGTAAACTTAGCCCTGTGATCCTGCCATTAGTCTTTTTAATGATTCTGAGCCACAACCTCACTGAGATAACATCTTTTTCTCTCTATGCTTGAGCTTTCAGAAGCCTAGAGGAATCCTGACTTTTTTTTTTTTTTTAGCCTTTTATTAAACTTAAGCCTAGAAATAAGGGAAAGCTAAAGGAAAAGGATTAGAGAGGTTTATTCAGCACTGTCAGAGAAAGAAAATCCCTGCCTTACTGCCAGATATATTAAACTCCTGATCTTGCAATTGCATAAAATTATCACTGGCATTATATCTATGTCAATTAAATCTGGTGCTGCAGAAAATGATTTAAACAGTTCCCTCTTTCAATGTCATTCAAGAACTCTAATTAGTGTGAGAGGTGTGTTTCTGTTTTAAGTAGTGCTATAGTCACCTAGGTATTATTCAAAGGCACCATTAAAACTCGTTAATATGGGAGTATCTCAGAGGAGTTTATGGGCTTTCAAGAGAGTACTGTTCAGACAAGTTTGTCCATAAAAAGTAATTTGGATTAAAAATGTTAAGAGTATAGTGTTTTCCATCATGAGAAAATATTTCCTTCTGTGTTGTGAGCAGATTGCTAATGTTTCTGCTTATTTATCAAAGATGGCTCATTTTTATAAGACCTAGATTTTTGTTTCTTATTTTATTAATAACCTTCACAAATAGACACAATTTTTTTCAATACCTAATTTGTGTAAGAAAAGAGAAAAGCAATGAATGAAAGTTTAACTTTTCTAAGTTTACTAGTAAAGCTTCTTTTACTCTTTTGCTATCCTCCTCTATTTTATTGTTGATCTTAACTATAAGTAAACTGGTTTGGCAATAAGAAAAGATTTGAATACCCAGTAGCAAATTGAAAATTGTAACTTGGAAAGTATTGCTTTCAGACTCACACATTTTCCTATCTTTCCTTCTTGATTAGTACAAAACCTCATTGACCCACCATTCCATTGAATCCCAATTAGTTTTTGGATAGTTTGCACTATTTTATGGTGGAAGCATGCCTGATAAAATAGATTACTATAACCTGAGAGTAGATTGCTGATCTTATGTATTTTGAACTCTGTCCAATTCAGTCTGAACATATAGTTAGACATTCTTTAGTGTTTGTTAATTAACACTATTTTCTAAATAGAGCAGTTCAAAATTAATAACATATCTTTACTGACATATTTTCACTAAAATAAATTATATGTGAAATATTTTATTGTTTTTATATAACCAGTATTTAACAAGTGAATTCTATATGTTAGATATAGGGCTAAGATACAGGAATATAGAGAGGAGTATAATGTTAACTTAGATTTTAAAAGGTTCAGAATCTGGTATGGGGGACAAATAAGTAAACTAATAATTATAAAATGCAACAATAGGTTTCATAAGTGATTCTTGGTAAAGGAAATGCAAGTTTTGGGACAAAGATTCAAGGTTGGGGAGAATTGGACAGAACATATTTTCTATAATAGAAAGTACAATGCTAAATCCTGAAGAATAAATACAATGTGACCAAGATGAAAATTTGGAGAAGGGTATTTTTAGCAAAGACAACAAGGTCTGCTAAATCAGATAAGGGTAAGGGACATAAAGACACTTAAGGCAATTTCATATTATTAACAGAATATATGTAATACAATTGAGAAATGAGACTTAAAACAGAGTAAGCAAATGATTAATAACTAAAACAATATTAAAGAATGCTATGGTTTGAATGTGCTCCCTTAAGTTCATATGTTCATACTTAATCCTCAGTGTAACAGTGGTTAAAGGTGAGACTTTATCAGGTGATTAGATTATGAGAGCTCTGCCCTGATGAATGGATTAATGCTGTTATCATAGAAGTGATTTCGTTATCACAGATGAGAATTTCTGAAGAAAAAAATAAGTTTGACCCCCTTCCTCTCTCACTCTCATACTCTCTTGGTCTGCCACCGTCATCATGGGGTGATGCAGCATGAAAGTCCTCACCAAACACCAGTGCTATGTTCTTGGACTTCCTAACCTCCAGAACCACAAACCAAGTAAATTTCTATTGTTTATAAATTACCCACTCTCTGATTTTCCATTACAGCAACAAAAAACAAATTAAGACAAAGAGTTAATACTTTGTTTTAAAGGTAATAAATGAGATACAAAAGAATAATACAGAGAGAAAATAAATTAAAAACATAAAATAGCAGTTTTAAGTCATAACATCATAGTATTAAGACTTAAGTATTAAGTATTAAATTATAACAACATAGTATTATCCTTAAATGAAAATAGTGTAGATATACCAGTTAGTCAGACATTGGTGTAGTCAGGGAAAATCACAAACCCACTCTATGTGGTTTTACAAATTGATTTCAAATTTTACAGCATAGGTAATTTAAAGTAAAAGTGTCAGGAAAGGGGTCCTGATCTGCACCCCAAAAGAGGGTTCTTAGAATTCGCACAAAAAAGAATTCAGTGCAAAGTTAAAGCAAGTTTATTGAGAAAGTACAGTGGTGAAAGGACTCCATACACAGAGTAGGATGTTACCGAAAGCAAGAGTAGGAAGGCATCCACCCTATGTACAATGCTTATATATATGGGAAGATGTGTTCTGCTCTCAAGGTTTGTGATAAAGGATTTTCTTAATTAGTATATTTTGCAAGAATCGATATTATTATCTTTAAAGCAAAATTAGGAATGCCTTTGTTCTCCAGATATTGTGGTATTTGTGCACTCCCAAGTCTGGTTCTGCTTAGTGAACATCATTAATTTGTTCCCTTAACCATAAACATCTAGAGGCTAGGAATGCCTAACTTTCTGGGAATGCAACCCAGCAAGTCTCAGCCTCATTTTCCTGGCTCTCACTCAAAATGGAGTCGCTCTGGTTCAAATATCTGTGACAAAAGCAGTATAAAGGAAATAATAAAGATAAGATAAAAAAAATCATGGAAATAAAAATAATAAAACCAATTAAGAAAATCAATTACACAAAGCCTGTTCCTCAAAATGTTAACACAATTGGTAAGGTTGAGAAACATCAAAAGCAAAGCAAAAAGACACAAATCGGCCGGGCATGGTGGCTCACGCCTGTAATCCAAGCACTTTGGAGGTCAAGGTGGGTGGATCACCTGAGGTTGGGAAGACCAGTCTGACCAACATGGTGAAATGACGTATTTAAAAAAAAAAAAAAAAAAAAGACACAAATCACCAGTATCCAGAATAAACTGGGCTGTCACTGAAAATCCTGCTGCTATTATAAAGATAATGAGAGTATATTACAAACAACTTTATGATCCCAAATATAACAATTTAGGAAAAAATTGACCAATTCCTCAAAAAATGCAAGCTATTAAAATGCATTGAAGATGAAATAAATAATCTGAACAGTATTAAACCATTAAAGAAATTTAATTCAACATTTAAAAATTCATAGAATGAACATCTACAGGCCCAGATGGTTTCATTGGAGAATTCTATTAAATATTTAAAGAAGAATTAGAACTAATTTGACACAATCTTTTTTTCTGAAAAAGAATAGGAGAGAATATTTCTCAACTTGTTGTATTAGGATAATGTTACCCTGATCCCAAAACCACAGAGCAAAAAACAAAAATAAACACCAAAAAAGTATAGATGGATATTTCTTATAATCTTTGACAAAAGAAAATTCAAGCACGTATTAGCAAACTGAATTTAACAATGTTTAAAAACAATATATAGTCAATTGAGTGTGACTTATTAGAATTTTGCAAAGCTGGTTCTATATTTTTAAAAAATCAACATAATCCAACATATCAACAGGCTAAGAAGGCAAATCACATGATTGTATCAATTGATGCAGAAAAATCACTTGAGAAAAGCTAGCATCTATTAATAATAGTAAACAACTCAGTAAGTTTTCAGTAGAAAAAAATATCTGAAACTTGAAAAAGATATATAAAAGAAATCTAGAGGTAGTATCATGCTTAATGTTGAAATATTTAGTGTTTCCACTCTAAAATGAAGAACATGGCAAAAAAAAAAGGCAATTCTCATCACTTACTCAACATAAAACTACAGTGAATCAAGTAAAAAAGAAGTAAAAGACACAAATTGGAAAGGAAGGAAAAACTGTCTCTATTTGCTGATGATACAATTATCTTCATAGAAAATTTCAAGTAATTTGCAAAGTAGAAACATTTCATAGAATACGAAAGTTAAGCAAGGTTGTAGCATATGAAAATAGCACATACATAGACACACACAAGTGAATCACATTTTTAAATAGTAAGAGTGATCATATCAAAACCAAAATTAAAATCACAATATCATTTATAATTTTTCCAAGAAAATATTATAAAATATTTAGGTACACACTTAACAAAACGTGCACAGTATCTATATACTAAAATTACAGAATGTTGATAAAAGAAATGAAAGAAGTACCAAATAAATTTAAAGGTACGCCGTGCTCATAGAAAGAACCAACATAGTAAGGCTGTAATTTATTTTCAAATTGATTCACAGGTTCGGTGATATTCTTATGAAAATGCTAACAAGTTTTGTTGTTGTTTTTTGTCATGTTTTTACACTTTGACAAGCTCATTCTAAAATGTTTATGGAAAATCACAGGCCCTAGAATATCCAAAACAATTTTGAAAAAAATATAATTTAAGATGAATCTAGGAGAGAGATCCAAGATGGCCAATTAGGAGGAACTCGCGATTGCAGCTCCGAGAGAAAGCACAGAGGGTGAGTGGACGCCGCATTTCTAGACGGATATTTACTGCCCACAGACCAGGAGATTCACAGGGGGAAGAGCACCACAGGTTGCCAGTGCTGTTGGTTTGAGTGGCGCGGCCGCTAGGCCTGCACCCTGAGGCAGGGAGCAGTGGCTCCTTCTGCAGAGTGAGTGCGACTGAGTCTCCTGTAAGCCAGCAAGGGGAGCTGAAACAGGGAGTCAAGCCAGGAGATTCACCGGGCAAAAATGCGCCACGAATCTCAGAGCCGCCGCTTCAGCTGACGTAACGGCTCACAGGGCAGCGGATTTTTACTGCCCACAGACCAGGAGATTCACAGGCGGAAGAGCCCCATGGGTCGCCAGCGCAGCTGGTTTGATTGGCGCAGCCGCTCGGCCTGCGCCCTGAGGCAGGGGCAGTGGCTCCTCCTGCAGAGTGAGTGAGACCGAGTCCCCAGTAAGCCAGCAAGGGGAGCTGAAACAGGGAGTCAAACCAGGAGATTCCAGGGCAAAGAAAGCGCCACAGGAAATACAACTGAACCCAGGTCGGTCCAGCTCTGTGGGGGAGAGGCGTCCTCCATTAGGACACACCCTGCAGTTCCCAGGGCAATTTGCCGTAACCAAGGTAACCCGCCACTACAGAGACTCCGTCACTACAGGGGCGGGCCAACATAGCGGAAGCAGTTCTAACTACACCCATATAAACAGGACTGCAGGGAAGTTCACAAGGAAGCTGGGCAGACCCCACAGCAGCTCAGCAAAGCCTCTGCAGGCTGAGTGCAACTAGGCTGCCACCTTGTGGGCAGGGAAAACAACAACAAGACAGCAGAAAATCATAAAGTCCTAAATCCCTGGGACAGAAAACCGGGAGGGAAGAAAAAGGGGGTTTATGAGTTCTGCTGCTGCAGACTTAAAATTACCAAAATCAGAAAGACAGCAACTACAAAGTCGATAGGTGGATAAATCCACAAAGATGGGAAGAAATCAGCACAAAAAGGATGAAAACATCCAAAATCAGAACACTTCTCCTCCTACAAGGGAACACAACTCCCCACCAGCAAGGGAACAAGACTGGATGGAGAATGAGTGTGATGAAATGACGGAATCAGCTTTCAGAAAGTGGATAATAAGAAACTTTTGTGAGCTAAAAGAACATGTTCTAACCCAATGCAAAGAAACTAAGAACCTTGAAAAAAGACTTGACGAAATGCTAACAAGAATGGACAACTTAAAGAGGAATATGAGTGAATTGATGGAGCTGAAAAACACAACACGAGAACTTCGCGAAGCATGCACAAGTTTCAACAGCCGAATTGACCAAGCAGAAGAAAGGATATCAGAGGTAGAAGATCAACTCAATGAAATAAAACGAGAAGGCAAGATTAGAGAAAACAGGGTAAAAAGGAATGAACACAGCCAACAAGAAATATGGGACTATGTGAAAAGACCTAATCTACGTTTGATAGGGGTACCTGAATGTGACGAAGAGAATGCATCCAAGCTGGAAAATACTCTCCAGGATATTATCCAGGAAAACTTCCCCAACCTAGCAAGGCAGGCCAATATTCAAGTCCAGGAAATACAGAGAACACCACAAAGATATTCCCCTAGAAGAGCAACACCGAGGCACATAATCATCAGATTCACCAGGGTTGAAATGAAGGAGAAAATACTAAGGGCAGCCAGAGAGAAAGGTCGGGTTACCCACAAAGGGAAGCCCATCAGACTCACAGCAGATCTCTCAGCAGAAACCCTACAGGCCAGAAGAGAGTGGGGGCCGATATTCAACATCCTTAAAGAAAAGAACTTTCAACCCAGAATTTCATATCCAGCCAAACTAAGCTTCATAAGTGAAGGAAAAATAAAATCCTTTGAGAACAAGCAAGAACTCAGAGATTTCATCACCACCAGACCAGCTTTACAAGAGCTCCTGAAGGAGGCACTACACATAGAAAAGAACAACCAGAACCAGCCACTCCAAAAACACATGAAATGGTAAAGAGCATCAACACAATGAAGAATCTGCATCAACCAATGGGAAAAACAGCCAGCTAGCATCAAAATGACAGGATCAAATTCACACATAACAATATTAACCCTAAATGTAAACGGACTAAATGCCCCAATCAAAAGACACAGACTGGCAAATTGGATAAAAAGCCAAAACCCATCAGTGTGCTGTATCCAGGAAACCCACCTCACATGCAAGGATACACTAAGACTCAAAATAAAGGGATGGAGGAAGATTTACCAAGCAAACGGAGAGCAAAAAAAAGCAGGAGTTGCAATTCTCATCTCTGATAAAATAGACTTTAAAGCAACAAAGATCAAAAGAGACAAAGAAGGACATTACATAATGGTAAAGGGATCAATGCAACAAGAAAAGCTAATGATCCTAAATACATATGTACCTAATACAGGAGCACCCAAATACATAAGGAAAGTTCTTAAAGAATTACAAAGAGACCTAGACTCCCACACAATAATAGTGGGAGATTTCAACACCCCATTGTCAATATTAGACAGATCAACGAGACAGAAAATTAACAAGGATATCCAGGACTTGAACTCGGACCTGGAACAAGCAAACCTAATAGACATTTACAGAACTCTCCACCCCAAATCCACAGAATATACATTCTTCTCAGCACCACATCACACCTACTCTAAAATTGACCACATAATTGGAAGTAAATCACTTAGCAAATGCAAAAGAACGGAAACCATAACAAACAGTCTCTCAGACCACAGTGCAATCAAGTTAGAACTCAGAATTCAGAAACCAACCCAGAACTGCACAGCTTCATGGAAAATGAACAACTTTCTCCTGAATGTAGACTGGATAAACACTGAAATGAAGGCAGAAATAAAGATGTTCTTCGAAACCAACAAGAACAAAGACACCACATACCAGAATCTCTGGGACACATTTAAAGCCGTCTCTAGAGGAAAATATATAGCAATAAGTGCCCACATGAGAAGAAAGGAGAGAACTAAAATTGACACCTTATCATCAAAATTGAAAGAGCTAGAGGAACAAGATCAAAAAAACTCAAAACCTAGCAGAAGACAAGAAATAACTAAGATCAAAGCAGAATTGAAGGAGATAGAGACACGAAAAACCCTATAAAAAATCAATAAATCCAGGAGCTGGTTTTTTAAAAAGATCAACAAAATAGACAGACCACTAGCCAGACTAATAAAAAAGAAAAGAGAGAATAACCAAATAGATGCAATAAAAAAGGATAAAGGGGATATCACCACACATGCCACAGAAATTCAAAGCATCACCAGAGATTATTACAAACAACTCTATGCACATAAACTAGAAAACCTGGAAGAAATCGATAAATTCCTGGACAGTTGCCTCCTCCCAAGCCTAAACCAGGAAGAAGTCGAAACTCTGAATAGACCAATAACAAGGTCTGAAGTCGAGGCAGCAATTAAGAGCCTACCACCCAAAAAAAGTCCAGGTCCAGATGGGTTCACAGCCGAATTCTACCAGACATACAAAGAGGAACTGGTACCATTCCTACTGAAACTATTCCAAATAATCCAAAAAGAGGGAATCCTTCCCAAATCATTTTATGAGACCAACATCATCCTAATACCAAAACCCGGCAGAGACTCAACAAGAAAAGAAAACTACAGGCCAATATCCATGATGAACATAGATGCAAAAATCTTCAATAAAATACTGGCAAGCCGATTGCAACAGCACATCAAAAAGCTTATCCACCATGATCAAGTAGGATTCATCCCGGGGATGCAAGGATGGTTCAATATACACACGTCTATGAATGTAATTCACCACATAAACAGAACCAAAGACAAAAACCACATGATTATCTCAATTGATGCAGAGAAGGCCTTCGACAAAATTCAACAGCCCTTTATGCTAAAAACTCTCAATAAACTAATTATCGACGGAACGTATCTCAAAATAATAAAAGCTATTTACGACAAACCAACAGCCAATATCATACTGAATGGGCAAAAACTGGAAGCATTCCCTTTGAAATCGGGCACTAGACAAGGATGCCCTCTCTCACCACTCCTATTCAATATAGTACTGGAAGTTCGAGCCAGAGCAATCAGGCAAGAAAAGGAAATAAAGTCTATTCAATTAGGAAAGGAGGAAGTCAAATTGTCTCTATTTGCAGATGACATGATTGTATATCTAGAAGACCCCATCGTCTCAGCCCAAAATCTCCTGAAACTAATAAGCAACTTCAGCAAAGTCTCAGGATACAAAATCAATGTGCAAAAATCACAAGCATTCCTATACACCAATAACAGACTTAAAGAGAGCCAAATCAAGAACGAACTGCCATTCACAATCGCTACAAAGAGAATAAAATACCTAGGAATACAACTAACAAGGAACGTAAAGGACCTCTTCAAGGAGAACTACAAACCACTGCTCAACGAAATAAGAGAGGACACAAACAGATGGAGAAACATTCCATGTTCATGGTTAGGAAGAATCAATATTGTGAAAATGGCCATACTGCCCAAAGTAATTTACAGATTCTATGCTATCCCCATCAAGCTACCAATGACCTTCTTCACAGAACTGGAAAAAACCACCTTAAACTTCATATGGAACCAAAAGAGAGCCCGCATAGCCAAGTCAATTCTAAGCAAAAAGAACAAAGCAGGAGGCATCACACTACCGGACATCAAACTCTACTACAAGGCTACAGTAATCAAAACAGCATGGTACTGGTACCAAAACAGAGATATAGACCAATGGAACAGAACAGAGGTGTCGGAGGTGACACAACATATCTACAACCACCCGATCTTTGACAAACCTGACAAAAACAAGCAATGGGGAAAGGATTCCCTGTTCAATAAGTGGTGTTGGGAAAACTGGCTAGCCATATACAGAAAGCAGAAACTCGACCCCTTCCTGACATCTTACACTAAAATTGACTCCAGATGGATTAAAGACTTAAACATAAGACCTAACACCATAAAAACCCTAGAAGAAAACCTAGGCAAAGCCATTCAGGACATAGGCATAGGCAACGACTTTATGACCAAAACACCAACAGCATTGGCAACAAAAGCCAAAATAGACAAATGGGACCTGATCAAACTCCACGGCTTCTGCACGGGGAAAGAAACAGTCAATAGAGTGAATTGGCAACCAACAGAATGGGAAAAAATTTTTGCAGCCTACCCATCTGACAAAGGGCTGATATCCAGAATTTACAATGAGCTATAACAGATTTACAAGAAAAAAACAAACAAGCCCATTCAAAAATGGGCGAAGGATATGAACAGGTACTTTACAAAAGAAGACATACATGAGGCCAACAAGCATATGAAAAAATGCTCATCATCACTGGTCATTAGGGAAATGCAAATCAAAACTACATTGAGATACCATCTCACGCCAGTTAGAATGGCGATCATTAAAAAATATGGAGACAACAGATGCTGGAGAGGATGTGGAGAAATAGGAACACTTTTACACTGTTGGTGGGAGTGTAAATTAGTTCAACCATTGTGGAAAACAGTGTGGCTATTCCTCAAGGACCTAGAAATAGAAATTCCACTTGACCCAGCAATCCCATTACTGGGCATATATCCAAAGGATTATAAATCGTTCTACTATAAGGACACATGCACACGAATGTTCATTGCAGCACAGTTTACAATAGCAAAGACCTGGAACCAACCGAAATGCCCATTGATGATAGACTGGACAGGAAAAATGTGGCACATATACACCATGGAATATTATGCAGCCATCAAAAATGATGAGTTCGCATCCTTTGTAGAGACATGGATGAACCTGGAAACCATCATTCTCAGCAAACTGACACAAGAACACAAAATCAAACACCACATGTTCTCACTCATAGGTGGGTGTTGAACAATGAGAACACATGGACACAGGGAGGGGAGCACTATACACTGGGGTCTGTTGGGGAGGAGTGGGGGGGACAGAGGTGGGGTGGGGAGTTGGGGAGGGATAGCATGGGGAGAAATGCCAGATGTAGGTGAAGGGGAGGAAGGCCGCAAATCACACTGCCACGTGTGCACCTATGCAACAACCTTGCATGATTTTCACATGTACCCCAAAACCTAAAATGCAATTAAAAAAAAAAAAAAGATGAATCTATTCAATATTTTCTTACCATATAGCTATATAATCATGAGAGTATATTATTGGTGAAAGACTAGGTCATAAGTCAATAGAACAGTATAGAGAACCTAACATTAGACTCTCACAAAGGCACAAAAGCTATTCAAGGCAGAAAGCATAGCCATTTGTTTGTTTGTTTGTTTCTGAAGATGAGATCTTATTCCGTCATTCAGGCTGGAGTGCAGTGGCACAATCATAGCTCACTGAAGCCTTAAACTCCTTGGCTAAGAGATCCTCCCACCGCAGTCCCCTAAATAGTCTGGACTCTAGGTGCATGGCACCACACCTGGTTAATTTATTTTTTAAAAAATTATTGTAGAGATGAGGGTCTCACTATGTTGGCGTGGCTGGTCTTGAAATCTTGGCCTCAAGCAATCCTCCCACATTGGCTGCCAAAAGTTGTCACATTAGAGGAGTAAACTACCACACCCATCTAGCATAGCCTTTCAAACAAATGGTATTACTGCAATCAGATAGCCATAGCAAAAAAAAAAAAAAAAACTCGATCTTAAATTCACACCTTATGCAAAGGTTAACATAAATAAATGAAATCTTGGATTTCAATGCAAATTATAAGACTTTTTTTTGTGAAAAGTAGGAAAAAATTTGGTAACTGCAGTTAGGCAGACTTCTTAGGCTTGACACCAAAAGCACAAAGCATAAAAAGAAAACACAGTGACAAATTGTACTCATCAAAACTAAAAACCCTTGCTCCATGAAAGGCCCTGTTAAGAGAATTGAAAGATAAGCTACAGTCTGGGAGAGAAATAAATGCAAACCTATTATTCAACAAAAGACTTTTATCTAAAATATATAAATAACTCAAAAAGCTCAACAGATTAAAATGAATAATCCAATCAGAAAATGGGAAAAAATGAATCGAACACACATTTAACCAAACGGTATATCCAGGTGGCAAATAAGCAAGAAAGATGTTGAACTTCATTAACCACTAGAAAATAGCATGTTAAAATCACAATGAGCTATACTAACATACCTATCAGAATGGCTAATATTTAAAAATAAAATCATGATAATACAAATGCTGACAGAAATGTGGAGAAATTGAATCATTCATACATTGCTAGTGAGAACATAAAATGATACAGTCATTCTGAAAATTATTTGGCAATTACTTATAAAACTAAAATGCTCTTACCATATGACCCAGAAATTTCACTTTCAGGTCTTCATCCCAGATAAATGACAACCTAAGTTAACACCAAAATCTAAATAAATGTTCATAGCAGTTTTATTAATATTCACAGTATCCAAAATCTAGCAACAACCCTGTCCTTCAATGGCCAATGGTTAAATAAACTGTGATACACACTTGCCATGGAACATTACTCGAGGATTAAGAATACCAACTATTGACATATTTAACAACCTAGGAAAATCTCAAGGGTACTATGTTTAATGAAAAAAAAAAAAGCCAATCGCAAGGGGACACACACTGCATGATTCCATTTATATAATGGTGTCTAAATGAAAAAATTTTGTTATAGCCCCAAATTAGAAGCAGTTTGATGTCCTTCAACATGTGTGTAGTAACCAAGCTATTATACATTCATGCTATAGAATACGACTAAGAAATAAAATGAAAAAATATTAATATATGTGAAATTTTGATAAACTATCATTAAATTATGCTGAATGAAAGATGCCAATCCCAAAAATTTACCTATGGCATAGTAAATTTTTTTTTTTTTTTTTTTTTTTTTTTGATACAGAGTCTTGCTCTGTGGCTTAGACTGGAGTGCAGTGGCTTGATCTCAGCTCACTGCAACTTCTGCCTCCTAGGTTCAAGCGATTCTAGTGCCTCAGCCTCCTAAGTAACTGGGATTACAGGCACCCACCAGCGCACACGGCTAATTGTGTGTTTTTAGTAGAGACTAGGTTTCACCATGTTGGCCAGGCTGGTCTTGCTCTCGTGACCTCAAATGATCCACCCTCCTCAGCCTTCCAAAGTGCTGGGCTTACAGGCATGAGCCACCATGCCTGGCCCTGCATAGTCTATAACGCTTTTCAAGTGGCAAATTTATAGAAATTGAAAACAGATTAGTGACTGCCAAGGGATAGGGACAGGCCAAGGGAGAGATGTGGGTATGCTTATAAAAGTGCAATACAAAAGATCCACGGGAGAATGGAAATATCTCGTATCTTGAATGTATCCATGTCAAAATCCTGATAGTGATATTGTATTAAAGTTTTGCAAGATTTTACTATCAGGAAAAAGGGTAAAGAATTTATAGGCTCTTCCTGATATTTTATTCCAATAGACTGTGAATCTACATTTAACTCAGTATAAAAATATTAATTAAAAAACACATCTGAGAGCTAAATAATATATTTGTACAAGTCACTCTCTCCTGCAAACACTTTTAAAAGAAACAAAAGCAATAAAAAAATCAATGCTAGAAAAATCAAAATCAACCATGCCTAAATTATAGAGAATACATTTAAAAATATGAAAAAAGATTTAATTTAAACTAGACAGAACAGACATACTGTAATAAATGTATTCAAACTTATAATACAGCAATTTTAAAGTTGATATATTTCTTAATAGAATAAAAGTGGCATAGTCATATGTTAAATTAAAATAAAAAAGGTTGAATTAGCAGACAGTTATTACATTTTAAAATAAAGTGTTAGCTTCAAATAAGCCTGACTCTGACAAATAAAAATATATTTCCATTTACAGGCAAAACAGGAAGTCCGTATGTACCATTTTAAAACTTAATTCATTTTTAGTGTATTTTATATATGAGTAAGTATATTTATATTTTAATTGTTTTTATGATTAGACATCCATACATTTTAAAATCATTTCATTAAACATTTGTATATGTTTTTACCTCACAGAAGCAAATTTGCTTTGTTGAAGGACTTGAAATTTTAACAGGTTTTTAAATATATTTGTCAGATATTTCCTCTATATGAAGATTGCTGCTTTCCACATTTTTGAGATAGTTGGGAGTGTCTTTCCTTCCCTTCTTCCTTCCTTCCTGACCATTCCTCTATTTCTTCTCAGGTCCTTTCTGTCCTTCTTCTTTGTCAATGTTATTGAAACATAACTTATATTTTAAATTGCCATTTTCTTGATTGCTTTTCAGAATGAATGTATCTCTATAAGACATTTGCTCATTAATAGTCTTGCTTTTATTTTTGCTTAGTAACCATGCCTCTTCTTTTTTAATGCTTACATATAACACATGGGTATGTTAATATTATAAGATACATTAATATATGTTAGTGTATATGGGTATATTAATATTATAACCATGCCACTTCTTTAAACAATCTTCAAATATGTATACATTTGAAGATATATCTATATATATCTATATATATATTTGGATTTTTTTTTTTTTAAAGAAGAGCCATGGATATTCTATTAACACTTTGTGGATATCTTGTGAGGGTCCCAAGAGAAACTTCTAGGTAGACTCCATAGGGTCTTTCATGACCTAAGCTACTATTGCCACTTGTATTGCCAAGTTAGTATCAATGAGATTGTTGTCATTGTTGTCTTGGAAACATCTCTAAAAGACAACTCCTTTCATATTTCCTTGGATATATAATGAGCAGCTTACCTTTGGCCAAATACACGCCACCTTCTCAGACCATCTCAGCCAGAAACCTATTTTTCATGATTTTATAGCATCGCATTTACCTCATAACATTCATTCTTTATCATAGAAATTAGGAAGGTGAGCTGTGTGCTAGACTAAATTTAATCCCAAATTCAGCAAACTATTATATTTTTGAAAGGGAAAACTTAGTCCTTTTGTCTCAGTTTGCTTATATATAATAGTAAAAGATTTTACTACTATTACTATTCTTGCATTCTTAAGGCCTCTTAGCTATTAGGAACTGTCAGACACATTCTAGTAGCTAATTTTCCTATCCTGAAATTATGTACTGCATCTGCTCTCTGTACCTACTGGGTATCTGACCTCAAGTGTTTTCTGAGCCCAGGCTTCCAGAGGTGGTGTCTTTTACCATATAAAATTATTAAAAATTGTAAATGTTGGTATTGTGATTTAATTCTCTGTACAAAGAAAGAAGCTCTATGCAGTGAGCTTATGGTTTAATGGTCACAAAAATGTTAGCACTGCTACTACTCAGCATATGTAAACATTTTCAAATTTATAAATATTAAAATTTTAAACTTACACTAAGGCTTTTCAGTTTTTTTAAAGACCCAGGTATGAGTGTATGCTTAAATATTTACCTCTATTACATAACTAATGAAGGTATAAACTTGTATGTAGTTTTTCAGAGGGTGCTGAAATATGATTTTAGGAAATAAATTAAGACTATGTATTGAGCCAGTTACAGGCTGAATATCAAGTTGGTAAAATTTTATTTGTATTTTTAAAATTCATAAATGGGAGTTAAAATGTGTCTTTTCACTAAATATTTTTATTACAAAAAATAGTAAAGGCTACCTCATTATGCATTTGGAGGATTAGAAGTGTTAAAATACGGAGAACTTTCATAATAAGGTTGGAACATAGTCAGCACAAACTAGAGTAACTTTATTTAAGTAAATTCCCTTATTTAGACCTGTGTGTAAAAGTTAGGTCTATGCTACTATATTTCAAGCTCCTGGAGAAAAGAGATGATGTTTCTTGTAATTTTATAACTCAAGAGTGACTAATATGTACTTTATGCTCCATGGATACTCACTTTTTTTGCAGAAAATATGATTCTTTTCTTAGCATAATATCTGATAAACAGATCATAGATCAACTGTTGCTTCTTCAAAAAGTTCTTCTCTAAAGTAAACCAAACACTAAGACTTTATGTTTTAATCATACATAACACAATTTATTTTTTTCTTTATGCATTTATTAGCCTTCCATGCTCTCTGAGATCTTGGATTTGTTGTATACCTAGCACCTGAAGAATATCTTACACATAGTAGATAATTATTTGTTTAATAAATGAATATGATATTAGTTAACTTTATCTTTGTTGTTTTAGAGGCATGTATTTTTCAAGGTACATTGTCATTGCTATGAGTCTATTAAAAAGTCACTTATCTATCCAAATAAATCTGTTTGGATATGCTCAATGTGTATTTTTAATCCTATTTATTTTCTAAATAGTATGCCTATAATTGATTACATTCTATGTTGTAAGGCCAATTTTAAATTGATTTTTTCTATCCTTTGGTATTTAATAGAGAAGATAATAGCCAAAAATTAACTATACCTTTTGGTCACAATATTCTAAATTTGTTTATGACAAAGTTTGTTAGGATAGTATTTTAACACCTTTTACTGCAACACACTGAAATTAAAGATGAATGCTGCAATAATGCTATCTTTCAAAACTTCTTAGAATTATTCTGGGGAAAACTCTTTCACATGTACACAGGCTTTTAACGGTTCATTTTAAAAGTTAATTTCCACAAATCTCACAGATAGGATTTTACTTTCATGGTATGCTTATTTTGATCAAAGGTAGGTCCTGTAACCTATAAAACAAAGATATGATTGAAGGAAAAGGGATTTTTCTTTATAAAAAGGGATCAATTATTCTCACTAGAAAGTAATTCTATTTCTAGCAAGTTCGCTTCAGGAGAAACTTCCTGTTGCTATTACTCTTATAAAGAGAGAAAAGCAACATAGAAGTTTTGATCATTTACTAGAAATTAACAGATCATCCTGATTGTGTCTGCTAAGTATGCTAGTTATTACGACGAGGCAGCACAACTGCTTACCAAGGTCCTGAAAGATGTGCTCACCAACCCAGAATAGAAATGGAGCCAAGTTTGGTGAGTTTCTGGCATAGACAACTGTATATTATATTCTAGACTTTTTTTTTGACACTCAAAATAGTACTTGAAATAATTTATTTTTCCCAGCTTTATTGAATTAGAGTCTACCAATAAAAGTGTATATATTTAAGATATGAAACATGATGTTTTGACATGTATATATTGTGACATGATTAAATTCACACTGAAAGAAAATTGTGGACTGGCCTCTATATTAAGGTGGTAGGCATAGATAATACATGGAATTGAATCTGGCAAAATAGAACTGAAAGAGCTTTTAGAGGAAACAAAAATTTCAATGTAGAGTTCCATGAGATCTCTAAGGGGAACCGTTTAAATTCTATTTCTAGTCTCAATGCAATTTTTGCATAGAGGGCTTGTGGATAACTAGGTCTCATGGTGGAAGCATAAATAATTACAAAATATGAATGTATTAATTTGGTCTGAGGCAAATATAGTTTGGATATTTTTAGCCTCTCTGTTTTGTTTGCATATTTAGTCTCATGTACTTTATTTGCTGGAAGTGTCTGGAAGAACAATATTTTGTCACTGGATTGTTCTCAGTAAATGTATGACTTTTGATTAGGAGCATATGAGGCATTGATTAATAATCTCAGAATCAAAACATAGAAGAAACTATAAAAAAAGAATTCACCTTTTTAAATCATGCAACCAATTGAATAAGTTTACCCAAGGTTATTTATAATTGTAATACACATTTGCCCATTTTTTCTTTAAATTATTCAAAAATAACCAGCTGAGTGCCTACTTGATGTGAGGCACTGTGCTAAGCACCAGAAACAGAGCGGTTAACGTGAAGATTCTTGCTCTCAATCAGCCTAATGTTTAACTATAATGAATTTTTAAAAATAAGAATATTAAGAGCAATACATTAATACATTAATTATTTACCCACTTTAGTGCAATCTTGGTTTATCTATGACATAGTCTGTTTTGAGAGTTAACAACAGAATTAATAATAAATTAGATAAATATTAATAGCCCTGAAATTTTTTTATAAAATTAAGTCTAAAAATAAAATAATAATAATGATAAGCCTAGTTTAAGAAATAAAAAGCCACATTTAAAAATAGGAAATGATTTTTTCTTATCTTCCAACAATGAAAGGTTACTAAAAATAACTGAGGTGAGTCCAAGCACTAAGAAATGAAAAATAAAACAGAAAGAGAATAATGAGCCTTAGTAGCCGTAATAGAAGAAGAGGAGAGATGGCTAGCACAAATGTCAGGCCCCAAGAACTGAAATCAGAATAGGAACTTCTCATTCAACCTACTGCCTAATCTCTTTTTTAAATAAAAACAAATGCAAAAATAAATGTAAAAGAAAAAAACAAACTTAAAAAGGATCTAAATTTATTATGACAAGTAGGAAGTTAAGCCCTGGAGACTGAGTCATGTAGAATGTGTGTAACTTCTGTTTTTTAGATCATAAATTAACTCTCTTCCTTATTATTCTTGTTCTATAAGAGACTAGGAGAGATTAGAGATATGACTCCCTCCCCCTAGTCCCACTTAGAATCTCTTATCTTTTTTGCAGATTGTCCCTGTACCTCAGACCAGATGACATAAAAGACATCATGATGGCTACATCTTCAGCATATCATGTTAACTCTACCTTTCCAAAAAATAAAAAATAAAAAAACTCACCTAGTCAGATTTTTAAAAACTATGCATCAAGCTTTACATAGAACAATGTTGAAATTCTCTTAAGCTTCTCTACACTTTGTCTATATAAGTGACCTTAAACTTCTATCCTCCAAAACACTAATTTCCATTCTTTAAAATCTGTGGTTTCCAAGCAGCCATCCTCAAGCCTGGCATTTGAATAAATATTATTTCTACTAAATTTTGACCCTTTTGATTATTTTAGGTTGATGACACAAAGTATTAATTCCAATTATAATTGAGAAAAATTTCCTCTAAATATGAAGCATTTATAGGTTAATTTGGACATACTACCTACTTGCACATTTGTATTTTTTAACTCTAACTAATTTAAACAAGATTAAATGTTTGAAAGTAAGATGTATCTCTCCAACTCAGTTGCCTATGTCTGAATTCAGAATCATGACATTCTGTCCCATAAAACTATTTGTTTCTGTCCAGTAACTAGTTTACTGAAGTATTTGGCCCACCTTTCTATAATCACTGAAAGTCAGCAATTTATAGGAATGATAACAGCTCAATTCATGAGAAGCCCATGTTATATGTCAGGGGTTATATGGAAGTAGCATTGTGTAATGTTTACTTGCTTTTAAAAGCAAACCTTTGGAGAACAAATGTTAAAATCTTAATTTTGCATGTGAGGCTTAAAGGAATTGGTTGGATGGTGAGGTAACTTCTGAAGGTTACATGGTTAGGAAGTGACAAAGCTTAGACACTATTTCACAGAACACAATTGGAGACTAGTGAAAGTGATAGACTAAGATGGCACACATCTCCCAGGAAATAGAGTTAGCATGAAAAAAGTGTTGTCAGAGTAAGAGTCAATTCCTGCAGAATTCTCACAATGAAGAGGGAAAGATGAGAATTTCAGATAGATAAAATTGGTATATAAGAGTGCTAGGTCAATTTAACAATGAAAAGTAATTCAAAATGGTAGATCAGAAAAACCTAGGTAAATGCAATGGAAGAAAGAAAACAAAGCCAAAAATGATGACTAAGTCTATAGTATGGTGATACTCATTAGAAACTAACAAGTGAACAGGAACATGAATTTGGATTCTAGATATGGGGTTAACACTCACTTCCAAGGGGCACAGAGAAATATCAAATACATAAAATATATTTGTTCTGCTGTAGCCAATTGAGGCAGGTCAGGTGGAGTGAAGTAAAATTTTATTTTCAAGACTAAGAAGTAGTGTGTCTAACAATAAATAAAATTATTGCAAATTCATAAAAATAAACTTAGGAAAAAACCCTTACTAAATATAATATGCCAGTAGAATGACCTTGATAAATCAAGAGAAGAAGGGCATGATCAGAGAACAAGAAATGTGAAGATGAACAGAAGCCAGGAGATAAAAATAGGCCAAATGAGATAGGAAGTGAGACTCATGAAATAAGCAAGCATTTTAAGGAAAGTAAAACACAATTGCCTAATTGTGAAGTATATTGCAGACAGTAAATAAAATCAAAGTTACTCTGTCCAAAATAAAATCTAGATGTAGAGGACAAACCCAAGACTTTCCACAGAATACAAAAACAGAGAAACTACAACAAAAAGAAAGTTGATACATGTGGAGGGGCAAGAACTGAGAACTACTATTAACAGAGACTACTACTTCTCTTCTAAAAAGGAAGAACAAATAGAGAACAAAAACTTAAGAACCAATTATAAGAAAGCATTTTCTTTTATTTATTTATTTATTATACTTTAAGTTCTGGGGTACATGTGCAGATCATGCAGGTTTGTTACATAGGTATACATGTGCCATGGTGGTGGTTTGCTGCATCCATTGCCCCGTCATCAACATTAGGTATTTCTCCTAATGATATCCCCCCAATCCCCCCACCCCCTGCTATTCCTCTCCTATACCCCAACTCACCCAGACCATGGTGTGTGAGGTTCCCCTCCCTGTGTCCATGTGTTCTCATTATTCAATACCCACTTAGGAATGAGAACATGTGGTGTTTGGTTTTCTGTTCTTGTGTCCCTTTGCTGAGAATGATAGTCTCCAGTTTCATCCATGTTCCTGAAAAGGACATGAACTCACCATTTTTTATGGCTGCATAGTATTCCATGGTGTATATGTGCCACATTTTCTTTATCCATTCTATCATTGATGGGCATTTGGGTTGGTTCCAAGTCTTTGCTATTGTGAACAGTGCCACAATAAACAAACATGTGCATGTGTCTTTATAGTAGAATGATTTATAATCCTTTGGGTATATACTAAGTAATGGGATTGCTGGGTCAGATAGTATTTCTATTTCTAGATCCTTAAGGAATTGCCACCCTGTCTTCAACAATGGTTGAATTAATTAGCTCTCCCACCCGCAGTGTAAAAGTGTTCCTATTTCTCCACATCCTCTCCAGCATCTGTTATCTCCTGTTTTTTTAATGATCACCATTCTAACCGGCATGAGGTGGTATCTCAATGTGGTTTTGATTTGCATTTCTCTAATGACTAGTGATGATGAGCTTTTATTCATATGTTTTCTAGCTTCAAAAATGTCTTCTTTTGAAAAGTGTCCACTCATATCCTTTTCCCACTTTTTGATGGGGTTGTTTTTTTCTTGTAAATTTGTTTAAATTCTTTGTAGATTCTGGATATTAGCCCTTTGTCAGATGGGTAGCTTGCAAAAACTTTTTTCCATTCTGTTGGTTGCCAGTTCACTCTAATGATTGTTTCTTTTGCTGTGCAGAAGTGCTTAAGTTTAATTAGATCCTATTTGTCTACTTTGGCTTTTGTTGCCATTGCTTTTGGTATTTTAGTCATGAAGTCCTTGTGCATGCCTATGTCCTAAATGGTATTGCCTAGGCTTTCTTCTAGAGTTTTCATGGTGTTAACCCTTGTGTTTAAATTTTTAATCCATCTAGAGTTAATTTTTGTATAAGGTGTAAGGAAGCCATCCAGATTCAGCTAAGAAAGCATTTTCTGTCATGTATGTATTCACATTGTGAAACTACTTTTGTAATAATTATAACAGTGAGAGAAATCTGACATAGCTGACTCATCTTTCTGCTAACTTCACAAATTAACTGCCTTTGTTAAATTTAAAACAAAGGTGATAACATTTTCTTCCCCAAACTAGCTTCTTGCTTGCTTTGGGAATTAAACTACCTTTGTAAGACTAACGAAACCCCATCAGATTAGGATTATTGGAGGGACCTGAATTCTATTAAATTTATACGTAGTTAAATAATAACCAGTCATTGTTTCCTAGCTTGCTTTTCTATAATCCCCTACTGCTTACATGTCATGAAGCCAGAGGTCTTTAGATTTATAACTTCTCCAATTGCTCCAATCACTATTGTCAAAACCTAAGACTGATCTTTGAGACATTTTTCAGACTTTTGCATTTGGGTGGATGAGCTGATACCACTCAGACTGGTGGCTGATACCAGAACAGACTCAACCAGTCCTGTGATTCCCACCCAGAAACTGACTGATTCAGTGCACAAAGACAGTTTGGATCCTGTTATAACTTCATCCCCAACAAACCATTAGCACCAATTCCCTCCTCTCCAAATTATCCTTAAAAATCCTACCCTCTTAGCTCTAGAGGAGGCAGAATTGAGCAACATGTCTCATCCTACCCCTTAGCTTGGCTCTGATTATTAAATTCTTTCTTTGCTGAAATACCTGCTGTTCTCAGTGCATTGACTTTCATTGGGCAAGATAAAACTATCAGGCTGTTACAAATGCAAGTATTAATGATGTTTCAGACAAATTGCTTAAAGTAGGTTCTAAACAAAAAAGATGATTTGTTTTCATTGTTGTTTTCGAAACTGTTAGTGGTGGTATCGCCGGAAGAACAAATTATAGTCCTAAGTGTGCTAAGACAGTTGAAAATGAAGGCTAAATTTTACATATAAATCAGATTAGATTAAGATTTTTTTTTTTTTTTTTTTTTTTGCAACAGTACAAGCCAAGAAACAATAAATAGATAAATGCACGCATTTAGGGAAGGGGGTGAAGAATCTTACACCAAACCAAATTAAATTGCTGTCCATATGGATGGCCACCAGAAATATTGTCAAATAAAGAATAAATAGCACTCATAGAACCTATGGAAAGGAATCACTGGAATATAAATAAGAAAGAGCCAAAGGATAAGTCAATCTTACTTGTTCTCATTGGCAAGACAATACTATAAGCTTATGTAGCAATGAATTCTGGAATTAATTAAAATAGTGATAAGCCTAAATTTATGTAACATACTGTACAACTGAATGTAAATATTGTTATTTCACTAAATGTTTTTGTCTCTCCCAAATATAAATATTGAAGTCCTGCCACCCAATGTAGTGGTATTTGGAAATGACACCTTTGGAAATTAGGTTTAGATGTGATTATGAGGTGGGGCTGTCATGAAGAAACTAGTGCCGTTATAACAAGAGACACCAGAGAGATCACCCTCTTTCTCAGGAAGACTCAGCAAGGCAGCCATTTACAAACCAGGAAGAGGGCCCTCACTATAAACAAAACTTGCACCCTAATTTTGGACTACTGTCCTCTAAAACTGTGAAAAACTATGTTTCTATTATTTAGATAATCCAGTCTATGGCATTTTGCTATGGTAGCTAAAGCTAAGACAAATATCAATATTATTCATAAAAAATTATCCTATACATCATTTGAACAACAATAATCTGAAATAAAAAAGACTATAGGTTTTTTTGACATGTGCAACAAGTTGATGGGGCATGGAAGACAGAATTAAATTTATGATAATGAAGGGGTGAAGGGGGATAGAAGGTCTTAATAGATAGCATTAACATATATATATGTGTGTGTGTGTGTGTGTGTGTGTGTATATATATCATTACCAATGGACTTGGATAGCCAAGACATTCTTTATTTATAATGGAACTAATAAATGTTGATAAATGCATATTTAGTCAATTTATATAGCAATATAAAAAGCATCCAAATATTAGCTCTTAATACTTAAATACTTACATAGATTTGTAGATAAATACAACTGATTAAAAAACCTGATAAATTAAACTAAGCTAACAAATCAAAGTTACTTTACTAGTGCAAAGGAATTAAGGATGAAAATTAGACCCATAGGAAACATGATATAAATATATATATAAATGCACTCTTTGTCTTCTTATGTTTGGCTTATTTCACTTAGCAAAATGTTCTCTAAGGCCATCCATGTTCTTCCCAAAACAGAGTTTTCTTTTGTTAAAAGGCATAATAGTATTTCATTCTGTATAGGTGTAGGAGTTAGTCAGGGTGGTGGGAGAAATTATAAGAGAAAAATTATAGAGGAAAGGATGCAAACCTTTTTGGAAGGCTGGGAGGTTTTTGCAAAAGCCTCAGGAAAGAATGAGCAGAAGGTGGCAGTTCTTACCCAGAGGCAATAAGACAGAAGTAGGTAAAAAGGAATGTGGGAGAATTTATCTAAAGAGCTTATTTACTCATGTGTTCCTAAGACAGACCTTTGAACATCTACGGGCACATGACTACTTTCTACTTGGGAAATCAACAATGTTATTACCCACAAATGGTGTTCGCTTTATCCCTCGGAACCTGGCCTTTAATCGTTTATAGTACTGCTCTCTCTGGGCAGGGTGACCATGTTAATTATCCACAAGTGTGTTGACTGAAAGCCTTTGTCATTAAATCTATACTGAATAAGTACCCACAGCACCAGCTTTAGCCCACTCTTTCACTGTATATCTATCTGTGTCTGAGTGCATTTGTTCATTCATCGCTGGGTCAGAGTCTGTGGGTCAGACACCATATATATGTACCACATTTTACCCATTCATTCATTGATAGACATTTTGGTTGATTCTGTATCTTGGCTATTGTGAATAGTGCTGCTGTGAACATGGGAGTGCATGCACTTCTCTAACATGCTGATTTTAAGACTTTTCGGTATATACTCAGAAATGGGGTTTCTGTATCATACAGTAATTCTATTTTTAGTTTTTTGAGGGACCTTTATACTGTCTTTTATGATGGTACAGAACTATACTGGGGTCCATGCCCTGGTGAACTAAGACCAGAAAGCCACACCAAGATTTCTGGAGAAGAAAGGCAAGCATTTGTTTGCAGGGCACCAAGCAAGGAGGATCAGGCAGCTCACATTTCAAGTCTTGATCTTTCCCATGGCTAGCAGGTAAGGGTTTTTGAAGGTAGGGGTAAATATCAGGAAAGCACAAGTTGCAGGAAAAATTATAAATCAATATATAGAGGCTATAAATTGTTTTTGTCTTGTAAGACTGGATGTCTTGAAGCAGGAGCTTACAGACCATAGGTAGATTCAAAGATTTCCTCACTGGCAATTGGTTAAAGAAGAGAAGCTTTGTTTGAAAATTTAAGGTCTGCAGACATGTTTTGGCTCATGGGCATGACTTTCTCTGAGGCAATTTAGAACTCTAGTGATGACAGTTTAGTTCCCAGTTACCTCCTACTTGAGGTCTACATGCTGGTGGACTGCTTGGTGGGGGTCCAGATTTCTGCAAAACAACTCAGAGAGGAATGTTAAAATGTTATCTTTAGATTCTATAGGGAAACAAACTTCCTGCAACTCTAGCTTCCTTCACTATTGTTTAGTAGACTGCTATGACATTCTTGTTTATCAAGTTGCTTGTTTACTTTTCAGGGATAGCTACCTGACTGGAATTTCTCTTGAAAGAACTCAAAATTTTCCCTTATTTTCAAGTTTGGTGGAAGCCCACAGGCCCCTAAGAAGAGGTCCCTGCTCCATCTCAGTTCCCTTTATTCTAATCCTTACAAACATTTGTTATCTTTTGTCTTTTTATAGTAACTTTGAGAGAAGTGAACAGATATCACATTGCAGCTTAATGTTCATCTTCCTAATGTTGAGAATTTTTTCATGTATCTGTTATCCATCCATATGTGTTCTTTTGAGAAATGTCTATTCAGGTCCTTTACCCATTTCTTAACTGGAATTTTTTTTTTACTTTCTATGTAGTTGTTTGAGATTTTTATATGTTTTTGTTATTAAATTCCTTATCAGATATATGCACTGCAAATATTTTACTCTATTTAAGATTGTCTCTTTACTCTGTTAATTATTTCCTTTGTTGTGTATATGGAATCTAAAGCAATTCTATGAGTTTTCTATGAGTTTCTAAAACTCATAGAAAGAGAGAGCAGAATGGTGGTTGCCAAAGGCTAAGGAGTGAGAGTAATGGTGAAATAATAGTCAAAGGGTACAGGGCTTAGGTTATACAGGAGAAATAAAATTTTTTTGGTGATCTATCTTACATCATGGTAGGTATAGCTAATAATTGATTACTATACATTTCAAAATCACTGAGAGTAGATATGAAATATTCTTATTACAAAAATGTTAAATAATTGTGGTGATGAATATTTAAATGTTTGCTTTAATTTTTTTACATTACATTTAAAAACCATAACATCTCTGTGTTACTCATAAATATATACAAATCTAATTTGTCAATGTACAATTAAATGTTGTAATTCACTCGGGGTTGTTGGCAAAATATTAAGGGAAACATTAAGGAAAGTTATAAGATTATATTCTCAAACCTTTTGGAAGTCTGAAAGGTTTTTATTAACTTATGGCAGCCATTTCTTACCTTAGAGCATTAGGTCATAACATGAAGATTAAGGATAATAGAAACTTCCTCAGTTAAGTCTGTTTACCCCACATTCCTTTGTCTCTACTCTGTTTATTCATGTAAACTTGGTGCTAGAAGGCCCTCTCAGAAAGAGGTCAAAGGGGAATTACCCATTAATGGTGTTTACTCTGGGCCCTGGAACCAAAACGTTTTATTATTTGTAAAACCAGTCTTTTAACCATGTTACTTATCCAGAAGCATATTAACTTATAACCTCTGTTATTAAATTTATACTGAATAAATGCAAGTAGAAACAAGCAGTAGTAGTTGGATAGCTTCAATAACACTCTGAGAGCAGCTGACAACCACCCCTAGCCCACTCAAATCACTGTACTGGGTGTGTGAGTGTATTTCATTCATCTGTGACTGAGTCAAGGTTTGCAGGACAGACCTCTGCAGGTGGGGATCAGTCTCAATTTAAAAAATAAAATATGGAAATAGAAGCCTATTTTTCTGACAGTGATTTCCTAACTTGTATGCTGAGATCAGGTAAACCAATATCAGTCATTTTATTATGTATTAAAGTCAGAAATGCAAAAATGGCTTTGAAAAAGTACTCAGAGTCTCTGAGCAAAGGGCATAACACATGAATGTGTGTCTACCTATTTATCCATAATGCTACCAGCCCTAAAACTGGACATTTGCTATGAAGCCTGTAAAAATTTACATTTTCCTTACTTGTTTTATTGTTAGTTCTATCTCAAAAGACTGGTAATTTATCTTTGGGGTTCTCTCTCTCTCTCTTTGATATTTTTAGGATTTATAACAACATCTCCTATGACTTCAGGAGTCTAGACAAAAAATATCAAAATTGATGTGACTAAAGATACAGAATTTACATTCTGCAATATGACAACAATTTACAGATTATTTACCAACTTTGCGTTATTGAGTGTTAAGAACTATAGTAGATAAAAAGTAGGATGGATGAACATTAACCAAGATGCTTAATGTCTGAAAGGAGCTTCCAAATATGAAGAATGCTGCAACAGCAGTATGTGCCTGGTGTCGTAGCACATAGTAGAGAGTGATGGCTGAGTGTACATGTGTACTTACAATGGCAGAGGAAGGGTGATACTGTGGAAGTGTTGGACTTAATGACATAGCCCTACACTGATGCAAGGGAGAAAGGAAGGGCAGAACTGGTAGAGGGAGTAGTAACAAGCAAGGGCACAACAAAATCAGTTCTCTTACCAAACACAATGTCTTTTTGAACTAAACCAGAATGGTTACATTGAACTCCAAGAGAAACCAAGTAAATGATCAATGGTTCATGACCAAATACAAGCTAAGGGGATACTGTCTAAGTGAAGAGTAGTGGCCTGAAAAGATTATGAAATTAAGCAGGATCTAAATCAATGTTTACAGGTCAAAAGACATGCACTTTTTAGAAGTGCAGACAATTGGGGAATTGAAGTGAGGAAGATTGAGGAAGTAGAAAATGAGAAAGAAGCTGGATACAGTTAATTTCTCAGAGAAGCAAATAGTTGAAATGTCATTCTGAAAGGTATTGGCCCCTTTACCTTTTACACATCTCTGTGAGATGACATGACATACACATAAGAGATTTCTCTTTTGCTATTTACTTTTCTCTTCTGAAACCTGGAGAGAGCCAAAGCAAAGGGACTATTGTCTGGAGAGTTAACCTTTTAAGTTTTCTGTACAAACTACTTTCATTCCATATCAGTTCTGTGTTGGGCTTTAACTTCACCCTGAGTTACTAATGGTGAGCTTCTATCTTTTACGTCTCTGACAATGGTAACTGTGTAACCAGTTTCAAAAAATCTCTGGCCATCAAAACACAATAAATTACAAATTGTTTTGCTGCTTTCTTTTCCTCATTTCTGACAGATTTAGTCTTGAGGGAAAACACTTAAAGTGGAAGAAAATGATTTTCCACCTTATAATGTAGGAAGAAAAACACTGATATTGACCATGACTCATATTGATCATGAGAATTTAAATCCTCCAACAAATTTAAACTGATTTCCTAAGAATGTTTATTTATAAGCCTTCAACAATAAAAGAGACTTCTTATTTCTGGCAAATATTTCTAAGGCTTCTACTAATGTTGAAATGGTGATGATTCTATAACTTTTCTGCCTGTTATTTATTCGCAGAATTATAGTTGTCTACAGGACATTTCCACTTGTATGTCTTATAAGTTTTTCAGACATTAAAAATACTCCAAAGGTAAGCATTTTAGGTCTTGTAAAGTCCTCAGCCTTAGGATTCTATTTATACTACCTGTCAATACCATGTTTTGAATTATACCATTCAGCTATAATACTGAGACCCAGCTGTAAACAAAAAAATATATTTCACTTTTTTCTCTTTCTCCATGCATCACATCCATCTATCTCCTCACAAGACTACGTGAATGGTATCACGAAAATATCTGTAAAATTTTGCCTTTCCTCTTTAGAACCTGCTTCTGACAATGTATGAAGATCTTTACCAGTTTTGACTTCCTGCAGTAGCCTCCACTGTACCATGCTATTCTTTACCAACTCCTGAAAAACAGTCAACTATTTCACTTTTTGGCTTAACATCCACAGTCTCTAATTGTCATGGGAATATAAATCCAAATTTTGTACAGTTATCCACTCCAGGCTTGCCCAAGACGCTTACTGTATTAACTGGGAATAGGGGTAGAAAGAGTCACTATATTAGTCTGTTTTCATGTTGCTAATAAAGACATACCTCAGACTGGGTAGTTTATAAAGGAAAGAGGTTTAATTGACTCAGAGTTCCACATGGCTGGGGATGCCTTAGGAAACTTACAATCATGGCAAAAAAGAAAGCAAATGTCCTTCTTCACATGGCAGCAGGAAGGAGAAGTGCCAAGAAAAGGGGGAAAAGCCTCTTATAAAACTGTCAGATCTCATGATAACTCACTATCACTAGAACAGCATGAGAGTAACCACACCTATGATTAAATTATCTCCACTGGGTCCCTCCCACGACATGTGGGGATTATGGGAACCACAATTCCAGATGAGATTTGGGTGGGGACACAGCCAAACCATGTCAGTCACTCATTCATACCTCTATGACTTTCACACAGATCCCTCACCCTCCTATATCCAGCTCTCCATCTCTTCTCCTGTCAGCCCTCATAATCCCATCTGTGAATTTTTTTATATTAACACCTCAAAATGCCACAGTTTATTTGAAGTAATTTGTTCTGATGTTCATAAAGTATATGTATCTCAAAAAAATTTATAATACTTTGTTTTCTCTTGCAGGGTCTCTGAAACTATTGTAGACTTGAATTCAACTGAATATAATTCAAAAAATTCCATGCTATTTGCAATCCAGAAAATTTTTGTAAAGGAGCTAAGGTTTCCTCAAGCATAGGTTAGGTTCTCCAGTTTTTGTACTTAAATATAATTTTATTGATATGTCTATCATATAATTTGAGCTTTGTATTTTAACTTATACATTTACATGTTTACTTTTAGTGAACAAAGAGAGGTATTTGTATATATGGATTTGTTAAATAACACTTATTTCAATAAACACCACTTGCTAGGCATTAAGTAACTTTTTTTCATCACTGAAATTATACCCTGAAGTCTGTTAATGAAGAGGGCTGGCTGTAAATTAAGCTCGAACATTTAAAATATTAGAATTTATCTCTAAACTCTTTATGCTGATACTGCTATCTTGACTTTTTTTTCTCCATTACTTTATGGATGATGTTACCTAATCTACTCATCTTGCAAATTGCAGGTGTTGATGAAGCATATCCATTTTAATTGAACTGTTAACCCATGGGAGAATTTCACTTATTTTCTTTTAATGACATTTATGTTTTTAGATTATTTAGTGCCTTTGATTATTTAGAAGAACCCCTTATGATTTATCAAGTAAAATGACATGATTAATGTTGTACATTATCCTTTCTTTAATATGATTTTACAAGTGGAAAAAAGCATCTGGATTTAATCGCAACATTACATTGAGCATCAATGGTGCATGCAAAGCAGCTCAGACTAGTGCTAGGTATACAATTTCTCCTGTGAATACAGAAATCTACTGGCTCTTCAAGTTTTATGAACACTGTCACCTTTTTAGTTAGTTTAAAGAAATTAACAAAGGTGGTAATAAGCACTGTTAAGCATGGTTCAAGAGATCAAGGAATCCTTGTAAATGTCTGTGATTTTATTGTATTTTACTGTAATAATTTTTACATGTAGTTTTCAATTTTACTAATGCAGAACTTTTCCATAATTGTGTTAGGAAAGAGAAATCCACGGTAATCCTCTTAACTCACCATAATGGTGGTTGCCCTTCCACCCCCAACTCACCCAGCCTATTTAGATTCTCCATCTTCAGTCATTTCATTTTTCCTTTTCTATATGTTGCCTGCTTTCATATTTAAAAACATATATGATTATTGCTAGAAACACCCTAAAAGATATTTCTAAATGCTAGGTTAAAAATCCCCAGATAAGAAATATTGTGCAGGTAAGAAAATTGTCTTTAGAGTCAAACTTACCTTAGCTCATTTACTATATTTATCCACTATGAGAACAAAAGTAAACTCCCTTAATTTCATTCTTTCAAAAAATTGGCAAAATTATTCACAACCCATGATTGCTGTTTGACTAATTAAAATATTCATAAGGTGTATTAACCAAGACACCTGGCAAATATTAAGTGCTTAAAATTACTGGTTATGTTTACAATTATTGGGGCTAAGTTCCTTTTTTTACATTCTGGCATTCTTTCTACTGAAGAGATATTGAGGTAAATAAATTTTCAAATTAAAAAAATGTTTTAACTTAAAAAAATACAACTGTTCTGAGAAAAATGAAAGCCAAGGTATATATATTTATATTCCTCCCACTTTCAAGGGTATATACTTTCAATAAATTCCATATGGTGGAATAAACTAATGATAACAATTAAAAAAACTTGAAAACTAGAGTTAAAGATTTCAACAGTTCAAAGATTTGGATTCATTTCTGACTGAAAATGTGATGTTATCATTTTAATGGATAAAGTCAATTAGAGATAACAAAAAGGCAGCCCTTCTGTTTGACAACTGTAGAGAGCAGAAATCCTAAGTGGGGCAAAGACTGAAGAAATGAGTTAAGAATTGTCTGTGGAAGGAATACTTCCCACATGCAATCCTGCTTGCACAGCATTTGCTTTGGCCTACAGGTTAAGGAACATAAAAAATCCTTTAAAGAAGTGGAGTGGTATTTTTGGGAAAGTCATAGAATCTCAGAATGCAAATTAGCATGCCAAATGATTTTTGTTTACTTTTGCTTTGGAGCAGATGTCATGACTACCTCTCCCTTTTTATGCAAGTAAAGTTAAGCCTGCCAGTCCATATTCCTCTCATTCTTAGAGAGAGATGGATGATAAAAACAATTCTTAGAGAGAGATTGAAGATAATAAAATTAAAAAAAAATCCTCTTTCAGGATGCCTAGAATAAACATAAAATTTTGAAATATTCCTAATGAATATTAATCCTTTTCCATTTATATTGTTTGTATACACCATTTTCATGACTATAACTTGCTTTTTCTATAGTTTTTACTATAGTTTTTGATAAACAACACTTTATATCATTTTTAAAAATTTTTCAAACTCTTCTTTTACATGTTGCTTAATCTTATTTAATTTCTCTTTACCAAAAACATGTTAGATAATCTCCTACATTTTTTTCCTATAAGCATTCAATGTTAATTTTTTTTCTCATTTTTAGATTATTTACAGAATGTAGAATGGTATTTTTCTCCTCTCATGAATAATACATATAACTGGTACTGGTAATTGTTCTCTCTTAGATGAAATAAAAGTCTCATGCTCTATGAACATCCGTGAAATTCAGAAATTTTATTTGGAATTACATTGAATTTATAATTATGCTTTTGGATGTTTGAATCTTTCCATTCATAAATTTTAAATATCTTTCACTGTAGGATATTTCAAATAGATTTCTCAAAAATATTATAATTTTATCCATGATGGTGTTATAAATATTTAGTTCAATTTATTTCTATGTACATCATACTTTCTTTTTTTTTGTTTTTGTTTTTGTTTTGTTTTTGTTTTTTTTTTTTTTTTTGAGATGGAGTTTCGCTCATTACCCAGGCTGGAGTGCAATGGCGTGATCTCGGACATCATACTTTCTTTATGAATAAGACCTTGAAAAGAGATATACTGTGTATTTCTTGTTAATAACTAGTATATAGAATATAATTTATTTCTCAAAGTTGATGTTACATCCAAAAAGTTGCTAAATTCTTTAATTAAATCTAACATTTTATAGCCTCCTATAGGATTTTCTTTGATTGTAGTTACATTATCTGTGAGACTGTTTGCTTTCTTCCTAATTTATATATATATATAAACACACACACACATATACACGCACACACACACACACACACACACATATATATATATTCTTCCTCCACTAATTATTATTCCCAGCACAAGAAAATTCTTTAGTGTTTTCTTGAATTTAAATGGTCTTTCTAAAATTTAGCAATGATAAATATGTGCATTATATATTTGTGTACTCTCTCTAAATAAGGATGTTTTTTGCTATAGTGAAATTGCTAAAAATGTTTAAAATTTCACACATACATAATATCTGCTAATAGGAAATCTAATGGATTTGCTTTTTACATCTCTTGATACAATGTTTTTCTCCTTTAGTGCCTTAATGTAGTACATTGCATGAATTGATATTCTAATTTATAAATAATTCTTAGTGTGCTGGGAAAACTCATTTTTCTTATGAATTTCAATTATGTATGTATATGATTTTGTCTAACTTTATGATTTGTGCCTCTCTATCTGTTACTGAGTTTGCACTAAGTTATTTCTGTTTCATGCATCTTCTACAGCTTGGCTTTCTCAAGAATTCTCTAGCCCAATAACAGAATTAGTCACATTGCCTTGTGACCTAACCTATTAATATATAATGTTTGTGGAATATAGGCACATTTTCATTTTTTGATGTTTGTAAAATTTCCCTCTAAGTTGTTTGTCAGGGATGATTTTTGGCATGTAGATTTTAAGAACTGATTCAAATTTTTTAATCATCATTTTTTTCACACTTTCTTTTCACAGTATTTTAATTTACATTTGCAAAAAATTAAGTATTTAAAAAAATTATATATAGGGCATATATTTAAAGCATTTTACATATATATTATAAAATCTATTTATATCTGTCTCTTTTATTCCCACATATTATCTATTCAATCATCTTATTTGTCAGACATTTGGCTATTTTACTTGTTTCTTCAAATTAAACATTATTTTGTACTGTTATATTTTGTAATGTATGTGTTTTCAAATTCATTAATTTCTCCTGTTTTTAAATTATTTATTATATTTTTATTTATTTGGAAATAATTATAATTTAGTGGAATTTATAAAAAAGTCCTGCAAATTGTACACCCTTACTTAACTTCACCCAATGGTATATGAAAACTAAGAGATTGACATTGGTATATACTCTGAACTAGACTTTAGACTGTTTTCACCAGTTTTTATGTGTGTGTGTGTGTGTGTGCACGCGCGCACGTGTGTGCTGAGATGTACGTAATGACCACCACAATCAAGAGAGAATTGTTTCCTCACTACAAAGAAATTTTCTTTTGATTTTACAGTTCCACCTTGCCTCCCTACTTCATTCTTTACAAATCACTAATCTGTTCTTGTTCTCAATAGCACTGCCATTTAAAAACTGCCACATAAAGTGAATTACACAGTGTATAACCTTTTGAGATTGGGAATTTTATTAAAGAGAGTGCCTCTGAGATAGATTCAGGTTGTTACATGTATAGTTTGTTTCTTTTTGTTGCTAATATTCCGTGAAATGTGCATATTACAGTTTATTTAGCATTCATCTATTGAAGGAGAGTTGTGTCCAGTTTTTGGCTACTATATATAAAGCTTCTATGGACATTTGTTTATAAATTTTGGTGTTAATATAGGTTGTCATTTCTCTGAGATAAATATCCAAGACTGCAATTGCTGGAATATGTGGTAACAGTATGTTTGGTTTTTTGATAACTATCCAATAATATTGTAGTGCTTTTACCATTTTACATTCTTACTTCTAATGTATGAGAGATCCGGTTTCTCTGCATTCTTGCCCGCATTTGGTATTATTTATTTATTTATTTACATTTACATTATAACCATTCTGATAGATGTGTAGTAATTTCTCATTTTGATTTAATTTGCATTGCTCTACTAGCTAGTATGCTCAATATATTTTGATGTACTTTTTATACATATTGCATGTTTAGTGAAAAGTCTATTCATGTCTTTTGCCCATTTTTGGTTGTTCTGTTGTACTTCTGCTGAGTTTTAAGAGTGTTTTATACATTCTAGATGTAAATTATTTGTCAGATATGTGGCTTGCAAATATTTTCTCCCAATCTTCAGCTAGTCCATTTTTTTTACATAATAACTTTTCTTTCGGCAAAGTTCAATTTACATACTTTTTTTCTTTTATAGATTATGAGAAGTCTTGATCTTGCCCTGGGTTCCAAGTCCCCAGTCCCAAGTTTTTCTCTTATATTTTTTCTAAAAGATTTTATAGTTTTACATTTAAATCTATAATCCATTTTGAGTTAGTTTTTTATAAAATGTGAATTTTAAGTTAAGTTGATAGTTTCATTGGTTTGGCTTTGTTTGTTTGGTTATGGATGTCCAGTTATACCATCACTATCCATGGAAAATATTGCCCTTCCTTAAATAAATTGGGTTTGCAACAATTATGGAGCTTTTGTTATCAAATGTAAATAGAGACATTTGCACTCTGTGTTATGGAAAGCAGTCTATGCTTGATTAGTAAGCTTTTATTTTTTTCAAATTTTTACTATTCTGTAATTACCCTTTTAATGAAAAAAAATGTTTAAAGTATATTAAAAATAAAGGAAGAATTTAGGAGATACTGTTCAGATACTTTTCATTAACTAAATTCTGACCTTTTAGATATGCTTCAATCATTGACTGTTATAGTTTAAATCTAAAATTTAAATGAACAAAAATACTTTGTTGTTCAAGTTGATTTGATTTGAAAGATTTGAGATGGAACATTTGTAAAATATTAATGTTTTTAAAGTAACATGATTCCACTAACTTAAATTTCATATTTTAATTCGGGCATTGCTTTACTGTCTTTTATGAAACTCTTAAATAAATATGCTAAACATATCCCCAAAATGTTTCATTGATGAAAAGAAAGCAACTTATGAAGCTTTGAGATTAATGCCCAAAACCTAAACAGCATTCATTAAATTAGACAAAAGGCATTTAAAGACTAAGAATTGAGTGTATCATTAGGATTCTGGTAGCAATGAGGAACTAAAAAATTATGTGAAGCTAGATATTCTATGCTTCTTCCTTTTTAATGAAACATACTTACATTTGCATTACCCTCCTAGATTCCAATTAATCCAACAGAAAAGCCTCTCCAAAAATACCAATGTGAATTTTTCTTATATGTTTACTTTACTCCCACAATAACAACTAATTATATGAAACTTCAAATGAATAAGAGGAGGCTATTATCTAACAAACACCTTAAAGGAGGCAACTGCTTTTCAAATTAGTTTTGAAACACTGCTGGCATTTGTTTCTATTACACCTAAATGAAATTGCTAACCTTAAGAGTATTTATGGAACCAGATTTTTAATTATATTTGCAAACTATACGGGTCTGGTAATATGGTCATTTGAAGGAATTAATGTTTATTGGTGTTTACTACATTTTAGCTACCATATACTATATAATATTTTTTAAAATTCCACTTAATTTTTGCATATTTAATACTAAAATGGTAACGTGCTCATCTTCTGAACTAGTGAGGTTGTAAGGTTTACATATGCATATTTAATATTCAGTAAAGTGTGAATTACTACAGTTTTTCAAGAATTCTTCAATTTAACAGTTTACAAATAAGAAACTGAGGCAAAAAATATTTGTGAATTGTCCAATATAAAGCAACTTATATCTATAACAAATCTAATGTAGAAATGGAAAGGTAACTGAATTTAGCCCCCATAAATGAGGCAGCCCCTTGGTCTGCTTTTTTCAAAATGTTTGATAATTCTCCCTCCATTTGATGAAGGCCAATGAAATTGTTTAAAATGGTAATGTTCTAGGAAACATGATTTCTGACATTTTCATTGCTACCTCATACTCAGAATGCCTAGAATCTTCCCAGGCACCTCTTCTCCCTCCACTGTTCCTCTTTTCCAACTTGATAGACACATGTTTCCTGACATTTCCACTTTTTTCTTATCTATTATTAGATAGGAAAATAGATAGGTTGGTCCCCACCTCTGAACAACAAGATTTCAATGCTGTTTTCTCATGATTTATAACCTCCTGAAAAAATAAACTGCCTTCAATATCCATATTTGAACACCTCTCCTTAGACCCTCAACAGAGTACAACTCTCTTTTGAGATGAGAGAAGGTCATTCAATGTAAACATTTTAAAATCTTCCTCCCTACCGCATCCTTCTACCTCATCTAAGTTCGAGCCATAACCCTGGAAAAGAGGGCCTGATCTGGTGCACATGCCAGTAATACCAAAATCTGCTAATTAATCTTGTTTAACAACTTTTTAAGAAAAATCTTCAATACTACAGCTTCTTGCTTACTAATTATCCTTTCTGTCTCATTTTTTTTAAGGAGAATAAAATTCAATTTGGTATTTTATTCATTTATTTATTTGAGATGGAGTCTGGCTCTGTTACCCAGGCTGGAGCACAATGGCGCTATCTGGGCACACTGCAACATCTGCCTCTTAGATTGAAGTGATTCTCCCTCCTCAGCCTCCCAAGTAGCTGGGACTAGAGGCGCTCACCATCATGCCCAGGTAATTTTTGTATTTTTGTAGAGACGGGGTTTCACCATGTTGGCCAGGCTGATCTTGAACTCCTGACCTCAGGTGACCCGCCCACCTCAGCTTCTCAAAGTGTTGAGATTACAGGCTTGAGCCACTGCACCCACACTCAATCTATTATTTTGGATGTGACCTCAGGAGTAATTTTCCTTATATGTAGCCAAATTTCTCAAAAAAGTAGCAGACTATTCTGTAAAATTTTTTCTTTACTTTTTAATAATTTTGCCTATGCATTCACTGGGCACTTGTCTCTTCTGACTTAACTTCTCTGAGGGAGAGATTGATAATACTAATGAATATATCTATTTTGAGATATAGGATGATACTAATGAATATATCTATTCTGAAATTATGCCTTCTCTTGGTCCCCCAAACAAAGTTTTAATAATGGAATCTATTTTGTCTTCCACCAAATATCCAGCCATCCCTATTCTTTCTCTCATACAGTTTCTGCTCCTCTTTATTCTCCATTTAAAAATTTAGTTGCCTTTAGGTTTGCCCCCCAATCTCTCTTCAGTTTTAATACTGAGCATTGGCTCAGAAATATCTCCTACCCACACAGTTCACCCCCATAAACCTCTACTATAGCATTTAATGTCCTTTATTGAAATGATTCGCTATTTTGTCTATTATTCTCAGAAAACTGTGAAGCATTTAGATACAGGGACCATGTCCTATGCATCTTTGAGCACCTCATATTCAGCATAGAGTCTCAATTATTGTATACACTCAAATATTCATTGATTGAATAAATGAGTAAACATACCTTTTGACCTAAAGTAGATTACTCTTTTCTTGTGACAGAAATTTTCAGGCTTATCAGACAATGAAGTACGAACGAGATCAGTTTGTGATGTTAGCCTTATCTTTTCAGGATTCCAAACAGCTTATCTTCTTTCTGACACATTAATTCTTCACATATATTTGTAACATTGCATGACTCTCTAATATATTTTTATTTTTCTGCAATTTTGTCTTAAATATATTATGTTTCAGAAAATCCTTCTGTTTCTTATTTTAAAATTGATAGGTATTTGTGACTTTTGATCAGTGTGGCTCTCAGCAGATTAGCTTATTTTTAAATCCCTGGTGGCCTTTATGCACTAAATATAGCAAACAAATGAAAAAAAGGCAGAGTTTCAAATGAGCTTTCTGAATTCAAGTTGACTCACTTGCATATTTGGAGTAGTATAGCTAATTCACTCAAACTACTCATGCTACTCAAAATCTAACATTCATATATTCCATAAGTGAATAATCACTTTCACTGTCCTCTCCTTGCTGGAGAGATGGGAAAAGAAACTTACTAATTAATGATCTCACCATATTCTCCAGTTTGAATGGTCTCTTAAATTTGCAGTGAATTTGGATTCATAGTCTTCTTCTGAGCTAGTTTAGTCTCCTTTTGATGATTCAGTTTCTTCCAGGTGATTGCTGAGGTTTCCTATACTGCCAGCTCATCTTCTGGATGGCTTTATGAGTGATTAGGACAGGAGAGAAGGCTTCACAATTCTGGCTGAATTCCTCTAGTCTGTGATGTCCTTTGCTACTCTGGTCCCTGGATTTATGACTACTAATTTGCAACCTGTTCAATCTAGTCTTTTGGGCATTGAATAGTACCCATTGCCATAGTCTGATCAGAAATTTGCACTGTTATCCAAGAATTCACTCTCCCCATCTCTTTGTTCTATACCAGGCCACTGCTTGTGGTCCTGTCTTCTCAGCCCTTCCGTGATCCCTCACTGTGACTTATTGGAATATTTGGAATGCATGCATGCCCTCTGTGGTACTTGCTGAGCCAGGAGTGTTCTGTAAGGCTGTCAATTAGGACACATTTCTCAGCAAATTGTGTGCTCTTTCTCCAAGGACATACTGAGTATGGCTTAAAGGCTTGGAGTCTTTCCAAGCTATTCCTCCCAATCTAAGCATGTCCTTACTCATCATTGGCTGCCAAATTTATTGGAATTTTTAAACATTTTCTCTCTCCTTGAGGTTCCATGGCAAGAGAAAGAAATAGAGAAAAAAGCACAAAGGTGGGCATTTCTGTCTCTTGCCATTACTGTAGTCCTCTGCCCTAGACATCTTCTGCTTTATTTACTTCCTTTTTCTCTCTGAGAAGACTTCCATTACATAAAACACCAAGGTAAAATTCTCCAGTTCTGGCCTCTGGTATTTCAGTGGCATGCCAAATAATTTAGAAACACCTCTTTTCTCTTTAATGATTCTCTTAAAACAATATCATTGCAATGTTCATACAAGAAGTTTTTATGACACATATATGAATAATTGCATTTTAGTTCTAGCTGGCATCAAGTACCTGTTGATAGGTCAGGATGGAGATATAAGACAAAAGACCTAGAAAATCCTGAAATAAATGAATAAACATTTGCAAATACATTTAACCACTACATACATTTTAATAGTTTTTCAATCTTTGTCATAGACATCATAGAGCCCTCAAGACAAAGGTACTCATTCTTTCTAGGTGCTGGAAATATTGCCTCTTAATAGCATTGCATTGCTCTCCATTGACTGAGCTTGGCAAAGAGGAACTGTCTCATCTAAAGTTATGTCCCTTCTTTGAGGCAGGCCTATATTCAATTACTGGTTGATGAAAGGTACAAAGGCTATATCTTTTGACTTCAGAACAACTCTGAATCTCAGCAGCAGCTGCCATGCAATCTGCTGAAGCTTTGGAGGCAAATATATCTCAGTTCAACCTCTCCCTCTGTGAAAGCCAGCTCCTTCCATTTCCCTACAGGTGTTGTCCTGAGAGCTCTCCTCAATCAATCTTCTGCAAATAAATCTCCCTTTAAGACTCTTTCTTAGAAAATCTGACCTTTGATAATTGAAATGGAGATTTTGGAGCCAGATGCCCTACTCTGTGAAAACTGCATCATAGTACAATATTCCCCTCTAAGCAATCCTATTTACCTCACTCACACAGGTTTTTCTCCAAAACTCTCCTCAGCAATCACCTCATGCATACAAATCTTTGTCAGAGTCTGCTTCTTATGGAAACTCATCTATGATAATCCATCACATTTTAAGAATAGTAAAAGGAGCAAGTTATTGTGCAGGTGAAAAGCCAAGATAGCAATCCCTTAAATTTTCACAGTAATTTTACGTTTTTCCAAGCAATGTGATATTATAATTTTTTATTTGATCTACTTTAGTAAAATAGTAGGAAAGTGAAAACATTGAAAGAAACCAAGTAGCAGTATTTTCTGAGGATTAATCTTTAAACCTATAATGTTGACTTGAATTTATGCGTATTAACCTGTGCTTGTGATAGTGGTAGGAGGCAGCCAAATGGCTAGGCAGATAAAGACGGGTCCTGGTGAAACCCCACCTTAAAGCCAAAAAACAGCCTGAAGGCTAAATGACTGAACTGCTGCTCCCACATGAAACCCACAACCCAGAGTGAGAACTTCTGTTCATGTTTGCCTACTTTTTCCTGATTTATTCTTTCTAAATAATGCCTTTTAACCAAATGAATGTGGCCTTTTAAAACTCTATGCTACTACAGCTTGTTCCTTCCCCATTCTGAGCCCATTTGGGGCTACATTGAGAGGACTTTCTTGCCTTCTGGTAGAGGGACCACCTCTGCATTCCCTTTCTCTGGAAAGCTGTTTCATCACTCAATAAAACTCTCCAAATTGCTTTTGCTTTGATTGTCAGCATATCCTCATTCTTCTTGGGTGCCAGACAAGAACTTGAGACCCACAAGAGACGATACCCAGAAAGGCTGCTTCACAGACCTTTTGCTCTTACTGGCAGAGGGCAGCCACCCCTCACAACAGGGCCAGAAGCCAACTCAGTGGCTAGCCAGATCCTGCAGTCATTCCCTCATATGTTCCTTCTTGCAAGGGGTTGAGTGCCATAGGCCAAGTAGACATGGCATCCCTGCTGTGAGTCCAGCAAACGGACCAAGAGAAAATTCTTGTGTCACTTTCTCTATTGGTCTGAAAAATGTTTTGATCTTACTACCATGGAAATAAATAGTAAACAGGCCCAATGAGAATACAGTCTCCCTATATCTTGCAAATAATTTATCTGACCACATGAGACACATTGAAAATCACAAAGAAAGAGAAGTATATCTTTGAAGGTATGTGAAACAAGATTCAGGAGAAAGCATTTTATAATGTCTAAACAAGCATCCCCAGCCCCTGGTCTGCAGACCAGTACTGGTCTGTGTATCATTAGGTAATGGGTTGCACAGCAGCGGATGAGTAGTAGGTGAGTGAACGAAGCTTCAACTGTATTTACAGCCTCTCCCCACTGCTCACATTACCATCTGAGCTCTGCCTCCTGTCAGATCAGTGGCAGGATTAGATTCTCATAAGAGAGTGAACCCTGTTTTGAACTGCACATGTGAGGGATCTAGGTTGCAAGCTTCTTATGAGAATCTAACTAATGCCTGTTGTTCTGAGGTGGAACAGTTTCATCCTGAAATCATCCCACAACCCACCATCTGTGGAAAAATTGTCTTCCATCACACCAGTTCCTGGTGCCAAAAAAGGTTGGGGACCTCTTCTCTAGAATATAAAAATATCTAGCTTCTGGTAAAGTAGTAGCAAAAAGTCACAAGGAGATAAAGTCTGAGAAAGACATGAGCATCAGGGAGCAATGAAATAAGTATACATGAAGTAACATGTGTAAAGAAATTAAAGCAAATTTACATAATCCACACTGCTGGCAGCAGTAGAAGGCTGATGTAATAAAGCCAAAAAAAAAAAAAAAAGTGGCAACATGGAAGACAAACTCAGGAGCTTTTTTTGTATTAATTTCTTTAAATGGAAAAATAAGCAAAAATAACTAATTAGAAGGAAAAATGGAATCAATAGATCATTTGCCATGCTGTGTGCAGAAAAAAATGGTAAAAATAATGAGTGATAAAACAAATAATTCTTTTTCATACTAAAGAAAGTCTACATGGAATACTTATGAGACAACAAAATCAATTTTAAAAAACAAACAAGGATTTATTATTGCAATTTTTGATGATTTTAAAGAGTGGGGAAACAATCAGATATCAGATTAGAGTTCTTGATAAAACACTCCTTTTTGTAAAGTGATTTATAAAACATTTAAAAGTCTATTTTGGATAATACTTGCAAAGATATTCCTGTATATGTTGGTTTTGGAAAACAAATGAGCACACAACTCCTTATCATAAAAGTTTGTTTCAATGTGCTTTACCATTGGCAAATATAAAACTTAACTATAGAAGAAAAACATAGAAAGCAATAATAAATAATATCACTTAATGCACACTGGGGTTATAGCTAAATAATTTTTTAAAATCTGGTTTTAAAAACAAAACTGAAGGTTTAAATATACTTTATATGAAAGGATATATGTTAAATAGTGATGTGGTAATAACCCACAATAATTCTTTACTGAATTACTATACTACCCAAGCATAATTGACTTTGTTTTTAATTTTTTAGTTCCATTTAATAGAGATGGAGGTCTCACTATGTCGCTTATGTTGGTCTTGAACTTCTGGACATAGGCAATTTGATCTCCCACTTTTGCCTTCTAAAGTGCTGGGATTATAGTTGTGCTAATTAGTTCAGAATAAGCCAATGGGGTTACTGTCAGGTTATTAGTTATTCTAATTAGTTATTCTCAACTAATTAGAATAGATCCATAGATGAGTATATTTCTTTCCTTATTTTGTTTCTACCTGCTTCCATATATTCTATGTATCCTATAAACAGATGATGAGAACATCTTTTCCAAGCACAACATCCATCTGGCCTGCTGTTTTATATTTTATAATCTCCCCTAGTTGGCCTTCAAGGCTGTGATCCATTGTTCTCCTAACACAATTTATCATCATACTTCTTGCTAGATCTAAGCCTGAAAGTAGTGACATATAAGGTAAAATGCATGCATTTTGAAAGTAGATAGACTAGAGTTAGAATTCAGGATTCACCATTTACCAGCTGTGAGTCACTGAGGTCATTTGAATATTTTCCTCTTTAAGTAATGATATGTTTAATAGTTAAAGTAGAATCCACCTTCCAAATTTTTTGTGATTACTACATTGCATACCTTTTTGAAATCAGTTATTCTGTTGATAGGGCTCAAAAAATGCTAATCAACTTCCAAACTGAATGCATAGTTCAGTTGTGAAAAGCCTCAGAGGATCACCTGAGGTCAGGAGTTCGAGACCAGCCTGGCCAACACGGTGAAACCCTGTGTCCACTAAAAATACAAAAAAATTAGCGGGGCATAGTGGCAGGCACCTGTAATCCCAGCTACTCAGGAGGCTGAGGCAGGAGATTTGCTTGAACCCAGGAAGTGGACGTTGCAGTGAGCTGAGATCAAGCCATTGCATTCCAGCCTGGGCCACAAGAGCGAAATTCCCTCTCAAAAAAACAAAAAGTTTGTTCTAAAATATTATATTCTCTCTTTCTCTCTTTTCTGTGTGTGTGTCAGTGTCAGAAGTTTGGTGGGATGAGGCATATGTGTGATTCCCATCTCAGAAAGTGTGGTCTTAAAGTATTTCACAAATAGTAGGCTGTGTATTAAAAGACTTGTAAGGATTGTTAAATTACTACTTTTATGATAATAGTTGTGTAAATTTTATAATGGTATTCAATATTTAATGTATGTTTTTTATGGGGTTTTTTTGTTTCTTTTTTAATCTCACATGCTTACATGATGCTAAATAAATAAATGCTCAAAACTTAAATATTAAGAGAAAATGTTATTTGTTTGTACTTTTGTTGTTACAATTGCTTTAGCTTTTGACATTAAGTTAGTGATGGGAAAGAAAGAACATTTATACTACTCTTGATGTAACACATTTATAAGAAAGTAACAGTTAAATCTATAAAACTTATTTGAAAGCTATTGGTCAGAGCACAAATTCATTTTAAAGTTGTCATTTAAGAATACTCAAATGCACATAATAAAAGTTGACATTTCATAGTATTATCTACTATTCAAAAAGAATTCTTATTATTTTTCCCTATTGATGTCATGTTGAAAGATAATAAGATTTTAACATTCTGAACTTTACATGAAAATAGGAAACTTCCTATTGTGTATTAAATGCTAAGAAGGAGTCTTCTTTAAGAGAACAAAGGGAATTGGAACACATTTTTAATAGACTCCACCCTCTGCGTCACAAAATATACAAATAGTGTAAAATTTGTATTGTGCTAACTAAATAATGCATGAAGAGAAATTCAGTAAGTATGAATAAATAAATCTGTAAGAGAAAACACTGGAGTGTGCACTTGCCTGCAGAGGTCCTTATGGTATATAGATAGGTAGGTAGCTAGACAAATCAGTGGAAAGATAAAGAATATTGCTAGTCACAGTGCTAATTCCCCTATTGTTTGCCATCAGGATCTTAGGTATTCAGTAAATAGAATTTTTAATCTTTACTTTGGGAAGAAACAAACAGGAGGTAGACTTCTCTGAATTAACAGAGTACTGTGACAAGATCATATTTTTAAAAACCCTATGTATTTAATACTATTTCAATATCTACTCTGTATTTTAATCACTTAATTTCTGTTTTAAACATTTTTTCTATTATTTATATGAGATTTAGAAATGTCCGAAATCTAGAAAATGGGAAAGAGAAAATTATTCATAACATTAGCATCAAAATCATTTTAAAAGAATATGTCTAATTTTCTTTTTGGTACATGGTGATTAAGAAGTTTTAAAAAAATGATAAAAATGCTACCTCTCTTGAAGGAAAAGATGGATTATTTGGGGATATTAAATCTGTCTCAATGCAAAGCTTTATCTCCTCTAAAAGAGCTATTTCTCTAATAAATCAAGAACAGTATTTTAATTATTTATGGCATTTATTTCAGCATTCCAATCAGTGCAATTCATTGGGCAGCTTTCTTTTGTCAGGCATAATGTATATACAGATGAAATTTTTCCTGTAACCTCAAAAAAATCACAATTTTTAAGAGAGATATAGAAATACACCAAAATATAATATTTCAGATGCCACTGAAACTTTTGACAGTCATCATTTATTAAACAACAAAAAAGCTTAAGAAATTTATAAAAATAGAAACTGAATCACTTATGGAAATTCAGTAAAATTTACATGAATAATAAAATGTCAGACAAATAGATCTTGTACTTGGAAAATTGTAAATTCCCTTTAACCAAGTATGGATTACATTAAAATTTCAGAATCTAGAAAATAAGCTACATATCAGAACCTATCGTATATAACCATGAGAGAACTCTGAGGTAAAGTTATTATATCAAACTTTCATAGTACTGATGAAAAAGAATTAAAACTAAATGAAACATTCTATAATTAGCTATGATGGCTCCACTTGTATTATACAAACTCTTTTCTTAAGAACAATTATAAAACTAGACAACATACCATGAAAATAAAACTTCCAACTGTTTGAAGGCATGAGAAAGTGAGCAATAAATTCAGGACTTGAAGGGACTAGAAGAAATATTCTTTCCCTGAATCTTTTCTCCTCTATGGTCATTTGTTGATTCCTGATGCAAAAATTTGCAGCCCAGTCAAAAGCAGCAACCTAGAGGTTTTGTAAAAGTATCAAAGGTCTGGGGAGAAGAAAATTAGAATCTAGGTCAACTAAAGCAGTAAAGTCTGGAAACCAAGATCAGGGAACCAGATATTAGAAACACAGAAAAGGAAACTACAAATATGAGCCTGACCTTCTATGTGCATTTACACCACAATTTATTGCCAAATTCTAAAGGGGAAGGAGGAGACAGCAACCAGTAATAAAGCTGGTTCACAGAGCTGAGAAAAAACAACAATAACAAAAAAAAACAAAAAACAAAACAAAAGACAAGAAAATGGATGGGCTTAACAAGAAACTGCATACTTGGTCAGCATGCTAGTATTTGTATTGAGATTCCTGTTAAGATATAACCTAGGAGTAAGGCAAACTAGAATTAGACTTGACTTCTTCCCTTTTGATAGCCAATCCAGGTCCAAAGGACTTCAAACAAATGCACTGCTAATGGGGTCAATTGCTTATTCACCCTACTCACTACTGTCTATCCAAAAACTATCTTTTATTAGGAGATGTATCATTCAGAAGCTTTGTGATTTACCATATAGCATCCACATTTTCAATATAAAAATGTGACAGGCATATGGTGCAACAGAAGGTAGTGACCAAATGCTAAGATAAAAGGTCAACCTAAAGGCACCTGAAATAGTTCACATTTGGGAGTTATCAGGCATTGACCTTCAGTTTGCTGTGCTTAACATGGTTAAGAAACAGATGACAAGATGAAGCATCCCAAAAATGAAACTAACCTTAAAAATGTATAATTATATAGAAATTCAATAATAAAATATAATAACCAAAATTTAAAACTCAGTAGATGGGTATGATAGTAGATGTAGCATCCTCATTTAAGTGGTACTAAAAGGTGGGCATTTGGAAACTAATTAGCTTAAGAAAAGATCATGAGAGTTGGGTCCTCATGATAGGATTAGTGTCCTTATAAGAAGATACCAGACAGCTTGCTGTCTGTCTGTCTGCTATGCAGAGACACGGCAAGAAAATGGGTGTCTGCAAGCCAAAAAGGAGACTATTGCCAGTAATTAAATGAGCTAGCACTCAGACTCTAGGGCTTCCAGTCTTCAGAACTGTGAGAAATTACCTTTTAGTTCAAGCTACCCAGTCTATATTACTAAATTATAAAGCCTAACCAGAAAAACACACCAGAATGTTTTCTAGATCAGTAGAAAACATTGAGTGAAGCAGGAAAGTAAAAAAAGTGAAAAAATACAGATAATAATATAAAATGATTATGGAAAAATGTACAGTTCTAATATAAAGGTTACTAAAATACAGATTTAGAATAGCTTCACAAGTAATATTTAAATAGATAGAAGAGATTTCACCAAATTAATAAAAATCCTGTGCATGAAAATTCAAGAAGCCATGCAAACCCCAAGCAGAATAACCTCCCTGCCCTACCACATGTATCCATAGAGTACATTAAATAAAAGTATTAAAAACTAAAGTCAAGGACAAACATTTTAAAACAGCTAAAGGAAAACAAATATTTATTGCCTTTAAAGATGAAACTTTAGGAATGACAGTTACTTTTATCAGAAATTCTATAAATTAGAAGATGATAAAATCATGATGAAAATACCATCAATTCAGAATTTAATATCTAGTGAAAATATTCCTCCATGTAAAGCATTTACTCTAAAATTTCTATTTAATGGGCCCACATCATTAAATCTAAACCAACCCCATTTCTTACTCCTTTCTGCTAAATTCCACATCCTTAATATCTATTTCCATACATATTTTGCAAATTTATGTTTACACAAATTTGAAAAGTTATGCAACTTTTTTGGTGTTTACCTCACCTTCTCACAGTGAACCTACTTCATAAGGTATTCTTTGGTTCTGCTGGGACATGAATCTAGTTATAGGTCTATTAGCAAAAAGAGGTGGATAATACAATTGAACATATAAATAAGGTATAAGATTTCTTATATGGGTTTACCTATCGTGTAAGATGCATACCCATGTACAGATTTGCATTTTGAAAACTATATTTTATTTTATAAATATGATTATCACTATAGGTTAGATTTCTGATATTATTTTATTTTATATTTTCCTAAATGAGCCTTTATTAGTGGTATAAAAATCTCAAAAGCCAAAGTATCATGTATGTGTATTATTTATGCAATAAAATGATTTTTAATAAATAATATAAACGTGAATATTTGACACAGATTTATGACTTTTACAACCTTAACACTTAGAGTTAGATCCAGGGCCAAAGAATGTGTTTTCAGAGATGCAGGAATTGATGCATTAGAAAATATTAATTAAAATTTCAGTGGTCTCAGAATAGAAGGTTCAGCTTAGGGAAAAATTGGTTTAATACTAAGAATATTAAAATAAAGTCCAACATATTTTTTTTCAAATGGATGCCACAGGATGTATCATGGATCCATCTGAAAGAATTTACATGAATGAAATTTGTGGGGGAGGTGCTTTTTTGTTTTTTGGTATTTCTTTTTCTCTCTTTTTTTTTTTTTTTGAGACAGAATCTTGCTCTGCTGCCCAGTCTAGAGTGCAGTGGTGTGATCTCGGCTCACTGCAACCTCTGCCTCCTGGATTCAAGTGATTTTCCTGTTTCAGCCTCCCAAGCGGCTGGGACTACAGGCACCCACCACCATGCCTGGCTAATTTTTGTATTTTTAGTAGAGATGGAGTTTCACCATATTGGTTAGGCAAGTCTCGAACTCCTGACCTCATAATTCACCTGCCTCAGCCTCCTAAAGTGCTGGGATTACAGGCATGAGCCACTGTGCCCCAAAACAGCCCAGCTGTTTTTTTGGTATTTCTAAGTTGAGTGATGCTATAATTACTAGAATTAGAAAGCTACAGATACCTTTGTGGAAGACATAGCAAGCATTTATGGGCAAAAAATAGAAATCAGATATGGAATGGGAAAGTGAATTTAATCTTGGCAAAAGAGAGAAAATAATGTAAACATTTTGAAGTATTTCGAAGAGGACAAATCAGGCTAGATCATAAAATGTATATACCATCACAATCTAGTTAAATAGTACTTTATTGTTTGTTTTTGTTTTTGTTTTTGTTTTTTGTAAAATTGTGACTGGAGGTCATGGCAGTGTGATTATCACATGCCTTTTATAACAGGTCACAGAATACATTTTGTGTACATTAAATTTCAGGAAATGTTTTATCTCTGCAAATGAATTCGTAAATTTTCTATAGTTATAACATGAATGCAAAGAAAAAAACCAAACAATCTTTCTTGTTATGGAAAAAAGAGGACATATAAAATATATACTATAAAAACAATGGGTAGATTTAATCTTTCCTTTGATCGATATTGAAAGAATATATGTTGGACTAACTCTCATCTTTCAGCAACTACAATAATGGACACTACTAAGCATATTTCCACCTACTAAAATAACTTATTGTGTTCAATCCAAATGCTTTTTCTTTTTTTTTTTTGCAGTGAAGTTAGGTATGAACTTACCCGACTATGGGCAACAAGACAATTTCTTATGGGGAATGTTGGTTCTGTTCAATAATATATGTTCAAAAAGCTCCTTTTCATGATGAAAACACCTGGGCTAAATATGGCTTTTGAATACTTTCTGATATTGCAAATAAATAAAACTTGAAGCCTTTTCCTAAGGAAAAAATAAAGCATACCTCACCAAACGAATTAGATGTGTTGGTGTCTTTGCACTTTATTGTTGCTGTGCATCACATTTATGAAGACATAATAAATAGTCATAATAGAAAAAAGGTAGTTAGAATAAAATAAAGTGGCCCATCAAGTATTCAGCCCAAGTTTATTACCACAATGGACTTGGGTTATAATTACCAACAGAGGAGAGAATAACTATAAGTTATTTTGATGTAAAAAGCATATTATACTAAGCCAACATAATAACACAGTTTTTATGAAGCACAATAATTACACTGAAGACTCACATAAGTGCATTTCTCTAAAAGAAGACGGTAGGTGTTGATAAGCTTCCATGGAATTTTATAGTTGCAATGAACAAAAATAATTGTCATGGCAAAATAATAAAAGTGTGTTGATTTTTGTTGTAATGCTTGAGAGAGATTAAATTATAAAATTAAAAAATACTTATTAAATACTATGAAAAGTCTTATGTTTAATATCTTTATTTTGAAATGACTTTTTTGTAGAATTTTTTGTATATTAAATGTTGTTTATTATCCTTCACTAGTAGTATGCTGGAGATTGTTCCTGCTGCTAAGAAAGCTTTTCTGTAATGCTTCAGTGAATTAATATGGGAGAAATGACTTTAAAGTAAGTGTTTATTTAAATATCTACTTTATAAAATTCTCATTAAGATTTGATCTCCAGCTATTATGATTTTATCACTATATTTGATTTTACATTTTGAAACTTAGAGAAAAATCAAATGTTATCACCAGTTCCTTAATGTCTGGTAACTAATTAAGGCTCATTAATATACATTTGAAGGCAAATGATAGACTGATAAAAAAAATACATGGTCAGGAATAAGTCATGATAAGACTAAGCATTATACTGGGACAGCGTGGAAAGAGGTATGAGTTTGTACAAAGACTATTTATACAAACTTGACCACAGGTTATAAGCTTATGGAACAGATTATCATGAGGAAAACACCTGATATAAAATAGTTGAATATATTAAGTTTAGTGATACACATGTAGTTTTAGAAATGTAAGTAGAAATAAAAAATATGGTCGGGTACAGTGGCCCACACATGTAATCCCAGCACTTTAGGAGGCCGAGTAGAGTGGATTGCTTGAGTTCAGGAGTTTGAGACCAGCCTGGAAACATGTCACACCCCATACTTCCAAAACAAATAAAAATAAATTAACTGGGCGTGGTGGTGAGTGTCTATATAGTCCCAGCTACTAGGGAGGCTGAGGTGGGGGGATGGCTTGATCCTGAGAGGCAGAGGTTGCAGTGAGCTGTGATAGTACCATAGTTGAGGCATCCAGTTAAGAGCTAAAAAATATCTTTAATTATTAATTTCCCATTTTTTTCTGAAATGCCTTGTATATGTAAAATATAATAAACATGAGAAAATATGTCACGTTATATGTTTACTGATTTAACTATTTTCAAATTCAGAAACAGACTAACAGAAACAGAAACAACAACACTAGAGAACAGCAAAATAGTAACATTTCAAGAAAATATATACACATTCACAATATGTGATGGTATCCACTTACTATCTACTGCCTCTATAACCCCTAAAGTCTTCTAAAGGTGAGGGGGCAACAAAAACTTATTAAAATAAAAAGGTTAAGAGGAGTAAAACATTTTTGAACCATATTTGTATCACAACAAAATACCTGATGAGTTAGTGAGAGAGCACACAAAGGAAATACCTCTGCACTTTCAATTCCAGGTAGTACACCAAAAATAATAATCTTATTGCTTTCCACATTTAACAAGTAGAAGTTAACTAACTGTCAGTAGATGGTCCATTTACATTCTCATGTATTATTATTTTATTTTATATGTTTATTATTTCCCATTTTGTCTATTTCCTCATTTCAGATTCATTAATGCTTTGAATATATGAGCCAACATTTATTTTCACAGCCTTTTCACAACTGGGAATTCTTTAGAGAAATGCAATCTTGCTTCATTTATTATATCTATCCTAAGAAGAAAATATATCACTGTGGCAGAATTGTAGAAAGAAAAAATGAAAAAAAAAGGAAAAAGGCTGTGAAGATTTGATCATATGCCTCTGTGTGTGATACATAGAATATTTATTTAATTGCAGTCAGGAATATAAATCTCATTTTGATGCTATGACATATTTAAAAATATTTAAAATGCATTATGATTTTTCTGAAATTTTCCTCTTATCTCTGTTTTATATTTGCATGAATAATCCATTTAAATATCAGATTCTGTGATAATATTTGCTATAATGGTTTTAATTTTATAGGAGAAATATATTCAAAGGTGTAGTGAACTTACTTTGAATTATTTTCATCTATCAATTTATAATTTCTGCACAGCAAGGAATAAAAACAAATTTGCATCTCGTGTCAGTATAGAAAATAATTGACTCTTCATTAATTTTACATTTGTCTACACACCTAAAAAGAAACCAAGGGGTTTGTAGTTAAAAAACAACAACAACAACAACAACAAAACACTTCTTGACATATTTTATTACTTCTTTCAGCAAATGTGTCTTTAGAATCTACCTTTTGCCTGGCACTTTGTGAAGTTATGGAAATAGCAATGAAAAAAAATGGAGCACAGGGGTGTGGATATCCCTGCTTCTAGTGAGCAAAACATGTAGAATAATGATAAACAGAGTATTCCAGACAGTTAATGATATAGTTTGGATATTTGTCCCCTTTAAGTCTCGTGTTGAAATGTGATTCCCAATGTTGGTTTTGGGGTCTGATAGGAGGTATTTGGATCATGGGGGCAGGTCCCTCATGAATGACTCTGTGTGCTGTCCATGGTAGCAAGTGAGTTCTGACTCTGTTAGTGCACCTGAGAACTGGTTGTTTAATGGAATCTCACACCTCCTCCTGGATAGGTGTTCAGGCAAAAGAAACAGTAGGTGTAAAAATAGCAAGAAGACTAGCATAGCTGAAAAGGAGAGTAAAAAAAGTCAAGGTCGTTGGACCACCCAAATTCTTGAACAAAATTTATCTAATGGAAACTTTTAGGCTGAATCTTCTGGAAGTATAAAGATGATGAGACTGAAATAAAACATGCATGCTTAGGACTTTGAAAAAATAATTAACTCCAGCTTTCTCACAGTGGGCCCTATTCTAGAGAAAGATTGTGGAAATCTCTATTCTAACATCATGCCCATCTCACAGTCAAATACAACACTGACACATGATAACCCATACCCTGGCACTGGTCTGGAGATTGTCCAACCATTAAAATCATCTATTTTCCTACATTTCATTTTACTTAAACTGTTTTAAGCACAGTATACATAAAAAGTTAAACAAACATATTTGCAGTTCCACAAAGTTTTTCAAAGTGAAAACATATACAACCACCAATCAGACCAAAAAAAAAAAAAAAAAAAAGAAAGAAAGAAATTCACAGTACCAAAGAAGACTCCTGTGCCCTCTTCCAGGAATTTTCATCTCCAAATTAACTTTTTCTTTAATTAGAGCAGACAAATTCTGCCTGTGTACATTATAACATGCTTGCACCCATATATACACTTTTATGTCTGTTGTTTTTGCTCAATATTACATCTGTGAGATTTAAACTCTCTGTGAGGTCTAGGTGACACGCATATTTTAATTAGTGAATAATCTCTATTTTATAAATACACCACAATTCATTTATTTCTTCTGCTGTTGATGTTTAAGCTAACAACAGTGGAATACAGTGTGAAAACAAACGTTCATCAGCATAAACATTCACCAGCAATTATTCCAGATTTTAAATATCTTGCACACTGGAGTACATCAAAAATACATCAATGGATATGAAGTAATGAAAATACTGGGCAAAATATTTGAGGCATAATCAGAGGCCAAAATGCTAATATTAATAGTTCATTGCATTGTGTCCAATGGAAGATGCAAACATTCTACATTGTGACCGAAAATGGAGAGGAGCTCTGCTAAGCATCATTAAAGAAAGCAATTCAACCAAAAGATCAGGAGAGACCAACATGAAGTTAATTCCTACTGCATCCATTGATAAAACCAGAAAGCAAATGAAGCATTTTTTCCTTTTGTTAAAAAAAAATTGTGTCTAGGTTTACTAAAATCTTCAGTTACTGGACGTTAGTACTAGCAATGATTAAATTATTCTCAAACTTTTAATGTGATTGAGGATCATTTGAGATTCAGGAGAACAGATAGTCAAATATAAGGTAAAACCAGTGGTAAAAACTTCTCTTTCTTCTAGATGATTTTTAGAAGATGCTGTGACAACTGGCTTTATGATGCCAGAGCAGAAAGAAAAAAGAAATAGTATTTGAAAAAACTCAATATTGATCTACTCAGTATATACCTAGGGCCAATTCACAAATCACATATTCACCTAGAAGTATTATCTGCTACAGGAAAATCTTGAAATGCATTAAAAATTTACCAAATTAAGATGAAAGAATTATCGTGATTTTCAATAGTGAATGGCCTCTTGGAGAAGAGAGCAGAGAAAGCAGTCTCTCCACCTCTCTACATACCTTGGTGTTATATCTCACATTTTGCTCTGAAACAAAAGATACAAAGATATCTGAATTCTATCCTCATCAACTTCATCAGATGAAGAATTTTATTAGGCAATGGAAGAATATGACTAAAAAGAAATTTTCTTTTGCACGTGAAGAGAAGTGGGGGTTTTAAACAATGTTGTGTAATGCCTTTTAAAATATTTCTGAGTAGCACTTCCTTAAAATGCCACAGAAGTCAATTCTGTAGGATCAAGTAAGGGCAATAATTATGTATTCGATGAAGTGCTTCTACTAATAAATTCTTAAATTTCCTTGAGGGACAACATCATGAAATCCCACATTTTTGCACTAAGGTGTACAGTATGTTGTTTAATAAACAATTACCTAATAATGTCGAGTGCACACACACAACACATACAAACACACAAATATAATATGTATCTATATAAAGGGAATAGTAAATAATATATTACTCCTGGGCTAATAACATATTGACTGCTCAGACAAAGGGACAGGTCGATGTAAGAAGCAGAGGGGAACTTCTTTGGGGCTTTTCACAAATAAATCATGGTATGATAAAAGATACCCTGTAGAAAACATATTATGAAAAAAAAAATCATTCATCAGACAACTTGACCATAAATCTACTTGTGATTTAATTGGAACCGTATAGCCTACTAAACCAACTCAAAGAAGGTGAGTAAAGTGAAAAATATTTCTCCTTGAGATTAAAACTACATAATATATTTTTATCATCTGAATGATGATGTATATGAAGAATAGTTGGGTATCAAAACTATGCTTTCTAATGTTTGTAACACAGACAGGAATAATGCATAATTCTTTCTCCAGCATCATAGCTAGCATGCTTTATTTTCCTGGCTTTCTCTTTGCTTACATTGATTATTTTATCTACATGGTACTACCCTCCAAGATTACAGCCCAGAGTCTAGGCTTATGTTTGAATAAACGTAGCAAAATGTAACAATGACACTAAAAAATGTACTTCTACATTAATGTTACATTGTAAAGTAGTCTAAATCTTGTTTCTATGTTTCATTTGGCAATGATGCTTTCTTTGACTGTCATTGCTACTATCTATGTCTATACTGATTCACAGAAAGCTTATTTTATACTGTCACATTTTGCATGACATCCCGGGATCTCCTGATATTATAAATGTTTTTTTTTTAATTGTGTATATGTTAATGTTTACCCTTTGTGCTGTAAATCTCTATGAACTTTGTAAAATGAAATATTTAAATAATACTTTATTATTTTGTTGCTCAAATTGTTCAATCTTTGGACATTGGCAGCTTTTTCTGTGGGCTTCTGTGCCATTTTATATACCTTCATCATTTTATGTGCATGTGTTTACACTGAAAAATGCACTAGGCTTATCTTGTCTGTATTTTGATCTTAAACTCAGCCATTTTCTTATGAGTCTGGTTCTTTTTGTTGGAGGATGGTATTAGAAATGGAGATATTGGTGCTAGATATATTCATTGCTCTGGGTAACATTTCTTCTAGGCCCACTCAGCTGACAAAGAAGGAAATATACGTATGTTTACCAATCCATGTCTATACGTATAAATACTTCTATATGTCACCAACAACATCTGTAATAGTATAAAAATGAGTTCATATTGATATCTCCAATTCTAATCTATTACCACATGGACTTCTCTAGCAACTTCCCTTTGCTCATCTGTAACTTTCCACTGCAACAATGAGAAATCGGGTTCCTGCCATCCGTCATCCATTTACTTAATATTTAATTGCAGAATATGCACATAGTTGAATCAGAATTTTTAAACCATATCCTCATAGCCAGTACTTACACAGTTTGTCTTTAGTCTCATGGAATCCACTTGTTTCCAAAATTACCTGGGTCAGCATTCTTCATACCCACCCTATTCAGTGAGGCTTCATGCATTTATAATACAGTTTCGTCACATTCTACATTACCTTCTGGGATCTCTTGATATTCTAAATGCTTTTTAAAATTTTTATATGCATTAACATTCACTCTTTGTGCTATAAATTTCTATGTACTTTATAGAATGCATATTGTCATGTAGTCTTCATTACATCAACAAATGGAATAGTTTCAGTGCATTAAAAAATATCTACTGTGCTTTACTTAAAAACCTTTCTCTTTTACATTTTTCCAGAATGTCATGTAATTGGAATTATACAGAACATAGCCTTTTCAGACTGGCTTTTACACTTAGCAGTATGCATTTACAGATAATTATGTTTTTTTGTGGCCTGATAGTTCATTCCTTTTTATTAATGGATATTAACTTGTCTCACTGATATACCACAGTCGGTCCTTTCATCCATTACAGAATGCCTTAAGTTTGTTTCCATTTTGGAAAATTATAAATAAAGCTACTACAAACATTTGCAGGACACTTTTTGTGTGTGTGGTATGTGGACATAAGTTTTGAAATTAGTCTGGATATCTAGACAGGATTGCTGGATTGTATGCTACATTTATGTTTGGCTTTATAAGAAACTGCCAAACTGTCTTCCAAAGAGTCACACCATTTTGTAGCTGTCCAGTTTGTATTCCCACAATCAAAGAACGAGAATTCTTGTTGCCTCTCATCCTCACCAGCAAGTAGAATAGCTGTTCTTCATTTGTTTTGGTTTTATTTTGCTTTATTTTTGGATTTTAGTCATTCTAATTAGTTGTAATGCATTTCGTTGTTGTTTCAATTTACAATTTCCTAACGATAAATGATGTTGAATATCTTTTTCTATGCTTATTGGCCATCTGTATATCTTGTTTGCTAAAGCATCTGTTCAGATCATTGCCAATTTGGGGGTTGTTTTCTTATTGTTAAGCTTAAAAGCTATTTTATATTTTGGATTTAAGTTCTTTATGATATATGCTTCTTGCAAATGGTTTCTTCTAGTTTAAGGCTTTTCTTTTTATTCTCTTAACTGTGTTTCACTGAGTAGAAGTTTTCAATTTCAGCAAAGCTGAATTTAACAATTTTTAAATTTCTTATGTCATGCTTTTGATGCTGTATCTAGAAACTCATTACCAAGCCCAATGCCACATGGCTTTTTCTCCTATATTTTCTTCTAAACATTTAAAAATTAAAAAAAAAATTACATTTAGGTCTACAGTCCATTTTAACTTTTGTAAAATTGTAAAGTCCGTCTACATTCTTTTTTTGTACATGAACTTAATTTTTCTAGTAACCTATTCTAAAAGCCTATTCTTTCTTTTCTGAAGGCCTTTGTTATTTTGTCAAAAACCGTAGAGGATAGATACTATGACCTATTTCTATTCAGAATGATTCTAAGACCATTTCCCCACACCAACCTATATTCCAACTTTTCAGGCACCAACTGGGTATCCTACAATTCAATTCAATTCTGACACTAACTACCTGGACTTAGATCAGATCCCATAGTTTAAGGGCTCAGTGCCACAAGGCTGCTCTCATTTCAGATATCAATAGAAAGTCTAAGCCACTCATATTTTTGACTAACCAGCTATAAATTGAATTTCCACATCCCCCTCCTGAAGTTTGATGATTTGTTAGAACAACTCCTAGAATACAAATTAGCACTTAATTTACTTTTTTTTTTTTTTTTTTTTGAGACGGAGTTTCGTTCTTGTTACCCAGGCTGGAGTGCAATGGCGCGATCTCGGCTCACCGCAACCTCCGCCTCCTGGGTTCAGGCAATTCTGCCTCAGCCTCCCGAGTAGCTGGGATTACTGGTATGCGCCACCATGCCCAGCTAATTTTTTGTATTTTTAGTAAAGACGGGGTTTCACCATGTTGACCAGGATGGTCTCGATCTCTTGACCTCGTGATCCACCCGCCTCGGCCTCCCAAAGTGCTGGGATTACAGGCTTGAGCCACCGCACCCGGCCTTAATTTACATTTATTAGTTCATTATAAAGGATACAGATAGGCAGTCAGAAGAAGAGGTACATAAGGCCAGACACAGAAGGGTTCTGAGCACAGCAGCTTCTGCCCCACTAAGTTAGGGTGGGCTACTCTCTAGGAACCTGGATGTTTTCATCATTTTGGTGAAACTTGGGCTTTCTGAACTCCATCACTTAGAGTTTTTAAGGAGGTTCAATTATGTAAGCATGATGGATTAAATCAGTAGCCATTGAAGATTAATCTCAATATCTACCCCTTGATTCCTCCCCAGAGGTAGGGGAGATGAAGCTGAAGGTTCCAATTCTTTTATCACTGACTGGTTTCTCTGGTAACAAGCTTTTGTCCAGAAGTTATCTAGGGACACATCAAGAGTTATGTCATTAGCATTAACTCAGGTATGGTAAAAAGGGGCTTACTATGCATAATGATAAATCTTCTTTTCAATCTAACACTCGGAAAATTATAGGTGTTTTAAAACTTCTGTGCCAGGAACCAAAGATAAAGACCAAAGATTTACTTATTATAAGCTCACAGAACTCAAGCCCTTAAGTTACATTTATTAGTTTATTACAAATAAGCTAATCATAATAACATTAACACAATTGGCATGATTTGCCTTAAATGTTTGGTAGAATTCACCAGTAAGCCCATCTTGACCTGTTTTTGTTTTGTTTTGTTTTTTAGAAGAATATTAGTTATTTATTTATTATTTTCTAATAGACACAGGGCTATGTATATTACTTATTTTTTCTTGTTGAAATTTGGTAGTTTGTGTTTTATAAGAACTTCATTCATTTCATTTCAGATTATCAAAATAGTGAGAACAGAGTGATTATAGTATTTCTTCATTAACATTTTAATATCTGTAGAATAGTGATAGCTCCTCCATTTTTTCATCTTTTTTATTTTATTTCATTGACTTATATTTATACAGATAAATAGTTTGTATCTTCTTTTTTTATTTCTCTGGCTAAACAAAATCTGGCTAAACATTAATTGTATTTGTCTTTTAAAATAATGAGGTTATTTTTGGTTTCATTGATTTTCTCTATTTTTTTCCTGTTTGCAATTTTATTGAATGTTTCCCTAATTTTTATTTTTATTTTTTATTCTGCTTACTTTAGGTTTACATCGCCATTCTTTGTCTAGTTTTCTAAAATGGAAGCTTAGGTTTTTGATTTTAGATACTCTTTTCTGATACATGTGTTTAATGCTATAAATTTTCCACAGGGCACTGTTTTTGCTGCATTTCTCAAATTTTCTTAAGTCATATTTTTATTTTATTAAAACTATGATTTTAGCTTCTCTTAAGACTTTTTTGACTCATGTAATATTCAGAGATATGTTATTTAATCTCAAAATATTTTGGGATTTTTTTCAGTGACCCATCTGTTACTGAGTTCAAGTTTAATTCTGTTGTGCTATGGAAACACATGGCACTGGGTAATTTATAAGAAAAGAGGTGTAATTGACTCATAGATTTGCATGGCTATGGAGGCCTCAGAAAACTTACAATCATGGGAGAAGGCACCTCTTTACAGGGTGCCGAAAGAGAATGCGTCCTGAGAAAAGTAGGAAGTCCCTTATAAAACCATCAGATCTCATGAGAACTCACTCACTATCATGATAGCACAGGGGGAAAATGCCCCCATGATCTAATCACTTCCCATAAGGTCCCTCCCCTACTATGTGGGGTTTACAATTCAAATTACAATTCAAAAAGAGATTCGGGTGGGGACATAGAGCTACACCATATCACGTACTTTGTATGATTCCTATTCTTTTAAATTTGTTAAGATGTATTTTGCAATCCAGAATATGGTTTACCTTGGTGGAAGTTCTATATGAGGTAGAGAAGAATATGTCTTCCCTGTTGTTGAAAGGATTAGTCTATAAATTGAATCCACTAATTAGAGTGACAGTGCTGTTTAGATAATCTATATCCTCACTAATTTCCTACCAACTTGAACTATTAATTACTGACCAAAAGATATTGAAGTCAGCAACTATGATACTGAATTTCTCTCCTCTCAGGCTTATCGTTTTTTCACCTCATTGGTTGTGACTCTGTTGTTTGATGCACACTTTCAAGATTAATGTATCTTCTTAAAAAGTTAATCCTTTATAATTACAGAATACCTCAGGTATATTGTAGGTTTGGTTCTAAACTATGCAATAAAATAAATAACACAATTTTTTCATTTCTCAGTACATAAAAAGGTTGTGTTTACAATATACCATAGTTTATTAAGTATGCAATAGCATTGGATCTACAAAACAATGTACATGTCTTAATTTTAAAATACTTTATTCCTAAAATAATGCTAATAATTAACTAAGCCTTTAGTAAGTCATAATGTTTTTGCTGGTGGAGGTTCTTGCTTCAGTGTTGATAGTTGCTGATTGACCAGGGTGTTGGTTGCTGAAGGCTGGGAAAGACGTGGCAATTTCTTAAATAAGACAACAATGAAGTTTGCTGCATTGATTGACTCTTTCTTTCATGAAAGACAGCCCTGTATCATGTGAAGCTACTTGACAGCATTTTATCCACAGTAGAACTTTTCTCAAAATTAGAGTCAATCTTTTTAAGGTCTACTGCTGCTTTATCAACTCATCTTTAAGTACTATTCTGTGTTGTCATTTAAACAATTTGTACAGCTTCTTTACCAGGATTAGATTTCATCTTAAAAACCATTTCTTTGCTCATTCATAAAAACAATCCCCACTTGTGAAAGTTTTATTATGAGATTGAAGCAATTAAGTCACATCTCCAGGCTCCACTTTTAATTCTAGTGTTTTTCGTATTTTCACCACAACTTTAGTTACTTCATCTCCTGGAGTCTTTAATTCTTCAAAGTCTTTTATGAAAATCAACTTCTTCAAAACCCCTGTTAATGTTGTTATTTTGACCTCCTCCCATGAAATACAAATGTTCTTAATGTCATCAGAATGGTCAATTCTTTCCAGAAGGTTTTCAATTTACTTTGCTCAGATCATCAGAGGAATCACTATGTATGACAACTATAGCCTTAAGAAATATATTTCTTAAGTAACAAGACGTGAAAGGCAAAATTACTCCTTGATGCATGGGTTACCAAATTGATGTGTTAGCAGGCATGAAAACAAATTAATCTATTCGTACATATCTGTCAGAGGTCTTGGGTGACCAAGAGAAATGTCAATTAGCAGAAATATTTTGAAAGGAATTTTTTTTTTATTTTGAGCAGTGGATTTTAACAACGGGCCTGAAATATTCAGTAAACTATGTTGTAAACAGACGTGCTATCATTAAGAAAACATTGAATTCATTAAAAAATTGATTTCATTGTCATTAATTGAAACATTGTTGTTTTATTGATAAAGCATAGGCAGATGAAATTTAGATTAATTATTAAGGGCCCTAACATTTTTGAAATAGTAAATGAGCAATTGCTTTAACTGAAAGTCACCAGCTGCATTAACAGCTAACTAGAGTCAACTGTCTTTTGAAGCTTTGAAGTGACACATTGACATTTTCTGTAAAACTATGAAAGTCTTAGATGGCATCTTCTTCAAATATAAGGCTATTTCACCTACATTGAAAATTTGTTGTTTATTATAGCCATCTTCACCAATTATCTTGGCTAGATCGTCCGGATAACTTGCCACAGCTTCTACATCAGCACTTGCTGCTTCACCTTGCACTTTTATATTAAGGAGATAGCTTCTTTTCTTAACCCTCATGAACCACCCTCTGCTAGCTTTAATCTTTTATTCTGTAGCTTCTTTACCTGTCTCAGCCTTTATAGACTGCAAGAGGGTAAGGGGCTTGCTCTGTATTAGGCTTTGGCTTGAGGGACTGTTGTGGCTGCTTTGAGCTTCTATACAGCCCCACTAAAACTTGTTCCAAATCAGTAATAAGTTGTTTTACTTTCTTGTCATTCATCTATTCTCTGAAGTAGCTCTTTTGATTTCCTTCAAGGACATTTCCTGTACATTTACAAGCTGTGTAACTGTTTGGTACAAGAGGCTTACCTTGCAGTCTATGTCAACTTTACCCGTGCCTTCCTCACTAAGCTTAATTATTTCTAGCTTTAGGTTTAAAGTCAGAGACATGAGATTTTTTTCTTCCATTTGAACACTGAGAGGTCACTGTAGGGTTATTAGTTGCCATTATTTTAATATTCTTGTGTTTTAGGGAATATGAAGGCATGAGGAGACAGATGAGGATAGATGATACGGTTAGACTTTGTGTCCCCACCCAAATCTCATTGTGAATTATAATCTTCATAATCGCTACATGTAAAGAGACCAGGTGGAGGTAACTGAATAATGAAGGTGGTTCTTTCGTGCTGTTTTCATGATAGTGGGTGAGTTCTCATAAAATCTGATGGTTTTATAATGGGCTCTTCCCCTTTTGCTCAGCATTTCTCTTTCCTGCTGCCTTGTGAAGAAGGTGTCTTCCTTCCCCTTTGCCCTCTGCCATGATTGTAAGTTTCCGGAGATATGTCCCGAGACATGATGAAATGTGAGTCAATTAAACCTCTTTCCCTTATAAATTACCCACATTCGGGCAGTTCTTTATAGCAGGATGAAAATGGACTAATACAATGGGAAAAGTGCTGTTCCATGAAGCAGTCAGAACACAAACATTTAACAATTCAGTTCATTGTTTCATATGGTCATGTTCATGGTACCACAAAACAAGGATAATAATGGTCTCCAGCTCCAAACAGATTTTTCCAAAGGACATGATTTTATTCTTTTTTATGGCTATGCTTTTTGACGTTTTAATAATAACCATTCTGACTGGTATGAGATGCTATCTCACTGTTGTTTTGATTTGCATTTCTCTGATGATTAGTGATATTGAGCATTTTTCATGTTTTTGGCTGCTTTTATGTGTTATATTAAGAAATGTCTGTTCATGTCTTTCGATAATTTTTTTAATGTGACTATTTGTTTTTTTGCTTGTTCAATTGTTAAAGTTCCTTATAGATTCTGGATATTAGACTTTGCCAGATGCATACTTCGTAAATATTTTCTTTCATTCTATAGGTTGTCTGTTCACTCTGTTGATAGTTTCCTTTGCTGTGCGGAAGTTGATCTAATTTGTGTATACAGTTTTAGATAAGGGTCCAACTTTATTCCTTTGCATGTAAATATTAGATTTTTCTTTCATTCTTGATTTAAAAGACTGATCTTTCCCCATTGGGTGGTTTTGGCATCCTTGTTGAAAATAATTTGACCACCTATGCAAGAGATTATTTCTGGGATCTCTTTTCTATTTCATGGTCTATACATCTGTTTTCATATAAGTACCACACTGTTTTGATAGCTGTAGCTTTGCAGTGCATATTGAAATTAGGAAATGTAAAAACTCTAACTTTGTTCTTTTTTGTCCAAATTGTTTTGGCTATGTGAGACCCCCTTGAGATTTCCTATGAATTTTAGAATGGGATTTTCTATTTCTTCAAAAGCAACATTGGATTTTGATAAGGCTTGCACTGAACCTATAGCTCACTCTGGATAGTATTGACATCTAAACAATGTTAAGTTTTTCAACCATGAACATTAAATGCTTTTGTATTTATTAATGTCTTCAATTTTTTTCAGCAGCTTTGTCATTTTCAGTGTACAAATCTTTCACATCTCTTTTTAACATAATCTTTATTTCATTTATTTTGATGAAATTATACATGAAATATTTTAAGTTCCTTTTTTGAATTGTTAATTGTTAGTCATCAGAAACACAATGAATTTTTGTGTGTTAATTTGACCCTGAAGTTTTATGAATCTGCACAGCAAAAGAAACTATCATCAGAGTGAACAGGCAACCTAGAGAATGGGAGAAAAAATTCCCAATCTACCTATTTCACAAAGGTCTAATATTCCAGAACTTACAAGGAACTTAAACAAATTTACAAGAAAAAAAAAAAAACCATGAAAACGTGGGCAGACAAGATGGCACCAAAAACTAAGAAGGAAGCTCCTGCCCCTCCTAAAGCTGAAGCCAAAGCTAAGGCTTTAAAGGCCAAGAAGGTAGTGTTGAAAGGTGTCCACAGCCACAAAAAAAAGAAGATCCGCATGTCACCCACCTTCCAGCGGGCCAAGACACTGCGACTCCAGGGAGGCCGCCCAAATATCCTCAGAAGAGCGCCCCCAGGAGAAACAAACTTGAGCACTATGCTATCATCAAGTTTCCGCTGACCACTGAGTCTGCCATGAAGAAGATAGAAGACAACAACACACTTGTGTTCATTGTGGATGTTAAAGTCAACAAGCACCAGATCAAACAGGCTGTGAAGAAGCTCTATGACATTGATGTGGCCAAGGTCAACACCCTGATTCGGCCTGATGGAGAAAAGAAGGCATATGTTCGACTGACTCCTGGTTACGATGCTTTTGATGTTGCCAGCAAAATTGGGATCATCTAAACTGAGTCCAGCTGGCTAATTCTAAATATATGTATATCTTTTCACCATAAAAAAAAGAAAATGTGGGCAAAGAATATGAACTTATACTTATCAATAGAAGACATTTATGCAGCCAACAAACATATGAAAAAAAACCTCATCATTACTGATCATTAGAGAAGTGCAAATTAAAACCACAATCATCTCATGCTAGTCAGAATGGTGATTATTAAAAAAGTCAAGAAACAACTGATGCCGGTGAGACTGTGGAGAACTAGAAATGCTTTTACATAGTTGGTGGAAATGTAAATTAGTTCAACCGTTGTGTAAGACAGTGTGGTGATTCCTCAGGCATCTAGAACCAAAAATACCATTAAACCCAGCAATCCCATTACTGAATATATACCCAGAGGAATACACATCATTCTGTTACAAAGATATATATGCAATTCTGTTTATTGTAGCACTATTCACAATAGCAAAGACATGGAACTAAACCAAATGTCCATCAATGATAGACCAGATAAAGAAAATGTAGTACATATACACAATAGAATACTATGCAGCCTCTAAAAGGAATGAGATTATGTCCTTTGCAGGGACATGGATGAAGCTGGAAGCCATCATCCTCAGCAAAATAACATAGGAGCAGAAAACCAAATACCATATCTTCTCATTCATAAGTGGGAGTTGAACAGTGAGAACACAGGGACACCGGGAAAGGAACAATGCACACCAGGGCTTGTTGTGGGGAGAGAGTAGGGAGGGGAGGGGGAGTATCAGGACAAATAGTTAATGCATATGGAGCTAAAACCTAGGTGATGGGTTGATATTTGCCGCAAATCACCATAGCACATGTATATCTATGTAACAAACCTGCACATTCTGCACATGTATCCTAGAACTTAAAGTTTAAAAAAAGAAAGAAAAGAATTCCATTTAAAAGAACATTCAAAATAATAAAATAGCTAGGTATAAATTTAACAAACAAAGTGCAAAATTTGTACACTACAAACTATTAAACATTGCTAAAAGAAATAAAGAAAGACTTAAAGCATTGGAAAGACATCCTGTGTACATGGATTACATGATTTACTATTCAGATTGGAATATTATTCAAAGCTGTCTATAGTTTCAATGCAATCCCTGTCAAAATGAATGGCCTTTTTTTTTACAGAATGGAAAAAACAGTTATTAAATGTATATAGATTTGTAAGCTTTCTCAAATCACCCAATCACTCTTGAAAAAAAAAAATGTTGGATGGCATACTTCCTGATTTCAAATTTTCCTACAAATTTACAGTAATGAAAACAGTGTGGTACTAGCATAATGATAAACTAATAGAATAGACTTGAGAGTCCAGAAATAAATCCTCACATCTAGGTGGTCAATTGATTTTTGACAGGGATGCCAAGATTATCAATAAAAAAATAAAGTCTCTCCAACAATTATTGCTGGGACACATTAATACTTACATGCAAAGGAATAAAATTGGAACCCCCACCCTCACCATTTTAAAAAGTTAACTCAAAATAGATCAATGACCTAAATGTAAGAGCTAAAACCATAAAAGTCTTTGAAGAAGACGTAGGTGCTAATCTTCATGAATTTGGACTTGGAAATTAATTCTTAAATATAAAATCAAAAATACAGACAATCATACAACAAAAAAGGTTAAGTTACATTTCATCAAAATGAAAAACCATTGGGCATCTAAATATAACAAGAACATAAAAGACAGCCCACAGAATGAAAGAAAATACTTGTAAATTACAGATCTCACAAGGATCTAATATGCAGAATGCATAAAGAACTCATATTGCAGCTACAAATTACCAATTAAAAAATAGGCAAACGACTTGATTAGGCATTTTTCCAAAGATACACAGTATCTAACAAACATGTGGATATATGCTCAACATTGTCTGTGGCAAGGACTAGGGAGATGTAAATCAAATACAAATAATATCACGTCAAACGTCCTAGGATTGCCATAACATATTTAAAAAGCAAAACAGAAAGTTACAAACGTTGATAAGGGTTTGTAGGAAAACCTTTTTTCGTAGGAAAATTGGAACGCTCATATATTGCTTGTGGGAATGTAAAATAGTGCACCTACTGTGGAACACATTTAGACAGTTCCTCAAAACCTTAAACAAAATTATCATATGAACCAGAAATTACATATCTAGATATATATATAGAAAATTCATTGAAACAGGTACTCAAACAAATGCTTGCACATGGATGCTCATAGAATATTCACAGTAGCTAAGATAGAAACAATGAAAATGTTCATTAACAGACAAATAAATAAACCAAAAATGATATATATAGGAGACTACATTCATCCATAAAAACAAAGGAAGTACTTATACATCGCACGATGCAGATGAGCCTCAAAAATATTATACTAAATGACAGAAGCCAGATATAAAAGGTCACATATTATATGAGTTCTTTTATATAAAACGTCCAGATTAGGTAGATTAATGAAGACAGCCTATTGGTGTTTACCAGTGGTTCAGAAGAGGGAGTATGGGGAGAAACTGCTTAATGAACATAGGGTTTGAGGGTGATAAAAACATTTGAGAACTAGATAGTAGCAGTTGTTGTGTAACACTACTGTACTAAATGACACTGCATTTTTCACTTTAAAATGGTAAATATTATGTTATATACATTTTACTTCAATAAAAACCTTATTAAAATGAATGCTGAATTATTTATCCTATTTTATCTTTTAATTTTACACAAATATGCCTATAACTTATTGTATCATTATTGATAAGATGATATTACTTAACAGTATGATGGATTAAGAAAATTAAGGCTTACAGAAACACATGGATGAATATCTCAGACCATTCTTGCTTTATAAATAAAAATTTATCAGCTGAATTTTTATTTTTTTCTTTAGTGTCATCTTAGGGGCATAGGGATTTTTTTCTTGCTTACAGAATTCATAGAATCTAATTTGTATATTTTCTAACATGACTGTAACTTAGATGTTCATAATATCTACTGAGAAATTTTATATATTTTGATGTTTATAACAAGCCAACAAAAAAATCATATAATTGTAATACTGAATGGGAAAATAAACTTCTAATAACTTGTCCAAACTACTATTTTTACATATTAAAAACCATAATTAATGTAAATTAGAGAAACTAGATAACACCTAATTATTTGTTTTATTATTATATATAAATTTATGATGGAATGAGAAAAGGAGTATGGGCAATAATCATTCTAGAATACAGTGATCAGGTAGACATCTGAAACAGAATAGTTCTGGTTTTCAGCTTTATTACCCCAGGATGAAATTCATTTTACTGATAACACCAGAGCTTGATTTGTAACATGGAATAAGTGAAAAATTCATGGGAAAATTTCATTACTCCAGAAGAATTAGTAGTTTACACATAGACTCAAATTAGAGAAATATGAACGTTGCAAAAATCCAAATCATTGTTTCATTTCATTTGTAAATTTAATATAGCAGACTTTTTCTTTTACTGGGTATTAAGAAATCATATCATAGTGTCTATGTTTTGTAAGATATAAATAACAAGATATCATAAATTTATAGTGTCATCTTTTTCAACATATATTAAAAGATGTAATATAACATATGACACATTTTTAAATAATTTTATGAGTTTTTGAAGGTATTATTGAGGAAATAAAACAATTTCGAGACAAAATAATTCTTTCTAATGACTTCCTGGTGCAGAGGAAATATTTTCTCAGTTTTCAAACAATAAAATTACATATTTGTGTGGGTGTGTGAGAGTGTTTTTCTACACACAGAGTGGGGAGGGAGAGAGGGAAATGGGGGAAGAGAGACAGACTTCACATATGCATTATATATTTTCATAGTATAGATGATTTTAACTGTGGTTGCCATTTGAAGGTACCATAGTGAATCCAGAGACAGTAACTATTTTTCAGTTTATGCCATAGAAACCACTGAAGCATAAAATTTGAAAGTATCATTGCTATTCCTGTTCTGGTTTAAAGACTTCTATTATTATTTATTATTACTATCATTTAAAGAAAACATTAACTGGTTTCCTGTGAAAAACAACTGAAATCTATGGAAGCTAATTCCTTTAAAATACTGTCACCTTTGTCAGTCATCCTAGGCCCTAGATATCAAACCTAGCTTTAGAGAAGGAAGCCCCTGTGCATCTTTACTATTAGATACAGTAGAGTTTTTCATCATTTTATTCAATCATGTCTTTTTTTTTTTTTTTTTTTTGGACAGGAGCTCTTGCTCTGTCACCTAGGCTAGAGTGCAGTGGTGTGATCAAGCTAACAGTACCCTGTATCTCCCAGCCTCAAGCGACCCTCCCACCTCAACCTCTACTTTATAAAGAGCCACCAAGGAACTACAGGCTCCTGCCATCATGCTTGGCTAATTTTTTGATTTTTAGTAGATAGAGATGAGGTCTCACTATGTTGCCCAGGGTGGTCTCGAACTCCTGAGATATAGTGATCCTCTTGCCTAGGCCTCTCAAAGTGCTGTGATTACAGGTGAGAGCCACAACACCTCGCCTCAATCACATCTTTTAAAATTCTCTTTACCTTTCGACTTATAGGTGGAAACTATCATGCTGGTCATTAAAATTAGTCATTTTATTCTGGAATGCAGTTACTAGAAAAAATTTTAAATTACCAAGTGACAAAGACAATGACTATGACTATTCCCAGTAGTAATTGTGTATATTAATTATTAAGCATCCTCAAATGTTCAGAACTAGCATAGTTTCTTTTTTTTGATTTAGCTGTAGTCATCTTAAGAATTGTCACCAACAATATTTTAGGTTGTGATGCAATAAAATTACCAAAAGGTCAGAGGCTTCACAAAAAAAGTCTTGTTTTTTGCTTGTTCTACATGTCCATCGAGGGTTGTTTGGGTTGTTCTCTGTGTTGTCCTCTCTCTGGGACATGGAATAGCTACTACTCATAACATTCTTTGATATTAGCACAGAGGGAAAGACAATGTTTAGTGATTTTGTTATAGCTATAAATTCTGCTTCCCAAAGGAACAATAGCTCTTGGCTCACAATTTATTGGCTGGCACAAGTCACCTGCTTCCACCAGACCAGTAGAAGTGAAAAAGTGCAATGATACCATGTGCTCAAAAAGGGAAAGATCAGATACATTTGGTCACAGCATTAATGATTACAGTGACATTCCATTCCAACAGGTTAACCATTTTATCCCCTATTTTTGCATATGAGAAAATGAATGTTCAGAAATGTTTTTCTCAAGATCACTTATATAATAAATGCCAGAAACTAAAAGTAAACTCAGATATTTCTCATTCTGAATTAGGTTTCTTCACAGTAAACCATGTTACATCACATAGTAGTCAAACAGGCAGTTGTGATGTAGAATGTAGTTCAAATTTACTTAGCAAATAAAACAACCTCCTCATCAATCAACATTCTAAACCTAATACCTGGATACTTAATTCTTCAAAACTACTTGTGTTCACATTATTCTGAGTCTGTAATGGTTTATAAATAAGCACAAATATTTAATGGTTATGAGCTACCCACTTAAGATTAATGAACATGAAAATCCTTAATTTAATCAGCCCATTTAACATTTCCAAAGGGAAAAGAAAATATTAGTAGAATTTTTGATCCAGGCATATGTGTTGCTTTCATTGGTTCTCAGACTTGCTCTTTTTACAAATATAATTAAATATCATGCAACTATAATATTAATTTAAATATATATTAGAACAGAGTATAATTGTAATACAGACAGATTAGGTTCCTATAGAATAACTTTCTGCTTTTTAAAATAGCTTGTGGTAGCTAATTTCAGAATTCTGGCTGAGGTTGTAACCTCAGATTCTGTATTTAGAACATACTAAGATTCTAAGGTATAAAATCTCTGAAAATAAATGAACCAGAAATATCACTTCTAACTAATACTACTATGTTGCTTGGGACCCAAAACAGTATATACTTAGAGCAAGTTATTTAAGTAGACAAATGGATGATACAGGTAGGATGCTGGATTCCCTTTCCAGACTACTTATAGTTGTCATTATTTTAGTGGCTCCTTATAAAGTAGATTTGAGATTTTGATGTGCCAATACTAAGTATATATATATTTCTCATGTGTAACAAATCAGGGATATTTGGGGCAACAAGTTATAGAATCCTACTCTCAGAGGCATAATAAAATCAGGTTTCTTTTTTTCTCATATGATGAGAAGCCTAGAAAACAGCTGTTGCTGAATTTGACAAACTTGCTCTCTGATGTCAGAGCTGTCATTGTTTTTCTCTGGTATCTATAACATGGCTGCTATGGCTCAACTTATCCACCGTTAAAATCAAAGAACAGGAGGGAAGGGCATTATTCATTTATTATGATTATGATTATTTTATATCTTTAGGAAAATAAAGCCCCATATCCACCCTAAATGTCCCTTAACTCATATACCTGTGGCAAGACAGGGTTACATAAGCCATTCCAATGAAGCTGGTAAAACGAGCAAATATTGCTAAAGATTATCTTAGAACTGCCACAACTCTTTAACTGGTTCTAGACATAAATATCATTCCGTTACTCTGTAAAAAGAAGATGTAGATGTGACAAACAACTGCTATGTACATGTTGAGCGGCATTGTGATGTCACAGATTTACGCAGTGAAGATTATCTATTTCAAAGCAAAACGAAACCTCAAGTGAAAATGACATACCATCGCTTCTGTCATGTTCTGTTTGATAGAAGAAAGTCATCAAATACAGCCTATCTGCAAGGGAAAGAAATTAGACAACAGCATAAATACCTGGAGGTTGGGATTATTTGGGGCCATTTTAAAGGTTGCCTATCACACTGGGAAAAAAGAGAAAACATTTTGTTTGAAAAATAGCATCTTGAAAATGGCATATAGCTCAATCTAAGCAACATGCCAAGATTTGTTACCTTTTAATAGAGCATTTAGCCCTCTTTACAACTGTAGCAATCCCTTGTTCTTATTTATTTTAGGTAATAATCTTGTCATTCTATTTATTGAGTTTTCTTATGTTTTTGCTAGGTTTGGTAAATTTTCATTCCTGCATTGCAAAAATTTTCTGTGTCCTATTTGTAGATGCATTGCACTAATAATTGTTAAACAATTTTACCAAACTTATTTTAATTTATATTATAATAATTAGGAATGGGCCAGGTGTTGTGGCTCACGCCTTTAATCCCACATTTGAGAAGCCAAGGAAGGAGGATCCCTTGAGCCTAGGAGTTTGAGACCAGCCTGGGCAACACAGCAAGAGCGCATCTCTACAAAACTCAAGAAAAATTTAGCCTGGAAGGGTGGTGCACACCTATAGTCCAAGCAAATTAGAGACTGAGGTGAGAAGATTGGGCCCAGAAGGTCGAGGTTACAGCAAGCTGTGATCACCCAACTGTACTGCAAACTGACGGACAAAGCAAGACCTGGTCTCTACACAGATAAATATATAAATAGGAATGAACAATTTATATTAAACCCCAAACAAAATATACCATTCTGTCTCCATCATTTCATCCCATTCTATAGCTCCATTGCCAAATCAGAATTTAATATGAATTATTTGATACTTTTATTCTTCATTATTATTTTATTACTGAGCTTTGGCTATTGTGTTTCTTCTACATGAAAAGCACTTTTTTTTTTTACAAGTATATCAAAGTTCACAGCCACCTTTTCAACAATTATTATTTACTCTAAGATAAAGATACCACTTATATGAATTTTACCAAACTAACTTCTATTCATCCACAAGATCTCACATATAAACTTCTCAGCAGCCAGGCACAGTGGCTCTGGCCTGTAATCCCAGCATTTTGGGAGGCCAAGGCGGGTAGATCACTTGAGGTCAGCAGTTGCGAGACCAGCCTCGCCAACGTAGTGAAAACCTGTCTCTACTAAAAATACAAAAAACTAGCCAGGTGCCTGTAGTCTCAGCTACTTGGAAGGCTGAGACAGAATTGCTTGAACCTGGGAGGCTGAGGTTTCAGTGAGCCAAGATTGTGCCATTGCACTCCAGCCTGGGCAACAAGAGCAAAACTCAGTCTTAAAACAACAAAAAAACTTATCAGATAGAAATTTCCTTCCCACTAAGTAAACTTAGTTTTGTCTATTACAAGATTTCATGGAACTTTGTCCTTTCCCTTCACAGAGCTTATCCTTATTTATATTTATGGGTATATTTTACAATTGTTTGATTAATTTTCATTCTTCCCACTGGACTGTAGGCTTGAACTGTGCCTGTTTTTGTTCATAGTAATATGTGCAGTATCTATTAGAGTGTTTGGAAGTGTGAAGATGCTCATAAACATTTCTGAATAAATAAGTAAGTGAATTTTGATTATCAAAAACCTAAAATTAAGTCACGCTATGGTTACATTTGGAAAAAGATTTATTTCAAGGAACTGGATACATTACACAACTTGTTGCTGGAAAAGCACATTGATTCTTCATAGCACAACAGAGTTTATTTTTTTTAAGAATAGAAATGAATCTCAAAAATGTGGGCAGGGAATTACTATCACTATCTTGTTTTCTACAAAAAGAGCAGGTTGAACTAATTTACACTCCCACCAACAGTGTAAAAGTGTTCCTATTTCTCCACATCCTCTCCAGCATCTGTTGTCTCCAGATTTTTTAATGATCACCATTCGAACTGGCGTGAGATGGTATCTCAATGTAGTTTTGATTTGCATTTCCCTAATGACCAGTGATGATGAGCATTTCTTCATATGCTTGTTGGCCTCATGTATGTCTTCTTTTGTAAAGTACCTGTTCATATCCTTCGCCCATTTTTGAATGGGCTTGTTTGTTTTTTTTCTTGTAAATCTGTTTTAGCTCGTTGTAAATTCTGGATATCAGCCCTTTGTCAGACGGGTAGGCTGCAAAAATTTTTTCCCATTCTGTTGGTTGTGGAAAACAGTGTGGCGATTCCTCAAGGACCTAGAAATAGAAATTCCATTTGACCCAGCAATCCCATTACTGGGTATATATCCAAAAGATTATAAATCGTTCTACTATAAGGACACATGCACACGAATGTTCATTGCAGCACAGTTTACAATAGCAAAGACCTGGAACCAACCTAAATGCCCATCGATGATAGACTGGACAGCAAAAATGTGGCACATATACACCATGGAATATTATGCAGCCATCAAAAACGATGAGTTCGCGTCCTTTGTAGGGACATGGATGAACCTGGAAACCAGCATTCTCAGCAAACTGACACAAGAACACAAAATCAAACACCACATGTTCTCACTCATAGGTGGGTGTTGAACAATGAGAACACATGGACACAGGGAGGGGAGTACTATACACTGGGGCCTGTTGGGGGAGGGGGGGGACAGCGGGGGGGAGTGGGGAGTTGGGGAGGGATAGCATGGGGAGAAATGCCAGATATAGGTGAAGGGGAGGAAGGCAGCAAATCACACTGCCACGTATGCACCTATGCAACAACCTTGCATGATTTTCACATGTACCCCAAAACCTAAAATGCAATAAAAAAAAAAAAATTAAAAAAAAAAAAAAGTTATGCTTTTGAAAGCTGTGCTTGCAAAATTGGCTCATGACTGGCACCTGGGAACTTAGACGTTGGGTGGATTCCTACCACCGTTAAATGATAATAAAGGCTTGTGATTTCTAAAAAAAAAAAAAAAAAAAAAAAAGAGCAGGTATATGGATTACTTAGGCCGTCTGAATTACTGTAAAAGTACATTTATTTTTTCTTCGTTCTGTTTTAGGTCTAACTTAAAATTATTCTTAGGACATTTTAGTTCATTTTCTCTTCTTCTTTTTCAATGGAGAACAATTATTCTTCATTATAAATCCTGCATACATGTACATTATTACCATAATTTTACAGAATGTATAATCATAATATATTGGAAATTGTTAGCTTTCTTCTTTGAAGACCTATTTTATATGCCTCGAACAGTTATTTTATTTTTCATGCATACCACATTCTTCAAACATGTGCCCTGAAGCAAGATCAATTAAAATATTTAAATACTATTTTATACCCTTTGCATATTCGATGCTATTTCATTTAGCCACAATGTTATTCCAATACTGTTTATAGCTTTATTATTTCTTCTCATATTTATACTTATCTATTAATTTTTTAAAATAAATTTGAAAATTTGTAGACTCAGCTAATAATGTGCATTGAATTCTTTCCCCTACCACTTTGTATCAGACACTTTGCTAATAATAAAAGATGGAGAAATGATTAGAGGACAGACCTCATTTTGAAGAATTTCTCAATCTTGCAGAAGAGCCACATGTGTAAATTCTAATGCAAATGTCAGAAAACAATTTGTATGGTTGAAGTATGGCCATTATAGTGCTTACATGAGAGGAGTAAGTCATCCCTCTTCCAGAGTTAAAGGAGAGTACAGAGAGTAAGTGAAATTCAAGCTAATAATTCGAGTAAAGGATCATTTAGCAAGTGATAAAGTTCACATAAAGCACTTAAGAAATAGAAAAATATTCATGACATATTTATCTAACATTGATAGGTCATGTAAGAAAACCAATGGAAATTACAGTGTAGTTCGTAAGTGCATTTAATAATAAACATGATTTGTGAGATATTTTTGGACTAGCATATAAATATCTTAGAGTCATGATACCTTTGGACTTTGTCCTTAAGGGACATAAAGTCACCAGTTTGCTTTCCAGTAATTAAGGTAATTTTATGAGTTTTCTGGGCTGTTGAGCATTAAAAAGCTTGTCAATAACCCTCTTGGTTTTCTTTCCTGAAGATAATTTTCTGACAGTAAATTTCCTAATTTTATTGTGGTTTTGCAATTTAGATCAGTTGAGGACTTCCCAAATAATCAAGTCCTGATTCCCCTTTACAGAGCATGTCTTTCTCAATTTATCTTTCCCCTCTCATTTTACCATAAGCATCAAGAAGAAACAAGGGCACATCTTTAATATCTTCCTTGGAAATCTCAGCTTAAAATTCTGCTTTCAATGTAACTAGGAAGCAATTCAGCTAAGATTCTGACACTTTATAACAAAGATCTCCTTTTCTCCAGTTCTCAATAACATATTCACTTATTTTTGAGCCCTCAACAGTGCTTCTAACATCCATATTTCCTACTGTCTATTTCTCTATGATAATATAGTTTTTCTTTATCATGCATCTACATCCTCTGGGCCTTCATGGACAAAATCTGTATTATTCATAATTCTGCTAACAGTCTGTTCAAGGCAAGAGAGACTTCTTCCACTGTGTTTTTTGAAAATTCATCTAAACGCTACCCATTGCCCAATCCCAAAGCCATTTATACATTTTTGGGTATTTATTACAGCAGCATGCATCTTCCAGGTATTAAAATCTTTACTCGGTTCCTGTTGCCACTGTAACAAAATACCCCAAACTTACCGGCTTATCCAAAGAACATAAATTGATTCTCTTTCATTTCTGGGATTTCTAAGTCAAAAATTATTATCATTGGCAGGTTTGCATTCCTCATGGAGACTTCAGGGAAGAATCCATTTCCTTGTCTTTCTAGCCTCAAAAGACCACCTGCATTTCTTGAATCAGGTGTTCTTCCTCTACCTTCAAAGCATGTCACATCTACCTTTGGTTCCAGCGTCACTTTTTTTTTTTTTTTTTGTAGTGAAATCTTCCTCTGACTCTCTCTTGTAATGACAACTGTGAATACATTGAGCCCACTGAATAATCTAGAAAAATTGCCCCATCTCAGGATCCTTAACATAATTATATCTGAAAAGTTCATTTTGTCATGTAAAAGAATGTGTCCACAAATTCTAAAGATGAGGGCATGCGCACTGAGAGAGGGGTGAAGGGGTGTATTCAGTCTAACATAGCAAAGTAGGAGCAATTTCAAAATTGGGAATGACAACTTTGGTTACAAAGTAGAGAGTAGAATGGAATTTCAAGGATGTGGCAGGGAAATATATTAGGGTGCTCTTTGTATTCTTCAGAAAGAGAGATTATGCATTATTCAACAAATACTTGCCTCAATGGTACCCTATTTAGGATAAAAATAATCTCTATTAGGAATTCTTTTCTATAAACCTTCACAAAATGTGGTGAAATAATGAATATGTGAGTAATAAAGGGAGAAGAATAAACTATAGCACTAGAATTTTTAGCTTTAAATATTAAGTAAATGGTTGTCATTTACTAGCACCTAGATTTTTGGTGTACTATGCCATATTATTAAAAAACATTAAAATGAACATGTTACTGTGATTAAAATAGGTTATTCAAATAAGACAAAAACAATGTTAATTTTATTAGGCAGTAAAATACTCAGGTTGGCACAAAAGATTTTGTCCATCAACTTGTAGTTCCCTCTAGATTTTTGTTTTTCTAGTTTTGTTTATGTTGCTGAGGTTTTCTAATATTCTAGTTAGTGAAGCATTGTTTAACCACTATACATATCCTTGCTATTCTCATGTACACATATATGTATGTGTTTCTGTACATATTATTGAACACAGTTAGATTTTCAATACTTTACCTTTCCCCAAATTGTCATGCAGGTTATATTTAATGTTCTGTTTGCTTAATTTTGATGTATTATTGATGCTGGATTTTGAGGAGAATAAATACAGTAGTATCCTGGCTCCAGGGTCCAGGATTGTTCACATATAATGAGGGACTTGCGAATGCTAATTGCACATTGCTATATTTCATAAACTCTGGGGATCAGCAAGGACAAAGTTATTGCATTTTATCTATCAGAGGTGATTAAGATGACCAAATTCCACTTGAGGTTCCTGAAGCATAGGCATACTTCTTTAGTTACTTCTGGCAAACAACCCTACTGCCAAATATGGCTAGTGACCTATCTTTGAAGATAGTATTACTTTTCTCTGAGCAGTGTAACTGCTCCCCTTAATGTGAAAGGTAGGTCGTTAAGGTGATAATAATTGGCTGAACTGGGAGAGGATTGTGCAAGATCTTTCATTATTGAAAGGGAAGTGACTTCATTATTTTTGCATAAATGTACTCATATTTTTTAGCTTGCAGTATCCCTTGTGTTATCTATTTCTAAAGTTTTTCTCTGCAACAGATAGTCAAAAAACTCCCTTAAAATTATGCATATTAAACTAGTATCTGATTCAGTAGTTCTGAACTTCTTAGACTGTAATCATAGATTTTCAAAGATAATAGGAAAACATTGGTTTGAGGTATATACGAAATATGTTTCTATGGTAGGTTCTTACTGTTGTTGAAATTTAAAGTTCACAGTACTTGATAAAACTCCTAATTTCCCTCCATTTTTGGAAAAGTACTATTAAATCAATAATTTTTTCAATTCAGACCCATAAAGCAGAATCTCATTATTTGTGTGTTGTAATAAAAATATAGGTCATTTGCATTAGGCTTCTTTTTTTTTCTCTATTCCTTATTAATTGTAGAGTAGAGTAAATATAAGATGAACCCAACAAGGACAAGGACCAATTTCCATAGGACCTAATGTTCATTAGACTCTATTATTTTGGTAGCAATAGAAAAGGATGCTGTTTGATCTCATTGTGTGCTTTAGAATGATCAAAAGGTTACCACAGCAAGTATCTAGTGTGGCACCTTAAAGGGATTAAACACCTTTTGCTATTGGAGTTGAAGTGAGAGTTCACAACTACTCAGCTCCTTGCACAGACTGCATTTATATGGCCCCACTTAGCTATGTGGCGCTACTTTATCACTTCTGTTTAGAATCCCTTTTATTTTTACCTATGGGAATTATTTGTTCCTTGTGATATTTCAACAAAACCGTTAGGTGGCCAATCATGAGACCTTGGCTGCTTCTATGTTCCCCACTTCTTCATATTAAGTTTATAGGGGATCCCTGAATTTCCACTGTGTTTTGTACCACAGAATTTTGAAGTAACTTTTACTTCTTTAACCATATTTATATAACATAAGTACCCATTACTGGTCCACATTTTAAGATTAAAAATCTATTATAATTCCAATGAGCAGTACATACAAACACAAGACATTCAGAGTGCAAGCAATTAAGACATATATCAAAAACAAATATGGTGGTTACCACAAAGTTATTTGAAAGCTAGATGAACATCAGTATTGTAATACTTCACCATTCAGTTGCCTATTTGTTTAGGCAATAAATAGTTATTGGGTCATTACAAAGAAAGGGAAGCATTTTCTCCTTAGGTAGCAGATGAGTTCTTATATCTGTATTTTTTTAAGAAACATTGTAATTCTTACAAAAACTGCTATTTTAATGAACTATGTGAATCTAGCTCCCAAAGATGCAAGAGCAAGGCGGACTAAAGCCAAAAGCTATAATTAACTGCATGCTTATTTGCTAAAATAAATGTGTGATTCTCACTTCTTTCTCTGAATGGAGTTACTGGGACTACTATCATTAAACTGCCATTTCAGTCCTATCATTATAGAAATAATAAGAAAGTAGCTGTGGAATCTGCTTTTCTCTTTATTTTAGGGGTAATTTGTTGGTGGAAGCAGAAGTTATTTTTAGATGCAATAAATAACTCTTACACAGTGATACATGCATATATTTGTAAGTACACATAATATGTGGTCATTTCAAATAACGGCCTAGGTAAAAATAATAATTTATGCATGATTAACATACTTTATCAGACAACATACTCAATTTTTATTGTAAGTTTAGTTACAATGCAGTAAAAATTGGTATACTCTTTCTGTTTTTTATAATTTATTCATTTTCCCATAATAGTGAACATCAAATATCTTTTAGCTTTCTTATCCTACATGCTTTCTCTTCTGTTCTTATGAGCTACTACCTAAGAGTTGTGCAATGCCCAAATGGTATTTTCAACCAAGGCTTTTCTGCTATCCCACTATTCTTGGATAATCCAGAGTCACATCAAAATGTACAAACCCTTATTATCTGCTATCCATTTAGCTGAAATCTCCAATGGAACAAGGGATCTACATTAATAAATATGGCAAATAAGCTCCAAGACAGAGCTTATTCTACAGAGGTAAAGATTTACATACACACATAGTTTAAACTCAAAACATTCTAAAATAAACTTACTATCATTCTGGCTTACTTGCTATTCTTCTATTCATCATTGTTTCACATGTTTCAAACAAACAAACAAACAAAGGAAATGACTACCTTTTCCTAGGTGTTGCTCAGAGGAACTAAGATGAGAACTAAAGATTGGATTTGGTAACAGGGAGTCTTATTGGTGATCTTTGAACACAGAATCAAAAATACACTGTGAAGACAAAAGTTTGACTGAAGTAACTTTTAAACAGAGTGGGAAATAATATAGTAGAGATAGCAAAAAAAATAAGTATTTAAGTTGTTTCACCATGAAACACAGCATAAAAGTAAGAACCAACTGGTAAAGAATCTAGGTTCAAAAGACTGTTGTTTTTTTCTTTAAGACCATAAATATTACAGCTATTACTACACTGACTGAAAAAAGTAAAAAGAAAAAAATAGGTTATACTATAGAGTGGGATATTAATTACAGAGGAAATGCAATTTAGTGAATTTATGAAAATTATATTCTCATATATAGGAAGGAAGAGAAAGATGCTATGTGGAATAAGAACAACTGCCTCGCTTCTAGACCTGGTTGTGCAGTGAATATGAAAATAATATTTTCTTGAGAAAGTCATTAAAAACAGTGTAGTTAGGGGAAAACAAACTTTTACAGGTGGGACTAAAGATGTCATAGGATCTTTTGATCATCAATTACAAATTGGAGTATTTGGGGGTTTATAAGAGGTTAGAGATTGACTCACATGATCAGCTGTAAAGAGTCAGAGGTAAACAGTTTGAATGATAAAGTAGAAGCAAGGATGATTCTTCCTGGGAAGATTGAGGTGATCAAAAATGTTTGTGATGGCATTCGTTAGACCAGAAATCTTCCTTGGGGGAATGAGTAATTAATGATAAATGTAGCTGACTTTAGGGACACATCTCTTTGTCAATTTATAGCAATAGTGCTAACAATGTTGGGCACAGGAGTTGCATTTGATTTTTCTACCTTTTAGTTCACCTTCTTTAAATGGCAAGAAGCTATCTGACCCCATCTTTGGCTAAAACGAGGAAGGAAGAGAGTTAAAAAACAGTACATAATTGTTTTTCATTGATACCCATTACCCTGACTTCTTCATGCTCTATGGATTAAGAAGATTCTTAATTTCATAAGGTGCCTTCTTGAATTTCTTGGTATTAAAAAAAAAAACTTCAGCTGAATTAAATTTAAAGGAGTTTAATTGAGCAATGAGCGATGTGCAAATCTCACAGTCTCCAGAGTCACAAAAGATTCAGAAACACTCCAGCTCAGCCATATGGTGGAAGAAGATTTATAGAAAAAAAAAAAAAATAGGGAAGGGGGAAATAATGTACGAAAATAGGAAGTGAGTTACAGAAACAGCTGGATTAGTTACAGGTTGGCTTTTGCTTTATTTGAACATGGTTCAAACAGTTGGCTACATTTGATTGGCCAAAAACTCAGCGATTGGCACAGGTATAGGTTATAATTGTTTACCCCTCCACTTGTTATAGTTCATGATGTACAGAAAAACCTTTAGGCCATACTTAAATATGTAAGGAGGTAGCTTTAGGCTAAACTTCATTAACATTGGAAACACTGCTATCCTCTGACAGACACCGGCTACATTTCCCTAGACATTGGTTAATGCACTTTATTCAGCTGGTTGCTTACTCCCTGTCTGCCTATCAGTGTACCTCTAGATCTCCTGCAGCAGGGCCTAGTTGTCTTTCTTTGTAGCACTTCCTGTTAATTCCCTCTTAATCATTCACACATTTATTTTTGTCAAGAAATTCTGGAAGCTCAGCTTGATCTTAATGCAGCAGTCAATTGCTCCTCCACTCCCTTATCAAAGTAGATAATTTGGTTCGCACCCTCTAGATGCCTCAAGCAGGAATAACCTATCAATTTACCACTCCCTCATCTTCAGAAAATACATTTGAATATCACTAGATTTTCTTTTTGAAGTACCTTCACTGATCTTGGAGTGGGAGGCTGGCAAATCCTATCTCCCCACTAATGCACTTTCCTCTTGGAAATAGGGGGATTCACAGTACAATAGCAACTTTCTACAAAGAAATGACCGTAAAACATTCTTATTTTCTAATTACCCGACTCTTTCCTATGCTCAGTGTTGCCTCAGTCACATGATATATTATGAAACAAAATAACCCCTTCCAAAACATTTTGAGCTTTGCATATGATCTAGCAAACATCTTTTTATATGACATATATTATATCTCCATACCTTGGTTAAACTTTAATTTTGAGTTATCCTAGATTTTTCCTGTTTTATTCATAAGGTAGCAATTATTAATGTTAATGAAAAAACTTTTAAATTCATTATTTAGAATATAGCCCTGTGACAGTTTCAACTGGGGCAAGATAAGAATACTGTAAATAAAAGATACAAATGCAAATACAAAAATGGTGACAGGTTGAGTCAGAATTAAGATGTCAGATTATAGATATAGATATTATAGATCTTAGATATTTTTCATACATTTTTTCTACATTTGAGATTTGACCTCTCTTCAGAATATTGGATCCACTGAATTAACTTTATTTCTTGCTCAGGTTCTAACTGCTTATCATTCACTTTATATAATGTGAAGAGAAAATGCAGATTCTTCACTTTCTAGTAGAAATGGTAAAAGGTAAAGAGAAAAAGAAACGCTCATTGTGTCAAATAGTTGAAGGCAATGATAATATCCATTCTTTATCTAGACTTCTTTGAATAATTAACTTACGGTGTTTAGAGAAAACTTCATGGAACGGGGGAAGTTTCAAGCTAAATAATATATAATATTTGAAATGACTAATTTACTACAATATTAAGGTTGATTTATAGAGCATGAGAGATGTTCTTTTCGACAACCAGCTTCTCAAATTTATAGCTGCAAATTAAAAACTCTGCTTTATTATAAAAATAAAGAAATAATAAACAGCTTAGAGAAGAATATAAATGACTTGATGGAGCTGAAAAACACAGCACGAGAACTTAAAAAAAAATAAAGAAATGGCCCCTTTTCATTCTTAAATCACTTTTTTTAGTAAAATTTTGCCAAGAGAGGATGTGATGCAATATCAATTGAGATGTATTTTTGATAGAGGTTTTAGATTAACCATATTCTTTCTTATTGATTTACAGTTGATTGCAAATGTAATAAGAAGCCAGCAAAGAGCCAGCAAATCAGTGCTCCTGCTTAGGTATGTTGACAACCCTCATTTTCCTGTCCTGGAATATTTGCCTTTCATTTACTTTGATTCACAATGCTTGGGTTCATGCTTTTTACCAAAAAAAAAAAAAAAAAAAAGGCATGAACATACTTTTTAACAAGACACTAAATTCCATTACTCTCTATTGCTTCATTATACTTCAACCATGGATGAACTTAGTTATTCTATTTCTTCATGGATACATGCAAAGAGACTGAGACATGCATCATATTTTTACAGAAATGTGCAAGCATGATGAGTTGGTTCAACTTCAAATCCATGACCAAAATGTTAAAGCTTGGTGATCAAGTGAGTACACTTAATTTACTCTGTTACAATACAAAATGATCAATTTGTTCTTTTTATATATAATTGAGAGGGAGTTTTGATCTTGTCACCCAGAGTGGAGTGCAATGGCTCAATCTCGGCTCACTGCAACCTCCACCTCCCAAGTTCAAGTGATTCTCCTGCCTCAACCTCCCAGGTAGCTAGCATTACAGGTTTGTGCCACCATGCCCAGCTAATTTTTGTATTTTTAGTAGAGATGGGGTTTCACCATGTTGCCCAGGTTGGTCTCAAACTCCTGACCTCAGGTGATCGACCCACCTCACCCTCCCAAAATGCTGGGACTACAGGCATGAGCCACTGTGCACAATTTATTGCTTATTTCCCCCCATTCCTCCCATAAGTCATATTGGTTATAAAACATTCTTACTTAAACAAAACAACTCCATTTCACTGTTTATCTCCACCAGTTACACCTTTATCTTCCTCAGTATACTATGTAAAAATACTTATCAGACAACTCCTCTTCTCCTTTTCATTATCTTCACTGACTTTATGTTGGGCTTGCCATATCAGGGGTTTTCTAGGGTCTCATTTTAGTTTATAATTAGAGTTTGATCAGTCATTGTCCATGATATACAATTGCTAACTATTCAGATTATCTTTTCTATCAAAGACCTTAATTTCATCAACAAAAAGTATATATTTCAACATATTAAGTTATTTGTCTTCTAGAAACTTTCCTTATGGCTCCCCTTCTTGAAAATACTTTTTTCTTTAATATGATGACTCAGTTTGTTCCTAATTTTTTACTTCGTATTTTTGGTTCTTCTCTTTTAACTTTGAGAATTCAACTTCTTAAAAAGTGTTGCACTTAACCATAGGCCCTGTTCTTTTTCAACTCTCTGGCATCCTAAATATTTTTATTTATATCAACAGCTTTAATGGCCACATATAAATAGATAATTCATAAATTTACATATTTAGTGTAGCAGTTTCATTTAAGCTTTAGACTCATATATTCAATTGTCTTATTAAAATCTTCACTTGGCTGTTACAAAGGAATCTAAAACTCGACATGTCCAAAATGGAAGTCACAATTCCTCTCTCTTAGCCAAACCTGCTCCAGTTTTCCATCTGTAAATAGGGTTCTACTCATTCAAAGAGTAAACTTTTTTTTTCTTTTTATCTCCTCCCTTAAACACATATTTTGACTCTCTCTTGAATCTGTTTACTATTTTCAATATCTACCATTTCCACCCTAGTCTTAGATTATCTAAGATTATAGGTTGTGTTCCTGAACCATTTTTATACACTTCTAACTGACCTACCTACCCCACTTCCCACTAACTGCCATGCAAAATCCTAATTCCAAAATCAGCCATATCCAACTTTGTTAACATCCTAAAGGCCTCCTATTGATCTTACGATAATAATAACTTCATAATATAGTAATTCTTGTATATTCAGCCCTACCCTTTTTGCTAGCCTGTTCACCTTTGTGGTCATTACTATAAGCATACATATCTTCCTGTAACTCTTGAACTCACTATGTTTTCTTAAGCTACAGGACTGTCACACATGCTATACTCATCATTAAAAACTACTTTTTAAAAATTACTATTATTATTTTTTTGAGGCAGTGTCTCACTCCATCACCTAGGCTGGAGTGCAGTGGTATGATCACGGCTCACTGCAGACTCCACTTCCTGGGCTCATGTGATCCTCCCGCCTCAGCCTCCTGAGTAGCTGGGCCTATAGGAGTGCACTACCACACTTAGCTAATTTTTTGTTTTTCTTTTGTAAGGATGGTATTTAGCCATGTTGCCCAGGCTGATCTTGAATTAGTGGGCTCAAGTGATACACCCACCTCAGCCTTCCAAAGTGTTGGGATTACAGGTGTGAACCACAGCACCTGGCTTCAAAACTATTTTTTACATAATCTTCCCAAACTCCACTCAACTGATTTGCCTAGCTCATTCCTATCTTTTAGGCCTCAGCTAAATTATCTCTGAATTTCTAAGTGTATTCTATTAGCATAATTTCTTAACACCATGTAATCCTCCATCACAATTATCAAATTATAATGTTATAACAATTGAAACACTTGCATGCATGGAGGAAACATTAAATAGCCAAATTCACAGTATGTAATAGTAAAGAGCACATAAGCTGTGTATCACCAACAGTGCCATGAATGGTTTGGGACAGTGTGCTGTAATTAATGCCATCAATTATCATTTTGCAGATAAATATATAAATTCATTCCAGCTAAGATATGTGAAGGATACATATCCCATACATCCACATATCAGTTTAAATAATATTTTGCCAACAAATAACATTTAGACTTAAAATTATCAATTTTTAAAAAAGGTATTGTAGAAAGTAGAAATGTTCCTTTTTATAGTTTCCTTTCTTGTTAAAGAATAAGGGTGCTGGTAACTTTGTTAAGTTAGCCCTATCCTATGTAGCTGTTAAACATGTCATGCTTACAGGCACATAGTACATTCTACGTCCTTATACTTTAACCAAGATATCTGTACTGGACATGCTCACAGGCATGTACCAACTCTCCACTGCTTTTACCTGTTTAGAAAAGTTTTAAAATGTTAGCCCATTGGGTTTTAGTTTAAATTGTAAGGTCTGGCCTTAGCCAACAGAGATCAGACACAGTAGTAAGGACAACCTCAAATTTGTAAGAGATAAATCTGTCTATTTTCCTTCATTCATTGTACTCTCCTGGCACAGTGGCTAGCAAGAGTACCCTTTCTGCAGCCCAATAAGTAAAAATTGCATTGCTGAAAAATCTTTTGTCTCAGTGCTAATTGTGCTTTGTGACAACAAGAGTCTATTTCCAACAGAAACAAGTAGGTTGGGGTTGTTACAGCTCTTGAGATTTATATATATTAGGTAGGACCTTAAACTCATATATCCATATATTGTAATTTATTTTTCTAAAATAATATGAAAACATAGAGCTGAAAGTTGGATATAAAATTATATACAAAGCACTTTTGAGATTATGTCTGCTGTTGATATACATTTTAAATTATAATTTAATCTTATATTTTCCATTTGCCATAATGTAATCAAGTTATTAAATGGGAAGTTGTATATGACATGCAAATTCTCTCTTGCTATTTATTACAACTCTGAAAGTATTTTTGAAATGGAATACATTCTATTTAATATTCTTATCATTAGAAAGGCTTAGAGTATTTTAATAAAGTTAAATTTAATTTACCCAATCCTATTTTTTCTATCCATGAGAAATAATATTGTATATAACTGTCTTTTTATTCTTTCTCTAGTTTGCTCATATTTTAAAATAAATGAAATCATGGAATGTGGCTAAAGAGTTAAGTTTTTCTTATTGGGGGTGTCATCTTTCACAGTAAAATAATAAAGCTATTACTATAAAAATAAGAAGGAGTCAATTATTTTTAGTAAGAACATCATTCTAGAGGGTATGTTAATGGTAACAGCTTGTGCTTAAGCTGATTTTTTTTCAGAAATCCCTATTGAATTCTGAAATTAACAACATTATTCTCATGGCTTATAAATTTATAAAACGTTACAACTTACAGAAAGAAGGAGTATAGTTATTGTGTGGCAAAGAAATGTTTCTTAAAAAATGAGTAATGAGAAGGATTAAGTTTAATAAAGACAAAAAGGCCTTTTAAAACTATGTAAATTAATTCCAGAAACAGGAAGCTTATGCTTATTCATTTGGTAGAATGTGTATGTGTGTGTGTGTGTGTGTGTGTGTGTGTGTGTGTATCCTTTATCTTCATGTCAATTCAAATAAAATTTTGCTAACAAATAACTTTTAGAGCCAAACTTATCAATGAAGAACAATGAAAAAAGAAGGAATAAGGAAGAAAATAAATAATGAATAAAAAGTTTATTATTATTATTATTATTTTTTTTTTTGAGACGGAGTTTCGCTCTTGTTACCCAGGCTGGAGTGCAATGGCGCGATCTCGGCTCACCGCAACCTCCGCCTCCTGGGTTCAGGCAATTCTCCTGCCTCAGCCTCCTCAGTAGCTGGGATTACAGGCACGTGCCACCATGCCCAGCTAATTTTTTGTATTTTTAGTAGAGACGGGGTTTCACCATGTTGACCAGGATGGTCTCTATCTCTTGACCTCGTGATCCACCCACCTCGGCCTCCCAAAGTGCTGGGATTACAGGCGTGAGCCACCGCGCCCGGCCCAAAAGTTTATTATTTAGAGCAAAAATCTATATGAAACAGATATTTGAAACTGTGACCCCACATTCTAGTTAAAACCCACACATTTGCCAGAAAATATGTTTATATTTACAAGTACAATAAATCATAGAAATTATTTAATAAATCATAAGCTCATAGAAGGAAATAGCAGTAGAAGTTTAACATCACTAATAGTTACAATCAAGAAAAGAGAAAAAATACATTTAGAATATGTAATTTAAGTATATAGTTGGGACTTTATAAGACATAGAAATATTAATTTACAAACAGTTTAATAATTTGGAGAAGGAGAAATCTTGGTGATCATGAAATTCTCTTAAATAAAATACCAAACTGCTACACTTTTCAATGTAATGAATGACAGTTTCAACAGAAGTTACTGTAGAAAATTGACTTAAAGCTAGAATTCTTACAAAAATAAAAGAAAAATAATTAAATTAGTGGGTGTTATGAGGAAATTCAAGAGAACTGACATACTTAACATGAGAATTCCAGAAGGAAAGAACCAAGTATAGAAAAAGTAACTCAAGGAATAGTATTATATATTTTTCATGTGAATGAAAAAATGGAGATTCATCAAAAACATAATTTTCTCTCAAAAACATTTAAAGCATAAAACATACATTGATTCCATCATTGTATGACAAATAGAGAATTTTGGAAACATATTTAAGGTCATTCAGCAGTTCTCTGAAAACACCAGAAATAAAAGTAAGGTCTCATAATTACATTGCCTTACACACAAGAAAATTATATAATAATGATAGTAAATCTTTCTTTTATAGAACATTTCTTCACTAAGTGTAGACTGTCATTATAAAAATTATTTGTTGTTTTATGGTTATTATTGCAGGAGAAAGTCATTACTTTCACTGTTATTACCGATTGAAAAGAAAGGTCAAGTGAATTGTTGAGAGATTGACAGTGGCACTGAAAATAAAAGCAAAGGCTTTTAAAACTAAATTTCAATCACTGTACTCAAAATGAAAAGTAAAAGTCTAAATGAGAAAGAGCTAGGATATTTGTTGTGAATTAATTAATCAAGGAGACAGAGAATGGTGGAGTTAATAATTAAAATATATCTAAAATATTTTGCTTTTTCTTTTTTTTACACAAAGAACCTAAAACATTAAAATTTATTTTTTTAAACTATGCAATTTGTAAAAGAAAATAAATATGATCTAGTCATATTGCTACAATATCTGAAATTTCTATTTAGCATTTATTTCCAATTCTGTATTGAAATAAAATTGCTAACAATCCTAGTATAAACTTAGCTTCATCTTTCTTAGTGTTAAATTTCTCTGTGATGACTAAGAAACTTTACAGATATAGTTTACATCACCTTCAATTACCATAAATGAAATAAAAGTCATAATCCTTATTTCACCATGTTTAAAGCCTAATTTTAATGTGAAAAGGATATATACCTACATATATGAATTTGTAACTATATCAAAATTTTGAATTTAAAAGTTGACAAGCAACCTGACAAGAGAAAACTATAATAAGGGCATTTTTATAGGGAAAAAAAAAACATAATCTTAATCTTTTTCCATAAAAGACTTACAAGTCAAAACTTATTGGAAAAATGGCTACAACATTTTGAGAGAAAAATTATACTTTTATAATTTTATCACCAGAAAATGTACCTGTGTAATCAAAGCAAAATAATGCTTAAATGCTCAAGGAATTTTAAAATATAGCAATTATATATATCTCATAAAAACTACTACAAAACATAAATTAAGATAAAAATTTAAAAAGTATGATATTGCATGAAAGCTACAATGATGAATATTAAATCCACATATTAAATAAGACTAAATTATTTTAAAGTATTATTTTAAAAGAAACATTAATCATGAGAACAATTTTTAGAAGTAAAATTTTCACTGTAATTCATTTGTAAATCTAAATATATATTGATATTTATATTGTTATTAAAATAATAGATACGATAAGAGACAGTTTGCAAACAAAAATATTTAAATTTTTTTTTTTTTTTTTTTTTTTTTTGGAGACGGAGTTTCGCTCTCGTTACCCAGGCTGGAGTGCAATGCGATCTCGGCTCACCGCAACCTCCGCCTCCCGGGTTCAGGCAATTCTCCTGCCTCAGCCTCCTGAGTAGCTGGGATTACAGGCACGCGCCACCATGCCCAGCTAATTTTTTGTATTAGTAGAGACGGGGTTTCACCATGTTGACCAGGATGGTCTCGATCTCTTGACCTAGTGATCCACCCACCTCGGCCTCCCAAAGTGCTGGGATTACAGGCTTGAGCCACCGCGCCTGGCCCTAAATTTTTATATGCATAAAAAGGGTTTAATAGTCTATTTTATTATTAATGGTAAGTTTTTCAGGTAAAAATATAAAATTATAAAAGAGAGAGGAAAAAACAAAGAAGAATTTAAATGGAAATGTTGAAGAAAAGACTAGTTTGTATGAAAAAATCATGAGGTAAAGTTTTCAAACTTTGCCAGAGCACTTAAGAAAGAATAAATAAGGATATATAAAATTTATTACAAAAAAGAAAACTTTTTGTCAATTAAGGAAATGCCTAAATTCATAGCCAGAATAGTGGAACAATAGAGAAAAAAATAAAAATTAAATGTATAGAGAAAATTGATTCTGCCACAAAGCAAGGCATATATATGTAAATATTTTGCCTAGATAAATTTGGTTATAAAATTAAAGCAGCAATTATTACCAGTGGACAGTCTTGACCCCCAGCCATCAACGTTCTTGGCCTTTTGAACAGATAATTAGACAAAACACACAAGCAAAACAACAAAAAAATGAAGCAATAAAAGTACAGATCTATTGAAACAAAAGTACACTCCATATACTTTGGGAGGCCAAGATGGGCAGATCATTTGAGGTCAGGAGTTCTGACCATCCTGGCTAACATGGTGAAACTCCATCTGTACTAAAAATACAAAAATTTAGTGGGGTGTGGTAGCACATGCCTATAATCCCAGCTACTCAGTAGGCTGAAGCAGGAGAAATGCATGAACCAGAGAGGTGGTGACTGCAATAAGATGAGATTCCACCGTTGCACTCCATCCTGGGCAACAGAGTGAGATTCCATCTTAAAAAAAAAAGAAATGTACACTCTACAGAGTGAAATTGGGCTTGAGTGAGCAAATCAAGAACACTGGTTACAGAATTTTGGAGGGTTTAAATATCACCTAGAGGTTTCCCATTGGTTACTTTGTTACAACCCTATATAAATGAAGACCCGGCCTGTGACCAGTCTGATAGATTGTGGGAGGTGACCGATCAGAAGTACTTTCCATTCTTCATTTGCAAAGTCATGGAAAAGGCGGGGTTGCAAAGGGAGTAGCCTTTGATCCTTTTGCTATTTGGGTGAGAAGAGGTGGAATTTTCCTTCTGATTCAGTTCTAGGAAGTCAGCACATGTTGGCCTTAGGTTCCCTGCCTCCAGACCCTATTCTACTGCCTCACAATGACAAGAGATCTGTTTAAGAAGTGATGCTTTCACAATGATGAAGCAAAAGTAAATCACCCCAAATGTAAAACTATTTTTCTATTTCTGACCAAATTATTGTTCATGAGAAAATGGTAACAAAATACATTTCCAGAAATCACTGAAAAAAATTTACCACCTACAGAAATTGCTTGTGTTAACCAAAATTTGAAGGCCTCCCACAACCATCTGAATGGACTTCCTCCTCAGCCAGGGAACCCTATAATTTGACCAGAAAAACTGGTTCAGATCATGACAGAAAGTAGGGATTGGATATGCCTCATTATATCCCTCTAAGATTAATATCATCATACACTTCAAGTCTGACTAGAAACATTGACAATCTATCTTTCCAAAGCCTGCTTCTTGCAGGCTTAATCTGCAATAATAAAACCAACATCTCGTCAACCCTTTATTATAAGGCAGACATTCCTTTCTATAGATAACTCTGAACCAATTAGAGTATGTGTAAATCTATCTATGACCTGAAAGCTCTCCCAATTCAAGTTGCCCTATCCTTCCAGATAGAACCATGGTAAATGTTACACGTATTGATTGATGTATTACATCTCCCTAAAATATATGAAAGCAAGCTGTACCCCAACCTCCTTGGGCACACATCATCAAGACCTCCTGTCACTGTGTCACAGATGTGTTCTTAACCTTGTCAAGATAAACTTTATAAGTTGATTGAAATTTGCTTCAGATACTTTTTGGTTTATACTTCAAAACTTCATGAAGACAATTGTGCAAGAACTTAGTGAAGTGAAGCCAGTGCCACTTTAGGTACAAGCAGTCAGAAGCAAAAAAGAAAGTGAGAAAAAAGTTACTACTTCTTAAATAGTTAACACACATTTTTTAAAAGCATGTAATTTGTAATTTTTAGTATTTTTTAATGATATTGAAGGAAATTACAAATATTTTACCCCACAATGTATATATTTAACATATTTTGAGATGGCTGTGTAACCAGGTCACAGGACTGGGCAGGGCTCAGCTCCCTCCCCAATTGGATGTCCAAGGTTCTTGGGCTCCCATTGCCCCAAGAATGAGGAAGGGACCCTGGAGGCATGGTGAGCTTACCGTTCCAGTAAATATTGGACCCAAAGAGTTTAGCAAAGAGCGACTTATTAGGCAGAGAAAGAGAGAGAAGTAGAGAGCTCCCATGCTGCTGTGGGAGGGGAATCCAGAGGGGATATCTGCACAGAGGGAGAAAGAGCTCCCACGTTGCCATGGGAGGGGATCCAAAGGAGTCCACACAGGTAAGGGGCAGTGGGGTTTTAACTTTGAAGTTATTCCCGCCCCGTTCATGTTCTTGTCCAATGAGAGGAGTTCTTTCAATCGTCCTCTGGAGTGATTGATCTTCAACTCTGATGCTGGATTGGCTGTCCGGCCCACAACAGAGGCCCTTCCTCCCACAGCTTTCGATTGGCTTTTTAAAAAAGGAGCACACCTGGAATTTTACCTAGCCCGGCCACAGGAAAGTCAGACAAAGAAAGAACTCTAAGTTCCCGGATCGGGAGGTGAATGGAGGCGTGGCGCTGGGAAGCTCTTGCCTTTGAAACCATACTCCTTGTGGACTCAGTTTTCCTTAACACCACCCCTCATCCGAAACAGGACCAACCAACTTAAGTGACTCTGCAACGCTATGTTTTGTGGGGAGAATCTGCATCCTGTCCTTCCCTTTTCTGAATCTAAAAATAATAAGAGAGTCTGATACATTTAAAGGTCTGAAAGAAACATATAACATCTATTTTCTCTGAGGGCTGCTACCTGTGAGGTTTTATTTACATAACAAGAATGTTTTTGGTAGTAAGGCCAAGTCTCCTCTCACTCCTGTAACCTGTTTTGACCTGATCCAAATCCCTATTCTTTCTGTAACCTCAAGATGGCTTTACATCTGTGTCTCATTAGTGGGTTAAGTAATCATTTAGTTATGCTTCCTATGTACACATTAATAAAACTTGTATGCCTTTTTGCTAAATAATTTGCCTTTGGTGAGTTAATTTTTTCAGCAAACTTTCAGAGAATGAAAGGGAAGTTTTCCTTTGGTCACTACAATGTATTTCTGAAAGTCTCTATACTAAAAATTAAACTTTTCATTTGATTATTAGCGTGTGCTCTGTTTTTAAAGTTTAATATCATAATTTATGCACTGAAATATTTTAAGAAATAATTATAAAAGTTCAAATATTTTCAAATAGGAAAAGACAACTTAAAATGATTGCCCTAAGTCATTCTATAAGGCCAACATTACCTTGATACCACAGTTAGACAAAGATACAACTAATAAAACTATTGACCAATATCTCTGATGAACATAGATGCAAAATTTCTCTAAAAAAACAAAAACTAGCAAGTAAAATTCAAGAACACAGTAAAAGGATCATTCACCATGATCAAGTGGTATTCATCACAGGGATGCAATAATGGTTATGCATACACAGATCAATACATTTTATAAATCACAGCAACAGCATCAAGGTCAAAAACCATATTATCATTTCTAGAGAACATGAAAATGTCATTCAATAAATTTCAACCTGCCTTCATAATAAAAACTTTCAACAAATTGGGTATAGAAGGAACTTTAAACCAAAATTAAATTCTAAGTCTCCCAGCTGACTGAATGAAACACACTCTTTGTCACAGGGACCCAAACTTAGAAATATAGTTCAGGCCATGATAGGAAAGTGGAGGGTCAGACATGCCTCACTGTACTCTCCTTTCTTTGAGTTCAAGCACAACTTACTAGAATTAACATTAAAAGAAAGATATTAAGACTGACCAAACAGACTCTTTGTAACAATTACATACCAAATTACAACCTATTATATTACATGATAGATAAATAAATTAAAATATCTTATCCCAAAACATGTTTCTTTGGCATATTTTGAAATGGCCCTTAAAAGCTGTTTTTAGTAGAAAAAAATCTGCATCTGCAAATAATCTCTATTAACATAAATCTTTCCCCTTTGAGGCTCTCCTAATCGTAAAGATGTTAACCGAGAATCTAGCACCTTGGAGAGATCTAAATAGGAAACATTTGCCATCTGTTGTCCCTAAGGTCAGCCAACTGTGAGACTTCACCTATATAATATGAAATTTGGTTTCTACAATCATTTATCTTAACCTAGGCACTCCTTTCTATTTATTCCAGGTCTTGGGTAATAACTCGTTCTACAAATTGTCAATCAGAAAATCTTTGAATCCACTTATGACCTGTAATCCTTGCTTTTGAGTTGTCCTATCTTTCTGAACCAAACTAATATGTAACTTACATGAATTGATTGATGTCTTATGTCTCCCTAAAATATATTAAACAATGTCGTAATCCAACTACCTTGGGTACATGTTCTCAGGACCGCCCGAGACTGTGCCTTGGGTCCTGGTCACTTATAGTTGAGTCAGAATAAAATTCTCTAAATAATTTGCAGTTTATTTTCTTCATCAAATGAAGACACATCACACAATAAAGGCCATATATGACAATATCACAGTTAATAACATACTGAATGGAAAATAAAAATTGAAAACTAAGATCTGGAGCAACCAAGAATACCCACTTCCATAACTTTTAGACCACATCATACTAGTAATTCCAGTTACAGAAACTAGGCAAGAAAAAGAAATAAAGATTATCTAAATTGAAAAGGAAGAAGTCAAATTATCCTTATTTGTAGATGACATAATCTTAAATTTAGAAAAACCTTAAGATTCCACCAAGAAACTGAGAGAACAATAAGAAAATTGAACAAAGTTTCAGGATACAAAATTAACGCAACAATCAATAGCATTTTTATCTATCAACAGTTGACAATCTAAAAAAGAAATCAAGGAAGCAATTTCATATGTAATAGCCACACATACTAAAAAAAATACTCTAAGAATAAATTTTGTAAGGTCATTTAGGCTAATGGCCCCATGGATAACATGTTAACCTCTGTGACCAGCAAGTACACTCCAGATGCTCCAGATGAGTTCCTAGAAAATCTGAAGTAACTGAAAAAGGGAAGAAATGATCAATGCCTGCCTTGCCTACTTAACTTTGAGACATTCTCTACTGTTCCTTATTCCCACCCCAATTGATAAGGCCATTGGACTTTGTAACCTACCTTGGTCAACCTCCTGACTCTGACTCTACAACTCCCTCCCAGCTAGCAAAGCTACAACCCTGTCCCAGCTTGCAAAAAAAAGTCCTAAACTGTAACTTCTGTAACTATCCACTGCCTACCACAAACCTATAAAACCAACTCCTATCCCACCACCCTCTGTTGACTCTCTTTACAGACTCAGCCTGCCTGCACCCAGGTGAATAAACAGCCATGTGGCTCACACAAAGCCTGTTTGGGGGATTCTCTTCATTCAGAGCACATGTTTTAATAAATTTAACCAAAGAAGTGAAAGATCTCTACAAATAAAACTATAAAACCCTGAAGAATGAAATTAAAGGGGCACAAGAAAATAAAAAGATAACTCTTGCTCATAGATTAAAAGAACTAATAATGTTAAAATGTCTATACTACCTACAGCATTTTACAGATTCAATGCAATCCCAATCAAAATCTTAATGACAGTGGAAAAACCAAGATAGCTAACTAGAAGCAGCTGGTGTGTGCCACACTTACAGAGAGAAGAGCAATGAATAAATAGCAGTTTTTCCACTACAACATTCAACTGCACACATTAGAATTCATCAAGGAAACAACTCTACCCATAGATAACAGAAAGGATCACAAAAGATGATCAACCACACAGGCATGGCATGGAGCCCAGGGAGGCTCCCTAATCACTGGAAAAATGGTGTGTGAAAGTCTAAGGAGAACCATATGTCTGCCACAGACCTTTGCAACCCTAGGCCCAGAATATTTTTCCATTTGCTTCCCACTCCCTACTGGAGCCTCCAGACTGACATGAAGAGCTATGTAGAGTCTGGGCAGAGCCACCATTCAGACATACATGGACTCCAGGAGCCTTGGATATCATAATGCTAGGCATCCTGGCCTCAGCAACTTCAGTTCTAGCTATGGGGATGTCAGGCTTCCTTGCATACCCCCAGGAAAGGGGATCAATCCAGAGGGCTGCAGAGCAACAAATCTAGGCCTAGCCTCCACTGTGCCTTGCAAGATAAGACCCTCTGGCTGGGGACCCTGTGTAGTCACACCAGCCATATCTGGGCTCTTTGGCCAGTAGCAGCTGTGTACTTCTTTGGAATAAAGCTCCTAATGGGAGAGGCAGACCCCTATTTTTACTGTCCCATAGTCCTCATTGCTGTTGCTTTCAGGTTCTGGAGGGATCACAGTGATTAAGGGACTTGGACAGACCCCTAGCACAGGGAAGCTATCTCATGGAAAAGCAGCCAGACTGTTTTCCACATGGGCCCCTGTTCCTATTTCTCCTCACTGGGTGGGACCTCCCAACCTGTAACTCTACCACAACTACCCTGCCCCTGCCTGAACACTTTAGTCAGAGGTGTTTCTGCATTTCTTTGAAAATCACAGAGACAGCCCATAGCCCCTCTGCCACTGCAGCTTTAGTAGAATCACCCTAACCACCCTTGGGCTGAGAAAGCCAAAAAGGGCCTGGTCACTATGCTAACACCTCCAGCAAATCACAGTCACCACACAGAGAGGAGCCCAATCTGTTTCCTGTAAGTTCTTACCCTCTACTCTTCACCAGGCAGGGACCTCAGCTTGGCACCACACAACAGCTGCCCCACCTTTTGCTGAGCATATTCACTGGTAGTGGCTCCAGGGCAGTCCTTCTACTACCATGGCAGCCTGAGCAGGCTGAGGAAGACACAAAGAACCACACTCATGACTGTAGCATGCCACATCACGATATGGAGAGGTTCTCAGTCTCTTCTCCCTGTGAGCCCTCAACCCCCTGCACTTTATTAAGCTTGGGCCAGCAGCACAGACACCCCGCCCCCTGGCTGAGCATTTCCAGTAGCAGAGATTTCTGAGTTTCTCCGAGGTAGAGTCCCCATAAGCAACCAAAAGCCCCTCTGCCACTGCCACTGCCACTGCAGGGCTACTAGGATCACTGCCCAAACTTCAGCACCAAAAATACCTTCCTAATATACCCATCTATGAAACCAAAGAAAATAATTCAGCTAAAAATAAAAGCCCTACACAAAACCTAGGTCATCTGAAAATATCCAGAAGAGAGTCTACTAACTACCAAATTACACAGCAGTTAAGGAAGCATCAGCTCACAGAGATGAGAAAGAACCAGCACAAGGATATTGTCAACCCAAATAGCCAGAATGTCTTCTTTCTTCTCTAAACAACTGCCCTGGTGCCCCAGCGAGGGTTTTTTTGTTTCAAGACAGGGTTTCACTCTGTCACTCAAGCAGGAGTGCAATGACAAAATCACAGCTCACTGCTCCTTCAGCCTTCCCAGGGTCAGGTGATCTTCCAACCTCATGAGTAGCTGTGACTACAGGTGTGTGCCACCATATCTAGCTAATTTTTGTATTTTTTGTATAGACAGGGTTTTGACATGTTGCCCAGACCGGTCTTGACTTCCTTGGCTCAAGAAAATCATATGACTTGGCCTCAACCTTCCACAGTGCTATTCCTAATACAGGCATGAACCACTGCATACAGCCAGAAAGTGTTCTTAGGCTGAAATGGCTGAAATGACAGAAATGTAATTCTGAAATGAAGATTATTGAGGTTCAGAATACAGTTGAAAATAATCCAAGGAATCTAAGGATTACAATAAAATGATACAGGTACTGGTAGACAAAATTGCCATTATAAGAAAGAAGTGGCCAGGCACAGTGGCTCATGCCTGTAATCCCAGCACTTTGGGAAGCCAAGGTGGGTCACTTAGAGTCAGGAGTTTGAGACCAGCCTGGTCAACATGGTGAAACCCTATCTCTACTAAAAATACAAAAAATTAGCTGGGCATGGTGATGCATACCTGTAATCCCAGCTATTCGGGAGACTGAGGTGGGAGAATTGCTGGGACCTCAGAGACAGAAGTTGCAGTGAGCTGAGATTGTGCCACTGTACCTCAGTCTGGGTGACAGAATGAGACTCTGTCTCAAAAAAAGAAGAAAAAAGCAAACTGATATGATAAGCCATAAAACACACTATAAGAATTTTATAATTTAGTCACAAATATTAACAGCGGAATAGCCCAAGCTGAGAAAAGAATCCCAGAGCTGGTTCTCTGAATTAACACACTCAGATAAAAAAAAAAAGAAGAAAAACAATAAAGAATGAAAAAAAGTCTCAGAAATATGCAATTATGTAAAGAGACTGAGTTTATAACATATTGTTGTTACTGAAAAAGAAGAGGAGAAAGCAAGGAACTTGAAAAACACATTTGAGAATGATGTGTATGAAAATTTCCCCAAACTCACTAGAGAGACCACCATTCAATTTCAGGAAATGCAAAGAACCCCCGTAAAAATTACACAAGAAGACCATCTCCAAGCCACATAGGCATAAATTCTCCAAGGATAAAATGAAAGTAATGTTAAAGGCATCTTGTGAGAAGGGGAAGGTCACCCACAAAGAAGACCTCATCAAGCTAACAGTGGATATTTCAGGAGAGACTCTAAAAGCCAGAAAAAATGGGGTCTATATTCAGCATTCATTAAAAAAAAATTCTAACCAGGAGTTTCAGTTCAACCAAATTCAATTCAAGCTTTTTAAGTGAAGGAAAAATAACATCTTTTTTTAGACAAGCAAATGCGAAGGGATGTTCTTACCACCAGACTTGCAATGCAAGAGGTTCTGAAGGAAGTGCTAAACATGAAAAGGAAAGACAGTGACCAGCACCTACAAAAACACACTTAAGTACAAAGACCAGTGACACCATAAAACAATCATACAAACAAGTCTGCATAATAACAAGCTAACAATATGAAGAGAGGAACAAATCTGTACATATCAATATTAACTTTTAATGCAAATAAGCTAAATGCCTCAATTAAAAGGCACAGAGTTTCAAGTTGGATAAAGAAGCAAGAACCAATGGTATGCTGTACACAAGAGACCCATCTCACACATAAGCTAAAAGTAAAGGGATGGAGAAAAATCTACCAAGCAAATGGAAAAACACAAAAAAGCAGAGGTTGCTACCTTAATTTTAGACAAAACAGACTTTAAACCAACAAAGAGCAAAAAAGACAAAGAAAAGTATTACATGATGGTAAAGAGCTTGATATAACAAGAAGATTTAATTATCCTAATCATATACCCACTCAACACAAGAGCACTCAGATTAATACAGCAAGTTCTTAAAGACCCATTAAGACATTTAGATAATTACACAATAATAGTGGGAGATTTAAACACCCCACTGACAGTATTAGACAGATCATTGAGGCAGAAAACTAAAGAAAAAGATTCAGGACCTGAAATCAACATTTGACTAAATCGACCTAATGGTTATCTACAGAATACTCCACTCCAAAACAATAGAATATACATTCTTCTCATCTGCACATGGCATGTACTCTAAAGCTGACCACACAATCAGACATAAAACAATCATCAGTGAATTAAAAAAAAAAAAAGCAAAATCATACCAGTCACACTCTCAGATCACAGAGCTATAAAAATAATACTATGAAAATCACTCAGAACTATACAATTACATGGAAATTAACCTGTTTCTGAATTACTATTGGGTAACTAATAAAATTAAGCCTGAAACCAAGAAATTCTTTGAAATTAGTGAGAACAAAGATACAACATACTAGAATTTTTACAACACAACTAAGGCAATGTTTAGAGGAAATTTTATATCACTAACTGCTCACATAAAAAAGGGAGAAACATCTCAATAAGCAACCTAACACTGCGATCAGAGAAACTAGAGAAACAAGAGCAAACAAACCCCAAAGTTAGCAGAAAATAAGAAACAAACAAAATCAAAGCTGAACTGAAGAAAATTCTTTTAAATTTTGAATGGGGTATCTCTCTGTTTTCCATGCTGGAATGCTTTGATGGAATTTCAGCTCACTGCAGCCTCAACCACCTGGGGTCAAGTGATCCTCCCACTGTAGCCTTCACTGTAGCTGGGACCACAGATATGCAGCACCATGCCCAGCTAATTTTTTGTTTGTAGATATGGGGTTTCACCATGTTGCCCAGGCTGATCTCAAACTCCTGAGCTCAAGTAATATCTTGCCTTGGCCTCCCAAAGTTCTAGGATTACAGGTGTGAGGGAACATGCCCAGCTGAATCTATATTGTTAGAATGGTCATATATCCAAAAGTAATCTACAGATTCAATGGTATTCATATCAAACTACCTATAATATTCTTCACAGACTTAGAAACAACTGTTTTAAAATTCATATGAAACCAAAAAAAGAGCCTGAATAGCCAAGGCAAATCTAAGTAAAGAGAACAAAGCTAGAGGCATCACATTACCTGACTTCAAAGAAAGTAACCAAACAGCATGGCTACAGTAACCAAAACAGCATGGTTCTAGTACAAAAACAGACGCACGGACCAATGAAACAGGATAGAGAGCTCAGAAATAATGCCACATACCTACAACCATCTGGTTTTGACAACGATTTCAAAAAGAAGAAATGGGGAAAGGAATTACTATTCAATAAATGGTCCTTTGCCATCTGTCTAGCCATATGCAGAAGATTAAAACTGAACCCTTTTCTTACATCATTTATAAAAATCAACTGAAGATGGATTAAAGACTTAAATGTAAAATCTAAAGCTATAATATCTCTGGAAGACAAATTAGGAAGTATCATTCTGGGCAAAAGACCTGGCAAAAATGTCATGACAAAAATGCCAATAGCAGTTGCAATAAAAATAAAAATTGATAAATGGGACCTAATTAAACTAAAAAGCTTCTGCACAGCAAAAGAAACTACCAACAGAGTAAACAAACTACAAAATGGATGAAAATATTTGTAAACTATGTATTCAACAAAGGTCTAATGACTGTAATCTATAAGGAATTTAAACAAATAAGCAAGAAAGAAACTATTACATTAAAATGTGGTCAAAGAACGTGAACAGATACTTTTCAAAAGAAGACAGACACATGCCCAACAAGCATTTGAAAAAAAATGCTCAAAATCACTAATTATTAGAGAAGTGCAAATCAAAACCACAATGAGATATTATCCCAATCAGAATGAGTACTATTCATACCAGTAATGGCTACTAATAAAAAGTCAAAAGATAACATGTGCTGGCAAGGATACAGGTAAATGAGAACTCTCATACACTGCTAATGGAAATGTAAGTTAGCTCAGTCATTATGGAAATGTGCAATGTGGTGACTCCTTAAAGAACTTAAAACAGAATTACCATTTAACTCAGCAATCCCATTATTCAGTATATACCCAAAGGAATATAAATCATTCTACCATAAAAACACATGCACATATGTGTTTATCCTAGTACTATTCACAGTCGCAAATACATGAAATCAACCTAAATGCCCATCAATGATAGAGTGGATAAAGAAAATGTGGTACATATACACCATAGAATGCTATGCAGCCATGAAAAAGAAAAAGATTGCCCTTTGCAGCAACATGAATGGAGCTAAATGACAATATCCTAAGCAAACTAATGTAGGAACAGAAAAACGAATACTGAAATTTCTCACTTATAAGTGGGAGTAAACAATGAGAACACATGAACGCAAAGAGGGGGACAACAGATACCAGGGATTACTTGAGTGTGGAGGGTGAGAAAAGAGAAAGGATCAGAAAACTATCTGTTGAGTGCTATGCTTATTACCTAGGTGATGAGATAATCTGTACACCAAATCCCTGAGACATACAGTTTACCTATACAACAAACCTACACATGTTCCCCTGAACCTAAAATCAAAGTTAAAAAATATTTTAAAATCTCTAATGACATTTTGCACAGACACAGAAAAAACAATTCTAAAATTTGTATGGAACTGCAAAAGACCCCAATAGCAAAAACAATGCTGAACAAAAAATAAAGCTGAAGCATTATACTACCTGACTTCAAAATATACTACAAAGCTATGATAATCAAAACAAGTCCTTTCTTGTGCCCTAAATAACACTTTGTGGATTTAGTTTCATTTCACTGACTGATTTTATTTTGTTTTCTTTCAGATACGTTTTACAAGTGTTAAGCTTCCTCAGTACTTAAATCATTGAGCATAATTTTATATTTTCTGCTCAGATGATATTTTGACTGTTTGTGGATTCAAAATTCAAAATGATTTTTTCCTGCAAAAAAAGAGAGATTTTTCTCTGTAGTCCTCTTAAACCCATTTTGCCAATATGTAATCTAATACAAATCTGCTTATTTGTTGTTAGTAGCTATTCTTCTGCTTTTATTCATTACTGGTATATCTTCATTGTTACAAATTTACTACAATATGTCAAAAAGATGTCCTTTTTGTTTTTCTGCTTTTTGTTACAGGTATGTTTATTTGATTCATTTCCAGACAATATTTCCCTATTATTTAATAGATTATCCAGTCTCCCCTCTAACTTTGTTTACTACTCCAAACTGCTATTAGACAAATCTTGAAACTTGTGTTTAACTTGATAATGAAAAATGTTACTTTAGACCAAGATAATAACTGTGAACCTGTTTTATCCTAAAAATCAGGTTTCGAAGTATATACTGGTTAACAAATGCTACTTCACAAAAATTAACTCAAAATGGATCATAGATTTAAATGTAAAACACAGAACTACAAAAATCATAGACTATAACATAGGAGAAAATCTAGATTTGGTAAGATTTTTAATATGACATCAAGATATGATCCAGGAAAGAAATAACTGATAAGCTATACTTTATTAAAATCAATTTTTTCTGCTTTATAAAAGTCATTGTCAAAAAAATAAGAAGACAAGCCACTGAGATAATCTATTTGCAAAATGTATGTCAGATAAAAACTGTTACCCAAAATAAACAAAAAAATTATTTGAAAGCAAAAATAAGAAAATGAGTTGATCTTTAAAATGTGCAAAACACCCAAACATACATCTCACCAAAGAAGATATACATTTGACAAATAAATATAAGAAAATTCTCACATCATGTGTCATTAGGGAAATGCAAATTAGAACAATGAGGTACCACTATACACCTGTTAGGATCACCAAAATGCAAAACACTGGCAACACCAAATGCTGGCAAGGATGTGGAATGAGAACTATCACACATTGCTGGCAGAAATGCAAACTTTGCAGCCTCTTTGGAAGACAGTTTGGCAGTTTATTCGAAAACTGAAGATACTCTTTCCATATGGTCCAGCAATTGCACCTCTTGGAATTTATCTAAATGAGTTCAAAACTTATGTTCACACAAAAACCTGTACATTGATGTTTATGGTAGCTTTATTCATAATTGTGAAAACTTGGAAGCAGCCAAGATGTTCCTCAGTGCATGAACAGTAAAATAAACTGTCATACATTTAAACTATAGAATATTTTTTCAGCATTAAATAGAAGTGTCCTATCAATCCATGAAAAGGCAAACAATCCTTAAATATATATTATTAAATAGAAAAAGCCAACCTGAAAAAGCTACATAATATATGATTTCAACTATAGGGTCATTCTGAAAAAGGCAAAACTATGGAGACCATATAAAGATCAACGGTTGCCTGGTATTAATGGGAAAGGAGGGCTGACTTGGATCATCTATATTTTTAGGCCAATGGAACTATTCTGTATGATACTATGATGGTGGATACATGTCATTCCAAAAACATAGAATGTACAACATCAAGAGTGAAGTCTAATGTAAACTACGGTTTTTGGGGATGATGATATATTATCAATGTAACAAATGTACCACTGTGGCCCTGGATGTAGGTGGTGGGAGAGACTGTGTGTGAACGTGTGGGACAGGCGGGAGCTATATGCAAATCTCTGTATCTATCTTCTGCTCACTTTTGCTGTAAACCTAAAACTGCTCTAAAAATAAATCCTGGAGGACATTTTGAAATACATCCTGAGCCAGAACAGAACTCACTGCCTTCAAGGAAAGAATCCAGTTTTTGCAGAATTCATCATGAGCTGACTACAGAGCCCTTGGGCCATCAGTAAGCAGCAGTGGTAGCTGGGCAGTATTCACTGTGGGCCTTGGGTGACACTAAAAACCATGCTGACTTCAAGTATAAACCAGCACAAAGCCAGCTGTGGTGGCTATGGGGAGAGATCCCTTCCACTTGGGCAAAGGAGAGAGAAGAGTAAAGGAAACTTTCTCTTGCAGTTTGGGTAACAGCTCAGCCACACTGGGGTCATAGCTCCTGAGACAGATGAGAACCCTAAAGAGATAGACTTAATGAGGCAGGAGAATAGGACCTGGAGGCAGGAAACCTAAGGACTTACTAGAACTAAATCAACTATGACAGGAAATATCCTCTTCATTTAAATATGGCATACGCCAAGTAGCCAATGAAATCTCTAGAGGGAATTTAAACCCCAGAAAATTCTGTAACCACACTCTTGAACTGCTTGTCTGGACTTGCTTCCACCCTGTGGAGTGTGCTTTCATTTTCAATAAATCTCTGCTTTTCTTGCTTCAAAAAAGGTTAAGTAAATCTTATTCAAATTGTTAAGACATATATGAAAGACATAAACATGTCCGAAAATTAAAAATCTTGTCATGCAAATGAGAGAATTCAATAAGAATAACAACAATAACAACAACATCTCTCTCAAAACTTCAGATGAATTAGAAAAAAACTAACAAAGCATTCAGGGGATTTTCAAACTGAATTTGCAACCTTTCTTTAACAATTTGTACTCCTTGCAAGACACATGTTTGAAACACACAAAGAGCAGTGACAAAAATGAACTATGTAATAAGTCACAAAATAAGTCTCCACAAACTTCAAAATGTTGAAATTATACTATCATTATAAAACTAAATGAATAAAACTTAAGAAAACTGGACAATTCCCTGTCTAATTGAAATTCAGGAACATCCTTTTTAAAAAGTAAGTATAACTTGTTCATTGTTACTGGAATCCCTAATCTGTTTGTCTTTCTGATCCTATTCATTTCTCCCTTTTCACTACACAGGTATACTGATATTTTCAAAATTATTCCCATTTGTTTTTTAATAATTTATTGAACACATGCATGTATCAATAAAACTATATTTTGTTTATTTTTTACATTTATGCCTCTTTTCTTTCTGTATAATTACCCCTGAATCTTTCTTTTTAATGTAAACTTTTGTTTCTAGGAATGATTCATTTTGTTGAATAAAACTATTCACACACACACATATAATCTCTCTATAGAGGTATCAGTTTATACATATACTATGTATATGGATCTATATAGTATATACATACTAGTTTTAGTTGCAGTTTTCTTTTTTAATTTTAATTTTTATTTTTTGTGGGTACATAGTAGGTGTATATATTTATCCCATATAATGATGAATGGAAGTGGTCATAGTGTCTTGTTCCTGATTTTAAAGATAAAATGTTTACATTTTGGTATTAATCATACTGATGTTTACTTTTTGATATCTTCCAAATATTTTTTATTAGGATAAGGAAGTTCCTTTCTATGCATTGTTTGTCAACAGTGTTTTAAAATCAGAAATAATACTAAATATTTTCATATGCATTCTCTGAAAATTCTAAAATTATCAATATTTTTGCCTGTATTCCTGTAATCTACTCATGTAAAGGACTGTGTTGATTTAGTTTATACAGGTAAACTACCTTCCATTCTTGAAATAATCCAACTTTATGTGTGTGTGTATATATATATGTATATATATAAAATGCTAGATTTTATTTGATAATATTTTATTTAGAATTTTAGAATTTATTTTTACAGGACAATTTTGAATATAATTTTACATTCTTTAACTATGTCTACTTAGTTTTGTTCTGTGCTTACTTATATGATGATAAATATGAGAAAATTAACATTTCAATAATTAAATCTGTGGTGGCAAATCTCATTTTTCTTCATAAGGGTGTTCAAAAGCCACATTTAAATTATTTAAGTTGTGTGTTATACATAATTCACAATTAATCAATCTACGTTGGAAGAGTCATCATTAAAAGATTCCTGCTATGAGACCTTCTTAATACAAACAATTGATCCTTGATTTACTTGGTTTACACAGTTGGATACTTAAATTTTTCTTCTCATAGGAGGCTGAATTCTTTTTGAATTTTACATTTATATGCAATCTTCTGAAAGAAGTATATCCCTGTTGGAGGTTTTAAGATTAATAATAAATTATATCTTAATTTTAATAAAGTTCATTCAAAAGTGAACCAAATGACTACATTTGAAGATTTGACATATGAATAAAATCACTGAAAATATATATTTGCTTTATGCCAAAGGTTTTGCCATATAAACATATAGTTGATGATAAATGGCTACATTTCATATTGAATTATTCTCAAGCCCTGGATACTTAAATATGTTGCCCCTTATATTAAGATACATAGTTTTTTGATTTTATCCAAACAAACTGGAGTAAGACATATTCTATTTGTATTGATCATTTCTGACACTATCCCAAGCTACTTTTTGATCTCATGAAGGATAATTAAAGACTGCTTTATGTTACCAAATTCTGTCTCCATCCTATCCTGGTCAGAAAGCTCCACTTTATTTTCCAGATTTCTTTCTATTTAGGGAAACAATATTGTGTGGACAAAATGATGAATCCGGGCCCAAAATAATTTTTACACACTCCATTCACTATCTTCCTTCAAAGTCTGGCCATGAAAATTTAACCAGGCTAGTTCCCATACTTTTTCTTTTTCTTTTCTTTTTTTCCACATTGTTTATTTGTAAGGACATTTTTATTCAAAATCTGGTGACACTCGTGATTTATGTCAGGAACAATATCATTCAAGATTATGTAAGGGTGTGCCATTCCCTTCCTGGACTCACTACAGTCTAACCTATTAGGTATTTTCACCTTTGAAGTAAAATTTTCATCTTTATTCTTATATTCTGTTGTGTCCATAAATTGGCTGCTTACCAGGAACAGATAAAAAATGAGCAAGCTCTTTTATTTTTCAGTTATGTTCTATAGACTTCCATGAATCTTACCAAACTAGACAACCAAACAAATTTCTAAGTAACTATAAGTGAGAAAAATATACTTAAAAAACCATCTGGATAAAATGTAGGCCATTATTCTTATCATCCTTACAATGCTGGATGCTAAGTTTTAAAACCAATAATAAATAGATTTTTATAATATTATGACACATACCAAAGGTATATCCTTTTTAATCCAACTCAGTCATTAAATACTATGATTGCATCATTTCATTTTTCCAATTAAAGCCTAAATTTAAAAATGGCTATAGAATTATTTCCAATTAGTAATCTTAATGATTTAATGTACATAAGTCAACTTTTACATTCAAACAGAATATCCCCTTTTCCCCCACTTAATAATGAATAACAACTCCCTGCAAAATAGTGGTATAAGAAGGGTGTGCAGGAGAGGAGGCTGATTTTGCTCACTCTCATTATCTTTCAGTTTGACTCATTAAGAGCAGGTAGCCCATTAGTCCACCAAGTCTTCTTAAACATTCATGAGCATATTATTCTTTTCTTTTCTTTTTTTTTTGAGATGGAGTTTCACTCTTGTTGCCCAGGCTGGAGTGCAATGGTGCAGTCTCAGCTTACTGCAACCTCTGCCTCCTGGGTTCAAACAATTCTCCTGCCTCAGCTTCCCAAGTAGCTGGGATTACAGGCATGCACCACTACAGTCAGCTAATTTTTGTATTTTTAGTAGAGACAAGGTTTCACCATGTTGGCCAGGTTGGTCTTGAACTCCTGACCTCAGGTGATCTGCCCACCTCAGCCTCCCAAACATATCATTCTTAATACTGTCTTCAAGTGTATTTATTTTGTTCAAATGATCTCTCTTTCCATTTGTTTATGCAAATGTTACCCAATATTCTACTCATAATCCCTCAGGAATTCTTCTATTTCTAATACAATACACAGTAAACATCCTTTTCCTTGAAATACTATTGAACTAACTAGAATTATTCTTCAAATTACTCATTTATATATTTTATGACACAAATATTGCAAACATTGTGATTTAGGTGATATAAATATTTATAATGTACTGATCCTAACTTTTCAATTTCATATTCCATCCTTGCTGGTGAAGATCATAGTTTTCATTTATTCTAGATTACTTTTAACTCCTGCTGCAGAGCTAACAGCATAACAAATGTAATAGACCCTTCATTGATTAGATAATCAATTGATTTTTGACTATCCAATACAGATGGGAGAATTCAACTTACCATGGTGATCATCAATCACACTGTAAAAAATAAAACATTAAACTAGACATGAAAAATACATTTAACTGATACCAAATTTTCTCATTTAATAATGAAAATCCTCAGATTTTCATTGAATGCTGTCTAAATCAAAGCTAATTGTTAACTTGTTTGCCTGTTTTGTTTTTTGTTTTCATTATTACAGTGGGGATTGCTTCCATGCAATAATGCCATCAGATAGATAATTGAGTCTATGTAAATTCACAAATTTTTATTTCATCATTCATTGAGTCTATATAAATTCACAAATTTTTATTTCATCATTCACAGAAATTATATTTTGCAACCTGGAAATTCATTATGACTTTAAGACCTACAAAATTTCCAAGAAAATAGATTCAGTATAAACATATTATATCTAAGCAAATTCATTAAAACTCCTATTCATCTCAACCTTACTGTATATTAGTTTTATTCTAAACTTTCCCAAGGGCAGAATTAAATATATTTATTGCTACTTTAACCATGGGTGATGTACCATTGCATTTCAGATGAGGAAATGACTTTTCTCATAACAATATCATCAACTGATCTATTATATTGTTACTGATCAACTGGAGTGGACTTTTTATTATTTTTAATTTAGAAGTTTTATATTTAATGCAACTGTATAAACGTTTTCAATATAGTTTATAAATGCATTAAAGCTTATTAGGAAAAAATAAAAGTACAAGTAGTATTATCCACATTACATACAAAGGCTAAAATATGTCTGTGTGTATATTTATGCTTATGAATGTGTCTATATCTAAATATGTTTAAATACAGATATAGATCTATAACTACATAAATGGTGACAAAATTTGGAAAGTAAGTTTTGACAATGATAACTTCTGAGGTGAATACAAATGGAGATATTTATATTTTGCTAAATGTATTTCTGTAAAGTATTTCACAAGAATATCTGAATACATTATCATATAATACAATTTATGAAAAAATAACTAAATGGAGCTCTTACCTTGTTTAGAAAAATATTTGTGTTTCTACTTCTCTGGTTTTACTTTTAAAAATCATATAAATCTGCTGAATCATATTTTATAGTTATTTAGTTAGAGATTTAGTTGCTTAAAATTATTTAATCATTAATCTGTTGTCACAAAATTAGTGTATTGTTGAGTGATTTTTGTTACCAATTTTAAATGCTATATTAATGAAACACTAAGCACATGGATATACAACTGGACTCTTAATACCATTTGGTCCATTAATAAATAAATCTGGTGCACTTATTTTTGATATAGTAACATTATTGGATATTTTAATACTTCGCAGAGATGAAATTCTTTCCTATTACTTCAGGCATACCTAAATACTTGCCATTATGTATACAAATGCATTGACGTCACTCTGTCCTTTCTATCTGTTCTACTTTCAACTTGTGCATTGGATTCACTGCCTACAGAACCACTCTGAGAAAGCATACTGCTGCTACTAGCTGCCATGAAAATACCTCTGACATGGAAAAGGTGCAATTTTGGAATGCCCATACTGCTTCCAACACTCATGATGCCAGAGCATCACTGTGTTATAGACTTACATGGTAATAATTGCTCCTTCCAAAATCCATATGAAACTTTTTCATCTGGATTCCAAAGAAGCCTTTCTTTTTCCACAAGTGTCACAGAGTCTTATTTTAACATTTATTTTAACCACTAATAAGCACCATTTGATCAAACTTTTAATCTGTGAAACAGATTTATAAATTTATTGCTTTCTGATTCTTTCTCCACTACTCTTTCTACTCAATTAGAGTAAGGTTTCTAACAGAAAATACATCCATGTCAATATTCTATTCACCTCCCTGTTCTCATGATCTTGTCACCAATAAAATTTAAAATTTCCTATATTAGTCACAAAATAAAATCTACACACATTGACCAAGAGAACTACACACTGCAAAGGAAGAAATCTGAGAAGAGGTTTGGAAGGAAGGTAATATATATGCATCTAGGTCTCATCTCAGCCATTAAAAATTCCTCAGTATGATTGGTATTTCTTTAATGTTGGAAAAACCACATTATAAATATATATATATATAACACAATATAAATATATATATATATGTAACAAATATCTAATACATTTACACACACTTAAAATATATAACATGAAGATGTGTGTATGTATATGCATATACATTATATATATGTTAAAACTATTCTCTCTCAGGATATAAATAACATGGGTCTTTTCAAAAGAATCAATAATATAAACCAAGATAAAAAAAAACTTTGAAATTAAGAAATAGATTCTTTTGAAATTATTGTAATAGAATTAAGTTAAAATTCTCTTTTTTAAAAATATTCATATATATTTTATTGCACTTTAGCTTCTTGGGTACATGTGCAGAACATGCAGGATTGTTTCATAGGTACATACATGGCAATGTGGTTTGCTGCCTTCCTCCCCATCACCTATATCTGACATTTCTCCCCATGTTATCCCTCCTCAACCTCCCTACCCCAAGCTGTCCCTCCCCAGTTCCCCCACACAGACCCTAGTGTGTGATGCTCCCCTCCCTGTGTCCATGTGTTCTCATTGTTCAACACCCACCTATGAGTGAGAACATGCGGTGTTTGATTTTCTATTCTTGTGTCAGTTTGCTGAGAATGATGGTTTCCAGGTTCATCCATGTCCCTACAAAGGACATGAATTCATCGTTTTTTATGGCTGCATAGTATTCCATGATGTATATGTGCCACATTTCTCCTCTCCAGTCTATCATCAATGGGTATTTGAGTTGGTTCCAAGTCTTTGCTATTGTAAACAGTTCTGCAATGAACATTCATGTGCATGTGTCCTTATAATAGAATGATTTATAATCCTTTGGATATATACCCAGTAATGGGATTGCTGGGTCAAATGGAATTTCTATTTCTAGGTCCTTGAGAAATCGCCACACTGTCTTCCACAATGGTTGAACTAATTTACACTGCCACCAACAGTGTAAAAGTGTTCCTATTTCTCCACATCCTCTCCAGCATCTGTTGTCTTCTCACCACCACATCACACCTACTCTAAAATTTACCACATAATTGGAAGTAAATCACTTCTCAGCAAATGCAAAAGAATGGAAATCATAACAAATAAGTCTTTCAGACCACAGTGCAATCAAGTTAGAACTCAGAATTCAGAAACAAACTCAGAACTGCACAGCTTCATGGAAACTGAACAACTGCCTCTTGAATGTTGACTGGATAAATAATGAAATGAAGGCAGAAATAAAGATGTTCTTTGAAACCAATGAGAACAAAGACACAACATACCAGAATCTCTGGGACACATTTAAAGCAGTGTCTAGAGGAAAATATATAGCAATAAATGTCCATATGAGAAACAAGGAAAGATCTAAAATCAACCCTCTATCCTCAAAATTGAAAGAGTTAGAGGAGCAAGAACAAAAAAACTCAAAAGCTAGCAGAAGATAAGAAATAGCTAAGATCAGAGCAGAACTGAAGAAGATAGAGGCAAAAAAAACCCTTCAAAAAATCAATAAATCTAGGAGCTGTTTTTTTGAAAAGATCAACAAAATAGACAGACCACTAGCCAGATTAATATAACAGAAAAGAGAGAAGAATCAAATAGAGGCAATAAAAAACAATAAATGGGATATCACCACAGATTCCACCGAAATACAAACCACCAGCAGAAATTACTACAAACAACTCTATGCACATAAACCAGAAAACCTAGAAGAAATGGATAAATTCCTGGACACTTGCATCCTCCCAAGCCTAAACCAGGAAGAAGTTGAAACCCTGAATAGACCCATCACAAGGGCTGAAGTTGAGGCTGCAATTAATAGCCTACCCACCAAAAAAAGTCCAGTCTAGATGGGTTCACAGCCAAATTCTACAAGACAATACATAGAGAATCTGACACCACTCTTTCTGAAACTATTCCAAACAATTCAAAAAGAGGGAATCCTCCTCCAATCGTTTTATGAGACCAACATCATCCTGATACCAAAACCCGACAGAGACTCAAAAAGAAAAGAAAACTTCAGGCCAATATCCATGATGAACATAGATGCAAAAATCTCCAGTAAAATACTGGCAAACCAATTGCAATAGCACATCAAAAAGCTTATCCATCACGATCAAGTAGGTTTCATCCTGGGGATGCAAGGCTGGTTCAACATATGAAAGTCTATAAACATAATTTGCCACATAAACAGAACCAAAGACAAAAACCACATGATTATCTCAATAGATGCAGAGAAGGCATTCGACAATATTTGACAGCCCTTTCTGCTAAAAACTCTCAATAAACTACGTATCAATGGAATGTATCTCAAAATAATAAGAGCTATTTATGAAAAACCCACAGCCAATATCATACTGAATGGGCAAAAACTAGAAGAATTCCATTTGAAATCTGGCACTAGACAAGGATGCCCTCTCTCACCACTCCTATTCAATATAGTATGGGAAGTTCTAGCCAGAGCAATCAGGCAAGAAAAAGAAATAAAACATGTTCAATTAGTAAACGAGGAAGTCATATTGTCTCTATTTGCAGATGACATGATTGTATATTTAGAAGACCCCATCATCTCAGCCCCAAATCTCCTGAAACTGATAAGCAACTTCAGCAAAGTCTCAGGATACAAAATCAATGTGCAAAAATCACAAGCATTCCCATCCACCAATAACAGACGTAAGGAGAGCCAAATCAAGAATGAACTGCCATTCACAATTGCTACAAAGAGAATAAAATACCTAGGAATACAACTAACAAAGAATGTCTCCAGATTTTTTAATGATCGTCATTCTAACTGGCATGAGATGATATCTTAATGTGGTTTTGATTTGCATTTCTCTAATGACCAGTGATGATGAGCATTTTTTCATATGTTTCTTGGCCTCATAAATGTCTTCTTTTGAAAAGTGTTCATGTCCTTCACCCACTTTTGAATGGGTTTATTTGTTTTTTTCTTGTAAATCTGTTTTAGTTCTTTGTAGATCCTGGATATTACCCCTTTGTCAGATGAGTAGATTGCAAAAATTTTTTCCCATTCTGTTGGTTGCTGGTTCACTCTAATGATTGTTTTTTTTGCTGTGCAGAACCTCTGGAGTTTAATTAGATCACATTTGTCTATTTTGGCTTTTGTTGCCAATGCTTTTGGTGTTTTAGTCATGAAGTCCTTGCCTATGCCTATGCCTATGTCCTGAATGATTTTGCCTATGTTTTCTTCTAAGGTTTTTATGGTGTTAGGTCTTATGTGTAAGTCTCTAATCCATCTGGAGTTAATTATAGTGTAAGGTGTCAGGAAGGGGTCTAGTTTCTGCTTTCTGCACTTGGCTAGCAAATTTTCCCAACAGGGAATCCTTTCCCCATTCTTGCTTTTGTAAGTTTTGTCAAAGATCAGATGGTTGTAGATGTGTGAGGTTGCCTCCAAGGCTTCTGTTTTGTTCCATTGGTCTTATATCTCTGTTTTGGTACCAGTACCATGCTGTTTTGGTTACTGTAGCCTTGGAGTATAGTTTGAAGTCAGGTAGCGTGATGCCTCCAGCTTTGTTCTTTTTGCTTAGAATTGACCTGGCTATGCGGGCTCTCTTTTGGTTCCATATGACGTTTAAGGTGGTTTTTTTTCCAGTCTGTGAAGAGGGTCATAGGTAGCTTGATGTGGATAGTGTTGAATCTATAAATTACTTCGGGCAGTATGGCCATTTTCACAATACTGATTCTTCCTAACCATGAGCATGGAATGTTTTTCCATCTGTTTGTGTTCTCTCTTATTTCCTTGAGCAGTGGTTTGTAGTTCTCCTTGAAGAGGTCCTTTACATCCTTTGTTAGTTGTATTCCTAGGTATTTTATTCTCTTTGTAGCAATTGTGAATGGCAGTTCATTCTTGATTTGGCTCTCTTTAAGTCTGCTATTGGTGGATAGGAATGCTTGTGATATCTGCACATTGATTTTGTAACCTGAGACTTTGCTGAAGTTGCTTATCAGTTTCAGGAGATTTGGGGCTGAGATGATGGGGTCTTCTAAATATACAATCATGTCATCTGCAAATAGAGACAATATGACTTCCTCCTTTCCTAATTGAACACGCTTTATTTCTTTTTCTTGCCTGATTGCTCTGGCTAGAACTTCCAATACCATATTGAAAAGAGTGGTGAGAGAGGGCATCCTTGTCTAGTGCCAGATTTCAAATGGAATGCTTCCAGTTTTTGCCCATTCAGTATGATATTGGCTGTGGGTTTGTCATAAATAGCTTTTATTATTTTGAAATATGTTCCTTTGATACGTAGTTTATTGAGAGTTTTTAGCAGAAAGGACTGTTGAATTTTGTCTAATGCCTTCTCTGTATCTATTGGGATAATCATGTGGTTTTTGTCTTTGATTCTGTTTACGTGGTGAATTACATTTATAGATTGCAACCGCACATCAAAAAGCTTATCCATTGCAATCAAGTAGGCTTCATCCCAGGGATGCAAGGCTGGTTCAACATACACAAGTCTAAAATTCTTTTAAAATTATATTTCCAATAATAATAATAAACAAGATTTAGATATCATTATTTGTTGTAAGAATATCACAGAAAACAATGAAATGTTGAAATATTTATATATGTAGAAAATCCAGGATAATTTATAGGCAAAGTATTAAAATCAATAGGAAATTCATTAACATTGCTCAATTCAAGTTTAATATTTTAAAAAAATCATTGTAGACTAGGTCTAGTGGCTCATAGCTGTAATCCCAGCACTTTGGGAGGCCAAAAGTGGGTGGATCGCTTGAGCCCAGGAGTTTGAGACCATCCTGGACAACATAGGTTAGTGCAAAAGTAATTGTGGCCTTTGCTATTACTTTAATGGCAAAAAATGCAATTACTTTTACACCAACCTAATACTGAGACTCTGCCTGTTAAAGAAAAAATCAATGTATATTTATAAATATACAACAACAGAAAATAAAACCTAAAGTAAAACAACAGTAGCATTGTTAATGGAAATCATTACATTAACTATCAATACATTAACTATGTAACAAAAATCTATAAAAACTTATAAATTAAAAGAAGCAAATACTGCTGGGACAAATAGATTTCTTAATAAATGATTTATGGAAATATTCAATATTGTAAAGTATAGATTTTCTCAATTGAATATACAGATTAAATATAATGTTAATTAAAATCCAAAGGAAAACAGAAATTGATAAAGAAAAAACACATTTATAGAATGAATAATATAATTTCATTACATGATATCTATATTACATAGGTATAAATTAGATATGCAAGAAAAATACAAAATTGATATCGGTTCCAAGGAAACGTCAATAATTTATTCAAAGGTAATGATATCCTGTTTATGGCAGCTATATTGAACTAGGCAAAAATAGAGATGATGAACAGATATGTTCAATTAATTTTTCAATCATATGGTATAATTTTAATCTGATAATTACATTAGTAATGATATTATAATTGACCTAGACATGATTTGATTAAATGTAGTTATCAAATCGTTTCTAATAAGACATGATTATATTGTTTAAAGAAACAAATTTCTCTCAAAGTTGAGAGGCCAATTTAAATACAAAATGAGGCCATATTAAAGAAATTAATGAAAAAAATAAACATTTACTCTAAAGAAATCATGCAATCAGAGAGTGTAAAATTTCCTTAATTTCTTGGTAAGGAATAATAATTATATAAACAGCACAAAAATTAAAGTTTTCAAATGAATCAACCAACCAATTAATCAGTCAACTTAAAAGACCTATCCTACACAGTATTTTACTTTTGAGAATTCCTGTGAAGGATCCTAAGTGAAGAAATCAGAGAGAAGAGAGATCTGTGTTAATAGGTTTGTCAAATCTAACTTTGTGATTGTTGGCCAATAATTTAAGCTCATTGAATATAGTTTCTTTATCCATAGGTGTGTATATTTAATTATGAATATATTAAATTTTATGTGTACATACACATACACACACAAAAATAGTTCATATTATAAAGACAAAATGATATATTAAAATTAAGTATATACTAAATTTTGGCTAATACAATATTATAATTATAGTTATTATTAAAATTGTTGAAATTGGAAAAATACCAAAATAGGCCATGAAAACATAATAGCTAAAATATATTGAGTTCACCATATGTCAGTACTGGTTTCTTCCCAATAAAGCTACTATCATCTTGACACTTCATTTATGTAAGCACAGACAAGTTAAGTAAACTTACCACAGAGATACAGCTATCAGGATAAGGTACCATGCATTCTAATCCCAGGTAGATTTCTAGCTTAAAGAAGAATTTTCAAATGGAAACATAATTTCTGACATTAAAATGTACATATCTGAAGTGTTTAATGAGCTTTGACAGTTATATACACTAGGGTAAACAACACTTAAGCTACATTACAGAACAGCTCTTAACATCTCAGAGGCTTACCACAGTTAATCCCTATTCTTAAGGAAATAACCAATGTTTTTATTAATTTTGCCTATTCTTGAACTTCATATAAATGAAAAGATAGTACTTAATATTTTGTCTTGGCATCTTTGATGCAATATAAAGTTTTAAAGTTTGATCCATATTGTTGCCTATTTAATTGCCTATTTTTATTGTGAACTAGTACTCCCTTGTTTAATATGCCACAGATTCTTTATCCAGTGTTGCGTTGATGAACATATGAGTAGTTTCTATTTTAGGGGGAGGAGGGTAATACATAAAACTGCTTTAACTATTCTTGTACAGGTTTCTTGTGGACCTGTTTTCCTCCCTCTAAAGTAAGTAACTTGGAGTCAGAAGGTAGATACTAACTTTTGAAGAAGCTGGCAAACAGTTTTGCAAATGGTTATATCATTGCATACCCCCATTAGCAATGTATAAGTTATGATTGTCCTACATTTTCCTCCAATTTTTGTGTTTTCAGTCTTTAATTTTAACCATTCTTGGGGCTGTATCATCATTTTAGAAATCCAGCTTTTAACCACTGGGCTCTATGTCCTTATATATAATGCTCAAAACCATTCTAATTTCAGTGAACATATTCCAAATCACAGTAAATTCATGAAGATGGCAGTCAAGTTAAAAGGCATGGTATAATTTCAGTAGAATAAGAAAAGAAACTATTAAAATGCTCTCTAAACAAAACATGGTATTACAGAATTTGATTTTTCCCCTTCAGACCAAGACAGTAATTTCTTCCATATTATTATTCAATTCCTGAGAGGAAAGCTTAAATGAATGAAGCCCAGATCCTTTTAATTTGACCCCAAAACTAGCTTTATTTTCTTTTTTTAGGTGTTTGTCCTCAGGGCTCCTGTCAAAATCCTGATTATGAGACTGCTAAGAGAAAAAGATGGAAGAGAGAGGTACCACAGGTAAAGAGAGTAACACTGTGTGATAAATCCTCCAGGGCCCAATTACTAGCTGTAAAATTGAGTAAGTTGCATTCATTTTTGACTTCAGACATTCTATTTCCAATTTATTTTTCTGTCATATCAAATATTAGAGAAAACTTTTATCTACAACTTGAATTAATGTTTTCACTTTAGATAGCATATTATATATTAAGTTACTCATTCCTTTTATAAACTGCAGATAATTATAATTTTAATTCATTGTTTGCCCTAACTTTTAGTACTAAAAATCAGAGGGAAAGTCTACAAAATTTATGCCTTAAAAATAGTGACAGAACATCTGAACCAGTGAATACTTTCTAAGAAAGAAAGCAAAAAGGAAAAGAAAACTTTATCTATATAAACTTTTACAAAGTTTTGTACTCCCGCTTAAAATTGGATCTCATCACAATTTGGTAAGAAAAACTAATATAATCATTTTCGTGAAAAGTAATCACTTGAAAAATTTTTTGGTAGTTAATGAATAGACAATTTTATCACTATTTGAAGAGATGAAGTGAATCTGCTCTTCTGTTCATCTTCTAGATCAAGATATTATTGATTCTGACTTTGTTAAAAAAATAAAAAAGAAACCAAACAATGAGTTATGTTCTCAAATGGGTATATGAAGGAATTTCAATGCAAACAGATTAATTTACATATGTCTAAAGACAGAAAGATCGTGTTTAATGTGATATCTATTTTTTAGTAAATTTAACAACTATGGAAAGAACACAGAAGGCATTGAATTCCAAACAGAAATCAAAATAATAGACTATACATTGAGAATGATTATATTAAATATGTGATAGTATTTACAACTGAAATAAATGAAGAAATCTACTAAGCTTTAATGTGATAAACTAAACTGTTCTACAAATTATTTCCAAATAATTTGATATATTGATAGCTCAGTAGACAGTAGATACCCTATACTATGTAAACAAAATTCTAACAACAATTTATGGAATTTACTATTTGAAGATAACAGTTAATTAAACATATCAATTTATACCAACAGGTTGTGATATCATTGCAGATATCTTGCCATCATGATTTGTCTTGATTAGCAGCATTCACTGGGTAGGCTGATGCCTTTTTTTCTTTCCAACCACAAATACCTACATAAACTTTCTTAGTAAAGACAGAAGTTTTCCCATAAAGAAAAAAATAAATAAATAACTCTCTATGTTAAAGATCAACTAAAATGATTTTAAATATTACTGAATGTAGATTCTTTAAAAGTTATCTTCATAACATTTGACAACTGTAACAACTATCAAAAAATAGTTGAAGAGTGGCCACATCAACATTTTTTATCGTGACTATTTACCTGAAAGTAATTAAATCGTTGACTCTTAGAACTATTATTGGCACTTAAATATCAGGCCATCAGTATTTTAAAAGATTAATTAAAAGATATGTTTGTATGTTCTATTGCTGCGTAATCATATGACAAGACCTCCACGAACTCATTTAATAACACATAGATTCTGTAAGCTAAACTATCTGTTTATTCTCAGAAGACGAGATCCTGTGCTAAGAGAAAAATAAATTCCTATACTGAATGATATTGTTATATATATTGGGTCTAGTCTTTTTATAAAAAGGGAAATTCTGCTGGGCATGGTGGCTCACACCTGTAATCCCAACACTATGGCAGGCCAAGGTGGACAGATCACTTGAGGCCAGGAGTTCAAGACCAGCCTGGCCAATATGGCAAAACCCCGTCTCTACTTAAAATACAAAAATTAGTTGGGCATGGTGGTGCATACCTGTAATCCCAGCTACTTGAGAGGCTGAGGCAAGAAAATTGCTTGAACCCAGGGTTGGGGACAGAGGTTACAGTAAGCAGAGGTCACACCACTATACTCCAGCCTGGGTCACAAGGCCAGACTCCCTCTTTAAAAAACAAAAAGATAAATTATGCATGCTGTGTTTTTGAATATTTTTGCCTAACATATTGATGCTTGATACTTTCTTTGTAACCCAAATTTGTAAAGATTTAAAAATTTAGAATACTTATTTTTTATGCCTTACATGAAATTTTTACTTAAGTTTACACAGTATTCTACTCTTGAGTTTTCAATTAGTTCTTCCCTATCGAAAGCAGATTGGATTCAGGTAAAGGGATGTTGATTATAGTGAGTTTGTGTTGTCAACTAGCTATTTTATGCTGTGTCCATGTAATCTGAATCATCTAGGAACAAAATGATTCAATCAAATAAAATCATCTGAGATGTAAAAACAAAATCAAAATTTATGACTTTTCAAAAATGTAATTCAGAGAATTATGGCTATTGTGGGTTCTCAAAGTTAAATGAAAACAAGACAGTGTAATTTAGGTCAAATTCCATTTCATAAAAGAATGAATCATTTTATCAAATATTGGTTTAAAACATAAATGAAGCAAAAAAAAAACTATATATTATCTCATAAAATTGCTAAATTCCTAGAACTTTTAATGAATAGTAAATATGCATCTTTTCTTTTATAAATAAACAGAACTTTGTCAATGTGGTTATGAAAAGGCAGAATATAAGATAAAAATGTGCTTGGATTGTTTTTCTGTGAATTTTTTGGTTTGAGGGTTGTCTTGGAGAAGAAATAAAATAGAAAATGAATTTCAAAGCTCTAAGCCAGTGCTAGCTATGTTAATAGACATAAAATTTTAAAAATATAGCTGCAACAAAAAACAATATTAGTAGCCTTCAAAGGAGCTTTTCAGAAGTTCACAGGGAAAACAATGAATACACAAAATTAGAAAAGTAAATACACAAAATTAATAAGCAAACATGCTGGGTTTTTGTCTTTTTTTTTAATTGAGACAGGGTCCTGCTTTGTCATCTAGACTGGAGTACAATGACGTGAGCAAGGCTCACTGAAGCCTCAACCTCATGGGCCCAAGTGATCCTCCCAATTTAGCCCCACAAGTAGCTGGGACTACAAGAACATGCCACCACGCTCAACTAATGTTTGTACTTTTTGTAGAGACAGGGTTTCTACATGTTGCCTAGGCTGGTCTAGAACTCTTGAGCTAAGGCAATCTGTCAGTTTTAGCTTTTCAAAGTGCTGGGATTACAGTCATGAGCCACCATGACCAGCCTAGAGTTTTTTTTTTTAGTATATATTGCAAATGACCTTATTAAAGAGACTGTGCCTGAGACCCACCTATCTACCTTTTTTTTTTTTTCCCTGACTTATGGTCACAGGACATTAATAACCAGGACATAGGGCATCTGCCCCTTTTTGCCTTATAGCTTTTATTTTTTTAGCTGGTGAAATAGTATTATATAGGGACCTTATAAAATGGAGAACACTGGCTCTAGATAAATATCATTTTGTTCAAAAAAAAAAATTAGCAGAAATTCAAAGAAAATAACAAGAAGCCAACAGAGAGAAAATGTACAACAAGGAAAGAGGGAGAGCATTTGGAAATCTGAGGAGCTATCACATTGTTGTAAACAGTAGAAAATTGATTAGTATCTTCAAATGTATTAGACTCAAATATAGCTTTTTAGAAAGATAAAAGAAATCTTATAATGTGAAAAACAATTTGAGAACAAAAAAACACTAGGTGAAGTCTGGCTGAAGATGGTTTCTGATCCAATTTTGCTCTTCATAAACCCCCACTAAAGCTATAGTAAAGCAATTATCTCCTAAATAGGTATAAATTCATGAGTGTAATAAAAATAAAAGAAGAGGCAACAGCAACATAATTAGGGAATTCAGATGGATTAATAGTAATTTACATAACAGAGCTAAGAAAGCCAAATACTATTTTAACAGAAGGAAAATCCAAGAAAGAACTCAACTTATTCCATAGAATTATCAAATGACTTAGATTTTGGCAGTGCCATGTACCTCAAAATTAGTGTGACAGTGGGAAGGAGACCCAAAATAATACAGACTATTATAAGCTCATATAATAGACTAATATAAGCTGTTCTGAAATAGTTAGATCCAAACTTCCCCTCTGCACTTTATGTTCTCAACAACTAATTCACTCTCCTTTTCTAGACACATTGGAAAGAACTCCCTCCAGTCCTCCTGACCAGAGGAAACCAGGCAAAGCTGAGGGCTGGAGCCAGGTCTTCAACCTCTTGGTAAGAAATTTAAAATAATTTCTTTAGGAAATGTGAAAACCAGTTTGAGGGGAAAGACCAAAAGACGATGACATAAGAACTCCTTCAACAAATGACCAGGAAAGCTCCAAATTGATACACCCATTTCTGTACTCAGAGAGTATAATTAACTCTTTAATCATCTACTACCAAATGTTAAAGGAAATGATAAAGATGATACAAATAATTCACATCTCACCGCATCAACTCTCTTTGTAATTTATTACTCAATAATTGACAATTAACTGAGAATTTGTCTTAATTTGGCTGATAGGATATTATGTTTATGTTATTAATTAGTGGCCTTTGGTTTCAGCTTCAGTAACTCCCTTTAGTAATTTCCCTAACACAAGCCTAGTGGTGATGAACTTCCTTAGCTTTTGTCCAAGAATAATTTACTTCTCCCTTATTTCTGAAAGACAGGTTTGCTGGGTAAAGTAATATTGATTGACATTTCTTTCCCCTTCAGAACTTTAAATACATGATCCTACTTTTTCCAGGCCTGCAGGACTCTTGCTAATAAATCTCTAAAAATTGTTTTGGAACTCCACATATGTGATATGTTTTTATCTTTTGTGGCTTTCAGAGCACTTTGTCTTTCATCTTTGATCGTTTCAGTGTTATATGTCTTGGTGAATTCATTTTCAGGTTGAATATAATAGATATATGCACATCTTGTATCTGGATATTGGCATCTTTCCTCAGATTTGAGAGATTTCCAGCCATTATTATTTCTTTACATATACTTTCTGGCTCTTTCTCCACATCCCATCTTTTTATCTTTTTTTCTTTTCACAAACTCCTGTTCTGTAATATTAAGTATCTTGATGATGTTTCATAATACCTAAAGGCTTTCTTCATTTTTAATTTTTTTTATGCTTCTCTGACTAAATAATTTCATGTTTTATTTTCAAGCTCACTTTTTCTTTTGCTTGATTCACTCTGCTTTTGAAGGTTTTTATTTATTTATTTTTGGTTAAATCATTGTGTTCTTGATCTCTATGATTTCTATTTTTTTATTATGTCTATTTCTTCACCAAATTTCTCAACTAATTCATGTATTATTTTTCAGTTTCATTTAATTTTCTTTCATACATTCTTGTAGTTCACTGAATTTCTTTAATGAGCTATTCTGAATTCTTTGTCAGGTCTCTTATTTCTTTAAATCCATTGTGAGAGCTTTACTAGTTTCTTTTAAATGTGTCATAATTCTTCATAATCCTTGTGTCTGTACATTAGGGTCTGTGCATTTAAGAACACAGCCACTTCTTTTTATCTTGACTGTATTCTTTGACAGTGATAGACCTTCACAAGAGTACCATGACTTAAGTTCTAGAATTGGGTGCGATTGCATATTGGGTCTGGAGGTTAGGTACAGTCCTTATTCAGGATGCTTGGAACCAGGTACTATGCTCAGTAGAAATGCATGGTTGATGCTTAGCTTCCTGCCTGGATGAAGCATTGGAATTGAGTTTGAGGCTGAGTTGAGGCACTGTTTGAAAGCCCATTTGCCTCAAGCCCAGCCCCTGAACTTTGCCAAAAGATGCTGTGGCGGGCAGTTTCCCTCCTTGGGCGGGGTGTTGAGTGGGCTTTGAGACTGAGTCAATCTGCTGTTTGCATGATCAGGTGGCTGAAGTCTAGCCTCTGCACTTTGCCAAATGCACTATGGTGGATGCCTTTCTCCTTGGGTGAGCTCTTGAGGTGAGCTATGAGGTTGAGCTTAGCCACTTTTTGAACTCCCCAGTGGTGTACATCTAAACTCTGTGCTTTGCTGAAAAGTACTTTGGTGGACATCTCTCTCTAAGTTAGGTCTTCAGGTTGGCTTTAAAGTTGAGCTAAGCTGCTATTTGAATGTCTGGTGGTACAAGTATAGCATTTGTGCTTTTCTGAAATAAAAGTATCTTCCTTACAGGTATCTCCCTTGCAGCTTTTGGGATGGGGTCTAAGGTTGGGTGTGGAGGTTGGCTATCTCAGGACTTAAGCCAGATTAAATTTCCAGCAGGCTTCTAGAAGTGACCAGTTTGGCTTTGCTGGTGAGTAATGTTACTGGTGCCTCTTATTGGGTACCTCACGGGCAGTGGTAACACAGAGCTACAACCAAGATCCTGGTTTCTATGTGGAATGCTTCCTTCCTTTGTTTCTGTTTCACTTAGGTGATCTAGCAATGCTGTTACCCTCTGTACTCCCCATGACATGAGTCCAGAGTAGCCTTCCTGAGAAGTTTCTTGGAATGCCTAGGAAATAGATGGCCATCTCTAGTTTTATTTTCCACCTATAGAAACAAAAGGCCCTGAAAGGAGCGCTTTCTGTGTGACACTGTGCAAACTTGGGGGATGGGAAGGGACAGTGTGGTCAAAGTGAGACCATTTCTTTTATCTGTATAAAGCAGGTTTTATTCAATTATATGGTTCACAAAGGTATCTCAGGCTGATTTCCAAGTTTTTGGATACTCAGAACTCCTATTCTGCCATCTTGTAGCTGTGCTTCCTGAATGACATTTTTTTAAAATGAACTTTTTTAGAGAATTAAAAGAGCTCTTGGAACCTACAAGTATCAAAACAGATATTAAAATTTAATATAAATTTTATAAGACAATTGAATAATTTTCTGAGAAAATATGAAAAGACAAAGTTTACTTAAAACAGGCTTTTAAAACTTAGAGCACCAGTCCAAGATGTTTTGCTACAAATAAAAAAGAAGGTTCAGCACTATTATAGAAGAAAAAAACTAGGAAAAAATATTTTAAAATAATAGTTTCCTCTTTCAAAAAAAAGAACACAAATGAAAAGCCTGCAAAGAATATTGAGCCTAGTGGTTGATAATACATTCGTTCAAGTCACTTGTGAAATTTCATAAAAGAGATAAAATCATTCACAAACAATGAGAAATTATAATTCATTTAAATTTCTAATTGAATGCTGAATGCTCAATGAAATATACCTTTTCAATTATGAAGTAAAAGTGTACCAGACTATAATTATCTGTCCAACAAAATCATCACTTAATGATGAATACAGAATGAAGATATTTTCAGACATGGAACAGTTCAATAAATTTATTTTTCCTATGCCTTTTATCAAGAGCACATTAGAAATGTTTCTCAGTTAAATGAAGGAGAAACTAAAAAGGAAATAGGAGGTACAAAACAAAAGAGACTCTTGAAACCACAGATAGTATCAAGCCCTATATAAAGAGAATTCCAAGAGAGACAGTTGAATGCTATTCATAAAATGCAAACACAGTCAGGCGTGGTGGGGTACCCCGTAATCCGAGCACTTTGGGAGGCTGAGGTGGCAAATCATGAGGTCAAGAGATGGGAGACCATCCTGGCCAACATGCTGAAGCCCCATCTCTACTAAAAATACAATAATTAGCTGGGTGTGGTGGTGTGAGCCTATAATTCCAGCTACTTGGGAGGCTGAGGAAGGAGAATCGCTTTAACCTGAGAGCTGGAGGTTGCGGTGAACCAAGATAGTGCCATTGCACTCCAGCCTGGGTAACAAGAGTGAAACTGCTTCTCAAAAAAAAAAAAAAAAAAAGCAAAGATGATAGCAAATTATAAAATTACTGACAAGTGCCCGAAAAACTATACCAAAAAAGGCTAAAAATTAAAAATTTTAATTTTGAGTCCATGGAAAACTAATATTTGTGCAAATAGAGTTGAAGTAGTTATAATTTGTTATGTAGGTTATCTTTGAATATTACACATACTTATTTAAACCTTTAATATTGAGTGAAACATTATATAACTATATAATATTAATATTTAATATATAAATAATATTTTAATTATCCCACCTGGAATATTACATCACCCCACCAACCCTGAGGAATATGAGAAAGTGGTGATAGGATAAGAGCTTTACATTAATGATCATATCTCTGCATATAAACATAAATCAATAAGAAAGAAAATCCTCAATCTTTTCTCCTTATCACCAATACCTACCTTTTGGTCTCTTAGTAGCTATCTCCATTATCAGATCGACTGTCACAGTACTGTAGTACTTGTGTTCAAGTAACCCTTATGTTACTTAACAGTAGTCCCAAAGAACAAGAGTAGTGATGCTGGCATATTGTTATAATTATTTTATTTTATTAAGTTATTGTTGATAATCTCTTACTATGCCTAATTTATAAATTAAACTTTATCATAGATACGTATATACAGAATAAAACAGTATATATAGGGCTTGATACTATCCATGGTCTCAGGCATCTACGGGCAGTCTTGGAAGGTATCCTCTGTGACTAAGAAGAGACTATTATATAAAATTACAGAGAGGGGAAAAAAGATAGAGTGGCAGAAAGGAAAGAGAAATAAATAGAGTGAAAACTTTATCTTTTTAAATTCCTGAAACTTATTATAATCTTAATAACAATGATAATAACAAGCATAAGTAAAAGTGAAAATAGTTATAAATAGAAAGCTATGTTTTCCTAGATACAGAATTCAATACCTAAATAATTATCTATACTACCTAGAGACTATGAAATTGTAGGTGATTTGGGCTGTACAAGATATATTATAGTGACACATCTTGTAGAAATAAATTTTCCTAAAGTATGCACATACGTTTGACAAAATTAAAAAGAGTAAAAAACAATAAAAAGGGAATGAAAGGAACACAATGATCTCAAAAAAGTAGAAAAATCAAAAAGTTTAATATAAGTACTTAAAAGAAACTAAAAGCACTTCAGAAGAAACACAATTTACATCGAAGTCAGTAAACATTTAGGATGAAATAGAAAGAATCTTTTCTAGAACTCACAGAAAATTATGAAGTGGTAATGAAATGAGTCTGAGAGATAATGTGACAAGAAGATAAAAAAATAAAATATAAATGTTTGAACACATGTATAAATGATATTTTTGAAGTATTAATTATAAGTAGAAGTAATAATAAAGTAGTAATAAATACAATTTTCCTGAGCTAAAAATTTTCCTGTGCATTTTAATAGTAGTATCAAATACTGTAGGATCAAATTAATGAAACTTAGAATACTTCTAAAACTAATAGCAAATTTTCTAAAACCTTAAAAAAGTATGAAATGTTAACCCATAAAACAGGCTATCTACAAAGAAAACAGACAAAGAGTCACTGACCATAACAATGAAAATAAGACAAAAAGGATTGGATACAAATTCTGTTTTAGATATATTTAAGGTAAAATGACTGTCACACCTTTTGAGAGCTTTCATTAAAGAGCCAAAAGTTAAACACACATTTGAATCTAGAGAACAATAAAGAAATAGACAATTTATGCAGGTATAGATACAAAATGTTACCATTATACTGATAAAAGCTTGAGTTTGGGCACAGTCCTTAGATATGTAGAAACAACGGTTTCTGAAAGTGAATCTAAAAATTGGATTTACCAATCCAAACCAAAGAAGGGCTGAACAAATTGCAAGCCTTCCTCAGTGGGTGTCTGACCCTGCATATTTAAATACAAAAAGTTAGGCAAGAATTGCACACTTTTGAGAACCATCATACTCAAAAGAGAAAAGGAAAGGAAGGGGCTCAGCTATCCTGGTTGTATTTCAACCCAAAGATGTTGCTCTGTTATCCCAAGATAATCACTCCAATACATCACATATGAAGAATATAAGTGAGAAAGTGGAGACAGGATAAGAGTGTTACATTAATGAGCATTTATCCACATTTAAACATAAACCAATAAGAAAAAGAAATCCTCAGTCTCTTTAGCTCATCACCAACAACCACCTTTTTTTTTTTTTATCTAAGTAGCCTCTATGATTGAGGGAAAAACAAAGACATTCACAGTTATTAATTTGCATACAGTTGTATAGCTCTGTGTTTAATAGCTTGGGTTTTCTAGGCTTCAAACTTAGGTTTGAAACTGAGCTCTCTCATCTTCTATCTTTGTACCTTTGGCAATCTACTTATCTGAGCTTTTCCATTATAATGTCTGCCTTGGAGGTTTAAGGAGCAGATTAATTAAGATGCAGATTAAGACTGTTAGGAAGCATGAGGAACACAAAAATTGCTCAATTTAATGTTCATTATTATTAATAACAAGGGTTCAAAAATAAAACTTAAAAAACCTTCTTAAAAATAAATATTTAAAGGGATACATTTTTTCAGTGTAAAAAATAAACAAAGAAGCTGGTAAGAAGAATTCACCAAAAAGGAGCATAGCTTGCAATAAGGAATGAGGCATAAACCTGTTGAAAAGAAATTTTGACATAGCTTTTTAAAATATTACAGTGTTATAATTATAACCAAAATACTGACAGCAAACGAAAAAATATAAAGAAAAAATATAAAATCAAGTCAAATATGTCAAAACTTAGGAAAGTCTGCCTTCTAGGCAAAGCTAGACTTTGATATTCTAAACAGCATAAAACAGAAATTGGAGAATACTAAAATACATAAAACAGTCCAATAAAAATTGTCCTTGTGACTTACAGCAGTACTTTTATAAGTAAGTGAGACCAGAGGATCATTTGAAAAGGAAAATGAGAAGGGGTGAATCCCACTTAGCTTTTCACAAAGGGCAAAGCACAGGGCTCATGGAAATAGCCAAAGAAAAAATTATTATTTTTATTTGTCATGCTGTATTTTAAGCTTTGCTAACTTTTTGTAAAATTGTCATCTAACAAGCCAGCTAGCAAGCAAGAATTAGTCTCAAACAGAAGGGGGCCTTTTGGGAGGAATAAAATCTTAACAAAGTACTTTAGTCACTGCCTTAATTTGTTTTTCTTACTAAATATGGACAAAAGTTTCTTGGAGTAAGCTTGGAGACTTTGATATTTCTTAGTGATGATATTAGGAGTCTACTCTTCTTGTTTGCTTCTCATCCAATGGGAAAATATATATAGCTTGGCAATGGCATTGGTACTTCAGATTTTATCATTTTATATTAACTACTATAGTGCTTCATATGCATTTGCATTGCTGTAATACAAGGAATCAATTCATATCATTTTGAACTAACCTGTGGGATGATCGAGTAATTTGCTAATGTTCCACAATTACAAGATGATAAGGCTTGGATTTTAATTTAGGGGGTCTGGTGCTAGAGTTCATACTCTTATCAACTAGAGGATACCATCTGTATTTTTAGATGATTTTCCCAAGTAGAAGAAAATATAGTGGAGAATAAATGTCTGTATCTAAGCCAAAATCATCTTAGCAAAGTCTAAGCAATGAAGTATGCTTGTATTTGAGTGTGAGGACACAAAGAAATAATGGTTTTTCAGAGACAATGAAAAGATTGCTAAGTAAATGATACAGAAGTGAAAATAACAAGACAGCTTTACTTATGACATTCAGGAAAAAAGTTTTTTAAATTGTATAAAGGAAACAGGTGAATTAAAAATATGTATTTCTTATTTATTTATCACATACTTATTTCTCACCACTTTATTCTGAAAAGTTACTACAATACAAGAACAAATTAACATGACACAACACCACAAGGATGCAAGAAGAGAGAAGTCCACCACAAAAAGATGTTAGGAGGTTAACTAACACCGGATGTTGGAGACTTTTATGTTTCTTAGTGATGAACATTGAGTCTACTCTTCTTGTTTGCTTCTCATCCAATGGGAAAATATATATAACTTGGCAATGACATTGGTACTTCAGATTTTTATCATTTTATCCTAATAACTACTTTAGTGCTTCGTATGCATTTTCATTGCTGTAATGCACGTAATCAATTCATATAATTTAGAACTATCATATGAATGCATGGTAACTAGAAGGAGCTAGAAAACATATGAATGCATGGCAACTAAATCAGTAGGGCTAAAAGAGCTGAAAGCCAAACCAAGAAGTAAACTCATTCGTATTCGTACTCATAGTACCTTGGAAAGGTTCAGATCTTGGGAAACTAGGTGCCCATGAAGGTGGTAATGTAATTGAACTGGAACTGAGAAGTACTTTTTAAAGCCTTTCCTCTGTTTCATGCCTTAGGTTGTACACCTTAATGATTGACCCAATCTCCTAGGCACAGTAATAGATGTCTACTTCTTTACAATGGTGGACCAGAAAAAATCTCGTCTGTGACACTAGATGTAGTTGATGGAAAATGTATCATAAAGGTCTCATGATGAAATTAAGAAAATTAAGTAATGTCTACATTGTGAACAGTGGCATTTCAGCTCCCTTCTACTTGGCTCTAATGGTCTAGTGGGCCTGCAGGCTTTCTACATAAGAGTCTAAAGAATTGTTCTCTAGGGGAATTGGCCCAAGATAAAAGGCCAAAAATGTTAAAAATTAGCTGAGCCTTACACAAGTAGTAATCTTTTTGCTGGTGGAGGTTCTTGCTTCTGTGTTAATGGCTGCTGACTGATCAGGGAGGTGGTTCTTGAAGGTTGGAGTGGCTATGACAATATCTTAAAATAAGACAGCAATGAAGTTTGCCAATCATTTGATTCTTCCTCTTGTGAATGATTTCTCTATACCATGTGATGCTGTTGATAATATTGTATACACAATAGAACTTTGAAAACTAAAATCAATCATCTTAAATTCTACTTCTGACTTAAGTTTTCATACCATTCCAAATTCTTGTCATTTAAAAACATTTTCACTGTTTCTTCACCAGGATTAGATTCTATCTCAAGAAACCACTTTCTTTGCTCATCCATAAGAAGCAACTCCTTGATCATTCAGGTTTTATCATAAAATTGCATCAATTTAGTCACATCTTAAGGCTTCATTTTCATTATAGTTATCTTGCTATTTCTATTACATCTGTAGTTCTTCCCTTCACTGAAGTCTCAAAAACACTCAAAGTCACCCATGTGGATTGGAGTCAGCTTCTTCCAAACTCCTGTACATATTGATATTTTGACCTCCTCTCATGAATCATGAATGTCTTTAATGACAACTAGAATAATGAATCTTTTCCATAAGGCTTTCAATTTATGTTGCTCACATCCATCAGAAGAGTCACTATGGCAGCCATATCCTTACAAAAGGTATTTCTTAATTATAAGACTTGAAAGTCAAAATTACTTATGACCCATGGGATACAGAATAAATGTGTTATTGAGCATGGAAACAAAATTAAACCCCTTACACATCTTTACTAGAGTTTTTGGGTGACTAGGTACATTGTTATTGAGTAGTAACATTTTGAAAAGAATTTTTTTTTTTTCTGAGCAGTAGGTCTCAATAATGGGCTTAAAATATTCAGTAAACCATGCTGTAAATGGACAGGTTATCATCCAGACTTTGTATTTCCATTTATAGAACACAGGCAGAATAGATTTAGCATAATTATTAAGGGCCCGAGGATTTTGAGAATGATAAATGGGCATTGGCTTCAACTTAAAATCACCAGTTTTATACTTTTTAACAGGAGATTGAGCCTGCCCTTTGAAGCTTGGAAGCTAGTCACTGACTTCTCTCTAGCTATGAAAGTCCTAGATGACATCTTTTTCAATAAACAGATGTTTTGTCTGCATTGAAAATCATTGTGTAGTATAGCTACTTTCATCGACTATCTTGGCTAGATCTTTGCATAACTTGCTGCAGCTTATCTATCACCACTTGCTGCTTCACCTTATACTTTTATGTTACTATGGCAGATTCTTTCCTTAAACTTCACATAGCAACCTCTGCTAGCTTCAAACTTTTCTTCTATGTTACTAATTCTCTAATGTTGCTCTAGCTCATTGCTCTCATGCAGCACACATACACTCCATTTATGTTTCTCTCCAGTTCAGAGTTGTCCTGAAACCTCATCTCTCCAAAATCATGGCCATTTTGTTTCTAACCAGGATATTTTATCTTCTGCATCCATCAAGAAAAGGACAGGAGCTACTGGATGGTAAAGTTCACTAACAGCCTTTTCAATAGGCCCTAGTTCAAAGTGGAGTTGGCCCTTCTTGTTAGAAATTGTACATCTTTACAAAAAGTGTCAAGCAGATGTCCTGGCTCTTGTGAAGATTGACTCCTATGATTAAATATTCTACTAAGCTGGGTCTGCCAAGCACAGCTAAATTTTAAGAAAGTATTGGGTTAAGAGAATAGTTCTTATATTTAATGACTTATCAGACAAAAATGAAAAATAAGCTAGCATGCACAATTCAATAAAGAAAGACCTAACTTATGAGAGAAAAGTTATGAGAGATAAGTTATAACTTAGATAAGTTATGAGAGATAAGTTATCAGTAACAGAAGGTGGATGGCAGTTAAATCTAAATAATTATTATTGTGTATTCGATGGATTTCTAAAAATCTGATATAATAAAAAATATATATCTGAAAAGAAATTTCATTTTATTCCACAATTCCTAGAAAGTGAAGGGGACTATAGACAAGAGGAAATTTCATGTTATGGGTGATGACTGGCAAGGTTAAAAAGACATTAATGCTTAATAATATTATTTATTATTAATATTTATCATTTTAATCTTAGTTGGGAATCTCACAGGGATTAACCTATGCTCTGAATTTTAGTATGAATATTTCAAATCCCATTCTTAATGCAATGAGAAGTTGTATATGGCATTCATGAGTGTCAAATGGTTTTCCTAGTTACCTAGGCACCTCTAACAGAGATTTTCTTACTAATAAATTGTCAACCATATCTGTAGTTCTATGTTCTGAATAGGTTGTCTCCCTTCTCTAGGAATGCTGACCTATTGAATAGCATCCTACCTCTTTCATTAACTAAAGAACAATCACTTCAATATAGTATGCAACAGATTTGAGAAAGAGGCATTGGGGAAAAATGACAAGACATATTCTAGCAAGAATTCAAAATTAACTGTTAGCCTTTTGCCCTGTGAGAGAATTTACTGCTTAACTCATAATTACTCTCCAACCTGGCATCATGTTTATTAGTCTCTCCTTTTATTCACAAATCTTTAATCTCTCCTTTCTTTTCTTGTTCTATTTCCTCTAATTTTCGTAACTGCCAATATTTAGTATGAATAGAAGTTGAACTGTGACAATCCTATCCTGAAGTGGCCTAGATTAAGATATTTTATATAGCTCTTATGTGCTAAAATAAAGGGAGTTCAGTGTCTTAAGAAAATATTTTCTGTTGGTTCCAGAACTAAATTTTATTTTTCCAATATTTGTATCTGTGGATTTTTTAAGGGACAACCCAATGTAAAAATACGTAGGTCATCAAATCATTATAAGAAAAACAGACTATAAATATTTCTGAGAAAATATAAGAAAAATAACAAAGACTGGCAATTTTAACATCACATATAATTACGGGCAGAAATATGAAATATAAAAGCAGGGAAATTTATACACATAAACATGATTTTAAGCCTGAATCTTTTTATGTAAAAATTATAAATTGTTTATAAATGTAGAGATATTTATTTTCTTAACACATAGTCAAATTGTGGAGGATTAGGACTTTGTTTACCTTTGTTGTGCTTAATAGCTCTGCATATCTAATGAGGGTTGGTTATAATTTAATACATCAGAGAATATGTTTTATATCTGTGATAATGCAGAGGTAAGGTAGAAGTAATGAGAGGAGATATGAAGAAAAGAAAAAGATAAAAAATAATTTATACATAAGCATATTTTGTGCATTATATTGGCTAGTTTTAGAAGCACCAAACTAGTTTCATTTAGAAGTAAAGGCATTTGTATGTAAATTAATCCATGTAGCTGAACATATAGAGATATGGAACACATTCAGATATGGAACTGTGTCTCTCCTACTTTTGGACAAGAATCCCCACCTCGCTGAAAAGATTTAGTGCAAAAGTCTCTGTTAATATAGTCTGTGTGGCTTGACCAACTATATTCTATTTCGTAGGCAGTCTCAAAAAGACCCATAAAAAATGATGGGTGATTTTGAAGTCTTTCTGCTCTCCCATCTGTTCCTGGGAGCTGCCCTACTTAAAGTCCTATTTTTATGTCATCAAGTTGACTGCACTAATCTGCCAAATGATGGATTCACATTTACCTGTCAGAGTCCTTAGCAAAAGATCAAAACAAATCTCACATGTTACATACAATTAAATGTTCTCAGTTCTTCATAATATTAGGTGGCACATGCTCTATCATGAGTGGTTCGCTAAAATATGTATGTAGATAAGCACATGCAAATTGCTTTAGAACATATTTACATAAGTATTCGCAAAAAGATTAAATATCTGACCACCTGTCTAACAGTTCTACCTGTCTTTTGTATCTGCCCAAATGCATGAGAACTGATAAAATTACTAAGTAAATTTATGTAAAACCATTGTGGCTGATTTGCAGAAGTGGATGGGCAAATCTATTAGTGTATAAAAATAAAAGAAAATATTTTTCAATTGTTTAGTGCACACTTCTTTTCAGGAAGAAATTATTTAAGTTGCATATATTCATGAAGTTTTAAGCTATGTACTTTTCTGAAATCTTTTTCTTTTGCCTTATATTTTCCCCATGTTACTTATTAATCTTCTCAGATATCATTTGGTAAAACTTAAAATATTTTGAATTTACTAAAGGAAAATTGGAGAAAAAATAGGTTTAGGACAGTTGATATAATTCTAAGTAAATATTCATGGTAAAGGGTAAAGTTTTCTTTCTTTCTTTCTTTTTTTTTTTTTGAGACTAAGTTTCATGGTCAAGTTTTCAACAATCCAAAGCAAACAAATTTTAGAAAGTTATTGTTTGATGAATTTGTCCTACAACCAAATTTATTCCATTAATTGATGTGTTTTTAACTCTTCAGACTGTGTTGTTTTCATATTTTCACTGTAATATATTCTTTCTCTTATAAAATATTGGTAGTAGGGATTAGTTTTTAAGTTAATATTTAAAATGGACGTAGTTGAACAAATAACTTACTCTATCCTATGTTAATCCTGTTTGTCATTAGTACTTACTTTATTTTACCTATATTTCTTATCTAACCACATAAGACCAATTGACTATCAAACAGCATATAATTTGTAGTGTTGATTAAGAAATTCAGTTATTGCTTATTCTAGCTCAGTATATTATTCCACTGCACAGGACTTCCTTTATATAATATTAAAAAGAAAGAATAGACTTGAATTGTTAGTTGCATATTTATGTGATCAATGCAATAAAAATATTCAAAATATTTAAAATGGTATGAGCAAAATGTATTTGCATATACTATACTATACTGTATAATGTATATTTAGTTGCCACATACTGTGAAGATTATGATAATCATGGAAGTAATTCAACTGTGTAAGTGTTCTCCTTTGTACCCTCACCAGCATCTGTTTTTGTCTTTTTAATAATATTCATTCTAACTGGAGTGAAATTAGTAGTTTTGATTTTTGTTGGACTTATAATTAGTATGTCTTCTTTTAAGAAATGTCTATTCAAGTCCTTTGCCTGCTTTTTAATGTCACTGTTTATTACTGAATCGTGATTTCCTTGAATATTCTGAATATTAATCCCCTGTCAAATGAATAATTCACAAATGATTTCTCCCATTCAAGAAGTTATCTCTACACTCCATTGTTTCTATTACTGTGCAGAAGCTTTTCAGTTTAATATAGCTCTATCTGTCTATTTTTGTTTTTGATGTCTGTGCTTTTGAGATCTTAGCTATATTATCTTTGTCAAAATCAATGTCTTGAAAAATTTTCTCCATGTTTTCTTCTAGTAATTTTATAGTTTTGAGTACTACATTTAACTCTTTAATCCCTCTTTAGTTTACTTTTGTATATGGTGAAAGATAGGGGTCTATTTTCATTCTTCTACATGTAGTTATTCAGTTTTCCCAGCACCATTTACTAATGAGGGTACCCTTTTTCCAAAGTATGTTCTTGGTGGCTTTGTCAAAGATCAGTTAGCTCTAAACATGTAGACTTATTTCTGGATTCTCCATTCTGTTTCATTGGTCTATTTGTCTATTTTTATACCAATAACATGCTGTTTTGGTTACTGTAGCATTGCAATATGTTTTTAAGTCAGGTAACGTAATGCCTCAAGATTAGTTCTTTTTTTTTTTTTTTTTTCAATTATTTTGGATGTTCAGGTTTTTTCTTTCAAATTTTGGAATTGATTTTTCTAATTCTGTGAAAAAATGGCATTGCTATTTTGATAGGTATTGAATTGAATCTGTAGATTTCTTCATGTAGTATTGTCATTTTCACAATATTGATTCTTCCAATTCATGAGCATGGGATGTCTTTCCATTTGTGTGTGGCCTCTTCAGTTACTCTCATCAGTGCTTACTTCTTTTCCCTCTAGAGATCTTTCACTTCTTTGGTTAAATTTATTCCTAGGTAGTTTTTTTGTAGCTATTGTAAATGGAGCTTCTTTCCTGATTTCTTTTTCATCTATTTCATTATTGATGACAGAAAAGCTACTGGATTTCGTATGTTGATTTTGTATCTTGCAACTTCACTGATTTTTTTTTTTATCATTTCCTTAGAACTGATGGATTCTTTTTGATCATCTTTCTGATGGATTTTTCTTTTTCTAGACACGAGATCAAGTCAGTTTGCAGAAAGAAACAATCTGACTTCCTCTTTTCCAATTTGGAAGCTTTTTTTATTTCTTTGGGTCCCAGCAATGTGCACTGGTGGTCACAGAGGCTCTAAAGTGGGATCACTACCCACAGCCCCAGAGAACCCCAGGCAGCATTTAGGCTTAGGAGCTCTTGGTGGCAGTAGTGCCACAGCACCATGCAAAAGAAAGAGGGACCCTGCCCTTCACACTTGAGCCTCAGGATGGAGATCTTGCTGACAGAGTAGACAAAGTTGCCACTGACAGCCCCCAACTGGCAGCCTTCTGCTCACTTGCCCCAACACCTCATGGCAACAACAGTGGCTATAGCTGCAGCACTGTGCAGATAGTGAAAAGATGTCTCTTGCTCTATGCTCTTTATGTGAACCTGAGCACAGAGGTTTCTCTTCTGGCGGGGGTGGGGGTCACTGTACCAAACCCAACAGTCAGTTGTCAGGCTCACAGGTGGCAGCAACTGCTGAAGCAGTGTTTGCAGTGGGGTCTCACTTTCTTGCTGGGAGCCCAAGTACAGAATTTGTGCCACTACTGGGGGCAGGGTTGTTTTCTTAAACTCTGGAAAATGCACTCTTTTGGTTCCTTTGTCCCTGGGATATCTTTTGGTTGTGCTATATCACCCTTTCCTCAGGGAGTCAGCTTCAGTATTGGGGACCCACAGCACTTTGGCTCTAGTTAGTGCTGTGTTGCTGTAGCCTTCTAGATGGACACAGGGGTGTGTGTGGTGGGGGTTCCTGGGATGTGAAGATATGGGGGCTGTGTTTTCCAAGGCAGGATGTAGTTTCACAATGGCTGTGTTCTTAAAATGATATCTGCTGGAATGCTTAGGCCTTGAGGGTGTGAGCAACCCAGTCCCTGTCTGGTGTGATGCCCTCATAGAGTCTCTAGATCGCTGCTAACACTTATGTCAGCATTCATGTGGGTGGAGGAGCTCTCCTGTAGTTCAGGTTGCTGCAGTCCATGGTGGGGATGTGCACCACTGAAGCTCTTTCACTTACTCTATCCTTATAGTGCCAAACCCCTCTAGGCTCCTGGCCCACCTCCGCCAAGCTGGTCTCTTGCTCCCTTCTCCTTCTTTGTCTCAGGTGTTTCCTGTGACTTCTCTTTTAGACTAGTGTTCCTTCCTAGATGCTGTATTTGAGGGGTTTGTAATCTATTCATAATTTTGGTTCTTTTCTGGAGAGGGCTAGTGTCCAATGTCTCTAGAGTCAGCCATCTTGAACCAGAATTCCATCTTTGGTTCTTGATATCTAAATATATTAGTAAGCCATGGTAAAAAAAAAAAAATCTAAAACACAAATCAAAATAAACAAACAAAAAACAAAGCTAATTGACAAGAAATTAAAAGCAAACAAAAACCAACAGAAACAAACATAATCTATTGGAAAAATCAGTTGGAGACTTTAACAGAGCAATGCTTAATATATTAAAGAAAGTTTAAAAAGAGAATGAAAAACTTCAAAACGATTAAAATTTAAATAGAGAATAGAGTAAAAAATCAAACTGAAAACACAAGTAAAATAAAGGAATTTGTTAATACAACACATGGGTTTAATAATACATTAGAAAGAGAATAGAGAATAAATTCATTAGTCATGACATTTTGAATACTTTCCTATTAATTGTGAGACTAAAGCAAGGTTTTAACTGTCATCATTTCATTCCCACATTTTAGTAAAGATCTACATATTATAATAAGGCCAGAAAAATAAGATAAAGCATAAGTTTAAAAAAAGAAGTAAAACCTTCTTTGCTTCCAGAAGACATGAAGGTTTAGTTAGAAAACCTTAAGGCATCTAAAAGAAACCTATTTGAACTAATAATTAAACTGAGCAAGATCCCGCTATAAAAAGATAATACTTGGCTGGTTGTGGTAACCCATGCCTGTAATCCCAGCACTGTGAGAGGCAAAGTAGAAAGATTGAGCCCAGGAGTTACAGACCAGGAGTCTCGAGCCCAGGAGTTACATGCCAGCATGGGCAGCAAAATGAAATCCCCTCTCTACAAATTCTTTTTTTAATTAAGTGGACATGGTGGTAACTTTAACATAGTCCCAGTTACTTGGGAGATTGAGCTTGGAGGATTGTTTGAGCCAGGTAGATGAAGCTGCAGTGAGCTATGTTCATGCCACTGCATTCCAGCCTGGGTGACAGAGAGACCCTATCTCAAAAATAAATAAATCAATCAAAAATTTTTAAAAGACCTTACTTAAAAATGAATTGCAATTCTGCACACTGACAACAAATAGTACCAGTTTGACGTGTCAGTAATACTGATAGTATTGAGAAATTTAACAAAGGTGTATAAAGCGCATAAATACATACAATCACAAGGTAAAATATTTTCTGAAATAAGTTAAAAATGGTTTGAAATAATTGGAGGGATATGTCATGTCCAAAGTGTTGATACCTCAGTATTGTTAAGATGTAATTATCTCTATTATGTAACTACAACAAAATCCAAATCATAAGCCCTAGTTAGCATTTTTTATTAGAAATATATAGACACACAGCCATAGATCATCCAAAGCAATCCTAAAATACAAAATAAATTTGAAGCATTTTCATTATCTGACTTAAAGTTGAACTATAAAAAGCTTCAGGATTCAAGATAGTAGGTTACTGCCATAAAGATCAATCAAAATATTAGCAGAAGAGAATATACATCCAAGAAATAAAATCAAAGCAAAAAGCACAAAACAATTCAATGGATGATGAAAGTCTTTTTATAAAATATTTTATAACAACTGGAAAGTTACATGGAGAAAACACAGAGAATATATAGTAACTGAACTGTGTAGCCATATGGATAGATAAAATATAGAAAAAACAAAAGAAACATTGAGCAAATGGAGAGATACATGGTGTGTGTATATATATACACCTTGACCCTCTATTGGAGATTGACCTTAGCTTAAAATCCAAGCCAAAGAGGTTTCCAAAAGAAAATAAATACTGTGCTTTTGTGACCTGTGACAGTTAAAGTTATTTAAGCAGTACACAGAAAGCATCGGCCACTGATAAATTTTACCTTATTAAAATTCTGCTTATATAAAACTATGTCAAAAATAAATAGGAAGGAATAATTGGAGAGAAAATATTCACAAACATATCTGACAAAAACCACTGGTACCATTGGTAATAAAGAACAATTATATTTCAACATTAAAAAGACAAAAAACTCATATTTTGAGTGGGATAATGATTTAAACAGGCACCTGATAGGAAAACCTATGAATGACCAATACACACATAGAGTATACTTAAAAACATTTGACACTAGGTAATTGCAAATTAAATCTTGAATGAAATATCACTCTAGCCACCAAGGAACTAAATGTTGAGGAGTGGAGCAACCAGAACACTTTTGATGTGTGTAAAGTACCACAGCACTAAGAAAAGACAGTCTGTCAGTTTCTTATAAAGCTAAACACGTACTTATCCTATAACACAGCAGTCTCACACCTAGATAAATAAAAATACTGCCAATAAAATTGAAATAGTAGCTCAATTAGTAATATCTTAAACCTGGAAAAAGTGTCAATGACCCAGGTAATATATACAAACTATAAGATAAATTCATGCAGTGGAATATTTCTTAGTAATATAAGGGAGTAAATTTCTGATCTGCAATATGAAATGGATTAATTTCAAGATGCTTATCCTGGGCCAAGTGCAGTGGCTCATACCTATATAATCCCAGCATTTGGGTGGTCAAGGCAAGAGGCTTCCTTGAGCTTAGGAGTTTGAGATAAGCCTGGACAACATAGCAAGAGCTCATCACTCCTAAAAATAATTCAAAAAATTAGCTGGACTTAGTGGCACATGCCTGTAGTCGTATGTACTCATGAAGCTGAGATGGGAGGAGGGTTTGAGTCCAGGAGATTGAGGCTGTAGTGAGCCATAAATGTCCTACTGCACTCCAGCCTGACAGACAGAGTTGGGCCCTGCCTTAAAAACAAAAACAAAACAAAACAAAATGATGCTTATCCTGAGTAAAATAAATAAGATACACAGAGATACAAAGAACACATAATTATGTTTCAATTAATATGAATATTTAGGGGAAGTTAATCTCTGGTGGGAAACAAATGAGGACATTGTTTATATTTGTATTATGAGTAAAGTATTTGACTGAGAATGATCATAAGGAAATGTTCTGGGATGATAATAAAGTTCTTTATTTGGATAAGAGTTTGCTTCACACAATTGTACATACTATCAAATTCATCAAGTGGTAGAATAAAGATTTGTAAATTTTCCCATAAGCAAATTTTCATACAAAAGAAATTTGTAAGAAAATGTTATATTATAAAATGTGCATAATAATATTTTAGGAAGAAATGTATGAAGTCAGAAACTTATAACAAAATTGATTGATGGATCTATAGAGGTATAGCTAAATAGATGGATATGTGATAAAATATATGTAGTAAAAATGTAATTGTAGAATAGAAATTATACAATATATGCTCTTACAAACCAATGGAATTAAACCAGAAAGCAATAATAGAAAGATAGCTGAAAATTCCAAAATACATGGAGACTAAACAATGTACTTCTAAATAATGCATGGACCAAAGATAAAATCTCAAGAGTTTTTTTTTTTTTTGCTTTTTTAAAGTCAGTTAAAACAAAAATATAACATGAAAATTTGTGGAATGCAGTGAAAGCAAAGATTACTGAAAAATCCTTCTCATTAAAAGTAAAAACGTCTAATTTCAATAATCTTATCTTCTCCTTTTAAAACTAGAAAAAGAAAGCAAATTACATTCAAAATAAGCAGGATAATTAGAACATAAATAAATGAAATCAAAAACAGAAAATTAATAGGAAAAAATCAAAAGAACCAAAAACTGGTTCTTTGAAAAGATCAATAAAATAGATAAACCTCTACCCCAGCTAACTCAAGAAAAGAGAGAAGACACAATTACTAATAACAGAAATGAAGGAGGAAACATCATTATAGATCCCATGGATATCAAAAGGAAAATAGTATGAACAACTCAAGGCCTATACATTCAATAACCTTCATGAAATTGACCTATTTCTTAAAAGACACAATCTGCTAATACATAGGAAGAAATAGACTATGTAAATAGCTTGATATGGTTTGCGTCTGTGTCCCCACCCAAATCTCATCTTGAATTGTAATCCCCATAATCCCATGTGTCAAGGGAGAGACCTTGTGGGAGGTGATGATTGAATCATACGGTTAGTTTCCCCCGTGCTGTTCCCATGACAGTGAATTCTCACAAAATCTGTTGTTTTTTTAAATGTTTGACAGTTCCTCCTTCACAAGCACTCACTCTCTTTTCTTCATGTGAAGAAGGTGGCTGCTGCTTCTGCCATGATTATAAGTTTCCTGAAGCCTCCTTAGCCATGCAGAAAAGTGAGTCAATTAAGCATCTTTTGTTTATAAATTGCCCAGTCTCAAGTAGTATCTCTATAGCAATGTGAAAACAGATTAACACAGGGATATATCTACTAGAGTAATTAAATCAATATTTATTAAACTGCTAAATCAGAAAGCACCAGAACAGATAGGTCACTGGTGAATGCTACAAAATATTTAATAAAAAAATTATAAAAACCCTCTATAATCTCTTCCATAGTATAGAAGCAGAGGGATTATTTCTAACTTGTTTATGAGGCCAGCATTGCATCAATACCAAAACCAGACAAAGACCTTACAAAAAACAAACAAAAAACACCACCAAAAAAATCTATAGACCAGTATCTTTCAGAAATACAGATGCAAACTTCTTAACACGATATTAACAAATTGAATCGAATGATGTAGGGAAAGAATTACACACCATTACCAAATAAGACTTATTCCAGACATTTAAGGCCAGTTCAACATTCAAAATTTGATTAATGCAATCCATCATATTAATAGAGTGAAAAAGAAATGTCACATGATCATATCGACAGAACCAGAAAAAGCACTTAACAAAATTCAAAACCAATTTCTGATAAAAAAAAATTAGCAAATTAGAAATAGAGGGGGAATTCCTCAAGTTGATAAGCACATCCACAAAAAAAACCCACAGTCAACATTATAATTAATGGTGAGAAACTGAAATATTTCTCCCTAAACTCAGAAACATGACAAGGATGTTCTCTCTTAACACTTATTATCAACATATACTGCAAGTCTTAGCTAATAATAAGAGAAGAAAAGGAAATAAAATGAATACTGATTGAAAAAAAAGAAATAATGCTGTCTTTGTTTACAGATGACATGATTATGTAGAAAATCTTATTCAAGGATTGACAAAAAATTCATGAAACTATGAAGCAATTATGGTAAGTTTCAGGACACAAGGTTAATGTATTAAAAAGAAAAGCCAATTACTTTTCTACATACCAGTAATAAACAAGTAGAATTTGAAATTAAAAACAAAATACCATTTACATTGGCCCATCCTAATAAATAAAATAGTTATAAATCTAACAAAAGACATACAAGATCTATATAAAGAAAACTACAAAATTCTGATGAAAGAAATCAAAGAAAAAATAGATATTTGAAGTTTATAAATAAAGATTCAATATCACCAAGATGTCAGTTCATCCCATTTTAATCTATAGATTTAACTACATTCCAGACAAACTTATAGCAAATTATTTTGTGGATATTGGTAAACTAATTTGAAGTTTATATGAAAATGAAAAAGACCCAAATTAGCCAATATAATATTGAATGAGAAGGAAAAAGTTAAAGGACTGACACTACTTGTCTTCAAGACTTAATATAAGACTATAGTAGTAAAGACTGTGTGATATTGGTGAAATAATAGACATATATATTAATGGAATAGAATAGTGAGCCCAGTAATAGACCAACATTAATTTAGTTAATCAATCTTTGACAAGTAACAAAGGCAATGCAATGGATAAAAGATATTCTTTTTTACAAATATTTCTGGAACAAATGAACAGCCATATGTGAAAGAGAGAGGAGAGGAGGAGAGGGGAGGGGAGGTAAGGAAAAGGGAGGAGAAGGAAGGGGATGGGAGGGGGAAGGAGAGAGAAAGAAAAGAAAGAAAGAAGAAAGAGAAAGAAAGAGAGAGAGGAAGGAAGGAAGGAAGGAGGGAGGGAGGGGAAAAAGGAAATAAAGAAACTAGACATTACACATCCACAAAATTCACTCAAAATTAATCATAAATCTAATTCTAAAAAGTAAAATTATACAAGCACTTCAATATAATATACAAGAATAGGTATGGTGATGCCTTTTCAGAAATAACTCCAAAAGCAAAATCCATGGAATAAATTATCAATAAGCTGAAATTCATTAAAACTAAAATCTTCTGCTTTGTGAAAGACACTGCCAAGGGAATGAGAACACAAGCCACAAACTCAAAGAAAATATTTGCAAAAGCTATGTGATAAAGGATTGTTATCCCAAATACATACAGAACCTTTAAATAGCATAAGGCCAACAACTGAGTAAAAAATGCACCTGAACAGACACCTCACCAGAAAATACATACAAGTGGAAAGTAAGCATATGAAAAGATGCTCCACATCCTATGTCATCAGGGAAATGCGACTTAAAACAAGAATGACATCTACTGCACATATATTAGAATAAGCACAATCTAAAGCACTAACAACATCAAATGGTGGTAAGAATGTAGAGCAATATGAACTCTCATTCACTGCTGCTAGGAATACAGAAAGTTTCTTGCTTTAAGAACCATTTGATCTTAAATGGTGGACAGAAAGCAAGCAAGATTTATTTGTGTCTCTTCTTATAAGGGTACTGATCCCATCATGAGGGTCCTACCCTTATGCCATCATCTAAATATAAATCTCTCTCAAAGGCCCCACCTCCAAATACCATCACATTGGGGTTTAACCCTTCGGTATATAAATTTTGGGAGGGACAAAGTTGAGTCCATAGCAGCTACTTTAGAATACAGTCGGCATTTTTCTAGACATACTGTTGTTACAATTCAACAATTTTGGTATTTATCCAAATGAATTAAAACATATTTCCACACAAAATTTTGCACAGAGATGTTTATAACAGTTTTATACATAATTACCAAAACTCTGAAGCAATCGAAGTGTCCTTCAAATGAATGAATAAATAAACTGCAGCTCATCCAGACAACAGAATATTATTTTCATTACTGAAAAGTTCAGTACTGAAAAGAACTGAACTCTCAAGCCATGAAAAGACATAAAGAAAACTGAAATGAATAATATTAAAGTGAAAGAAGACCATTTGAAAAGGCTACATACTGCATTATTCCAACTTTATGGTATTCTGGAAACGCCAGCAATTTTTTTTTTTTTTTTTTTTCCTACAGTTTATTTTCCTCTCTTCCTCCTTCTCTGTCACTTCTCCATTCACATCTGGAGACAAACATCATCTCTCGCATCAGGGATTTCTCAGAATTTTGGTCTTAGGTTTTCAGATATTTTATTTTTGAACTCATTTTTATGTTATCTTTAGGTATGACTTCCAGGAAGGAGAAAAATAGGGGCCTGTTATTTTTTATGTCATGTCTTGAGGAAATGAAAGTTTCAATATTTGGTTTATTTTTAATGCTTTTAAAATACATTTTCTATTGTCAATTTAATACCATCTACTACCAGATTTCCCCTCTTCATTTGAAAATTTTGCCCAGAACCAAATTTGTTACACTATTATTTTTTCAATTTCAAACATTAACCAACTGTACTTCTCCAAGTATTGGACAAACAGAATTCATTTGAACTTGTAGATTTTAATATGCTTGTTTACAACTAACTTTCCAATTTGAATGTCATTCTAGTTTATGGGGGAAGTATGAAATGAAAAGTATCCTTTTTAAAAATGTTTTGAGGCCGGACACGGTGGCTCATGCCTGTAATTCCAGCACTTTGGAAGGCCGAGGCGGGTGGATCACGAGGTGAAGAGATCGAGACCATCTTGGCCAACATGGTGAAATCCCGTCTCTACTAAAAATACAAAAAATTAGCTGGACGTGGTGGTACACGCCTGTAATCCCAGCTACTTGGGAGGCTGAGACAGGAGAACCGCTTGAACCCAGGAGGCGGAGGTTGCGGTGAGCCGAGAATGAGCCATTGCACTCCAGCCTGGGCAACAAGAGCAAAACTCCATCTCAAAAAAAATATATATATGTTTTATTGGCTTATGCATGTAATCCAAGCACTTTGGGAGGAAGCTGAGGCGAGTACATCATTTGAGGTCAGGAGTCTGAGACCAGCTGGCCAACAGGGTGAAACCACGCCTCTACTGAAAATACAAAATAATTATCCAGGCATGGGAGTGCATGACTGTAGTCCCAGCTACTCAAGAGGCTGAGGGAGGAGAATCTCTTGAACCTGGGAATCTGTGAGGCAGAGGTTGCAGTGACAGAGCAAGACTCCATCTCAAAAAAAAAAAAAACAGTTTTATTAATACCACCCGCAAGATACACTTCTCACTCATTTTTTTACAGTATGTATTTTTTGTTATTAAAATTTTATTAATTACATATGCAAAGATTGTGGTCTTCTTGTGTAGAAACCTAATGATCCTGTGACTTTGTTCAGAACTGTTGCAATCTGTTATGTATCATCATATATATCTCTGATAACAAAACACTTCTCCTAGATTTACCAAGGACTTTATTACTAACATATGTAAAGTGATGGTGACAGGAGCATCTACTTCATTAGCAATAGTGAAGATTAAAAGGGATATTAGATTTAAAGTATACAACACTGTGTGCAAGGGCTTAAAAATTAGTTATTTTTATCAGCGTTTAACATTCCATTTTATATTTATATTTCTTTAAAGTTAACAGATATATTTTAGTGATCATAGAGAAAAACACAGTTTTTATATATCTCCATATTATGTTCAAATTATTGTGTATCTCTGCATTCTATGCCTTTTCTATATTGAATACAAGATAAACTAAGGACTTTGAATGAACTCTTTGAATACTGCCTAAAATTTTTAATATTCCATGTAATTTTCTAGAATCTACTTTCAAAATCATATTTAAAATTGCAGTTTCAGAATAAAAAATTATACTGTCTTTTATGTAAAAAACAGTAGTCAATTAAAACTGTGGATTAAAGACAAGTATAAAAAATATTAGGTGATGACAGGCATAATTTAAGAGCCTTTCTTTAATGCAGCATTGTTATAATATTTTATTTTTACCATTAACAATTAAAGTTTACCTGTTTTCCCAAGAAAGAGTTAATCAAATACATCAAGTAATGATGTTGATAGATTCAATCCCACTAAAATGTATTATTATTTTAAGAGCCAGAAAGAAATACGTTTTTTCTTTTAAAGAAGAATGAAATAAATATTAGCAAAAGGTATCATGAACAAGGAAGGTCAAATATGAGCCCTGCCAACTCCACTAAAATCCCTCACACAAATGACACGTTGATTTCACAGAGGAATGACTGTCAAGTGGGTTAACATTATATTCACATTCATTATACTGATGTCAGAGTTGCAAGCCAAGATAAGATTGCAAAAACAACTTTTTAAAGTGCCATATTTTATTCCGTCTAAATATTTATACACACACATGTATGTATGTATGTATTTTTTTCCCCTCTGGTAATTTCTCATGGCCAAATACTCTTCAATCTGGTGCCCTTCCGGCATTCTTATACCTCCACACTCTTTAAGGCTGTTGCATATGACTGGGAGCAAGGGACTAGATCACTGGCCAAACAGATGGTGAGGAATAGTTAATTGGCCCACTTGAGAAGATGATGAGTTACTCAGACTATGGCTTTGTCAAGGGAAATAAAAAATAGATTACATCTGTTTTAACAATTAAAACAATTTTCAATTGCTTATTTCCAATAATATAATAAATAAAGGTTTTTTAAGCTACTAAGCAGCTTACATATATTAATATCTTAATTCTGATGATGGTTGCATGGGGGTACCCATACTAGTATTCTTATTTTATGGATGAGATATCTGAGACACTGAATAATTAAGAAAGCCACACAGAATCACTCAAAATGTGAGTTAAGCCAAGAATGAAAACTAAGCAGATTTTCTCCAAAGTCATTAGATAACTACACTATGTCTCTTCTTTGAGTTCTAGAATGTTTCCAAATATATTTGTAATTATAAAAGCAAAATATGGTCACTGAACACAATTTGGAAAATATAGAATGATAAAAAGCAGACAACCAACTGTAACTCTCCCACCCAAAAGAAAGCATTTTAAACTGTTAGTAGATTTAACAGAGTTGCAATAATTTCTATACATTCTGCATTTTTATCTGTTTTCTGTCTTTAAAATAAAACATGGTTTTCTTCAAACATATTGCAAGCATTTGACTTTAGCTATAGCTCTAATAGGTAAAGAGCTTGGTGGTTGTTAACTATATTTTTTTTTTAATGAGAAAACCAGAACACCCTAAATAACAATACATTTTCTAGGACCAATCAAAGAATTGAGATAGCAGAGTAAACTGGTACCCTGAAATCTGGAGACACTGGTCAAAATAGAATCACTGATCTCACAAAAACTGAGATAAGCTTACCTGGAACAGAAGCTGCTGAAGCCATAAACTGGTAGAAGCACCTAAAGGGTAATTTTAACAAATGACTGGAAGTGGAGCATGAAATAGCATGAGAAATAAACTCCTGAGGTTTGCAGTCTTTGAAGTCTCTAGCATGTTAGTGGGTTTTCCTCCAGTAAATTCTCATGGTAAAGAGCCAAGAAATTTCCTAGTGCTTCTGGCCTGAGGAGCAGTAGAGAAACCAACTTGAAATATACCCAGAGCATTCTTCAGAAGAAAAACCTGGCCTGCAGGTGGGGGTAGGACCTTATCAGATCATTATCACAGGTGGCAATAGGGCAATTATCCAATAATATCCTCTGGCCTTTCTGTCTCATCAAGTGGAGAAAGAAACACTTGTGAAGATCACAGCCAAGTGATGCAGGGCTGCTAAATGATTAATTTAATTATAGTATTTTAGAAGGCTTCCCTTCCCCCACACAACCACCAAATCAACAAGGTTTCAGCTTAATAATTGTGGATTACAGTTCAACGAACTGCAAGTCTCAGGCTTTAAGAATTTCGTAGGAGAACACAAAAACAACAGAGGAAAGAAAGTAGATGCTAGAATAATTTGAAACTACTGGCGCCTACAGCTACAACAAAGATTAAACACAATGCAACTCACAGATTAACATAAAGCCTCACAGTAAAGGTGTGTTTGCATCAGTTCCTATTATAACAATATTCTCAACTTTCAATAAAAAAATTGTAAGACTTTAAAAAAGTCAGGAGATAGTCTGAAGAGACAAAGCAAGCAGCTGAATCTGACTCAGAAGTAACATACACATTGAAATTATCAGACACACACACACATATATGTAAGGTCTGTTCTCGCCGAGGATAAAATGAAGAAACTGAGGCCAGCACGAAAATAATCCAATGCAAGGGAATTTATTCAGGCTCCGGGACGAAGTTCTGCGGTACGACAGGAGGGGCCTGAGAAGTTGTGCGGACTCCTCTCAGGCACGGGGTTTTATAGGGAGTGGAGGCGTTTGATTGGCTGTGCCCAAGGTGAGTGAGAAAAAAATGGTGGGGAGTAGCACCCAGATGAAACAAAATGGCAGGGAGTGGGGCCGAGATAGGACAAAATGGTAGGCAGGGAGTGGGGCCCAGATAGAACAAAATGGTAAGCAGGAAGACAAAATGGCAGGTACGGAGTGGGGCCTGGATAGGACAAAATCGTAGGCAGGGAGTGGGGCCTGGATGGGACAAAATGCTATCGGGTAGGTCCTGATGGGGCTTTTTTGGGGGAGGTGTGTCTGAGCTCCCGGCAGGGAAGGAGGCGTGTCCGAGGTCCCCAAGGGAGGGGGTGTGTCCAAGCTCCCTGTGAGGGGAGGGGGTGTGTCCGAGCTCTCGGGGACGCAACTAGCCTTACAATATATATATTTATAATGTGCAATACGTTATAGGTAGAATTAGATAACATTCAAGGATAGATGGGTAGTGTAAGCAGAGAGACGGGAATTAAAAGAATCAGAAAAGAATACTAGAAATAAAAAAACTAATAACAATTAAAAATATCTTTGATGGATTCATCAGCAGACTGGATATGGCTGAGGAAATAATTAGTGATCTTATGGATGTATCAGTACAAATTCAAACTTAAATGCAAAGAGGAAATAGGATGAAGAAGCTGATTTCAAGCTGCTGAACTCAAATGATCCTCCTGCCTCAGCCTCCCAAAGTGCTGAGATTACAAGTGTGAGATACCATGTTTGGTCTTTTTTTTTTCTTTTAAATCATGGTAAATCTAAATGTTGTAAAATGGTGGCATACTCACCATTGTTTAAATGTTATTTTGTGGATTACTAACAACATTACTGATAGTGATAATATATGCTAGTTTTTGTTTGAAGGCTTTACCTGTATTTATTAATTTCCTTGTCTGTATTAACTCATTTAATTCTCATATAGCTATGAAGTAGATGCTATTAATATGTTCATTTGTGGATAAGGTAATATTCACAAAAATAATTAAATAACTTTGTCCTCACAAGAGGGACCATCAGAGTGGATGTTTATTTGAACATGATCATTATTGTTACAGAGTTCATACTATTAACCTCAATGTTTGAATACTTCTCTGCTTGAGATGAAAACTATTGTTTCGTGTAGTCATTCCTGACTGAAAAATATTTTTAAGCCATAGTTCTTCGTCGTATTTTAATAGAAAAAAATCCTAAATCTTGAAAATATTTGACTATGACATGAATGAATAAATTTGTCATGAATAATTGAATGTGGCAATCATTAATTATATGTCTTTTTATTTGAAGCTATTTATGGCATTTTATGATAAATAACCTTTTGATTTTTATATATATATCTAACTTTCATTTACTTCATTTTATGACTTTGATACTCAGCTTTGAAAAGGTGATCGCTTGTAGTCCCAGCCACTTGGGAGGCCAAGGTGGAAGATCTCTTGACCTAGGAATTTGAGTCCAACCTGAGCAACATAGTGAGACTCATCTCAAGACAAAACAAAACAAAGGTGATCATATCTCCATTACTACATAATTAAAACTATATATTTCTTAACAGGCAAGTACTCTTTATCCACAAGTTTCTTCTTAGTGTTTCTTAACTTCATTATAACTTTGTATTCTGAATGTCATGAATTATTTTGTTGGTATTGTTTTAGGGTTCTCCAAAGAAACAGAACTATTAATATACAGATATACAAGGTTTATTATGGGAATTAACTCATGCAATTATAGATGCTGACAAGTCCCACAGTCTGTCATATAGATGCGGGAAACTAGTGAAAACTGGTGAACTAGGAAAGCAAATGATGTAATTCAGTTCAAGGCTAAAGATCTGAAAACATGGCAGGGGTGGGAAGAACTCCCCTGCCCTGGAGTCTAAAGGCCAAGAACCAGGATTTCCATTGCCTCAGTGAAAGATGTGTGTCCCAGTTCAAGGAAAGACACAGATACTTTGTCCTTCTTCAATCTTTTCATTCTATTCACGGCCCCAGTGAATTGGACAATGCCTGGCCACATTGAAAAGAGTGAATCTTCTTTACTGATCAAAATGGCAATTTATTTAAGAAAGACATGCCCAGAAGTATTTTAGCCAGTTATTTGTGCATCCCTTAGCTCCATCAAGGTAACAAATACAATTAATCTTCTCAGATATATACTAAGACAGTGTGCCATCTTATACTCCAATTGCGTCATTTTAGTGGACTTTCATTGTGAACACTTGTTCTTTAAATACGTATAACTTATTAATTCCAGCTCTTATTGTTTTACTCTGAACTAATCAAGCTCAAAGAAACCACAATTCCTAGCATGTACCATTGGTAATTATTTGTGTGCATGTGGGTATCTGGTGCTATCTGTGTCACTGTACTTTTGAGCACCCAGTGCTCTGAAATGTCATTATGCATTCATTTAACACATATTACTTGGGAGTTTACTATGTGCTAAGAGAGTGAGCAAATTTTCTGTAAGTGGATGGACAGTAAATATTGTAAGCTTTGTGGACCATACACATTTTGTTTTCCATGGTGCCCTCCTTCTTTTCTTCCTCCTCCTACTTCCTCCCCCAATTTTTCTACAACCCTTTGAAAAAGTAAAAACTGTTATTAGTTCACAAGTCAGACATAGGCCATTTGTTGATTCTTGCTAGTGTCAGAGTTACAGTGGTGAGTGATTAGTGATGCTGATAATGTCTACACGTGTACAGAGCTCACAAAAATTACACCTGATTGAAAAGAGTTCCAGAGGAGTACAGGCCACTGTGATGCAACCTATAAGTTGGGAGATTCAGGGAAGACCACTGAGTAACATTGAACTGAGACCCAAAGTGCACCTGTGAATTACTATTTTGTCCTATTAGTGTTAAATTTGCAGTCTCTTGAAAACTAAATCCTAGGAAGAGAGGGTAAATGTGAAACTTAACCACTGTATCTTCAGATCCTAGCTCTATGCCATTAAGGAATATATAAATATTTGCTGAATAGATAAAGATCAGAGTTTGCCAACAGAACTAGGGTGGAAAAGATATGTCTCAGGGTCCCTTCCCGTTTCTCACTTGAATACAAGATAGACAGTGGCTTGCTCTTTTGGTTGGTAGGGAACTGGTATCTGAGCCTTTGTGGGAAGTTTGATCACTATCATTTTGTTGGTGTGCACTTTATTATAAGGTGAAGTAGGGATAAACTTAAGGTAAAGACTGGGTAGTGATTTACCAATCAACTGTCACTTTTTAATTAATTGGAAAGTTCTTTCAGATTCTGACAAGAGGCTGTCATTCTCATTTTTCATGGGTTATTTTCAAATTTTAACCATGTCTATGCCTAAGTATTTTAGGGAGAGGTGAAAAATTCACCATCTGAGTTTTGTAGGTAAATCAGAAATGGAATCACAGATTTTAGAGGTCCTTTATCCCAGATTTAATGTATATATCTCACATCTTTAAGGAAGGATAAAATGGAAAGTGCTATAAACATGAGGCATAGGGTTTACCTGGGTCTGGTAAAGTTAGAAAATAAATAACTCTAGTTTAAGTGCTTTCTCTCTGGGGGTTCCTCTGCCTTAGTCTTTATGGGTGACACAGTTTTTTCTCCTTTCATAGATGCTCAAGTTTTTTTTTTTTTTTAAGTATAGGTATATATTATTTTTAGGTACAGTTTACAACTTAGAAGTCTTCATCATCTCCACTAGTACCTCGTATTGAACTACTAACACTGTACCTCAATAATAGAACTCCAGTCCTTCTGCTGTGACTTTAGACTGAAATACCATCTCTGATCCTTAGGACTGCTATCATAGCTTTTTGACAATTGAACTTCCATTCATGTTTTCCTACTACAGTTTTCTTGTAATTTACATCTTGGGTTATAATTCAGAAGTTCAAATCTGAGCATGCTATGAACTTGCTTAAAACCCTTCAGTAACTTTCCTTAGCTGAGAAGGCTTTCTTTAACATAAACTGTACAAAACTAGCTGTTTGAGCTAATTGCTGCCTACTAGCCTAGCTGCATCATAAACCAAAAACTTTAGCTTTTCATATCAACTAGCTTGGCCTTATTTCTATTCAGAAATCACATAGTTCTTTCCTACCTCCAAGCTCTCAAAACTCCTGAAAGTTCTATTTACATAATCCTTGCCAAACACTGAGTTACTTAATATCCATTTTCAAGTCCAGATGAAATGTCTTTTTATCCAAGGAGATGCTCATGATTCTCTCGCATTGGTTAGATTTCCCCATTAACCAGGTCTTATAGAGCCCTGTTATTCTCTTCCACAATACTTGTCAGAAATATAGAAATAGAGAGCTGAACTTAAAAAGCGAGAAAGAAGAAAACTGTTGGAGATATATTAATAATTACAATTAGAACACAAAAATATTTTTAAAAATTACTTTAGAGAATTGGAAGGAATGGGTATGACTATTTGTGTAATGTGTTTATTTGTATATACATGTGCTTTTACATTTAAAAATATCTTTCAATGTAGTTTTCCCGATTACCATATGTTGCTTTTAGAATCAAAAAATGGTCATTGTTTTTGTTTGTCTCATCAATCAGCAAGCATGCTTAAAGAGTTGAGAAATTTATTTTCATTCTAAGTACACTTGTAATTTTAGCACAGTGTTTTGAACTAAGTTGTCACTTTTATATACTTGGTAAATATAATAAAGAAACTAAGTAGAATTATTTAATAAATAAGTAAATTTAATACCTTTGCCATACTCCCGTGTGGCTTAATTAAAATTTATTTTTCTTCTTCTTTTTAGTTCTGTAGGGCCATTGCCTTGTTTTTCCAGATAAAAATATAGTGATAAATTAACCCAACAAATTTTCTAAAGCTGTTTCTCCTTTGATGACAAGGCCTTAAGAACTGGGAAATCTGAGTATTGGTGACATAGCCAGAACATTTTATGTGTAAGAATAAATTTTAATACTCAGTTCACACTATATAGACATTATCTTGTTCTAATACAGTGTGTATCAAAACCCAGTATCAGATTCTTGTACTCCAAGGAGCAGAATTGACTCTACCTGATTTTAAATTTGAAGCAGCATTTCTGAGATTGAAAAAAATCTCACAGTCGATATTTCTTCTCTATAATTCTTTAATTATATCGAAGGTATATTCTCAAAATGCAGTATCTACTCAGTTTAAAAAAGTAGAGCATTTCTCTAACTAGGAAAGTAGTGTCACTAGGGACTTCAATAATCTATCTGAAGTACATATAGCAACATCTGGATTATTTGCAATCTATTAGCTTTGGATCCACAACAGCTTTTCTGTTCCTAAGTAATCAGCACTATGCATTTCCTTACAGCTCTGAAGATTGCACTGACAAACAAGTGCCACCTTTTTTAAGGAAATAAATTTAAATCATCATGGAGAATTAATTTCCCTTCAATCCAGCATATTTTCTACTACTACTGCTGCTGCCATGGTCATTTTTACTAGATAATGTAGATATGGTTCTAATATCATGAACTAAAAAGTGTACATAATTGCAGATTTTGGGCAAAAATGTGTTTGGATTGGGATGGTGATAACAAACAATGTGATATTCTTATTTTCTTAGCCTTGACAAGTCAAATGTCTCTGTAGGATAAGATGGTCAAGGTAATATTTTTCTGTAAAGAAAGAAAAATGTTAATGTCTATAATTGTATTGATAGAAAGTACATTTCAGATATTATGTAAAATTATTTTTTACATAAAGCCACATGGGAGTATGGCAAATGTACTAAATTTATTTATTTATTAAATAATTCTTCTTAGTTTCTTTCTTTGTATTCTAATTCTAAAAATTAATTTTTAGAAACAAATTTATACTTATTGTAAGTATATTATACAGAGAACAAAGCTAAGGCAAGTGTTTGAAAGTGGGAGAAAACTGTTTATTTAAATATAGTTTTGTTTTGTTCTGTTTTTGGTGTATTTGCCAAAGTTCTCTGTTAATGGAACAATCTGAAAAAAATATATGTAAAAGGGTCGATGAAAGAAAAAGTGGCATATTTAATTTATATGTGAATTTAAACCTATGGTCTTTAAACTTAGGGAAATCACAGTCCTTTTTGATGATCTAATGAAAAATATAAATATTATCCTCAGGAAAAAATGCAAATGCAAATAAAAACGCACATATAAATTTCTGCTATCACCCTTTAACTTTCCTTGTCTCTCCCTTCCACAACACCTCCCACCCCCATTCTTCCATCTAGGCAAAGGATTCTGGATGGACCTTGCCTTAGAGTATGATCCCCTCCATGACTCCAGTTAGCAAGTATTATTGTCATATAAATTGTGTTATGCAGAGAAATAATAAAACGGCCAAAAAATGATAAACAGCAGATTTAGTTTAAGAAGAGTGAAAACATTCTGAAACCAACATCTATACTGTTAAATTAAAGATGATTTTTGGAGGTTGCCAGGGGCTGGGGGATGGAGGAAATGGGAGACACTGGTCCAAGGGTACAAAGTGAAATTTAAAAATAAGACGATTTTTATCTCCTTCTTTAAAATTCATAAAAAAGTTAAAATCCAAAATAAATGCTTATAATTTTATTTCTGACTTAATTTAAAATAGACCCACCTTGTGAACATTATTTTTTAATGTATGGTGAAAATGTTTTTTCTTACTAGTATATATTTATAGTAATAAAAATACTAGACTATAATTTTCTTTGGCATAAGAACAATTTATCATTTTCTTCTTCATATTTAGCACCTTGTAAAATATCGATCATACCTTACAAGGGAAGGAAATATTTGTGAAGGGAGGAACCAAAGGAGAAAAAAAATAGATAAAAGGAAGGAATTTAAGGGAGGAGGAAACGAACAAAAGAATGAACAAAGGACTGAGGAAAGGAAGAAAAAAATAAAATGAAGCAATATTGACAATTACCAGCTTATTTATCAATGTATCCCAAAGATATCCCTCTTTCTGGCTTTGAATTCTTCCTACTGAAATGACAACTTTCTTACTTGTCTGGATATTTGAAAAAGTTGCAGAAGAAATAAGATTATATGCTAAAGAGAGCTTCCTCAGACTCAGGATCTCTTAGACTCTTCATGGTACTGTGAATAAGAGATGATACTTTGGACACTGGAAAAAAACATTGAAAATGCTCTAGTTTATGCTTCCCTGCCTCTCTCCCTTCTGTCTGCTGCTTTCATCATTTCCCATATTCAAACCCTTCACTACAATATTCTAAAATCATCTCTTTCTACTTATCAGCCCGTTAACGCTATACTCTCTTTCCTTCACAGCTGATTCTTATTTATCATTAAAATGGACCTTTTTACCTATGTTACTGGTGATTGAGTCATTAAAAAGGTAAAGCATTTGCACTGTTAAAGAAATGCTGCTAAATCAAAGGGTTTTGCTTCTAGCAATGAGATAATGTGTCTCTGTGTGGCATCAATAATCTTTTTTGAGAAATATTTTCCCAATAGTCCAATGTTCCTAAAAATCATATAGTTCAGCCTATCCTTTCTTTGGTTTTGCAGCTTCACTTTATCTTCATTTGTCTGGGTCTGTAGTAAAGGAAAGCAGAAACAGCTGGGAGGCTCTAAGGACTCCCACCAGCCTTCATGGAGTGCTAGGAAGGATTAAGCTCCTCTGCTGCAATTGCTAGATTTAGATTGTCTTATATGGCAGACCCTGTTGCATGACATGCATATATATATAGGCACAATAGGATATCATTCATCCATACAAAAGAATAAAATCCTGTCTTTTGCAACAACATAGATGGGCTGAAAAACATTATGTTATATGAAATAAGCCAGACACAGAAAGACCAATATCACGTAGTGTCAATCACATGTGAAAGCTAAAATCCATTCCATTATTGTGCATTCATGGAAATAGAGTGTACAATAATGTTTGCCAGAGAAGGAGAACTGTAATGAGGAGGAATGGATAAAGTATGGATGACTAATGTGTACAAAATATAGTTAGTAGAATGAACACAATCTAGTATTCAGTAATACTATAGGATAACTATGGTTAACAATCATTTATTGAATATTTTAAAATAACTGTTAAGTCCAGAATTGGAATATTGCTTACACAAAGAAGTGATAAAGGCTTGAGGTAGTGGATACCTAAATTACCCTGATTTGATCATTATGCATTGTATACCTGTATGAAAACATTACATGTACCCTATAAATATATACAACTATTATGTGCTTATAATATTTGTAAATAAAAATACATTTATGAAGTTGTAAAGTATCTGGGGGAACACTTCATATATATATTGTATAATACATTTAATATTATATTTATGTGTGTGCATGTATACATATGTATAAATATTAATTAATATATATACACACACAGATTTATCTTATAAAGTATATATTTTGGTAATATGTCATAAAGACCCAGCCAAGAATATTATGTTTTTATACTAATAAAAACTAAGGTATCTCCAAAATGTCAAACTAAGGTATGTATATATACACACACACACACATATCTGGATTTATCTTATGGATAAATACACACATATGGACACAAATGTCAAATTAATGTATACATACACACACATATGGACACAATAATACACACATACATATGGACACAAATGCCAAATTAAGGTATATGTACATATACACACACACACACATGGATTTATCTTATTAAGTATATATTTTGGTAATATAAAGACCCAGCCAAGAATATTATGTTTTTATACTAATGAAAAATAAGGTATCTCCAAAATGTCACACATATAAAAAAGTGGGTAAATAAGTCATAGTAAACCACACAATAGGGAAACGTTTCTTAAGATATTTTAAAGTTTTTTATACATACATTTTTATTTTTATACATATATTTTTATATACATATGTAAGGATTAGATACTATGATTACTTTCTTTTTTTGTATTTTGAAATTGAAGGCATTTAACCTCTTGTGACATTTTGAATTGAATTTGAATTTTTAAAAATTATTTAGCTGTATGTGTTTATAACAATTTCTTACAAAACAATTTTTTTTCTTGATTTATGATATTAAAATCTGGAGTGGAATGAGGGGCTGACTGTGAGCTTTGACCCTGAGGAAAGAAGGCCAAAACATAGATCTAAGAAAAGATTTGAACATGGCAAGACATTCTCTAGGTTAAGATGTTGCTAAATTGATTCTGAGAATCCAAATTAGGCTTTTTTGTTGTGATGGGGTCATAAAAATAATCTTTTTATTAGGACAAGGGTTATGGGGGAAGGATAGACAGAATTTTGGCACTGCTGCTTTCCTGAGCCAAATTTAGTAGAGTTTTTCTAAGTCATGAAAAAACAACATGGCTACCCATCTGAAATTTTCTAGATTGATTTTCAAATGATAGTTCCTCTTTGAAGTAGTATGTCAGTATTTACAGGTCTGTTTTTGCCAGACATCTTTTCATACTAGCAACTTTTACTTTTTGTAATAGTCACTAATGTTAATCTGTGCCTTTACATAGACTTTGATTTTAAAAAACCAAAGGATATATTTCACATTCAGATTTATGGTACCTATTTTATGAGTAAACAGAAGTTTGAACATGTTTCCTATGGTTTAAAATGATTTTTTAAATAATTATATTTATTGGTGATATAAATGTAGCAGATGTATCAATGCCTGTGCTCACCAAGTTCGTCTCCTAAGAGGAAGTTTGTGTGGTACAAAATAAGCATATGAGTAAATAACACATGAACAATCTGCTGGGGCTGCTGGGTACGTCCCAGCCAGGACAGCCACTGGGCCAGAGGAAGAGATACTGCTGAGGGAAGGAAGCAGCTCCTCGTGGGCAGCTAGCCAGGTGTAACCATCACAGTAAAAACAGCCAAAAGGAGAAAAACAACAGCAGTCCTTCAGGATATTGTTTTCTATGTTTATTTTTAGAGGAAATCATAGGTTTGTCAGTTTCTGCTTTGTGACTACTATGACAAGTTAAACAATTAAAAGCATTACTTGTGAAAAAAAATGTAGCAGTTACAAAGCATGTGGGTACATACTATCAAAGAAAAACCAGAAAGCTGGATAGTAAAGTGGTAAAAACAGATTTTATTCAGGAATATTGCAATATGAAAAAAGACACTTGAGCACAGAATTTGGCTCAGTTCTAAACACAGCATGAGAATTGAAAATTTATAGGCAAGTAACATGATGGGGGTCAATATGGATGGTAAATTACCAAGAGGAAACTTCAGGGGTAAGGGGAAATCCGGCTAACTCTACCTAACAGGTTTATTGCTGAAAATCAGACATAACTTGGGGGTGGTCAAGGATGGGAACCTGATTAGGCATTGATGGTGATCAGATAAGGAGAATGAGAGGTTCTTATCAGATTGATTTAGCAGGGGGCTGGGTCAAATAAATGTTCGGTAGGCTAAATAATATTTGATAAAGAATCCTTGTCAGTGCCTGTTGATGTCTTTGTTCATATTAGTGTTATGAACATTCATGATGCATATTTTTATTACAAATGTTCCACTCTTTAAATGACCATATTGGTAATATTTTATTTTTCTTCTCATACAGTAGCTTTTTAAATATGGCATTAGTATTTTAACTCTTACTTATTTTGTGTACATTTTTCTTTATCCCTTTCTGATTCATTTAGGTTTAGGTTACTTATTTTATACTGCATACTGTAACCTTTGATTTTTCTACTAGATCTGAGAGACTGTCAGTTTACAACATTGTATAAAAATCTGACATTTTATTGGTACAATTGTAAAATTTGGCTTACCTCTTTTATTTAACTCTGCAGTAATGCATTTTTTGGTTTTAATTTTTTTCATTTCTATAATTTTTTGTGTGAATAATACTTATAATTTTCCCAGTTATGTTTTAAAATTTAAACATTATTTCAAAATTTTTGCTTCCAGGTCCTTTCAATTGTTATATGTATAAATGTACACAAAGATGTAGATACTAAAATTTTTAACTCGAAATCAATCGATTAATAAATTCTGAGAAACAAATGAGCATCCACTGTCTGCTATTGCTGTTGATTTAACTTCAGTGTTTCATGGTCTTACATATTTATTAGGTATGGTGGCATGCATTTTTGTCATTTCTTCCTTCTCCAATTTGCCCTTCCCCTCCTCTGTTCCCTTCTTTTAACAAACCTTAATACTATCTTGCCAACAAGAAATCTGTTGCTCTATGAGACTAAATAACTTTCCCTGGTCATACAGATAAAAATATTAAGATTCTGACTCTGTTTGACACGAGAATATTTACCCTTCACTAATGAGTTTATGAATTTTCAAACATCCTATTCTCCCTTACCAGTAAAGTAATAGTGATAGCTGAGACCTTAGAAAGAAGACGTCCCTTAGGACACAGGCAAATTTCAAAGACCGTGAACATTGAACTTTAAATGTCCATTACAACTGTGGATTTGTAAGACTTTTGCAATATTTCCAACTGTGAACTATTAATTATCATTTACAAGGATAAGTTTTACAATGACTTTCTATTCCAATAAAAAAGTAATGAGTTTTATTTTACTATAGGCACTAATTATAGGTCCTGATTTAAATATCTTAAAAAAAATTATAGCCTCTTTATTTCTGACTCAAATAATGTAGATAATGGATTTCTTTCTCTGAGTCAAGAATTTTTTGTATATAAGGTGTTCTACCATTTTCCCTTGGAAAATTTCTTCAAAATACCTCTTTCTTTCACCATGATTTATTTTTAGTTTACAAGAAAATTAGCCAAAGAGCTGAATCTGTTGATAATGATCTTTAATTGAGTAATCCTAGGTCTACATGAAGAATACTCTGGTATATAAATGATATAAATAGGTGCTTCTAGTGACATAAATGGGTGCTTCTCAAGTGGCATTAGTACTGTTTACAGTTATTTATAAGTGGAAAACTCTCTAGAAATAATTTCTAGAAAAAAAACAATCTAGAGTCATTGTAACAACAAAAAAATCAAACATACTAACATCTCACCAGACAGTATCACCAAACCACAATTATAAGACAGTTTATTCCCTTCTGTCTTTCATTTAACAGATATTTGAAAAATATTTTATTAAGCTTCTATTATGTGTCAGACTCAGCAATATTTGGTTGACAGGCAGAATCCTTTTAAATCCATCATCCCCTACAATATTTCAGGCAGCCATTTTTAATTAATATGAATAGATATGCAATATAAAAATTACTTATCCTCCTCTGACCATAGATGCTTCACCAGAATCATCCGGAAACATACTTTAAATGGTAAGTATCTCTAAAACTAACTCTAGACCTAATTATGAACAAGCATGCTATTCTTACGAATTATTTGTGAGTTTCATTTAGAAAAACAGTCTTATATGCAGTGTGTGTGTTTTAGTGTTAGATTCACTAAGGATCAGATCAAGTATTTTAATACAAGTGATTTAGTAAAAACTCTTGCCAGAGTAACAGAGTGGAGGAGGCAAGCTAGGAAAAGGGGAGAAGTCAAATGAGCATGTAATTACAGGTGATGTCCCAGGCTCAGCCTGGTCTCTTATGGAACTGTAGAATATAAACTAAACTCAGTAACAAATGTCATGAGTTGTGTATTTCCCCATAGGTTAGTCATTGGCCATGGACTGTCCCAGGGACCATAAAGTTCCTATAAAATTCTTGTTTTCCTTGATAATTTAGCAGATCTAGTGGCCAAGGGCATCTTTTGATGGCCCTAAGTGCAGAAGTCAACTTTTGCCAGGGGCAACACTGAAAAAAGTACCTGCTCAAATAAAGAAACTTAAGTGTGTCTCTCTTTTTCTTGAAATTCCTATAGCCCATTTAACTTCACAATGGCCCTTTCACTGTTAAGTAATGGATTGCTTCTTTGTTTCAAATCTGGGAATAACCCATGACCTTAAAAACTGGTCCACAAGAAAGACTCATAGTTTGAAATTAAATCAGTCTATTACCCACAAATAAAATCCTCATTTTTTTCATACATAATATCTGTAATGACTTGGGTAAATTGCTAGGTGATGTATATTTTTTCATTTTTATATCTTCCCTGCAAAGCTGCTGCCTCACAAGGGAAAGATGCTTAACAACTTTAATTTAAAATAAAATACCCTTTATGTCTAAAACAATTTAAATTCCAGCTACAGGGAAACATAAACACAAATGAAAATTAAGAACAAATTATTTAAATTTGTGGTCCTTGACATTTAATAATCTTAACACTGACCAATCTGCATAAACAGAAATGTAAGGCAGTGGGCAGGAAATCCCATCTGTGGAAGTTCTTCAATGAAACTCTGCAACTCACAATCAAATTAGTCTCTCTATTAGACTCCTGGAAGGAGGCACCAAGATGATCTATAATTAAATTCCTAGAATCCAATTTACACTAGCCGCCCCTAGAATAAACATCATTAAACTACACATTGCTCATCAAAGCAATGCATAAATGCTTTCTAGATCACTAGAAAGGCATGAGCAAAGTCACACATTAAGTGTAATATTTGGATTCCTCAATCTAGCAAACAGAAGCAGAATGCAGGGCAAACGGATGTTATAAAATTACTCTCCCAAAGAGCTTGATGTATAATAGATAGTGTAACATTTTATTTATTTGGCTGTTCTTGGTCTAATAAAGTCCATCTTTGCATGCATAGCTCTATACTTTACCTCTTCCATGAAACATAAATGCTCAAAACCAATATGTACCTAAGAGTTCAGCTATAAGGTTTTAAGGTTAACTTTCTCTATATTTAAAAATTAAATGGACATATAACTTGAGTTTTCTTCTTATGAATATGGTATAGCATAGGGCATATTATTAAATTATTATTCTGTATTTTGTGTGTATATATATATACACAGAGATACATACATACATACACATATATGTATGCACACACACATATATTCAAAGTTCACATGAGAATGTAAACACAGAAGACAAATCTTCTATAATTGGTGCCTTTAAAGGCCATAATCAATTATCTTATCTCACAGGAGCAATATACTTTGTTATTTCATTTCAACGTGTTCTCAATGGGAAGTTGTTTTTGAAAGGAAGCAGTAATTAGAACTGTAGCAAACCATTTGATATTTGAAAGGTTGGACAGATTATTCTCCTGGGATACTTTTGTCTAAGAGTGTTTCTGGGTACAGGCCAGGTACAGTAATCCTTATACTCACTTTAATTATTTCACCTTAAAACTTGGCCAAATATTACCATTAACAAAAGCTATAACTTAAATCATAGAAAGCAAAGAAACAATGAAATGTATGAACTTACATGTTTTCTGCTAAAATGTACAAATAAAATATCAAAGTAACATTATTTGAAGTATCTTTGAAATGAAGTACCCCAAATAAGATGTTTTCATATTTACTTTGTAAGAGTAGTAATAAATATTTTAATGAATCAATTGGATACAAATTCAAGGGAGTATAATGATGTTTTAAATTGATTTGCAATTATTAGTAAATAGAGAATTATTTTCATTTAAAAAAAAATTTTAATTAGATTTTTAAAATTTGAAAAAGTCAGGAGAAACACAAAAATAAAATGACAGACATAACCTACAGCAGGAATTAACAAATCTTTTCCATAAAGGGCCAGATAGAAAACATTTTCGGATTCCTGAGTCACATGGTCTCTGTCTCCACTACTCAACTCTGTGGTTAGAACAAAAACAGCCAAAACAATATGTGAATAAGTGAGCACGGCTGTGTTTCAAGAAACTTTATTTATAAATGCTGAAATCTGGATTTCATATAACATTTATATATCATGAAATGTTATTCTTCTTTTGCCCTTTTTTAATCACTTAAAATGTAAATACTATTCTTAGCTCAGAGAAAAACAGGCTTCAGTAAAACAGGAGATGAGTTGGATTTGACCTGTGATTCTTAGTGTGCAGACATCTGATCTACAGTTCTAGAGTATAACCATCATATAAATTGGCACAGCTGACATTGTGATACTTGCTTTTTTCTCTTCTATTTTTATAATAATGTGCCTCTCTATATGTGTATTTTAATACAATATTACAGTATGTATTTGTATATATACAGTGTATATATAAGATTTTGTATATAAGTATATATACACTGTATATATATATGTATATAGAGTATATATATTTATATATAAACCTCCTTTGCAAAATAGATTGTATCTCATTAACATATTATCATGTTAATAAGAAATCTTATATATTAATATAATTGGTTCATACAATATCAGCATCATCATTTATTGATACAATTTTCTTCATTTTCTGGATAAGAAAACTCAGACTCAAAGACTGTCTAGAGGTTCCAAGTTCTGGTCTTTTATTTTGAAGATATAGACACTGAAGCAGAAAGAATTTAAAATACAGTAATATGAATGGATCCTTCTGATTCTGTAACAAACTTTGGGAACCAGTATGCTAGGTTAATTGCAGTTTAAAATACGTTAAAAAAGAAAGTAATAAGAAACATCATTTTATCGAAACCATGAAGAAGACTCATATATTATTATTTTTCTCAAAAAAAAATACAGCTCATCAGCGTGACAACAATGATGATTACTGATTATTTTCCAGTCTCAAGATTATTCATATGGACAGTGCTGAATAAACACTCTCAAATTCTATTTATTCTTCATGTTTCTTAATTCATGTTAACTCTCAACGTTTCCTTAGTAAAGATTTTTCATTATGTATAATAAATTCAATTTCATTTCTTTTGTATTACAATTTTCAAGTTCTGAGTTTAGCCCATGTCATGTTGATTGAACGTGATTGTATGTGGTCAAACTCATGATGTTTTTCCTTTACAGACAACTTACGTAATTTTTTGCTATCAGTGTATATTATATCATTTATTACTATCACATAGTATTAGTGTAATTAATTAGTCTAATTGTCAGAAAACCATCTTAGCCCACCCCTGCACCCAAACAACATTTTTTTTTTTCTAATTTCTTTAGAGACACCTTAAGATTTTCTCTGAGTGTTTTCTATTTTACATGGTTGTAGAAACTAATTGAATGAGATTTGACTCACAGTAGCTGTTAAATGCATTTTTGTGGTTTCTTACTTTCTTTCCTCTCTCACACGTAATGTATTATGGCAAAGAAAAGAAAATCTCCATGCTTTAGCTTATTATAAGTGTCTTCAGAAAAGCTCATTTTTTTCTTTCTTAGTTCATTATGTAAAATATTTAATGTGGCTGGAAATTACAGCCAAAATCTTAATTATAGGGGAGAGAGAGAGAGAGAGAGAGAGAAAGAGAGAAAGAGAGAGAGCGCACGTGCATATATGTGCACAATCTGTAAGCCTAATTTTCTGAGGAGGTAATTTATCTTAAAATACTTAAAAGTTTTCTATTTTTACATATATTTTCTCTGAGATCCCAGTTTCAAAATCATGTTTTTACAGAGGGAAAATGCCTACTATTTTCTCACAGCAAGGCTATTACTCTCATAAAATATTTATAAAGAGTTTTAAAGCATTAACCTAAATACTTTTTTAAAATTATTCCTTAAAAATTTTTCATTTTTTATATTTTTCATTCTATTTTGGGACATTCTAACCTATAAGAATTGTGAATTGATGGGCATTGTAGAAGACCAAGGATAAATTAGCAGTTTTTAAAATATGACAACAAATTGGCAGTCATGTTAGCACTACATGAAAGTGACATTATTAAAATATGTTGATTTGTAATTGTTTTGACATTTTACCACTGAGTTTTCAAAACAGTATCATGAGTACATTCAACTCCATATTTTGAGAAGTATTAGCAGATAGCTATTAAGTGCCTCTCTGGGTGCCAAACAGCAAATCAATGGAATGATCAATATTACAATCCACAGGCTCTGAATCAGCTACAAAGTAAGTACCTTTTGTTCAAATATTAATATTCACACAAAAAATTATTAAGGTTATTAGTAAGATCACCTGCAATCATTAATACTATCATTTAAAAATTTTGTTTTTTTATTTCCCCCAAAATGTGTCTTTTAGTAAATATTTTATTCCTGTTCTCCTGAACTCACTTGTTGGGTTTATATTTTTAAAATGTTGGAAGGCTTATGTGACTCTAACTAAGTGTTATGACTTTAGTCAAAGGGCAAAACAAATTCCAGTAAATGTGATCTGCCCTTAAAGAAGCTAATCTAAACAGTTTGAGAGATTTGTTGTTACTCGATATAATTTTAACTGCTGGTAAAAAACTGATATCATCATTAATTACACAAATATTCATCTTAAATTTTAGAGAAACACTATATTAAATATGTCTCAAATAATATATTATGCCTTTCTAATATACTCTGAAAGACCTCAGGTAAATTAATATTTAGTCACTTATCCTTAATCATGTTATTAAAAGCAGCAAATCTATTATTTTTTTAAAAAGCAAAGCAGGCCGGGCACCGTGGCTCACGCCTATAATCGTAGCACTTTGGGAGGCCTATGCTGGCGGATCACAAGGTCAGGAGTTCAAGAATGCCTGGCCAACATGGTGAAACCCCATCTCTACTAAAAAAAAGACAAAAATTAGCTGGGCATGGTGTGGCACGCACCTGTAATCCTAGCTACTTGGGAGGCTAAGGCAGGAGAATTGCTTGAACCCGGGAGGCAGAGGTCGCAGTGAGCCAAGATCGTGCCACTGCACTCCAGACTGGGCTACAGAGCAAGACTCTGTCTTAAAAAAATATAGCAAAAGCAGACAAACACACAAACTGAATAGGGGAGGAAGTAAGTTGGAGATATGAAACTAGTAGAAATAAAATATATCCAGAAGGCGTATTTCTCATGTTTCAGAGACAGGAAGAGCTCTGGTTACTTTAATTTTAAGGTTGTGGGTTCTGAGAAGAAATGGTAGATACAAGGCATTATTTTCACTAAAGTTTCAATAATAGTTCTCAGTACATATCTATATGTATTAATAGTGCCACGTAATAAAAATATACGTAATAGAAATGATCAAAAGCTGATAAATAAGCATTTCCTAAATGTATTTTTCTATTGCAATAATTATTGAAAGCCATTTAGCAATACTAACTAAAACATATTAGATTTTTATCTTAAAATATGACTTAAGAATTCTACTCTTTTTCAAAACACTTATGTCAAGGAAATACACAAGTCAATTGTAGGGTTGAATTGTTAGGATTTCCATCACAGTCTTCATTACAATAGAAAAATTAGAAATACTGTAACTATCTAGTGTAGGGCTTTGATTAGATAACTTCTGATATAATGCAATAAAGTGCAATATAAAAAGTAAATTATTTACTAGAAATATTTATCTGCATTAACTTATTTATGATTTATTAATAATTATAATAGATTTATTTATTATTATACAATTTATACTGATAAAGTATTACAAAACTAAGTATATATTAGACCTCACTGTACTTAAAAGAGAACCATAATATAAAGTGCCGAAGGTAAAGGAAATAAATGTTACAATTTATGGAGTGAGGTTTAGGGTATAAAATTTATATTGGCTGCTTCTCTGCATTTTAAAATTTATCATCAATTATATTTGTAATCTGCATATTTTAAAAGATGTACATATTTGTCTCTGAAACAATATTAAATGTTGAAATTTTGTGAAGTCTAAGCTTCATGTATGTTTTTTCTTCATTCTTTCCTTGATAAAAAAAGAACTTTTTTTCAATAGTTTTCCTTACATAATAAATTGCCACAAATTAAACTGTCAATAAATATCAAAGGGAAAGCAAATCTATTTGGTAACTGCCTAGCAAAATGTCACTTTGGGATATTTGATATTTTGATACAATCATTGATAATCGTTGTGAAAAGCTCAGTAAATTTGTAAACCAGGTGCAAATAATGTGGCATAAAATGATTATTATGCAAATTAGATGGTTTAAATCTTCACATGTAGTTAATGTGTTTATGCTGAAGTTGAAGGCATTTCTTTTCTTCTCACCTAGCAGAACCAACTGCAAGCGCATCCTTCTAATTGTCTACATGTTGAAAAAACTACTTATATTACTACATAAACTAGCCCATCAAAGACATACTACATAAAATGGGATCATTTTAGGCCTTATATCCAAGTGGTATAATAAGAGAAGAAGGTTTCAAAATAAAAGGACTTACACGCAATTGTTTTAGGAAAGAAACTTAATAATTATAGTTTCTTGTTCTCTCTCAATGAGGAAACTGGAGACTAAAGTAATTGAATTTCTCCCTTAAAACATTACAATTAGTGAAATAACTGTAGTATAAGTCTAGTCTGGGCATACATTTACCTATGAGTTAGATTATATGTGGAAAGACAAGGTATTTCCTTTATTTCTTTGTTGCTAATTTTATCTCCCTTCCTCTGCTTGGTGCATGAGGAATAGGGCGTGTCATAATGGCCAGTTCCAGTAATCTGTGCCCAAACTAATGACCGTGTCTTTTTGCAACTTACTGTCTGATTAAAATTTATTTTCATATCCCATATACTCGTGTTTGATGTGTTATCTGGGTGTAGGAAAAAATGGTATGGTTAACATGATCTCATGATGCAAGAGATGAAGTCCACATATACACATTGTGTTTTCTGGATATTCTGAGACCTGTAGTAAATTGGTGCCACACTCCTGTTCCTAGGATAACCAGTGAGGGCAAATGAGTTTCCTCTGTAAGTTGATGATATACTGGAACTCATGGAAAAAGTCCCTGATTCTATATATTGCCTATGATCATAAATTATTCTACCAAAGATGCCCTTCTGCTCTGATACGCCTTTAATTGCCCACTGAAATATACAAGCATGTTGGAACCTTTTCATGCCATGCACTGACCTTGAAGAACTAAAGGTGATTAGAACAGTAAAGAAAAAATAGAGTATACTACATATCTCAACTATAAATAGGATTTATACCATAACCAGAAGTCCTGGAGCCTCAGGCTTATGTAATTTTTGCCACTACTCATAAAATGACCCCCAGGTTTGTTTGTTGGTTTGTTTGTTTTCAGATTCTCCACACTGAAGAATATTGGCACCTATATACTTATTTGGATGTATCCAAAAAAACTTTCTTGAGCTATAGTTCTTTGAATACTACTCTCCTTAGAGGATATATACTCTCTAAGCCTGCTCCTGATCATGGGAAGTGAAATATTCTCTGCTTTATTTTACAGTCAACAAGGTCAAATGTGCTAGAGAAGTCAAGCATTTTAAGAAGTGTTCACTGGAATCAATTATACATATGTCTTTTTTTGACAAGAACAGTTTATGTGAGTGGTTACACATATTCTTTGTTGTAGGAATACAGGGAAGGTAAAAATTAGATATAACAGATATATAAAAATATCTGAAACATTTATGAGAATGTTGGAAAAAATTTTTTTTGCTTGTTATCTTGGACATAAAGTCAATGAAATAGTTTTTAAATGGGTGAGGACATTAAATATGTTTAAAAATGGAAGGGAATAGATGTGAATGAAGAACGATAAAGGAGAGAAAGGCTATAGTTATTGAATTGTGTCACATTGAGATACAATTCCGATATGGTGTGGTTGCAAAAAGTTAATGACATTCATGAGAAGAGGCTTCTATTTCTCGGTATGTTTCTCTGAATAAGGAGCAGATGTGGTAAGATAGATATTCTGAGGGAATTAGAGACTATTTCAAATACTTACAATGATAAGGTAAATGCAGAATGATACTTGGGCAGTATGATACCATCAGTCTTCATAAATATGTCCAATAATTATTTGTCAATTAAGAATATGATAAAACTTAAAGTTTTTTTTCCAGTAGCTATTGAAATCTAGATGGAAAAGCTGAAAAGCCAATATTTAGACTTCTACAAATCACAGTTTAACTGGCAGCATGTAACAGGCATGTAAATAAGGAAAAGAATTAGAGATGTTGGCAAGAGAATGATTAAAATCGTGCAGCAGAGAATTTAGATAAAAGGAGAAGATAGATAATTCAGTAATGGGAACTTGGCTAGGAGGCTAACCAATAAAGAGATATTACAAGAGTAATAGACCTAGAGTTCTTGGTGACAACGCAAGACAAGTGTAGGGGGCGGTCACATGTGAAAGCTACAAGGATAGGTTAGGGTGGAAAAAGAGGGATAGTTGATTTCAAAAGTTCAGAATTGCAGTGAGTTTAGGTAATTACCAAGATCGGTGGCTGAAATAAAATAAAAGTGAAGGTCCCAGAAGTTGAGAATGTTATAGGATTAAGAAGTTTACATGTTGGATGTCTGTCTGGATGCCTATTAACGTTGCATAACTTATTACTGAATTCGAATGAAGAGAATGACAGAGTCAGGTGATAAAATATTAAACTAATACCAAAATATTACAAGAAATCTATAGGTGGGAGCAACTAGAAAGAATAATGGATGCTATAAATATATGACACAAATGAGTAGGCCAATGTGGGCAGCATAAAACAAACACACCAAAAAACAACATCAAGTAAAAATCCAGAGTATTCTCAAGACATGTGAGGATTAAATACAACAATGCTTTAGAAATACATAGGGCTGGCCAGGCACAAGGTCTCACACCTGTAATCCCAGCATTTTGGGAGGCCAAGGCAGGTGGATCATGAGGTCAGGAGTTCGAGACCAGCCTATACCACATGGTGAAACCCCATCTCTACTAAAAATACAAAAATTAGCTGGACGCAGAGGCACACACTTGTAATCCCAGCTACTCAGGAGATTAAAGCAAGAGAACTGCTTGAACCTGGGAGACGGAGGTTGCAGTGAGCCGAGATGGCGCCATTGCACTCCAGCCTAGGCGACAAGAATGAGACTCCATCTCAAAAAATCCTAGTTTATACATCAGTTCTTTTTTTTAATTTTTTGATTTTTATTTTTTTTTTAGGGACAGGACTAATAGTATAGATGTATAGATGAAAGGGAGTTAAGGAGTTTTAAGGAGTATTGACTTACAGGATCACATGGTGAAGTCCCACAAGAGGCCGTCTGAAAGCCGAGGAGCAAGGAAACCAGTTCCCAAAACCTCAAAAGTAGCGAAGCCAATAGTGCAGCCTTCATTTGGTGGCCAAAATCCCGAGAGCCTCTTGCAAACCACTGGTGTAGGTCTGAGAGTCCAAAAGCTGAAGAACTTGTAGTCTGATGTTCACGGGCAGGAAGCACCCAGCACGGGAGAAAGATGGAGGCCTGAAGATTCAGGCAGTCTAGACCTTCCATGTTCTTCTGCCTGCTTTTAGTCTAGCCAAGCTGGCAGCTCATTAGACTGTACCTATCCAGATTGAGGGTGGGTCTGCTCCTCCCAGTTCACTGACTCAAATGTTAGTCTTTTTTGGCAACATCCTCACAGACATATCCAGGAACAATACTTTGCATCCTTCAATACAATAAAGTTGACACTCAGTATTGACCATCACAGGATTTTACTCTGTCATCCAGCCTGTATTGCAGTGGCACAATCATAGCTCACTGCAGCCTCCAACTCCTGGGCTCTAGTGATGCTCCCTCCTCAGACTCCCAAATTGTTGGGACAACATATGCACACAGCTAATTTTGGTTGTTTGTTTTATGTAGAGATGGAGTCCCACTATTTGACCTAGGCTGGTCTCAAACTCCTGGGCTCATCCACCCACTTCAGCCTCCCAAAGTGTTGGGATTATAAAATAAGCATGAGTCACTGTGCCTGGCATATATATCAATTCTTTTTGGAAAATTTAGGAAAAATAAACATGAAAAAAAATCATATGTTTAAAACTACAGATTATATTCTAAACTTCCGTTTCTATTCCCTTGTGAAACCCTGTCTTAGCAAGCAGCCTCTCTCCTTTTCTATAATTTCTACACAATCATCTTCAACATTTATGCAAAAATGAGTTTCAAAGTATAATGTACAAAATTTAAGAAACATACAAAAGCATGAGGCTTATTATCGATAGCATTTGTAGGCATAGATAAGGTCAAATCAGTAAACTGTTAAAAAAAAACACTTCAGATATTAATAGTAAGCTGAGTGATACATTGCAGGATGGTCATTTACATGTTGGCAGGATCAAAGTTCGCTAAGTGTGATGTGCATGGAAGTGGCTTTGTCTCTTTCCTTAACATACCACTGTGGTGCTGTAAACCATAGCCTCATCCATGAGATGAGATCCAGGCATGCTTTTGAAGCTCTCCTTTTTGCCTTGCACATATGTCGTATAACCATAATGGGCCCCAAGGTGCGCTCCCTGTGTGGAGGCCCAGCTGTCTGCTATGTTTTTTCTCCTCCCATCTGACAGCCAGCAGGAGATTAACCGGCAGTAGTCTAGCAAACTGAGCCAGATCATCACAAGGCACGTGAGGCAAGTGATAAGTTCTGGGCTTTTTTGTTTTCTTTGTCTCATTGAATATACTCCTCTGCTATTGTTAAGTGTGTGGTTTGGTGTGAAGTTGTTTAGTATGAGTTAGCTTATCAAAAGCACATGGCTGCCTGAAATTCAGTTCAGCTTCTCCAAACTGTAGGTTTGGGCATCAATATAGATTTTTCAAAATATGTTTCTTTGTTTTCATTCCTTGTTACCCTCTGTGGCTATATCATCTTCAGGTATCTTGACTGAATGTCCCTGAATTCAGATGAGTTCATGGCAGAATTCAGATGAGTTCACGGCAGAGGCAATGTTCAAAATCTTTAACAATTGGTGTAGCACCAACTCTTCAGCATAGATGCTGGCCTTAAAGCTAGAGCAGGATCCTAGATAAACCAGTTAGGCCAGACACTAATTATTCAATTTCCAGATCAAAGAGATTGCTCCAGGACAGCTGGATATCTGAGTGGTAGCAGCTTTCAGGTGGGCTGATTGTAGTAGAATATTACCCACAACCAGTATGGCAAAATACAGTGTTTTCCAGGTAACTAATTTAGTGAAGGATTTTCTTGTATTAATACAATGGCTATCAAGCTATTTTAATGGCATAAATAACTCATGATTATGTCTAACAACACTCAAAATATTATGTTGAATATTTTAGGAAATAACAGTGTGACTCAAAATCTGTTTGTTTAATTGGTTGGATTGGATTAAGGAAATTAGTAGCAAGTACACTTAGGTTAACAACTACATAGTAGTCAGGGTTGGTAGTAGCAATTTTTTCTGCATTTTGTTTTGTTCTTTATTCAATTTAATTACATATACTTGACTGTTACTTCTGGATCAAAGAGCATCTTAGTAAATTTTTATTTAGGTGTGAATTCTGAACTAACAAAGTCATTAAAAAATGTTGCTTGTGTTTCAGTCCACATTTTTGTACACAGAAAAGGCCACTGTACAGTTATAATCTCACATCTCATTCCTCCATTAAAAAAGGGAAATGTCAGGGATCTTTTATATATTGAAAATATCCAGATATTTGAAGCAGCTTGAGCAAATTTAATTCTCAGTGTCTTACCTCCTATAATTTAGTAAGCCTACTACCAAAACACACACTAATACATAAAGTTGTAGACTATGCACATATAATACTCTACACATACACGATTACATTCTTTCTCTCTTTGTTTCTCCCTCCCTCTCTTCCTCACTGACATACACACAGACAGACACACATGGAGGCAAAAATAGGAAGAGGCTTTTGACTGGGGTATACTGTAGTATGAAATTCTGGGACACAGTTCAATTAAATCTCTCTTTGCAATTTTTTCTGTATTTTTAATGAGATCAATTAACTAATTGTTTCAGCCTATTCTTTGTTTTCTACCTGGTGAACTCTAATACTGAGGAATTAAAACATGAAGAATGAAAGAAAAGCTCTCCAATGCTGGCATTTCTATTTAAAACACACCTTTCATTGCACGCTATTCAACAACTTTGAGATCCCTAGATTTGTGATTTATATTATTTTCTGTTTGGTTAAATGTTTTATAAATACATGTTCTTCTCTGTTGCACATAATTAGTCAAGCCACCTCATGTTTCCTTTATGCAAAACTCCTTCCACATTGGATGCACTTCCTTCCACACAAGATAAGAGACAACTGAACATGTAAGATCATGCTAATAGCTATGGGTGCTTCATTTAAAAGTTAAATGGATCTCTCTCTGAATTCCTGAATTTCTGTAACTCTTCCAGATGAAGTCATGGATGACAAACTCTTGAAGTTCAGTTTTACAGATTCCTGATCTAATTCTGTATGAGAAAGGAATCATATAATGAACTTCCTCACAGAATTAAATAAAGTAGAGAAATAACTCTAGCTTTTGTAATGTGGTATTCAGAATGTCTTGATGTTGGTATTTCCTGGGCTCGTGATGACAACCCTTCCCAGGCTTTCCCTGTTTCTTGCCATGTTCCAGAGGTGAAAATGTCTTAGTGTGATTCTTCCTAAATATTTGTCTTACTTCCCTTAAATAAAAGCTCAATACCATGCCAGGATTTTTATTTTACCAATTGACTTCTTGGAAGCAAGGAAGGGAAGTAACGATAGCACGAGAAAGGTGAATTAAAGTATTTTAAATGTTCTGGGATATTCAACATTCTTATATATCAAAGATAGGTGACATTAATGATAAATTTGTCAAGGCTCTTTTATTGAGGCATATGGAAAGAACCAGTGACTGCTCTATAGAACTCAGCATTGCATTTGAGGTTTTACCATTGATCTCTGATTCATTGGTTCCTAACTTTCTCTGTATACATGGATTGTTTACGCTGAATTGTTGATTCAGACTAGCAAATATCAGCAAGGAGGCTCATACTTGTTGCAACATATACTTATGTGATGAATTAAGGAGAGAATTCTTCATTTTATTTTCTCTCTTCATTCCAACATTTTTCATCAATGCCTAAGTTTTCACTGTTTTAGAATTCTACTCTTACTATCTTTTAATTCCCAATATCCAGTTAACTTCACTTCAGCTTCTGCCATGTCCTTAGTGATTGAAATTATTATTAGCATTTTTTCAACTGTTGTTTACAATCATCTGGGTCTATGTTAACAGCAATGACCCCCAGGCAACAACCTCAGATTTTTTTTTAGGTTTGGAACAGGGCCCTAGAACCTTTATAGTCATAAAAACTCCAAGCAATTCTGATTCAGGTAACCCTCCGGCTTATACTTTGGGAAATACTTACCTAGATGTTCTAATCCCCAAGGTTGCTTCACCATATAAATATTAAAATTCAATACTATGGTCTTTGGACACAACCTCATAACTATTTATTTACTGCTCACTCTCATTCATGAATTCTAGACCTCATAGAATTATGCTTTCCTGATGGGCAGTGTTTCATAGAATATGCATCAGCTAAGCTGACTTACCTTCTGCATCCTATTGTTTACATTTCAATATTCTCTCAACAGCACTGTAATTCCCTTTCATGACTTACTCCAGTCACAAAGCCCTTCCCCTGAAAGAGAAACAGGAAAAGGTGAAAAAACTTGAATAACTATAATAATCCTTTATCTGAATTACTGTGTTCAACTGGAGAAAATCATTCAACTAGTTGGTTACCAATAACAATTCTGAGTTTTAAACTAAAACATCCTCAATACCATTTATCAATCACAGATTTTACCTGTATACCTTACTTCACCCATTTTAAAAAACATTATTCCAAATGCAAATACCAATACTAGAAATCCCAGCTGTACTATCAAAAAAATGTGTTGCTTTCTTCCATAATTTCCCATTAAATTATTGTCTCTTTCACAAACTTAGAAGCATCAGCATACAGGTCTTGTTTATCTAGTCTCATTCATTGAAACAATTAGTCCTTCTCCTAATCTGGGCCATTGGTGTTCTCCTTGACCACATAACTTAAGAATGTTCCTCATTGATCACATCCTTTCTTTTTTGTATATTCACTCTGTTGCACAGTTAGTGCCTTGTCCTTAGCCAATACTATGTATTTACTGTTACAATTTTATAAAAAGTTATTTTGAAATCTATTCATCTCTAGCTACTGCGGTATTTTAAAACTTTTAAAATTGTAGAAAGAGTTCTCTTTTGCTAACTCATGTTGATTATGGCCCGGATGTTATCCAACCATTATTATCTACTTTCTATTCCCATATCTTCTTTTATCTCCTTGACATAATGTTGGTTGGGTAATTTCCTGTAATTGCTGAGTAGCTTCACCTTGTTCTCTTGAAATACACATTATCTTTCTTAGAATTTGCAATCATTTAGTCAAAAACCTGAGCTAAGTCTTTTGCTGCTATTTTCAACAAACTAATGCAATTCATTTCTTCCTAAGTTTTCCATGATTTAGATTTTCATCTTATAGAACTCACAATACATAGTAGCTGTATATATTGAATCTATCCTTTCTTGCCTTTTTACTTTTACTTTATAATTTTTATTTCTTTACAGGTTTGCATTTTGCTCTGGTTTAGGGTCACTACAGAGTGTTTTAGATTTGAGGATATTCTTTTATTTTGTCCCAAATACTTTTAAATATAAGCAATACTTTGATAAAAGTTTTAATTATTAAGTTTTATCATAAGTTTATCAATTTGCTTTATTTTATGTCTCTTTCTCCAATTTTTTATCTTTCTGATAATATTTAGCATAGTACATAATCATAAATAAATACTTACATGGCTCAAAATATACTTGATGTTAAGAGTGAAGAATCACTTTCATTTCTTTTGAACTAAACAGCTTTATTATTAGAATGGCTTTAGGTTTACAAATAAATTGAGCAAATAGTATAGAGAGTTTCTAAAATATTCCCTTTCCTCCCTGTTCACAGTCTCCCATTATTAACATCTTGCTTTAATGTGGTACATTTATTGTAGTGGATAAACTAATATTGATACATTATTATGAACTATATTTTACAGTTTACATTAGGGTTCACTTTGTGTTATATAATTCTGAGTTTTGACAAATGCATAATATCATATTTCCACAATTACAGTATCATACAGAGTAGTTTAACTTCCTAAAGAATATCCAGTGCTCTACCTGTTCATACCTCCTCATTTTCCCAAAGCCCTGGTAACCCCTGAACTTTTTCACTATCTCTACATCTTTGAAATGTGCCTTTGACAGATGTTATATGGTTAGATCATAGAGTATGCACTTTTTTACACTGAATTCTTTCCCTAAGCAATATGCATTTAATAGTCCTCCACATCTATTTGTGATTTGATAGCTCATTTCTTTTTATGGATGAATACTATTCCATTGTAAGGATGCACCACAGTTTGCTTATCATAACATTCACCCTTTGAGGAACACTTAGTTGCTTCAGTTTTTGGAGATTGTGAATAAAGCTGCTATAAATATTTGTATGGATATTTTTGTGTAGACATGACTTTGTAACTCATATGGGTAGATATGTACGGGCATGATTTCTAGATCATATATAAAAATTATGCTTAGCTTTGTAAGAAACTGACAGACTGTCTTTCAAAGTTGCTGTACCAGTTTATCCAATTTCTATGCCTATCCATCAAGTAGTCTTTAAATGTTTGATAACCTAAACAATGATATAGCATACATAATTTTAATAACAAATTTGCTCACATGCTTAAACATGTTCTTATGACATTGACATGTTTTCAGACATGAACTACTAGTCAAAGATTATACACATCTTAAGACTATTAATATGTATTTTAGAATCATCATATAATAAGCTTACACCAGTTTTTATTTGTGCTTATATTTATAGCTTAGAATAAATAGCTTTTGATTGATGAAGTTTGGAGGATTTCATGATAATAGCTTTAAAAGAAGGAAATTAGAGGCTGGGAGTGGTGGCTCATGCCCATAATACCAGCACTTTGGGAGGCCAAGGCTAGTGGATCACAAGGTCAAGAGATTGAGACAATCCTGGCCAACATGGCCAAACCCCATCTCTACTAAAAAATGCAAAAATTAGCTGGGCGTGGTGGCGCACACCTGTAGTCCCAGCTACTAGGGAAGCTGAAGCAGCAGAATTGCTTGAATCCGGGAGGCAGAGGTTGCAGTGAGCCGAGATCACACCACTGCACTCCAGCCTGGTGCCTGGTGATAGAGCGAGACTCTGTCTCAAAAATAAAAATTAAAAAAAGAAGAAGGAAATTAGAATAAAAGTAATCAATCAGGTGTTATAGCATGAGAATGAATATTGCCCAAAAGCTCAAACATGTACTGGTGGGATAAATGAAATGGGTTATGATGAAACATTTCTTATTCAATATGACTGCAAATTCATGAGGTAAAATGGAACTCCTAATGTAAATAATAAAAAATCTGGCAGCTGAAGTAAACAGCAAATTTCTCAGAGATACGATGTACTTCTATCCCATTTTGTCAGGGTCATGAAATAAGAATGGCCTTGAGGTCATGGTCATAAGATGAATATGAAAACATTGGTATACTCTGAACTGTGCCTAACAGAGAAGCCATATTTTGCCATAATGTGCTGTGCTTTAGAGACACTTATGGAATAGTATGGCACTCAGAAGTTGATTTGCTGTGAGATTGATTGTCTGTTTCAATGGAAAGCACACATTCACACACCTAAACCAAGATGAAGTTAAGTTCATTTCCTGGTGGCATGGAGAGCAGCTCTTGTTAAAACAGCAAGTCTAAGGGTTGAGAATGGGCACTGATCATGCCCATGTCTCAAATAAACCTTCTGATGCGGAATAAGATTGTGCCTCTTGGTGCATTCTATAAAATGATCAGACTTTCAAGGGAGCAATTCTGAGGTTCAGTAACATCAAACAGGACTTTCTTATGTAACAGATGAACACTAGAGCATAGTAATGTTATGTTGGGTTTTGCCTCCAATTATTTGGAGCTAGATAGCCCCAGAGTCTTGGTGGATTAAATGAATTACTTGGAATTGTTTTGTTTTCTTTGTGCGTGTGTGTGTGTGTGTTACATATATACATTAATGCACCTACATATGTATTTACATATTTAACACATTTAAAGCATGTAAGACTCCCATAACATATAACTCATTACTGTATGAAACTCAGTGATAAAGACAAATATCTAATTTTCTGCATCACATTTAAAGTTCAAAAGCAAGACTAAAATAATGGCCATTATGTGTTAAAATAAAATAAGTGAGATAATACAAAAAGTAATGATAAAAACTGTTTTAATTTCAGCTATTATTCTAAGACAGTGATAAAGAAGGAGGAACATAGGCAGTAATCATAAAATCTTCATGAAATAACCTTTTTTTGTGATATTTCATGAATTTTATACACTCAAAAATGCCTCTGGGAATTAATTCTGATTCTTTGACATTTCACTTGAATATATAAAATTAGAAAAAAACAGAGTTGGAGATTTTTGAGAGAATTAGGTAACATCTGTCATTGTCTATTGGATATCTGAACAGAAACAGGTAAAATAAATGTTTTAAAGTATATGTAATATTGAAAATATATACTCTAAGTAAGGTCCAGGTGAAGTATTTTCTAGATATTCTGGATAGGACATAGATGAATTTAATTCTATTAAAATGTAGGTTAAAAAATTTGGAAGGTTACCTCAAATAGGAAAATGATAAATAAAAGGGATAATGAAGGTTACATTAGTTGTTTTTATAAACAATTTTAAATAGAGCATTAAATGTGGTAGGAACTGAATTGTGCTCACCTAAAATTCATGCTGAAGCCCTAACTGCCAATGTGATGATATTTGGAGGCACCTTTGGGAGTTAATTAGGCTTAGATGAGGTGATGAAGGTGTGGTTTTAATGATGGTACTAGTACTCTTACAAGAAAAGATACCAGAATGCTTGCTCTCTCTCATTCTCCCTTTCAGCCTCTTTATCCTTTTTCTCTCTTTCTGTGTGTGAAGACACAGTGAGAAGGCATGTGTACAAGGCAGGAAGCAAGCCCTCACCAGAAACCAATCATGCTAGCACTTTGATCTTGAACTTCTGGCCTCCAGAGCTGTGAGAAAATAAATTCCTGTTGCATAAGACACTTGATCTGTGGTGATTTGTTATGGCAGCCTGAGCTGACTAAGACAATATGCTATATGTAATTGCAACTGCGATACATGAGAAAGTTGAGGTGTGTATGTATATGTTTGTGTGTGCACATGTACAAATATGTTGAGACAGGGACAGCAGGCTATGAGAGAGAGAGAGAGAGAGAGAGAGAGAGAGAGAGAGAGAGAGAGAGAGAAGCAGGCAAGCAACCATGGAAATATTTTCCCAGTATTTCCTGAGGTAGTGACTCTGATACCCATATGTTTCAAAGATAGAATTTTAGTCAGAGTTCCTCACAACAACGTCAAATGTACTGTTCTTGCCTGCTCTATGCAAGAGGTTGGTGTTTGGCCTAGTAAATTCACTACATAATGTTAGGAAGGAAGCATAAAATGAAGACTCCCTTTTCTGTGTAGCAATAGTATAATAATACAGATAACTATGTGATTGTGATGAATAGATCTTTCAGCCTATTGTTCAGTGAAAAAAAATCTAAAAATTATTCATTTATATGAATAAGATAAACCCATTCATATAAATGTAAATATAGAAAGATTTTGAAATGTTATAGACAAATATTTACAATCGTCATCGCTTAATTGGTGACATTACATGTGAGCTTTAGATTTTTCTTCTTGTTTTGTTTTGGATTAGGTTGTTTAAATTTTCCTTAGAAAACATATATTAATAAAAATAATTTGCATTTATACTAGATTACAGTTTGTTTCTACTCATGTTTCAGTTGTTATTTTGTGTTGTAACTATCACACAGAGCCCTTTGAGACTCCAGTAGAATATAGCAGAACAATTTTGCAACTGCTTTTCACAGTGTTAAAGTCTCTCTGGTTATTCTGTTTTATTGCTCTAATAGTTTAATGTCAACTATTTTTCATAAGAAAGATCTATCCTGGGTATTTCAATCATCTTGCAAAAAAGGAAAGTATATTTTTTCATGAAGGATTAAAAATAAATACTTGGCTCTATATAAATCATAAACTTGTTATCTTTCATTTTATCTTTTTTGTGTTAGAAAATACCAAAAAATTGCAATAGTAGGACTAAAGTAATAAATTAAATGATAACTAGTAGAATCATATAAAATGTTAAATATATTATTTAAAGCAGAATAACATAGTGAGAGCTACCATATAAGAAAAATTTGGATTAAATCCCTACCTTTTCATCTGATAATCATATGACCTTAAAATGATTACTTAACATATGACTATACCACAATAACCTCTAAAATATACAAATTTTCCTGACTTTTTTTAGGATGAGAATGAGGCTTAAATGAGTGTTACATAAGGACTGATACACTGTATGGATGTAATTACTATTATTTATAATTAATTTTTTATTGTTCAACCAGAAAATCCAGAAAATATATATCAGATAGTAATATGTTCTATGAAGAAAATAAACATGAGAACATAATACATAGTAAATGAAACTCAGCTTTGGAAGAGATTTGAAGAGGCTGACTTACATCACTTGAGTTCATCAGAATTTAAATATGCTCATACCTACATCAACTGGGATGGCACCAAGTGTCAAATAATTCCATATTGTGACAAGTAGTATTAATGACAAAAGACAACACATAACAAAGCTTTTCTATGTGCCAAACTGTTTGTAAGATTATTTGCTTTAATCCTATATTAGCACCAAAATTGAAGTATAATATTGACACCACAGATATCTAGACAAAGCCAAATGGAAAAGCCAATTTAATGGAAATGAAGAGTAGAGAGGTGGCTACCAGAGGCTGAAAGGGAGGCAGAGAGATGGGAAAAGGGGGAATGTTGATCAAAGGTGTTAAATTACATTTAGCCTAAAGCTGCTTCTGTAGGGAAACGTTGACCTAAAGTTTTCTCTGTACATAGCGAACTGTAACCTAACTGGATATATAGACAGATTCTAACTTACTCTGTACCTATTACCAAGTTTCATCCAATCAAAGGCAGCCAACTGTTCAAACCATTTTTAAATAAAGCAAATGCCATGCAGTAACCATGCCAGCTGTTTCTCTACCTCACTTCTATTTACTGTACGTCATTTTCCTCTTTCTGTTCATAAATCCTCTTGGACCACAAGGCAGTACAGAGTGGCTTTGAGCCTCCCCTGGTTCTGGTCTGCTTGATTCACAAATCATACTTTACTCAATTAAACTCTGTTAAATTCTATTTGTCTGAAGATTTCCTTTTAATAACGTTTCAATAAAGTTTTTAATAAAGTTTCAGTTAAGCTGGAAGACAAAGCTTTAGTGATCCTATGCATTGCATGGTGATCATAGTTAACGATACAGTATGGTATATTTCAAAATTGCAAAAGAATAGATTTTTAATGTCTTCACCACACAAAAAACAATTTGATGAAGTGAGAAATAGGTTCATTCACTTTATTAAATCTTTGTGCAATGAATACATAGGTCAAAATTTTATACTCCATAAATATACGCAACTATTATTTGTCAATTTAAAATAAATTAATAAATACATTTTGGTTCCTACTGCTTCATCTTCATCACATTAGGCATGAAATTACAAAGTGGCCAAATTTCTTCTGTGGCAGTGAGCTATAAGTAAGCTCTCTACCTATACCCTATTAAGCCATGGTTAAGTAAGGAGAAAGTGCAGGAAGAGTTGTCCTGAAGTTTAAGATATCTGAGGGTAGTCTAACAAGGTTTAAACCAGCACTGAAGAAATGTGAGAACATAGATTTTTAAAATTTATGTATGTATATGTAAAGAAATATCTTCCAGATCTATATTTTCTTAAACTTAAGGTTTATTGTCCAAGAGATGATGATAGAATTCTTGTCTCAAATTTAAGTTGGGAGTCAGGTTGATGGGCATGGTTCTTGGCCCAATTTTTTAATTTCACAGAATGTTTTTCAATGCAAGATTACTGTTCTGAACTGCTACTTCTAACTCTTAAATGTGTTTCTATAATACACTATACTAGTGTAAAGATAAAACATAAAGATTCCACCATAAATGGCAAGGAGGGGAACTTTTGCTGTAGTTGCTTCTGCTTAGAATAGTTCATTTATGGTGAAATCCTCTCATCAAACAATGTGACATATGAAATATACTCATTCTTCCAGTCTCCTTCTTTCTTCACTATTTTTCTCTGGAATTTGCTGTATTTGAGTAGTTTATAAAAGTTAAGGGTTTAGGGTGAATGGAATGATTAGATTTCACCTCTAACAGAAACATCCAGTGCAGTGCAGGATAGCTGTCCCCTTATCTCAATACAGTTTCTAAACTGAGGGACCTGTAGTGAAGGAGGGGCTTTCTTTCATATATGGGATCTACTTTATGTATCAAGATGTAAATTGAGCTTGAGGAGAAAACAAAGCCCAATATATAACATAATATAACGCCACTAGCATTATTAATAGCCTATTACCTCCAAAGCACCTCACACCCTTTTAGTAGGTTAACTATCAGATTGAATTTCTTGGTAGGGTTGTGTTTTTATCATGTTGTACTTAGCAGTATTTTAAAGGACACTTTGCAATAGCTACACATGAGTGTGTTGGTCATTCTGCAAGTAAATCTGAAATCCTTTTGTAAATTAAAATACAATATACTTAAAGTACTATTTGTTTTCAAATTACAAAGAGACAAAAGGTAAAGCCTTTTGCTTCTACTATAAATGGGACACCTGAGTCAATTTTGTCCCTCAGGAAAGCTGGAACTTTTAATACTGTTAGTGATGGAACTCAGCATGTGTCTAAGGAGCAGAGAATTCAGAAGCTCCCATGGGCCTCCCACAGCTGGAATCTAAGTAAGAAAATGAATTCCATCCCTCACATGTTTTAAAAATGCAAAAGGATGCTGACATTCTAGTTATAAAAGTTATCCAGGCTGTCAATTTTGTGACTTTAATGTATTCAATATTCCAAGAAAATGTTTCTTGAAGTCTGGCACCTGCAAATACTGATTTCTTGAATTTATGTTTTGATGCTGTGTTACAGAAATCATAATTACAACAATTTCAAGCAAGTAGTTGTACTGAATGATATGTTCACTAACCCTTTATATTTACAAAGAAAATATTTCTGAGTAGGTAAATATTGCTATTCAATCCTATTGACAGTTTGCTTTATGATTTGAGGTGGCTCATAAAAATGTCCCTGAAAGTTGCAAGCTCTTTTATAGCCTCTGGATAACTTTTACTTTCACAGAGCTTTCTACCTAAACTGCTAAGTCCATGATACAATATGTTAAAAATAAAAATTAGTGAAATAATGAATTTCAAAAGTATATATTACTAAAATAACTTCTAGTGTAGCTTCAGAATGTGGTGAGAGACAAAATAATGAAAATTGACAGAAAGTTCATTGGAATTATAGTTACATGGAAAGCAGAATTTGTAAATAGTGACTCTAGATATTTAACCCAGAAGATTTCCAAAGTGTTGATGATAAGGTCTGCTTTGTCTTGCTCCTTATAGTAAAATGCAAATGAATTCAGGGAACAACTATCAAAGAAAAATGTTTAGGACTTGATAATTTGGATATTTTTTAGCCTATCAAGATGGGAAAGGCAGTAACTTAAAACACTCATGATTAGGAAAGCGTGGTCAACAGTCACTAGCAGAAAGTAGGTTGATAAAAATACTCAGCTGCAAACTTGTGTTATTTTTCATGAAATCAGAATTAATGTTTGTGTGCTTCAATATATATGTTTATGTGCCATGCAAAACATGAATATTTACCTTGAATTAACATGTCTGTTGAGGAGTCCAGCTCCTGGCTGTAATTTAGGTGTAATCTTTCAGACGTAACCATAGGCTAAATTACAAAGGCTTTACTTGGCAGGTCTTATGGAGGAAAAGCTACTCTGCCCACAAAAATCCTGAGGCACAGCCAATCCATTGCAGTTTCTGAGGATGGCCATAGACAAGGACTTAGGCGTCACTGAATTAGAATATTTCTTTTAAATTATTAATTAGAATATTTCTCAAATATTTCTTTGAATTAGAAGCAAACAGGCTTTTAAAAACTTAAAATAATTAGAAACAAAAAGGAAACTAAACGGATTTCTCTTCCAGGTACTCAAACTAAAGAAATATAAAAAGAAGTGTAAATAATTCCTAATGCTAGGGGTTGGGTGTGAACTTCCAGGGTGATCAGATAGATACCCTGTGGTCAAATATTTGAAGTCTCCAACATCAGGTCAGTATCCATTACCTCATCTTCCAGATGTCTAGCCTGAAACTACAGTTATTCCCATCATCAAACACTGCATTCAAATCTTGTTTAGATATTTTTCTACTTTAACATTAGAATTTCCCAAAAAGAACAGAAGTCTATTTTGATAGAATTCCACATCTAAATTGTGAATTTCTAATCCATTACCATAATCTGAATGCTGACTAGGGTGGGAAACACTTCTTTGCTCAGACATGATGTTCAACTGCGTAAAGCTGTTAACAAACTTTTGATACTATTGCTAATTGGAACACTTTAGTGAAAATTAAAAACTTACTTAAAAATATTATTGAGGGAATGTATTCTCTTTCCAGGTCCATGACGGGGCATAGCTTTAAGGGCAAGAATTTCCTCGGCGCCATGCCCGCTTCCCATCTCTCTCCACCCGGGAGATTCAATGGTTTCTCGGGCGCGGGAAGACCTAAAAGTCAATCACTCCAGCGGAAGTTCTAAGGGACTCCTTTCATTGGCCCAGGGTCTTGGAGAAGGTGGGGATTCCTCCCAGGATAAATGTCCGTGCCCACACACCTGGCCGGATTTCTGAATCCCCTTCCACAGTCTTCGGGGAAGGCTTTCTCCTCTTCTTTCCTGCTCTCTTCTCTACCTAAATAAAATCACCTTTCTGCAATACTTTTCTGGGTCTGAAATTCACTTTGCGAGCATACGGTGCAGCTGAAGCAGCCCCGCCGCTTCTTCTTTAAGAGGTTGGAGGCCAAAAACCCACAACGATCACCCGCATCCATGAAAAACCCCGGTTACGTTATGGCACAAAATAGAAATAGACAAGCCAAAATGCATTATGTTTACATTGACAGAATTTTTTTTTAATGAAAGAATTGATAATATTTATTCATAGTAATATAAAAATTTATAGCTTTATGAATTCAAACAATGAATTAACTTTAGGTAGATAAATTTCTGGGAAATTTAATTTTACTTGCTTTATTTTAAATGTTCTATATGTAAATCTCTATAATTTCCTATCATACAGGCACCATACCCATTTTATGCCAGTTTAAACAAGAGATTAGAGTTGTGACAAAGACTAAGTAAAGATTGACTTTCCCTGAGTAAGACCACGCTAATGACAAGGGTATTTTCTTTCCAAAATGTATACAACTTATTTGTAAAAACATCTGTCTTAAGCAGAAGAGAACATTTTGTTGTGCAGAATACAAATAATACTTTTTTTGTTCAGTAATTGCCAGGGTTGATTATCTGTGCATTAAACAAAATAATTCCCTTTACAAATTAATTTTCTATAAAAGCTGGATTTTCAAAACAAATAAAAATTTTCCAGGAGGAGTATCATATCCTTATAAACGTCTGTGGCTGTTCATACACAAAACAATTCCTTGTTAATAACACCAACAAAGAACCTTAATCTAGCTGAATCAGTAAAAAGATTAAAGTGCTATTTCACAGTGTTATAATCAGTACTACAGTCAAACTATTTTTGTGACTTGATTTGATTTTCACAAAAATAACAGAACATCTAAATTTCTTGTGGAAATACATTTCCTGGGAAAGAAAAATAAATTTCTTCCAGAAATAACATTTTTAATCTTAATAACTGGGAGTAATAATTAATATAAGTTGATATTCTAAGTGCTTTTCAAAAATGTAATAATATTTATTAATTAAAAGAATAGAATGATCAAAGATAGCCTTAAAATAATAGTTCCAACTTACACATAAAAGGTATGCTGTACATGGACATGTGTGCATGTATAAAGGTGCTTGCACATACACAAATATGTAGGTTTTATTTCTGAGTGTCTTTTGCAATAGTCATAGATATGGACTCTTTCCTACTTTCCATAGTATAGAATAATCTCCGAATGGTCCACTGACCTCAGCCTAGAAAAGAAAATAAGTGAATGTCATTAAAACAAATTGACAAATTAAGACTTTTAAAAGCAACTATGTCTGGGCACCGTAGCTCACACTGTAATCCTAGCACTTTGGGAGGCTGAAGTGGACATATTACCTGAGGTCAGGAGTTCAAGACCAGCTTGGCCAAAATGGTAAAACCCTGTCTCTACTAAAAATACAAAAATTAGCTGAGTATGGTGGTAGGCGCATATAATCCCAGCTACTTGGGAGGCTGAGGCAGGAGAATCGCTTAAACCCCAGGGCAGTGGAAGTTGCAGTGAGGGGAGATTGCACCAGTTCACTCCAGTCTGGGTGACACATTTTTTTTTCCATCTCTTAAAAAAAAAAAAAGAAGGCAACTACTTACCAATAAAAGGAAAATGCTTCTAATTTATTAACTACAACGATTCAACTTAAATATATGGGAAAGGGAACATAATACGCAGAGTTTTTTTTAATCAAACTTGCATTGTAGTTGTTTAAATGTTTTTATATGATCTAATCATACAATTTTGAAACCCATGCCCCGTATGTAGTATACTGTAGAACTTTTGTGTATGTTTCATATGTGAGGATAATGAAATACACAACATAGAATATAGAATACTGCCTAGTCCTTTTATGGACATATGCATGTAGTTTGTATGTATTGCGTAAAAATTATTTATGTAAGCTAAAACTGAAAATTAGTGGCATTATTTTTAACATGTCCTACAAAAAAATAGTCATTTTATATTTTCTTTTAATTTAAAAGCAGACTAATGTCAAACCAAAATAGTGTGTTTTTCAAATTGACAATATTTTCTATACATGGACAAGAAGGATATTTATTAATTAAATTTATTAATTACACAGTCAAGTTAAACATAAATGTGCTTAGTATAATAAAAATCAAACATTCCAAAAATTTTACCCACATTTAAATATAGCTTTCAGGAATGGGAAAATATACAAGGTATAAACAAGATTTTTAGAGGAAGGAAGAAAACATCTAAGTTTACAGGTTTCACCCCAATAGCAAACTTTTTGCCAGGGTTAGCTGACACGAGCAAAAAGTTATGCAATAGCCATAAATCTACCTTGAACAAGATCAATTGTCTCTTTTGGTTGTTACATTTCAGTAGACTTTTTCTTAACTGAATTTTTCAGGAATCCTGAACATGTATGTTAAATTTACAGATTTTCCTCCTTGATTTTTTCATATGTTAAAATACTTCATGATCCCGAAAACAATTTTTCAAAAATCCTGGCTAATTTTCACCGATTTTGCAAAAATGAAAATTTTCTATTATCTTCATCCCATATGTCCTTCCAAGACAAAGGGTTTCAAAGTGAATGAATCTAACATATATCATTTATCATTTTTATTATATCATGCCACCCAACCACACTCATTATGCTCGTTGCATATATAATGCCATAATCTAAACATTCAGTTCCCCAAAATGAAAGTTACTGCCTGCAAAATACTGTCTTTTGAGAAGTACAGTTAATAAAATGTTTTTTAAGTGACTATATATCCATTTATAGAAATGGGCCTTTTCTTATAAATAGTTTGTTGCTTGAGAATTATTCAGGATTGTTTTGTGAATGAATCATGTACACAGATGGAATATGAAACAAAAGGATAGCTATTGAATAATAATTTGTTTTATAACCTGAGTGCCCAAAACAATGAAGTGAATTAAGAAAATAAATTGTCTTCAGAATGTACAAAATACAAAATTAAAGATGTGTAAATACCCTCCTTGTGGTCTCTACCACTGTCAAATATAGAGGGGACCTTCCCTTAAAAAACTAGCCTTAATATTCTGGTTACCTTGGGAAGTGTGCAGTTAGAGAGCAGACAGGAGGGTTGGCCTACGGGGTGGCAAACTCAGATCACTTTACTCCTTACTTCTGATCTGAAGGGGTGCAAACAACTTTCTGACCATAAAATGACCAAATATTTGGATTTTCTCCAGAGAAGACAATTCAATCGAAATTCAATGAATGTCTTTTTATTTCTATGATAAAGTGAAAAGTACTAAGTTTTTAAAGATAAATTGGTTCTATTACTGGTCTTAAAAAATGTTCAAAAATTGTTGCTGGCTAAGGGCAATCTGGAATGCAGCTTATAATGTGATAAGTGCTTATGAATAGGTGTTGTGGGAGCACAGAAGCAGCAGCAATTAATTCTGCTTGAAGTAAAGAGAAATATTTCACAAATAAAGTGGTAAGTCAACTGGGACCTAGCTAATGAGAAGGCTCTTGCCAGGAAGGTGAAGGGAAGCTTTCAAAATGAGAGAAAAACAATACAGTATCATCTTTAATCATCACAGCTCTGTTAAGTATGTATTATTCCCACTTTGCAGACCAGTTTATTGAGCCTCAAAGACCTTGTTAAAGAACCCTTTTAAAGTTACGATTAAAAATGAGATTGTAATGAAATGCTGTTGATCCTAAATATAATTTTCTCAGCACCTCTTTGTGCTATTTCAGTTAAAAATACCAAACAGACAAATGACAATAAGTATGAAAATTAAAAGACAGATTAATATACATTTATTTTCATGGCAGTGGAATGGCTCCAGAAGAGCAAAGTCACAATAATAATAATAATAATAATAATAATAAAACTGCTCTGGGTAAAACAACAAAAAGTTTCTGAGTCCAGGAGATAAAATTGGGATCAAAAGGAAGTGGTAGAGAAAACATGGACCTTGGATTGGAGACCATGGAGGAAACAAAAAATGTCATGATTTGTTTAGTATTGAATGAACAAAGAAAAGGCAGTAAAGCTACATTTCTCTAAATGCTAGAACTTACTACTAGGACAATATGAACTCAAGGGGCAAGCTGCTAAGGAAATGAGAATGGCCAATGGATGCCACTATTACTTAACATTGCCCTTGCAAAATTCAATGATAAAATTGATAAAGACTTGTAAACATCAAAAAAGAGAAAAATTATTATTCCTTGTCAGAACACAAGAGTGCCTTTCTAGAATGGCAACAAAGTGATATTTTAACCTACAAATAGATAAATATTAAAATTTTTTTTAAATTATGGGAAGTAAAAGTAGAAAAATTGATTATGCCTGCATTCTCATATACTGCTAGATGAATTATATATTATACACTCCTTTTGGAACATATATTTGCAATAGTAAAAACTTAAAAACATGATATTCATTTTTATGTTTCTATAATTGCATTCAAAATATGTACACAAAGCTTTTATGATATGATTGTTGTGTCATGAAAATGTTAAATAATTAGGGATGACCTTAGTGTCCAGTAACAGCTTGAAGAAATTAATTTGTACACATTGTATTATGTGATAAGCCAGCATTGAAAAAGTGCCATAGAAAAAACTGGTGTATGTAGAAATATGCTCATGTATATTCATGATTCTGTAAGGAAATAATTGAATATATCTATACTAGTTACATCTTGCCTGTGGTTGATAAGGGCATAATTATTATATTATTTTCTTTTCTAAATGTTTTTCATTTTTTCTACATTTGTAGTATTGGGATGCGAGATTAAAATAATTCACCAAGACAAAAGTATGCCAAATTGCAGGGTCTTTATTGCTGGCGACCGCGGAGGACTCACGTCTCTCTATCCCGCGGCCCCGAGGGGGGAGTGTCAAGGCTTTTTATACCGGAAAGACCACCTTGGGAGTGGGGTTGAGGAATGGGGAGGGGGATCAACGGGCCCCAGACATTCCGAGGACTGGTGGATTCTGTAAATCATCTCCTGGGCAGGGACGGGGGTGGGGGCCTCCGGACATTCCGAGGGCTCCGGGGCTTATTGTCACTTTAATTGTTACATAAATGATTCACAAAAGTCAAGACAAACATTAGTTTACATATTGGGTACCGACAAAAGTCAAGATAAACATTAGTTTACATATGGTTTGGGTACCGGTGGAAATTACAGATCTTAGTTCACAGGGGCCAAGATGAGATTAGCTTGGGCTGCACATTCTGATAAGCAAAGGCCAGCTATTCTATCAGTTACTGATGAGAAAGGTAAACAACTTCACCTGGTGGACATTATCCAGAGCAGACTAGCAGTCTTATTTACAGAAACCAAGTCAGCAGTTATTGCAAGGAGAATGGGGCAGTTATTACAACTCATTTTTGGAGACACAGCTTTGTCTTATAAAATGGCGTTGCTCAGGTTCTGACTCTAGGCCAGCTATAGCACACATTGGCCAAATGTGGCTTGTTACCTATTAATAAGCCTAAAGAAATGATAACACACACTTACTTAGGGGATGAAAATTTTAATCAAAAGTCTCAGAGGAAAAAAATATATATATAACATGGCCAGATGTTCACTGCTAATAATTATTAATCAGTTAATTGAACAGAAGATTTTTTTTGAAAATAATAAAACAAAAATTATTAAAAAAATTTTAAAACAGAAAAACAGCAATGGTAGAAATGTAGCAATAAATAAAGAGGAAATGAATACCTCTAATCCAAAATATTTTGCAACCTTTAAAAAATACTTTTAGATTTTGAAATTTTCTATTTTAAGCACAGGAGAAGTTGAAACAACCTTCACTTTTTGTTCCACTGGGAATGTAACTTTGATAACAATTTGAAAAATTATATACAAAATAACTTTAAAAAAATGAAGGATAGTTTGAAGTCAGATAGCGTGTTGCCCCCAGCTTTGTTCTTTTTGCTTAGGATTGTCTTTGCTAACTGGGCTATCTTTTGGTTCCATACAAAGTTTAAAATTTTTTCTCCAGTTCTGTGAAGGTCAATGGTAACTTGATGGGGATAGCATTGAGTCTATAAATTACTTTGGGCAGTATGGCCTTTCACAATATTGATTCTTCCTAACCATGAGCATGGAATGTTTTTCCATCTGTTTGTGTCCTAGCTCATTTCCTTGATCAGTGGTTTGTAGTTCTCTTTGAAGAGATCTGTTACATCCTTTGTTAGTTGTATTCCTAGGTATTTTATTCTCTTTGTAGCAATTGTGAATGGGAGTTTGCTCGTGATTTGGCTCTCTCTTTGTCTGTTGTTGGTGTATAGAAATGCTTGTGATTTCTGCACATTGACTTTGTATCCTGAGACTTTGCTGAAGTTGCTTAACAGCTTAGGGAGCTTTTGGGCTGAGATGATGGGGTCTTCTAAATACAATCATGTCATCTGCAAATAGGGACAATTTGACTTCCTTTCCTAGTTGAATGCCCTTTATTTCTTTTTCTTGCCTAATTACTCTGACTAGAACTTCCAATACTATTTGAATAGGAGTGGTGAGAGAGGGCATCCTTGTCTAGTGCTAGTTTTCAAAGGGAATGCTTCTAGTTTTTGCCCATTCAGCATGATATTGGCTGTGGGTTTGTCCTAAATAGCACTAATTATTTTGAGATATGTTCCTTCCATACCTAGTTTATTGAGAGTTTTTAGCATAAAGGGCTGTTGAATTTTGTCGAAGGCCTTCTCTGTATCTATTGAGACAATCATGTGGTTTTTGTCAGATCTTGACAAATGGGACAAAAACAAGCAATGGGGAAAGGACTCCCTGTTTAACAATGGTGTTGGGAAAACTGGCTAGCCATATACAGGAAGCTGAAACTGGACTCCTTCCTTACACCTTACACAGGAATTAACTCCAGATGGATAAAAGATTTAAACATAAGAACTAACACCATAAAAACTCTAGAAGAAAACCTAGGCAACATCATTCAGGACATAGGCACAGGCAAGGACTTCATGACTAAAACACCAAAAGCAAAGACAACAAAAGCCAAAATTGACAAATGCGATCTAATTAAACTTAAGAGCTTCTGCACATCAAAAGAAACAACCATTAGAGTGAACCTGCAACCAACAGAATGGGAAAAAATTTTTGCAATCTACCTATCTGACAAAGGGCTAATATCCAAAATCTATGAAGAACTAAAGCAGATTTACAAGAAAAAAACAAACAAACAAACCCATTCAAAAGTGAGCAAAGGATATGGACAGATGCTTTTCAAAAGAAGATATTTATACGACCAACAAACATATGAAAAATGCTCATCATCACTGGTCATTAGATAAATGCAAATGAAAACCACATTGAGATACCATCTCATGCCAGTTAGAATGGTGATCATTAAAAAAAATCTGGAGACAACAGGTGCTGGAGAGGATGTGGAGAAATAGGAACACTTTTACACTGTTGGTGGTAGTGTAAATTAGTTCAACCATTGTGGAATACAGTGTGTCGATTCCTCAAGGATCTAGAAATAGAGATTCCATTTGACCCAGCAATCCCATTACTGGGTATATACCCAAAGGATTACAAATTATTCTATTATAAAGACACTTGCACACCTATATTTGTTGTGGCGCTGTTTACTATAGCAAAGACCTAGAACCAACCCAAATGCCCACCAATGATAGACAGGACAAAGAAAATGTGGCACATCTACACCATAGAGCACTACGCAGCCATAAAAAATGACGAATTCATGTCTTTTGTAGAGACATGGATGAATCTAGAAACCATCATTCTCAGCAAACTGACACAAGAACAGAAAACCAAACACCACATGTTTCCACTCATAGGTGAGTGACAAACAATGAGAACACTTGGGTAAGAGGAAGAGAACAACATTCACTGGGCTAGGTGGGGAGGTTGGGGGAGGGGAGGGGAGGGACAGCCAGGGATTGGGGATGGTGGGGAGGGATAACACTAGGAACAATGTCTGATGTAGGCAATGAAGGAGGGTGGGGATGAAGACAGCAAATCACCATGGCATGTATGCATCTATGCAACAATCCTGCAGGATGCAGGATGTGCACATGTACCCCAGAGCCCAAAGTACAATAAAATAAGTAAATAAATAAATAAATAAAAACTGAGGGATAATATCATTTTTAGTATGTATACAAAATCTTACAAACAATAGAAGTCAGATTAATCATCGAATTGTAAAAATAATGTAATATAAGTAAACATAATAGGAATATGTAACAAAAATTCATTATTATTGTCTGTTAACTTCTATGAGTAAGAATAGGCTTTCAAAAACACCCTGAAGTAGAGAAAGCTGGTAACAGATACCACTCAAGATTACTTAGACACTAACAATGGCAGATACTACAGATTGGCTAAATAAACATTCATTTCTAACACTCTTCCTCTTTACCTGCTTATAACTTATTTTTCTGTAATTTGTCATCAAATACACTCATTAGTGATAATGACTCTGCCCCCACCCCTCATGAGGATTTTGCCTTTTTGTCTTTGTGCTCAAGAGGGTCTTTTGTGGACTCATGGATTCTGGCAAATAAATAAAGCTCTGCAAAGCCACGTCTCTGAATTCTTAATGTTTGGGATGTTACTTATCTCTTCCTACATGTAGTTCATCCGACAAAATCCTATAATGTATCTCACCAAGAAGTAACAGAAAAAACAAGCTAGAAATTAAAAACAAAACATTTTACAACCATAAACATCAGAGGTTAAATATATATTGTTTTCTAAAGAGAATTTTGCATTTTGCATTGCAGTTTAGATATGTTGAATGTTAAGATTACTATAGAAACCTTATATTACAAAACTTTGTAGCCTCTGGCATAACCATCCTTTAACACAATATTTAAGTCCACTGAAAATACTTTTCTTCACTTTCACAGCATCAGGATATCTGTTACTGAAAACTGAGAACTGTTTTTTATTTTTTTCGTTCTCCACATTTGTTCATTTTAAAAATTTTTATTTATTTTCTTCATACATTATTGGGGTACAGGTGGTATTTGGTTACAGGTTACAGGTGGTATTCGTTGGTTTGTGAGATTTTGGTGTGCCCATCACGCAAGCAGTATACACTGCACCATATTTGTAATCTTTTATGTCTCACCCCACCACACACACTTATCCCCAAGTCCCCAAAGTCCATTGTATCGTTCTTATGCCTTGCATTCTCACGGCTTAGTCCCACATATCAGTGAAAACATACTATGCTTTTCCACTCCTGAGTTACTTCACTTAGAATAATAGTCTCCAATCTCATTCAGGTCACTGCAAATGCTGTTAATTCATTCCTTTTCATGGCTGTGACCTGGATGAGATTGGAGACTGCAAATGCTGTTAATTCATTCCTTTTCATGGCTGTGACCTGGATGAGATTGGAAACTGCAAATGCTGTTAATTCATTCCTTTTCATGGCTGTGACCTGGCTGAGATTGGAGACTATTATTCTAAGTGAAGTAACTCAGGAGTGGAAAAGCATAGTATGTTCTCGCTAATATGTGGGACCAAGCCGTGAGGACGCAAGGCATAAGAACAATACAATGGACTTTGGGGACTTGGGGGGAAGTGTGTGTGATGGGCTGAGAGATAAAAGATAACAAATATGGTGCAGTGTATACTGCTTGCGTGATGGGCATACCAAAATCTCACAAACCAACGAATACCACCTGTAACCTGTAACTAAATACCACCTGTACTCCAATAATGTATGAAGAAAATAAATAAAAGTTTTAAAAATGAACAAATGTGGAGAACCAAAAAAATAAAAAACAGTTCTCAGTTTTCAGTAACAGATGTCCTGATGCTGTGAAAGTGAAGAAAAGCATTTTCTGTGTACTTAGAGAGAGATATATATAGATATATAATATATAATATATATCATATACATATACACATACATATATATGATGGAATCTATATACATATATATACATCATAGTTTCTGTATCCACTCATTGATGATGGGCATTTGGGTTGGTTAGCTAATTAAACTAAAGAGCTTTTGCATAGAAAAAGGAACAGTCAGCAGAGTAAATAGACAACCCACAAAGTGAGAGAAAAATCTTTACAGTCTGTACCTCTGACAAAGGTCTAATATCCAGAATCTACAAGAAACTCAAACTAATCAGTAAGAAAAGAGCAAACAATCCCATCGAAGAGTGGACTAAGGACATGAATAGACAATTCTCAAAAGAAGATATACAAGTGACCAACAAACATATGAAAAAATGTACAACATCACTAAAGATCAGGGAAATACAAATCAAAAACAGAATACGATATCACCTTACTCCTTTAAGAATGGCCATAATCAAAAAATCAAAAACCAGTAGATGCTGGCATGGATGGGGTGAACAGGGTACACTTCTATGCTGCTGGTGGGAAGGTAAATTTGTACAGCCCCTATAAAAAATTCCTTAAAGAACTAAAAGTAGGCTTGGAATAGTAGCTCACACCTATGATCCCAGCATTTTGGGAGGCAGAGGCTGGTGTGGAGATTCCTTAAAGAACTAAAAGTAGGCAGCTGGGAGCAGTGGCTCACGTCTATAATCCCAGCGTTTTGGGAGGCAGAGGCCGGTGGATAACCTGAGGTCAGGAATTCAAGACCAGCCTGACCAACATGGAGAAACCCCGTCCCTACAAAAAATACAAAATAAGCAGAGCATGGTGGTGCATGCCTATAATCCCAGGTACTTGGGAGGCTGAGGCAGGAGAATAGCTTGAATCCCGGAAGTGGAGGTTGCAGTGAGTCGAGATTATGCCATTGCACTCCCGCCTGGGCAGCAAGAGTGAAACTCCCTCTGAAAAAATAAAAGAACTAAAAGTAGAACTACCATTTGATCCAGTAATCCCCCTACTGGGTTATCTACCCAGAGGAAAAGAAGTCGTTATTTGAAATAGATACTTGTTCACCCATGTTTATAGCAGTACAATTCACAATTGCAAAATCAGGAACTGTTAATCACTCTCAGCCTTGCTCTGCTCTGCACCTCACATTCTTGTTTCAAATTATTTTTCTCTCTATCTACATAGGCGTATACAATACATAAAACCACATTTCTCTGCCACGAAGCATATGTTTCACTTTTCCACTATCCCTCCTTCTATAAGACAATGAAGTTCTCTCTTTCTTTCTCTCTCTCGCTCTCTTTAATTTTCTCCCTGGTGATCTTATTCTAACACCCTTGATATGATATAATTATGTGTTTACCAAGAATAACTTTTATAAGAGTAAATGTGCATAATTCTTTTGGCTATATCAGTATCTGAAAATTATACCTATAAAGAAAAAAACTGTAATGCAATAATACAATTAATATCATTATTTTCTTGAACTTTAATTCAGAAACATAATAATTATTTTATATCTTTTAGCTGATAACCACATGTTATGAAGTATATGGCAAGAGCTGGGATTTAGGAATGGGAAATAAAGGAGTGATAGCAAAAGGGAATGGGTTTTCTGTTTGAGTGTCAAAATGTTCTAAAATCCATATTGAGGGTTGCCCAGATCTGAGTAGATACTAAAAGCCATTGAATTGTACACTTTTACATGAGTCTATTGTATGTATCTGAATAAAATTATTTTTTAAAAAACCTAAAAATAAATAAATAAATAAATTACAGCAATCCCTCCACATTGGGCTCTCTTTGAGATCTTATGTAATTAGAATCTACTCTTAACTTTGAAAGTACCACAAAGGCCAAAAGTTCTTCACCCCCAGATATAAGATTAACTGGAGATTTGTTTTCATGCACAAATACTTCTTTTACTTACAACTTTTCTTCTTGACAATAGGAAAATATCTTTACCAGTATTCTGAGCTTAGTGGGTGTGCATTATGTGTTAGCTTCTTTATTTTTTCATTCTCACTTTTGTCACACACATTTACTACTTTGTGTACACAGAACACCTCTTCATGTGATGACATGCATTTTAGGATGTAAACTGTAGACTTTAGTTAGTAATAATGTATCAGTATTGGTGCTTCAATGGTTAAAAAAAAAAAAAGTACCACAGTGTTGCCAGATGTTAATAGAGGAAACTGGCAGGGAGTGAGAGGGTATAAGGGAACTCTATGTACTTCCCACTCAAATCTTCTGTAAATCTAAAGCTGCTTTAAAAAGTATGTGTGTGTGTATACACATACACACACTTTATTGTATATGTAATATATACTTTGTTATATATATACTTTATTTTATATATGTACTTTTATATATACTGATTTATATATATATTAATTTATATGTAATCTATATGATGTTATATATAATATATAATTATACATGTAAATATAATGATTTTTATCCATTCTGCCAATCTACATTTAGTTAGAGTGTGTGTGCGTGCGTGTGTGTGTGTGTGTGTGTGTGTATAAATAAGAATAGAATTAAAACTGTTACTACCCAAAATTAAACAAAAGAAAGACAATAATGGAGGGAAGGAGGAAATAGGCGACAAAAAGGTAAAAGACATTTAGAAAGCAAAGCAAAATTGCTTTTTGTCTTTCATTAACAGTAATTATTCTACACTTGATCTTAGCCAAAAGGCCGAGAAGCAATATCAGTAATTATTCTAAATGCAAATGGTTTGAACTCTAATCGAAGGGGAGAAATTCCCTAAATGAAAAAAGAAAAACAAATATCATTAAACTATGTGCTATATACAAGACTCATTTCATATCTAAAGACATATGTGGATTGCAAGCCAATGGATAGGTAAAGATATTTCATGCACCTGGTAACAAAATAAGAGTTTAGGGTCACTCTACTGTTATCAGACAAAACAGACTTTAAGTCAAAAACTGTTATAAAGGACAAAGAAAGACATGCTGAGAATAATGTCAATTCATTATGACAATATGACTGACTATTTTTTCAGCTTTATTGCACTGTAATTGCCAAAGAAAATTGTACATATTTATGATGTTCATATATACATATATTCTGAAATGATTAAATCAAGCTAATTAACCTATTGGTCACTTCACATATTTATCATGTTTTGTGGTAAAAATATTTAAGGTCTACTACCTGAGGAATTTTCAAGTATACAATATATATTATTAAATATAATCACAATGGTGTTCAAACTTATTTTTCTTAACTGGAAATTGTATTCTTTGATGAACATCCCTTATTTTCTCCCCCACTACCCACACAATTTTCTATCAATCACCTTTCTACTCTGCTTCTATGAGACTGAAGTTCTTTATGCTTTTTTAATACATAAACATGCCCCAGGATAGGCCATATGTTTCCAGAATAGATCGTATGTGAGACACAAAGCAATTCTCAAAAAACTTAATAATAAAAAGACTGAAATCCTACAAGTATCTTTTCTGGCTATAAGAAAATGAAACAGGAAAACAATAACAGAAGGAAAACTTGAACATTAACAAATATATGGAAATGAATGACACTCTAAAACAACCAATATGTCAAAAAAGAAATAATGAGGAGAATTAGAAAATAAGACAACTGAAAACAAAAAATGCAACATACCAAAATTTAATAAATGTAGAGAAGACAGTGCCCAGAGAAAAATTTAAGAATACAAATAACTACATTAAAAAATAAGAAAAAGTTAGAATTAATAACCAAACTTTAAACCTTGAGGAATTAGAAACAAACAGAAAATTATACCCAAACATGGTCAAAAAATAAAGAAACAAAAATACAAAAATAAGATTAGAGTGGAGATTAAAAAAAAGAACATAAATACAATAAAGGAAACCAAAGTTGGTTCTTTGAAAATACATTAAATAAAATTAGCAAGCCTTTAGCTATACTGAGAAATTAGAAGAGACAAAAATAACTGAAATCAGAAATGAAAGTGAGACACAATTATTGACTTTATAAAAATAAGAAAAGATTATAAGAATATATTATGAATAATTGTATATCAAAAAATGGATAATCTAAATGAAATGGAGACTATCTTATAAGCACTCAAATTGTCCAAACTGACTCAAAATAAATAGAGAACAACAGAACTATAATAAGAGATTGAATCAGTTATCAAAAGCCTCCCAGCAAAGTCCAGAATCAAAAGATTTCACTGTGACCTTTATTAAACATTTTTAAATTAACACTAATCTTCCTGAAACTCTTACACAAAATAGTAGAGAAAACACAACCTAACTCATTTCATGAGTCCAGCGTTATTTTGATACCACTGAAAAGTAGAAAATATCGCAGTCAATTAAATTAAAAGCTATTTTATGTTAATTGTCAGGAAGACAATATTTTTGTGTCAATACCACCCTAAGCAAGCTCTGAAAAACAAGGAGGACTCATATTTCCCAATTTCAAAACTTCTTACAGAGCAACAGTAATCAAAGTAGTGTGATACTGGCACAAGGATTAGAAACAATATACAACTGAATAGAATTAAATGTCTTGATGTAAACCCTCAGATGGACAATTGTTTTTTTAAAAGATTATCTTTCCCAATGGGAAGGAAAACTATCCTCAACACATAATACAAGGATAACTGGATTTCCACATGCAAAAGATTTAAGCTGAAACCCCACTTTAAACCTTATACAAAAATGAGCTAAAAAACTTACAAATGTATGAGTTAAATCTATAAAATCCTGAGAAGAAAACCTAGGCATAAAACTTTATGTCCCTGGATAAAACAACGGCTTTGTTGATGTATCACCAAAAGAACAAGCAGCATGAGTGAAAATAGTTGAATTAAGGTTCATGAAAATTGAAAACTTTTGTGCATCAAATAAAATTATCGAGAAAGTGAAAATAAGACCTATTAAGGATTTAACATATTTATACATCATATATCTTTGAGAGCTTAATATTTTGAATAAAGTACTCTTACAGCTCAAAAACAAAATAATAAACAGCCTAATAAAACTTAGGCAAAGGACTGTATAGACATTTGTCCACAGAAGACAAACAAATGCTTAATAAGAACATGAAGATATTTTCAACATCTTTAGTCATTACAGAAATGCAATGAGAAACCACTCACACCTCACCTCCTAGGATGCTTATTAATAGCAACATGGACAGGAAGCAGACAAATCCTAAGCAGACAAGAGTGGGTTCCAGTGAAACCCCACCTTCAAGGGGAAGGCAGTTTGAAACCTAGCTACAAGTCCTGGGTAAATCTACAGACCAGATTAAGAACCTCTCTTCCCATTTGGCACACTTTTCTTTGATTGATACCCACCCTTCATCTATTTTACATATACTTATCATTTCCTAATTGGTTTTTCACACTGTCATGCCCACCTTTGAGTGGTGGGCACACCTTTTTTAGCCTCTTTTGCATACTTACAAACCAATGAGCACAGCTCTTTCCCATTCAGAGCCACAAAAGCTCTGAACCCAGCCACACTGAGAGAGAGACCACCAGACTTTGGGTAGGGGACCACGCTCTCATTCCCTCTCCACTAAGAGCTGTTTCATTGCTCAGTGAAAGTTTTATCCTCCCTCCTCACCCTTCGATTGTCAGCATAAGCTCATTCTTCTTGGATTCAGAACAAGAACTCGGGACCCTGCTGATCATGAGTACAAAGAAAGCAGTACCACTGTGGCCTTCCACCCTCCTCCAGCAGAGGGCAGCTGCCCCACGCCATGGAAAGCAGTGCTGGGGCCTCTGTGCCACAGGCCAGAGTGGGGCGACAGGATTGACAGAGCTATTAACATGCCACTGTTCCTTGCACTGTGGACAGTAGGACTGAAAGAGTTATTATCACACTGTAACACCCACTCTGGGACTTCTGGGTCATGGGCTTCCCTGCTTGAGTGCCTTGTTCCCCTTGTCTAGTAACTAGAGTCCATCATGAAAGTCACTTGTAACATGTCTGGTCAAGCTGTAAGCCCTGCATGGAACATGCTCCCATGCTAATACTTGGAGCAACTGGTTAGACCCTTCACTCACTCGCCCACACACCGTCTTCAGCTGGGGGCTGAGAGCACAGTCATGGTGGCTGCAGGCTTCATGCCAGAGTGCAAGCCACGTGTGGCCCATTGGCTTAGTGGTTGGGGTACCTCCTGTGAAGAATGTTGCCAAAATGAGGGTCAGACAGGGGCGTTGTAGGCTGGAGGTCTCCAGCTAGAGGTTTCAAGCTGGCAAAATGGCTGAGAAAAATCCTGCCTCATTTCAACAACTTAAAAAACAAAAAAAACTAAAAAGAAAATATCAAGTTTGGGCAAGTTCATGAAGATATTGTGTTGGTGGTAATATAAAATGGGGAGGTCCCTATGTGAAGTAGTTTTTTAAAAAAAAAAAAAAAAACCTGGCCGAGCACAGTGGCTCACACCTGTAATCCCAGCACTTTGGGAGGCCAAGGTGGGTGGATCATGAGGTCAAGAGATTGAGACCATCCTGGTCAACATGGTGAAACCCCATCTCTACTAAAAATACAAAAAAAAAAAAAAAAATTAGCTGGGCATGGTGGCACGTGCCTGTAATCCCAGCTACTCAGGAGGCTGAGGTAGGAGAATTGCCTGAACCCAGGAGGCGGAGGTTGCGGTGAGCGGAGATCGCACCATTGCACTCCAGCCTGGGTAACAAGAGCGAAACTCCATCTCAAAAAAAAAAAAAAAAACAACCCTTAATACAGAATTATCATATGACTCAGCAATTCCACTCCTAGTACACACCCAAACAATTTGAAAACAGGGACTCACACAGTTACTTGTACACCAGTGTTGATGAGGATATGAAGAAATTGGAAACTTTGTGCACTGCTGTTGAGAATGTAAAATGGTTGCAGCCACTACAGAAAACAGTGTGCTAGTCCTCAAAACAAACAAACAAAAATTAACACATGATGCAGAAATTCTACTTCTGGGTATATATCTAAAATAATTTAAAGTAGGTTCTCAAAAGAGATTTATGACACTAATGTTCATAGCAGCATTATTTACAGTAACCAAAAAAATGGAAATAACCCAGGTATTCATCAACAGATGAATATATAAATATAATATGGTATATATAAGCGATGTATTATTTAGCCTTAAAAAGGAGTGGAACATCTTCTAATATGTATGATCCTTGAAAATATTATGCTAAGTAAAATAAGCCAAATACAAAAGGAAAAATATCATATGATGCACTCATGAAATATCTAGAACAGGCAAATTTGTAAAGACAGAAAGTAGATTAGAGGTTACCAAGGGCCATGGGTGGGGAGATGAGGGGGGTTGTTCAATGGTTATAAAGTTTCTGTTTGGGATAATGAAAACATTTTATAGATAGATAGCGGTGGTGGTTATATAAGATTCTGAGTGCAGTTAATACCACTGACTTGTATACTTAAAATGGTTGCAATGCAAATTTTGTTATATATATTTTGCCACAAAAAAATACATAAAGGGATTATGAGTAGATTAACATGCTATTGTTAAAAAGAGAAGGGGCATTAAGTATCTGTAGTTTCAAATAATAAAAAGAAAATTTTGCTATACATGAAATGTTTATGGATAAGTAATGGGTAGATTAGTCTGAAAATATAAACATGGACTTGAGGGTGAAGGGCCTTGAAGGTTGAATATGGGCTTCAGAGTTCAGTCAATTAGAAGACAATGAAGGTTCTCAGGATGGAGGGCGTCAGGTTCTAACTGAAGTCCTAAGGGAGCCAGTGGGCAAGTGGTGGGTAGCTGGAAAAACACTCAAGGAATCATAGACAGTTTTGATATGGATTTACTCTGTCTCTGGGCATGACTAAGCTGTATGTACAGTGTTATCAGGGTAATTATACCTTTTACAGATAATAGTGGCTCCAAGCCAAGCATGAGCTCACATGGGTGATCACTTAATTCACCTCACATGGCAATGTGCAGGGTTGTGTGCCTGCACTCCAAACTTGCTGAGTTATGCTGCACCAGAAGGCTGCTTCAGCCTACTCCTGACTAAAGCACAGCCATTTCCCTTACACGCCATTCTTTAAGCTGAGGTTGTCCTCTGGGCAGGGACATGAGCCAATAGGGTGAAGCCCTGAATCCGTAACCCATAACAACAATATAGAGAGCAACAGCTCACTACTAGGATTCCAGCTATGCTGCTTATGAGTATCAAGGCCCAATGTAGGCCAGACCTTAGGGATTCCCACCATCTCTGCAGAATGTCATCAGTAAGGCTCTTGACCACCTTAATCTCCTGTGAGACCCCTTGCAGGGCTGCTGTTATGTTCTGCCTATTGTCAGGGATAAAGGTACACCATTGTGTTCTTAAAAGGGCACAGGTGCCTTCTTGGGCAGCATTTATTATGTCTAAGGCCATTTGGTTTTGCAACACAACATTTCTGATCTGATCAACCTCATCTGTTAACAGGATGAGGACCACTCAGGTGTAATTTAGTATCTGAGCGGTGTCCTCTGCATAAGCAGTAACTTATGCTTCTACAGTTATGACACCTGTTCCAGGGATAGTCATTGACAAGGGGTAGAACCACCAGGGGGCTCATCACACTCACAAAAACCAAGAACATTGCACCTCCCAGTTATTCAGGTGTCTGGGCAACATGGGGAGGACAGTGGCAGGTACATAAGGCCACCCTCAGGACATATCATCCAGTTTAGTAAGTAAGGCCACTCTGTGTCCCCAGAGACCATAAACTCCCAGGGGGTATGAAATCCATCAGGTTCTGACCTTGGTGGGGCCTCTTGTTCCACCATACCTTTAGTGTGGTGACATGTGTTATGTTTACACAGGCTGTGATGGGTACCTATCCCACAGTGGTGTCACCCCAGTGTTGCTTTATGCACCATCGTGCCTGGGCTGGGGGTACTACATGTTTCCCAACTAGTCAGCCCCATCTATTATAAATGCTACGGACCAGCTAGGGGGCAGGCATACTGTGGGTCTTGCAGTGTCCTTTGTACAGAGCTTGTCACACTGTGTTCCAGGTGTTGGCCATGGGATCTCAAGTCTCTGGCCATGTCCAGTTCTCTGTAGGCACTATACATATGTGCTAAGGCAAGCTATCTGCAGCTGCTGCTGGAAGGGCAGTACAGATCCAACATTTGGAAACCCTGGTCACCTCAGTGTAGGTGTGGGCCCAGTACACAATGCAGTTGGAGAATTTTAACCTATGCTTGAAATGATAGAGAAGGCATGGGTACTAATGGAGGTAGATCACATCCCTCAGGCAAAATACAGGCTAACCTTTCATCCCTGGATAACAATGTAGCCTCCAAGGACTTCTGTCCTGGGCAAGGGTACCATATCTTCTCAGCTTCCCTTGGTTCAAATCCTGTATCCATGCCACAGTCATAGGAGAGCTCATAATAGGCCACACAGACAGTACATATGTCTCCCAAAAGAGGGTTTCTTCCCTGGCGGGTCCCTATGAACAGTCAACCACAGGGGCCATGTATTGAACACCCAAGGAGTGACATGCAATTCATACTGTAGGTCCTTCCCCCAGGGAGCTACAATGGCCAACCACCAGCAGTGAGGGCTCAGAGGGTCCATGGCCACAGCCAGGTTTTCTGTTCCCCTGTCTTCAGGGACATAGAGGCAGGCAATAACAGGTTACCGTTTATCCCCATACCTGGTTGGAGGAGGTCATCCTTGGTATGTATCTGCAACTAAATGTGGGTGGTGGCCTGGTATAACAAAGCATCCACTGGGGAGAGGCCACCTTTCTGTGGCCATTCCTTCCAAGTTTAGAGCACCAGGTCCAGCCTGGGACTCCAGCCCCACAAAGACAGAGTGCGACATGCAACTGTAACCCATTCTTCAAGAACCCGTTATATTGCTCAATCCTACCTGCAGCTTGCAGGTTATACAGCACATAAAATCCCCACTTTATGTCCATTTATTGTGCCCATTGTTGTACCTATTGTCCAGTAAAATGTGTTCCCTTACCACCCTCAACAGCCAAAGGGTGAACACACAGGGCACATAAGTGTTGCAGGGCCTCGATGGTGTGCTGTTGGTTGGCCACCCCTGCATTTGCCAGGGGCCCAATGTAGTCTACTTGCCACCTGGTCAAGGGCACTCACCCTATTGTTACTTGTTGTGTAACACTGGGCGGCTGCCTTCATCTAGGGTATGCCTGTGCACATGTCTGACATTTCTGACAAGCCTCTCAAATGTCTTATGTGGGCAGGGACAGACCCCAATGCTTATTGATCTGTTGTATCAGTTTACCCCCTGCAAGTCCCAGTTTCTGGTGTAGCCACAAGGCCACATCTCATGTAGGTATTGAATTTAACCATGGAAACTTGGCCAGGCTATCCGCCTCATCATTGCCGGGGGTGGCCAAAGGCGTATGGCATGACACATGATAAATAGGTGCCTCTTTCTGATGTCCCATTTCCCAGAGGTCTTGTTACGTGGCTTGGCCCCAGATAGGGCAGTGGCCAACTAGACACTTCTGTATTTTCCAGGTAGTTAACCACAAGGTTAAGTCTTGGTAGACCACCCAGCTATTGGTGCAGATTACTATAGATGTCACCTCCTGGGTAATCACCATCCATACTTCTCTAAGTTCCGCCCATTAGCTACTTTTTCCACACCTGGTTTCAAACCACATGGTGTCAGTACTAGGTTGGACTGCAACAGCAATACAGGCAGAAGTAGCACCTCAGGTAGACCCACTGTGTACCATGCCTCATCAGGAATGGGGGGAATGTCCTTCCTTAAATGGTGAAGGCTCAGGGTCTAGGGGTGCCTCAGGGTCCATGGCCTTATCTTGCACTTCGTCTACAAGTTCCAACATCTCTTGCAACTCTGCTACTAAGGGGCTTGTACTCAGCATACTCCACTACTCCAAGAAGGTGCCCCACTTTGCCAAAGTGGATGGCTGTGCCATCGTAATCCAGCGAGTGGTTACCCATAAACTCATCCATCCAGCTATTAAGCCATCCACATGACAATGGCAGCCCATCCTGTCACACTCTCACAAGCCTTAAGGGTGACAAACAGAGCAGCTTCTTTATCAAGGAATGCCAGAGGTCAGCTTCCCTCCATAGTTTCAAAAGTCTACTGGCATTCCCAAGTAAGTGCTCTGTGCGCTGCCATAAGCCTCAATCGAAACCATCTGTGGTCACATGCACATCCAGCTCAAACAAGTGCCCCTAGCTTGTGCCTTCTGAATAGCCTGCTTGGCTGCCAGGAAGGTGGTCTCGGCTGCAGCATCCCAATCCCAGGTAGCTCCCTTCTTTGTTAACCGACGTAATGGTTTTATCATTTGAGCTAAATAGGGCACAAATGCTCATCAATATCCCAGGAGGCCCACAAAAGTTTGCAGCTGTTTCATTGTGGTGGGCTGGGGATATGCCTGAATCTTATCAATGGTAACTTCTGGGATGGCCTTTGTCTCACCCTACCGGATAACTTTCAAGAATTTGGCAGATAATCCAGGCCCTTGGACTTTATTTGTTGATGGCCCAACCACATTCTGCCAAATGTTGCTGCAAGAGGGGTGCTGTTAATATCATCAATATGATGGAATAGGGAGACCCCTGCTGGACATAGGCAAGTGGCTAAGTCCCTGGCAACTAGACCATGACATTTGGTGGGGGCTATACATGTAGCCCTGCGGCAACACTGTAAAAGTCCATTGTTGCCCATCCCACATGATGAAGGCAAACTGTTCCTGGCTCTTTGGGGCGATGTCTATTGAGAAAAATGCATTGTCCAAGTCCACTACATAGTGATACTCTCCCAGTTCCTTTGTCAAATGGTCTATCAAATCCGTGATTGACAGTACAGCTGCATGCAAAGGGGCTGTTACTTTATTCAGTTCCTGATAGTCCACTGTCATCCACCAAATTGCATCAGGCTATCTAACTGGCCACACTGGAGAATTGTAGGGGTTGTGGGTGCCATGAACTATGTGCACCTCCTCCAGCTTTTTAATTGTCTCAGTTATCTCCATATGCCCACACAGCAAATGGTATTGATTGGAGTTGTGGCAGGACCTGAGGCCGGTGAGCACTGGCTTCACCACATGCACTCCTAGTCTGAATCCCCTGGTCATGGTTTGTAATGCTAGGCCGTGTAAGATACCCACCCCAGAATATATTCCATTATGGGACAGACATACACAGTATATAAATGGAGAGCCAAACAGCTGATGCCAAGGTGCAGAGATACAGGTTTCTCTTTCACTGACTGGCCTCCCTAATCATCAATGTAAGCAGGTTTGCCGGGAAACTTATCTGCATTCTCATAAACAAGGCTGCAATCTGCACCAGTATCCACCAGTGCCAGCACCTGCTGTACATTGGTGGGGGACCAGTGGATCACTAATTCCTCATGAGGCCTTCAGTCGTCTGGTGTCCCTCCCAAGCCAGGCAACTCAGCCAGCTCCCTAATTAAACAGAAAAGGCTTTATGTTTCTGAATGGCTTCAGCAAGCAGTCTTTGAGCTGCAGCACCTGGGTGGGACTGGGTCTCGCTGAAATGTCCTTTTCCCCCCTTAGGCATTTTCTGGAACTGCTGCTCCAGAGACAACAGTGTCCTCAAAGTTAAGAGTATTTTATTGGGCTGCTTATCAATTTTCTCTTGGTCAACCAGGCCAAAATCAAATCTATCCATATATGTGAGTGTATCACTCATTGGAGCCCTCTTTTCTTCCATGGGAGAGACACCTGCAGGCGGGATGTCCTCCCCTTCTTTACAACATGGACCCTTTGTTCCACTGACAGCCTTCTGCTTCCCCAAAAGCCACCATAGCAGTGGTCACTTTATGTATGCAGCATTGTATGTATAGAATGAAGACAACAGCTAGAGAGCCAAAGGCACTTGTGGGTTCAGAACCCAACACCAAACATAGCCTGCCACATACCCATCTCCTGATGACTTGCACCAAATTGGCATTCAACTGTCATTCACTCACAGTTTTGGATATTTCACTGGTGTCGTTCTACACAGTCTATATGGCTGCCCATATTCACTCAGTCAGGGTGTGGTCCCTTGCACCAACCACCTGCTCATCTTCAACTGCTGATGGAGGGAGGCATGAGTCATGATAGAGGCCAGCTTTTCCATCTAGGAGGCAGAACAGGAGATACTATCTGCTCCTTTGTCACACAAATGAAGCACTCAGGCAGACAGAGGTTCCCCTGGATGCTGGCAGCAATGCTTACCTAATTCCTGCAACTCGGTTGGGGTTTAGGCAGAATATGAAGTAAGTTGCATTACCTTGGGGAGTCCCTGAGCTTGCCTTTGAGGCCCCAATGGCTGTTCATGATTTACCTTCTGATAGACCACTGGGCAAGCTCACAATAAGGGTTCTTCCTCCTTGATATCAGACCTAGTGGAAGTCTCTGGGTGAGATAAGGGACGCAGGCCCGTATTCACAGCAGCTTGTAAGTCCTTTTCCAAGCTCTGTAACCAGGCCTCCAGGAGCCCTGTCCGTGTCTGGAGGTCTCCATTCAGGACAGCTTCTAGCTCTTCTGAGCTATGTATCCAGGACTCTAGGTGCCCTGCCTGCACCTGGAGGGCACTTACCTGCACTGCATCTCTCAGGGACTGGGTGTGTACTTCTTGTAGCACAGTCAAAAACACCTATCCAACTCTTCTGTCAAAAGCTAACTCCCTCTCCAAGCTCTGTGCTTCCAGCTGCTTCCGCACCTTCTCCATGCTTGCAGGGGACCCATCTACCACACCCAGGTTTCCGCCAAAGCCCATCTGACCAGCACGGCTGTCACCAGATACAACAACCTATGTTGCAGCCACATGGCTGACCCAGAATCAGCAGGGAATGAAAGCTCACTCACTTCAGGATCCTGTTTGTGATACCAATTGTCAGGTTCTGAGGTCCGAGGGGATTTGGTGGGTGAGTGACGGCTAACTGGAAAAACACTTGAGGAATTGTAGATGATTTTGATATGGCTTTACTCTCTCTCTGGGCATGAGTGAGCCATCGGTACAGCTTTTATTATACCTTTTACAGACAATAGTGGCTCAGAGCCAGTCACAAGCTCACGTGGGTGATCACCTAATGCACCTCCCATGGCGTGGTTACATAACGTACAGGGTTTTGTGCCTGCACTCAAAACCCACTGAGTCATACTGCTCCGGAAGGCTGCCTCAGCCTACTCCTGACTAAAGTGCGTTTTCCTTACAAAGGGTGACATAAACAATACAATAATACAAATATTTAGCCTATTAGTAGGTGAACCATAATGGGGAAATATTGCTGGGAAGAGTAAGCTCTTCGGGCTGTTCACAATCATCCATATAAGATATGCAGTATTTCAGAGCCAACTATGGATTAGGAAGATAATGATAAGTCCACCATATTTTAAGATTTTATAGGAAATACAAGTTTGTATACTATATATACCCCCAATAGCATAGTGAATGGGATACTTGTAGTACTCTTAAAATATTGAATATTTTAGAGCTGGGCACAGTGGCTCATGCCTATAATCCCAGTAGTTTGGGAGGCCAAGGCAGGTGGATCACCTGAGGTTGAGAGTTCGAGACCAGCCTGACCAACATGGAGAAACCCCAGCTCTACTAAAAATACAAAATTAGCTGGTCATGGTGGCGCATGCCTGTAATCACAGCTACTCAGGAGGCTGAAGCAAGAGAATCACTTGAACCTGGAAGGTGGAGGTTGCGGTGAGCTGAGACCACACCATCGCACTCCAGCCTGGTCAACTAGAGCAAAACTCTGTTTCAATAATAATAATAATACTAATTAAATATTTTGAAATTTTGTATAAATGTGAATATATATCAAATAGCCTAGATGAGTAATTTCTAGTTGGGGAGATGGAAGTATTAAAGATTCCTTTTGAGAATTAGAGCTGGAGTGGAAGGATATCATTCACCATGGAAAGATCCTATTATAATTTGTCAGATTTTCCTATTGGACTGATATAATTAAATATTTTTAACCCATGCTCATACATAATAAGTTTGAATAAGTAAAGAAATTATTCTTTTCCTTTGCAGCTATAATGCTGTCTCACAAGAACAATAAAAGTGACAAACAACTCTTATGTGCCTGAATTAAATTGGTTAAGCCACGGAGAACCGTGGTCTTCACTGGGTCTTCTGGTACAAGCTAATGAGAACTTAAATAAGCAGCTGTGGCTATGCTGCATGCAGCCTCAGGAAATGTCTCCCGTTACATCCATGTGTTCATTTCACATCTGACTTTTGAACTGTATTCTAGGTTTATGTATCATTTTCTCATGTTTTGATTTTCCTTCCCATGAGTCCTTTATAGTTCATTCCTCAATCAAGTTGCACTTTCAAATTACTTTTAATTTTGCCCCATTCAATGTCTTATTAATTTTCTGTGTGTCAGTGCTCTTAATATCAGTCCTACTTATCCTGCTCCCCTCTCCAGCTCCCAGGAGCCCCATTTCTTATGTGAATAGTACCCCTGAGTGAAATTAGTCCTGATTTTCCACCTGGAAGCACATTGCTCCTTATTAGAACAGGTGGTTCTTAAGATACTCTACCATGGTTTCTATCTGCTCCATTGATATTTAAAATTTAAGAAGTATCTTCTATTTTACACATATTCTGAGATTATTACATTTTTGGTAAATGCTTTTAAGTTAAAGCAATCTATTTTTAAAAAATAATCTTTATCAGGAATTAAACTATATTAAAAAATTTTTTGTGCTGAAATTATGCTAGGAACTCTAATGCATATTTTAAATTGCCCATTCTAAATACATTTCTAATGTTTTATGTTATTCAAAACTCAGAATGATAATAAATTTTTAAGTCAATTTATGGAATGAAGTAATTATCATGACATTATTTGTTGTAATATTCAGTATATTTTTCTTGCATTATCTCTTAGAGTTCTTATGAAAGAATAACGCAATTATATATTTATATAGAAAGTTGAGATTATAGTCTATCACTAAGTATTTACTCAAGAGTTATCACTTCAATGCTCAGAACATCAAACAAACTTTGAAACAAAGATAATACTTATGAGATCAAGTTCACAAAGTAGTTGTGACATTTATAAGAGGGATAATTAAACACGCTTTATGAATTGGATATAGGATCTAGATTGGGCCCAATCTGCATTGTTTGCAGAGTTTAAAATTTGTCATTTTTGTCTAATGAGCAAATGATGAGATTCTCTCACTTAGTAAGATCAAATCCTAAGGCGAGTTGCTGCTAGACAGAACAAATGTCTACATACACTTTCCCATTGGAACAGTGGCTTCTAGCTTTCATTACAGTAAAATATTTTCACTCAGTTGTTGTGATAGATTGTAAGAGGGAAATATCTACATCTTAAAAATTACTTTTCTAAACCCATGAGAGACTGAAATGTAATAACAGAGCATCCTCAAAATAGGAAAGAGACATTTCTCCTTAACTCATCAATCGAAGCCTTTAGTTGTGGCACCTCCTTAGCTGCAGGGCCAAAAATGTATAAGTGATATTCAGCAAACATAGTAATACTCATCAAAGGAGTACCTGTCCCCAGAGGAAGAGATAGTGGGACCCCCACCAGCAATGGTCTTTCTGGCAGAAACAGCAGTAAAACCAAAAGGGCAGTAGTTTTAAATGAAAATGATGATACCCAGAGGTACTCATGACCCCTAACGGATTAGGCAGAGGTGTGCTTTGAAAGTAGAAATGTGTGGGGCCACAATACATTGCTGTCCTCTATACCTGTGATGAAGAATAGAAAGGAAGGACAAGTGTTACTTGGTAGGCAGGAAACAAGTTATATTTGTGAATTTATTTGACATTCTACACCTGGCTGTATGTTTAATTCACATAGCAATTTCTGTACCAGTAGGTAAGAGTAAACACCAGGGTGATACATTCACTTCTCTCAAAGCGACCATGTAAGTTGAAGAAAATAATTGTGTATTGTTATATATATCTGGAAAAAAATTGTCTCTTGATACTACCTAAATCGATTACTTTTTAGCATTTGCTCACTAGCACATATATATCTAGTCAACACTATAATACTTTTACCTCTGCTAACCTGCAGTTTTAAGTTCGTGCCACCAATTCACTTTATAAATATCTATTAAGTTCCAGTAATGTGGCCCAGTATTGTAGTGAAAACATAAAAATGAATAAGATAGCTCTTTCTCTCAGAAAATTTGCAACTAGGCAAAAATACAAAATAAAAATACTAATCATATAGTTAGCAAACTATATAGCAGTCTCTGATATGATACAGAAGAAATTTACTTTTGTAATTAGAATATTATACACAATAAGAAGTTCCACTAATTTATTTATTCCATAAATATTAAATAATCTACTATATATTGAATACTGGATACTTAGTATATGGCAGTTAAGCATATAGACAAAACCCCTTGCTGTTATGGAGTTTATAGTCTAGTGAGAAGTCAAAGAAAACAAATAAATAAATGAATAAAGGAACAAATGAATGAATGAATGACAAAGAGAAAAAGTGCTATGAAATAGACATAAGCTATAAATATACATGGGATTTCTGGACTTGGGGAAGTTAGTTTTATTTTCAATTCAATAGGATGATTAGTTAAAGCATCTATGAGTAACTAAAACTTGAGTAAAACCTGAAAATGGTGAGCCATGCATGTACTTGGAGAAGACAAATAGTGATAGGACAGTGTTTAAATAAAAAACCTTGAGGCAGGAACATCCTTTTACAATGGAAGAAACAGGATGCAATCCAGTTTAGCTGAAGCAGAAAATCTAAAGGAGACTAACGAAGAATGACTCAAGAAAGTTGACAGGAGCTTAGAACATGTAGAACTTTGTAAGCCATTATGAAGACTTTAGTATTTTTCTCTTACAGAGACAGGAAGCCATTGGAAAGTTTGAGTAGATGAGTAACCAGATTTGACTTACAGCTTAAGAGAATTATTCTGGCTTCTGTGTCCAAAATAAACACCAGGAAAGCAAGTGCAGAAGAAAAGACACGAGGTAGACAGCTACTCCAGATAAGAAGTGATCATGGCTTGATGAACAGTGAGATAAAGACACAGAATCAGATGCTTGAAATGCTTTGCAGATATAACTGACAGTACTAACTGATGTATTGTTTATGAGATTTGAGAAAAAGAAAGAGTAAAAGTAGTCTCTAAGCTCTCAACCTTGAGTAGAAAGAAGATTGGTGTATCCACTTATACATGTGGGAAAGACTGTGGAAAGAGAAAATTTAGAGATAAAATTGGTACATTTTTCTATGATTTTTTATGTGTTGGCTTGAAATGTCAATTGCTTATTTGTGCAGAATTAAATACAAAAATGTTTACAGCTCAGGGGAGAGGTCTGTAATGGAGAGATCAAAGGTATTAGAAAGCCTAATACTGGATGATGATACAGAAAGAGAGGTAGGTATAAATAGAAAGAAGAAATTCAAAAGAGAAACAGTAACAGAGAGAGAAATAAGACAGGAAAATAAGACATGACAATATTTAGAGAGAGGGAAAGTGAGCTAAAATAGTGAGGTATGCTAAATGAAGTAATCAAGCATTTTCTTTCTTAAGTGAAGCTGGGTGAAGAAACTATTTTGATGAGAAGATAGGGAATCCATAAGTTCTCATTAATAAATAGATTAGAAAAATCTATAGATTATGAGTACATAGTCATGAATTACTACTTATATTAGATAATCTGTGCTGTGTTGAATACTGAGTATCAAAGTGGTATGAAAATGAACCCTACAATATAGCAAGACTAATACCCTATTTCATTTTTCATTATTCATTATTATTATTCATTATTCATTAAATTATCTACAATAATTTTATCTTTCTTCTTTATTGATCATGTAATATTTTAACATTTTACAGGTCACAGTACATTCATTTTTATATAGGAACATTGTTACACTGTTGGTGGGAGTGTAAATTAGTTCAACCATTGTGGAAGATAGTGTGGTGATTCCTTAGGGATCTACAACTATGAATACCATTTGACCCAGCAATCCCATTACTGGGTATACACTCAAAGAATTATAATTCATTCTACTATAAAGACACATGCACACGTATGTTTATTGTGGCACTTTTCACAATATCAAAGACTTGGAATCAACCCAAATGCCCATCAATGATAGACTGGATAAAGAAAATGTGGCACATATACACCATGGAATGCTATGCAGCCATTAAAAGGATGAGTTCATGTTCTTTGCAGGGACGTGGAGGAAGCTGGAAACCATCATTCTCAGAAAACTAACACAGGAACAGAAAACCAAACACCTCATGTTATCACTCATAAGTGGGAGCTGAACAATGAGGACACATGGACACAGGGAGGGGAACATCACATATTGGGGCCTGTGGCAGAGGGCTACAAGTGGGATTGCATTAGGAGAAATACATAATGTACATGATGGGTTGCTGGGTGCAGCAAACTACCATAGCACCTGTATACCTATGTAAGAAATCTGTATGTTCTGCACATGCACCCCAGAACTTAAAGTATAATAATAATAAAAAAGTCCCTAACTACTTGATTGTCTTATAAAAAATAAATACAATAAACAAATAAACATATTTAGATTATTTTTAAATGAATAACTAAAATAAATATCACAGAATATTTTAATAAACATATTCATTGTCTAGCTTTTTTGTCTATAGAGTTCCACTATACACGAATATAATGACAGTGAGATCTATTTCCTGTGGAGAAATAGCTATGCACCAAATTTTAGACACACTCTGTTATTGTACACAAAGATGTGTATAGATAAATGAAAAAAAATCTACATTTCTTCAGTTTCATTAACCCATCTCTTCTGTACATACTTAACTTAACCTTGCAAGAAACAGAAATAACATCTTTTTTTCTTAAGTTTATGATATTCCACATATGCTAGAAAATACAATAGAGACAAGAAATTGTCAGAAATATATTTATGCAATGACATCAATGTGAATGTAGTTATAATATATATTGTTGTAAATAAAATACAATAAAGTATGCAAAGAACACATAAATGTTAAATAATTTGGTATTTACAGGTTATTTTATAAGATTAAAAACTTAAATGGTAAGATATTTGTAAATTAAACAGAAACCAAATAAAACATAAAAATGTATTTGTCTAAAGGATTACATGTATTTTTCTAATAATTGTGAAAATTATCTCCATAGAATTCCTTAGAAATATTTGAGAAAAAAAAGTCTTACAAATCATAGAAGATACTATAATGAACTCACAAGATGATGTATTAAATGGTACTCAAATAATCCTAAGAAGTAAAATTGGTTATATTTCTTAAGTTTCTAAAATTATTCCTGAGAGATTTTATAAATAAAAATGTAAAAATCTATCATCATGAAAAAACTGCAAAGACATAAGTTATAGTCCATGATTGAATTAAATAGATTGAAAAAAGATGTAGAGAATTTTTTCCATCATGATGTTGTTGTTTGGTGGACTTTATGTAGGAAAATACAGGATAAAACTTTTTATTGTAATTCATAGGTAAAACAATCTTAGGAAATAGTAGATATATTTCCTGTCTCATCTAGAAACACAAGCTTTTCATATTCACATTTCAAACTAACAGAAGAGTGTATTTTACAAAGGTTCATAAAGAGAGCTAGCAGGAAAATTGACTCGTCCTTAGTCATACCAACAGTTGCCTATCTTAAGTAATTCTAGGAGAGGTTTCATCTCACACAGGCAACAGCTGCAGGACTCTGATGGGCCTATAGAGTGGCCTTGTGTGCCCAAGATTTTTGTTTTCTACTTAAAAATTAACTGACCAGGATGTGCCTGAGTACACACTGCTCTAACCAAATGCCTAATGCTGTTTTATGATACCTTGAATTTTATTACCCAGCATCCCTTAAAATATAACACATGCCATTTTTCTGTAATATCTAATTCTAAAATCAAAGGAAAATAGCTTATTTCCTTGGTTGTTGCATGAGTAATTCAAAGAATCATGTCAAAAACATAAAGCAATGCACTCCTCAGTCACAAGGTATCACTTAGCAAATTATCATAAAAAGAAATGCCGAACTGGTACAAGGTAAAACAAAACGAAAGAGGTAAATTAAAAACTCATGGTCAATTCATTTTCTATTAGAAAAGATGCAATGTCATTACTCAATTCTATTTTCATACTTAACCTTTGTGTAAAACATAATAACATATTCTTAACCTTAGCATAAACAATGATGAAAGAGAAAAGATTCATAATCTTAACATATATGGTTAGCATCTTAATCACAGTTCTTTCTGATATATTCACAAATTAGGATTTCATCAAACATGGTGCTTATAAATTTACTTTTTCACTTTAGCATTCTATCCCCCATCCCCCAATTTTTTTTCTTTTTTTTTTTTTTTTTTTGACTTTTAGTTGAGATTTAGAGGTACATGTACAGGATTGTTATATAGGTAAACTGTATGTCATGGGGGTTTGTTATACAGGTTAGTCACTCAAGTAATAAGCATAGTACCTAATAGGTGTTTTTAAAAAATCCTACCCTTCCTGTCACCCTTCAAGTAGACCATGTTGTGTATTGTTCCCCTCTTTGAGTCCTTGTGTTCTCCTTTTTTAGACCCCACTTATAAGTGAGAACGTACAGTATTTGCTTTCCTGGTCTTGTGCTAGTTTGCTTAGGATAATGGTCTTCAGCTCTGTTCATGTTGCTACAAAGGACATTATCTTATTCTTTAATTGTGAATGTATAGTATTTCATGGTGTATATGTACCACATTTTTATCAACTGATCCAATGTTTGATGGGTGTTTAAGTTGATTCCATGTCTTGGCTATTGTGAATAGTGCTACAATGCACATATATGTACATGAGTCTTTATGGTAGAATGAATTATATTCCTTTGGGTGTATACCCAATAATGGTATTGCTGCAGCAAATGATAAATCTATTGGAAGTTTTTAGAGAAATTTCCATACCATTTGCCACAATGGCTGAACTAATCTGCATTCCCACCAGCAGTGTATAAGTGTTCTCTTTTCTCCACAACCTCATCGCATCTGTTGTTTTTTGACTTTTTAATAGTAGCTGTTCTGACTGGTGTGAGAAGCTATCTCATTGTGGTTTTAGTTTGTATCTTTCTAATAGTTAGTGAAGCTGAACATTTTCTCATATGCTTGTTGGCTGCATATATGTCTCTTTAAGTCCTTTGACCGCATTTTAGTAGGATTGTTTGCTTTTTCTTGTAAATTAGTTTAACTTCCTTACAAATTCTAGATATTAGACCCTTATCAGACACATAGTTTGCAAATATTTTCTCTCATTCTGTAGATTGTCTGTTACTCTGTTGATAGTTTATTTTGCTATGTGAAAGCACTTTAGGGTAATTAGGTCTCATTGTCAATTTTTGCTTTGTTGCAATTTTTTTTGACCCCTTCATCGTGAAATCTTTGCCATGTCCTATGTCCAGAATGTTGTATCCTAAATTTTCTCCCAAGGTTTTGATAGTTTTGGGTTTTACAATTAAATTTTTAATCTATCTTGAGTTGATTTTTATATATGGTGTAAGAAAGTGGTCCAGCTTAATTCTTGTGAATGTGGCTAGCTAGTTTTCCTAGCACCATTTATTGAATAAAGAGTCCTTTTTCCATTGCTTGTTTTTGTCAGCTTTGTTGAACGTCATATGGTTGTAGTTCTGAAGCAGTATTTCTGGGCTCTCTATTCTGTTCCATTGGTCAATATGTCTTTTTTTTTTTTTTAACCATTACCATGCTGTTTTGGTTACTGTCACCTTGTAATATAGTTTGAAGTTGAGTAACACAATGTCTCTAGCTTTGTTATTTGCTTAGGATATCTTGGCAATTTGGGCTATGTTTTTGGTTTCATGAATTTTAAAATACTTTTTTTCTAACTATGTGAAAAATGTCATTGGTAGTTTGATAGGAATTGCATTGAATCTGTAAATTGCTTTGGTCAGCATAGTCATTTTAAAGATATGGATCTTTTTTATCCATGAGTATAAGATGATTTTCCATTTGTTTGTTTCTTCTCTGATTTCTTTATGGAGTGATTTCTAATTCTTGTGGTAGAGATTATTAACCTCCCTGGCTACCTATATTCTTAGGCATTTCATTCTTTTTGTGGTAACTGCAAATGGGATTGCGTTTCAGATTTGAGTCTCAGCTTGGATGTTGTTGGCATATAGTATATGTTGATTTTACAATCAAGATACTTTGAAACTGTTGTTCAACAAATTAAAACTTTGTTGAAGTTGTTTACAAGATCAAGGAGCTTTTTGGGCCAAGTCTATAGGATTTTCTAGGTATAGAATTGTCACCTGCAAACAGGGATAGTTTGATTTCCTCTCTTCCTATTTGGATACTTTTATTCTCTGGCCTGAGTGCTCTGGGAAGGAATTTTAGTACTGTGTTGAATAGGAGTGGTGAGAGAGAGCATCCTTGTCTTGTTCTGGTTTTCCAGGGGAATGCTTCCAGCTTTTACTCATTCAGTAGGATGATGGCTGTGGGTTTGTCCTAGATGGCTCTTATTATTTTGAAGTATGCTCCTTAAATGCCCAGCTTATTGAGGATTTTAACATGAAGGATGTTAAATTTTATAAAGAGCCCTTTCTGCATCTATTGAGATAATCATGTAGTTTTTGTTCTGTTTATGTGATTAATCACATTTATTGATTTGTGTATGTTGATCCAACCTTGCATCCTGAGGATGAAGCCTACTTGATTGTAGTGGATTAGCTTTTGATGTACTGCTGGATTTGGTATGCAAATATTTTTTAAAGGAATTTAGAGTCTATGTTCATCAAAAATATTGTCCTGAAGATTTTTGTTGTTGTTGTTGTGTCTCTGCTAGCTTTTGGTATCAGGGTAATATTGACTTCATCCTGATGACTGAGTTAAGGAGGAGTCCTTTTCCCCCAGTTTTTTGGAATAATTAAAATAGATTTGGTACCAGCTCTTCTTTATGCATCTGGTAGAATTCATCTGTAAATCTATTTGGTCCTGACTTTTTTTGGTTAGTAGGCTTTTTATGAAGAATTTAATTTCAGAGTTCATTATTGGTCTGTTCTGGAATTTAATTTCCTCCTGGTTCAGTACTGGGAGGCTGTATGTGTCCAGTAATTTATCCATTTCCCATAGGCTTCCAGTTTGTGTGCCTAGATGTGTTTGTAATGTCTCTGGGTTTTTTTCCTCTGCTGTGGGGTTGATGATAATGACCCCTTTGTCATTTCTGATTGTGTTTATTTGGATCTTCTCCCTTTTTCTTTCTTTATTAGTCTAGCTAACAGTTTATCTTATTAGTTCTTTCAAAGAACCAACCCCTGGATTTGTTGATCTCTTGTATAATTTTTCACATCTCAATTTCTTTTAGTTCAGCTCTAATATTGGTTATTTCTTGACTTCTGCTAGCTTTGGGGTTAGTTTGTTCTTGCTTCTTTAGTTCTTCTGGGTATAATGTTAGGTCACTAATTTGAGATCTTAAAAAACTAATTGTTAATGGATAAAAAGCATTTCATTGTTTGCAATGGTGAGGGATTCAACATACTTAACAAATAGCATGGGAGTGTCTATGCTATGTGCTAACTCAGGGCAGACATCAGCTGTAATCAACCAATATGCTTCTTCAGCTAACCAACTAAATATGAGCAAACACATGTAAATATATATTAATATTAATATATTCCAGCCACGTTTGATTTTTTTTTTTTTTTTTTTTTTGAGACGGAGTTTCACTCTTGTTACCCAGGCTGGAGTGCAATGGCGCGATTTCAGCTCACCACAAACTCCGCCTCCTGGGTTCAAGCAATTCTGCCTCAGCCTCCTGAGTAGCTGGGACTACAGGTGCGTGCCACCATGCCCAGCTAATTTTTGTATTTTTAGTAGAGACGGGGTTTCACCTTGTTGACCAGGATGGTCTCAATATCTTGACCTCGTGATCCACCCGCCTCGGCCTCCCAACACATTTGATGTTTAAAATTGTTTTAATGTCGAAAAGAATGTAGATAAGCATTTCAGATAATCAGTTTATCACTACTGAGACATAGATATTGAGTATAGACATGACCAATTGATATTACTTAAACATACTTAATGTTAAATTTTGTGCTTCTATTTATTTTATTTGTAAAATGTAGCTAATAATGTAAACATCACAGGGATGTTATAAAAAATGAGGTAGTTTCATATGTGATCTTTGTGCTGACATTATACTTAATGATGAGAAACTAGGTGTTTTCCTCCTAACACAGAGGACATACCAAGAATGGATTTTCCAACATTATGAGGAAATCCTACAATAACATAAGAAAATAAAATAAAAGGTATACAATTTGAGAAGAAAGAAATAATTATCTTTAATCTGAGATAACACGATCATCTATATAGAAAATCCAAAAGAATCAACAAATTAACTTTTGAAATATAGAAATATTGCAGGATGTAAGTTCTATATGTATAAAAATAATTTTCTATTACCAGGAATAAACTATTATAATAGTTTATTAAAACTCTCAAAACCTGTCTTATTTTTAAATATTTTAGAACACATCCAACCATTGAAGTAATATCTCATTGAAATAATTGGTGAAGGTTAACCATGGATCTAAAGAAATTGAGGCTTTTGAAGGGAAATGAATGTCATTCTTCAATATTTTTTTTCCTTATAGTAGGTGACTTATATGCTATATATACTGATCTTACTACATATATCTTTTTTTTTCTTTTTCTGAAGGATTGAGGATTGAATTTCCTGTAACATAAGATTAACCATTTTAGAATGTACAAATCAGTGCATTTAGTAAATTTGCTATGTTCTGCAACCAATACTTCTATGTAGTTGTAAGACATTTTCATCACCCTCAAAAAGAACTCATACTCATTAAACAATGAATTCTCATTCCTCCCACAGCCAAGCTTCTGGTATCTACTAATCTGCTTTCTGTCTCTATAGATTTACCCATTTAAAACATATAATATACATGAAATCATGCAATTTGTAACTTTTTGTGTCACTTTTCTTTCTCTTAGCATAATGCTTCTGAGATTCATCCAAGTTGTACCATGTTTCGGGACATTGTTCCTTTTTATGGCTAAACAATATTGTGTTATGTATATATACACCAAATTTTGTTTATTCATTCATCTAAACATTTGAGTGGATTGCCATTTTGAGCTATTGTGAACATTTGTGTACACATATTTGTCTAAATGTCTCTTCTCAGTTATTTTGAGTATATATCATGAGATAATTCCATGTTAAGCTGGTTAAGAATCACTATTTTCCATAATAGATGCAGAATTTTATATATCCACTATCAATGCATGAGAATTCCAATTGTACACATTCTTATAATTTGTTATTTTTATTTTTATTTCTTTTTTCTCTACTTTTTTTCCTTTTTGTGTGTGTTTTTTTTAAGAGAGAGTCTCACTCTGTCACCAGGCTGGAATGCAGTGGCAAGATCTTGGCTCACTGCAACCTCCACCTCCTGAGTTCAAGTGATTCTCCTGCTTCAACTTCCAAAGTAGATGGGACTACAGGTGCACATCACCATGTCAAGCTAATTTTTGTATTTTTAGTAGAGATAGAGTCTCACCATGTTGGCCAGGATGGTCTCCGTCTCTTGACCTCACGATCTGCCTGCCTTAGCCTCCCAAATTGCTGGGATAACAGGCATGAGCCACAGTGCCCTGCTTTTCTTTTCCCTTTTTTTTTTTAAATCACCATTTTAGTGATTGTGAAATGGTATCTCAATACGATTTTGGTATGTATTTTCCTAATGGCTAATGGTGCTGAACATCATTTTGTGTGTTGGTTAGCCATTTTATTACCTTCTTTGGAGAAATGTCTATTTAAGTATTTTGCCCATCTCTCAATTGTGCTTTTTTTGTGGTTGTTGTTGAATTTTAAGTGTTGTTTATGTATTCTGGATATTAGACACTTATTAGCACCTGACTTACCAATATTTTCTCCCACCCTGCTGATTGTCTTTTCAGTTTTTTATATTGCCCTTTAATACACATTTTTATTTTTTATAAAGTCAAATGTAGCTTTTTAAAAATTGTTTCATTGCTCATGCTTTTGGTTTCTGATCTAAAAATCCATTGCCAGAACAAGATCCATAAAATGTAACTTACCCCTATGTTTTACTCTGAAAGCTTTATTGTTTATATATAACTCACTTTAAGTTACTTTCAGTGTATGGTGTAAAGTGGGTGTCCAACTTCAATTTTATGCGATTAAATATCATTTTCTGAGCATTATTTGTTGAAGAGATTATTTTTTGCTTATTGATTGATCTTGGCACCCTTGCCAAAATTAATAAATTAATTAGGCTGGCTTCTGCAATGGCCGCTGCCCCTCCCCCTACAAAGCTGGATCATTCTTGGTTGCTGTCTAGGTGTGAAACTCTGGCATCAAGAGTTTTTTTCAGTCTGCTGGACTTTGTGCGGGTGAAGGGGGACCACCTGTCCTGCTGTATGGGCTGTTTCCCTGTTTTCAGTTCCCCTTCCCTCTCTGGGGAGGGTAGATCCATCCAGCCGGCTTTCTGGCTTTCACATCCGCCAGTGCTTCTGCCTAGATCTATGCTGACAGCCCCAACTCTGGCCAAAGTTGCTGTTCTGCCCTGTTCTGACAGCTTGCTGAGGCTTCTCAGCCCAGTGAATATCTCCTGATCTGTGGGTTGTAGAGGGCTTGGGTGGAGAGCTGTATCTGAACTGAAGTCCCACAGTGGGAGATCCCCCAGTCCTTCAGTCAGTTGCATGCACCTCCTGGGTGGGGCAGTGCCCCGCCTTGTCTCAACTTCCGCTATTTGGTTTATACCCACTGTCCAACCAGACCCACCAAATGAACCTGGTACCTCATTTGGAATTGCAGAGACCACTCCGTTTCTGCATCTTTGTCACTGGGAGCTGCTTGCGGGAGCTGCCTCTCATTTGGCCATCTTGGGATCCCCAAATATATGGGTTTATTTCTGGGCTCTATATGCTAGTACCACACTGTTTCAATTTTGGTAGACTTGTAGTATATTTTAAAATTGAGAAGTGTGAATCCTCAAACTTTATTGCTCTTTCTCAAAATTTTTTTGACTATATGAGGTACCTGGTGTTCTATATGAATTTGAGGATCAGTTTTTCCATTTCTGAAAAGGAGAAAAGAAAAGATGGCTATTGGGATTTTGATAGAGATTTCATTGAATGTATAGATTACTTTGAGGAGTATTGACATATTTACCATTGTTAGTCTTCCAATCCGTGAATGCAGAGAATCTTTTCATTTACTTAGGTTTTTCTTAATTTATTTAAGGAATGTTTCATAGCTTTCAGTGTACAGGTCTTGCATTTATTTAGGTATTTTATTCTTTAGATTTTATTATAAATAAAATTTATCTTCTGTTTGGATTGTTCATTGCTACTGTATAACAACACAATCAATTTTTTGTGTTAACTTTATACCTTGCAAGTTTGCTGAATTATTTTTTTATTTATTTTTGGCACTTATAGTTGTGTGTACTTGTGTATATGTATGGGGTACTTTACGATTTTACATATATATGTATGTATATATGCATCTATGTATATATGTATGTATACATCTATATGTATATGTAGTATATACATATGTCCATGTGTATGTGTATGCATAATCATTTTGCATTAAAATTAAAAGAGTTTCACTTCTTTCTTTACAATTTGGATGACTTTTATTTTGTTTTCTTGCCCAATTGTTCTGGCTAGCATATCCGGTATAAAGCTGAGTAGCAATAGTGAAAGTGGGTATCATTCTCTTCTTCTGATTTTAGGAGATAATAATCCTTTAGTCTTCACCATCTAGTGTTATGCTGGCTATGGGTCTTTTATATTGTTCTTTGGTAGGTTGAAGAAATTTCTTGTATTCCCATTTGCTAAGTATTGGTAATATAAAAACATGTTGAATTTTGTCAAATAGCTGTCTGCATTGAGATGGTCATTTCTTTTAATCCTTCATGTCACTAATGTATTAGGTTATTAGTTTTTATGTGTATTAGTTTTTATATGTATTAGTTTTTATATGTTGAAATACTCATGCTTCTGGGATAAATATCTCATGGTCATGGTGTATAATTTATTTGACAGATAAATTCGATCTGCTAGTTTCATTTTTATTTATACATACAAATTATACATATGCATAGGGAACATATGATATTTTGATACATGCATACAATGTGTGATAACTCAATCAGGATACTTGGGATATCCATCAACTCAAGCATATCATTGTTGGGAATTGAAAAGATTCTAAATTTTCTTTTCTAGCTATTTTGAAATACACAATAAATTACTGATGACTATATAATCACCCTAGTGTGGTAAAAACACTAGAACTTATTTTTTCTATCTAACTATATTTTTGTATACATTAACCAACTTCTCTTCATTCTCATTTTCTTCCTTACTCTTTCCATCCTCTGGTAACCACCATTCAACTTTCTTCCTCCATAGTTCAACATTTTTAGCTCCTGCATATCCGTGAGAACATACAATATTTGTCCTTCTGTGCTAGGCTTAGTTCGTTTAACATAATTTCCTTTAGACTCATCTGTTTCTCCAAATGACAGGATTTTGTTCTTTTTCTGGCTGAATATTTATTATTTCATTGTGTATAGGTCACATTTTCTTTATCCATTTATACATTGATACACACTTAGGTTGATTCCTTTCAATTTTTCCCCAGTCAGTATGTTGTTAGCTGTGAGTTTGTAATATATGATCTTTATTGTTTTGAGTTATTTTCTTTTATACACACCTTGTTATGCACTTTTATCAAGAAAGGACTTGAATTTCATCAAACTCATTTTTGCATCTCTTGAGATACTCATATGATTTTTTCCTTTATTCTTTTGATATAGTGTATAACATTTATTGATTTCCATGTACTAAACTGTCCTTGCATCACTGGCATTAATCGTACTTGATCATGGTGTACTATCTGTTTGTATGTCATTGAATTTGGCTTGTGGTATTTTGTTGAGGACTTTTACATCTATGTTCATTAGGGGTATTGGCTGGTACTTTTTCTTGTATTTTTGTCTAGTTTTGGTATCTTGGCAATTCTTTCCTTACATAATGAGTGAGGAAAATTTTCCTTTACTTCATTTTCTTAGAATGTTTTAAGAAGAATTTGTATTCATTTTTCTTATAAGTTTGTTAGAATTCAGTGGTAAAGCCATCTGGTTCTGGGTTTTTTTTGTTGTTGTTGTTGGGATACTTTTATTACTGATTCAGTCTTGTTACTTGTTACTTATTCAGTCTGTTCAGATTTTCTATTTCTTCCTGGTTCAACCTTGGAAAGTTATATGTGTCCAGGAATTTGCCCATATCTTTTAGGTTTTAGAATTTGTTGGCGTGTTGTAATGTTCACAACAGTCTCTAATGATCCTTTCTATTTCTGTAGTGTCTGTTACAATATCTCCTTTTTCATTTCTGAATTTATATTCTTGGGTCTTCTCTTTCTTTCTTAGTCTAGATAACAATTGTCAATTTGTTCTACCTTTACAAAAATCCCACTTTATGTTTTGTTGATCTTTTGGTTTTATTGTTTTAGTTTTTTTTTTTTTCTCTCACGTTTTTGGAGACAGGGTCTCTCCCTGTCACTAGGCTGGAGTGCAGTGGTGCAATCTGGGCTCACAGAAGTCTCTGCCTCCAGGGTTTAAGTGATTCTCCTGCCCTAGCCTCCCAAGTAGCTCAGACTACAGGTGTACACCACAACACCCAGCAATTTTTTTTATTTTTAGTAGAGAAAGGTTTTGCCATTTGCCTAGGCTGATCTTGAACTCCTGGGCTCAGCAATCCTCCCACCTCAGCCTCTTAAAGTGCTATGATTAAGGCTTGAGCCACTGCACCTGGCCATCTCTTTCATTTAGTTCTGCTCTGATTTTTATTTCTTTTTTCCTACTAATTTAAAGTTTTGTTTTTTCTTGCTTTTCTAATTCCTTGAGATGCATAATTAGGTTGTTCATTTGAAATATTTCTACTTTTTTGATGTAAGCATTTATTGCTACAAACTTTCCTCTTAGCACTGCTTTTGCCATATTCCATGGGTTTGGATATTTTGTATTTCCATTTTTATTTGTTTTAATAAATCTTTTGCTTTTTTCTTAATTTTCTCCTTAATTTTTTTCTTGACCCAATTGTAATTCAGGAACACTTTATTTCATTTTCATGCATGTGTATGGTTTTGAAACTTACTTATTTTATTGATTTCTAGTTTTATTCTATTGTAGTCTGTGAAGATATTTGACATAATTTTGACTTTTAAATATTTGTTGATACTTGCTTTATGGACTAACAAATGGTCTTCTATTTTGGAGAATGTTCTACATGCTAATAAGAATGTCTATTCTGAAACTTCTGGATGAAATGTTCTGCAAATGTCTGTTAGGTCCATTTGATCTATAGTGTAGTTTAAATTAGATTCCCCTATATGAATTTGCTGTCTCAGTGATCTAATGCTGAAAATATGGTGTTGAAGTCCATTGCTTTTGTTATTTTGGAGTCTATCACTCTCTTTATCTCTAATATTTGCTTTATATATCTGGGTGCTCCAGTTTTGAATACATATATTCAAAGTACATATTTATAATACATATATTTATATATATAATTTAATGCATAATTTAATTTAAACATATAATTATAATTTAAATACATATATTCAAATTATATATTCATAATTGTTATACCCTTTGTTTAATTGATTGTTTTATCATTACATAACTTTCTTTGTGCTGTATTTTTATACTTGAAGTCTATTGTATCTAATGCAAGCATAGCTACTTTTGCACACCTTTGGTTTTCATTTGTGTGGATTATCATTATCCATTTCTTCATTTTCAGTCTATGTGTGTCTTCTTAGGTGACATTAGTTTCTCATAGGGAGTGCACAATTGGATCTTCTTTTTTTTAATTTTTTTTAATTTAATTACTCTATAGCTTTTATTTGGAGATTTTAAACTGTTTACATAAAAGGTTGTTATTGATTGGTGAGAATTACTCCTTTCATTTTATTAATTGCTGTCTGATTGTTTTCTGTATTCTTTGTTTCTTTCTTCCTCTCTCATTGCTTATTTTTGCTGTGTGGTGCCGTTTTGTAGTGATACTGTTTGTTTTCTTTCTCTTTCTCATTAAGTTTTGTACTATATGCCCCTCTCTATTTTGAAACTGAATGTTACTTTGGAGACCAGCATAATTATTTCCTCCTATAATTGACTTGATTTTTTTTTTATAGTTGCTTCAAGGGTTCTTTCTGTGTCTCTGAACTTCATTAACTTTAAAAGCATATATTTCTTCCATATACTATTTATGGATTTTTAAGATTGTGGTAAATGCACATAATATAAAATTTACCAACTTAACCATTTTTTAATGTGTGGTACTATAGTGTTAACTACATACACATTGTGGTATATCAGGTTTTTAGAACTTTTCTTCTTGCAAATATGAAACCTTAAACTCATTGAACAACTCCCATCACCCCAATTTCCCCAACTCTGACAATTTTTATTTTACTTTCTGTTTCTAAGAATTTAACTATTTTAGAATCCACATGTAAGTAGAATCATGCAATAGTTTTCTCTTTGTAACTTACTTATATCACTTACCATAACGTCTTCAAGGCTTATCCATTTAGCAGAGTATGACAGGATTTCTTTTTTAAGGCTGAATAATATTTCATTACATGTACATACACCACATTTTCCTTATCCATTTCTCAGTCTGTGGACATTTAGGTGACATCAACCTCTTGGCTATCGTGAATAATGCTGCAATGAACATTGACAGGCATATATCTCTTCGAGATCCTGTTTTTAACGTTTTGGATATTTACTCGGAGATAGATTTGCTAGATCATAGCATTACTATTTTTAATTTTTTGATGAAATTCTATACTATTTTCCCTGGTGGCTATGCCATTTTACATTCCCACCAATAGTTTACAAGGATTTCAATTTCTCCACATACTAGGCAACATTTGCTATTTTCTGTTTTGTTGTTATTATTGTTTCACACTTACCATCCTAACAGTATAAGACGGTATCTCACTGTGGTTTTTATTTTCATTTCCATGTTAATCAATGATGTTGATAGTTTTTTATATACCTATGGCTATTTGTATATCTTCTTTGGAGAAATGTCTAGTCTATCTAAGTCTTTTGCCTATTAACAAATTAGGTTATTAGTTTTTGTTGTTGAGTTGTAACAATTTTTAATACAAGTTGAATATCTCTAATTCAAAAATATAAAATTTGAAATATTCCAACTGAAACTTATTGAGCACCACCATAATGCTCAGAGAAAATGCTGATTTAGAACTTTATGTATTTCAGAATTTTGGATAAGGGATACTAAAACTATATATTCCATACATTAACTCTTCTTCAGATAGGTGGTTTGCAAATATTTTTTCCCATTCTGTAGAACGCGTTTTCATCCTGTTGATTGTTTCCTATGTTGTGCAGAAGTTTTTAAGTTTGATGTAGTTTCATTTGTCTATTAGGGCTTTCTTTTCCTATTATTGTGGGGTCATATCCAAAAACCATTGTCATGTTCAATGTCATGAAGATTTCCCCTATATTTAGATCTAGAAATTGTAAAGTTTCAGATCTTACATTTGGATTCTTACTTGATTTTTAGTTAGTTTTTATACGTGGTATAAAGTAAGGATCCAATTTTACTATTTTGCAGGTGGATATCTATTTTTCCCAACACAATGTGTTGAGAAGACCATTCTTTTTCATTGTGTGGCTTGGAACCCTTGAAAAGTTATTTAATTATGTATGCAATATTTGTTTCTGGACTCTGTTTTCTGTTCCATTGGTCTATTTCTCTTTATAACAATACTATACTGTTTTGATTACTACAGTCTTATCGTATATTTTGATATCATTAAGTGTGATATCATGAAGTGTGATATCATGGCACTTATTTTTTCAAAATTCCTTTTTTTATTCAGAGTTCTTTGATGTTCTATAGAATTTTATTATATTTTTCTATTTATGCAAAAAAAATGCCAGTTGAATTTTGGTGGGGCATTGCATTAAATCTGTAGATCATTCTGGTTAGTATAGATATTTTAATAAGACCATTTTTCAATCCATGAATGTGTAATCTTTTCCCATTTACTTGTGTATTTAATTTCTCTCAACAATATTTTAAAATTTTTGGTTTATAAGTCTTTTGTCTCCTGGGTTTAATTTATTCCTTAGTATTTTGTTCTATTGATGCTATTGTAAATGACACTGTTTTCTTAATTTCCTTTTCGGATAGTTCATTGTTAGTGTATAGAAAAGCAGCTATTTGTATTTTGATTTGTGTATCATCCAACATTTCTGGATTCATTTGGTAGTTCTAACTGGTTTGTGTGTGTGAGTGAATGTGTGTGTGTGTGTGTGTGTATGTGTTTGGAATTTTCTGTGAATAACACATCTTTTGAAGATACCATTTGGTGTTTAATTTTACTTTTTTCTGTTGTTGCATTTCAGTTTATTTTATTATCTAATTGCTCTGGCTAGGACTTTCAGTAGTATATTAAATAGAAGTGCTGCTTTCTGTGTTGATCTTTTGTCTGTTTTTTCTTGATTTATTCATTTTAATGATACTTGATGTAATCTTTGAGTCAACTGTTTAAATTTTATTTTTATACAGGAATCTTTTACTTAATAATGTGTTTATAAATGCTTTCAGTTTTATTCCATTGGTTCATTTAAAAATACGCACACATACACACACACACACACACAAAATCATGGCAAAGGGAAAGACCTCTTTTCTCTTTCTGCCCTCAGCATTTCCTCCCCCCAACTCCCTCTTTACTATGTTCAATCAAAAAATTATCTCCGTCTGATTCTGGCAGGAGTAAGTAGACGACCTCTGGTCAAATTCAATCATATGGAGTAAAAAACAATCACTGGCTGATACAAGGGAAGGGATTCAAATTAGCAGTATTACATGAAACTCTAGTTGAGTAACAAAGACATTTTTAAAGGTTTTATAAAAAGTTGCAGAATTTTTCAAATCCTGTTTATTATTAGGTTATCTTTGTGTCTGTCAATTACTTCAAACAATAATCCTTGATCGACTCCTCTATCATGAGCCATTTTGATCCTTGTAGCCCCACTGGAATGCAGCTCCCTGACAACAACATTAGTTTAAAAATTGGTTGGTAGTAGGCCTAGGGCTTCTATCTTCCTACCATGTATGGATTTGATTTTTCTTTCACATTATGAGAGGCATTTGTCTTTATTTTTTTTGAAGAACAGATACGTATTTTAGATATTTTAAAAATTTATCTCCCAAGCTTTATTAGGAACCACATGAAGGAGGTATTCTATGATAATACTTAAAATGTGAAACTATCTTAATTGGTAATTCTGATTAATGTTTCTTATCAAGCACACACATATTGTACATTTATCTATGGTAAGATAAATTGCTTAGACTTTGGTGTCTGATTTAGTCATTGTGAGATTTTCAAATGCCAAAAATATTTCATAAAGAAATGATTATGATTCACTCAAATTTTAATGCTCTGCTACATATACAGTTAAGTATTGTAAAATATTGATGGCAAAGAAGAATATTGTCATTTTATGCTTTTTTTGTATTTTGTTTACCTATGGTTATATATCTAGAATTGTAATATTGTTATGGATCATTATAAATCATATTCTCAAGCATCTTAGACAATGGATTATCAAAGTTGATTAATTATCCCATTTAAATAAACTGTTTTAATCTTTCATCATTATACATCACAGCCACCAACTAAATAATTAGAATCTATTTTTGTAAGATAGGTATTTTTAAGATTTAAGATAATTCCACCCCATCCCACATCCCAGGGTTTTATAACACAGTTTAACCTGTATTTAATTGTCAACTATATTATTTACTATGTGACTTTGTAAAAATAACATATAAATGGCTTTTCCAGTTTCTCCTCTGATACCTGCCTCAAGGTGTTGATGAACTTGTATGTTTCAAGAAAGTATCAGGCACATACTAAGTGTTCAATAAGTATTTTTATTTCTTTACTTTTTAGTTATTCTCAGGGTCAACTTTAATACTAATGAAAAAAATGAGTTATGCCTACTTGATATAAGAGTTTTAACATTTTATGTTCATTATATTTTCTTTTCTTAACCTGCCTTTCATATGATTACTTCCATTTTCTGACTTATTTTTAAAAAAGCTCATGAGCTTGAGAAATGTTCAGTATGTCCCAAAAATAACTACAACTAAAAATATCCCTATATTTCAATTTATTTGAGAAAGATTTGGTTCTATAAGGGAAATAAATAAGATAGCTAAAGATCATGAGTTAAAGTTTTTTGCATTCTCTTACAGTATATAGTGTATAAAAGAGACAAAATATAACAGAAGGACAATTACAGGTGAAAAATATCTAAAGAAACATTGCTCTGAAAGAATATAAAATGCAACACTATTATAAATTAACATCTACAAAAATATATTTTTGCATTCAATTATAATTTAAGCATTTAAAATTTTTTAAATTGTGATTCCTATTTTTATTGTTAACTACAAGGGTAATTTAAAATCATTGATCTTTTATCTGGCTTAAAATTATTTTATTTAGTAATTTTACATTAATTCATGATTACATTGAGAATTTATATTTGTTCTTTAACCATTATGAAGTTTTGATTTTTTTCTAAAGGATAAATGAAAGGAAATATTGTTGTTATATCAAGTGATTATCTCAGGAATGTGATTACAATGAGCTCAGTGAACATTCTGAGTGTTTAGTTTTCCATATCAGAATACTCTGTGATTTTTTTTTAAAATGCACATGTGTGAGGTTATTCCAACATATGTTGAATTGGAATTTTGGAGTAGAGCCCATGAACTGAAAACTTACATCAGCCTCCCAGGTGCTTTTTCTGCATAATCACATTAAGAGCACTAGGTCTATTCCAATCCATAAATGGAACAATAGATTGCTTCTGAGACATGGCATTACTATTATTATTATTTTCCTAAAATATTCTACCACAGTACTATAGCTATTTTCTCAGTTTCACTATTTTGGAGTGGGTTTTAATATATGCACAATCATTTAATAGAAGATCATAAGTTTAAATTGAAACCCATAACCTCACATTCTTTTCAATAGATACTTATGCTAATAAAGAATATAAAAAGCTCACACTTCTTTTAGAATTTTATTATCTGCTCCTATGATAGTCTGTACTTTGAAATATCTCATTTAATGGATAGATTCACTAATTATTTGTCATTTAAGATACAGAGAAGCAGGATTCATAGTCTCAGTATTTCAATTTGGAAATTTAATACTCCCAGTTCTTAAAGTACTAACTGTGCCATTCAATATATGTGTGATTTTCTAAAAGATACATAACTTCTTTAAATCCCACTTTACTGATCTAGAAAATGGAGTAACTGCTCAGAAAGGACGCATATCAATTTACATAGAAAGTCCTAGTTATTATGAAAAATTCATGATTCAAAATAAACTTTATTATTCCTAAGGACTTCACTAAATACTTGGGTAAAAACATGTTGCAAAGTTTAAAGACAAAAGTAAAACACTGTTCGATATAAATAGCGATTGATCATGTGATCCACAGAGAAGCCCTGGAGGGATTTCATGTGCAACTGAATCAAGGCCAGGCCAGGGAGGTGGATACAGAAAACTAAGATCATTTTAGTATCATTCTAAGAATGTTTCTTTCAGATCCAGGCAAACTTTCTATTTTACCATGGGCTTTCAAATAATCGTGGCAAATAAGCATGACCATGATTCTGTTGTTTAAAAAATTCAGACCCATTAATGTAGCTGAATTTTTTTTTAAATGGGACACAGCGTTATAAACTTTCAGTACTTTTATCAGCAACTCCTCACCCATTGAGTATTTCTTAATGAACTAATTGTTAGGCATGCAAAAATGTTTACTTCTTACTTTAAGGGTTGCACTCTGCAACCTTGTTTGGGCAGATCATTATGTTTGTAATCATGTCTGTCTGGGCAGATCGATTATGCTGTTTTGTAGTGAAGCTTGAGTCAATTAAAGACCAGAATTTTATACCAAGCCATGATAATTTCTCTTTTAAAGCATGCTTTCTGAATATATGAAGGAAGAGGAGGGAGAGAATTAGGAGAAAGGAGAGGGAGAGAAAGAGAGAGAGAGCATAAATTAAAATTAAAACAAGGTATGTTAGCAATATTAGCCACTGTGAGATATCTTTTAGGTTTTGCCTTCTCTAAACCAAACAATTAAAACCATCATACATATTTATCTCTAAATATTGTATAGAACATAACATTCGAATTCTGGGTAAAACATAATTTACTTCTGGAAAGAATACAGCAGTCTATTAAAACAGAGAGTGAAGTTTTATGGGTACCCACCCCTTTGCTAATCCTCTATGTCACCACACATTGATTATGAGGGTCAAAACAGTGAGTTATTTCTTCAGTTTGCATGCGGCTTTTCTGGATCTTTTTGTTTCACATTACGCTTCCTCTACTTTATTTATCTTCCATTCTTGGCATTAGGCATTCCCTAGATACTCATTATGCCACTAAGAAAAATGAATATAATTGAGAAATGAAGTTAGAGTCTGCAGTTGCTTCCTTCCCATCTATCAACTCTATCCTTTACTTCTGTACATGGCCAAAGAGCTTAATTTGTCATGATTCTCAAGTTCTCCAGCAACCCAATGAACCTTACATAATATACTAATCTAACTAAATGTATGTATAACATCTCGGTCTTTTAAATAACATGTTGGAGTATAAAGTTACATAGTACCATAAACTTATGATAACAGGAGAAATAGAAAAAACAGTACCTGCAACAAAGATTCCTGTCTATTATCTTTTCGCATCATTTTCACTCTCAATATATTTTTTAAAAAATTACTCAAACACTGAGCTTTCAAGTGACAATTCATAGTATAAATAAGTAGTTACATGTTTTTATTGTGAACTTAATTACATTTTTCCTAAATAGTGTTGCCAGATAAAATGCAGAGTGCCTAGGTAAATTTTAACTTCAGATAAAACTGTGAATAATTGTCTTCATATAAGAATATTCCAATTATTGTATGGAACATAGGTATCAAATATATTTGTTATCTATTTGATATTCAAATTTTGCTGGGTGTCCAATGTTTGTTTATGTTCTGTAATCCCTTAATAGGTGTTACATAAAATCAGTGTGTTCTCTCTACTTTAGAGATGAAATTAGTTCTCTCTCCAGTCAGTTGTTGTTTCTGGACCATTTTTCTCCTCTCCAAAATCAAATAAGGGAGAGAAAAAAAAATCACTTTAAATACATCCCCTTTAGGGACAACTATTTTCTTCCCTCCTAGTAAATATAATCTTCTGATCTATAATAGTTCACAATAATCATTTTAAATTTAAAACTTCATAATCTTCCCACATTTCATTCTTCAATTTGGTTGCTTGACTTGCAGCCTCAGTTTTCTGATGAGTTTAAGGAGATTTATTATTTTCAGAGTGATTTAAAGTGATGCCTTTCAAAACCAGGGTTTTGAAACTGGGGTTTTATTATTTTTAGTTTACAACAGCAATTTTGCAAGTAACTATATTCTCATAAATTTTCAAAAGAGTATGTCATCAAACTTTTGGATACTGCCCATCTGATAGGTGAAAAATATCTCATAGTATTTTTTCAGGATTATATTAAATTTATAAATGAACAAAGGGATAAATTAGGTATTTTGACCTTTAGTCTTCTATTTTGAATGAAGATTTTCTAACTGTGTAATCCTATGCTAAAGTGTTCCTTTCCTCTCTCTCTTTCTCTCTACATACACACACACACACACACACACACACTCACACACACTCACACATATATACATCAATAATTTTTTTCCTATGGAGGTTTTTAAAAACTTTTTTCTGCTACCTTTGTACTATTATCTCAAGGATAATGCAGATGTTTTATCTTTTATTTTTGATGAGAAATCCATTTTCCATTGCTATTCCATTAAGAATAATATTAAAATTAGCAGCCTCTTATTCCCTTTCCCTGCCCTCACCTCCAAAGCTCATTTAACTTAATATCTTGTTATTTTTAGTTAATACTTATAAGGCTCTTAGAGAGCTCATTTAACTTTGTATTTGTCATTTTCACACCTCTTTCCAGTTTTTATGCATACATTAGGAAAGAATATATTCATTATATACTGTTCTGTCTCCCTGTTGACCATTATATTGCCTTGGTTCTATAAGTGAAATATATTTAATGTGCACCATCATTATTTTAATCTCTCATCATTTATTGTGTTTGTCTGAAGCTTCTAGAAGATTCTTGAGAAAAGTTTCACTTAAGTTTCACTTTTATATTATCTGAGTTATCTTATGTCAATAACAGTTTTTCCCAGCCTTTATATTTAAAGTCATGTTTTACTGAATATAAATCTTCAGATACAATTATAAACCCTTGACAATATTACATATTTGTATTATCTGTTGTCCACTGAAATTGGGCATTTCTGTCAAAATGTCTGTTGAATCCTCAATTTTCTTTTTCTTTTAAGTGACATTGTCGTTATTTGGACACTCAAAATATATACTTTTTCTTTCCCTTTCAATCACAAATGTGATTACTAGAATGTATTTCAAGGCTGGCAATTCTACTCTGATTTCCCAGGTAAGCAGTGTGCCCTCTAAATATGTAGGTTTATGTGAGTTTAAATTTATTTCAGAAATAATAAGACAATAGTAATTAAACTCATTTACAATAACACTTATTTAATTTTATTATATTATACTAACATTTATATTGTTTCATTGCTTTGATTTTTTAATTTGGTGAGCCGGAGTATACACGTATTTTAGATTTCCTTAAGTTCTTTGAGCTTCTTTGTAAAGTTAGAAAGTATTTTTACAAGTTTTGCAGATTTGTATTTGAGTATGCTTTCATTTACTGTTGTATTATAATGTTGATTCTTACAATAATGTAGAGTAAACTTGCAAGAGATTTAAATACAGTCCTTTATTGTTGCACAATTTTCACACATACTTTTTGTGCTTTTAGTAGGGAAAGACATAACAAATAATCTTTCCATTTGCATAATTTGACAATTACTTCTTCTCTTTTTTTTTGTAAAATGACAAAAACATTCCCTCCTACTTTCTGAAATTTTCCTCCACTGTTTTCCTGTTGCATTTTAACTACATTTCCTCTTTTCTTTGTCCTTGTTCTGACATACTTAGTTCTTACTCTAAATGGAATCTTCACAACTTCTCCTTTCTTTATTATAGAAAGGATATTTAAATGATTGGTTTCCAAAGTTCCTAAGACTCAGATGTCTTGAGCATCTTCAAATCATATCATAGTCAACCTCATATCCTTTGACATGAATTTAAGGATTCATGATTATTCTGCTGTTCCCAGACAAGCCTGCCATGTTTTATAGTGAGTACCTACTAATAACTGTGGGTATTATGATCCTTATAATTGTCTTCACCTTCTGCCACGTTTGCTTTAGTAAGCATGTCTTGCAGCTCTTTTTTATTCTATGCTTGTGTTTTTGTTCCATGGAATGTCTTTATATACATATTGAAAGGATTATCACAACCCAGGTAATTAACATATCTGTCAGGTCACACACTTAATTTGTTTACTTTTTGTGGTGAGCACAGTTAAGATCTACTCTGTCAGCAAATTTCATGTGCATAATACATATTGACTATGGTCACCGTGTTACATAGTAGACCTTCAAAACCTATTTCTCTTCTCTATCTGAAAGTTTGTATCATTTTGACCAGCATTTCCCCATTTTACTCCCTTGCCCTGGTCCCTAGAAACTAACATTGCCTTCTGTTTCTATGAGTTTCTCTTTGTTAGAATTTACACATAAGTTAATAATGCAATATGAGATTTGTCTTTTGGTATGAGCCTTATTCAATTAACATAATATTCTTTAGGTTTATACATGTTGTTGCAAATACACATACACACACACACACACACACACACACACCCCCCCACATTTTCTTTATTTTTCCTTTGATGGACCCTTAGGCTGATTGGGCAAGAGTGGGGATCCTTGTCTTGTTTCTGATCTTAGATTAAAAGCTTTCAACTTTTCATCATTGGGCATAACGTTATCTATGGATTTGTCATATATGGCCTTTATTGTGTTCAGGTATATTCCTTTTACTCTTAATTTGTTGAGTTTTATAATAAAAGTATATGAATGTTTTGAAATGCTTTTTCTGCATCCACTGAGATAATATGATTTTTCCCTTCATTATCTTAATGTGATGTATCACATTTATTTGCATATGTCAAGTCTTCCTTGAAACAAGGGGATAAATCCTAGTTGATCATGGTGTATGATCCTTCTAAGGTGCTGTTAAATTAAGATTTATAATCATTTGTTGAGAATATTTGCATTTATGTCAGCAGAGATGTTAGTCTGTAGTTTTCTTTTCTTGTAGCGTCTGTGTTTGGCTTTTGTTAGACAGTAATAGCAGTCTTCTAAAATGACTTTAATAGTTTTACTCTTCAGGTTTTTGGAAGTGTTTGAGAATTGGTATTAGTTGTTACTTAAACGTTTAGTAGAATTCAGCATTGAAATCATCAGGTTCTGAAGGTGTTTTTGGTTGTTGTGAGATTTCTGATTACTGATTTAATATCTTCACTTGTAATTGAACTGTTTAGATTTTCTATTTCTTCATTGTTCAGTCTTGGCAGGTTGCATGTTTCTTGAAATTTATCCATTGCTTCTGGGTTATCTTGTCTGCTGACATATAATTCCTGTCAGTAGTCTCTTAATTGTATTTCTGTTACATGAGTTGTAATGTCTTTTCTTTGATTAACAGTTTTATTTATTCAAGTACTCTCTCTTTTTGTCTCAGTAGGTCAAGCTAAAGTTTGTCAATTTTTTTTTCTTTTCCAAAAACCAACTGAGTTTTGTCAATTATTTATATTTTTTCTACTTCCAATTTTATTTGTATTTTCTCTGATATTTGTTATTTCTTTTATTCTGCTAACTTTTGATGTAATTTTAAAAGTTGGTTCTTAGAGATTTAAAGTTAGATTGCTTATTTGAGATCCTTCTTTTTCTTAATGTAAGAATTTATTATTCTAAAGTTTTTTCTTAGAACTGCTTTTGCTGCATTCGATATATTGTAATATATGTTAGTATATTTGATACGTTCCATTTTCATTTCTATCAATAATTTTTAAAATTTTGCTTTTGATTTTCTCTATAACTCACTGGTTGTTCAAGAATATGTTGTTTATTTTTCATGTGTTTATACATTTTTAAGTTTTTCACCTGTTGCTGATTCTAGTTTCATTGCATGTGGATGATAGAGATATTGACATGATTTTAATATTCTTAAGTTTATTGGGACTTGTTCTGTAGCCTAACATGATTTCTCATGGAGGCTCTTACATATGTGCTTAAGAAGAATGTGCCTTCTGCTGCTTTTGTCCCCAGGTTTTCTGTGCTAGGCCTAGAGCTGCATTTATGGTGAATCAGATACTCAACTGACTATCTCTTTCCATACTGTGCTTTCCAGACTTGTGAGAGGAATGATGCAGATAATTTGAAACTGTCCTTCCTACAATTTTTAATACATCAGTTTTAATTTCCATGCCCAACTTAGGTATCGTAATATCTTACTACATCCTTAATTCTTGTGAAGTAGTTTTCTGGATGGATAATTATCAAAACTGATGTTTCTGTGAGGAGATAATTGCTGAAAAGTTTTAATCCACCATTTTGCTTACATCACTTTCCTGCCAATTTTGTTTTAGATATTGTCTATAAATATCAGTTTTTATTCTATTTACTCTATTATCTTTAGATACAGTTTAAAATTCAATACAATTATTTACATTTTTCTCACAGTTATAACATTTTTGTGTTCTTCATTTACTTCTATAAATTTTGATTTTTATAAGCTATCATAATTTTCTGCCTGATGAACTGCCTTTAACAATACTTATAGTATATGTCTTCTGTCAGTAAATACCCACTTTTTGTTTATCTGAAAATGAATTATTTGCCTTTATGTTTAAAAGTTATTTCACTGGCAATGTAATTCTATATTGACACTTCTTTTTTCTCCCTGTACTTTAGAGATTATAAATGATTTACTTCTCTGATTTGCATAGTTTCTGAAGAAAAGTCTGCTGTCATTTTAATCCTAGTTAGATAATATGTGATTTTTTTTTTCTTTAGTGGGCTTCAAGGTTTTCTTTTTGTTTTTGGTCTTCAGAAATTAGGCCATAATACTCTAGGTTATTATTATTATTTTATCCTACTTGTGTGCCTCTGAGCCTTAGGTATATTAGGATTTTTACTTTTATAAAATTGGAGAAATTATTATTCTTTCAAATTAATTGTGTATCTCTCTCTCTCACTCTCTTTGCACTGCTTTCAGTATTTCAATTATGTGTATGTATTGTACAGACCATTTCTATTCTTACATATTGTACAGAGCATATATATTCTTACATAGGTATAGAATAATTTGTTCTTCTTTTTAAATTTGTGTTCCAATTTGGAGAATTTATATTTGTTTATCTTCACATTAACTGATATACTAGTCTGTTTGTCAGTTCTGGTAATAAGCCAATCAAAGGAATTCTTCACCTTTGATATGTGTTTTTCATTTCTTCCATTTCAGTTTTACTCCATTTTATAGTTCTGAAATTCCTGGAATCTTCCAAATATGTTATCTTCTTTTTCAAGATTGTTTAACACATTTTCCATAGGTATTTTTGTTTTCATTTTAATGGAAAATGTGGTCCGTCTCTGTGTCTCCTTCTGTTCTATTTTGTCTGTTAATAATGGATTGTATTTTCTTTGCATTTTTGTGAATTGCCTTATTTACATTTTAATTCTAAACATTGTGTGCAGAAGAACTGATACTAGAAATAATATTTCTGTTTGGCATATGTTTTCTTCTGTCTGAATATCAGTTTTGGGGGTTGAATCTTGTAAATCTGTAGCTGATCTGGAATTGGTTTATATCGTATAGTCAGTAATCATTATCTGTGGTAGTTATATTCTAAAATGTTTCCAGACACTGAACCATTACTTCTAGGAAAAATTCAGATTTAGGTACTTGGGAGCTCATGGTTACAACATTTTTATTAACCAATCAATATATAACTTATGTGTTTTCCTGTGTAAAGACATTATTTAATATAACAAAGAGAATCTTACATAGGCATTTTCTCTGTAAGGCACCTCCTTGCCTTCTTGTGGTTCCAAATACTAAACAATACTTCAGCACTATACTTAAGGGCCATAAGAATGCAAAAACTGTATTATTAAGTAATTCTTGGAAAGGATGCATTTACAATATAATAGCTGAAACAAGAAAGTAGAATTTTGCCTTATTCAACCTCATCTGGGAATGTGTGCATCAAGAAACTGAAATTTTTCACTCCTCTGTGCATTCACAAATAACTATGAAAGTGCTACAAATATGGATTTTGAAGTGACAAATAAATTTTAGCGGGCAGGTAAATTTGTAAATAAATAATCCACAAATAGTGAGGATTGACTATGTATATGTGGTGACTTTCAATGTATCATATGCTTCAAGGTCACTGTGTACAGAGTAGTAACTTCAAAAAAACTGGGGTTATGTTGCTTGCTTGTGCTTGCTATGACACCTGGAGGGTTTGAAGAGTTCTTCTCAGTGCATACCTGCATCACAAAAGAAATATCTCTTTCCCATTGGTGCTTGTTACTTGATTCAGTGTAAATGGTGAGTTCATAAGATTGTCTCCGTTCTCTTTTCTTTAGACCCAGTCTTAGGTAGGTACACTGCATAGCCATGACTTGGAAACAATGTTTTAACACTCCTGCCCATTTCCCAGTGGCAAACAAAAAATGCTTATTGTTCATTATAGGCTGTAAATCAGGGATATAAAACATTTTCCATAAATAATCATATAGTAAATATTCTAAGCTTTTAGTCACATATGCTAAAAAAAACTTTATAAAATGTAAAAAAGCATTCTGAGCTCACGGATCTGTCAAAAATAGACTGAGGCGTGGAATGAGCTCCAGACTCTAGCCTACCTAGTGGCACTTAGCACAGGTTGTTTTCATGTTCTTCACACCTGTGGCAGATTAACTCTGCCTTGAATTAGCAGGGATCTGGGGACATGAGCAAGCATGTTTCTGCTACACAAGCAGTAGAGTCTTATAATCTAGTGTCAATAAAAAGTTCTGATGGAGTGAGTACATTTTCTACCCTTCCTCAAAGACAGCACACAATTGGTATCAAGCAGGGGACAAGGTCACAAGGTAGGTTTTATGCCTGTAAATCAATGGTTGTCAGTCTTCACCTTACATACAAGCAGATTATGGATATGTGTTTTCAAAGTATATTGCCTCTACCCTCAAACATTGGAAAGTACTGAATATTTGCACCATGAAGGGTGTCTTAGATCTCTTTCCTTGCAAGTGTGTTTTTCAGGAGTATGCTACAAAAGCCTATTAGAAATTCCTGGCAGGTAGATGCATGCTGTCCTGTGTCTGGGACACATAGAAACTCTAAATTGTGATGTTAGACCTTGACTAGCTTTTGAAAGGTATTTTTTTAAATACTTCTGTTCTTTTTTTTTACCCACTTTTATAGTTTCTATTTGTTTTCTCCAATGCTTCACTCAAGCTAGAAAAAATAATAATAATATGACTTGTCTCTCCTTAAAGTAACTTGTTACTCATTGGAATTCAGTTTATAAGAATGCCTTGGGATCACAGCTCTCTGGTGAACTGAAATTATTATATACATTTTTTTTCATCTTTCACATTTTTTCTTATTGTTAAAATAGCATTCCATTACGGCCTTCTTTATTCAGTGGAAGCAGATCTTTTAAACATATTTAATTAATATTTTTATAGTATTTTGATTTGCTTTATTGATCCTATATTTTGCTTTATCTATTTTACTTTGAGAATGAACTAAATTGCATGGAACCTCATTTCTGTCCTCTGTTGAGTACCCTTAGTAATAAGACCAAGACCATTACCTTCTCAGTCAAGGAACTTCAATTGTTACATATTCACACAGGCATTTTTGGCTTCTTTTCTACAAACATATTGAACATTATGAAGGTATGACTTTCTGGAATACTGTGTTGCATTCAGTAACATTCTTCTTTTGACACACCAAGAATTAAAGAGGTTGCAGACACTGTTCTACTTCTATGCCTATAACTATCAACCCTATTTTATATTTTACTTTATGTTACAAGTGGGATGTATCCATGAATCCTCACCATGATATAGTCTTTAAACCAGGAATTACCATTGTATTCATTGTTCAAATACCTTTTATTTGTTCCATTTATTAATTCTGTTTTTTTCTTTCTTTTTAAAATTCATTTACGTTCATCTATTTTTACGGTTGTTATTTTTTTGTTTTTATTATATTTATTATTTGATTTAACATTCATTTTTCACTTCCTATTTTTCTTTCTGTACGAATTTTTCATAATCTGTCTTCTTGGCCCACCCCAGGATTAAAAAAAGTAGTTAATCTGATGGAGGTATGTGAACACATTTGTCATATTCGACCCAGCATTAGAGTGTCATATTCGACCCAGCATTAGAGTGTCATAAGTTTATCAGAATTCACAATGAGTTGAGTCTTCAGTGTTTTAGTAATACTAGCAATATGTGAGTTAAGCTAGCCTAATAAAGGGGTGAAACATAACTGAGCTAAGTTAGCCCATAACTAAAGCTTACATTTCAGTGACTATTTCTTTGGATTTCTATTTCTCTTTCTTTCAGTTGGCTTAGAATGACAATGAAGAGAAAAGATTGTTCTTTTGCTAATGAATGAGTAGAAAGTGGCAATGTGCCAGTCCCAAGTCTAGGCCTGAGGAGGCTTGCATTTTGACAAAAAATGATCCCCTTCTCAGTTGCTGCTCTTTCAACATAGACCCTATCACGAACACATGGAAAATGGCCTTCCCTAGTTAATCCCAGCTAAACCAAACCCAGGTGCCAATTAAAGCCAAACAGCCAAACCCACTCTATACCAACCATTCCCAACTGATCTGTACCCATGAGAATAAATTATTGTGGTTTTCAGCCATGTCGTAGCATGTAGCATTTTTGTAGCAATGACTAGTTGATACACAGGATGTTATTTCATAGCCCTTTTAAACTCCAATATCTGAAGCATGAAGAAATCATGAAATACAGATAAAAGATGTTATTAGGCCTCAAATGTTGAAATGATAGCACAGAGCATCAGCTTTAACATAGATGGATAGAAAGAAAATATTGAGATTTCTTTTTCTTTTTAATATTAGATAAGTGCAAAAAACCCACAAAATATAAGTATATAGTTCAAAGTATTAGCACCATGTAAACAAATAACTAGTGTCCCACAACCCCATTCTCTCTCAGAACTGCACAAAGGGGATGAACTGGGAGTTGTGATATCTTAGCAATTAAAATATATTCAAGTTCAGATTTGAACACCTGCAGATTTAAACAGAAAGGCAATAGTAAGCTAAAAAATGAAGTGCTGTCTTTGTAAGCAACATTCCTAAAATGACACTCATCTTAATGTTTTTAATTCCCTGTTATAAAATAGGAAAAGAGAGTGCCAATTGAGGGCTGTTTACTAGGTTAACTATCCTGTGCCCTGTATGGTGACAGATTGTCTTTCCATATTTAAAAACCTATGCAAACTGTTATAAGAATCCATATATTTTAATAGTATTGGTACAGATCAAGTGAATGATATATTTAGATTAATAAATATGGCACACAATGGAGGAGAACACAATCTGAAATTTTGTTTCAAAGAGAGTCAAGCTGCATATGTTGATAAAATAAATTAGATTTCAACTTATGTGACATTTTTCAAAATCAAGCAAAAATAAAGCATTTAAATGTCAGCAAAAGTTTTGTATTCAGTTAAATATTTTTCAAACTGAATCATGTTTCTTTACTTCCATTTTAAATAGCAGTTAATTAATATGTTCGTACTGGAATTCAGAGTAAAATAAATTTGGGAACTGACACAATGAATGTGTAAATAAGTAACTTGGAAAAAAATCAATAAAATTCTTTGTGACAATGCTACCACATTAAATTTATAGCAGCTGGTTAAACAATACACATCCTCCTCCATACTTCTAAGTTTTGCTCCAAGATCTTTTTTAGAGACTGTATTATTTCATGGTAGAGTTGTAAAGAGTAAGTTAAAATAATTTTTCTGAACATTCAGTGCACCTTCAAGAAAGGTTCTATTTTGAAGATTTCTCCAAATAATAGCTTTCTTAAATATCTCAGAAATAGTTTTTCTTTGGGGCACATGTAGGTTTTCACCATGGGTAATTCTAAAATAGAATATTTTTACTCAGAAAGGGAGCCTCCCACAGGGAATGTTAACTTTTTAAAGATATAATCAAGATCAAACTTTATGCAGGAGAATCATGAGCTTTGACATCTATTTTAAATTATTTCTTTTTCATCCATCTTACTTCTTCAAAAATAATTTTTGTTTCAGAGCTAGTTTATCTTTTAGTTATAGGTTTTTTATGTTCTCAAATATTAAAATACATACTATTATTTTATGGCTGTGGAATGTATTAGCAGACCAAGTAGTAAAACCTGTTACTGTTCATAAGAAGCAATGCTGCAAAAAATGTCACTTGTTACACTTTACAGGGTCCTCTCTAAGTGGCCAAAAAGAGAAAAAGAGACTAAATTTTCACCTCTTGTAAAACCTGTGTTTTTTCTGACAAGCCAGTTTAGTAATTCTATTATTAACTATATGTTTTGATGTGTAAGGAAGAATCAAATTCATGGTTTGTCTCTAGCAGATGTACAACAGTATATGTATGCATTTCTGTTTTCTAAGAACACAATTTACTGTTATTTACTTACATTAATAGTCTAATTTTATATTTATTCTCACACAGTATAATTGTTATGAATATTTTTGTTCATATATATTAAAATCACATATAACTGTTTTCTCATGTGAAACTTGCGTGATCAATAGAGTACTTAAAGAATGAAAACAGTGGAAGAATGAATAATCCCATTACCTAAAACAAGAATATATTAAGTGCTATAACCAAATTATAGATGTTTCTAAATCTAGCTCTAGTCCTATGAATGGGCCTATAAATGTATACATATTTACATAATGGTATATGTCGCTTGCAAATTCTATGTCCTATGAATTGGTTGTAGATACCTATATAATTGTATATATTATATATATTCAAATATATAAGGAAAATTTTACTTTTGCAATTGTGTTTTAAATAAAACACAATTTATTTAAAATATCTTTTCCTTTATATTCAAAAATGAGCATTTGAAGTAGATAAAATGCTTTATGGCAAGATTATAAATCACTGAATACTATGGAAGTAAATTAATTTACATGAAGATGTTTTAATTACTTGTTAGAACTTATACAACAAGTTTTTCTGTACATAGATCATTGAACACATGTTTTATTACTTTCTAGATGTAGAATTTCTGAGTCAGAATATATACAGAATTTGAAAGCATGCTGCCCTGGAAATAAAGAAAAGTGGACATGCAGCAAAGATTCTTAGTTTGAAGAGGGATAAATCAAAGGTAATGCTGAGATTTCTGTCTTATGCAATTTAATTATCAGTATGATTGGCAATGAATTAAATAACAATATACAATACTGTAATCTCTATTATTAAACAAAGCATACCATAATTGAGTTTCAATATATGCCGTTTCCAAATCTCGTGTTGAATTGTCATCTCCAGTGCTGGAGATTGATGTGGTGGGAGGTGTTTGGATCATGGGGACAGATCCTTCATGACTCAGTGTTGGCTTGGTGACAGTGAGTTCTCATGAGATCTGGTTGTTTAAATGTGTGTGGCACCTCCTCACCTGCCCACTCTCGCTTCTACCTCTGCCACATGATGTGCCTGCTCCAGCTTCACCTTCCACCCTGGGTAAAAGCTCCCTGAGTCTTACCCAGATGCTGAGCAGATGCTGGTGCCATTCTTGCATAGTCTATAGAACTCTGGGCCAATGAAATCAGTTTTCTTTATCCAGTCTCAGGTATTTCTTCTTAGCAAATGCAAGAACAGCCCAATATACGTTATTATTATTCAGTCTGACACAAATACAGAGAAATTTAATTATACTTAAAATATTATTATGGTATCTGTAAAATGATCTGGAAATAGATAAAGCAGTACATATTTTTATACGCAAACAGAATAGATATATAAAAAGACATATTAGCAAATGAAAAGACATGCAACCTCATTAATTTTCAAAAGAAATAATAAATAATTACTACAATGTTTTCATGTCCAAAAGACAAAAGTAGTGTTCTTCATAAATGGAATAAAACAAGGATCTGGGTCAAGAAGTCATTTCAAACTCTTTGTGGTAATGTAAACGAATGTGTCCTCTTTGGAGAGTATTAAGACAATAACTTTAACAGTGCACATTTTCTTTGACAAAACAATTACACCTCTAGGGATACATCCTAAATACAGATCCCATGTAACTATAAAGTTATGGACCAATAAGATAAAGATGTGTTTGTTTTTCTTATTTTCCTATTTTCTGTACAAAGTTGTCATTATCCTCATGTCCTAATTCTAGCTTCTTCACACTGGCCAAAAAAAAAAAAATGATATAATTTTATTGAGTAATTCAGGGAGACACTAATGAGGATAACTTTACAGAGAAATTAAGAATATTTCACTACACTGCTTTATTCCACATTTTCCCCATGTGAGAGAGAGAGAGGAATTACCAGTTTTCTCAAGCCAAGTAATGGGCCTTCAATAAACTTCAGAGATTGATTGACATGTTTAACCTGCAGTTAAAAAAAATATATTTAGCATACAGTGTCTCTCACCCAAAGAGAAAGATGCTGTCATTGCAGCTGCCCCTGCCTATGGGATTGCATAGGACAGAGGTATACTGAGGCTGTAGTTGCAGAGTGTGCAAGTTTCCCATGGAACAGACATTAACTCCATAATAACTACTTCTGGAATTCTGAGATGCCATTTGCAAAGGGCTGTGCTGCTGGAACCCGAATGAGAGGAAAGATGCAATTGAAGATTGCATTGCCCATGGCAAATACACTGTTGATGAAAGATCCTCAGCAACTTGAGGTGAAGGACTAGTTAAAGAACTCAGACATGCTAATAGGAGAGAAAGAATAAAGATTGGATTCTGTCACATGCAGAGGTCAACAGCATCAGATTAAAATCTTACCAGCTGAAATTCTTCCAAGTTTTTTTCTACCTGTCAAATGAGATATTTCTGATGCTTTCTCTTGCCTCTATTACTATATACCCCAAAACTAGAAGGACCCCAAACCGCAGCTACTGAATGGAAAAATAAGAACAAGAAAGACAGACAAGCTTATTTTATTATCTATTTTACTGCAGATTTCACAGTCATGGCAGGCCCATATTGGAGAGATAAACAAATGAAAACTCATTACTTTGATATGACAGTTATTAGGCTGTCTTACCATAAATGATTGAAAAACATTTCATTACTTGAGCCTGACTGAGAAACTGCAGGACTTGCACAAGTGTTTATATAGCATGGAGAAGATATGAGCTCACAGAATAAACTTAAAGACACAGTCCATAACCTAGAAGAAAGTAAGCTTACCTAGTAAACTGTATTAAAAGTTTACAAAGATATTCATTGCAGCATTGTTAATTTTAAATAAAACTTAGATAAAAACCTTGTTTCAACTAGAAAACTGATTAACGAAAGTATAAACAGCTTTAAAATGCAATACTATAAATTCTTAAAATAAGATGGTAGATTTCACTTGTGATAAAGGTATGACTCAAAAGACAGTGTTAAATGCAGGAAACTACAGGCCTAAACAACTTGAGAACACAGTAGACCCTTAAACAATGTGGGGGGGTTACAGGTGCCAACCCCTTGCACAATAGATAATCCACATACAACTTTTAACTCCACAAAAATTTAACTATGAATAGCCTACTCTTGACCTTACCAATAACACAAAGGGTTGATTAGCATATACTTTGCATATACATTATATACTGTATTGTTACTATAAAGTAAGAGAAAAGTTTAGAGTTAAGATTAGGGTATTTATTGATACTGCAAGTGTACATCATCTGTTTACAAAATGAACCTCTTCCTGAAATGGCAGGCAACTGCAGCTGCAGACCTCAGTCCTCTGTACATATCAAGCAATTCAATTTCTCCTGTAATATCATGACTTTTCTCTGCTTCCTGGGAGCACATTCAGCATTACTAGTGGTACTTCGAATGGGTGCCATGATGTTATTCAAAGTTTACAAAAGTTTTCAACATTGAATTCAACACAGGGAAAGACACTTGAGAACTGCACAATCATTTATTGCATTATGGAATTTACTGGTGACATGACTGGTGATGCAATGATTAGCACTGCATGGCATGGTAAACAGATTCTCACATTTGAGCTCCTCACAATAGCAACAAGAAGTGGCTGTAAAATGATTACAGCAGTGTAGTATGTACTACAGTTAATTTATGCAGTTAGAATTGAATACTGCTTATTTCTCTACGGCATATACTACTTTACCTCAAATGGCACCACGTACGGTCTGTAAGTGTTTTGCCCATGTTTTGATATATTTTAACTTCTTATAAATTTGTGTATCTTATGGTAATAAATGATAAAATAGATTAATATCTACACATATTTTATGCATTCTCTGTATAACTTTTTCTTCTTTTTTTATTATTCTAGGGTACATGGTTTGTTTGCAAGTTTTTTGAAACTGTAACAAATCGGTGGGGCGCGGTCGCTCACGCCTATAATCCCAGCACTTTGGGAGGCCGAGTCGGGTGGATCACGAGGTCTAGAGATCGAGACCATCCTGGTCAACATGGTGAAACCCCGTCTCTACCAAAAATACAAAAATTAGCTGGGCATGGTGACTCACGCCTGTAGTCCCAGCTACTCGGGAGGCTGAGGCATGAGAATTGCTTGAACCCAGGAGACGGAGGTTGCGGTGAGCCGAGATTGCGCCATTGCATTCCAGCCTGCCTAACAAGAGCGAAACTTCGTCTCAAAAAAAAAAAAAAAAACCAAATCTCTGATAAATTTTGTAGTATAATTATTGAAGAACATTTGCATTTGCATGTTGGATATTGGCAGTTCAAATCCTTGTTGTTCATGAGTCAATTGTATAGTTAATTACATGTTCTTCATTCCATACTTTGTTTATTTTTCTTAAACTAGCTGTTTCTGAAACTCCCTGAGCAAACTAATTTCCTTGGATTTAGCTTATTTTCTTCTTCATCAGGTGAATTTATTTTAAGTTGCATCAATAAAAGACTCCTACAACCTAGTTGCTTTTAACAACAGTGTTTTATTTTTTTGTTCCTCTTACATATCCTTATGGGTCACCTCAAGTTCTTCTCTTCATTCAACAGTCAAGGTTGAAGAAGCAAGTTCACCCTGGGGAAAGATAGCCTCATGACAAGTAAGAGTAATGGTGAAAAAGAGGTAATAAGAACTTCAGAACTGCCAGGCATATGTCATTCTTGCTGAGGTTTAATTGCCCAGAAGTCACAAGACCAATCTTCATGTTCCCAGGGCAGGGAAATACAATATTCTTACTGGAGGTGAAGAAAATAACTAGGACCAACTCTATCAAATGACTAAGAATATTTTTAAATTTTATTAAGTGCCATAAAATAATTTCTAATTTTAGGGAATTTTTTTTGTTGTTGCAACAAAGCAAAATCTGATTTTTAACTGAAAGTATTTTCAAATATACAGTAGAGTTGAGACATTTTAACTATGAAATTTCACATACCTAACATCTAGAATCTACCACCAAGATTTTATTGTAAAGCTTGATTTTGGGGGTTATTCTTTGAGGTATAGAAATTTCTTTCTCAGATATTGGAAATATCAGAGCAAGTATTATTATACTCATTTTATACAAAAGGAAATTGAGTTTCGGAGCCTTTACTAGGCCTAATCACTAGTTGAATGCCTTACTAGGTCATGTTTTCTGAACTTGGCTGTACACTATTTTGTTTAAAAAGCTTTCAATACGTTGATGCCTGAATTCCACCTGAAGAGATTTTAAAAATGTATTACTGCTAATTATTTTAGATTCCACATAGAAGTGATATCACACAATATTTGTCTTCCCACATCTGGATAATTTCACTTGGTATAATATCCACTAGCTTTATCCATGTTGTCACAAATGGCAGATTTCTTTTTTAATGGGTGAATAATATTTCATTCTATGTATGCATGTAATATACAACTGTAACATATAATTCCATTGAATGGGTGCATGTCTGTGTGTATGTACATATATACACACACATAATTTTTCTGTATCCATTCATCTGTTAGTGGACATTTAGGTTGTTTTAATATCTTGGGTGTTGCAGATAATGCAACAATAAACATGGAAGCACAGATCTCCTCGATTTACTGATTGTATTCCCTTTGAATATATATCCAGAAGTGGCATTGCTGGATCATATGGTAGTCCTATTTTAAATCATTTTCTGTTTTCCATAATGGATGTACCAACTTACATTTCCATTAACTATGTACAAGGGTTTTCTTTTCTCAATATCCTTACCAACACTTGTTTATCTTTTGTCTTTTCAATGATAGCCATTCTAACATGTATGAGAGGATATCTAATTTTCAACTTACATTTCTCTAATTATTAATGATCTTGAACATTTTTAACATACATATTGACCATTTTCACATTTTCTTTTTAGAAATGTCTCTTTAGGTCCTTTACCCATTTTTTAATTGAGTTATTTGGTTTTTAATTACCGGATTGTATGTGTTTCATATATATTTTGGATGTCAACCCTTTATCAGATAGAGTTTGCAAGTGTTTATATATGCACTGTCCAATCTTTTCTTTCTCTCCTGAAGGAGAAGCTCCAGTAAAGATGTTTTCCTCCTGGATGCATGTGCTATGCCCTTAGGGGATGGGCAAAGATAAATGCACAAAACATTGAATTTTCCTTTTGCTGGAATATTTCCTTGAGTTTACATTGGCCTGGTCACTGTAGCTCTCAGTTGGTCTCTCAGAAATATTTTAGTATGGATATTGTTGTTAAATTGATGTCTTTTGAGGAAAGCTAAGGTCTGGAGCTTTCTAGTTTTCCATCTTGCTTATGTCACCTCTGAGAACTTTGTGAGACATATATCACCCTCAGAAACCATACATTGAAGTAGATGATATAATGTGCCACTCAGCTCCTCTTTTTAGAACTCAGTCATTCATTCCTCCAGTCTTCAGGAGTCTTGGCAACTGATAGTTCAGAGTGGAGTCTCTTCCTGAAAATTGCCTTTTCTCTTAAAGAACTGCCTTGCCGACATTTACAGACTCATCAGCAGCAGCCCACATCCAGTGACGATTCTACATAGTGGTTCTAAGATTCCTTGATGCCTCATTGGACAACGATTCTGAAGGGTTATGCCATTTTCAGAGTTCCCAAATCCAGCTGAAGTTTAGTTCTTTTTTTTTCTAAGTTCTGCTTCCTTTGCTCTCTCACAGATGTTATTCCTGACAACACTGCTCAATAAACTTCTAGTCTAAAAATTCCTTTTTCAGTTTTCCTGAGGGAATCTGGATGAAGACATTTAGTTAAATTTCTGTTTCTACTGAAATATCTCTATCTTGTTTTCTGTAAACCTGAAAATTCCACTGAATCATTATATTCTGTGTGTGTGTGTATATATGTTTGCATGTTTACATGTGTGTACATAGCGGGTATTGCCCTTCATACTCCATGTAGGAATCACCTTTATCTCTGATCAATCTAAGGATGTTGTTGCAAGATAATGTTGCCACATTTTTTATATCCTTACTCATTCTTAATGTGCTGACTCTCATTAAGGTATGAAAGAAGACCTTGAAAATACCCTTAATCACATCAAATTTTATAGTTTTTTTTTTCTGCTAATTTCTAGTTGCTCAAATGGGAGTTTTTTCCTCACTCATGAAATCTATTAAAGTCTTAATAGTGCAAATCACTGATAGGTTAATAAACATTGAATGTGGTTGGAATTATAAAGTTGAATAAATTCAGCAAAGTTTGAGATAAATTATATGGCATTCTATCATAAATTTGACAGAAACCCTACACTTTATCATGTCTTATCAAAGAGGAAACAAATGGAGAGATGCATAAATATCATCCCTTTTCATACTCTTTTAGGTTATATGGTTTTGAAATAGCTTTTATGTTTCTCTAAGAAGCAGCCCTTAAATAGTGGATATATAAGTTGTTGATATGGTTTGGCTTTTTGTCCCCAAGCAAATCTCATCTTGAACTGTAATCCCTTGAAGTGTGTCCAGGTGTCCAGGGAGGGACCTGGTAGAAGGTGAATGGATTATGGAGGCTCTTTCCCCCATGATGTTCTCATGATAGTGAGAGAGTTGTCATGAGATATGGTTGTTTGATACGTGTCTGATGCTCCCCGCTTCTTCTCTCCCCTTTTCCTGATGCCTTGTGAAGAAGGTAGTTGCTTCTCCTTCACCTTCCATTATGACTGAGTTTTCTGTGGCCTCCCCAGCCATATAGAACTGTGAGTCAATTAAACCTCTTTTCTTTATAACTTACCCAGTTTTGGTTAGTTCCTTATCACAGTGTGAAAATGGACTAATACAGGAAATTGATATCTGTACAGTAGGTTATTGCTATAAAGATAACCTAAAAATGTGGAAGCAACTTTGGAACTGGTTAATGGGAAAAGGATGGAACAGTTTAGAGGGTTCAAAAGAAGACAGGAAGATGTAGAAAACTTTTGAACTTCCTAGAGACTTGTTGAATAGTTTTGACCAAAATGATGATAGTGACATGGACAATGGAGTCCAAGCTGAGGTGGTCTCAGATGGAGATGAGAAACTTAAGTAAAGGTTACTCTTTTTATTGTTTAGCAAAGAGACTGGTGGCATTTTGCCCCTACCTTAGAAATCTGTGAAACCTGAACTCGAGAGAAATGATTTAGGTTATCTGGCAGAAGAAATTTCTAAGCAGCAAAGTGTTCAAGAGGTGATAGAGCACAAAAGTTTGGAAAATTTTCAGCCTGACCTTGTGAAAAAGAAAAACCCATCTTCTGGGGAGAAATTCAAGCCAGCTGTGGAAATTTGCATAAGTAAGAAGGAGTAAACATTAATCACCAAGACAATGGGAAAAAATGCCTCCAGGACATGTCAGAGATCTTTGCAGCAGCCCCTCGCATCACAAGACTCTATAGAGGCCTAGAAATTAAAAATGGTTTAGTGGGCCAAGGTCAGGGTCCCCCTGCTCTGTGCACCTCAGGATTGGTGCCCTGCATACCATCTGTTTGAGCTCCAGTCATGGATGGCTAAAAACGACCAAGGTACAGCTCAGGCCATTGCTTCACAGGATGCAAGCCCCAAGCATTGATGGCTTCCATGTAGGTGTTGGACCTGCAGGTATATAGAAGACAAGAATTGAGCTTTGAGAACCCCCACCTAGATTTCAGAGGATGCACAGAAAGGCCTGGATGTCCAGACGAAAGTCTGCTTCAGGGGCAGAGCCCACATGGATAACCTCTGCTACAGCAGTGTAAAGGAGAAATGTGGGGTTGGAACCCCCATACAGAGCCCCCACTGGAGCACTGTGAGAAGAAGGTCATTGTCCTCCAGAACTAGAATGGTAGACCCACTGACAGCTTGAACCATTTGCCTGGAAAAGACACTGGCACTCAATGACAGCCTCTGAGAGCTGCCCAAGGCCATGGGAGACCACCTCTTTTATCAGAATGCCTTGGATGTGAGACATGGAGCCAAAGGAGATTATTTTGGAGTTTTAAGATTTAATGACTGCCCTACCAGGTTTTAGACTCGCATGAGGGCCGTGCCCCCTTCGTTTTGGCCAATTTCTCCCATTTGGAATGGGAAGATTTACACAATGCCTGTACCCCTGTTGTATCTTGGAAGTAACTAACTCGCTTTTGATTTTACAGGCTTATAGGTGGAAGAAACTTGTCTTGTCTCAGAGGAGACTTTGGACTTGAACTTTTGGGTTAATGATGAAATGAGTTTAGACTCTAGGGTACAGTTGGGAAGGTATAATTAGTTTTGAAGTATGAAAAGGGTATGAGATTTGGGAGGGGCCAGAGGAGGAATACTATTGTTTAGCTCTGTGCCCACACTCAAATCTCATCTCAAATCATAATCCCCTTGTTTTGAGGGATGGACCTGGTAGGAGGTGATTGGTTTATGGGAGCAGTTTCCCCAATTCTGTTCTCAGGATAGTGAGTTCTCATGAGATCTGGTTGATAAGTGTCTGGCAATTTTCCCTTTTTCTCCCTCTTTTCATGTCACCTTGTGAAGAAAGTATTTGCTTCCCCTGTGCCTTCTGCTATGATTGTAAGTTTCCTGAGGCCCAGCTATGCAGAACTGTGAGTCAATTAAATATTTTTTCCTTTATAAATTTCCCAGTCTTGGGGAGTTCTTTATAGCAGTGTGAAAATGCACAATGCAGTTAAGAATTCTCTCCATCACAGTATTCTGTTTCCTTATTTAACTACAAAATCATCAAGTTTAGTTCTTAAAACCAGCCCCATGAGAATGACATTCATTTCTGCAAGACAATTTTTAAGACTACAAACATATCAATTTGTTCAAACTTATGATGAACAAGAAACCAGGCAAAAATGCAAATTATAATTAAAATATCCACTTGCAATATACTTACTAATAATCTTAACATTGCATACAGTTTTCAAGAATTCAATACTGTAATTAAATTAGCACTCTTTATGCTTTCAGTATTTAAAGTCTAACATTGCAAGCAATAACCATAAAATAAAGTAGTAATAATGATAATAACCAATTACTGCAGAAATGGAACAAAACATTGTAATAATCACAGTTTTTTATTGACAACAGCTTCTTTATGGCACTCCAAATCAGTGGATAATTCTACAAAGATTACTCTTATTACCAGTAAAACTTTTGTTTCCACCTATTAAATAAAACGAAGATTTCCTCTACTTACATGAGAGAACTACTTTATTGTTTTCAATTTTTAAATTTCTGTGAAACAGCTTCCCCTCATGTTTTGTGATGTAAATTGTGGTTTAGAGGAGATAAACTAATTGAAGACCACTTCAAATAATTACATTTAAAGAGTTCTGGGATGAATGCATTACTAATGGGATAATTTTGATTGGTTATAATTACAAAAGCGTCCTCATCCAATACAAACACCCCTCAACACACTTGTACACACACACACTTGCAAACACACATGTATATTTCTTGTTTATTTCTTCTTATCTACCACCAATGTTACACTATTGAATTCTGGAAATCCAAAATTATGAAGATTGTAAAAACCTTCTAGAAGTGAGAGAAGAGTGGAATAAAACTGCTTGAATATACGATTCAGATGATACTTGATTAATGAAAGGCTTTGCATAATTTTTAATGAGCTACACGTATTTATATGATATACTAATTTATAATGTAACATACAATGTATACTAGCGTATAAAGTACTACATTGAAAATGAACTACAGATAGAAGTGACATATACACAAATCTCACAATGATATAATTGTGAGTTAAAGAGGATAGAGACAACACCATTAGACTCTAGCAATATAAACTTTAAAAAATACAGCAAATTGATGTGTTGAATCTCCAGACAATTTTTAATCTTCATAAGGAAGAAAGAATGAAGTGACCTAAAAGGAATATCAGGAGGGCTTCTGTTTATTTTATTTTTGGACCTGGGTTTTATTCCTGGTATTTTTTTTTTTTTTGGACAATTTTTAGCTGTATACTTGCTTAATGATCTTTTTCTGTTATATTTTTAAATATATGTGTACAAATATATGTAGACTGTATGAAGAAATTTGTAAACGTATGATCTACAAGTATCTTACTTTGTAACATCCAAGCAATTCAAAAATAGCAATAAAATTGTTTTATTAGCCTCAAACAGTCAATACAATTCAACAGCAAATATTATATAGGGCCCATATACAAATGAGGATGATATAACTTTAGAAATATATAGCAAAAATATATGTTTACAATGCATTATATTTGTCAGAGAATTTTATGACTGAAAGTATTTTAAATAAAAAGCTATAATTAATTACAAAATTAGATAAATTCTATTGTAAAAATTAGAAAAACATTTTAATAAAAATTTCTCCCTAAAAATTGAAAATAAAATTCAAAAAATTACGACACTTCATTCTGAAAGGTATACATGAAACAGTGTTCATTAACATACTATTTCATCCTTTGTGAACTAAATCTTGAAATTTTTAAATTATAAAATAAGTTTTTACCATGTATAGAAATGCATACAACATGCTTATGGCAGACTTTTTTATTGTAGTAACTATTGACAACAAAATCGATTTACACAAATTGGGAAATGAACAAATTTTTTAGTATTCAAGTTGGTAAAATGTGTGAGTTGAATCTATGAGAAGGAAATTTGGGAGGATTTTCACTGTATGTTTTTAAGTGAAGAGTAAAACAAGGTGGAAAGAGTATACGTAAGATTTTTAAAACTAAACGTTATGCGTGGTTTCAATTACATTAATCCTATTTGAGTCTGTTGAATATATGGGGACATACATTGCGCATAAATAAATGGCCAAAAAAATGTAAATATCTATTTCATGATGGTTGAATTTTATGCGAATTTAGCATTTTTGGTTTGATTTTGTGTCTTATTCAATTTGTTTCAATGGAAAGATGTTATTTACATAAATAGTTTAATATTTAAAAAGGTATTATCAAAATATTCAATTACAAATAAATAACAGATTTTAATGCATAAAATGTGTGAAATATAAACAAATGAATCTTTGTATCTTCCACGTAGTTTAAATTTTCTTTTATATTTCCCATTTTTTATCATGTTTTTTTCTGTGAAGAAAAGTGTTAATCAGATTATTTAGCTTGATAATTAATGTTTCATTTTTGTCCCATTTAAAAAAAGTTTTTAACTTAAAAATTTTTTTTACATTTAATGTTTCCATGTGATTTTTCACAATTGCAAATGTCAATATCAAGCCCTCAATGGCTTTATCTATTATAAATCTATTCAGCTTGTCATCTTTAACAGTGATTGTACTCCTCAATTATCTAATTATTTCTCCATTAATGCATTTCCCTTGATGATATCAGCCACTTCGGCAGTCATTAAATAATATGTACCTGGGGAGAGTGGCAGATGCCCTGCTCCTCCGTATGCTCTTCTGTGAATTTCAGATGGTTTGTGCCCTAACGCAGACAGCCTCAGTGACAGCCTGGGACTGGTCATTTCCATTTGCTGCATACCACATCCTTCCTTGATGTACCCTGACCCTGGGCACTGATTTTTTTTTTCCCCTGGTGTCATCCTCTGGGGCTAGTACTGGATAGGAGTTTCTGATTAGATAGGCACTAATATTTTATTAATATGTCTATTTCCCAATTTCGGCACCTGGATCAGATTCTCCACACTGCACTGCCATTTCCCTCCTACAGCAAGTTAGAGCTGCTTTCTTTCTCTCCATGGGTGATTTTTCTTTAAAAATCATGACTAATGTATCATATTCATATATTTCATCTATGGCTTTCATGGTACCACTATTGATAGGCTTGGAACAAAACTCTGCTAGCAGCCCTAGTTCTAATTTTTTACCTGTCATTTGCTGAAAATGTACATCATCAATAGGCTATACTTATTAAAAATATTTTACTAAATTTTTAAACTTAACATTTTCTTATTTTCTAAACTTTTATATTAAGTTCAGGGGTACAAGTGCATATAGACTATACTTAAATGGTATGATGACCTTGATTTCTTACTATAATCACAAAATAAGTAATGTAAGAATAAAAATAAAACTAGCACTATGTTAAAATATATTTGATTTTCTATTTTACCAATTAACCCTGATTTTCAAACCTCAGTATGCATTATTATTATTCGGAAACTTGCCTAAACCACAGATTGCTAAGCCTTAACGATTAAGTTTCTGATTCTGTACATCTGGGATGGTGCCAGAGAATCTGCATTTCTAACAATTTCCCAGGTGATAATGATGTGGCTTTTTCATTGCTGTAAAATAATTGGATTTGACTTTGGACACTTACATTAGCACAGTACAAAGGCAGCTTTATATAAGGTCAAGGCTTACATATTGTCAATCAGGTAACTTCCAAAAGTTTTCTTTACTTTTTAGTATTCCCTGGAAAATTTCAAATATTTTTCATTATAGCCAGTATTGTATACTAGTCCCTCTTTATCCGTGGTTTCGTTTTTCATGGTTTCAGTTTCCTGCAGTCAATTACATCTGAAAATAGATGAATACAGTGCAGGAATATATTTTGAGAAAGAAAGCCCTAATTCATATAACTTATTATATTGTTATAATTGCTCTATTTTATTATTAGCTATTATTGTTAATTTCCAACTGTGCCTAATTTATAAATTATACTTTATTACATATGTATGTATGGGAAAGAAACAGTATATATATGGTTTGGTAGTTATCCATGGTTTCAGACATTTACTAGGATTCTTGGAACATATTCCTCAGAGATAGGGAAGGGCTACTGTATCTGTATGAAAAAATGTGTACACAAATACTATATGTAAAAATTTCATTGGTGATCATGCTGGATATTTTTTAATTTATTTCAACTGGTATTTTCTTCCCCCTTTTCCACCCTACTCTGTTTTCAAGGGGCTGATATATTTACAAATATATATGTACTATTTCAGTGAGTTCTTTCTTTCTCTCTGAGTTATAGTTCCCTAGAGAAACAGAAAAACAGGAAGTCTATCTATCTATTTATCTAGGAAAACATTTTTAGGAAGTTGAGATATGTGATTTTGAGGGCTGGCAAGTTCAAAATCTGCAAGACTGGCTAACAGCTGGAAATTCTGGAAAGAAGGGGTGTTGCAGTCTTTCTTGGGTTAAAAGCAGTCTGAATGAATTCTTTTCTCCCAGAGACATCTCTTTTCTTTTAAGGATTTCAACTGATTGGACGGAGTCTATGCATATTATTGAGGGTAATCTTCTTTACTCAAGGACTACTGATATAAATGTTAATCACCTCTCTAAAACTACCTTCACAGTGATACAGGAGTTAAAAAGAAATTAGGCAGTTGGTGAGGGTAAGAGTCCTTGGTAAGCCTGTTCTTTTAACAAAAGGCAGCCCCCAAATCGTTTCTTTTCTAACAAAGAGCAGCCGGAAAAATTAAGCTGCAGACATAGGAAAGCAAGCTAGAAGCTTGCAAGGGTGAATGCCAGCAGTTGTGCCAATAAGAAAAGGTTACCTAGGGGTCAGCCATGCTCAACATGGAGGCTCCATCTTCTCTTTTCTTTGTCAACCAAGTGTACACTAAAGCAGCAGGCAACATGGTTCGGAGTAGGCAGAGAACCCATCTGTATAATAAAAGATTACGGTGGGATGGCTAGCTTCTTCTCTTGCTATACAAGTGGCACACCTGGTCCAACCAATCTCTCCTGCCCTATGTAAATCAGACATTGCCTCCTCAAGCTCATGTATAAAACCCCGTGCATTTCACCAGGGAACCAGAAGACCCACTCAGGAGCCCCTCTTTCTCTGCAGGAGGGAGGGCTTTTCATTTTCTTTGCCTATTAAACCTCTGCTCTTAACCTCACTCCACGTGTGTCCATGTCCTTGATTTCCTCAGCATGAGGAACCGAATTTCGGTATTATCCCTGACAAACAAGGTGACTTCAACAGCAACAACTAGAATGGTGTTTAACTAAAACCTGGGTCCTATAACACAACCTAATTGACACCTAAAATTAACCTTCATACCCTCTAACATCTAAGCTTATTCCATGGCGAATTCTAGCAGGAGATATGAGGGAGGGAGAAGCAAGACAAATATATACAAACAGCGCTTTGATTTCTTATTGGATATGTTATCATGGACTTCACAGCTTGGGCTAAGGAAACCCTGTACATGTGATTCTGTCTTTCCAACTCCTGTAGTTATTCTTCTTTTATCTGACCCATTTCTAGAGAGCAGTGGTGACAGACTCCCCCTCCTCCTCTTACCAGCTCCCTGGTACTGCCCCATTCTTTATATTTTGTCTAAATTCTCCTTCTATCTTTAAAAATAGCCCCTTTATTAGTTGGTCCGAGTGTTGTGGGTTATTGTTAAGCTGATTTAAAAATAGCCCCTTTATTAAAATCTCCTTAAATTATCCACTTCTGATCATGGATTATTTTTTGTGCCAGAACTGGACAGTAAAAACAAACTATGGGCTTAGAAATTAGCAGATTACTCGTGTGGATACTCTAATCTCTAAAGCAAAGCCACAGACATTTCTTCTACTCTTTGAGAATTTCCCTTTCACTCTTAGAGATTTCAACCGTTCAATATAATTCCCAGTTTTACTTTTGGACCCCACTTTGTTTGCAAGGATATCATTTCCCAATGCTCAATTTGCTAACATCATGAAACAGTCTTGAAATTTGGAAGCACATCAAGTACTGAAATTAAGGTGTATAATACTACAGAAAATAATCTTCACTATCAAACTGCTTCAATCATACTTTGCTATGTTGGAAGCAAAAGACAGGCTTTCTTTCAGGTCAGCAGTTGGTGCCATTTATGCATCTGTGCTGAGGAAATATAGTACATTTATCTACTTTCTTTCACATCCATCACTTGACTCTTTTAAATGGCAAACATATTTCTTCTTGCATTGTTGACAGAATTGGTAAAGCCAGCACTGCCTCTGAGCCTTTTTTAAAGACCAAGAGCAATGTACTGTCCTTGTGCTTACTGCTCATCTTGCCTCTCCCTGGCATCCAGACCATATGATACAGCCTGCCTGTTTACCTCAGTAGCTCAGCAGTTACTAATATGATTTTTCAAGACACTGATCCAAAAACTGAAAAATGCTTCATGAGTTTTCAGTAGAGGTAAGGTTAAAGTCGATTATGTGGCACACAAAAACTACAAAACATGAAGAGGCTTTGCAGTTATTTTCTATTGCTTGTGTACTTATTTTTCCAAATATAGTTTCTAGAACCAGTTAGCACAGAAAAGTTATAAGCATTATATAATTATTCATCTAAATGAATTGTAATAATAACTACATAAAATTACATCTATTGGCTGTAACATAACAGTTATTCTGTTTGTACGTATTTACATAGCTTCCAGAGGTTTATGGCTAAGTGATCCCTAATAATTTTTCTTATTTTCAAATTTAAATGTCAATTGCTGAATATATACATATAATAAAGGCTTTATAACTATGTGTATTAGGTTGCTTGGAATGTCATAACAAAATTCCATAGACTACATGGTTTAAACAACAGAAATGGATTTTCTCACAGTTTTAAAAGGCTAGAAGTCTGATACCAAGGTATTGGCAAATTTGTTTTTTTCTAAGGTCTATCTTCTTTTCTTGCAGATGGCTGCCTTCTTCGTGTGTCCTCACAGGGTCTTTTCTCTGTGCACATGCATTCCCAGTGTCTCTATGTCCAAATTTTCTTTTTAAAATAATGACGCCTGTCATATTGAATGAAGGTCCACTCATATGACTTCACCTAAGCTTAATTACCACTTTAAAGGCCCTATTTCTAAATATGGTCATATTCTGAAGAATTGAGAATTAGGTCTTCAATATAAGAATTTTGAGGGAGTCAAATTCAGCACATAACTCTATATATCAGGAAAAATAAAATATATACATATATCTGCTCATCTGTGTAAAAGGAGTAGAGAAAGAATAAATTCAAAAATTCATGAGATGTTTTCTTACAGGGGTGTGTGATAATGGCAGGACAAGGATGAGGATAGAATAGAAGGAATAAGACAGGAGTATAATTTCCAAGGATGCTGTTTTTTACAATGCATATGTTTAAATACAGATTAATATTTCAGATACATGATAGAGAGACATGTATATTTTATATATACATACACATATACATAATAAAATCATCAATGATAGAGGAAAATGTAGAATAAAAATAGAAATAAGTAAAGAATATTGCAAATTACTAACAAGTTTATATGCATGTGATGTTCATATGCATTTATTCATCTGTATACCTACTGAAACTACTTATTAGTAGGACTTATAAAATGTGATATATGAGATAGTTTATACATGTTACATAATTTAATACTTTTGTTTTTTACATTCTAAGTATGTTCTATTAATTTTTATTGCTTCTTATATTTGCTTAAAAGCAGCACTTTGAGATATATTTTTATGCAAATTAAGGGTCCTTTTTACTTTTTATTTTTCATTACTTCTATGCACATAAAAACCTTCCTCTTTTATTTATTTATATTTTTTGAGACAGAGTTTTGCTCTTCTTGCCCAGACTGGAGTTCAATGGCATGATCTTGGCTCACTACAATGTCCATCTCCTGGGTTCAAGTGATTCTCCTGCCTCAGCCTGCCAAGTAGCTGGGATTACAGGCATGCACCACCACACCTAGCTAATTTTGTATTTTTAGTGGAGATGGGGTTTCTCCATGTTGGTCAGGCTGGTCTCGAACTCCTGACTTCAGGTGATCCACACACTTGGACTTCCAAAATTCTGGGATTACAGTCGAAAACCCTCTCTCCTATAAGACAAGTTGCGTATTCAATGCTATTAGCATTAAAATGTCTGTGGTGGTGCTTTCATAAATTTTATGTTTATGTATATAATTATGCTTCCATATTTTCACTTTGGCTATGTTGAAAATTTTTCTTTGACTGTTTCTGGCTTTCCTAGATATTTATGATTGCCATATTTACATTTTGTGCATATAAAATACATTTATTAAATGTATGTATACATATATATTTTTTATACAAATATAAAAAAAGCTATATGTTTATAATTTATAAAAACGTAATATCTTTATTTGACTATTTTTAGTAATATTGTAGACAGGAAACACCGTTTATGTGAGCATAAACTTTTTTCACTGTGCCACAAATTCTCAGCTATGCAGTTTTTCTGGCTTATTTATGACAAGTTTCTAAAAAAATTTTGTTTAAGAATAAATTGCTGTAAACACTAAGAAAGCTGTAATTAATTTCAAAGGATTTAATGAAATTAAAATTATTTTATTAGCAGATACACAGAAAATATTCTTATTCTCTTTTAAGTTTGTAATTATTGATGCTTCATGCAATCAATCCAATTTGTTTGTATCAATGAATTCCACGTTGTTATAATAACCTACTTCTTTTTTAAATTTTTTGGAGGACATACAGCACTGAATATATTTACTGGTTGAAACACTGGTTTGTCAACAAATTTCCATATTTAGGGTACAAATGTGAAGAAGTGGGAGGAATATTCTCTACATAAACTTCTTCATTTGAAAGCTTCTTCTCTTTGCCATGAGTATAGATGGGCTCATATATGTACTATTAGACATATGTGGGTATTTTCACAGTCTTATGTGTACACAGGGGCCCACAAACACTTCTTGACACTTAAGGAAAATCCACTTACTTATAAGAACAACATACCAGGGTAAAAATAATATGTTTATATATCAATTATTGGTAACTTTTTGTTTCTTCTATGAGAAATAATTGAATAATTTTCATTACCTTGGCATGTAAAATGTATTTTTATCTTATAAGACCAGAAGACCAGAGACTGTATACTTCTTCTCTAACCCCATCTGTTTGAGTCTAGTGTTAAACATCCAAAAATTGTCCATAGACACATGTATGTTACTCTGGACATTTAGTGGAATAAATAATTCTTTCATCCAGGTGTAAAAGTCCATAATTTATTATTTATTTTCTAATTTACATATGAAACTAATCAGATTCATTTTCTCTTATCTATAACAACTGCAAACATATAACCAATGTAGACTGGAGACACCTTCTAAAGTAAAAGTATTTAGATATTGGAAACATAATACCATTAGCAATGAATATGCGAGCATTTAAAACTTAAATATTTTAAACTAGATATCTTCATTTCAGGACAAGTATCACTTAATGGTGATAAAGTTGTAACATAATTTGAGTAAGCCAGGCTTGTACTTCTCTTTTGACACTGACTATACTCTGACCCCTCATCAATTTTCTTACCTTGAACAATATTCTACTCTGGTATAAGATAGATATGGAGCTATCAATATGTAGTGTCTTTGAGTTTCAGATTTTTCATCTCTAAAGTAGAAATAGATAAAACAACCACATAGGGAAGAAAGGCTGTGAGAACTTACAATTTTTTTTATTTGCCTCAATTTGGATTCTGCACTAATGATAAAGATAAAGCTGAAGAGAAGAACTGAAGAATATAGTAGAAAGAAACTACATGCCTTTCTAAGATAGAGTGTAGATAATAAATCATTTACAGAATTGCTGAATATACCAGAGCTTTTCATATTAACACCAGTATCCTTTCTTTCTTTATAAATTTGGAGAAGAAAACATACTACATGTGTACTCTATGTGTACTATATGTTTGTGTATACTAGAGTACATGGTTTTGATAATGTATTTTGGTGTTTCCTATTTAGTAAAGAATGTTATCTTTCAACTGCTCTAGTTGATCATTTTATTTCTTTTTTTTTTTTTTAATGTCATCCTCCCTTAGCTGTATAGAACACTGCCTCTTCTATTAATCATCCTTTACATACTTGGCAATGTCCAATATCCATGGGCTGTTTTATATATTGTCAATTAAGATATCAGTCAGAATTGTTAGGTTGCATGGAGTATAAAACTAAATAGTTATATTAAAAAAAAATAAACTGTTATAGCTATTAATCTAGCTGGGAAGTGACATGAGCAATTTTGTATTTTAGAAAGTCAACTGCAGCTCAGGGAAGAGAAAGCATTTAAAAAGGATCATACTAGACAAAAGTTTTACATGGCAGTTGTAGTAATTGAAATGAGATATGATGATATGAATGAAGGGAAAGGCAATAGAAATAAAAATTACAATATAAACTCAAGTGATATTAAAGGGAAAAATTTGACAGAATATAGTGACTTATTGGTCAGGAGTGTGTGAGCAAAAAAATAAGGATGATGGTAATGTTATTGATTGGGAAGGTCATGGTAGCATTAACAGATAGAGAATACAGGAGGAGGATTAGACTTTGTAAAGAGTATGCTTATTTTTGTTTGGACACTGTGATTTTTGAAGCATATGTTCTTGGAAATTTTGATATTTTTACCCAGAATTTTCTGCCATATACCCAATTTAGCATCATTACTTATACAGACCTTTAAATGTGGCTGATTTTTACCTAAGAAACAGAACACAGGTATATTTGAACATTGGTAAATTATTCATATGTATGTAAAGAATTTATATATATAACAAATACATATTTATATAATATGTATTTGATAGATAAAAATTCTTATACATTTCTAAATATATATCAATATATATACATCAAATGCATATATTTGATATATATAAATTTTTCACATATGTACGAACTTCTTAATGTTCACATTGTGTTCTGTTTCTTATATCAGAAACTCATATACCTCTACATTTTTTAACTTTTAAAAATTGTTAAGGAAACTCAATTTATTTCATATTCTTCTATATCTTATAAATTTTTCAATACTTTTTAAAAAAATTTCAATTCTTTTTGTCTCATTTTTTAGTACTACTTCTCTCATATTTCATCACAGTCACTCTCCTATCTGGCATTAACAGCTCCCCTATCAAACACTTTCCGGCCAGGCATGGTGGCTCACACCTGTAATTTCAGCATTTGGGGAGGCTGAGGCAGGTGGATCACCTGAGATCAGGAGTTCTAGACCACTCTGACCAACATGATGAAACCCCGTCTGTACTAAAAATACATAAATTAGCCAGGCATGGTGGTGTGCTCTGTAGTCTCAGCTACTTGGGAGGTTGAGGCAGGAGAATTGTTTGAACCTGGGAAGTGGAAGTTGTAGTGAGCTGACATCATGCTACTCTACTCCAGCATGGGTGACAGAGCAAGACTCCATCAAAGAACAAAACAAAACAAAATACTTTCATATACATCAAGTATCGAGTAGCTAAAATGTAACCACTATAAGAGAATGTTGTCTCTCCCTAAGCATTTTTTCTATTCATCTAGACCTTTCCTCTCATGCCATCCTTGTCAAAAGGAACCTGTGGTAAAATTATTATTTTTATTAAATGTAGATCAAATATATTTACCATACATTCATTAATGTGTATATAGTGTGTGGTTGGTTCTACTTGTTAGCTTCAGTAATTGTTTTTTGTTACAGTGTAGCATTGTTCTACTGTTTGTGTTTCCCCATTTTTATTTTCTTTGAACATTTAGTAGGTGTAAGGTATATTGCTGAGTCAAAATGAGGAAACTGAGGCCAGTGTGAGAAAATGAGAATCCAATTTATTCAGCTCCTGGGCGAGGTTCTGTGGTCCGGGAAGGGGCCAGAGAAGTTGCACTGGGCTTCTCAGGGTGCTGGGTTTTATAGGGAGTGGAGGTAATTGATTGGTCTTTAGGGAAACGAAGAGCAGACAGTTTCATTGGTGAGGAGGGTTGATTATTAGGGAAACAAAAAGCAGACAGTTTCATTGGTGAGTTTCATTGGTGAGGGGGTTTGATTGATCACTAGGGAAACAAAGAGCAGACAGTTTCATTGGTGAGGGGAAGTCAAGGTGCTGATGGGGCAAGCTACCATTGGTTGCCAGGCGGGACTAGTGGTGGGTTGACCGGATGGGGAGGTCAATGTTAAGCTGCCGTTGGACAAATCTTTGGCGGGCTCTTAAAATTTTGAATGGGTCAAGTGAGGAATGCAGGAGTGGGTGTGTGGAGCCTGCATAGAGAGACCAGATAGGAGTGGGTGTGGGGAGCCAGCATAGAGAGGCTGGCTCGGGGAGAGATAAGTGTGTCAGCATGGAGAGGCTGGAATGGGGAAAGATAAGTGTGTCCATTTAGCTCCTGGCAAGGCAGCCGGCTTTACAGTAGGTTTTTAGAAAAAAGAACTAAAAATTGCATCCCCAACATTTTTTTTCCCCCCAGGGAATCACATCTTATTTTTAATTTTAGATGTATATATCCATGCAAGTAGTTCTTCAACTGACAGTGTTGCTTTACTGCTGAACAGACATATCACCAATAATAATGTTGGCTTCTCTTTTCCAATTATTTATTTTCCTTCTTTTTAATTATTTTTCATCAATAATTTATAAAACAATAGATAACACAGCATAGTGATAGTCACAATTAAATAACACATAAATAACATGCTAACATCAATTGTGTTTTGTTCTGCTACTCATAATAGAAATGGAACCAAAGAGCATCTGGAAGTAGGAGTAGAAGCTCTGAAGCTGCTCATTAGTCAGCAGAAGCTGAAGTTCTTTCTTCTTGTTTGAGGCTTTTGTCTTCATAAGTGCAAGACAATTCCTGCACCTGTAGAAATCACATCTTTTTTTTTTTATTGGATTAATCTATTTACATTTTTTTATTTTTAGTTTTTATTTTACTTTAGGTGTATACTATATACAGTGTTTCTCCCCATTTTATCCCCCCCACCCTCCCCACCCCATGTTGTCCCTCCCCTATCCCCCCACAACTGCCCCCAGTGTGTGATGCTCCTCTCTCTGAGTCCACGTGTTCTCATTGTTCAACATCTACCTATGAGTGAGAATATGCGGTGTTTGGTTTTCTGTTCTTGTGTCAGTTTGCTGAGAAAGATGGCTTCCAGATTCATCCAAGTCCCTACAAAGGAGACGAACTGATTGAATTGATAGTTTTTTATGGCTGCGTAGTATTCCATGGTGTATATGTACGACATTTTCTTTGTCCAATCTATCATTGATGGGCATTTGGGTTGATTCCAGGTCTTTGCTATTGTTCACAGGGCTGCAATGAACATACATGTGCATGTGTCTTTATAGAAGAAGAATTTATAGTTCTTTGGGTATATACCCAGTAATGGGATTGCTGGGTCAAATGGAATTTCTATTTCTAGATCCTTGAGAAATCGCCACACTGTCTTCCACAATGGTTTAACTAATTTACACTCCCACCAACTGTGTAGGAGTGTTCCTATTTCGCCACATTCTCTCCAGCATCTGTTGTCTCCAGATTTTTTAATGATTGCCATTCTAACTGGCGTGAGATGGTATCTCAATGTGGTTTTGATTTGCATTTCTCTAATGACCAGTGATAAGCATTTTTTCATACGTTTGTTGGCCTCATATATGTCTTCTTTTGAAAAGTGTCTGTTCATATCCTTCATCCACTTTTGAATGGGGTTGTTTTTTTTCTTGTATATCTGTTTTAGTTCTTTGTAGATTCTGGATATTAGCCCTTTACCAGATGGGTAGATTGCAAGATTTTTTTCCCATTCTGTTGGTTGCCAGTTTGCTCTAGTGATGGTTTCTTCTTAAACCCCAGCAGGAAAAGGGTGACAGGAAAAGAGAAAAAGTTAAAAGTCTCTCTTGATGTTTTGTTGTCTTCACTGGGTAAAAGATACCCTAATCAACATCTGATACTTGTTTCTCTGGATCAGATAAGGGCTATTAATAAAGCGAATGGGCTACATTTAGAAAGCTAGAAGCAATTCCCATTAACACTGTGTAAGGTGTTAATAATAAGATTACGTAATTTTTAACTATGACTTATACTTCTATTTTCATATTCTTAAAACTATTATTAAAGTTATGAATCGAGTGACTATTTTAAATGTTATTTTGTTGTCTATTAAGATAATCTGTTTATAGATTTTTATAAAATTACCTAGAAAATAATTTTTTCAACATCCTCCATAACGTTTTTATAATTTACAATTTGTAATCATTAGCTTGATCCTGAGTTTAGTTTTGCAGTTTCTTTAGTTTTGTTATTTTAAATATCAGTTTAGACTAGTTTTATAAAATTAATTTGAATATATCTTTTTTCTTTAAGCTAGTCTAGGAAAATTTTAATATCCTGGAATACTTTGCTTATAGATTTTTATTGCAAAAATTTCAGTTTCAGACTATTTTATTGTAATTCTATTAAACAGTTTACAACTTGACCAGATCATTGGTCAAGTTGTAAATTCTACTTTAGTAAATATTGACAATTTATAATACTCATATACAATTAAAATATACTTGTAATGTTCAAGTTTGTGAACATTTAAAAATTACATTACATTGAGTTTACATAATCATTTTTGTTCAGTCATCTCTGTAACTGGGACTATAATTGCTTGTCTTTATCTAACAGTTTAATTTAAATATCTCATAAAATATTACTAATTTTAGTTTTGATTTTGATTCTTTGGTGCAATCAAAAAGACACCTCTTTAGGATTTATTAGTTGTATTATCTGTTTCATAATTTATTTTACCCTCTGGATTTCTTTTTCTTGTTTATTTCCAAATTGGTCCTGCATTTAAAAATTATTATGTAGTACTTAATAAAAATGTAAGGATTTATAATTATTTACTAAAGATTAAATTTGTTAGCATCAATGTTCTAATTATATTACTTTTCGAAATAATTATTTTTCCAGTTTTAAATTTTTCTTTAAATCAAAGCTTTTTAAAATGTGTTTTTTGTTTTTGTTTTGTTTTGTTTTTTTCTTTTTCAGACAGGGTCTGTACTCCTGTTGCCCAGGCTGGAGTGCAGTGGTACTAACATGACTCACTGTAGCCTCAATATCCTAGATTTAGGTGATTCTTCCACCTCAGCCTTCCCAAGTAGCTGAAACTACAGGCATGCACCACCAATCCCAACTAATTTTTTTTTTTTTTTTTTAGTAGAGACAGGGTTTGTCATGTTGCCCAGGCTGGTTTCGAACTCCTGGACTCAAGAGATCCACCTGCCTTGGCCTTGCAATGTGCTGGAATTACAGGCAGGCGTGAGCCACCATGCCTGACCAGGTGCTTCTTTTTGTTTTCTTCATTCTTCCTTCTTAACTGCCTTCCTAATTTAGAACTTTAAACTTCAAACTTAAACAAATTAAATTAGAAATTGTTACTTACACTTTTAATGAAGTCTGGTATACGAACATTGGCAGTCTTTTGTTATGTATCATATTTTAATTTGCTCCCAAATGTCCTCTTATACTCCAAGTACAGATGAAAAAGTATATGAATTGCAATGGGCCCCGAAGAGCAAACTAAATCTTGAAAAACAAAGTTGGATATCTTATATCTCTTGATTTTAAAACTTACTACTGAGATATGCTAACCAAAGTAGTATCATTCTGACATAAGAATAAACAGATAAACAAATGAAATAGAATTGAAAGACAAAAAAAAAAAATAGAAACCCAAAACACTTACACATCTAATCTATGGGCAATAGATTTTTGACAAGGGTTCCAAAGTCATTAAACAAACAAACAAATACAGCCTCTTGGACAAATGGTGCTGCGACAAGTGTATAACTGCATGCAAAATAATGTTGTTAGACTGCTCTCTCACACCACATAAAAACTAACTAAAAATGTATCAACTCCCTACTCATAGAAACTAAAACCATACAACACTTAGGAGGTAGCATAAGGATAAATCCACATAACCTTGGGTTTGGCAATGGATTATTAGAAAAAAGCCATGAATTTCAGCAACAATAACAAAAATAGACAGATTTGACTTAATAAAAATGGAAAATATTTTGTGCACCAAAGAACACTATCAAGAATGTGAAAAGACCTGCTACAGAATGGGAGATAACATTTACAAATATTAGCATAGTCATTAGGGAAATGTAAATGCAAATCACATTGCAAATGTAAATGCTAATTCACACTCAGTAGAATGGCCATGATCAAGAAGACTTATAATAACAAGTATTGGTGAGGATATATAAAAATTGGAATTCTTTCACTTTGCTTCAGGAATGTAAAATTGTACAGCTTCTGTGGAAAGCAGTTTTGTGAGTCCTCAAGTTAAACAGAATTACCACATAACTCAGCAATTTCACTCCTAGGTATATACCCAAAAGAATTTAACATAGTTACTCCGACAAACACATGTATATGCATGTTCATAGCAGCACTATTTACAATAGCCAAAAAGTGCAATAACTCGAACATTCATCAATGAGTGACCTATAATTTTAGCCGTAAATAGGAATGAAGTGAATGTTAAGATGTGGAGCAGCCACCAAATTCTTATGCTAAGGGAAAGAAGTCAGATGCAAAAGGACACACGTATATAGGATGTGATTCAATTTATATGAAATATCTTGAAGAGGTAAATCAGTTGAGAAATGCAGATTGGTGGTTCCCAGTTGTGTGAGATTGGGGATGGGGAGAAGGAAGAATTGCAAATAACTGCTTAATGTATTGGTGATTCCTTTTGAAATGACAATAATATTTTGGAGATAAATAGAAATAGTTTTTTTACAACATTGTGAATGTATTTCATGTCATTGAATTTTCACTTTAAATGGTTTATAGTATGTGAATATCACCTCAATTACAAAAAATAAATTAAAAATATGTAAGTCATGTATTAGCTTTTCTCCTCTCTCTGCTATTATTTTTATCCTATTTCTTGTAAGCAGCCAATACTTTTTTGCAAGTCTAAGCAGGTATGTTCATATATTTTTCTTTCCTGCTATTTCTTTCCTACACAAAACCAATAAAATTAGACCTTTTTAGTGGCATATTTTTCACCTAACACATTAAGAAAACCTACGGGGTTAATTCTAAGATGTGTAATTTATGAACCAAATGGTAAGTACACATGCAGTTTCGTGAGATATTGCCAAATTGTTTTCCATCTGGGTTGTATCATTTTACAGTCCTAAAAGCAGTGATACGTCATTTTCCCACAGCTTGGCCAACAGTGTATGTTGTCGTATCTGAGTTTTGTCAATCCAATAGGTAAGACATTGTGACTAAGTGTAGTTATAACTTGTATTTCACTTATGAGTGATTTTGAGTATCTTTTCATATATATTACTTTTTAATATATTTTTGAACAACTTAAAAATTAATTTCAGTCCTTGTTTATTACCACAATTTTTTGGTCTTCCCTCAAGGTTTGTAGAAATTTTGTTTTATACATTAAGATTAATGGTCCTTTTATTTTGCAACACATGTTGTAAATATTTGTAGCCAGTTAGTTATTTGTCATTGATATTGTTAACTCTTTTTCTCTCTGAATAAAATGATTTAAAAATTTTACATATTCAATTATTAATCATTAATATCTAATCTGAATTTAGAAATGAAATTGAACATTATTTTTCTCCATATAGTATTTAAAGGAATTCTGTCATGTTTTCTTCTGCTACATTTATAATGCTCAGTTTTACATAATATCCATTAAGGTTTACTAGTATTTCTTAAAAATGGATGCCATTTTATCCCTTACTAAGTGGCTATCCAGTTGTCCTAACATCATTAGTTAACATTATTTTGACTCCAACAATTTACAACATTACTTTATTGTACACTAAAGTTCTACATTTCTTTATTTTATTATACTACTATTTAATATTGATACAAATGTTTGTACATATATATGCCATGCATTTGATGTTTTGTTAAAGTGAGCAAGTCAGGGCATTAGGGGTGTCCATCACTTCAAGTTGTCATTATTTTGAATTGTTATTCAAATCTCTCTTCTATTTTGAAATAAACAATACATTATTTTTAACTATAGTTACACTATTCTGCTAGTGAACATTATCATAGAATATATACTTTTTATCTAATTGTATGTTTCTACCTGTTAGCCAACCTCTCGCAAACCCTCCACCTCCCCACACACCTTTTCTAGCTTCTGGTATCTATCATTAAACCCTTCGTGAGATCAATTTTTTAATTTCCACATATGAATGAGAACATTCTTTATTTATCTCTCTGTACCTGTCTTATTTCACCCAACATAATGACCTCCAGTTTTACCTACATTGCTACAAATGACATGATTTCATTCATTTCTATGGCTAAATATTTTATTGTTTATATATGCCACATTTGCTTTATCTATTCATCCCTTGCTGGACACTTAGGTTGATTTCCTATGTTTGCCATTGTCAACAGTGTTACAATAAACATGGGAATGCAGGTATCCCTTTGATACATTGATTTTCTTTCTCGCTGGATAAATCCTGAGTAGTGGGATTGCTGGATGGTATGGTAGTTCTATTTTATCATTTTTAGAGACATCTCCAGACTACTCTTTCATAGTGACTGTAATAATTTACATGACCCCCAGTGGTGTATATATGTTCCCTTTTCTCTGCATATTTGCTAAAGTTTGCTATTTTTTTGTTATTTTATTTTATTTTTATTTATTGACACAGGGTCTTACTCTGCCACCTAGGCTGAAGTGCAGTGGCAGTAGTCATGGCTCGCTGCAGTGTCAGCCTTCCAGCTTCAAGCAATCCTCCTACCTGAGCCTTCTGAGTAAGTAGGACTGCAGGCATGGACCACCATGCCTAGCTAATTTTTTGCTTTTTTTTTGTAGAGATGGTGTCTCACTATTTTGGTCTGGAATTCCTGGCCTGAGGCAGTCTTCCCACCTTAGTCTCCAAATGTGTTGGGATTACAGGTATGAGCCACTATTTTTTATCTTTAATAATGGCCATTTAAATTGGGTAAGAAGCTGCCTTATTGTGGTTTTATTTGCATTTCCCTGATGATTAATGAGTGATGTTGAACTTTTTTTCATATATTTGTTAACCCTTGTACATCTTCTTTTGAGAAATGTCTATTCATGTCCTTATCTCACTTTTTAATGGGATTATAAGTCTTTTGTTTTTGTTGTGGAGTTGTTTGAATGCCTTGTGTATTCTGGATATTCCCATTCAGATGGAAATATTTTCTCTCAGTCAACCTGTCTCTTCACTCTGTTGCCTGTTTTCTTTGCTGTGGAGAAGGTTTTTAGTTTAATATAGTCTAATTTGTCTATTTTTATTTTTATTGCCTGCCTTTTGAAGTCTTAGCTATAAAATCTTTGTCTAGAACAACGTCCTGAAGTGTTTCCCCAATGTTTTCTTCTAGTAGTTTTTTAGTCTTGTTTCTCACATTTTGCTTTAATTCATCTTAACCTTATTTTTTATATGGTGAGAGACAGGGGTCCAGTTTCATTCCTTTGCATATAAAATTCAAATTTTCCAGCACCATTTATTGAAGAAGGTGTCTTTTCCTTAATGTGTATTCTTGATGCCTTTTGCGAAAATCAGTTGGCTGTAAAAACCTAGACTGATTTCTGGATTTTCTACTCTATTCCATTGGTCTATGTGTCCATTTTTATATCAATACCATGCTGTTTACTAGCTTTGTAGTCGATTTTGAAGTCAGGTAGTATGATGCCTCCAGCTTTGTTCTTTTTGCACAAGATTCCTTTGGCTAATTGGAATTTTTTACACTTCCCTAAAAATTTTAAAATGATTTTTACTATTTCTATAAAGAACGTGATTTGTACTCTGATAGAATTGCATAGTCATGGTAAATAAGCTCTTCTTTTTCATTATATTTTTAAACTTTCTATTTTTTATACACAATAGTTCTTTAGTTTTTTCTGTTGATTATATACATATACATATACATCTTTTTTGCTTTGAGTTAGTCTACATAAGCAATACAAAAGAATTGGTGAATGAAAATACATATCATCCACATAAATAATACTATTTGTTCTTTCACAAATTTTATGCCTGCCTATAATACCCTTTTCCTAATTTTATAGGCTAATATTTCCAATAAACTGTTAAATAAAAATGAAAATTGTGGGTTTTCTTGACTTATTACTAACTTTGGTGAAGATGACTCTAATGTTTTCCCATTAAATAAGATGCTAACTTTAGGACATGTATGTATTTCGAGTTATTATGACATTGAACTCACTTTTTATAACTTTTCATACCCCTGACATCTTTCAGCAGGAAATCTTTTTCTCTTAATAATCATCTTTATTTTTTCTATCCATTTATATTTTTAACTCCTGAAGATAAAAGTAATATTTATTTTTGCAATTCCTCTCTACCACATGGAGCATTATTTTCACGTTACAAGTTCTTTAAATAATTTAGATTAATTACTCACAAATTATATGATTCTAAGCCAAGAAAAAAAGAAAAACAGGTGAAATAATATATAGAAAGTATAAAGTTTACTATAGGAATTAGAATGAAATCCTTCCTCAGTGAAAGAAAACATATTTAACAATTGTTTTATGGATTATGAATTCATAAATGTAACTTCTCCCTCCTATTAATTCTTCTATCTACCCTCACCATACTCTGGGATGTAGAGAAGCACAACAAATAATACATTGAGAGCAATTTTTAAAAATAGAAAACTGTTTATGTGTTTAGAGGTTAGATGGTTGAAAGTTCAGTTATGTATTAGAAAATTTATTTCAACACTAGAAAGGTTAGGAACCCGGAAAAATTCCCTGTTGAAATAAATAGCCACATTAGTTGGAACAGCAGCCTGTCAAAAGCGGATGGCAGTTTACATTCCCACACCACAGAAGCCTTGGGAGGAGGGGATGCTCCTTTACACTTGCAGCTAAAAAATGAACTAAAGGAATCCAAACTGGTTTTAAGCCTCCTTTCTTTTAAAGACACATGAAAGATTTATATATATTTATTATTCTGAAACAAATTTTTTGACATCCTGGGAAGACAAATATGCTATTAATAAATTGGCCAGCAATTTAATTACAGTGAAAATCTATGGACATACCACCTATAGAATTATTATTCAGTTTATATTTAAAACTGCTAGTAAAGCCAAATGGTCTTTCTACTTTTCTCTATATTAATCTGAATAATAATAAAAGAATACATATATTTTATTTATATAATTATAATCATAAAATGACTTACTGTGTTTACCAAATCATTTTATATAAATCTATATCACAATCTAAATATGTCTTTAAACTTAATCTTGTTTATTTTGTACATTAAATAACTATTTTTAATATTCAAATTTATTAATAATAAATTATAATTACATTTAAACTCAATATTCTTAATATGCGGGTCACTATTATTTTTCTGCTGTGACTAATAAACTGAAGTAAATAGGAAAATAAATCCAACTTTTACAGTCTTGAATATGTTGACAATAGAAGAATTCCTAAGTATAATCAAAACTATACATTTTAAAGTATCAAATATCTTTATAGGTAAAAATATATATAATGTCTCTTTTCCTTAAACAACGTTTTTTCTTGAAAATATTATTCTCTTTACTGAAAATTAAAACAAACATATGTCATTTTTATTAAGTAATCTCAAATTTGTTTCTTAATGTCACCCATTTTTCGCACATTTTCTATATTTGTAAAAAAAAAATACATGTCAAATATTGGCTTTTCATCTTTCTTTTGCAATTCAGAGGCTTTTCTAAATTATTCATAAAAGAGTAGTATATTTTATAGACCTCAGGTTAAATTGTAAAAAAAGAAAACTAAAACAAACACACTAGTGGATTTACAGGAATAATCTGAGTGAGGGAAAAAGGAATAATTCATGATTCTGACTGGTATATTTTATACCAAGGTATACCTGCTGTTCAGTTTTCTTTTAATTTCATAATCAATGTAATATTAAATATAATGTAATTACCTAAAATTACCAATCTTTCATTTTCAAAACGTCTGACACCTGTCCTGAAACGTATGCTCATGATTGATGGACTAGACACTTTACTCAGGAGATTCATGAATTTGGATGGTAACTGTGTCTTAACATCATCAAGAGTAAATATAAGCAGATGGAAGCCATGTGTTCTACAACTTTCATGTCATATATCAGTATGAATATATTTTCTCAATTAATCCTTTGAGTTCAAGATAATTTTGGTCTGATCATGAATTATTCCCTTTTCCCTTATTCATATTACTTCTATAAATCCACTACAGTATTTGTTTTAGTGAGATATTTTTGTTGCTACTTAAACTGAAGAAAATTGCCTGAAAAATTCTAACATTACACAAGCGGTATAAATCCTTCTGCTTTTAGTAGTACTACAGAATGTGTCACTTACCCTTGATAAGTAAATAATATTTAAATAGCTCAAAATAAGCAATTATGAAATTGACAAGTGCTGATTATTGAAAGTGATTGAAATTTGTTAATTAGATCTCATATATTTTGCATTTCATAGTAAAAACTGATGTCTTTTTCCCAGAAGATTTTAAATTGTTCCACAATCTGCACATTTTAAGTTGTATAGAATTTTATAATAATACATTTTTATTCATTTCTGATTTAAATTGTAGTCTGAGATAATTAACAAACTGCCCATTTTAAGGGATTTTGGAATAGCTTGTTAAATCATACTGTACATTGATCATTTAAATTACTAAAGAAAGACTGTGCATTTTTAATTGGATTGTGAATAATTCATCTACTATCCATGAATATAAAGGATAATGTCACAAATAACACAACTTGAGTTACGATACAACTTATTCAAGGGTTGCTGTTCTTGTTTTTCTTACTTGGATTAATGGCCTGTTGTCAGCTGTAATATCATAAACATTCTCTATTCTCCACAATTATGTATATGAACCGAGGGTCAACGTACATACTTTTTGGAACACACTGTTTAACAGGCAGAAGAGGGATAACTGGCCTCACAGAATCTAGTAAATAATAACAGAGATAAAACAGAAAGAACCTTTTCTGCATTTGCAGAATGGGGTTAAGAATCACTACAAGTAATTTTATGTTCAAAAATCACAGCTTTAAGTAAAAGCTCAGAGAATGAGTAATGGCAAATGCAATTGAAAGATACCCAATTGAAAGATATCCAATTAATTAACAAGATAGTAGCATCACAAATTGCATTCCTTTTTTCTAAATAATTCAAATATGATGATAAAAATATGATGAAACTTTTCTAAAAAGGCAATGAAAATTACTCATAAGTCTTCCCTCCAAACAACTATTATTTCATATTTTCCTGTTTCCTATTATATATTTCCTTTTCAATTTTTTACATCAATTATAAATAATATTTTACTATATATTCTGAATTTTTATTTAACAAGACTTAAATATAAAGTTTGTGCTCTTCATCATAACCACTTCTATGCTTTTACAGACTTTATATTTAATTTTGAAGGCCAGAAGATGTTTTTAATCAGGATGTCTCTGGACTTATTTAGTCAGCACATAATTGTTATTTTTACTGATACAGATTTAGTTCTATACATTTGGTAATTTTCAAATAATATCTGCAAGTCCTTATTTTAATATATAATACATTAACATGTAATTAGCAAAGCATATCCAAATATCATATGATTATTAAATGCTGTTGCTGATAGTATATGCAATCATGTTAACATTGAGGTTGCATTAGATCGTAAAAGTAAGTTAACCTTCTCTGTTTCTAAACTGAGAGGTCCTGTTTAAGGAGCCAGGGATTCCTGGCTTATTATACACAAAGGTGATGCCTCAAAGAAGAAAATAAGTTTTATATCGGAAGAAAACCCAGATTCAAATATTTAGCTGTCTAGTCATTAATTTGGTGAACTTAGAAAATAGTGGAGGTTGTTACCTTATTTGTACCTCTGAGTTATGGGGATCAAGTAGAAAGGATTATGTGAAGGGATTTGTAAATTAATGAAAACTAAATAAAGGTAAAATTTTTATAATAGAAACATAAACATTTTGTTTAAAATGTGTATAGAGTCATTAACCATCGTTATATTTTCACTAGGGGCCTACCTTCATTTTCACTTTTTTGTTACTCATATATGCTTTTCAAACTTGTGTCTTAACTTTAAGAGAAATATCTTATTACAAGCCCTCTAAAATTCTTAATAGTCTCCCTCCTGTACGAACTCTTATCTCCATTTAAGTCTATAATCTCTTAGTCTAACTCAATTCCTCACTTGTTTCCAAACCAAGAACTCTTCCTCTGTATCTCTGGCATGGGATTTTCAGTCATTAGTAAAATAACATATTTTCAAGCTCTTCTCTGAAGGTGTTTTATAGTGAAGCTTGTTTTCTGTTTGTTTTCATTTTTGTTTCTGTAGTCAATATTCCACGGAGCCTGGAGGTGGGTAAGTATTCTCCTTAGTCCTCACTGACACTTTCATATTTGCTCTCCATTTTTAGATACTAACCCTCAAGCTAATTTACAGCTCATGCCAACAAGATTATTCAACCTGCTTCTTCTCTTCATTTTAGCCTTCTACAGAATTTGGGGTTCTTTCAACCTTATTTCTTGAAGATTTTATCATTCAGCTCACTTTTTCTTCTCTACCACTATGGTGATCATTAATTTCCTTCAACTAATTTTAACCATTTTTCTCTGAATACTACCTCTTTGCCATTTTCCTTTCTTGCAAAACAATTGCACAACTTCTGTTTAATCTCACTCTGTACATGGTTTTAGATAAGACATTAAACAAAAGTATTCCAGTTATAATATTTTCTCTATTGATACTTGTATTAGTCAATTTTTTATGCTGCTGATAAAGACAAACTCAAGACTTGGCAATTTCAAAAAGTAACAGGTTTCATGACTTACAGTTCCACATGGCTGAGGAGGCCTCAGAATCATGGCAAATGGAAAGGAGGAGCAAGTCACATATTACATGGATGGCAGCAGGCAGAGAGAGAGGTTGGGCAGTGAAACTCCCACTTATAATACCACCAGATCTTATGAGACTCATTCCCTATCACAAGAACAGCACGAGAAAGACTGCCCCCATGATTCAATTACCTCCCACTGGGTCCCTTCCACAACACATGGGAATTCAGGATTGTAGGGAACCAGCCCCCACATCACCCATGGGGACCCCGAGTTCAGTGGCAACAAATGATTAAGAAAAAGATAGATCAAGAATGCAAGGAGTGGAACCAGGGGGCCATCACTTATCACTGGAGGCAGTGAAGGCCCCGAGCTCTGATCTCTCACACCATTTATTGGTTAAAATCACTTTGATCAGCCCTTTGTCAGACGGGTAGGCTGCAAAATTTTTTTCCCATTCTGTTGGTTGCCGATTCACTCTATTGACTGTTTCTTTTGCCGTGCAAAAGCTGTGGAGTTTGATTAGGTCCCATTTGTCTATTTTGGCTTTTGTTGCCAACGCTTTTGGTGTTTTGGTCATAAAGTCCTTGCCTACGCCTATGTCCTGAATGGTTTTGCCTAGGTTTCCTTCTAGTGTTTTTATGGTATTACGTCTTATGTTTAAGTCTTTAATCCATCTGGAGTCAATTTTAGTGTAAGGTGTCAGGAAGGGGTCCAGTTTCTGCTTTCTGCATATGGCTAGCCAGTTTTCCCAACACCACTTACTGAACTAAAAAAGATTTACAAGAAAAAAACAAACAAGCTCATTCAAAAATGGGTGAAGGATATGAACAGATACTTTACAAAAGAAGACATACATGAGGCCAACAAACATATGAAAAAATGCTCATCATCACTGGTCATTAGAGAAATGCAAATCAAAACTACATTGAGATACCATCTCACGCCAGTTAGAATGGCGATCATTAAAAAATCTGGAGAAAACAGATGCTGGAGAGGATGGAGAAAACAGATGCTGGAGAAATAGGAACACTTTTACACTGTTGGTGGGAGTGTAAATTAGTTCAACCACTGTGGAAAACAGTGTGGCGATTCCTCAAGGACCTAGAAATAGAAATTCCATTTGACCCAGCAATCCCATTACTGGGCATATATCCAAAGGATTATAAATCGTTCTACTATAAGGACACATGCACACGAATGTTCATTGCAGCACAGTTTACAATAGCAAAGACCTGGAACCAGCCCAAATGCCCATCGATGATAGACTGGACAGGAAAAATGTGGCACATATACACCATGGAATATTATGCAGCCATTAAAAAGGAGGAGTTCACATCCTTCGTAGGGACATGGATGAACCTGGAAAACATCATTCTCAGCAAACTGACACAAGAACACAAAATCAAACACCACATGTTCTCACTCATAGGCGGGTGTTGAACAAGGAGAACACATGGACACAGGGAGGGGAGCACTATACACGGGGGTCTGTTGGGGGGGAGGGGGGATAGTGGGGGGGGTGGGGAGTTGGGGAGGGATAGCATGGGGAGAAATGCCAGATATAGGTGAAGGGGAGGGAGGCAGCAAATCATACTGTCAGGTGTGCACCTGTGCAACAACCTTGCATGTTATTCACATGTACCCCAAAACCTAAAATGCAATAAAAAAAAAAAATCACTTTGATCTATAGTGTAGGGGTGGAGTGATGGTGGGGAGAGGGTGACGGGATGGTGGAGTGAATCAGTGAGCCAGAACTGGTGTGTCTTTCTAAAGACATAACAGTGGCAGTTTGGGAGTTTCACAAAACAGGAACGTGGTTATCTTTAGCCTATTATCTATGTGCAGCTGGTGGAATGTAGGCCTCACAGGGAGAATACAAGTCTGGCTATGTCTTAGTGCTATGAAGGGGTTCTACATTCTTGAGCACAATGTTGATGGTAACAGAGCCAAGGTCATCCTGCAACGGAATATAAGGCATGGAGAGGCCTTCTTCCCCAGGGGCCGCCTGTGGCTTTCCACAGTTTATTGTTCTTTATTTCTTTTGTATATTTCTTTATTTCTTTATTTCTATAACCAGTTTATGTAGGCAATCTGTTAAGTCCTCTCTCCTTTGCCACTTCCCCCAACAAAGATGAGATTTGGGTGGAGACATAGCCAAACTATATCAATACTTTTGAGGCAGAGATGCATTAGCTGATGAATAAGAACCTATAAACTCCTGTAATCAATACAAATTTGGTAGCTTGCCCAAGGTTGACACAAAAAGGAAAACTAAAAATAAATTATATTCAACAATAATTTAGTTAAATATGAAAGCCTGTTTTATTTAATACTAAAAGGAAATTACTGGAATTTCCTAATTTAATTAAAAATTTCTTACGTTATTAAGCTTTAAAAAATTAATGAACTGAACTAATTTGTAAAATTGAGTTAAAACTGTTATTATTGTAAAAGAAAATAATATGTGACCAGAGTATTTCTCATGCTAACAATAGATATATTTTAAATGAGATATATGGTTTAAATCATCTTTTAAACCAGGCTAATGCTCTTTATGTTTCTTAATATCTCTATAGAATGTTTTACTCATTTATACATTGTGAGCAAGAAACATTATAAAAACTGCTTATGAAAATACAGTTGTAACATTAGTGGAAACTAGACATGAATCATTTCTATATGATATAAAATACATAAAATGAATAGATGCTAGTTCTTAAATCTCAAACTATATTTTATTTAATATACATGAATTCAAATTTCCACTTGATCACATATGTATACATTCACACTAGAGAGAGAAAGAGTCATTCTTAAATAAAAGTAGTATACAATTAAAAAATATAATAGTTTCATAAATACTTTATGGGTTAAGTGTATTGGTAAGGTGACCAGAGTGTTAGTATCAGAACATGGAACTCATCCTAAGTTTTGGTCTTGTTACTGGAAGTCAACACAGTATACCACTGTTGTTAATCCTAGCTTTCCTTTTTGTGTGACTTTACAACTATCTTTTTTATGCATATGAGTCAGTTGATTGGCCCCAGAGTCAGCTTCAATCTTGCAACAGAGGGTGTGATACTCATGTCATTTACAGGAAGAATAATAAAAGTCAGATCTAACACTATATTTGTGCTTAGATTTAATAAGGCTGCTAACTTGACCTATGTCTGTAATGGTACAAATGAATCCTGATGGACTTCAAACAATCAAAATTCCTTGACAATGGACACTCTTTTTATTATTATTATATTTTAAGTTCTGGGGTACATGTGCAGATTGTGCAGGATTGTTACATAGGTATACACATGCCATGATGGTTTGCTGCATCCATCCCCCCATCATCTACATTAGATATTTCTCCTAATGTTATCCCTCTCTAATCCCCCCATCCCCTGCTATCCCTCCCCTATCCCTCCCCACCCTACAACAGGGCCTGGTGTGTGATGTTCCCCTCCTTGTGTCTATGTGTTCTCATTGTTCAACACCCACTTATGAATAAGAACATGTGGTGTTTGATTTTCTGTTCTTGTGCCAGGTTGCTTAGAATGATGGTTTCCAGAACATGAACTCATCATTTTTTATGGCTGCATAGTGTTCCATGGTGTATATTTGTCACATTTTCTTTATCCAGTCTATCATTGATGGGCTTTTGGGTTGACTCTAAGTCTTTGCTATTGTAAACAGTGCCACAATGAACATATGTGTGCATGTGTCTTTATAGTAGAACAATTTATAATCCTTTGGGTAAATAGCCAGTAATGGGATTGCTGGGTCAAATGGAATTTCTATTTCTAGATCCTTGAGGAATGCCACACTGTCTTCCATAATGGTTGAACTAATTTACACTCCCACCAACAGTGTAAAAGTGTTTTTATTTCTCCACATCCTCTCCAGCATCTATTGTTTCCAGATTTTTTAATGTGGTTTTTGATTTACATTTCTCTAATGACCAGTGATGATGAGCTTTTGTTCATATGTTTGTTTGCTGCATAAATGTCTTCTTTTGAAAAAATTGTCTGTTCATATCCTTCACCCACTTTTTGATGATTTTGTTTGTTATTTTTCTTGTAAATATGTTTAAGTTCCTTATAGATTCTGGATATTAGCCTTTTGTCAGATGGGTATGTTGCAAAACTTTTTTCCCATTCTGTTGGTTGCCAGTTCACTCTAATGATAGATAGTTCCTTTTGCTGTGCAGAAGCTCTTAAGTTTAATTAGCTTTCATTTGTCAATTTTGGCTTTTGTTGCCATTTTTTTTTTTTTTTTGGTGTTTCAGTCATGAAGTCCTTGCCTATGCCTATGTGACTATGATACTACTAACAGGAGCAGGACTCCTCTTCTGGAGTTAATTCTGACCACACTGTATAAATATCTTTCTGTAGTTGAGTTGGGAGTTGGAGATTTTTCCACTGTTTTCTCAGTAGTAAAATGATATTGCTAGATATTTTATAAATAGAAGCAAATTCCATAATTATTATATATGTATATTTTTCTCAAATCAATATTCTTTCTCTCTCAATCGATATTGCAGACTATGCATCTGACAAAGGTCTAATAATCAGAATCCACAATGACCTTAAATCAACAAATAATCCCATTTAAAAATGGACAAAGGACATTGAACAGATACTTCTCAAAAGACATACAAATGACCAGTAAATATGTGAAAAAAAGTTCATTTCTACTAATCATCAGAGAAATGCAAATCAAAACCATAATGAGATACTATCTCACATCAGTCAGAATGACTGTTATTAAAAGTCAAAAAACAGCAGATGCTGGCAAGGCTGTGGAGAAGAAGGAACACTCATACACTGCTGGTGGGAATATAAATTAGTTGACCCACTGTGGAAAGAAGTTTGGAGATTGCTCAAAGATCTTAAAACAGAGCTACCATGTGACACAGCAATATTATTGCCAGGTATAAACCCAAAGGAAAATAGATCATTTTACCAAAAAGACAAACACTCAATGTTCATTACCATGCTATTCACAATAACAAAGACATGGAATAAACATAATTACCCAGCAATGAGGGATTTAATGAGGGATTAAATAAAGAAACTGTGGTATATACACATTATGAAATATTACACAGCCATAAAAAAACACACACACACAATCATGTCTTTTGTAGAAACATGGGTTGGGCTGGAGGCTACAATCCTAAGAAATTAATGCAGAAACAGAAAACCAAATACTACATGTTCTCACTTAAAAGTGGGAACAAAACACCTAGCACCTATGGACATAAACATGGGAATAATAGACACTGCAGACTACTAGTGGGAGGAAGGGATCATGGGTCAAAAAACTACTTATTGTGTACTCTGCTGACTACCTGAGAGCAATATATCTATGTAAAAAACCTGCACATATACTTCCTGTTATCTAAAGCTTTTAGTTTTTTTTTAACCGTGGTGGATAAGGTTTTTTGGTCTTTGTAGACATTATCAAATTTATCCTAGCTACACACTCACAAACATGCATATATCCATAAGCTTATGCATACATATATAAATATTATAAATATGTATATAAACAGATAGGTATTACTTTACAGTTCTTTCAGCAGCAAAAAGTACACATTTTGCTTTCTTTTGTCGTTAAGAATATTATATTTTAAAAAGATCAAAATATTACAGGTCAATTTTTAGGCCTAAATTTCTATCACTTTAGAATTTAATTAGCCATTCCATTTGTCACTACTAAGGCTCTCCTTCCTCACCCTACCCCTTATGGTGGAATTTTACTTTTTTTTTTTTTTTTTACATTTACCTGTTGGTGTTTTACATTTTCTTTGAGCAGAAACATTCATACTATTTTCTTGTTCTTTTTTTTTTTTTTTTTTTTTTTCTTGGACAGAAGCTTGTTCTGTTGCCCAGGTTGGAGTGCAGTGGGACAATCTTGGCTCACTGCAACCTCTGCCTCCAGGGTTCAAGTGATTCTCCTCCCTCAGCCTCCCAAGTAGCTGGGATTACAGGCACACACCACCAAGCCCAGCTAATTTTTTTTTCTTTTGTATTTTTAGTAGAGAAGGGGGTTTCACCATATTAGTCAGGCTGGTCTTGAACTCCTGACCTCATGATCAGCCCAACTTGGCCTCCCAATGTGCTGGGAATACAGGCGTGAGCCACCGCACCCGGCCTTATTTTCTTAAGTGATATTTTTGGAGTGATGTTAGTTTATATCACAGTGATTTGAGAATATAATTAATATTGTGATGTTTATACTTTAGTTGTCACACATATTAGGTATGATTATTTGTTTTTTTCCCTGATAGAGTCAGCTTTCCTTTATTCTGGGTTACAGCACCCCTATATTTCCCATCACCATCCATCTAGTTGTAAGTTGTAGCATATGGCTGAGACTTAACTTCACTGGTATAATCATTTTGAGGCCATGATAATTCTATTGATGAGTAAGTGCCATAAAAAGATTCAATCAGGCTGTAACCTTGGGATTCTGTTTGATGTTTTGAAGAATGTGCTGCTGTTAACTACCTCTTGAAAAGATAGTGGCCAGGTAAGTTGCCCATAGCTCTTTAGCATGAAGTCAGTGATGAAAAGAATCCATCACATACAAAGAGAACAAAGAAACACAAGCAAACACACACACACATATACACACACACACAGAGTGATCATTTTTACTCCATTTATATACCAAATAAGCCTAGTGATACTATAAATGAAATGTCAAGCAAAAAAGTTTAAGTATTTGAATGTTTGAACTTTAATTTGATTTGTAAAGTAGCTTTATGAACCCACAGATATTTGGGTATTAGTAAGGTAGTTTAGGGAAAATATTTACCCATGTAGCAGTGGTCAACAAATATTAGCTTTATGTTATTATTACCACTATGACAAAAAATACTTGTTTACTTTTGGTGACATTATAAATTTTTTGTGTCTAAATATTAGATTATTTTCCACATTAAAACATTTCATTGAAAGTTTTTATTGAAAATTTTAAGTAACTTGAAACATATTTTGGAGAATGATAAGGGTACAATTATCAATTTATTAAATATTTTTTATGCATTTCTTTTTTTTTTTTTTTTTTGAGACAGAGTCTTGCTCTGTCACCCAGGCTGGAGTTCAGTGACATAATCACAGCTCACTACAGCCTTGATCTTTTTGGCTTAAGTGATCCTTCCACTTCTGCCTCCCAAATAGCTGGGACCACAACCACATGCCAGTATACCTGACTAAAATTTTTATTTTATTTTATTTTGATAGAGTCAGAGTCTCCCTATGTTGCCCAGGATGGTCTGGACTACTGGGCTCAAGCAATACTCCCACCTCAGCCTCCCAAAGTGTTGGGATTAAAGGCATGAGCCACCACGGCACCCAGCCTACATTTCTTAGATAGTCTTTTCTTATTACCAAATTTGGAAAGCTACCTTAGTTATATTCCCAATATCTATCTTCAAACACTTCCTTGACTTTCTTCTATGTTCAACTAATTTATTTTGGGAAAGTGTCATTATTTTTTAATTTTTGTAATCTTAATGTAAATCTATCTATGGAAATCACTGGCTTTCTTGGTTAAATAAAGTTTCAAAAAATTTCTTCACTTTTGAATTATGCATTTATTTGCAGTATTAAATTCTACCTTCATTTTCTTCTCTGATTTGTCTTTATTTGCATGCATTTGTAATTTATAATAATTTTAAATGTAGATTTACAATTTTTGATTTAGATTTACCTTAAAATATGTTCTCATTTTTTTTTTGAAACTGTCTCTAGCTATTCCACTTTACGGTCATATAATGATTTGTTTAATTATTCTCTATTGCTGAATATATCACTTGTTCAAAGCCATTTTCAATTACAAAAAGTCTAATACATAATGCTAAGAAATTGCTTAAATATATAAGAAGTTTATAGAAATAGAATTGCTAGGGCATTGTCTTTACATATTTGAAATTTGGGAAAGTATAACGACAGATTCTATTGCCACAAATAACGTTTTGTGTGCTGGTTTTCCTACTTCCTTACAAGAGAGTGTGATCAAACTTTTACATTCTGGCACTGTTAATGAAAGTGGCATCACTGTCATTTTAATTTGTGTTTCCTTTAATATATATGGTTGATTATGTTTCTCTATATTTAAAGATCATTTTAAATTATTAATCTGTATCATGTGACATGATACATTTTTCTACAAGGGTGATATTCTTTTCTTATAGTTTTTTTATTATCAAAGGTTTTTAAATGTTATGGAGATTTATATATTATGAAGTTTAGCTCTGATAAAAACTGGAAATACTTTTCCTAGTTTTCATTTATATATACTTTACCTTTTAGTTTGAAAGTATGCATGTGTGTTTGCATATTATTTTTATAATATACAATTTTGAATAATTTCCATGAATGGTTTATTTAATTTAAGGTATATTATATTTGAAAGTATTAGTCAAAGTTTTTTATGTAACTTGTATTTTTTTAAGTGTTTTACTCAAAATTCTTGATATATTTTGAATTTATGGTAGTATATGATGTGAGTAAAATTTTAAATATGGTTGTCCAGATGGTTATAAGGTATTTCAACACTATTTATTGTTTCTTTTTGTTTTGTTGATCTTTTTCAATACAGAATTGGGATGTCATGTTGTCATACATTAATTTATTCTTTAAATTTTATTTGTTATTTATATTAGTCTTTCTACTTAGGCACCAATTTTGTTGATGTTTAATATATTTTAATAGCTGATAAGACAAGTTAGTTCACATGAATCTTCTCTTTTACTTCTATATTGCTGATCTTACATATTCCTTATTCACTTGAATTGTGACCAGCTCCTCCAGCTCCACAATTGCCACAAAAATAATTGCTAAATTTATTGGTTATCCCAAAATATGTTATACTAACTTAATTGTGTACTTCCCTTAAATTAATTCTGAGTATTCTTTGTATATAAATCAATGTCATAATACCTTATATTTCACATTATTCTTATGAATAAAATTTTGTTCTTTTTTTCTGGATATTTGTGACAATTATGAACACTAATTGTTTCTAGCAGAAGTAGTTTTAACTTTAGTGCTATGTTTTATTTTTAAAAAATTATATGGTATGCATCAGATTATAGCATGATAATTATGTATTTGAAATATTTCACCTTGTAATGTTCTAGAACTACTGCCCTTTATATTGTAATTTTTTGACAAAAATGCAATATTTTAAGTCTATTGCCATAGTCACATTTTTCTGGCTTTAAAAGAATATTGTGTTTTATGTTTTTGTAGAAATAATTCATATTATCTTTTTTCAAATGTGTTTTCATGATGCTAAATTGCATTTTGTAATAATTTTTCTTTTATCTTTTGTTTAATATTCCCAGTGATGCTATATGTCCAGTGAAATTGGCTCCATTCTGACACTTTTAGAGGAACTATAAATTTATTCACACTGTTTTTTTTTTCCTAAAAAGTTCATCTGAAATCATAAATATATTCATATTATTTGAAAAAGTAATACCATTTCTGGGAAGTGATCCCAAAGCAATAAACAATTGTAAGCAAAAAGCTTTTAAAATGGAGATATTCATTTTCCCAGTATACATTATAGAGAAAAGTCAGAAACAATATAAACATTTCACTGACCATCATAAAATCTGGAACATGTTTATATATCAACTAAATGGTATGGTCTTCACATTAGGGACTGAGGACTAATCAGGGAGATAATTCATTATAGAAGAAAAACTAGACAAAATGTCCAGGCCACAGGAAATACCCTAATCATTAGATGAGAGATGAAACTTTGAGTATAACAAAGTGATTATTTTCTGGATATGTCTCTTAGCTGAGGCCCCTTTGGATTCACACCTAAGTCACAACACTAAAAGATTTTCACTAAAATCCCTTTCAGACTTTGTAACATAGGCAGCTTTGTTTAAGTTCCTTTCCAATAAATATACTTACAAGGGGAGTTGTCCTTCATTTTGCAAAACTCCACTTAGCAACGTAGTCATCTTGGGCCTCCAGTGTCTGATTTAAAGTAGGAAGTGGTGGAGATCAGTAGAAAGGCTGTAACCAGCACATTCACAGAAGGTATCAACAGGACCTGGCAGAAAGAGACTTCGTTATTAGCAAGTAAACTCTACTCTTGACCCCACTTTACTTTTCTTTAAAGAGAGTCATAGAACTGAATTAAAACACAGTGTCAAACAATTGTGTAATATAAGCTAATGCTGTCATAGACATTGAAACTCAAGTATTAGAGCTTAACTAACTTGCCCGGGTTACAGAACTAGTAAACAGTAAAATAATATTTGAGTCCATGTTCAGCGGAGATTGCAAATCTATGTTTACTACATTTCCATAGATTATACTCAATACGGGCTAAAGTACAGTTATATCACTGCAGAGAAGGTAGCAGATAGTTATTTATATATTGTTTTGAAATTTCTTCAAACAAGCCAGACAAATTCCTGTGCTCACGAAAACCCAATGGCATTATCTCACCCACACTAACCAGTCTGACTGATGCTATCATCTCTATTGTGGTAGGTCAAAGTTTTCTGAAATAATTTAAGGGTATGACAAAAGTCGAGCTTAATCTTACCCCAATGTATTATCTTCTGAAGGCCATGCGAACTCTCACCCAATGAGTTCATAGTTTATAACTCTTTTTAAAAGTCTCTATGTGTTTTTCATAATTTTCATTCCATTTTTTGTCTTCAAACTCACCTGTGATTTTTGTACTTTCTCCAGAGCTGATTTTGGAGAACACAAATATAAGCCCATTCTAATTCATCAAGAATCTTTAATATATTTTGCAGTTTAACCTAATTTTTAAAAGCCACACTGAACTTGATTTCTTCAAATGATTAAGAGTTCAGTTCTTTAATCCTCAAATCACCAAGAACATATTTCAGAATTGTTTAATTGCATAAGTTAGCATGCTTAATACTATTTGTATTATTTCCACATTTCTCAATAGACAATTTGCCAGATTGTTTTTGCATTTTCTTGTTTTCAGAGGCTTTAAACTTTGTTGTAATCAATACATATTTTAGAAACTATTATAACCTGACTATTTAAAAGATAAACTAATCCATTACTTAAAATTAATATAGTAAAGTATTGGTGAGAGGAATTCAAATTCATAAATAGTTACTATTATTCATTATGAAATGCTGATATGTATGTAGGAAGCCTGGGCTAGAAGTCTGTAGAAAAAGAAAGCAAATGTGAAAAAGTGATTTAATTCCTGTCCCAGAGCATGTATCTTCATTAGTATGCAAATAATATATTCTGCTGATTAAATGTTCAGAGTACTAGATAATGCATAGTGATAAATAAGCTACCTAGTTATAACCTTTCACTAAACAGTACTGACTTAGAGGTAACAAGCCTCCAGTACATCTTACATTTTCTTCACATATTTAAATAATATGTTTTATTCTAGTAGTGCTATAAGTGGTCATGATAATAATAATATATTTTTAAATGCAGGTAGAGATTAAAACCAACTGAAAGATAAGATAGTATTAAGTAGAATATAATCCTAACTATTCAACATGGTTAGTAAATTTAGTTTTCTGATTAATTACATACTTTAACAAGGAATAGCTAGTCATTTAACACCTACTCTAAAAGTATACACAATAACTGATAAAAATAAAGTATAAGGCATGGTGCTAACTAAATACTTAAGGGTTTAAGATGCATTTGAGTAGACAATACTTTCTTTCCTGAAAACCATAAATGAAATGTACAATGTGGGTTATAATTTGGATAATAAATAGTAAGTGTAAAGAGTGAAATTATTTAGATACTATATAAAGATAAAAGCTTTTGAATCAAAACACAATGCAAATGTCATCCAAAAAAAAAAACCAAAAAAACAGTAGTGCATCAACCAGGCACAGTAGCTCACGCCTGTAATCCTAACACTTTGGGAAACTGAGGAGGGTGGATCACCTGACGTCAGGAGTTCAAGACCAGCCTGGCCAACATGATGGAACCTCATCTCCACTAAAAATACAAAAATTAGCCGAGCATTGTGGGCACCTGTAATCCCAGCTAGTCGGGAGGCTGAGACAGAAGAATTGCTTGAACTCAAGAAGTGGGGGTTTCAGTGAGCCGAGATTGTGACACTGCACTCCAGCCTGGGTGACAGAGAAAGAATCCATCTAAACAAAAATGAACAAAACAACAACAACAAAAACAAAAACAGTGATATATCAAACTGTTGAGTTCAGAGAGTATCTTTTCCTACTCCAGCTCCTTTGTGTTTAATGAGTAGAGTGGTTGTTTGGTAGAATATTAACAGCCAAAAGTGACTATAAGTAGTTTTCTATGTCTTCTCCCTCAACCAATTCAAAGGTCTTCAAACTTTCATATGATTAAATACTTTCCATTACACATTACCAGATAGGAGAAGTGATATTGTCAGCCATGTATCTTATTTGCTAAAATAGCTGGATACATCATAATTTCTACTGCTAATAAAGAAAGACATTAGTCAAGTTAGATGTATAACATGAACCTGAATAACTGGAATAAAAAAAATCTAGAAGTTAAAATAATTATAACAGTATCTTCCATAAGATACTATAAGACATTAGTAATATGAAACAAGAAAAGGAAGTCATAAAAAGAAACATATGGAAGAAGGAAGAATAAAGATTATAAATTGATAGAAAAAATAAAGGAATAAATAGAAGAAAAGATAAAGAACAAATTAGAGAGAAAGAAGCTCAGACTAGACAGAAAAGTATCTGTGAAAGTAGGGAGGAAGGACAATGGTACAGAAAATATAAACAGATAGGGAAGATAAGCTAAATGGAGGGTAGAAATAGAAGTTCTGACATCAGCAAATAAGCAGCATCCTTATACAAGCTGTGTACACTGTGTATTGCATGGCTTGCACAGGAGCCATTTATATCCATGCTCATCAGGTATTTATAAATGTATTACAACTGTTTCCTTGCAGATAACAGGATATCATCTTAAAAACTCCCCTATGCAGAAAGTTTTTCTAATTTTTAGAAATGCTTTATTTGCTTTTTGTGTCATCCCAGATAGACTAGGGCCCCCAAGGTTTATAACTTTCATAGTTACAGTTAAATTTCTAAACAAAATACAAAAAGCAACTACTTGAGGGCTGTGACAAATAAGTTGTATCAAACAGATAAGGCAAAGAAATCAAAACTTGAAAAAAACCAATACAACTTTAATTATTTATTTTGTTTTGATGTTTTCCCTTATATCTCCTACCTTGGCCTGAAGATGGGCCAAGCTGCAGAACTGAAAAACCCATAAGATGTCATCCCTTTCTGGCCAGAGGACAAAAAATTAGGCTTCTAAGAGGTGGAGAGTAGGGTTGGTGGGAAGGAGAAAAGCCTTATTTTGTTTTGTTTTACTTTTTTTCATTGATTCTTTCTCTCCTCTTCTGGCCTTCATCCAAAAGAAGCTCCAATAATGGAACTGGGCTACAGTTGAAGCAACATCACATTATGTAAAACTCTAAGAAATTCCGATGTCACTGCTCAGAGGAACCAGAGAGTAGTCCACAGTGGTTCAAAGAATGTGGTAAGAATTATTTTTAAATTTTTCTTTATCTTTCTTCTCCCTCTCCTTTGCCTAGATGATGGTCCAAATTATGCTGAACTGTGCAACATATCAAGAGACTGATACTCTGAAGGAAACACATCATTCTTATCAGATAAATAACAAAAAATACTCTTAGGAGTTAGAGAGTGGAGAAAATCCTCCTGGAGAGAACTAAAGAAAAGAGATCATTAATTCTAAGTAGACCAAAAACATTATGGGTGGAGACACTATCTGTATATGTACAGCACCAAGATGTATAGCAAAGATTTTAAGAACTAAACTACAATATAAACTGCTGCTCAAGTTTAAACTACTGGGTTGTGCAAGGATATGGCAAATCTAAAGCATAGCAAAATGACGTCAGCAAGATGGCAGAGTAAGAAGTGTTGGAATAAACTCTTCCACAAAGAAAGTTCAGCAAGCAACTATCCGCAGACTAGAAAATTCATTTGAATACCCCAACCTCTGGAAATGGGCCCAAGCCATCCACATCGTACACAGAACTGAAAGAAATCTATATTAGAAGGTTAAGATGATCAGTCTTATTACAACTGTGCCACACAAACTTTCACCCTCAAGTTAGCCTAGCTCCAGACTGAGAGAATTTTTCTATGCTCAGTTTCTTCATGGGTAAAAGAGAACCATAGGTCATGATTTTCATTCCCTAGCATTGTGGGATGCTTCTTGGGAAGGCTACTCTGATGTCACTTCCCAGGGTACACTAGGGAACATGGAATGACTTGACCACTGGGTTATAGATAGGAATAAAAAAAGTTATCAGCGTGTGGATCTTGTGTTCCTGCTAGGTATGGCACTCGATCAGAGCTAATATGATATCACTCTTGCAAAGCTGAGCTGGTCTCTTTTAGAAGCACAGTAAGAAGCACAATCTAGCTTCAGCCTCTAGACTACTAGTCTCCTTGCACAGACACAAAATCTACCTCATAATCCTAGCCCAAATAGGGAGATTTTCACTTCCACAGATCTCAAAGAATTAAAGAGGCTTCATCAACTTGGACCAGCAAAGCAAGCAGAGAGTATACTCAACCAAAAATCTTGTTCACCAACCCAACCTAGATGGGGAGACACCCAACTTTTTACATTTTGAAAAATACAGGGTTTAGTTATGCTTAATCCAGAAGGTCAAACCGCCACTCAACTCTGTCAAAAGACTGAGCTCCACCCAAACACCACCCAGACAGGGAGGCAATCTCCAATTATGCATTTCTAAAAAGCACAGCCTTGGTGCCTGCCTTTCTTGAGCAACTCCACCAGACCTCAAAGCACAATCTGCAGTACTGTCAAACTGCAGATTTTAAATAGCTGAATTGCACAGGAAATACATCATATGATCAGCTTGACCAGAAGCCATTGCAATACCTAGCAAAAAGCAATTCCTAGTAGTAGAGCCCAACCAGTGGTTTCACAGGTCAGTGAGACCTAGCTATTATCCCCATTTAACATGAGAGCAAAGGCAGTGGCACAGCCAACTAGAGAAATCACAACAAACTCTGCCTCAGGTTTATTAACAAGCTAGACAAAATAGTGAAATTTTATCCCAGCCAACAAGCACTTGTAAAGGCCAGAAGAGGGGATATCTCTTCAAACTCACAAACAATAATTCAAGGACACAAAGATTACAAAGAATCGGAAAATCAAGAAATCACCAAAAGAAATGAACAAGACTCAATAACAGACCCCCCAAAATGGAGATCATAAAATGGCTGAAAAATTGAACTACTATATATATATAGCAAATAAAAATGAAACTATTTTGGATAATCCAAAAGTTTTATATATATGTATGCCATATATATGCCATATACATTTATATAAAGAGAATATGTAAATATATCTAACTATTAAAATAATTTATAGATATATATATAAAGTTATATCAACTAGACAAATATGCAAAGAGAAAATTTAATGAAATCTGGAAAACAATAAAAAAATTAAGTCACCAAATAAATGGAAAAAATAACTAGAAATACATCTTATAGATGAGAAATACAGTGACTAAACTGAAAAAAATTAATAGCTTTAACACCAGAATCAATCAAGAAGAAGAAAGAATTTATAAGCTGGATGACAGAGCATTTAAATGTATCTAGTCAGATGATTTTACTTGGATGACAGAACATTTAAAATTATCTAGTCAGGTATTTTTTAGATACCTCTCGATCTAAAAACATATTTAAAAATTAAAAAGTAAAAATAATGAGAAAAAGAAAAAGCAAATTTTTAAAAATGAAGAAAGCCTACAAAATGTATAGGACACTATTAAGAGACAAAACCTTTGCATAATAGGTGTTGCAGAAGGGGAAGAAAACGAAATGGGCCAGAAAGTATATTGAAAGAGATAATGGTTGAAAACTACCCTGATCTAGGGATAGGTGCCAACATCCAAGGACAAGACGCACAAAAGTTTCTAATAAAATTAACTCAAAGAGCATTACACCAAGACATATATTGACCAAACAAGCAAAAATAATAAATGAAGAAAAAAAAATTCTGAAAGCAGCAAGAGATAAGAAACACATCACATGCAAAGGAGTGCCAAGTAAGAGTGAACTTCTTAGCAGCAACTCCACAAACCAGGAGAGAGTGTGATGATAAATCTGAAGTGCTAAAGGTAAAAGCCAAAAACAAAACAAAACAAAACAAAACACATAAAAATCTGTCAACCAAAAATACTACATCTGGCAGAACTGTCTATAAAAAAATGAAAGAGAGATCCCTCAGCTTTTGTGCATGAGAAAAATCTCTATCTCTCTTTCATTTTTTAATAGACAGATCTGCCAAATGTAGTATTTTTAGTTGACAGAAAAAAAAAGAATCTGATGATATTTGACAATCCTTAATGATAAAAACTCTCAAAAAATTAGGTATAAGAGAAATATACTACAACACATTAAAGGCCATATATGACAAGCCCACAGCTAATTATTGTACTGCATGAGAAAAAGTTAAAAGTTTTTCTTCTAAGATCTGGAACAAGACAAGAATATTTACTTTAATCATGTCTATTCAATATAGTATTGGAAGTCATAAGCAGAGCAATTAGGAAAGAGATAGAAATAAAGTTATCTAAGTTGAAGAAGGAAGAAGTTAAATTGTTCATGTTTGCAGACAATGTATCATCTTATATAGAAAAAACTAACTCCACTAAAAATCTGTTAGCTCTAATACAAAATTTAGTAAAGTTGAAAAACACAAAATCAACATACAAAAGTCAGTAGCATTTCTATACAGTAATAGAAAATTATGTGAAATAAGAAAGAAATTAAGAAAACAATTCCATTTAAGATAGCTTCCAAAAATAAAATACTTAAAACTAAATTTCACCAAGGAGGTGAAAGACTTCTACCCTGAAAACTAGAAAACAGTGGTGAAAGAAACTGAAGGAGAGACAAGTAAATGGAAAGATATTTTGTGATAATGTAATAAAAGAATAAACATTGGTAAGATGTCCACCCTACCCAAAGTGATCTACAGATTCAATGCAATTGCTATCAAAATACTAATGCCATTTTTCATAAAAATGGAAAAACAGTCACAGATTTTGTATAGAGCAACAGTACCTCAAATAGCAAAATCAACCTTGAACAAAATAACAAAGCTGGAGACATCACACTACCTGACTTCAGAATATATGACAAGCTATAATAAACAAAATAAAATTGTATTGCCATAAAAATAGACACATGGACAAATGGCACAGAAATGAGAACACAGAAATAAATTCAGGCAGTTAAAACTGATTTTTGACAAAGTTGCCAAAAACACACAATGAAGAAAAGAAAGCCTTTTCAGTAAATGGTTGGAAATCTGGATAGCTACATACCAAACAAAAATCAACTGAAATAGATTAAAAACTTAAAGGTAAGACCTAGAATGATAAAACTATTAGAAGAAAAGACAGGGGTAATATTTCATGATATTAGTCTGGGCAAGAATTTTTCAGATAAGGCCACAAAAGCAGAGGCAGCAAAAGCAAAAACAGTCAAATGAGATTGTATCAAGTAAAAATATTTTTGTACTGCAAAGGAAACAATCAATAGAGTGAAGAAACAACCTATGTAATTGTAGAAAATGTTTGTAAACTACGCATCTGACAGGGGATTAATAATGAAATTATATTTTTTAAAAAGCCAAAAAAAAAAGAAAAAAGAAAAAACACCTGATTATTTTAAATGGGAAAAGATGTGAGTAGATATTTCTCAAAAGAAAACATACAAATGGCTATTAAGCATTTGAAAAGTGCTCAACACCACTAATCATCAGGGAAATGCAAATCAAAACCAAAATGAGATATTACCACACCTCACTTAGAATAGTTATCACCAAAAAGAAAAAATATATCAAATGCTGGTGATGATAAAAAAAAGAGAACTCATAAATTGTATCAGTGAGAATGTAATGTAAATTAGTACAGCCATTATGGAAAACAGTATAAAGTTTCCTCAAAAATTAAAAATAAAACTACCTATGATCCAGCAATCTCACTACTGGATACACTGCCAAAGAAAACGAAGGTGTGTCAAAGAGATGTATGTAGTCTCATGTTTATTGCAGCACTATTCACAATAGCAAAAATATGGAATTAACCTAAGTGTCCATCAATGGAAAAATACATAAAGAAAATATGGTGTATATATATGCAGTGGAATGCTATCCAATCATAAAAAAATGAAATCCTCTCATTTGTAGCAACATAGATGAAACTGGATGACATTATATCACATGAAATAAGCCAGGCACAGAAATTAAATACCACATGATCTCACTCACATGTGGAATCTAAAGACGTTGACCCCAGAGAAGTCAAACGTAGAATAGTGGCTACCAGAAGATGGAAAGTTTAGAAGGTTTGGGGTCATGAGAACAGATTGGCCAATAGGTAACAAGTGACAATTAGATAAAATGGGTAAGTTCTGGTGTTCTATTGCACAGCAGAGTGACTATGGTTAACAGTGTTTTATTGTGTATTTCAAAATAGCTGGAAGAAAATCGGCATAAAGGGGTATAAATTAATGTAAAAAAAGCCATTTATGACAAACCCACATCCAACATAATACGGAATGGCAAAAAGTTGAAAGCATTACCTCTGAGAACTGAACAAGACAAGGATGCCCACTCTCACCACTTCTCTTCAACATAGTACTGAAAGTCCTGGCCAGAGCAATGAGACAAGATAAAGAAAGAAATAAAGGACATCCTAATAGGTAAAGAGGAAGTCAAACTGTTACGATTTGCTGGCGATATGATCATTTACCTTGAAAATCCTCCAGAAATCTCCTAAAACTGATAAAAGAATTCAACAAAGTTTCCAGTTACGAGATTAATGTACAAATATCAGTAGCTCTTCTATATACAAACAGCAACAAAGCAGAGAATCAAATCAAGAACTCAGTCCCTTTTATGACGGCTGAAAAAAAAAAAAACTTAAGAATATACCTAACCAAGGAATTGAAAGACTTCTACAAGGAAAACTACAAAACATTGCTGAAAGAAATTATAGACAACAAGAACAAATGCAAACACATCCTATGGTTATGGATGGGTAGAATCAATATTGTCAAAATGGCCATACTGCCAAAAGCAATCTACAAATTCAGTGCAATCCCCATCAAAATACCACCATCATTATTCACTGAATTAGAAAAAACAATTCTAACATTCATATGAAACCAAAAAAGAGACTATATAGCCCAAAAAAGATGAAGCAAAAATAACGAATCTGGAGGCATCACACTAGCCATTTCAAATTATATGGTCATAGTCACCAAAACAGCATGGTACTGGTAAAAAAAAAAAAAAAAAATAGGCACATAGACCAGTGGAACAGAATAGAGAACCCAGAAATAAATCCAAATGCTTAAAGCCAATTGATTTTTGATAAAGCAAACAAAAACCTAAAGTGGGGAAAGGACATCCTTTTCAACAAATGGTACTAGGATAATTGGCTAGCCACATGCAGGAGTATAAAATTGGGTCCTCATCTCTCACCTTATACAAAAATCAACTCAAGATTGATTAAGGACTTTAATCAACATCCCGAATCTATAAAAGTTCTAGAAGATAACATTAGAAAAATCCTTCTAGACATTGGATTAGGCAAAAATTTCATGACCAAAAACCTTAAAGCAAATGCAATAAAAACAAAGACAAATAGCTGAGACCAAATTAAAGTAAAGAGCATTTGCAGGAAAAAAGGAACAATCAGCAGAGTAAACAGACAACCCACAAAGTGGGTGAAAATCCTCACAATCTATACATCTGACAGAGGACTAATATTCAGAATCTACAATGAACTCAAGCAAATTAGTAAGAAAAAAGAAACAATCCCATCGAAAAGTGGGCTAAGGACATGAATAGATGATTCTCAAAAGAAGATATACAGATGGGCAACAAACATAAAAAAATCATCAACATCGCTAATGATCAGGAAAATGCAAATCAAAACCACAATGAGATACCACCTCACTCCTGCAAGAATGACCATAATAAAAAAAAAAATCAGAAAACAGAAGATGTTTGCATGGATGCAGTGAACAGGGAACACTTCTACACTACTGGTGGGGATGTAAAGTAGTACACCGCTATGGAAAACAGTGGGAAGATTCCTTAAAGAACTAAAAATAGAACTACCATTTGATCCAGCAATCCCATGACTATCTACCCAGAGGAAAATAAGTTATTATTCGAAAAAGATACTTGTACACACATGTTTATAGTAGCACAATTCACAATGGTAAAATCTTGGAACCAATCCAAATGCCCATCTATCAAAGAGTGGATAAAGAAACTATAAAGAAGAATGAATTAACAGCTTTTGCAGCCACCTGGATGAAATTGGAAACTACTATTCTAAGTGAAGTCACTCAGGAATGGAAAACCCAACATTGTGTGTTCTCACTGATATGTGGGACCTAGGCTATTAGGGCACAAAGGCGTAGGAGTGATCCAGTGGACTTGGGGGACTTCCAGGGAAGAGTGGGAGGGAGACGAGGGATACAAGAAAACAAATATGGTGAAGTGATATTGCTCGGGTGATGGGCACACCAAAATTTCACAAATCACCACTAAAGAACTTACTAATGTAACCAAACACGACTTGTACCCCAATAACTTATGGAAAAAAATAAAGAAATAATAGACTGAAAAAATAGCTAGAAGTGAATATTTTGAATGTTGTCTCCACAAATAAATGACAAATATATGACAGTGATGGATATGTTAAATACTCTAAATTGGGTATTACATAATGCACAGATGTATTATAACATCACACTGTAGCCCATATATATGTACAATTATTATGTTTCAATTAATAACACAATAAAAAGAACAGCAAGGGCTTGAAAAACTATAATGACTTGGAAACTCCACATAAAGAAGACAAGATAGAATTTTTTCTAAACCTAAATGGGTTAATGTCTGTTTAGACAAAATAAGCATTCTCCACAGGATATTAATGGGAATCAGATTCTCAGACTAATTTAAAAATACTTGAGGTACAGAAGAAACGAAACAGCAAACAGACAAATAGATCCCATGGAAATGCTGCCTAATTTCAAAGAAAAAGAAACTCAACAGTGGCCAATAGTGAGATGGTACAGATGCTGGAATTACCAGATAAAGACTTTAAGTCAATTATAACCATAACCCCTGAGTTAAAAATACACATTCTTGAAATAAATGAGAATATAGAGAATGTCAAATCTATAAAAAGATAAAATTAATATTTTAGAACTAAACAGAAAATATGGAAATTAACATTTCAGCAGATGGACTCAGTAGCAGAATGATGTTGACAGAGGAAAGAGTCAATGAACTTGATTGATGGATAGGAATATCCCAATGTGAAGAGAATATGATATGGACACAAACAATAAGAAAGCTTCAATGTCTTTTGGGATAAGTCTCACATAATTCCATCATGGAATACCAGAAAGAGATGAGAAACAGTTTTGTGCTTAGAATATATGTGAAACAATAGTAGTGAAAACTTCTCAGATTTGATGAGATACATACATTTACAAAATTGAGAAACCCAAAAAGCCTAAACAGGATATATTAAAGAACACAACACAGAAACAGATTATAATAAAATTTCTGGGAAAAATGATTTTAAAAAATCTTGAAAACAGCAAGATTAAAGTAGCATCTAGAGAAAAGAACACACTTTTATTTGGTTAATTGACTACCTAGAAGTGGTATAAAAGTATTTAAATTAAGCTATAAAATTGTTTTCAATGTAAGTTACAGAATTGTGTATTTTTTTCATTTCATATGTGTGTGTACACATATATGAGTGCGTGTGCACATATATGAATGTGTGTGTGGGTGAATAAATGTATAAATGTGCATATATGTATATGTGAATGTATTATGGGAAATGATGGAGAAATGATAGAAATGGGAAATGATGGGAAATGTATTATGGGAAATTGTTTATGAACATTAGTAGTAAATTACTACTAATCTATCATAGTATCTATCATAGACTTCTTTTCAAAATGTGATGATGAGAAGAGTGCATATTGTATTGTTTTGAGTGGAGAGTTCTGTAAATGTCTATCAGATCCATTTGGTTCAATACTGAATTTAGGTCTTGAATATCTTTGTTAATTTTTGCCTCAATGATCTCTCTAATACTGTTGGTAGAATTTTGAAATCTTTCACTATTATTGTGTGGAAGTCTACATCTGTTTGTAGGTCTCCAAGAACTTGCTTTATGAATCTGGGAGCTTCTGTGTTGGGTGCACATATATTAAGGATAATTAGCTCTTCTTGTTGAATTGAAACTTTTACCATTATGTAATGCCTTTCTTTGTCATTTTTGATCATGGTTGGTTTGAAATCTGTTTTGTCTGAAATTAGAATTGCAACTCCTGCTTTTTTCTGTTTTTCATTTGCTTGGTAGATTTTTTTTTTCATCCTTTTATTTTGAGACTGTAAGTATCATTACATGTAAAGTGGGTCTCTTGTTGACAGCCTACAGAATGGGAGAAAATATGTGCAAACTATGCATCTGACAAAGTTCTATCCAACATCTAGAAGGAACTTCAACAAATTTACAAGAGAAAAGCACGTTAAAAAGTGGGCAAAGTACATGAAGAGACACTTCTCAAAAGAAGACATACCTGCAGCCAAAAGCATATGACAAATGCAAATCAAAACCACAATGAGATACCATCTCACACCAGTCAGAATGGCTACAATTAAAAAGTGAAAAAATAACAGATGCTGGCAAGGTCATAGAGAAAAGAGAAGGCTTATACACTGTTGGTGGAAGTGTAATTTCACTATTGTGGAAAGCAGTATGGTGATTCCTCAAAGAGCTAAAAGCAGAACTACCACTTGATACAGCAATCCTATTACTGGATATATACCCAGAGGAATAGAAAGTATTCTTCCACAAAGACACATGCACACAAATGTTCATTGCAGCACTATTCACCATAGCAAATTCTCTTTAAAGACAGATTGGATAAAGAAAATATGGTACATATACAACATGAAATACTATGCAGTAATAAAAAGAATCAACATGGATAGAGGTGGGGGCTATTATTCTTAGCAAACTAATGCAGGAATAGAAAACCAATACTGCATGTTCTCACTTATAAATAGAGCTAAATGATAAGAACTTATGAACCCAAAGAAGGAAACAACAGACACTTGGGTTTACTTGAGAGGGGAGAGTGGGAGGAGGGAAAGGAGCAGAAAAGGTAACTATTGGGTACTCGGCTCACTTCTTGGGTGATGAAATAATCTGTACAACAAACCTCTGTGACATGTGTTTACCTATGTAACAAACCCCTATGTACCCCTAAACCTACAATAAAATTTAAAAATAAAAACTATATTAAAACATTAAAAAAGAATATCAAGTTTTGACTCTATGTATGTTTTTTTTCTACTTTTTAAGTTCAGGGGTACATATGCAGGATGTGTAGGTTTGTTACATAGGTTAACATGTGTCATGGGGGTTTGTTGTACAGATTATTTCATCACCCAGGCATTATTCCTAGTATTGGTTAGTTATTTCTTCTGATCCTCTCCCTCCTCGCACATTCTGATAGGCTCTGATGTGTGTTGTTTCCCTCTATGTGTCCATATGTTCTCATCATATAGTCCCATTTATAAGTGAGAAAATGTGGTATTTGGTTTTCTGTTTCTTCATTAGTTTCCTAATGATAATGGCCTCCAGCTTCATCTACACCCTTGCAAAGGATTCTCATTCTTTTTTTATGGCTGCATAGTATTCCATGGTGTATATATACGACATTTTCTCTATCCAGTCTAACACTGATGGCTATTTGGGTTGATTCCATGCCTTTGCTATTATAAATAGTGCTGCAATTAATGAATGCATGCATGTATCTTTAAAATAAAATGATTTCTATTCCTTTGGGTATATACCCAGTAATGGGATTCCTGGGTTGAATCCTATTTCTGTCTTTAGGTCTTTGAGAAATCGTCACATTGTCTTCCACAATTGTTGAACTGATTTACACTCCCACCAACAGTGTATAAGCATTCTATTTTAAAATAGACCAAAACCTAGTGGTTAAACATATATTGCAAAATATATACCAAACAGTAGAAATAAATTAAAACTTAAAAAAAATTAACAAATTTTATCATGATTACTCAAATTATATTTCTAATTTAAAAAAGATGTTATTGAATGATTTGACGGAAGAGTAAAATGTCATCTAATCATCACAGATACACTGGTTCTTTACATCAGATAATATTTATGAATGTTTGCAGTATCAAACTGTTCATGTTTGACTATATAATATCAAAAGGATGCAAAATCTTATTCTAAGGATGTTAGTGCATTTACTTATATTTACTTTGCAAAGTAAGTATATTCTACAAACAAAAGACATTTGTGAACATAATGAGTATTTTTAAAGTAATTTTAAATGTGTGATACACATTTGATGACTGTATCAGTCCATTTTTATACTGCTGTGAAGAAATACCCGAAGTTTGATAATTTATAAAGAAAAAGGGGTGTAATGAACTCAAAGTTCTACATGGCTGGGGAGGCCTCATGTCATGGTGGAAGGCAGAGGAGGAACCATGGCATGTCATACATGGTGGCAGGCAAGAGAGAGTGTGTGCGGGGGAACGGCCATTTATAAAGTCATCAGATCTTGTGAGGTTTATTCACTATCATGAGAATAGCACTGGAAAAACCTACCCTCATGAATCGATTACTTCCCAAAAGGTTTCCCCCATGACATGTGGGAATTATTCAAGTGAAAATTCAAGATGAGATTTGGGTGGGGGCACAGCCAAACCATATCAATGTCTGAAAATAGAATTAACTCTTTTAATTAGAATTTATCTCATAAAAAGATACACACACATAGAAACAGTATGTACATTTCAAATGTTGTGGTACATGCTATGACTTATTAAATATATATTTTTTGATAATTTTGGAAATATATTTATGTCTAGGAATGTATTAATTTCATCTAGGTTTTCCATATTGTGTAAAGTCCAATTTATCATATTAATTTATGATAATTCTATGGTCATATCTCATTTTTTTATTGCATCTGATTTTAAATCTTTATATTACAATCATATTTCTAAATAATACATTTCTAAGCTTTGTAACATTTGAATGTTATATAAATGGAAACACACAGTATGGTGGGTTTGTTTAATATTTTGAGCAAATACTGTATTTTATGTTAAAGAATGAAGATATTGTTCATTTTTACTAATATAGACTTTTTTGCATATCTCAAAATTTATTTTTATGATTTTAAATATTTAGTTTATTTATGAGTTTTGCTATTGCTAAAAAGTGCTATCACGACTATCTTCCCTGTGGAGTAATTAGAGTACATTTCTAGTAATTAGATTTTATCATTGTTTTATTTTTATAACTTGTTTTATTTATATAATGCAAATTATTTTAAAGATTAATAATAAAAATTCCTATTCCATAAGCTAAGACTTTTGCATACATGTATTTGAAAGCACACTTATATGTGTGTGTGTGTGAAAGTGTGTGTATTCACTTTGGTGCTCCAAGTATATTTAAAATTGGTCACAAATTAACCAATTTGTGTACGTTTCCTGATTGCTATTAAAATTTGTCATCCTTGGACATGTTTATTGGCCATTTGTGTTTTTTTCCCAAATGCTAGTTCATGAGTTGTGCAAATTTTCTATTGACTTATTTGTTATCTTATTATTAATTTGTAAATCTCTACTAATATCTATTGGGTAATAATATTTTACAAATATAAGTTTTACAAACATTTTTCCAGGTTAATAATTGATTTTCAAAAGATTTTTACACATACATGTGATATTTTGCAAATTCAGTTAAATTTATCAGTCCTTTAACTGATTTTAGTGTGTTGTTTGTGAATACATCACAACTTAAAATCAAAAATATTCTTATTTATGTTTGTAAAAGACTATTAGACTTTACAGTTCATATTTAAGTCTTTAATCTACAGGGAGTTTTTATAAATATATTACATAAGATAAATGTTCTATTAATTATTTTCTATACTCAGAACATATGTTCCTGAAGTTTATACAAGATTTTATCCCTGTCAGTTACACTGACCAGTAACATTCCTTGTGTTAATAATGAATATAAGGAACCTAAAAATTAGGACATAATTCTCCATGGGTTTATTACATTTCTTTAAATCATCTCAGAAGAGGTACTGATAACATTTATTCTATCTTTTCAAGAATTTTAATAGCAAATAACCTTAGAAAATATACATAGTGTGTTCCTCTGGGGAATAGGTCAGCATTGTGTCTGTAGTTATGGTTGCTGTCTTGAACACTAATGAAAATACCTCCCTCCTCTAGGGCAAAAGCTAGACATGCTTGCTAGCAACCTCTTTTAAATGTTAAGTTTTCTCAGCTGTGACACAAACCATTAAGTGTACAGCATTGAATATGCCCTCTTACACATCACTTTGATAACAACTGGGGACAAAGAAAACACATGTGAATGTGCAGCTCATGCTGGCTTCTGTGCCATGTGTAATAAAGAATTTTGTCCTTGACCCAGGAGTCTCACGTATTTTGCTTGACTTATAAAAAATATGACAGGCTAATACAGTTCTCGACATTAAGTAGTTACCAAAAGCAGATGATAATTAGAAAGAATAAAGTTCTGGGACCCTTTATAAGATAAAAAGAAAAATAAAACAAATATCACTAAATCATCAGGAATCTCATATACCTTAAAATAAAATGTCCAGTGGTGAGTATGCATAACTTTTTAATCTCTGATTAGATATGTCAATAAAATTAAATGCTATTACAAATCACAAAACCATCTGATAATGCTTACCTCCAAGTTCTCAGTATTTTAAAATAGTTACTTTGATCAGTTGGTGTAAAATTGTCTCTTCAAATTTATAACCACAAATAGATCATTTCTGTGCTCTGCATTTGTTGCATTTGCATGGTGCTTCTCAGAGGGTATGCCTTTTTAAATTTGTGTGTTAAACAGTCGGCATTGAGAACTAATAAGCTGCAATGTCAAGCCAATAGTAGAAGAATCTATGAGAATGATAAGATGTACCTAAAGGCCTAAAGAGGCTGAGAAAGGTAGTCATGAGTAAGTGCAACAATTAATATAAATTTTAAAGAAAAAAAATTTTAAAAACTAATGAATATTGCTAGCAAAATTATAGTAAAAATCGTCATCTGTGGAAGGTTCTACTTTCTACTTTCTACTTTGTGTATACATTGTATATGTGTGTGTGAATGGATGGATGGATAGAGATGATAGATTATAGATAGCATAGCTATTATTCATGTATATTATATATAATTAGTAAACATGATATGTGCAGATACTCATATATTGCATAATATTTATATAGGTAAATCAAGTAGGTTGATGGTAAGAAAATTATTCCCTTATTTAGTAATTCGAATGATACGAACCTAAAGAGTTTTTAACCTTTATTACAACATTCAGTTGCCATAACAACTCATTTGGAAGATGCTAAAATTATACTTATTAAATATAAGGAAACTAAGGTATAAAGGTTTTAAGTTAGTTGTGCACATCGAGAAAGTGTTTGATCCAGAATTTCAATCTAAGCAGCTTGACCCTAGAGTTTACAATTTTTATTTTTATATCTACAATAATATAGCAATATTTGCAATTTTTTTGTATAAGAAATTCCTGAAGTTGTTTTTTATGTAATTGGTTATTTCAAAGTTGTTTTTTTTTTTATGGTTCTACTCCACACCTTTGTAGATTGAAATAAATTTATGTCTAGGAGACTCATTAAAGGTAATTTTTTTTATCTTAATGAATTGTATTAATAGCAATAAGTATATATGCTACAGTGCTATGATCAAACAGTTCATTTTTTTCTATAAAATAATTTAAGAAAATACAGCATATCAATATTCATCTTTATGCAAAATATTTTTTAGTACATTGTTGTGTATGTGTATGAAAATATATGTCCTTATAGTGCAGTTTGTAAAGTAAAGAATAAAAAATGCCGGAATGTGTTTTTTTCACATACTGGCTTAGTCTTTCAAATTTTTAATAAAATAAAAAAATATAAAGTAACTAAAAATATTTTTAAGCAATATAGACTAAATTTTGCTCACCAATTTAACATTAAAATTAATTCTAGATAAAATACAGACAAAATTAGCTTGAATAAGAAATACAAAATGTCTAAATAGAATTCAGCAAATATGACTCTCAGAATGACTATAGCAATAGTCACTCATGTCACACTAGATGAAAATACTAATTATTCACATTTAGTGAGGAAAAATCTCAGTCTTGTATAAATCCCTACAAAATGCACATGGAATTAGGGTATTTGGGATATGACTGTCATTGAAATACTTCACTCTAGTCTTAACATTTGCTTACACGACTGTGTAGGGCACCCTGGGAGCTTTCTCAAGGGTTTTTGATAATATGGGCAACTTTGCTGTGAATTTCACTTGTGGCTTTATGCCAACCAACTTTATCTCCTTTGTCATTTGGGAAAAGTTGCTTTCAATGCAGAGTAAATTTTTCTGCTGTGACTGCATCAACATGAAGCACATTCCCTACTGTCTACCAGGCATTAACCTCATCTAAGGGTAAGGCAAATTAAATGCACTCAGGGTGACAGAGGAGAAAGATGAGAATTGGGCTTCTGTTGACATAATTGGGTGGCTTAACTTCCTAAATTTATTGTTCCTGTCCCTAAATATCTTACATGCAATGATTTAAATATATATATTATTTAATGCAAATTGTTTTGGGACTTCATCTTATTTGAACTCAGAACATCTGACTGTATGTTTTAACCTTTTATGCTCTCTTCTTTAGAAAGTTTCCTGATTATCTGACCACACTGGCAATATTGTTTTTAAGATGTAGAAGGTTTATATCTACCATCTGAATTTTATAAACTATAATCTGAGGATCAAAATTTGTATCTTCATAACATTTTAATTTTTATTCTCAATACAACAAAATGTGCAGTATCAAGACATATTCTTTCATTTTTTTGTACCTTCTTTTTCTCTAATGTTTATTAAATGCCTACTCTGTGAGAGGAACAAAAAAAAGGCTGTTTTAATGTCTTTAACATTATACATTGCATGACAATGAAAATAATTAACTGAAGTTTAAGAGTTTAGGTTAATCTTTAATAAAATCTCCAAGTTTCCCAAATAACATTTTAAACCTTGCCATTCATCAGTCTTCGATAGATTTATTATGGTTATTTTTGTAGTTATGCATTTTTTTTCTCCAAACAACTTCTTATATTCAAAGATGGTCATTGTCTCTTTGCTCTTGTTCAATCTGACACTCACGGCTAGGAGATAAAAAGTCCAGAGCTTCATATATGTGTTATAATTTGGATACATTTCTACTTTAAATATATTCCCAAAGTTGTGACCCATTTCTAGAGAAAAGTACAGCACATCTTGGGACTCTGCGATTGGCCTGATTCCTCCATCAGAGAGATCATTTGTATCAGGTTGGCTGGGCTTTCCAGAGATTGTCAACATCATTGATTCTTTGTCTTTTTCTGTGAGGAAAAATGAATGTGCAATCAGACGAAGCAACCAGTTTATGTCCTTTAGCTTGACTCTGATAATTGCACAGTTGAACAGATTTCTTCAAACTATATTCACCTGCTTTCATTTGTCAATAGAGCAAGAGAATAACAAATACTACAATATTGACTGTCATTGTAGGACATTTTGGCAGAAAAACATTTATGTACTGCTTCTTCATTTATGTCTTTCTGTTATAGAACAGCATCTAAACACTCTATGAACAATATCAAAGTGTGAAAAAAAAGTGAGAAATAAAAATGTTGACACAGGAGAAGCCAAGAACAAAAAGGCATTAAGAAAACCTTTAAACAGATAAAGAAAACAGAGATGATGTAGAGTCACATGTGCTGACTAAGCCTGTCATGTGGAGAAAAAAGACTGTATATAGGGAATGCATAATACTATTAAGGGTACTCATCCTAAAGTTGGTGTTTGTTGTTCCCTGATCCAAGACTCATGCTTCAGAATTTTTACTAAGGCACTCAGCTTTTAATTTGTGAAATAACATCTCCAACCCTGCTTTCTACTTGAAGGTTTCTGTGGTATGGACTCATCATAAACTCCATTAAGAACTTCCATTCTCCTGCCCACAAAAATCAGTTCAGAGCTGATTGTGAGACTCAATTTATGTCATGGGGCATTTGGAACATTTTGTTAGGGCATTGAAGAAGGTAGCTTTGTTTAGTTACTTGGAGATAATGGAAATAGGTGGAATAATGTGGAGATTGGAGTTCAGGAACTGTTACATGTATTTTAACTTAACAGATGATCTGTTCTAATGGTAAAAGTAACCTACAGAGGAAAAAGCACCAAAAGAATCACATCACAAAAATACAGAAATGCAGTCATCATCTTTCAGTATCTATGGAGAATTGGTTCCAGAACCTCTGCAGATAGCAACATCTACAGATGCTCAAATCTCTTACATAAAATGGCATAGTATTTGCACATAACCTAGACATATTTCTGCATTTCTTTTTTTTTTAATTTTACTTTAAGTTTTGGGATACATGTGCTGAATGTGCAGGTTTGTCACATAGGTATACTGTGCCCTGGTGGTTTGCTGCACATATCAACCCATCATCTAGGTTTTAAGTCCCGCATGCATTACGTATTTGTCCTAATGCTCTCTGTCCCCTTTCCCCCTACCCACTGACAGGCCTTGGTGTGTGATGTTCCCCTCCCTGTGTCCATGTGTTCTCATTTTTCAACTCCCACTTATTAGTGAGAACATGCGGTGTTTGGCTTTCTGTTTCTGTGTTAGTTTGCTGAAGATGATGGTTTCCAGCTTCAACCATGTCCCAGCAAAGGACATAAACTCATTATTTTTATGGCTGCATAGTATTCCATGGTGTATATGTGCCACATTTTCTTTATCCAGTCTATCATTGATGGGCATTTGGGTTAGTTCCAAGTCTTTGCTATTGTAAATAGTACTGTAATAAACATATGTGTGCATAAGTCTTTACAGTAGAATGATTTATAATTCTTTGGGTATACACCCAGTAAGATGGCTGGATAAAATGGTATTTCTGGTTCTAGATCCTTGAGAAAGAGCCACACTGTCTTCCACAATGTTTGAATACATTCCTGCATACTTTAAACCATCTCTAATGATTGATAATACTGAACATAATTTACATGCTATACAAATAGTTGTTATACTGTAGTTTTTTTTAGGAAATAATGAGAAGGAAAAAAGTCAATACATGTTTAGTAAAGAGGCAACAATGGTAGATTTAACTATATAGTACATGTCAACAACAATGAAATATTGTCTGAAATTTATTTTTCTGAGTATGTTTTGTCCATGATTGGTGAACCCATGGATGGAAAGCCCATGAATATAGAGCCAACTTATAACTAAAGTTCCAGTGATGTTGTGAACATTCAAATTAATATTTAAAAGAATCCAGTTTTCCTAGGTTTTTAAATATATATCGAGTTCTCTTTTTATTTAAATTAATTTATATACAGAGGCACACATATCTTTATATAAAGCTTTTCATATTTAACTATAAATTCTTAAGTTATTCAAAGACAGGTACAAAATTGGCACTATGTACAGCCCTAAAATTAGGTGAAACTATATTGAAAGCTCTAGTCACTTAATATACAATAAATAAGATTATAATATCCTTTAATCTAATCTAACATAAATACATAGTATTTCATTTATATTTTATTTATCTTATAACCTTATGCATTTTTCTTTGTGTAGTTTTTAAATCAAAAATTAAAAAAAAAATTTTACTGAGTGATATGTGTCCTTGTTCAAAATTTTGTCACATACTAAAATATATAATATTCATAATAACATTTGAGATAGGTTGATTCCCTTGATATTGTGAGAAAAAAGGGAAATAATAAATATCAGAACAGAAAAAAATTAAAGACAAGATAAACAATAGAAAAGATCAATAAACTTGATCTTTTGAATTTTTGAAAAGATAAACAAACATTGACAAGCCTTTTAGCTAGACTAAGAAAAAAGAGAATACTCAACTAAGTGAAATTAAAAATGAAAGTAGAGACATTACTATCAATACCACAAAAATACAAAGAATCATAAGAAACTATTATGAACAATTATATGCCAACAAATTGGACAACCTAGAAGAAATACATACATTTCTAGATACAGCTTACTAAGACTGAATCATAAAGAAATAGAAAATACAGTTTCTGGTTCAAAATGGATGACTAAAAGCAGCTAGCGTGTGCCTCTTTCATGGAGAGGAAACAAAGTAGTGAGTAAATATTAACTCTTCAAGTGCATCATTTAAAAAATAATTCTGGTGCTTACAAGGGAAGTGAGAACCACAGAGAGCAGATGGGAGTAAAGCCAGGGAACTACCCACCTGGTACCAGCATAAAGTTAAGGGAAGCTCCCTAATGTGGGAAAAGGGTAAATGAGTGAGAAACACCTGGGAACCCATACTTCCACTACAGATGTATTCAATCCTGGCCATAGGGGAAACCCCTTAAACCTCTAAGGCCTCCAGATTCCCCCAGAAAGAGATACTGAGATACTACTCCTCTGTATCTCAGCTACGGATCCAGAAGGGCATTCCCCAGAAATGCCTTGATTCTGTGCAGAGCCACTGCTCAAGCCTACATGGAACTTCCTGAACCTTTAATTCCTGAGCAGTCTGGTGCCAGTTGCTGCTACTCTGTCATGAAGAGAGGCATGGCACTTTTAGATTTTGCTAGAATAAATTCTTCAGCCATAATCCTGAGGAGAAACCAGACTGCATACCACACATTCTCCTGCCTCTGCTGCTCCTTGCTAGACAGGGCTTGCTTTGTGACTTCCCAGAGCAGCCACCCTGTCTCTCAACCAGAACACTGTGGTTGGGATTCTGCATTCTACTAGGAAGAAAACTGCCAGAGGTAGCTGACAAGCCCTTCACAATTGCCACTGCAACAGCCACTCCCTCTGCCCTTGCTGCCATAGGCTGAGGAAGGAACAAGAAGATTGAGCCCTTTCAAGCGACTCTAGCATGGATCCATAGCTGAGATACAGAGGAGTAGTCGGCAAGTCGCATGCCCCAGAACTACTCACCTCTGTTACTCTCTCCCTAATGGAGCTGCTGCCTTCTGAACCCACGAGTACCTGTCCCACCCTGCCTGAACACAGTAGTCATGGCTCTGCATTCTTCTGAGTACATAGCTCACAAAAGTAAATAACAAGTCCTCTGCAATAGCCACATCTGCCACTCTCACCCTTGCTACTCTCAGGCCATGAAGGGAATGAAGAGGCTCAGCACTTCCATGCTTTTCCAGCACAGGTTCTGCAATTAAGATATGAAAAAACAGTGGACAGACTGCAGAGCCCATGACTCTCCACCTCCATTGGTCCCTGCCAAATCAGGATCACTGGCTTCTGGCTTCCAATGCAGCCTTCCCACACCTACCTGAACACTACAGCCATGGCACAGTGCCTTTAAAAGCCCAGTTTCCGGAGGCCAGCAACAAGCTTTACACAGTTGTGACTTCATTTGCTGCCAATCCTATCACTCCCAAGCTAGTGGAGGGTGAGGAGATCTGACACCTTTGTGTGCCATCAACAACAAAATCCAGTGCCATTTGGATGAAAGGGAAGTGAAAGGCTCACCACCACACAGTTCCTTGCCCATACCTGAACATTTTAGCTATTGCCCAGAGTACTTCTGAAAACCCAACCTCCACAGGCCTGTGATCTTCCCTTGGGGTCCCAGCACCTAAGCATTCTGCCTGCCCCTGCCTGAGAGTTCTACCAGTGACCTGGGGACAGCCTACCTTTCCGATCACAGCTGGAACCTGAAATCTAGGCAAGCTCAACCCTAGTCCAGCTCCATCAGGACTTACACATACTGTCCAGTGGGCCATCTAAAAGCCGGAGAACTGGAGAACTACTGATCGCATCCTACCACTGCTGGCACCTGCACACTTCCTCAAGGGCCTAAGGTCAGGTTGACCAAGCCAACCACCATCCACGTTTAGGCCCAAAGGCAAAACCCATATACACACACAAAGCAGCAGCGTTACCATAACAGAGAATAGGGAAGCCATAAAGGCTATCTTTTCTGGGCTAAGTGAGGAGGTTCTTTTCCAAAATCACTCCCACAGAGAGTCACAAGACACACATTTCCCATGGCTCTCAGCCACATTGATGTCTGGGAATAAACTACAGTGTGCATCTAAAGAGGTAGTCATGATTGCCAGAACAGGGATTTGAGAGGGAAGACATCACATTTCTGCCTATGTAAGATATGAAGCCAGTGCAGCCCCCTCAAACCTTACACAGACATCAGAAAACTTAAACAGGAGCTCCCCACAGCCACCCTTGTCAGGGTTGGCCCCTGCAGTCACTGTTTAAGTATTCATGGTCAAGAAAGGTGACCCAGCTCTGCCCAGAAGTGTACTCCCACAACCATGGAACAGGAAGCTCAAGGCACTAGACACTTCATTGTCCAGTCTATTACCTAAAACAACAGAGAGTACCTCATGGTAAACATAGTTAACAGAGAGCACCTAATAGTAAAATGTAGTAAACAAAGACCTCATAGTAAACTTGGCACTATGAGTAGCTTATAATGCCCACTATATACACATCTGCTTGTGTCACAGCTGGCTCTTACTCATAAGCATCACCTACAGCCTATATGTTGAATCACATAGCCCCAAATAAAACCTGCCAACAGAATTGCATAGGACTATAGAGGCAGAGCCAAAAGATCCAAACTAACATAACATACTCTATGGTCACACTCTCTGGAATGGAGGAAGGGGAAAGAAAAAAACAAATAGGAAAAGAAAAAAATATTCTGCCCACGTGAACATGATTTCAAATATTAGAAGTGGCAGCCTCTCTAGATGAGAAAGAGCCAGCATAAGAATTCTGGCACCATGAACAATCTGAATGTCGTGACAACACCAAAGGATCATGTCAGCTCTCCAGTGTTGTGCCCTAACTAAAATGGAAACTCAGAAATGACAGATAAATAATTCAAAATATGGATTAAAAGTAACCTTAGTGAGATCAAAGACAAGATTGAAAATCAATATAAAAAATGACTAAAGCAATTCAGTAATATAGGAAGAGATAAATATCCAGAGAAAAATAAATCAGAACTTTGAGAAGTGAAACATTCACTTAAGGAATTTCAGAATAAAACTGAAAGCTTTATGAACAGACTAAACCAAACAGAAAAAATAATTTCAGAACTTGAAGATTGTTTTTTCAAACTAATCTAGTCAGATAAAAATAAAGAAAAAACATTTTTTTAAAGAATGAACAAAACCTTCCAGGAATACAGGATTAACCAAACCTATAAATTATTATTCCTGGGAAAGATTAATAAAACCTGAAAAACATATTGGAGGAAATAATTTAAGAACATTTTCCTAATCTTATTAGAGAGGTTGACATTCAGATACAAATAATCCAGAGGATACCTGTGAGATACTATAAGATGAACATCATCAAGGCATATGGTCACCAGACTATCCTAGGTCAATGCTAAAGAAAAATTCTTAAGGCAGCTAAAGAAAAGGGTCAAATCACCCACAAAGGAAAACCAATTAGACTAAATCAGACTTCTAAGCAGAAATTTTATAAGCCAGAAGATACTGGGGGCCCACTTTCAGCCTTTTTAAAGAAAAAAAAAAAACCCAGCCAAGAATTTTATATCCTGATCATCTAAGCTTCATAAATTAAAGGAAATAAAGTCTTCCCCAGACAAGGAATCACTAAAAGAATTTGTAACTACTACACTGGTTCTACAAGAAAAAGAAGCGTTCCAAACATGGAAACAAAAGCGTCATACTTACCATCAGAAAAGGACACATAAGTACGAAGCTCACGGACCCTATACACAATGACATGATCAAAACTCCAAAACGAGTAGCTAACAACACTATGTTAGGAATAAAACCTCACAGATCAATTTTAACCCTTAATGTATGTGGCCTAAATAATCTACTTAAAAGATACACTGTGAGAAATTGGATTAAAAGGTAAAACCCAATCACTTGCTCTCTACAAGACATTCAGCTACTGGCTAAATTCACATTAAGACACAAAGAAAAGGGTGAAAAAAAATAATGGAAAAGAAAAGTGAGCAGGAATAATCTTTCTCCTATCAGATAAAATGGACTTTAAACTAACAACTGTATAAATAAAGACAAGGAGAGGCCTTGTATGAGGAAAAAGAATTCAATGCAACAAGAAAATTTAACTATTCTAGATATATATGAACCCAATTCTGGAGCACTCAGATTCACAAGAGAAATGCTACTAAACCTAAGAAAACAGATTGATAGCCATATGATAATAGTGGGGCACTTCAACACCCCACTGATATCACTAGGCAGATCATCAAAGCAGAAAATCAGCAAAGGAATTTTGGAATTAAAATGGATTATAGACCAAATAGACCTAATACACATCTACAGGAAATTTTACCTAACATCTATAGAATATAAATTACTCTGTTTTGCACAGGGGACATTCTCCAAAATCAACCATATGCCTGTTCATAAGGCAAGTCTCAATAAATTCAAAAAATTAAAATTATATCAAGTATCTTCTTGGAACACATGGAATAAAATTAGAAATCAATACAAAGAGGAACTCCTAAAACTATACAAGTATATGGAAACAACTAACTCCTGAATGACTTTTGAGTAAACAGCAAAATCAAGACAAAAAAAATTTGAAATGAATAAAAATAGAGACAAAGATACTCTAGGATACAACAAAAGCAAAGCTAGGCAGAAAATGTATAGCATTAAATACCTACATCAAAAAGATTAACAGGTCTCAAATTTACAATCTAACACCACAGCTCAAGGAACCAGAAAAATCAAAATAAACCAAACCCAAATCTGGCAGAAGGAAATACAGATCAGAGTGAAACCAATTGAGATTGAGATTAAAAAAATGACACAAAATATCAATGTAATAAAAGGTTGATTTTTTGAAAAGATAAACAAAATTTCCAGACCGATAGCTAGACTAACAAAAAAATAATACAAGGAAAGAAGATTCTAATAAGTACTATCAGAAGTGATAAAAGTGACATCACAGCTTATAGCAGAGAAATAGACAAGATTGTCAGAGAATACTATTAATGCCTCTATGAGCATAAACTAGAAAACCTAGAGAAAATGAAACCCTAAGCATATCAATAATGAGTAATGAAATCAAATCGTTAATTTTAAAATCTTCCAACAAAAAATCCCAGTATGAGATGAAGTCACAGTGGAATTTTCACAGATGTGCAAAGAAAAGCTGTACCAATCCTACTGAAACAATTCCAAAATATGGAGAAGGAATTCCTTCCTAATTCATTATATGAATCCAGTATGTTTTGATTTGCATTTCTCTAATGACCAGTGATAATAAGCATTTTTTCATATGATTGTAGGCTGCATAAATGTCTTCTTTGGAAAGTGTCTGTTTATATTCTTCACCCACTTTTTTATGGGTATGTTTTTTTTTCCTTGTAAATTTGTTTTAGTTCTTTGTACATTCTGGATATTGGCCCTTTGTTAGATGGGTAGCTTCCAAAAAATTTTTCCCCATTCTGTTGGTTGTTAGTTCACTCTAATGATAGTTTCTTTTGCTGTACAGAAGCTCTGAAGTTTAATTAGATCCTATTTGTCTATTTTAGCTTTCGTTGCCATTGCTTTTGGTATTTTAGTCATGAAGTCCTTCCCTATGCCTATATCCAGAATGGTATTGTCTATGTTTTACTCTAGGGTTTTTATGGCGTTAGGTCTTATGTTTAAATATTTAATCCATCTGGAGTTAATTTTTATAAGGTATAAGGAAGGGGTCCAGTTTCAGCTTGCACATGGTTAGCCAACACCATTTGTTAAACAGGGAATCCTTTCCCCATTGCTTGTTTTTGTCAGGTTTGTCAAAGATCAGATGGCTGTAGATGTGTGGTATTACTTCCGAGGCCTCTGTTCTGTTCCATTGGTCTTTATCTATGTTTTGGAACAACTACCATGCTGTTGTGATTACTGTAGTCTTGTATCATAATTTGAAGTCAGGTAGCATGATGCCTACAGGTTTGCTCTTTTTGCTTAGGATTGTCTTGGCTATGCAGGCTCTTTTTTGGTTCCATATGAAGTTTAAGGTGTTTTCTCCAGTTTGGTAAAGAAGGTCAATGGTAGCTTGATGAAGATAACATTGAATCTATAAATTACTTTGGGCAGTATGGCCATTTTCACGATATTGATTCTTCCTAACCATGAGCATGCAGTGATTTTCCATCTGTTTGTGTCCTCTCTTATTTCTTTGAGCAGTGGTTTGTAGATCTCCATGAAGAGGTCCTTCACATCCTTTATAAGGTGTATTCCTAGGTATTTTATTCTCTTTGTAGCAATTGTGAATAAGAATTCACTCATGACTTGGCTCTCTGTTTGTCTGTTATTGGTGTATAAGAATACTTGTGATTTTTGCACATTGGTTGTGTATCCTGAGACTTTGGTGAAGTTGCTTATCATCTTAAGGAGATTTTGGGCTGAGATGATGAGGTCTTCTAAATATACAGTCATGTCATCTGCAAACAGAGACAATTTGACCTCCTCTTTTCCTAATTGAATATCCTTTATTTATTTATTTATTTATTTATTTATTCATTTATTTAGCCTGATTGCTCTGGCTAGAACTTCCAGTACTATGTTGAGTAGAAATGGTAGGATAGGACACTCTTCTCTAGTGCCAGTTTTCAAAGGGAATGCTTCCAGTTTTTGCCCATTCAGTATAATATTACCTGTGAGTTTGTCATAAATAGCTTTTATTATTTTTAGATATGTTTCATCAATACCTAATTTATTAAGAGTTTTTAGCATAAAGCGATGTTCAATTTTGTCGAAGGCCTTCTCTGCATCTATTGAGATAATCATGTGGTTTTTGTATTTGGTTCTGTTTATGTGATGGATTACACTTAGAGATTTGCATATGTTGAATCAGCCTTGCATCCCAGCAATCCCATTACTGGGCATATATCGAAAGGATTATAAATCAATTTATTATAAAGACATATGCACATGTATGTTCATTGTGGCACTGTTTAAAATAGCAAAGACTTGGAACCAACCAAATATCGATCTAAGATAGACTGGATAAAGAAAATGTGGCACATATACACCATGGAATACTACACAGCCATAAAAAGGGATTAGTTCATGTCTTTTGCAGGGACATGGATGAATCAGGAAACCATCATTCTCAGGAAACTGACACAAGAACAGAAAACCAAACACTGCATGTTCTCGCTCATAAGTGGGTATTGAACAATAAGAACACATGGACACAGGGAGGGAAACATCACACACAGGGGCCTGGTTTGGGGTGAGGGGCAAGGACAAGGATAGCGGGGGGTGGGGAGATTGGGGAGGGATAACATTAGGAGAAATACCTAATGTAAGTGATGGGGGATGGAGGCAGCAAACCACCATGGCATGTGTATACCTATGTAACAATCCTGCAAGATCTTTGCATGTACCCCAGAACTTAAAGTAAAATAAAAAAAATTAAATTATAAAAATAAAAAATAAAATTATATTAAATTTTAAAAGCCATGACTAAAAATTAAAAAACGGAAGCCAATGCTACTAATTGTATATCATGTTTGTAAAAATAACATGAGTCAAGAAAAATAAAGGGGAATGTTCATACACTGTTGGTGTGAATATAAATTAGTTAAACCTTGATGGAAAGCACTATGTAAATATATTAGAATATTAAAAATAAAACTTTCTCTTTTTCTTATTTTTTTATTTCTTCTTAAAAAAATGGGATACATGTGAAGAATGTGCAGGTTGTTACATTGGTATATACCATGGGCCATGGTGGTTTGCTGCACCAGAGCTATCTTTTGACCCATCATTCCCAGTACTGTGTGTCCACCTAGAGACAAAAATATGTATATATATATTCCATTAAGAAAACTCCTGAACTTGTGTTTATTGTAGCACTATTTACACTAGCAAAGTCATTGAAGCAACCTAAATGTTAATTGAATAAAGAAAATATGGTATACCATGAAATGCTATACAGCAATCAAAAAGAATAAAATCATATCTTTTGCAGCAGCATTGATGAAACTGGAGGCCATTATCCTAAGTTAACTAAGACAGAAGCAGAAAATCATAAATTAAATTTTCTCATTTATAAGTGAGAGCAAAGGGCACATATGAACATAAAAATGAAAAGCATAGACTCTGGATACTCCAAAGGAGAAAGAGTTTGAAGGGGGTGAGGGTCAAAAAATTAAGTACTGAGTCCAACGTTTGGGTGATGAGTACACAAGCAGCCAAACCTCTACCATTATTGATGCAATAGTCAGAATTAGTACCAATTTTTGTAGTGCATTTTATATTATTATATCAGAAAGCCAGAACCTGGGGAATTTATAGTGAATAGAGGGTTATTTAGCTGTTTGTTCTGAGGGTTGTGTAAAAGCATGGCACTGGGATCTTCTTGGCTTCTTACAAGGGCTTTTGTGTTGCATCAAACTGCAGTGGAGAGGACAATGGGGAAGGAAGAATTTGTGAAGAGGGGGAAACCCATCCTGGCTTTATAACATTTCACTCTTTCAGATGAATCAATTAATTCTCCCAAAAACAAATCCAGTCTCATGAGAGCCAGAAGTGACACACTGAAAACAGTTCCAGGCCACTCATGAGGAATTTGTCTCCATGACCCAAACAGCCCCCACTAAGTCCCACTTCCCGATACCTCCATACTAGGGATCAAATTTTAAAATGAGATTTAATGAGAATAAAGTATACCCAAATCATAGCATCAAACCTTCTTAAACTCATCTCAAAATTCTATAAATTGGTTTAACTATTACTCTGATATCATATAATCATGTTATATAAGCAGAAAGAGCATTGTTACCAAATCCAATATACTTTCATGATGAAAACTCTCCACAAATTATTTATGGAAAAAATGTAACTTAACACAATGTATGACAGGCTCATAGCTGACACCATACTTAATGCTCTGAAGTTGAAGATTTTCCTCCAAAACCAGGAGAAAGACAAAGATGCTCATTTGCATTACTTCTATTCAATTTAGTATTCATATCTGAGCCAGATTAATTAGGGAAAACAAAGGAACAAAAGTAACTGAAATTAGAAAAGAAGTAAAATTGTCCCTTTCTGTAAATAATATAAACTTATATTTAGAAAACCTCATGCTTGCTCACAATGCCGTTATAACTAATAGGGGAATTCAGTAAAGATGCAGGATAAAAAATCAATATACAGTCTGGGCGCGGTGGCTCACGCCTGTAATCCCAGCACTTTGGGAGGCTGAGGCAGGTGGATCACGAGGTCAAGAGATCGAGACCATCCTGGTCAACATGGTGAAACCCCGTCTCTACTAAAAATATAAAAAATTAGCTGGGCATGGTGGTGCGTGCCTGTAATCCCGGCTACACAGGAGGCTGAGGCAGGAGAATTGCCTGAACCCAGGAGGCAGAGGTTGTGGTGAGCCGAGATCACGCCATTGCACTCCAGGCTGGGTAACAAGAGCAAAACTCTGTCTCAAAAAAAAAAACAAAAACAAAAAATCAATATACAAAATTAATAGCATTTCTATAAACTTAATATCTGAAAAACAACTAAGAAAACAATTCTATTCAATAATAATTACAAAAGTTATAATATATTCAGTAACAAATGTCACCAAGGAGGTAATAGAGCTGTATAAAAGGGATTTTTTTTCAACTTGAGGATAGGAGAGAGAAAAGAAAAGAGGACTTTGACTTACAACTTGGATACCAGCTCAGTCACAGTAGGATACAGCACCAGACAGAGCTGTGAGGCCACAATTTTAGGCCCTAGATCCTGGATGACATTTCTAGATACACCCTGGTCAGGAAGGAAACTCACTGTCTTGAAGGGAAGGACCTAGTCCTGGCAGGATTAATCAACTGCTGATTAAGGAATCTTTGGGCCCTGAATAATCAGCAGAAGTAACCAGGTGGCATATTCCAGAGGACTTGGTTGAGATTCTGTGATGTGCAGGCTGCAGTTGTGACCCAGCACATTCACAGCTGTGGTGTCAAAGGATACAGATGTGTTCTGATTCAGAAAAGCAAAAGGAAGAGTAAAAGATACTTTATCTTACAGCTTAGGTACCAGCTCAGTCAGAGAGGGGAAGAGAACCAAGTGGGCTCTTGGGGTTCCTGATTCCAGGCCTTGGCTCTTGGAAGACATTTTTGGACCTCTATGGGCCAGAAGGGATTTTATTACTATGAAGGCTGAGTTTCAGGCCTGGAAGGATTCAACTCGAGCTGTCTAAAGAGTACTTGGGCATTAAGTGAATATTGGCGATACTCTGGCACTAGTCCCCATGGACCTGTTTTGGTGGTGGACATGATGAGAGACTCCTCTCCCTGGGGAGGGAAAAGTGGGAAAGACTTTGCTCTGTGGTTTCTCTATTAGCTCAACCACAGTAGAATAAGGAACTAGTAGATTTCTAAGTTTTCACCTCCAGAACTGGCTCCTGTACTATAACTCTGGACCTCCCTGAAGCCCACAAGAACTTGCTGCTCTTAAGGCAATTCACAAACCTGTCTGGCTTTTCCACTTGCTGACTGTAGAGCCCTAGGGTCTTCAGTAAACATAGGCAAAATAACAATTACAGTGGGTCTTGGGCAAGATTCAATGCTATGCTCACTTCAGGTATGACCTAGCAAAATCCCAGTAGTGAGGGTCACAGGGGTGCTTGTGTCATTTCTCTTCCAGCAACAGGCAGTTCAGAACAAAGAAATAGAGAAACTCCATTTGATTGGGAAAAAGTAAGAGGAGAAAAACAATAGTCTCTGCATGGTAAACCAGATAATTCTTGTGAATCTTATTTAAGACCACCATGGTAGTACTTGTACAAGTCTGTAAGAATCACAGCATTACTTGGCTTAGAGTGGCCCCTAATGCAAATAGGGCAGCAATGACCAAAAACTTAAAACACCAATGTCCTTTTGAAGACTTGGAAAAATGTCTTAAGAAGAATGGTACAAACAAGCTCACACTGTGAAAACTACAATAAATAACTAACTCTTCAATTCCCAGACACAGATAAACATCCACAAGAATCAAGACCATCTAGAAAAATGTGACCTCGCCAAATGAACAAAATAAGGCATTATGTACCAATCTTGGAGACACAGAAATATGTGGCCTTCCAGACAGATAACACAAAACAGCAATTTTGAAAAAACTCAAAGAAATTCAAGATAACACAGAGAAGGAATTCAGAATCCTATCAGAATAATTTGACAAAGAAATTAAAATAATTTAAAAGATCCATAAATCCTGGAGTTGAAAAATGCAAATGACATACTGAAGAATGCATCAGAGTTTCTTAATAGTAGAATTGATCAGGCAGAAGAAATTACTGAGCTTAAAAACAGGCTATATGGAAATACAGAGTCAGATAAAAGAAAATAAAAAATAATGAAGCATGCAAACGAGATTTAGAAAATAGCTTCCAAAGCATGAGTCTTAGTATTATAGGGTTTAACAAGGAGGTGGAGAGAGAGACAGGAGCAGAAAGTTTATTCAGAGTAGTAATAATAGGGAACTTCCCAAACTTAGAGAAAAAATATAAACATTCAAGTGTAAGAAGGTTACAGAACACCTAGCAGATTCAACTTAAAGAAGTCTATCTCAAGACATTTAATGATAAAACTCCCAAAAGTCAAGGACAAAGAAAGGATTCTAACAGTCCTGTGATAAAAGAAAAATAACAACTTAAAACAGAGCTCCAATATGTCTGGCAGCAGACATTCTAGTGGAATACTACAGGTCAGGAGAAAGTGTCATAACATATTTAAAGTGGTTAAGGAAAAAAATTTTCACCCAAGAACAATATATCTGGTGAAAATATTCTTCAAACATAAAGGAGAAATAAAGACTTTCCCAGAAAAACAAATCTGAGGAATTTCAACCAAAGCAGTTCTTCAATCTGAGGAAGTAAAAAGAAAAAAAAAAAAAAGGAGAGAGATCCAAGATGGCTGATTACTAGCAGCTCAGGATTGTAGCTCCCAGCGAAAGCACAGAGAATGAGAGGATGCCACACTTTCAGATGAATTTTTGTTGCTCACGGACCAGGAGACTCCCAGCAGAGGAGCCCCACGGGTTGCCAGCATGACTCTTGTGGCCAGCACGGTGACTGGGTCCCCTTTTGGTCTACGTTTGGAGCTCCAGGAAGGTAGAGTCGCCCATTCAGTTGATTGAAAAAGGGACTCAAGAGGGAAGCCAGACCAGAGATTCCCAGGCAGAAAAGCACCAAGAATATTAATGCTGCTGTTTTAGCCGGCACAGGGGGTTGCGCAGATTCCAGCACTGGGAATCAGCAAGTTGGACATCCACTCAGAGACCTAATTTGGAAGTCGGTAATTACAAAGATGACAGGTGGATGAATTTACAATGATGGGAAGAAACCAGCGTAAAAAGGCTGAGAATACCCAAAATCAGAATGCCTCTCCCTCCACAGGGGATCACGGTTCCTCATCAACAAGAGAACAAGGTCTGATGGAGAATGAGTGCATTCCAATAACAGAATTAGGCTTCAGAAGGTGGATTATACGAAACTCTTGTGAGTTAAAAGAACATGTTCTAGCCCAATGTAAAGAAACTAAGAAACTTGAAAAAAGGTTTGACAAAATCCTAACGAGAATAGACAATTTAGAGAGGAATATAAGTGAATTAATGGAACTGAAGAATACAAGATGAGAACTCCGTGAAGTATGCACAAGTTTTAACAGTCGAATTGATTAAGCAAAGAAAGGATGTCAGAAGTCGAAGACCAACTTAATGAAATGAAACGAGAAGACAAGATTAGAGAAGAAAGAGTAAAAAGGAATAAGCAAAGCCTCCAAGAAATATGGGACTATGTGAAAAGACCTAATTTATGTTTGATAGGTGTACCTGAATGTCATGAAGAGAATGAATCCAAGCTGGAAAATATTCTTCAGGATATTATTCAGGAAAACTTTCCTAATCTAGTAAGGCAGGACAATACTCAACTCCAGGTAATACAGAGAACACCACAAAAATATTCCTCAAGTAGAGCAACCCCAAGAAATGTAATCATTAGATTCACCAGGGTTGAAATAAAGGAGAAAATTCTAAGGGCAGCTAGAGAGAAAGGTCAGGTTACCCATAAAGGGAAGCCTATCAGACTCACAGCAGATCTCTCAGCAGAAACCCTACAAACTAGAAGAGAGTGGGGGTTAATATTCAATATCCTCAAAGAAAAGAATTTTCAACCCAGAATCTCATATCCAGCCAAACTAAGCTTCATAAATGAAGGAAAAATAAATTTTTTTGCAAATAAGCAAGCACTCAGAGATTTCATCACCACCAGGTCTGCTTTACAAGAGCTTCTGAAAGAAGTATTACACACAGAAAGGAACAACCAATATCAGTCATCCCAAAAACTTACCAAAAGGTAAAGAGTATCTCCATAATGAAGAATCCATATCAACTAATGGGCAAAATAGCCAGCTAGCATTAAATGACAATATTAAACTCACAAATATCAATATTAATCCTAAATTTAAATGGATTAAATGCTCCAGTCAAAGGCACAGACAGGCAAATTGCATAAAAAGTCAAAACCCATTGGTATGCTGTATCCAGATCCATCTCATAAGCAAGGACACACGAAGACTCAAAACAAAGGATTGGAAGAAGATTCGCCTATCAAATGGAGAGCAAAAATAAAAAAATAAAAAAATAAAAACAGGAATTGTAACTTTCATCTCTGACAAAATAGACTTTAATAGTAACAAAGACTAAAGGAAACAATGAAAGACATTACATAATGGTAAAAGGATCAGTACAACAACAGGAGTCAATGACCATAAATATATATGCACCTAATATAGGAGCACCCAGATACATAAGACAAGTTCTTAATGACTTATAAAGAGACTTGGACTCCCGCACAATAATAGCAGGAGACTTTGACACCACATTGTTAATATTCGATGGATCAACGAGTTAGAAAATTAACAGGGACATCTTTGATTAGAACTCAGACCTGGAACAAGTAAACTTAGTGAATATTTATAGACTTCTTCACCCCAGGTCCACAGAACATACATTTTTCTCAGTATCACATTACACCTGTTTTGAAAGTGACCACATAATTGGAAGTAAATTACTCTTCAGCATTTGCATAGCATTTCACAGACTTAAATGAAATATTGGTTGGCTGTTTGTTATTTTCTCCCCTTATTCCTTCCTGTCCCCACTGTTAAGCACAATTAACAGTGGTTTTTAGTACCTATTTTTAGATTGCATTCCAGCCAGGGCAATAGAGCAAGACTCCTGTTCTCTCTCCCCCTTTCTCTTTCTCTTTCTTTCTTTCAAAAAAAAAAAAAAATACAAAAATTAGCTGGGCATAATGGTGCATGCCTGTAATCCCAGCTACTTAGGAGGCTGAGGTGGGACAACTGCTTGAACCTGGGAAGTGGAGGTTACAGTGAACCAGTGAACCAAGATCGTGCCATTGCACTCCACACTGGGCAGTGGAGCAAGACTTCATTTAAAAAAAAAAAGACATTTGGATATTGTAGGTAAACTTTTTCTAGAATAGAACTGTAAAATTGTTTCAGTAATTTTCCATTGAACAGTACATGAAAAGTTGCAGGCAAAGACCTATAAATGATGCCTGGTATTAAAAATGGTCTATTTTCAAGAGAATGAAATGCTTATTGATCAGGAAAAGAATGTAAAACACTTTACTGGACTTCCAGTTGATTTTATGCTTTCAATTAACTTCTTCTTTCCTCTTTAACAAGAGAATGACTGAGATAGATTCAGCATAATAAGAAATAAAAAAAAAGATATTACTGAGCAAAATGGATGAAAAAAGACTATTAATATTCTTTTTAAAACAGTAAAGGATATTAATGAAGCTTGTGAGCTTCAAGTTAGGGTTATGGTTAGAAAAAACACACTATAATTGTGGTGGGTAAACTACACATATCATTATAAAGATGAAAATATGAACTTATAAAAATAATAACTATAATATTTTTAAGAGATAAACCATACAATTAGATATAAATATAAATAATAATACATTAAAAAGTGGGGAGACAAAGTTAAAGTGTAAAGTTTAATAGTTTGTTTATACAATCAGTGTTAAGTTTGCATCAGTTTAAAAATAATGGGTTATAAGACATTCTTTGTAAGACTCGTGGTCACCTCAAATAAAAAAAATATACAATGTATTCACAAAAAATAAGATGTAAGAAATTAAAATACACCACCAGAGAAAATCACCTTCATCATAAGGATGACAGAAAGGAAGGAAAAAAGGAAGAGAAGACTACCAGGAGCAACAATATGCTAATATATTTAAAAACCTGGAATAAATTCCTAGACACATACAACCTACAAAGATTAAATCAGGAAGAAATAAAAAAACCTAAGCAGACCAATAACAAGTAACAAAATTGAAGCCATAATAAAAATCTCCCAGCAAAGAAAAGCCCAGGACCCAATGGCTTCACTGTTGAATGTTACCAAGGATTTTAACAGAATCAATACCAATTCCACTTAAATTATTCCAAAAGATAAAGCAGGAGAAAATATTTCCAAACTCATTTTACAAGGACAGTATTACCCTAATGTCAAAACCAGAAAGACACATCAATGAAAGAAAACTACAGACCTATATCTTTGATGGCTATGGATGCCAAAATTCTCAGCAAAATATAAGCAAGTCGAACTCAACCATACATTATAAGGATCATTCACCATGATCAACTGTGATTTACCCAGATATGCAAAGATGGTTAAACATCTGCAAATTAATCAATGTGATGTATCATATCAATAAAATAAGGGATAAAATCCATATGATCATTCCAATTGACACTTTAAAAGCATTTGATAAAATCAACATCCCTTCATGATGAAAATCATTGAAGATTTTCATCACTGGTTATAGAAGAAACATACCTCAAAATGATAAAGCCATATGACAGTCCCCAGCTAGTATCATAATGGATGGGCAAAATTGAAAGCCTTTCCTCTAATATTGGTAACACTACCAGAATGCTCCCTTAAACCACTGTTATTCAACACAGTACTGGAAGTCCTAGCTAGAGCAATCAAACAAAAGAGTAAAATAAAAGTTTTATGATTTGGAATGAAAGAAGCCAAATTATTCTTGATTGCAGATGATGTAATCTCATACTTGGAAAAACCTAAAGACATCACCAAAAAAAGATTAGAATGAAGGAACAAATTTAGTAATGTTGCAGGGAAAAAAAATCAACATGCAGAAATCAATTGTATTTCTACATGCCAACAGCAAGCAATATGAAAAGGAAATCAAGAATGTAATTCCATTTACAATAACTACAAATAAAATTAAATACCTAGGAATTACCCAGAGAAATAAAATACCTCTACAATGAAACTATTTAAAAAGACAAAAGAAATTGAAGAGGACAAAAAAAAAATGGAAAGATAATCCTTGTTCATGGATTGGAAGAATCAATATCCTTTATATGTTCATACTACCAAAGCGATATACAGATTCAGTGCAATCCATACTACCAAGGGTATTCTTCACAGGAATAAAAGAAAACTATCCTAAAATTTATATGAAACCATAAAAGATTCAAAATTGCTAAAGTCATCCTGAGCAAAAAGAACAAAAGTAGAGAAATCACATTACCTGACTTCAAATTATACTACAGAGCTATAGTAATTAAAATTGTATGGCACTGACATAAAAACAGACACATAGATCAATGAAACAAAGTAGAGAACCCATTCATACATCTACACAGTAAACTTATTTTTGACAAAGATGTCAGAAACATACATTGGGGAAAGGATAGTCTCTTTAACGAATGGTGGTGGGAACACTGGATATCCACATGCAAAACAGAGAAACTTGACCAGTATCTCTTGCCATGCATAAAAATCAAATCAAAATGGACTAAAAACCTTCATCTGAGACCTCAAGCTATTAAACTACTAAAAGAAAACTGGGAAAACTCTCCAGGGTATTGGTCTAGGTGAAACTTTCTTGTGTTGTAATCCACAATCAAGGACAGGCAATCAAAGCAAAAAAGGGATACGTGGGATCACATTAAGTTAAAAAGCTTCTGCATTGCAAAGGAAACAATAGACAAAATGGACACCCCCCCCAAAAAAAAGAATGGGAGAAAATATTTGCAAACGATCCATCTGACAAGAAATTAATAACCAGAATATATAAGGAACTCAAACTCTACAGAAAAAAATATAATAATATAATTAATAAGTGGGCAACAGATCTAAATAGACATTTTCTCAAAAAGGAAACATAAATAGCAAACAGGCCTATAAAAAGGTACTCAACATCATTGATCATCAGGAAAATGAAAATAAAAACTACAATGAGATATCCAACCCCAGTTAAAATGATGTTTATCCAACAATTAGACAATAACAAATGCTGGCAAGGATGTGGAGAACAGGGTACCATTATACACTGATGGTAGGAGTGTAATTTAGTACAAAGACCATAGAGAATATTATAGAAGTTCATCAAAAAACTAAAAATAGAGCTACTATATGATCCAGCAATTCCACTGCTAGATCAATATAATGAAGAGATACACTTTCATGTTTATTGAAGCACTATTTACAATAGCCAAGATTTGGAAGCAATCTAAGTGTCCATCAACAGATGAATGGATAAAGAAAATATGGTACATGTACACAATGAAGTAGTATTCAGACATAAAGAAGAATGAAATTCTATCATTTGCAACAAAATGGATAGAACTGAAGGTCATTTTGTTAAGTGAAATAAGCCCAGCAGAGAAAAAATAAACTTCTCATGTTCTCACTCATTTGTGGGAACTAAAAATTAAAACGATTGAACTAACGGATATAGAGAGTAATATGATGGTTACCAGAGGCTGGGAAGGGTAGTGAGGGGTTGGAGAAGAAGTGAAGATAGTCAATGGGTACCAAAAAATAGTTAGAAAGAATACTATTCAGTATTTTAGAATGTAATAGTGTGACCATAGTCAATAAAAATTAATTTTACATTTTAAAATAACTGAAAATATATAATTGAATTATTTGTAATGCAAAGGATAAATTCTTGAGGTGATGAATACTTGATTTACCTTGATGTGATTTTTACACATCATATGCCTGTATCAAAATATACCATATACCACATAAATATATACACTTATTATATACCTACAAACATTAAAAACAAAAGATTTTAAAAAGTAGCAAAATCTGTAGAGGGAGAAAAATCTTAACTTCCATAATAGCCACATTATATTATTTTAAATGACAAATATTTAGAAAAAAATATTGAGGTATTCAGAGAATCAGAAATGTGTGGTACATATACAAAGAAACAAAAGAATGAAGAAGTTAAGAAACTGTCCTGTGAAAACTCATGTTTTGCATTTACTTTTAAAAGACTTTATTTCAGCTTTTATAAATATGTTTCAAGTACTAAACTATTTCTCATGAACATAAAACAAAAAAAAAAAATAGAGAATTCTGTCTTGTCAAATACAGAATATTGACAAAGAGGGAAATTACAAACAAAATTAAAAACAATAGAGTTGAACATTATCATAATTGGAATGAGATATTCACTAGCAGGACAAAACAGTTGAATTTTCTTTGCAGGCAATAAAAAATAAGAAAACTTGAGGGTAAATTAGATATGATAATCCAGGTAGAAAAAGAGAAATAAAAAGGAATGAACAACATATTAACCTAGCCTCAAGAACAGTGGTACAATATCAAGCATATCAATATTTGCATAATAAAAATTCCAGAAGAGGAAAGGAACCAGGAACAAAAAATAATAATTTAAAGCAAAATCACTTGGTGACCATCAAGCAGACCATCCAGAAGCAAACTTCTTATCCGAGTAATTTAGAAGTAGTTAACCTTTCCTATTATCTGAAGCAGGCATCTGGTTCCAGGCTTCTTTTCCCCAAATTTATAAGTAACTAGAATTTCTATAGATCTTAGGAATTTATGTATATAAAAACTCATTGGGCAATCCTTGATGACATTAAGGCACCAAAATGACCAATGTGGCTAACTAATATTATCCAAATTACCCTTAAAATCTTGGTTTCAGGTCCATAAAAATTCCTAAGGAAAAATCCACTGTGGTCTCAATTCTCTCTTGCTGAGGTACCCTGCTGTACAACTTGGCAGCAATATTTCTTTTTAATAAAACTTTCCTTTTCAAAGCTATACTGTTGTTAGCAAATTCTTCTCACTACCATATGACCCGCAAGCAGAAAAATTTTTGATGCTGAGGCTCTGATACCTTACCTGGCAATAATGTCCAAAAACGCACTAAATGTAAAAGTATAGCAAGGTTTCATGATACGAAATAATTACAAAATATAAATTGCATTTTCTAATAGTAGCAATGAAAAATTAAAAAAAAATAAGAAAAGAATTGTTTCCCAGAGCATCACAAAGAATAAAATGTTTAAAAATAAATTTATCAAAGCAAGTGCAAAATTTGTACACTGAAAACTGTAAAACGTCTTTGAAACTAATTGAAGAAGAACTAAATAAATAAAAAAGCATCTCATATATATGAATCAGATGACTTAACACTGCTAAATGTCAATAGGCCATGTCAGATTGACTTGCAAATTCAATGCATTCACTATCAAATTCAGCTTTTTTTTTTCTTTTTTGCAGATATTTACAAGCTTGCTTTAATACTTATATGGAAATTTAAGACACTTGAAATAACCATATTAATCTTAAAAAAATTGGGAGATTTATGTTTCTCAATTTCAAAACTCACTACAAATTACATTATTCAAGACAGGGTGGCACTGTCATAAGGATAGAGATATAGTTAACTTACTCCATCTGTTGATAAACAATCTTGGAAAGATTGCAATTCAAGTGATTTTAACGGAAAAGAAAACATACTGACAACTTGCAACTTATGAAAATATAATGCAGAATCAAATATATTTAAAACATACAAAAGCTTCAAAGAATAATATTAGTTCTGAAAATGATCTAAGACTGATCTAAAAAAATGTTTTGGAAATAGTATTGGATTCTCAGAAGAATAAAATAAGTTATTGACTAGATAATGTAGGGGGAAATCTGAAATGCTTTCCCAGAATACACAGGACGCAGATGAAAATTAAAAGAGAAAAGATGTAGTGTAGTGTAACGTAGTGTAGTTATGGAGACTGCAAACTGGTAATTTAAAATGCAGATTATTGGTGATTACTTATAGAACAAATCAAATAGGATAGAAGTGGTAGCCATAATAAAGGAATTCACTATAGTTTATACAGCATCAGTCTTAAAACATCTACATGTATACAAATGAGGTTGTAGGAGAAATTTCATCTCATAAACTGTCAAAAGCAAAGTAAAAAATGAAGATCAGCTTTATAAAGATAATAAAAAATAAACAACTAATTACTCTTACCTTTTCTGTTAAAACTAAAAATGATGGAAGAAAATTATAAAAAGTAACATAACATTAGTAATTTAATGTTAAAAAATAAAAGCTGTAGAAGAGAGTGCCACCAAGATGGCCAAATAGAAACAGCTCCAGAGCACAGTTCCCAGTGAGAATAATGCAAAAGGTGAGTAATGGCAGCATTTCCAACTGAGCCCACAAACCAGGAGATTCCCGCTGGTGCCAACAACACCAATGCCATGGGTTTCTGACACAAAACTGGGCAGCCGTTTTAGACAGCCCTGCAATGCCTGCAAGACAGAACCACATATTCCCCTGAAAAAAAGGGGGACTGAATGCAGGGAGCCAAGTGATCTGGCTCAGCAGGTCCCACCCCCACAAAGACCAGCAAGCTGAGACCCACTGGCTTGAGATTTCCCCAGCCAGCACAGCAGTTTGAGCTCAACCTAGGATGGTTGAACTCGGTGGGGGAAGGGGCATCCACCATTACCAAGGCAGTTCTAACCTTACCTGTATAACCAAATTCACAAGGAAGTTTACACAGCAGCTGGGAGGAGATGCGGCAACCCAGCAAGGCCTCTGCAGGTAGGCTGTGACTAGACTCCCTCCTTGCTGGGACAGGCATCTCTGAAAAAGGACAAAAAAAGTCCCTGATAGCCTATCAGGGACTTATAAATAAAGCCTCACCTTCCTGGAACAGAGAACCTGGGAAAAGGGGCGGTTGTGAGTTCCACTTCAGCAGACTTAAACATCACGTTCCTGCCCAGCAACTCTGAAGGGAGCAATGGAGCTCCCAGCACAGCTCTTGAACACTGATAAGGGACAGACTGCCTCCTCAAGTGGCTTGCTGACCACCATATATCCAAAGAAATACCTCATACAGGAGAGCTCTGGCTGACATCTGGCAGGTATCCTTCTGGGATGAAGCTACCAGGGGATGAAACAGGCAGCAATCCCTGCTGTTCTGCAGCCCCTCTGGGTGATTCCCAGGCAAGCAGGGTCTGGAGTGGACCTCCAGCATTCCTGCAGCAGAGGGGTCTGACTGTTAGAAGGAAAACTAAAAAATAGAGATAAATATCTTCAATATCAACAGAAAAGATGCCCACTTAGAGACCCCATCCAAAAGTCACCAACTTCAAAGACCAAAGATAGATAAATCCATGAAGATGGGAAGAAACCAGCATAAAAAGGCTTAAATCAACAAAAAAACAGAATGCCTCTTCTGCTCCAAGGGACATCACAACTCCTTACCAGCAAGGGAACAAAATTGGATGGAGAATGTGTTTGATGAATTGACAGAAGCAGGCTTCAGAAGGTGGGTAATAAAAAACTTCTCTGAGCTAAAGGGGCATGTTATAACGCAATGCAAAGAAACTAAGAACCTTGAGAAAAGGTTACACAAAATCCTAACTAGAATAACCAGCTTAGAGAAGAACATAAACAACTTGCTGGAGCTGAAAAACACAGCAGAAGAACTTCATGAAGCACACACAAGTTTAAATAGCCAAATCAATCAAGCAGAAGAAAGGATATCAGAGACTGAAGATCAACTCAATGAAATAAAATGGGCAAGATTAGAGAAAAAGAATGAAAAGAGACGAACCGAACAAAGCCTCCAAGAAATATGAGATTGTATGAAAAGACCTAATCTACAGTTGATTGATGTACCCAAATGTGACAGGGAGAATGAAATCAAATTGGAAAACACTCTTCAAGATATTATCCAGGAGAACTTTCCCAACCTAACAAGGCAGGCCAACATTCAAATTTAGGAAATACAGAGAACACCATAAAGATATTCCTTAAGAAGAACAACTCCAAGGCACATAATTGTCAGATTCTTCAGGGTTGAAATGAAGTAAAAATGCTAAGGGAAGCCAGAGAGAAAGCTCAGGTTACCCACAAAGGGAAGCCCATCAGACTCACAACAGATTTCTCAACAGAAATCCTACAAGCCAGAAGAGAGTGGGGACCAATATTTAACATCCTTAAAGAAAAGAACTATCAACCCATAATGTCATATCTATCCAAACCAAGCTTCATAAATGATGGAGAAATAAAATCCTTTATGGAAAAGCAATTGCTGAGAGATTTTGTCACCACCAGGCCTGCCTTACAAAAGCCCCTGAAAGATGCACTAAACATGGAAAGGAACAAACATTACCAGCCACTGCAAAAACATACAAAATGATAAAGACTATTGACACAATGAAGAAACTGCATCAACTAATGGGCAAATCAACCAGCTAGTATCAAAATGGCAGAACAAATTCACACATAACAATATTCACCTTAAATGTAAATGAGCTAAATACCCCAGTTAAAAGACACAGACTGACAAACTGGATAAAGAATGAAGACCCATACATTTACTGTAATCAGGAGACACATCTCACATGCAAAGACACACAAAGGCTTAAAATAAAGGGATGGAAAAAGATATACCAAGCAAATGGAGAGGGAAAAAAAAGCAATTCTAGTCTCTGATGAAACAGACTTTAAACCAACAAAGATCAGAAGAGTCAAAGAAAGGCATTGCATAATGATAAAGGGATCAATGCAACAAGAAGAGCTAACTATCCTAAATATATATGCATCCAATACAGGAGCACCCAGATACATAAAGCAAGTTCTTACTGACCTACAAAGAGACTCAGACTCCCACACAATAATAGGGGGAGACTTAAACACTTCATTGTCAATATTAGACAGATCGATAAGACAGAAAGTTAACAAGGATATCCAGGACTTGAACTCAGATCTGGACCAAGTGGACCTAATAGACATCTACAGAACTTTCCACTCCAAATTCACAGAATATACAGTCTTCTCAGCACCACATCACACTTGCTTTAAAATTGACCACATAATTGAAAGTAAATCATTTCTCAGCAAATGCAAAAGAATGGAAATCATACAACCAGTCTCTCAGACCACAGTGCAATCAAATTAGAACTCAGGCTTAAGAAACTCACTTAAAACCACACAACTACATGAAAATTGAACAAGCTGCTCCTGGATGACTATTGGATAAATAATGATATGAAGGCAGAAATAAAGATGTTCTTTGAAACCAATGAGGACAAAGACACAATCTACCAAAATCTCTGGGACACATTTAAAGCAGTGTCTAGAGGGAAATTTATAGCACTAAATGCCCACATGGGATGTGAGGAAAGATCTAAAATCAACACTCTATCATCAAAATTAAAATAACTAGAGGAGCAAGATCAAACAAATTCAAAAGCTAGCAGAAGACAAGAAATAACTAAAATAAGCCAGAACTGAAGGAGCTAGAGACACAAAAAACATATCAAAAAAATCATTTAATCATGGAGCTGGCTTTTGAAAAGATCAACAAAATAGATAAACAGCTAGCCAGACTAATGAAAAAGAAAAGAGAGAGGAATCAAATAGATGCAATAAAAAATGATAAAGGGGATCTCACCAGCAATACCACAGAAATACAAACTACCAAGAGAGATCCACGATGGCTGATGACTAGCAGCTCGGGATTGTAGGTCCCAGTGAAAGCGCAGAGAACGAGAGGACGCCACACTTTTAGACGAATTTTTATTGCTCACGGACCGGGAGATTCTCGCAGAGGAGCCCCACGGGTCACCAGCATGACTCTTGTGGCTGGTGCAGTGGTTTTGCTGGCGCCTCAGCACGGCGGTTCTTGGTGCAGAGTAAGCAGGACTGGGTCCCCTTTTGGCCGATGTTTGGAGCTCTGGGAAGGCAGAGTAGCCTATTCAGCTGATTGAAGGATGGACTCAAGAAGGGAAGGGAGCCAGACCGGAGATTCTTGGGCAGAAAAGCACCATCAATTTTTTTTTTTTTAAGACGGGGTTTCACCATGTTGGTCAGGCTGGGCTTGAACTGCCGACCTCAGGTGATCTGCCCGCCTTGGCCTCCAAAGTGCTTGGATTACAGGCTTGAGCCACTATGCCTGGCCAAGCACCATCAATCTTAACACCGCTGTTTTGGCCGGCACAGTGGATTGCTCAGATTTCAGCGCTGTCCAACAAATTGGACATCCACTCAGAAACCTAATTAGAAAGTCGGTAATTACAAAGATGACAGATGGATAAATTTATAATGAAGGGAAGAAACCAACCTAAAAAGGCAGAGAATACTTAAAATCAGAACGCCTCTCCCTCTACAGGGGATCGCAGTTCCTCATCAGCAACGGAACAAGGCCTGATGGAGAACAACCCAATGCAAAGAAACTAAGAACTTTGAAAGAAGGTTGACGAAATGCTAATGAGAACAGATAATTTAGAGAGGAATATAAGTGAATTAATGGAGCCGAAAAACACAATATGAGAACTTCGTGAAGTCTGCACAAGTTTTAACAGTAGAATTGATCAAGCAGAAAAAGGATATCAGAGGTCGAAGACCAACTTAATGAAATAAAACAAGAAGATAAGATTAGAGAAAAAAGGATAAAAAAGAATGAGCAAAGTATCCAAGAAATATTGGACTATGTGAAAAGACCTAATCTATATTTGATAGGTGTACCTGAATGTGACAAAGAGAATGCATCCAAGTTGGAAAATACTCTTCAGGATATTATTCAGGAAAACCTTCCCAACCTAGTAAGGCAGGACAATATTCAACTCCAGGTAATACAGAGAACACCCCAAAGATATTCCTCAAGAAGACCAACCCCAAGGTACATAATCATCAGATTCATTAGGGTTGAAATGAAGGAGAAAATACTAAGGGCAGCCAGAGAGAAAGGTCAGGTTACCCATAAAGGGAAGCCTATCAGACTTATACAGCAGATCTCTCAGCAGAAACCCTACAAGCCAGAAAAGAGTGGGGGCCAATATTCAACATCCTTAAAGAAAAAAACTTTCAACCCAGAATTTCATATCCAGCCAAACTAAGCTTTACAAATGAAGGAAAAATAAAATCTTTTGTGAACAAGCAAGTACTTAGAGATTTTGCCACCACCAGGCCTGCTTTACAAGAGCTTCTGAAAGAAGCACTACACATATAAAGGAACAACCAGTATCAGCCTTTCCAAAATTATATCAAAAAGTAAAGAGCATCAACATAATGAAGAATTTACATCAACTAATGGGCAAAACAGCCAGCTAGTATCAAATGGCAGTACTAAAATCATATATATTGTTATTCAAACTGGATAAAAAGCCAAAACCCATCAGTAAGCTGCCTCCAGACCCATCTCACATGCAACAATACACAAAGACTCAAAACAAAGGGATGGAGGAAGATTTACCAACCAAACGGAGAGCAAAAATAAATAAATAAATAAAAAGCAGGAGTTGCAATTCTCACCCCTGATAAAATAGACTTTAAAGAAACAAAGACTAAAAGAGGCAAAGAAGGACATTACATAATGGTGAAAGGATCAGTGTAACAAGAAGAGCTAACAATCCTAAATATAAATGCACCCAAGACAGGAGCACCCAGATACATAAGACAAGTTCTTAATGACTTATAAAGAGAATTAGACTCCCACACAATAATAGTGGGAGACTGTAACATCACATTGTCAATATTAGACAGATCAACGAGACAGAAAATTAACAAGGATATCCAGGACTTGAAATCAGACACGGAACAAATAAACTTAATAAACATTTATAGAACTCTCCACTTCAAATACACAAAACATACATTCTTATCAGTACCACATCACCAAAAGTGACTACATAATTGGAAGTAAATCACTCCTCGGTAACTGCATAGCATTTCATAAGTTTAAATGAAATATTGGTTGGCTGCTTGTTTATTATTTTCTTCCCTTATTTCTTCCTGTCTCCATTGTTAAGCATAATTATTGGCATAAAAGACGTTTTCAATACCCATTTCTAGACTGCATTCTAGCCTGGGCAATAAAGCAATACTCCTGTTCTCTCTCCCTCTTTCTCTTCCTTTTTCTTCCTCTCCTTCGTTCTTTTTATTTTCTTTCTCTCTTTCTTTCTTCCTTTTTTAAAAAAATAATTAATTAATTAATTTTTTTTAAAAAAGAAATACAAACTACCATCAGAAATTACTGCAAACCTCTATGCACATAAACCAGTAAATCTAGAAAAAAATAGATAAATTCCTGGATACTTAAATTCTCCCAAGACTAAAGCAGGAAGAATTTGAATTCCTGAATAACAAGGTCTGATGTTGAGACAGCAATTAATAGCCTACCAGCCAAAAAAAAAGTCCAGGATTCACAGCTGAATTCTACCAGATGTACAAAGAGGAGCTGGTATCAATCCTTCTGAAACTATTCCAAACAATGCAAAAAAGGGGAATCCTCCCGAACTCATTATATGAGACCAACATCATCTTGACACCAAAACCTGGCAAAGACATAACTAAAAAAGATTATTTTGGGACAATAGCCATAATGGACATTGATGTGAAAATCTTCAATAAAATACTAGCAAACAGAATGCAACAGAACATCAAAAAGCTTATCCATCACGATCAAGTCGGCTTCATCCCAGGGATGCAAGGCTGGTTCAACATACACAAATCTATAAATGTAATTCATCACATAAACAAAACCAAAGACAAAAACCACATGATTATTTCAATAGATGCAGAAAAGGTCTCTGATAAAATTCAACAGCCCTTTATGCTAAAAATTCTCAATAAACTAGGTATGAATGGTACATATCTAAAAATAATAAAAGCTATTTATGACAAACCCACGACCAATATCATACTGAATGGATAAAAACTGGAAGCATTCCCTCTGAAAACTGGCACAACACAAGGATGCCCTCATTTACCACTCCTATTCAGCATAGTATTGGAAGTTCTGGCCAAAACAATCAGGCAAGAAAAAGAAATAAAGCATATTCAATTAGGAAAGGAGGAAGTCAAATTGTCTCTATTTGCAGATGATGTTGTGATTGTATATTTAGAAGATCCCAACATCTCAGACTAAAATCTCCTTAAGATGATAAGCAACTTCAGCAAAGTCTCAGGATGCAAAAATTATAAGCATTCCTATACACCAATAACAGAAAACCGAGAGCCAAATCATGAGTGAACACCCATTCACAATTGCTACAAAATACTTGGAAATACAACTAACAAGGAACATGAAGGACCTCTTCTAGGAGAACCACAAACCACTGCTCAAGGAAATAAGAGAGGACACAAGCAGATGGAAAAAATATTCCATGCTGATGGATAGAAGAATCAATATCATGAAAAAGGCCATACTGCCTAAAGTAATTTATAAATTTAATGCTATCCCCATCAAACTACCACTGACCTTCTTCACCGAACTGGAAAAAAAAAAACACTTTAAACTTTATGTGTAATCAAAAAAGAGCCCACATAGCCAAGACAGTCATAAGTGAAAAGAACAAAGCTGGAGGCATCATGCTACCTGACTTCAAACTATACTACAAGGCTACAGTAATCAAAACAGCATGGTACTGCTACCAAAAAAGAGATATAGACAAAGGGACAGAACAGAGGTCTCGGAAGTAACACCACACATCTACAACCATCTGATATTTGACAAACCTGACAAAAACGAGCAATGGGGAAAGGATTCCCTGTTTAATAAATGGTGTTGGGGAAACTGGCTAGCCATGTGCAGAAAGCTGAAACTGGACCCCTTCCTTATACCTTATATAAAAATTAACTCCAGATGGATTAAATATTTAAACATAAGACCTAACACCATAAAAACCCTAGAAGAAAACATAGACAATACCATTCAGGACATAGGCATAGGCAAGGACTTCATGACTAAAATGAAAAAAGCAATGGCAACAAAAGCTAAAATAGACAAATGGGATCTAATTAAACTTCAGAGCTTCTGCACAGCAAAAGAAACTATCATTAGAGTAAACTTCAGAGCTTCTGCACAGCAAAAAAAACTATCATTAGAGTGAACCAGCAACCAACAGAATGGGAAAAAATTTTTGCAAGCTACCCATCTGACAAAGGGCTAATATCCAGAATTTACAAAGAACTTAACAAAATTATAAGAAAACAAACAAAAAATATCAAAAAGTTGGCAAAGGATATGAACAGACAATTTTCAAAAGAAGACATTTATGCAGCCAAAAAACATATGAAAAAATGGTCATCATCACTGGTCATTAGAGAAATGCAAAGCAAAATCACATTGAGATACCATCTCACACCAGTTAGAATGGCAATCATTAAAAGGTTTAGAGACAACAGATGCTGAAGAGGATGTGGAGAAATAAGAATGCTTTTACACTGTTTGTGGGACTGTAAATTAGTTCAACCATTGTGGAAGACAGTGTGAGATTCCTCAGGGATCTAGAAATAGAAATACCATTTGACCCAGCAATCCCATTACTGGATATATACCCAAAGGATTATAAATCTTCCTATTATAAAGACACAGGCACATGCATGTTCATTGTGGCACAGTTTACAATAGCAAAGACTTGGAACCAACCCAAATACCCATCAATGAGACTGGATAAAGAAAATGTGGCACATACACACCATGGAATACTATGCAGCTTTAAAAAAGGATGAGTTAATGTCCTTTGCAGGGACCATGATGCAGCTGGAAACCATCATTCTCAGCAAACTGACACAAGAACAGATAACCAAACACTGCATGTTCTTACTCATAAGTGGGTGTCGAACAATGAGAACACATAGACACAGGGAGGGGAACATTATACTCCGGGGCCTGTTAGAGATTGGGAGAGCTAGGGGAGGGATAGCAGAGGGTGGGGAGATTGGGGAGGAATAACATTAGGAGAAATACCTAACGTAGGTGATTGGGGGATGGATGCAGAAAATCACCATGGCATGTGTATAAGTACGTAACAATCCTGCAGAATTTGCAGGATGCAAATTACATGCACCCCAGAACTTAAAGTATAATAAAAAATTAAAATAAAAAAATAAAAGCTTGTTACAAGATAATTTTCTGTACAATTTTAAAAAAATAAAACTACTCAAAATAAATGGGACTTAACAACATGAATCTGGGCAGGCGTGGTGGCTCACACCTGTAATCCCAGCACTTTGGGAGGCCGAGGTGGATCACTTGAGGTCAGGAGTTCGAAACCAGCCTGTCCAACATGGCGAAACCCGATCTCTACTAAAAATACAAAAGTAGCCGGGCATGGTGGTGCATGCCTGTAATCCCAGCTACTCAAGAGGCTGAGGCAGGAGAATCGCTTGAACTTGGGAGGTGGAGGTTGTAGTGAGCCAAGATCGTGACACTGCACTCCAGCCTGGGCAACAAGAGCAAAACTCCATCTCAAAAAAAAAAGAAGAAAACAATATGAATCTGTTTGCTTTCCTTTAAAATATATTATAAAACATAATCTTATAAATTAAAAGAAAAATATAAATCAATACTCATATATACCAAGCCTGGTAGAATGTATAACAATTAGAAAGCTTAGGGATAATTCAGAGATAACATAAATAATTAGAAATTTTGTTAGAACTGTGAAATTCAATTATAATTAATAAGGTAATGTTTATGCTTATTATACCTCTGAAGTTGAAATAAATTATAGTTTCCAGCTACATATTCTTTTCTTATCTTCTGGTAACAAACACAGTCTCCCACGTACCTTATTTTGTTACCTATCCTTTCCCCTTGTGAGAATTTCTATCAAGGTATGTCATCTATCATTCTCAAAGTTAGTCACATTGAAATTGTTTTAAATGTGTCCTGGAATACTTTCAGTATCATCTCATATGTTCCTTTAAATATGGACTAGCTTACTGACTCAGTTATAATGCATAGAATGTGTCAGAAGGGCCAGAGTTCTGACTTCCAATGATAAGTCAGAAGAAGACAACTCTGAGCTGACAAGGAAATTGTGGCTACCCTAGAGCTTTCATATTGGGAGATAAGGTGATGAGATCACCTAGAGTAAGAAACAGATTCCTGTGGAGTCTTGTCTATCCTATTCCTATGTTCCTCAAAGACATGTAGCGTGAACCTCCAGATGTGAAAGTGGGCAATACTTTAGATAATTCCAGGCCACAGCCTCTGAGCCCCACTGGCAGACACTAAGTGAAGCAAACAGTGTTCCCCCACTGTGCCCAATGTGAATCCCCGATCTACAAAATCCACCAGCAAAATAAATGATTATTTTTTATGATGAGGCATTTGAGTAATTTGTTTAGAAATAATAATAGCTGAAACATTGACCAACTTTTTTAATTAGAATGCTCCTTCCACTTAAACATGTGACTGGTTTAAGAATGACCACACTGGTTCAAGCTGAGCCACTTAGAATTGTGATTGATTATTTGATTGATTGTTTTGATTTGTGATGATGGGACATATTCTTTTGTCAGAGTGATAGAAAGATAGGTGAATATATTGTTATGGAAGCTGAGAAAAAGGTTTTCTCTGCATGTAAGATCATAAAAAATAGGTGCTTAATTACATTGAAGCTTGAGGAGCCACATTTATGATGATGAAAAGAGTATGTCTGGAAAACTATTCAGAAACAAGAGAGACAGAAAATGACAAGATTGCAAATAGCATATTTGAACCCTGGGGTTCATCTTTACCTTAAATTAGCATTGCTAGTTAGCCCTCCCAGAATGTGGACCAATGAGTTCTTCTTGTGGCTTAGTTTAGTTTAAACTGGTATCACATGTGATCAAAAGGTTACTGAATAATAGTAGTACAATGTATTTTGTTGTTATCTGAAAATTCTGATTCCCATAGATTTTTTTCCTAATCAGCAAACATTCTATTTTTACCAGCATTGTTTTTAAGTCTCCAAAGAGCTAGGAAGACTTCCAAGAGATTTCCTCTGTCAAAATAATCATCATCATCATCATCATCATCATCATTTTAGTTCAGTAATTATTTTAATGAATAAAAATATAGGGGCTTTTTAATAGGAAGTTACTTTTTTGAGATCAGCTGGAATTGTGAGCTTACAAGTAAAAAATCACAACCTGAAAATGTCAAAAGTTTGAGCAACTGACAGCAGAATTCTGATCTGCCTAAAATAATTGAAAAGAATGATTTGACAATACCTCATTTACATATTCATAAAGAAAGGCAAGTAGGACTGAAGATATAGTTTCTTTCTGATTGGTATTATACTATTGTTCAGATCCTAATAACTCTGATGCATTTAGAAGCTATTTTAAGATAACAAAATTATTCAGTTTTTATAGGTTTATTGAAGAAGCAAAGCAAACATGATTTTCTTCTTTAAAATATTAAAATTTGAGAATTAATATTTAAGGGACTGGCTTTATTCTCCATTTCAAACTTAGGAAATATATAGAAATATAATAAATTATATTCTTAGAATCTTAGAGAGAAATCTAGATTCCCATAATATGTGTTGTATTATCCCACTTCTACCTTTCTTGCTTTAGACCTACAGTAGCCAATCATGTTTGTTCACAGGGCATACGATTTTCTGAAGTTATTCCTCTAAAAACCTACTTTTTGTTCTAAAGAGAAAACATTTACATTTTCCAAAAGGATGTATAACTTCTCAACAGAGAAAAATAACCATGTGAGAAGGGTATAAGTCATGAATGTCCTCTCCTTCTTTCCCCCTCTCTCAGATACAGACATTCATCAGATGCATGGCAAATTCACAGAATATAAAAAGACAGTTTTGACAAGATTGAAGCATGACAACATTAGCAACATAGCAGTATCTATGCGTGTGTGTGTGTGTGTGTGTGTGCATGCGTTTGTTTCATTTCCCTGTCATATTGTCACTTTTGTCTTCTCGAGCAATGTAACAGAGCAGTTTGGCCAAGAGTTTGAGTCTTCTTTCTCAGAAAAAGGAAAAAAAAAAGGACTGGAAAGGAAAAGATCATAAGAGAGAATGTAAAGAATGTCAAAAACCTGCTATCACAAATATTAAGCACATAGGAAACAGAGGCAAGGTAGCAGTGTGAGACTCAAGAAAGACAGTAGCTGACTTAAGGTACAGGAGAAATAAAAGAACCAAGAGCAGTACTGAAACACAGGAAGTAGGTTGTACTACCACAGATTTGACAAGATTGTTTAATGGAAGCTAATTTCTCTTTTATTCTTGCAGCTGTACCCTAAACACTAACGAGTAAAAGGCAGGACAGGTGCAGTGGCTCACGCCTGTAATCGCAGCACTTTGGGAGGACAGGTGGATGGATGACCTGAAGGCAGGGGATGGAGAACAGCCTGACCAACATGGTGAAACCCCATCTCTACTAAAAATACAAAAATTAGCTGGGTGTGATGGCACACACCTGTACTCCTAGCTCCTTGGGAGGCTGAGGCAGGAGAATCGCTTGAACCTAGGAGGCAAAGGCTGCAGTCAGCCAAGATCATGTCACTGTACTCTAACCTGGGTGAAGAGCAAGGCTCCATCTCAAGCCTCCTATGGGTCTTGTCAAAACTGAGCTGAGCTGGGGAGATGTCAGTTTCCAGATGTTCAGTTAGTGGATTAAGACAACAAGTCAAATGAACGTAATGGTCAAATCTTTAATCATTTACTGCAGTAGTATGAGTAAGAGGCTAAACAGGAGAAAGTGCTGGTTCCAACAATGGTCCATTTTAACCCCTGAAATGTCCCTAGTTGATGGTCAGGGAGATCCCTGAAGTTATGAGGTTTATCTCACTGCAGAGAAATCTGGGAACAAAAAGTTTCTGCCATTTCATAGCTCCAAGGGATGAGAGGAGAGAGATGGAAAATGCTAACAGACTAGAGAAATACATTTTTTAAAACCCCTGATAAGTGATCTGGACAGAGGCATCTGAGATAGGCCTTTGCAATGAGCCCTGATAAAGAAGCCTCAAATTGGGGGCACTTTAAGAATTCAGGTATGTGTAAGAACATGTACAACTAAGAGATCATGAGTCCTTAACTGCAACTTTTTCCAGAGAATGCCATTCACTGTCTGTGTACGAAGTCTGGTGTGGGCAGTACAGTATCCCCTTGTGAGTCTTATCAGGGCAAAGCCTTTACAATTATCTATGACTGAATGTGAAAAATGACACATAGGATTTTGATCTGAAACCGGACAACTTGGCCTGTCTATGTGAATCATAGTAGAAACAACATAGTAGCCAACTAAGCTGGAAGCTTTTAACAAGTACAGGTCTTGGTTACGTGTATTGAATAGATCATAACAGGGAGTAAGTGTGGGCATGGGGAAGTGCTTTACCCCAATTTTCTGGTCAGTATAAATCTGCATGGAACAATTGTAAAATTCCAGTGAGGAGGAAACAGCTTTGCAATCTTGACCATGATTGAATGAGATAAATATTTCTCACCACAAGAGGACAAGACATTAAAGAACAATTAAATGGGAACAGAAAAATTAAAGCAATGTAACATTTCTTAAACTGGAACATATAGAGCAAAAATGTACTCATTATATTGCTGTAAAAATATACTAGTTAGGATTGCATTCCAGAGAAACTAACAAACTAAAACTTTTTGAAAATGTAAGGAAATTTTGAATTACATAACAAGACAAGTTATACGCAATTTTAGATTTTGTGTAATGACTCAGTTATGAGTTCAACACAGGATCTATGTCAAAATCCCTACAGTGTAGGTTATTTTTATGCTAAATGCTTCATAATCATTGGATGAAGGTTAGTACTGTAGATCCCATGTCCATCAGTGAGTCAGGAAGAAGGGGCAGGATAAGCAACTTTCCTTCATGCTTGATACTTTAAAGGAAAGCAATACTTTTCCAAAAAGCCCCCAGATGAATTTTGCATATATACCATTGGTTAAAACTGACTCATACAACTACTCTTATCTGCAAAGTAAGCTGGAAAACCAAGTATCTATCTAACAACTATGTAGACTTGAAGTCAGAATCCAAATTGCTCTACACAAATTAAAGCTCTATTTTTAGAAATTATTCTAACTCTTAGCATATCAGTATGTTCACTCACTATTCTACATTGAATAATACTTGACACCAGATCTATAAATACATTGTTTAAAAAACATTCTTGGGATTTAACAGCCTTGGGATTGTAATTGTGTCACTGTCAAAATTGAATAAATATTTTGTTTACCTGTCGGTAGCTGATGATACAGCCAACTGACAATTTCTTTTAAAAGTTAAAAAAATAAGTATATTTCTTAATGTTTGCATTCATATTGCATCTTCCAGGGATTATTATACTGTATCCAGAAAATGTATGAAAATAATCATGGCTTTTAATTTCTAAACAAAGGCAGTTCATCATATTTATTATATATTTGTATTATGAGAAATTGTTTTATGTTGATATCCTTGGTATGATTTACGAAGGAGACAAGAAAATAAGTTTACCCTAATACAAAATGCCATTAAGAAGGCTGCCCTAACACAAAATGCCATCAAGATAGGGTAATTCTCTTAGTATTAAAGACATATTTTTTTGTGAAAATATCCATTTCAAATGTATATTTTCATCCATTTTTCTAGAAGTTTGAGAGTGGTACTGTTGAAAAATACTTGATAATCTTGCCAAAGAAGATAGATTGTGTAAAAAAAACTCAATTAATATAAAATACCACACCAACCTAGAAGAATAATGTAAAAGTGTAATTTTTAATTAGAAAGATATTTATTATGCATTCTGTATTAAGAAAAATATTAAATAACAAATTTATATTATTTGAGCATATCTTTGTAAAATATAAGTATGCATGTTTGTGTCAATTTCAAAATGCAAAGACAAGAATGTGGAACATTACAAACCAATGTTAAAAGTTTACTGACAGAAAGCAAACACTATGGTTCGCTATTTATGTATTATTCTAAATGTTAAAATGAGCACATTTTTTATAACAAATGACTGAAGTAAATGTATTATGCGGATAAAATATAAATACTTCTGAAAGACAGGTAAGCCCTCATGTGTGAATTACTGAAGTATATAACAGTGTCACACTTATTTTTAGCTTAAAGTGTATTAGTTTTTGAGCCACAAGAAGTATGTGAGAGTATTAGTCCATTCTCATGCTGTTTATCAAGACATACCCGAGACTGGGTAATTTATTAAAAAAAAAAAAGGATTTAATGAATTCACAGTTCCACATGGCGGGGAGGCCTCACAATCATGACAGAAGGTGAAGAAGGAGCAAAGGTATGTCTTACACGGTGACAGGCAAGAGAACATGTGTAGGGGAACTGCATTTTTTTTAAAAAAAAATTATTACTTTTTTTTAATATTCACATTTCTTTTATTATGATCTTACCAGAGTATGCAACAAAATATGGATTTTGCAAAAAAAAGTTATTTTCAACATACACACATTAAGCAATGAAGAACTGGCTTGAATTAATTCTATTCATTGCAATTAAATTTTATCTAAGTATTATGAATTTTTTTATACATACATGTCTTTGAAAAATGTTTCCTAGGTTATCTTATAATGAAAATATAAAATACACTAAAAAAGGGAGAGAGCCATTTTGAATAACAAAGGGATAAAAATACATATAAACCATACATACTCCTTACAAGATAGAGGCAATACCTCCTTGTTAGTGATATCTTTGCTATAGGTAGAGTGGTCTTGACTTCAGATAAATCTTTATTATGTCAAATGCAATTTTGTAAAAACGTTTTACTCTAATCTTACATGGTTTTCTAATTCACAGCAAAGTCATTTTTCACTATCATTAGCTGCTCTATGTAACAAAAATATATAAGCTACTACATCTATTGATTTATCTACCTACATAGACATCTACATCTATATCTATATAAATTTCATGTAAATATTTTTATTATAAGAACTTTGTTTGCTAATAGTATTCAAGCAAGAGAAATTCTCAGTCTAGGCAACTTGATGCTAACTCAAGTAAATATGCTCTGGTAAAGAACTAGAGTGATTAAAGCATACACTTGGAAATTAATTAAACGTGGACTTGTATGTTGACACCAGGTCATATACATCTTCAATAGTTCTGGTGAACACTGAATGACACTAAATGGATAAAATGTTCAAAAACTGATCATAAATATTTGTATATACCTTAGTATTGTTTTGTTGGAGTCAAAAGTTCAAACTATTTAGTAACTAAATTAGGAAGCAAATTTGAGTTGTTATTGGTTTATATTCAATTGAGCTAATAAAGATTAGTTTTAATGGAAAGTCTATTGGCTTTGCTTAATTATAGTCCCTACAATTAGAATTTTTATTAGAATTACAGGGTAACAATAGAACAAAATCATTGAAATAATAAATGTCTAAACCTGGAATCTTTTTCCCTTTATTCTACAATGTTTCAAAAAACATAAACCCATGCATATTTACAGACACATATACAAATAGCTAAAATATACTCATAGTTAAAAGATTATTTTTATAGGAACATTTCTAATGGAGATGTTGATATTATATGTCAGTGATAAAATGCATTCCCCTGAAGTTCTTCCTAATGGGCTTGGTATAGATATTAAGTGACCATCAGATTTTACAGGGGGGGTGCTCCCAGAGGCTACTGCCCTCATTCTGTAAATAAACACAATTGATCTGTCATCTTGTCTTCCTTTTTTTTAGCTCTCTGAAAATTCCTTCATATTTTGTGTTGTCTAACTTAGTCATTGATTTAGAGCAGCATCACAGGACCAATCTCATCTTCTCAGAGTAACCTTTAAGTAAAGTTAGTCAGCATCTAGAAAATCACATTTTACTCCTTGATTTCACTAATTTTCAGATTAAATTTTAGGCCATATCAAGATACCCAGAACCTCCAGATTCCTTAGGAGAAACTTCAAGCTTGTTTATCACCTAACAGATGACATATAGGGGAGAGTTTGTCCATGAGACAAGGAAGTAGAGAGTTTTTGGTTTTGTTTTTTTTCGCTCAAAGTGGTCACAAGCTTTAATTTTTAAAGATAAGACATTTTAACATGTATTTATACTCAAAGTCAAAGAATGTTTCTACACTATAGTTTTCACTCTTGAAGGTATTAAATGAGGGCAACCACTTGCTTCAATGGTTGAGTAAAAAAAAGGAAAAACTAGAAATGACAAGAAAAACTACCATACTAATGTTTTAAATTTACTGACACATCACATGTGTCATTTTTCTGGTGAAAAAGCAGAAAAATGTGCATTTAAGATTTTTTTTTTTTTTTTTTTTAATAGGAGAGACAATTTGGGTCTAGAGGACGTAAGAAATGTGATCATAAACATGGACTTTGGGTAAGAGTTTGGTGATAGAAAGCAAGTCCATTTTGCTGCGAGGAGGCATTGTGGTATTCTCCTCACCACTGATTCTTAACATCTCATGGGTAGAGTGTAGTTAACTATTTATAATGTGGTTGTGAAGAATGTTAGAAAAACATAAAAATGCTTTATATGCATGATTGTATTTGAATTGTTGCTGAGTTGACAGTATCAACATAACTTCTTGGTAATGGATCTTCTTTTGCCAACACATAAGATTAAAGTCTAAGTTTAGGGAAATTCTAATGTTTAATCTTACTCTAAAGACTTATAAGTTTTATTACATAAAGTATAACATATAATTCTGTTAGCAAATATTCTTAAATGCTTTAAGATAAAAGGAAATTATATTCTTGTAGTAGTGTGTGAATTTTATTTGGACATATTTTAGGAGCATAAGAAATTAAAAGGTGATTTTCATTCTCATTGTCTGTTTTCTCTTTTGTTTTATTCTAAAACTAGAAAAGAAATCAAAATTCCTTGGTCTATCTATGTTAGAAAGCTCTTATTCATTGTTCTGAAGTGGAGCCCTAACCCTCACTTTAACAATTTACTTAGGTGACCCCACAAGTGAGTCTAATTCAAGACTATTACAGTTAATGCACATTTACTTACTGAATAATAAAAGTTCTGAATCAATCATTTTAAAGATAAAATTTGTGTCAGCACCCCACAAGTTGATAGTCACATTCCATTTCTTAAATTAGAGGTAGGATAAAAAGACTTTGCCCAGTTTGTAGCCTATGATTTAGAAATTAAAAGAGCATAATGTAAAAATTTTCTAGTTAAAAAATATATTTCATGTGTTTTCTGTCTTCAGTTCAAAATTAATTACTATTCCAAAGAGCAATACCACTTGGCAGTCAGCCAAAATGTATTTTCTCTGAAATTCTTACTCACAAGAAATCAGTGTTATTTGTGTTTTGTGTTTTTATACATAATTATAATAAACCTACATTAACTAAAAAAAGCCTCATGTCTTTTTCCTGAAACTTTGTACCTTTAGTAATCTGTGATGACATAGTTGATTACATTTAAATCCAAAAAATACCACTAAAATGAAATATTGGAACCAACAAAGCAAATGAGTAGTTATTTTTAACAATTAATAGTTCTTAGACAAGATTTCTCAACTGTCATATCAACACACCTAATTGTAAAGGTAAAAAAACAGGCACTCTTGAAAATAATTATAATTAGACAGTTTCTAAGTAAACTATGTATACATTTATTCTTTGTCCCATAAATTGAAATCTGTGATTTATGTTTAGATATATGAAACAATACATACAAAATTTTACTTAATGTAATATTTGCAATTGCAAAATCCATAGGAGATTGTCAAGGAATATACAATGGAACAGTTATTTAGTGGAGTAATATTGTGCAACCATAGAAAATAAGAAAAAATATGCATATAAATATGGTGATTTCTAGGATGTATTATTAAACATAAAAGCAATACCAAAGGTTATGCATTTATTAATGTTTAAGAAGACAGAAGTGACATTACAGTTCAATATGATAGTAAAACTTCTATTGTTGTCATTTTGAATTTTACATATGTGTGTGTGCATTAATTCAAAAATAAGGCTAAATGAACAGTGACAAAAATCAAACATAAAATTAAATACAAATAAAACAAACTGACCTATGTGATAAATTGCTAATCAAGACATACCAAAAAATCAATCAATTTAAGTGGCTTTTTAACTCTGACTTTGTATCTTTAGTGTTACATAGTTAAGGACAAATACAACTGTAAAGAAATCTTTATCTTTCCTTGGTAGAACTGCTTTCAGTAAAGGTATTGGTGTATTAGTTATGAAACTATTGTGTATATATTGTTGGATTGAGCATGGAAATAAATTGCTATGTTTGGGCCTGACCTCTTTATTACAAAGAAGAGAGACAAAAATACACAATGAGGAAAGGTGAGGAAGTACTCTGTGAAGGTGGATACAAATGGGAAGTGTCAATATAAATATATCATTTCTTAAATGTTTTATTTTCTAACTCAAATCACTAGAAAAGACAGTAGTAATGAGAACCCAGAAGCAATAAAAACAATCAACATGCTCATATCTTAGACTCTAAATTCTATTCCCCACTAAAACAAAACAAAACAAAACAAGAAGAAAAATCATGAGTTCCTTTTAAAGCATTAACTGTTATCAGAGTAGAAGAAGGAAAAGAATAAAATCACTCTGGCACATCTCTCATGACAAGAATTCATCCAGAAACTAATGGAGTTATGCCAAAAGAAACAAGATGACTTCCAGGGGGTTTCATGAGATGCATTTTGAGCATCACAAATAGTGCTGTTGATAATGAGTTACCACATTTTGAAAAATAGCAAGATAATAATTCATAATATTAAGTGGTTCTCAAAATCATAAAGAGGGCTAAGAGGAAAGAAAGAGCTCCTCTCTAGAGTCTAGCTACTAAATGTAGAATTATTTTATTTAGAAAATTATCATTTTATAATCATCAGTATAATAATTGATATAGCAGATCAAAATATGATGAATAATTTTTGAAAATCTATTCATCAGTAAGATTTTCTGAGGGTCTCAAACTAACAAACCACAGGTAACTTGTTAATTACTACAAAAAATCTCTTTGTTACAGAGAGATCTGGTGGATATCAAATTAAACAATACACTAAACCCAGTATCATCAATATTGAATCACACTGAGATTATGTTCTTTCTAGTATGCAATGAAAATAATATGACAAAAACTATGTAGCATTATTGTAAAAATGGTTAAGTTGAACCTAATCATGAAAATACAAATTTCTGATTCTGAAAAATTTTATAACAAAAATGACCTGTGTTTTTAAATAACTGAATATATAGTTGTTTAACTATAATAATTTTCTAGATGAAAAACTTGTAGTAGTTAGTTTAAACACAGAAATAAAATTTATTTGCAGTATATGGAAATTCAAGATTGGAGCAGTGATGTCTTAAAACAACTTGGAAACTGGGAGCTCCAGGTAACTCGAGAACAAAGAGCTCATGAATTTTTTTCCTAAAGGCCAAAATTAAAATGACTCAAAGTTTTGGGCATGACAGTGTTTATGAATCTTTCTCCTTCTTCTGGAAATCCAACAACAACAAGAAACCAAAGATATATTTTAAAAATAAACTAAAATATAAATTGTATTGAAAATGGAGACAATATGCAGACCAAAATTAGTTAAGGGTTACCAAATCCTTTGAGATTTCTTAAAAGTCCCAAATAGGAGGGTACAGAAAAGAAGTATAGAGAGGTGAAATAACAGCATCAATTTTCTAGAATATGCCAGCAAAATCTCACTTTCTTAAGGAAAGAAGATCACACAGTAAAGCCAAATCAATATCCCTTATATGTGATGATAACTGCAGGAATTGATGGGAAAAACGTCAACTGGATACTACTGAAGAAGTAGGAGAATGAAAAATATTCATACGATCCCACTCTTGGATAATATTTACAGGAAGCAATTATCTCCATGTAAAGAAAGGAAAAATACTTTGTGAAATGCCTTCTGGAAATATCCTGGGCCCCTTCAGAGGGTGACAATTTTTGTATAAAACTCATTTAAGAAAATTCACTGATACAGTACCAGCACTAAGAAACTCTAGGAGAAAATTCTACAGAAACATAAGCAACACTTACTAACATATACAAATCAATTATCAGAAAAAAATGATGTCATAGATCTGATATACTTTAAAATCAATTACTTCGCTGTTAATTAAAATCCATCATAATGAAATAATTCAATAACAGAATTCTACAAAACAGTTATGTGGGAAAACACGGGAAAAGATGGTAAGACAATTAAATATGAGTTGGCAGAATTAAGTAAAGAAGAGTCATTTCTGATTTTATGTATTTGAGTCTTTTTAAAATTCTTGTTTAGTCTTGCTAAAGGTTTGCTGATTTTATATTTTCAAAGAACCAGATGTTAATTTTATTGATCTTTTCCATTGTTTTTGTACTCTGTATTTCATTTATTTCTACTCTGATCTTTATTATTTTCTTCTGCAAACTTTGGTTTTGTTGTTTATTCTTTTCATTAAAAAAGTATAAGAGTTTCTAAAAATATTAAAATAGACTCACCATATGATATAGCAATCTCCGTTTTGTGTATTTATCCGAATTTGTGTATTCAAAGGAATTGAAATCAGTATGTCCAAAAGATTTCTGCACTCCCAGGTTCATTGAAGTATTACACAGAATAACCAAGATATAGAATCAAGTTAAGAGATCATCAGTGGTTAAATAAAGAAAATATGGTATATAACATAAATAGTAGAATATTATTCAGCTTTAAAAGAAAATGAAGTCCTGTTGTTTGCTACAATGTGGATGAACCTGGTGGACATTACCTTAAGTAAAACAAGCCGGGCAGAGAAAGACAAATGGCGCCATCTCACTTGTATGTGAGAGCTAAAAAAGTTAAAGTCATTAAAACAAAGAGTAAAATGGTGGTTACAAGAGGCTGGAGAGGGGGAGAACTTAGGAGATTTTGGAAAAAGGCAACACAATTTTAGTTTGAGGGGATAAATAAGTTTAGAATGTCTACTGTATATCATAGTGACTACAGTAAAAAATATTATATTGCATACTTCAAAATTTCTAAGACAGTAGATTTAACTGTTTTTATCACAAAATAGTGTTAGGTAATGTAATGTTAAATAGCTCGATTTAATCATTTCATAATGTATACATACATCAAAACATCACCTTGTAGCTGTCTTGTCCATTTTGTTGTGGTTGTAACAGAATATCTGAGACTTGAAAATTCATTAAGAAAAGAGGATTATTTGGCTCATAATTCTAGTGTCAAGAAAGTCCAGAGTCTGGTAACTGGTGATGGCCTCAGATGTCTTCCACTCATGGAGGAAAGCAAAAGGAGAGAGAATGTGTGCAAATGGATCACATGGCAAAAGAGGATGCAGAGAGTGAAACTGAAGAAGTCAGACTCTTTAACAATCCAACCAATAACAGGAGATTGGTTTCCCAGAATCTGGAAAACCAATTCTTTCCTATGAGAATGAAACCAGTTTCTCCAGAATGACAACTCATTCACTACCTCAAGTATGGCACCAAGCCATCAATGAGAGCAGAGCCCTCATGCACAAATACCTCTCACTTGGCCCCACCTTCCAAGACCACCACATTGAGAATCAAGTTGCAGTATGAGTTTTGGTTGGGAAAAACACAATATTCAAACAATAGTAGTACTTCATAAATATATACAACTTTTACTTGTCAATTAAAAACGTATTTTTAAAAAGTTGAACTCAGAGAAATAGAGGAGAAGATTATAAGGTGCTAAAGGAAAGAAGTATGGGAAAATATCGGTCAAAGGGAATAAAGTTTTGGTTTGATAAGATGAAGAAGTTTTTGAGATGAATTGCAAAGCATGGTGACTATAGTTATAGTAATATAATGCATACTGTTGCCTTTTTTTATTATTATACTTTAAGTTCTGGGATACATGTGCAGAGTATGTAGTTTTGTTACATAGGTATACACATGCCATGGTGGTTTGCTGCACCTACCAACCAGTCATTTACATGAGATATTTCTTGAACTCTATGGGTCCACTTAAGTGGAAATTGGCCTCCTCTGCAATCCCTGAGACAAGACAAATCCTTCCTCCTCTTCAGCCTACTCAATGTGAACAAGAAGAAGATGAAGGCCTTTCTGATGATTCACTTCCACTTAACAAATAATAAATATTTAGCTTACTGAATTTTAAGAATACAGTATATTATATTTTTTACAATGATACATATAATATACAAAATATGTGTTAATCAACTGTTTATTTTATCACTAAGGCTTCTAGTCAACACTAAGATATTAGTATTTAAGTTTTTTAGAGAATCAAAACTTATACATAGATTTTTAATTATGCAGGAGGTCAGCATCCCAACCCCTATGTTGTCCAAAAGTAAGCTGCATTTCCAAATTACTAAGAAAATAGATTTTAAATGTTTGCATCACACACACACACACACACACACACACTTAGCATATATCAGGTAATTAATAGGTTAGTCAGCTTGATTTAATCATTTCATAGTATATGCATATATACATGAAACATCTCTTTGTACCACATAGGTATGTATAATTACAATTTAAGAATGAAAATGAAACAATAAATTAAAATATATTTTAAAAAGAAGAAAAAATTTCAAGGAAATCTCATGGAAGTAAAGTTGAAGCTGGAAGGAAAGATCAGTCACTGTGGAATGAACAGTTGAAAAACAGTATATATAAATAAATGAAACAAAACCGTTTTACAATGCCAAGAAAATTAACATAGTCATAATAGGTAAGCAAAGAAGACCTAATATATTTGTAAATATGCTTAGTAGAATAGAAGAGTATATATGCCTAATTGGAGCATAAAGAAAACCAAATAATAAAATATAAATTTGAGAGTGCACTCAAGAAGAGATTACACACACACACACACACACACACACACACACACACACAGCAGAGAGTGAGAGAGAGGCCATATATAAAGGATAACAGGCACAGAATTGTCAACATCACAGCATAACCTGTAAAAATTCTGGTCTTTTAAATATAAAGATTCCTCGTATGGCCAGGATAAAAATATGAAGTAACTTATGAGAGGAAAAAATAAAGTTTGCTCTCAGATTTATTCACAGCAAAATTTAATGTCACAGAAGAATACAGCAATGCCTAAAAACACTAAAAGAAAGACATTGAGCCAAGAATTTTGTATCTAGCCAATCTGTCCTTCACTATAAAAGTTTTGAGAAAACAATTTTGAAAGTGTAAAAATTTTAAGATTTTTTTTTTTGTCCTTGAGACTGTTTTAAGCAATCTAAGCGTTCACTTGAGGAACTATGGCACAGAAGCTGTCAATAGGCTGAAATATAAAATTTAGACTAAACAAAATATTTGCCTCAGAGTGACAAAATAGAATGCCTCAATAGTAAGGAAAAATAATTTAATTCAGACATGTGGGAAGTGGAAAGAGGGAAGATGATAGGAGGTATCTTTTATCTTCTATCTCTTTTTGCCTCATCTGTTTATGAATTTAAACATATTTTATTCTTACAAATAAAATAATAAAACAGCTTTTACTGATTTCCTTGTTTCTAAAAACAATGGGTATTATGAGGTAGTTCATTATTCTATGTGTATATAATAGATAAATTTAGTTAATAATGTTGTTTGATTCTTACATATTTTTACTGAGTTTTGTTACATTTTGCTGTTTATCTGATACATTTATGAGAGAAGTACATTAAAATCTTTCATTTCACTTCTTTATATGGGTAAATTAAGGCATTCCAGCACCATTTATTAAAGGGACTATTCTTTTCACATTAATAGTCTTGGCACTTATGTTGAAATCAATTAATGTTACATGTTTGTGTCTATTTCTGGATTCTCAATTCTATTCCATTGGTTTATAGTTCTATCACTATGCCAGCACTGTATTGTTTTGATTGCTGTAGTTTGGTAGTAAATTTAAACAGTGAAAAACATAAGTTTAGCAACTTTATTCTTATTTTTCAAGATTGCTTTGGACTTTCAGGCCCCTTAAAATTCCACATGAATTCGAGGATTGAAATAAACAATGAGAGAATTTTCATAAGAGATTACAATGAAGCTGGAGATAACTTGGGATAGTAAAGACATCTTAACAATATTAGTTCTGGCAATCCATTAACATTTGATGTCTTTCCATTTTTTTAGGTCTTTATTTTTGCTCCAATGTTTTATAGTTTTCTGTGTAAAAATATTTTACCTCTTTAAATTTATTCATAGGTGTTTCATTCTTTAAATTCTTTTGTAAAAGCAACCATTTTCTTAATATATTTTCAAATTGTTTAATACTGGTATATAGAAACACAACTGATTTTTGTGGGTTAATATTTTATATAGTTGTGTTTTTAAAATCTGTAATTAAATACTATTTATATTTTAGTAGTTATTTAAAGATAATATGCAGTCATAAATTACAAAGTTTAATGTTATGTGATATTTTTAATTTCTGCCTGAATAAAGCAAGCATCTTAAAAGTTTAATTTTACTTATCTTTCACTAAGTTATATATATATAATACATATTATATATGCGATTTATAAATATTTTTTAAGACTCATACGTTATTATCATGTATAGTGCCAATTATTTACCATAATTTTTTTCATCTTGGATAGTTTTTTATTTTCTCTTAGAATGCTCATAATATTTCCTTTAGTGTGGGTCTGTTGGTGACAAATTATCCCATTTATTATTTATCTGAAAATATATAATCAATTAATTATTTCAAGAGGATAGACTCTCAGATAAATTGTCTTCTTAATTTTTTTTATTATTATACTTTAAGTTCTGCAGTACATGTGGAGATCTTGCAGGATAGTTGCATAGGTACACACATGCCATAGTGGTTTGCTGCCTCCATCCCCCGACACCTATATCAGGTATTTCTCCCAATGTTGTCCCCACCCCCCAACATCCCCCAACCCCCCAAACCCCAACAGACCCCAGTGTGTGATGTTCCTTCCCTGTGTCCATATGTTCTCATTGTTCAACACCAACTTATGAGTGAGAACATGCAGTGTTTGGTTTTCTGTTCTTGTGTCAGTTTGCTGAGAATGATGGTTTCCAGATTCATCCATGTCCCTACAAAGGACATGAACTCATCCTTTTTTATGGCTGCATAGTCTTCCACTGTGTATATGTGCCACATTTTCTTTATCTAGACTATCATTGATGGGCATTTGGGTTGGTTCCAGGTCTTTGCTATTTTAAACAGTGCCACAATGAACATACATGTGCATGTGTCTTTATAATAGAATGATTTATAATCCTTTGGGTATATACCCAGTAATGAGATTGCTAGGTCAAATGGTATTTCTATTTCTAGACCCTTGAGGAATTGCCACACTGTCTTCCACAATGGTTGAACTAATTTACACTGCAACCAACAGTGTAAAAGTGTTTCTATTTCTCCACATCCTCTCCAGCATCTGTTGTCTCCAGATTTTTTAATGATTGCCATTCTAACTGGTGTGAGATGGTATCTCAATGTGGTTTTGATTTGCATTTCTCTAATGACCAGTGATGATGAGCAATTTTTCATGTTTGTTTGTCATATAAATGTCTTATTTTGAAAAGTGTCTGTTCATATCCTTTGCGCACTTTTGAATGGGGCTGTTTTTTTCTTGTAAATCTGTTTTAGTTCTTTGTAGATTCTGGATATTAGCCCTTTGTCAGATGGGTAGATTGCAAACATTTTTTTCCCATTCTGTTGGTTGTTGGTTCACTCTAATGATAGTTTCTTTTGCTGTGCAGAAACTCTGAAGTTTAGTTAGATTCCATTTGTCTATTTTGGCTTTTGTTGCCGTTGCTTTTGGTGTTTTAGTCATGAAGTCCTTGCCTATGCCTATGTCCTGAATGATATAGCCTAGGTTTCCTTTTAGAGTTTTTATGGTGTTAGGTCTTATGTTTAAATCTTTAATCCATCTGGATTTAATTTTTGCATAAGGTGTAAGGAAGGGATCTAGTTTTAGCTTTCTCCATATGACTGGTCAGTTTTCCCAACACCATTTGTTAAATAGGGAATACTTTCCCCATTGCTTGTTTTTGTCAGGTTTGTCAAAGATCACATGGTTGTAGATGTGTAGCATTACTTTCAAGGCCTCAGTTCTGTTCCATTGGTCTATATCTCTGTTTTGGTATTAGTATCATGCTGTTTTGATTATGGTAGTCTTGTAGTACAGTTTGAAGTCAGGTAGAGTGATGCCTCCAGCTTTGTTCTTTTTGCATAGGATTATCTTGGCTATGTGGGCACTTTTTTGGCTCCATATGAAGTTTAAGTTTTTTTTTTTTAAGTTTGGTGATGAAGTTCAATGGTAGCTTGACGGGGATAGCATTAAATTTATAAAATACTTTGGGCAGTATGGCCATTTTTACAATACTGATTCTTCCCAACCATAAGCATGGAATGTTTTTCCATCTGTTTGTGTCCTATCTTATTTCCTTCTATTTTGTTTTAGAGGCAGGTCTTGTTATGTTGCCTAGGCTGGACTTGAACTCATAGGGCCAAGAGAACCCTCCACTTCAGCCTCTTGAGTATCTAGGACCATAGATGCACACCAATATATCTAGCTAAAATTGTCTTTTGAAAGCCTTTATTCTCACTTTTCCTTCCTTCTTTCTATAATAGTCTGCTTTTTTACACTGCACTGATTTTGCTGATATATGTAATATTGTATTTTATCTTTTTGAACATAATAAGCCTAACTATGATACAATTTGAAATGTTTAATATGTAAGTATAGTTAAGAATTCACAATCCCCAAACTTGAAACCTGAAATGTTTCAAAGTCTAAAACTTTTTAAGCACTGAAATGACAACAGAAGTGGAAAATCCATAATTCATTTCATTTGATGGGTCCTGTTGAAATGCAGATGCCCAACAGTTTATTCGGTGATTTCATGGTAAAAAGACCCACCCTGTCTTCTTCAGCTGGAAAACATCTGTATTAGTCTGTTCTCATACTGCTAATAAAGACTTACCTGAGATTGGATAATTTATAAAGGAAAGAGCTTAATTGACTCACAGTTCTGCAGGGATGGGGAGGCCCCAAGAAACTTACAGTTATGGCAGAAGAGAAACAAACATGCCTCTCTTCACATGGTGGCAGGAAGGAGAAAAGCAGAGCAAAATGGGGCTGGGGAGCCCCTTAAATATCCATCAGATCTTGTAAGAACTCACTCACTATCATGAGAACAGCATGGAGGTAACTGCCCCTGTTTTAATTACCTTTTATCAGGTCCCTCCCATGACACATGGAGATTATGGGAATTACAATTCAAAATGAGATTTGAGCAGAAACACAGCCAACTATATTAGTATCTTTCCCATACATGCCCAGATTTCCCTATACATGCATGCCACAAATGTTAACAAAATCACTCCTGTGATGGCCATACACATCAATGTCAGGTTCCTCACAATGGGACCAAGACCTATGTGCACTACCTTTTGATCTGTCACATAAAGATATTGTATTGTTGAAAATGTCAAAAAGACCTGCAGATACCAACATGAGTAACAGTGATAAAAGGAGGAAATATTTTTGTTTGTACATAGCACAGAAATCAAGCTGCTAGAGACTCTGAATGATGATGAAACTTTGAGATATACAGAAGAGTATGATATTGGAATGTCCACCATATATCAACTGAAAAAACAAAAAGATAAACTGCTAAAGATATATGCTGAAAGTGATAATCAGAAGGCAATGAAAAATAGAAAACACTGTATGAATCTGAAAACGAAGATCTAAATTGTGTATTCTAGGAATAAAACTGCTAACGCTATAGTGAACACAGGCCACCTAATGGTAGGCTGATCAAGAAACAAGCAAAGAGCTAACACAATAAATGGAAAATTGTAGAAAGCTGTGAATATTCAATAGGCTGAAGAAATTCAAAAAATACATGGCATTAAATTTTTAAAGATCTGTGGTGATAAAGGATCTGATAATGATGAAGCCATGGAGAAATTCACTGACAAGTTTGCCAAACTCATCACCAATGAAAATGTGATGCAAAACAAGTCTCTACTATTAATCAAACATTAGAGTTTTTGCACTATTGCCACAGAAAGACACTAATGAGAAGGGAATTAATGAGGTAGTATCTATAGAAATTGAGAGTGCCAAGGACAGAATAACTATGCTGGGATGTGCTAATGCAGCAGGCAGGCATAAGTGTAAATTTGCTTGATAGGCAAAAGCTTGAATCCTCATCATTTTCAAGGAGTGGATTTTTTTACCAGTACATTATGCTAACAAAAAATGTGGAAACCAGGAACTTGTTTTGTGATTGATTTCACAAACATTTTGTACTAGTGGTTTGTGCTCACTGCAAGAAAGCTAGATGGGATGACAACTGCAAGATTTCATTATTTTTTGACAACTCTTCTTTGCATCTTCAAGCTCAATTTTTCATCAAAAAACTTTAGGCTATTCGCTTTTCTCCAAATTTGACTTTATTGATTGAGCCATGTGACTAGGGTATCTTTAGATCAATGAAGTGTAAATATAAACAGCATTTCTTAAATGCTTTCTTAAACAGCATTTTAGCAGCAGTAAAGAGAGGCACGAGTGTGAAAGGATTTGAAAAGGAATTTAGCATGAAGGCTACTATATATGCTGTTGTCAATGCTTGGAACTCAGTGACTAAAGACACAGTTGTGCATGCCAGGCACAACCTCTGGCTTGTAACTATGTTCAGTGATGATGATGAACAAACTGCTAGCCTCAAAGGATTCTTTATGTTGAGTGGGAAAAAAAATGATGTCTTATCTTACATATGTGACATATATATATATATAATATATAAACTCTGAAGATATATATATCTTATATATGTGTATAAGATATGTATATCTTACATATGTGACATATATATCTTACATATATATCTTACATATATATGTGTATAATATATATATCTTACATATGTGACATATATATCTTACATATATATGTGTATAAGATATATATATATCTTACATATGTGACATATATATATCTTACATATATATGTGTATAAGATATATATATATCTTACATATGTAACATATACATATAAACTCTGAAGATATATGTGTATAAGATATATATATATCTTACATATGTGACATATATATATATAAACTCTTCAGAGTTTATTAGTAAGGTGGAAGAAGATGTTGAAGATGTTTTAACATCAATAATGAGGCTCTGTTTGTTTATTCACTGGCCACTGGTTACATTGAATCAAGGTGATCATGATATCAGTGATGATGAAGATGTTACTAACACTGAGAAAAAATTCCTAGAGATAAATGTGATGAAAATGTGTGATGAACTTTATGAAGGATTAGAGCAATGTAAATTGATAACAAAACAAGTTTTCATGTTAGTTTATAAAGTCAAAGTAAGGTTTCTAAGACAAGAATCATTGCTAATGAGACAGACAACTCTGGATGAAATATTTTAAAAAGCCATTCAACAGAATGCCTCCTCATCACTAGAGGAACCACTCCCTGGTCCCTTAAGTTCTTTGAATGTTTTTCAACAAAATATAAAAGCCATGATTTTATATTTAGAAGACCCCATTCTCCAAGACCCCATTCTCTCAGAAAGCATTCCATCTGTTAGGAAGAATCAATATCGTGAAAATGGCCATACTGCCCAAAGTAATTTATAGATTCAATGCTATCCACATCAAGCTACCATTGATTTTCTTCACAGAATTAGAAAAAGAAAACCCTTAAAATTCATATGGAACCAAAAAAGAGCCCACATAGCCAAGGGAAAACAAAAACAAAAACAAAAACGGGTGGAGGCATCATGCTACCTGACTTCAAACTATACTATAAGGCTACAGTAATCAAAACTGCATGGTACTGGTACCAAAACAGAGATATAGACCAATGGAATAGAACAGAGGCCTTGGAAGTAATGCCATACATCTACAACCATATGATCTTCGACAAACCTGACAAAAACAAGCAATGGGGAAAGGATCCCCTATTTAACAAATGGTGTTGTGAAAACTGACCAGCCATATGAAGAAAGCTAAAACTGAATCCCTTCCTTACACCTTATGCAAAAATTAAATCCAGATGGATTAAAGATTTAAACATAAGACCTAACACCATAAAAACCCTAAAGGAAAACCTAGGCAGTACCATTCAGGACACAGGCATAGGCAAGGACTTCATGACTAAAACACCAAAAGCAATGAAATCAAAAGCCAAAATAGACATACGGAATCCAATTAAACTTCAGAGTTTCTGCACAGCAAAAGAAACTATCATTAGAGTGAACTGGCAACCAACAGAATGGGAGAAGATTTTTGCAATCTACCCATCTGACAAAGGGCTAATATACAGACTCTACAGTAACATAAACAAATTTACAAGAAAAAATCAACCCCATCAAAAAGTGGGCAATGAATATGAACAGACACTTCTCAAAAGGAGACATTTAAGCAGCCAACAAACGTATGAAAAAAAGTTCATCATCACTGATCATTAGAGAAATGCAAATCAAAACCGTATTGAGATACCATGTCACACCAGTTAGAATGGCAATCATTAAAAAATCAGGAGACAACAAATGCTGGAGAGGATGTAGAGAAACAGGAACACTTTTACACTGTTGGTGGAAGTGTAAATTAGCTTTACCATTGTGGAAGACAGTGTGACCATTCCTCAAGGACCTACAACTACAAATGCCATTGGACCCAGCAATCCCATTACTGGGTATAAACTCAAAGGATTATAAATCATTCTACTACAAAGATACATGCACAAGTATGTTTGTTGGGGCACTGTTCACAATAGCAAAGGCTTGGAACCAACCCAAATGCCCATCAATGATAGACTGGATAAAGAAAATGTGGCACATATACACCATGGAATACTATGCAGCCATTAAAAAAGGATGAGTTCATGTCCTTTATAGGGACATGGATGAATCTGGAAACCATCATTCTCAGAAAACTGACACAAGAACAGAAAACCAAATACCACATGTTCTCACTCATAAGTGGGTGTTGAACAGTGAGAACACATGGACACAGGGAGGGGAACATCACACACCAAGGCCTGTCAGAAGGTGAGGAGGGATAGGGGAGGGATAGTAGGGAGTGGGGAAGGGGAGGGACAGCATTAGAAGAAATACTTAATGTAGATGACAGGGTGATGGATGCAGCAAACCACCATGGCATGAGTATACCTATGTAACAAATCTGTACATTCTGCACATGTACCCCAGAACTTAGAGTATAATTTTAAAGAATCGAAAGTAAAAAAAAAATTAAAAACCAGTGTACATTAACTTTTTTTTTTTTGAGACAGAGTCTCACTCTATCACCATGGCTGAAGTGCATTTGCACAATCTCAGCTCACTTCAACCTTTGCCTCCCACACTCAAGCGATTCACCTGCCTGAGCCTCCGAAGTAGCTGGGACTACAGGTGTGTACCACCACAACTGGCTGTTACTGTATATTTAGTAGAGATGGAGTTTTACTATGTTGGTCAAACTGGTCTCAAACTCCTGACCTCAAATGATCTGCCCCCATCAGCCTCCCATAGTGCCAGTGTACATTAACTTTTATCAAAACACAGCATCTTAATTGGAGACTGAAAGCCTGCAGTTGTTTGTTTTTGGTGTTGTTTCACAGCCAATCTAGGTATTCTTGTGATCCTCATGTGCTGCATAGTTATACTGAACATGTTGTTTTCTGTTGTATTAAAGATAGTTCATATTTTTAAAATTTTAAGTACTTATGTGTGAATAAGTGTAAGAAATGATTGCTTATCAGTAGCATAGAAACTTTGAGTCGGGGATGATGCCAAACAACCACAGACTGTCCACATAGGTGGCTAAGATACAGACATCTTTGCTTTTGGATGGTTCAATGTACACAAACCTTGCTTCACACATAAAATTATTAAACACATTGTATGGATTAAATACAGGTTATGTGTATAAGCTATATATGAAACACAAGTCAGATCAGAATATATTTTACTAGACATTTATTAATACATTATTATTTTAGTAATTGTTTTACATTCTCTTTTTTGTTTATTTTATCTTAACTAATTTTTGGCATTTGTGCATCTTCAGCATATTATTTTCTTATTTACACTGCAGTAGAAGTTCATTGTAAGAGAGGAATAAACTATAATTCATATCTGGCACATGTAGTTTTGAAGAACTAATGAGTTAATTGTTATAAAATTAAATATATTATTTGCAAATCCTTTCTAATTGCTATACATATTATTAATTGTCATTTATTTATATTTAGCAAAATGGGTTAAAGGTTTTTGAATAAGCTGAGAAGGCATTATTATTTTCAACAATGGACTTGATTTAGAGAATGAAAAACACCTTTACACACACACATGCACACACACATATCCTTGATTAATAATGCAGGCTGTCATAGAATTATACAATTTGAGGAATAATTGAACTAAGCCTTTTTAAGGACAGGCAACAGAACCATTTTATGGATCTAAAAAGCAGGTTTAAAATATCTGACATAGGATTAATGAAAGATTCAATGCAATAATCCAATATTTGTGTCTCTGAGGAGAGAAAAAATGCCTATTCTATCTTAATTTAGGGGCTCACTTTGATAGTAATCAACTATGAACCAAGTAGCCAAGTACATGGATACAATTTAAATGTTATCGGTGTATAGAGAGCCATTCTTGATGAAGAATCTACTACATTAACTAAAATAATTTAAGTCTAGCCTCTTTCATTTCAAAAAATCTGTCATGATATTTTGACTAAGGTAAACTTACTTGAAATGAGATAAAATGGAACAGAGACATACCCATTAAACAAAGAATATGGTCCCAATACTCTTTATGCACTAGCTTTGGAAAATTGGGTAAGATACTTACTGTCTCTGTTCCTTGATTTTCTCACTTCTAAGTGAGAATAACATTTTTAGTAGTGTTACTGTGAGGAATAGATAACAAAAGAAAATCCTTGAAATTAAAATACTGTCGGTATATAATATAATATAATATAAAAGTATCTAAAAGTTAAAATATTATTAGTAATATTAATGCCTTTATTATTACTATTTTCACATGATAGAGATTTTTATCTTGTGGTAGAAAGAATGACAATATTATTATTCTGAACCACAGTGGGCTCTTCATTGGTCTTGACACACTAAGAATTTCACACAAGAAGTTTGGTCTTACCATTGAGCAACTAATTTATTCTCAGTACCAATTTAAACATTTCATGTTTATCTTGATTAGTGTAACAAAGTAACCCATAATTTTATGCTTTATCTTGATTAGTGTGACAAAAAATAACCAATATCTAGTAATCTAGATAACTATCTGGTAGGGGTGATTTACCAGTTTAAAAGACAAAAAATTGCAAACAATTTGAAAAATATTTAAGGCAAGTATTCAACTACATATTTGGAAACAAGTCAAAAACATTGTTTATGTCGCAGATATAGAAAAAATATTACAACAGTCTACAGATGTTGCATTAGTGTTGTGCTTGTCTTTACAACTAGGCAGATAAATAAAAACAAATACATTTTTAAAATTCCAACATATTGTAGTTTGAAAGTGTGTCTCTCTCAGCAAGTGGAATCACAAAGTCTAGTTCAACTTTTAGATAAATTTGGACTTAAACACAAACACACATGACTCTAGATGAATTAATATTTTTATTGTAATAGGCAGAACTATAAAAATAACTGAAAGTGTTAAATCAGTGAACAAAACAGAAATTCTTTACTCATCTTTTTCTCTCAGCTCTCTGCTTGGAATAAAATTATTGCCAATGTAGTTAAAGTTTCCCTTGGTGTCAGTAAATGAAATAAATTATTATGCCAGTATCTTTCACTAAGGCAGTTCAGTGATTCATTCTACAATATTCTGGATGAAACCTCAGACAACACAGACATTAAAGAATGCTTGCCAGCCATTAAAGCCTGAACTAAATCCTCATCATGTTTCCCTTCCTGTGGAGGTTAGGCTAAGGAATTCACAGAGAAGGAATGTGGTCTGTTGGCTTACTGCCTGTAGTCCTTGGAAGGATTGCCCAGATTTGCTAACCTGGCATGTGTCTCCACAGGTGCAATAGATAGCCCAAATGTGAGTGATGGGAAGAACATAATACTTGCAATGGCAGCAATGTGGGAGCAAAGAGACTTCATCTTGGTATCTCAGCAGAGGGTGACAGTTGTCCAGCTCATTAGATGCCAGGTGATAAAGGACAAAACTTTCCAAGATTTACTGCCCATCTGTTTTTTTTCTGCCTAAGCTATCCCAATAGCTTGCTTATCATGGGTACCGAGGTCACATATCAACATGAACAGTCAAATAAAAAATGTAATTCATTTATAATAAATTAGTAATTCAAACAATCAAGACTAAACAGACAAAAGAAAAAAATAGAAAAAAGAATGAACTCTTAGATTTATTATGGTTAATTTATAGAAGTAGGAGGGAATTTTAATACAATGCATAGAGAATAATCAGGAATACTTAACATGCAACAGTAGTAATTGTTTCTAACTGGAATAATGTAACATGTTTATTTAAAAAATGAATAAATAAACAGAACAGAAAATTTGCTATCTGAGAACATCAAAGGAAAGAGCTATAAAATGACAAGAAACATGAGAGGGAGGAAAAGTGATTTTTAAATAATTAACGAGATAAAAAATGGGGAGGGCAGAATACCTAAAACCTAAAAGTTAGTAATTTCAAATGAGAACATTAAGAAATGATGAATTCATAATTACAGAAATAATTTAAAAATCAAAATCTCAATATTAAGTTTAAAACACTATCAGGAAAAACTAATAAAAAAGACATACGTAATTAAGATTAACAAGTACATTTCCTGAATTTCAGAAATAATGAATAAAGTCTTGAAAAACTAAAAAGAAAATGAAACAAAACCACACATATTAAAAGGAAATTAATATAAAAATATGAGTGCATCTACTATCAAAATAAGTGATAAGTGACAGAATTATTCTTTAAAAAGACATTAATTTTAGAATTGGCATAAAGCAAAATTTATGAATAGAAAAGCATAAACATAAAATGTTGAGTAGCAATGTACAAGGCAAACACAAAGAAAAACAGAATAACACAGTAAAATTTAAAGTCAATGTCTTTACTTTTAAAAAGTAAATTACTTAAATATAAAATATAAGCCAGTGTACAATATATAGCCATTGAACATTAATTCATAAAAATAGACATACAAGGAGAATTCCATAAAATATATTAATAGCTAGACCTTTTTAAAATAAATTTTTTCAATTAAAATAATTTGCAGTGTTTTTATTTTAAAAATTGTATTGTAGTTTTGGGGTACATGTGAAGGTGTGTTATATAGGTAAATTGTGTATCATGGGGGTTTGGTGTGCCAGTTGTTTTTTTCACTCACATAATAAACATAGTATTTAATAGGTAGTTTTTCTATCCTCACATTCCTCCCACCCTCCACCCAGTATTAGCTAATTACAGGGGATTTTTTTTCCAAATTTCAAATAATATCACAATAATACCTTCTCAATATTTATATTCCTTTAAAATTTCAGTTTCACTAAATATGATAAGCTGATATGGCCTATATAATCTCTACTTATGAAAATCATTGTAATTTTAGTTTTTTTCTCACTAAATAAATTTTCATATTAAATTTAGAAGATACAAACATATATATCCTCTGACTATAGGGTAATCCTTTGTGTATATTAATGCAGCCTTGCTATTTGTTATCCAGATATTCTACAGATCTTTGAATGTGTAAAATGTCACATTTTCATGTAGAAGTCCTTTACATTTCATTAGATTTATTCCTCAGAATTTCATATTTTTGAATGCTATTGTAAATCATGTTTTTTAATTTTTTTTTTTTTTTAAGACAGAGTCTCTCTCTGTTGCCCAGGTTGGAGTGCAGTGGTGCAATCTCGGCTCACTACAACCTCCGCCTCCCAGGTTCAAGCGATTCTCCTGCCTCAGCGTTCTGAGTAGCTACAGGTGCACACCACTATCCTCGCCTAATTTTATTGTATTTTTAGTAGATACAGGGTTTCACCATATTGGCCAGGCTGGTCTCAAACTCCTAAGCTCGTGATCCACCCACATCGGCCTCCCAAAGTGCTGGGATTACAGGTGTGAGCCACAGTGCCTGGCTGACGTTTTTTTTTTTTTTTTAATTTTATTTTTTATTTTCTCTTATAAATAAAAGTACAATTGACCTTTTATCCAGTGATCTTATTATCTTTCCCAATTAGTTAAAATTGCTAGTAGATACTTGATATGTACATAATTTATACAATTAAAAATGTGCATGTTATTTTTATTTTCAATATTTATATTTCTATTTTTGCTGTATTGTACTGAATAAGAAGACCTCTAGAACAAGAAGACATTACTTAATGTCTTCAAAATGTCAAAAATAGAAGACATAATTTAAATATTAATAGATGTTTTTAAGTAAAAAGTAAAAATGATAAAACACAAGAAAATACAAAAATTGCAAGTTTTATGGAAGGGAAAAGGAATGAATGCACTCACCCTGTGTTATAGTCTAAATGTCTGTGATTTCCCAAAATTCATATATTGAAATACTAACCCCCAGTGTGATGGTATAAGGAGGTAGGGCATCTGGCAGGAAGTTAGGTTGGGATGTAGTAAAGTCATGAAGGTAAAACCTTCATGTATGGCATTATTAATCTTATAAAAAGGACTCTAGAGAGCTCTTTTGCCCTCTGGTTGCCTTGTGAGGACATATGAAGAATTCAGAAGTCTGTGATCCTGAGAAGGGCCCTCACCAGAACTCAGCCATGCTGGCACTCTCATCTTGGACTTTTAGCCTCCAGATATGTGGGAAATTAATTCATTGTTTTTAAGTCACCCAGTCTACAGTACTTTGTTATAGCAGCCCAAACTAAAACCCGATGTAAAGGATTATTTCAAATTACAACAACACAATATAAATTGACTACCAGGCAAACATTTTAAAAGATTAATTTAACAACAACAAAAAAAGAAAATTAAATAGCTAGAGTCCTTGGTCAACCTTAGTAATAATCAGTTAACTATGATAAAGAACAACATACAAAAAAATCATTCAAGTGTGAAAAGTTGGAAAAGTTCTCAGTAAGTCCACTTGTCTGAGTTGAATATAGTATATAATCTTATATTTTAGAAATAATAGAAGGATTTGTTTACAGTCATAGAATTATTTTTGTGGAATGATAAGGGTTCCCCTAAAATTAATAAGTTGAAGTCCTAACTCCAATACCTCAGAATGAGAATTCTTTTGGAGTTAAGACTTTTAAAGAGGTAATTAAGGTAAAATGAGGTCATAGAGGTGGCCCCTGATATAATACACCTGGGGCCTTTATAAGGCGAGATTAGGTCAAAGACAGACACCATATAAAGACAGAATAAGAAGGCATCAATCTGCAAGCAAAGGAAAAAGGTTTCAAACCAAATCTACCAACACTTTGATCATGGACTTCTAGCTTTCAAAACCATGAGAGAATAAATTTCTGTTGTTTAAATGACCCAGATTGTGGTGTATGTTTATGGCATCTCCAGCAAACTAATACAGAAGGAAGAACAAAATGGGACATATTTTAGACATCTCTGATAGGTTAAGATTATATACAAAAAACTTTAATGTTAATAGTTACCATTATTTATTTATATTATTTAATATGCCAATATTTAAGTAATATTAATTGGAATATTTATCATATATATGTATTACATAAATAGCCTTAAACGATGTCTATGACACTTGAATATTTTATTTTCATTTATTCATGAATCTTTTCAGGAAAGGCTAAGACATCATTATTGAGGATTAGTCTGCAGATTGTAGTTTCATACTAAAACTCTTACATAAATCACATCATAATAAAAATTTAAAAATTCATCTTTTGCATTTATTTAAAACAAAACCATTTTAAGAGAGCTAAAAGCAAACATAGTACAAAAACTTTTTAGAGTATATTGTTTCTAGAGTTTTAGACTATTTTACCTGCCTAAAATGATTGTAGTTTTTAAGCAAACTTACAGAATAGTTCTCAGTTACTTTAGCATTCGTACAATTTACTTGTTAAACTCAGATGTTATAGACTTATAAGACATGATACTTATAGTATCATGTGGTGCTGCTTATCACATGATAGAGTAAGCAGTAGTCTAAACATGCTTGCTGTATTAGTCAGCTCAGGCTGCTGTAAGGAAATACCATAGACTGTGTGACTTAAACAAGGAAAATTTGGAAAACAAGGAAAACTGGAAAGTCAAAGATGAAGGTGCTGACTGATTCTGTTTCTGGTGCCGATAACTACCTTTTTGCTGTGCCTTCACATGATCTCTCTTCCACGGAAAGAGAAAGAGGAGAGCGACAGCGAGAGCGAGAGAGAGAGAGAGCTCTCTTCACTCTTCTTATAAAACCACCACCCTTATAGGATTATGGCCCTACCCTTATGGCTTTATTTAATGTTAATTACCTCCAAAAGTTTTATCTCCAAGTACAGTCACATTTGGATTTTGTGATCCAATATGTGAATTTTGGGAGAACACATGTCATTCCATAACAGATGCTAATACTATAGTAATCAATAGGGAGCTAGCTGAAGCAAATGTGTACAGGCAAGCTACAGAGTGACCTTTTTCTGTATTTACTAAACACACCAGGGGCTTTAGTTTTAAAGGATTTATAAGGGAGAAGAGCATTTGTTACTCTTGAAAGCAGGTGGCTTGAGTGCTTAATTATAGAAATAAAAGAAGTGCAGGAAACAAAGTATTTAGAACATTATAGAAGGTATGATCTCATTCTAAAAAAAAGAAAAAAAAACTTTTTTTTTTTTCTCTTGCCTGATTGCACTGGCCAGAACTTCCAATACTGTGTTGAATAGGAGTGGTGAGAGAGGACATTCTTGTCTTGCACCTGTTTCAAAGGGAATGCTTCCAGCTTTTACCCATTCAGTATGATTGTCTCTGTTTGCAGATGATATAATTGCATATTTAGAAAACCCCATTGTCTCAGCCCCAAATCTCCTTAAGCTGATAAGCAACTTCAGCAATGTCTCAGGATACAAAATCAATGTGCAAATATCACAAGCATTCCTATACACCAATAATAGAGAGCCAAATCATGAGTGAATTCCCATTCACAACTGCTACAAAGAGAATGAAATACCTAAGAACACAACTTACAAGGGATGTAAAGAGCCTCTTCAAGGAGAACTACAAACCACTGCTCAAGGAAACAAGAGAGGACACTAACAAATGGAAAAACATTCCATGCTTATGGATAGGAAGAATCAGTATGGTGAAAATGGCCATATTGCTCAAAGTAATTTATAGATTCAGTGCTATCCCCATCAGGCTCCCACTGACTTTCTTCACAGAATTAGAAAAAACTACATTAAATTTCATATGGAACCAACAGAGATCGTATATCCACGACAATCCTAAGCAAAAAGAACAAAGCTGGAGGCATCACACTACCTGACTTCAAACTATACTGCAAGGCTATAGTAACCAAAACAGCAGGGTACTGGTACCAAAACAGATACATAGAACAGCTGAACAGAACACAGGCCTCAGAAATAATGCCACACATCTACAACCATCTGATCTTAGGAAAACCTGACAAAAATAAGCAATGGGGAAATATTCTCTATTTAATAAATGGTGTTGGGAAATCTGGCTAGCCAAATGCAGAAAACTGAAACTGGACCCCTTCCTTACACCCACAAGAATTAACTCAAGATGGACTAAAGACTTACACATAAGACCTAAAACCATAAATACCCTAGAAGAAAACCTAGCCAATACCATTCAGGACATAGGCATGGGCAAAGACGTCATGACCAAAACATCAAAACCAATGGAAACAAAATCCAAAAGTGACAAATGGGATCTAATTAAATTAAAGAGCTTCTGCACAGCAAAAGAAACTGTTATCAGAGTGAACAGACAACCTACAGAATGAGAGAAAATTTTTGCAATCTAGTCATTTGACAAAAGGCTAATATCCAGAATCTACAAGGAACTTAAATCTACAAGAAAAAAAATCATCAAAAAGTGAGTGAAAGATATGAACAGACACTTCTCAAAAGAAGACATTTATGTGGCCAACAAATGTGAAAAAAAGTTTGTCATCACAGATCATTAGAGCAATGCAAATCAAAACCACAATGAGATATCATCTCATGCCAGTTAGAAAGGTGAGCATTAAAAAATCAGGAAATAACAGATGTTGGAGAGGATGTGGAGAAATAGGAACACTTTTACACTGTTAGTGGAAATGTAAATTAGTTCAACCATTGTGGAAGACAGTGTGGTGATTCCTCAAGGATCTAGAACTAGAAATACTCTTTGACCCAGCAGTCCCATTACTGGGTATATACCCAAAGGATTATAAATCATTCTGCTATAAAGACATATGCACATGTGTGTTTATGCAGCCCTATTCATAACAGCAAAGACTTGGAACCAACCCAAATGTCCATCAATGATAGACTGGATAATGAAAATGTGGCACATATACACCATGGAATACTATGCAGCCATAAAATGGATGAGTTCTTGTCCTTCCCAGGGACCTGGATGAAGCTGGAAACCATCATTCTCAGAAAACTAACAGGAACAGAGAACAAAACACTGTATGTTCTCACTCATAAGTGGGAGCTGAACAATGAGAACACATGGACATAGGAAGGGGAACATCACACACTGGAACCTGTTGGAGGTTGGGGAGACAGGGGAGGGATAGCATTAGAAGAAATACCTAATGTAAATGATGGGTTGATGGGTGCAGCAAACTACCATGGCACGTGTATACCTGTGTAACAATCCTGCATGTTCTGCACTTGTATACCGTAACTTAAAGTAAAACAATAAAAATGAAATAAACAAAATGTCAAATATTTATAAGTTTTTAGACTTTCCAGTGGCCTGTCATGCTTGTGCCCATAGAAGCTTTTCTACTTTTGCTTCTTGCTCATTTTCAAGCCTGTTACTCCAGGCTTCTAGGTGAGTCTGTGATTCCCTAATATTGTTCCAGTTCCTTTTTGCACTTAAGGTACTAGAGTTATTTACAGTCAAGTAACAAACTGATACAAAAACTGTTACCACTTTTGAGTCAAAGGCAATAGATCTGAAGAGAAACATTAGATGGTCCTAAAAGTAGAGAAAAATCCAGTAACTTGTTGTGGTTCGGCCTCCAGTATGTCCGTGTGTGTGTGTGTGTGTGTGTGTGTGTGCACGTGCATGCACGCTAGGCAGAATAATAGAAGGGCAAAGTTTTATATTATTTTTACTCACCAGAACTTAGTACTTTTAAATTGCTAGAAATGAATTTGGGATTGGATGTGAAAAAACTATTTTTACACACAATATCATCTTCTCTCTATTCACAGAGCATTGATATGCTAATTACCAAATACTCATTTATTTATTAAATTAGTTCCCCAACCAGGCATTTATGCAAACTTAGTTCAAGAATATCTTAGAGCAATTCAGACTATTAATACTATATTTCTGTAAAAAAATCTACAATCCATATTGTTCTGTAATTGCTTCCACATAAATCTCTTATCAAACCATAATGTATAATTTGCTAATAATTTTATCAGTATCATTTAACTCCCTCTCACCCTTAAAAAATATTTCTAAATGTATGCTATATTGCAGTTTAATTTTAAAGGCAAATCATCTGGGGAAAATGACTTACTATTATATTCACAAGGGAGATTATCATAACACTTTAAAATTTTAGTCTTGGGATAATTTTTTAATCATCAACAAAGCCCACATATTCTAACCACAGGTTCTGTAAAGAAAAGAATAGCAACACTTATCTGAGAAATGTCATCTCTGCAGAACCAAAGGGAGAATACGGAGAGAATTTGCCTAGGCAGAAGTTATTCATCTTAGAAATCAGTATCTATGAATTCTAATGAATTATGTTTCAAATGAAAGTAATTATACAATAATAACATCGATGGTATAAAATATTAAGCTTTTTTTGTAAAAAAATAACTGTCCTTTGTCATGTCCAGTAGGATAGAACTGTAAGCATGAGTGGTCTATCCTTTAGGGATGGTTATAAATTATCAAATATCAAGATATCTTAAAATATAATGGGATATTTAATTGTGTGATTATAAATAAAACTAGTTTTATAATTAGTAGTTTTCTGTAAGCAAGTTTACATATTTTCATAATATTAGCAAATATAATAATTTGCATTTAGGAAAATTCTTAACTAAGAAAATTTAGCAGTATTCTGATTTTGTATATGCATAGTGAGAGTTAAGTCTATTGGATAATTCATGGATGGTCATGAGGAACTTTCTGAGAGTAGAATTATAATATAAATAGAGGGATATATCTTCTTAAGAATTTAATAATTGGTTATTTGTTGAGACCAATACTTTAAAAAGTGATTGTAAATATAATGTCCATTCAAAATAACAACACATGAATTAGTTACAGAAAACAGGGTACATCCTATTTCACATGTATTTATTTACTTTTCTGGCATCTGAGCCACTACAGAGGTTATTTAGCCTGATATGTATTTCTTTTTTTTTTTTTTTTTTTTTTGCCTGATATGTATTTCTTAAAGTAATATACTATTCTGCCTCTAGCCAAGTGCAACCAATTATGTTGTTTTGATGCCATTAAGATGTTGATTTTTATTTTCAATTTATGCCCCCAAAACTCTGTTCAAAGTAACTAATTTAAGATCTATAACTATATAGAGCCCAGAATTATTCTGTAGAATGTCTTCTGTGACTAACATGACGTCTACATAATGTCATGTAGAAATACTGATAAAACTTGAGAACTATAATAAAGAAAAATACAATTGCTAGGAAGATTTTTTATCATGTTTTAATGGACATTTGCTTTAAGATGTTGTGACATGGTAGAACTGCTTCCCAAAGCCATCAGCTAAGGATTAAAATGAGAAGGCTAGATTTGACTTTTTTTGTGGGATTATATTAAATAAGCTTTGAGAGATTATTTTGTGCAAAAATGTCAAAATCACTTGCTACAAGTTAATAAGATGATGTTTTCAAAACTATTTGAATGAGTAGAAGCTCTTAATCATTCACACAAAAGCAGATACATATGCACGTACCTGCATAGGTTTACGATAATTACTCATGCTTCAGCAGAAAAATTATGAGAGACTACAAATGATTTACCTCCACTTATTAAGTAACATTATTAATAATATGAAGATGCGTTATTAAGCCTATTAAAATAAAATTGAAAATAATCTCAAAAAATCCAAATATTTTGCAATTTTTATTAAAGTCTCCCTAGAAATCTTAAGGTTGAATAAATGGCCCAAGATTTGTGTAATGGACTTATTTAGATCTCATTTCCTTTTCAGATAATTTTATTATTGAAGTCCACAGAAAATTTATTTGAATGATTTCTAGGATGCTATTTACAAAAGAATATGATAGTGTGGTACTGCATCTGTATCCTACTCAGGATTTCTGGTAATGATTGTTTTATCTCTACCACATATTCTGGATTAACAAGTCTATGTGATTAGAAATAGAAATAAATGAAAAAATAGAAAAACTAATATGAAAACATTGTTACTGAAAAATATTATTATAAACCAAGAAAATGCTAGTCAGTGGAAAATTATTAAAAACTATGGGGCCACTGCTTAAGTAAAGATTATTCATGGTAAAGATAAGTAATTAGAGCTAAGATGAATAAACACATGTGCACACGTGTGCGTGCACGTGTGCGCGCGTGCACACACACACACACACACACACACACTAACAGAAGAGACAGATTGGCAAAGAAAGTTCCATTTCTCACCTGAACTTTTACCAAGACAAATCTATGGAAAAATAAATGGGAATATTTATGAAATTTGTAATTGTGAAAGTTATGTCGCATTCCTATCTCTTGATTTTCTACCTTTGATTATGATTTTTATTCATTCTTAAAACAGTTGTTATTTTTATGGCAAATAATATATTCCTTGCAACAATGATTAATTTACTTGATTTTTTTTAACCAAAGGGCATAATCTGATTGTTCTCAGGTGTTATATTTATATTTATAATACCATATTTTAAAATCTATGCTAAAATTTAATGTGTAACTTAAAAGTAATTATTTTTAATAATCTATTTAAATTTGACTTTGTAACATTCTAGAGCTTTATTACAACTCTTAATAAGGCATTTATTTTTAGTATACTAAACATTCCATTGATTTACTCTCTAAAAACTAGCGTTGTGCATTATAATGATTTTTTTCACTTTCTAATCAAAGTGAGATACTTCAAGATGAGTTCATGTTTTTCCAATTTTATTTTTTTATTGAGGTAAAATATACATTAAAAATTTACCTACCATCTTTATCATTTTCAAATGTATGGTGCAGTAGTAATAAAAACATTTATATATAGTTTTGCCTTAATTCTCCCACTCTCCACTATCCTTCCTAACCTTTAGCTACTCACTGTCTTCATGAGATCCACTTTTAAACTCCTATATATGAGTGAGAACATGTGCTATTTATCTTTCTGAGTTTGGCTGATTTCACTGAACTTAATGACCTCAGGTTCCATCCATGTGACTGCAAATGGCAGAATTTCATTCTTTTTTTAACGGCTGTATAATATTCTTTTGTGTATGTATAGCACATTTTCTTTCCCATTCATCCACTAATGGGCATATAGTTAGATGCCATATTTTGGCTATTGTGAAATGTGCTCCAATAAACATGGAAGTACAAACATCTCCTCAATATACTGATTTCATTTTCTTTAAATATACGACCAGAAGAGGGATTGCTGGATCATATGATATCTCCAGTCTTAGTTTTTTTGAGGAGTCTCCATGGTTTTCCATAGTGGCTGTACTAATTTACATTCTTATCAAAAGTGTAAAAGCCTTCCATTTTCTCCACATCTTTACTGGCGTCTGTTATTGCCTGTGTTTTTGGTAAAGCCATTTTAACTGGAGTGAGATGACATCTCATTGTAGATCTGATGTGCATTTCTCTGATGATTAGTCATGGTCAGCATTTTTACATATACCTGTTTGTCATTTTTATGTCTTATTTGAAAAATGTCAAAAATCAGAAAATCAGATTTTCTTTCCATTGAGCGTTCCTTATATATTCTGGTCATTAATTCTTGTCAGGTGGATATTTTGCAAATATTTTATCGCATTATGTGGGATGTCTCTTTACTGATTATTTCCTTGGCTGTGCAGAAAGCTTTTAAATGTGATATGACCCCATTTGTCAATTATTGCTTTGTTTGCCTATGCTTTTGAGGACTCATATAAAAAATCTTTTCCCAGGTCTGTGTCTTGGAGTGTTCTCCTCAATGATTTTTTTTTTTTTCTAGCAGTTTCATAGTTACAGGTTTTTTATGTATTTAATCCATTATAACTTGATTTTTGGGGAGACCAAGGTCCAGTTTTATTCTTCCACATGCAGTTAGTTAGTTTTCTCTGCATCATTTATTGAAAAGGCAATCCTTTCCCCATTGTATGCTGTTGGCATCTTTGTTGAAGATAAGTTTGCTGTAAATGTGTAGATTCATACCTGGTTCCTATATTCTGTTCCATTGGTCTATGTTTGTCTGTTTTCATGCCAGTGCTATGCTGTTTTGGTTACTATAGCCTTGTGAAAAATTTTGAAGTCAGGCAGTGTGATGCCTATAGCTTTTTGTTTGTGTGTGCTCAGGATTGTATTGGCTATTTGGTGTGTTTTATAGTTCCATATAAACTTTGGAATTTTTTTTCCATTTCTGTGAAGAATGTCATTGATGTTTTGATAAGGATTACATTGAATCTGTAAATTAACTTGGGCAGTATTGACATTTTAACAATATCGGTTCCTCTAATCCATGCTGATGGAATCTCTTTCCACTGTTTTGTGTATCCTCTTCAGTTTCTCTCATCAGAGTTTTATAGCTTTTCTTGTATACATCTTTAATTTATTGGTTAGTTTGATTCTTAGGTATTTTATGTTTTTTGTAGCTATTGAAAATGGGACTGCTTTCTTGATTTCTTTCTCAGATTGTTTGCTGTTGGTGTATATAAATGCTACCAATTTTTGCATGTTGATTTTGCATCCTGCAACTTAACTGAATTTGTTTGTCAGTTCTAAGAGGTTTTTTTGGTGGCATCTATAGGTTTTCCCAAGTATAAGTAATAATGGCTACAAACAAGGATAATTTGACTTAATCATTTCCAATTTGTATACCATTTATTTCACTTTTTCACCTAATTTTTCTGGCCAGAACTTAATAGGGCTTTGTTGAAAAAAAGTGAAAGTTGGCATCTTTGTCTTGTTCCAGTCCTTAGAGGAAAGGCCTTCAATATTTTCTTATTCAATATAATGTTAGCTGGGGGTTTGTCATATATAACTTTTATTATTTTGAGATATGTTTCTTCAATAAACATTTTGATGAAGATTTTATCATAAAGAGACGTTGAATTTTGTCATACGCTGTTTTGTCATATAACAAGGTAATCACATTTTTTTTCTTTATTATGTTAATATGATAGATCACATTTATTGATTTATGCATGCTTGCATCCCTAGGATGGATCCCACTTGACCATTGTGAATAATCTTTCAGGTGTGTTGTTGAATTTCATTTGCTAGTATTTTGTTAAGGATTTTTGCATCTATGAACACCAGCAATACTGGTCTGTAGTTTTCTTTCTATGTTGTATCCTTGTCTGCTTTTAGTATCAGGATAATCCTGACATCATAGAATAAATAATGGAATTATTCTTCCCTCTTCAGTTTTTTTGAAGAATTTGAGTAGGACTGGTATTCGTTCTTTTTTAAATGTTTGGAAGAAATTGTCAGTGAAGCCATTAGGTCCTTGACTTTTTTCTTTAATGGGAGATTTTCTTATGGTTTTGATATTATTATTCATTATTGGTTTGTTAAGGTTTTCTTTCTTTATAATTCAATCTTGGTAGGTTGTATGTGTTCAGGAATATATTTCTTCTAGGTTTTCTATTTTGTTGGCATATAGTTGTTCATAATAGTCTGCCATAATTCTCTGAATTTCCAAAAGTCTCAGGTGTGTCTCGTTTTTAATTTCTAATTTTAAGTTTTCTTTTTTTCTTTGTATAGATAAGATGTATTAGTTTTGGCTAATTTTTCAAATAAATGATTTATTCTTGGTCTAGCTAAACATTTGTCAGTTTTGGTTAACTTTTTAAATAAATGATTTTTTTTGATCTTTTGTATTTTTTAGTCCCAATGTGTTTCTGTTTTGATATTTATTGTTTCTTTACCTTTACTAATTTGGAGTTTGTTTTTTTTCTTGCTTTTCTAGCTCTTTGAGGTGCATCACTAAGTTGTTTATTTTAAATCTTTCTACTTTTTTGATATGAATATGTATTGCTATAAACTTCCCTCTTAGTACAGTTTTTGTCATGTCTATAGGCTTTGGTATGTGTTATTTTCCTTTTTCTTTGTTTCAAAAAATGCTTTAATTCCCATCTTAATTTCTTCATTGATCTATTTGTCTTTCATTTGCATGTTGTTTAATTTTTTAATGTGTTCGTTTACTTTCTGAGGTTCCTGTCATTACTGAATTGTAGTTTCATTCTGTTATTGTAGGAAAATAGTTGATAAAGTTTCTACTTGTACAAAATTTGTTTACACATTTTGGTGCCCTATGATATGGTTTATTCTGTAGAATGTATTATGTGCTGATGAAAAGAATGTGTATTTGAAGCTGTTGAGTGAAATGCTCTGTAATATCTCTTAAGCCTCTTAGATCTAGTGTGTAGCATAACTCTCCTCTTTCTTTGTTGTTCTTCTGTTTGGATGGTCTATTACTGAGAGTGGGGTATTAAACTCTTCCACCATTACTTTTTTTATTGTAGTCTATTGCTACCTTTAGATCTAGTAATGGTTGTTTCATGTTGAGTGCATAAGTACTTATTATTGTCATATTTTGTGGCTCAACTGACCCCTTTATCATTGTGTAGTGACCTTCTTTGTCTCTGTGTATAATCTCAGATTTGCAGTCTATTTCTTTTGATATAAGAAAGCTATTTATGCTCTTTATTGGTTTCTAGCCTTCACTTTCAATTTATGCATGCCTTTATAGTGGAAGTGGGTTTCTTGAAAGCAGCATCTAGTTGGCCCTTGCATCTTTATCCATTCAGCCATGCCTTTTAATTGAAGAACTGTGATCATTTCCATTCTGTATTATTAATAATAAGTAAGAAGTTACTACTGCTAATTTGTTGTATGTTTCCTGTTTGTTTTGAGACTTCTTTCTTTACTTCTTTTTTTAACCGTCTTCCATTGTGGTTATATAATTTTCTCTAGTAGTATGTTTTAATTGGTTGCTTTATATTTTCAGAGAATCTATTATAGGTTTTTGTGTTGTGGTTACCAAAAGGCTTACAAAAAACGTCTTGTAGATATAGCAAATTATTTTAAAGAAATGACACCTTATCTTTGATTACAAATAAAAGACTAGAAACATAGGAAAACATACAAAAATTGTATACTTTACATCTTCCTTTCTTCATTTTGACTTAGTTGTCTCAATTTATATAATTTTATATTACCTATCTTTTAATGGGCTGCTGTTGCCATTAGTGTTTTGGATAGATTGGTCTTTGTGGTTTCAGAAGAGATTTATAAGTAGACTCCACATCACAATTATAGTATTAGAGTATTATGAGTTTTTCCATGTTCTTAATTTTACCAGTTTTTATCAGGGTTTTATACCATAAAAAGTTGTCTTTTTGCATGTGAGTGTTTTATTTTCTTTCAGACTGAAGAAATCCCTTTAGTATTTTGTAGGATGAGTCCAGTGGTGAATACTCTCAGCTTTTGTTTGTCTGGGAAATAGTTTATTTCTCCTTTATATTTGAAAGATAATGTTGGAAGCAATAATTTTGAATGGCAGTATTTTTTGTTGATCACTTTAAAAATATTTTTCCACTCCCTCCTGGCCTGTATGGTTTCCACTGAGAAGTCTGTTCCAAGATAAATTGAATCCTTGGTATCTGTTATTTGCTGTTTCTTTTCTGCTGATTTTAGGATCTTCTCTCTACCTTTGATCCTTGGGAATTTGATTATTATATGTCTTGAGATGGTCTTACATGGGTTCAATCTCCGTAGTGGTCTCAGAGCTTCTTGTACCTGAATTTTTATATCTTTCTCGAGATTTGAAAAGTTTTCTGTTATTTCTTTGAATAATGTTTCTACCCATTGCTCTTGAACACCAATATTTCTTAAATTTATTTTTAAAATAATTTTCTATCTTCTAGACAGTCTCTATTATTTTTTGTTTGTTTGTTTTTCCTCTTGTATGTATTTTCAAATAGCCAGTCTTTGAGCTCATTTGTTGTGTCCTCTGCTTGGTCTTCTGCTGTTGAGTGTCTCTATTGATATTTTTAGTATGGCAAATGTATTTCTTAGATCCAAAATTTTTAAATTATTTCAATCTGTTTGCTAAATTCCTCTGATAAATTTTGAATTCCTTTCCTGTGTTATCTCAAAGATCATTGAGTTTCCTTAAATTTGCTATTTGGAATTCATGGCCACAAAACTCACTCACCGCCAACTTCTTAGGGTCAGTCATTGGATTTTTGCTTTGCTTTTTTGGGAAAGTCATTCCTCCTCCTCATTCGCTACTGTTTCTTATGGGTATATGTCTATGTCTTTTCATTGAAAAATTAGTTATTTATTTCAGTTTTATCTGTCTAACTTTATTTGGTTTATACTGAATATATTTGCTTCACAAATCTTGACTGTTAGTTCTCAGCCTTTTTTTAAAGCTCTATTTGATGTCTTAAGACCAGTTTTGCCTATCTCAAATAGGGGAGATCCAAGGAATCATCCTGGTTGTGTGGAAAGCCTGGCTAGAGTTTTGTGCTCAAGGAACATATCTTCCACAGTGTGGTACTGCTGAACAGCTACTGTGATTTAACATTTCCTTGGTCTGAGTTACAGAGAAGTTTCCAGGGGTAGAAATTATAGTCCCACTTCCCCTTTTGGTCTCTGCCTGTCCTTGGGGATATTTCTTCCTTCAGACAGTAACATGCTTCCCATGGGTTAAGGCAAGGACAGGTCTCCTGCCAGGGAACCCAAGATGGTGGGAAAAGTGGTTGATCACCTTAATCTAACTCGAGTACCATGAGTTGGGGAGCAGAATCAGGGTTTAGGTACATCACTGGCATGAAATTTTGATTCTCCTACCATCTGCCCAGAAGTTTCTTGCTTTTTCTCTTTTTTTTTAATTCTAACTTCTTTGTGGCCCTAATATCTATTTTACTCTCAGATTTGAGTTGTGATTTGTTGCTGGTAAAAATCTTGGCACTGTGTATTTGTTTGGAATTGTTTGGGGGCAGGAGGGATAGCTTGCTTCTATCTTGTTTCTTCCCCAGTAATAGAGTTGTTTTTTAAAAAACAATAAAATGCAAAAAACAAAATAAGCTAAACATTTAAACTTTGAATTGAATTATATTAAAAACGATCAGAAATTATGAATAAAATATGTCAATGCGTATGGCAAAATAAGTTTTAATTACTGTATAAATATATTTATCATGAACTGGATAGATAATATTTGAAAAAAAATACAAATTTAATATATCTACTCATCATGCAAAAGATCACTTTTTTTTTTTTAAATAGTGACAAACCAATGTAACTTCAGTACTACCCTGGGTTGAATACAATGACCTCAGAATTGTGTAAAATGTTTGATTACAAACTACAGGAAATAAGATTTTGGAAGAACCAAATTTATCATCAGGAAGTTGCCTTCATAATTATAGCTATGGCTTATCTCCATTATCTTCTACTTTCATTATGGAGAGGGTGGTGATATGAACAAAGACATCTATATCTTATTATCTAATAAATATCACATTTATTTGTAGTGAAAAACAAGTACATCTTCTCCAGGAAAACAGTATCCTTGATGTGTGTGGGCTTCAGGACAACCAGCAAGCTAAAGAATGTTGAGCCTTTTCTTATAATTGTATAAGATCATCTTTGCTTGCAGGTTACAAAAACTCAATCTGATCTACTTGGCCAAGAATTATTTGACTCAGAGAATAAAACCACATGAAGAATTTGAATAAAGTTAAACCCTAGAGGCAGGGCTTCAGGGGGATATGCCAGCCTCCATTCTATCTAAATATCTTCCTATGTCTACATGATGATTTTATTCTTTTTATTTATCCCACATATCACATCCTCTGCATCAGACAGGACTTGCTTTTATTGGTTCCAGTTAAAAATTCCCAGTAAAGGAATTTCACTGATGTGGCTGTGGGGTGCCATGGAAGGTGAATGCAGTAATTGACAGTCCCCAAAAGAACCACATGGCATACAGTCAGACAATATAGAGTTCTTTCAATAAGGAGAGCAGCTGGGAAAAATTAATTATTTTTTAAAACAACATATTTATATCAAATATAATATTTATCAAGGTGCCTTCATGTTCTCCTTTAAGACTTAATAGTTTTGTAACAAAAACACATTAGAAATGGTGAGATTGTGTCCCAGAAGACTTAAATAGTTTACAAAGCTAACATATATACTAAATGCCAGAGATTAGACTAGAATTTAGGATTTCACACTTTGATACCCATGTTATCTCTACATTTCAAATTAGCTGCTTGCATCACTTATTCAGACTGTCATGCATGACTATTCAAAGTCATGCATTCATAAATCTTTTAATATTAGGAGCTTAATACTAATTATACAAAAGAATACTGTACAAAGAGAAATAGAATAAGTTGAGCTGAATGACAGAAGGTTGTAAAATCTCTTCTTACTCTTTCTAATCACCACCTCCCACTAATGTTTCCTCTATATTTCAGTCAGTCCCTTCTAATTCTGAATGACTTAGTTTTCAAAATCAATTTCTTCTCTCATAAGATTTGTAATACAGAATATTTTCCTCATGGTAAATATTATGAAGGCATTATTTCCTGGAAATAAATGAAGACATTTTCTCTGAGAGAGTAGATAAATAGAGTGTATATTTCCTGTACTTCATATATAAAAATCCACATGCTCTATGATTATGAATGTCTAGAGCAGTCACAAAAGAGTTTGTCTATAGAAGATTAGGTCGAACATCAATGATCAGAACAAGTTCTGGAATGAGTCAAATATCCCCTAACTTCCTATTTTATCTCTTTACTAATAGAACCTTTCATAAACTCCAAATGTCTGAAAATGTTAAATAAAATCATGACTAGTGTTATTTAGTCACAGACATACAGAAAGTACACATGATGGTGCAAAACCAGTGGGAGTCTGGCTTTTTCTGTCTCAATTATTCCTCCTTCTTTTCCTTCTACCTGTTAGCCTTGCCCTCTTCTGTCAGATTTTTCTGTATTTTTTTCTTTACTCTTACTGGACAGACTATTGTAGATTCCTCATTTGCCCTTTATCTGGAGGCTTAGGTTTTCTGGTTACTCTTTTTTAATTTCCAAATTTTATTTTAAGTTCAGGGATACATATGCAGGATGTACAGCTTTGCTACATAGGTAAACGTGTGCCATGGTGTTTTGCTGCACAGATCATCCTATCATCCAGGTATTAACTCCAACATATATTAGCTTTTCTTCCTGATCCTCTCCCTTCTCCCACCCACTATTCTAGTGTGTGTTTTCCCCCCCAATATATCCACATGTTCTCATCACTAAGCTCCCACCTATAAGTGAGAACATGCAGTATTTGGTTTTCTGTTCCTGTGTTAGTTTGCTAAGGATAATAGCCTCCAGCTCCATCCATGTCCATGTAAAGGACATGATCTAGTTTCTTTTTATGGATGCACAGTATTCCATGGTGTATATGGACCACTTTCTATATCCAATATATCATCGATGGGCATTTAGGTAAATTCCATGTCTTTCTTATATTATATACAAAACTAAACTCAAAATGGACTAAAGACTTAAATATAAAACCTCAAACTATAAAAACCCTTGAGAAAAACCTAGGCAATACTATTTAAGACATAGGCACAGGCAAAGATTTCATGATGAATACACCAAAAGTAATTGCAACCAAAGCAAAAATTGACAAGTGTGATCTAACTAAAGAGCGTCTGAACAGCAAAAGAAACTATCAACAGAGTAAACAATCTACACAATGAGAGAAAATTTTTGCAATCTAGCCATCTGACAAATGTCTAATATCCAACATCTATAAGGAACTTAAATACAATAAAACAAGCAAACAAATCCATTAAAAAGTGGGCAAAGGACTTGAACAGATACTTATCAAAAGAAGACATACATGTAGCCAACAAACATATAAAATAGCGCTCATCACTAACCACTAGAGAAATGCAAATCAAAACTTTGAGATACTGTCTGACACCAGTCAGAATGACTATCATTAAAAAGTCATAAATTGACACATGCTGGTGAGGTTGTGGAGAAAAAAGAATGTTTATACACTTTTGGTGAGAGTATAAGTTCCTTCTGATTGCTTCTTAGTACTAATTACCAGAAACTGTTGTCTTGCATTACGTAATTTGGTATATCATTATGTTGACAATATCTCCTTTGCTTTATTCTATGTTCATAATACTTTCTTTCCCTTTGAGAGAGGGTAAAAACCATTCCATGTTTGTACTATCACATAATATTATAAATTATGTGTTCTCTTTTCACTAAGTTACCTGTTGGAGCTATAACTGAAAAAAAGACAAATTTAGTACCAATAACACTCATGTTGAGCTATTCACTTGTGTTGTGAATTTTCAGGTTGAAGTGAAAATTCAACCATCAGTAGAATACATATTATCATTTTTACTAGCAATAGCTAAAAGGAGGGATTATGCCCTGTGAGGGCTGGGTGGTATGAACTTTTACATTATAATCTCCCAAGAGGAAATCCCATGACCTTTGATCTTTTAACTCATTTTCTGTAAATTTATCTCAGGTGAATTACTAGATAGATGAATCATTGTAGCTGAACAATGATACTCACACCTAAAATCAGTATTTATAAAGCACATTATCACTGAAAATTTGTTAAGTGTGGTATATCCATGGAAGGAAATTTTAGGAAGGCATTTCAAAAACACAAAGAATTCTTTAAGTATAAAGCAGTTGTTCACAGTGTGTAGTTTAATGAAATTGCAAACTTCTATAGTTTGTATCCAGTATGGTATCATTTATCCATACTTTTTAATCAAGGTAGTTATACCAACTGGTTATTGAGTGTCCATCATATGTCAGGCTGTGTGACTGGCAGTAGGAATACAGTCATAAATCAGATAACCAATTTTTTAAGATTACATTACAGTGAAGAATACATGCACCAAAGCAAAGAAACAGACAGAAAACATCAGTATATTTAATTTATATTTAGACCCAGTCAAGCACTTTTATTGAAAGATCTGTTTCAAAACCAAAGTTACAGTGAAGATTTCAGTGTTAAAGAAAATAATTTTAATTACAAATAAGAAAAACAAATCACTATGCTTATTGCAAATCAAGCTTTATTTAAAATGATTAGCAAAAGTATAATTTTTAAGTTATAAGTCTTGCTGATATTAATATGTATATTGGCCTCCTGTTGCTTATCTTATAGTTCTGGAGGTCAGAGGGCTAAAATGGGTCCCACTGGGTTAAAACTAAGGTGTTGGCAGCACTATGTGTCTTTTGAAGGCCGTGGCCAGAATCTCTTCCCTTTCTTTTTCCAATTTTTATATCTATGAGCCTTGGCCCTTGGTCCATCTTTTTTTAAATGAATCTTTCTTTTAAAAATTTCCATTGATACATCTTATTTGTACATTTTTACGGGAGATGTCTGGTATTTTGTTACATGCATGGAACGTGTAGTGATCATCAGGTTATTCAGGTATCATAACCTCAAGTATTTATCATTTCTACATTTTACATATATTTCAAGGTCTCTCTTTTTGTTATTTTGAAATATATAATGCATCATCGTTAACTATATAGTAACATGTATAATCCAACATATATAACAACATCACCTTATTCTGTTCTCAGACATTGCAATTTATTTCTTCTAGCTATTAGGATGGTACAAAAGTAATTGCTGTTTTTGTCATTAAAAGTAAAGGCAAAAACAGCAATTACTTTTGCACCAAGCTAACACTAAGTATGTTTACCCATCAACCAGCTTCACTTCATTCCCTCTTAAAAGCCAGGAATAGCATCACTTAGTCCTCTGCTTATATTGGTATATCCCTTCTGATTATTTCTACTACCTTCCACTTTCATCTATAAAGAAACTTGTAATTACATTGGGCTTATCTGATATTCTAGGATAATCATCCCATCTCAAGATATTTAATTTTAAAATATTCACAAAAACACTTTTACTATGTAAGGCAACATATCCAGAGGTTTAGATCTATGAGGGGCTATCTTTCTGTTTATTACAACATGCTATATAATTTTCAACAATTATATAAACTGTGCATCACAAATCCTTGTTACAAACATAGAGGCTTACATTTCAGATGGTTCAAGTCTGGCTTTATAATAAAATAGTTTGAAAATAATGGGGTCTTTATCTTTGTGCATCAAATATCAGGAAAATAAAACAGCAAAAACATATCTATAAAGTGATATGTTTTAAACATATCACTTTACAGTTGAAAAATTCAGCACAGCATTACACCATGGAAATATGAATATATCAGTATTTTTCAAAGAGTGGTCTCAGCACTAGCATCATCACCTTCAAGGGAGAACTCATTAGACATAAAAATTCTTGGAACCCACCCCAGATATGTTAAGTCAAAAATTATGGGATTGTGGCTGGGGTTGTGGCTCAATAATTTGCATTTTTATAAGTGTTCCAGGTAATTCTGATGCACACACAAGTTGAAGATTGTCTGGAAATAACAAAGCACTTTTAGAAGTTAATGATTTGCTTTTGAATTTTTCTATAACTAACATGGGTTAATTATATTCATTTATCCTATTCACTTATTCATTTATTTAGAGACAGAGTTTCACTCTTGTTGCCCAGGCTGGAGTGCAATTGCATGATCTGGGCTTACCGCAACCTTCGCCTCCTAGGTTCAAGCTATTCTCCTGCCTCAGCCCCTAAAATAGCTGAGATTATAGGCATGTGCCACATGCCTGGATAATTTTGTGTTTTTTTTAGTTGAGATGGGATTTCACCATGTTGGTCAGGCTGGTCTCAAACTGCTGACCTCAGGTGATCCACCAGCCCCTGCCTCCCAAAGTGCTGGGATTACAGGTATGAGCCATGGTTCCTGGTGGTTTCTTTTTAAAGACTGCTAATTCTGATTTCATATTTACCTGTATCAGAGAGAGATAACTAAAATTACACTATTTCCATATATGACCTATATATTCTATAATTGCAATTTGCAATAAGTTTTATTAAGTATGTAAATAAGAACCTTAACATATAGTCAGGAAGACCCCCAGAAAGAAGTGAAATTTAAATCCTAACCTATGAAATTAAAGAAGCAAATTATTTAGAGAATGGTCAAGAACATTCTAGGTAGAGGGATCGTTCCTAGGATAGAGAAGAACTTGAATGATTTAGATAAATCTTAGTTACACAAGGGTGCCAGAGACTTACTGAGCCAGGAAAGGAGTGGACAAGATGAGATCAAATAGAAAGCAAGGATCTGGACCTGTAAATCTTGTAAGTCTAATAAGGAATTTGGGTTTGTTTTAGAGACAACAGAACATATTTGAGTGGTTTTAAGTGACATAAATTGAGATGTGTGTAAGCAAGCATGCATATGTGCCTACGTGTCCATTAATTTTATGCTAGAAGAATCAAGACAGCATCTAGGAACCCTGGTTAAGAAGACACTGCAATGATACAAATGATAGGTTGATGGTCCATGAGCAGAGCTGATGATGCTAGAGATGGCCAAAAGAGGGTAAATTCGAAATTTACTTATGGGTGAATTTGTTTGCTTCTTTTACTTTTTATATTTTTATAGTTTTTGCTTGGTTTTATTTCTTTCAAAGTTTGGTAGAAGTCACCAGTGAAACCATTTGGCTCAGAAGTTTTTCCTGTTACAAGTTATTTTACTAAAAAATTGAATTATTGAATAATTAAAATGGATATAAAATTATTCAGATTATTCCTTCTTGAATGGATTTTGATTGTGGATTTTAAGGAATCTTTAAATTTTATCAAAGCTGTCAATTTTGTGAACATAGTTACATAGAGTTTTTTCATAGTATTTCTCAATTATCTTTTTAATGTGGGTGACATTGCCTATTTTGCAAATCTTTCTCTTTCTCTGTGACCCCTGTTTTCATCATCAGATTTACTCCTTTCATCCTCCTGAATCCTGCTTTCATCTTTTACGGCCCCTCGTGACTGCATTGGGCCTTCCTAGATAAGTCAGGATAATCTCCCAATCTTAATATTCCTCACTTAATCACACCTACAGAACCCCTTTTGCCATGTACGGTAACGTATTCATAGGTTTGAGGGATTAGAATAAGGGCAAGTTGGAGAGGCTTTTTTTCTACCTAGACATTTACTTATTTGATAATAATATAACTCTACCATCATTTATCCTTTTTACTTAAATTTACAAGCAAAAAACAAACAACTCCATTGAAAAGTAGGCAAAAGAGATGAACAGACACTTTTCAAAAAAAGACATAAACATGGCCATAAAACATATGAAAAAATGCTCAACATTTATCCTTTTTAAAATCCAATCTAATAATGTCTTTTAAATGTGTGTTTAGACAATTCACACATAATGCCATTATTAATATGATTGATTAAATTCAACCATCTTTGCAGCTCATATTCAATTTGTACTCTCTTTTCTTTTGCTTTTTTCCTTTTTTCACTATATTCTCTTGTGTTAATTTAGAACTTTTTGTGTTTAATTTTCTCTCCTCTACTGACATATCATTTCTACATTTAAAATAAATTAAAAACTACCAATTAAAGAGAGTCTACATTATACTACATTAAAATAATACTGCTTAGGATGAAGTTTTAAAACTTTTCAATAGTGTGTTTCCAAAATCTTCCTCCAGTCATTTGGGCTATTACTGTCAAGCTGCTTACTCTTACACATGTAATAAATACATCATGAAATATTCCCATTTCTGCTTTCAACAGCCAGATATCTCTTACAGTAATTAAACACACACAAAAGAAGAATTTTATTGCACTTTTATATATTCAATTTCTGATGTTTCTTATTCTACTTGTATAGATTCAGATTATGCTCTAATTGTATGTAATTTCTGTCTGAGGAACTTCTTTTAACATTTCTCGTAGAGTAGTTCTGTAAGCAATACATTGTCTCATTTTTGTTTGCCTGAGAAAAATTTATTTCTCCTTCAATTTTAAGGGGTAGTGGTGTTTATCCTGCTTGGTCTTCTCTGAGCTTTTTGAATATGTGATTTTATCAATATATCATTAATTTAGAAAAATTCTCAAGTGTTATTTTTTCAAATGTTTCTTCTGCCTCTTTCCTTTCCTCTTAAATTCTAATTCTCAAATTTTAGATCATTTGATATTGTCCAATGTTTGGTGCTTTTTTTTCTTTCATTCTGTGTGTGTGTGTGTGTGTGTGTGTGTGTGCGCGCGCGCTTCAAATTCTTTGGTCCTTTTCTCATTTATACCAAGTCTATCCATGAGCCGGCTGGAGGCATTCTTCATCTCTGTTATTGTCTTCTCCATTTCTAGCAGCTCCATTGGGTTATTTCTTAAGATTTTCATCTTTCTGATCATACTATTCATGTGTTTTTAGATGTTATTTAGGAATTTTTCTTCCTTTAACATGTTAATTATAATTATTTTAAAAATCCATGTCAGATAGTATCACTATCTGTACCATATTTGAGCATTCTGCTGATCATTTTGTCTCTTCAAAGTGTGTCTTATATTTCTTATTCATATGCTTTTAAATTTCTTTAGAAAGCCAGATATTGTGTATAAGACATTTCATTACAGACTGAGGTAAGTTATCTTTATGCCTTGAAAAGGGCAAAGCGTTCCTTGCGACAGGGCTTTGTCATGAGTGTTTGAGTTAGCCTAGTTAGGGGTTTGGCCATCCCAGGCTTCAAATCTTACAGCAATGCTGTTTACAGGGTGGGGGTAAATTTACCGGATTATGTTTGTAATATTCAGAGCTTATATCTTTCCAATGAAATGTTATCAGAGAGGACCATTCTTATGATCTTATTCATCTCCTTTCTCTCTCCCAATAGTGATAAGCTGTTGTTATTTAAGGCTTATTAGCTTAGTGTTAAGTTTCTTATTCTAATTATTCTATGGTTTTAAATGTGTCCTGGAAACTCACAGATGTGGATTTCTTAGTCGTCCTGTCCTTTCCTTATTTACAGCCATGTAAAACACTGTCCAATGTATAATGTTGCTTCTGCCACAAGGGTAGAATTTTTCCCCTTTTTCTTTTCCCCGCTGCCATGAGTTTTATTGATGCCAAAGAAAGCATTGCTTGTTTCCCTTTTCCCTTCCAGTTCTGAATTCACCCCTCCTCCTGTGGGGGAGAAGGATCTGGGTAGAGTTTCTTGCCCTTTGCATACAATTCCCAATACCTTTGCCTCCTCCCACCTCCCAAATAAGGTCTACACCACACTGAACACTTCTTAGCAATCAGTGGGACTCCTGAGGAAAAAAAGTCAGCAAAAGGTCTTGAACTTCCATCAATTCTGTGGCCCTCTGGGGGTCCAAACTGGCCCACCAGCTTGATTTGCATCTTCAACAAGGCATCAACGTTCTGGCTAAACTCTTCCTACTGGTAATCAGTCACATTAATATATTCCAGGTGAGCAATTACTTGAATTTCATCTTTCCCTGCAAGTCTTTTTTTCTGTTTGATTTGCGGCTAGCTGTTTCTCTGTTATCTCAGCTCCCAATGGGTTAAAAAAAAAAAAAATGGGGCCGGGCGCGGTGGCTCACACCTATAATCCCAACACTTTGGGAGGCTGAGGCGGGTGGATCACGAAGTCAAGGGATCGAGACCATCCTGGTCAACATGGTGAAACTCCTTCTCTACTAAAAATACAAAAATTAGTTGGGCATGGTGGCACATGCCTGTAGTCCCAGCTACTCGGGGGACTGAGGCAGGAGAATTGCTTGAATCCAGAAGGCGGACGTTGCGGTGAGCCGAGGTGGCGCCACTGCACTCCAGCCTGGGTAACAAGAGTGAAACTCCGTCTCAAAAAAAAAAAAAAAGAAATGAATACAAAGTTACTTCAGATCTTTTCTTGTGGTAGGATGAAAGCAACACTCCTTCCAGCTTTCTATGCCTTTAACAAAACTTTTAACATAATCTATTACTTTTAACATAATATATTAACGATTTGGAAGTTATGTTGTTTTGAAGATGACTTCTAGATTTCTTAGTTAAGTACTTCATGTTTTACCTTTGTGATCTCATTAGCTCCCATGTATTTCAACACAACTCTAGTCCAGAAAACTCTCCTTCGGTATATTTTGTTTTATTACTAAATTATTAAATTTTCTTCATAATTTTTGGCATATACACAAACTTAAAATGTCCATAAACAGGCCAGGAGTGGTGGCTCACACTTGTAATCCCAGTACTTTGGGAGACCAAGGCAGGCGGGTCACATGAGGTCAGGAGTTTGAGACCAGCCTGGCATGGTAAAAGCCCCTTGCTACTAAAAAGACACAAATTACCCGGATGTGATTGCAGCTGCCTGTAATCCCAGCTATTTGGGAGGCTGAGGCAGGAGAATTTAAGTTCCTTATAGATGCTGAACATTAGACCTTTGTTAGATGCATAGTTTGCAAATATTTTTCCCCATTCTGTATGTCATCTGTTTACTCTGTTGATAGTTTCCTTTGCTGTGCAGAAGCTCTTTAGTTTAACTAGGTCCCATTTGTCATTTTTTTTGTTTCTGTTGCAGTTGATTTTGGTGTCTTTGTCATGAAATCTGCCAGGGCCTATGTCCAAAATGGCATTTCCTACGTTATCTTCCAAGGTTTATATAGTTTTATACGTTACATTTGTCTTTAATCACTTGAATCGACTTTTGGATATGGTATAAGGAAGTGGTCCAATTTCAATCCTCTGCATATGGCTAGCCAGTTATCCATAGCTGTTCAATTTCAGAGTACAAAGTAATGTTTATAAGCCCCCACAAATTCAAAATATGATAGACTCAAGATGATAAGCAAATTATAATTTCTGCATCTGAATTCTATCTAAAAGGCAAGATGACTCCAAAATAACGTATCCCAGAGGCCAGGAAAAAAAGGCAATATGTGAAAAGAATCACAAAGAATTTGTAGTCTGGTTATTCTTTTATTAAAAATATTAGCTTAGGAGTCAGATACACCAGAAATAAATATGTAAGTCTGCCAGTTACATGCTATATGTCTCTTTCAAAATTACTTTATGCTTCAGCTTCCATTTTCTTGTTTATAAAACAGCACTAGTAACAACTATCTTATTCAATTTTTAAAATAAATAATATATGTGAAAAGATATAATTATCTCAGTGATCCACAGAATATTCTCAAACTAGGAACTGTGATTAACATATAGAGTTAAATATTAGTTCATAAAAGTATTGAGGATTTTAATTATACTATTACCTTGATAAAATGAAATATATTTGAATGGTCTTTCTGATCTCCTGAAGAGGTCTCCTCACTTCATTTCTAAGCTATAAAATTTTGTGTATGTTTAATTAAGAATTCCCATATCCCTGTTATAATTACAGAAAGCACAGCCTCTGTTAACACGCAGTATGCAGAACACGTTTCATAAAGCAAGTTTCTAAATGGGGGTAGACTCAGAGGTCCCTGAAGGCAGTTACCAATCAGCTGACTGCTAAATGGAATAACCTCAGAATTGCATTAGAGGCTTTGATCAAACATAAAAAGCTCTTGTTAAACAGACATAATGAAAGAACTCATTAACTATGGGGTAGCTGTGTAGGTGTGTATATGTGTATATGTGTGTGTGTGTGTGTGTGTGTGTGTGTGTGTCAGTGTGTATGAATGAATGAGATCATACCATTTTTTTTTTTTTTTGAGACGGAGTTTTGCTCTTGTTACCCAGGCTGGAGTGCAATGGCGCAATCTCAGCTCACTGCAACCTCCGCCTCCTGGGTTCAGGCAATTCTCCTGCCTCAGCCTCCCGAGTAGCTGGGATTACAGGCACTCGCCACCATGCCCAGCTAATTTTTTGTATTTTTAGTAGAGACGGGGTTTCACCATGTTGACCAGGATGGTCTCCAACTCCTGACCTCGTGATCCACCCACCTCGGCCTCCCAAAGTGCTGGGATTACAGGCGTGAGCCACCGCGCCCGGCCACCATTTTTCAATTAGAGAATAGTTAACTAATTGTCTGGCATTTGTATTATATGTATTATATGTGGAGACAACCGCTCTCTTGGTCTTGATTTGGGTTAGATTGCTAAAATTCATTTGTCATTTAACCTCGAGGTTTAAGATCTCTTATAAAAGTTTTTACATTTTATTAATTCAGGATTAAAAGATTATTTTGCCTTGTGAATCTATACAAATATAGAAATCCCCAACTCAAACACTTTTTTTATGCTTTGTGGAAAGAACAAATCCTAAGAAAGTCTTGTTGTTTGGATTATTTTGGTACCTGTGTTTCTTGGTTGTCTTCCAGTGTTGACATTTAAAATTTCTATCATGTAGAAGCTCTTCCACTGCCCATTCTCTTCGTTTATAACACAGATCAAAAAGCAGTAACATATAGCATAATTGCAAAAGCTATCATTAAAGCCAAATATGACGAAGCCAAAATTAAACTATTAACTGACATACAAAACTATTAACTGACATAAACTATTAACTGACATATGTTTCATAGCTTTAGAAGTTTACCTTTTCGCTGGTAGTCAAATGTTGTTGATGATGAAGATATTTCTTTCTGTTTTTAGTTTTCCTTCTAACAGGCCCCTCTGCTGTAGGACTGCTGGAGGTCCACTCCAGACCCTGCTTGCCTGGAGATCACCTGCGGCGGCTGCAGAACAGTAAGGGTTGCTGCCAGTTTCTTCTTCTGATATCTTCTCCCAGAAGGATATCCGCCATTTGTCAGCCAGAGCTCTCTTTTATGAGGTGACTCTTTGGATATATGGGGGTCCGGGAGCTGCTTGAGGAGGCAGTCTGTCCCTTATAGGAGCTCAGGCGCTGAGCTGTGCGTTCCATTGTTCTGTTCAGAGCTGCTAGGCAGGTACATTTAAGTCTGCTAAAGCGGAACTCATAACCGCCTTTTTCCCAGGTGCTCTGTCCTGGGAAGGTGGGGCTTACTTTTAAGTTCCTGAGGAGCTGCTGCCTTTTTCTTCAGAGCTGCCCTGCCCAGCAAGGAGGTAGCCTAGTCACAGTCGGTCAGCAGAGGCATTGCTGAGCTGCCCTGGGCTCTGCCCAGCTGCTGTGTGACCTTCCTTGCCGTTTTGTTTGTTTTGTTTATAGAGGTGTAGTTCGAACTGCCTCAGAACGGGGAACTGCCTCAGAACGGGGAACTGCCTCAGAAAGGCGAACTGCCTCAGAACGGGTAACTGCCTCAGAACGGGGAACTGCCTCAGAACGTCAAACTGCCTCGGAGCAGCGGTCTGCCTCAGTAATGGCAGATGCCCTTCCCTCAACAGAGCTGGACCGTCCCAGTCCGGCTGCACTTGCTGCGAACTTCCCGTTTCAGATTGCTGGTCTTTGTTGGGGTGGGACCCGCTGAGCAGATGATCTGTTTCAGCCCCCTTTTCTTCAGTTGAATGGGCACCTCTCTCCCAGGCGTTCCAGGCGCCAGTTGAAAGGGCCTCCCAGATTTCTATGAGTTTTTGTGTGGAGACTCGCAGCACCCGGCTGCGCCAGCTGAAACAGCCCTCTGGAAACTCGTTGCGCTTTTCAGCCCGGGAATCTCCTGGTCTGTGAGCAGTAATAACTCCTTTGGAAATGCGGTGTTCACCCTCTGCGTTGTTCTCACTGAGAACTGCACTCCAGAGCTGTTCCTATTCTGCCATCTTGGATCCCTCTCAGAACACATCTTTTAGTGTTGGGCTCTCACACACTCAGCAGATGCTGCCCGGCTGGGGAACTGCCATTTATCCTCCATTCCTCTTGGGTCCCTGACATCACAGGTGCCCTACTCCAGGGTAAGCTCTTATTTTCTACTCATGTTATATTTTTTAAGACATCAATTCCATTATGCTAATAAATAATGCTTACTTCTCCATTGTAAACTAGATAGAGAAATGTGTTTTTTCTTTCTAACATTTTCAAAAGGATGGCATAGCAGAAATTACTTGGGTCTCAGTAGTGTTTTTGTTGTTTGTTTAAATAAATTTAACTTACAGGTTTTCTCTCCCTAGCTTGCACAAATTCTACGAATGGGGTTATTTTTTGCAAAAGGCATTAGAACAAACTACAAAGTATAACTCTAAAGTTAATTGCTGACTAATCCTGCTAGATTTTCTCAGTGTAGAGCCATTCCACAGAGTTCTTGTGTTTGCTCACATTGATTTCCATGATGTAATTTCTTATATATGCACATATACATTTCTAAGTCCTAAACAGCTTATTTTATAAACAATGACATAAAAGTTTTCTATGAAACGTATGTTTTTAAAAAATCAATGAAAGAGTTGTAGTCTAGTAAGGCTAATCAATTGAAAAGGAAAAAGATACAACTATGCAGCTGAAAAGTAAAATATAACAAGTATATCGACTTAAGTAAAGGCCGGGCGTGGTGGCTCACGCCTGTAATCTAAGCACTTTGGAGGCCAAGGCAAGCGGATCACCTGAGGTCAGGAGTTCAAGACCAGCCTGACCAACATGGTGAGACCCCGTCATTAAAAAAAAAAAAAAAAAAAAGACAGAAGTGACTTAAGTACTCAAGAGATTAGAAAAATTAAATAGTAATGTATTATAGCCTATGCTAAAACTTAGAAAATATTGGTAATATATAGATTGATAGAATTTACAGGAGGCAATAACACTGAGAGAAAATAAAAGAGTTGTTGCAAAACAATTTCTCACTACAAATCTAAGACTGGATTCATACTTGTATTTCATAGGAAAGAAAAATCTTGTTACTTTAATTTTTTAAGTATATAAATTATATTGTATTTCTCTTTATTAATGTACTCTGTAGTTAAGTGTATTATATGTAGATTTCTGACAGCTGTTGTAATTTTTCAAATATCATTTAACATTTCATCCATTACTTGGATATAAAATAATCTGAATAGTACTTTGTAAGTTTTTTTCTTGTTTTTTATATTGCAATAATAGCAAGGCATTTACTACAAAAAATGCTTATCTATATAATTCATTACATATCCTTGGAGTAAAGATGTAGAAGAAAGAAAAAAGCACATTTTACACTCTCACCCACATAGTATGAAAAAACATGGTCATCTAGGATTTTAATACTCTTGCTCCCACCTTTGTAGGTTTTATTTATTCATTCTATTGATGACTTAGATTCTTGTTCTTTCCTGATTTTATGCTTAATATTCATAAGATGAATTTCCTATATTTAATGTAACTTGAGTATTTCTTCCTTGCAAAAATGTCACCTAAATAAAACAAAATCAATCTTTAATTTATTTAATGTATACTATATGACTTCAAAAGTGCCTCTTTCCTCCACTCCTGTCCACTTAGAACCTCAGAATGTGATTGTATATGGAAAATAGGATCTTTGCAGATGTAATTAGTTAAGGATTAAGATAAAATTACCCTTAATTCAGAATGGACTTTAAATCTAGTCATTGGTGCCCTTTAAGAAGAGTTGAGAACACAGAGAGTTACATAGAAAAGAAGTTCATGTGAAGGTGAAGATAGGATTGGAGGGATGCTGCCACAAGACAAGGAGACCACAAGAAATTAAAAGAGGCCCGGCTTGGTGGCTCACGCCTGTAATCCCAGTGCTTTGGGAGGCTGAGGCAGGAGGATCACGAGGTCAGGAGTTGGAGACCAGTGGCCAATATGGTGAAACCCCGTCTCTACTAAAAAAATAAAAAAATAAATAAAAATAATAATTAGCCGGGGTTGGTGGTGCATGCCTGTGGTCCCAGCTACTCAGGAAGCTGAGGCAGGAGAATTGCTGGTACCTGAAGCAGAAGTTGCAGTGAGCAGAGATTGCACCACTGCACTCCAGCCTGAATGATAGAGCTAAACTCCATCTCAAAAAGAAGAAAGAAGGAGAAGGAGGAGGAGGATGAGGAGGAGGTGGAGGAGGAGGAGGGAAAGGAGGAGGAGGAGGGAAAGTAGGAGGAGGGGCTGGGGGAAAGAAGAAGAAATTAAAAGAAGCAAGAAAATATTCTGGCCTAACACCTTCAGGGGAACATGGCCAAGCTGACACCTGAGTGTAGATTTCCAGCCTCTAGGACTATGAGAGAATACATTTCTGTAGTTTTAAAGTTCAAAGTCTATGCTAATTTGTTCGGCAACCCTAAGAAATTACTACATATGGCATGAGTTAGTTCTTTTACTTCACTTACACCTGAATGGTTAACTAGTCTTCAATAAAGCATAATGGAATAAATAATTGTATTAATCCTGATTTGAAATGCCACTCAACATCTTTAAGATAATGAGATCAGCCTCTAGAATTTCTAGCAGAAATAAAATTTAAACTTTCTAATCTTTGAATTTTTTTCTAATATGTGATTTAAGATCTTCCTAATTTTGCTGGTCCTTCTTTCAAATGTTTTAATCTTATTCTCAGACCTTTACTCCTCCCAATTATCCCTCGAATTCTTCATAATATAAATAAGCCTCCATTGAGTTTTCACTGCAGATGTATTTACTATGTAGAAATATTTATGGAAATGAACATTTTTAGATAAGTCATAATTCCTACCCAAGAAGACTTTTTTTTAAATTTAATTAGGTCTCATATTTTCAGTAAAGTCACATTAACGTATTTCATGTGAGTCATATACATCTATTATCTCTTATTTATGAACTCAGTTGATAAGCCTTTAGTGTTATGTTCTTTAGGAGGAAGTTGTATGCTAAGTTGTAATGTACATTTTTTATTATGTAAATTATTCCTATTTTTCTGAGAGGTTTGATCAGAATTGCATGTAAATTTTATTAAATGTCTTCCTGGCATTTACCAAATGAATCAGTAGGTATGACAGTATTCACCCATGTTGTGGAAAAATGTTTTTAAAAACTGAAGATTTTTTTTATTACTTAACCCTGCTTACAGGGAAAAATGACTGGGGAGAATTTAATAACCAGTAGTTGATTATCTATTATACACTGTTTTCTTCAAATGCATCAAAATTGCACACTTTTCTACATACTTACAAAGAGCCTTTCTAAGAATTGTCTTATTACAAGCCAGAATGAAGAATATCTTATATTATCTGGTGAGTCAGTTTAATGATATTTAAGTAGAAGAATGAGAGGCATGGTTACCATAAATAAGAAATTTTCAAAGAAAAATTTATAAATGATGCTGACAAAGCAGCCTAGAGAGGGATCAATTATTTGTTTGCTGAAATATTAATTAAGCAAATTCTACATCCTGGACTGAAATTAACCTACCTTAAACAGTAAGAAAACTAGACTAATCAAACTTTGGTTTCAGACATTGGACAACAGACAGTACATGACTGGGATCTTTGGGAAAAAGAAAACAGAATGGAGACCCATACAGTTTTCCCTGCTCATTTCCTAGGAGCAGTTTCTAAGCCACAGGACAGAGAATGATAAACCAAACAGAAACTCAAGAGTCTCTAGGGTTAAGACAAAACATTGAGTTTTAGAGAGGCAGCTAGAATTTGCAGGCCAAAATACCTTAAAAAAGAGATGCACAGATAATGTTACAAGATGTGTTGATAGGTTCTTTCCATTTCTTTGCTAATGTACAAGCTGCATGTTAAAGGAAAATTCAGCACAAAGCAGCAGGCAGACACATTCTTAGAATCCACAAGAGATGAAGAGTTAGTTCCTTACACCAGAGTAAACGGAAATCATATACAAGATCCAGTGTGCAGTACTCAGAGGTTATTTCCTTAGTAGTTAGTAATTTATAGGGATGAATTAGTCCCATACTAAAGCTTGCTCTGGACATTTCCTAATATAGTTTAAAAGTAAGCCTCAAAAGAAACTAATTCAAAGTTAAATTATCTGTGTATTAGAACAAAGTTCAACAGTATGTATGAAGTAAAAGCAAAATTTATCAAACAGGTTGGAGGGAGAGAGAACACCTAATTCAATATGGTGTATAAAAAACTTATCTTAAATATAAAGACACTAACAAGTTAAAAGTAAAATGATGAGAAAAGATACACTGCAAAATTTAATCAAAAGAAAGTTGTAGTGATTGTATTAATATTGGAAAAATTAGAGTACAGAACAAAAAGTATGCAATAACCAGAAAAAAGGAATTATCATAATAATTCATGTTAATGAAGTTTTTAAATTGATGAGAAAATGACAAATTGTTTTCCAAAGCAGTTGTTTTATTTTATATCTCTACTAACAATGTATGACTTCCAGAAATGTTCCATTTTTTCCATATCATAACAAACAATTCTGTTATTATGAAACTTTTTAACAGCAGTCTTCTAGTTGTTACACAGTGGTATCTTAGTGTAGTTTTAACTTGCATCTACCTAATGAATATAGTGTTGAGTATATTTTCATATACTTACTATATGTACTTCTTATTTGGTGATATATTTGTTCATATATCGCGCTCATTTTTAAATTGTTTTAAAATTACAATATTACATTGTAAGAGTCCTTCATATATATTTGTATTCAAGACCTTTATTAGATATTTGCAACATTTACCTGCAAGCTCTTGTTTCCTTTTATTTGCTTAATATCGACTTTAGAAAAGCAAAAGTTTGCCGTTTTATGGTTCTTTTTTGTTTTTTTTTTTGAGACGGAGTCTCGCTCTGTTGCTCAGACTGGAGTACAGTGGCACAATCTCAGCTCACTGAAACCTCTTCCTCCTGTGTTCAAGCAATTCTTCTGCCTCAGCCTCCCTAATAGCTGGAACTACGGGCATGTGCCACCACATCTAGCTATTTTTTTGTATTTTTAGTACAGAAGCCTTCACCATGTTAGCCAGGATGGTCTTGATCTCCTGACCTCGTGATTCACCTGCCTCAGCCTCCCAAAGTGCTGGGATTACAGGTGTGGCCATCGCGCTTGGCCATTTTCTTGTTTATAAAATCATTTCTTTCAATATGTTTGCATTTATAATTTGAGTACTTTTTGTGTACTGTTTTAAAAATATCTGCCTAACCCATAGTCATTTTTAAAAATGTATTCTTTATGGAAGGAATATATTAACTGAAGATTTATGATTTATTTAGAGATTGTTTTAATAGAATTTAAGATTGAACTTTCTTTTTGTTCTCTATGTGAATACCTGCATGTCACACTACCATTTGTTTAAAATATTATTTTTTCTTGTGTTTTATTAACATGTCATCATTGAGATCTTTGTCAAAAAAAAAAAGCAATGGATTATATATGAATAGACCTATCTATTCAATTCCATTAATCAATGTGACTATTCCTATAATAAGACCAAATTTTTTTTTTTAACTTTGTTAAGTCTTGAAATCAGATAGGGTCAGTCTTCCAGAGTTGTTCCTTTTTCAAAATTGATTTGACTATTCTAGATTCTTTCACATCATATAAATAAATTCTCAACATATCAAGATCACCAAACTATTTTCTGTTCTTCTTACTAAAAAACAGTTCAGCAATTTCCTCTACATAGAAAGACTAGCTGTAGTAAGGCTCACTTCTTTTTTTCCTCTTTCTCAAAAATCATACTTTTCCACTGTCTATTGTACAATAACTGAAAATAGATGATTTCTGTTTTTTTCCTTGTTTTCTAATTATTTTCATTCAAGTAAAAATCAAAACCATCTTACCTTTCCCTTTTAAAGCCAGATGTGTAAATCTGGAATTAATATTTTTATGTATTCATGTATCAATAATATTTTATTGTTCTGTTTTTAAATCCTTGCATTACTCTTTAGTCCTTGATGGTAGGTAAGGTAGCTAAGATATTTTACACTTATTGCTTGAAGGAAGGGATGAATGATTGGAGTACAATCAGAAGGAAAAGAGGGCCAGATTTTGACTTTTTTATTTCCAAATGTCAGGACCTGATAAAAGCAAAGTTTATGGCAGAATACATAACCAATAGAGAAAAGGTTCTTTCAGTCCATATTATGCAGTAACCAAAAGTAAGATTCTATAAGTTCTCAAAAAAATTAATTAGAAGGATAAATAAAAATAGTTCATATATAGTTGGGGCCCTAGAAAGGGCTGCCTATCATGCATATTTTTAATTTTAAAAGTAAATATTATTTTATATATTTAAGTATACAACCTGATGTTATCGAATACATATAGATAACAAAAGGGTTACTCTAGTGAAGCAAAGTAATATATTTACTGTCTTACACAGTTCCCCATATTTTTGTTTTTGTGGCAAGAGCAGCTAAAATCTACTCAGTATGCATGCTCTCCATTAGAAAATGATCTAATATCCAGAATCTACAAGGAGCTTAAACAAATTTACAAGAAAAAAGCAAACCCATTAAAAAGTAGGCAAAAAGACGTGAACATACACTTTCAAAAGAAGACATATATGCAGCCAACAAACATGAAAAACAGCTCAACATCCTCATCATTAGAGAAATCCAAATCCAAAACCCCAATGAGATAGCATCTCATGCCAGTCAGAATGATAATCATTTAAAAAGTCAAGAAAAAAACAGATGCTGGTGAGGCTGTAGAGAAATATGAATGCTTTTACACTGTTAGTAGGAATGCAAATTGGTTCAATTATTGTGGAAGACGGTATGGCAATTCCTCAAAAACCTAGAAGCAGCAATATTATTTGAGCCAGCCATCCCAAAGGAATATAAATCATTCTATTATAAAGATACATGCACACATATGTTCATTGCAGCACTATTCACATTAGCAATAACATGGAATCAACCCAAATGCTCATCAGTGATAGACTGGATAAAGAAAATGTAATACATATATACCATGGAATTTCTATGCACCCATGAAAAGGAATGAGATCATGTCTTTTGCAGGGATATGGATGAAGCAGGAAGTCATTATCCACAGCAAACTAATGCAGTAACAGGAAACCAAACACTGCATGTTCTCATTTGTTAGTGGAGGCTGAGCAATGAGAATACATGGACACAGGGAGGGGAACAACACACTCTGGGGTCTGTCAGGGGTCGGGTGTGGGGGAAGGGAGAGCATCAGGAAAAATAGTTAATGCATGCTGGTCTTAACACCTAGGTGATGGTATCTAATATCTAGGTATTAGGTGATGTTATATAGGTAAACAAGCATTTACCTGTATAACGAACCTACACATCCTGTGCATGTATTCTGGGACTTAAAATAAAAAAGAAAGAAAGAAACATAGAACTAGCATTGACCTAGCAATCCCTCTTCTAAGGATATACCCAAAGGAAATTAAATCACCACCTAATAAAGATACCTGTCCTTCCATGTTTATTGTAGCATTATTCACAATGGCCAAGATAGGAAAACAACTTAAGTCTCTGTCAATGGATAAGTGTATAAATAAACCATGGTGTGTGTGTGTGTGTGTGTGTATACACACACACATATATACACACACACACATATATATATATATACATATATATGCAATAAAATATTATTCAGTTCTAAGAAAGAATGAGATCTTGCCATTTACCACAATGTGGATGAGCCTGGAAGCCACTATCCTATCAGCTGATTAACAGTAACAGATACCCCAATTCGTTTTGATAATACAATAGCAGAGTTAACTATATTCTCAATCTGAGGAATAGTTCAGAAAGGTGGTAAAACTGCTCAGATGGAGCAGGAACAACAAAACATCTGTTTTTTTTTTTTAATTTAAAAAACTGATTTGGTGAAATCTAGCCAACTTCAGTATCTATATCATACTGAAATAGTAAAATATTTCCAGTATGCTTGAAGGTAATATAAAAACAAAATATAAAACCAACATCACTTTCTCAAGATTTTCTTGAGAAAATCTATGAAAAACATATGAAATAAAAATACATGAAGAATAAAAACATATGAAAAATAAAAACATATGAAGAATCATTTATGATGTATTTTATTGTACTCGTTCCATTTTTGACTAACTATATACCCTAGATTACAGGCCAGTACAGGCCATCTAGAGGCAATTCTCATGTTACTTAATCGAATTCACTTATATATTTAGCATGCACTTTCAAAATACCCCATGGATTGTGATGAAGCAGAGTTGCAAAAAATAATATAACAGGATTTAGATATTTGACAGAGATGTGATAGTTGTCAGAAAGAAAGAAAGCTGAGCAAATGCATCCTTTCTGGAGTATACTGATAAGATTAATCTGAAATCAGAGCTTTCTAAATTACTACAACCCTTCCAGAGAAGAGAAATAGACTTAGCTCTGCCATCCTCAGCCAACAAAGCAAAGGAATATTATTATCTCCAACAAACTGGCAGAGCATTAATCTGTACTGAAAATTGTGACCTGAGGGCTGGCAGAAAAACTATTTTAAACAGATAGAAGTGCATGCCCTGACCACAAGGAAATTCTAATTGTTGGTGCCCACCGGGAATAATTCTTGGACACACAGCTATGTCTAAGGAAATATATCAAAGATGATGATTGCAACACATTTTACCAACAGCTGAAAAAGCAAATTAAAACCAGTCCCTTTTAGAGTAATAAATAACATGTTTTCCTTTTTTCAATGGAACAGCATACAGCAGTTACATGAATAAATTCAAGCTACATGTATCAATGTAGCTCTCTCCAAAAACATAAATGAAACCATCAAGTCCTAGTGTGTCAAAATGTATTTAAATTTTAGAAATAGTACTTTTTTTCTAAAATTAAAAAGCTCATATTAATCTTTTATACAAATGCATAAGTAAAAAAGAAGCAAAAAACAAAGGCAGAGCAAAAAGAAACACATATTTCAGTATATATCTTAGTACTGTCTTCTTTGAAATTATAAAATGGCATGTAATGAAAATTTCAGTCTGATAGATCAGGCGCACTGTCATCTCTGACAAATACCACCACTTTAAAACTTAGCTCCCTTCCTAGCCTCATGCATTTCAAGAAAATTACTTATCTTTGAACTACAAGCAACCAGAAAGCAGACAGTAAAACACAGATAAGACAGCTGGGGCACAGAGGGAGGTGGGGGGATAGTCTCTATTCAAAATCAATCTGTCCCTGTTAACTGTCGAGGCGCCCTTTGTGCTTCTCCTTTCTTTAATTCTTGCACAGTCTACATACTCAGGTGTGCAAGCATTATGTACTTTGTGATAACAAACCCAAAATTGATATTTAAGGCTACATTCTACTAAGTGGAATAAATTTAATCTTTAAATTTAAATGAGATATATTTTAGATTTATAGGTATATTTACGTAAACACCTTTATTTCTTTTCTCCACAATTTCCCAGTTGAACAGTTCTCCATTTGCTTAGTTCTTATAAAATTTTTAGTTTTATCTTCTATCCTCAGAATTTCACAGAATATTTGAAATTTAAAAGGTGGTTAAAATTTTTTAGAGAAAATATTATAAGAATTTATAAACATATTTTATTCATATGTAAATATCTTTGCAAACACTGTGTATATGCTTTATTATAAAAGAGAATCACAGGCCAGACACAGTGGCTCATGCCTGTAATCCCAGGATTTGGGGAGGCCAAGGTGGGTGGATAGCTTGAGGTCAGGAGTTTGAGACCAGCCTGGACAACATAGTGAAACCCCATCTCTAATAAAAATACAAAAATTATCTGGGCATTGTGGCACATACCTGTAATCCCAGCTACTCAGGAGGCGGATACAGGAAAATAGCTTGAACCTGCATGGCAGAGGTTGCAGTGAGCCAAGATCCTGCCATTGCACTTCAACCTGGGCAACAGAGCAAGACTCTGCCTCTAAATAAATAAATAAATAAATAAATAAATAAAAGCAAATGATGGAGAATTATATTCCTGCAGGAGGAAAAAAAATTAAGTCAGATAAACTCTTCAACAAATGATAAATTTAGTTACAAAATAAAGTAAAATTACATAATAGAAATGAAATAAGACAAATATATGCTATTGTAATTTATGATGGTTTAAAATAAATTTAATAAATATAAAAATCTAATTTTTACTCATCCTAAGACACATCTCTGCAGCCAAATTTAGATTTTTCTATTTAAATATGTAGATTTATAAATAGTGTGTGTGACAAGAGTATTACTTCATATTTAAAAAGTAATACTTTTGTCCTCTTTTAAAACTTTTCAAAGGAAAAATTTTTCCATACTTGTGATATTATTATCAATAAGGAAGGGTACACTTTTCTAAATGTGGAATTTTCATGCTTCATTGAATGATAAGTGGAATTATATATGCTTATATTTATATATGCACATATAGATTGAAATCTCTTAACTTGTAACAAGGTACTTCTCACAACATTTTAAAAGTTTATAAACCCTCTTATTCTAAGTTGATATCTCTATCCACTCTTCCTGACTTAAGAAATGCTACTTCAATTAGATTTCTACCCATTTTCTTAAAAAAATGGTATTGATATCAGATTCTACTCTTTATCTCTTAAAACTATATTAATATTCATAATAATAAATCTTTTTAATAAATTTCAATTTTGAAAAATTTCTTTGAGATGTTGATTACCTAATTACCTAGTATTTTATTCTTATAATTTACTTTAACATGTTAAATCTGTTAATATTTATGCAGTTTTAATTTTTAAAAATAAACACAATATAAATGTAAAAATCACATACATTATTTTATTTAATAATCCGATTTTTTAGAAAAATTCTCTTAAGTCCAAGTTTATCATACTAAATTGTTGTTTGCTTTTTACATACTATAAATATTAGAATTTTCATAATCAGCTAACTTTTTTCTCATTCATCATGCTATTTCCAACTGTCATTATTAATATTTTTCTTATGTTTTATTTCTCATATATGATTACATAATTATGTTACATATTAGCCCATGATTTTCTTAATGATTTAATATGTGAATTCTAATATGTAACATATTAATATAATTAACATTATCTAACATATTAATAGCACATAGTATATAATTAATATACAACATACTTATATATTAAATATTTTATCCCATATATGCAACATATATAATTATTTTAGCAATCCACAATGAATGGGAATAAAATGCAAAGCACTTAATCCTATCTCCAGTAGTGAGTGAGGATAAATTGGGAGAAGGCAGGCTTCATATTTCAAAGGTAAACATAAGAAGAAATCACAGAGGAAACTGTTTTAAAATGTTGAGTAGTAACTTAGAGATCAGTAGTCATTAGAAAGCATAAGGTACATCTTTATGTCATAGAAATTTTCTAGAGAATTAAGGGATATTGATTCTTTGCAGGATGTATTTGCTTCTGTAATTCTTACATATCTTATGTTTTGATATGAAAATATAATATTTATTTGAAATATCCCAGTGCAAGATATTTTATGCTAGGGAAGTAGTAACCTGTATGGTAGAAAGGGTACCTTGAGACATTTTTCATGAACTTAGGAAAAATAGATAAATGGTTCTAATATAATGATTGCAATATAATATGATAGCGAATGTAAAAAAATTAAAAAATTAAATCAGAAAAAAATTTACATAGAATTATTTTAATTGAGAGAAAATTGTAAGCCAAATAGTAGATAACTGCACTAATTTTGAGAAAAGACATGCATCTTCAAGTAGATGGGATCCATTATGTACCAACTACACGGTCATTTATTTTCACAAAATTTTTGGTTATTTCAATATCCTTCTCTGTCAAAGTTCCCTACTCCATGTTATCCCCTTACTTTCATGGCATTTCATAGAGTTGCTCATATTCCTACACAAAAAAATTGCAATTGCAAATGCCCCATTTTCTTTATAATTCCATCTCTCCACATCATTCAATCTTTTCATATTCATCCTGCTATTACCTCAAAACCAACAATTCTCTGAGCTTCTCAGAAACCACAAATTATTACTCCTACAACTTTTTACTGAATTTTACTTTTTTCTTTGTTTTTCACCCAACCCAGTGTTAATTCATCACTCCAGTAACCTAGTATTTCATCGTATATTCATTCAACTTTTGTGCCCCTTTCTTGTTTTTCCATACTTCCTTGGGAGAAGCCAAAATTCTGCCTGCCTTCTGCCTGGACCCCTGCTACTATATTTGTTTAAATAAATGACTTTTAGATTGGTGGGGGCGGGGGGTGGCTCATGCCTGTAATTTCAACACTTTGCATTTTAAGAAGCCAAAGCAGAAGGATTGCTTGAGGCCAAGAGTTTGTAACCAGTCTGGGCAATATAGGGAGAGATTGTGTCTCTATAAAAAATTAAAATAAAAAAAAATAGCTGGGCATGGTGCTGCACTTGTAGTCCCATCTACTAAGAAGGTTGAAGTGGGAGGATGGCTTGAGCCCAGGATATTTTGCCACTTCACTCCAGCCTGGGTGACAGAGTGAGACACTGTCTCTACTTAAAAAATAGAGAGAGAGAGAGAGAAAGAGAGAGAAGAAAGCAAGAAAGCACAGAAAGCAAGAAGCAAGAAAGCAAGAGAGAGAGAAAGAAAGGAAGAAAGAGAGAAACATAAATAATGAAAGAAATAGAGAAAGAGAAACAAAGCAAGGCAGAGAGAGAACAAGAGAGAAAGAAAGAAAGAGAAAGAGAAATAAAGAAGAAAAGAAAGAGAAAAAGAAAAGGAAAGAAGGAAAGAAAGAAAGAAAGAAAAAGAGAAAGAAAAAGAAAGAAAGAAAGAAAAGGAAAGAAAAGAAAGAAGAAACTCATTTTTAAAGTCATAACCACTAAGGCTAGAGTTACTTTTTAGTGCTTGGTTATTTCAGGTTACATTTGTAGTAACAAAACAAAGACATTTAACATACGTAAGTTTATTTTTAAAAAACAGCTACTCAACATAATTACGTTTATTTTCCACCTATGCAACTCTGATACAGGTTTTTCACTTTACTAAGGTATCTCACATCCAACCTACCATTCAGCATGCAGACTTAGCCCATTGTTTGATGGCAGCATTTTAACAAGTAGCTTCTATTGACTTCAGATGAGAAATTACACATGCTTTTTCTTCTTAAAGTCAATTGGCAGATCCCATCACATTAAGCCAACTAACTGCAAATATGCTTGAAAGACTAATCTTTTTACTCAATAAAAAAAATTTGACCCTGAATGTGCACAGAAATAGTTTGCATAGCACTTGCCTGTCTTTATATTTCCTTAGTCCAAACATTCTCTCATGACAAGTATTCTGTACTTTCTTCTTTCTCCTCAAATATCTGACAAATACATAATTCTTACTTTCAACTACGTTTTTCTTTCTAGAAAATACAGGATCAACTTAAAACTCCACAAATGCCTACAATCACATCTCCATTTATGTGTGCTTGTATAAATTACCTTCATATTTGTTGCCATGACTGAAACATTTATCCTTGTATATAGGATTAATGTAATACTTAAACACTAGAATGTTTCTGATAGGATTTAGCTGTGTCCCCCCACCCAAATCTTACCTTGAATTGTAATAATCCCCACATGCCAAGGGCAGAGCCAGGTGAAGATAACCGAATCATGGTGGTAGTTTCCCCCATGCTGTTCTCAGGGTAATCAGTAAGTCTCATGACATCTGATGGTTTTATAAATGGGAGTTCCCCTGCACAATCTCTCTTGTCTGCTGCCACATAAGACATGTCTTGATTTCCTTTCCACCATGATTGTGAGGCCTCCCTAGGCATGTGGAACTGTGAGTCACTTAAACCTCTTTCCTTTATAAATTACCAAGTCTCAGATATGTCTTTATTAGCAGCATGAGAACAGACCAACACAGTAAATTTGTACCAGGACTGGGTTCTGGAGACTTGTTTAATGGCTTTGACCAAAATACTGATAGTGATATAAACAGTGAAGTCCAGGCTGATGCGGTCTCCAATGGAAATGAGGAATTCATTGGAAACTGGAGTAAAAGTCACTCTTGCTCTGTTTAGCAGAGACTGGTGGCATTTTACCACTTCCCTAGAGATCTGGGAAACTTTGAACTTGAGAGAGATGATTTAAAGTATCTGGCAGAAGAAATTTATAAGTGACAAAGCATTCAAGAGGAAACAGAGCATGAAAATTTGGAAAATTTCAGCCTGTCAATGCAATAGAAAAGAAAATCCCATTTTCTGGAGAGAAATTCAAGCCAGCTGCAGAAAGTTGCTTAAGTAAGGAGGAGACAAATGTTTATCATGAAGACAATGGGGAAAATGTCTCTAGGACATGTCAGAGGTTTTCACAACAGCTGCTTCCATTCACAGGTCCTGAGGCCTGGGAGGAAAAAAATGAATTCCTGGGCCAGATGCTTGACCTTGCTGCTTTGTGCCCCCTTTGGGACTTGGTGCCTTGTGTCCCAGCCATAAAGGGGGCCAATATACATCTCAGGCTGTGGCTTCAGAGGATGCGAGCCCTAAGCCTTGGCAGCATCCAAATGGTATTAACCCTATGGGTGCATAGAAGTCAAAAATTGAAGTTTGCAAGCTTCCACCTAGATTTCAGAAGATGTATGAAAATGCCTGGATGTGCAGGCAGAGGTGTGCTGCGGGGGCAGAGCCTTCCTGGAGAACCTCTGCTGGGGCAATGCAAAAAGGAAATGTTGAGTGGAAGCCCCTACACAAATGTTGAGTGGAAGCCCCACTGGGCACTTTACAGTGGAACTGTGGGAAGAGGCCCACTGGCCTTCAGATCCCAGAATGGTAGAACCACTGACAGCTTGCACTGTGCACCTGGAAAAGCCACAGGCAATGCCAGCCTGTGGAAGCAGCCAGAGGGGAGGCTATACCCTGAAAAGCTAATGAGACAGAGCTGCCAAGACCATGGGAACCCATCTCTTGCATCAGTGTTACCTGGATGTGAGGCATGAAGTCAAAGGAGATCATTTTGGAGTTTTAAGACTAGACTGTCCTATTGGATTATAGACTTGCATAGGACCTGTAATTCCTTTGTTTTGGCCAATTTCTCCCATTTGTAAAAAGGTATCATTATGCAATGCCTGTACCCTTATTGCATCTAGGAAGTAACTAATTTGCTTTTGATTTTACAGGCTCATAGGTAGAAAGGACTTGCCTTGTCTCAGATGAGACTTTGGATTGTGACTTTTGTATTAAGGCTGAAATGAGTTAAAAATTTGGGGGACTGATGGGAAGGGATGATTGGTTTTAAAATATGAGGGCATGAGATTTGGGAGAAGCCAGGACAGAATGATATGGTTTGGCTGTATCCCCACCTAAATCTCACCTTAAATTGTAATAATCCTTACCTGTCAAGGATGGGGCCAGGTAGAAATAATTGAATCATGGTGGCAGTTTCCCTCATACTGTTCTCATGGTAGTGAATAAGTCTCACAAGATCTGGTGATTTTATAAATAGGAGCTCCCCTGCACAAGCTTTCTTGCCTTCTGCCATGTAAGATGGGTCTTGCTTCCCCTTTGTCTTCTGCAATGATAAAGAGGCACCTCAGGCATGTGGAACTGTGAGTCAATTAAACCTCTTTCCTTTATAAATTATCCAGTTTTAAGTATGTCTTTATTAGCAGTGTAAGAACAGACTAATATAACTTCTTTTCTTACTAACTTAAGGAACTCAGTTCAGAAATTCCCCGTTCTATCGTCTTACCTTCATTTCTTTTAGCTCATGAATTACACCTATCAGAATACAAACATTCCATAATATTTTCCATTAAGGAAAATATCTCTTGAGAACCCAATACTTTAGTTATTAGCTCATGACTCTTTACTTATCAGCACAATGTTTTCAAAATAATTCCCTATCCTGTCTTCTCTAATGTCTTTTCTCATTTTCTTTCTCAAATCTATCCTAATTGTATTTGAATAAAAACTCATCAAAGGCATTTGGAAACATTCTGAAAATACAAAACTAATTAACTGAAATGTTTATTGACTTTGCCAAACAATTCTCCCTATCCTAAGAAATTATATAATATATAATTATATAAATATGAATATATCAATAGATATTTAGATATAAAATATAAGCATTGTGAAAAATTTTGTACTATTGTGATGGCATAGATGTAGGCAGATTGGGTGAATTTTCAATTGCAAAACTTGAAGGAATAAGTTAGAAATTAAATTTATTTATTTTATTTATTTATTTTTTTGAGACTGAGTCTTGCTCTGTCATGTAGGCTGGAGTGCAGTGGCGCAATCTTAGCTCACTGCAACTTCTGCCTCCCAGGGTTGAAGTGATTCCCCTGCCTCAGCCCCCTGAGTAGCTGGGACTATGGACGCTTACCACCACACCCAGCTAATTTTTTGTATTTTAGTAAAGAAGGGGTTTCACCCTGTTGACCAGGATGATCTTGATCTCCTGACTCCATCATCCGCCTGCTTCATCCTCCCAAAGTACTGGGATTACAGGCGTGAGCCACTGCACCCAGCCTTAAATTTATTTTTAATATAAAAATTTAGCACTTTAACCAACATTCAATTTATTCTGGCAGTAGAAAAATTAATGCTATAAATCCTAGGAAAATGGAGCCACTTTAATGTATTTTTCAAATTTCATGAAAAAAGTAGCCGTGGTATTAGAAAAGACGGTTACACATGGGCTCAGAAACATGGGCTTCCACACAACAAAGACAGCCTGCCTAGAGTACTGCTGAGTGCCCAAGCTGTCAGCAGCAGAGATCAACAATGACCCCCTGATATGGCACCATTGCAGCTACCTAGTGGCAGATTGATTACCCTGTACTATTTCCAATATGGAAGGGAAAGTGTTTGTGTTTAGTAGAATAGATACTTACTCTGGAGAAGAATGTGCCTTCCCTGCACGCAATGCTTCTTCCAAAACAACCACCTATGGACCTACAGAATGCAGTAAGCCTATCCGCAGTCATAGTATTCCATGTAGCATTGTGTCTGGTCAAGGAATTCAACTTAGCCAAAGAAGTGTGACAGTGGTTACATGTTCATGGAATTCACTAATCCTACCATGTTTCCTGCAACCCTAAAGCATCTGGTTTGCTAGAACAGTGGAAAGGCCTTTAGAAGACTCAGTTACAGCACCAGCTAGGTGGCTGTACCTTGTAGGGTTAGAGCAAGGTCCTCCAGAGGGGTCTATATACTCCAAATTAATATTCAGTATTTGGCACTGTTTCTCTAATAGGCAGAATTTATGGTCCCAGGAATCACAAGATTAAATTGGAGTGGAACTACTTACCATTACCTCTAGTGACCCACTAGCAAAATTTTTACTTTCTGTTCTTATGCCCTTATGCTCTGGGGGACTGTAGGTCTTACTTTCAGAAAAAGGAATATTTCTACCAGGAGACACACAGTGATTTCATTGACCTGGAAGTAAGACTTCCAGCAGGCCACTTTGGGCTTCTCATACCTCTGAATCAGTAGGCAAAAAAGGGAATTACAATGCTGTTTGGGATAATTGATCCTGATGAACAAAGGGAAATTGAACTACTATTATAACATAAAGGTAAGGAAAAATGTGTCTTAAATATAGGAGATTCCTTATAGTGTCTCTCAATATTACCACACCCTGCAATTATGGTCAATGGAAAACTACAACAACCCATTTCACACAGGACAACTAATGGCTCAGCCCCTCTGGAATGAAGATTTGGGTCACCATACCAGGTGAAGAAAGATCAGCTAAGGTGCTTGCTGAAGACAAAGGGAATATAGAATGAGTAGTGGAAGGAGGCAGTTATAAATATCAGCAATTAACATGTGGCCAGATACATAAATGAGGACTATAATGTCATAATTTTTAAAAATTTTGTTATGCATCTATCTGTGTGTATTCCAGTTATATATCTATTCATATATCCATATTGATATAAAAAACTATAGCTATGGCTATACTTCCCTGACATCATTATTGCCAAATATAACTTTAATTCCTATTTAACTTAAATTCGATTTAAATTTCTCAAGGCAAAGTCTTCAGACTATTTTTGCTACAACTAAAAATAAATGTCATTGTGAGCTATTGAGCACACAAATTATCTTTACCAAATTTTAATTGTTAGTAAAAAGAACTTCAAATAAACTAATTAACTTCTTTATTTTAAGGAATAGCAGTTTAAGAATCTCTGATGAGTTCCAATCACCACTGATATTGAAATAAATGAGCAAACAAAGTTTTATCATTAAATAATTTCATCAGAATATAGGTCATAGATTCATTATACTTACTATATTTATCTTTTTAGTAACATTTTCTCAGTCATGTAATTCAACTGATTTTGTTAATGACTGTCCCAATATAGCTTCTCCCAACTTCCTTTGAAAACAAAACAAACAAACAAATATAAAATGTCTCATCTCTAAAACTTTTAAAGATTATTAGCAGTGGATTTCTGGTCTATACAGTATTGTGAATTAATATTTTGAAATTCTCAGACCCAAATATTAAACTAAAATGAATTAAATTATCTACATTCAATAACAAAATATACATGTGAAAGAACAGAATATAGATTATAAACGAAAGGGTTCCTAAAACTGAAGCTAATTGACAGTGGTCATTTATTTTGTAAATATAATTGAGGGGTAGCTGCTGAAAAAAAAAAAAAGTTGTTGATTCAAGATAGAGAACAACATCAGCTTCATTGCTTAAAATTTGAAGCTGTATATTCATCTTGAAAGAAGCTGAGAAACACAGCATGTGTTTTTGGATTATATAAAGGGCCTTAGAAAGAGAAGTTAGAGTAAACATATGCAAACATGCAGTCAAGAAAGACAGGGCACCTACTGAAAGGACAATCTAGCAACTGGCTTTAGAGTATCTCTAATATCATTATATTACAGGATCTCTGACCCACAAATACAAGACTTAGTTTTGTACTGCAAGCTCAGGAGGAGGAGGCAACTGACAATGCTGTCTGCATGGATGAGAATACGCAAAATCACATTACATTCAGCACATCAATCATATCATAAACAACCACGTTAGCTTTTTTCAAATTTATTTATTAATTTCAAGCAGATTCAATAAAGACATAAAATATTAAGCTTATCACGGTGATATAGAGAAGAGTACAGAAGTAGAAGTAACCAAAATTATATTTTAAGAAGAAACATGACAAAAATAGAGCTTTTCTTAACAGTTGCTAGAATTACTGAAGTTATAGACATATTGAATTTATTTTAAAAAATATTGTGGAGTTGACAGAGAGAAAAGCTAACAGACCAATACTAAAAAATAAAGACCAAAATAAACTGACATAAACATTTAAGGACAATTGTGACAGAGAAGGAAAGGGGCATGAAAAATCAGTGGGGATAAAATCAAGTATTCAATAAATTGAATACAAAAATAGAGTCGTCATATGAAAATGAAAATTATGCTGCCACCTCATAAAATACAAAAAATCCAGATAGATTATAAAACTATTTTTAAAATAAAAATTTTGAAACTTTTATAAGTATTCATAGTAGTATGTTTTCATGTCCTCTAGGGATGGAAAAGCATTTATCAATGACAAAAAAGTACAACCCATTAAAAAAAAACTTGATCAGACTAAAGTTTAAAACTTATTATTATGGCAAAAGATAAGTTACGGTTAGAAAAATGCCACATTGGGGAAAATATATTTTTAGTGTACATAACCAACAAAATTGAATAATCAGAATTTACAAAAATTGATTTCTTTTAAAAAAGATTCAACAGCCTAAATGGAGAAATATACAAAGGATATAAACAGATGTCTAACAGAGAAGACTAAAATAGCCAACGTGCATGTGAAAGGTGCTTTTGACTAGGAATCAAGAACGCATAAAACAAATTTGTATCTATCAGATTAGCAAAATTGCAAAGACTGACATTGTCACTTTGTATTAAGGACTGGAAAGGTGGAACTCTCTTATGGTAGAATAGGATATAAAGACCAATTCACTTTTGATAACAATTTGGCAATTTATTTTAAACTTTAAGATTAAAATATTTAATTGCCTATTGAGAGTGGCAGGAGGCAACCAAATGCCTAGGCAGACAGGGGCAGGTCCCTGGTAAAATTCCACCTCCACGCTGAAGGCAATTTAAAGCCTGAAATCCAAGCTACAAGTTAGATCCTCAGAATGGATTGAGAACTTGTCTTACTTTTTGACATGCTTTCCTCTGATTGATCCCCACCCTTCACGTATTTTACAATTTTACATATATCTATCCTTTCCTAATCGGTTTTCTACACTGTCGTGCACACCTTTGAGTCGTGTTTTCACTTTAACATTTTTTTGCATACTCAAAAACCAATCAGCACTCTTAGCAGTCCATAAGAGGCCCCAGAACCAGCCACACAGGAGACTTTCCCACCTTCAGGTAGGAGAACCACCCAATTTTGCTGAGAGCTTTCCTTTTGCTTAGTAAATGTTAGGCTACTCACTCTCTGGTGTCTGCATGCCTAATGCTTCCTGGTTGTGAGACAAGAAGGTAGAACTAGCTGAGCTAAGGAGCAGAAGGACCACAACACTATCCATTGTTCCCTTTATGAATCTGTCTTAGATAAATGTTTACATATACACAAAAATATACACGCACAAAAATATACACGCACAAAAATAATCATGAAATGTGCTTATGATATTGAAATACTGATTTATGTTTATCATTAAAAGAACTCCGTCAAATTTTTCAAAGTATCTTCACAATTACTGATGATATTGAACCTTGAGAAACAACATAGTGCCCATCAGTTGAAGAAAACATAAATAAAATATAGAATATTCATTCATTGAATCAATATGGTACTTACAACTTAAAAACTGTATTTCTCTACATATCTAAATCTAAAACATATTTCTTGAATAAAAGAAAGTCAAAAAGCATCATGAATAGTGTGATAGATTTATGTAAATGTTAAAAACATAATACTATTGTACTTAATAAATACATTAGTACAGATATAGAGATGCTTAAAATACACAGAAATTGATTTCCTTTAGAGAGAGAGGAATGAATAAGTAGAAATTCAAAGTATGTTACAAATGGGGCTACAAAGTATTTTTCAACTACAGCTGTATTTGTGTCATGTCATTTTACTAGCTGATGGAAAATGTAAAGGAAATATGGCAGTGGTGCATGTTGTTCATTATATTAGCTTCACTTTTTTATGATTTTATTTATTTTTACTTCTATTTACTTTTTTTTTTTTTTAAAGACAGAGTTTCGCTCTTGTTGCCCAGGCTGGAGTGCGATGGCTGGGTCTTGGCTCACCGCAATCTATGCCTCCCACGTTCAAGCAGTTCTCCTGACTCAGCCTCCCGAGTAGGTGGGATTACAGGCCTGTGTCACCACACCCGGCTAATTTTGTATTTTTAGTAGGGACGGGGTATCTCCATGTTGGTCAGGCTGGTCTGGAACTCCCGACCTCAGATGATCCACCTGGCTCAGCCTCCCAAGGTGCTGGGATTACAGGCGTGAGCCAGTGCGCCCAGCTACTTTTTTATGATTTAAAATGAGTAACATTTACAAAATTTTGCTAGTCAATATTTATTTAGAAGTTCAATGACTAAATCAGACAGAGTACACTATTATGGAGATAGAACTTCATGGGATGGTGTGGGGGCTGTGGAGAAACGGAATAAATTCAATCAGGCTTCAGTGAAAGTGAGAATTTTTTCCTTTTTATCATTCCCCACTGTTTTTTTCCCCCGAATTGGAGAAACAACCACTGCTAATCAGGTAAACAGATAGATAGCTAATGCTATCTACTGTACTTCTACTAGTCTGGTATCTTTCTGCTTATAGAATGTTTTTCATATTTGAGAAGAGAATAATATTGTAAGAAAATAAGTCAAAATAAGTGGCATGGAGAATAAGAGGCAGTGGTCTAAGTAATATTTAACTCCAGTCATTTTTATACCATCTTAACTATATGATGTTTCTGCACAGCACTGTTACTATTACTTATTTAAATCCACTTGTGTCTCAAATTTTTAGAAAATACTGAGAATTATCTCATTTTATTTAAAGAAATTCCCAGCTGGGAACGATAGCTTTCACCTGTAATCCCAGCACTTTGGGAGACCAAGGCAGGCAGATCATTTGAGGTTAGGAGTTCAACACCAGCCTGGCCAACATGGTGAAATCCCATCTATGTTAAAAATGCAAAAAAAATTAGCAGGGCATGGTCACACATGGTTGTAGTCCCAGCTATTTGGGAGGCTAAGGCAGGAGAATCCTTGTACCCCAGAGGCGGAGGTTGCAGTGAGCCATGTTAGTGCCACTGCACTCCAGCCTGGGCAACAGAGTGAGACTCTGTCAAAAAAAAAAATTCCCATATCACTTGCCAACTGAAAAGTAAAATAATGCAATTTAAAAATTATGTATTTAAAATAGAAGATCAAATCATATAATTAAATTAAAAACATATTAAAATGAGATGGATTACAAAATGAAAGTCTTGGCCTAGTTTACAAAGAACATATCTGAAAATAATTTTAAAGAAAAGCATGAGGCTGAAAATAAACAGTCAAAGCAATTGATAATTGCTTGATACCACCTAGTTAATAATTAGAAATTCTAACACAATAATTTAATTCTGTCCTATAGTTATGTTGCTATATCTTGAGATTTCCAACTCATAGATGTATAGTCATAAAGGGTCGAAAATCATTTACTGTGATTTCTCTTAGAATAGGTTATTATGTGTAAATTTCTTAATAAAATGATAGAAATTTTGTGTAACCAACTCACCTCAAAAGTTCATCTGAACAAGCTTCAGATTCCATCTCTCATCTGATTAGTTCTTGTTGGGTAATGCTCACAGAGTAATAGCAAAGTTCCTCATCCACACACCAAACACTAATTCATTTGGGAAAATAAGGCTTTTAAGTGGCTTTCAAAAGCCATTTAAAAATCTCTTCATGAAGTTCAAAATATTTTTAGTGAGTTCTTAGATGAAACTATAAAATCCAATTACAAAAGTCTACAAGTATTTCACCAATATTTTAATCATCAAATTAAATTTTCTGATACAAATGTGTCTCTAAAGATAGATGAATTAACAAAGTTGGCTAACATGCAAAGCTAAACAAAGCATGCATGTACTGTCTCTGTAACAAAAGTCTTTTTCAGAAGACCTTAGATTCTTTGAATAATATAGGCAAAATATGTTAGTGTAGAAAAGGTCAGCAAACAAGCACCACTGTAAAATGAGTTGTATATGGTCTAACAGAAAGAGAGAGAAAGAGACAGAGAGGGACATAGGCAGACAGAGAGAATAAAAATTGAATGGCCTGTCCTTAATATGATTTACATATTTCTTCATGCAGTGTATGTGGGGAAGCGAGCTTTCATGTGTGTATGGGTGCAGTCCATTCTGCACCCAAAGCAGCAAAAGTGAAGTAACTTTATAACTTGGATTTGAGGAACAATACTCACATTAGAGTCACTATAGCTTTAGCATCCTGTGTGCATTTTCTAAAACATAGTTTATAGGGTGAGTTGTATTTATTTTCAAATAAGTAAGTTGGCATTCAGTTTGAAAATGATCTTTTTCAATCTATACTTAAAACTATAGGTATAGGACAAATTTACAGACTTTCTTGTTTAGAAATTGGAAATTCTTGAGCAGCTACTATCTGATAAATGCCAAATAATTGGCTGAATTTATTAATTTGTCTTATCAACAGTTGTCAGTGAAGAGTATTAGCTTTTTTACTAGGTGTAATCATTGATATATCAAGATTCTGTTCATGTCTATAATTCTATAGCATAACAATTTGTTTAACTTACATCAAACATTGTGCATATTTTGCTACTGATTATATGTTTACCATTAAAATAACTCCAGTAAATTGTTAAGTGTCTTTCTTCACATACTGGTTTCAATGTTTTTTGCTTTTTGCCTTTTTAAAATGTTTATAGAGTCAGGGGTACACATGTGAGTGTATTATGTAGATATATTGCATAATAGTGAGGTTTAGGCTTTGAGTGTACCATTACCCAAATTGTAAACATTGTACCCAATAGGTAATTTTTCAAACCTCAATTGCCTCCCACCCTCCCTGCTTTTGGAGTTCCCAGGGTATATTATTTCCATTTTTGCATCTATCTTTACCTACTGTTTAGTTTCCACTTATACGTGAGAACATGCAGTGCTTGATTTTCTGTTTCTGAGTTATTTTACTTGGGCTAATGGGCTTTAGCTCCATCTATGTTGCTGCAAATGACATTATTTCATTACTTTTTATGGATGTGTAGTGGCCCATGGTATATATAGGGCTTATTTTCTTTATCAGTTATCTGTTGATGAACATACAAGTTGATTCCACTATTTTGCTATTGTGAACAATGCTGAAATAAACATACAAGTGCAGCTGCATTTTTGATAAAATTATTTCTTTTCATTTTGGTAAATATGCAGGAGTAGGATTGCTGGGTAAAATGGTGATTCTATTTGCAGTTCTTTCAGAAATTACCATAGTAGTTTTTATAGAGGTTGAACTAAATTACATTCTCACCAGCAGTATATAGAGCATTTCCTTTTCTTCATATCCCTGCCAGTGTCTGTTGTTTTTGAATTTTTCATAATAGCCATTCTGACTGGTGTGAGACAGCATCACATTGTGGTTTTAATTTGCACTTCTCTGATGATTAGTGATGTTGAGCACTTTTTCATATGTTTGTTGGCTGTTTGTATATCTTCTTTCGGGAAATGTCTGTTCATGTCCTTTGGTCAGTTTTTAAAGGGTTTTTTTTTTCCTATTGACTTGTTTGAATTCCTTGTAAATTCTGGATGTTAATCCCATGTCAGATGCATAGTTTGCAAATATTTTCCGCTATTCTGTAGGTTGTCTGTTTGCTGTGTTATTTCTTTAACTGTACAGAAGATTTTTAGTATAACTAAACCCTGTTTGTTTATTTTTGCTTTCGTTGCATTTGCTTTTGAGGTTTTAGTCATAAATTCTTTGCCTTGGCCAATGTCCAGAAGAGTTTGCCCTAGGTTTTCTTCTTGTATTTTTGTAGTTCCAGGTCATGTTTAAGTCTTTAATTCATCTTGAGTTAATTTTTGTATGTAGTGAAAGGTATGAGTCCAGTTTCATTATTCTGTATATGACTATCCAGTTCTCCCAGTGCCATTTATTGGGTAAAGTATGTTTTCCTCAATGTGTTATCATCAACTTTGTTGCAGACCAGTTGGTTGTAGATGGGTGTCTTTATTTCAGGGTTCTCTATTCTGTTCCACTGATCCATGTGTCTATTTTTATACCAGCACCATGCTATTTTGGTTACAGTAGCCTTGTAATGTAATTTGAAGTCATATAATGTGATGCCTCTGGCTTTGTTCTTTTGTTTAGGATTGCTTTGGCTATTTTGATTTTTATTATTCCATATAAATTTTATGATTATTTTATGATTAATTCTGTGAAAAATGACAATTGATAATTTAATAAGAGTTGTGTTGAATCTGTATATTATTTTGGGCACTATAGAGATTTTAATGACATTGATTCTTCCAATCCATGAGCATGGGTGTTTTTATCATTTGCATCATCTATGAATTATTTTATAAGTGTTTTCTAGTTCTCCTTGTAGATATCTTCCATCTCCTTGATTAAATGTATTCCTAGGTATTTAATTTTTTTTTGAAGCTATTGTGAATAGGATTGAATTCTTGGTTTGGTTTGGTTCTCAGATTGAATGTTATTGGTATATAAAAGTGCTACTGATTTTTGTACATTGATTTTACATCCTTATGAAATAGAAGTATAAATGATACTGGTTTCCTATCATCATTCTAATTCTCACTGCATATTTATTTTTATTATTATTGAATCTTTATTATTTCTAAAAAATAGGTTTTGCAAAATAGTTCTTTGCTTTCTTTCTTGGCTTCAAAATCCCATCACAAATGGAAAGATTTATTATCAGAATTTATGGATGATTCTTCATAGATTAGTGAAATGAAACAGACCCAGTCTCTTTGCCAGCCCCCCAAATATCAAATTTATAATGTTAGTATAAATTTGTATGCAGTTAGTTGCTGAGTACCAGAATACTGCTAAATTATTCACCAAATTGGTACTCATGTATATAAATATTATATAAGTATTATAATTATATGTATATATATACTCATATATATAAATATTATATAAGTATTATAATTATGCCGAGCATTTAAATTCAATACCTTTGTGATTTTAGAATTCTGTTTTTAAGCACAGCCTAACAATACTTCAGAAACCATCATCATCACTATGACAGCAACAAAACAAAGTCCTAATTACTTTTATTTACTATATATGCTTTTACAAACTTGATCATTTAAATAATTATTCTTTCTAAAACTGGTCTTTAGACATCACTAAAAAGAATGCAGAAGATGTATAGAAATTTAGTTGTCAAGAATATATATATATGATCCACATCATCTACTTCATTCATACTTCTAGATATCTATAGAAGATACAGGCAACATATTAGCCCCAAGTAAAGCACTGGGTAATGATAATTAATCACATTCCTTTTACTTTTATAGATTTGGACCAATTAAGAGATACAAAACATATTTTAATTTGATTTTTACTTATCTATCTATCATCTATCTATCTACCTACCTATCTATCTATCTACCATACCTACCTACATACCTACCTATACATCTCCACACACATACATGGATGGAGGGGCAGTGCTTTCCAATGTTCTCGTATTTCAGATAAAGGGATTTCACTAAAGCTGTGGTCCTTGTAATTAGTTGCACATTGAAATAATCTGGGGAGCTTAAATATCTGTTTCCTCCAGAGATTCTGATTTATTTTCTCGGGTCCCCAGGCAACTCTATTATGCTTCTTGGATAGAAAGCCACTGCACTAGGGCACCCTGCAAGCTTGTTATGCTACTATTTCACTCTCTTTTAATAAAAAAAAAATTCTCTTTCTGGATGTTACTGTCCTTGATTAAATATGTCTAATAATTGTAAATGGTGAAGGTAAATTATTAAGTCCTATATAATAATACAAAACTAGAAATATGTTAGAGGGAAGTGGCTGATAGGTAAAGATACATGTAGGGTGATTTCCACTTCCCTAAACAAAGCCATTTTTGACAGAAATGTAGACCATGACCAGACAGCCAAACAACATGGGATTGGGTAATTTTTGAAATACGAGAGAGAGAGAAATATTATGAATAAGACACGAAGAAGATAAAGGAAAAGCTTCTGTACCAGGAAATACATTTACACTGCAATAAATATGTAGTCTGTAATACAGGAAGCTGTGGCTCTTTTGTGAGGACTTTGGCACTGAAGTAGTAATTCAAGCTTTAAGAGAGCCATGAAATACTAAATAACTTCAATTTTGTGCCTGTATTTTATGAGATCATCAAACACTTCAAGTAAATTACAACTTTAAAATCAATTTCTCTCTTCAGCCGATCATCTATTATCCTATATGATTGAAGCTTGCATCTCTTAACTGGTGTATTATCCAAAGCAAAGTCAAACCCAAAGTCCTTATTTAATGACAGTACTTCAGCATTCTGAAGAAATAGAAAAGAAAAATGCTAATCTGTACACAGCACTTTGTGCTGTAGTGCTGGGCTTTTTATATTTATGTAGAGAAAGTAATTGGAAATGAAAGAAAATTGTGAGCTTGAAGTATAGGAAATGGCCTAGGTACAGAAATTGGGGACTTCTTCTGCCCCGTACTAGCTACCTTATATGGACAAGTCAATTAACCTCCATGAACTGCTTTCTGCTCAGTTACAAAATGAGAGTAAGATATAATATCTATGGAAGTATTTAAATACCAATAGATACAGACAAGTAATTATCATGTTACTGTATTTTTCCATTCTATATATAGAATGGACTAGCCTCAAGAAGCAGGATAGGAAAGACAGCCAAACTTACTAATATATGATATACATATGAAGGTACTTGATAAAGTATAAGATAGAATGCTATGAATATGAATGTTAGCTGTAGAAATATTTACAAGTGTCAAGAAAATTGGAGGATTACAGTGAAGTAAGAATGTTCTGTGATTAGGATTTGATAGTTGTGAGCTAGTCAAAGGGGCATATAAAGTCTAGAATGGGTGTGGAATAACACAAGGGAGTGTTAACAGGTGCAAAGCACTGTAATTCATGGTTTCCTGAGTGATAGTGCCCTGCAGACAAAGGTGGATATTGAAAATTTTAGGATAAATAATATTAGCTGTGATAAAGTGGACTTTGTGACAAAAGGGTATTAAGAGTGGTCTCTTAGAAATTTGTGGCATTTTTCTTTACAGACCCTAGGGATTAAAGAAAAGAACACTATCCCATCAATTAGAGTGATAGTAAATAATAATTCTAAGAGACCAGGAAATATATTTGAAGAATCAACATTTTTGTTGCCCTGTGGAGAGAAGAGAGATGGGGTTTGAAACTATTGTTTGAAAATAAGCTCTTGAATAAGATGTGAAAACTAGAGATATCAATTTGTTTATTTTTAGATTCAACATTTTTGCCAAATAATGGAAGATAAAGCAAAAAAGAACCTAATATTATTATTTATTAATATGAATACATTCTAAATACTATTTTAAATATTTTGCCAGGATTTTACCATCCTGTTACCTTTTTCCCCTTGTTTTCCTTCTTCTTTTCACAATATGAAAACCAAGGGCAATAATATTAAGACCATTAATATGATAGTTCTATTTATATTAAAATTCCAATATTCTTCCATAAATATGCAAATTTTGAAATAATTTATAATATGTGTTGACTTCATTTTCCTCTAGCTTATAGTATGACTTTTTTTGTTAATATTCATTTTCCTTTAGCTTATAGTATGACTTTCTTTGTTAATATTGTTGGTTGTGAATATATCCCTCAGTTGATAACCAAACCTTTAAATTACCAAAATATTCCTTGCAAGTCATTACGTTTTGACAACTTGACATTTTTCTAAAACTATTTAAATGAAATTTCTTACGTTGTGAAAGTTTTCTTTTTGTATTTTTTAAAAGAGATTTTCTTCTTCAATTGTTGAAAGAAAAATAGGAGTTGCCTGTGGTTCTGTCGTTAGTATTAATTAGAAAATATTGATGAGGGCATTATGTATTATTCAAGGGAGATTATTTCAACATAATTTCAAATAAAATGTTGAATTCAGTGAACTCAGAGGATACCGTCAATGTTTAACTGAATTCTTGAGTGCTTGCAAGAATAAGATTATAAAAGTGGAATGAGGCAAGAACATTTTTTTCCTAAGTATCAAAGGTACATCTGGGGAGGAAAAAATGACACACATTCTAATAGTACTCCAAAAAGAAAAGTGCAATGAAAAAAAGTGAATAATAAATTTAGAAAGACTTTAACAGACTAGTTTCACTTTGAGGGATAATCTAGGGGTAAAATTAAGAAGGAGTTGTAGTAGCTGACAGAGAATAAAATAATGATGGAAAGGGTTAATACTGAACCTGCCTATTGAAGAACTCCTAGATAAGGCACTAACCTATTGCTTCATCACTGAGGTACAAGTCAGTATAGACAACAGATGACACAGCTGCTTACCTTGGTTACTACCTCTACCTTTCTGCATAGTTATTAATAAGCAACCTTGAACTACAAATGAACAAGCACATAGTCTCCTACAGACCTGCATGACCTGTGTGTGCATTTGGAGTAATTCATTGTAGAAGCCCACAACTTAGATTGTTCTTCCTATATGACCCAGATGCATTGGAACTGGTTACAAGAAATTAATAATTAAACTAGGAATCTCCTCAGACCTCTTATTTTCCTTCTCAAACCTCTCATCTTTAGGGCTTAATTTCATCAGTGTCTTAAACTGACATTCAATGTAAATATCTCCAAAATACCTGTTTATAGCCCTGAGCTCTCTCTCCTGGTCCATCTTGGACATTAACTTCTCATCCTTAAACTGTATGTTTCATTGGCTCATTAGGCTTATTATATACGAAACAAAAAGTGCCACATTTTCCATGGAACAACTCATCTCTAACTTACCTCCTTGTATTTATTTATAATCCCAACTCAACTTCTAGTTGTTGAGATTGGTCTTGATCAACTTAGCCTCCTCATTTTCTACACTCTACCCAGAGCTAAGAAATTCAGCTGCTTCTTCACTAATCTTCTTAGAACACTTCTATTATTATAGCTACTATTCTTGTAAAAGATATTCTCTTGGCAATAACAACTTCAATAGTTTTCAAACTGTCCTTCCTGCCTCTCTTTTTTTTCCTACTAAAGTCCATGGCTAGTTTTTTTAAAGAACAGGCCCAATTATGCCACTGCCATGCTCAATTAACATCTGTAATTCATTTTTGTATGCCAAATTAATTATAAATTCATTAACCTAGCACTTAAGATCCTCCATAGATCCTCAATCTACTTTTGCCAGTATTGCTACTCTGTCACTCATTTCCAAATGAACCTTATGATCAAATCAAATTTAACTGTGACTGATTCTCAGAAAAGCTCATGCTTTGTTGCTTCCAGACTTTTGCTCAATTTGTTTCACTGTTCTTATGTCTTTTCCACCAGTAGATGTAATAATTACAATTACTATCATAGCAATATTAATAATAGCTAACTTTGATTGAACTATATGCCAGGGACAGTGTTACATGCTTTATAAATATTTTCTCATTTAAACATAAGAGCATCACTTTGTTAACATGCTATTATCTCTATCATATATATTGTATTTCAAGGCTTATAAAGGTTATATTGCTTGCTCAATTTCATTACAACAATGACGAAATAATTATTCAAACTAAGAATGCAGAGTTCAGAACAACTATATTTTACTCTCTCAATACAAATTTAAAGAGAGGGTAGAATTCAACTTGTCTTTCATTTCAAATGTCTCCTATTCAGTGTTGACTTCATGGTGTATATTTTTTTCAGGCAGTCAATTGTTCCTCTTTTGAATCATCAAACCCCACACTGCAACAAAGCATTTTTATTGTTCTTCTTACACAAATAAAATAAAATGTGTTCATCTGTGTAAGGGCCAAGATAAATACTAGCAACTTGATCAAAAGGAGTGTTTCTAATTCACCTTCATGTCCTCTGAAGCACATAACCAGAAGTGTGTATGTATGCATGCGTGTATATATATATATAATATATAACATATATAATATATATGCAACATATATGTAATATATATGTAATATATATATTATATATATGGAGAGAGAGATTGAGAGAGAGAGAGAATGGGTACTCAGTAAGTAATTGTTGAATTAAAAATTCAAATGATTCTCTAGTGGCAGAACTGTACTAAGTACAAAATATTTTCTCAATATTTTTGTAACCAAGATCTACTGCTAATTTATAGTTTAACCTTTTTCATGATTTATCAAGATAGACCCAAGATAGTTAAAGGGCATAATTTCATATGTCTTTGAGCATTGTGGAGAGACTCATGCAGAATAAGAATTTGTAGCAATTTTTTTTTCATTTGAAATCCTGATATTTCTGGAGAAAAATAATGAACTCTTCATAATAGAACCATAGGAAAACACTCAACGACACCGGAAACAGTAATTATGAATCAAAAGGGAGATTCAAACCAGCAGGAAGCTAGATTGAACTGTAGTTATTTAATGCTGAGTACTCTTACTCGGATGTACTAGCCTAAAAAATGCTAGGGAATAGGGTTTAAAACTTTTTATGCTGTAATGTTCAATATGCTATACTTTCTAATAACTACTACTAAAGAATTTGGCTGCAAGACCAAAGTATGATATAATGCAGAGGTACAGATGAACTGGAAATATAATGCTAGGGTTGACTTTACTGCTAACAGCTGATAGTAAGAAACAAAAGCCATTCCTAGCATTCAATATTCCAGGGAATTTGCCATATAAGTTGTAAGACTCATATCATGAAGCCACTAAGGACTTGGGCTTTTGAAAGGAAATTTAACCCAATGACTTTCTCAGAACATCATGAAATATCCTACAAGAAACTGAACAAATTCACACAGGTTATTTTTGCACAGGAGTTCTTTGAAAGGGTAGGTATTTCTATATGTCTGTAAATACCCTTATAATGGAATGTATTCTGAAACAGAAATTCACATTATCCCTCTTTGCTTTTCATCTTCAGCAAAAAACAAAATAATATATTAATGACAATAGAAAACGTATACTGGAAAAACAGTGATTGTTTCCAAAGTAACATGGTGATGTTAAAGTTTCCCAAACAGAAAATTATGTTTGGAAAACTGAGCTACAGGGACAAAGACCATACATTTAAATATTGGTATTTGCTTTAGTTCAGATACAACTGTCCCCACCAAAACTCACGTTGAAATTTGATTCCCAGTATGAAGGTGTTGAGAGGTGGGGCCTAACTGGTGGTGTTGGGTTGTATGGGTGAATCCCTCCTGAATGGTTTGGTGCCTTTCTTGTGGTAATGTATTCTCAGTCTGGTGAGAGTAGATTAGTTCTTGCTGGAATGGGTTAGTTCCCTCCAAAGTGGGTTGTGATAAAACCAGCTCCCCTCAGGTTTTCTCTCTTCTCACCTATTTACTTCTCCTTTGACCCGCTCTACCATGTTTTAACCTAGCAGGCCTCAGCAGAAGCCAATCAGACACCAGGGCCTTGCTTCTCACACTTCCCAGCCGGAGGAACTGTGAGCTAAATTAACCTCTTTTCTTATAAATTATCTAGTCTCCAGTTTTCTATTACAGTAACATGAAACTAAGACAATATATCCAAGCTTTTAGGGACAACTGACCTCTTTACAAGGCTAAATTATCCTACCAAAAAATAAGAAATATGTTTCCACATTTTTATGCCTTCTTATAGAGCCATCAGTAAAAGTTTAATATTTTCTTCACATAAGACATTTATTGCATGTTAATATACTTCTGGATATTTTGTGTTCTTTAGAGAAATTTTTATTTCTTTAATTTTATGTTTATGGGAGAACTATGAGAAACTGCTTTTCGTGTGTGTTTTTACATTTCAATCAGATCTTGTAATAATTTCCTACATTCTTACGGTTTTTCTAAGTATTTGAAGAAGTTTTCCAGAGATTGTTATTAGAAAATAGAAATACTTTTATTTTCTTGTATTATTTTATTTTTAATTAATTCTTCATATTAAAAATAGAATTATACAATAATGTGGAAGAAAACAATAATGATTGTTTTTCTAATTTATTGGGGTTAATTCTGGAGTCTGTTGAAAATGTTATTTACAATTCCTAAATGTGAAATTATACTCCATTTTTGTACTATTTAAAAATTAAAAATCATTCTTGTTTGGTAAAAATATATAAAATTTTTTTTAGTTTTCTATAATGACACACAGTTAAAATAGTACAGATATTTTCTAAAACTTGAAACTGCATTTTCTTGCTATTTTAAAACAGATTTATTGAAGTATAAATTGACATAAAATAAATAGCAGTGTTTATCTAATAATTTGTGGATTGACATTTGGCTTGTTTTCAGATTTTGTCTATTATACACGTTAATGTTTGATAAATTTTGGTGGCAAACATATATATTTAAATTATACATGTATATCACAATAAAGATAATTAATCACAATAAAGATAATTAATATATCCATCACCCTCCAAAAATTCATTGTGTGTCTGTATAATCCATATACCCTACTACCAGTACTCAGAAGACAATTGTTCTCCTTTCTGTCACTATAGGTTTGTTTGCTTTATCTAGTCTTTCATAGAAATAAATCACTTTTCAATGTGTACTCTTTCTGTCTTCTTCCTCTTAGCATAATTATATTTAGATTCATTCATCTCATCTGTGTCACTAATTCATTCCTTTATATTGCTGAGTAATGTTCAATTATATAGATATACCAGATTTGTTTATCCCATATCTTGTGATTGAATATTTGAGATATTTTCAGGTTGTGAGTATTATTATTATCATTATTATTATATTATTATTTTGAGCTCTACCACCGTTCTGGGTTGCAGTGGCACAATCACAGCTCATTGAAGCCTCAACCTTCCGGGCGAGGGTGATTATCCCATGTCAGCTTCCCCACTCGATGAGGCTACAGGCACACACCATCACACTTAGTTATTATAGTTTTTGTATTTTTTGTAGAGAGGGATTTTGCCATGTTGCTCAAGCTGTCTCAGACTCCTAGGCTGAAGTGATCCGCTCACTTCCACCCTCTTAAAGTGCTGGAATTACGGGCATGGGCCACTGTTCCCAGCCAGGCTTCAGGTATTAAAAATAAAACTGCTATGCACATTTACTTACAAATATTTGTAAAAGCATATGCTTCTATTTTTCTTGGATGTGGAATATCTGGATCATATGGTAGGTATATATTTAATTATGTAAGAAACTGCTAAACTATTTTTCAGAGTGGTTCACCATATGGAACACAGACATACTAATTGTTGTAAGACCTGCACTTGCCCATTCTAACACCTGTGTCAGTTCTGGGTGGTTTTCAACTAATGTATTCCTCTTCATTATAGATCATATCTTCCTGTTTCATCCCATACCTCATCATGTTTTATTAGATACCAGACATTGTAAACTTTATCTACCTGAGTGCTAAATATTTTTGCAATTTGTAAATAATCTTAAGCCTTGTTTTGGAAAGCAGTTTGATTCTTTTAAATCTAAGGCAATATTTAAATTTTAGTTTTATGTTCATTAGTCTTTGAGGACTTCTTCCTAGAAGATTGTTTCGTTCATGGAGGATTTTCTTATTTCATAGATTTGAGTCTACATGTAGTTGTCTTATAAATTTTTCATAACTTACAAAGGATATGACAATGTTTTCTTTATTAGTCTAACAATTTGTGTATGCAAATTAGTCTAACAAATTTGCCTAAACTATTTTGTTCGTATAAAAGTTTCTTTTTGGGTTCCTGTAGGTTCCAAAAGTTAGCAAAAGGGGACAAATGGGTGTTTGAGCCTAAATTCTTCCATAGAGACATACAGCAGTAATCCTGGATTAAACTAATCTTACAGTTTTCTAGACATCAGACACCTAGAATGTTCCAGTATAGTTGCTGGATGCAAAACCAAGCTCAGTTTCAATTTCAAAATGCAGACTATAGTGTTCACTACAATCTTATACATGATGCATTTAATAGTAGACTGTGTCTATATTATATTTCTAGCAACTCCATATATTTGACTGACCACAATTTTATCAATTTGAAAAAAATAATTGTAGCATTCTTGTAGCCAATTTTTTAAAAGTCCTATAATGATGACTTAGAGTTAAAGGAAGTTGAAGCATTTGTGATAGCTACATCTGAATTATAATCATTGATTAAATCATAACTAACTACTCCTTGGACTAAATATATCTCAATTAGAGTACCTAAACAGCTTAGTTTAGAGTTTAAAACCAACACACACGCACACACAAACACACACAGAGACACACACACACACATATTCTGTCTGTGTGTGTGTATTATACATATACATATAAATATATATTTCCAAAATATATTGTAGCATGTTATATTACAGACCCACATTTTATACTAATCTTTTCAAAGAACTAATTTTGGGTTAATTTTAAAATCTCTTCTGTTTTGTTTTTAGATTCTGAAAATTTTATTTTCTGTCTTTGTGAATTCATTTCTCCTAGTAGTTTTCTTAACCTTCTTATATTAAAAGTTTAATTTACTATTTATTTTCTTTCATCCCTGAAAATAAAAATATTTCAGGCTTTGTATTTTCTTCCAAGCACTTTTTGGTCATCTTACAAAATTTTAAATATGTACTATCTAATGCCACTCTGTTTTCTCAAACAAGATTTGTTTAGAAAATACAAAACTGATAACATTTTCAACTTTGTTGTTTTTATTAAAAAATGGTTACTTTTTTCATTCTCAAATCTTTCCTTTAAGCTTAAAAATTATAGACTTCATGCTATTTTTCTGAATGTTTTTCTCATTAGCTGATATCAGTGACACCCAGATATTTTTTACTCTCCTAAAGATTTCCTGTGTGGCTTCTCCTTGGTACTAGTAACTGTTCACTTGCAATCTGTTAGAAGGTCCATTTAAAGCTTAAGCTGAAAGTCTGGCTAATGTAAATTTATGTTACTACTTGAGTAGTGAATCAGCTTAATTGGGAAGGGTGTCAGAGCTGTTGGCAGTCCAAGAGAAACTGATCTCTGTATTTTTTTATTTTGTGTTTTATGAAGCTGCTGCTTTTTCTTTCATAGCTTTTCTCTTAGGCTACCCATTCTACTAGCTCATTGCTCTATTTATACCTCTTTGTTTCCTATAGCTTGCTGTAACATGGGTGATCTCCAAATCCTCAGTCTTCCTACTTGTGTTTTCCACTGTACTGTGTGGAATTGTAATTGATTACACTGTCAGGGATAGTGTATGTGGCCTGCTGCTTCGGTGACCTATGTTTGAAGCTCATCTCCTACCCTGACTTACAAATCTGAAGGTGTTTGAGGGTTTCTGCAACGTGTTCTTCCCTTGTTTTCCAAGGATGCTGCTGTTTCTCAGTAAAGAAAGCTATGTGAATGTCTGTAACACAGTCTTTAACCTGACCTGTGTTTACCACCATTGCTTTTTCCTTGAATTTTCTCAAAACTAGATGACTACTTCATCTAATTTTTCAGTATCAAATGACATATTTTCCTATGATTATGTCCTGTAAATGGACATCTTTTATTTTGGGATGTGAAGCACATATGATAATAGGTACACATGTACACCTTGTACATCTCCTGAAACAGAAAATATGTTCTGGGTGTAAAGTAGTTGTTGTCCATGTGATGATTACTAAAATAATGCCAGCATATGTAGAAACTAAAAAATGTAAGAGTGAAAAACACAAACAAAAACTTCCCTGATGTTTTTATTCCTATTATTTCCACAAAACTATTACTGAAAAATGTGCCTACACTTGGATATTAGATATAAAACATTTTAGATTAATGTGTTCATATAAAGAGAGAGTCTATAGTCAGAAATGTATTCCACTTATCAGTCATACAGAATCATGATATTTCCATGTCACACATACAAATATTTTAACTATTTTAAAAGGCTGCAAACATTTTATCTCAGTGATATTTCTGTATCAACAGTGAGGGGTCTATGTAAGTATACTACTGAATATTTTATTATATCATGTATTACAAAAATTAAACTTATTTGTGGCTATTTAGTTCTCATTGATTTGTTTTGGTTCTGCTATTACAAACAATGTAAAAAATTAATAACTTTAGAACTTTTATTTTGGTGTGTCCATCTGAGGATGGTTGAAAGGTAAGTCGATACAAATTAGATATTTAAGTCAATAAATAATTTTGTAATTTTGTTAGTTCTGTCAAATTCATCTCAGAGTATCACATAAGCAAAGATTTCTTGTATTACTTTCTGTTGTTGCCATAAAAATTATGACAAACTAATCTTACAGTTAGCACAAGACCTCTAGAGTGTTCCAGTGTAATTGCTGGATCTCAAAACCAAGCCTTGGTTTTATTTTCAAAGTATAGACTATTGGATTTACTGGAATAATATATGCAGTTTATTTAAAAGTAGAATGTGTCTAAATACATTATGCTTAAGATACTGACATGCTTAAAAATATTTCTATCCAGACATTATTTGGTTATTTTAAAATTATTAATCTAGTGCTTTTATTATGTATTTTTACATAAATATCCTTAACACATCTCAACATTATTTTTAGTATAAGAATTTAACTATACAAAATGTTAGAATAATAAAGAAGACATTGTCATATCTTTTGTAAGTTATAAACAGTTTATAAGGCAACCAGAGTATCTGCAGTCTCTTTACTATTGCAATATATTATTTTCATAATCATTTATGTGCCATATTTATCATATACTACATATTCACATATATTTGGATTCATATGTAAATAGGATGTTTACTTTCAATAATTTATTCCTATAACACAATCAAGCTGATTTAGTTACTTTAAGTTTATAATGTTTGTTTTTTTTTTCCTACCTAGTAAGGAGCTTCTACATGATATACTTTTAAAAATTGTTATTCTTGATATTTATTCCAGATTCATTTTATTGCCATTTATTAAGCTTCAACATTTCTGTTAGATTAAAGTCACTTTTAATTGATTGGTTCATTTAGAAAAGAATGTGACTTTAAAATGGTTGGTCAGGCTGGGTGCGAAGGCTCATGTCTGTAATTCAAGCACGTTGGAAAGCCAAGGCAGGAAGACCCCCCGCCCACTTCAGCCTATGAGTTCAGGACTACAGTGGGCAGTGATCACATCACTGCTCTCCAGCCTGGGCAGCAGAATGACACCTGTCTCCAAAAAAAAAAAAGTGATAAATAATAAAACACACTTATTTAAACATAATAAAGTAAAATTTAAAAATGGTTGGTCAGGAATGATTATTTTGGCCAAGCCCAGTGGCTCACAGCTGTAATCTCAACACTTTGGAAAGCCAAGGATGGAGGATTGCTTGAACCCGAGAGTTCCAGACTAGCCTGGGCAACATGCTGAAACCCTATCTTTATACAAAATACAGAAAAATTAGCCAAGTGTGGTGGTATGTGCCTGTAGTCCCACCTACTATAAAGGCTAAGGCAGAAGGATCCCTGAAGCCAGGAAGTCAAAGCTGTAGTGAGCCAACATAACACCACTGCACTCTAGCTTGGATAATAGAGCAAGGCCCTGTCTCAAAAAAAAAAAAGTAAGAATGGTTATTTTGATCAAAATAGTTGTATGTTGTTTGAATTAACTAATTTAAAAGAGAAAATGATGAGAGGTTTTTATTTGCTCCCTCTTTCCAAATATCATCACTCTTTGTGGATAACATAGTGTCATACCTAGAAAATTTCAGAAGATAATTTTAAAAATTATTCCCAATTATAAATAAGCCTAAAGTGGCCAGTTAATACATATTAATATCAAGATCACACATAGATATAAGCTATCTCATTAAAATTATAATACAGGAAATTTTCACAAGTAATGATATTGGGTTTCTTATGTAGAGTACATCTTCCTCCTTTTTATTCTTAATACAACCACATTTCTTAAGGTAGCCATCTCTCCTCAGATTCTAAATTGACAGTAATATAACAAATCATAGTAAACTATGCCAATTCAGTGTGAAGGCTGTTTGTTGAGAGACTAATGGGAGCAAGATTTTGTTTCCAAAGAAAGTGAGTCAAGTAGGCCTTTGGATGCCTCCATAGGCAGTGAAATTGCTTCATAGCCAAGGAATCCTGATTTTAAGAAACACATGTTTTGTAATGGGCTGCACGGAAATGTGCCAAACCTCAGCCCCAGAGTGAGAGATTATATTAATTACATTGAATGGCAAACATTCCTGCTCTGTACTCCAGAAGCCAATGTGATCTCTAGTTTTCAATGCTCTTTGTTGTGCAAACATCTTTGAAAAAAGATAGTGCAGAATTAAAGTCTGTGTTGAAAGACATGCAAAATCCTAAGGTATGGCTGGAAAATTCCTTCTCATTATTTTAAGAAATACATTGTACAAATTTGGCTAAGGCATACAATTCACACAAAAAGGGACCTGATTAATTGACTCAGAGACCTTCCAGAATAGTCCCACTCCCCATAAGACAGATTTGTATTTCACTTCTTATTTTTTAAAATATACTCACTAAATTTTGTTTTCAGAGGATTATTTAATTTTCTGAAAAGATAAGTGATCTTTTTCAGCTTTCAATTAATTCATACTTGATCATAATTTGTGTATGACATCCATTATATCTGACTGGTTTATATAAAAGTCAGTTCATTCAATTACTGTTTACTTAAAAGTTTAAGAGTACTGTGCCATTTCAAGGAACTCTTGACAATTTTTAACCCCAGTTTCAGAAGGCTTAGTGCTGTATTTACATGGGTGTGACACTTACAAAATGGCAAGTGATGAATTTTTGTGTTTTATGAACACTAATATATTTGAACACTGACATAAAATTTTACATTTGGAAACAGTAATCTCAGGATAGAAAGGAAGAAAAATTACCAGTCCTCATTTGGTAACTCTGTACCTTGTAAATATATTCTTGAAATCTTAAGGGCTCTCATGGATTTGTTATTTCAATTACAATTTTAATGATACATACGATCTGAATTGACAAGGCTGTTTGAATGTCCAGATGCATAAAACTAAATCAATTCAGTGAGTAATGTTAAGAGAATGTAGATTTATTATTATTGTGATACATGATATGTAGGAACACACAATGGAGGAAAGATATTTTTGCTATTAATTGGCAGAAAATTCATATATTATGTACTGTATAATAATATATAATAGGAAAAGGCAATCATTCTGTTGAATGGCTTTGGTACTACTATAAAACACAGCAGCTATGCATTTTCTTCCCCTAAAGTACAGTTTGGACTCACATCTGCATCAGAGAAAAGGAACAGCTAACCATTTATAAAATAAATGAAATCCAACAGAATCACAAAGGACTGATATTTGCAAGCTGAGAGCATTCTTAATATAGTACATTATAATAAGTTATAAATGATACATTTTAGAACTAGCAAATTCCTCTTGGAATTAAGGAGTACCATCAATAAACAGACTTATTTTTTCCTTTCAGTCTAGTTTATGTATCATGCACTTGTATGAATTCTAAAGACAGGATTCACATGAGGAACACAGCACTGTAGCACAGTGAGAAGTGCTTTTATGAAAATTATCTCCAGCCTGGAATAGAGATCACACAGAATTTAAAGTATTATGTGAAAATAACAAAGGTCAAGTTTGTGTGGCAGTATCTGTTAAAGCAGTGGGGCTCCGTCGAATACTCAAGAAATCTGAAAAATGGTGATGTCCAGGAATCACACTGAATCCACTGAATCAGTTTCTGGGTTAGGAGAGGCCAGATTTGGGTTTTGGGATTATCTCAAAGTTCTTATAGGTGTTTAAAATATTCAGAAAGGCTGGGTGCCTGTAATCCCAGCTACTGCAGAGGCTAAGGCAGGAGAATTGCTTGAACTCAGGAGGCGGGGGTTGCAGTGAGCCGAGATGGCGCCATTGCACTCCAGCCTGGGCAGCAAGAGCGAAACTCCATCTCAGGAAAACAAAACAAAATATTCAGAAAGGATTGAGGATCAACCAAGCTTAGGAGCTCTTGATTATTAACTTCTGGTGTTTTGTTTTTTAGATGATCATACCTAATACTGCTTCAACATAACAAAAATATTTGTATTATCACATCCATGTAGGTCATTCTATGCTTTTTTGTGGATGTAACATTTTTTCTCAAATATCTTGAAATACCAAAATATTTATTTTTGATGCCCTAAATTACCTTCAGTTTCATTGAGTTTAGTTTTATTAATTCATTCATGCATATTTAATCTTAATCTTTCCTTTTTGTGGTGCTGGCTATTCATTCACCTGTGCCCAGAAATTCTTAACTGTCTTTTGATATTTAGGAATAAAGGATTACAATGATTATTATATCTGAATAATTTTTCTCACTTGCTTACATGTATAAATGTTTCCCCTGTGGAGGATTCTTTTAGGATTAGAAAGGCTGACTGAGAGTTCTGTTTATGTGGCTTGGGTTTGCCAAACGGCTGGTTTTGTTTGGGTCAGAGGAAAACAAACAGTTCCTAAATTGCAGCTGTCAAATGTTCCATCCAAAATTAAGGACTTTGAGGAGCTCTGGGTAGACACTGCAGAACCAAAGGCAGTTCCGAGAGTGGAAGTTAGCCGTTTAGAGAAACAGATTCAAACAACTACTGAATGGTTGCTCTGTTTTCATAAACTTAAAGGTAAAGTCACTTAATATGCATACTTCCTTCCTGGACTAGTCCTTACTTACATATTCAGCATCATCTTGTACCAAATTACTCTCTCTTCACCTAGTCACGTTAGCCTTATTACATATTCTCACAGTGCATATGCTTTCCTTCTGTTTGAAAAAGATAATTTGCCACCATTTTTTTTCATAGTTAATTCCTATTTATATTTCCCACCTCAGCTCAACACCATTTCCTCAAGGAAGATAATTGAAATTACCCTAAATATTCCTCACCTAATTATAGAGGGCACAGGATGCACTTGGCAGTTGGTTAAGGGGTGGGTATAAGATAGAGTAATTCTTTTCAGAATATTATTACACAGGAAGAGAAGAATTTTCCCTATTTTCATATTTAGTAATCTTGATAATGATATACCAAGTTAATATTAAAGAAGGCATTTTTATGAAAATATATTTTATCATCTTTAAATAAATTATCAGTAAATAATTGAATAGTCTTTTAAAACTAGAACACAATTACCAGGATAAGTTCATTGTTTTAAATATATGAGTATTTTCTAAAAAAAAAAAGTAAATTTTTTTATTAAGATTTTATCTTTATCCATACCTATGTTCTCTTGTGTTCTCCATATCATATTTTATATCCTTCCTTATTCTAAATTATTTATTTACATGCTTTATCTACTTTTTTATTAGACTACTGATGAGATAATTATTTTGGTGTATTTTCTAAAGAAATATCTCTCATTTTAGTTCTATCTCTTGGCTAAATAGCAGTTTCTGCTACAACATTAAATCTATCTTCTTTCAATTTGAACAAATATTCACATAAAAAAGTAACAATTTTTATACTTTCAAAAAGTCATACTGATTCATTACTCATCATGCTTCATTCTAAAATGTATTTTCCTCCTTTTGAATATTTTATTCTATTAATTTATCTGCTATTTTGACTTCTCTTTCTTGTTTCAGGTAAATGTTCATGGATGTTATAATTTCAGATTATTTCTTTGGCTAAAGTTACTTCTCTATTATCCCAGCACATAAATTACAATTTGGTTGGGTACAGGAACCTTGGAAAATACATTTTGTTTCAAAACTATAGTTGCTCCTCCATTTTATTCTTTCATTTTACATTATTGAAATTTCTGATACCAACCTGATTCATTTTACTTTCCTTTTGTTCAGTATGTATTCTGATAGGAATATTTTTTCTTTAACCTTGAAATATTTTTAAAAATCAATGTGATATTTTTAACTGTGTTATTTTTCTCATCATTCCAAAAGTTCTGTTAATCAGAGGATAGTTACTTTTATCTCTAAGGTATGGCTTCTGTTATTTACAAACTATTTTTCATTTCAATTACTCTATTTTTTATTCTTAAAATACTCTTTGTGTATACTGATATTTTAGAAATCTGACCTCATCCATATCCTTTAGCTCTCCAAATTTATGTTAGGTGAAAGCTGACTGGGTGCCCTGGTTCACTAATTCTCCAGACAGATTTATATTTTTATTTGTTGAGTCAAGAACTGCTTGGTTTTCTTTGAACTGTACCTTGGGAAAAATTCTTGAAGTTTCTGGCATGTAAATGAGCACACTTTTGCCCTTGATCTTATTCATATAGGTACTGGGGGTTTTTCTCAAATTTAAATTATTATTATGGGTTTTATAATATTGTCTCCTTTGCTTCCATTCTTCATCTATGAAAAAATGTGTGTATACACACACACAACACACACAGACACACACACACACGAACACACCAATGCTTTATTAGTCTTGTAAAGCAAGTAGGCAATTTAACTTCCTCCCTAATGGTCCTATGTGGGATGAAGACTTACAGAATAATAGTTTCCCAATGTTTCACACAATTTAAGGAAAAATCAAGGTTTGAATTGGCATAAGTGTTTTTTATGAGCTGGTGACAGCAGCCTTACATTTTAGTGTTATCCAAGACCAGCCACACTCATGACTTTTCTGCAGAAAATCATGTAACTGAGTAAACTCCTTTTGCTTTAACAACAATCTCATATCAAACTTTAGTAATCAAGTTTGTCCCTGAAGCCTGTCCATTAGTGGCCATTCGTTTTTGCTCTATGAAAAGATTACTTGATGATTCCTTTCTCTTTAAACCTCTCACAATTCTTTTCTCTATTCTGAAGCAATAGAAGCCATTAAAACTCAATTTCCTCATGCTTCTATTGCAAAATTTACCATCCTATTTTCACTAAACCATCCTCATCCTTTCTTCTACAAAAAAAAAAAAATAGCTTTTCCCTTCTTCTCAAAGGCAGTCCTTTCCACACGTTGACTTGGTTCTGTCCTCTCCATTCTTTCAAGGTTTTGTTGCTTGTATTATCCCCTCTTGCCTGTGTTATCTTCCCATCTGCTCTATATTTGCTTTTTCCATCCAAAGATATTTTCTTATTTCCCATCTAAAGAAAATAATTTCCTGACTGCGTTCTTTTTCAACTTCTACTTCTTCCTACTTCCGTTCATTACCAGTTTTTTAAATTTACTATTTAGAACTGTAGTGTTTATCTCAAAAAAGCTATTTCAACTGTTTTTGTTAGTATTACAGACAATATCCAATGAGCCACAAATTCTATCCTCATCTTTCTCAATATTAAATATCGTTCTTCACCCTTGACCAGTGTCCTATGCTATATTCCCTTTCTATATTTGATCTACAATATTGGACATTGCTCTAACCTACAATGCAGAATCTGTGAGTTAATTCTTTCCAAAAATTTTATATTGATCCTAAGATCTACAGCTTTAACATAGATTTATTACCCAAATTTAAGAATCCCATACCCAACTTCTACTTGGTTTCACCACATGGCTATCTCATAAACATATAAAAATAATTTTTTGATAGAAAGTTCTTCAATGAAAATTTCATCTGATTGCTCCATTCCATCTTCAGTTTTATACTTATATTTAGAATTAAAAAGTTTTACAATATGAAATCTAAATTTATTTAACTGTTCATTCAGCCTCAAAAATTCTTAAACTCATAATCAATTCTATCTACAAAATGTATCAAATAGCCAGTTTTTTGGTTCTTTTTTTCCTTTGGCATCTGTATCTTCACTGTGGTCTAAGTCCACATCAATTCTCTCCTGCACAGTTATAAACTCTTCTGAATTTGTCATTGTACTTCCACTTTTGTGTCCCTATGACCAATTGTTTAAGTGGAAGATATTTTTTAATTTAAATAAATTGTTTCCTCCTTTACAAGTTTTTTTATTTGGGTGAGAACGTTTAGCCTGAGATGTACTCTTAATACATTTTTAAGTATACAATACAATATTTTAACCATAAGCATAATATCGTAGAACAGATCTCTAGAATGTATTCATCCCACATAATGGAAATTTTATAACCATTCATTAGTAATTTTAAATTTTCTCCTCCCTCCACCCCTTAGGCCCTGATAATTATGATTCTGCTCTATGATTTTTCAAGTTTGACTATTTTACCTACCTTGTATAAGTGGAATCATTCAGTGTTTGTACTTCTGTTACTCGTTTATTTTGCTTGGCATAATGTGTTCATGATTCATCTCTGTTATTGCATATTGCATGATTTTGTCCTTTTATAAGACTGAATAATATTGCATTGTATGTTATGATGGCTAACTTTATGTGCCAACTAGACAGGGCTAAGGAATGCCCAGATAGCTAGTAAAGCATTATTTCTGAGTGTGTCTGTCTGTAAGGATGTTTCTGGAAGAGATTAGCATTGGAATAAATAGACAGAGTAAAGAAGATCACCCTTACCAATTAGAGTGAGCATCATCCAATCTGCTGAGGGCCTGAATAGAATAAAGAGGTGCAAAAAGGGGAAATTTTCTCCCTGTTTTAAATGAAATATATATATTTTTCCTGTCCTCAGCCATCAGCACCCCTGGTCCTCAGGCCTTGAGACTTGGGTTTGGAATTATACAATCAACTATCCTGGTTCTTAGGCCTCTGGACTAAGATTTAATTACAACTTTTCAGGTTGCCCAAGTTACAGATGGCAGATCTTGGGACTTCTGCATCTCCACATCATGTGAGTCAATCCCTATTTATGTGTGTGTGTTTCCCTGGAGACTAATACTTACGTATATACCACATTTACTTTATCTATTCTTCTGTCAATGAACATTTAGGTTGTTTCCACATCTTGAAAATTGTGAAGAGTGCTATGGTAAACATTGGATACTAATATCTCCTCAAGACCTTCATTTTAATTATTCTGGATAAATAAACATAAGTGGGATTGTTGAACTACATAGTAGTACTGTTTTGAATTTTTGGATGAACCTTCATACTGTTGTTAGAACAGCTGAGCCATTTTGTAATCCACCAACAGTGTACAAAGGTTCCAATTTCTCCACATCCTTGTCAACACTTGTATTTTGCTTTTTGATCATAGTCATCTTAACGGGAGTGAGGTTATATATATCACAGTGGTTTTGGGTTACATTTTTCTGATGACCAATGACATTGAGCAAATATTCATATACACACTGAGTGTTTATATTTCTTCTTTTGAGAAATGTCTATTCAAGTCTTTAGTTCACTTTTAATTGGGTTATTACACATGTACTATTTGCTGTTAAATTGTATAAGTTTCTTAAATATTTTTGAAATTAACCCCAAATCTATGTGGTTTACAAATACTTTTTTTCCATTCAGTATGTTATCTTTTCTTTCTGCTGAGATTTTTCTTTGCTATTCAAAAGGGTTTTAGTTTGTTGAAGAAATGCAAGAAGACACAAAAGAATGGAAAAACATTTCATATTTATTGATTGAAATAATAGTGTTGAAATGCTCATACTACCCAGAGTGATTCACACATTTAATAAAGTAATCCATACCAAATCCAAATGGAATATATATTTGAATGGCAGATGTTGCTTCTCACTAGAGAGGAGAAGTGATCTGAATAATAGTAATATTTCTTGCCAAAAATTATTGCTTCCTTACGAAGTGACAAGTACAATTTATATTAATTTTTTTAATGTTTTATTTTGTGGGGGCAGAAATGAGATGTTTGTCAGGGGGTACAAAGTTTCTGTTACATAGATGAATAAGTTCTGGAAATCTATTGTAAAACCTGTGACCGTATTTAACAATATTATGTACTTGAAATTTGCGAAAAGGATGTATCTCAATTGTTATTATCCCAAAGAAAGAAAGACAAAAATGGCAACTGAGGAGATAAATATTATAATTTTCTTGGTTGTGATTATTTTATAATGTTTATGTATATTAAATAATTAACCCATACCACTTAAATTTGATTAACGAATATACCCAATGATATTGTTTACAGAAATAGATAAAACAATTCCAAAATTCATATGGAATAGCACCAAATGTTAGCAAGAACATGGAACAACAGGAACTCTCATCCATTGTTCATGGACATATATACGGTTTAGTTGCTTTGGAATAAATTTTGGTAGTTTCTTATAGAATGAAATATTCTCATACCATGTGATACAGCAATTGAACTTCTTGGTATTTACACAAAGGAGATGAAGACTTTTGTCCTCACAAAAACCTGAACACACCTTTATAATAGCTTTATTCATAATTGCAAGAACTTGAAAACAACCAAGATGTCTCTTAGTAGAAGAATGGTTAAATGAATTGTGATACATTCAGACAATAAAATATTTTTCAGTGCTAAAAAGGAATTAGCTAAGAAGTCATTAAAAGGGATGGAGAGTTGGGCACAGTGGTTTACAATTGCAATCCCAGCACTTTGTGAGGCTGAAGCAAGAGGATTGTCTCAGGCTAGGAGTTTGAGAACAGTCTGGCAACATAGTGAGACCTTTGCTCTACAAAAATACAAAATAAATATTAATCCACACATAGGTGTGTGTACTCATAGTCCTAGCTACTCAGGAGGCTAAGGAGAGAGAATTGCTTGTGCCCAGGAGATTGACTCTGTGGTGAGCTGTGATCATGACACTTTATTTTAGTCTGGACAACAGAGTGAAACTTTCTCTAAAATTATTTTTTAATTTAAAAAAATACATAAAGGAGGTGATTAAATGAGTATTACTAAGTGAAGGAAGACAATCTGAAAGGCTACATACTATGTGATTGCTGCTATATGACATTCTAAGGAAGGCAAAACTTTGGAGATCATAAAAAGATGAGCAGTTGCCAGTGACTGGGTGGAATGAGGGACAGATGGGCAGATCACAGAGGACTTGTAGGGTGGCGGAAATACTCTGCATCATAATATAATGATGTATACATGCCATTATACATTTGTTCAAATTCATAGAATATACAACACTAATAGTGAACACTAATGAAAATTATAGATTTTGAGTGATTATGGTGTGTCAATGCAGGTTCATCAGTTGTAACAAAGGTACCAGTCTGTCTCTTCACACATGCCAAGCCAAAAAAAAAAAAAAAATACCACTCTGATGAGGGATGTTGAAAATAGGGGAAGCTACATATATGTGGGGACAAGGGTATATGGTGATTTTCTGCACCATCCTTTTAATTTTTATGAAAACATAACTGCTGTAGAAAAATTAAGTCTTTTAAAAATTCAAATGGAAATACAGAAGGCCTTGATTAGCCAACACAATTTTGAGGAAAAAACAAAGTTAGAAACATCTCATTTCCTAACTTCAAAATATATTAAAAAGCAATAGTTATCAAAACAGTATGATACTAGCATAAAGACAGACATAGACCAATGGAACAAAACAGAGAATCCAGAAATAAATACATGCATGTACAGTTAATTGATCTTCCACAAGGTGCTGGGAATATATAATGTTAAAAAGTTTCTTCAATAGGAAAACTGGATAACCCCATACAAAAGAGTAAATTTGGACTTCTATCTTACAGCACACACAAAAATCAAATCAAACATTTGATTTGCTTGAAGACGTAAGCATAAAACCTGTAGGTATAAAACTCATAGAAGGAAACAGTGGAAAATCTTCATGACATTGGTGTTGGCAACAATTGTATAGATCTGATGTTCAAAGAACAGGCAACAGAAGCAAAAGTAGACAAATGGAGCTATATCAACTTGGTTCTTCTTAAAACAAAATAAGATCATATTATTGGACAAGTGCAAAACTGAGTTTCAAAATGGCACTAATTACCACAGATATGAAAATCCGGATTCCTCAAATGGTCTGCAAAGCCTTCGCATATACAACTTGCACTTCCCAGATAACTTTTCTTTCTAGTCTCTGTCCTCCAGACTCACTAGTATTCTTTTCATTCTTTGAAAATTACAAGCACTTTCCAAAGCTACTGCTTTTAGCAAGGCATACTGTTCTTGCTAAACTCCTGAGGGAAAACTCTTCTTTATTCATTTCACATGGCTCATTCTTTCTCATAATTTAACTCTCAGTGCGAAAATCTTCTTGGAGAAAACTTATGTGATCTTTTATGACCTTATATTGATTATCACACTAAAAGAATGTTTCATTTTTATCTATACCTTCCTTGGAATAATTATTATACATAAAATGTATGTACTTTATAATTTTTTCTCAATAGGTTTTTTCTTTTTGCTGTTTATGTTTCCAGCTATTTAATCTCTTTCAATTAAGATACACTAACATTTCCAACTCTCTATTTCTATTATTACTTTTGTAATCAAATAGCATAGAAATTTGAGGAGTCCTTTTTTTCATTTATTCTCAATTCTTATATACAGTCGTGTATCACATTTTCAGGAACATATTTCTCACTTGCCCATTATAGCTCCTTCTTTTAATCCCTGCTATCATATCTGTATTATATATTATCAAACCCTTATTATACCTTGTCTGAATCATGATGTGTTATCAGGGAAAGAAAATATTTTAAAGACCCTTTAAAATAATATTTAAATTGTTTATAAATGTTAATTTATTGGATGTAGGGAGAAACTAGTTTTTTAGTACTCTTAATTGCATGTTGTTCACTTGCGATTACTTCACATGAGATTACACTGTTAATGTTTATATTACTTATGTTTCCTGTTCTTTCACCATGAAACATACCATACTTCTATAGCCAATTTGTATGAAATACATAATTCACAGAAAATTTTGTTAATAAATATACAGCATTTTTTCTAAAAATGTCCCTTTTATATCCATTTCTCTTGATCTTGTAGAAGCCTCCTTTCTTTATTTTCACCTCTAGGCTTCAATATTTTAAATATTTACCTTCCTAATTAACTGTAAATTTTTCCTGTATTATTATCAAGGTTCTCTTCACATTGCTTCACTCCTAAGCATAGGGTCAATTCTATAATTTGCTGGGCCCAGTGCAAAATAAAAATGTAGACTCTTGTTTAAAAAGCAACTAATAAGCTTCCCTTTCTCCTCTGAACTTATGTATGTATGTATGTATTTGAGATGGTATCTTCACCCAGGCTTGAATCCTTGAACTCCTGAGATCAAGTGCTCCTCCTGCCTCTCAATTTGTTGTGACTACAGTTGTGCACCACCATACCCAGTTAGTTTTTAAAATAACATTTTTGGGGGGAGTCTCACTGTGTTGCCCAGTCTGGTCTTGAACTTCTGGCCTCAAGCAATTCTCCCACCTCAGTCTCCCAAATAGCTAGGATCACAGATGCAAACCATTATGCCTGGCCTTCTAGTCTCTTTTGAATCCTGTTATGGTGCTTTCCTCTTTGTTATTAAATGACCCATACCCTTTGACATAGTTACACTCATGGGGCCTCTGCTTGAGAGGATCCCAGATGCCCCATCACTCTGTTATTTGTTACATGGGGCATGGGCCAACTCTATATTTTCTTATGTCCTGAGCAGTAGCTGGACAGGAGCAGAGGTGAGGGCACCTGAAAATCTATTGTAGGAAGGAAGAGAGGTAGTAAGAGATAGGATTGCATTTCAGCCAAAGTTTCAAGCCCCTGATACATGCTCCATTGTCCTATTAGGATTCAATTACAGATCACAGTTCAAAGATAAAATTATTAAGAATTTTAAGAGAAAAGGCCAGGCATGGTGGCTCACGCCTATAATCCCAGCACTTTGGGAGGCCAAGGATGGATCACCTGAGGTCAGAAGTTCAAGAGCAGCCTGACCAATGTAGTGAAACCCTGTCTGTACTGAAAATACAGAACCTAGTCAGGTGTGGTGTCTGGTGCCTGTAATCCCAGCTACTCAGGAGGCTGAGGCAGGAGAATCACTTCAACCTGGGAGGGGGAGGCCTCAGTGAGCTGAGGTTGTAACACTGCACTCTAACCTAGGCAACAGAACAAGACTCTGTCTCTCTCTCTGTATATATATTTTTTTCTTTATGTGTGTGTGTGTGTGTGTGTGTACATATATATATTATATATATATATAAGCAAGCATTAAATCAAGTACAAAACTCTTTTGAGTCTAGGACTCAGTGTGATTGGTGGTCCTGTCTATTCAAATCAATAAAATTCTAGTCCAAGTCAATATGAAATCTTAAAAATTCCAAAGACTATTAAATTTTTCAAATATATAATAAATTATAGTGTGCATGAAAAGATTATTTGTTCAGCAAACTAAAGATTCTTTACGGTAAAGATCAATCTTAGAAGATAGTATAATACAAGCTAAATAATATAAAAATGCATTACATCTATTAAATGTAGAAAAATCAAATTGTGTTTTGCATCCATATGAGGATTTACACATGGAAAATACATAGATATAACTATTTGTGAAAAATACATGAATTAATTGGATTATCCTACTCTTATGTGAATGTCCCATTGGAACCAATAAATGGTGCCCTCTTGGCTTTAATCTGGTATATCTCTTTGTTTGTATTAATTAGACTTCAGCTTTTTTCTATCTGTACCTCATTCCTGATCAAATATGTATATCATTTTGTTTCATTATTCGTCCTTAAGCATAATCATTATCATATATTTCTCTTCAAAAACTTTCTGTTGTCCCGCTGGACAAAATCTATATAAAACATATCAAAAATTTTCCACAATATAAGCATACTTTACATTTCAAGCACCAACCAAATTGGATGACATATTTTTGCTTAATGATGTTTCCATCGTCATTGAATGAACACATATCTCTATTTGGCCAGGTGACTTTTAGAAAAGTATGGTAAATAATTGAATAAATTATTTCTGTGGAGATATCATATTATTACTTTTGCACCAACCTAATATACAACACATGTTTTAATATTCTTTGGTGACATTCGTTTCCTCTATCATGCAATGACATTACACAATAATGTCATTTATAGATATGTTTGTATATACAAACTCTTCTACAGACATGAACCCTGAATGACTTGATGACCGCAGAAGATATTTTTATTTTTCTCTGAATTAGGAGGTAAAAAGAAGGGAACATATCTGAGCATACAAGATTTTTCGAAATCTTTGAAGTCAACTTCCAGCCTTTTAGAAACTCAGCATCTATTTTGCTTTGTTTCTAATGCTAATTTCCTTTACTTGAGCTGCTTGTGCATGTTTTATAAGACTGCATCCCAAATCAGTAAAGCTTTTATACAAAATTTAGTATAATTTAACAGTTCATAATTCTGCTACTAGTAACAGTCAATAAGGCAAAATCACCTCAGTTAAATGCCAAATGTGTAATCAAAATTGTAAGTTTCCATAGCAGATTGATACAATTGTTCAATGACCTGTCGTTAAACAAAAAACAATTAAAACCCTGGCAGGTAAATGAAGTAATAAATGCTTTTGTTACTGACCTTTCTGTTTAAGCCTCCACATAAAAAAAAAAAAAATCATTCAATCTTCAAAATTCCTCAAAGAAAATATTGTTATACCTGCTTTATTAATACATAAACTAAGTTTTAGTTAATGCATAATTTAAACAAGGGCATGCAAATTCAGTAATCATTTGAAACTAAAGTTTCTGTTCTTACTATCTGTTTCTGCTGTGTTTAACAAAGTTCATGTGGGGTGTGACTGTGCCTCAGAGTCCACCATGAGAGTGGTGTGAAGAGTCAAATGTGATAGGCCCCTCTGATGCTTCCCTGTCATCAGTGACAGAAGCCTCATGTTTATATATTTTCTATACTTAGATTTCATTCAATATTTAATGTAGAGGAAGGATTTGGCTGCCTAAAATAAATGCTATTATTATTTTTAATTGCATTCAATGTGTTATATTTAGCAATTACATTGCTGATTATCTTTGATCTACCTTCTAGTTTATGTATTTATTTATTTTATTATCCTCTACCCTGCTTTGTGCCTGAAAGGCTGACTTTGCAAATTGAAATACCCTGGCTCCCTTGTCATCTGGTTGCTGGTTGGATTCTGCCAAGGAGAATGGCAGAATTCTGGTTGTAAAAAAAAAGGTAAAATCAAGAAGTTACAGGATTAATTCTCTCCACTAGCTCTTTGCCTCACAATTGTAATTGTGTTTAACTACCATGTGTCTTTAGGAGGGAGAATAACAGTGAGTAAGGGCATGCCCTTACATATCAAACTCTCTACTCAGATATTTCTGGGTTTGACTCCCAACTCTACTCCACTTCTTATAGGATGTTTAATCTTAGGAAAGTTACTTGACCTTTGTGAACCTCAGTTTTTCTCATCTGTAAAATGGAGATAAGTAAAATAACCAGGCATGCAAACAAGCAGAACAATATGACCCATATAAAGAGAGAAAAAATAATCAACTGAAATCCACTAAAAAATGATAGAAACATTAAAAATTTAAGATCTAAAATTGCAAACTTGATGAAAATTATTAACTATACATACAGTAAGCCAGACATACAGAGAACCAAGTACAATAGAAAACTAATGATAAAGAGAATATATTAAAAGGAGGCAGACTAGACAGTAGTGTATAGATATGGCAAAATAGATGGACAGAAATCACAAGAGAAAAAAATAGCTAAAAATGACTAAATTTTGAATGTAATGATAATAGCAGAGCCAATAAATACTGGAATGAGCTCTGTTTTGAACATTAGCATGGCATCTATGGGTGATATTTAGGAGAAAAAAATGTTGAAGTCTAAGAGAATATGATTGGCAGACTGCTAAATGCCCCTTCCTTAATTCTTACTTTAATTTTTGAGAATATGAATGGGATAAAATATCACATCCTGATTCTGTATGTTTGCTGGTAAAAAGATATGGAATATTTAATTAATGTTTCTATTTAGTTGACTTTAACTTAATATTCAGTATAATATTAATATTAGTCAGTGTAAAGGTAATTGTTGTAATATTAATTACTATGACATTATATCATTCAATCCTCAAAAGGATTGCATTTAAAGAAAGAATCTATTCACTTGAGCTTTTTAAAAGCAGTATTTTCTCTGGCTGGTTGCAAGAAGGGAGTAAAAGAGATTCAAAGCATGAGATGGATTCAGTATTATTGGCTTTGATGCACTCTTGCTGGCTTGTTCATGAAAGGGACCAAGTGCAGTAATGGGAGAGTTGTCTCTACAAGCAAAGAACAACCCCCAGACAAAAGCTAGCAAAGACACGAGAGCTTTAGTTCTAAAACTATAAGAAACTGGACTCTTCCAAACACCTGAATGAGATTAGCAGCTTATTCTTTTCATCACGTTCCAGATGACATCCCATCACTGCCAATATCTTTATTTTAGCCTTTAAAACCCTAAGTAGAGACCCTGGTTGAGCCTACCAAGGTTCCTCACGTAAGCAACTGTGAGATAACAAATGGGTGTTAGAAGGAGAGCTGGAGGGAGAAGAGAAAAGCTTTAGTGTCTATATTAATCACAGACAAGTTTTCAGAACAAAGAATATCACTACAGTAAAAAAACCCATTTTATATCTTGAATGGGGTTAATACATCAAGTGGACATAACAATTCTAAATATTTATGCCTCTAATAACACACAAAGCAATAACTGATAGAATCATAAGAGCAACTAGACAAATTCACAATTATAGTTAGAGAATATAATACAACCTTCAATAACAGAGAAGTAGACATAAAGTCAGTATGTATGTAGAAAACCATTATCATTCAATTTTATCTACTTGGCATATAGATATTTCAACCTAACACTAGCAGAATACAACATGCACATGGAACACTGTCAAAAATAGATCATAAAATAAGTCTCAACATGTTTAAAAACAGTAAAGCCACACATAGTATTTGCTCTGTTCACAATGAATTAAATTAACCCCCAAAGACAGAAAGACCTATCAAAAACTACTAAATATTTGGAAACAAAAAATTACTGAAAAATTCATGAATCAAAAAAATATTAGAAGGGAAATTTAAAATATATTTTTTAAGTGAACAAAAACAAAACACAACATATGTAAACCTAGGCAGTACCATTCAGGACATAGGCATGGGCAAAGACTTCATGACTAAATCACCAAAAGCAATTGCGACAAAAGCCAAAATTGACAAATGGGATCTAATTTGATTAAAGAGCTTCTGCACAGCAAAAGAAACTATCATCAGAGTGATACGACCTACAGAATGGAAGAAAATTTTTGCAATCTACCCATCTGACAAAGGTCTAATATCTAGAATCTATAAGACACTTAAAGTTATAAGTAAAAACCAACCCCATAAAAAAGTGGCCAAAAGATATGAATAGACATTTGTTAAACTAAGAAACGTATGTGCCAAAAAAGTATAAAAAAAAAGCTCAGCATCGCTGATCATTAGAGAAATGCAAATCAAAACCACAATGAGATATCATTTCAGGCCAGTCAGGATGACAATTATTAAAAGTCAAGAAAAAATAAATAATAAATACTGGTGAGAAATAGAGATGCTTTTACACTGTTGGTGGGAATGTAAATTAGTTCAACCATTGTGGAAGACAGTATAACCATACCTCAAGAACCGAGAACCAGAGATACCATTTGACTCAGCAGTCTCATTATTGGTATATACCCAAAGGAATATAAATCATTCTACTATAAAGACACATGCACCCATATATTTGTTGCAGCACTATTTACAATAGCAAAGACAGAATCAATCCAAATGCTTATCAATGATAGACTGGATAAAGAAAATGTGGTGTATATACATCATGGAATACTATGCAGCCATAAAAAGGAATGAGATTATGTCCTTTGCCAGGACATGGATGAAGCTGGAATCCATCATGCTCAGCAAACTAACACAGGAACAGAAAACCAAACACTGCATTTTCTCACTCATAAGTGGGATTTGAACAATGAGAACACATGGACACAGGGAGGGGAACAACACACACTGGGCCAGTCAGGGGTTGGAAGACAAGGGGAGGGAGAACATTAGGACAAATAACTAATTCATGTGGGTCTTAAAACCTAGATGATGGGTTGATAGGTGCACATGTATACCCATGTAACAAACCTACACATTCAGCACTTGTATCCTGGAACTTAAAGTAAAATTTAAAAGAACAAATTTTGAAGGGTAGTATTACCTGAGTTCAATAATTATTATGAAGTTACAGTAATCAAGATACTTGGGCATTGGCATAAAGGTAGACAAAAAGACTAATGGAACAGAATATAAAATCTAGATACAGAGCTGCATATGAGGATAAGTGACTTTTCACAAAGATCCAAAAGGAATTTGGTGGAGAAACTATAGATGTCTCATCAAATAGGAGCAATTGACTGGCAAAATAAAATGAAAATAATATTAATAATCATAATGATAAATAAACTTTGACCTAGACCTTATGCCATTTGAAAATATATCTTACTGGATGATACCTAAAAGTGAAACCTAAAGCTGCACAACTTCTAGAAGAAAGCACAGGAGGAAATTATGATCATATGTTAAAGATTTCTTATAGCAGGTTAAAAACACAATCCATAAAAGAACAAATTGTCAAATTTGACTTTATCTAAAGGTACCATTAAGAATTAAGAAGATAAAAAGACAAGCCACAAAATAGCAGAAAATAGTTTCAAGAAATATGTCTCATAAATGAAAATAATTCTCAAAACTTAATAAAAAAATACAAAATAATGGTAAATATTCTGAAGAGAATCTTTACCAAAGAAGTTATTCAGATGATATATACGCACCTAACAAAATACTCAGAATCATTAGTCATTATGGAAATGAAAATTAAATCCATAATTATATACTACTACACACCTATTAGAATGGCTAAGATTGAAAATACTAAACATACTGAGTGCTGACAAGGAAAAGGAAAAACTGGACCTTTCATGCACTTCAAGTGGGAATGTAAAATTGGTCAACTACTTTGAAAAGCATTTTGGCAGCCTTTTACAAAGTTAAACATTCACCATATGATCCAGCCATTTTACTGGCTGGATCACACACACACACACACACACACACACACGATACAAAGACTTGTACACATTTTCTATCCAAATTTATTTGTTATAACCCAAAACTCGAAATAATCCAAGTGTTCACCAGGTGAATGGATGAACAAACTGTGGTGTATCTATTACAGTGGAATACTTCTCAGCATCAGCTCAAAATGATAAGAATTAAAAAAAGAAAAAAGAATCCATTCTCTTTGATTGTTTTTATATAAAATTATACAAATGCATACCAATCCATAGGGACAACAATTAGATCAATAGTTGCTATATTAGGGTTCTCTAAAGGGAAAGAACTAATGAAATTTATTTCATTATACATATCCCACATTTATATATATGTTTGTATATATTCCATATTTATGTATGGAGTATATATAATGGAATATACACATATGCATATGTATATATAGGAGTTTATTAAGTATTAACACATATGATCACAGGGTTCCACAATAGGCAGTTGTCTGCAGGCTGAATGAAGATTAAGGACAGCGAGTCTGAGTTTCAAAACTGAAGAACTTGGAATCCAATAAATGAGGGTGAGAAGCACCTAGCATGTGAGAAAGATGTAGGCTGGGAGGCTAGGCTAGTCTCTCCTTTCACATTTTTCTGTATGCTTTATAGTCACTGGCAGCAGATTAGATGGTGCCCACCCAGATTAAGGGTGAGTCTGCCTTTCCCATCTCACTGACTCAAATGTTAATCTCCTTTGGCAATACCCTAACAGATGCACCCAGAATAAATACTTTGTATCATGTAATCCAGTCAAGTTGACACTCAGTATTAACCATCACAGTTGCCTAAGAATGAGGATATGGGAGGCATGGAGAAGCTGTGAGATCCAAAAGGAAACTTTTCCAAGTGAAGGAAATGTTCACTATATTGATGATTGTGACGTTTTCACAGGGCTACGTACATGAAAACTTATCAAATAATATATTTTAAATAGGTGGAGTTTATTTTATGTAAACTCTGCCTCAGTTAAAAAGGACTGTAGAATGGCCTTCATCCTCATCCTGCAGTAACAATAACTATTTTTAGGACTAATCAAAGCTGAAAAATAGGAACTTAAATCCTGTCTCAAACTCTCATCTTTGTACCCCAATAGAAATTCTGCTATGAATAACTGATACAAACATCAAATTGCATTAGTCAGACTACCCCTATATAGAGAATATTCTTCGGGTGTTTGGAAAAGATATAGGAAGTATATGTGGGACATTCCTATTGAAGTTTAATGACTCAACTCTGTACAAGTCTAATGTGAGCTTCCTCAACATGCACTTTACTAATCATGCAGAAGATGAATTATATCTAAAGTAATAGCACATCTCTCTGATTCTCTCTTTTATTGTGAAAGCCTTCAATTTAAAATAAAGTAACTATATGAAGGACTTCTATTTTTTTCTACTTATTCATCTTGGATATTGCCTATGTTCTGTGGAAACAAATATTGCTTTCTAATTGAATTAACTGTAGATGTTCTAAGTGACCTAAGAGAAGATAAAATTTGAAGTCAATTACTTGAAAATCACTTGTTAGTAAGTATCATTTACTATGTCCGGCATAACTGAGGTGGTTCAACAGGTCTTAGATATGTCAGTGGTAGAATGAATAAGTGAGAGTTGGTCCATTTCCTTTTTGCTCTTGTTGATATATATACATTTATTAGCAGGCCTTTCAGAGAGAAGCTGTTTTTAATGTTTCATTGGGTATTTTCTGTAAATATGTTTGTAGCTGGGTATGATGCCAAAATTAAGGTAGTATTGATGACTGCCTATAGAGGAAACAATTTCCCCAATTCCTTATTCTATCGTTTTTTGATGAGCACAAATGTTTGCCATCTGTGATTATCTGTGACCTTACAACAAAATACTTGGAGCAGTAGTTCTACCTGCTTGAAAGCTAACTCTGGCTGGTTGTAGGGTCTGATTAAATTTAGATTGTCTTGAGTCTCAAATGGACCCAATGCCTCTGGATCCAACTCATAGTTCTACAGTGTTTCTTGGTGTGAGAAATGGATGTAGTGGGCAGTTGTGCCTGGACAGAGTGCATTTATTCAGCATTACCAACAAGTCCTTTTAACTTCTAAAACTACTTCATCATCATGGAAGTCATAAATTTGCAATTATTCTTCTGAGAAGGTAGCTACAAAATATATAAACCACTTTCTTTTAATAGTTTAACATAATATCTTTTCTATACTGCCCCTGAACTCATGGCCTGCCAATTAATGATACTCTTACTTTAGTGCTGTATTCCTTATACTTCCTCTGTTCACTTCATTTTTCTGTATTTCTGATATGTCATTTCCATAGAGTTTTTACATAGCTATTGCACCATCAGTAATTTGAAACATAACTTCCCCCTTCCCTAAGTGTGGGTCATGCATAGTGACTTTCTTCCAAAGAGTACAGCAGGTAAAGAGGAGAAAGAGGAGTAACTTTACAGCAGAGAAAACTGACAAATGCTATATGGGCCATATGATCAAGATCAATACCAACAAAGATAAATTGTATTGACTGTATGCACATTTTATACAATATAATGAAAATGGAACTTTACTGCAGTAGATTTCCCCAAAATACCCTTTACTCAGGTCCAGTTATAAGGAAAACAACTGATGAATCCCAATTGAGAGGCATAATGCAAAATAACTGACCAGTATTTCTCAAAACTCTCAAAGTAGGCACAAACAAGGGAAGTCTGAAAAACTGTCACAGGCCAGAGGAGCCTAAAGAGTTTTAGCAACTAGGTTTTCTTCTAGGGTTTTTATGGTGTTAGGTCTTAGGTTTAAATCTTTAATCCATTTGGAGTTAATTTTAGTGTAAGGTGTAAGGAAGGGGTCCAGTTTCAGCTTTCTACATATGGCTAGCCAGTTTTCCCAACACCATTTATTGAACAGGGAATCTTTTCCTCATTGCCTGTTTTTGTCAGGTTTGTCAAAGACCAGATGGTTATAGATGTATGGTGTTACTTCTAAAGCTCTGTTCTGTTCCATTGGTCTATATCTCTGTTTTGGTACCAATACCATGCTGTTTCTGGAGACAACAGATGCTGGAGAGGATGTGGAGAAATAGGAACACTTTTACAGGGTTGGTGGGAGTGTAAATTAGTTCACCCATTGTGGAAGACCATGTGGCGATACCTCAAGGATCTAGAAATAGAAATTCAATTTGACCCAGCAATCCTGTTACGGGGTATATACCCAAAGGATTATAAATTGTTCTATTATAAAGACACATGCATGCATATGTTCATTGTGGTACTGTTTACAATAGCAAAGACCAGGAACCAACCCAAGTGCCCATCAATGATAGACTGGATAAAGAAAATGTGGCACGTATACACCACGGAATACTATGCAGCCATAAAAAAGGATCAGTTCATATCCTTTTAGGGATGTGGATGAATCTGGAAACCATCATTCTCAGCAAACTGACACAAGAACAGAAAACCAAACACTGCATGTTCTCACTCATAGGTGGGTGTTGAACAATGAGAACACATTGGCACAGGGAGGGGAACATCAAACACTGGAGTATGTTGGGAGTTGGGGGGCTAGGGGAGGGACAGCAGGGAGTAGGGAGGTAGGGGAGGGATAGCATTGGGAGAAATGCCTGCTGTAGGTGGCAGGGGGATGGAGGCAGCAAACCACCATGGCATGTGTATACCTGTGCAACAACCCTGTAAGATCTGCACATGTACCCCAGAACTTAAAGTACAATAAATAATAATAATAATAAATTAAATTAAATTCAGTTAATAAAAAAAGAGAGATAGCAACTAAATATGGCATGGCATCTTGCTGGAATTCCAACAAAGAAGGATGATGGGTAAAAAATATAAAATTTGAATAAAATATGGCATTTAGCTAAAAATTGTTTCACTACTAGTTTCATTATTAATTAAAAATAATGTTTCATTATTAGTTTTATTATTAACATTTCCATGGGGCTGCTCCATGACACACACCCAACCAGGATGTTCAGGCGGATGGCAAAGTCACTCTTGCAGGTGAACGGGGACAAGCAGGTCGGGCTGAAGGCAGAGGGAGGGTCTGGCCCTCAGATGAGGCCTTGACTGCAGATGGGCTCTTAGCCCCACTCTCATCTAGCTCTGAGAATCCCAGCAAGCTTCTCTGATTTATACAGAGAGATCCAGGCTCAGCTTGGAACAGAAGCTCAGGCAGAGCCTGGAGTGAATATCTGGGCTCAGGCTGCAGAAGGGATCCAAGGTCAGCTTGGGTGGGCACCAGGCTTAGTCTGAGGTAGGGATTCAGGCTCAGGCTGGGGCAGGGATCTAGGGTCAGCCTAGGTGGGCACCAGCCTTACTCTGAGATGAATCAATGAGCCATACTAATTTAAGGCACTAATAGGAGAAACTGGGTGCATGGTACATGGGAATGCTCTGTACCATCTTTGTAACTTTTCTATAAATCTAAAGGCATTATGAAATAAAAATTTATTAAAAATATGTGGGAAATTACACTATACAGTAGAGAGAAAATGGATATAAGAACAATAAAATAAGACTAATTAAATCAACCATGCAATAATAAAAATTCGTGTGATATTTGAAATAGAAAACTGTAAAACAGTTACAACAGAAAAGAAATTTATGTTATGAAAAGGATAAATATACTATGTCCCAGATGAAAGGAAATAGAATAATAAATTCCAGTGATAAGAATGATGGCCAATTATGAAAAACTCTCTTGGAAGGACTGCACCAATAACATACATTCTTCTATGTTATGCGATTTTTCACAGAGTACCACCAGTAATGCCTGGATTGACTTATACCAATGTAAGATAAAATTTTCAGAATGCTAACTGAAACGTGCATTATCATCAATTAAAAGATACAAATGTATTAAAGTAATTTATATCTTCTGAAATTAATATTTTGCTTACTAAGCACAATTATCAATTTTGTAGTAACAAAAAATAACTGCAATAATGATCTAATGAAAGCAAAATAACAATGTGTATGTGATATTATTGTAACCCTACAAATTATATCATTATAATTCAAAGGCTGAAAAAAATAGTTTGCCAATGCTTTATGTGTGATAATGTTGTTTTGTGATAAATGCACATTATAAATTAAGACAGTGTGCTATTAGGCTTCAGGAGAGAAACTGAACCAATAGAAGATTATATTTAATACATATATATACTAATATAACTGTACATACTAAATATATATGTGTGTGTGTATATATGTGTATCTGTGTATGTGTAATATGTTTAATTATGGATAATTCACTCATATGAATATGGTGGCTGAGAAATCTAATGATCTGCCATCTGCAAATGGAGATCTCAAAAAGCCACTAATGTAGATCAGTAGGCCTGAGATCCAGGGGAACCAATAGTGATAGTCTCAGATTGAGGGAAGGAGAATATTTATGTTCCAGCTGCAGCAGTCATGCAGAAAGGGGTAAATTATCCCTTCTTTTGGCCATCTATTTAGTCCATAGTGAATTGAATGACATCCACCCATTTTGATGGGTGGGCAATCTTTTTTACAAAACCTACTGATTCAAATGCTAATCTCATTCATACACATCCTCACAGACATACCCAGAAATAATGTTTAGCAAAATATGTGGGTAATCCATGGCAGTATGCACACGATACCATGTACTGAGTCTTAATAAAACAAAATCCAAACCTGATTTACTAATACAGTCCAGAAAGACTACATTTTTCTTCTTTCATGGCACAATGCACACAAAGTTTAAAAAGACAGAATGCAATTTTTATTTTCTTTTAAGAAAATTTGTGATTTGTAATGTTACATTTACTATGTATATAAAATATAATTATCTGTATCATAAAACTAGTATTGTTCTGATTATAAGTTAATTAAACCATAAGGATAATCACTTTTTTCAAAAGACATAAATATCCAAACATGGAAATCAGAAATCAGAATGATTAACCCTACCTTTATTTTTTTTTCAATCATCTCAGCTTTAAATGCCAGCTTAGTTTCATGGGAATAGTCTATATTAATATGTTGAGACCGTGAATCTGTTATGTCTCCCAATGTTTTAGACAAAATGTTGAGCTTAGTGATGCTTACTACTGAAAGTAATGGAACTCAGTCATTTAATTTAAATAAGTTAGTTCAAACATTTGCTTTATGTAAAACTTGAAAAACAGCTTTTCAGTAAATTGTATTTTTATCCATATAAGAAGACTGCCATTCAAGCATGTTGTAGTACAGAAGTTAAGTGTTAAAAAATTCCTAATTTTTTGAATAAAATAGCATACAGTGCATTCATTTCCACTGGTCGAAGGTTTTTTAAATGAATATTTAAGCCTAAACTTTATATTATATGTAATGACTTAGGAAAAAACTGCTCTAATAACACAACTGCCAATGTGAAAAATTGTACAATTTTGTTTTATATTTCAAAGTTACAAAAAAGATTTTATTTTTAAGTTTTAAAATTTCTTAAATCATTCCATCCAGTGTCATTTTAAAAAAAGTTTTGGTAAAATACATGTAATATAAAATTTACTATCTTAAGCATGTTTACATAGGGCTCACAGATTGGTTTGCTCAAATATTATATTTACATAGGCAAAGGCTGGTGGCCCCACCCTAATCTTGCTTTTTGCAAAAGGACTTTCCTGTTGATCACCCATCTTGTCTGCTCCTTACAATACATGTGGCTGGCAGAAAAGGGAAGATAGTGCTGACATCTTGAGCATGTCTAGTCCTTAGTTCCCTACTGACATTTACCCATAGAAGCTCCTAGCTTGCAAGCTGCTCTTTATTAGAAAATGATATGGGGCTGCTTTTCACTAAAAAGAAAAACCCTACTGAGGACTCTCATTCCCTTACTATCTGACAAAGTAATTTCTTCTTAACTCCGGTATCACAACAATCACTTACTTAGGATCTATTATTTCACCTTAAATAAATAGCAAAACAATTAAATGGCATTTTCTAATTTTCTTTTCTTGAGGAGTGTTTTTCCACACGTAATAAAACACTGAATAATTGATTTTCTGGGGAAATAAGGTTATTAATGTCACCTTAGGATACAAATTATTTCTTGAATTATAATAACATTATGCTTTAGAAATAATTGCATGTATTTTTTTCACTTTTTAGATGTAATTTTAATTTTCTATATTTATGCCCATTGTAGTGACAGCAGAAAAAGTTAAATTGAAGTAATGTTTTATATTTCTCAGATTTTCTGATTTCTGTCTACCTATAATTTAATAAACAAAGGGTACTATGTAAAACACTGTTCTAAATACTTAGCATATTCTGACTTTTTTGATTTTTTAATGTCTATGAGAACATTGGTATCATTAGTATCTCCCTTTTATATATCAAGAAATAGAGAATTTAAAGATCCTATTCTAGATCACCAGCTAGAAAAAGGCAGAACCTAGATATTGACTCAATACATCTGGCTACAGAACCCAAAGTCAAAATGGCTACACCATTTTGGTGGTTGAAATTCAAATTTAATTCAGGTGGTTGAAATTCAAATTTAATTCAAATAACAATTCCAATGATTGATAAAGTTTTAATTGGTTGCAGTGTATATGCCTAAAACAAGTATTCTTTCTTGGAAAACTAATTTCATTTTATGTATGTTTAAAATTAGCGTTTTTCTTTCCTTAGAACACTATGACTATAACACAAATTTGTCATAAGAGAAAACCACTAATAAATTGTTTTAAAACTTTGACTAGAAATACAGGTGCCAATTTCTCCAACATATAATTAAAGGATATTTTATTCTCCGAGTTAAAATCTGGGATGGTAAATTGAGGTTTTGTTTCTAGCACCACTTAGGCAAATAATTACAGTATATAAAATATGAAATATATACCAGTCAAAAATCAAATACAGGACAAACATCTTGATAACAAAGACAGAAGATAAAATGTCAAATGTGTTGAATCAATGGGCTCATTGAGCTATGATCAGTAAGTTAGGTGGCACCATCCAGAAATTTTGCTTCTGTGGAAAAGAAAGATTGAAGAATTCCCCAACCAAGATGGCACACCTGAATCAGGCTTACATATCAGAACTAGAGACTCCGTATGGACCCCATATGATAAAGAATGGGGCCTAAAATATAATACTGCTTAATGCTACCTAGAGCAATTGCAAGGGCCAAGCTAACAAATGGTAGATAAAAAGATATACCATTTTGGGCCGATGACTAGATTTGCCATACTATCCAGACTACTACAAGGCCATAAATGCAAATATAGAACACTAGATTTTATATTGGAGAAAATATACAACTACCTAAAAACAAACAAAAATAAAACAAAGCCCACTTGAAAATGAAGATATACAAGATGCTGAAGAAATTCAATGTCAGGGAAAAACATTAAAAAAAAATCATATTTGGAATTTTAGCTTTTATCAGTTGAAATTGCACTACCATCCCAGCAAATACTTTTAAAAACTCTATTACATAATTCAAGTATAGAAATAATGTATCATATTACATGTAAAGATAGCATAAAGTTTTGAATATAATAATCTATTATAAAAAAGAATTAGAAATAACATAAATTATATTTCATTTAAATAAAATATTTTTCAAAAAAGTCTTTGCAAATATTTAGCTTGGATAGAGTTAAGTGGTAAATTCAAGATATTGAGAGAACTCATGCAGAACAGACAGGACACATGCAGAAAGATTGCACTATACAATGTAAAAAAAAGTCTTATGAGACATGGAGGATACACTCAAAATCTACAATAGTAATTTTAGAGTTGAAAACAAGAAAGCAAAAAATAGAGGAGTAACTGCATTTGAGTATATATTTTTAATGTTTTCAAAATTGAAGAGGGGAAGACAACTCTGATAAAATTTGCATTCTTAAAGATACATAGCATAAATAAATAACCATATATCTAGATATTTCATAGTGAAAATGTTCATTAATGATAAAATAAGTCATAAAAGCTGCTGGCAAAAAGACAGTTTAACAATAAAGAAGTGCCTGACTGACAATGAACATTTTATTTGCAACAATAGATGCCAAAAGTGAATTTGGTACTATCTTCACACTGTTAAAAGGAAATAACTCTAACATATAATTTTATATCCAAGCATAATATTTTCAAGTGTAAGCAAAATAAAAATGTCTTTCAGCTATAGACACACAGAATTACAGGAAATTTGACCACCCACAGAACTTGACTTAAAAAAACTATTAAAGAAAAGTAAAATACTGAGATAAAGATGTAAGAAACTCTGTTGAGAACAGGAATTGATATAATGTAACAATAAATGTATTTAGCACTTTAAGAAAAACATTTTTATTTTGCATAAAGAAAATTAAATATTTAAATAATAATATTGGAGAAAAGTATTCAAATGATGATTGATTCCTAATAAGGATGTTGTGATAAGGAACAAATATAAACATTTAATGACTGATTCTCTTAGAAAAAATTATTGATTACCAAATAACTTAAAAATTTGAAGGCAATCACTAAAACTATGTAGGTATAACTTAAAGTTTCCAAACCAGCATGGAACAAAGAACTGAAAAATAATATTTGATAAAAAATGTATCCATACTACATTTGGTGTTGTATTACGGAAAAAAGCATGATGAAATCCTAAGAATCTTTTAACTTCAACTTTGGGGCCTATTGGTAATATGATATCAAACTAGTTCTCCCTCCACGAAAGTAAATTAAAACAGAGACAAGACCTGATGAATCCCTGAGCAGGCAAAGCCAATTAAACCTCATAAATTGTCATAATCTTGCTTGATTTGCAAATATAAATTAAACTTCTATTTAATTATTTCTTGTAAATACCTTTTTAAAACAAAAGTGATACTTAAGACTAACTGATCAGAGGCTGGTGTCTATCTTATATAAGTAGGGACCTTCTAGGAGGATAGACCAAATAAGACAGCTTTGTGACTGTAACCAGTTGAATATTTTCTTTGCTTTACTTCCCTGTTTACACCATAAAAGCTTTACCCTTGAGGTCTCTGTTCTCTCCCCAGAGTCCCCAAACCACCTCCAGTTTGAAACTGCCAAATTCATGAATTGCTATTCACTTAGATAAACTCTTTAAAATTTTATTGTGCTCCAGTTTATCTTTTAACATTTTCAAATATGAAACATAGGGGTAAGATTTTTGAGCAAAAAGAAATGCTACTCTAGCTTTTTCCCTGGAAGCATGTATCTGACTACAACATAGGGAGAGAGAACCAAAGAATGATATTGTGCTGAGCTGTAAAGACAGAAATCTGAGTTTGTGATGGCTAACACAGTTGAAATATGTAGGATATAGTATTCAAAAGCAAGGATATACATACAGAGAACACTTCACAAACCTTTTCTGTTCTTTTAAATCTTTGGGTGAAATTTAAACTGTAACACACACATAGGGTGAAACTGCCTAAGGCCAGACAAAGAACTACAGGAGTATATTTACTATTTCTGAAAAGATAAACTTTTACACACTTGGCAGCTGGAAAAAAATATTATCTCATAGTTTCTGTGGATCAGATATGTGAGCATGACAGACTGAATTTTCCTTTCAGGATCCCATGAAACTGAAGTCGAGGTGCCAGCCATGGCTTTGGATTTATCTAGAATCAGGGTCTTCTAAGCTCACTCATTGTTGGCAGAATTAATTTCTTCATGGTTGTAGGAAAGAGCTCCCCATTTTCCTTCCACCATGTCTCATTCACAAACCACACTCAGCTCCTAGAGGACACTAACAATCCCTTGCTACATGGTCCCCTTAGATAGTTTACAGAATGGATTTTTTTTTTTTTTAAATTACAGGCCAGCCAGAGCATATCTCTTTGGCTTTCTCCTCTGCAGAAACTCTTCTTTGAAAAGTCTAAAGTGTTTATGTGAGCCTACCTGGATCATCTCAATATTATGAAGTCAAGCAATGTGTTACTTCATTTACATCTGCAAAATCCTACCACAGCAGTATCTAGTTTATTATTTGATTGAATAGCTGAAGAGGATGTTAGTATAACAGGTACTTGGAATCTTGTAAAGTGATTTTAGAATAATACCTACTGCATGGAGAAGAAAGGCAGGAAACAACGAAGGTTTAAGTAACTAGATTGGAAAAACTTGAATACAAGTGATTTTCTGTAGAGACCTAAAAAAAAAAAAAAAAGCTATACCTTTGAAGTGAAGCAGGGCTAAATTAGGACAAGAGTAAAGGCTAATCTAGTACCATGATACATAAGTTTAAAGTAAGACTCAAAAGAAAAAAAAATCAACAATAATTATAGTAGTGCAAAAAGATCTAGGCAGTCAACTAATAACATAGAACATGCCAATCATTTAATAAAAGAAACATTTCTGGATGCCAAGAAGTTATGTACTACCTGAAGAAAGAAAATAAGTAGTAGAAATAGACCCAAAAATCACAAGTGGAATTAGAAAACTAGGATATTAAGACGGTTTACCATAACAAAATATTGACACATTCTACACGATGAATGGCTGTGTCATATACAAGCCAGCCATATATAAACTCAATTCTATAAAGCTTTAGACTAAATGAAAGTAATTTTTAGTAATAGAAGTCATGTCATTGCTTGCTTGCCTGACACAAGATCTGGGGAGATGATGGGAACTGAAAGCAAGGTTATTAGAGAAAATTTTTGGTGTGGTAGACACAGTCTCTAAATTTATTGTAGTAATTATTGCCCAGGTGTAGTATATATTTGTCAAAACTTACCAAATTATACAACTTAAATGGATATAATTTACTGTAGGTAATGTATACTTCAATAAAGTTTATTCAGCAAATCATAATGAAAATAATTGGCAATTAGAATAGGCTAGCCGGAGGTAAGTTGTCAATGAGGACAATTGGCATCCCACAATTCTTTCTGTCCCCTGAAAAGATCCCATCATCAGTAGAAAATCCTTTTAAAATTTTATAAGATTTCTGAAATGTGATTAGTTAAAATTATATTCTGTATGTTTTTTATATCAGGGAGATATAAAAATGTAAGAATTATAAATTACAAAAATAAGATAAAATGTTTTCTGGGCTGGGCATGGTGGCTCAAGCCTATAATCCCAGCACTTTGGGAGGCCGAGGCGGGTGGATCATGAGGTCAAGAGACTGAAACCATCCTGGTCAACATGGTGAAACCCCATCTCTACTAAAAATACAAAAATTAGCTGGGCATGGTGGTGCACGCCTGTAGTCCCAGCTGCTTGGGGGGCTGAGGCAGCAGAATTGCTTGAACCCAGGAGGTGGAGGTTTCAGTGAGCCAAGATCACCCCATTGCACTCCAGCCTGGGTAACAAGAGCAAAACTCTGTCTCAAAAAATAATGAAAAGTATTCTGTGTGCTTCAGAATAAGAAACATTAAAAACATAAATAAAAACAATTACAAATTAGGTAATTTAGAAGATTCTCCTATTCCTTACAGAATTAAATATGAACTCATCATAGTGCTACAATATTCCATAAGAACAATAATATTACATGCACCTATACAAGGGACATTTAGAAAAAAAATTAAGTTAAATATTCAAATAAAGCCAGCAAAATGATGCAACATAAAATGAAAGAAAGAATAAAAGAACCACTGTGCTTTTTAATGAGACATTCATGCACTACAATGTACAACACAAAACATACATCACATCCAGAATATCAAAAGATATTGTGTAGATTAAAAATTATAAAATTTTTTTTCTCAATAACATATTGATAGAAAGAGGAATAGAAAAGCGCAAACATCAAAAAAAATTTTGAAGGAGAAACCAGTAACAAGTATAGCTGTTTAAAACTTAACAGATAAATATTATGAACAATTTTTATTTATTAAATTTGAAAACATGCAAATAGAATGTATATATCTTAAAAAAATATTTCCAAAATTTTACCAAGAAGAAAAAACACATAAATCAAATACTCCACACTCTTAGTATCATTGAATGGCAACTGACAGTAAACCCCATACCAATAATCAAATATCAGGTTCATATAGTTTAATTAAAATCTTTTTATTGTAAAATCGAGTTACAATATTAGTAAGGTCACACAAAAGCTAATGTAGAGCTTAATACAATATTATAGAGCAAACATGCTGTAATCATTAACAAGATAAGCATCAGGATCCTATAATCACAAGCTTTTCCCACCTACTAAAAGAAACCACCGTCATGATTTTTAAAATTACTGTTTTGCACTTCTTTATATTTTTATTAAAATGTGCATAATTCTTTAAAATTACTGTTTTGCACTTCTTTATATTTTTACTAAAGTGTGCATAATTTAAAACTAAAATTTAACCTTTCTTGCTTTTTATTTTGGTTATTTTTTTAAATTTTAACTAAACTTTATTTTTAGGATAGTTTTAGATACACAAAAAAATGGAACAGAGAGTATAGAAGGAGGCCCAAAATATTCCACGTCCAGTATCCTCTATTATTAATATCTTACAATGATGAGGCATTTGTTACACTTAGTGAACAAATATTAGTACAGAAGTATTAACTAAAGTTTATCAATTTTTCATTGGTCTTTGCGTAATGTTCTTTTTCTTTCCCAGGATCCCATTCAGAAGACTGGTTAAATTTAGCTGTAAAGTCTACTTAGGTTCCTCTTGGATCTGATAACTTCTCAGACTTTCTTTGCTTTTGTTGACGATGACATTTTTGAGGAGTAATTCTCAGGTATATGCCTCCATGTTGGAATTAGTTGGGTATTTTTCATATGATTATATTGGAATTGTTGGTTTGGTGGAAGAAGATTACTGAATTGATTGGGGGAAGAATACTGATGTAGTTACCATTTTCATCACATCATATCTACAGTACATACTATCAACATGATTTACCATTATTGATGTGGTCATGGTTACCTGCCTGAGGTAGTGCTTGTCAGGTTTAACCAATGTAAAGTTGGATGTTTTGCTCTGTTCCAAATTCTACTCTTTGAAAGTAAGTCACTATATGCAGCTCACACTGAAGGAATGTTAAGCTCCATCTAATTAAGGATGGATTATCCACATAACTTTTTGTAATTATTCTGCATGGAACATTTGTCTCTTCTCTCCCACTTATTAATCTTTTCAGTTATTTATTTCCATCATTGTAGACTCGTGAATATTTATTTTCTACATTAGGGTATAATTTAGTACTTCTTTATTTATTTTGTTGCTCCAATTTTTCCAACTTTGGCCATTGAGAGCTCTTTCACCTGACTTCTCTGACTCTTTTAAATACTCCCTGCATGTGTATCTTCTTATTTGTTTATTTTTAGCACTTTATTACTTTTGGCTCTATAAAATACTCCAGCTTCATCGTATACATTTACACAAGTCCTGGAATCAGTCATTTACCCCAGTTTCCCAGGTTTCTTTTTCTGAAAAATAATATTAGAAACAAAGATGTGGGTACCAAGTGTGCTTATTTTATTATTATTATTATTTTTTTTTGAGGCGGAATTTCGCTGTTGTCACTCAGACTGGAGTGTAATGGCGCGATCTCGGCTCACCGCAACCTCCGCCTCCTGGGTTCAAGCAATTCTCCTGCCTCAGCCTCCCAAGTAGCTGGGATTACAGGCACGCACCACCATGCACAGCTAATTTTTGCATTTTTTGGAGAGACGGGGTTTCACCTTATTGACCAGGATGGTCTCGATCTCTTGACCTCGTGATCCACCCGCCTTGGCCTCCCAAAGTGCTGGGATTATAGGCGTGAGCCACCGTGCCTGGCCCCAAGTGTGCTTATTAAAACTGAGGTCTCATCATCCCTAGACTTTTCAGCAGGCAAATAAATAAATAAAATATATTTATGTATAATCACACACACATGTCCATAACATGTGTGTGAACATTCTGATATATATCAGAATATATGTCAGTATCAGAATTGTTAACCTGAATTCTTTTAAGAAACAATTTTATTAATGAGAGTACAGTGTTTGCATGCAGTTTCTTTCATCTTTAGTCGTACAGACTCCACTCATTTCCAAAGTTACCAAGTGTTTGTCATTTACCCTGCCCTTTCCAGTGAGGTGGTAATATACATTTGTAGTACATTTCTATTCTGTTATCAGAAGCTTGCCTTCCTTCTAGGGATTCCTGACCCCTTAAATTATGTTTTTTTTAGTGTGCATACATTAATAGTCACTTTTCTATTGGCTAATTAACATTTTTTATTACCATTACAATATTACCAAAATATTTTTATCACCCTGAAAGTCTCTTGTGCTTCATCTACTCATGTCCCTGAATCTCCATTCAAATCCCTGGCAAACATTAATGATGGAAAATTTGCCTGTTCCAGAATATCCTATAATTGTAATTAAATTTTAGGGAGCCTCTTCTGAATGGCTTCTTTACTTACCAACGTACATTAAGTTTCCTCCATATCTTTTCTTCTTTAATATATAATATATTTTAATTTCTGAATATTTCACTGTATGAATGTATCACAGTTTGTATATCCATGATAGATATCTTGACTGTTTCCAGTTTGGGTGAATAAAGCGATTGTAATCATGCATATACAGATTATTGTAGCCATCACTTTTAAAATCATTTGTGTAAATACCTAGGAGCACAATTGTTTGATCATATTATGGCACTCAGTTTGGCTTTGTAAGAAACTACACAATGTTTGTACAATTTTGTATCCCCATCAGTAATGGATAAGAGTTCCTAGGGTTCCACATCCTCATTAGCATTTGGTACTATTAGTATTTTTGTATTTTAGTTATTCTAATAGGCACATAGTGGTATCTTATTTTTTATTTAATTTGAAAAATCCCTAATGGAAAATAATATTGTACATTTTTATATACACTTATTTGATTTATATAAATCCTCCTAGATGAGGCCTCTGAAAAATTCACAAATATGTGGAAATTAAACATCACACTCCTGAATAACTCATGGATCAAAGAATAAATCAAAACAGAAATAAAAAGCTTCTTAAAACAAATGAAAATGGGAACACATAATACCCAAACATAGGATGCAGCAAAATAAATTTTAAGAGGGAAGTTTATAGCAGTAAATGCCTACATTAGTAAAAATATTTCAATTTAACTTTATGCTTCAGGGAACTAGAAAAAGACAAAGTCTTTACAAGTCTAAAGTCAGCAAAAATAAAGAAATAATAAAGATCAGAGTAGAAATAAATAAAAGAGACAAGAAAAACAATAGAAAAGGCCAATGGCACTAAGAGATGTTTTTTGAAAAGATAAACAAATTGGCAAACCTTTAACTAGACTATGAAAGAGAAAAAAACACTAAAATAAAATTATAAATGAAACAGGAGACATTAAGACATATCACAGAAGTACAAAGTATCATAAAAGGCTATTATGAATAATTATATGCCAATAGATTTGATAATCTAAAAGAAATGGATAAATTCTTAGAAACATACAACCTACAAAAGCTGGATCATGAAAAAGAGTAAATCTCAACAGAACAATATTGAGTATGGATATTTAATCAGTAATCAAACACCTCTCAACAAAAAAGGTCTCAAGACATGACAGTTTCACTAGTGAATTCCACCAAGGTTTAAAGAATTAATGCAAATTCTTAATGTATTCAAAATAATTAATAAAAATAAGACACCTCCAAACTTATTGACAGGAACATAATTACCCTGCTTATCCTGAAAATAAAGCCAGACAAGGACACTGCAAGAAAAAATTACAGGTCAGTACCCCCAAAGAAAATAGATGTAAAATCTTTTAAAAATATATTAGCAAACCAAATTCTACAACACATTATAATGATCATACATCATGTTTAATTGCAACACATTAAAAGAATCATATATCATGTTTGATTTGTACTTATCCTTGGAATGTAAGAATAGCTCAACATATGGTAATCAATAAATGTGAAGCACTACTTTAACAGAATGAATGATGAAAATAATGTGATTATCCTGATAAATGCAGAAAAAATATTTGACAAAATTTAATATCTTTTTATATTTAAAAATCTCAACAAAATTGGTGTAGAAGTAATGTGCCACAACCTAATAAAGGCCATATATGTCAAACCCACAGCTAACATCATACTCAACAGTGAAAAGCTCAAAGTCTTTCCTCCAAGATCAGGAACAAGACAATAATGTCTATTCTTGCCACTTCTACTTAATATAGTGCTGGAAGACAGAATAATTATGTGAGAAAAAAATAATAAAAGATATCTAGATTAGAAACGAAGACATAAAATTGCCTCTATTTGCTAATGACATGATCTTATATATATAGAAACCCTAAAAACTCCACCAAAAATCTGTTATAAGTATTAAATAAATTCAGCAAAGTTTCCAGATACAAAATTAACATACAAGAATCAATTGCATTTCTATACACAAATAAATGAGACCCCTCCTCCCCAATTTTTTAAAATCCCTTTAACATCAGAAAAATGAAGTATCTAGGAATAAATTTTACCAAGGAGATACATGATGTGTACACTGAAAACTACAAAGCATTGATCAAATAAATTGAATAATACACAAATAAATGGAAAAATAGTCCAAATTATGAATTGGAAGAATTAACATTACTAAAATGACCACACTATTGAAAGCAAGTTACAGATAACCTAATTCCTACCAAAATTCCAATGGCATTTTTTACAGTAAAAGAAAAAAGAGTTCTAAAATTTATTTGGAACTACAAAAAAAAAAAAAAAAAAAAGAAAGTAGAATAAAAACAAAAAGAAAAAAGGTAGCCAGTGTTGATGACGATGTGGAGAAAAGGGAAACTTTGTACATCATTGGTGGGAGTGTAAATTAGTGTAGCCACTCAGGAAAACAGTATGGAGCTTCCTCGAAGAATTAAAAAGAATTACTATATGATCCAGTAATTCCACTTCTGAGTATATATCAAAAGGAAATTAAATCAGTATGCTAAAGAAATGTAAATATCTGCACTTCTTGTTCAATTACTAGTTTCTGTGGTGGTATATTAACATTGGTGGAGACTTACACATTTCCTGCTTAAGACCTGGAATCATCCATTTACCCAACAACCTGTTTCCTTTTAGATGAAACTAGTAATTAAAATTCATAATCTGGATGCTGGGTAGACTAATTGCTACTAGATTTCATTGTTCTTGGCCTTTTCAGTGGACAATATTATGATTTCTAAAGATGAATATTCACTTGTATTTACACTGATACTTTCAACTTCAGTTTAGGACTACGGAGTTTTTACTCAGCCACTTGTTTGTTACCTTTCTGTCCATTTCAGAGTTGCCCAAAGAAAATTTATTTTTCTTTAAAGTCTAGTAGTTTTACTAGACTGTGGCTTATTAGTTTTTCTGAATGTATGATTTGCTTTTTCAGTATGTAGTTTATATATTTTAATATTTTATGTCAGGAATGTTTTCTCAAAATCAAATTTTAACATGTTTTTGTTTCCTTGTTCTTTAGTGATGTTTTTATTCTATATGATGGTTCTTTGCCTGTATAGAAGGGTACATTGAACAGGATAGGTTTTCAAACTTCCCAGTGTCCCCTAGTCATTGTCTCTGTGAAGTGCTCCAAAATACAGCTCTTGTTATTTGAGATTTATTTGCTTTGTTATTCTCTCGACTTTTATCTGTACCTTATTTGCCTTTAACTCTATTGTCCTTATCTTTTTGTCTATGATTCCACTCCTAGAAGTTTTCTTTCAGTGTTTAATCCTGTCCTGAAAGGGAGCTTCTATGTATCTACTTCCAACACGAGTCTGTATGTTTCAAGCTTCATAGAACTTACTGCTGGCTCCTTGCATTAAACCATGATTCAGGTGGGCAAATCTAACAGATACAACTGATATCCTCAAATTGCCACAATGACCAGTCCAGTAAATATTGGAATCTTGGCTATTTGTGGTCTCTCCTCTTTCTTCTCATTTTTGCTTCATTTTGTTATATCCTCCTTTCCTTTGTGCACTTACTTATACTTAGGGGTCCATGAGGCCACCTTATCATCTAGTTTAGTATTGATGCTAGTTATGGGTTTTCATTTTCTATCTAGTTCCTGTGGTATGTTTATGTGGAAATTCTGGAACATTTAAATACTAATCAAATATTGTCATGCTACCACAGAGTTGTCAAATTTCCTAGATCATATTAAGTGTATATTAATTGTTACAGAAAATAGAAACAGAGAAATAGCCATATCTCTCCTTTAAGAGGACAAGAGAACATTAATATTTTTTGTTTGTTTGTTTTAGTTAAGGACAGTACAAAAAAAACCCCACAATAGCTCAATTTCACATTAAAAACTAGAGGAAAGTTGCAGATAAAATATTAGCTAAGCTAAATTAGAGAGTGTAGTATCAGAAAATTATTTAAACACTGTATTATAAAATTCAAAGATAAAAATAATCAAATATTATGAAATGAAGAAAAAGCAATTGAAAATATTCAAAATATATTCTTGAATTTAAAATACTCAGCCAAGAACAATTAGAAAAAACTTGTTTGACTTGATAAAAACATTTAAAAAAAATAAAAATGTTAAATTTTTACTTGCTTAAGAAATATTCTCATCAAATTCAAGAACAAAAGAGGGTAAAACTATCACTGGCTTATTGTGTAGCCTTTTAATTATCTAGAGAGCATCCAAAGCTCAAAAGACACATTTACTAAAAATAAAAATAGAAAAGAAAATAAAAAAGATCAATTAGTTGAAAAATTTCAAACTTTACTAATTTTCTAAGAACAATAAATTATTTTTGCGACTAGGATCACTTTATATGTATTGCATTTGCAAACCTGAAAAAGTTGACAATATTATTCTTAGAAAAGATGGGTAAAACAAGAAGCCCTTACATCCTTGTATGAGATATCTAAAAATACATAGTAATATTGAAAGTTATCAAATGAAGAATTCCCTTTATTTCTCTACACATTAGAAAACCATATAGATATGCATACAACAAATACATGAAATTCTGAATATTTAAAAAATTAAATATTTGAAAGCAATGTAAATGTCAATCAGTGTGAGCACTGATAAAGAAAATGTTATATATATATAAGCTTTTTACTGGATAAAACATAAAAATGAATAAATTGTATATACACACACATATCTTAAAAATAATGAAGAGAAAATTGCAATTTGCAGGTTTATGCATGTATACATATACATATGTATCGTACATGATTCCAGCTATCTAAATAACAGTATATATGCAAAACAATAATAAGTAATATTTATAAATATTTAGTAAAATATACACAAAAATTGTAAGTATTGAATTCATGGTAGAAGTTACCATTGAGGTGAGAAAGAAGGAAAGTTTAGATAAGAAAACACAGGTTCTCAACGATCTCTGTCATATTTTTTTTTCTACAAGACCTGAAATAAATATGACATAATAACCAGTACTGGTAGAACTAGGACTGTGAAAGAGTGCTTGTTATATATATATTTTTTCAATCTTTTCTAACTAGCTAGAAATATTTCACAATGATTTTTTTAAAATTCAGTAAAAATGATTTATTTCAATTAAAATGTGTAAATAGGTTGTTATTTTTATTGGAAATAAAAATAAGACTTTTCTTCCAGAAAAATGGTGCTTGTAAACATTTGCACTGATAGATTGCTGTTTTGGAGAAATCCTATTGGGATATCTACTATGATGCCAAAAAAAACAGGAACAGATGTATCTGCAGCTGGAGCAAGATACCCACACATGTGGCATCGTCACACTTGGCAATGAGAGAGGACATTGGAGTCTGCATGGGCTCCCTCTTTTGTTTGTTTTTTTATTTATTTTTCTGTTTAGTTAACAAGTCAGAGAAGCCTGAAGTTCCTTCCCAATGTACATCAAGTACAAGGAAGACAAGCTGTGGTATCTAGGAGGGAAAAGTTGTCTCTTAATATTGCTTCAACTCAGTAATTTTACATTTTGAAGTATAATCCACAGCAGCTGAAGAGTTAAGCTGCTTCTTCAGAGAGAATTAGCAACTTTTTCCATGTTATTATTTAACTTCTAAAATAGCTTATAGTAAAACTGAGTAGAGGTAGTAATTCCTCCCATGCGAGTACCAAGTCCTCCTTTATTCTGCCCCCCTCCCCAACTATGAAAGGAATAATTGGAGTTCTAGTATGACGTGGCCTTGGCAAGAGAAGACTCTGCACCTGAGAGTCAGTTTAAATTGTCATGGCAGCGGGGGGTGGGGGGTGGTGCACTAGGAAGGAGAGGAGGAGAGCTATTAGGTCAATCCATAGGGGCGACCACATAGAGTCTGATTACAAATAATAAAGTTAAGAGTGATAATCCTGTTAATGCCAGGATGTAAGTTAGACTCATGAGTAGTTATTTTCCTGGAGATCTCGTTGGAAGAGCAAATGTAGATCCTCTAATGGCTTGTAGGTGTACAAAGTGTCCTCTCCTGGAACTTCAGGCTGTGGGATGGAGGGCCTATGATTTTCTTCAGGAGGTAGCCAAAGCTTCAGCCAAGTGTGATGAATCCACAAGTCAATTCCCACCACCTTAACTGCTGTTGGTATAGACAGTATAACCGAAAGTGGTCCTTCCCAAGATGGGCCTAGAGAGGGAGAGTCTGAGGGGAGAGACTTGAAAAGCACCAAGTCTCCAGGGCAGAACAACTCTTTCCCTTTTTCCCTAGGGTGTCCTTCAGGTAAGGTTCTAAGAGCCTGTTGGTACTTAGCCAAGGAGGTTATATCTTTTATTAGATCTGCTGTTTCCTTGTCTAATATGAGATCATTAGTAAGAAAGGGCCATCCATAAAGCATCTCACAGGGACTGAGTCCTATTTTCTGAGGGGAGTTTTCAGCCCTTAAGAGTGCTATTGGTAATAGAGAAGACCATGGGAGGAGGGTTTCCTTTGCCAGTTTCTTTAAGCATCTCTTAAGAATTTTGTTCCTCTTCTTTACTTTCCCTGAGGACTGAGGCCTCCAAGCACAGGGGAGATGATACTGTATTCTGCACAGGGGAGATGATACTGTATTCCTAATGCTTTGGAAATTCCTTGAGTCACTGCAGCTTTGAAGGCAGGGCCATTATTGCTTTGAAGACAGCAAGGGAGTCTGAATCTAGGGATTATTTCATTAATCAGGTCTTTTATTACCTCTTGGACTTTTTCTGTTCTACAGGGGAAACCCGCAACCCTGTTTGTGTAGGTATTCACACATACTAACAGATATTGATATCCCTGACACTTAGGCATATGGGTAAAGTCCATTTGCCAGTCCTCACCTAGGTAATGACTGGTTCACTGTTCCCCAGGAGGAACTTTACAATGTGCTAAAGGATTACTTTTCTGGCATATTTCACATCCTTTGACTATTTGTTGGAAAACCTTGAGAGACATTTTTCTGTAAATACAGATTGGGTCATTCTGCATACATTCTCTATACCCACATGAAAGGTTTGATATAGGGCTTTAAGTACTTTCCACTGGCTGGCAGAATGTAGGAGTACTTTCCCCATCTCAGTAGCTAGCCATCCTGAAGGAAGAAGATTATGTCCCTGGGAGGTTGCCCACTCTACCTCTTCTGATGAGTATTGAGGTCTAGTTCCCTGGCGAGAGTTTTCCTATATTAAAAGCCCTTCCATAAATTCTTGTCTAGCTGCCCTTTTTGCCTCTAGGTCAACTCGGCCATTGCCCTCTGCTTCCTTCTCATCTCCTTTCTGGTGACCTGACAGTGCAAGACTGCTACCTCTTTGGGTTCTTGGACACTTGTAATAAGTCTAAAATTTTTCTGTGATATTTAATGGGAGTTCCTGCTGAGGTTAGGAACTCTCTTTCCTTCCATATGGTCTCATGGGCATGCAGAACCAGGTAAGCATATTTGGAATCTGTGTATATGTTTACTCTCTTTCCTTTTCCTAATTTTAGAGCTTGAGTGAGGGCTACTAGTTCTGCCAGTTGGGCATTGATTCCAGGAGGAAGGGAATTACGTTCAAACACTGTTTGATCACTGACTACTGCATATCTTGCCTTTCAAATTCCATTTTCCATAAATGAACTTCTGTCAATGTATAGGTTAAGGTCAGGATTGGCTAGAGGAGTTTCTAAGAGATCCTCTCCAGCCATATAGTTCTGGGCTATAAGGTGCTGACAGTCATGTTCTTTGTCTTCCCCTTCCTCAGGAAGAAAAGTAGCTGGATTGAGGGCTGCACAGCCATAAGCCTCCTTTAGAGGCCAGAATTCCAACTACATCATGTGAAGTCCATACAGTTAGATCTTTCCCTTGCACTATTTTTACAGCTTCTGAGACCAGTATAGCCACTGTGGCTATGACCTGCAAGCAGTGTGGCCAGCCTTTTGCTACTGCATCAATTTCCTTACTTAGGTATGCCACCGGTTGTGGCATGGTCCCCCAAGTCTAGGTGAGAACCCCTATTGCAACTCCTGACTTTTCTGTAACATATAAAGAGAAGTTCTTCCCTGTAGGAAGGCTTAGAGCTGGAGCCTGCAGTAGTGCCTGCTTCAGGGTCAGAAAGGCTGCCTCAGCTGTAGGGTCCCATTATATTAGATGGGCGTTAGCTGTTTGGGTTTCCTTAATCAGAGTGTTTAGGGGTTTGGCTATTTCTCCATGTCTGGGAATCCACAATCAGCAGAAAACAGTTATTCCTAAGAATCCCCATGACTGTTTTAAGGTTTTTAGATGGGGGGAGACCAGTATGGGCTGGTGACATTGTCCATCAAGGGCTCAAGTGTACTTAGACAGGACAAGCCCTAGGTATTTTCCCTCTTGCCTACAAAGTTGGGCTTTTGGTTTGAAAAACCTTATATCCACAGGTGGTTAGAAAGTTTAGGAGGTCCTGGGTGGTCTGCTGACACTGGGTTTCTAAGTTAGCAGTTAAAAGTAAGTCATCCATATATTGAAGAGCCAGGTTACCTGGATGTGAAAAATTACTAAGGTCCTGAGCTAAACCTGGTCAAATAGGTTGGGGCTATCTCAAAAGCCCTGGGGTAACACTGTCCAGGTGAGCTGAGAATTCTGGTCTAAAGGATCTTCAAATGTGAACAGAAACTGGGAGTCAGGATGTAATGGAACACAGAAAAAGGCATCCTTAAGGTCTAGGACTGTAAACCATTGTGCCTCTCCTGGTATTAGAGAGAGCAAGGTGTATGGGTTGGGTACGGCTGGGTATAAAGGTATTACAGCTTCATTAATGAGCCTGAGACCTTGCATCAGCCTCACTGTCCATTTTGTACTCCTACAATTGGAATATTACAAGGGCCGTCACAGGACTTTACTATAGTCTGAGCTTTTAAGGGCCTTACAATATCTGGTAGCCCCTTTATGACTTCCAGTCTTAGGGAGTACTGTCTTTGGTAAGGAAAAGAGGTGAAATCCTTTAGCCTTATTCGAATTGGGTATGCATTCTTTGCTCATCCAAATTGTCCCTCCATTGACCAAACCTCAGGATTAATATCTTCTTTAATAATGGGCAGCAGAGAGGGATTGCCTCCCTGATGATGTTCGTATAGATAATGGCCCCTGCTCTGGTTAACAGGTCCCACCTACTAAGGGAGTGAGACTTTCTGGCCTGATAAAGAAGGCATGGGAGAAGAATATATCTCCCCATTTACAACTTAGGGGCTGGGAGAAATATTTTGAGACTGCTTGTCCAAGGACTCCTCAGATAGTACCAGACTTGGAGGACAAGCATCCAGGACAGGAGAGCTAAACTGAGAAGGCAGCACCAGTGTCCAGGAGAAGATCAACCTCCTGGCCCTCTATGGTTAGCTTTACCTGAGGCTCCATTAGGGTGATGGCTTGTGCAGCACTTGCCCTGGGAACCCTCAGTCCTGCTGTTGGGTCATCTGGTTAGCCTCCTCAGGCCCTGGGAACCTTTATCCTCTGGGAGAGTGTGCTTTCCAGTGATCCCCTTGGCACAGTGGGCAATGATGAGGAGGTGGTCCATTCCTCTGGGGACAATGTGTCTCGAAGTGTCCGGGTAGGACGCAGTGCTAGCAAGCTCTGCTAGACTGGTGGCTAAACCAAGCCTTTCTCTCTTCTGAGCCCCTTGGGTCTACCTGCCTGAAGGCCACGAGTAGAGCTGTGGCCTTTCCCTGGTTCTTCCTGTTCCTTTCAGCCTGTTCCTCCTGGTCTCTATTATAGAACACCAAGGTTGCTAGATTTAGTAATGAATCTAGACTCTGTTCTGGTCCCAGGGCCAGCTTCTGGAGTTTCCTCCTAATGTCTGCTGCTGATTGTGTAATAAATTTTTCTTTTAGTATTAGCTAACCTTTGATGTAATATGGTGACAGGGGAGTAGACTTTTTTAAGGCCTCCCGTAACCACTCAAGGAAGGCTGTTGGGTTTCCTTCCTTTCCCTGAGTTATGGTGGATAACATTGCATAGTTCATGGGCTTTTTCCTAGTTCACCTTAATTCCTCAAGTATGCAGGTCAATAGGTGCCTACAACTTGTCTCCCAATTCTGAGTCAGTATCCCAGCGAGGGTCCATGCTAGGGACTGATTGCCTACCTATAGGAAATCTATCCTAAATATGATCTAAACATAATATTTGAAAAGACCATTTAGATGGTTAGATTACCCTCTACATTAAACATAGGACTAGTTTAACCTTCAAGATAAACAATAAATGTGTATCTTCATGAACTCATCTCTCAAACTGATATCACTTTCTCACTCTTTGAATATTCATAATTCTATATTTTTCTATTGATCAGATTGAATTTGCATTTCCTTTCAAAACCATTAATACATTGTACAGTATACCTAAATGGTTGCCAAATATTTAAACAGCAAACTTTCTACTATCATAATTAGAGGTCTTTAGTCATACAACAGAAGTTGATATAGACCTGTGAAGAACTTTATTACTCAGACCTCGATCCAGTATGCACACTGTCAGTATCAGCATCTATCCTCATAACATAGTCAAATATATTAATCTATTTAGATGTTAGGATGTTAGGAACTTGGTAGAATGTTTTTGTTTTTGTTTTTAGGGCACTCTAGGAAAGAGTAAATGTGCTTGGCATTTCAATGTGCATAAATATGTGAAACATATAATAATAATATTTGGAAGAGAAAATATAAAAATAGATGACAACTCTTCATTTAACCTTTGAGTTTTTAGCAACTTGAGAATGACAGACAAATTAATTTATGATTTCAGATGCAGAAGGTTAAGCATCTGACATAGACTAATGAGAACTTTCAAAGATTACTAGAGCATCACTAGCTGAAACAATAAAATGAGAAGATTCAAATCAGATTTAGACATAAGCTATTCCCATTACCCTGTGTTGGAATCGTGGTAATTAGATCTGTATATAAGTTGTACTTTGTTATATTTGAAATACATATTTTGAATACGCCTATATGTATGTCGTACATATATTACAATATATAATATTTTGTAATCATCTTTATATATAATAATTTGATTGAATGTATAAAGTTCTAAGCAAAGAGATAAGTTAAAGAGAAGTACTTACGTGAGTTCCAGTCAACATACAATTGCATCAGCCTTCTGAGGTGCAGGTAAAGGTAGATGTTAACAACTTTCAGAGTATTACCTTAGCAAGGTTAGTCCTTTTATCATTGTTTTCCAAGTTGTATTTACAAGAAAAAGACGTATGCAATGGTATGCATGAAAAGCAGAAAAATGTACAAATACGCACACATTTATTATGCCTCATACTTATGTACATTTTAAGAAATATAGCAGAGAATGTTCACTATAAATGTCTCATCTTACACATACTTCTCTATTTAACAAGAAGTGATCACATTATCATTTCATATTAAATCCGAAGAGTCCAGGAATTTCACAGATTACCAAGTCCACAAATGAATCTTACAAGTGAATAACCAAGTAAATCTAATTAGGTATATACAAGAGATATGTATGAAGAACCATTTTCATTTGGGAAACTCATAGTAGAAATAAATAAAAATTGTTTTTATTTACAGGCATATAAAACTAGAGGGAAATCAGACAAAGCAGACAATTTGAAGTAAAATAGAAGTCTACCTATTTTAAGACTAAAATAATAAATGCTAAGGCTGAAGTAATAAAAAGACATCTTGTTGGAAGTGAACTGGAGTGAGAATAATATTAGATAATCATAGTCAAGATTTTAGGCTATAGAAAATGCCTGGCATGATTGCTATGGAGCAGAATAAAAATTCTTTTTTTTTTCTTTAGAGACAGGATTTTGCTCTGTCTCTCAGGCTGGAGTGCAATATTGTAATCATAGCTCAGTGTGATCTGGAACACCTAGGCTTAAGTGAACCTCACTTCAGCCTCTCAAGTAGCTAAAACTACAAGCTAATTTTTTTTTTTTTTTTTTTTGAGACAGAGTCTTGTCATATTGCTTAGACTGGTCTTGAACTCCTGGCCTCAAGTGATCCTCTCACCATGGCCTGCCAAAACACTGGGACTACAGGCATAAGCTGGTATTTCTGTTTAAATACCAGTATTTTCAACGAGGCATGAGCCCCCGAACCTGGTTGAAAATACTGGTATTTAAACATCAATTAATGCATTCATTTCTTCAATATAAAGGTAGTTTAGAGCAGTGAGTTTATTTCAGTAGTTGCTGGCTTTTTTACTTAGGAGATTTTAAAAGTTTGTTTTAAAAAATTGGCAAATGTGTTTGTGTGGAAGAGATTTCAGTGAAATTTACAACTGATTTTAATAAAGTAATAAATATTTGTTTTACCTTCTATGAACTGAGACTTGATTTTGGTGCAAAGAAGCCTCTAAATTTGAGGAAAAAAAAATAATTTAAATCACATTTCCGATACTAACAATAATTCTTTAAAAACGTATAAGAAGCATGAGTGAAGTAGGCCTGAACAGAATGTTGTCAAATAGGGACCCCACATCAGTGAGGGAAAAATTGATGAGATGTTAATTTAGGTAAAATACATGATTACTCCAGAATCTTCAAGATACAAAGGCACAGGATTGCACAATGTACATAATGCCACTTTGAACAGCAGATATAGCTGGGCATGGGGAGATAAATGTGGGATTCTCAACATAAGTTCTTTAGGACAAAATATACTCAGAGAGGTAATTAAAATCAAACGTTTTGATAAAGTGCTGGAGACAGACTGTTAAATTAGTTGAGAATCAGAGTATACAAAAGAAGCACAAAAGTTGACACATTTTAGAATTTTTGCCATGAAAGAAAATAAAGACAATTATGGTTGAGGTAAAAAGTTTTTTGTTGCTTCTTGCTTGCTTTTTTAGTTGGCTGTCTTGATTTGTTTTCAACTATAGAGCAGACATTTTTAAAGAAGGAAAAAAAAAGTCAAATGAAAGGCAAATGATTGAAAAGTCTGGAAAGAGAATGTGTAATTGATGGAGCAAGTTCCCTGAAGAGATAATAGGAGGTAGGGTCAAGAGATGAGGCAGAACGTTTAGCCTTACAAAGGGGGAAGGTTATACGAACGAGGGCTTACTTTGGGGTTGAGAGGGAAATGACTACAGTGGTGAATAAGGAGGAATCAGATGACTCTTGTTTCAGTAAGAATTTATTGAATGCATTGACTTTGTTCTCAGCACTGTTGACACTGTACAAGTTCCAAGGAAGACTTCAGAGAAATCGAAGGTGCATTATGCCCTTAAAGTGTTTTCCAGTTATAATCTCAATCTTTTGGAGAGTTGAAGTGGTAGAGATAAGAGAAGTTATGTTTATTCAGAAGGGATCGCAATTCAGATATTTGATTCAGTAGATGCAAGGAAAGAAAAATAGTTCTAAAAAGTAAAGGTATTAATGACAACATAGCCTTAAAAATAGTCTATAAGGGAAGAAAGAGCCTTGCTTTTCCTATTATTTACATCTTCTATCTTATAAAGTCAAGAAATATGACAGAACTTTTCAAATGAATAGCCCTTTTCCCTCTCAAATAAAATTTTTTTCCATTTTGGAATAGATAATATAAAAAGTAAACATAAAATTATGGAAATGTGGGACTTTTCTCATTTCTATAGTATGACAAAAAATGAATACTGGACCAAAGGTATTTTGTGTTTTTGCTTTCTAATAGCAGAGTTTAAATCATAATTGTGTAAGGTCAAACTACATGTATATACAAATATCTGCATATTTTCTAAAGAGAATAGATTTAAACATATTTGTCACATTTTATCATGGACCTTAGCCTCACTATTCTCATTTATGTTAAAATTTAAATATAGTAACTTTGCAAGACTCACTTAAAGCCACCAGATGTCACTGTTTTAGATATAATACCTCCATCACTATTCATATGTCCTAGGTATAAAGAAATTACCAAACTTTCTAGTAAAATTATTTTCAAGCAAAATCATGACAAGATAATTATGTTAGAGTCTCATTAAAGGTCACCCCCAAAGTTGTACATGATACTTATATACATAGGTCGGGAATATCTCCTCTGGAACATTATGGTTTTATGATCATCTCAATTTTAATAACTATAGTCAGGGATTCCATCTAATTCTTTGCCTTTCATTTGTTTTTCTATCTTTATTTTTTAGATAGGGTCTCACTTTGCCACCTAGGCTGAAGTGCAACAGTGCTATCAGGGCTTACTGCAGCCTTGACTTCCCCTGTTCAAATGATCCTCCCACCTCAGTCCTCCAAGTAGCTGGGACTACAGGAATGTGCCACCATGCTGACTAATTTTTTAATGTTTTGTAGAGATGGGGTCTCACTATATTCTTCAGGCTGGTCTTGAACTCCCGGACTCAAGCTATCCTTCTGATTTGGCCTCCCAAAGTATATCTTTTATCTTAAAGAAGATTGATAATAATTAGTCATTAACAAACACTTAAAACAGTAGAATATTAGAATTGGGAAACCATTTTAAGGACTACTGAGAATAATTCACTCTTTTACACATAGCGAACATAAAAGAGAGAGATAGACGACTGTTCTAAAGGCAAAGATATATGAAAATTAAAATATTCAGCTAGTTAGTATTCTTGACTAAATATTTTTTCTTGCATAATATATCACTTAATGATAAATTTCTTTTTATGAGAAGCAACATGTTTGACCACAAGAAAATAAGATACAGGCAATTAAAAGATTTATCGATGCCATTAATATTTTTCAAAGTATATAAACATGGTTTAAAGAGAGAGATTTCTCATTTTTTATTATGAAAAATCTATATAGAACAATGAAGAAAAAATGTACAAAACTAGAAAAGACAAAGATATTGAGCATGGTTAACATTTTGTTCTATATAATTCTCGTAAATTTTCAGGATTTAATATATATATAATTTACTTATGTGGTTATAACATTCATATACATACACTGTTTAAATATCTACTTTTACTAAATAATAAGATGACTACTTGCTAATGTTACCAATTTGGTCAAACCATCAACATCTCAGCTTTTGCCACTGACTAACTTATTCTATCAAGTCGGTAATTGTCTTTGGTCTTGCCATCAAGCTGGAGAATTCAGTGTCTATGAGAATCCCCAAGTCAATGCTTTAGATGAAACTATTCAATTCTTGTGAACATTACTTCCATTCTACTCATTCGTATGACTATATTTTGAGTCATTAAATAATCCTAAAATGTCTAAATTCAAAATATCACATTCAGTCATCTATTTTCTAAACCCATCTTTCTACATTTTCATCCATCACCCATTTGTTCTGAAGCACGTAGGTCATTCATGCAAGGGGGTTCCTCATTCCCTAATCTCTACCTTTCTCCTAGTCAAACTCTCCCATTTTAATTTCCATGCCTATGTTTGTAACATTGCTTTGTACAAAGCTTAACAATCCTTGTGTGAATCCACGACTTCTCGTTCCATGCTTTGTACAAAGCTTAACAATCCTTGTGTGAATCCACGCCTTCTCGTTCCATTTCCCTTTTCTTTATATTCACCAGCAAACTTCTAGTCCTGGATTGATTTATTTGTCAGACACTCTGTCTGTGATTTCTCAAGATTCTACAGAAAGCCAAGCACATATGCACATTGGATAATAAGAAGTTTATGACCTACAGTTAGAGCTGAGATATGAATGTAATATGTCAATATTTGTATGGTCTTTGGGTCATTTTCATCTCTTTCTATCCAGAGAAATATTTAAAACCATCAATGTGGATTGACATTGTGTTTCTCTCTCTCAAACAAAAAAAAATAGACAGAAAAAAAAATGAGATCACTTCCTCAGACTGCCATGCTAATTCCCTATTTAAGCAGGTCAGAAAATGGAAAATATTAGGCAGATAAAAACTAATTTCTTGATGAATTATCAGTCCTACTGCTTGAGAATGATTCATCATGGCTCTTGGTTCTTCCCTTCTAGGATCTCAGCTCTACTTCTTAAATCATCCATGATTTTTCATAGAAAATTATGTTGCATTTGCAGCTCAGTTTTTTCTCAGCTGGCTTCGTGCCCATAGAAGTTTGGGAACACAAATTCTCTTTTCATTTTGTAATATCTTTCTCTTCAGTTCTACAGTTGGTCAACATCATCTAACACAAAAGCCATTTTATAGTAGTGTTGAATATGTTGTGTAATACACTGAATACCATACTGAAAGTGAAAAACAAAATTGTATTATGGAGAATTAAAGTACAGTTCTACTGAATGCGTATTACTTTTATACCGTCATAAAGCTGAAAAATCCTAAGTTGAACCCTCATGAAGTCAGAGACCATCTTTAATTTTGAGACTGTTTCGAAAATCTAGACTAAACATGGCCAAAGTAAAATACACTAACTAGATTCTACTAACAAGAAATTGAACCAGATAACAATGCATAGAAAAACCAGTAAAATATATGAGAGGTTTAAAAAGGCAATGGGAAATTATTCAAATTTTTCATTAAACTCTGAGAGAAGTTTCAAGAGAAAAATAAAGGTAATTGCAGATTAAATACTCAAAGTTGCAATAACTAAGAATATCTGAATTGATAAAACATAAGTTCATAGATGAGACATTTATAAAAAGTGCCAAGAAAGATGTATGAAAATAAACTCACACCTAGGTAACAAGGAGTGAAACTGAGAGTATCAATGTTAGAGAGAAAATATTGAAACCACCTGAAAAAAGCAAAATAATATGCAAAGATACAAAATTAGGGTAATTACAGAATAATCACAGGATAATAGCAGAATGAACAATTCCAGGTGTAAAAAGGCAATAGAGTATTGTTTTCAAAATGTTGAAGGAAAGTAACTATCACTTCAAATTATATATTCAGCCAAATGTATTAATCAAGGTGCATATTTTCAGTTATAAAAAAGCTACCGAAGTGTATTATCTTCAAAACCTTGAAAAAGTATTTAGTGTAGAATATATTTATAGAGAATAAAAAATGAAGACAGAAATATAAAATGAGAAACTAAAAACAACATGTGAAATGAATTCAATATAACTCAGTAAATCTATTTAATGACTATAGAAATGTATTTTGTGTTTATAAGTAAATATTATAATTTTATGTAACAATAACAAGATCTATGTGATGGGGAATTCATTGAGTAAATAAGCTGCATTAAAGTACATGACTAGGTTTGTGTACAAAGTCCAAGGAAACTAGAGTAAAAATAAAGGAGATGTGTGAATAAAGAATATAAAGGCAAGAAGAGGAAAAAAAGAGATGACAAAATATATGACAAAAAGAAAATAAAAATAATAAAGTATGATTAAGCAAATTGAGTAGTAATTGTAATACAACAAATTGATTACTTCACCTGTTAAAAATAAAGGTTAATAAATCAAGCTAAAAATAAATGAAAAGAGAAACCCAGTTTTCTCTGTTTTACCTTAAGCATAATAAAAGAACATAATCCCTACCTTTGAAAGTAAAGTGATAGAATTTAAAAATTGGGAAAATACCATGGTAAGAAGAGGAATATTTTCCCATAGATGTCCGTGTTCTAAAATAGGGATTAACCTATATTACCCAAGTGGTCCCAGTATAATCATAAAAATCCTTTAATGGAGAAGAGGGACACAGTAGAATACATTTCAAGTGATGCAATGTGAGAAAGACTTTACTGACTCTTGGGAACTCTAAAGACTGAGGAAGGAATCAATGAACTTAGGGATGTGGGTAATCTCTAGAAGCAGGAGAAAGCACCAATATAAATTTTCCTCTAGAGCCTCCAGAGAGGGATATAGCTTTGCGAACACCTTAATTTGAGTCCACCAGAAGTCATTCAAGTGGGACCTCTCAGAAATATAAGATATGTTTTTATTGTATGCCATTTAGTTTGTGAGAATTTCATATATCAGTCATAGGTAACTGATACAAATAGCAATCAAAAAGAATAATATGGTCAAATAGTATCAAATATAATATCATACAGCAAATAATATGTAACAAAGGGTAAATTAAGAAAAAGAAAAATGCTAATATATCATTTTCTTTAATTAAACACTAATCAGGCAAATCCCTTAGATGGTAAAAAATTTTAATTAGAACATTTAAAATCTATGTTTTGTGCCATAAGTGTATATGTATGCATATTTGGGGATGGCAAGAGAGAGTACTCTACAGAAAATGAAGTATATACTCTATTTAAGCCTCAAACATTTACAAAGTGTTGACTGTATCCTAGATCACAAAGTAAGTCATAACACACTTCAAATAAATAAGCATATACAGACAATATTTTCTAAGCTCGATGCAATTTAACTGAAAGATTACAAAAAACTAGAATATGTGTTTGACTTTTATAAAAGTTTGTTTCAAATATTATCAATAAAAAGGAAAGTTGGAATGTTTTAAATTTAGACACAACGATATATATCAAAATTAATAGGTCCAAAATATCAGAATCAGTGCTCAAAGTCCATTTTAGAACCTTAAATTGATTTATTGGAATAGACACACTGAAAATGATGTTTTAATACTTCTATTTTTAAAAATTAACATTTCAGTTTGAAGACTATGGTGTAAAGTGAACATTACCAATTTTCTGGAAATATTTCTAAAGCTATAATAATGAGGATGGAAAATACGTAATACAACCTGTAAACCAAATAAATAACTGATTAAACAAAAACACCAAAGAATGTTGTGATAGAGATAAAATTATGACCAAATATGTTGACTTTTAAAAAATATAAGTGAACTATTATCTTTAAAAAGCCAGCAAAGTATGGAACTAGGTATACAAGGTCTCATGTAGGAAATAGTGAGACACTGTCCAATGGCATTTGAACAAACAGAGGTAGTACTGAAAGAGATAGTATTAGAAAGACAAAGCATGTAGAGGTGGTGAAATGGGAGAGTTCCCTGACCCCCCTCACAGGATGTGTGACAGGGTTGTGGCTCATCTGTCTGATCACCATGCACCTCAAACTTCTTATGGGAGAGGGAGCACACAAAAGTGCAGGTGCAGGAGCCAGAGCAAGCGCCCTGGACTCTAGCTCCACAGCAGTGTCCAGGGATGGAAACCTGTGACTCCCAAAGTCCAAGTGGGCACCTGTTACATTACACTGTTTTAGACTTGCCATCCGTGGAGGCTTAAGTGTTAAACAGCTCAGTGCCCTCTTGGTATCCAGGTCCTTGTTTGGTGTCCAGGAAGAATCAAGTTGCATATGGACTTGAAAGATAAGTGTGGGGATTTTACTGAGTGCTGGAGGTGGCTCTCAGGGAGACAGATGGGCAACTGGAAGAGGGATGGGGTGGGAGGATGATCTTCCCGTGGAGTTTGGCTGTCCAGCAGCCAGTCTCCTCTTCGACCATCCGCAGCCAAACTCCTCTTGGCATACAGATGTTCCTTCTCTTTTCTCTGCACGCCGTTCTGCCATTCTTCTGCTCTTCTGTTCATCCTCTTTTTTTTCTGGTATTTATTCTAAGACATTATTTTCCCAGTTTAATGCCTCAATCAAATGTAACTTATTCTTTTCTTTTCCTTTGAATTTAATAATGGGTCACTAAAAATGAAATCAGGTGCTGTTTATATGGGTAGTGTTTGTTGACTTCCTTTCCTCGTCATATGTTAATTACCTAGATTTTATTTTTATTTATTTATTTGTTTTATTTTTTTGAAATGGAGTCTTACTCTGTCATCCAGGCTAGAGTGCATTGGCATAATCTGCATCCTCCGCCTCCAGGTTCAAGTGGTTCTCCCTCTTCAGCATCCTTAGTAGCTGGGATTATGGGCACCCGCCGTCATGCCCAGCTAATTTTTTTGTATATTTTTAAAGATAGATATGGTTTCACAATGTTGGCCAAGATGGTCTTGCACTCCTGACCTAATGTGACCTGCCCATCTTGGCCTCTCAAAGTGCTGGGATTATAGACGTGAGCCACCAGGCCTGGCCACGTCTGGTGTTTTAATGGGAAACCACTAAACATTAATACCTGGCTACTCACTTTTTTCCACCAATGACACTTCCAATTTCCAGTTTTTCACACTGCACTGTAGGAGTCAGAAAGATGAAATCAGCTGGTGTAAAATCTCACCACCATTCAGTATGCAGGTTTTGATTTACTGTCCCCTTTGCCTACCACAGTTGTTTTGGTGTTCAAAATTCTACATTTTCTTAGGCACGTCTTTTGCATATAGTAAATCTTTGTCATAGACTACTGTGGATGAGAAGCAATTAATCTCTAGTGGGGTTTTTTGTGGAAATCTTGGGAGTGTTAATTAACATACAAAGTATCAATCAGATTGCTGTTTTTCAGCTCCATGAACACTGAAGTTTCAGAGGTATTTCCTATTTGGGTTCTTGAGATACAAAAACTTTTTGAGCGACCGGGTGCAATAATCCAAGCACTTTGGGAGGCAGAGGCAGATGATCACTTGAGGTCAGGAGTTCCAAGAGCAGCCTGGCCAACATGGGGAAACTCCATCGCTACTAAAAATACAGCAGCAGAGTGTGGTGCCGCATGCCTGTAATCCCAGCTACTTGGGATTCTGAAGCATGAGAATTGCTTGAACCTGTTAGGTGGAGGTTGCAGTGAGCCGATATCATGCCACTGCACCCCAGCCTGGGCTACAGAGACTCTATCTCAAAGAAAGAACAACAACAAAAAGAACTTTTTAACTTCATTTTCCTGTAGACAGTTAAAACATTTCAACTTTCTCTGCTCTGCTGTTAGCAGGATTTACCTCCCTTTCTTCCATTTTCTATTGTCCAATCTTTTTTTTTTTCTATTTACCAGTTTTTATTTTATTTTTTTATTTTATTTTTTATTGCATTTTAGGTTTTGGGGTACATGTGAAAAACATGCAAGGTTGTTGCATAGGTGCATATGCGGCAGTGTGATTTGCTGCCTTCCTCTCCTTCACCTATATCTGGCATTTCTCCCCATACTATCTCTCCCCAACTCCCCACCCCCCGCTGTCCCCCCCAACTCCCCCACAATAGACCCCAGTGTATAGTGCTCCCCTCCCTGTGTCCATGTGTTCCCATTGTTCAATACCCATCTATGAGTGAGAACATGCGATGTTTGATTTTGTGTTCTTGTGTCAGTTTGCTGAGAATGATGGTTTCCAGGTTCATTCATGTCCCTACAAAGGACGCGAACTCATCGTTTTTGATGGCTGCATAATATTCCATGGTGTATATGTGCCACATTTTTCCTGTCCAGTCTATCATCGATGGGCATTTGGGTTGGTTCCAGGTCTTTGCTATTGTAAACTGTGCTGCTATGAACATTCGTGTGCATGTGTCCTTATAGTAGAACGATTTATAATCCTTTGGATATATACCCAGTAATGGGATTGCTGGGTCAAATGGAATTTCTATTTCTAGGTCCTTGAGGAATCGCCATACTGTCTTCCACAATGGTTGAACTAATTTACACTCCCACCAACTGTGTAAAGGTGTTCCTATTTCTCCACATCCTCTCCAGCATCTGTCTCCAGATTTTTTAATGATTGCCATTCTAACTGGCGTGAGATGGTATCTCAATGTAGTTTGAGATATAGACCAATGAAACAGAACAGAGGCGTCGGAGGCAACACAACATATCTACAACCATCCAATCTTTGACAAACCTGATAAAAACAAGCAATGGGGAAAGGATTCCCTGTTCAATAAGTGGTGTTGGAAAAACTGGCTAGCCATATGCAGAAAGCAGAAACTCGACCCATTCCTGACACCTTACACTAAAATTGACTCCAGATGGATTAAAAACTTAAACATAAGACCTAACACCATAAAAACCCTAGAAGGAAACCTAGGCAAAACCATTCAGGACATAGACGTAGGCAAGGACTTTATGACCAAAACACCAAAAGCATTGGCGACAAAAGTCAAAATAGACAAATGGGACCTAATCAAACTCCGCAGCTTCTGCACGGCAAAAGAAGCAGTCAATGGAGTGAATCGGCAACCAACAGAATGGGAAAAAATGTTTGCAATCTACCCATCTGACAAAGGGCTGATATCCAGAATTTACAATGAACTAAAACAGATTTACAAGAAAAAAACAAACAAGCCCATTCAAAAATGGGCGAAGGATATGAACAGATACTTTACAAAAGAAGACATACATGAGGCCAACAAGCATATGAAAAAATGCTCATCATTACTGGTCATTAGAGAAATGCAAATATTGTCCAATCTTTTAAAGGAACTTATGTGTTTTTGTCTTCTATGTAGTTTTATTTGTCTATGTTAGCTTATACATTATCTTATATTTCTGGTTTATTACAATTTTTAAGAAAGAGGAAACGATTATATCCATTAAATCCATCCTATTCAGCCTATAGTCAATACTTTATTTCATATTTCCATACATTCTTGGTACTAAGTCTTTGTGGCTAGTTTTTCATTTTTATTACATTGTGGAATGTCCCATTCTGTGGTGGTAAGAATTTGAATCTTCATTGTTTCCTCAATTTTCAGTAATCTAAACACTTGGTAGTAATTTGAGATACCAGAGAACTTTCCATTGTTGAAAATTTATTCATTTTATTTTTAAATCTCATTTTCCTATGCTGTTATGAGTGTGCTATTTGGAAAATGACAAAGGGTATAGATCCCACAGCTACTGTATTAAAGCTATCTTTTTAAATATTGCATCTGCAGAATTAATTCTAATAAACTTCTCCCCATGGAAGCACTCTTAAAGAATTAAGTTTGAGCCAAGACATTAGGTGTTCAGGAGTATGTAAGTCTTCCAAATGTACCATATGGTTCAGAATGCTTCTTATCTGATGGAAAAGGAGGCTTCAAGTTTTGGCAACCACCATATCTTTCATCTTTCTCTTGTCTGCCAAAATTATCCTTATTTGTCTTCCTTAATTATACTCCACTATCTAACATGTTTATGACTACTTCTCATGATTCTTTTCTTTTTGCTATCCCTCACTTCATTTAGGTGACTGAGAAAATTACTGCTCTCAAAGGAGCTTTGGATCCTGATGATTACATCTGAAATAGCACCTCTCTCCTTTCAATCTCTACCTGCTCACCCTGCCTTATTAACAGTACAACATAGTATGTGAAATAGTATAGATTTATCAATATATTATATGCATTTCTCTCTCTTACATGTATTATGATGCCAAGGCCATTATATTAGACAATTCGTTTTACTTGCTAATATGTCTCCAGCACTTAGAATAATGTTCGACACAAATGAGGCCACAATCAATAGTTGGAGTGAATAAAGGCTGGGATGCATTTACCTCTATCTCACTTCAAAGTCTATCCACCCCCAACCTACATACACAAAACAAAAACAGAAAAAAAGAAACACTGATGAATTTTCTGGAACATAAATAGAATACAAGACAAATTTGATAGTCAAAACAGAGCAGAGAGAGTGTTAGCCCCAGAATAATACATACTCAAAACCAAAGAAACATGGCACACAGGGAAAAGGCAACTGCAAATGTCAGACTATGTGATTTACTTGCTTAAAAATCCAAGTTATGAATAAATAGAGTAGAAAAGATTTCAGGGACAAATACTAAGGTAAATATTAACTACCTTTTTTAAAGTTTTGCTACTGGAAAACTTCTTCTTAACTAGAGTCTGAGAATATGTCCTCAGGCTAAAGAAGTAGAGCAGTAGAATCGCTCCATTAACCAACTCAATTTCTGTTCCAAATTGTGTTGTCAAAGGAGTTTGGTTGACAAAGAAAGAATCATCCTGGAATTCCTGACAAATTGTGATCTACAGAAGTGTAGAAGAATTTTGCGTTAGGAAGAAAATGTTCAGAATGAAAGAAACAAAAAAATCCAGAAAATAAGAAACACACAAAACATGACAAAGGATATTTCAGTGATTGTAATATATATAAATAAATAAAGTTGGCCTATTATAAAAATGTGTAGCTATTTACTTTTGCAAGAGGCTCTCATAAAGAAAAAGAAGAATTAAACTAAAGCTAGGTCAGAAGAAAACATTCAACCTGAAGCACATAGAGGCAAAAGGATTTTTTAAAAAATAACTTTCCCACTGTAAAATAAAGAGGAATTATATTTCATAACTGTTAGGGCAAAGCAGAATAAAGACAAAGGAAATACACAACAAAGAAGAAGTAATTAGGAAGAGTACAGTGAATTTCCCTCATCATTAAATTGCTCCTATTATACTCCTATAATAATAAATATATATATATTTATTTATATATATATTTATATATACAAATATATATACTCCTATAATAATAAATTGCTCCTAATAGAATAGTTTGTTTTAGAGATAAAATAAACCATGAGAGATCACTTACTATATCACGTTATTTATTAAGTACAGGATAACTTTTGTTTGACTTTTCCAAAATCAATATAAGATGAGAGTAATTTTTAGTATCAGAAATGTTCAATTCTATCAGAGGCATTTTTCCTGGAGTAACATTATTCTAACATCTATGAGATTTGGAAGAAAAAAGGATTTTAGTAAAAGTAAATTCTCTTTGATGTAACTTTTCATCCTTGCTGAGATTTAGATGTTTAAAAAAATGACCTTCTTGGTTATCTGAAAAATTAATAGAAACCATATTTGGAAGCAATAAAGCTCATACCCATGTGTTGAATTGCCAATTCAAGTCAGCCCTTACTACTTAAAGAGAATCCTGCCAGTTATCATCAGCTTTTCTATTCTGTCTTTTATGAAGTGTTTTGAAATTATTGTGATTTGTAAACCACCACATACATGTATTTCACAAGCACATATTAATGGCTAAACGTCATTTTTTTAAATAGTAAATGAAAAGCAATGAAAAACAATAAATCACATGGAGAAGAAATAATGCACTACTAACATTTTAAATTACTTTGAGGACAAATGAGAATTTGTATTTTAAAGGTTACCTCAATTTCAATTCTATCCTTCTATAATAACAAAGAAAAAGAAGTCACCTCTGTACATGAGATGAAAGGAGTAGAAAAGAAAAAACAAAACAAAACAGTTGCTTAAGCAACTCATCCAATTAAATGATTCACACAGTGCTTTATTAGGTTAGGCATTCACTAAATAACCTTCCCAAGACCCAATGGCATCTTTGTCAATTGTCCAGTGTCCTAAATCAGTGTGCAAGGATGTCACCTGAGGGAAGTAAATTAATTAAGAGATCTTAATGAATATAACAGCCTGTTCATTTCACTAAGACATTTTATATGCTCTTTGAATACAATGTTACAGCCAGAAATATTAACAAAAAATTAAAAATCTGCATCTTACTCTACTTCATTGTTAATTTACATTTATTCCTGACATTACTGATTAAACTGTCAAATTGTTGAGGAAAGATATTCAAACTTATTCAAAAGTGTGAATTTAAATATCACACAAGCTGACATCAAGCACTTACACGGATTGAGGGAAAACACTATATAAAGTTGAAATCTGCAATTAAGTTATTCAATATAGATGTATTTATTTTTCTCCCAAACTTTGGTAATCATGTTTAAATGGCTTATTTTTTCTCTAACATTTAAAAGTTAAGCAGCAGCTTCTGAAGATATGTATTCCTAATAGATTAGATATCTGTTTTTAAAATGTGTATACATAGAATGCATATCTCACATTATGTGTACATTTGTATATATATATATGTAGGTTATACATTAGATATATGTATACATGATGTGAGATATCAAATATATATATAATACACACAAATATACACACATACTTAACTTGTAACCATGAATTTGCAGTTTATGAGAAGAAATATTTCCAGAAGACTCACTTGAGTGTATTTACAATCAAGAATGATGTATATGCATCAACAGTAATTATAAAGACCCATCACAATATCCCCTTCAGTTCACACCTGTAGCACTCATGGACCCCATTAACTTTTAGTTTTTAACTAGGAACCACTGACATGCAGGGAGAATTTCACATCTCTGCAATCATCTGTCACAAATTTTTGTCAACAGTCATATCTCTTATAACTGGTGAACTTCTCTTCATTCTGCCTATATAGACCAAAAGTTATTGAATGAATGTATTTGAAAATAATCTAAAGTAAACCTCGCTGACTATCATAGCTTCATATCTGCAATCTATTAGCTATCAAATGTCTTAGCTACAGTGAGCCTTGATTTCCTCATCTTCAAATTGTGATTCTACAGGGGATAATTCTTAAATTTTGCATTTTATTTTCTCTTCTTGCGAAGGATGAAAACATTCTGTTTATTTAGAATTTTTCTCCACATTATTTTGCTTTTAGTGCTACAGTCTAGTAACTAGTCTATATACCTATCTATTGTGCATAGTTATCATTTTGAAAATACAAAGAATAAATAAATGATGATTGGTTAGCATAACCTGGCCCAACAAATACTGATTTTTTTGCTGTAAATAAACTTACTTCTGTAGGATAAATAATGTAGCTTGAGTTTTTGTCTGCCTAAGAGGAAATAAACCCACTTCCTATCATCTCCTACTTTGCTCCCCACCACACGCAAATGTAATAGAATTGAAAGTGAGAATAGCATAAACAACAGGAAGGATAAATGTGAAAGACAATCTGAATCATGATGGAAGAGAGAGATTCAGATTGCTTATAATCCTCATAAAGCAGTTTCAGAAGTTTTATACCCATCTTGAATCAGCACTAATTACATTAAGGCCAAGTACAGAAAAGTCTTTGCACTAAATTGGTGATTAATATATCAATATATATTTCTTCTTTCAAGCTGCCTCATTTTTGTATAGTTTACATATAATAAAATTTATGATTTTAACTATACCATTTGGTGAATTTTGCCAAATCTATACAATATTGTACCCATAATCAGAATTATGATATAGAACATTTCCATATGCCAAAAGTTTTGTTGTATTTTATTGCAGACAATTCCTTACGCTGACCCGAGCTCCTGGAAACCGTTTACTTCCTGACATTATAGTTCTTCCCTAGAATCTAGAATTTCACACAAATTGAATTTTATAATACATATTCTTTTCTTTGGGGCTTCCTTTATTTGGCAATGTGCTTCTGTGATTCACCCATGTTGTTCTATGTATCAGTAATTATTTTGCTTTTATTATTGGTATTTCATTGTATGTCAACATATGAAATTTTATTTACCTATTCACCTGTCTTTGAACAATGGTATGTTTCCAGCTGTTTTTAGCTATAATGAATAAAATTGCTATGAGCACTGAAGTACAAACCTTTGTGTGGACATATGTTTTTATTTATCTAGTATAAATATCTGGGAGTGGGAATGTTATGTCGTACAAAAATATTAATTTAGTAAGATATTGCCAGTTAGTTTTCAAAATGGCTGCAACATTTTGCATTCTACCAGCAATATAGAATTTCAGTTGCTCCATTTTCTCATTAACAAATGCTTTTGTCAGTCTTTTTTTTTACATTTTAACCATTCTAGTGAGTAAGACAATTTTCTCATTAACAAATGCTTTTGTCAGTCTTGTTTTTTTTTTCTTTTTCATTCTAGCCATTCTAGTAAGTGGTATGCCACTATAATTTCATTTTGTATTGCCCTAGGATAAAAACATTATTTTTAACAGGCTTACTTTCCATTTGCATATTGACTCTTTTTTTATAAACTCATAATTTTCTATTCAAATAATTTGCCCATTTTTGGATGAGGTTATTTGTCTTATTACTGAATGGCAAGACTTTCTTATTCATTATAATACATATCCTTCATCACATATGTACATTATGAATACAGTCTTCATATCTGGGAATTACCTTTTTTTTTTTTTCTAAATGTATTGTTGAAAGTGAAAACACTTTTATTTTTTAAAAAGACAATTTTATTCACTTATTTAATGCATCATAGATTTCTTTTGTCCTGTCTTAACTGATAACTTCATGTTTATCATAATGCCACAAAAAAGTTCTCTTATTTTCTTCTGAAAGTTTTCTAGTTTTGGCTTACATTTAGGTTTATGGTCTATTTTTATTTTTCTGTGTAGGATGTGGTGTCAATATTATTCCTTTTTTAAAAAATATAACTAATATTTTTTAGTACATTTGTTGAAAAAATATTACTTTCCAAATCAATTACCTTGGCATGTTGTTAAAAAAAAGTCGGCCGTAAATACGTGGTCTTACTTCTAGATTCTGTATTTTTCTCCATTAGGTATATAAATATCCTCATACAAATACCAAAAATTAGTTTTCATTATTTTGTAGAAGAAAAATTGGGAATATGAGAGCTACATTTCTGCTGTTACCTTGGATATCCAGAATTCCTTCCATTCACCTCTAGAATGTTTTAAAAAGGAAAAATGTGTATTCTTACATTTACTCAAATATTTGCTATTTCTGGCACTCTTTATTTGGGCAGATCCAAAATTTCATCTGCAAATTTTTCCTTTGTTTAAAGATATTTATTATAGTGATATTTATTATAGTGAATATATGTAGGCAATGGATATTCTCAGCTTTCTTTTATCTGAAAAGTCCTTTATTTTACTTTCATTTTTCAAAGGTCTATTCAATGTGCTTGGAATTTCAAGTTGATATATTCTCTTCCTTTTGTGTGTGTGTTCTAATGGTGCTGTTCTGTTGCCTCTAGCTTGCACATATTCTAATATGAAGTTCACTATTTTTCTTCATTCATTTATATATAAATTATTTTTATTTCTGGCTGCTCTGAAATTTTTCTATGTAGCTTGATATATGTATTTCAATTAAAATGCATTTGTGTGGTTTCCTCTATGTATATTCTGCTTGAGTTTCTTCTTAGCTTCTTAGATGTCTTGGTTCATATTTTTATCGCATTTGTTCATTTTTTGTTGAAATATTTTTTACATCCTTCTCCCTACTATGCAACTCTATTTACACATTTTTAGAGAATTTGAGATTGTCCCATGTGTCATTGATCCTCTGTTAATTTTCTTCAGCATTTTTTTGCTTAAGTTGGAGAGTTTCTATAGGTATATTTTTAATTTCATTGACATTTTGCTTTTGATATTAATTTCTTTCAGGGTAATTTAAAAGTCTCTGATGTATTTTTATCTCTAGAACTTGTATTTTATCACTTATGTATCTGGTGTTTTTCCTTATGATGTTTGTGCTTTTCTTTACCTTCTTTATTTCTTTTAAAGAACTGTAGTTTAGGCCAGCAGGATTAAAACTCAAGCAGCATTTCTTTTTTTTTTTTTTTTTTTGCATTTTAGGTTTTAGGGTACATGTGAAGAACATACAAGATTGTTGCATAGGTACACACATGGCAGTGTGATGTGCTGCCTTCCTCTCCATCACCTATATCTGGCATTTCCCCCCATGCTGTCTCTCCCCAACTCCCCAACCCCCACTGTCCCTCTCCTATTTCCCCCCGACAGACCCAAGTCTGGTGCTCCCCTCCCTGTGTCTATGTGTTCTCATTGTTCAACACCCACCTATGAGTGAGAACATGCAGTGTTTGATTTTCTGTTCTTGTGTCAGTTTGCTGAGAACAATGGTTTCCAGGTTCATCCATGTCCCTACAAAGGATATGAACTCATCATTTTTGATGGCTGTGTAGTATTCAATGTGGTATATATGCCACATTTTCCCTGTCCAGTCTATCATCGATGGGCATTTGGGTTGGTTCCAGGTCTTTGCTATTGTAAACTGTGCTGCAATGAACATTCCTGTGCATGTGTCCTTATAGTAGAACAATTTACAATCCTTTGGATATATACCCAGTAATGGGATTGCTGGGTCAAATGGAATTTCTATTTCTAGGTTCCTGAGGAATTGCCACATTGTCTTCCACAATGGTTGAACTAATTTACACTTGCACCAACAGTGTAAAAGTGTTCCTATTTCTCCACATCCTCTCCAGTATCTTGTCTCCAGATTTTTTAATGATCACCATTCTAACTGGCGTGAGATGGTATCTCAGTGTAGTTTTGATTTGCATTTCTCTGATGACCAGTGATGATGAGCATTTTTTCATATGTTTGTTGGCCTCATGTATGTCTTCTTTTGTAAAGTGTCTGTTCATGTCCTTTGCCTACTTTTGAATGGGCTTGTTTGTTTTTTTCTTGTAAATCTGTTTTAGTTCTTTGTAGATTCTGGATATCAGCCCTTTGTCAGATGGGTAGATTGCAAACATTTTTTCCCATTCTGTTGGTTGCCGATTCACTCTAATGACTGTTTGTTTTGCTGTGCAGAAGCTGTGGAATTTGATTAGGTCCCATTTGTCTATTTTGGCTTTTGTCGCCAATGCTTTTGGTGTTTTGGTCATGAAGTCCTTGCCTATGCCTATGTCCTGAATGGTTTTGCCTAGGTTTTCTTGTAGTGTTTTTATGGTGTTAGATCTTATGTTTTAAGTCTTTAATCCATCTGGAGTTAATTTTAGTGTAAGGTGTCAGGAAGGGGTTCAGTTTCCACTTTCTGCAGACTGCTAGTCAGTTTTCCCAACACCACTTATTAAACAGGGAATCCTTTACCCATTGCTTGTTTTTGTCAGGTTTGTCAAAGATCAGATGGTAGATGTGTGGCATTGCCTCTGAGGTCTCTGTTCTGTCCCATTGGTCTATATCTCTATTTTGTTACCATATCATGCTGTTTTGATTACTGTAGCCTTGTAGTATAGTTTGAAATCAGGTAGCGTGATGCCTCCAGCTTTGTTCTTTTTGCTTAGGATTGTCTTAGCTATTCAGGCTCTCTTTCAGTTCCATATGAAGTTTAAGGTGCTTTTTTCCAGTTCTGTGAAGAAGGTCATTGGTCGCTTGATGGGGATAGCACTGAATCTGTAAATTACTTGGGACAGTATGGCCTTTTCATGATATTGATTCTTCCTAACCATGAGCAAGGAATGTTTCTCCATCTGTTTGTGTCCTCTCTTATTTCCTTGAACAGTGGTTTGTAGTTCTCCTTGAAGAGGTGCTTTACATCCTCTGTTAGTTGTATTCCTAGGTGTTTTTTTTTTTTTGAAGACGGGTTTCACCATGTTGGTCAGGCTGGTCTTCAATTCCGGACCTCAGGTGATCCACCCACCTTGGCCTCCAAAGTGCTTGGATTACAGGCATGAGCCACCATGCCCAGCAGGTATTTTATTCTGTTTGTAGCAACTGTGAATGGGAGTTTGCTCATGATTTGGCTCTCTGTTAGTCTGTTATTGGTGTATAGAAACACTTGTGATTTCTGCACATTGATTTTTGTATCCTGAGACTTTGGTGAAGCTGCTTGTCAGTTTAAGGAGATTTTGGACTGAGATGATAGGGTCTTCTAAATATACAATCATGTCGTCTGCAAATAGAGACAATTTGACTTCATCTTTTCCTAATTGAATACCCTTTATTTTTTTTCTTGCCTAATTGCTCTGGCTAGAACTTCCAAAACTTCCAATACTACATTGAATAGGAGTGGTGAGAGAGGGCATCCTTGTCCAGTGCCAGATTTCAAAGGGAATGCTTCCAGTTTTTGCCCATTCAGTATGATATTGGCTGTAAGTTTGTCGTAAATAGCTTTTATTGTTTTGAGATATGTTCCTTCAATACCTAGTTTATTGAGTTTTTAGCATAAAGGCTGTTGAATTTTGTCAAAGGCCTTCTCTGCATCAATTGAGATAATCATGTAGTTTTTTTCTTTGCTTCTGTTTATGTGGTGGATTACGTTTATAGACTTGTGTATGTTGAACCAGCCTTGCATACCTGGAATGACACCTACTTGATAGTGATAGATAACCTTTTTGATGTGCTTTTGCAATCGGTTTGCCAGTATTTTATTGAAGATTTTTGAATCTATGTTCATCATGGATATTGGCCTGAAGTTTTCTTTTCTTGTTGAGTCTCTGCCGGGTTTTGGTATCAGGATGATATTGGTCTCATAAAATTATTTTGGAAGGATTCCCTCTTTTTGGATTGTTTGGAATAGTTTCAGAAGGAATGGTACCAGCTCCTCTTTGTACATCTGGTAGAGTTCGGCTGTGAACCCGTCTGGACCTGGATTTTTTTTGGTTGGTAGGCTGTTAATTGCTGCCTCAACTTCAGCTCTTGTTATTGGTCTATTCAAGGTTTGAACTTCTTCCTGGTTTAGACTTGGGAGGGTGCAAGTGTCCAGGAATTTATTCATTTCTTCCTGGTTTACTGGTTTATGTACATGGAGTTGTTTGTAGTGATCTCTGATTGTAGTTTGTATTTCTGTGGAATCAGTGGTGATATCCCCTTTATCGTTTTTTATTGCATCTCTTTGATTCTTCTCCCTTTTTAATTAATCTGGCTAGTGGTCTATTTTGCTGATCTTTTCAAAAAACTAGCTCCTGGATTTACTGATTTTTTTGAAGGGTTTTTTGTGTCTCTATCTCCTTCCATTCTGCTCTGATCTTAGTTCTTTCTTGTCTTCTGTTAGCTTTTGAGTTTTTTTGATCTTGCTCCTCTAGCTCTTTCAATTTTGATGATAGGGTGTTGATTTTAGATCTTTCCTCACTTCTCATGTGGGCATTTATTGCTATAAATTTCCCTCTAGACACTGCTTTAAATGTGTCCCAGAGATTCTAGTATGCTGTGTCTTTGTTCTCATTGGTTTTGAGGAACATCTGTATTTCTGCCTTCATTTCATTGTTTATCCAGTGGATATTCAGGAGCCAGTTGTTCAGTTTCCATGAAACTGTGTGGTTCGGAGTCAGCTTCTTATTTCTGAGTTCTAATTTGATTGCCCTGTAGTCTGAGAGACTGTTTGTTATGATTTACATTCTTTTCCATTTGCTGAGGAGTGATTTACTTCCAATTATGTGGTCAATTTTAGAGTAGGTGCAATGCAGTGCTGAGAAGAATGTACATTCTGTTTAATTGGGGTGGAGATTTCTGTAGATGTCTATTAGGTCCACTTGGTCCAGATCTGAGTTCAAGTCCTGGATATCCTTGTTAATTTTCTGTCTTATTGATCTGTCTATTATTGACAGTGGAGTGTTACAGTCTCCCACTATTGTTGTGTGGGAGTCTAAGGCTCTTTGTAGGTCAGTAAGAACTTGCTTTATGTATCTGGGCGCTCCTGTATTGGGTGCAGATATATTTAGGATTGTTAGCTCTTCTTGATGCATTGATCCCTTTACCATTATGTAATGCCCTTCTTTGTCTCTTGATCTTTGTTGGTTTAAAGTCCATTTTATCAGAGACTAGGATTGCAACTCCTGCTTTTTTTTTTTTTTTTTTTTTTTGCTCTCCATTTGCTTGATAAATCTTCCTCCATCCCTTTATTTTGAGCCTATGTGTGTTCTTGCACATGAGATGGGTTTCCTGATCATAGTACACCAATAGTCTTGACTTTTTATCCAGTTTGCCAGTCTGTGTCTTTTGATTGGGGCATTTAGCCCATTTACATTTAAGGTTAATATTGTTACTTGTGAATTTGATCCTGCCATTTTGATGCTAGCTGGATGTTTTGCCCATTAGTTGACACATTTTTTTCATTGTGTCGATGGTCTTTATCATTTGGTACATTTTTGGAGTGGCTGGCCCATTGTTCCTTTCCTTGTTTAGTGCTTCTTTCAGGAGCTCTTGTAAGTCAGGCCTGGTGGTGACAATATCTCTCAGCAATTGCTTGTCCATAAAGGATTTTCTTTCTCCTTCACTTATGAAGCTTAGTTTGGCTGGATATGAAATTCTAGGTTAAAAGTCCTTTTCTTTAAGGATATTGAAAATTGGCCCCCACTCTCTTCTGGCTTGTAGGGTTTCTGCAGAGAGATCCGCTGTGAGTCTGATGGTCTTTGCTTTGTGGGTAATCCGACATTTCTCTCTCGCTTCCCTCAGTATTTTTTCCTTCATTTCAACCCCAGTGAATCTGACAACTATGTGCCTTGGGATTGCTCTCCTTGAGGAATATCTTTGTGGTGTTCTCTGTATTTCCTGGACTTGAATGGTGGCCTGGCTTGCTAGGTTGGGGAAGTTCTCCTGGAAAATATCCCTAAGAGTGCTTTCCAGCTTGGATTCATTCTCTTCATCACATTCAGGTACACCTATCAAACGTAGATTCACATAATCCCATATTTCTTGGAGGCTTTGTTCATTTCTTTTCACTCTTTTCTCTATTCTTGCCTTCTCTTTTTATTTCATTGAGTTGATCATCAATCTCTGATATCCTTTCTTCTGCTTGGTCGATTCGGCTATTGAAACTTGTGTATGCTTTGCGAAGTTCTCATGTGTGTTTTTCAGCTCCATCAAGTCATTTATATTCTTCTCTAAGCTATTCTAGTTAACATCTCATCTAACCTTTTTTCTAGGTTCTTAGTTTCTTTGCATTGGGTTAGCACATGTTCTTTTAGCTCCGAGAAGTTTTTTATTACCCACCTTCTGAAGCCTTTTTCTGTCAATTCATCAGATTCATTCTCCATCCATCTTTGATCCCTAGCTGGTGAGGAGTTGTGATCCTTTGGAGGAGGAGAGGCATTCTGGTTTTTTGTGTTTTCATCCTTTTTACACTGGTTTCTTCCCATCTTAGTGGCTTTATCTACCTGTGGTTTTTGTAGTTGGTGACTTTCAGATAGGGTAGCTGAGTGGACATCCTTTTTGTTAATGATGAAGTTATTTCTTTCTGTTTCTTAGTTTTCCTTCTAACAGTCAGGCCCCTCTGCTGCAGGACTGCTGGAGGTCCAATCCAGATCCTGCTTGCCTGGGGATCACTGGCAGGGGCTGCAGAACAGTAAGCATTGCTGCCAGTTTCTTCTGTTATCTTCGTCCCAGAAGGGTACCTGCCAGATGTCGGCCTGAGCTCTCCTTTATGTGGTGTCTCTTTGGGTATACAGGGGTCAGGGAGCTGCTTGAGGAGACAGCCTGTGTCTTATGGGAGCTCAGGTGCTGTGCTGGGGTCTCTCTTGTTTCATGCGAGGTACCGTGCAGGTACTTTTAAGTCTGCTGCAGTGGAACTCATAACCGCCTCTTTTCCCAGGTGCTCTGTCCTGGGAAGGTCGGCTTTATTTATAAGTTCCTGTCATGATGACTTTTTTCGTAGATGCCCTGCCCTGTAAGGAGTAGTCTAGTCACAGTCTGCCAACAGATGTGTTGCTGAGCTGCCGTAGGCTCTGCCCAGCTGCTGTGTGAACTGCCTCGGTAGTGGCGGACTGCCTTGGTAGTGGTGGTTGCCCTTCACCCTACTGAGCTGGACCGCCCTGAGTCCAGCTGCCCTTGCTGTGAAACTCTCAATCCAAAGCCTTTCAGATTGCTTGTTTTGTGGGGGTGGTACTGGCTGAGCCAGATCGCCTGGCTTCCTGTCTCTGCCCCCTCCCTTTCAGTTGAATGGGTGGCTCTGTCTCCCAGGCATTCCAGGCACCGGTTGAAACAGCCACCCAGATTTGTGTGAGTTTCTGTGTGCCAACCTGGCACCAGCTGAAACCGTGGTGCTGAAAACTCATGGCACTTTTTGGCCCAGGGGTCTCCTGGTCTGTGGGCAGTGAAAATTTGTTTGGAAATGCAGTGAGCAGTCACCCTCTGCCTTGTTCTTGCTGGGAAATGCACTCCGGAGCTATTCCTATTTGGCCATGTTGGATCAATCTCAGAAATATATTTTAATATATATAGAATATTTTAAATTTACATAGATGCACAGTTGATTTACAGAGAAAGGTACTCATACTTTTAAAATGAAGAAGACCATATATTTAAAAATGACAGCAGAAATAATGTCTTGACTATATGATAGAGCATTTAAAGACCATTTCTGTTTATTTTTTGGGTGAGTTGTTCAAAGGGCATATCTCAAAAATATAGCCAGTGTATTGAATATGCTGACATTATTACCTGAACTGAAATATCATGATTTTAATATTGAAGTTTTCTTATTAAACTATGATGAAAGCTTTGGATAGCCAAATTTATATTATTTCTGGCACATGATGACTTTTTTTGCTTACAAAGACACATAGTACATGTTTAGAATATATTAAGAAACATTCAAATTCCATAAGAAAACATGAACAAATGATTTATGAACTGAATAGAATGAGAGAATAATAGAAACATAATCATGCTATCTCCTATATTGAAACAGTCAACTTCTTTGCCATATGTCCACTCTCATCCCAGCTGTTAAATATGCTACGGTAGTAAAGGACTCATGTGTTGAAAGAGCTAAAATTTCTCTTTACTGAGGAATACTCCTTACTTTCTGGTTTGTGTTCAACTAGAAAACAAAAACTATCAAGCATACATCTTTTATGATGAACCTTAATGTGCAAGTAGTTATTCAATATATTATGCAAAGGAATAAGAAAACAAATGGGTGTCAAAGATGACCAACAACTCAAGCAATTCTAATAATAAACATATTATTTTTACCATATAGAATAATTTTTTCTGATTAGTTCATAAATATTATGACAATCTATGAATAAAGACATAGAATTTTATTTCCATGTTTTTTTTTTCTTTTTTTTTCTTTCTTTCTTTTTTTTTTCTTTTTTTTTTTGAGGTGGATTCTCACTCTGTCACCCAGGTTGGAGTGCAATGGCACGGTCTCGGCTTATTGCAACCTCCAACTCCCAGGTTCAAGCAATTCTCCTGCCTCAGCCTCCCAAGTTCCTGGGACTACAGGCATGTGCTACCACACCTGGCTAATTTTTATATTTTTAGTAGAGATGGTGTTTCACTGTGTTAGCCAGGCTGGTCTAATGATCTGCCCACCTCAGCCTCCCAAAGTGCTAAGATTACAGGCATGAGCCACCATGCTCAGCCTGATTTCCATGTTTCTTAAGCAACAATTTATGAACTAGTAAACTTCCAAAGAAATATTAAGAAAGAGTTAGACAGGGAAAGGAGAAAGCCATCTTTGTCTTGCAATTTTGCATGCCAATGCTACTTACCATAGTTATATACAAAAAATCATATAATCATAAATCATCTGGGCAGAGTGGCTCACACCCGTAATCCTAGCACTTTGGGAGGCTAAGGAGGGTGGATGGTTTGAGCTCACAAAATTGAGACCATCCTGAGCAACATGGCAAGACCCCATCTCTACTAAAAATACAAAAATAATCTGGACATGGTGGTGTGTGCCTGTAATCCCAGCTACTCCCGTGGCTGAAGCAGGAGAATCACTTGCACCTGGAATTCAGAGGTTGCTGTGAGCAAAGATTGTGCCACTGCATTCCAGCCTGGGCTACAAAGCAACACTGCCTCAACAATAAACCAACAAACAAATATAATCATAAATACATACAGTAAATATAATATAATCATAAATAGACAACTTCTTATGAAGCCTTACAAACTTTTCAATATAAATAGTAAAGAACTACTCTTTGTAAATTTATGTTCTCAATCTCTCTTTCTCAGAACAGGAACTTTCCATTCTAATTGGATGTTTATGATACCAATAGTTTCAGTAATTGTGTGAACTAGAGAATTTGGTGTAAGTATAAGAAAAAAGGTGATAAATCATAGGTAAAACGTTTTTAAACAATTGCTTATAATATCTTTTAAGTAAATAATTTGTTTTTTGTTTTATTTTTATGAATATTCTAGGAGTTTTTTAATTCAGAATGTATTATTAATGTGTGTGCCTTAGCCAAAATGTGATATGCTTAATGAGATGTTTTAATAAGATTGTAATTCTCGCTTTGTATGTGATAGAAACATAAGTTTTGAAAATGTTTGAGTAAAAAATGATTAACTTCTTATAATTCCAAATGTGTTGTAGGATGACTTTAAGTAATAACAGTGTCCCCCGTGCTTTTGTTTTGTTTGCTTGTTAAGATAGGATCTTACTCTGTCCCCCTTGCTAGAATGCAGTGGCCTGATAATGGCTCACTTGCAGCCATGACCTGCTGGGCTCAAAGATCCTCCCACCTCAGCCTCTTGAGTAGCTAGAACCACAGTATGCCCCACTACACCTGGCTAATTTTTCTTCTATTTTATGTAGAGACAGGGTCTTGCTATGTTGCTCAGGTTGGTCTCAAAGTCCTGGGCTCAAGTGATTCCCCTGCCTTGGCTTTGAAAAGTGTTGGGATTACAGGTGTGAGCCACCGTGTCTGGCCCTTGTGTTCTTCTTCTTTTTTTTTTTTTAAATTTATTTATTATAATTTAAGTTCTGGGGTACACGTGTAGATTGTACAGGTTTGTTACATTGGTATACATGTGCCATGGTGTTGGTTTGCTGCATCCATCGCCCCATCACCTACCTACATTAGGTATTTCTACTAATGGTATCCCTCCCCAAATCCCCCACCCCCTGCTACTCCTCCCCTAACACCCACCCCCCAGGCCCCAGTGTGTGATGTTCCCCTGCCTGTGTTCCTGTGTTCTCATTGTTCAACACCCACTTATGAGTGAGGTATTCTTCTTCTTTAAAGGTTACAGCTATGGTTTGACTTCTCATGGGCTGTTTTGCTGATAATTTCTTTGAATACATAATGAAATTATTTTAATGAGAAAAATCTGAGAAAATTTCTTAATAGATTTTATCAGAATGTAGATTTAGGTCATAATCCTTGCTTAGGGTTGGAATACAGGTAAAATTCCTGGTTTAGGTTTTTCTGTTTTTTTATAAAAACAAACTTGTACTCAGCCAAAGATGAAACGATGATGTTATACATAGAATCTTACTACCAATACAAGTTAAACAAATCAAATCAAAACAGTAAAATTCAGAAAAAAATAATCAATATCAATATAACAGTAGTATTCAGGTTTATGTCATAATATTTTTTAAATGGCATGCTGAAGATAGAAAAAATTTGAAACCACTCAAACCAGCTTTTATCATCATAACCCCCAATATTTGCTCACAGGAGTAATGTGAAAGTAATTTGAGTAGATAATTATGGTTTTATTTAGTAGTCACCAGTTTAGACCACTAGCATAAAGGAATGAAAATAAATAAAGCCAAATGCTAAGCAGAAGATATGGAAAAGTAGTCCTCAGTGGTGGTGAGAATCAGTCTTCATAGGAGAAACTAGTGAGATGATTCTGGATTTTATAGATATGGATTGTGGGCATGGTGGAAGGTTATGCAGAAGGAATTGAATACTGAACCGCAAACTTAAACTTTCAATTAAAAGTAAAAATATAAATAGGAATGTTGCTTACTGTAAATTATGATCCATATGCCTTACTGAGAAAGATATTTAAGAGGAAACAGAAGTAAACATATGATAGAAAGCAAAGACTTGATTTATCATGACATAGTAAGGGTGAAATTGAAATTAGAGAGCCAGTAGAAAGTTATTTGAAAAAGATAATCGTACACTTTATATTAAAAAAAGTTCTGTATAACTGAAAGAGAAATCATTTAGGAAGTAGAATTAAGGAGCACAAAAAGAGAAATACAGAGAGAACTTATGTGAAAATCGGTGGGTCAATCTAGGGGTTTCAGAAAGTGGGAACAGAAAAAAAAAGATGAACAGAAGTTCAAAAAATTTAATATGCATCAAAATAATTATTAGAACTAATAGTTGTTAGTGCCCAGATTGAAAGAGCCTTCCAACCAATTGGCTTAACAAGAATGAAACATCTATACCAAGCTTATCACAGTGAAATTTTGGAACATTCAAATAAAAAAATCTTAAATCTTCAAGAGTTTTTTTTTTTTTTCCAAGTCACATATAAGACATATTAAAAGAAGTTCCCACAGTCTTCTTAGTAGTGTTACTGGAAGATGTACGTTCATAATTCTTAAGAAGCTGATTCCAATATATTCTTTAACGCTACAACTACTTGAAAAAAGCAAAAGCTTCTGTGTTCATCCTGAGTGCCAGGATACTACTCACTAGGCTTTAGCATATTTCTGTCATCCACCTAGAGAGAAAATAATCATTTGAGGTGTGTCAAGTTCCTTGAGAATTCTACTCCTCGATGTCTCAGAAAAAGTGAAATGAGTCACCCTCCAATTAAGTGAAATGTGAGTCACCCTCAGCAGGATTAAGCAGATAGTTCAGAGTATTTTGGTCTTGAGGACACTGGCAGTATCATGCTTGTCCAAACACAATTTGATGGGTATGACCACCATTTCTCCAAATGGCAGAAAATTAAGCTACTTTGGGGGGAAAGGGTAGCAGAAGGTTGGTATCTCTTTTCTAAATTAGAATGTTCTTCAGTGCAACAGTTCCAAGTTCAATTTAGGCTGCTAAATTCTTACTTTCTTAAATTATAGTTAATTTTTAAATTATCATTAAAGTTGAAGAAATAATTCTATATCAACAACCATAATTTGCCCATGTTTAATAAAATATTACTGTATGAATCTAAATAAGTATCATATTCTCGTTGAGTATGTTAAAGGACTATATACAGAGTCAAATACTTAACAAATGTAAAGATCATTAGCCTCATGTAAGCAATGAATTTTGCTATGGTTAGTAGTCTCAGACCTTTATTTCTCAGTCACCTCACTGCAATGTTCTATATTACTGATGAAAAAGAATAACAAAAGATAAAACCATGACATTACAGGAAAATTTCCAGTGGAGTGTGTCTTTATTACAGAAGTTTAAGGCTTATTTTCAATCAAGATTTTTTACTATCTTTCACGACTATTCATGGACAATAAACGGAACATCTCAGAATATTCATTAATATTTATGAGCTTTTCACATGGCTAGTTACAAACCAAAGTATTTCAACTTGTTAAACAAGAAAAGATCCTGCTATGAATTATGTACTGATCATTTTATTTTAGCAAAATTGTATAAATCAATGCCTTAGAAGTGAATGGTATACTCAAATCATAGTGTTTATGCTTATTCAGATGCAGAACTGTAACAATTATCTACATCACATAGATACATGGCTACATACACATTTTCTCCATACTTGGGTATTTTTTTCACCTCTGCATTTTTATAGCTTGATATAGTTTGCCCTAAAGCTGTTTTCCAATTTCAGAGAATTATCAATGCTGCTTGTCTATAGGAAAATCCCCATGACTCTCCTGTTGCTGCCATAGTAAGTTGTTCATCCCTAATTATGACTAGAATTGTTGATCTTCAGCAAGAATATTATGTATACTGTAGATTATATTAGTAAAACATTAATCCATAAACATATGTATGTAATTCTGTAACAATTCATGCACAGATGTTGCTAATCTATTTTAAAATTAAAGAACAAAAACTATAAAATAGAATAAACATTAAAACTATTAAACCAAATTAAGGACTTCAAAAATGGATGTATTTTGTTGGATAAAAATTTTGTTGGTGGTGGGCTTTAAAATAGTTTTTAATATAAGGCCTTTAAATCTTATGATTTTATCACTGTGAATGACACAGATATTCTAACATTATCTTATTAAAAGATTATAGCACGTATAAGGACATTTTCAGTTAAAACTGAATTTTCTTTTTGTAATAACCAATGTAATAACTGTATCAGGCAATTTTACCAATGGATGCTAACACTAATGGGCAAAAAATGTTGGGAAACCAGAATATTCACAAGGTCTCAAAGTATTACCGCACAGATTGCATTTAATTATAGAAAAGAAATATGTATTTACAACGGAAAGATTTGATGGTATGGTCTTAACCTAACAGGTCTAGCTTGGCATTGCCATTGTGATGTAATGCAGTGGAAAAAGTACATTACTTATGTGTCACTCTTGCTGAAAATTATTGGCTTCAATTTAATCAAGTAAAAAAAATCAGTTGAATTCAGAATTGCATGTTGTCAGGAATACTGGCCTGAGTTTCTCAAAAGAAGTAAGCAATGGTGTTTTCTTTATTTGAGGAGGCAAATGAGACATAACACCAAATGCAATGTGTGGACATTGAATGAATTTTGAATTGGAAAACATGAGGAGATCTTGAAGGCATTTTGAAAAATTTGAATGTGGCCCATATGTTGGGTGATGGCATTGAAATAATGCTGATTTTCTTAGATGCTTCATGTGATATAGTTTCATAGAATAATTTAATGATTTGGGGGAACATTTAGGGATGGGCTATCAATATAGCTACAGTCTAACTTTAGATGAGTTAGCAAAAGGGAAGTGTTTGTGGGTGGATGAAAAGACATAGGTAGAGAGATAAAGAGATAGAGAGATGACAGATAAATGAACCTATATCTGTCATAGATCTAGGTCTATATCTGATATAAATAGGTACAGTTATTATATAGATAGATGTAGATATAGATATAGATACAGATATAAGCATAGATATAGATAATACAGATATAGATATGGAAAGGGTGGCAGCATCTTAAAAGCTGGTAAATCTAAAAGAGAAATGTTTGGGTAATTATTGTACTTTTCCTTAAACTTCACTGTGTGTTTAAAAATTCAAAATAATTCAATTACTGAGAAAATAAAATATCTGCCTTAGTGATTAGAATACATTACTCTTTAAGAAACTTTTATATATGCCATGTATCAGACAAAATATTAACAATAAAGTTACAAAAGTGATCAATTCTGAGCTAGAGAAGCAACCACCTGCTTGTTTGGTCTAAGATTAGGGAAACACAGGAAAAAATCACATAGAATAAAATGAAATAAATAGTAATCTAAGCAAAAGGTAAATAACACTAGAAAAAATCTGTGGGTCTTATTTAATTTCAGTGATCTGGACTAATAAAAGAAAAAAAAACACCCATGAGAAAATATGCTCAACACACTTCCAAATGAGAAAAAATACTGAAATACAGTCTCTGATTAGCAGAAATCAACAAATTTATTAATGTGCTCTAATAAAGTATAAGGGCATAAATACCCTTCTGTATTATAAAATAGAAAACCTTTAGATAAACATTTGGCAAATAATATCTATCAATGCTTTTTAACTCAGCAATTCTCCTTCTAGGAAGTGGTATTATAGGTGCACTTGAAACTATATCTTAATGATTTATGCACAAATATGCAAAACGTTTTATTTTCACAGATATTATCACAGCATTGTTTGTAATACAAAAAGTTCAGAAATGACTTCAATGTCTTCCAGTAGGAGACTGATTAAATTCTGTAGTATTCATTTAAGATATTATACTGTTCTTTAGAATGTACTAAGTTGTTGATATTAACAATACTTGAGATATATAAATGCATGTTAAAAATCAAGGTTCAGACATGCTACAATTTCTGTTGTGATAATCAAAAGTATATGTAGATATAGACATAGACATGAGATTCACCTATAGACAAAAACATAAACATAGATATACATATATATATATATATATATATATATATACACAATGGTCACTTATAGATATGTTATACAAACATATTACTTTCCTTTTATTATTTTTCTTTCATTATGTTCCTTTCAAAATACTTAAGAGTTTGACAATAGGGGTTGCTCTGTAGAGAGAAATGGTCACCAGACAAAAGATATAGAAGAAAAATATTTTCCATTTAATTATTTTATTATTATTTTATTGTACTTTAAGCTCTGGGGTACATGTGCTCATCCTGCAGGATTATTGCATAGGTACACATATGCCATGGTGGTTTGCTGTCTCCAACCCCCATCGCCTACATCAGGCATTTCTCCTGGTGTTATCCCTCTACAATCCTCTCCACCCTGCTGTCCCTCCCCTCCCCTGGCCCCCCACCTTCTAATCTACCCCAGTGTGAGATGCTCTCCTCCCTGTGCCCATGTGTTCTCATTGTTCATCACCCACTTATGAGTGAAAACACGCGGTGTCTGGTTTTCTGTTCTTGTGTCGGTTTGCTGAGAATGATGGTTTCCAGATTCATCCATGTCCCTGCAAAGGACACAAACTCGTTTTTTATGGCTGCATATTATTCCGTGGTGTATATGTGCCACATTTTCTCTGTCTAGTCTATCATTGATGGGATTTGGGTTGGTTCCAGGTCTTTGCTATTGTAAACAGCACCGCAACAAACATACCTGTGCATGTGTCTTTATAATAGAACAATTTATAAGCCTTTGGGTATATACCCAGTAATAGGATTGCTGGGTCAAATGGAATTTCCAATTATTTTTAAATAAAATGAACCCATTTAAAAGGCAGTGACTCATTCCTGAGCTCAGGAGTTTGCGACCAGCCTGGGCAACATGGTGAAATCCATCTCTACTAAAAAACAAAAAAATTAGCCGGGGAGCACTACACACTGGGGTCTGTTGGGGGGAAATAGGGGAGGGACAGTGGGGGGTTGGGAGGTGGGGAGAGATAGCATGGGGAGAAATGCCAGATATAGGTGAAGGGGAGGAAGGCAGCAAATCACACTGCCACGTGTGTACCTATGCAACAATTTTGCATGTTCTTCACATGTACCCCAAAACCTAAAATCCAATAAAAAAAAATTAACCGGTTGTGATGGTGTGCGCCTGTAGTCTCAGCTACTCTAGGACAGAAGCAGGAGAATTGCTTGAACCCAGGAGATGGAGATTACAGTGAGTCGAGATCTTGCCATTGTACTTCAGCCTAGACTCCGTTTCAAAAAAAAAAATGGCAAATATAAACATCAAGAATGTTTTTGGCATAGAATGTCCAAAAACTTCAAGTATTGGGAGGCCGAGGTGGGTGGATCACCTGAGGTCAGGAGTTAGAGGCCAGTCTGACCAACATTGCACAACTCCATCTGTACTAAAAATACAAAAATTAGCCGGGCCTGGTGGCGCATGCCTGTAATCTCAGCTACTCCGGATGCTGAGGCTGGAGAATCACTTGAACCCGGGTGGCAGAAATTGTAGTGAGCCAACATGGTGCCATTGCACTTCAGCCTGGACAACAAAAGTGAAACTTCATATAAAAAAAAAAAGTTGAAATAATTTATATCAAAAGAGCCATTAGAAATCAAAAGGGGACAAGAATGCCCAATTCCAAGGCAGGTTAACCAGACCAAAAAATAAGTCTGGCAACAAGAAAATAAAATGGACACTAATTAAATATAAACAGATCATTCTCTCTGTTAATTAAAAATATCTATACATTTGCCCTCCCTCTTTTTGTTTTCCTTTGTTTGAAAATGGCTTACTCTATTATAATTAAAACGCTATGATCCTGTACTATATCTTACTGCTACACTTTTTTAATATGAATTTTTTTCTCATGTAAATTATTGTTCTACTTTCAAAAAAAGGCGTTTTTATATCTCAAAAAACCTGAAATTATACATCTTTCCAAAATGCTCTTCTATTTCTTTATGCAGTGCTATTTGAGAAATATTCATTTCTGGTGATTCTTCAGGGCAGATCTATTCTTTGCATTATAGTCGATTCTCTAAACCTGTTCTGTCTGTTGTGCCTGCTCTCAATATGCGGAACCAAATGAAGATGTGACTGCCTGTGCTAGGAACACCACTCTTTGGAACTTATTAGGCCCTATTTGCCCAGGAGTGCTAAGAGTTATTCAAGTTTTTTAGTCAATTCCATTGTTTTATTGTCTTCCTTTCAAAATCCCAGCACTCATCCTTGGAGGGGGAGAGGGGGATATCCATAAGACTCACTGAAGGAGTATTACAAGTATGTTCTCGAAGAGCCTTTCTGCTCTTTTCCTAGTACACATAGATTCATTCCTCTGAGAGAGGATGTCAAAGAATTCGGCATCTAGAGAAACAATTGTCAGAAGTCTGACCATCCTACCAATTTTCAGCATGGCGCTTTTATCTTTGCTTTGCAGTATTTTTACTTTTCATATGTGTCATATGTAATATTTATTTGCTTTCTTAATGTTGGTACTTTTAGTATATATTCCAATATGTCAGAAATAGAGTATGGCCCCTCTCAGTGTTTTTCTATGAGAATTATTGGTATTACAGTTTTCCATACTTTCTGTTCACTTTATTGAGGTTCACATTGTCTCTTCAGATCTGCAGCTGTATGACAGGTTGATATATGTGGCTTTTACTCTGATCCTGGAGCTTTCATACAGCAAAGACTCTGCTGGTCTCACTAGTTAAATGAGTATTTTTTTTCAAAATTTGTGTAAATAAATTATATATCTATATCTATATTATATATATATGGGGCATAAGAGAGATTTTTAATGCAGGCATACAATGCATAATAATCATGTTAGGGTAAATGGGGTATATATCATTTTAAGAATCTATCGTTTCTTTGTGTTATTCTAATTATTCATTTTTAGTTATTTTTAAGTGAATAATAAATTATTATTGACTGTAGTCACCCTGTTATGCTATCAAATAATACTTCTTATTCATTCTATCTAACCATATTTTTGTAACTGTCAAACATCCTCCCTACCCTCACCCCGCTACTTTTCCTAACTTCTAGTAACCATCATTCTATTCCCTATTTCCATAAATTCAACCATTTTACTTTTTAACTCCCACAAATAAATGGGAATATGTGAAGTTTGTCTTTTGATGCATGGCTTATTTCACTTAATGTCCTCCAGTTACATCCATGTTGTTGCATATATTCCATTTTGTAGGCCTGGAGAGCATCCAGATAGTCTGCATTCTTAACAGAGTCCTCAGAAGATTCTGATTCAAGCTGATTTTGACCACAATTTGAAATTTATTGCACTTGAATGTTAGCTGATAATTTATGAACCTGAGGGCAAGCATTATACACTCATGGATGATAATCCATGGATATTTAAAGCTGCTAGTTTTGTTTTGGTGAAATTGCACCTGGAGGCTATCAGTGAGTTTCAAGGTTATTACACCAATCCTAGAATTAATTTTTATTTTAAGTTTTACCTTTTTTCAATCTATATGTTATTTTAAAACAAAATTTTATATTTGGTGAAGGACAGGAATTGGTCTTGTTTTGGATCTTTGTCTTATAACTAGAGAACACAGAGAGCATCTGATTCAGTGCTGGTCTGCATACCACACGTGTGGGATAAATTAAGGCTAAAATACACTGTATTCCCTAAGGAGTTCTAGAAGGGAAAAGGTTTACATCACATTTGACAATAAAGAGATCAATGGCCTTCACATTAATAAGTGAAAATTTGGATTTCTCAAATTGGGTTAACATCAGGGAAAAGGGGAATCGTTTGTAAACAAGTTTCCTAACATACAAACCTCTGTGTAAAAAATTATTATAAAAATTATTATAACTGTTATACATTGTACAGAAAATTATTGATCCAATGAAGAATATAATATAGTAAACAGTGAGATTTCTGAAACAAGAGACAACTACCAATGAAACAACTACCTTTCAACCTTACTTTTATCATGTGACAAAATATAACACCACATGTCTCTTGCAGCTGGCTATATAGCTTAGATGACAAAACAGTATCTTGCAGACAACCTGAGCTCTTTGAGAAAATGTGGAAAGTAAACATAAAAAAATTATCAAAGTTATTTTTTTAAGAATAAGCTCCTTTGAAGAAGTCAAGGGCTTAAAATGTTGTATTATGATGAGATGGCAGTGATTATGTGCATAAGATAAACAGGTTTATTAAATTATGCTTGCCAATGAAGATCGTATATAGCTTCTATTGAAATAGCATGTGGCTACTCTTATTAAAGGTAATGAGGTGTAGTCTCTTGAAAATATGTCCTACTTCTAAATGCCTATAAAATGGAAACCACACTAACTCTGCTGAGTTATGGTAATAATTAGTGAGAAGTGTCTTATTCTGAAGTACTTCAAAAACAAATTATTCAGAGTGTCTACCAGGTGTTGTGGAAGGAAGGAAGGAAGTTTGGTTTTGGGTTTTTTCCAAGTCACCTTTAGGAGTATTCCAGAGCTTCTGAAAGTGGCTTATCAGTGCACATTTGAATATTTTAATTATACCCTTCAAAAAATACTTGAGAGTCATTTGACTAAAAGTGCAATTTGTGTATAACATTTTAGTACTTAAATCAACTACGAAATAGCATTTTAAATTAAAATCCAATACACTGCATTCACTCCGTTCCAAGAAAATTGAAGCTAATTACAACTCTCAAATTAAGCAAGTCTAGGGGAGTTAACAATGTAATTTTTAGAATATAATACATTATTAGATGTGAAGATAACTATATTTGTATGCTAAACAAAAAAAACCAAAACTACCAGTGTGGTAAAGAAAAGGTGAGATGTAGGATGGAGGTAGAAATAAATCTTGTGAGAGCTTTGAAGAATAAATTTCTAAGCATTATGTGTGCAACTCAACTACTTGCCCGCTTTTCAAAGGTCTCTCTTTACTAGTTTACTAGGAGAAAACGGAAATTGATTTTACCTCTTTACCAGTTTACTAGTAAAGAAAAACACAAGGATTGGTTTTTTCCATATGATTCTGCCTCAGTCCATGACTTAAAGTGCATCTCTGTTACTTAAACCTACACTTCCAGCTAGTGTCGTTACTGTTAAATAACTGGAAGCTGGAAATTTTATCCACATTTGAAATCCTGCTGCCCTCATAATTTTAACATCACTAGTGGTGTGCTGTGAGGAGATTACACTTCCCTGTATTGACTTGATTTCTCTTAACTACACTATTGAACAATCATTGTTTATAAAAGTCTTTGTAGGTATTGCTAGTTGGTCAACTTCAATGGAAAATGCCAAATGACTTTCCGAAAGCATGATAAAAACGTATACTCTACTCCATCTCTACTAAAAATACAAAAAATTAGCTGGGCGTGGTGGCATGCACCACCAGTCTCTGCTACTTAGGAGGCAGAGGCAGGACAGGACAATCCTTTGAACCTGGGAGGCGGAGGGTGAAGTGAGCAGAGATGGTGCCACTGCACTCTAGCCTGGGCGACAGAGCGAGACTCCGTCTCAAAAAATCAAAACAAAAACCAAAAAAAAACCTATATGCCACCTAGTAATATCTTATATTTTTTCCTTTTCTTGTTTCCTTATTAACACTTCATATTTTCAGGAATTTAAATGTTTGTGAATGCAGTGAAAGTATATTTTTACTGTCATTACATCTAATGTACTTTAATATTGATTAATATTTTATTACTCCTGCCTATTTAAAAAATTATTATTAACTTATTATTGGGTCTGTTTTTATATTTTGTGTACAGATTGTCCTTTGTTATGTATAAATGTGTGTATATGTATAGTGTGTATAGTATATGTACATACAATATATACATATTGTAAATGTATGTGTGTGTATATATATATTTATATATTCATGTATATACACACATTTGCAATATATTACTCTAAAAGTGTTTAAATTTTGTTTTTGACATTTAAGTCCCAGTCCACTTAAATATGATTTTTGTATGTGGTGTCTCAATTGTCCATTTGGAGACAGACTGCATATGAAAACACACTATTCTATCTGTCTGCAATTTATTGACATCATACTTAATGAATATAATTTCATAATATTTTCTCAATATTTGATTTTATTCCCATATAAAAGTCAAAATCATGCATCAAAGTCCCCAGATAATGTCCTTTCAGATTTCAAAGTACATCAAATCTACAGAAAAAATTAGAGTATAAAGTTCTTTATTATACTGATTCTTTATGTTTATAGCATAACTTTTCATATTTAATTATTATTAAATGTGTTAAATAGTTTTATAATTTTTTGTTTTACACATCAGTTATTTCATTATTTTAAAATTGTTTTCTAAAGTTTCTTTATTGTTATAAATTATGATCTAGTAACCATATTTTTAAGATTTGTGTCAAGTGTAAACAGGTGAATTTGAGGCCTATTGACTGTGCTAGACTTTCTTATTTATTGTAGTATTTTCCCACAAATTTTGCATATTCTTTGTAGACAATTATGTTATCTTTCCAAGTAAGAGTTTCATTTTCTCTTTTCAAATTTCTAAACTTTTTATTTAATTATCTTATTCTACATTGCCAACTGTAACCTCTAGTAACATGTTGAATAAACATGATGGAAACAATTATTGTTTTTTTTTTCTTGATCTTAAAGGAAATGCTTACATTAGATCACAATGCTAGATATATGAATTTTGAAGACCACTTTTTTTATTGATACCTAAGAATTGTATACGTTTTTGGAATACATACAATATTTTGATACATTCATATAGTGTGTAAGGATCAAATAAAAGTAATCAGGATATATATCACCTCAAACATTATCTGATTTCTTACAGTTTTGGGAACATTTGAATTATTATCTACTAGTTATTTTGAAATATACAATAAATTATTGTTAACCCTGGTTACCCTCTGAACTGAACTATGGATCACAAGTTCTTATTTCTTCTAACTGTATTTTTGTACCCATTAATCAACCTCTCTTCATCTTCTCCTTCCTCTTCCCTTCCCAGCCTCTGGTAAACATTCTATTTTCACATGAACCACTTTTTTATCTCCTACGTGTGAATGAGAATATATGATATTTGCCTTTCTGTACCTGGTTTATTTCACTTAACACATGATCTTCAGTTTTATTTGTGTTTTGGCAATTATAGGATTTCCTTTCTTATGGCTAAGTAATACTCCTTTGTATATATATACCACATTTTTTTATTCATTCATGCATTGGTAGACAATTAGAATGATTCTGTATCTTGGCTAACATGAATAGTGGCTACAATAAACAAGAGAGTACAGATATTTATTTGATACATTTATTTCTTTTCTCTTGCACATACATACGGCAGTGAGGTTGCTTGATCCTATGGTAAATTCTATTTTGAGTTTTTTTAAGAAAGCTTCACACCATTTTCCATAGTTGAAATATTCATAATAGTATGAATACTCATACTCAACAGAGTATGCATATTCTTCTCCTTCCTTCCTATCATCACCACTATCTGTTATATTTTGTCATTTTAATAAGAGCCATTTTGATTAGGGTGAGATGATATCTCACTATGGTTTTGATTTGCATTTCCCTGTTAATTAGCATTGTTGGATATTTTATCATATACCTGCTTTCCATTTGTATGTCTTATCTTGAATATGTCTATTCAGATATGTTGTGTATGTTTTAATCAGGTTACTTTATTTTTCTAATATGTTTGAGTTCCTTATGTATTCTGGTTACTAACCCCTTCTCAGATAATTTGCAAAAATGTGTTCTCCCATTCTATAGATTGTCTCTTCACACTACTGATTGTTTCCTTTGCTGTACAGAAGATTTTTAGTTTGATGTAATTACATTTGTCTATTTTTTTGCTTTTATTGCCTGTACTTTTTGAGATCTTATTCAAAAAATCTTTGCCCAGTCATACTTTGTGAATCATTTTTCCCTATGTTTTCTTCTAGTAGTTTTATAATTTCATGTCTTAAATTTAAGTATTTCATTTACTTTATTTGATTTTTGTGTATGGTGAGAGATAAGGATATAGTTTCGTTCTTCTGTGAATGGTTATTCAGATTGTCCAGCACCATTTTTTGAAGGGATTGGCCTTTTCCTAGTATATGTTCTTGGGACACTTGTCAAAAATAAATTGCCTGTGACTGTGTAGATTATTTCTGAATTCTCTATTCTGTTCCATTGGTCTGGTGTCTGTTGTATGCCAGTACCATACTGTTTTGGTTAATATGGCTTTGTAGTATATTTTGGAGTCGGGTAGTATAATACCTCCAGCTTTGTTCTCTTTGCTCAAGACTGCTTTTATTATTCTGGGATTTTTGTGGTTCTTGGCAAATTTTAAGATTGCCTTTACTGTTCATGTAAATAATATCATTGACTGTTTGATAGAAATTGCATTTCTTTAAGTTTTTTGGTGCATTATTGACATTTTAATAATATTAATTCTTCCAATCCATGGCATGAGATATCCTTCCATTTTTCTTTGTGTCCCCTTCAGTTTCTTTCATCAGTGTTTTACAGTTTTCATTGTAACAATTTTTAACTTCTTTGGTAAGATTAATTATTAGGTATTGTATATTTTGTAGTTATTATAGATGAGATTGACTTTTTACTCCTTTTTTAGATTGTTTGCTGTTAGAGTATAGAAATGGTACTAATTTTGTGTGTGATTTTTTTTTTTTATCCTGGAACTTTTACTAAATTCATTTATCAGTTCTAAACATTTTTGGTGGAGTTTTTAGGTTTTTCTAAATATAAGCAATGATGTCTACAAATGAGGTTAGTTTGACTTCTTCCTTTCCAATTTGAATGCCCTTTATATCTTTTCATCTCTTAATTGTTCTGGCTGGGACTTCCAGCATTATATTCAACAAAAGTGGTAAAAGTGGGTTACTAGTTTTATTCCATATCTCAGAGTAAAGTTTTTTATTGTTCTCCATTCAAAATGTTAACTGTAGGTTTGATATATTTGGCCTTTACTGTTTTAAGATATGTTCCTTCAATGCCTAGTTTTTTTGAGAGTTTTTATCATGAATAAATGTCAAATTTTAGTGAATGTGTTTTCAGCATCCACAAAATAATCATATACATTTTGTTATTGATTCCTCTGTTATATGCTATTTGTTAATTTGCATACATTGAACTATCCTTTATTTTTAGGATGAATCCCATTTGATTATGGTGAATGGTCTCTTTAATGTACTAACTTTGATTTGCTTATATTTTGCTAAGGATTTTAGCAACTATGTCCATAAGTGATATTTGTCTGTAGTTTTCTTGTGGCTTTGTCTGTTTTTGGTATAAAGATAATACTGGCCATCAATATCTATAATGAATTCAGAAATATCCCATCTTCTTTGATATTTTTAATAATTTGATTAGAATTAGTATTAGTTTTTTGTTAATTGTTTGGTAGAATTCAGAGTGAAGCCTGGGATTCTTTGGTGAGTGACTTATTGCTGCTTCAATCTCATTATATATTATTGGTTTGTTCAGGTCTTCTATTTATTTATGGTTCAAACTTGGCAGGTTGTATGTCTGCAGAAATCTATCCATTTTTCCAGGCCTTTCAATTTTTTGGCATATAGTTGTTCATAGAATTTCCTAATGAGTTTTTTTCTGTATTTCTGTGGTATTAGTTGTTATGTTTGCTTTTTCATTTCTGATTTTATTTTTTAGGTCTTCTTCTTGTTTCCTTTGCTTGTCTAGATAAAGATCTATCAACTTTATATTTTCAAAAAACCAACTTTTCATTTTATTATTCTCTCATATTGTTTGTTATTTGGTCTCAATTTCATTTATTTCTGTTATATTATTTCCTTCTTTGTACTAATTTTGGGTTTAGTTTATTCTTGCTTTTTTAGTTCCTTAAGCTGGATCATGAGATTGTTTATTTTTTTAAAAAAAGTCTTTTTACTTTTTTGACATAAGCATTTATTGCTATAAACTTCCCCCTTAGTACTGCTTCTTCTGTATACCATAGATTTTAGTATGTTGTATTTCCATTTTTATTTTTTCATTTTAAATTTGCTTCTTGATTTCTTCATTGACCCATTAATAGCTTAGGAACATGTTGTTTAACTTCTGTATACTTGTATGGTCTCCAAAGTTTTCTCTTGTTTTTGATTTCTGGTTATATTCCATTGTATCAGAAAAAATAGTTGAAATAATTTTGACTTTTTGCATTTGCCAACACTTTTTTCGTTATATGGTGTATTCTGTATTATTTTTGAAGTGCTAATGAAAAGAATGTGTATTCTGAACTAGTTGAGTGAATTGTTAATTAAATGTCAAATGGGTTAATGGGTTCATTTGATCAAGTGTGCAGTTTAACTTTGATGTGTTTTTGTTGATTTTCTCTCTGGATGTTGTGTCCTTTATTGAGAATAGGTGTTGGTGTTTTGTATTGTAGACTATTTCTCTTTAGATCTATTAATGATTTCTTTATATGTTTAGGTACTCTGATGTTGGGTGCATATGGAGTTACGTTTATTATATCCTTTCTTTGAATTTATCCTATATCATTATACAGTGACCTTCTTTGTCTCTTTTTACAGTCTTTGACTTGTTTATTTTATCTGGTATGTGTAGTCATGTTCTTTTTTGTTTCTATTTGCATGAAATATGTTTTTTTATTCCTTCACTTTTGGTCTATGTGTGTCTTTACAGTTGATGTGGATTTCTTACAGGTGGTATATAGTTAAGTTTTGTTATTTAAAAATTTATTGAACCAAATTATATTTTTTAACTGGAGAATTTAGTTCATTTACATTCATTTTATTATTGATGATAAGGACTTACTACTGCCATTTTGTTACTTGTTTTGTGGTTGTCTTATACTTTCTGTCTTCCTTTCTTACTATCTTCATTCATGCTTAAGTGAGTTTATCTGACAGTATGTTTTAATTTGTTGCTTTTTACTTTTATTGTATCTATAATAGGTTTTTGCTTTTTGTTTACATAAAGTTTTCCAAAAATCTAATATACATAACAAGTTATTTTAAACAGATGACAATTTATCTTTGATCACAGAGAATAGATACAAAGAAAAACTTAGTAAAAGTCTACAGTTTAAATACATATCCTCTGATATCTTGACTTTTTGTTATCTCTATTTAGGTTTTTATATTGCCTATCTCTTAATTAGTTGCTGTAGTTATTAATGTTTTTGTTAGGTTTGTCTTTTAGTCTTTATGTCTAGAAACAAGTACATTACACATCACAGTTACAATATTAGAATATTCTGAGTTTGCCTGTTTACTTTTATTAATGAGTTTTATACCTTCAAGTGTTTCCTTTTTGTATGTTAGTGTACTTGTTTTTCTGATTGAAATGCTTTCTTTAGCACTTCTTATAAAACAGGTCTGGCAGTGATAAATTCTCTCAGCTTTTGTTTGAGAAAAACATTATCTCTTCTTCCAGTTTGAAAGATAGCTTTGCTAGACAAAGCATTCTTAAGTAATAGTTTGTTTTTTATTTGTATTTTCATTTTTTTCAACCTTTTGAATATGTTCTTGTACTCCATTCTGGCATGTAATGTTAATTATGAGAAGTCCATTGCAACACAAATCAGAGCATTTTTTTCAGTGTCCATAAATACATTTTATTATTTTTTATTTTTAATTCTGTGATACATGTACAGGACGAGCAGTTTTGTTACACAGGTAAATGTAAACATGTGTCATGGTGGTTTGCTTCAGCTATCAACCTATCACCTAGATATAAAGCCCAGCATGCATTAGCTATTTATCCTGATGCTCTCCCTCCTCCAATTGCAACCCTTAACAGGTCCCAGTGTGTGTTATTTCCCTCCCTGTGTCCAGGTGTTCTCATTGTTCAGCTCTCACTTGTAAGTGAGAACATGCTGTGTTTGATCTTATGTTCTTGCATTAGTTTGCTGAGGATAATGGATTCCAGATGCAGCTATGTCCCTGTAAAAGACCTGATTTCATTCCTTTTTATGGCTGCATAGTATTTCATAGTCTATGTGTACCATGTTTTCTTTATCCAGTCTATTATAGCTGGGTATTTGGGATGATTCCTTGTCTTAGCTATTGTGAATAGTGCTTCAGTGAACAGACATATACACACATCTCTGTAGTAAAATTATTTATATTCCTTTGGGTATATACCCAGTAATGGAATTGCAGGGTCTAATGGCATTTCTGGTTCTAGATCTTTGAGGAATCACTACACAATTTTCCGCCATGGTTGAACTGATTTACATTCCCACCAACAGTGTGCAAATGTTCCTATTTCTCCACAACCTCACCAGCATCTGTTGTTTCTTGACTTTTTAATAATCGCTATTCTGACTGTCATGAGATAGTATCTCATTGTGGTTTTGATTTTCATTTCTCTAATGATCAGTAATGTTGAGATATTTTTCATATGTTTGTTGGCTGCATGAATGTTTTCTTTTCAGAAGGGTCTGTTCACATTTTTTGCTCACTTTTTAATTTTTTTTCTCGTTTGAGTTTGTTTGAGTTTCTTGTAGATTCATTTGTTTGAGTTTCTTGTAGATGCTTTTGGGTTTTACATTTAAATTTTTAATCCATCTTGACTTAATTTTTGTATAAGGTGTAAGGAAGGGGTTGGGGGGGGTCCAGTTTCAATTTTCTGCATGTGGACAGCCAATTTTCCCAGCAGAATTTATTAAATAGTGAATTCTTTCCCCATTGCTTGTTTTTGTTAGGTTTGTCAAAGATCAGACAGTTGTAGATGTATGGTCTTATTTCCAAGTTTTCTATTCTGTTGCATGGTCTATGTGTCTATTTTTGTACCAGTACCATGCTGTTTTGGTTACTGTAGCTTTATAGCATAGTTTGAAGTTCAGTAGCATTATGCCCTCAGCTTTGTTCTTTTTGCTTAGCATTGCCTTGGCTATAAAAGCCCTTTTTTGGTTCCATGTGAAATTTAGTTTTTTCTTTTTTTTTAAATTCTGTGAAGAATATCAATGATAGTTCAATGGGAATAGCATTGAATCTATAAATTACTTAGGGCAATATGACCATTTTCATGATGTTGATTCTTCCTATCTATGAGCCTGAAATTTTGTTTTACATTGGTTTGTGTCCTCTCTGGTTTCCTTGAGCAGTGGTTTGTAGTCATCTTTGCAGAGGTTCTTCAGTTCCCTTGTTAGCTGTATTCCTAAGTGTTTTATTCTCTTTGTAGCAATTGTGAATGAGAATTTATTCATGATTTGGCTCTCTGCTTGCCTGTTATTGATATACAGGAATGCTTGTGATTTCTGCCATTAATTTGGTATTCTGAGATTTTGCTGAAGTTGCTTATCAACTTAAAAAGCTTTTGGCTGAGACAACGGAGTTTTCTAGATATAAGATCATATCATCTACAAACAAAGTCAATTTCACTTCCTCTCTTTCTATTTGAATACCTTTTATTTCTTTCTCTTGCCTGATTGCCTTGGCCAAAAATTCCAATCAATACTATGTTCAATAGGAGTGGTGTAAGAGAGGGCATCCTTGTCTTGTGCCAGTTTTCAAGGGGAATGCTTCCAGGTTTTGCTCATACAGTATGATATTGGCTGTGGGCTTGTCATAGATGCGTCTTGTTATTTTGAGGTATGTTCCTACAATCTAGTTTATTGAGAGGTTTTAACATGAAAGGATGTTTAATTTTATTGAAGATCTTTTCTGTGTCTATCGATCTAATCATGTGGTTTCTGTCTTTATATCTGTTGATGTGATGAATTATGTTTATTGATTTTTTCATGTTGAACCAGACTTGCCTCCTGGGAATAAAACCAACTTGATCATAGTGGATAAATTTTTTGATGTGCTGCTGTATTTGTTTGCCAGCATTTTATTGAGAATGTTTGCATCTATGTTCATCAGGAATATTGGCCTAAAGTTTTCTTTTATTTTATCTCTGCTAGGTTTTGATATCAGGATGATGCTGGCCTCATGGAATTAGGAATTTGTAGATTCGTTTACTTATTTTCAACATTTTACAAACTTATTACTATAAATATCTTTTTAAGTTCTATGTTAGCTCATCACACTAGTTTATATAAAGCAACACCACATCAGTTAAGATAACATTAGCATTAAATAAGGATTGCTGCTGCAGGATCTGTTAGACAGTGAAAAAATTGTGAGTGCCCAAAGTGTGAAAGGGGGATCCTCTGTCCCTGAACACACATCCCCACTGGGGAACCCTAAGGTCCAGACCACGGGAGAAGGATTTGACCTTACCTGAAGCTAAGACAAACTTAAGAAAGCCATGCAAAATACAGTGGTAGAGAAAGCAGCAGGAAGAGCCCTGTGGGCTCTCTCAGTCCCCAGGGAAGCCATTTCTGACTTTGTCTCACAGGTGTCCTTCAGATGGGCTGCCAGTGGAATTGATGAAAGATAACAGGGAGAAGGAAACCTCCAGCTTTACTTTGTAACAATTTAAACAAATTGCAGAGTTTCCTGGACAGAATTTGGGGGAGAGTGTGAAAGGCTAGTGCAGACTCAGCTCAGAAGTTGTGGCAGACAGTGAGGTGCAAAACCTGAGAACCTTGCTTGCTTTTCCAGTGGGGAGGCCTGGAACCTGGGCCAAGTCCTCAGTCCTGCTCATTCACTGCCTGGCAATAAACTTGATGCTGTTGGGGGAGGCATGATGGGAGTAAGACTGGCCATTTAGGCTGCATGGGAGCTGGATGAGGCCTATAACTGCTGGTTTTCCCCCATTTTCCTGGTGACCTGCATGATACAGCAGAGGCAGCAATAATCCCCCCTGGGAACATAGCTTGATTGGCCTAAGAACCACGCCCCATCCTTCAAAGCAGCCACAGTAAACCAGGTCCAAGAAGAGTATGAGCTCAGACACACACACAACCCTGCCTCCACTGGCACTGGATCGTCTTTCTCTACCTGCCCTGGTAGCCAATAACAAAGGGTACAATTTTGGGGAGGTCTATGGCCCTGCCCAACACCTCAGAAACATATCCAGGCAACCCTAGGGCAAGATTGTAGCCTCTTTATACTACCGCAGATGTTTTCCTGAAAGTGCCAACTTCTGGCTGGAGTCAAACCAACATAAAGCTAGCACAATAAACAAAAATGCAACAAAGAACCCTCACAAATCCATTTTATATCCCTTTTACCTTCACCAGAGCAGGTGCTGGTATATACAGCTGAGAGACCTGAAGATGGATCACATCACTGGATTTTTTTGTAGACACACCCCAGTAACAGCCCAAAGCCTGGTAGCTCCACTGGGCAGCTACATCCAGAAGAGAAATAACAATCACTTCAGTTTGGCTCTCAGGAATCCACATCCCTGAGCACCCACATCCAGGAAGCACCCTGTGGAATAAAAGAATCTGAAAAGCAGTTCTTGAGCCCCAGATCTTCCCTCTGATGTAGCCTACTGAAATGAGAAGGAATTAGAAAAACAATTCTGGTAATATATTGAAACAAGTTTCTTTAACACTCTCAAAAGATCACACTAGCTCACCCTCAATAGCTCAAAACCAAGAAGAAATCCCTGAATTGCAGGAAAAAATATTTCATAAAGTCAGTTATTAAGTTACTCAAGGAGGCACCAGAGAAAAGTGAATACCAACTCAAAGAAATTTAACAAAATAATCACATGCAGTGGCTCATGCCTGCAATTCCAGCAATTTGGGAGGTTGAGGTGGGTAGATCACCAGAGTTCAGGAGTTTGAGACCAGCCTCGACAACCTAACAAGACCCCATTTCTACAAAAATAATATAAAAATTAGCCAGGAGCAGTGGCAGGTGCCTGTAGTTCCAGCTACCTGGGAGGCTGATGTAGGAGAATTGCTTGACCCCAGAAGGTGGAGGTTGCAGTGAGCCAATATCATGCCACTGCAGTCTAGCCTAGGTGGCAGAGTGAAACCTTGTCTCAAAAAAAAAAAAAAAAGTTACAGGATATAGATGAAAAAACCTCCAGAGAAATAGATAAGGCTGTTGAACTAACCCAATTCAATAAAGACAAAGAAAAAGGAACTTAAAAACATGAACAAAGTCTCTAAGAAGTTTGGGACTATGTTAAATGTCCAAATCAAAGAATAATTAATGTTGCCAAGGAAGAAGAGAAATCTAAAAGTTTGGAAGACATACTTGAAGAAATAATTGGTGAAATCTTTCCTGACCTTGCTAGAGATAGAGATCTAGACATTCAAATACAAGAAGCTCAAAGAACACCAGTGTAATTCATCTCAAAAAGATCATCACCTAGGTACATAGTCATCAGATTATCTAAAATCAAGATGAAGGAAAGAATCTTAAGAGCTGTGAAGCAAAGGCATCAGGTAACCTATAAAGGAAAAGCTATCCAATCCACAGCAGATTTCTCGGTACAAACTCTACAAGCTAGAAAAAATCGGAGTCCTTTGTTTAGCCTCCGTAAGCAATAATTATCAGCCAAGAATTTTGCTTTCTATGAAACAGAAATTAAGCATCATAAATGAAGAAAAAATACAATCTTTTTCAGACAAAAAATGTTGAGAGAATTTGCCACTGCCAAGCCAGCACTATAAGAACTGCTTTAAAAAGCTCTAAATCTTGAAAGAATTCCTTGAAATGCATCAAAATAGAACCTCCTTAAAGTATACAATCACAGAACATATAAAGCAATAACAATTTTTTAAAAAAAGTCTTCAGAAAACAAATAGCAAAATGAATAGAATAGTAACTCACATCTCAATACTAACATTGAATGTAAATGGCCTAAATGCTGCAATTAAAAGATACAAAATGGCAGAATGGATAAAAATTGACCAACCAAGTGTCTTCTGTCTTTATCTTAAGTTTGATGTCTCTAATAGATTGTGGGTATATATAATTAACAAACTGAGAGAGTACTATTCCATCTTTAATTTATAAAGAATTATCTTTTTCATCATGTTAAGACAATTTAATTTTTCATGTATTTTGTCATCTTTTAAGATGGTTTGCTTATTTAATCTGTATATATATTAGATTACATGTGTGTATGTAATGTTCTACTTTAAACTTTGCTTGGTTATAATGTAAAAATATAATGTATGTTTTTAAATTTAATTTACCAAGTGTTGTGTTAAGATTATTTGCATTGGCATTTATTGGAAACATCCTTAGTTTCAGACTCTGCTTTTTTCAAGGGGCTATGAAGGTCATAGAGTCAAAGAGATATATGTTGCAAACAACACAATCCCTTATGCTTTACCTGAGCTCTCACAATCTCTGAATGCCTTTCTGCAATGGCCTTGGTCATACTACCAGACCTGAGACAGCGTTTTCACCTATCTTTCCTCCTGAAGCTGAACTAATTTGTGGATGTGTATGCACGCCTGGATACAAGAGCCTGTACTTAAAGAATAGCTAATTTGGTGGTGTGTAGACAAAGCTTGCACATGCAAACATGGATGTTGGCCATAAATATATATAAAGCCATTCACTGTGCAATAAAGAAATAGTGTTGAAAGATAAGGGGTAGCTGATGACTAGAAAATACTGACCAGCTATCCCTAAAGTAATTTATTCCCACATGAAACTCAAAAAAATTATCAAATTCTAAATATCAATATAGCCACCTGGATCCTTAACTAAAATGATAAATTATTTTCAAAGTAGTAACAAAGAATGAATAGTAATTGAGTTTTTAAATTTGAGTTGTAGCTTTCAAATGTTTAGATATACGTTCCATGTATTACCATTTGGATTATAGCCCAGAATTCCACAACTGTTAGTGGATGTCCTAATGTTTATTATTGAACATTAAAAAATACATTTTATCATATTGTTCTCATCAGTTTCTGCATCAAGATTATGTAATTTCATAAAATAAGATAGGTAACCTTAAAATTTTATATCTCAGAAATAATTCAAATAAAAATCATTAACTCTTGCTACATTATTTAGTCTGGGCCAGTTAATTTTGGTGTGGAGGAGTTTGGTCACTAATTAAATATTTTAATTTTTATTGGCCATTGTAGAAAACTATCTTTTCTGTTATGTTTTCGTGTGTTCATGTATACATTTTAGTAGTATCTTTAATATATCTTGATTTTAATTGAACAGGTTTATGCTATTATAATTGAGAATATTAATTGTGTTTTTACAACAGAAAAAAGCAACTTTTGATTGGTTACAAAACTGGATTACAATCTATTTTTACCAATAATCTACCTCATTATTTCTCTTTTCTTTCCACATTTTTTCCGTTTGTTCCTTTTTTTATTCTTGTCACTCTTACACCCTTTGGGATTATTTCTAAGAGTGTTTGGTGGTAATTTTAAATTGCATCTTCTTTTCTCTCTTGAATGCTAGTATTAGTAGGTATAGATTTCTGCATTGGCAGTTATTGTCTCTCAGCCCTTTGAAGGTTTTACGTATCACTTGGCATTTGAAGTTTCTGCAGGAAGCCTGTTTTAAGTCTCTTTGCTCTTCCTCCATTGATAATCTGTCTTTTTACTCTGGATGCTTTTAAGCTTTTCTCTTCATCATTGATATTTTACAACATAGCTACAATGTTTCTAGGTGTGCACTTATTTTTATTTATGTGTGCTTTCTAACTGAGTACCTATCTTTCTTCAATCCAACTAACTTTATACTGTTTTTCTTAAAATATTGCCTTTCCATCATTTCTTCTATTACTTACTCTAGATATTTCACTCTGTTTTTCATACTGCTTCACTTTGAGGTTTTTCATCTCTTTCCCTCTTATACTCTACCTTGAAGCACAAACATTACCCTTTACATTATTAGCTATTCACAATTATTTTTCTTTCTCATTATAATTTATTAATCTCAGTGTCTAACTACAATTCTGTCATTTATCTCTTGAAAAATTTGGAATATAATTATTGCGAAGTCCTTTTCAGAGGCCTACCTTTTACATGCATTGCAATATTAATTCTCTAGCTTATTGAGGTTTTTATTTTTACTTTTTTTCTAAAATTTTTTTACATATTTTGACATGCATCTTTGCTAACATTCTGAATGACATATGATTATTTCTTATCACCTTTAATTTTTAAGTCCCTTACATTTAATCCCCTATTCTTACCAGTTCACCAATAGATATTACTTTGGTATAAGATCTTACTTGTGAAAACTTCAGGAGATACCACGAGCTAAAAGCCTGTTTAGGACAACCTCTAGATGAGTGGCTCTCTGCTTCTCATTACTCCCAAAAGAATTTTAGCAGCTGAAGAAATATATGACAGAGGGTGCAGTTCTTTTATGCCTTTTTTTTAAAGCAGCTTCTATCTCTGGGACTTGAAATTTTCATTCCAGTCCCATGTTTGTATGAAGTTTGGTTGATGTCACCTCCACAAGGAATCCTTAGAGAAATAGAATTTTATGTTACCTCTGCATAACTAATTCAATTTGTCCTGAAACTTCATACTGAATTACAAGTTTTTATTGTGGGGAAGGGGGACAGGCCCACTGAACTATTTGTATGGTATGGAGTACATAATGCTAGAAACATATGTGTGTGTGTGTGTGTGTGTGTGTGTGTATACACACACAATATATAGTGATTAGATCAGGGTGAGTAGCATACTCATCAACTCAAACATTTATCATTTCTTTGTGTTGGAATCATTCAATATCCTCCTTCTGACTATCTGAAACCATATAATCCATTTTTGTTAACTGGAGTCATTCTACAATGTTATAGAACACTAGAACTTATTTCTCCTGTCTAGCTGTAATGTTTTATCCTTCTATCCTTTAATCCTTTAAAAAAAATCTCCCTATCCCCTTCTTCCCAGGACTTTCCCCAGCCTCTTTCTTATAATCTCTGTTCTGCCATTTTCTTCTATGAGATCAACTTCTTTTAACCTCTGCCTGTGACTGAGAACATGCAGTGTTTACCTCCCTGTTCCTGGCTTATTTCACTTACAATGACCTCCATTTTCATTCATTTTGTTGCAAAAGACAGAATTTCATTTTTTTTTCAATTGCTAAATAGCATTCTATTGTGTATGTGTACGTTTTCTTTATCCATTCACCTGTTTTTGGCTGCAACAACATAAATTGTCTTCCTGATTTCACTGAAATGCAAAATATTTGTATTATGTTGTTTCTCACTGAGTATCCTTAAGATACTCAGTGAGAAACAACATTTTTCTGGTATTTCATATATTTCCTTATGATTGGGGTCTGTTGTATAGAATCATTGTGTTTCTTTGGAGATGCTATGTGTCCTTGTTTGACGTGTTGCTACATTGATTTCTACACATCTGGTGGAAAAGTTACCTCGTCTAATTATGTGGAGTAGGTTTCACAGGGAAAGATTTACTTCTGTGAATAGATCTGGGGTGTCAGTTTGGTGGATTACATTGGCTTTTTACTAGGTAGATGCAGTAGTGTAGTTTCCATGTAGTTTTTTTCAACTGTAATCCTTGCAACTAATGTTTGCAAGTGTCTCAGTGGCTTAGGCTGAGAGAATTTGTGGTGATGATGACATGGCTTTTTTATGAATGGGCTTGTCATGCTATTTCCCAGGATGGAGGCATGTGGGGTCCCACAACTTGGGACCACTGGGCTGTTACTATGACCAGGAGCATGGACACGTGGTTGTTCAGCTATCCTGGTGGCATGCCTGCCATGAGCAGCCTGTAGGGCAATTTCTCAGGTCCCAGACTTGATTGTACTGCTTCTTGACAGGGGGGTGGCCTGATGACAGTTTCTTATTATGTCCCCTATGACAGCTAAAGAATGTTGGGCTTGACTGGGGGCATGTCTACCAGGACTGACTCATGGAACTGCTTCTCAGGCCTGGAACGTGGGGTGCAAGACTTCCTGGCCAGCCTAGGGGTATGTCTACTGAGAGTAGTCCAAAAGGCTGTTTCTCAGGCTCAGGGTGTGTAAGCATAGCTGCTCATCCAGCCTCTTCTCAAGTCTGGAACATGGGTGCAAGGCTGCTCCATTGAGCTGGGAGCCTGCCCCAGAGGGGTGGCCGACGGGAGCCTCTTTGGTTCTATACATGGGCACACAGCTGTTTAGTGGGCCTGGGGGAAGGCTTATTAGGGCAGCTGCAGGATTTTTTTTTTCTCAGTCCTGGGGCATGGGTGTATGCCTACTTGGCCTGCATGGTTGAGTGTCTGCTGGGAGTGGCCTACAAGGCTATTTCTCAGTCTTGGGGCATGGGTATATGGCTGCTTGGCCTGCATGGTTGAGTGTCTGCTGGGAGTGGCCTACAGGGCTATTTCTCAGGCCCTGGGCATGGGTGTACAGCCACTCACTGGCTCAGGAGTGTATTAGTTGCTCAAGGCTCAGGGCTTTCTCTCAGTCACAGGAGGGTGCTCACTGGTTTGACCAGATCAAGGGAGGTTCGCCCTGCATGGGACTGGCAGATTGTTCTTCTACATGGAAGTGAGGACAGGAGTTGGTTTCCCTACCTATGCAGGACCACGATCACAGTCAATCTTAGGTCCAGGCTCCATGTTACTGGGGTCGTGATATTCACCCCCTTGTGTACTCCAGGTATTTATGTAATGAAGATGGAGCTCCAGTGCTGGAGAAGTACAGTGGTCTGGCCCCCAAAGCAGGGTGCACGCCAGAGGCAACCCTGGTCTCAGGATGGCACTGTGCTATAGCAGGTTGGCTCACAGGGAATCAGTGGGGGTGGGAGTGTACACATTGTGCTCCTCCTAATCTAAGGCAATGCAACTGTGTGAATTCCTGGCTTCTTTCCAACCTGGCCCCGGTGCTTGTGCAGATGGTAGGATTCTCCTGTAATAAGGACTATAGTTATCTGCAGTGGCAATAGGTGATGATAGGGATCTTATGCTTATCTTTTGCCCACAACAGAAAGTTTCTCCTGACTCCAGGCAGATCCAATCCAGGTGGGAAAATTGGGCTGCAGAGGCTGGGTGCTTCCATGCTACCTCCTGTTCAAATGCCTCTCCACTTCAACATTTTCCCCTAAACACTCCAGTCAAATCTAATCTATTTATTGCTTTTGTCTTTTCTTGTGGGGAGGATGAGTACCAGGCATCTGCTGCTAGTCATCTTGCTGATGTCAGTCTATAATTTATTTATTTAACATTAAAGTTTTCTTCCATGTGAAATTTAATTTAGAATAATGCACAAGTTTGAAATATAGAGTCATACTATTTTTCCAAAACAATGTTAATGAACAATTCATCTCTATTTATTTAATGATTGGAAATCCTAGCTTTATCATAAAATTCATCTACACACTTGTTTTTGATTAATGTGTTTATTTCTGTGACAATACTATTCAGTTTTAATAACTAAAGCATGCTAACTCTATCTGAAAGACCTAGTGAGTCTTCAAAATTATTTTTCATAAACCTTCTGCTATCATAAATGCTGAACTCTTCCAAAAGAATTTTAATAATTTTCTTTCATTAAAATCGTATAATTATAAGTAGAAATTATACAATTCCAATAATTCAACTAAAATTTTATTTTGTGGTTGTCTTACATTTAAAGAGAATTGGCTTATCAACAGTGTCAGTTTTCTAATACTCTTTATTCTCTCATCATCTGCAGCTCAATGCTCAGAATAGCTACACACACTGGTATTATATCTTCCCATGTATCAATATTTATACACCTTATTCCAATGCTTTCTTAATATAAAATGTCTAGTACTTGCAGAACAACATCACATAAGATTTCTAGTACTTTTACAGATAAACATTGTACTGAATTTGTTTTTATATTTAAATTTACAGATGCATGTGCATGCACAGAATGTATATTTCAGAAAATAAATGTTTATGTTAATATAATCAAATTTATCAATCATTCTTATGATTCACTTTTGGAATTTTGATTTAGAAAGCTCTTTATATTTTGTGGTATAAACACATAAATAATATTTCTTTTAAAAACTTTCTAGTGTTGGTTTACATAGTATGACTTTAATAAATATAGCATCTACTTTTGTACATAATATAAGGAATTATTAATCTAATCTCATGTTTCTTCATATGTATAACTAATTTTTAATTATTTTCTGAATTGCTTCTCTTTTTCTGGTTAGTCTACAGTGGCAATAGTCATATATCAAATATATGTGTGTATGTGTTTGTTTATTGGTTGAATAATTTCTGGAGTAACTATTTTACTTGGCTTTCTATTTATCTATCTCTGCATAATACGACTTTCAGGTGCTATATGACTTAATACATTGTGGTTTAAACCACACCAATTTGTTTATTCATTTTCAAAAATATTTTTGCAATTTTTGGTCCCTTGTATTTCACATGATCTTTATGTGTTGCGTCAAGATCCATTAAAATTCAGCTCTATCAGAATGTGATTGGAAGTTTTACATTTACATGGGAAAAATAGTCATTTTTATAATATTGAGATTGCTTATCCATAAAAATGTTCTTTTAAATTTTTTAATTAACATTTTAGAATATTCTTATAATAGTTATGAACATATTTTCAACAAAGACATCAAAACAAACCATTTCTGTTATACACAGAAAATATTCCTGTGAAAATTATTTTTTCTTTTACAATATAGCTATTGACAATATAAGTACAAAACTGGTATGTGTAAGTTGTGAATGGTATATACAAAAGGGATGCAGGTAACTTCCATTTTATAACCTAAAAAGAGGAAACTAAAGTCTCCTTGAACTAAAATGAAAGACTCGAATGAACTTATCAACCAGATAATGATTTTACAAACTCAGTGATTGACTAAGAGAACTGGAAAAGTTTCTGTTTTTTAATTTCTATATTTAATTCTATTTTATAAAGATATCAGTTTATGTTTACAATCATGATACACACCAAAATTGTAAATAATCTCCCAAGAATACCATCTAAAAGTTTTCAGAACTTTAGGATAAAATAGGAAGTAAATTTTACTGCTATTTTTTAATTAGTCATGTAATCATAAATGCCAGTGATATTTTTCATGTGATTTGCTTCATTAAATGACATGAGCATCACACTTCAACCTCTTTTCTCACAAGTTCTCATCTGCTTCCTGATACTCCAGGCCTAGTGACCTTCAATCCATTTCTGGAAGAGTCAAGTTGAATTAAACTCTATGTATGTCTATGTCTTGGAGCTATGTCTCACAACATATGCATGGGGCTATTTCCTTGGCCTGTAATCCTCAGCCTCTAACTCTCTACATTTTATCTTGTCATTCAATTCTCACATGAATTATAATTTCTTCAAAGACCTCACTTTAGCCTCCAATCTAAAGCTGTCTCTCTGTCACTTTCCCTCTCATCATTCTGATTTATTTCTTTCATAGAATCCATCTCTGCCTGCAATTATCTTGTTCAATGACTCATTTATACATCTGTGTCTGATGTCCTCCTTCACTGAAAAGGAAGGGCCCTCATGCAGGACTAGATGTATTCTGTTCACTGATGCATCCCAGGCACCTAAAATGGTATCCGGCACATAAACACATTTAATAATTAACTTGTGAATATATGGATAAAATTTCTAAATATCATTTAAATTAAATTACATATTTCATTATAGTAGTGCAAGAAAGTAATGCCTACATCATAAATCCTAGAATTCTATTTTTAACACATCTGTAATTATTAATATACTTAGAGTATGTCTTTTCTTTGCCATGAACATTTTTTAAAGGAGTGGTGAAAGAAGAGATTTTCTTATTCTTTTAAAAACATATATAAATAATAAATACAAAATATGTGTACAAATCCCCAAATTAATTAGAGCAATGTGAAAAGTAATAATATGATAAATAAATAAAATAATAATAATATTTTTAAAAGCTCATGTAGATTCTCCTTCCCCCTGCATCTCATTGCTCTTTCCAAAGAATAAGTACCATGAACAGATTGATGTAATTGTTCTTGACATTTTCCTATGGATTTTTAATCTGTGACTCTGTTTATATATATCCATATATTTCTCTTCAAAGCCTTGGGGAGTTTAATATAATATATAAAAGAGCATTAAGGGATGAAATATCAAGAAAGCAAACTATATATATATATTATTTTTTAGAGTAAATGAAGCATTTGTTAAATTGATCAGCACGATTTTTGGCACAAGGTTTTAAAGAAAGCACATTGGGAACTGGAGTACACAATAGAGTTATAAGATTTCAGTGTAAATGGAAGTGATTTTCTTCAAATATGATTGAGTGAATGTAATATTTTTTCTTGTGTGTTAGTGTATTAGCATAAGCAAACTGACCTAAATGCATAAGTAATTTTTTTCCTAAAATTTTTCTGTAATTGTCAGAGAAAGATTAATTAACTTTAAAATATTCCCTAAGCTCACATAAAATATATAAAATGCTGTTTATTTAGGGAGAGTAATTATTTTTCGTCAGGGGCTAAAATCACATTCCCTAAAGCAAAATCATTCTGACATTATCAAATACCACAGTGTGTTTAAAGAACAATTATAAAGTAATTTACAGAGTAAATCTTATAACTTTTCAGAGACCTTTTGAATTAAGTGAAAGAAAATGTTACCATATTTGATTTTCAGCCTTCTTTCCTCAAACAGTTGAACATGCAGAAATAAACAGTGAAATTTTGTCACCTATGAACTATTAAATTCAAATGACCTAAAAATAATACCTTTAGAAAATCATTGAGCACATTTTTTTCAAAACTTACTGCCATTATTTAAATTAAAACTTCTAAAAAACCAAGATACTAGACTTTCTTCACAGTAATGTAGTTTTAACTTCTGAAACGTTGTTAGGATTTAGTTGTCATCCATTGATTTCCTAGGATTAAAACAAATCAATGATTCATTAATTTGTCAATTGACTTTTTTCTATCAAAATTATTTGTTAAATGTAGACTGTATTTAAAAACCCATCTAAAAAGCTGTGGGCTGTTTAAAGAAAGAAATGTATTTATACACTGTTGGGTGAGAATATACTTTAGTTCCACTCCTATGGAAAACAGTATGGAGACTTCTCAAATAATTAAAATTGGACCACTATTCAACCCAGCAATTCTGCTACTGAATATCTACCCAAAGGAAGATAAATTTGTTTTATGAAAAAGGCACCTGTACTCATATGTTTATTGCAGCACTATTCAAACAGCAAAGTCATGGAACAAACATAAGTGTCCATCAAGTACTGAAAATGTGGTATATATATATATATATATATATATATATATATATATATATATACACACACACAATGGAATATTATGCAACCATCAAAATAGAATGAAATCATGCCTTTTGCAGCAACATAGATGGAGCCGGAGGCCATTGTTATGAGATAAATAACTCTGAAAAGAGAATCAAATGGCACATGTTTTTGCTTATAGGTGGAAGCTAAACAATGGTTACACATGGACATAAAGATAGATAATAGACACTAGGAACTCCAAAAGTGGGGAACATGGGAAGGAAGCAAGGTTTTTAAAGCTACGTATTGGATACTGTGTTCATTGTTTGAGTGATGGGTTCATTAGAAGCCCACCAGCATTATACAATATACCTATGTAACAAATCTTCACATATACCCTCTGAATCTAAAATAAAATACAGCTAAATTAAAAAAACAAATTGTATACCATTAAATAGTTATCAGAACTCTTGAAATAGAAGAAATTTTTCAAATTTTAAATTTATACATAGTTAAGGAAATAAACAGTTATACAAGGCAATATGTAGTATAAATTAATAAACAGAATGTTATTTAGTTGAAAATGAAATACTAAATTAAGAAGAATCAAAATATGCATAAATTTCTTAAGTGGTCTACCCATGATTTTCTTTATATTTCCACTTTTAAAAAAAATTTTATTTTTCTTAATTGGCAAATATTACTTATGCATGTTCCTGGAATACATAGTGATATCTCAATACATGCAATGTATTTTGAATCTGATCAGGATCCACTCTTGTAATCATCATTAATGCTAATTTCTTATCACCTGAGTGTTCACAATAAACTTGTAAGCTTTTTCTAGATTCTCTTTGCAATAATAACATTTGACTATAATAAATAAATAAAATCAGAACAATAACTATGCCACGTTACTGCTGAAAATTTCATTGCTGTCATATAAATAAATGCTAACATTCAAGCCCTTACATAATCTGACAAAACATTGCTCTTTAATTTCTTACTGCATTCTTAGATTATAATAATAATGTCTAGCCTTTCTAAAGTGCTTGTATTTTCTAAGTTATACTATTTAATTTAACTCTTAAAAATGTTCTATGATTAATCATGTCTTAGTATCTGTTGAAGACTGGTTCCAGGACTGCCCCCTCTTCTACATCTACCACAATCCACGGATGCTCAAGTCCCCCAGTTGGTTTCTGTATTCACAGATGCAGAACCCCAGATACAGAAAGCTAAATGTAATTACAATTTACAGACAAGTAAAGAAAATCACAGTACAAATTACTTGTCCAATAATGCCTCAATGTGCTAAGACTAGAAGGGAAATCTATTCCAAGAGAATTCACTTACTAGATGGCAGAAACCAAGCTTGTCCAACCCGTGGCTCATGGGCTGCATGCAGCCCAGGATGGCTTTGAATGAAGCTCAACACAAGTTTCTGAACATTATGGGATTTTTTTGAGATTTTTTTTTAGCTCAGCAACTATTGTTAGTGTTAGTGCATTTTTGATGTGTGACTCAAGACAATTCTTCTTTCAGTATGGCCCAGGGAAGCCAAAAGATTGGACAACCCTGGTAGCCATGATTCTAAAAGTCCCTGTAGTGAGCAATTACTATCTGCCAAACAATATATTAGGGAATAGAAATAGAAAGGAAAAAGCAACAATAGCATTGTGTAGGATACTCTTAAATATATTCAAATCCAACCTAAAATGTAAATAAATAAAATACAAATTTAATAGTTTAATTTTTCCAAAGTAAAAAAGAGAATGAGAAACTGCTGGGCTCACATATGGAACAGGGACAGTGGGTCCATTGCACCTTCTACAATCACTGCTTGGGTTTTTCCCTCTCTCTTGATTCCGTAGATTTAAAATGACCTAAGCTCACATATCTCACTTGTCTCGCTTACCCCATGCTAGTCACCTGGGATACAATTAAGGATCAAATTTAACCATAATGCTTATTATATCTTTATCAGTAGCCTTTTGTTACAGCATTCCAGCAATTATATTCCATACCTAATTTTGAGCTGATGGTTGAGACATTGACCAAACAGCTGGCGGACATAATAAAATTGTTTGTAGAATCATGATTTGTCCCTCCCCACAATTTCCTCATGGCCTAGCATTCTGACATTTGAGTCATTTATGATAAATGGTGGTAAGTAAGCAACCATCAAGGAGCACAGTCTCTTCAGTGGAAACAGCCTACTCTCTGTGCTAATGGTTGTTGCTATTGTTTGTCCAAATATGTGTGATCATATAAAGCCATAGTTATCCATTTATTATTTTATCTATTTATTTAACTTTCACTGGGAATCTATTAAGTTGTTTTAAGAGTAATTGTGGCTTTTACCGTTGAAAGTAATGCAAAACTACAATTACTTTTGCACCAACCTAATACCGTGAATTAGTCACTGTTCTAGATTTTAGTAAATAAATCTGTGTCAGGGCTCCCAAGACGACCCCCAGTTTCGGTGATTTGCTAGGAGGGCTCACAATATTTAGCATATAGTTGTACACATGGCTATGATTTATTGCAGAAAACAGAAACAAAGAAAATCCAGCAAAGGGAATAGGTGCATAATGAAAAGTCTAGAAAAGATAAGTGGAGTCACACAGAACACGATTTCTACAGCAGAGTGTGACAACACATGAGAAATATTGCCTATCAGAGAAGCTCATTAAAAACTCTGTACCCAGGGTTTTTATTGCATGCTCCTCACAAAAGCACACTCTGCCTAACAAATACAACATTCAGACACCCAGAAGGAAAGTAAATAGTTTACATAAACCATATTGCTTGCACAGTCTAGACTGAGTGAACCATTCTTATCAGTTATGGAATTGTGGGAACCATTCTGAAATCCAAGTTTCCAAATACTAGACAAGAGCCTACCTTGCAAGTAGACTTTATAATGATGGCAATCTCAGGTCTGCTGAGCTATCTATTTTCTGCACAAAGTCACATAAATAAACTTTGCTCTGTTAGAACTTATTCTCTGGCATATGTGTGTTTGTGGCTGTGGAGGGGGAGACCAAAAAAAGCAATAAGTTATATGTAATAATATATGTCACAGCTCTTAATATATGTTAGGTGCTACTGTAAGTGTTTTACCTATATTAGCTCACTCAATCCTTAGAGCAGTGTTTTAATATGGATACCCAATGTAATCATTCCTATTTTACTGTGAAAACTAAGTCACAGAGATTAGATGCATTGGTCAAATAGAAAAAAGTAAAGTCAGACATTCAAGGTAAGCAAGGAAACTCCAGAATCTGTAACTGTTATCATTATGTAATTCCCTTTCTAAAACAATAAACAAATAAGAAAACATCAAATAGTATTAAATGATAGGCTGAGAAGTAGAATGAGGGATTATCAAAAAAAATGTATGTTATGTGCAGGGATTGCAATTGGCTGGCATCTCTAGTTGCCTGTCCAGCTGTTATTGTATCTTCTCTGCAATGCCTCCTGGGCTGATGTCATAAAGATGATTTGGCAATAAAATGGAAAAAAAAGGAGTCTCTGATGACAGAGTCACTTTAGCAATTCTACTACAGCTAGCCCCAACTTAGGACTCTCTATCAAGTGAATTACATATTCTACGATATAAGCCACTTGAATAAGGTTCTTTTACATATAGCTATAAACACTTGAATTGACATAGAAGATTATGTTAAATTAGATGATAAGAAAAGGGTTTTCTTAGTCAATGACACTTAAGTTGTAATCTCAATGACAAGGAAGAGGTCACTATGTAAAAATAATTTCTGGCTGAGAAAATCATCTAAGTCAGGCATACTAGTCAGTGTATATGGGAAACTACACAAATGCGAGAACTGATAAACCATAACATGTGAGTAGGAAATGGTGTTAGAAGTTGAAGTGGTGAGTAACAACATATTAAGCTTTGGAGACTGTGGTATGAATTGTGAATATTATCTTATGTGCAATTGGAAGCTACTAAAGAGTTTTAAGCAGAGATGTGAATTATGTTTGTGCTTTTAAAATCACTCAGCTAACTGCAGAGGATAGAAATTTGAGGATCCACATTGGAAGCAAGAAAACAATTTGGAGGCAATTAATAATGCTCATGTAAAAGAGGACAACATTTTGTATTAGAGAACAAAAGTACAGAGTAAGTGAATAGATTTAGGAGATTATCTATTTGTTTATATTTTAATTTTTAGTGATAGGGTCTAACTCTGTTACCCAGGCTGGAGAGCACTGGCATGATCATAGCTTAATGCAGTCTTGAACTCCCGAGATCCTCCCATCTCAGCTTCCCAAGTAGCTAGCACTACAGGCACACATCAGCACACCAGTTAGTTTATTTTTTTTTCCAATTTTATTTATTTATTTATTTATTTATTTATTTATTCTGTAGAGACAAGATCTTGCTGTTTTGCCCAGGCTGGTCTTTACTCCTGGGCTCTAGCAGTCCTCTCACCTTTACCTCACAAAGTGTTGGGATTATAGGCATTTGCAACAGCACCAGGCCTGAGGTAATGTTTTGTATATACAGTCAATAATATGAATATTGGAGAAATAAATTGTATCAAGTAGTAGAGAAATAAATTATATCAAGAACATCTTTTTCATTGGATTATTTGTCTTTTTTTACTGACTTGTAGTGTTTGGTTACATGTCCTTTATCATTAATATATTAATATATACTGAAAATATCTCCTTTCCATTGACTAGCAATTTTTTTCTACACAGACACACACACACACACACATACACACACACACACACACACCCTATGTACAAATGGCTGAAAGACATAGTACATATTCTCAACATCATAAAAATTAAAAATATATAAGAGATTTTCAGTTTAAACAAGATGTAAAGGTGATTAAAATTGTCTATCCTATTCTTGTGTACTTGAAATAAATCCCACTTAGTTGTGGTATACAATTCTTTTTGTACATTTTTACTCAATTTTGCTAATAAATTGAGAACTTTTGTATCATGTCCATTATTGAGAACTTTTGTATCCATATTCATTATTGATACTGGTCTGTAGTTTTCTTTTCTTATTATGTTTTTGTCTAGTTTTATTATTGGGGTAATGCTAGCATCATAGGATAAATTAAAAAGTATTCTCTCTAATCTTCTAGAGATATTAGAGAGAATCAGTAACATTTCTTCTTAAATATTTAGTAGGATTCATTAGTGAACCCATCTGGGCCTGGTACTTTTTGCACTGGAGGGTTATTAATTAGTGACTCAATTTCTTTAAAAATAAGGCTATTCAGATTGTCTAGTTCTTTTTGTGTGAGTTTTAGAAGATTGTTTTCTTCAAGGTATGAGGCCATTTCATCTACAGTAGGCCATAGAGTCTTCAGTAATGTACCTTCTTTATCTTTGATTTTAGTAATTTGCATCTTCTCTCTTAGACCCATCAGAGAAGTGATTTTGCAGAAATCTGGGGAAGCAGGAACATCCACAAGACAGGCTGAAAGTTGGCAGGAACAATTAAATGATAATTTTGATGAATTCCTATAAACTGGATATGAAATCATGTGGCAGTGAGAAAATACTGGGTGTATCAGTCATAGTAGGGCTTCTATATATTTGTGGATTTCATCTCTAAAGACCCTACCAGACTTATACAGGTGTGAAAAAAAAAAAAAAAAAGATACCTTCATTTGTTTGGCAGGGGAAGGGGAATATAATCATTGTCAGATACACCCCCTAGCATTCTCCACGTAAAAAGCCTGCTGTCCAAGAGAAAAGACATACCCAACTTATGGAAAGGTTTTACTTTCATTCAAACTTCATCTTATTGCCTATCTCACTTAAGGTGAGAAAGGTTATTCCAGACTTTTGTGAAGGTGCATGCTAAGGACACAAGTCCATAAAAAAGACAGATGAGTCAGATTCTCTCTGAGGAAGGGTATGTAGGAAAGCCCAAAGCCAAAAGAGTAAGCAAAACAAGGACATTAGAGCATTTTAAAGCTGATGACACCTGTATCTAAAGCAGATATTTAACTAAATCCAACTCCTCACCAAATTAATACAAATTCTCATAATAAGGAGATATTTTACCTCCAATTTTATTGCCCACTATAACTTGTCTGGCTTTCAACCCACCAGTGTGTGAGGTACTTCTAAAGATAAGAAAAGACATTTGGAAGAGATAAAGGGGACATCAGAAGCAGACTCAAATTTGACACAGATATTACAATGATAAACTGTGGAATTTAAATCGAGTATTTTTAATATGCTAACGACCCTCATATAAAACAGAGACAACACGTAAGAACAGATTGCTAGTGTAATCACAGAGATTAAGATTCTAGGAAAGAATCAAAAGGAAATGCTAAAAATTAAAAGCATTGTAACAGAAGTGAAGAATTTCTTTAATGAGCTTACCATTCAACTGGACGTAGCCAAGGAAAGAATAGTGAGCTTGAAAAGTGCTTCAAAAGTACTTCCCAAACTGAAATGAAGTTTGTATGACATTGGTCTAAACACTCAATCTGATATAATTGCTATTTACAGAATTCTATTATATATATAATTTGTACATATTATGTAGTATATGTGTGTGTGTGTGTGTATAAAATTTATATAGATCCCTTACCAAGATAGACCACGTTGTGGGTCATAAAACTTCTTAAAGTAAACATAGGAAAAAATCTATACAACATTGGGTTTGGTGATGAATTTTTAAATAAAACAGAAATAGCACAAACTATAAATTTTAAAAAATGATCTGTAGACTTTAATAAAATTAAATTTTCTTTGGAATATATAATGTAGGAGAATACTTTTTACAAAATCAGACCAGAAAAACTATTCGCAAAACACATATTTAAAGAAAGACTTATAACCAAATTATACAAAGAACTATTTAAATGTAACAAAATGAAAACAAACCATCCAACTAACATAAACAAAAAATCTAAATAGAAAATATATACACATATATATAAGCTTCTGATGAATCAGCTTGTAATAAAATGTTCAATATCATTTTTATAAGTGAATTGTAAATTAGTACAATGATGAGATAAAACTACACACACATTAAAATGGCTAAAATCCAAAAATCCAACGATGTTAGCTTCTGGAAAGGATGCAAAGCAAGAGTGATTCGCATTTCTGCAGATGAGAGTGTGAAATCGTACAAAAACTTTGGAAGACAATTTAGCAGTTTTTTTTTTTAATTATACTTTAGGTTCTGGGGTATGTGTGCAGATCATGCAGGTTTGTGGCATAGGTACACAAGTGGCAATGTGGTTTGCTGCCTCCATCCCCGTCACCTACATCTGGCATTTCACCCAATATAGCAGTTTTTTAAAGCTAAACATAGTCTTATCATGCTTCATCTGATTTTAAATATTATATTCACACAAAGCCTGCACCTGAAGTTCTATACCATCTTAATTTGTTATTACCCAAACTGCAAGCAATCAAAACTGAAAGCAAAATGTGGTATATAATGGAATATTATTCAACGAAAATAAGAAATAACATATCAAGTTTCCAAAAAATGTGGATGAACCTCAAATGCATACTGATAAGTGAAAGAGGCCAGTCTGAAAAAGCTATGTTTTGTACAATTGAAATTATGCGACAGTTTGGAAATGGAGTAACTATACAGATTGTACACAGATCACTGGTTGTCAAGACTTTGAGGGTGGGAAGATATTAAGTAATTAAAGCACAGAAGAGTTTTTCAGGGTAGTGAAACTACTCTGTTGACTTTATAATGATGAATAGAAGACATAAAGATCTATAAAACTTTACAATACAAAATAAAAATCTTACTCTATGCAATTGAAAAAGATGTCACTTAAGAGCTCAGAAAATTTCAAGATAAAATGCAGAATGTGACAAAACACTGTAACCCTATTGTGGATGTATGAAACAAACTTATAGAAAGAATTGGGGGAACAGGGATGACCTAATGAAAAGAGTATGTAAGACTAAAGGTAAAAGAAACTGTACATAAGTACTATATTCTAGTTTATAAAGTTGTTTTCCATGGAGGTATAGTTTATCAATTATTTTACCACTATATGTGTGTACTTGGATTTAACAATTAAATAATAAATGGTGAATGATAAGAAACTTTTTTTTTCACTATTGAAGTGGGAAGTTGCATATAAGGGGAAGAGGCTAGAATGATACATATGGTAATTAATTAGAGTTGGTGACATCATTATGAATTCATGTTCAGGTGAATATACATAGGTTATAAGTACCTATAAGCACCTGTTTTTGTGATTTTTTTTTGCTCTATCAGCTGATAGAACCTAGAATAAAGCATCACATAGGAGTACAGAACATATTATCAAGGAAATATTTATTTCTAATACTAATATTCAGTACAAAGAGCCAAGGTTCCTCCCAGAAATGACTGAATTATTCTAAGACTTTGGCAGCACATAAAATATATACTATATGCCTGAAGCATCTCATAATGCCAGAGAGTAAGGTTATGTTTAGCATGTGCACACACAGACACACACACACAAACACACAAAAACCACATACACCCCTACTTCACACAGTAATGAGGCTATTTAAAAGGGACATTGAAGTCACCTGAAAGAGCTCCCAAAGGGCAAAGCTAGAATAATTTGAGCATAAAATACATTATGTTGTGTTGGGTTATAAACCTGAATTAGTTGGCTCGGACTGCTGTAACGAAATACTACAGACTGAATGGCTTGAACAGTAAAGATTCATTTTCTCACAGTTTGGAATCTGGAAAGTCCAAAATGCAAAGTTTGGTTTCTGAAGATTGTTCTGTATCCAGATTACAGGCAGATGACTTCGCCCTGTGTCCTCACATGGCAGAGAGAGAGTGAGAGAGAATTTCTGCTTCTTATTAGGTAGGTTGGTGCAAAAATAATTGCAGATTTTGTCATTACTTTTAATGGTGAAAACTGCAATTACTTTTGCACCAACCTATATAAAGCTACATATACTCCTAATAAAAGGCTACAAATTCTATCAGATTAATTCTCCATATTTATGACCTCGTTAACCTTAATTATTTCCTAAAGGCCCTATTTTCAAATACAACCACATTGGGTGTTATAGCTTCAGCCTATGAAATCTGGAGGGGCACAGTTCAGTCCATAGTGAACTGTAGTCCTGGCTCCCAAAATTCATATTCTTACATGAAAAATACATTCATTCCATCACAACAGCCCCAAAGACTCAACTCAATCAGCATCAATTCTCAAGCCAAAATTCCAAAGTTTAAATATCGTCTAAATCAGATGTGTGTGATACTCAAGGTACTGTTCATTCTGAGACAAAATTCCTCTCCAGCTGTGAACCTGTGACATTAGAAAAGTAGTTGTGCTTATAAAATACAACTGTGGAACAGGCATAGGTTAGACATTCTTATCCTAAAAGGGATAAATCAGATGCAGGAAAAGGGTGATAGGTTCTAAGCAAGTCCAAAAGTTAGCAAAGCAAGTTTCATTAGATTTCAAGTCTTCAGAATAATCCTTGGTTCAGGATTCTCCTTCCAGAAGTGATCTCACTTTCATATTCCCCAGACTTTACTTATTACCCAGTTCAAAGCCACTTTAGGTATTGGTTACAGGAGCCTTGACTAAAATACAAAATAAATATCCAAGGGTTTATACCTATATAAATACATGATTGACTACACAAATAAATGGAGGAGGATAAACAAATTTCCTAAACAGAAGAATTTCAAATAATTTATGTAACCACTCCGCCCATCAGGTTTCAGAGTATAAATTCTCACTTTTTAAGTATAACCTGAACACAGGGAATTATTTTCCATGGGTATAATAAGAAAGGAAGGGGAAGAAATTGAGACTTGTTAGAAGCTTGCTAAACACCACTTCTGCCAAGCCATGTTAAAGTTTTATCCCTCTCCAACTACAGTAGAAATCACCTTCATTTCTACACCTTCTATTCAATCTTGATGTTTATGACAGGTTTCCCATTGGCAAAAATGCATGGGTCTCTTCCAATTGTTGTCTTCCCCTTACCCCCAGGGACTACTCCAAACTACTCCAGATTGATAGCTCAAATATATACTTGACTGCACTAATCTTGTAAATATTTCCTGAAGCTCCTTCCACCATTTCATGTAGATTAAGCATATTGCTGATACTAATTACTACTATAACTGTTACTGTACATGTATGTGTGAATGTGTGTGTGGTCATTTTAAAAGGAATTTTAAAGAGGTATACGTAGGATATGGCAGAATATTTTTATCATACATTCATCTCAGATTGCAGGCCTCCTTATACTATTTTAAAAATAAATCAATGGAGAGAAAATAAAATGTAATTTGCAGAATAATACATCATTCTATAACATTTTAATAGAGTAAATATTTTAATAATAGATTTTTGTGTCTTTTGAATTCTCTTTTAAAAGCAGAAAATATTTCAGTACACATAAATATGATTGCTGTACTTGAGGAGTAGATGTTTCATGTTAGATTTAATTGTTGACTTTTGTTTTTATTTTTTATGTATCAAGTCTTTCATTAAAGCCAATATGTTGATGAAGTTTTTGTTCTATGTTGGAAATATATTTTCAAACACAATATCATAAAAAATACCAACAGAGTTTTATTTTTAAAAATTGTCAGGAACATTTAACATGAGATGTCCCTCTTGACTAATTTTTTAAATGCACAATACAGTGCTTTTAACTATAGACATGATGATATACAGAAGAGTTGTAGAACTTATTTATCTTGAATAAATTAAACTTTATATCCACTAAATGAAAACTCTCCCTCCTGACTTCTGGTAAGCACTATTTCATTCTCTACTTCTATGAGTTTGATTATTTTGAATACTTCATATATATAAAATCATGCAGTATTTGTGCTGCAATATTTGCCATTTTTCACTTAGCATAGTGTCTTCAAGTTTTATCAATGTTGTTTTTACATTGCCTGCTATAGGTTGAAAGCTTCTATGCCCCTAAAATTGATATGTTGTAATCCTTCTTCCCAAAGTGATGGTATTAGAAGGTGATTAAAAAGTAGAACCTTCAAGAATGGAATTAATGTTTTTGTGTCAAAGACTTAAATCAGAACATATTAAAAACAGAAATAAAAGTGCATTTATATGGATAAAAACCAGGTTTATGTAATTCCTGTCTATAGAATGGCATCAGGCAGGCTTCTTGGATCCTATAGTTTCTTCTTCGTAGGACACCTAAGGTAATCTTGTTACACGTCATGGTTTCTGTGAAAACATCTCAGCATTTTCTCATCCTATATAAACACAAAAAATGGAAAGTTCCTAATATGGTCCGTGGGTTCCTGAATGCTCTGGCTTCCCTCCCTTCTCTTCTCTTCTGTACATGTTCCTAGAATACAACAAGCAAGGCCTCAGGAACATTGCACTACCTTGTCGTAGAACAGAGTTGTAGCTATGTGTTTCACTTCTTCACTTCATTTATGCGTCTACACAAATAGCATGTTATCAGAAAGTTCTTTCTTGCTTGTTTAAAATGGCTGTCTTTTCTATCTATGTACCATGTTTAATTTTTTCTTAATATCATTTATACCTGATTGTAACAAATTACCACACACGTGGTGGTTTAAGACGCATTTATTTTCTTATGGTTCTGAGGGTCAGAAGTCTGAAATTAAGTTTACTGGACTACAACCAAATCAGCAAACCTGTGTTTTTTTTGGAGACTCTAGGGGAAAATCGTTTTCTTACTTAGTGCCACTTAGTTCCTAGAGGCTGCTGTTCCTTGCCTCATGGGTCCTTTCTCCATTGTCAAACCCAGTGATGTATCTTCCCTCTCTAACTCTGCTTATTTCTACATCTCTCTATCCTACATAGTTCCTGCCTCTTATAGGGATCCCTGTGATTATATTGGGCCTACTTAGATAATTAAGGATATGATTCCTTTCTCAAAATTCTTAACTTAATCACAACAGAGAAGTGCCTTTCACTATGTAAAGAAGCGTAGTCACAGTTTCCCGGGATTAGGATAAACATATCTTTGAGGGGGCATTATTAAGTCTACCAAAATGATATAAATAGTATATATTTATTTGTTTATTCATCATCCGTTTTTTCCAATGAGAGGTAAGCCCCACAAGAACAGACACTTTGTATGTTATGACCATTACTTTTGCTTCATCTCCTGGCAAAATATCTGGCACATTATGGATTCTCATATGAAGGTGATAAAATGCTAATAGTTTGTGGATACATACCATAAAGGTATTTCTTAGTACTCATGCTTAATAAACAATTAATTAAATAATCAAGGAGGTAAGATTACTTGTCCTCTAATAAAACATACTCACTCGCAAGATGCCACTACCCCAAAATAAAGCATATGATAGTGAAGATAAAATGAGAAACACTAGTGTAGACTAACATCTGGTAATGCACTGATGTGGATTTCTGTATGATAAATGTGCTGTTTTCCCTCTTTGTTATATCTTAGTCATGTATTTCAGCTCATAAGACAATTTTCTCTGATCTCAAATTATTTCCGTGTTAAAGATAACATGCCATGTCAAATCTCATTAACAAATACAAATTAGAAGTTTTTAAGATTATTATCCAGCTCTTTGGACCTCTTTCTAACAGTATGTGAGTTCACAAGGGAATATTATCTTTATTTCCTCAGATTGATCGTGTTTATTTGAATGTATCAAACTTTTCTTTGTATACTGACTTTTCTTTTTGAATTTGCTATCATGTAAATCTGAGTATAATATTGAAAACTAGGTCCTGTGAAATGTTTTTTTTTTCAGTTTCTATCCAAACATATCAATTCCAAATATATCAAATATAAGGAGTAAGAGAAAAATACATAATTAATTTGATTAATTTCAATTAGTTATTTTACAAGAAAAGAGGTCAAGATGTTTAGAAGATGCAATAGACATAACTCTATTTATGCAAGTCTTTTTTGCCCAAAGTGTTGAGAGAAAAAAATAAAACCTACATGATAATATTTTACTGTTGTTGGCATAAATAAGGAATATAGATTTGTTTGCTCCATTTAATAATTAACTAGGGAGTAAATAACCACTAAAATTAATTAAAACACAAAATAATAAGGGCTATGAGGGACTAAAGGAAACACTGGCAGATTCAAACTAATTTTGTTTGTTTATGTCTGTGCTTATATCTTAAGATTCCCTGTAGAGAAGTAGAGAATACAACACACTTAAAACAGCTACATAGTAGAGCAATAAGGGAAAATCCCATACAGTATTAGACTGATGGGAAATTTTCCATCTTCTGTTGTGGGTCATTAACTGCTTATCAAAAATTTAAAAAAAACAGCTTTCTCAGCTAAATTCCTAAGTATCTCAGGACCAACAATTAATCTTACAAACATGACAATATTTACATTGTCAATTACACCTAATACCTATTTTTTATTTTAGTTTTGCAAATCTAGCAATTCTCTTCCCACAGGGACCATAATATCAGGTTCTCACTATTACACTTACATTTATTTAAATATGTAAATATATTCTAACAACACGGTATGCTACTTTTCATAGTCTTCTATAATACTGCTAGAAAAACCACCATTGATTTATTGAATGTCTGCCAATCACACACATTGAATAACTTAGGAAAGACGGGGTGTACAAGGAAGAATGAGGAGAATGAAAGGAGAGACAAGGAGAGGGGCAGGGTAAAAAAGAGTAGGGTAAGAGAAGGATCTCTTAATAGGTTTAGCTTCTCTTGTGTACCCAACTTTCTTCTGAATTTAAAAACTCAGAGCCTGGTGTGGTGGTACACCCCTGTAATCCTAGCGACTCAGGAGACTGACTGTGGTGCTCAAGACCAGAATGGGCAACACATTAAGACCCCTTTTCTTAAAAGAAACAAACAGACCAACCCTCAATTTGAAGTAATTTATCATGAAATACCTAAAAATGTAACTCTAATATTTTCATATCTAGGGGAGAAATTTACTATTGGTATAGCTTGCCTTCCTTTGACCAAATGTAAGCGTTTGTGATGATGGTGTCAGTTTCCTTAGTATTGATGCAGGGCCTCCTCTCTGCTGAGAGAGGTAGAGGGTTTACTCTCTACTGAGTGTAGCTGAACACTTGGCGGGACGACCTGCCTGCAGAGAGGTGCTACCCACTGTGGATCTCCCTGAGCTGTTCTAACACTAAATAAAACTCTTCATCTTATTCAGCCTTCACTTGTCTGTGTACCTCATTCTTCCTAGATGCAGGACAAGAATTCAGTCAAAGGCACCATGGCAACAGAAATTTCCAGCCAGAAAAATCAACACCCCTGAGATTCCATAACAGCATGATCCTAAATGTACGCAACATTTTTCTTAGCATGATCCTAAATATAAAAGTTGTCTAATTTCCCTTTCCATGTCTACTTTCATTTTTACCTTTCTTTTACTTCCAAAATTAAATAGGTATTGTTTCTGCCCAGAGATTAATTCTCTCTCTTTGTTTCTCCTTTTCTTTCTCTTTCTCTTTCTCTTTCTTTAATAGGATAACTCATATTTCTAACTGTCTACTCTTTAATATTCAAAGTATTGCATTTCCCATAATAGACACCCCTGGCTAATTTTACCATTAAAAATATTAGCAGGAGTGTGTGTGTGTGTGTGTGTGTGTGTGTGTGTGTTTTCCATTTGCTTCTATTTTTGCAATGCTGCTGTCTGTGGCTCTCAATTCCTTCAGCCTTTCCATCCATCATATCTGAAGAATTTTAACATTTAATTTCTAACAGTTCCTAGCTGGTACTCACCGCAACAAATTACTGAATTGAGAATGCATTGCTGTGTATCCTAAAGCTCTAAGAAGTAGCATGTTCCATGTGTGCTTCCTTACACACCTGTGTACCTGAATATCCAAGGCCAGGAGGAAACTTTCTCTTACTAAAAGCAGCATCCACATGCGTATGCCCACTGTCTTTTTATGTAGCAGAAACTTTCCGTTACATTTCATTTCTACATACTGTGTATCTGCCTTCTTTATGAAAGTTTATCTATGTTTTAAAAATTTTACCTCTTTCTCAAGTTGGTCCCTTTCTTCTTCTACCACATGTAGGTTAAAAGAATTGTTGGATCCTCTTTTCTCTTTCTAGCCTAGAATTTTTGTCTTGACCACAAGATCAAAATTTGTTTTTAAGTTGATCCTATATCTTCCTGAGTTTCTGATGTTCCTTTTTTCAAAGTCTAAGCTTTTCTTTTTACTCGCTATAAAATTCTGAAGACTTTTTTTTTTTAACTTGCAAACTGTGGTTTTCCTTTTGCCTCTTGGCAAATCTAATTCTTTGAGATAAAGTGTTCCAAAAACAGGTCATCTAACTTTTTCCTTGATGCTTAGCTTTGTGATAATTCCATTTTTTCCCTCATATTCTCAATATAGAAAATATATATAGTATTTTTCACATTAAGTTTATCTGTTTATTTCTTAAAAATAATATTTTCCCAAATATATTATGTTTGGATTTATACTTCAAATCATAAATATATATAAGAATATTGAAGACTTGGTGCTATTCAGTGTCTCAGCTGTCATTATGTAAAAGAATAAAAAACAACCTGATTAGTAAACAATATATCATCCATCAATTCCAATGCTTGTATACATAAACTGTGCATCCTCTAACTGAGGCTGCCCTGGTCCTTAAAATTAATTCAATCCCCTTACAAATAGATTACTGGTAGTGTAAAAAATGCACTATATATGCAGATATGTCTTTAAGCGTCCTGCCAGTATCTGACTCCAATCACATCATTTTGTCCTAATTTTGAAATCTTACTCTCCTTGTGTGATTTTGCCAATTTTTTTTATCCTGCTTTCAACAACTCTCCCTCTCATAAATTATAATGTTTTATGCATACGTTGACCTCAAACTGATGATGTACAACAAATGTTAGGAATGCTTCTGATGGAGAGATGATCAGGATGCAATATTGATGATGTTAAACCAACCAGAAGGTGGCAGACAAACTCAAGTGTTCCCATATTCGCACCCTGTATAATTCCTCCCCTTGCAGGTAGGTGGGGCCTATCACTTGCTTCTACCCAGTCTATCACGACAAAGGTGATGGAATGGCATCCACATAATTGAGTTATATTACAAAGCAAAGGTTATTAGATATCACTTGCTTGATTGCTTGATATTATATGACTCCATCTAAGCAGATTGAAGAGAGAGATTATACCTGCTTATTTAATGAAGTAAATAAATACCATGTTAAGAAGTCCTTCTCAAAAAAGATCTGCTGGAAGCCTCTAGAAAGTCTGGTAGCCCCTAGGATCTGATAATCTTTAGCCAGTCAAAGAAATGCTGGAGCCCTGAGTCATATAGCTAAAATGAAAAGAATTCTGAAAACAACCTGAATAAGCATGGAAATGGATTCTTACTCAGTTAAGCCTTGATATGAAAAAGCAGCCCAGTCAATTCCTTGACTGCAACTCGTGAGACCCTGAGTAGAAAATTCAGATAACTTCTGCCCAGACTCATTATTCATGGAGGTTTCCAGATTATAAATGCATGCTATTTTCAGCTGCTAAATTTGTAGTAATTTATTACACAGCAATAGAAGACTACCTTTACCATGTATTCCTGAGAGCAATATGTTGCTGAAAGACCACTAATGAATACAGTTATTTGGCTTTAACCTAAAAATGATCTCCTTCTGGAGAATTGGGCTGGGGAAGTGAATATATGATCCAGAAGTATTTATTTAATAAAGACTAGAGGCCACACTGGGACAAACTTCATCTAAAAGGAAGTCCAAAGTTTTTACAATTATTCCAGTCATACAGGCCATTAGTTCTAAGAGATAGAAGACACAATATAATAAAGAACACAGGGAAAGCAAAATCTAAGCCTTTTCTGGGCATGGAAGAGTGTTGAATCTTTTAGCTCTTTCACTATGTTATCCCTTTAGTGTTGTGACTAAATTTTCTGCCCTTGAGACATATTAGAACATATGTGTATGTGTATGTGTATGAGTCTCTGTATGTGTGTCTGTGTGTGTGTATAACTCAGTTATTCAAGCCTTGCATGTGTATTCAAAGACATTTAAAATTATTTCTGATTTACTCATTTTGGTTGACGAGTATAGGACTATGAAACGTTTCTTAATGAAAGTTGTTTGATTATTTTGCCAAATGGAAAAGTATAATCATACCAAATTATGTTTATACTCTTCCATCATTTAAATAAAATTTTTTAAGTATGCTATGACTTTTTTGGATAAATAAGAGACTGCTTTAACTTTTTATTTTCCAGATCTGGACATAATAATTTAGCTTATGGTGGTATTTAACCTTGTTCCCTTAGACACAGTGAGATAAGCATGCTAAAAACAAGTGAACCCCAGTTTCTCTGATGGGTTTTTAGGAGTAAAAGGGTCACTGAAAACGTTATAGTGTTACAGAGCTGGGAGAAATGGACCAGCAAGTCCCAGGCTTTGTGTTCTAGGACCCGAGCAGGAAGAGGCCTAAAAGGTGTCTATTGGGCATAATAGATGCATGTAGATGCTGTCTGAAATCAGATCACAACGTCTATAATTTTGTCTATAAAGATAAATAACTAAAGATACCAGCAGTAAATTTGGAGCCCAAGAGGGACCATTATGAACATTACATCTATTGTCAGGCATATTGGTCTATATGAAGTTAACCCAACGGAATCATCCTGCTGCCTGGCAGGGGTTCTTGGGGGAAGGGAAAAACTGTTGAAGAAAATCTGAAATTAATAGGATAAGAACTTTGTGATTTAGAATTACTTATTTCTGTATATAATGCAGAAAACAATCTTTGTTTAGAGGAGCTTGTGTTAAGAACTTAATGTGAACAGACCACATGAGTATTGATTTAGATAGCCTGCTTTTAATGCTTCAATTCTCTTCATAGCCATTTGAAATGTTATCTATATTGGATTTATTTAATATTAGGTTTTTCACTTGGCACTATGTCATTTGCAAATATGAGAATGTGTGTTGAATACCTCAAGAACTTGCAACCTAGGAAGAAAGGTGATATATTTGTACACATTGATATCATATATCATTAAGGCTTGCAGCTACAAGTGGAGAAAATAAAATGTGCACAAACAATGATAACGTAACAGGAGATGTAATATGTGATTCTATGTTAATATTTTTGAAGCCAGGCAACCTAGGAAGAAAGGTGATATATTTGTGCACATGGATATCATATATCATTAAGGCTTGCAGCTACAAGTGGAGAAAATAAAATGTACACAAATAATAATAACGTGACAGGAGACGTAATATGTGATTCTACGTTAATATTTTTGAAGCCAGGAACATACTATATCAGAGAGTCAATGTCGTAGCAAGTGTCATTATTTTCTTTATTATCAAACTTTGGGATAATATTGGCTGTAACTATATAATATGACTTAATTATAAAACAAAAAGTGGTCAAATAACATCACTTGAATTCCTATTAATAGTCACAAAACATTCTGAGAAAAAGTACAAAGTCCTTTTGCTTCTATTCGACTACCAATAGTCACAAAACACTGAGAAAAAGCACAAAGTCCTTTTGCTTCTATTCAACTCAACTTTGTGCAAAATACGACAGAAAATATAAAAGTATGGATAAATCCCTGGAAGCAAAGAGAATGCAGTGGTGTGGAAATAGGAATGGAACATTTGGGAAGGTTTGGAGGCAGAGGTGAGGTAAGAACGATAAGCACATTTCCAAAAGCTAAAAAAGAGATTAAGTTTTCTTGCAGATTATTTAAACCCTAATTTTTGAAATCCTGAATACTAGTAGGAGAGAAAATAACTAAAGAAAGAGAAGCCTAAGAGAGATTACTGAACGTATGAGTATAGAGTGAGAAGATGCTATAAAAACAGTTCCATTAGTTTGAAGTCTGTCAACAAAAGTTTATGACAATGCCATTTATTACCTAGACAAATATCAAAGAGATTTTATAAATAAATACAATTAACTACCTTCAAAAATAATACTCTTGGTATGGTATTGGCATCACTGGAATAATTATCTCCTTATTCTAGCATTTGAAGAGATTCAGTATAAAGGTGAACCTCTCAATTTTTGAAGACTTATGAGTAAATTTCAAATGTTCTCATCACAAAAAAATGTTAAATATTTGAGGTGATGTATATGTTAATTAGTTTGATTTGATTATTCTGCATTATGTTTAAAAATTATAACATTACTTTGTACCCCATAAATATATACAACTATAACTTTCAATATGTAACAAAAATAAGTTAAAAAATGGAAGTTCATGAGCCACCATGCCACTGACCCATGACCCTTTGATAGAACCCCAATTAGATATTCTAATTCATCAAGAAATGTTTGAGGACAGAAAATGCTTACATAATAACAGAGAAAATCTGTGCCAATAAATAAAGTAACCAATGAAGTCCTTCTTTCTTAAATAAAAAACAGATATATTAGACCAGGTGTGATGGCTCATACCTTTAATACCAGCACTATGGGAGACCAAGGTGGGAGATTGCTTGAGCCCAGGAGTTTAAGACCAGCCTGATCAACATAGGGAGACCTCATCTCTACAAAGAATTTTTAAAAAATTAGCCAGGCATGGTGGCTTACACTTGTGGTCCCAACTATTTTGGAGACTGAGACAGGAGAATCAATTGAGCTTTGGCGGTCAAGGCTGCAGTGAGCCATGTTCACACCGCTGCACTATAGCCAGGGAAAGAGAATGAGACGATGACTCCAAAAACAAAACAAAACAAAACAACAACAACAAATATGTAAACACTATTACAAGATCATGTAAGTCAAACATATACCAAGAAAAAGAAACACTGAGATAAACTGGAGACATATAATTTTTTTAAATAAACATCAACTTTATTAATATAATAGCAACAGAAATGATTTCTAATTTCTCAGAAGGAAAATAATATGATAGCAGCACAAGCGTTAAAAGAGTAAATGCCTACGTTTCTTGTTCTGATAGCCTCCCACCACACACCGAAGCTTCCTCAAGGACAGCTGCCATCAGAGCTGCTGCAAGAACATGTTTTTCACTGGGCATAGCTTCACGGTCAACTCCTCAAGCAGAAGACTAAAATATTCTTTTTAGAAGATCTTAGTTGAGGGAGAACATATCAATAGGGAGAACAGATCTTTGCTTCTTGAATTAAAGAAAAACCATTAACTAATCTATGAATTTTACTTTGATACAGTGTGCTAGAGAGCTCTGTGAAGAATCCTTTTCCATCCATACCACGTCTAGGTGAAGGGAGAGGAGGGTGTGGCCACCCGCCATTACACAAGCAGGCACTCCTGGTGATGCTTTGGGCTCTTCTCCTTTTCTGCTGGTAGTAGCAGACATCTTTTCTGGCAGCCACAGCAGCTTGATGTAGCGGGGTGGAAGGAGCCACCCACAAATCACCTCTCCTTGAAACCATATTTTTTGTATTCATAGAAGAGCTCCCCAAATAGACAATCTTTGGGAAGCTGTCTCTGTCCTCCTGGATGGTGCACTCCTTACAATAATAGGCATAAGAGACCCCAGGACATCCACAGATCACACAGTGCTCCCGGTAAGATCCTTAGTTACACTCATCACATATGCGCACCAGAGTGTAGGGACGCACATAGGCGTCACAAATCACACACTTGCCATCACATTTTTCACACAGTCTTTCGGAGGCAACACCAGCCTGCTTGTGGCAAAAGATAAAATCAGGATGCTGTTTAGCCATAGTTCCCAACAAAGTTGGCCACCGGGAAATATAAAACTTTTAAAGAAACAGAGATTCTGCAAATTATCTGCTTAAGAATTAAAGTACAGATTTCCAATTTCAGCTTCAATATGTAAAATGTTTGGAAGCCATTACTCCCATTTTTACATCTTTTCAGTCCTGCAAGATATATTAAAATATTTTTTTCAGAATAAGGAAAATGACATAAGTCAGAAACTTGGATCTAAGTAAAGAAAGAAAGAGTATAGGAGAGAAAATAAAATAAAACATTTTATTTTAATTATTTTAATAAAATCTAAAGATAACTGGTAATACAAGAATAGTATCAATGCATTGGGTGATGGTAGCTTATGAATAAGTCAAATGATTCATAGCAACACTGTAAGAAAGGGGTGGGAGAAATTGGAATTATCTGTGTGAGGTACTGATTGTGAAGTGGTATAGTGTTGTTTGAAGATAGACTTAAATTAGGTTAAAGTGTGCATTGCAACATCTAGGGTAATTTCTAACACCCTGGAATTATCCTTTAGTATAACTGTTATGCTAAAGGAGGAGATAGAATGGGATCCTATAAAATTTTCAATTAAAAGTAGAGAAGGCACAAAGAAGGGAATAGAAACAAATAAAATCAAAATCAATTAAAACCAAACAGAAACATTGTAGATATTAATAAAACTACATTAACAATCACTTTAAATGTAAATAATCTAAATATGCCAATTAAATGACATATTGTGAATAAGAGGAGGGAAAACAACCCAGCTAAATTTGCTTATAAAAACCAACTTTAAATGTTAATGCTCACAAAAGTTAAAAGTAAAAGATGAAGAAAGTTGTATGATGCCACCACTATTTTAAAAACCAGTATTAATTATGGACGAGAATGGCTGAGATCAGTAAAGATTACTGGGGACAAAGACAAGTATTATATAATGATAAAGAGATCAATTCTCCAGGAAGATGTAATAATTCTATGTCTATAAAACTAATCATAGAGTATCTAACAAGTGAGGCAAAAACTGATAAAACTAAAAGATGAAATAGACAAATCTGTTATGTTTGTAACTTCAACATTTTTCTTTCAGTAATTGATAAATCAATTAAGCTAAAATCAGTAGAATATAGCTAATCTGTACAGTATTTTCAAACAATTGGATCTAATTGACGTCTAGATACTACCACATCCAATAATAACAAAAAAAAAAATACTCAACTGAAACTCTCATGGAAAATTTATAAAGGCCACATTCAGGCCCTAATACATATCTTACCAAATTTAAAAGCATGTATATTTTACAGAGTATATTCTTACCAAAACAAAATTAAACTAAGAAATTAATAGCAGACAGATAACTAGAGAGTAGCCAAATATTTGGAGGTTACACAACGTCTTTCTAAATAACACAGAGGTCAAGAGAAATTTAAAAGTATTTTGAAATGAATGGTAATAAAAATACAACTTATCAAAGTTTGTAGGATGTGAGAACATAGTCATTAAAGGGAAATTTATAACATTGAAATCACATATCAGACAAGAGGAAGGTTATAAAATAAAATAACCTAAATTTCCAACTTAGTACACTAGAGAAAATTATAATCTGACAGGTATCCTTATAACAAGAAGAAAAGATAAATAGACAAATGAGAAATTACCATGTTACAGTGGAGGCAGAGATGAGAGTGCTGCATCCATTTACATATATTTTAGATATAAAATGAAATACCAATATGAATATATTAGGAAATAGACTGACCAAAAATATTTAATGTACACTTTGGTATATTAAACACCAAGTTGAAGAACCACTAAGAAATGCAGACAAAACCTAAAAATAAGAGAAAGAAATGGAACAGATTTTCCCCTAGAACCATCAGAGAGAGTGTGGTACTGCTGACAACTTGTTTTTGGACTTCCAGTCTCTGGAACTGTGATAGAATAGATTTCCACTGTTTTAAGCCACCTAACATGTAGTTATTTGTTTTAGCAGTCCTAGGAAACAAATGTAGATAGAGCAGCTAAAGAATACATGAATAGTAAATGTAATTTGGTATCTTGTACAGGATTTTGGAAGATAAAAAGAACCTGAGGGAACACTGAGGATATAGGAGTAATTAATGTGTGAGCTTTAGTTAGTAATAATGTATCAATACAGGTTCATTAATTACGGTAAATGTACCACACTAACTTAAGGCATCAATACTGGAGAAACAGGGCATAGAGTATATGGGAACACTATGTTTGTAATAATTATGTAAATTTAAAATTTTTCTAAGTTTAAAAAATTATGTATGTTATATGTTTTATGTATTAATAATATAACTCTTATGTATGTAAAATGAAATACCATTACTGACATAGTAGAATAAAAAAAAGACACACTAAAAACATTTAATGTTATCTGATATGGTTTGGCTGTGTCCCCTCCCAAGTCTCATCTTGAATTGTTGCTCCCATATTTCCCACGTGTTGTGGGAGGGACCTTGTGGGAGATACTGAATCATGGGGATGGTTTCCCCCACATTGTTCTCATGGTAGTGAGTAAGTTTTAGGAGATTTGATGGTTTTATAAGGGGTTTCCCCTTTCACTTGACCTTTATTCTCTCTTTCCAGATGTCATGTAAGACTTGCCTTTCACCTTCTACCATAATTGTGAGGCCTCTCCAGCCATGTGGAACTGTGAGTCCATGAAACTTCTTTTTTAAATTATCCAGTCTTGGGAATGTCTTTATCAGCAGTGTGAAATGGACTAACACATTATCTCAAGAAACATGGTCAATTGAAGTCAGAAATTTTTCCCATTATAATATAAAATTTGAAAATAATAATGTGCAATTTTGACCAACCAGGTCAACTGAAATCCTAGCGACACAAACTAGCTAAAAGTCTCGGTATGTTTTTGTTTTCTCCGACCTGTTGTAACCATATTGAGTCAGATTTAATTATAATATTACAGTGAGGATATTGAATCTGTGGTTGCTAATCTATTTCAAGATGCCAGTTTTAATATTAAAAGCACACACAACAGTGGATTGGTTCTCTTGTTAAAGTTGTTAAGTTTGACAATGTGCCAGCCATTGATCATATAGATGTTATGTGTAGAGAATAGCTTCATAAGGTATTATTAAAATTACTATTAGGTATACTAGCAAAGTTTCCAGAAAGGAATTTCTATAAGCTATTCAGATAAATGGTATATGATTATAAAACAACTATGCAGTGTTTTAATTAGGTGCATTCAATTATTTAGGTAAACTAAGAGAAAGAAAAATGAAAAGTATTTAAATTAGGAACATCATCTAACCTGGGAAGAAGTAGAAGGGCTGCAGCTATTACAATATTACCACTTCAGAAGAGAATAAAAAATGTTAAATTTTTATTGTTAGGACATGTGGAAGCCAGAAATCTTGAGATGTTTAGAACGGTTATCTGTGTTGATTCTTTTACATAGCTGTATACTATCAGCCATGCCATATCATATAATTTCATATATTAATTATATCATATCAATCATATCACATCATCATATCATTGTATCATCATATTACATTCCTCAATGTACCAGGATTTATTCAATACATTATCTCATGACTTAGATCGAATTCAAAGCATACAAAAAATAAAGGCTATACCTAAATTGGCACCAAACAGAAAAACATGTGGAAGAGATCTTTGGTCCACTATAGATGTGTCACTAAAGCCAATGATGGAATTTCATAATTAAGATATTGTATGCATTAATGCTGACAAAGAAAAATTAAATAGAAAGAAGGAGCCAAGTACATCTATGCTCAATTGAAAGAGGGCTCTGGAGAGAAGAATGATTTTGGAGTTAAAAAGAAATGACAGTCTTGCCTACCAGATGCAGCAAACAAGCACCGTCAGAACTCAGCTTGTGTACAAAACTTTCCCTTTTATTCCAGATTGAAATTGTCTCAATATTCTGTAAGTAAAGATTTTGAACTGATCATGGAGAACAAAAGTGGCTAGAAGCCTTCAGGATAAAATCAGATTATTATCTTACTGTAACATCACACTAGTCTATGCCAAGGATTAGAATAAGTCTTGAGATTATTGCTGTCAATTTTATTAAAATAACCGGCCTAAAATATTATTTCTGAAATGAATGGCTGTGGCTACTATCAGAACTAAAATGGAAGACTTTAGTTTTCTGGCTAAGCTCTTCAGTTTTTGCTAGGCCGTATGTATCACTTTTACTTTCTGTTCTAGATAGAAATTGAAACTTTCACAGACCATGATCAGTGGTAGGGATACTGAAGAAACATTCATATCACTGTGGTGGACACTCAACATGAGCAATTCGAATTAAATATCACAGATTTTGACAGTTTCTTCACAGCTTTAGTGTTGAAGGACAACTTTAGAAAGTATTTTACCTCTGTTTAAATTCATGAAAATTTCAAATTTCTGTATTAACTAGATGAGGACAAGTAGTTCTTTTTGAAGATGGCATTTCACATTATTCCTTTAATATTTCATATCAAAAAGAGTACCTCATTAATCTGTGCTAAGAAATAGAACTGAGGTAAATATAAAAAATTGTAAATGAGTCATACTTTAAGTAAAATACAATGTTAAACTTATTCTGATCAGTTTCACTAACATTTAATAAAATGTTGGCTTTAAATCTATCATGTGAAAGAAATAGTTTATTTTTAATCTATTGGGAACAAGAAAACAGAATTATTACGTAGGATTTTGAATTTGGAATGTTCAAAATCTGACTAAAAAACCATATATGTGAACAAGACTTTTATTTTAAATTCACTAAAAAGTGTGTCAAAGATAGATAATGATAATATCTACTTATGAAATTACTGATATAAAGTGCTTAGTCAAACTCCAATATAGCAATACTTAATAGATGATAGCTATTGTATTATTCAAAAAGAAATAATTTTGGATAAAAATAAAACACTAAAATTGAATTCTTAGAAGTCTGAATTAATAGAAAAAATAATGATAGAATTATTGCTTCAGCAGGTATAATTGGTCAACTGTTTACCTGTTTCTCTTGAATTTAATAAACAATTATCTGAAAATAATATGTTGCCTCATTTATTCAGATTTTTATTAACTGTTAATTGCTCTCTTGTCAAAATAAATTAACAGGAATGATCCAAAATTTTTCAATTATAGTAGTGATAGCAGATACAAGTTTTTTATTATTTGGTGGGAATGTACTTGTTTTCTCACATAAAGCAAAATACTGGTATTGAATTGATTATGATGTAAAAATCATATGGATATAACATGGACTACAATTCTTTCTATGAAGAAATTCTAGTAATTCTTTTATATTAATTAATTTTAATATGTAGCATTTTTACAACTTTGTTAAAATCATGCCTTTTCTTTAACAAATTTAAAATTAACAGAATGCCAAAAGCATCACATTACCTGACTTCAAATTATACTATAAGGCTATAGTAATCAAAATAGTGTGGTATTTGTACAAAAATAGACACATAGAACAATGGAACAGATTAGAGAACTGAGAAACAACCAACTGATCTTCGACAAAACTGAGAAAAATATGCAATAGGAAAAGGACACCTCATTCAATAAACAGTGCTGGGAAAGTTGAATAGCCTATGCAGAAGAATAAAACTGGACCCATATCTCTCAACATATACCAAAATTCACCCAAGATTTCTTGAGGAAATAGATGTGAGACCTGAAATTATGAATATCCTAGAAGAAAACCTAGAGAAAAATGCTTCTGGACATTGGCATAGGCAAAAAAACTTATGACCAATACCTCAAAAGCAAATTCAACCAGAACAGAAATAGACATATGGGACTTAATTAAACTAAAAAACTTATGTTCAACAAATAATAATAATAATCAAAAGACTAAACAGGCAACCTATAGAATGTGACAAAGTATTTGCAAACTATGTATCTGACAAAAGACTAATATCCAGAATCTATAAAGAACACAAACAACTCAAAATTTTTTTAAAAAAAACAAATTACCCCATTAAAAAGTGGGCAAAGCACAGCAGTAGATATTTCCTCCAAAGAAGTTCTAGAAGCAGCCAACAAACATATAAAAAAATACTCAGCATCAAATCATCAATGAAATGAATCTTTAAACCAAAATGAGACACTGTATCATAGATCAGTCAGAAAGGCAATTATTAAAACATAAAACAAAACAAAAATATCCCAGATGTTGTGAGGATAAGGAGAAAAGAGAATGCTTTAACACTGCTGGTGGAAATGTAAATTAGTATAACTTTTATGGAAAACAGATATCTCAAAGAACTAAAAATAGAGCTATCATTCAACCAGCAATTACACTACTGGGTATCTTCCTGAACAAAAATAAAGTATTGTATGAAAAAAAACCCAAACACCTGCACTCATGTCTACTGGAGCACTAGTCCCAATAGCAAAGTTACGAAATCAACCTGAGTGTCCATCTGTAGATAATTACATAAAGAAAATGTGTTATATGCACATCATAGAATACTACACAACCATAAAAAAGGATAAACTCATGTCTTTTGCAGCAAGATGGATAGAGCTAGATGTCATTATCCTAAGTGAAATAACTCAGAAGCAGAAAATCAAATATCACATGTTCTCATTGTTAAGTAGGAGCTAAACAATGAGTGCACATGGATATATGGAGGGAAATGATAGACACTGAGTACTCAAAAGGTAGAAGGCAGGAAGAATGTGAGGATTGAAAAAATTTCTATTGAATACGATGTTCACTATTTAGACAATGACAATTTTTTAAAGTGGTGAAATCCCAGACTTCACCACTATGTAACATATCCATGTAACAATCCTGCACATGTATCCCCTCAATCTATTTTTTAAAAATACAATATTGCATGTTTGCAAATTTTTAATGTCTAAACATGATATGGTTTGGCTCTGTGTCCCTACTCAAATCTCATCTCAAATTGTAAGCCCTACATGTCCAGGGAGTGACCTGGTGGGAGGTGATTGGATCATGCTGTTCTCTGATAGTGAGGGAATTCTCAGGAGATCTGGTTGTTTGATAGGTGTCTGGTACTTTCCCCTGTGCTCCCTCTCTTCTTTCCTGCCGCAATGTAAGATGCCCTTGCATCCCCTTCACCTTCCACCATGATTGTAAATTTCCCGAGGTCTTTCCAGCCATGCAGAGTTGTGAGTCAATTAAACCTCTTTTGTTTATAAATGACCCAGTCTTGGGTAGTACCTTTAAAGCAGTGTAAGAACAGACTAATACATTTCTGAAACATCTTATAGGGTTGTATATTTTTTCTTATATAGCTAGTGGCTTTTGCTAATATTTTATTCATAATATAGTTGTTCTATAATAGCTATGTGGGAAATAATTCTAATCATCAAATTTCTTTTAGGAAGAGAGTAGAGTCTTTGCTAGAAAGGATGGTGTAATAAGTACTTCTGTTAAAAGGCGAGCCCCTTATTCACAATTCCTAGAATTCTTACAACCTAATGTCATGAAAAGGAAAGACAAAGAAGGAAGACAAAGATGACACAATGAAGTGTAGACAAATTGAGAGATGTGTGCAGTTATACAGTTTGGAGCTGCTGATGGATATTTTAAGAACTATGCTTTAAAAACCTTTAACAGTGCTTTCTCTTGCCATGATCCACCTCCCTAAAAAATCTTATGAATTTAAATGCACTCATAGATGCTTTGTGGGAATATGTATTTTGAAGACTTTAAGAAGATGTTACATTTTGTTCTTGGATAAATATTTAGGCTGAATAAAGTGGCTTCTCTGACACCACAAGTTATAGGAAACCAATGACAATTTTTTAAAGTAGATGCTATTTTTTTTTACATTTAAAATTATTTTGTTCTTTTCATTACTATTTTAATTGTAGTAAAATATACATAACAAAATTTACCATCTGAAGTATTTTTAGATGAACACTTTGGGAGATCAAATACATTCATATCGCTGTGCACCAATCTCTAGAACTTTTCTTGCAAACTAAAACTCTATGTCCATTAAATAGCAACCCCCATAGTCCCTTCTTGCTGATCCCAGACAACTGTCATTCTACTTTCTGTCACTACAATTTGACTATGCTATGTACCTAAGTAAGTGAAATCATACAATATTTGTCTTTTTATGATTGACTTACTTAGTATAGTGTCCCCAAGGTTCATACATGTAGCATATATCAGAATTTCCTTCCTTTAAAGGCTGAAAAATATTACATTGTATGCATACACCATATTTTCCTTATCTAACCATCAGTTGATGGACACTTGGGTTGATCGTATGTTTTGGCTATTGTGAATAATACTGCTTTGAACATGGGTGTACAAATTTCTCTATGAGACACTACTTCAATTCTTTTGGGTATATATGCAGAAGTAAAATTGCTAGATTATATGGCAGCTCCATTTTACTATCTGTAAAAACCATTGTCCTGTTTTCAATAGGTTCTGTGCCATTATATCATTCCAGACATTGAGCAATGGACCTGATTTCTCCACGTTATCTCTAACATTTATTATTTTCTGTTTCTTTCTTCTAAGTATTCATCCTTGAATACAGTAAAGATTTATTGAGAAGTCTGCTTCCAGATATATTGGAGTTTCCCTTTTTTCTCTTGCTGGTTTTAGAATCTTCTCTTTGTCCATTATTATATGCCTTGGGGTGTTCTTATTATTGTAACTGCTTAGTGATATTGAATCTTCCTGTACCTGGATATTTACGTATTTCTCTAGTTTTGAAAAATTTCTATTGGTATTTCTTTGAATAAGCTTTCTACTTTTTTTCTCTTTCTTTAATCCAGCCGTATACTAATGACTTACATTTGTTCTTTAAGCAGTCTTTTTCCCTCCTTATTCTTTCTTTTTTATCTGACTGTATTTTCAAATAATCTGTCTTTTAACTCACTGATTCTTTCTTCTGCTTTATCACTTTGGTTCTTGAGATCCTCTAGTGCATTTTAAAGCTCATCGATTGCAGTTTTTACCTCCAGAATTTCTGTATGATTTTAAAATTATTTTAATCTCATTATTAAATTTCACAGGTAAATTTCTGAGTTGCTTTTCTGTGTGTGTGTGTGTGTGTGTGTGTGTGTGTGTGTGTAAAATTTACTTAGCTTCCTCAAAACAACTATTTTGAATTCCCTGTCTGAGAAATAATACATCTTCATTTTTCCAGGGTTGGTCATGGGTTTTGTCTTATGGGTACGCTATTTAGTCCTTTTGGAGAACTTATATTTCCCTGAATGTTCTTGATGCTTGTACATGTATGGTGATCTCTGTGTGTGGAAGAATTAAGTATTTATTGCAGTCTTCACAGTGTGCCTTGCTTGTACCCTTCCTTGTTTAGGGGACCTTCTAGGAATTCAAAGGGGACTGACTGTTGAGCCCTAAGACTGTGGTCATACAGTCCTGTCAGCCCTGTAGGGAATCCTAATTCCCTGTTTGCTGAGACTATAGCATACTCTGAGATCTCCATCCCTGAAGAACATGAATAGTAAGTTCAAAGAGAGTTCTCTGGATTAGAATGCAAAGTCCATCACTATCTTCCCTTTCCTTCCCCTCAACTCTCTCTGTACTGTGCTACCTGGAGTCAGGAGATAATATAGTGGGATTTTCTGTGTATAGCACAGCTGGTACCAAGCTGGGCTGCAGTCAAAGCTCATGGCATCCCAGAACACTGAAGCTCACTCAAGGGTCATAGTCACTATAGCCTGCCTGCCATTGAAATTTATTCAGAGCCTGAGGCCACTTTAGACAGCTAACAGGGAAGTCAGATAGGATTCAGGTTTATCCTTCTGGGATATCCTTCTGGGGCAACAAATTTACTTTTGGTATCTACGGGCACCAGCCTGGAATAAAGGATTTGCAATGTACATCCTGGCACTATTTTATTGAGGCAGGGCCAGTTCCAAGGAAAAGTCTCGTGCAGGCTTTCCTTCCTCTTCCCCAAGTAAATAGATTATTTCTCCACACTGTGCTGCCTGTGGTTAGGTGAAGAGATGTGCAGGCGTTTTGAAGTGTTTTTTCTACTCTCTTCAATGTGTCTTTTCTTGTTATTATGTTAAAACTGTGGTCTCTCACCTGGTTTATTTAGCTTTTGTGAAAGTGCTTTTATTTAACATAAAAAGTTGTTCAATTTGATATTCCTGTGGGAGAGATGATTAATGGAGTATTCTATTTTATTAAAATTTCACCAAAATTCTTACTTTAGACAATATTTTGATTGTACTGTAATTTATTTTTAAAGGCATCAATTATCTGTAAAAGACTAAAATTCATAGATATCCACAGGCTAGAGTTTTTGAGTAATATTAAATAGTGTTCCCATTTTAATTTAACCTTTGTTTATCTTTCAAATAAATATAAATATATTTATGATGTATTATAAACATATTACAGTGCTCTTCATAAATATATTAAAATCTTTATGGTAAAAGCAAATAATCGTTTTCCGACATCTTGTATTTCTTTTTTTTTTCAGTAATAAAATGCTGGTTTAAAAAAATAAAAGAAACCAACAACAAAAAAGAAATAAAATTATAATATTATGTTGTTCATAAGAGGCACATCAAAGCATAAACATTCAGAAACATTGAAAACAACAGGATGAAAACTGACAAACTATTACATAAACATCAAACAAAAGCTAGGAAATATTGTTTCATTAAAATAGGCAAAATAGATTTTAATACAAAATAAAGTATTACTAGAGATAAAGAGGATCAGTTCATGATAATTAAAGCTGCATTTGATCAAGATAGATAAAATAATCTGTAATTTTTATCCAACCAGTAATCTAAATAGTAAAGCACTTCGAGAATAAAACAGGAGAAATATGTACATGCCTTACATTATAGTGGGAGATTTTAAGAAATATTCCTAGTAATTTATAGAATTACCTGACCAAAAAAACTCATGTTATCAATTTGAACCCCATAATTCACAAACAACCATAGGATATGCATGCTTTACAAGCATACGTATAACCTTAACTAAAATTAATATATATTGGGTCATAAAGCAAATGTCACCAAACATCAGAACAGTCAATATATTGTCTTATTCAAAGTCATACTTAAAATCAGCAAAGAAGATATGTAGAAATATTTTAATCTTTAATATTGAGAAACACATTTCTAGCAACCCATTGCTCAAATAGGTCACAGTAAAAAATTTTTTAAATTGTCTGTATGGTAATAAATATACTATGTATTAAACAATGTAGGATGCATCCAAATATCTAGAACATAATTTATATACATGTAATTTAAGACTATAAATGCATAATTTTTAAAAAGAAAATGTTTAAAATTAATGGATTAAATATTATTTCACGTATACTATAATTGTGCCAGTAAAAAATCTAAAATCATCTTTAGATACATTATTAAAATTAAGAGAGTTCAGCTAATTTACTAGACATAAATTTGATATGCCATAATAAACTGCAGCAAAATACAGTAAATATGTGTGTTCTCTTAAAATAAAGACAAAACAAAAACATTTAAAAAGCATTAAATATTATAAGACCCAGAAGTTAAGTGTATAAAATATGTGCAAGATCTGTACAGAAAGATAGTACTTAGGATACATAAAAATAGAAATATATACTAGATTCCTAGATTCAAAGGTTCATTGTTGTATACATAGTTCTCTACATGTCATTTATAGATTAGTGCATAATTCATAAAAATTGCAATATCTGCCTTTTGTCAACACGTATGTGTATTGAGGTGGTGAGGTGGAGTGTGTATGTGTGTGTCATGTTCAGAAAGGCAAGCTGAATCTGAAATGGATACAGAAATGTAAAGAACTAAGAATGTCCCAGACATTCTTGAAAATAAAAATGTTTGGAGATTTACAAAGCTAAAATTACTGAAATTGCTGTGGTAAGGTTGCAATCTTAGCTAAAGATTAAATGAATAAAAAGGAGAGCATAGAAACAGACCCATAGATATCCAGACATACAATAATTAAAAAGATGGTAATGGAGTAGGAACAGGTTTTTCAACAAACAATTTGGACACTTGATGTATACGTGGATGAGAATCAAATCAGAGCCATACTTCATATCATAAATATAAAATATATTCCGGTTGAATTATGTACATAAATATTAGACTATTATATTAGAATTGGAGTACAGTAAACTTTGAAAGAAAAAAATACAATCACTTTCAAGAAAAAGTTTAGTAAATGAGATAACTAAAATTAAAATCCTGTAGTCATCAAACACTCCATCAACATAATATACTGATGTATCATAGAGTAGGAGGAGGTATTTATAGCTCAGGAAATTAACAAAGGGTCTCATTCAGTATAATTTTTTAAAGTCTTAACTTCAAGTAGAGGGCATACAATCCAGTAGAACAATCCACCAAAGACTTGACCACAATTTTCACAAAGTGCAGAAAATCAAATGACCAGAAAAAAATATAAAAAGGTGCTCAACTTCCTGACTAATCAGGACAGGATATCAAAAATTATCCAGTGAAATTGAGAACATTGTGTACTATGTCTTGACAATTCTACACGTTACCTACTGTACGGAAATGAGTGTTTGTGCATACCAGAAAAAAATATGCAAGATATGTTATTACCATAGTCAAAAAGAAAGCAACTAAAATGCCCATACACAGCCAAATAGATACATTGTGGCATATTATCCACTGCAACATTATACACAAACTACAGTGAAACAAAAACAAGACATATAAATTTACCAACATAATAATCCGTGACTTCATTTATTTAAAATGCAAAAATAGGATGAGAAAAGAAGCAATGGTTTTTAAAATGCAAATGGATAGTATAACCATAGGTTATAACCCATAGATATAACCATGATGAAGATAATGGAATATATATAGGTGTTTATATATAGGTATAACCATGATGAAGATGATGAAAGGAAATATTACAATAACAATCATGATACTGTTGCCCTCAAGAAATGACAGAAGCCTGTGATCAGATTGATGTATAAGAGGGATTTTGAGATATTGACCATATTTTTTTTGTATGAATGGAAGATAAAGATGTTACCTTTATGATAAATCATTGATGTTTTATTGACTGTTCGGTAGGGGTACTGCAATGCAACTTATCAAAAGAAGAAGAAAACCTACATGAGAACAATTGCCTTTTGCTTTGTCTTTTTATATAAACATTAGTATGTTTAGGTTACAAATTTATTAAAACAAATTTAAAACAAAAATTTTGTAACAACGAATACTGAATTTATTTTATTATCTTATTTTTTTTTATTGTTAACAAGTCTGCTGCCCAGAAGATTATTTTGAAGGGACTGTGAGGGTGGTGAAAGGAGTTAGATCATCTGTTTTATTTGTTTTAATGCCTGACTACTCACATTATTTTTTCTGTGCAAAAATATTTAAGATTTTATCAGTATGTTTCTACTATGCAATATTTTTTGTGAAATATATGGGTATGAAATTTTTACCCCCTTTTTCTCCTTTTTTCAGTTCAGGATTAGCTCCTTCTCTTACAGTTTTGACTACTACTTTTTCATTTGTGTGGTCTTTTAATTTATTAGTTTCTTATAATTTCAAAATTCTGCATCTAAATGTTAGCATTTGTACCTATAGTCCTGTCTCCTCCTCTAGTTATAACTCTGTCTTTGACTAATCACAGATTTATTTTTAATGAGTCTGTATTCTTTTGCATGATTTTGGAGAAAATTTTCTAACATGTCTCCAAATCCCGTGTGTAGATTCTTTATAGTTTCTGATAATCACATGTGCTCAATTGCAACAATTTTAAATTGAGATCATATGTAATAAAAATGTTCACAGGATTTCAATTAAAAACAAAATGTTATCAAAAGATTTATTTTGTTTTTTGCAAAATGATTTATGAAACTATATTTGTTCTAATTTTCAGGTTATTCCATTTAGATTTAATTGTTTATTATACTCATATCCGTAAAGCTATGTTTTATTTGAATATTCTAAGGTACAAAAATACAATTGCCAGCATTATATATTGTTGTGGGTTCTTTTCATATTCAAATCATTTCACTTACATGAGGTAAGAATAAGATTTTATATCTGAGGTATTTTAGTTTAAAAAGTTACAGCTTATGATAAAAACCACCTTTAAATAATAAATAGATATTTCAAGTGGACAGGAAATAAACTTTGTATCCATAAGTGACCAAATCTTAAGAGGCTACTTAAAAGGTGCACTGATAACATATATATGAAAGGTCAACTATGCCTTTGAAAGAAGATCATATTTATATGCAAAAACAAAGGAAGTTATAATATTTGTTCTGAAGAACAAAGGAGATATGACATTGAAGATCTGTAAAAGACCCATGAAGCTTGTTCAAGGGAATAATACATCAAAAATATCTTTCTTATTTGATAATAAGTTTTCATGCAGGTGTCATGCTTCCCTGTTGATTATTAGACTATCTCGTCTTTCTCAACTGAAATTTAAGAGTCTTCTCCATCCCTGCACATCATTTGGAAAAATCTTGAAGACAGTCTTGGTCATACTCTAATATAAATTAAAATCTGATATTTTGTTGAGATAAAGAACTTTGGTGTGCTGTGTGTGAGTTCCTGGTTGATGACTTCTTTCCTTCTTCTTTCTTGCAATATAATTTTTTAAACAGTAAAACCTGGTTAAAATACACTGTAGAAAAGCTTTAATGTTTATTAATATCAGTCATGCTTACCTGGTTTCAGCTATGCATACTATTTTATTTTTAAGCTCCCATAAGCCATTATTCACCTTCCCTCCACTGTGGTTCCTCTCATCTGGCCTCTCCTCAGGTGAGTGACCATGCCTACCAGTGACCAAGAGGCACAAAGCCTGTGACAACTGAGGTGGGGAGCCTCAGAGGAGACCATGAGGTGGAGAACTACAGTTATTTTTTAAATTAGTGATTTTGGCCAGGCACAGACACTCATGCCTGAAATTCCAGCACTTTGGGAGGCTGAGGCAGGTAGATCACCTTAGGTCAGGAGTTTGAGACCAGCCTGGCCAAATGGTGAAACCCCATTTCTACTAAAAATATAAAAATTAGCTGGTGTGTTGGCATATGCCTGTAATCTCAGCTATTTGGAAGGCTGAGGTAGGAGAATTGCTTGAACCTGGAAGGTGAAGATTGCAGTGAGCATAGATCAAGCCATTGCTCTCCAGCCTAGGTGACAGAGGGAGACTCTGAAAGAATAAAAATACATAACAAGAGTTTTATTTCATACATCAAAACACATTATAAAAGCATGTTTTCAAGTAGGTATTATGTTAAATGTAAAAAATAAAAATTCCCAGTTTTATTAAATTATGTGGCCCTGAGTCCTGCAAGTGATGAGGCATAATGTGTGCATTCTTTCTTCCTAATACATTTAAAATAATATATATCTAAAAGCCATATGCCAAGTAAGATTCAGTGCTTTGAGTCATTAGTTCAGAAAAGAATTGCAAGTATAACATATACTTTGTGAAAAATAAAAGATTTTTAAAATCCAGGATTTGTGTGAAGAAACAAATTATATATTAACTGAAGAGTTTTGTTTTTGTTTGCTAGTGTTTAGGTTGAGGCAATCATTATAAAAGCAAAAGAATTACACAAATGTCATCACCACATTTTGTTAGGGGCGTATTTGAACATCTCTTTCAATCACTAGTCATGAATTCATTCCAAGCATCAAAAAAGTGGGAAAAGTTTAAAAAGTTGCTCTTCAATTATAATATTCTTTCCTTTTTCAAAATAGGGCAACTTTTCCTAACTTTTATATAATTCTAGCTAAGGTAACACCAAATATAAAAACTCTGCGGTGTAATTCCATAGAGAGATCTGAAATGTTAACTTGGAGAATGACACTGCAGAGGTTCTAAGAGGAATGGGTAAAATATCCTTAGCATTTTCTACATTTTAGACAGATAGAAAACTTTTTCAAGACTTCCTATCTCCTGGGCAATGTGTGAGCATAACATTTTCTTACATTTTCTATTCATTTTATGCCTCCTCTTCCACTTTAAATTATTTATTTTTGGACTGAAAATTTTTGACAGTTGTTGACTCAGCTAAGAAACCTCCAAATAAAATTGTTTTCATCCATAATTAGCCATCACAGTGACACTTTACCTTTTATAGGGTTTTCCAATCGAAAGGTAAACTTCAGAATCAAGTGAGTGTGTAAGGAATCCAGAAGCTCAATGATAATGTGATACCTAAAGCTCAAAGATCCCCTATGGGTAGTTTGCTGACAGGATTACTTTGCAAGTTTGTCCTTGTATATCAAAGTCTGATAGAATGTGCCTTAACCAAGGTCAGGTGCATTGGCTTGTAAAATAATATACAGTAAAAAAGATGATTCTCTACTGTCTGTTTATGGAGGACATCAATTAAAATGATATAGATGTGTCTTTGATGGAGTCAGACCTTGGAGTCTGGCAAATTTCCTTGGCAAGATCTGACCATTTTATTCAGCAAAGGCATGGCAATGAATAAAAGATGTTTTTTTTCTTACCCACAGTATTTAAGAAGCTAAATTTTTGTTTTCATTCTAAGGTTCTGATTAAGTTACCTCCTAGTAATATTAGTCTTGATTTCCAAAATAATGTCGAACATTATTTTCCATTTCCATTAGGCTAGCCAACATTTTTGGTTAGACAAAATATTTTCTAGCTGCTTTTACCAGGTGCACACATAAATTAATTCATCCTCATGAAAAGTCACTCCTTAACCATATGCTAAAAATAAAGTTAGCCAATTTGTTACTGGGAGATTGTAGCACTAAGAAACATTAGAATGAATTAAGATAACATCGAGAACAATGAAAAATCCTCACCATTCAATTTCGTAGGAAAAGTAACGGCTGATACTGTTCTTAGTGCAAACTCTGTCTAAAGACTGCAGATTATACACACACATTCACATACACACACACACATTTCTTCTGTGGACAGTTACATTATCAAGAGAATATACATCAAATAAAGAACATATTTGAGTTGTTATTTTGTTTTGCAATTGCAGCTGTTTTAGTTCAGTTCGTCTTTCTGTCTTTATCAAGATTCTTCTTAAATCACATTTCCTTAGGGATAACTAGATCTGCCATCCTTGGTCATCAGCATTTCAACCCATCTGTTACAGTTCCTATTATAGTAGTAGTAAAATAGCATGCACAGCCTGACTTGAAATGTATGGATCTGAAAATATTTGACTTTGTGACCAAGCATTTAAACCTTACTTTATTCCAAACTGTAAAGAGCCTTGAACGGATTTTCTGTAATTGATTTTTAATGACACCCTCCTTTTCCGTGCCCCTGTCTCAGTTGTGATCTGAGTTGTTTAAAGTTGTTTGAGAAACAGTGAAAAGAAAGCACCTGCTTTAATCCCACCTGCCTTTTTGAAAAACACTTTGAGAAAGCCAGTTACCTCTTCAGAAAGAATTACAAATTCAGAAGTACCAAAGTGGAAAAAAAAAAAAAGCAGAAAACAAGCACTAACTTTGGATTATAGGCTTTAGGTTCAGTAGGTATTCTCACTTCATACATTTGCAAAGTTTGCAAATTACCTTGGGTACTTTGATTAACTACCCAGCTACTGCTTTTTTTGTTACATGGAGATAAGAAAAACCTTCCTGTAAAGGTGAGGGGAGAATAACATATGCTAACCTTGAGGTTACACAGCATACCCTAGACCTTTGCACAAGTAGATGTCAGAGGCAACCCTCCCCTCAGAAAAAAAGTTTCTTATTTTCTCTCTAATGAAGACTGAAATTAGTATCAATTTCAAGTAAAGAAAGGCTAATTTGCAGGGGAAAAAATCCAAACAACAACAACTTGGAGCCTGGGGCTAATTATTTCCTGAGAATAATTAAAAGTAAGTTTGTATCCCCTAAAAAATTTCAGTGAAAGATGCTGTTATGGGAGTTTTAGTAAAATCCAAGGGAAGTTTGGAGTTCAAAGCCCAACATTCATGGCTGAGCTTTCCTACTCATCAGCACTACTAAATGAGGCAATGGAAAAATAGGCTTTATAACACCCAGTCACCATCATGAGACTCAAAGTGTGAGAAGGAAATAGAGTTCACAAACTCCACAATAAAATAAATACACACTTTTAATGTAATGGAAAGCATTGACCACAAATGAAATAGCAAGAAAACACAATTTGGTTATGTGAAATACAAGAGCCAAAAAAAAATGTGTGTCAAGGCAGGTCAAGAGACACCTATAGAGACAAACAGAAAAAAATCAAGGGGCTTAAAATCCATGTTAGATGGAAACAATAAAGGAAACAATTATAAATGAGATATATACCAAATAAAAGCAGAGAATTTCAGGCAGTAAGTGAAACAGGAATTGTATCTACAGAAATTTAAATTTCAGGTAAAATGTAGAGCCGATTTCTCCTTGTCACATTAAGAAAAATAAATGGAAAACCATAAATCACTGTATATTTATAAAAAGCCTAAATCATGGCAAAGAAATGCCCAGATAACTAAAGAGAATTGGTTAAAGTTGGAAAAGATAAGACAAAGCTTTTTTCTTGGTAATTAAGGGAAGATTAAAGACATTAGTACATCTATTAAACAAGATCGATATAATTTCTAAAAGGAGGAACAAAACAAAAGTGTATCATTAATTAGAAATATGATTTTCAATTTTTAAAATCAGTAAATGGTTAGAAAATGAAGTTGATAAAGGGTCTCAAAGTAAAGAAATAATATAATTTTTTAAAATTTTATTTTACTTTCCAGGGTACAAGTGCAGGTTTGCTAAATAAGTAAACTTGTGTCATGGGGGTGTGTTGTACAGATTATTTCATTACCCAGATGTTAAGCCTAGTACCCATTAGGGTTATTTTTCCTGATCCTCTCCCTCCTTGCACTCTCCGTCCTCCAAAAGATCCCAGTGTGTGTTGTTTTCCTCTATGTGTTCATGTGTTCTCATTATTTAGTGCCCACTTATAAGTGAGAACGTGCGGTATTTGTTTTTCTATTCCTGTGTTAGTTTGCTAAGGGTAATGACCTCCAGCTCTATCCATATTCTTGCAAAGGACAAGATCTCATTCTTTTTTATGTCATCATGATATTCTCTGGTGTACATGCACCACATTTTCTTTATCCAGTCAATAATTGAAGAGTATTTAGGTTGATTCCATGCCTTTGCTATTGTAAATAGTGCTGCAATGTACATTTGCATACATACATCTTTATCATAGAATAATTTATATTTTGGGGGGTATATACCAGTAATGGGATTGCTGGGTGGAATGGTATTTCTGTCTTTAGATCACTGAGGAATCGCCATGCTGTCTTCCGCAATGGCTTAACTAATTTACACTCTCAACAATGTAAAAGCATTTCTTTTTCTCCACAACCTCACCAGCATCTGTTACTTTTTGATTTTTTAATGATAACTGTTCTGACTGGTGTTAGATGGTATCTCATTGGAGTTTCGATTTTCATTTCTGTAATTATCAGTTATGTTGAGCTTTTTCCCATATGACTGTTGGCTGCATGTATGCCTGCTTTTGAAAAGTGTTAGTTGATGTTCTTTGCCCACTTTTTAATGGAATTGTTTGTTTTTTGTTGTTGTTGTAAATTTGTTTAAGTTCCTTAGAGATACTGGATATTAAACCTTTGTTGGATGCAGAGTTTCCAAAAATTTTCTCCCATTCTGTAGGTTATCTGTTTAATCTGTTGATAGTTCATTATTCACTGGAGAAGTTATTTTTTTTATTTACACGGGGTCTCACTTTGTTGTCCAGACTGGAGTGCAGAGGCGCAATCTCAGCTCACTGCAACATCCACCTCAGGAGCTCAAGTGTTCCTCCCACCTCAGTCTCCCAAGGAGCTGGGACTACAGGTGCACACTATCATACCTGACTAATTTTTGTATTTTTTGTAAAGATGGGGTTTCACCATGTTGCCCAGGCTGGTCTCAAACTGCTAAGCTCACATGATTTGCCTGCCTCACCTCTAAAACTGCTGAGATAATAGGCATGTGCCACCATGATCTACCTGGAAGCTTTTTAGCTTAATTAAGTCCCATTTGTCAATTTTTGCTTTTGTTGCAATTTCTTTTAGTGTCTTTCTCACAACATTTTTGCCTGTGCCTGTGTTATGAATGGTATTGTCTAGGTTGTCTTCCAAGATTTTTATAGTTTTGAGTTTTACATTTAAGTCTTTAATTCATCTTGAATTGATTTTTGCCTATGGTGTAAGGAAGGAGTCCAATTTCAATCTTCTGCATGTAGGTAGCCAGTTTTCCCAGAATCATTTATTGAATAGGGAATACCTTGTCTTTGTTGAAGAACATGTAGTTGTAGATGTGTGGTCTTATTTATGGGTTCTCTTCTACTATCTTCCATTGGTCTGTGTGTCTGTTTTTGCACCAGTACCATGCTCTTTTGGTTAGTGTATCTCTATAGTATAGTTTGAAATTGAGTAGCATGATGCCTCCAGCTTTGTTCTTTTTGCTTAGGATTGCCTTGGCTATTCAGTGTTTTTATAATTCCATATGAATTTTGAAATAGTTTTCTCTATTTCTTTGAAGAATTTCAATGGCAGTTTAATAGGAAGAGCATTGAATCTATAAATTGCTTTGGGCACTATGGACATTTTAAGGATATTTATTCTTCCTATCTATAAACATGGGATGTTTTCCATATGTCTGTGTCATCTCTGATTTCTCTGAACAGTCATTTGTAGTTCTTATTTTAGAGATCTTTCACCTCCCTTGTTAGCTATATTCCTAGATATTTTATTCTTTTTGTGACAATTGTAAATATTGGTTTATTTGTAAGATAGCTCTTGGCTTGACTATTGTTGGTGTATAGAAATGCTAGTGATATTTGCATATTCCCTGAGATCTTGCTGAGGTTGTTTATCTGGTTAAGAAGCTTTTGAGTTGAGACTATAGAGTTTCTGGATACTTGATCATGTCATCTGCAAACAGAGGTTTGACTTCCTCTCTTTCTATTCAGATGAAATTTATTTCTTTTTATTGCCTGATTTCTCTGGCCAGAACTTCTAATATTATACTGAATAGGAGTGGTGAGACAGGGTATCCTTGTCTTGTGCTGATGTTCAAGGGAAATGATTCCAGCATTTGCCCATTCAGTATGATGTTGTCTATGGGTTTGTCTTACACAGCATTTACTATTTTGAGGTATGTTCCTTCAGTACCAAGGTTATTCAGAGATTTTAACATGAATGGATGTTGAATTTTATCAAAAGCCTTTTCTGCATCTATTGAGATAATCATGTGTTTTTGTCTTAAGATCTATTTATGCAACGAAACCCATTTATTGATGTGCATGTATTGAACCAACCTTGCATCCCGGAGATGAAGCCTACTTGATGGTGGTAAATAAACTTTTTGATGTGCTGCTGAATTTGGATTTCCCATATTTTGTTGAGGATTTTTGCATCAATTTTCATCAAAATTATTGGTCTGAGGTTTTCTTTTTTGTTGTTGTATCTCTGCCAGGTTTTAGTTTCAGGATGATGCTGGCCTTATAGAATGAGACCTTAATACCCCAATGAAAATATTAGATCATTGAGACAGAAAATTAACAAAGATATTCAGGATCTGAAATCAGCATGAAATCAAATGGACCTGATAGCAATCTACAGAACTCCATACCTAAAAACAACAAACTATACATTTTTCTCATTGTTACATGGTACATTCACTATAATCAATCACATAATTAGAAATGAAACACACCTCAGCAAATACAAAAGAACTGAAATCATAAGAGTTTTTTGGATACCAGGGCAAATCAAATTCTAGGTCAAAACGAAGAAATTCATTCAAAAACCATACAATTACATGGAAATCGAATAACCTGCTCCTGAATGATTATTGAGTAAATAATGAAATTAAAGCAGAAATCAAGAAGTTATTTGAAACTAATGAGAACAAAGATACAATGTACCAGCATCTCTGGGATACAGCTAAGTCAGTGTTAAGAGGGAAATTTATAACACTAAATACCCACATCGAAAGTTAGAAAACTGTCAAGTTAACAGCTTATCATCAAAACTAAAAGAACTAGACAACCGAGAGCAAACCAATCTCAAAGCTAGCGCAAGATAAGAAATAATCAAAGTTAGAGCTGAACTGAAGGGGATAGAAATAAGAATCAACCTTCAAAGAAATCAACGAATCCAGTAGTTTGCTTTTTGAAAAAAATTAATAAAATAGACCACTAGCTTGACTAATAAAGAGAAAAGAGAAGATTCAAACAAACACAGTCAGAAATGACAAGGAGGATATTATCACTGACCCCACAGAAATACAGACAACAATCAGAGAATACTATGAACACCTCTATGCATATAAAGAAGAAAATCTAGAAGAAATGAATAAATTACTGAATGTATACACCCTCCCAAGACTGATCCAGGAAGAAACTAAATTCCTGAACAGACCAATAATGATTTCTGAAATTAAGGCAGTAATACATAACCTAGCAATCAAAAACAAAACAAAACAAAGACCAGACAGATTCACAACTGAATTCTGCCAGATGTACAAAGAAGAGCTAGTAACGTTCCTACTGAAACTATTTCAAAACATTGAGGAGTGACTACTCCCTAACTCATTCTATGAAGCCCAAACAGAAAAAAAAAATCTTAATTAAAAGAGAAAAAAATATAGAGAAGCATTGTAGAGTGTCTAATGTTGAACTACTGGGATTTCTAGAAAGAACTGAGAAAACAAGGTAGAAATTATTTCTAAAGAAATAGATTAAAGAAATAATACAAAGAAATTTACTTAGACAATGAAAGAAACAAATATTTACAAAAAAATAGCTTTGGAAGAAAATCAACTTTTAAAAGATGATAATAAAATAATTTAAAGAATGAATTCTAGATCCTTGAAGAATCATCATACTGTCTTCTGCAATTGTTGAACTAATTTGCTTTCCCATCTACAGTTTAAAAGTGTTCCTATTTCTCCACAGCCTTGTCAGGATCTATTGTTGACTTTTAAAAATCGCCGTTCTGACTGGCATGAGATTGTTTCTCATTGTGGTTTTGATTTGCATTTCTCTGATAATCAGTGATATTGAGCTTTTTAAAATATGTTTGTTGGCTGTGAAAATGTCTCTTTTTTGTTATTATTGTACTTTAAGTTCTGGGATACATGTGCAGAATGTACAGGTTTATCACATAGGTATACAAGTGCCATGGTGGTTTGCTGCACCCATCCACCCATCATCTGTATTAGGTATTCCTCCTAATTTCTTGTTTTGAGAAGCATCTGTTCATACACTTTGCCCACTTTTTTATAGGGTTGTTTGTTTTTTTCTTGTAATTTTTTTTAATTCCTTGTAAATTCTGGATATTAGACCTTTGTCAGATGAGTAGGTTGCAAAAATTTCTCCCATTCTGTAGGTTGCCTGTTCACTCTGATGATAGCTTCATTTGCTGTGCAGAAGCTTTTATTTTAATTAGAAAAACAATTTGACCTAGTAATTCCATTACTGCTTAATACCCAAAGGAACATAAACCACTCTACTATAAAGACATGTGCACATATATGTTTGTTGCAGCACTGTTTGCAATAGCAAAGTCATGGAACCAACCCAAATGTACACAAATGATAGACTAGATAAACAAAACGAGGTACATATACACCATGGAATACAATGTAGCCAATAAAGGAATAAGATCATGTCCTTTGAAGGTACATGGATGAAGCCAGAATCCATCATCCTCAGCAAACTAATGCAGGAACAGAAAACCAAACACTGCATGTTCTCACTCATAAGTGGGAGTTGAGCAGTGAGAACACATGGACATAGAGAGGGGAACTAGGAGAGGGAACCTAGAGAGCAGGTCAATAGGTGCAGCAAACCACCATGGCACATATATACCTATGTAACAAACCTGCACATTCTGTACATGTGTCCTGGAATTTAAAGTAAAAAAAAAAAAAAAAAGAATGAAGTGAAATGAAAGAAGAATCTAACTGATATCAGTCTTTTCATTAGCAATGTTGGATCTATTTTAAAAAGGGTGTGGCTTTCAAGTTTCTGAGTGAAAGACCTTTTTTAGCTAGTTAGTAGGAAAGGTACTCCAGAAAACGGAAATTGATGTTTAACAATGTAAATATAAATGAAAAAAAGTGTTCTCAAGAAAGATCTGCTAGCTAGTGCTGACATTTTACAAATTTCTAAATTATGTGAGATTTTATTGCACAGAGAAAATAATTTTTAGAGCTATTACAAAATTTGCCTACCATAATATAATTTTAGTGTCCTAATTACCATTTTGAGGATATGCTCATAAGTGGGACTTTGGAGAACTTTCATGTATTGCCTGAAAATAAAAACTGTATCTTTCTCTTTTTTTCTTCCCAGACAATACCATATCTAGCCTATGTACATTGATAAGTAGGAGAATTGTGGGTCTGTACCAAATTAATTATTGATTCTCAAGGCATAACTTTGGTTTGAGCATGATGCTATTATATGCTAAGGATTTGCTTGCGTTTTCTAAATTAAGAGGTTGTGAGATGACAAATGTGACTTTTTCAGGCATCACTATGATATTCTAGAACTTTGGAAAGTCATGATGCAGAAGATAATCTGGTTTAGAGATTTAAACATAATAAAGAAATTTTATCAGTTTTCTTTGAAGAAAGACCCTTATAAGGATCTTTTCCTGGAAATAAAATGGTAAAGAGACAGAGAAAGAAACAGACAAAAAGGAAGAACACGAGGATAAGGGAAGCTGTCTTGTGTTTTTAAAATACAAAGCAATAATTGTTATTTGAGAAAATAAATGGCAGATTTATTTTCAGGAAAAAGATATTTTCTGTTGGATCAAGGTACTTTCTTTGAAAGAATGATAGAAAATTTGGAAAAAAATTACTGATATTGTAGTATGTGCACATATAGCACATTAAGTTAGTGTTCACTGTAAACTAGCAAGGTAGGAAATTGAAACAAGAATGAAGTGGTTGGTGTATTGATCTACTGTACAGTGTGGCTTTGGATTACAATGAATTGAAGCAAATACCCAATCCTGATATCTTTCAGGTTTCTGAGGGAAAAATCAAAGAGACTCCAAAATGGCCTTGAGAGACTGAATTTTTCATTTCATTGACTCCAAGTTGATGTATAGCAAGTTGACCCATGAAATCATTGGTAGACCTAGAGATTACAAAAATACATCTGGTAAACTCTGACCCTGGGTAGCAGACATATTGGTTTATTTTTTTAAAAAAAGAAAAGAAATTGAAACACATACATTCTTCCCTCCCATGTTCACATATTTATCTTCAAGAAAAAAACTGAAGTGTCTAATCTCTCCTCAGTGCTGTATCTCAGTGATGTCACATAAACCAGTGACTAAGTGGGGGTAGAATTTATGTATTCTGTATTTCAGGTTTATCTCAAATTCTTTTTAGATCAAATACATAGGTTACAAAGACTTTGTTTATCTAGTCCTAACACTACTAATTGGTAAATCTAACCTCATTAAGAATTAGCCAGAGTAAGACTTTTCCCCTTTTCCAACCATGAAGCTTTCATTTGGGATAAATCATTCAAGGTCTAAAGAAATCTGCTCCATTTAAATTACTTCTCATATATCCTCACTTTCATTCCTTTCTCTCCTCAGCTTGACATTGTTACTGGAACTCTGCTAGGGTTCCATTTCCTTACCTTCCACGTGGTTATGTACATTACAGAAAATACCCTCTAGTGGTGTCTTAACGGTAATATGTCCTGCTAAAATTACTCCAAGGTTTGAAAGTGTAAATGTCACCTTTCCTTAGATTCCAGGCCTTAATTTTTTATAGTGAAAATTTTAATATTTTTGTTTTATTTCTTATCCTAACTTGAATGGCAAAGCAATCTTTAAAATTAAACTCACTATTGGCCAATACTGGAATATTCTAATGCAGTATGGGAGTAACTTCTAAAATTGAGAACTGAGGATTTTTCCAACACAGTCTTTGGTTTTAGAAGTTATTCTAAATACCTCACCTGAAATGAAAATGTTTCTTATTCTACTATTAAGTAGAATTTAGGCAAATTTAGAAATTTTTTCTGGGCCTCAACTTTCTCATCAATAAAATAAATGTGCTCAGCAAAGTAATTTGCAAGGATGCTTGCAACTCTAATATAAGAAGTTCTATATTGAAATTTCCCACATTTGTTCAATGGGATATGTCATTAAAATGGCTCATTGTCAAATAGCCTGAGAAACACAAAATTCTCCTACTCATCTTGGAAATTCAAATTGTACTTTAGAATAGAAAATCTTTGAGAATTACAAGAGAAGAGAAATCTGCCTTTCTTTAACTACATGAAAAAAAAATGTTAACAGAACCTCCATTTGGGGGATGAAATGAATTATTAGAAGACAACATTGTAAGATTTTTTAAGAAGGTATACAGTGTAGATAAACGATATTGCCTGCCCTCATAATCATCAATGTGGGTCTCTCTCCTACAAGTAGTTCTTTTGTATATCTCATTCCCAATATCTTAATACTATGAATCTCACAGCTATTAGGGGAAGGGGAACAATCCTCTCTGTGGTAGGATTTCTCACTATTTTGAAGGGGCGGGGACTTGAAATAAAAAGTTGATTCTTAGAAAATAAAATAATATAGACATCTTCTTGCACACCCCCATTTGTAAGTTAAAAAACATTCTTGTCAAAGGCTTTCCTCCCCTTTTAACTAAATATTGTTTTATATGTAATCTATAAATAGGTTTTTAAAACCTGTTTGGGGATATTAAGGTTGTTCCCCTTCCCCTAATAGCTCTGAGATTCATAGCATTAAGATTGATAATATTTATCTCTTAATCATCACTTGCCAAGCAATGATGGACAAATATGAGCATCAACCTGGCAGTGTAGATTTGAAACTGAGTCACGTAACTTGAAAAACTTGAAGACAGCTTCTTTTGACAAGGGTACATAGTGTTATGGTATATAGTGGGGGTGTTTTTGGTGTAGGTATGCATATATAGAAAGAAGCGTGTAGGAATGCTTGGCAGTCGTAAGAATAATGTGGTATATATAAAATATTTGTCAAGCAATCTGCAACACGTGGGTCTGATGTGAGTCATCTTCTTTCACTATCAGAATTTTAAGGAGCTGTCAAGCATACAGAGATGCCTGCTACCACCACCTCATGGAGAAGAGTTAGCTCGCCTAGCCAATTGGAATACTTTAAGTCACTCCCCAGATAATTATTTCAAAACCGGGCAAAACAAAAAAGCATGACCAGAGCTTTGCTTGTAATTTTCCACAGAATATCTCAAGATATTGTCTTGGGAATATCCTATCTCATTCCCAAGAGAGCTTGGGTATCTCATTGTTTTAATTTAATTAATTAATTAATTAATTAATTAATTAATTAATTTATTGAGACGGAGTCTTGCTCTGTCGCCAGGCTGGAGTGCAGTTGCGTGATCTCGGCTCACTGCAACCTCTGCCTTCCAAATTCAAGTGATTCTGCTGCCTCAGCCTCCCGAGTAGCTGGGACTACAGGTGCCCACCACCACGTCCAGCTCATTTTTGCATTTTTAATAAAGACGGGGTTTCACCATGTTGGCCAGAAGGGTAGTGATCTCTTGACCTCGTGATCTGTTGGTCTGGGCCTCCCGAAGTGCTGGGATTACAGGCTTAAGGCATCCTACAAGGCCTAAACTATATTTATTTTTTACTTTGAGAGATAAAAAGCTAGTGATAACTATATTCCTTATGAAGAAGAGTCTTTCTGAGAATTAATTTGATATACTACAGGAGGAAAAATCAAGAGACAAGTGAGAGAGCCAGAGTAAATGAATCTTTGAGGTCCATATCCAGTTATATTAGCATACCTTTTGCCTTTTAAATGGCATCATCAGATAAATGTCTCTTTTCCTTTTTCTGTTTATTTGAAAATTGATTTGAGTTGGTTTTTTTGTCACTTGAAATCTAAGATACACATTAATATTGACTCAGAATGATTAAGTATCTTCCATATATTAACCTAGCATAAAAATAAAATGAGGTTTAAATGTAGAATAACTTACTCCTTTTTTATCTACCAGTGATTTAAAAGCCTTTCAAATGAAGGGAAGTTGAGATTATACATTTAAAAATAACACACGATAACAATTTGGTCTCAGAACTATTGAGCTTAATTTTGACTGCAATGTTTGCAATTACATCATTAAATAGCTTATTAATTATCAATACATATAATGTTATTTAATTAGTTACTTGCTTACTAATCTTCTTAATAAGAATGATGGTCATATTCTTACCAGTATAGTTCCTTAATTGATCAAATCAATTAATCCTTGTGGAAATATTTTCAAAGCTATACAGCATCACATTTACAATAAATTTATTATTTACCTATTTTTAAAAATTATTATTTGAAATATTATTGGTGACATTGATACATTTTCTTATTTTTATAAAACATTTTAAAACCTATTCTTCTGCTGGAAGTTCCTTTTAGTAAATATGTTGTCAAGTCATTTCATTGCTGTCAGAACAACAGAGAATACAGAGGTCTCTATAAAATCATGTCATACCATAAAGCAACAGCTTAATTACCTGACAGTTTGAGCTGATATTTGAAATTAATTTTTAATACTCTCTGGGTACATTGATTTATATTTTGAATTATGATTTTGCATATTATCCAAATGTATGGTTTCTTTAACTCTCATTTTCTTTGACTAAATATGGAAAGGGTTCTAATTGTAATACAAATCATTCTTGTTTATTTGTATATGTGTGTTTGCCTGGAAGAAATTATGATTTAATTTGCTTTTAATTAGAAAAGTAATTTGAGCACAAAGCTTCAGAAAATAGAGGGAAGTACAAATGAAACTTCTTGATCCTGTAGGATTCCGTAAGGAAAAACAGAGACATAGCTTATCTCTTTTGTGTGTGTTCATTTCAGAACATAAACAATGTTGTTCCACATGTCACATTTTAGAAAATATAATTGTGCCTATAAGTTAATGATTGATTATTTTATTACATATTAAATTATACAATATAAATATGTATGTGGTATTCATCATGGAGAGTCATATGAAAATGTGTGTGTGTGTGTGTGTGTGTGTTTAACTTTCTTCTAACTATTCTAAATTGTATTGTTTCATTTGACCTTAAATGAACTGGCTATATATGCTCTCATTCCTTCAATATTAAATGTTTAAATATTTTCTGAACTTTTACAACATTCGGAAATTGACTTAATATTATGTGAACTGGAGAAGCACCTGTCAAACAATATTTCATAAAATAATATTTATTAAAAATTATTATTGTTGATACTGCCAAACTCTATAAGACTTTGGGACATCCTCTATTAGTCAAAATCTTACCATGCTAATGTGTTTCAATATCATTTGAGTTAAAAGTATGCCCAAAAATAATTTGAAAGCAACCACAAGAAAATTCAATTTATCTTTAAAATCCCAAACTTTTGTTCTTAGCACAATTTTTGTATTTACTATGAGACAACAATATTTCCTTTGAGTTCAATATGAAGAGAAAGTTTTTGAAGTAGAAGCTCCATTCTGATTCAGAATTGTTCAGTAGGTTTATGCAAAATGACCCAGAAAAGAAAGGTAGAAGTGAAGTCTAAAGAGTTTCTCATTATTAGTATAACAAACTCTTCAAGGCACAGGTGGAGCTTTTCTGGAGCCAGACTTCCAGCATCTCCATGTTTGTCCTTGTGTGCTCTCTCCTTGCCATACCTTGCTCATGTAGTCAGAGAAGCAGTTTCTTAGAGGGGCCATCAAGAGACATGAGTGAGGAAACAGAAGAAATGGAAGAATGAGATAATCACCCTCAACATGGAATGACATAGCACATTCACATTTAAGGATCTAGAAGAGAGCGGGGGAAAAAACTCAAGCAAGAGCAGAGTAGCTAAAGCAGCACTAGAGGATGTTCACATACATTTTCAAACACTGTTAACATAAAAATAAGGAAAGAAAGGGAGACCTGGAGGGACCTCGCAAACAAATAAGGAAGTGGAACAGAGTGACTTAAGAAAACACACTCCTCTTTTGGGACAAAAATACATGACAGAGGTCAAAGAGGACTAGGTAGAGACAGGGCTATGAGTCTTTGTTCTTGGCTAAATAAATCTTCAAACATTTCCTATATTTATGCTGAAAAACTGAATACTAAACTGAAAATTGAACATTTACTCTAATTTCTCTAATTTATTCTATTAATACATTTTGAAATTACTGCAGATGACAAAAGGTTAGCCTATGTAAACCTCATAATCTAATGCTAGTTTCATGCATCAGTCATTTTCCCTTTTGCAAATTGTTTATTCATTTTTTTTCTCTATTCGCTATTGATAGGTTCATAAAACAGTTACATTCTTCATAGTCTTCTAAGATAACTATTCCTTTTGTGTATTTGGGTTCTGCTCCACATCAATATACCACAAATTCGAAAAATAAATGAAAAGAAATAAATTATAATAGTTTTAAGTTAAAAGCAAAATAAAATAAATTCAATAGTATTAACCATTTTTGTTTATATGATACAAATATATCCTGGATTTCACTTGTCTTTTGACTAAAATACAAACTTTTAGACAATAGTATTAATATTTTTCTTAATGCCTTGCTTTTGATGTGTTTAATGTCATCACAAAAATTGTTCAACCAGTTAGATTCTTATTTAAAATGTAAATAATTAGAAGATATTCTAGACATGTAAAAATGTTCAAAAAATAATCTAACCAAAAACAATATGCTCATTCTATGTGGATTAAGAGATAAAATGTTGCCAGCATATGTTCAGTTCTTTGTAAACTTCTTTGCAGTTTCATTCATCTCCCATGTAGCCAGAGGTAGATACTCTGGAATTTGCAGCTTGATGTTTATTACTCCCAAACATTAATTTTACAGTTTTATTATGAATGTATGGAGTGCAACTAGGGTAGCTACCATCCAGGGGTAGCCTAAATAAATGTCATAATTTGTGGCTTTTCAGATCACGTGGATTATACAACTTTGAACCCTAAATATATGCTGAATGCTCCTAAAGTCCTGTTCCTTGTCTCCCTAATAGTTATTAAAATTAGAATCTTACTCCTAAGGTTAGTTTCAGTCTGGTTTTGATTCTGATTTGTGGTTTCTTTATTCTTTTCTTTAGTTTTTCTTTCATTTTCCTTTCCCCCCTGAAATTCCACTTTATGAGGTTGGGAAAAATAATTATTTGTTCATAACATCTAGTTTAGAACATTAGCCTTCACTCCTTGGTATTTTTATTCATTGAGATCTATCTTTAAGGAAGAAATGCAAAATCCTCCATTCTCACCTCCCCTTCCACCCACTCCCCACCCCAAGACTTTATGAAATTGTTGTTAGAATTAGAAAAGACTATTTAGTGCCAGGGCTATAAAGAAAAGGTTCTGGTGCGGATTTATTTAATGACATAGCAAAGCATGCATAGTCCATTGCTCCATGCAGGACTTGTGCTGAAAAAGAGCTCCCTATTTTAGATATGGAACTACAAAGAAGTGAAGCTTAGTTCAAAGGTATGGAGGTTCCAAGTAGCATGAATGTCCTTATGAGTAATGGCTTCATCAGTGGTGAATAGGCTAGACTATCTGAGAGTAAAAAGATGGATTGCCTCCTTCAGCGTTTCATTTTGTCAGTACAAAAATTATATATGTTTGGTGATATCAGTGTCTTATTTATTCTAATTATATATACAGTGAAGAGTAAATTAACTATTGTTGAAGGAAAATAGATAAAATGTAAGTCTTGTGTTTTAAGCATTTTAATTTAACAGTGTGAGTTAATTTTTATAGTAAATGAAGTTATTAATGTTTCAAAAATGATGTGATTTGAGGTGATGTTTAGAAATCTGTATCAAACAAGAGGAACTTGGATTGCTTTACTGAAAAATTAGAAATAAGAGGAAAGAGATCATCATCAAAATTTAGTTATTTAAAGCCTTTTCTATAAATGAAAACCTTTTTTACTATTACCTAAGTACACTTTAGACATTTCAGAAACTACATTTCAGAAATTCCAACAATCTACTTCAAAACTGAAGTTCCAGTATCCACTAAGCTCAGCAATAGAGTTGACTGTATTTGCTTCAGATCACTTCTTCTATAATACCCCTAAAGACCTATCACATTACTCCTGGGATATAGATATATATAGACATATGTATGCTATATATATACAGATGTGCACACTATGTATATATATACACACACATATACATGAACTTAAGAGCAATTATCTCTAAATGGTGAATATATATATATATATATATATATATATATATATATATATATGGTGAACATTTATATAATAGTCACCATTTAGAGATAACTGCTCCTAAGTTCACATGTATGTATATATATATAGTATACATTTTTATAGAACACACAAATATAGGAATAAAAAATATATGAATTTGGAAATTTTCATTTAGAAAAATAATTATCACTCTGATTTTACACTTTATAAGCATTCATTGAGAAAATAACTTTGTGATGTCCATGAGTGTAAATGGGAAACACTCCTCAGCTAATAGCAATCTCATGATAAGAGGATATGAAAGCAAAAATAAAATTAAAAAGTATTTATTTTGCAAAGAAAATGAGTTAGATTTGGTTGACTAAAACCTGAGGTAGTGGTAGAAAGACCATGAATAACATTGTAGTAATTTGTGATCTAAGTGTGACATAGTCAGTGCTAATATTGCCTATGGCAGAGAATGACTGATGGATGTTAGAGCAATGGTTTCTAAACACAATTTCAAGTTATTTCGCTGGACTGCATTCACCCTTTGTTATCTCACAACTAATAAAGATCAGCTACTCTTCCTTTCTTCAACATGTTTATTGTCTACAATATAACTGGAATTGTGTTGCCTATAAAGTGGTGAGCAAAAGCAGATGAGAAACTTACCTTCACAAAGCTTGCAGTTTAGCAGGAGAGACAGAAATTAATCAAACAATTATGCAAACAAATATAAAATAACTCAACAATTTTGTCAAGTTGGGGTATAATATGCTCTGAGAGCACATGACAGAAGAATTTGAACTATGGGAAAAATTAGCTTTGTGAGAGAAAGAAGCCCTACTTCCACATGATGTGGAGAAATGACAGACATCGGGCCACATTAAGGTGGGGAGAAAAAGCTGTGAGCAGATCTCCAGGATGCCCACTTGCCATGGTCAGGAAAGCAGATGTGATGAGTGGTAAGATCTGTCTCTCCCTGCTGCACACACTGCCTTCTGTCCTTACTTCTTCTGGTCCCTGCTGTTATAGAATGCAAGCAAATAGTAGAAAAGTTGTGAACTTCTCACTTATTGCAGTAGATTCCCTTTTGGTACCCAATGAAATATGTTTGGCTTGTGTTCCATTTCTCTCAGTTCACCATGAATCTCTTATTTTGAAAAATACTCCTTTAAATTTTAAAGAGCTAGAGCTTTTCTACTTCCCAATGATGATATTCAATGACTTTTTATATTGATTGAGTTATTTCAAAGTGGAATTTAGATATCTAAGAGAGTCAAGTGTCTTGTCCCAGAAGAACCACTCTTTACATTCGGTTTTTAAAAGCATTTTAAATAGAAATATTTATGAAGAATTTGTGGGCTCATGGGGATGGAAGTAATAATAAAAGCAAGGAGCAGGGAAATAAATCAATTTTGAGAATCATTTCAAATTTAAAGAAGATTGTCCTTTCTCTAAATTTAGAGGACATTCTAAATAGGAAATCAAAAAGAGGGAAAATGTTTCCACAAATTGATTGGATGATTATTTTCTTGTTGGGAAAAAATGATACTGTCAAAGGAGTAGAAGCTATTAAAGTCTCAAAACTAGCTTGAAAAGAGAAGATAATAACCCATTGGTGTCTTTGATTGTGATTTTGTTAAAATTTTTAAAAGGGAAACTTAGTGTGAAGAAACATAATTGCCTCCATGGAATTTAAGACTTCAATTTTAAGTCATCTAAGATACAAAAAATCTCCCTAGGCATCAAAATTAAGCCAAGAAAAGTGCCTACAAACACAGCCATCTATCATTAATTAAAAAGTAAACATTTCAGTTGGGTGTGTCATGTTTTTCTCTAACATCATAAAGTAGTCAAAGAGAGGGCATTTTCTTTTTGCAGATAAGTTAAAATATAATTAAAATATGTAGACCTCTTTTAGAGCAATGAAAATATATTTCTTTAATATTTTTAAATTCCTAAGTAATGTATCATGAATATAGTACTTTTTTTAGAATGTTCAATTGTCTTAAGTTGAATTATTTTGATTTAAAAAACTTCCTTCACAATGCAATAATTCTGTTGGATTTATCTTCACTCAGGCCAGTCTGACTAAGCTTGCTTTATCCATGGAAGATTCCAACAGTCTACTCTGTAACTGAAGTTCCAACAGCCACCAAGTTGAACAATAGAGTTGACTGTATTTGCTTTAGATCAGGCTTCTAATGACCTACCACATCACTCTTGGGAAAAACAAGGAAGTATCTGACATAACAAATATGAAAAAATTCAAAAACAAACAAATAATGCTTAATTCATGATGCAATGTATTACTCCTGATGGGGTTTTGTATCTGCATTTTTTCCTTCTTTTTCACTACTGACATTAAAGTTAAATTATAAATTCAATCAAGGGAGGAGAGGAAGAGAGGTTGATTAACAGGTACACATAAACAGATAGATAGAAGGCAAAAGTTCTAGTGTTCAATAACACAGAAAGGGGATTATTGTTAACAATAACTTAATATATATTTCAAAATAGATAAAAGATTTAAGGTATTCCTAACACAAAGAAGTGATAAACATTCAAGGAGATGGATACCTTAATACCCTGGTTTGATCATGATACAATGCATGCATGTATCAAAATATTACATGCATCCCATAAATATGTACGATTATTATGTATCAATACATTTTTAGAATATTTAAATGACTTGGGAACTTAAAATAACCACCAACTAATCAAAATTATATGCTTCTAATATTTGCTTCCTAGTCACTTTGTGTGATGTTTTGATATGTTATTTTTAACTTTGAATGACATTATCAGGAATATCTAAGCTAGTCGAAGAAATATTTAGTCCTTGTACAGTATGACATGTCATTTTATCCTAAGCCTGATTAAATTTCACTTCAAACAAACAGCATCCATTTTTCAATTTTGTATTGTATTTTATACTTGGTGATCATTTTTCAAATTTCCAGGTAATCCACTGATGTAATAGAAAAAATGTAACAGAAACATTATGAATGCCAAAAACTAATACAAGGCTGGGTGCAGTGGCTCACTCCTGTAATCCCAGCACTTTGAAAGGCTGGGGTGGGTGGATCACAAGTTCAAGAGATCAAGACCATCCTGGTCAATGTGGTGAAAGCCCGTCTCTACTAACAAATACAAAAATTATCTGGGCGTGGTGGTGTGCACCTGTAGTCCCAGCTACTCATGAAGCTGAGGCAAGAGAATCACTTGAATCCGGGAGGTGGAGGTTGCAGTGAGTCGGGATCCTGTCACTGCACTCCAACCTGGCAACAGAGCTAGACTCTGTCTCAAAAAAAAAAAAAAAACTAATACAAAGTATATAGCAAGAAGTTGTAACTGATATATAAAAGAAGATAAGAAGTATACAAGATAAACATTATCACAATTTTATAAGAAGATTAAAATATCCTGGAAGTTAACATTAAAACATTGGGCTAAGAAAAATTGTTTAAAATATTTTATGTTTGTGTGCAATAATTTAGGCTGAAATATATATTTAAAAATAATTCTGAAAAGTAAAAAGTTATACATATGAAAAGAATTTCCACTTGGAATGAAAAATTAACTTTATTCCAAAATCTAACTGTTAAATTTGTTGGTTTCTGGCTGGCATTTTGGACATTGTTAATAACACCTTACCAAGAAATTATGATTTCTCTAAAAAAAAAAAAATCACACTAGGCAATATCACACTAAGCAATAACATTTTTTTTTTTTTCAAAACAATTGAAACAGCACGTTATTATTTTCTTCCCTTTTTGGCCCAATGCACTCTTGATGCTATTGATTCCATCATCAGATGAACAATGTTACTGAGTAATTTTTTAAGAAGAGCATTATTAATATTCCACCAACCTGAAAATCTCAGCTGAGTGAGGAATATATTTTAAGTATAAAAATGTATGATTTCAAATACGTGTTCCTTTAAAAAAGCCAAATACTATTTTCCAAATCATGGTTTTTTTTTAACATATTAAGGGTTAAGCTGCAAAGTTAAAAATAAGTATAAATATACATTTTATAGGAAAGTTTTCTTTTTTGATAAAATGGAATCTTAGAGCTGTAATAGAGCTAAGTAAGGAAAGGAACAGCCTATGAAAATGCAGAAATGTGACTAAAAGTTACAATTAATATATTTCCCCATTACCTAAAACTGACTCACTTAACCTGTCATTGGAATATCCATGTAGTTTAATATTTGTGTTAGATATGGTATTTATATGTTAAATGAGTATTATTGTTATTAGATGCATAAATATAAGCCATCATGGGTTGGCAGACTTCTGCTGAGTGCTGCATCCCTCTGTTCTAGTCTTATTTGATACTCTGTGAAACACACAAACTGTTAACTAAGTTCTCACTTTTATGCATGCTTAAATCAAGAAGACAACTAGAAATAACTTTTTTATTCCTTTTCTGATACTCTCCAGACTATGTGTCACTAACACTCTTTTTCAAGGCCAGTCTTTGAGAGAGTGCTTGGTAAAACAGTGAGCTAGGACAAAGTTGATAAAAAGAAGTACTTTCTTCCAGTATTCAGGTATGGTGGATGTAACAATAGATGCTATTTTCCCTCAGCCAGTTTATGTATACTTTTTGGGAAAATAAAATAAAATAAATTGTTGCAAATATATTTTTAAAGTATTTTGTTGGTTCTCAAATACAATCTTCAGTCAAATTCATACATAAACACCTTTTATACACACACCTTTAACACACACATATATGTGTATTTGTAATTGTAATCATTTATATCACTTCCTTTCACTTAATTGTACTCTATGAGAAGTACCTTTCACTATTTTTTTCCTATATCTAAACAGAAAACTAAAATCATTGTGAACAAGTTAATAAATAGTAAGATGCCTTGGATAGTTTGATTACTAAGGAGGAAAAACAGTACTTAGTATTCAGTCTCATTGTACAAGGTTTCAACTGGAAGCCATTTGCGATAGCTTTCCGTTTTCATATTTTACTATTTTCAATAGATTTTTTTTCTTCTCTGTCAGTTTTAGTAGTAACAGCAGCAGCAATTTTTTTAAGTCCTCAATGAGAATGTGTCAATTACTACAACAGAGAATTTTTATTCCAGGAGTAGGGCAAGCAGAACTATATAATATTATGTTGGGTGGGGGTGGGGGACAATATATCATAAAGAGTATGTACTTGTACTTAAAGAAAGGTCACTTAAGAGAAGGAAAAAGTAAGGGGAAAATTAAACCAATGAAGTAGAGAGAGGAGCCACTATAGTGGTTCCAGGAAGTTGGACCAGAGTTTATCATCTATCTATTTTTCCTAAGCCATTTGAGAGTATGTCCTATACGTCATATTCCCATAGGATATTCAACATCCTTGAAGAAAATTCCAGAGCCAATAGAGCAATATTTGATAACTTTTTTCAATAAAATATTACACCATCAACTTTCTTAATAGCATAGAGGCTGCTATTTTCACAAATGATGATATGAAATTAAAAAGTGACTCAGTAGGTCAGACCTTGATTGTGACACAGCTTTAATGATATCCTGAATTTACTTTGCTTACATTTTCCACTTATGTTTGTACAAAGCGATATATAAATCAAGATCCATCTGAAGACTTATTTATTAATTATAAAACAAAATTCTGTATAAAAATGTGTTTTGTCAGCTGTTAATTAGCAGCAGTTTTTTCTGTATTACTGATTTAAAATAAGTGTAGCTCATCTTAAAATAGATAATTATATTAGACGTGATAAAATATAGGTATTTATGCTCTTGAACACTCTGTATGATTGTCTAAGATACACTGTTTTCCCAGCGAATCTCCTCTATTGCTGATGGGAGCACATAAGGTCAACTGACCTGCTCCTGCCCTGTGCAGCTCTCTATAGCTATAGAAAACTGCTCTAAGTTGTTTTTCCTTGTGTTTATTTCTTCTCATTCTCCCACTTGGCTTGTGCCTATCTCTTCTGGTCACATAAATGCGACTCTGATCATGTAGCATTCATCAGGGATTTTCTCAGGCAATGCCCAAAGCCAATGAGCAGGGTACTTCCATGGCACATGTCACCCTATATTTTCATTTCATGTTCACATCACAAATGTTATTGAAAAAGACATTAGTTTCTGTATTCCTATCACTTTAGACTTTCAGCCCAGGGGAAATTTTATTCATACCCCCTACTTCTGCTACTGTCTCAGTAATAACATCCAATAAAATCCGTACCTCACATTTCCTACATTTCTAACTTTGAAGAAGCCTCTTTAATGCTAAACTCAACCTGTCCAAAGTTTATACTGTTAGGGAACATTCAAATGAAGAAAAAAGACACTAGCATTAGACTCAAACATGCTTTGTTAAGTTATCTGCCCTTATGGTATCACACATTCCAAATTTTAATTAATTGAACTTAAATTTTCTTTCAAGAAAGGAGAGGCCAGGCACAGTGGCTCACACTGTAATCCCAGCACTTTGGGAGATTGAGAGGGGCAGATCGTTTGAGGCCGGGAGTTTGACACCAGCCTGGCCAACATGGGGAAACCCCTTCTCTACTAAAAGTACAAAAGGTTAGCCAGGCGCGGTGGTTCACGCACCTGTAATCTCAGCTACTTGGGAGGCTCAGGTGGGAGAATCGCTTGAACCCCAGAGATGGAGGTTGTAGTGAGCAGAGATCACCAAGCTTGATTGAAATAGCTAGACACTCTTTCAAAATAATAATAATAAATAAAAATAAAGAGGAGATATTAATGCTTGACTTGCTTGGGTCAACTGAAGTTTAAATGAAATACCATATGTGAAAAAGCATTTGGACTGTAAAATTCTAAACACTTGGCATTAATGCCTTCCTGTCACCAAGGCTGAAAGCTTATGCAGCCATAAGTCATCTTCTCCATCTCTCTATATAATAAACCATATCTCAAAAACGTTTCTCTAAACTGACCAATTCATTTCCCCATCAATGCCCTGGATTAATCATATATTCATGCCAAGACTGAATTAATACTTTTCTAATATTTGTCTCTTTCTTAAATATCCTACCTCTTCCAATATATTTTCCATGCACATGCCAGTTATCTATGTTTATAACTAATTTTTCATCCATAAAGGTAATGGCTGCTCATTTCAAATTATTTTATACTGCCTACTCTTTAATTCCCATGTAAGACTCCAAACAACATTCAGCTTTGTTTAACTTTTAGTTTCCATAAACTTTAAATCTCTCAATGCTATTGCTGCTCTTACTCCATCCACCTGAAACTAGTTTTTTTTTTATTTTGAAATTCTACATATCTGTTAAAATTTATAGAAAATGCTACCTTTTCTATAAACTATTGCTTTAGTCAATCAAAATTAATGTCTTCTTTATATTTGAAAATACTTTATACATCTTTTAAATATTCATCACATTGGTTTTTATATTAATATTTATTGCTGATCCTCTCAAAAAATTGCAAAAATACTTTAGGGCTTGTGATTTTATCTTGTATTTTTCCTCTATAATCTGCATCAGTAAATATTTCTTGAATAAACATCTTTCTGTGTGACATATATTATACCTATCCATAACTTACCTCTTTTGCCTATTAGATACACATCATCTATTCATCCCTTTTATTTAAATATGAGATGTAAATTCCTTTTAAAGATCATGCTGTATTTCTTCCAGAATGTATCCTTTGGGCTAAACCCAAATTTTACATATATAAGCTTATTTAAGTGCTGTTTTTGTACAGCCTGTGAGCTAAGATAGGTTTTTACATTTCTAAATAATTGAAAAAATTCAAAAGGAGATTATTTTATGACTCATGAAAATTATATAAAAATCAACTTTCAGTGTCCATAAAGTTGCGTTGGAACACAGCCACAGCCATTCATGTATGTATTATCTTTGTATACGGCTGCTTTCACACCACATTGCAGAAATCAGTGATTGTTACAAAGACAGTAAGGCTGGCAGGTCTAGAATATTGACTCACAGATCTTCTGTGGAAAAAAAAAATTGCCAACTGCTATCTTAAGGGATACACATTGCTCAACCAAATTACATATTTACTTATACTGGATATAAAAGGCCAAGTATCACACCACCAGTCAGTCTTCTCCTGTCTGCATGCCTCCCACCCCCACTTTACCAGCACCTGTGATCACAGGCATGCTTGGTCCTGGCATACAATATTCCCTCAGGTCTGACCATTTTCTTTTGTGATTGGTAAATCTGATGCCAGATGCTGTGTTAATGGCTTCTTCTGAAACCTGGCATAGATCTCTGGGTTTTACACACTGGAATGCAGGGAGAGCTGAAGAATGAGGAAAGCCGTTCAGTATATCACAAAGCAATGGGTTTATGATGATGCCAAATGTTCAGTATAAGCTTATGACCAGAACACAGGAATCTAAAAGTTCCAATCCCAAATGTTATCCACTTAACACATTAAAAAGTTTCTTTGTTTCTCTCTTCCAGTGATACCACATCAGAAGTAGATATTTATCTTTAATTTACTTATACAATAGCCAAAAGGAGAGAGTTCTGCTACAATTTACTCAGACCAATGTATCATAGAAAGGCAAATTTAGTAAACTGTAGTATCTTCTTACTATGTCAGGTTTGCTAGCCCAAATGAAATTTTTATATCACCAATAGTTTAAACAAAATTCTACACACTGTATAAACTCTAAACACTTAAATCATAACCTCATTTTTCATTTTTTCACAGGAGGTAGGAAGAAACCATTATAGTATTTAATTAAAAAATGAAAAAGCAAAAAACAAGTTAACAGATTATCATGATTGCATTTTTTTTTTGTTTACCCCAACCTACAGTTAGATAATGAGAAACAAAAATTAGAACATATAAATTCTGTACTTTTCTATATAAACCTAAATATACTGATACTGGAAATTTTCTATAATTGATCATTATGTAAAAAAGTTAAGTTTCAAGATAATATAAACAATATAATCCTTTCTACAAAGAAAAATAAAACTAGACAAAAAATACATATCTATGTATACATTATCAATTTTGTTTAAATATACAAACATCTATTTATTTCTTTAAATCAGAGAAAATAGTTTTACAACATAGGATCAGATATCCGTATTAATATAGAAGCATTCATAGGCTATAAAGTAGGCTCTGTGGCTAGATGTTTTACGGAACTAGACTTTGAGATCTGGAAGTATAGAGAAATAATAATACTTGACATGACAAGTATGAAATTGTTGTAAAGGACTTTATATAGATCATAACTCATCAAAATTGAATTGATAATGACATCTCAGCATAATTACAAGTTGATAATAATGATTTATAGATCAGATCAACTTGAGTGTGTAGGTGAGGTAAAACTTTACCTCCACCCTCTTAAGGTTTTCATCTGGGTCTAATAATTAAACTGACATAAGAAAGATTAAGAGAAGAAAAAAGTATATGCATTTGTTCAGTTTAAGTTTTATGTTATATGGGTTCTTATATAAAAAAACGAAGACCTAGAAAAGCACTTAAAGTTGAACACTTACATACTGAATTGGACAAAGAGTAGCAAATTTTGAAAATGTAATAAAGAAAAAGGGCTTGTGTTTAATGAGCTTTGTTTGTACAGATTCTTCATGTCCTCAACTTCCGAGGAATGACACTTTCCTTCTGGTATAGGGTGAACATCTTTCACATGGGAATTTCATCTCCTGCTTTTAGGAACAAGAAGGAAGTTCTTTTTGTACCTGCTGTTTTTCAAGTGCCTTAAACTAAAAATATTCAATATATTTGAACGACACACTTGGAATGGTGTGGTGTGAACTCCTTCAAACTAAATGCAAGTCAGTGAGCTAAAGAATTGGAGATGCTGGCTGACCATGTATTGAGGGATATTGGAGAGAGGATTCTGCACCCAGTCATTAGAAAAGAGCTTTTAAAAGCCTCCATATTGGAGAGTACATACATTTAAGCATATTTTAAAAGACAATAGTATTTCAAATGTATTAATATTAAAAGAAGATAGGAGTCAGATGATAGGGAAATTGAACTAAGACTATCAGGCAACTACAAATTTAACCTAGCAATTAATTTAAAAAAGAGGGATGGGCCAGGTACAGTGGCTCACGCCTGTAATCCCAGCACTTTGGGAGGCTGAGGCGGACAGATCACAAGGTCAAGAGATTGAAACCATCCTGGATAATGCGGTGAAACCCTGTCTCTACTAAAAATACAAAAACTTAGCCAGGCATGGTGGCACACACCTGTAGTCACAGCTACTCAGGAGGCTGAGGCAAGAAAATCTCTTTAACCTGGGAGGCAGAGGTTGCAGTGAGCTGAGATTGCACCATTGCATTCCAGCCTGGGAAATGGAGCAAGACTCCATCTCAAAAAAAAAAAAAAAAGAAGAAGAGGAATGTATCCATACCCTACTAAGTTAGCATCTTTAATGATTTAAATTGCAATATCTTCTTTTCTGTGTCTCTACCTTGATAGTCTTATAAATTTTAATCAGCCTTTCAAATTTACTGGCAATTCAAGCTCACCTAATTGAAGCCCTGTGTGGCATGCAGTCATTTATAGTGAATTCTAAATAATCAGCTGTTAGAGATTTCTGGACCCTATACAAGCAGATAAAAATTTCATGTATTACACTTAAAATATTACCATAGCTGAAGAGAAATAAGGACTGGTCTTACATTGGCAAATGCTGCAAATGAAATTATACTTCACATACAGCTCAAATTAAACATTCACTGCTCAACAGAAAAAGAAAGGCACAATTAATCCTTGAACTAATGGACTAATCAGGTTCAGATCAACTGCATCAGTTCATATAAGAATTGTACTTTATTTTTAATCACAACTTTGGCTTAAGAGGATTCAGGATATTTCTCCATAAATGACAGTCATTTGAAAGATATAATTTTCTTCTTTTTCCAATACAAGTATGCAAAGGAATTCCCGTGCATAATAAAATAAGTTATTCAGGCAGTGGCATTGCTTTCCTCTTTAGAATGCTCAATGAAAAAATAATACTATAAAAATATTTTTTTTTTTCCAATCTTCCTTAGTCTGTGGTTTCCTTATATTGCTTTTCAGGATAGAAATTTTTAAAAACACTGGACAGAGAATAAAGTCATGTAGAAACTTCTCATAGGATAGTGAAGAGAACACATAGGCTTAGAGAAAAATCAGTATAGCTTTAGATTAGTGGATCTCAAATTTTAGTGTGTCTAAAAATCATCTGGAAGGCTTGTTAAAACACATTTTTTTTTTTTTTTTTGCCCCAGCACAATAGATTCTGGTTCAGGTGGTCAAGGGTGAAGCCTGAAATTCCTTATGCCTAACAACCTTCCAGCTGATGCTGTTACTGCCATCCCATGAGCCATGCCATGAGCAGCTCTAGAGATCATTGCTACTTACCAGCTTTGGTAACTGTAAAGAAGTTACTGGCCCGGCGCGGTGGCTCACGCCTGTAATCCCAGCACTTTGGGAAGCTGAGGTGGGCGGATCGCGAGGTCCAGAGATCGAGACCATGGTGACCAACATGGTGAAACTCCGTCTCTACTAAAAATACAAAAATTAGCTGGGCGTGGTGGCACGTGCCAGTAGTCCCAGTTACTCGGGAGACTGAGGCAGGAGAATTGCTTGAACCCAGGAGGTGGAGGTTGCAGTGAGCCGACATTGTGCCACTGCACTCCAGTCTGGCACCTGGCAATGAAGCAAGACTGTCTCAAAAAAAAAAAAAAAAAAAAAAATTACTGAACATTTCAGGGTGTCAAGGATTTCCTCCTCCGTGAAAAGAAAAAGATAACAACACTGACCTTACATGGTAACTAAAATGAGGTGGGAGTTTATAATCCATTTTTTCTCTTTTTTTTTTTCTATTACAAAGGTATTCTGGTCTTTTTGTTAGAACTATTGGAACTTCAGTATATTTATTAATAAGAACAGCTGGGTGGTATCAATTCTCAGATTTGAAAACCCATAGATTGCGACTTGCACATTTGTGCCTCCATAACTAGATATGTTCAAATAATTAATAATTATTTGTTTAAGCATGAAACACATATATAATTAATAATTATCTGTGTTTTGGTCACAGTTTCAATAATCAAGAAAATCCACAGTATTAAAACGTGTGCCTCTCCTACTCAGTAGCCAGTCACAGATGAATTATATGATAGTAAATGTGGAAAGAAAGGAAGGAAGAAAGGAAAAGACATATTTCATGATTTTAAAAATTCTGTCACATAACAGAAAAGACTGTACTTACCATGCACAATTTCTGGTGCAAAGTAGATGTCCATACATGTTTGTAGAAACAAACTTTTTTTTAGCAAAATTATACATGTAACTCATATGTACAATATAAGAAAGCAAAAGTGATCAGAATGAAGCAGGCTAGGAGAATCGCTGATTTCCTTGTTCTGTCTACTGAGCTAGAGCTTGAAAAGCTTTGCCTCTGTTTTTGATGTTTGATGATGATACTTCCAACATTAGCATGCTATGAAGGGACACTAGAATTCATGTCTTTAGAATGCTAGTGACATCCTTATCCTCAGAAATGAGACATGAATTAAATAAATGAAGAAGAGCAATGAGTTCCCTTCTGCTCTAGGTGCTGTGGCAAATGCAATTTCTATATGTGGAAGACAAAGGCACTTGAGAAATGAGACTTGGGGAGCATAGGAGCAGCTCTGAAGCTTTACCTCAGCCAGCAACTTGCACTGTGCTAGGTTTCACTTCAGGTCTGTAATCTAAAAGGCACAAATGTATTGTTCCACTCCGTTAGTGATTGCCACAGGAAAATGAGGGGCCACTTAGCATTTAAGTGAATAAATTAAATGATCAGAAAGACTAAAACGTATATCTTCTCTCTCAATTATTATTTGCTAAGTCTGGAGAAAAAATATAAATTTATTTTCAATCTAATAAGTAGCAGATTCAGTTAATCAAATCTTTCATCTTATATCACTGTTTTATTACAGTTCACTCTTGATTTGTTTATTCGTAATTATTCCCATCCCTTGTGCAATGATTCTAATATATGTGACAGAATTACTATTAAAATGAGTTCTTGTAAAGCATACATTAGAAATTTGTATGCATGTATTTTTATTTTATATAAATGGTATTTTCTAAAAATGCCATCATGTTTTTAGGCAGGGTGAGAGAGAGATATAATCCTTTTTTTTTTTAATTATTTTTGAGACGGAGTTTCGCTCTTGTTACCCAGACTGGAGTGCAATGGCACGATCTCAGCTCACCACAACCTCCGCCTCCTGGGTTCAGGCAATTCTCCTGCCTCAGCCTCCTGAGTAGCTGGGATTACAGGCACGCGCCACCATGCCCAGCTAATTTTTTGTATTTTTAGTAGAGACGGGGTTTCACCATGTTGACCAGGATGGTCTCGATCTCTTGACCTCGTGATCCACCCTCCTCAGCCTCTCAAAGTGCGGGGATTACAGGCGTGAGCTAATAACTACCATTTTTAATTTCTATTGACATTTTTATTTGCTTGCTGTACTTTTTGATGAAGATCATAGTTTGCCTGTCACGGGGAACTAATATAGGTTAAAATCTTGTGTCCTTTCAGACATTTTGCCAGAAATACATCTACATGTATACATATATCCTACTGTTTTATTAAATTATGTATTTATTAATTTTGAAGAGTAGAAGGGAATCTCTACCAGACACAAAATTTCATTTTTATTTCAATTATTTAAGCCAGAAATTAAGTGAAGAAATGCTAAGCATTCATCAACAATTTCAATATATTCTACTTTAAGAAGCTTGCTATACATGCTCTCTAAGATGCTTGAGTAAATATCAAGGTTAGTCATTTCATTGCTGAACAGTGTGAACTCATGCATGGGTTTGGAGTTTGCCCTCACCTCCACCTGCATTGACTGGAGCACATCTGGTTCTTCCACCTTTCATGTCTTTATGAGCTTGAGAGCATTAGTATCAGCCTATATATATATTTCTCTGCAAGACTGGTGACATCTACAGTTTGGCTAGGCTGCTTTCCTCATATTCAGATGACTTTCTTTTTAGAATCAGTGATGTTAATGTCTCTCCTTCCTATGAACATGTCTTAGCCTGTCATTGGCTTATACACTGTAGCTTTTTCTTCAATATTCTGACATAGTTGAGCTCTGCTCAATGTTTCTTCAAGATCAAGAGATTTAGAATGTTTTCCAAGAGACCGTGTAGCTTCCAAAAACTCATTTTATCATTCACATATTTTGATTTCTTGCTTGGCTAGTACTTTTCTCAATCTAGTCTTGTTTTCAACACTCCTATTGATACTTAAATTTTTCTCGTGAATTAGTGACAGAAGCTCTTGTTTTATAATTCTTTTTAGATGGTTTTGTTTATTTATATGAGCATACATGAATTTGTGTGTGTGTGTGTGTATTTGTATAATCACCTAGTGGGCATTTGTAAAGACCATACTTTAAATATGTAAACTTTCTAAAAATAATATTTTTGTGAAATTAATTATTATTATTATTTTAACAAGTTCTTTTCTAGATATTTGATATCTATATATAATATATCCATATATTAAATATTAAGCCCTTCCTTTTAATATGAGCTGCAGATACTTTTTCAGTATCAATATGCGAATACCTCCTTATGTTGCCCAGGCTGGTCTCAAACTCCTGGGCTCAAGGAATCCTCTTGCCTCGGCCTCCCAAAGTGTTGAGATTATAGGTGTGAGCCACTGCACCCAGCTAGTATATTTGTATTTAATCTTTTTTACTGATTATTTAAGAAAATAAAATTATAAAAACAATAATGGCTTAGTGCATTTAAGAAATGTTTTCCTGAGTTCAAGTATAGATTAAAATTATAACTTGCCTGAAGCCTGTATCTTATTGATATTTTAAAATGTCATTTAATATTGGTGAAACATAGATAAACTGATTTAGTAGCAAAAATTTCATTCAGCTGAAAGTTACTCTAAATAAAACTGACTTTTTAAACAACACACCCAAATATTAATATCAATAATTTTGAGAAGATGGGAAAGTGGGTTTACAACTATCCGAACATATATCCCAAGTTTTCTTAAATAACCTATATTACTTGCATTGTCCACATAAACGCTTCAGTTATCAAAATTCCAAAAAGACTTTTTTCAAAAATATATCTCTAAAACTATTTATTGTCTTTGGATTCAAACCAAAATATTTCTAATATTTTATATCCTAATTTCAGAAGCAGACAGTATTTTTCCCTTGAATATACCCTATGCAAGACTACAAACCATAACAATTTGCTATGGCAATGCAATTTTCCTCCTTTTTTCTTGGGTATAAAGTAAGAGAAAATATGCAAATATTTGGGTAAATATTCACAATTGGGAGAATTTCAGACACCAGTGACATCTTGGGTAATTAGCCAACACACGTTTTAAACTATCACACAAATGATATTGCAAAGGAAAGTGGCTTTAAATAATCTTTGAATTTAATATTTTATGAATCACTACTAAACAACAAAAAGATTAGTCACCTATTTCTGGTAAAGTAACAAGTAAACATATCGAAATAAGAAAATTAGATCTTTGAAAGTAATTAATTTATACTATATACATTTCTATCACCACTTTTTATTATCACTTACATTGTATATCCAAAATACTTTTCTGTTTCTATTGAAAGATTAGAGACAAATAAGACCTAATGCTGTCTTCAAGAAGCTTATTATAATCTGCTAACTTGTGGGCATGAAAACGGAGTGACTAACAATATGAGAAAGTTCCAGAGATATGTCAAGGCAGTGGGTGTAGCTGAAAAGATGGGGCTAATTCTCCCACCAGTTTCAAACAAGACATACCACATGCCACCATGAAGGTCACACTAACAGAAAATGAAGAATAGAGACTGAAAGAAACAGAAAAATATATATATTGAAAGAATCAATGGTTGAAATTTTCCTAATTTGATGATAAACATTAAAACATTAATCTACACATCCAAGAAGCTCAAAAAACTCCAAGCAGGCTAAAAGCACAAGAGTTCCACATCCAGACATAATGTGGTAAAATGGTCAAAAGGTAAAGAAAATACCTTGCAGGAAGGAAGTGATAGAAAACTGTCACATGCCCAGAAACTAAGATGACATCAACAGTTGACTTCTTATCAGAAATAACAGAGGCCATAGGCAAAACGTCTTTCAAAAGTAAAGGCAAAAAAATTCATTCTCACATAATAAAGTAAAACTAAGAGAATTTGTTGTTAGCAGACCCTCCTGATAAGAACTACTAAAGGAAATTCTTCAGGCCAAAAACACATATACTCAGATTTAAATCTAAAACAAAAAAACAAAGATCTCTAGTAAATTATGTAAACATATGTGTGGGAGAAAGTTTTTGCATACCACATATTTAATAACGGATATATTTTGCAAACTATGTGTGTAGATGTATTCGTCTGTTCTCACACTGCCATAAAGACTGAGACTAGGTAATTTATAAATTTATAAATCTCACACTGCCATACCTCAGACTAGGTAACTTATAAATAAAAGAGATTTAATTGACTCACAGTTCTGCATGACTGGGGGGCCTCAGGAAACTTACAGTCACATCGGAAGGGGAAGCAAGCACCTTATTCACAAGACAGCAGGGTATAGAGAGAGAAAGAAAGAGAAAGTGCAGGGAAAACTACCATTTTTAAAGCCGTCAGATCTCATGAGAACTCTCTCACTATCACTAGAGAAGCATGTGGAACTTCCCCCATAATCCAGTCACCTTCCACCAGGGCCCTCCCTCAATATCTGGGGTTTACAATTTGAAATGAGATCTGAGTAGAATGCAGAGCCAAACCATATCACTAGAATATATAAATAACTGTTAAAACTCAATAATAAAAAGACAACCCAATTAAATAATGAGCAAAGGATCTGAACACATGGTTCTCCACATAAGATACACAATGTTTAATAAGCACTTGAAAAGATACTCAGCATAATTAGTTAGCAAGAATGTGTGACACCACAACACTCAACACCACAATGAGATAGTACTTACATCCACTGGAAGGACTATAATAAAAAGAGATATATAAGAACAATGGTTAGCAAAGATATGAAGAAACTGGAACCTTCATACACTACTGAAGGAAATATAAAATGGTACTTTGAAAGGTACTTTGAATTCTAGTTTGTATAGAATTACCATATGACCCAGCCATTTTACTTTTAGGTATGTGACCAAGAAAAATAAAAACATATGTCCGTGAAAAATATGGCAAACAAATGTACATAGCCACATTATTTATAATAGCCAAAAAATATAAACAGCCTAAATTTCCATCAACTGGTGAATGGATAAACAAAATGTAATATATTCATATAATGGAGTATTATTCAACAAATGAAATACTGATATATTCTACAACATGGATTTGCCTTGAAAACAGTTCACGATGCCAAAAGAAAATAAGTCAGTAGTGAAGCACCCACATATTGTATTATTTCACTTATATAAAATATTTAGAATAAGCAACTTTATAAAAACCAAAAAAAATAGGTTAGTGATTGCCTAAGGTCTAGGAGGAGGCAGGACTGAGAGGTGACAGCAATGGAGTATGGGGTATATTTTGGCATAATGAAAATGTTCAAAAAATTATTATGGTTATGAATACACAAGTTTGTGGAAAAGCCACTGAATTGCTTTCTTGAATTGTGTGGTTTATATGGTATGTGAATGATATTTCAATAAGGTTAACTTTTTAAAAGAGTTGGAGTAAATTCCTTTTTACTTTAAGTAGTTATGGTTGGGGTTTCAACATTAGTACAATTTGAAGTTATTTAATTGAAGCTGGAAAAGGATCCCTGGAGACCAACTCATCCTCTCATAAGTTTTATCTAGAGCAGCATCACCTGTGTACAATTGCTTATGCAAAGTAAACAAAACAAATGCAAAATTAAAAATATAATGAATAACAAAAATACAAAAAAAACTAAAATAAAATAAGGCATAAGAAGTTAGAGCAAGATTCAAGCAACTGTATGAGTTAAAAATTAAATCATAAAAATTATAAGAAACACATGATAAAATCAGTAAATGTAACTAAAAATATCAGATAGATGAGACAAAACACAGATAAAATAATGTTAAATTGAATAATATTTGAGGTGCCTTAAAAGAGCTTGAAGCAAAAAAAGTTAAATACATGATAAAGTCAGTCATGTTATAATTAGATAAAATCTAACTATAGACAGTGTATTATTCTGTTCTTGGGCTGCTAATAAAGATATACCCAAGACTGGGTAATTTATAAAGCAAAGAGTTTTAATTGACTCATAGTTACACATAGCTGGGGAGGCCTCACAATCATGGCAGAAGGCAAATGAGGAGTAAAGTCAAGTCTTACATGGCGTCTAGCATGAGAATGTTCAGGGGAACTCCCCTTTATAAAACCATCAGATCTCATGAAAATTATTCACTATCACAAGAACAGCATGAGAAGGACCCACCCCCATGATTCAATTACTTTTCACCAGGTCCCTTCCATGACACATGGAAATTATGAGAAGTACATTTCGGGATGAGATTGGGTGGGGACACAGAGCCAAACCGTATCAGATAGTAATACAAGTAAAAGACAAGACAATATCAAGCAAAAAACTTGAATAAATTTTTTTTAAATCTGTTAGAGGCAAGGTGGCTGACTAGACACAGCCAGAAGAAACATCTGCCTCTGAGGTACTATAATATTGGGAAGACTGGGTCACTTCAAGCAGGTCTCCAGAGGGAATGCATTTGAGAATAGACAGAAGGCAGACACAGGGGATGGGCTAAATAGGGATGAAAATGGGAACACTACACACAGTTACCATGCACTGGGACTTGTTTCTGGCCACAAATAACTATTGTGTAAGGGGTGAGTAGAGTAAGCCTGGAGCAACCTGCTCTTGCCACAGACCTCTTAATCTTGGCAGCAGGAGATCCTACAACCCATATAGACACTTGAGCTGACAGCGACAGCTGTTTAAAGAGGTGGTAGGGGAAGGATTCAAGCCTGTGAAGAGTCCAGACAGATTGGTGCAGGAATATCTACAGTGGAGCATAGCTAGGGATACCTCTCCTCCAAGGCTTGCTATGCTTCCCTACGACACTGCAGCCTTAGGGGAACTTTTGGACCTGAACAGAGCAAGGCAACCTTACCTATGAGACGCAGCCACTCCAACTTGAACGCACCTCTGTCTCCTAGCCTTTCTCAGGGCCTGACACTGCTATACTTGCTTGCAGTATTTAGGCTTGGATGCCCCCCACGTGCTTCCAGAGACCCTGTATCATAGCTTCTGCACTGGCAAACCACACCTAACTGTTGGAGAGCTCCAGCAGAGTGGCCTTTACTGATATGGCCTAGCACACCTGCACACTCCCCCCACTGCAACCTCTTATGCACCACTTTGCCAGCACGCACTTGCTCACAGTCACCCCCAGTATCACTTTTCCAGTGCATGTGTGCTCAGGCACATCTCATCTTCCCTTTACTGCCGGTTTGTGTGTTTGTGTGCATGCATCCCACCATGCCACTGCTGCCAGTGTGAGTGTATCCTACTCTCCTCCCCACTGCATCATCATTGCCAACCTGAATACATGCATGGAGACCAACAACGCCATGCCACCACTGCCACTAGCATGAATGTGTACACAGAAGATGCTTGCTCTGTGCCCACCAAGTCCCCACAACTATGCTGACACCAAAAGCAGATGTGAATATGTGCACGGACACCCTTGGTTCCACCCTGCACTGCCACTGACACGGTCATGAATATATTCATGGAGGCTTCCAGCCTTGTACCCTGTCCTTGAGCTGGCAGGAACAGCTGCTTAAAGAGGTGTTTGTTACGGGCAGGACTCAAGCCTATGCAGAGCCCAGATAGCTTGGTGCAGAAATATCTGAAGTGGAGCAGAACCAGAAATGCCCTTCCTCCAAGGCTCGCCATGCATCCCTATGAGACTGTCACCTTAGGGGAACTTTTGGACCTGAACTTTTGCACCCAGCATTGTTCTTGCTTCAACACTGCCACAACCACAAACACCTACACAGAGGATATCTCACCTGTGTTTGCCAGTTCCTCACCCCAGTAGATGAACATTCAACTTGCCACACTGCTGCAGCTCCTGGCTCATACAAACAAGCATGAATCCTGCTTCCATAACTCAATAAAGTGTTTTGGCTGTCACCACCCTTTGCAATTTTGTGGCCAGTAGTCCAAAAATATCTTAGCTCCTCCAGCACAGCAGGTTTCTAGCCTCAAAGGGCCAGAGATCAGAGACAGGGGTCATACAATCCTGTTAGAGTTAAAGCATGCAGCCCAGCTATGCTGAACTGAACCTTGGCACTCTGAAATCTTCTAGAAATTAATTCAGTCCACTGAAACCACCTTATGCGACAGTGAAACCACCAATGACATCAAAGAAGATAAAAGATATAACAAAACAATACAAAACAAAAAAAATCCAAAGGACAGAAACTTTTTTTTTTTTTTTGAGACAGAGTCTTGCTCTGTCATCCAGGCTGGAGAGCAGTGGCATGATCTTGGCTGACTAAAACCTCTGCCTCCTAGGTTCAAGTGATTCTCCTGCTTCAGCCTCCTGAGTGGCTGGAATTATAGGCACCCGCCACCATGCCTAGCTATTTTTTGTATTTTTAATAGAGACAGGGCTTCACCATCTTGGCCAGGCTGGTCTTGTATTCCTGAGCTCATGTGATCCACCACCTCAGCCTCCCAAAGTGCTGGGATTACAGCGTGAACCACTGCACCTGGCCAAAGAACAGTAACTTTAAAGATTGAAGAAACATCAGCCCGCAAAGATGAGAGAGAACCAGTGCAAGGAACTCTGGCAACTAAAAAATCCAGGTTGTCTTCTTAACCTCCAAATGACCATACTAGTTCCCAAGCAGTGGTTTTAGCCAGGATAAAATGGCCAAAATGACAGAAATATAATTCGGAATATAAATAGAAAAAAAAAAAAAAGACTATTGAGATTCAGTGGGAAGTCGAAACCCAATCAATGGATTCTAAGGGATATGATAAAATGATACAGGAAATAAAGGACAAAATGACCATTTTAAGGAAGAACCAAACTGAATTGAAAGAGCTGAAAAACTCACTTCACGAATTTCAGAATATAATCAAAAGTATTAATAGCAGAACTGTCCAAACAGAGGAAAGAATTTCAGAGCTCAAAGACTAGTTCTCCAAAATAACTCAGTCAGACAAAAAAAAAAAAGAGAGAGAAAAAAAAGAATAAACAAACCTCTGAGAAATATGGGATTATGTAAAGAGATCAAATGTGTAACTCACTGGCTCCATGAAAGAGAGGAAGAGAAAGCAAGCAATTTGGTAAATACATTTCAGGGTATCATCCATGAAAATTCCCCCAACTTCACTAGGAAGGGCAACATTTAAATTAAGGAAATACAGAGAATGCTTGTGAAATACTGCACGAGAAGATCATCCATGAAATACATAGTTATCAGATTCTTTGAGGTCAAAATGAAAGCAAAACTGGTAAAGGCAACTACAGGGAAGGGGTAGATCGCTTACAAAGGGAACCCTATCAGGATAATAGTGGATCTCTCAGCAGAAACCCTACAAGCCAGAGGAGGCTGGGGGTTGACATGCAGCACTCTTACAGGAAAAAAAAATTCTAATCAATAATTTAATATCCAGCCAAACTAAGCTTCAATAGTGAAGAAGAAATAAAATTGTTTTCAGACAAACAAATGCTAAGGGACATTTTTACCACCAGACCTGCCTTACACCTTACAAGAGGTGGTTAAGGGAGTGCTAAAGATGGAAAGAAAAGATCATTACCAGCCACCACAAAAACACACTTAAGTACATAGACTGGTGACACTATAAAGCAACCACACAAATATGCATAATAAGCAGCTAAAAACACAGTAACAGGATCAAATCTGCACATGTCAATACTAACCTTGGATGTAAATAGGCTAAATTCCCCTAGGAAAAGGTGCAGAGTGACAAGTTAGCTAAAGAGGCAAGAACCAACAGTGTGCTATCTTTAAGAGATCCATCTTACATGCGATAACACCCATAGGCACAAAGTAAAGAGATGGAGAAAAATCTACTAAGCAAATAAAAATCAGAAAAAAGCAGGACTGCTATTCAATTTCACACGCACAAAAAGACTTTCAACCAACAAAAATCTAAAAGACAAAGACATAGCATATTGGCAAAGGACTCGATTCAACAAGAAAACCAGACTATTCTAAATACATATGTGCCCAACACGGGCACACTCAGATACACAAATCAAGTTCTTAGAGACATAACTAACCACATAATAAGAGTGGTAGACTTCAACACCACACGAATATTATCAGACAGATCATTAGGGCAGAAAACTAACAAAGATATTCAGGACCTGAAATTGACATGTGAAAAAATGAACCTGTCATGTGTCTGTAGTATACAGACATCTACAGAACTCTCCACCCAAAAGAACAGAATATACATTCTTCTCATCTGCACATAGCTCATACTCTAAGACCAAACAAACAAATTACATAAACCAATACTCAACAAATTTAAAAATTCAAAATTATACCATGTACATTCTTAGATCACAGTGCAATAAAAACAAGATCAATACTAAGAAAATCACTCATAACGATAAAATTATGTGGAAATTAAACAAACTGCTCCTGAATCACTTTTAGGTAAATAATTAAATTAAGGCAGAAATTAATAAATTATTTGATTCTAATGAGAACGAAGGTACAACATTCCAGAATCTCTGGAACCCAACTAAAGCAGTGTTAAGAGAGTAGTTTTAGCAGTAAAAGCCCACATAAAAAATTTAGAAAGATTTTAAATTAACAACTCAACATCACTACTCAAGGAATTAAAGGACCAAGTGCAAATCAACCCCAAAGATAGCAGAAAATAAGAAATAACCAATATCAAAGCTGAACAGAAGAAAATTAAAAGTCAAAAAACATACAAAATATCAATGAATTAAGTTGGTTCTCTGAAATAATTATAAGATATATGGACTACTAGCTAGACTAATAAAGAAAAAAGGAGAGAAGTTCCAAATAAACACAACGAGAAATGACAAAGGAGACACTGCCACTGACCCAACAGAAATACCAAAAACCCTTAGAGACTACTATGAATATGTCTATGAACACAAACTATAAAACCTACAAGACATGAATAAATGTCTCTAAACGTACAGCCTCCCAAGATTGAAAGAAAAAAATGAATCCTTGAACAGACCAATGATGAGATCTAAAATTGTGTCAGATATAAAAAGCCTACAAACCAGAAAAATTCATCCCAGGATCATATGGATTACTAGACAAATTCTACCAGATGCATAAAGAAAAACTGGTACCATTCCTACTAAAACTATCCCAAAAAACTGAGGAGGAAGGACTATTTCCTAACTCATTTGTTATCATCCTGATGTTAAAACCTGGCAGAGGCACAATAAAAAAAGAAAACTTCAGACCAGTATCTTTGATGAAAATGGATGCAAAAATCCTCAAGAAAATTCTAGCAAACTGAATCCAATAGTGAAGTGGCGTCATTGTTTGGGGTGATATCTGAGGTTCATTGTCTCATGGCCATGGAAAGCTCGGATGCAGACACACTGGAGTGAGGTTAACAGTGGAAGTTTAATCCATGAAATAAAGAGAAGAGCTCCCTGCACAGAGAAGGGTCTCAGAGAACAAAAAAGTGTTACCAGTTTGCCATTGAAATGTGGGAAGTTTTATAGATGAGTTTGAGGAGGTGGTGTCTAATATACATAGGGCATGAAAGATTGGTTGGACCAGGTGTGCCATTTGCATAATTCACAAAGAAGCTGGTGCCCTACTCTAATCTTTTATTGTGCAGATGGGTTCTCTACCTAGGTGGTGCCATGTTGCCTGCTTTTTTTTACTGTATACGTGGTGTCAAAGAAAAGGGAAGATGGAGCCCCCAAGTTGAAAAGGCTACCTGGAAGCCAGGTAGCCTTTTCCTATTGGCACAGCTACCAGCATTCACCTGTGCAAGCTTATCTATGTTTGCAGCTTGATTTTACAGTCTGCTCTTTGTTAAAAGAGAAGCCTTGCTGAGACTCATTAACCCTCATTATCTAGATAAATAATTTCTTTTTAGTTCCTGTATCAATAGCATATCAAATAGTTAATCTATCACAGGCAAGTAGGCTTTATCCCTAGGATACAAGGTTGGTTCAACATATGTAAATCAATAAATGTGATTCAACACATAAATAGAACTAAAAACAAAAACCTCATGATCATCTTAATAGATGCAGGAAAGGCTCTTAATAAAATCCAGCATTCCTTCATGTTAAAAAAAAAAAAAAACTCTCAACAAACTAGGCACTGAACAAACATACTTCAAAATAATAAGAGCCATCTATGACATACCCACAGCCAACATCATACTTAATGGGCATAAGCTGGAAGCATTCCTCTTGAAAACCAGCACAAGATGAGGATTCCATCTCTCACTCCTATTAAACGTTGTACTGTTAGGTGTAGCCAGAGCAATCAGACAAAAGAAAGAAAAGGCATCCAAATAGGAATTGAGGAAGTAAAACTATTCCTGTTTTCAGATTACATGATTCTGTTCCTAGTCTCTATAGTCTCTGATCATAAACTCTTGATTTAATAAACAAACTTTCTGAATACAAAATCAATGTATGAAAATCAGTAGCATTCTTCTATACTAATAACATTGAAACAGAAAGCCAAATTGAGAATGCAATCTCATTCACAATAGTCAGAAAAAAGAATAAAAGACCTAGAAATACAGCTAACCAGGGAGGTGAAAGATCTCCAAAACAAGAATACAAAGCACTACTCTAAGAAATCAGAGACAACACAAACAAATGGAAAAGCATTCCATGCTCATGGATAGGAGGAGACATTGTTGAAATGGCCAAATTGCCCAGAGAAATTTACAGGTTTAGTGCTATTTCTATCCAAGTATCAACAACACTCTTCCCAGAATTAGAAAAAAACTATTTTAAAATTCATATAGAAAAAGAAGTGCCAAAATATCCGAGACAATCCTAAGCAAAAAGAACAAAGCTGGAGTCATCACATTACTCAACTTCAAAATATATTAAAAGGCAGCAAATATCAAAACAGCATGGTACTGTTACAAAAACCAATACATAGACCAATGGAACAGAGTAGACAGTCCAGAAATAATACCACATATCTATAAACCATATGATCCTCACAAAGTCAATGTAAACAAGCAATGGGGAAAGGACTCGATAAGTAGTGTTGGGATAACTGGCTAGGCATATGCATAAGATTGAAACCAAATCACTTCCTTACTCCATACAACAAAAATCAACTCAAAGTGGACTAATCACTTAAATCTCAAACCTAAAACTGTAAAAACCCTGAAAGATAACCTAGGCAATACTATTCTGGATGTAGACCCGGCAAAGATTTCATAATAAAGATGCCAAAAGTGATTGCAACAAAAAGAAAAATTGACAAATGAGACCTAATTAAAATAGATAGCTTCTGCATAGCAAAAAGAAGCTATCAACAGAGGAAACAGACAACCCACAGAGTGGGAGAAAATATTTGCAAGGTATGCATGTGAGAAAGGTCTAATATTCAGAATCTATAAGGAACTTAAATTAACAAGTAAACAACAACCTTATTAAAAAGTGGGCAAAGTACATGAACAGACACTTTTCAAAAAAAGACATACACACAGTCAACAAACATATAAAAAGGTTCATCACTAATAATTAAAGAAAAGCAATCCAAAGCTCAATGAGATGTTATCTCACACCAGTCAGAATGGCTATAATGAAAAAGTAAAAAAATAACGTGCTGGCAGGGTTGAGAGGAAAGGGAACACTTTATGCACTGCTGGTGGGACAATAAATTAGTTCAGCCATGTGGAAAGCAGTTTGGATATTTTTTCAAAGCACTCAAAGTAGAATTACTATTTGACCTAGCAATACCGTTATTTGGTATAAATCATTCTACCACAAAGACACATGGATGCATATGTTCATTACAGCACTATTCACAATAGCAAACATATGGAATTAACTTAAATGCCCCTCAACAGTAGACTGAATAAAGAAAATGTGATACCATATACACCATGGAATACTATGCAGCCATGAAAAATAGTTAGATAACATATTATGCAGGAAAATGAATAGAGCTGGAGGCCATTATCCTAAGTGAACTAACACAGGAACGGAAAACCAAATACCAAATGTTCTCTCTTATAAGTGGGAGCTGAACACAGAATATATGGACATAAAGTAGGGAACACAGACACCAGGGCCTACTTGAAGGTGGAAGGTGGGAGGAAGGTGAGGACTGAAAAACGACCTACTAGGTACTATGCTTATTACCAAGGTGATGAAATAATCTGTACACCAAATCCTCATGACATGCAATTTACCAATGACAAACTTGTACATGTACACCTAAACTTACATAAAAGGTTTTTAAAATATTTTAAATATATGTTAAATGTATTTATAATGCATCAGTATTATATATAACATATAACATGTGAATATAATAAAGTACCTGTAAAAATGTTGGGGTATAATGGAAAGTTAGAGGTATAATTTAACTGAGTCAAGAATAAAATACAGCACATGACTTCCCCAAATAGGGAAACTTCAGGAAGAAAATCTCAAGACTGATTGAGAAATCCCAAATTTCTTGCCTTTTTACCATTTGTTTAGTGGCTATATTTTATAGAATAAAGGAAAAGTCCTAAATTAAACACAGTCCTACTTATTTACACACTGTAACCCTCTAATCCCCTTCCCATCAGAAACTAGCAAGCACATAGACATGTTTCTAGCCACATGCTGCCAAGTGCAACAACTGAAAAATAAAATCTCAGACATCAGATCTCCAGTGCTTTGATTTGTACTTTTTTTTAATTATGCCTTTGTGACCTTGCATATGAAACTTAACTTTAAAGGGTCTCAGTTTCCTCATTTTTAACATGTAAGGATTAGAACAGGTTACTGAATTTTTATCTTTTCTTCTGGACACAGTTCTTTATTTAAATAAAATTTTATGTAGAAACATTTTATCAATATAGATAAAAGAAGAAACTACTCTGACTGAAGTTGGAGTCAGAAACACAATAAATTAGTGAGTTAGGTAAGTATCTTTAACCAGGAATAAGATAATATCTACTAACGTATTGATCCTATACCTTTCTCATTTATATCATTTGTTAACATTTTCAGGTTGCATAGGAAAGAAAATAAATGACAGATTCAGAAAATCCCATATGTTGACCAAATAGTTCTCTTGATTAAGTCATAAAGAACTACCAAGGATTCATGCATAGGGCAGATAAATTAGTATTAGCTGAAGCATTTGCTTGGAGTAGGTTCTGCTCTAACTGCTTAAAAATGTTATATCATATAATTTTCACAATTCTTTTATCTCCATTTAAAAAAAAAAAAAGAAAGAAAAGAAATAGAAAGAAACTAGGACAGAAACGTTTACTTCCTCAAGGTCACATAGCAAAGAAGTAATAGACCAAATTTTCAAATTTTACCACCTGATTTCAGAGACTAGAGTCATAACACTTTCCTTTGCTTCCCTTATTCCCTGCAGAGTAGTTTAAAGCAGTGGCTCTCAAATTGAGTATGCATCAAAACCACCTGAAAAGCTTGTAAACCATGAATTGTACTTCCCCACTCCAGCATGTCTAGTTCAATGTATCTGGAGTGGAGCATAAGAATTTACATATTTAAGTTCTGAAGTGTGCTACTTGAGTAGAAATTATGATAAACAACCAAACTATTAAAAGTAGTTTATAAAGCATAAACAATTGCTGACATTTTAATGAAAATTTTTAAAGTAACATGTGAAATGCAAGGAAGAAAAGTACAGAACAATACATAATTATAAAGTTCTACAATTTTGTAAAGAAAAATAAAAAGCAAGAAGAAAATCTAAATATCGTGAACATTTTATCTTACATTTAATAATACCAGTAGTCAATACTTATGTACTATTTCCTATACAAAGACAGTTTGCTAATCACTCTACTTATTTAATCTTCGCACAAACCCTGTGAAATAGATCCTATACTGCCACCATTTTACAGAATAAAGTATGAGGCCCAGGTCAGCAACTGGCAAACAGATAAGAGAGAATTTGATTTTTTTGCAGTCTGCTTTTGAGTCTGAATTCTTCTCACCCTGTTCCTCACTAAAAGATGCTTGTATATTCTTGATTTTGATTGAAAACTATATATGGAAACATATTTTAAGCATGAAGATAATTTATACTCATCAGATGGACAATGTTAGAATGAATGTGTGAGAAGAAAGACATTTGCATGCACTCACAGTGGCAGTGTTTATCAGTGGAACTGTTCTTGAGAGTAAGTTGGCAATGTGTAGCAAAGGCTTTAAAAAATCTTATACTATTTGCCCTATAATATAAAGTTACAGAAATTTTCAATAAAGAAATATTTAGATATCTACAGAAAAATCTCTATGCACAAAAATATCCATTGCAATATTGCAATTTAAAATAAAAGAGTGAGATGAGGACAATTTTTTTTTTTAAAAAAGAATGACTAACTAAAGCTTACTAGGAATCCATTAAAGTAAGTATGTGGATATTGCTCTGAAGTGATCAATATAAAAGTACAATCATCTTATTTTCTTATGTTAAAAAAGCATCATGGAGAACACTGTATATAGTGTTGGCTAAAATAATTTTAAAATGTAATGACCTAAGGAAATTAACCAATAAAACCAAACTAGATGATTTAAGTTATACATAGGGCAAAAAAAAAAAAAAAAAAAAATGCAAAGAATAAAAGATCTATTATAATTTAAGAAACAGCAAAGGAGATCAGTTAAAACTTAAACGAAACAAAAATAAAATCTCAAAATACACAATCACTTTAAAAGTATTTAAAGCAAAGACATGGAATCAATTTAGGTGCCCATCAATGGTGGATTGAATAAAGAGACTGTGGTACACACACACCATGAATACTATGCAGCCATAAAAATGAATGAAATAATGTCCTTTGTAGTCACGGGGATGCAGCTAGGAGTTATTATCCCAAGTGAAGTAACCCAGAAACAGAGAGCCAAATCTTGCATATCCTCACTTATATGTGGGAGTTAAACACTGGGCACACACAGACATAAAGATGAAAACAGTAGACACTGGGGACTCCAAAAAGAGGAATCAAGAGGGGGAAAAGGGCTGAAAAACTTATATTGAATACTATGTTCATTATCTGGGTAATGGGATCAATGGAAGCCCAAACCTTACCATCACACAATATACTTCCATGAGAAAACTACACATAAACCCACTGAATCTAAAATAAAAATTAAAAAAAAATAGGAAATATAAAAGTACTTATTTAAGACAAATATTACATTTGACTCAAAAACAACACCTACATATTTGTTGTTTTCTTGAAACTCACCTAAAATCAAATGACAGGAAAAAAAGACAAAAATACAAAGATGAGGGAACACATAATAATATGTAGCCAATGTGTACAACAATGACTACATAAGAGAAAATATAATTCTAGAAAAATAAAATGACAATAGATACATTTCATTAAAATCAAAATCCACAAAAAAATTAAGTCATTAATAATCATGAGACAATCTGCAGCATTAATATTACCAAAACTCTTAAATAATAGAAATTTGGGAAAATATAATTGTTTATTCTCCAGAGCAAAGTGACCAAAACACTCAACCAGATAGGTTTCAAGAATAGAAAATATTTATTTCCCATAATTGAAGGTTAATGGTTTCAGATACTGCTTGATCTAACAGTTCTCAATTTGGCTCTCTCTTCAATGATGCAAGTTGCTGTGCAGGACCAACTTGTATTCCACTCTCTGTTCCCAGGGGTAGCAATGAGGGATGAGACTCCTCTCTTCCAACAATTTCAGCTGAAGTTTTTTTGTCTCAATGGACCATATGAAGAAAGCAATACTCTGTTCGATCCAGCATAAGCCAAAGTGCTGGGGTAGAGTCAAACTCTACAGGAAGCTTGTAAAGAATGGGAGAGGGAGGAGAGATGAGAAATGACTGAACAACATAAATAAGTCAGTCACTTTAACTAGTATGTTTGCTAAATATGCAATTGTAAGAAAAAAAAAAGTAGCTTACATAATATGTACTATTCCACAGCACATAATGGTGGTTGAAAGTGAGTTGCAAGAACTGTACTCCACGTATCCTCTGTTCCAAGTCTCAGGCTAAGAGGATTGAGACATCATTTTTGTGCAAAGCAAAAGAGAGGTAGAGGGCTGGCAGAGTGCCACAATGTCTCTTAAAGCTCCTGCTCACACAAAGATTGGTGAACTCCACTCACATGCCAATGGTCAAAGTAGGTTACAAATCTAGCCTCCAAAATCAAAGTAATGGGGAGTATATTTCTTGCATTAAAATCACATGGCAGTGAGCAAAGATGTGCAATCAATATTCTTACAGGCAAGTGGAAGGAAAGGGGGCTTATTAATTGTGAATACAATTTATACCACTTTTGTATTTCTCAATATAATTCTACTTCTGTGATTGTTAAAATGTAAAATTTAACTAGGATGAGAAATTTAATTTTTTTGTTGGTGTCTACCTGTGTCACTGTCGCCGTCTCCATTTTATCTCAGAAATTTAATTGCCTATTCTCTGTCTATCATATTCTCTTTGTGTCCTATGGTGTTCTGAATGCTCTGTGGTGTTTATTATTATTATTATTAATTAAGCTGACCCACTGTGCAATAATTGCAAATGCTATTTATGAATTCGGAACTCTCAGGATATTATTAGTGAATCAGCAAGATAAGGACTAATTTTATCATATCTGTAGAATGAGTATGTTTTAAACACAGAGCAAGACACTCAAACTGACAAGGTGACTGTTAACCTATTTCTTCAACAAATTGCTAAGATAGCCTCTAATTAGGAGAAGATAAATGACTCCTCTTCAGCCTTTGAGAATTCAAAAAACACACACAAACACACTGTCTTCCTGACCCACCCCTCCGAATTTTTCATACACACATACAGGATACAAGTTGCTATAGTGATATGCTAATCTCCATGGCAATTGATCATTTTATTTCTGTACATGTCCATTGTCTCTTAGTAGACAAATTATAGGCTACTAACCCAAAGATTTGACTCTTCCAAGAAGATATAAAACAAACTCACATAAAATAATTCCCACCCAAGAAAAAATATTATTCCTAGTTAAACAATCACAACAATGGACAAAGCAAAAGTTTAGAAAATCAACAGCAAAAATGAAGCTATAAATAGTGTGACTTTTTGGAAAATAAAAACTTCCAAATAACTGCAAATGTTCAAAATGACAGTTTTCTCACAATACGTACGCATGATGCAACTCAGCTTCCAGTTGGAATTTGTGTGTAGTTGAAACAATCACTGACAGAAAATTACATTCAGGATTCTAATTGCTGGAATGTAATCATCATAAAATTTGTCTACCTTCTGGAAGAAAACAATCATTTCTAATCATATACAAAAAGTCACAAACATTGACTAAAATATAAATAAATTGAAAATTCCTGACTTACAGTGAGATAAAAGATGGTGACTTCAAACCCTGGTAGGATTTGAAAAATTGATATTTAAATATATACCCAAAGTATGTCTTTGCATGTTAACTATAACAATAAAAAAAACGTTTTATACATGTTGTTGGATTCTGGTAAATTTTATGGTGCAAAAAAGTCAGTTTGGAAGACGGGGTTCAATGAGCTGCTTTTTGTAAATGATTTAACATTTCAGGTTTAATACTAGCATCTGCTCTAATGTGAAGTCCATTAAAAATGCTTTTATATTCCTGAGAGGCTTCATCAATTTTAGCAAATCAATTTATGAAATTATTTTGAAATTCAGTTGTCCATATGAAAGTAATGATTGGAACCTTAAGTTATATAAATAAAAATAAGGCAAGTAGGAACATCAAATATCCACAAATATACATTAGGACATGGAATACAAATGTTATAATAATTTTTATTTAACTCACATAGGGTATGAAAAACCATACATAGAAATACTGGAAGATAAAACAATGAGATTAATAGAGTTAATTTTAAATATTGCTTTGTTAAAATTAACTTTATAAGAAAAACATCTTTAAAAATTAAAATATAAAGAAAAAATAATTTAAAAATAAATATTCTGAAGTCCAACTATAAGAACATGACTTATCATTTTGATGAACATTAAAAAGCAAGAGAATGAAAGAGCAAACAGTCTTCACCATCCATTTATTATCTCCACAATGTTGCATTTTCAGATATCCAATACTCATTTTACTATCCCTGGTTGATGGATAATTTTGCACATATTCAATATTGTATTAAAATCGAAGTGCATATGTTGAGATTGTATCTTAAAAAATATATAGTACAGTGCTATATTTTTACTTCTTGAATGTTAGCCTTTCTCTTACTGATTTTTAAGAGAATTTTAAATAGGAAGTTAGCAGTGTTTTCCTTTCAAGTAAAGCAAATTAATTTTGTAGATTATTTACATAATATTTGGGTGAATTGATTTTTCTAATCTGAGCAACAAATTCAGAAATAAGTAGAGAGGTAGAAATTTATATAGTGTGTCCTTATTCCCTTTGGTCTCCTATAGCATCTAATATTAATGGATATTCAAAAACAAATCTGTGCCACATTATTTGATGAAGAGTTTAGTGGGAAGGTTACTATCGGCCTATTTTTAGGCAAGCAGTTTTTGTTGTTGTTGTTGTTCTTAATTATCTTTCACCTGCTTTTGGTCACTGATGACAAAGTGTAGTCAAAAATATGTACCAAATATCATTTTAACATATGCATCTCTACTAACAAAATAATGTTTAATATAATTGGAAATAAATATCCTGCAAAGAATACTGAAATTGGAACCAAAAGACAACATATTCTATCTGTAGTCTTGTTGCAGTGAATAGGTGTACAGGATGTCATGAAATAACAGAAACCTCAATTGGCTACAGATATGGAGGCTATTGTATTGATCAGTTAGCGTTTTTCATACATTATGAGTCAGTCAATGACCCAGTTAATGCTTGATACCGAGAGAGCCATTTGCTCAAAGATGTTATGTCTCCAATATTAAAAACATGTTTCAAGTCACCCTCATAAGAAGTGAGACAAAGTGAGAGGCTTATGATTGTATCTTTTCTGTGACCTTGTCTTATTCCTTTATAACTCGAGGGGGCCATCGACATATATCTTAATGCTCACTATCATATGTCAAAAATCATTAATTACCTAACAATCATATGCTAAATAGAAAAAAAATTGGAATCTTCATATTTCCTCATCCATCATCACACAGATAGAGGCCGGTAGTCTGCCTCAAACATATTTCAAGTTCGTCACAAAAATATCTTAAAAGGGGAAAAAAAGAGAAAGACAAGATGGCTGTTATTCATCAATATAGCTATTATAGCTAGTTGAATTCAAGGGATTCAAAATTTCTTATCCAGCTGAGTTTATGAAATTATTTTACACACTAGGGCTTCTTGTGACTCGTATTAGGATCCTGTGTTTTAAATATCTATATCCTAATGAATTAATAATTCCCCAAATCAACCCTGGCTTTTTTTTTTTTTATAAAGTCCCTCCCCTTCTGTCTTGTATTTCCTTGTGAACATCACAAAAAAAACCTAGTCTATTAGCCAACTCTAGTCAGCTCATTCATCTATGCTGGGCTTAGGAATTCTGTGGTTCAGTTTCTGAGCTAAGTGTCCTGGAAATGACACACAACCTGCCCTCTTAATATCTGCAAGAAAAGGTGATAAAGAGAAGAAAAGATTACATAGAAATCCATAAAACATAGAGCATATCAAGCAGAAGCCTCATACACTTAATATAGACTAATAATTAAAGAAAATAAAAGCAGATGCCAAAATATAAGAGTTGCCGAAAATTCTTTTCTAGATACTTTATCTAGATACTCTAGTAGAATTAGACTGAGAATTAAGATGTTTTCAAGGTTTGATCATTATGCATTTATTAATTTGAGCATTTAAGTCTATGGATTTTTTTGGCATAATTTTAGTCACTATCATTATTTCCTAGATACTTTGCAATCTCTACTTTTATCTTTTTTCTTTTATTCAATAGTTGTTTATGGAAAACATTTAATTTTTAGGAGTTCTCTCTCTTTCTCTGTCTCTTTCTCCTCTTAGCATCTAGTGTTTTTATATTATTCCTATTTTGAGTAATTAATTGAACTTTTTTTATTTGTGTGAGAGATTTGTAGAGATATATATAGAGAGAGAGAGAAAGAGAGAATATATTAATGTATGAGAAATGTATTTGTTCAAAGATATATGTTAAATGTAACATATATATGTTAAAAATATGATGTAATGAGATAGATAAGTAGGATATATTTTAGGATAGCAGATTTGAAGGTTAAAGGAAGGCTTTCCTGAAGAATAGGCAAATTGATACCTGCAAGATATAAGAAAGAAGTAGAGGAGTCAGGAGTGAAGGGGGCAAAGAAAATACAACATGTAAAGGAGAGCAGCTCATATTTGGTACAATACAGAAAGAAGGAAGAAAGGAATCAACGATGTGAAGAAATAGTTGAAGGCCAGTGCTATGGCTTGAGTATTTGTCACCTCCCCAAATCATGTTGAAATTCAGTTCCCAATGTGGCAGTATTGAGAGGTGGATTAATGGGTTACTGTGGGAGTGGGACTGGGACTGGTGGTTTTATAAAAAGCAAGAGCTCTGGGGTAGCACAATCAACCTCCTTATCATGTGATGATCTGCACTGCCTTGGATTCTGCAGAGGGTCTCCACCAGCAAGAAGACTCTCACCAGATGTGTACATTCAACCTTGGACTTCTCAACCTCTGTAACTGTAAGAAATAAATCTTTTCCTTTGTAAATTACTCAGTCACAAGTATTCTGTTATAAGCAATAGGAAGTGTACTAAGACAGAATACTGATGGCAAAGAAAAACAGTGGCCCCTTCCAGAAATAAAAATTAGAAGGGTTAGCTACAGGTTAAAATGCGAGTGGGAATGAGTAGCTAGAGATGAATTTGGAAAAGTCAGCATAAAGCAGAATGACCTTGAAAGCCACATAAAGATATTTGAATGTTTTCCTATAAACAATACAGAGGCATAGATTTTTAGCAGAAGAGTGGCATAATAATATTTCTAGAAAGATAACTGGTCCAGAATTAATAAAAAAAAAAAAAAAGACTGGAGAAGAGACACAGTGAATGGGGGAATCCTTATTAAAAATTTTATTTCTGTTACTCAAGCAAGAATTAGTGGTAACCCTTAATAAAGCAGGAGCTAGTTAACAGAGTATGATTTCCTCCCAAATATTTGGGAGGAAAATGGCGAGTAATCGGCAAATAACTAGGCATGTATGGTGAAGAAGAAGTCAAAAGATCACTTTAATTAGCTATGGATTTGTAGTTTTGAAGTGATGATGGCTACACATTGGGGAAAGAATGGTTTCTTCAAGGAATGGTGCTGAGGAAAAGAAATATCTGCATGTGAAAGAATGAGACTGGATACTTACACTGTACATAAAAATCAACTCAAATGAATTAAAAATTTAAGTATAGAGCTGAACTTGTAAAACTCCTAAAGGAAATCATAGGGTAATGCTTCATGATATTGACTATGGCAATTATTTCTTTGGATTAATGTGAAAAGCATAAGCAACAAAAGAAAAAGATAAGCAAGTGGGAGTACATCAAATTGTAAGACTTCTGCACAGCAAAGAAAATAATCAACAGAATGTAACTGAAACCCAAGGAAATGGAAAAAATATTTCTGAAAGGTATATCTGATAATAGCAAATAAAATAAAATAGATTAAAATAACCTCATTAAAAATGGGCAAAGGATTTAATAGACATTCCTCCAAAGAAGACATCCAAATGAACAATAGGTATATGCAAAGAAACTTAGTATCAGTAATATTCAGAGAAATTCAAATCAAAACTATAATGAAATGTCACTTTATATGTCTTAGAATGGCTGTTATTTTTTAAAAAAGAAATTTCATTGAGAATATGAATTGGAACCCTTTGTTTACTTTTGGTAGAAATGTAAAGCAGTGCAGGACCTATGGAAATCAGTACGGAGTTCCTCCAAAAGTTAAAATAAGCTATCATATAATCCAGCATATACAACATAATCAAAATTATGACTTCTACAGAAATATATTCACTCCTGTTTTATTCACAATATTATTCACAATAGTCAATATATGGAGATACAGGAATAACTTAAATATTCAACAGATATTAATAGACAAGAAAAAATGTGTGTGTGTGTGTATATGTGTATATATATGTGTGTATATATATACACACACACAAAGTTCTTTATCTTTCAATAACTCGGATGAAATTGCATTTACTTATGGATAGGCAGAAATTCGTGTGTGTGTGTTTGTGTGTGTGTGTATGTGTGTATTTTACTCCTGGTAATTTAGAAAGTTTAAAATTGCTTTTGGTTACATGAGTAATTTCATTTAAAACTTTATATACTACTTTTGACCCTTCCCTTTACTTTAGCAACTGCTGTCTCCTTGGTGTAATCATCACTTATACAAATTTTTGCAATAGAATCTTCACTGGTCACCTGTGTTCACTCCTGCCATTTCTATGCTTTTCCTACTCTCATCACAGCAGCTAAAGTGATCCTTTAAAAATGTTGCTATCTTTCTCAAAGTCATTCATTGGGATCCTACTGATATCAGAGTAAAAGTCTTGTTTAATCTCTCAGGCTTTATTTTTACTCTCAAGTGATCCTTTTCAAATTTTACCCACCACATAGCTCTCCTAACTGCAGCTGTTATGCATCAGCCTTCAGAAAAACCAATTTACCAAGTTGCTCTCACCTTATATTGAAAAGTACTTACAAAAAGTCCCTCTTAACTATAATGGGAAGTGACTTTGCCAGAAAATAGAGCAGAAAAATATCTATTTGTATTCAAAGACATTATCTCTATGCATCCTTAATCACAAGACACTTTGCAGAAAGCCAGGATGCTTTCTGTTCTATTCGATTTCCACCTTCATTGGTATAACACCAAACAAGGGTACTGAAATACAATTTTGATGCTAACTATCCAGTGTTAGTGTTTGTCTGGCTGGCTAAAAATACAGATATTCTAATAGTCTCTGCATGTTCAATAATTTGCTAGAACAGCTCACAGAACTCACTGAGTATTATATTTAAGATTACAGATTTATTATAAAGGATACACATAGGTGAGCTCTGGGAGGCTAACAAACAGAGTATCTGTGCCATTTCCCTGTGAAGTCAGGGCATACTCTCCCCACATATTAGCATTCTGCAACCAGGAGGATGTGTTCACCAACTAGGAAGTTCTACTGGGCCTCAGTGTCCAAAGATTTTTGTTGTTGTTGTTTCATTATGTAGACAGGATTGATTAAATCATCGGTCACATTATCAAACATAATTTTCAACCCCTTGCTTTCCTAGGATGTCTGGCAGATGAAAGTCTAACCCTCAAGTCATATGTTTCATCTTTCAAATGACCATTCTCCATCTTGAAACTATCTAAGGGTCTAACAAAACTCATCCAGTAGTATAACAGACACTTTTTTTTTTAGAGCCGGAGTCTCATTTTGTCATCCAGGCTGGAGTGCAGTGGTGCAATCTTGGCTCACTGCAACCTCCACCTCCCAGGTTCAAGTGATGTGATTCTCCTGCCTCAGCCTTCAGAGTAGCTAAGATAACAGGCATCCACCACCACCACACCTGACTAATTTTTTGTATTTTAGTAGAGACAGGGTTTTGCCATGTTGGCCAGGCTGGTCTTGAACTCCTGATCTCAGGTGACGCCTCGCCTTCCCAAAGTGCTAGGACTACAGGTTTGAGCCACCACACCTGGCCCAAAGACACTCTTTTTAGTCAGAAAATCCCAAGCATTTTTGAAGTTGTGTACCAGTAACAAGAAACCAAAAATATATATCATATACATATATTCTTATGTATTTTATATATAAAATATATAATATTTACATTTTTATATATAATATAAAGTTATAGATTTTTCTGTGAAGATAAAATGACATAAAGCAGGCTGGCCAAGTCCTCAGCACAGTGCTTACCATAGATTGATCACTCACTGTATGTTGGCTGTTATGATTGTTGTATGTTGTAGTTATTCCCCTGTCGTCAAATCATTTCTTAAATGTCAATTTGTCTGTTCTGTTCTGTAATATTTTTATATAATATTTTAATTATATATATATGTGTGTGTGTGTGTTTATATATATATATAACATCACACCTCACCTTCCCATTTTCTCACCCCTATCAGGGCCAAGAGAGTCAGTTACTTCACATATGCATTGAAAACATATAAAATAGTGTCAATGAAGTGATTTAGAAGCCTATTGACTTCTTATTAACCCAATCCTCATCTTTTGAAATGGTCTGCTCTGCAACCACCAACTTTATTAGCTAAAGTCATTTGCTTTCCAACAAAATGGTTTCCAAATTCCCTGGGACCTGATACCCCATAACACATACATGTTTTCAAATCATGGCCGCAGCCATCTGTGATGTCACTAATATCGGCAAGTTTATTTTTTCTCAGTTGAATTATATTCTGATTTTTTTTGTACAAGCCTGCCATATTATAGTAAATTATGAACAGGAATTTGATCCGTTTTCCACCCCCAGTCTTGATATTCATTAGCCTTAGGGTGATAGATTTGATCAAAGAACACTGAAGGTAACTGAGCCTCAGAATTTAGAATGATTCCACTGATCATACAACAAACATGACATGGAAGTCAGATGTGGCTGGACTTGCTTTCTTTAAAAACAATGGATGGTAAATTTGGTCCATTCCTCTCTGTTTGTAGCCCTGCTGCAAGGTCACCATGGAAACCCATAAAAGAACTGTGGGAAAGATCTTCAATATTATCACCTAGAAATCTTTCTCATCCTTTCATATTACGAAGAAGCCATGTATAGTTTCAAAAAATCCTAAAATACTAAATTAGCCTAATAAATAGAGACTTTTTTTTGGTGTTATAATCTAAAATCTTGTATACCTGGTGACTATAGCTAACCATAGGCACAATATCCTCCCAGAAATAAATGGCAATAACCTCAAGTTAGTGATTAAGATTCAAAAGAATTCCATAAAACCCATTTTACAATATTTGTTTCTTGAAAAAACATTCTACTTAGAGAAATAATGTCAAATAACTAGTAGGTAAAAGGGAATACAGTTTTAATTTTCACTATGGAATTTCTTCTAAATCTAGTAAATATCAAGCCACTTTTTAATTCGTGGTAGGCAAATCTAGTGTCAGACTCCTGAATTCCTAAGTTATTGATATTATTAAAGCCATTGATTACTAAAGAGTCTCAACTAAGTCCACCTAACACTTTAATTAACAAGGGAGGTGAAAGAATCTTAATCCCTGAGCCATCTTAAAGTGAGGCCTAAATTCACACAAGAGAAAGGAAAAACAATTAATAGATTTGTATATTTTGCCTTAAAATCTTCAGATCCATTTTCTTTGGAATCCACAATAATGCTGTTTGTTTTATTGTTTTTAAAAATGTGTTTTAAATGATATACTATAGATTAATTTGAATTTTCTAATCTCTTTGAGGAAAATCTTGTTCTCATTTTTTCTATTTTATATCTTTAGTAAACACGGACTTCTGAAAGGCAGCAGATTGGGATTGGGGTCTAAAATGTAAAGAAAGGACTAGGTAAAGACCTGTGGAGCTTGACTCTGGCATACTCAAGTACCTCCCAGTTTCTGCCATGTCTAAGAAGAGTAATGTCAAATGCAAAGGCAAAAAATATTATCATTCAGAATCATTTGGGAATGGAAATCACATTGCTAACAGAAACCGCAGACAATGGCAGGACTGTGAGGTGTTTTAAGCTGAAAGAAAAATAGCTTTAAAGGTGACAGATAGAATATTAGGAACACATTAAGAATTAAAGAATTAGAAACATTTATAAGAGAAAGGTTTAGCTCTTACAGATGAAGTTAGAACTGTGTGAAAGACAAGAATCATTCAAAATAAGACAGAGAGATTTAATTACTTCTAAATATTCTGGTTAGGAGAGAGCTGGAAATTAGGGAGAATATTCAGAGGAATACACCAGGAGAATGATATACAGGGAGAGTAAAAAGAGGGGGTAGTTGGGAGCAGTATGCAAAGGGACTATGTAGGGGAATTCATTGGAATTCAGGGCAGGTTATAGAGAGGAGGAAAAGGGAAGGTCTGTCTGAGAAGACTGAGTAAGGCCTTGCTGAGACAGTTCGTATCTAGAACAATATTCAAAAGCGTTCTTTGAACAGAAAAATTGATGTTTAAGAAATGATTGGGAATCTCTCCTTTGATGACAGGGGAATAACCACAACAATCATAACAGCCAACATGCAGTGAGTGATCACTCTATGGTAAGCACTGTGCTGAGGACTTGGCCTGCTTTATGTCATTTAATCTTCACAGAAAATCAATAAGTTCTGCAATCTTTACTTATTTCTTAGAATAAAGAGGCCATTGATCAGCTTTGAGTCTTAAAGCTGACTTTCATGACCTCTTTAGTAAAAGGTTGTTCAGAGAAAAAGGTTTTCTGAATTTCATTATTCTGACCTTAATCATAAAAAGAGGTAGGCCTGGCTAACATAAATATAGAATATTATTGGAGGCAGTGTGGGGAGATCCTAACCAGGCTCAAAGGATGTTACAAAGGTCAAAGACTTTGGTCCCATGGATTATAGGAAAAGACAGGAGACATAGGAAGCTCTAGGTCAAACATATAGGAATTATGCCTCCAGAGGACGAACTCATAGATAGAGGAGTAGAAAGAATTAGCTATATCGGGAATGGAGGGCATTGGCCCACTTTCAGGCCTGTAGGAGAAGCTACACAGACTGCCACTTCTCCCAAAAGTGCAGTGTAATATTGCAGTAAAATAGGCAAAAAGCAGCTACCTAGGTGAGCTGGAAGTCAGTCTGGATCTCTCTATGCTGGAAGCTGTGAGAAAGGGGCCCAGAAGTGTCCATGTGGCCAGTAAGGAAACACAGATGTGCTAAGAAAGCCTTTGCATCAGCAGAGTCCTGGGGTTGAAAGTAAAGGTGTGTGAGCCGTGGGGACTTTCAATCAAGTGATAAATGGCCAGGATCAAAGACCCCAGCCACAGCTGACTGGAGCATCATATAGTCAAAAAGCCAGACACTTTTATGTGTCACTTCAGGAGTTACCAGTCCAGGAGGAACCTAAACCAGGCATCCTGGAGAAAGTCTAGCAAGTCTGCAGAGTACAGCATGTTCATACAAACACTTAAGCCTTTCTCTGCTAATTTGAAGTCATGGTCCCTCTCTAAACACCTAGTCTAAGACTTGGAGGGGAAAGTTGAAGGGGAAGAGAAGGAGAGGGGAACATGAAAAGACAGCAATTTGTCTAAAAGCAACTGTTTACATGGAGAGACAGATTACATTCCCTGATGGATCTAAACTTACCACACTGTAAATAAAATTTAGAACTCCAAGTCACCACCATCCTATATGAACACCCAGGGGTATAAGACTGCTTAGGTACCAAGTGTGAATAAATTTTTGGTATTGTGACACTAGATTTGGGGTTTTGGTTTTGCTGTTGGATTTTGCATCAATAAATATGTTTTCTCCATCAAAGGGAAACACAATATTTAAATAATCTATTACTTGAAGAGTTTAATGATCCTCTTGCAGAACTATATTGGCTGTCCCTTTTTATTTATGATTGTTTGATAATTAACTAAACACCTCTGGTTATTTCCATAATTATATCTTAGCCAATTTTATTTTACTGTGATCATTAAAACTATCATCTAAATTTGATCTCAACTATATTTTCTTCTTCATATTAGTTTTCATTAGTTGGTTTAGTATATTATTCATTGTTTTAATTCTTGAGTTGAAAATTTCATGTATTTTTTCAACAAATATTGTGTTATTACAATAAGCTTTCTAAATTTAATTCTTTTAGTGGGCATTTGGTAATTGCCCATCTGGCGTTAATCACTTCCCTGCCCCCTTTCCTTTCTTGACAGTGTCCAAAATTTTGGAACCATGTAGTTTTAAACTGAAGAGGATATATGCAGATCATGTTGCCCAAGGATCTAGGGGTCTTCAGGTGGGAGCTTGGGGAGGTGCCAACTATTTACTGGAAGGGCAAGTTAAAGAGATTTGTCAGAAAGACAAGGATAGTACAGATCAAGATTTTTCATAAAATGTATTTTTAAAGACACCATAATCAGGTATTATGTATTTGCCTTTGGAAGAAAATTGCTACAGTTTTATCAAAGCTTGGCAATTTTTACATAACCATCCCAAATAAGTTTTACATATATATTTTTATTTAGATTCCATACTTACTGAACTGAGGAAAGGTTTCACAGCATTGGAGGTACGGCCAGATAGTTTTCTCTATGTAGTTTCTGCTTTATTTTAGAGGCGATGACTTAAACTAAGTACTGCAAAAGTGTTAGGTAGGTATCCTAGTTTTACTAGTTATAATCTTGCCCATAGTGAAATAAATAATCTTGAGGACTTATAATTTGGAAATACCTATGCATTCCTAGGGAAAGCCTTAATTGATCATTTTCTACTATTCTTTTCCTAGATTGATAGAATATTTTTCCTAATATTTTATTTATTTTAATAAATGGTTTCGTGGCCAGAAACATCACTACTATATAAAACTTCACTTTTCAGCCGGGCGTTGTGGCTCACACCTGTAATGCCAGCACTTTGGGAGGCCAAGGCGGGCAGATCACCTGAGATCAGGAGTTTGAGACCAGCCTGACCAACATGGTGAAACCCCATCTCTACTAAAAACACACAAAAAATAAGTGGGAGTGGTGGCAAGAGCCTGTACCCCAGCTCTTCAAGAGGCTGAGGCAGAAGAATCTCTTGAACCTGGGAAGGGGAGGTTGCAGTGGGCCGAGGTTGTGCTACTGCACTCTAGCCTGGGCAACAAGAGCAAAATTAATCTCAAATAATAATCATAATAAAAACTTCACTTTTCTGTGTTTGCTGGGATAGCCCAAATGTGTCTAGAACTTAACTTCTTTCGGCAGCTGGCACCCTTTCCCTCACTGAAACTGTGTTATAGAGTATTTGCTTTATTTAAAACCTGTCTCAACAAAATACATGCTAGATATCCACAAACAGGTTTTCATTGTATTTCCTCAAATTATTCCTAGCATGAGATTTGCACCAGTCTGAGACATCACCTCTATGGTCCTAGATTCTCTATAAAAGAATATTTTGGAAATCCAGTCTGCATATATCTTCTTTATCTTTTTAGAAATCATGCTCAATCCAATGCTTACCTCTATCCTTCAATTATTTCTGTGCTATGATACCCTGAAGAAATGTCGAAGTTTTCTCTCTTGTGGATGTTAACTTTTACCATCCTGAAATGACGATACGTGTTTCCTAATGATTTGTATGTTTTTGACATTTAAATAAAAATTTAACCAGAATAGGAAATTAAATAAACGGGTACAAATCATGATATTAATTGTATATGCATTATCTTTTTTCCCAGCGATGCCACTATTTAAATGATGTGAGATAGTTCATTACTGCCCCAGGTTATTTTATGTCCCTATATGTCTACACAACCTCATAAGTAGAATTTAGATAAACATTTCTCACACAAAACTACCATCTGGTTTTACTGCTCTTCGATTTTCAGTAAAGCCTCTGAGATTTACCTATATGAACAAACATAGTGATGACTTCTCTCTTCCATATAAAAAGAGGATAATAAACAGAACCAAAAGGCTCCCATTTTATATTATTTTCCCTATGATGTCCTAAACAATAAAGCAATAGCAATATAGATAAATGCTTGTAAATACCCTTCTTTATAAGAGTTGCAAATAAATTCTTAACATATATTTGACCCTGGAAAGTCAGTGGGAATTATCCTGTAGTGTTGACACTGCATAACAAAGCAATTTCTCTTTTTTTGAAATAGCTACATACAAATATCTCCATGGTTAATAGAATCTTGATCATTATTTCAGGAAACAATCAAAATAGGACCTTTCTTATTATATACAGCATAATTTTTTCTTTTTATTTTCTTCTTCAATTAAATTAGTAGATTGAGGTATTATTTTAAATAACTTTGTCTGTACATATAATTTAAAATTCATCTTAGCATAGTTTTTATATAATCTCTTGTATTTGTTTTCTACTGCTGCTTAGCAAATTTCCACACACCTAATGGCTTAAAATAATATCCATTGATTAACTCAGAGATTTTATGAGTCAAGAATCTAGGCAGAGATTAGCTAGGCCCTCTGTTCAGTTTCTCACCAAGGTGAAATCTAGTTGTTGACTAGGCTTCAATCTCATCTAAAGTTCAGAGTTTACTGTCACCTCAGTGGTTTGGGTCCCAATGTAGTTCCTTCCATCTGTTGGACTAGGTCCAACAGATGGAAGCCTCCTCCTAGAGGCTGCCTGTCATTCTCTGCCACGTGGCCCTCTCCAAAATAGCAGTTTGCTTTGTTCCAGGACATCAGGAAAATATATTTGACTTTTAATCTCTCTGACTCCTGAGAAGTCATTTTAAAGAAGTTATCTGGTTAGGTCACACCCATCTAGGATAGTCTCTATGTTGTTTAAATTAAAGCTGACTCATTAGGGACCTTGACTATGTAGAATCTCTTTTGCAGTATGACATAATTCAACGGCATTGTTAACCATAACACTCCTGACACTGAAGAAGGGGTTTTTTTCCTCACACCTCACCAACCAATTCGCCAACTGGTTGATCTAGAATGAAATTCCATTCTGACCCTAACTGCCTAGAGTAAGTACAGACTCCACAGATTAAGAGCTCAGTCCCACAAGACTGAGCCTACGTCAGACACCAATTACTAGTGCTGAGCTTTATGTACTCTTGACTGATCAGCTATAAAGTTGTGCAGTTCCCACACCCCATCCTCAAGCTTGATCATTTTCTAGAATGTATCACAGAATTTAGGGGAGTGCTTTATTTACACTTACCAATTTATTATTAATGGATACAAATAAGTAGCCAGTTGAAGAGGAGTCAGGTCCAGAAAGTTCCTGAGCACAGGAGTCCCTATGCATAATTGATTAAATCATTAACCATTGGTGATTAACTCAGTCTCCACCCTTCTCCCCTCCCTGGAGTTCAAATAACATGGTTGGTTCCTCCAGTAACCCGTCCTGATTATAAAGCTATGCAGGTATTTACCAAGAGTCACCTCATTAGCATAAACTCAGGTATTGTTGAAAGGGAATATTGTAAATAATAAAAGAGGTTTCTCTCACCTCCACAACTAAGAAAATTACAAGCGTTTTAGAAGTTTTGTGCCAGGAGACAGGGATAAAACCAAATATATATTTCTTATTATATCACAATATAACAATAATAATGAAAATAAAATCCCATCATATTTTTAAATCCCACTCATACACAAGCAAATAGGATTACATGAGGTAATAGACCACAGGGAAAAATTCTGTGACTCATCTTAGAATTTTGCCTACCACAACAGCCTAGTCAACCAGTGGAAACATAAGCTACTACTGATCACATAAAAATCACAGAGAACTGAAAATTAGGGAGTATGACTAAGATCATAGTTACTACTTACTTTTATCCTTACTCTATTCCAGGAATTTTACTTTGTGATCAGAGACTAATTGAATGTTTGCAACAACCTTAGTTTTTTAAGGATTACTGGCATTATCATTTCCAAAAGTTATAGAGGTTTAATGGCAGCTAGAAGTCACAGAGTCTTTGCATGGTAAAGACTCCTCTGATGTGCAGACTCTCTAGCACTGATGTCTGTGCTCCTGCTGTATAAGCTAGCTTTTCAGTCTCATACAACCCTCACTATTTGTTGATAAAGAGGTAAGAAGGGAGTTATTGGAGTCATACCTGTCTAGATGCCCTCTGTCTTAGATAACAGTGCTAGGAGAGGATAAGATGCTAAGAAAAGTGAGAGTCTGCTCAAGGGCACACTTAATGGTTGTCCTTCCTATGGGAATATTGAGTGTGTGCATCAGAATTGTAGCAAGTAGGGTGACAGTTGGTAATGGATTCCCCATCTTTTGGGACTGGATTGCTTCTCGTAGATTGAGTATCTGAACCAGAGATCATGATGTAGCATTGAGGACCTAATTACCAGGAAGGCCCACCACCACATTTGCCTTGGGTAGAATTACCAGCTAGAACAGGCCTGAATTCAAGCTTTTGAAGATTTTGGGAGAGGCAATAATTTCAACAGTATGGATAACAACAAAACCAGTCCAGGCAAATGTATCACTCTATACATACAAATAACCAAGATAGATTTTCCGCTACAAATATGTACTTATGACAGACAAACTTAGTAATTTGGAAAAAGTGCGTATGCCAGACAAATGGATCATTCCAAAACCACAGAAATCTTTGGACACAAATTATTATCGACATACAGTCTACTTCATTCAGACATGTTCACTTCTCACACACTGAGAAGCTCAACAAACTGATAGCAGGATGACGCACAGGGATGGCTCCAGAAACACAAAACTCTTTGGGTATCTTGATTTTCTTGCCAAAATCATCTGATCACATATTAGGAATCACTTAGTCAGTTTAACTGAGATTGAAGTAAGGGAATCAGATTGGCAATTTTTTGAGGACTCATCAGACCAATATGTGAATTCTTGTACACCTGGCTATGTGAAATATTTAAGTATGCTCCCTCAAGACAAGTTGTTTTTGTGCAGCTAGTACAGGCAATCATGTGCAAATAATCAGCCACTGATAATTATTTAATAATTAATTATTATTATTAATCAATATATGTAATGCAGGTGAAAAATACTTAAGGTTTTGTAAGAATTGTATGCACTTTTTATTCTTTACCTAATGTTTTCTTCCAAAGTGATCTTAAAATTTCTGTAAAACATTAACTTCAGTCCCTAATTCGAACTTAATAAGATGCATAAAGGTTTGACAGGACAAGCTTGTCTAAAAATCTCCTTATCTTTCTCAAGCCTGTATTTAATTATAGATATCTATAAATTCCTTTCTCAAAAATTCAATTATTGTTCTTCATTTTTTTCTGGGAATATTGAATTTGCTACTTGTCATTTACAATGGATCAAATAACTAAATTGGATTAAGTTTATTAAGTTCTGATAGAATGAATGTGTTGTGTAAGGTATATTCTCTTTTATTTTGCAATAAAAAGATTTTCTAAGTGTTTCAGCCTCTGTGGAAATATAGGGTCGTTATTCCAGGGTCAACTTGCTTCTCCTAAATTATAATTGCTGATTTTTTGTATTTTTAAAAGGATTTGTTAGAATATAAATTATTTTGATGATGAAGTTATTTCTTTCTGTTTCTTAGTTTTCCTTCTAACATTCAAGCCCCTCTGCTGTAGGACTGCTGAGGTCCACTCCAGGCCCTGCTGGCCTGGGGATCACCTGCAGCGGCTGCAGAACAGTAAGGGTTGCTGCCAGTTTCTTCTGCTATCTTTGTCCCAGAAGGATACCTGCCAGATGTCAGTCTGAGCTCTCCTTTATGAGGTGACTCTTTGGATATACGGGAGTCAGGGAGCTGCTTGAGGAGATAGTCTGTCCTTTATAGGAGCTCAAGTGCTTAGCACACATTTCAAATTTTTCACTAGTAATATGACTTGGAGGATTTTCGTTTCCAGAGAAAGTTCGTGCCTATTATCTTATTTCACCTTAAAACACCCCCTAAGGAAAGATATTATTATCAATCTCATTCTACAGATGAGGAAAATGAAGTTCAGAGAAGTGAGGTGTGTTGCTAATTGTGTCTGTGTCTAAGCAGAGACTAAAATGAATTCATCCCATTCAGTGCAAAACATGCTGAGCATCCACCATAAGCCAGATAAATTGGAAATTACTGATGGCTACAGATAAAATTAAAAAGCATCCAATTATCCCTTTTCCAGGTGTTGTACCCTCTTATCAGTTAACACTAGGCAGGGTTATACCTGCTCCTTGAAGTGACAGCAGTGATGAGTGTTTGGGTATTTAGGCAGCTCACCCAACGCTTCCTGCACACAGACTGCTTTGAGTACATCTGGAGGCTACATTCTAGCATATAGAAACCTCAGTCTGAATTAGAGTCAAAAATCCTCCCTCTAGCTCCACTGTCATTTATACCAGGCTTTAGGACATAATATTGGGGTAGGTAACTCTAAAGAGGTTAACCTCCAAGACATGTATTTTCCAAACCTTATCCCCAGAGCTTCCTATTCGAGAGTTTGACATGTGGCCCAGTTGTCTGCATTTTTAGCCAATCACACAGAAGCACTGATGCTAGCATTCCACAGAAACCATGCTTTGAGAAACATTGCCCTGGAAGCCTTTTTCTTTCACTCTTTTGCTTTGGAGAATCTAGACAGTTGCATTTAAAAATAAATTGGGTGCTAGAACATAAAATCAGGCTAAGGATCTTAAGGTAGCTTGTCATGGGTTTAATAAACAAATAGATTTATGTCTTTAAATAAAACGTGAGCATACTAAGTGAGATATTTATCATTTTCTCAGTCACTCATGCCTGAAATTGGGAGATCTGTTGTTTCTGCATTAACTGTTCTAATAATGTTAGTATTATCATCTGGCAGCAGTTATCATTGCTAAATTCTGAGATTTGCCCAGAAATGCCATCCATTTAAATATATAAATACATACATAGAAATATCCACTTGGTCAGCTGAAATGGCAATCTTCAAACAAGACCACCTTTCTCCAACAAAATCTCATCAGTTTCTGAGATTGCCATTCTGTTTTTAGTGGACATACTTTATTAAAATTTTGTTTGCTTTTAAAAAATATTAACAAATAGTACTACAAACCAGAGGTTTGACTGCATTAGTTGGCCTGTGCATTTCATAACGGTGTTAGATTTCTCAGATTGTTGCTTATGTATTTCAGAGACATAATTTCAATTCAATCAGTAAATTGCAGTGAATTTCCACTTATTTGTGATAGTATGAAAGGGCAGTGATTTACCAGGAAGCTTTCAGTGTAAATTCTATGAGCCAGAACAGAAATCTAAATACTATTAATCCTTTTTGTGTGTGTGTCAGCAGCATGCATTTTGATGACACATTTGAAAGGTAATGCTTCAATGTGAATTTGGAAGTTAGAAATCCATATCTGAAAAAAACAATAACACAATAAAGCATTCTAAGAAAATAGGTAAAACTGAAATAGTCTCATTCACTTTTCTTACGTTTCTTGTCCTTTCAAGGTTTAAATGGCTTTTGATTGCATGCCACATATTTACAGAACATGCCAAATATTTATAATAGTTCATCATTCTATCTTTGACAGGGATACATAAGCATTTCTCTCTATAGCCCCATTCACTTTTATTTACTTAGTTTCACTTTGTAAAGCCATTCACTTGGCATGAGCCACTAAAAATGTCAGAAGATAGCAGAAATAAAAATAACCTGTATTTTTTCCTCAAGCAGCCTTTCCATTATTATTGCACATTTCAGTAGCTCCAACCCTTTAATTCTCGCTTAAGTTGAATGCGGTAATCATTAATATATAAGTAAAACCATAATTTAAATCAAATTTAAGCCAATCACCTATTTTTTTCCTCCCTGTATGGTTAAAGGCTTAAAATAGAAAAGACTGAAAAAAAAAGACACAAAGGATAAATTGCATGCTCGTGAGCAGTAGGATGTTATTGAGCTCCTTCCTCCACCATTACAATGATCTGTTCTCAGTTTTCATTAATCACTGTGCTGTAAGCAACAAGGTGGTTAAAAGGGAACAAGTTGCCTCTCTTGTTTACCAGTATAAGGGGTAGAGAGATTTTCAACGATTTGCAGCATTTTAGAATTTATCTTCTGAAGGAAGCACCAATAAGGAGCTCCAATAATTGTACCATTAACTCACATCAGAAAATGAGCTTCTTGCAACCTTTCTACAAAGAAACAAGAAAAGCTGACATTTATGAAAGGTAATGTATCTTTAATAACTAGGTGCTGTTGAATTAATGATCTGAGAGTTGATCCTCAGACACTAAATTGGACGTGCTCTTAGTCTTTATTTTGTTAATGGCAGTTTATCCAGGATGTGCTCCCTGGGAATCAGCCAGCAGGAAACTTATTAGAAAATGTTTTTGGAATCGACACCTGTGGAAGGAAGGAGTAAGAAAGAAAGGAAGCAAAGTTAGGTCCTAAGAGAAACTGACCCGCAATGAAAGCTCTTTAGCCCATCCGTGGGGAGATATACAGCAGAAAAATCCCTTCAATGTTGCCCTGAGCTGAGTTCATGGGGACAGACCTTTATACCCACTTTTGGCTGACCACCTGCGAAGCAGGTCTTATCTTGGTTAAGGCAGCTCTTTTCAACTCAGTTCCTGTAGGTTTCTAACTGATGAAGGTTTTCTTCTGGCAAAGTTACCAGTAGCTGGGGTAATAAGACTTTTTATTCTGAAGGGGAATTTGGGTGGAACATTCACTATAAACCAAAGTTCAAGTAATATATCTATCTATCATCTATCTATCTATGTATCTACATTTGACACACAGAAATCAGGTACTATAAATTAGTCTATGATAAACAAAGATACAAATACAAATACAAATACCCTGTACAGTATTTTAAGCTCAGTAATGCACTGGATCTATGATATGAAAATTTGTCTTTTAGGGCCAGTTTTTATCCACAAAAATAAAAGGCTAAACTAAACCCAAGGCAGTCAACATTTTATATAAAGGTCCAGGTGAGCCGAGATCGCACCATTGCACTCCAGCCTGGGTAACAAGAGTGAAACTCCGTCTCAAAACAAAACAAACAAACAAACAAACAAAACAATAAAAGGCCAGATACTAAATGTTTTTGGTCTTGTGAGCCATATAATCTTTGTCTCAATGATTACACTCTGCCTCTGTAGCGTGAAAGCAATCATAGGTAGTATGTAAATCAGTAAGTGTATCTGTGTTCCAATAAACCTTTATATGCAAAAAGGATTTTCAACCACAGGCTGTAGCTTGCTTATCCATGAACTAGAAAATCTCTGTTATCTTTTCAGTTACTAACATTATACGTTTCAGTAATTTCTTCTCGGAATTAGATGATAGATTCCTTCTTTAACTTACATATAATTGTATGCCACATAATGCCGTTTTGGTCATCAATGGACTGCATATACAATGGTTGTCTCTTAACATTGTAAGAGGACTGAAACATTCCTATTGCTTAGTGACATTATAGCTATTGTAATGTCATAGTGCAACACATGACTCATGTGTTTGTAGTGATGCTGGTGTAAATAAACCTAATGCACTGCTACTTGCATAAAAGTATAATTAATGATGTATTAAAGTACAATCAATTAATAATGGGGATATGTCCTGAGAAATGCCTCATTAGGTGATTTCATCATTGTGCAAACATTATAGAGTGTAATTACACAAAGCTTGATGGTACAGTATACTACAAACCTAGGCTATATGATATAGCCTGTTACTTACAGGCTACAAACCTGTACAGCATTTTACTATACTGAATACTGTAGGTAGATGTAATGCAATGGTAAATATTTGTGTATCTAAACATAGAAATGACACATTAAAAATATGGTATAAAAAATAAAACATGGTACACCTGTATAGGGCACTTACAAGGAATGGAGCTTTAATGACTAGAAGTTGCTCTAGGTGAGTCAGTGAGTGAGTGATGAGTAAATGTGAAGGGCTAGGACATTACTTTATGCTACTGTATACTTTATGAACACTGTATACCTAGGATACACTAAATTAATTTTGAAAATAAGGTGTGTTATGACATTACATCACTAGACAATAGAAATGATTAATATTTATTATAAACTTATGGGACCACTGTGATCATATACATGGTTCATTGTAGTCCAAAATCCCATTATCTGGTGTTTGACTTTACAGTGGATATAATTATGTACAGTACATAATATTTGATAATGATAATAAACAATTATGTTACTGGCTTTTGTGTTTACTATATTATCCTTTATAATACTTTTTCTACTTATTAAAAAAATTAACTGTAAAACAGCCTTAGGCAGACCCTTCAAAAGGCATTCCAGAAGAAGGAATCATTAATATTGGAGATAACAGATTCAAGCATTATTGCCCCTGAGGACCTTCCAGTGGGACAGGACATGCAGGTGGCAGACAGTGATATTGATGATCCTGACCCTGTGTAGGCCTAGGCTAATGTGTGGGCTCGTGCTTTAGTTTACAACAAAAAAATATACAAAGTGAAACAAAAATTACAAATAGAATATATAGAATAAGAATATTTAAAAAAGAAATTTTTTTTTACAGCTGTACATTGCATTTATGTTTTAAGCTAGCTGTTATTACAGAATAATAAAAAAGTTTTAAAAAGAAGAAGTATACAAAGTAAAAAGTTACAGTAAGCTAAGGTTAATGTATTACTGAAGAAAGAAAAACTTTTTAAAATAAACAATGTAGCCTAATTGTACAGTGTTTATAAAGTCTATAATAGTGTACAGTAATGTCCTATGCCTTCACATTCACTCACCACTTACTCACTGACTTGCCCAGAACAACTTCCTGTCCTGTAAGTGCCATTTCTGGTCAGTGCCCTATACAGGTGTACCATATTTTTCTTTTGTACCATATTTTTACTTTGTCTTCTCTATGTTTAGATATGTTTAGGTACACAAATACCATTGTGCTGCAATTGCCTACAGTATTTGTTACAGCAACATGCTATACTGGTTTGTAACCTAGAAGCAACAGGCTATACCATAAACCCAAGTGTATAGTAGGCTCTACCATCTAGGTGTGTGTAAGTACCCTCTATAATGTTTGCACAATGACAAAATCATCCAATGAGGAATTTCTCAAGATTTATTTCCATTGTTCAGTCATTCATGACTGTACTATAATTCCTTCTGAAAATAGAGAGAAAAAAATAAATTTTCAAAATTGAAAATGCCTCAGTATTTTTCCTACTTTAGTAACTAAAAATATTTGTGAATTAATTTTAGTCACAGATAATACTTATAAAATACAGTATAATCCCAGCACTTTAGGAGGCCAAGGCAGGCAGATCACCTGACATCAGGAGTTTGAGACCAGTCTGGCCAACATGGTAAAACCCTGTCTCTACTAAAAATACAAAAAAAAAAAAAAATTAGCCAGGCATGGTGGTACGTGCCTCTAATCCCAGCTACTTGGGAGGCTGAGGCAGGAGAATTGCTTGAACTTGGGAAGCAGAGGCTGCAGTGAGCTGAAATCGTGCCACTGCACTCTAGCCTGGGCAACAGAGCAAGACTCTGTCTCAAAACAAAAAACAAACAAACAAACAAAAACACTAGTATCTTGGCCTTTTCTAAATTGCAGGCAAATTTTCCAGAAGTTCCCTGAAAACGAGGGTAAAGGTGTTTATTTAGAAAACTTTGCTTTTTCCTGTCACTATAACCCCAAGACATTTCTAGAAATAATTGAGGTTTTTATATTTGGGGGTTCAATTGAATTCTGGATTGTGCTGGGAAGGAGGCAGAGACAGAAAGTAAGCCACGTAGGAGGTCAATGAATCAATTTTTTTTCAGTTTCTAGTTGAAAACGATATCAAAACTCCCTAAGAAAGATCCTAAATCAATGTAGTCTCTCATGACCTTAAAGTCTCAAAATTTAAGCTCCTTGAAGCAACTATTTGATTGGGAAAAGGTTGATATCTGGAAAATACGAACATGTTTTTCTCTTTTTCCTTAGTGTATGACCTTCTGCCCATTTGACTCAAGGCATTAACCTGAAGGGTTAGAAAATTATCATTAAAAACAAATATAATGAAAAATAAAGAATATTTATTTTCAGACATTTAACATAGAATTTTGCAGCAACACTAGAGTCTAGTAAGATGGGATACTGCCTTGAGAAAGGATTTTCTAAATTCCTTTATGTATCTTTTCACCAAATCAAGAAGCAAGGTCAAAATACATGTGACAGAGAGTTTTTCCACACTGATAAAAATATGACTTTTTTTAATTTTAAGATAGTTGGCTGGACTTGTTCGATAAACAGGGTTAATACCAAAGAAATTGACTAACTCCAACACCTACCCATGAAAAAAAACTCTCAAAAAATGAAAAATAAAGGGCAATTTCTGCAATATCATCAAAAGCAACTATAAAAACCCCAACAGTTAACAAACACTCTTAATGGAAAGACTGTTTTCCTGCTAAAATCATAGACAAAACAAAGATGTCCTCTGTCATCACTCTTATTCAAAATGTACTAGAAGTTCTAGCCTTCTCAATTGGGGAAAAAAAGAAAGGAAAAAGGAAAGGAGAGGAGACAAGTGGAGAGGAGAGGAGGGAGGGAGGGAGGGAGGAAGGAAGGAAGGAAGGAAGGAAGGAAGGAAGGGGTGAGCCAGTTGGAAAGGAAGAAATAAAATTGTTCCCATTAACAGATATGTGACTGCTTACACAGAAAATTCCAAGAATCTATAAAGAAAAGCTTGATACATAATAAATAAATTCAGAGTAGTCACAGAATACAATATTAATACTCAAAATTCAATTAAATTTCTCCACATCAATAAACATATAAAACCAAAATTGAAAACACTATACCATTTACAAGTATTCCAAAAAATGACTCATATATAAACAAAAAATGTATAGAATCTTTATTTCAAAAATTTTCAAAAAGCACTGATTAAAGAAATTGAAGAAGACTTTATTTAATGTGAAATCATATTATGTTCATGAATTAGAAGGTTCAACATAGCAAAAATGTCATTTATCTCCAAATTGATCTATAGACTCAATGCAATTCTTATAAAAATCCCAGCAAGGTTTTATAAAGACATAGACAAGTTTATTCTGAAATACATATGGAAAGACAAAATGGCTGTATAATAACTACAACAATTTTAATGAAGACTAAAGTAAGAGGACTCATACAACTGAATGTTAAGGCTTACTATATAACTTTATTAATCAATATAATGAATTATTGGTAGAGAAAAAGAAACATAAATTAATAGAACAGAATATAAAGCTCAGAAATACAACCATATAAATAATGGTCACACAAATTTTGAAAAAGAAAATAATTAAATATAGAAATGACTAGTTTTTTTTTTTTTTTTTTTTTTTCAACAAATGGTGCTGAAGCAATTGAAAAATTATGGAAAGAGAAAAAAAAGAACCTCAACCTAAAACCTCACACTTTTATACAAAAACTAATCAAAATGGATCATGAGCTTAAAAATGAAATGTAAAGTTATAAACATTTTAGGAAAAAACAAAGTAGAGGAAATCTTTGTAGCTCAGATTTAGCAAAGATTTATTAGACATGGCACCAATAGCATGATTCAAAAAAGAAAATGTAATAATCACATTTAGGATTAACACTTTTAATTCTTCAAAAGAGTCTGTAAAGATGAAAAATAAGCTATGACTTATTTTTCATCTTTTGAGAGAAGACAGAGAAAACATTTGTAAATTACATTGGCAACAAATCACTTGATCTAGAATTATAAAGTTCAAAACTTGGCAATAAAAACATAATTTAAAATTAGTCAAAAGAAGCAGATATTTCACTAAGAAGTATAAACGGATGACAAATAACATATGAAAAAGATGTTGAACATCAGCAGCCTTAGGGAATGCAAATCACTAGCCAAATGAGACTATGCACATATCAGCATGACTAAAATAAAAATTAACAAATGAACAAAATATGATAACACCAAATGCTGATGAAGATGTAGAGCAACTGCATTATTCACATTTGCTAATGGAAATACGAAATCACATAGCCACTCTAGAAACGAGCATTACAGTTTCTTACAAAACTAAGCATGCACTTACCAAAATTGTACTCTTGCACATTTGTATCAGAGACAGAAAAATAGATGTTTACAGAAAAACCTGTACACTAACTAATGTCCATAGTCACCTTATTCGTAATAGCTCCAAAATGGAAGCAACTCAAATGTCCACCAGGCAATCAGTTAAACAAAATGTGGTACAATCACACCACAGAATACATGCTAATTAGCAATAAGAAGAAATAGACAAACGTGTAAGTATTCAGATAATTCTATTGAGTAAAAATTTCCAATCATAAGGTTAGATATACTTGTTCAATTTATAAAACATTCTTGAAGTTACAAAATTAGAGAAATAAAGAAGAGATTTGATATTTCCAGGGATTACGATCTGGGGAAGAAATGATGAAAAGAAGATGGATGCTTTTGTAAAACTATAGCAGAAAAGAGCCCTGAAATGAAATTCTTTGTTCTGTGTCTTGACTCTGGTTGTCACATGAGTCTTCACATCTACTAAAATTAAATAAAAATAAATATATGCACATACAGATGCATGCACACAAACACACACATGAATCACACAAATCAGCGCCTGTAAACTGTGGATTCTAAAGAAGGTTGGTGGCTTTTATCCATATTAATTTGCTGATTTTGCTATCCTTATGTAAAATGTTACCACAGAAAAAAACCTGATGAAAGGTATGCAGAATTTTATTATTTCTTACAACTCTACATGAATCTGTGATTCTCTCAAAACATTTGTCTCTAGAAGGGTAAATCACCTGAGGTCAGAAGCTTGAGATCAGTCTAATCAACATGGCAAAACGTTCTCTCTACTAAAAGTACAAAAATTAGCCTGGTGTGGCTCTGCACACCTTTAGTCTCAGCTACTTGGGAGACTGAGGCGGGAGAATCATTTGAGCCGGAGAGGCAGAGTTTGCAGTGAGCTGAGATCGCACCACAGCACTCCAGCATGGACAACAGAGCAAGATAGTCTCAAAAAAAAAAAAAAGAAAGAAAAAACTAAACTAAGCCAAAATAAGATGAACGAGACTGAAAAATTCACTTTTAAAAATATTAATTGGTAAATTATTTTTAAAATGTTAACTTGTAAGGGAATTCTACTTTCCATCCCAGGTTGTAAAGAGCCAGAAGAAACATTACTTAATCTCATCTTCACTGTCACAAAGACCTAGACAAAGAGCTGGCTTAAGTTCAAATCATGACTTATTTTAAATCCGACAAAGAGAACCTGAGGTATCCAAAAATCAGCAACCCAAAACCTAAGCAGGGAGAGAGAGGAGAAGAGAGCACGTGCACATCTGAAGTAAATGCAACCAGTTATGGGTACATACAATTAGAATATAGAATAATTGAAAAAAAAAACTGGGGCAATATGTAAACTATTTTACTTTTTTTTTCCTCCATGAACTCCATTGGATGCTTACAGAAAATATTACATATAAAAAGAAAAAAAAAAAAAGCTCTAAGTTGCAAGACAGACCTGGAGGAGAAAAAGAACATACCTATGCAGAAACAGCAAAAAATTCTGTCTGGATTGTTCTTCACTAGCCTCACCATGTAACAAAAGCCTCAATCTATAGGGGAAAACCTACAAGAACATTGGTGGAATCTCACTGAAGAGGTGACAAAGGAACAGGGAAAAGAAATTTGTAGTCCTGTGGGAGGGACAGGATTATTCACTGACCCCACATCTACAGTGATAGCAGGGGCAGAGTTAAAAAAGCCCCGAATGCAAGAAAATAATGAATGCCTAAGACAGAGGTTCAGTCAGAACAGAGACCACAGCTTATTTCTCCCTACCACTAGGTTATCTAGCTGTTTGAAAAACAAGTAGCAATAGACTCCTATGGGGAGAGGTATAGGAGAGGCACAAGTACATTTGAGTCTATTTGTGTAATCTCTATGTTAACCCATTGATTTATCATTCCATCTTACACTGTCTGTTTTACTGCTGGTTTTTAGAAAGGCCTAAAATCCAGTATTATGATTTCTCCAACTTCATTTTTTTTTCCAAAATTGTTTATCTTTTGGATTTCTTTGCTTTTGCATATGAACTTTTGATTTACCATGTCAATATCAATGAGACCGTCTACTGGAACCTTGATTAGACTAACTTTAAGTTCATTAACTGATTTGGGGAGAATGGACTTCTTTATTACACTGAGACTTCCGAACGGTGAACCTGTTACGTCTCTCATTTATTCAGGTTGTTGATTACTTTCATCAACATTATGTAGTTTTCAGCTGACATAGCTTGTACATTTTCTGAGAGATTTGTATTTCATGTCTTCACAGCTATTCTTATTTTTTGGAGTTATTCTGAATAGTACTGATATTTTAGTTTCTAAGTTATTATATGTGAAAATGCAATTGATTCTTGTATGTCAAACTAGTATCTTGTGATCCTGTTATTCACTTATTAGTTTTTGGATATTTTTTAGAAAAAAAAATTTGGAACTTTATCATAGATAATTATATCATGAGTGAAGAGAAACCATAGTAGTTTTTCTTTAAAATATATGTGCCATTCACTTTGGGTTCATCATGGCAGATGGGAGGCATGAATAGTTTGCCGCTTGGACTCTGACTGACCAAGCAGTGTGCAGAGGCTCAAATCCTCAATTTTAACTGTGGAACGACTCCAGAACTGCAGGAATAAATCAGGAATCCCAAAAGGACCTAAAGACCCTCTAAGGAAGCGGACTGTTTCTGTAGGACCTGGGAGACACCACAAATACTATGAGTGCCCAAACTGCAGAAGGGGGAAGGGAGACCCTCTGCCCCACCCCCCACCCCCAACCCCAACCATCAAACATGCCTACTGGGGAAACTGAAGGTCTAGTTTGCAGGAGAAGATTCTGATCTTACTTGTAGCTGAATCAATTTAGAGAGCCTAGTGAAATACAGGGGTAGAGGAAGTAGCAGGAAAAGCCCTGGGAGCTCAGTGGGTCCCCAACCAGATCATTTCTGCCTGGTATCCCAGGAATTCTTTGAGAGGGCAGCAGCGGCATGGGGAAAATGCCAAGGGGAGAAGGAAATCTCTAGCTGAACCTTGTAACATTTTGAACGGGCTCATAAGCCGCCCATTTGCTTAGAGGCTGAGTGGCAGATAGGCTAGGGCAAGTTCTCAGCTCTGCCCACTGCTCAGAAACAGACTAGATGTTGTTAGTGGCAGCAGATTGGGAATGAGAATGGACCTTCCAATTGCCTGGGAGCTGGGTGAGGCCTGTGACTGCTGGCTTTCTCCCACTTCCCTGACAATCTTCATGACTCTGGAGAAGCAGCCATAACCCTCCTAGGTACACAACTCCATTCACCCAGGAAACTCACCCCTATTTCCCAGAGCAACTGCAGCAGGATCTGCCCAAGGAGAGTCTGAGGTTAGGCACACCTAGCCTTGCCCCCACCTGATGGGCCTTCCCTACCCACACTGGTAGCTGAAGACAAAGGACATACACTCTTGGGAGTTCTAGGGCCCTGCATATAGCCATTCCTCTCCATACTACCACAGCTAATGCTCTCTGGAAAGCACCACCTTCTGACAGGAAACCAACCAGCACAAAAATAGAGCATTAAACCACCAAAGCTAAGAACCCTCAGAGTCCATTTCATTCCCCTGCCACCTTCACAGAAAGGTACTGGTATCCACAGCTGAGCGACCATAGACAGTTCACATTACAGAACTCTGTGTAGACAACTCCCAGTAGCAGTTCAGGAGCCTGGTAGACTTGTTGGGTAGCTAGACCCAGAAGAGAGATAACAATCTCTACAGATTGGCTCTTAGGAAGCCACATCCATAGGAAAAGGGAAAGAGTATTAAATCAGGGGAACACCCTGTGGGACAAAAGAATCTGAACAACAGCCTTCACTCCTAGACCTTCGCTCTGACAGAACCTTCCCAAATGAGAAGGAGCCAGCAAACCAACGCTGATAATATGGCAAAATAAGGCTCTTTGACACTCCTCCAAAAAAATTACACTAACTCACCAGCAATGGATCCAAACCAAGAAGAAATCCCTGATTTATCTGCAAAAGAATTCAGGAAGTTAGTTATTAAGCTAATCGGGGAGGCACCAGATCATGTCAATGATTTTGAATATGACATCAAAAACACAGGAGAAAAAAATAATCAACATGATAATATCAAACTATTAATATATCAAATCAAAAACCTTCTACACAGCAAAGGATACAATCAACAAATGTCAAAGCAACCTGAGGAATGGAGAAAAATAATTTATGAACCATATATCTTATGAATGGTTAAGATACTCAAAATATACAAGGAACTCAAACAACTCAATGATAAGAAAACAAATAGCCCAATTAGAAAATGAGTCAAGCACTTGAACTGAAATTTCTCCAAAGAAGACATGCAAATGATCAATAGGTATATGAAAAGATGCTCACGGAGAGACATCAAGATGGCCGCTTAGGAGGAACTCGGGAATGCAGCTCCGAGAGAAAGCACAGAGGGTGAGTGGACGCCGTATTTCCAGACTGATTTTTACTGCCCACAGACCAGGAGATTCACACGCAGAGAAGCCACACGGGTCGCCAGCGCCGCTGGCGCCGCTGGCTTGAACGGCGCAGCCGCTGGGCCGGCACCCTGAGCCAACGGCTCACTGTACAGAGTGAGAGAGTCTGAGTCCCCTATAAGCCAGCAAGGGGAGCTGAAACGGGTAGCCAGGCCAGCGCCACGAATCTCAGAGCCGCGGCTTTAGCCAACGCAGCGGCTCCGGAGGCAGATCAGATGAGACGGTGTCCCCTCTTACCCAGCAAGAAGACCTGAAACACAACTGAACCCGGGACGGTCCAGCTCTGTGGAGGAGGGGCGTTCTCCATAGGCACCCTGCTGTTCTCTACCAAGGCAATCCGCCACTACAGAGACTCCGTCACTACAGGGGCGGGCCAACATATCGGAAGCAGTTCTAACTACACCCAGAAGTTCACACGGAAGCTGGGTGGAGCCCACAGCAGCTTAGCGAAGCCTCTGCAACCTGAGTGTGACTAGGCTGCCACCTTGTGGGCAGGGAAAACAGCAACCGCACAGGGGAACATCATAAAACCGTAACTCCCTGGGACAGAACACCTGGGGGGAAGAGCAGGGGGTTTATGAGTTCTGCCACAGCAGACTTAAAATTACCAAAATCAGAAAGACAACAACTACAAAGTCAACAGGTGGATAAATCCACAAAGATGGGAAGAAACCAGCGCAAAAAGGATGAAAACACCCAAAACCAGAACACTTCTCCTCCTACAAGGGATCACAACTCCTCACCAGCAAGGGAACAAGACTGGATGGAGAATGAGTGTGATGAAATGACAGAATCAGCTTTCAGAAAGTGGATAATAAGAAACTTCCGTGAGCTAAAAGAACATGTTCTAACCCAATGCAAAGAAACTAAGAACCTTGAAAAAAGACTTGATGAAATGCTAACAAGAATGGACAACTTAGAGAGGAATATGAGTGAATTGATGGAGCTGAAAAACACAACACGAGAACTTCGTGAAGCATGCACAAGTTTCAACAGCCGAATTGACCAAGCAGAAGAAAGGATATCAGAGGTCGAAGATCAACTCAATGAAATAAAACGAGAAGGCAAGATTAGAGAAAACAGGGTAAAAAGGAATGAACAAAGTCAACAAGAAATATGGGACTATGTGAAAAGACCTAATCTACGTTTGATAGGTGTACCTGAATGTGACGAAGAGAATGCATCCAAGCTGGAAAATACTCTTCAGGATATTATCCAGGAAAACTTCCCCAACCTAACAAGGCAGGCCGAGATTCAAGTCCAGGAAATACAGAGAACACCACAAAGATACTCCTCTAGAAGAGCAACCCCAAGACACATAATCATCAGATTCACCAGGGTTGAAATGAAGGAGAAAATACTAAGGGCAGCCAGAGAGAAAGGTCGGGTTACCCACAAAGGGAAGCCCATCAGACTCACTGTAGATCTCTCAGCAGAAACCCTACAGGCCAGAAGAGAGTGGGGGCCGATATTCAACATCCTTAAGGAAAAGAACTTTCAACCCAGAATTTCGTATCCAGCCAAACTAAGCTTCATAAGTGAAGGAAAAATAAAATCCTTTGTGAATAAGCAAGAACTCAGAGAGTTCATCACCACCAGACCAGCTCTACAAGAGCTCCTGAAGGAGGCACTACACATAGAAAAGAACAACCAGTACCAGCCACTCCAAAAACACACGAAAAGGTAAAGAGCATCAACACAATGAAGAATCTGCATCAACCAAAGGGCAAAACAGCCACCTAGCACCAAAATGACAGGATTGAATTCACACATAACAATATTAACCCTAAATGTAAACGGACTAAATGCCCCAATCAAAAGACACAGACTGGCAAATTGGATAAAAAGCCAAAACCCATCAGTGTGCTGTATCCAGGAAACCCATCTCGCATGCAAGGATACACAAAGGCTCAAAATAAAGGGATGGAGGAAGATTTACCAAGCAAATGGAGAGCCAAAAAAAGCAGGAGTTGCAATTCTCATCTCTGATAAAATAGACTTTAAAGCAACAAAGATCAAAAGAGACAAAGAAGGACATTACATAATGGTAAAAGGATCAATGCAGCAAGAAGAGCTAACGATCCTAAATATATATGCACCTAATACAGGAGCACCCAGATACATAAGGCAAGTTCTTAAAGACTTACAAAGAGACTTAGACTCCCACACAATAATAGTGGGAGACTTCAACACACCCTTGTCAATATTAGACAGATCAACGAGACAGAAAATTAACAAGGATATCCAGGACTTGAACTCAGACCTGGAACAAGCAAACCTAATAGACATTTACAGAACTCTCCACCCCAAATCCACAGAATATACATTCTTCTCAGCACCACATCACACCTACTCTAAAATTGACCACATAATTGGAAGTAAATCACTCCTCAGCAAATGCAAAAGAACGGAAACCATAACAAACAGTCTCTCAGACCACAGTGCAATCAAGTTAGAACTCAGAATTCAGAAACCAACCCAGAACCGCACAGCCTCATGGAAAATGAACAACTTTCTCCTGAATGTTGACTGGATAAACAATGAAATGAAGGCAGAAATAAAGACGTTCTTCGAAACCAACGAGAATGAAGACACCACATACCAGAATCTCTGGGACACATTTAAAGCAGTCTCTAGAGGAAAATATATAGCAATAAGTGCCCACATGAGAAGAAAGGAGAGATCTAAAATTGACACCCTATCGTCAAAATTGAAAGAGCTAGAGGAGCAAGATCAAAAAAACTCAAAACCTAGCAGAAGACAAGAAATAACTAAGATCAAAGCAGAATTGAAGGAGATAGAGACACGAAAAACCCTTCAAAAAATCAATAAATCCAGGAGCTGGTTTTTTGAAAAGATCAACAAAATAGACAGACCACTAGCCAGACTAATAAAAAAGAAAAGAGAGAATAATCAAATAGATGCAATAAAAAATGACAAAGGGGATATTACCACAGATTCCACAGAAATTCAAACCATCATCAGAGATTATTACAAACAACTCTATGCACATAAATTAGAAAACCTGGAGGAAATGGATAAATTCCTGGACAGCTGCCTCCTGCCAAGCCTAAACCAGGAAGAAGTCGAAACCCTGAATAGACCAATAACAAGGTCTGAAGTCGAGGCAGCAATTAAGAGCCTACCACCCAAAAAAAGCCCAGGTCCAGATGGGTTCACAGCCGAATTCTACCAGACATACAAAGAGGAACTGATACCATTCATACTGAAACTATTCCAAATAATCCAAAAAGAGGGAATCCTTCCCAAATCATTTTATGAGACCAACATCATCCTAATACCAAAACCTGGCAGAGACTCAACAAGAAAAGAAAACTACAGGCCAATATCCATGATGAACATAGATGCAAAAATCTTCAATAAAATAATGGCAAGCCGATTACAACAGCACATCAAAAAGCTTATCCACCATGATCAAGTAGGATTCATCCCGGGGATGCAAGGCTGGTTCAATATACGCAAGTCTATAAATGTAATTCACCACATAAACAGAACCAAAGACAAAAACCACATGATTATCTCAATTGATGCAGAGAAGGCCTTCGACAAAATTCAACAGCCCTTTATGCTAAAAACCCTCAATAAACTAGGTATCAATGGAACGTATCTCAAAATAATAAAAGCTATTTACGACAAACCGACAGCCAATATCATACTGAACGGGCAAAAACTGGAAGCATTCCCTTTGAAATCTGGCACTAGACAAGGATGCCCTCTCTCACCACTCCTATTCAATATAGTCCTGGAAGTTCTAGCCAGAGCAATCAGGCAAGAAAAAGAAATAAAGGGTATTCAATTAGGAAAGGAGGAAGTCAAATTGTCTCTATTTGCAGACGACATGATAGTATATCTAGAAGACCCCCTCATCTCAGCCCAAAAGCTCCTGAAACTGATAAGCAACTTCAGCAAAGTCTCAGGATACAAAATCAATGTGCAAAAATCACAAGCGTTCCTATACACCAATAACAGACTTAAAGAGAGCCAAATCAAGAACGAACTGCCATTCACAATCGCTACAAAGAGAATAAAATACCTAGGAATACAACTAACAAGGAATGTAAAGGACCTCTTCAAGGAGAACTACAAATCACTGCTCAACGAAATAAGAGAGGACACAAACAGATGGAGAAACATTCCATGTTCATGGTTAGGAAGAATTAATATCGTGAAAATGGCCATACTGCCCAAAGTAATATACAGATTCAATGCTATCCCCATCAAGCTACCAATGACCTTCTTCACAGAACTGGAAAAAACCACCTTAAACTTCATATGGAACCAAAAGAGAGCCCGCATAGCCAAGTCAATTCTAAGCAAAAAGAACAAAGCAGGAGGCATCACACTACCAGACATCAAACTCTACTACAAGGCTACAGTAATCAAAACAGCATGGTACTGGTACCAAAACAGAGATATAGACCAATGGAACAGAACAGAGGCGTCGGAGGCAACACAACATATCTACAACCACCTGATCTTTGACAAACCTGATAAAAACAAGCAATGGGGAAAGGATTCCCTGTTCAATAAGTGGTGTTGGGAAAACTGGCTAGCCATATGCAGAAAGCAGAAACTGGATCCCTTCCTGACACCTTACACTAAAATTGACTCCAGATGGATTAAAGACTTAAACATAAGACCTAACACCATAAAAACACTAGAAGGAAACCTAGGCAAAACCATTCAGGACATAGGCGTAGGCAAGGACTTCATGACCAAAACACCAAAAGCATTGGCAACAAAAGCCAAAATAGACAAATGGGACCTAATCAAACTCGACAGCTTCTGCACAGCAAAAGAAACAGTCAATAGAGTGAATCGGCAACCAACACAATGGGAAAAAATTTTTGCAGCCTACCCATCTGACAAAGGACTGATATCCAGAATTTACAACGAGCTAAAAAAGATTTACAAGAAAAAAACAAACAAGCCCATTCAAAAGTGGGCGAAGGATATGAACAGATACTTTACAAAAGAAGACATACATGAGGCCAACAAGCATATGAAAAAATGCTCATCATCACTGGCCATTAGAGAAATGCAAATCAAAACTACATTGAGATACCATCTCACACCAGTTAGAATGGCAATCATTAAAAAATCTGGAGACAACAGATGCTGGAGAGGATGTGGAGAAATAGGAACACTTTTACACTGTTGGTGGGAGTGTAAATTAGTTCAACCATTGTGGAAAACAGTGTGGCGATTCCTCAAGGACCTAGAAATAGAAATTCCATTTGACCCAGCAATCCCATTACTGGGCATATATCCAAAGGATTATAAATCGTTCTACTATAAGGACACATGCACACGAATGTTCATAGCAGCACAGTTTACAATAGCAAAGACCTGGAACCAACTCAAATGCCCATCGATGATAGACTGGACAGGAAAAATGTGGCACATATACACCATGGAATATTATGCAGCCATTAAAAACGAGGAGTTCGCGTCCTTTGTAGGGACATGGATGAACCTGGAAACCATCATTCTCAGCAAACTGACACAAGAACACAAAATCAAACACCACATGTTCTCACTCATAGGCGGGTGTTGAACAAGGAGAACACATGGACACAGGGAGGGGAGCACTATACATGGGGGTCTGTTGTGGGGGAGTGGGGGGGGACAGCGGGGGGGTGGGGAATTGGGGAGGGATAGCATGGGGAGAAATGCCAGATATGGGTGAAGGGGAGGAAGGCAGCAAATCACACTGCCACATATGCACCTAAGCAACAACCTTGCATGTTTTTCACATGTACCCCAAAACCTAAAATGCAATAAATAAAAAAAAAAAAAAAAAAAAAAGAAAAGATGCTCACATCAGTAATCTTTAGAGAAATGCAAATTAAAACCAAAGTTATATAATCACCTCAAACCTGTTAGGATGGCTATTATTAAAAAAAAAGGATAAATATTGGCAAAGATGTGAGGAAATTAAACCCCCTGTGTAGTTAATGAGAATGTAAAATTGAACAGCTACTATGGACAACAGTACAGAGATTTCTCAAAAAATTAAAAATATAATGTGATTCAGCAATCCCACTTCTGGGTATTTACCGAAAATAATTGAAATCAGGTTCTCAAAGAAATATTTGCACTCTTTATATTTTTTCTTATGGTCCCCTCTTGTCTCTACTAACTCTCCTTGCCAACATTTATCCTTTGTTTCTTTATAAAAAAAGAAAGTTACTAGAGACAAGAGGGGACCATAAGAAAAAAAGTAATAATGTTCAAAAACCTTGACATGGAACAGGATTACATCCAAAGAAAAAGATAATAAATGAGTAATTGACATGCTCTATGATTGTGATTGCGGAAAACCGAAAAGAATGTGTGTGGTTTCAGATTGTGGTTTGCACTTTCGGAATAAGGAATTAAAGAGGTGTTAGTGGTGACACTATATTCTATATGCAATTGTGTGCTATACAATTCTCTAATAACTAAACTGGAGAAAGCAATTTGCTGGGCTTATTAAGAGTTATAAAGAAAAAATTTTTGAATAAAGTAACATATACTATGGTTTCATATTTTAAGTTATTACAATTCTTGGTAAAGAAACTGTCCACAGAAAAGCTAAGGAAAGAGGTGATTAATATGTCTTCCAAACTGAGACATTAAAGGAAATGTGCAATTAAGTTCTTAGGTACTAGACTGTGATTGCTCCGGATGGTAGCAGAAATTAGTGTGGAACGAAGACAGAAGGAGGAAATTGATAAATGCGAGCTCATATACTTTATGAACCAAAGACTAGAAATTGTTAGATAATGGATGGACTAAAAGATAATGCCAAAAATTGTGTTTGGATGCCTTTGTCTCCTAAAGGAGAAGGGTTTAGCCCTTTTCATTTATGTGAAAAGAAAACGACTGGAAGTCTTAGTGAGGTACAAAGAGGTTACCAATACTACCCATAGAGACAAGATGCTATGGAAAATCAAAGACTTTCTTTCCTTTAAAGGGCAAAGGCAGAAAGAACTTATGAAGGAAAGCTGAAAGGGAGATAATAGGATCAGAAAGATGAGAAAGGACTGTAGTTCTTCACTTAGTGTGCCTCGTTTTTATCTATTATACCCTGAAAGATGAAATGTTAACAAAAAGAATTACATGTTGAATGGCCATTTGCCACCCATCTGTCTTAATAAAGTGAAATCGAAGAAGGTGAATTTTCTGCCTCTTAAAGCAATTACATTAATGTTAATCAAGCATGATAAAATTGATATTTTGAACTATATGAAATTTTTAGATATCATTTCATATGGAAGCATTAAAAATCCCAAGCTGTTGAAATGATGTCAGTTTTAAATGCCAAAATGTATGTTGTTAATAGAATTTTAACAGACTGCCCTATGAGCTTTCAAACTTGGAATAAGAAGTCTGGAATCTTATTTAATATAAAGTTAAATTGAATAATATACAAAATTCTGTATTATTTCAAACTCTAAGAAATAACGATGAAGTATAATATTAATCTTATACTCTTAAATAAGTTCATTTTCTTTAACTATAGGAAAAAGTGTTAAAGATTCAAATTGAGTTTAAGAACCATAGCTATTTTTAAAAAGTTATCTCTTTAACTTTATAAATGCATATTCTCTCATCTCCAGATTGTATTTTATAAAAATCATTAAATTGGAATCTTTCATTTTAGGAAAAAATGGTAGACTTGAATAGAAATGATACTTGGAACTCTTACAGCTCTTCTATTTTGCAAAAATATAAAGATTTTAGCTGAAAGTTTTTATTATACTATTATCTAAGTTGACTGCTGATTTTCCCATTGTACATCTTGAAAAACATTATGTGCTCTTTCCTTGATGACGTGAACATTGTTATAGAGTGCAGTATGCAGAAATAAACTGTTGCTGTAATTTTTGAAAACATTATTTCCAGTGCCCTCTAAAAGGAGGAATATGTATTGCTAGATTTACATATAAGTTACAAGATAAAACACCAAACATACCTGATCAATAATAAAAGTAGTATAATGAAAATATATCTTGAAAACAGTCTTCTGAGTGTTTAATACTACAAATACGTTCAGAAACACAACCAAAACATTTTGAATAGCAAAGAGTTGTTAAAAAGCTCATATATGAGAATCAAAACAAAAGACAGAGCGAATAGTGCATAGATTGGTACAATGCCATTTAGTTTTAAATTGTATCTGATTGGTAATCTCTAAAGCAGCATTTGCAGATATCCTACTGAAAATGTAAGTGCAGAAAATACACTTATTCATTAATACAATTTTATTGAAAACTTACAGTATGTCAGACACTGTGTTAGATGTGGACAATCAATGTTGTACACAATAGGTCAAGCCTCTCCTTCAGAAGTTAAGACACTCTTAGAATTCAGGTAAAAAGAGAAGTGTAGTACAGTATGAAACATGGTGTGAATGAAGAGTATGAAGGGAGTAGTATGAACTAAAGTAGTACCAGACTTAGAGGTAAAGGAATGTATATTTGAGAAACATTTAAATAGATGTCTTCAAGACATGAAGAAGAAATAGAGAAGTCAGGAGTGAAGAGGGTAAAAAAAATCATTCAAGTATAAAAGAACAGCTTGCATTTAGTATACATTTAAGAAAGAGGGAAGCGAGGATGGAAGGATATAGCAAGAAAGGGAGGGAGAAAGGGGTGGAAGAAGGACAAGAGATAGAAAAATGGTATATTCTAAAAATAAGAGTTAGTAGGGATAGCTACAGCTTAGAATTTGAATGAGAAACAGTAGTGAGAAATGACACTGGAAATGTCTGCATGAGTGGACTGACTATGGAAGCCACATAAAGAAATTCGGATGTTTTCCTAAAAACAATGGAGAGGTATTGTAGTTTCAAGCAGATGACATGATACTATTTCTAGAAAGAAAATTGGTTCCTAATGAAAAATAGACTGGTGGGGAGAAACACTGGTTAAGGAAATTGTGTTAAGAGGCCTTTTAAGGAAGAATTAATGCAACTTTTACAGAACTTCTATTTGACAAAATATACAGATTTTAACTGAAATATTTATATTACTAAGGCAGGAGCTTAGTGGATAGAGCAAAGTTTTCAGATATGGAAATATTTGAAAGGGAGAATGGAAAGAACTTGGCAAGTGACTACGTGTGAGTGGTGAAGAAGTAGGAGTCAAAAGATCATTTTGACTAGCTCCAGATTTCTAACTCAATATCTGAAGTGAGGATGGTGTTCTTCACTAAGTAATCAAATATTGGAGAAAAATCAATTTAGTAGAGATGAGAAGACTTGAGTTATGTTAATGAAGTCCCTCTGGCACATCTATGTATGCCAGATATAGATCAATATAAATCTGTAAATACAACTAAATAGGACTATTTATAGATCTATACATACCAATAGAGACTTGCACTGATGGTATGATGGAGGCAGGACAAGTTCATAGGACTGGAACCTATGCAATTGCACAAGTTTCCTTGCTCAGAAGGTTCCTATATTGATTTATCACTATACTATCATCATCTAGAAATTCTTAATTTATTCTGAACTTATTATTTTTTATTATTATACTTTAAGTTCTGGGGTACATGTGCAGAACATGCAGGTTTGTTACATAGGTATATACATGCATGCCATGGTGGTTTACTGCATCCATCCCCCTGTCATCTACATTAGGTATTTCTCCTAATGCTGACCCTCCCCTATCCTGCCATCCCTTAGCCCCTCACCCCTCAACAGGCCCTGGTGTGTGATGTTCCCCTCCCTGTGTCCATGTGTTCTCATTGTTCAGCACCCACTTATGATTGAGAATGTGCGGTGTTTGGTTTTCTGTTCTTGTGTCAGTTTGCTGAGAATGATGGCTTCCAGTTTCATCCATTTCCCTGCAAAGGACATGAACTCATCCTTTTTTATAGCTGCATAGTATTCCATGGTGTATATGTGTCACATTTTCTTTATCCAGTCTAACATTGATGGGCATTTGTGTTGGTTCCAAGTCTTTGCTGTTGTAACCAGTGCTGCAATAAACATACGTGTGCATATGTCTTTATAATAAAATGATTTATAATCCTTTGGGCATATACCCAGTAATGAGATCACTGGGTCAAATGGAATTTCTATTTCTAGATCCTTGAGGAATCGCCACATTGTCTTCCACAATGGTTGGTTGAGCTCCCACCAACAGTGTAAAAGTATTCCTATTTCTGCACATCCTCTCCAGCATCTGTTGTCTCTTGATTTTTTAATGACCATCATTGGACTGACATAAGATGGTATCTCAATGTGGTTTTGATTTGCATTTCTCTAATGGGCTTTTTTTCATATGTTTGTTGGCTGCATACATGTCTTCTTTTGAGAAGTGTCTGTTCATATATTTCACCCACTTTATGACGGGGTTTTTTGTTTATTTCTTGTAAATTTAAGTTCTTTGTAGATTCTGGATATTAGCTCTTTGTAGACTGGTAGATTGCAAAAATTTTGAGGTAGAGCCTTGCTCTGTCACCAAGCTGGAATGCAGTGGTGCGATCTCAGCTCATTGCAACCTCTGCCTCCCGGGTTCAAGCAATTTTCCTGCCTCAGCCTCCCTAGTAGCTGGAACTACAGGCACATGCCACCACACTCTGCTATTTTTAAAATTTTTGGTGGAGATGGAGTTTTACCATGTTGGCCAGGATGGTCTTGATCTCTGGACCTCATGTTACACCTGCCTCAGCCTTCCAAAGTGCTGGGATTATAGGTGTGAGTTACTGCACCCTGCCCTGAATTTATATTTTATGTTTTATAAGTGAAGCTCAATAACACAGTTGAACATATATGTGAACAGAAGAGATATGTGCAAAATGCACGCCTGATACATCTCCTTACTGTCCTTCTCATACAACACCTGTGATGCCCTGTGAATACAGAGTTCCAGTAGAACTATAATCTGTGAAAGTTTAGGAAGACTCAAAGCAGGTACAAAGTAAGTCCATTATATCTATAATGAGTAAGCAGAGATGCGGACAGCACTGAGATGTCATGCTTTTATGTTTGAATCAGATCTGTCTTTTAATAAGGTAATAGTAATTTCTTAGTAATTAGTAAATAGGTAATTTCTTCAAATAGAAGAAATAAGGTAATGACATTTAAAAAAAATGAATGACCAATACTCTCTTATATCCTTTCTTTCTTAAGTTATTGCTCTGCATTAACCAATCACTTATGCTGAAAATGTTAAAATGAATGAAAGGGAAAGTTAGTCCAACCATAGCTTCCTTTTCGTTTTTGTCCTTCCTTACTCATCAGAATGCCAAAGGTAGAAAATGTGTGTATCAAGGGCTTAGGAGTGGAGAGGAGATGATAAGTGGGTGGGAAGGAGAGAAATGAAAAATGAGTACTAATTGTTATAGAGTTTCCTTTTTGGGTGATGAAAATGTTCTAAGTTTGATTGTGATGATGGTTACACAACTCTGTGAACAAACTAAAAACCACTAGATTGTGTACTTTACATTGATGAATTGTATGATGTACAAATTACATCTCAGTAAAACGGTATTTTAAAAAGAAATGAAATAAAAATAGTTGAGTTTAATTCAATATTTCTACAGTTCTGATAAGGACAAAATGCATATGCATGTGCAGGCTATGAAACACAAATCATGTAATGGTCATTCCACATATGCATTCAATGCTTTTGTATTTGCATTTAAAATTTGTGTTGCACAATATAAAAATGAATGGCTCATTGAAATAGTATACTACTTCAGTAGATTGATAAAGGATGAATATTCATTTTAGCCAGAGTTTAGATATTATTGTATAGCCAGAATATGGCAAGTATCTTGAATACTATGCTGAAAATCTGTACATAAAAATTATATGTATGTCTTAGTAGAAAACTGACTTTTAAAATTTTGATAATAAAAGATTCATGTTTTTCTTTAAAATGATAAAAACATTTGCAAAAAGACAAAATAAGTTTTCTTTCAGTCCATATCTTTATTCCATTACTCTTACAGGAAAAACAAACAAAACAAAGCAAATCCTTAGTTCCTTGATTATTTGCTGAAGTTATCTTTTAAGGAAATGGGAAATTGCACTGAAATTTTATCTTAATTTATTTCAAGTACCATAGGAAAAGAATGTCAAATATATAGAAAACATTTAACTGACATCAAATAAATAAGATTTGAAAGAATTACATTGATGTAATATACTCTTTTATTGATACAGTGAAGAAATATAGACTATTCTTTTTCTAGTTTTTATCAGTAACAAGGTGAATAAAATGAATCCTCAAAAGTCAACCAATTTCCATGTTGATGAGTAAAAGAGTTCTAAATTCTAGAGTATATTATTCCAAGTCAATTTACTAATCCAATTGTAATAAAAACCCAGGTTCAACTGCTTATTACTTAAGAGCCAGACATGAGAAAGAAGAGTTGGTGGGAGGAAAGCAAGTTTATTCAGAGAGCAAGAAAACTAAGAGATGATGAACGAACATTCTAAAGTACTCACCAAAACTAAAAAATAAAAATAAAAAGAGTAAAGGACTATCTTACATTTGAAATTTTACCATAGGGTTTTTAAAGGGAAAGATACTATAGGAGACACGCAGGAGTTGTACAGGGTGCAGGGTATGTGTGTCTTTCTTCCAATGGCTATCTTGGGTAATCACCTGTCTAGAGGTCCTGTTGATGTTATCTTGACATCTGCTCAGTGGACTACTTCTTGCCAACTCCCTCTAAGAAGGCAGATTCCACAGAGGGTCCATGCCTGGTTTGTTTCAAGGTTAGCCTCTGGAATTTCTCAAACAAGAACATAATTAGATAAGTATGTATTGACAGAGGAGAGTGGCTGAGAGGAAGAGATGAAAGTGGTGAGAGGGGAAGGAAAAAAGAAAGTGGGCGATTGGTAAGTTAGAAATGCAGAGAAATTGTGTAGATAAGTAGCAAGAATACTACAGGTAAACAAATCATACTTGAGAGAAGATGATCACAGCTGCCTAAACATTGAGACTAAACTTGTATACACCATAGGTATACAGTTTATGTAACTATTATCTATTGAAGCTAAACTCTGATAAATGCATAAGTAACTAATATAACCAGGCCAAGACTAAGACTTTGTTATTCATTTCAAATTTCCTATGTATGTTGCTAATGTTTGGATAGCAATTTTTAGTTTCCTTTATATTGTTTCACAAGAACAGAGCATAAACATCTAAACTTAATATAAAGTACAGGTGCTAATAACAATGAGGAATTATGAAGAGAAGTTTGGCTATGATTCTCTCCTCACAATATGACTTAGATTCAACCTTTGAGTATGGGTCTAATAGTAGTCACTTTAGCATAAATTAAAATAATTCTCATATCTAGTGGGACTCTTTCCCCTATGCCTAATCATGTAACAGAAGATTTTGACTTATTTTAAGTGAAATATATTGAAATTAGTCAACACCATCTTTTGTAGCAGGAGGGAGAAAAACTAGCTTTTTTTCTTTTACAAGCTATAGACCTGTACCATTAAAATCAAACATACTTTATTCCCTGTCTGGGCTTAAGGTCAGTGCTGCTTGTCTAATTTTAATGAGTAAGTCATATTTATTCTCACTCAATAATACACTCAGTTTCAAATGACTTGGAGAACTACATTATCTGAAATTAACATGATTTAATCACTTGAGTAAGATATTAAGCTCATAAAGGCAATCTATAACAATTTCTACTTTAATATTTTCACTAGCTCTATCTCCACTTCAACAAATCAAGATTTTATAAACTAGAAAATAGGTAGGTGTACTCCAGCCTTCACAGACTTAGTAATCTATTAAATTACTTTAATATTTTGTACTCCACTTTTCTTTAAAATGTTATAGTTACTAAAAATTTCCAATATACAATGTCTTTGATTCCAGAAAATGCCCTACAATAATGCATTACTTAAATACATCATCCAAACAATGGCAAATGCATGATTGATTAGTATATCAATGGACCACCTAAGAAATGACAGTCATTTATAAATATAATACATTGGGTGTTTTGAGAATTTAACATTTAATATATTCAACCAAATAGATTATGAGGTTGAATATTTCACTAAAGAAATAGAATTAGTATTGGGAAAAAGGATCAAATGAAATTCTACAAAGAGAAATACAATCCTGAATATGAGAACTCAATATGTGTTTATTAGTCAAGTGGACATTAATGAGGAAAGTTTTAGTGACATAAAAGATAAGGCTATACAATATATCTAAACTAAAGCATCAGAAAAAATATAGATTAAAAACAGCAAAGTAAAAGAGCAGGGGTGTAAATATACGTGTGTGTGTGTGTGTGTGTGTGTGTGTGTGTGAGAAAGAGAGTGAGAGTATATTACATTGATGTAATTCTTTCAAATCTTATACATACACACACACATATACATGCATACATACACACACAACACATTAACATATATCTACCATGATCAAGTGGGCTTCATACCAGGAATGCAGGGATGGTTTAACATATGCAAGTCAGTAAATGTGATAAACCACATAAAGAGAATTTAAAACAAAAATCATATGATCATCCCAATAGATGCAGAAAAAAATTTGACAAAATCCAGCATCCCTTAATAATTAAAACCCTCAGCAAAATTGGCATGTAAGGGACATATCTTAATGTAATAAAAGTCATCTATGACAAACCCACAGCCAGCATAATACTGAACAAGGAAAAATTTAAGTCTTTCCCTCTAAAAACTACAACAAGACAAGGATGCCCACTCTCACCACTTCTATTCAACATAGTACTGGAAGTCCAAGCCAAAGCAATCAGACGAGAGAAAGAAATAAAGGGCATCCAAATCAATAAAGAGGAAGTCAAACTGTTATTGCTGACGATATGATCATATAACTAGAAAACCCTAAAGAGTCCTCCAAAATGCTCCTATAACTGGTAAATGAATTCAGCAAAGTTTCAGGATACAAAATTAATGCACACAAATCAGTAGCTCTTCTATATACCAACAGAGACCAAGCTGTTAATCAAATCAAGAACTCAACCCCTTTTACAACAATTGCCACACACACAAAAAAAAAAAATTAAAAGAAATAACCTAACCAAGGAGGTGATAGACCTCTACAAGGAAACTACAAAACACTACTGAAAGAAATCATAGACGACACAAACAGATGAAAACACATCCCATACTCATGGATGGGTAGAATCAATATTGTGAAAATGACCATACTGTTAAAAGTAATCTACAAATTCAATGCAATTTCCATCAAGATACCACCATGATTCTTCACAGAACTAGAAAAAACAACCCAAAAATTCATAGGGAATCAAAAGAGAGCCTGCATAGCCTAAATGTTAGTTTTTGAAAAGACTAGTGGGTTAAACTCTAGAAAAGTTAATTAAGTACAAAAAAGATACAATTTACCAATATTAAGAATGATACTGGCAAAATCACTACTGATCTTAAGGATATTATAATTAAAGTTACCCCAATTAATACAAAACAAATGGAAAATCTTAATAGTTTTATATTTAATTAAAATAATTGAATCTATAACTAAAAACCTCCCCATACATAAATCTTCAAATTAAATAATCTTGACTGACAAATTGTCTCAATCATTTAGGAAAGAAAGAATATCAATTTTATACATATGTTCCAAAGAATTCAAAAAGAAGAAACATTTATCAAGCAATTCTATAAAGTAAACAAAACCATGATAATTAAAAGCTTGCGGGACATTAAAGGAAAAAAGAAGTGCGGACAGTATCTTTTATCAGCATAGATGCAAGGCATAAGAGGAAAGTTGGCAAATAAAAATATTTATATAACAAAGCAATGTATTCATCATGACAAACTAGATTTAATCTGGAACTATAAAGGTTATTTAACATTTCAAAAACAGCCAATGTAATTTTCCAAATTTATAAAAAAAGAAAAAACTTTATATACTTCAATGGATGCAGGCTAAGCTTTTGTAAAATTTAACACCTATTTATATAAAAAGCAAAACTGTCTCAGCAAGCTAAAAAAAAAGAACATTATTAAGCTGAAGAAGTTATGTAACAATAACCGAACTGTTGCAGCAAATAACATTTACAGAAAAAGTGAAAACTTTCCTCTGAAATTTAGAATAAGGTAAAAAAAAATCTTGTATCACTATTTCTAGTTATATTTCACTGAAATTTCTACCAAAGCAATAATGAAAGAAAAAATAAAACATACAAGACAATACAGGGAAAATACACAAGTTCTCTGTATAAAATAATTTTTATACAGGGAAAATAAAATTGAAGAAACTGCAGAAGTATCTACAAGGAAACTATAAAAATTGAGTTAGGAAGGTTGCAAGATTTAAGGCCAATGTACAATAAAAAGAGAAATTATTTCTGTATAACACCAACAAGCTATTAGAATATGAAATTATAAATATGATACCATTTGTGACAGCATAAAAAATCCTCAAAATGAAAAGGTAAATATAATGAAAGATGTAAAATACCTCAACACCGGAACCTCTGTCACTGTTGAGAAAATGTGAAGATGGTTTCAGCAAATGGAAGTTTGTAACATGTTTATGAATTGAAGAATTCAGTATTGTAAAGAAGATATATAAATTCATCAAAATTCCAATGAATATCCCTGCAAGTTTTATTAGTAATTGGGAAGTTGCTAATCAAGTAGATGTGGGAATGCACAGGGTCTAAAATAGCCAAGACGTATTTGAAAAATAACAATACTGGAGAACTCACAATACAAAACATCTTGAATTTGTATAAAGCCACAATATTTAAGACAGTATGGTATAGGTTAAGGACAAACAGATTTATAAAGGCAACAGAGTAGAGTCCATAAATAGGACTACACATACACTCAAAGCTAATTTATGACAAAGTTGGCATTGCAATACCATAGGGAAATAATAAGCTTCCTAATCAATAGTGTTGAGTTAATTGGATTTATATACAAAAAATTATTTGGACCTGTATCTCATCCCATACACAAAAATTAATTATACATTTGAACATAGGTCTGAGTTTAGCTAACTAGACAATAAAGTTCATTAAAGATGACAGAGGATAATTCATTCATAGGCTTGAGAATGTCAGATATTTTTTAAAATAGAATCTCTAAAAGCACTAACCTTAAGTGATTGAAAAATGTACAAAAATGAAGGAAATAGAGAATCCCATTAAAATACTACAGTAATAATTTTTGTGAGCAAAATTCAATAGTGGATACTAAAATGACAAGTGAAAGCACAGAATAATGCATCATCCTCAAGTAAAATAGCAACTTACAGTGGAGAGACCTGGCAGTTATCCCTTAAACCAGTAATTCAGATTAACATCAGTAATAACGCATATTAATGTTTTTAACCCCTAATGTGACTCACTGAAAAGGAAATATCACTTCTGTGGTATTTTCAAGAAAAATGTGTAACACAATTTTATCATTACAAAACATCAAACTGATAGCAAACTGAAATTGAGGGGCATTACACAAAGTAATTTACCAACTTTTCAAGTGTCAAAGTCATAAAAGGGAAAATTGAGAAGCTGTCACAGGTAGAGGGAGACTAAAGAGACATAAAGGTAAATGCAATGTGAAATACTGAATTGAATCCTGAAACAGAAGAAAGATATTAATGGGAAAAATTGTAAAATTTGGAGAAAGTCTAGTTTACTTATTACTTTCAGAATAATGTTAATTTTTTAGATTTGGCGTATTTTTATGGTTGCATGTTAGCATTAGAGAACGCTATTACAAGTTAATGGAAATGGGAAATTTTCTGAAGTATTTTTGTGACTTTTTTATATGTCTAAATTCCTACAAAGTAAAAAGTTTTAAAATATTTTAATTTGGATGCCATTTAAAAAAAAAAACTGGAGGAAAAAGTTTTAGTGATATATTGTACTGCATGGTGACCACAGTTGATAACTACATTATGTGTATTTCAAAAATGCCAAGATAATAGATTTTTAACGTTCTAACTACTAAGAAAGATAAATGAGTGAGGTGATGGATACATTAACTGCTCAATTGAATCTTTCTGCAATTATAAATAGATCACAACATCATGTCATACCACATAAAGATATACTATTATTATTTCTCAATTTAAAATAAGTTTAAAAATGAAAAATGAAGATAACACTGAAAGAATGAAGGGGAAAGATAATTAGAATATATAAACTTTATATATGAGACAAGGGAGTCAATAACATGTTATGTTTAAAAACCCAATAAATCAATAAAATACTTAAAAACAATCCAATATAAAATATGGAAAAGGCTCAAACAGTCATTTCACAAAATAGTGTACTTAGATGGCCAATGCATATACAGTCAGCCTTACGTGTCTGCAGGACCAGCAATGTTAGCACCTCTAATTTTAGTTTTCTTGGAGGTAAGGGTTCGTATCCTGAAATTCAATTTCTGCTGATATTGAGGGGTGATTGTATTACTAATTGTTCAACATTGAAAAACTAGATAATGCAAATTAAAACCATCATGATCCAGCACTATATACCTAATATAATGGCTATGATTTAAACAAAAAACAAATAAAATTAATAACATGAAGTGATGGCAAGGAAATGCAGCAACTAAAATATGCACTGTTGGTGGCAATGTAAACTGATTCAACCACTTTGGAAAATTATTTGGCTAATTCCATTAAAGCTTAATATGCTTCTGAGTTATAGACAATCAATTCTACATCTAAGCAAATCAATGTCCATTAATAATAATACAATGAAAAATGTATTATGAATGGATGTCCTATATGTAACACAATAAGACAAAGGACAAGAGCAAAACTATTGTTACAGGCAACAACAATATGCCAAATCTCATAAACGTAATGTAAAGCAGAATGATCTAGAATTACAAAGTAATTCTATTAAATAAATATAAGAATAAACAAAATTCTTTTGTGATGACAGATTCTGCATAGTAGTTGCTTTTAACAAAGAAGGATGTGATAAAAAGAAGAGGAAACATATGTCTTGTAAAATAGAAAGCATTTCACTTCTTCATCTGGATAGTGGTGACATAGATGTGTATACTTTGTGAAAATTAAGAAATACCCATACGATGGCTATTTGTAAAAATATTAATTAAACAGTCCAACACTTTTAAATATCATAAGTATTCCCACTAATTTTTTTAGGCAAACCTGTATTATGTGATCACTAAAAATCATATTGGCAAAAATATATAATATATTAGATATAAACTTTTAATCTTTAGGGAAATGATCATAATATATATCCAATTATGCATACCAAATGGGAGAAAAATTACTAAAAAGACAGATATCAAACTCAAATGTATTCTCTACAACGAGTATGTATTTCTTTTAAATTAGAGGAATATTTTCACAGTATAAACCAATTGCGTTTAACTCCATTTATTATTTGACCAGCTTAAGGTGCTATGGCACTAAAAGAAAATAAAATTTAAATTGTCTATTTCCAAATTGGTTTACGCCACATGGTGCTTTATTTTGCTGCTGCTGTTTGTTTCGTTCTGTTTTTTCGTTTTGTTTTGTTTTGTTTTGGGGTGGGTGTGTGTGTGTGTATGCATGCACACTTTTGGTAAGAACTGAATATATTCCTTTTTCTTATATCCATCTACATTTGTAAGAAAAACAGTGAAAGAATAAGTATACTGAGGCCCTGCTAGTTAAGGGTTTCAGTGCTCTGCTTCATTGAATGAAAGTCTTCACTATTTTTATGCACATATATATTAGTTTAGTCATGATTTTGTTTCTTTACTGTGGAATTTTTAGGAAAATTCTTTATAATTAGGCTTATATGATATACACAGTTTTCCATTTTCCAGAAAGTAAATCAGAAGATAGTGACTGGTAATTGGCACCCCTGTGTAACCTCATACCCTATCAAATTAAACTGAATTTGGCAGGTGATGGGGCGTGGTTACCAAAGACCTCAATGTTTGCAGTTACATAGTCTGTCAGGTTGGCTTTAATGGCCCTTGATTGACCAAAACTATGGTTAGCATTACATTTTTGTTTATTTTCTAATTTCAAAACAAAACAATATTGTCTCTGCAGGGTATAAACTTTAGTTACTTTACCTTTAAAAATAACACATTTTATTTATTTGCCCACAGAGAAGTCTCAGATTTTCAATTCATTTTTATTTTTATCTAGTCACTATAATTCCAACTCTAATACTTTGGGTGGCTTTTCGCAAAGCAATGCTTATCAAGTTGTCACTGAATTCTACAATATACTGCCATGTGCTATAAAATGTTCTCCCGAAAGAACGATTCTGATGCATTAGCTAACAAAAACCTTTGTTACCTCACAAAAGAGAATTTGACAGTTCTTCACTGGTACTTCATGTCTAAGATGAAATTGCAAATAAGAAAAAGCAAAGTTTTGAAGTAGGGGTGCACGTGCACATTACTTGCTAATACTTTTTTAAAACTTCTAATCTGTCAAAAGTAAAGTTAGAATGTATTTTTCAGTTTAAATATCTAAACTAGAAGTTTTCAATTAACATTACAAGGTTTGAATTTAATTCATTACACACCTACCATAGAAGAAAGATGACTTGTATTGTTAAAGAGATTTAGAAATAAGGACTGAAAATTTATAAATTGACTCATTTTTAAACCTCGCCAGAATGTCTCATTCCTTCAGATTTCTAAATCACCAAAATAATATGTCTAACTTTACATTACTGGGAAATAATAAGCATATTTTGTTTAAAAAGCAATGCTCACACTAATGATGGCTTTATATTAATTATCCCATAAAAACACTTCATAATAAATTAAAGATAATTGAGAAATATTGGTAATGTGGAGTTAAAGAAACTTTTGATTTAAAAAAAGTCTAAAGAAAACAAAGATGATGGCAACAAACAGAATACAGAAATTTGAATATTCACCACTTCAAGCAAAATGTAGCTACATTGACAACATTTAGTTCATTTTAATATTCCCTTTAACTATAGTTGTCTTAAAAATTACTTCTACCTACACTGGGAACCACATCAGGTAACGAGCTATCATAAGTGGGGGACAAAGACTTCAGACTGGCAGTCTTTGTGATAAAGCCTGAGTGATAAGACTCTTATTTGTTATTTTCTTGCATAACTACTTCATTCTATGATCATAAATAGTGAGTATAATATTCCCTCAATTATTCCCTCAATTAAAGATATTGTTTAAAGATCATATAAAAACAATAAGTCTTTGATTTGGTTTTTATCTGGATCAGGGAAAAATTATATTACCTGTGAAAATTTATGGAAAGAATAAAGACTTCTTAAATGTCTTAATAATTTAGAATCAACTTATGATATTCTAAAACCTGGCGGGGGGAAGGGATATGATTCGAATAATACTTACATAATGTTTCAGAAAGTTCAAACCATATAAATGCAATGTTCAAGAAACTGAAAATCTTAATACAACCTGTTTTTTTTCCTTCAGGTTGCTTAAAATTTAATCACATGGTCTTCACAATGTATAAGAAAACAAAATTAATATAGTTATAAAAGTCTGAATATTTTCTTCTTAGGAGGTATATTTTCCATCCTCTCTGTCAAGGAAAAAAATAGAGTCAATTTTAAATAAAATACAGCATTGGAAACACAGCAAAGGGATTCTCTGTCATACTTCCTGCTAGATTCAAGCTATTTTCATTATACTTGGCTCATCTTGAGTATTTTCAGCCAAAATGTTTTTCAGGCTCCCTGAAGTACATTTCCTGGGGCGGGGGTTGGGGAAGCAGATTTCTCTTCATTTTATAATAGCATTTAATATATTAAAATGACATTTGAAAATGTCAAGAGGATGTAAGTTTGAGTATGTGTTTGTGTGTGTGTCTCTCACACATATATATACACACACATATAGACAGACACACATATACACGTACAGATGTCAAAGCCCCAAATCTTTGAATTCTTCAAAAGTTACTCAAAATGTTTTAAAATGTATTACTCTGAAGTTTCCGTAACTTGAATAAAGGTTAAACAGTGCATATTTCGCTAATAATTTAGAAGCATGGTTCATTTAGTGATACTAGAGGTGCTTTTTGTTGTTTTGTTGTTGTTGTTGTTTTAATTGTACTTTAGGTTCGTGTGTAGATCATGCAGGATTGTTGCATAGGTACACACATGACAATGTGGTTTGCTGCCTCCATCCCCCCGGTCACCTACATCTGGCATTTCTCCCCATGTTATCCCTCCCTGACCTCCCCCCACACCCCACTGTCCCTCTCTTGGCCCCCCACAACAGACCCCAGTGTGTGATGCTCCCTTCCTTGTGTCCATGTGTTCTCATTGTTCAACACCCGCCTATGAGTGAGAACAGGCAGTGTTTGATTTTCTGTTCTTGTGTCAGTTTGCTGAGAATGATAGTGTCCAGATTCATCCATGTCCCTACAAAGGATACGAACTCATCGTTTCTTATGGCTGCATAGTATTCCATGGTATGTATGTGCCACATTTTCCTTGTCCAGTCTATTGTCGATGGGCATTTGGGTTGGTTCCACATCTTTGCTATTGTAAACAGTGTCACTATGAACATACGTGTGCATGCGTCCTTATAATAGAATGATTTATAGTCCTTTGGGTATCTACCCAGTAATGGGATTGCTGGGTCAAATGAGATTTCTATTTCTAGGTTATTGAGGAAGTGCTTTTTGCAATCTACCCATCTGAAAAAGGGCTAATATCCAGAATCTACAAAGAACTAAAACAGATTTACAAGAAAAAAATAAACAAACCCATCCAAAACTGGGAGAAGGATATGAACAGACACTTTACAAAAGAAGACATATATGAGGCCAACAAACATATGAAAAAATACTCATCATTACTGATTATTAGAGAAATGCAAAACAAAACCACATTGAGATACCACCTCACACCAATTAGAATGGCGATTGATCAGTAAAAAATCTGGAGACAACAGATGCTGGAGAGGATGTGGAGAAATAGGAACACTTTTACACTGTTGGTGGGAGTGTAAACTAGTTCAACCATTGTGTTTTGTTTTTTTTAACCAGTGCTGTATTTCATCTCCTGTTTCAAGAAAGAGAAAGAAAGAATACACACAATAGAATCTAAAAAATCTGATTTCTGGTCTCTACCTATGTATTCTTTAAATAAATATATATTATAATAAATGTATTTATTGTTTAGGTGTTCTATTGAACAGTTACTGTATTGCAGACATTATGTATATCACAAAGGTAATACAATAGAATCTAACATAATTTACAGAAGAAACAGCATTTAGATTATTCACTAAAGGTATCAGTAAAATAAATAATACTTTTAAACCTGTATCTTCTTTTCTTATAAACTATTCTAGGTATAGTGACTTTCTTAAATACCCTCCACTAAGCTTTTCCATATTATAAATAATGCAACAGCAATAATTAGTAGAATTTTCTCAAAGATTATATATTTACTATAATAAAAACTATGCATTATTAAATTATTATTATTTCAATTTTGTAGACATTGGCTAAAACATCCTAGAGTCTCTTCCTGGTTAAAAACAAAAACAAAACCAAGAAACCAAAATATCCCTAAAAAATTGACATATGTCTTCCAGAGATTTTATCTTATTAACTGGCACAATTACCTATTGAATTGCCAAAGCAGAAACCTTGAAAGAAACTCCTGCTCCTTTTATTTGTAGGATGTGAAATCTGCACTTTTCCATGGGGGATAATTGTTTACATTTTTGCTTTCATTTACCCAGGAGCCAGGAAAATGTAGTGGTTAAGAGCACTGGCAGTGGAGCCAAGCTACTTCGTTAACTAGCACAGCCTCTCCACTTCTGCTGTGTGACTTCAGACACATTATCATGGAATTGTTGACTTATTTAAAAGACTAAGTTAAAAAAATGATATCTACTTCATCAAGAATTAAGTGACAATACATGCAAAATACCTTGTACGTGGTGCTCAACATCTATTAGTATCTGTTCTCTTTGGCTTGTTTTCTTTGATAATTCTACCATTTTCTATTGTTCAGTAATTATTCAAATCCTAAACTTCCTTGCATGGTAATGACTTTTTTATTTTCCAGCTATAACAGGGTTCTTTCAATCATATTTGCAAATATGCTTTCAGTGTGCAATTTTGAACTAAACATTGCTTCTAAAGAGTCTTATAACTTCTTGAATTACCCCTTCTATCTGTTCATATCACTTTGTGTGTATCACTTATTTTCCTAAATTTGCATTGTAAGATGGCAGGACCCATGCTTGTCTTCTTCCATGGCCCCAGTATCTAAGCAAGAATCTTGTAATTAATAAGCATTCACTGAAATTATAGTAAAGTAATTATCTACTACATTAAGAATAAAGGAGAGCAATAATAAATATACCTACCTCATCCTCAACCAGAAAATCGGACTCTGGGGAAATGATAGTCCACCACAATTTTTCTTTGATGATGAATGTTAGATGCCCTTAAAGGATAAAAGAAAGGAGCATTTAGAATCACCATAGTAGTTAATTTATATTCATTTCTTTATTTATTACAATCAACTGACTTGTGAGACAGATCTCTTTGTCTTCCTCTTTTCAGATCAGGCAAATTAGGCTCAAAGAGATTGTAAGACAGCAGCTGTGACCAAGGAAATCTATGTGTCAACCAGTTATGTAACCAATTCATGCCTGATATCCATAGTCAAAGGGAGCTTCCTGGGTTTTCAAGGCATCTCCAAGAAGCATCATCTTGGATCTATCAGAGAAATACTATCCTTACCCTTTTCTTGTCTTAAAATTTGTCACAATATGGCTTTAACTGTGGAAATAGATGGAAACCACCCAAGTGAGAGCAACCAAAGGCTTTTTTTTTTTTTTTTGGAGTTTACTGTATCAAGAGAAACAGTTATCATCACTTGCATTTTACAGAGAGTTAGGCAGACTGAGGGTTGGGAATACTTTGCAGTAGAACAAACAGAAAACTTTTGGTATGCGCTTATTGGAGGCTGTTGTCATGGCAATGTTGGAGGCTAACTAGTAAGTGGGAAAGCATATGTGATTAAGAGTGAGTATTTTGCTTTCTCCAGTTGGTCCCAAGTTGGAAGCAGCTGTAAAAAAATAGGAAAGACATCAGTAATTAATCAAATTCTGGTCATTTTGAGCCAATTGTTTAAAATGGAATCACATGGTCTTCATAATGTGTAAGAATACAAAATTAATATAGTTATAATAGTCTGATATTTTCTTCTTAGGAGCTATGTTTTACACCCTCTTTACCAAGGAAAAATTAATCAAAAAACTTTTGGAAATAGACCATTAGAAATACAGAAAGGAAATTCTCTGTCATATTTCCTGCTGTAAGCAAGCTATTTTAATTATACTTAGCTGCAGAGACTATTGTTTGACCTCCTGGAGTGGTTGCAAAAGATAGCAGGTTGGCTTCCTGGCTGACTGTTGCAGGTTGTGAGTCAGAGTTCTATTTTTATTTATACTCTGACCATTGTTCATTTGTATATCCAATCTTAATATATATTAATATAAAGCAAATAGTAAGAGTGATCAGAACATAGCACTACATTTTTCAATTAACATGAATAATGAAGGTACATATATTAACCAAATAAAGAGAAAAAAATGTAAAATGGTGTACTGCATTAGTCTAATGTTTGTAAAGAACGGCAAAGATTTGACTCTATATTATAAAGTAAATAAATGAAGGTACCAAAGGGAAAAATATGGCTTACCATGATGAAAATTATAGAAATTAGAAAGATGTGCTGATGAAAGCAAGTCCAATTACCCTATTAAAAATAAGCATAAACAAGACCATCACCTTGATGAGCTGAAAACCATTTATTGGTATTTTGGATACTAGGGTTTGAATAATCTATTATCATAACATGTAATCAGAAAGATTACAAGGTGGCAATAACGTGAAGGTAATAGTCAAAACTGAGGTGAGACAATTAAGAAGAAAAGAGGTCAGTGGTTAGAGATGAATAAAAGCAATCCAGGAGGTTGATGCAGTGAACAGGAAGTGACCGCAGATCAGTGATAGGAACAGTAGTTTGTATGACATCTCAGTAGGTGAGGACCAGGTGCTGCTGAAGTACACAGTCACACTTCATCTGGAAATGCAAAGTCCAGCCTATGGGATGAAGAATCAGTAGTAGCTCAAATCCAGCATGCTGGAAGGGTGATATAAGGCAATAAAAGTGTTACTGAAAGTCTAAAATAGTACCCACAGGAGTAGCTGCTCCTGATAAAATGACAATCCCTCCCCCATTTTTGACATATCGAAATGGTGAGTGTTACTAACTGAAATGCTAGCACCTCTGGCTTGCCCATCAGCTAGCCATTTGCCTTTAAGTAAGTTGTTATTTTTTGTCTTTTGGTAAAATGAAAGTTATACTATATCATCTCCATGCTTTCCTGATTCAACAAAGCAGCCAGAGTCACTCCTATGTCCATTGCTTACATGAGTGAGAGATGTATTGCCCAGTGGAACAGACAAGAAGTAATCACAGATATTCTTGCAAAAATCAGTAAGTCAAAGAATGCCAGAGCTCAACTGACTATATGGGACCAAAGAACTTACAGTACAGTATCATATTTAAACATAATGAATTAGCAGAAGAAGTGTGTGTTATCGAGTCTCGTTATTCCTTTCCTCTTTTTTTGTAGCTAGAAATCAGTACCTCAGAGCCATGGCGAAGATACACATGGTGAAGTTGCACAAGTCTGAGACTGGCTATGTGAATAGCAGACAAATCTTTTTTTCAGGCAGTTCTTGTCAGGGTGGAATTTTAAGGCAGCATTCCCATAAATTCTATAATTCTGAGTAAGTGATTTTTGCATAATGTGGAACTTGAAAACAAGACATCTTTTCGTTAAGTCTAAAAATGATATTTTCTATGAATACTTGATTTCCAAAGGGACTCTTAGAGCAGAAGGGTCCTTTTTATGATATCTTCATTTTGCATGAAATCACACTGAATAAACATGTATCAGTCAGAATAAGAACAGTAAATAGCAATTGCTTCCACAGTTTTCCCCTGAGACTGACACAGAGAAGAGTAAATTGTCTAACAATGGACAAATCATAACTGGTTCTTAGCATTTTAGATTGCTTTGGGAAGTGATACACTTAATATTTGATTTTTCATTGCCATACTATTACTTATTAATGATGAATTTATTAATCACCTCTTCAGAAGATTGTTTAAGCCATTGTTAATAGCAATTTAGTGGTAAAACTGTTGCATAGCACTTAAAATCCAAAATATTTTGACCGGGAACTGGACAACTGATGAATAAAATATAGCAATTATTTTCATCATCAAATTACTGAAAAAGTTGTGATTATTTTGATGTGATATATTGTTTTCAGTATAGTGTCAGTAACATACAAAATATTGGATTTGCATACACACATGAATACAAGTTATATATACACATGTATACATAAAATGTATTTATACATAAGTATACATGTTAGCATACAGAATTAAGAATGGTAGCTATTACTGAATGCTGGGTAATAGGATCTAAATGAAAAAAACACAATAATATTTTCTATTTTCTTTTTTCAACAAAATTTTAAAAAGTTCTGTAAAATAGTCAAGATTTCATAGTTCTATACCAAGATATAAAAAATAATAAATTTAAAAATTAATGCATAGTGGAATAAATTTTAAATATAAAATCAATGTTAAAATATAAAATGATTATTAACTATTAAGTGAAATTATACAGAATGGTATTATACTAGATTTGTTTCTATTAAAAAGGGGCTTTTTCACTCTTCTGGCTTCTAAGGCCTAAACTTAGAGTGAGTCATGGGCCTTTCAGATGCATCCTCAGACGATATCATGGAAGTAAAAAATGGCATGAATATTTGTTATATTGAGTTTAAAAAATAAATTAGCAGCACTGTGAAGAAGAAGATCAAGATTATGGGTTCTACAAAGAGCCTTATCTCAAGGCAGCCACCTTGGAGAAGGAGGAAGCATGAAAAATGGAAAAAAATAGAAGTGAGAGTTGTACAAGCCCACCATGGTGGCTCCATTAAGTAGAGTTGGGCAGGCACAGGAAGAGATACAGTATCCAGCAGCAAGGTTCAGGACCTTTTCTGATTGAGAAGGGAAACTCTTCAGAACAATGCACTCTATCTGTGGTGCTGGGATTACCCAAAGCAGGGAGAAAGCAGAGACTGAGTGAGATTGGACTACTCTTCCAATCTAATTATTTATGGTTGGAGACAGATTTCATTTGATTTAAACAAATCAAAGTTGATTTAGACAATTCAAGTGTTGTAGATAATTTCACGCCCGTTACACTAGAAGGATGGAATTTTGAATGGATATTTTCCTCTATTTATGAAACTTTTGTATAGTTTAAAAATTTTCTAGTGCTCCAATTTACTGAGTAACTGTTTGGGGTGGAACCATGTACATATAAGTGCAGTCCTCATCTATCCTGCCATATAGGAAACATCTTCATTTCCCTTAGGTTCAAAAAGCGTTTGACTGTCTATTGCTGCATAGCAAATTGCCCCACACCAACTGGCTTAAAAAACAATGTCATTTTATTTTGTTATCTTCAGGAATTCAGAAAGAGCTGAACAAGGCGGTGAAAATGTGGTACTCTCATTCAGTTGCAATTCATTAATAGAATAAGAAATATGAAATGATAGAGCAGCTGGGGACGTCTGGGCAAAACTCTCTCCTCCAGGAGTTCTAGAGTCTTTACCTGTGTTATTTCCGTTTAGTCTCTCAGTGTTAATTGATGTAGGCTTCCTCACAGGATGTCAACAGAAAATTGCAGTCAAACTCCTTTCATGGCAGCCAATATTTTTCAAGAGTGAGTATTCAAGCAAAAAATGCAAAACCTGCAGTGCCTTTGTGTGACTTAAACCAAGAAGTCACATGATGCTATGCCAATTCTGCCATTCTCTTTTGCTCAAAAACATCGCAAAACTTGTCCATTTTAAAGGGAGAGATGATACAGACACCTCCTGATGATGGGACTAGTGTAAAGGAATCTGTGGATATGTTTTAAAAGTGCCACTGACAATGCATGTAACCCAGAAAAAGCAATTGGTGGACTCCAGGTCTACATAAACGAAGGGGTCTTCCAAGCTAAGCATTTCTTCATATCAATGTAATCAAGTGAGATCAGGAGACTATGCGAAAAGTCCAAATGAAAACATCATTTCTTAGTGATGAGGCCAATTGGAGCATTTTCCTTGTCTTATTAAGTTTTTCAAAAAGTATTTTCCAACAATAGTACCAGCTGTAGAAATAACACAGCATGACATAATGAAGTTTTGGCTTTGTTTCCCAAAATAACATATTACAAATGCAATACTTATGCTCTGAATTACAGGGTAATTTATTACCACTGTTAACATAAAAGGTCTCAAAATAGGCAGTTCTTCTATTCTTGCCATTATCTAGTCCCTGTTCTTTCCAGTTGTGTATTTGATTTCCTACTTCTTTTCAGTTCCCGAAAGACACAGCATTGAAAACATTCCTTTGTATTCTCTGCCTTTGTGATTAATGGTAGCTTAAGGTAGTACACAGCCACAATAAGTAATAGAATTTAATTTCACTATAAATTTTTAAATTGTAAAGGAATAACAACAGAAGTCCCCCTTGGTGGGAGAGCCATGTCAAGCAAATGAGTGATTTTCCACAGTAAAAAGTAACTCAGCGATGAGCATTTGTCATTTCCTGTCAGAGGCGGGCTTGAGAGGTATCCAGGTATAATTTACAAACCTGCTGGTTCCTACCCATTGTTCACTGACTACTCCCTTAGTCTCTATCTGCCTGATAGAACAGAAAAATAACTTCAGCCTGGCCTCTGTTATTCCCTTTCTAAACTACCACGCATACAATTATCTGCATTGTAGGTTTCTCTCCAGACTCAGTTGGTTTTTCTTAAAGAGAAAGCATATGACTCTGTTTTGTTTTTCTGCTTATAAATTTGATGGTTTCTTTTTTGCAACCTGTTATGCCTCCTTATATTTTAGCCCTTGACTGTTAATTTTTGAGAATTGGATCACTAGGTTCAGAGTTGTCATCTACTACATGCAAGCTACACAAATTTTATTCAACTAATAAAAACATAGTTAAGATTACATAGAAAATAAGGAAAATACATTATCAGGCCATGTGATAAAAGCATGCAAAATACTTTTTCTGTACCGTGATGGCAATTATGCAAAAGTCTGTAAATGTAATAGTAAAGAGTAATATTCAAATTTGGCATAGACTTTAAAATGATGGACACCAGTAACACTATTACATTTTACAGATAAAGAGTTATGAAACTACAAATAAGATTTTTCATAATATCATGGCACAATGCTATGAATAAAAGCAATTCACAATGCATATTTTATTTTTGTAGCAATTGATTGACTCATGGAAACATGACTCTATTTTAAAGAAGAAAAACTAAAGGTTAGAAATCCAATTTATGATTAATGTCAACACTTTTCTTTTGATGTTGTGTAAGGTCACTGAGGATTGCATATCTGCACAAATCAGTTAACTTTTCCACCCTATTGGGTGGAGAGAAAGGGAGAGGAGAGGAACAACTGCACATATCAATAGAAACAAAGAAGATGGAGAGAGTATGGGCACAGGAAGCAACTAAAACAGGTTCTTTAAAACAAATAGACTTATAATTAACTGCATCTTTACTTTTAAGCAACAAACACACAGCTGTGAAATCAGAACACTAGTGGGAATTATGTGTAATAGCACCCTTTCCTACTCAGAAGTAACAATTGTAGGGCAAAGAAAAGGGGGCACAGCCTTACTGCATAAAGAACTTTCAGAAACACTTGAGACTCACCCAAAGACACATGACTAGTCACAGGCAAAATTGGAGAACAGCTGAGAGATCTAACTGTTAGTGCCTTGACCATTCTGCTTTATCATTTTTGATTCTTCATTAGAACAATTCCAATATCACTTCCACCAGAAACAGAAAATGACAAACTGAATAGGCAACTCCTGAACACACATAATTATTTACACACATACACACACACACACTCACAGAGAGAGAGAAAAAAAAGGAGAGAATGATCTTTTCATTTTTCAATTTAAGGAGCTATTGTACATTTAATAGTAAGTGTATTTTTTTTATTTTTTTACAAGTAATCCCAAACAGAAATCCTGTGCCTAGATTTACACATCTCTTAATTAAACAATCATAGGCAGGAGATCAATTATGTTTGTTTCGGTATCATTGTATCACCAGTATCAGTAATATAAATTGATACATACAGGTGTTCAAGGCTCAATAACTAAATTAAAGAGTTGCCTAGCATTTATATTTATGCCTTGAACTCTGCTGAATGTACAATGATTTACAAAATAAATTGCCACTGCAGGCAGAACCTATCACATGTGTCTGAGTGATTTTTAATGTCAAGTGGTACTTGCCATCACAGTGCATCTCTCCTTTCTGTTTATTCAAATTCATAGTAATGGTTTAGCCAACCTGGATGGAATAGACTCAGTAACTCTCCAATTAAATTATGTAAGGCAGCATGGGCATATCAGTTATCTATTGCTGCATGAAAAATTAACCCAGAACATAGCAGCTTAAAACAAATTTATTTTCTCAGTTTTTCAGGGTCAAGCATCCAAGAATTGCCTGGCTAGGTGGGTCTGGCTCAGGGTCTTTTAGGAGGTTTTAGTCAAGTGATTGGCCAGGGCTGCTGTCATTTGAAGGTTTGCCTGGTGCTAAAGGATTTGCTCCCGAGATAGCTAACCCATATGGCTGTTAGTTTGAGGCTCCAGTTCCTTGCTCTGTACTTTGCTATTACCAGACCTTTCTATGGGACTGTTTGAGTATCCTCATACAAGGCACCTGGCAAATTTTCCAAAAGAGTGAGGAGGAAGACATGGTGTATTTATGTCCTAATCTTAGACATCAGAATTCACTCTTCTGTTACATTCTATTCCTTAAGAGTGAGTCACAAAAGATAACATACATTTTTTACAGGGGGAATCACAATTCACCTTTTGAAGAGAAGAGTATCAATAATCTATGGATATATTTTTAAATAACCACATGGGATCACAGGCCTTTTCAACAGTACTGCAGTTCATCAGTACAGTAGTTCAACAGGACATAAACCTGACACAATCTATGTATCAGATTGTACTATATATGTATGTGTATATGCAAACATATTATTAAAGACTTCTTTAAGATGATTTGCATTTTTGTGAGACACAATTGAAAATCTAACTGTTAACTGTGATGAACCACAGCAGAATGGATGCCAAGCATACTGAAAAAGAAGATGCTAGCAAAGAAGAGAATAAGGAGGAGAGGCTTGGCACAAAGAGGAAAAGGAAGCATATACATTAATGGGCATAATAAAACAATCATATGCAATTACACACATGATGATATCTACCTCTATTCCCATTTCACATCCTGGCAACTGGGTTTTGATGAGCATTAGTGGCCATTGCATACACATTACACATCATCACCCTCTAATTAGTCCCATATACCAGAAGGAAGTAGTAAAATACTTTTTTCCCAAGATTGACAACTATGCACTGCATGTTTACATGAAATGCTTTGTCTTTGCATCTATGTCTCACAGATCGATGGCATTTGTTGGCATGGCCCCTACCATTTTTGTATGTGAGCTGTGAATCTGTCAACAACTATTATAAACACAGGATATCATCTACCTGTAAAGCATATACAATGCACATAGTTGACTAGATGAATTTTAAGTTTGAAATTTCCCTATGGTACCCTAAACATACACAGAAGTAACTTTTAGAATTACCTAACCACAATGCTCCTTTAAATCCTTTGTCTCTATGAAATGTCTACAGGAGACTGTGTACAGTGTTACCTAGTTATAAAACTTTGTGATTCTGTTTCTGTGATAATGCAGACAATATATTATCAACCTTGGCAAATATGCACATTTTTATTAGTAGTGAATGTCTTCTCAGTATTCTCTGACAGAATTTGAGGAGTGAAATGTCTTTATGATTTCCATTTTACTGCTAAAATTTTGTTATTTACCATAGGGGTCCAGGCTACTGCTGAGTTTTACTCTGTAATTAGAGGTATGTGAATCAGAACAAAAATCAAAGTCTCACTCAGACAATATTGAATATTTCCTGCAGCAGGAAGTTCACTAAATTAAAGGTCTCACTTTTCAACAAATACTTGAAGGAGAAAATGTGTTCAGCACATTTTGCTAAGCAAGATGAGAAAATACGGTGAAAATTGAAGACTACCCAAAATACTTCATAATCTAATTCTGCCTACCTAAGGGAAATTGAATAGGTCTAAGGGAGATTAATCTTCCTTTTTTGTTACTCTTTCTGTGATAGTTTATGATTGATATGTGCACAAGTGGTCCTTGCATATTCTACAGTCCTGTGCATTAGGTTGGGTTGTGGAGTTGATCACAGCCAGCTTCTATAATCAGTATGCAGAAGGCCATAGCATGATGACCTGGAGTTTGGAGTTTGGATTATACTATCTTGTTATTGGAGACATGGGAATTACGACATTCAGTACAGTACCCAGACTAAATTCTCTGGGCTGGGAAACAGACAAGGCTGTAATCTAATTAATTTTTATTTTCTGGATTGCAGATGTTTCGTTAGTTTTATTAGTCGTGATGTAGGTGTGTGACTTTGAAAAGATGATTAAGCTCTCTGCACCTCAAGTCCTTATCTATAAAATTACTCCCCTCATAAGGTCAATGTGAGAATTAAATGCAATAATGTCTCCAAATCACTTATCCTGGCCCCTGATGCATAGTAAGCTCACAGTAAACAGTGTGAGATGTAATTATAATTTTACTTTAGTTAAAGATACTGGGAATTAGGATTATAGAGTGGAATGAAATGGCTGAAGAATGTCACTTAATCATACTGTCAATCGTTATAGCTTTGAGGAATCTTAGATGTAATTTATTATTTTTACACTTGTAATAAATTACTTTCAAGATTGCTCTGGAACTTCAAAATATTGGTATGTGTTCTAGATGCAATGTGACCCAAATTTTGGCTGAAGGACTTGAGTAGCCATAAAAATATTACTTCTCCAAAATGAGATAAGAATAAAATTGAGAGCAATGTAAAATATATATATATATACATATATATATATGGCAACTTAACACATTCACAACATCCAACATGTGATTACTAGACTTGTCCTGTTTTACAGGGTATTTCAAAAAAGAATGAATGTGATTGGAAAGTAAACTAACTGATTCCTCACTACAAAAACTGGAGAAGTATTAATGCAGAGTAGATATAGGGTATTGCCAAAGCCTTTCTCACAACGAATGGGAAACCTGGCTGAGCCTTGGTAGGGGCTGCAGAATGTATACGTGGTTGCTGAAGAAACAAAAAAGAATCTCTAACTTTATTTAACTTTATTTTTCCAAAATTGTGAAGAAAGTAGCATCAAGAAGCCACTATTATAAGAATTCAACATGTCAAAGGCTGATCACAGCAATCAATTATCCCACAGACTAGCCAGAGAAGAAAAATGACTGGTTACTTTGTTCAGATTTGCATCAAAGCATGGGCAAGGAGTCACCCAAAAGTCATAACATCTCAAAATTTGAAGGGAACTGTATGCTAACACAAAAGCCTTCTAAATAAGAGACTATTTCTTTCCTACTATTTCCAAGACCTACTATTAAAGAATTAAGAATTTTGAATCCACACATGGAGAAGAGTAGAAATATCTGATTAAAATAGAAAAGTGAATTGGCAAGGACCTAGGAAATTCCTGAAAACTTTGCTGTCTAGAGCAGATAGATGCTAAAGTGCTCAGAGTCTAAGTAAAGCATTTGCTACCACTCTGCTGCTAAGGTGATGGTTGTTTTCAGCAAAAATGTGCACTTTGCCTTAGCAAGTAAGAAATCAATTTTCTCCAGTATCTCCAAAGCATGCAATTTCTCAATTCTTATAGTTCTTTTTAGATAGAATTCAATAGCCAATGTACCTTGTTCTTTCCAAGCACTAAATTAAAACTCATTCGTCCTATGTTCAAAAATATGATTAGAATGTTTTACTAAGGAAAGTAGATATGAAAATTATAAATTAGGCTATATAAATGGATTGAAACTATAAATCCTAGAGTTCTTATTTAGAGGATTCAGATAGAGGTCATTCAATGTCTTTGCTGAAATGAAGTCCTCAGGGAACTAAGTTTCCAGCTCTACCTTACCTTATGCAATCTACTCCCATATTTCTCATTTTTTAGAGGACATTTTCACTTGGAATTCTCATCAACATATCAAAGTCATCAACATATTTAAAAACTCATGTTTTCCACATATTTATTGATTCTCCCGAATTTCTCATTTGTACAAGTGACATGACTGTCTTCTAAATATCAACACATTTATATTGGAAGGGCCCAAGTCCCTGTCACCCTCACTCCTTGTGTCTTCTCAGTTATTAATACTAAGCTTGTTAGCTCTTCCTTGCTTATATAACTCTATTCATCCTCATTTTCTGCAACTACTGCAGCAAGCTTAGTTTAGACTCTTCAGTCTCTGGACCCTTGCCTCTTTCCTGGAGTATAACATTCCTCTGCCTTCTACTTCCTATATATAATAATAAGGCCCATTTTCCATGTAACATCTACATCTGCTCAATGAATTTTAGGAATGCTATATTGTATTAAGGTGATGGTTAGTCTCTGATGGATATCTAAGATAAAGGTATTAATAACCAAAGCAGTGAAATTAATGCTTAGTAATAATGTATCAGAGAATATGGAAGTGGAAACTCAGAATGTGAACAATATGCAGTTACTGTCTCTCATCAGTGTGATAATAATCCTTTTTTCAAGCAGAATACTCCCTACCCAGAATGCTAACTTATTAAGTTATTAAGGGTTAGCACTAATTTCTGATGAGGGATAACAGGCACCAAAATTTTCTGTATACCCTTTATTGGTAGTCGTAAATAATCTTGAATGGTAAATACTCTAAGTATATTTATAGTCATAATTACAGATACAGTTATAATTGCCATATATTCATAATTATGATTACATTTATGATTATAGTTACATTTACAGCTCTTGTTAAACTTCCAACTTCATGCCAGAAGGATCTGTAACTTTAACCACTGAAGCCCCAGCACTGAGCTCAGCAGCTAGAATGCAGTAAGATTTTCACAGATAAATATTGAATAAGATAGGAGCTATATTTACCAAATTAACTGAATTATTCTTACTATGTAATTTCATCATTCTCTAGAATGAAAAGTCACCTGGAGACATTAAGGAAATATTGATACTCCAACAAAATGAATCCTAACTAATCACTTTAGTTCTGAGTTCTGGTGCTCCAAATGGACATAGCTAGATAAAGATTGTTAGATAAATTGAAGTTATCAAAATCTATATTTCGTGAGATGCTACATTTTTACCCTAAAAATTTGATTTTTATACCACTACATTGCTTTATAAATCATTTTAAATGTTTAAATGAACAAAGCACAACACTAATAGAAATATCTACATAGATATTATTTATTAATTTGTATATATTAAGGTTTTTTAATGTGTGGCAATATTCACAGGCACAATTCTATGTGCATATTTGTGAGTTGTTGTTATCTACTTAAATATGTTTATACATTAATGTGTCCATGTTAATCTTTGAACATAGTGAAAATTCTGCCCATCAGTATTCCCAAGGATGTTGTTAGAAGGCAATGTGCCTCCTAAGGACAGTTCTGCAACAGAGTGCTTGGCTGAAGTTTCTGGGACCTCATTCTAAATTGTTTCAAAAATTATCTACAAAGTCATTTGACTCAATATAAGGCAGTAGTTAGAGAGAAAATGATATGAATTCAGAATGGGCTGACCTCACAGAGATCAGATGCAAGTAAGTTTTTGAATAGGACAAAGAACAATAGGGTATAGGAGAAGGAGAATGCTGTGGGACAAAAGTTGTCTTGGCATCAAGTCATCTTCAACAGCATCAATGTAAGAGTTGAAATTTCTCATACCCACACACATTGCAAATTTCGGAGATATCACTCCATGATATCTTAAGCATATGTCTTCCTAAAAGCCAGTATCTCTACATCTAATATATGTGTAATTTTATTTAATTCATTTAGCAGGGGTAAATCGCACTCTGCAAACTGGGTGGTGACAAAGAAATATATTACTTTATTTTAATCAAATCAAAGAAATCTGACACTGAAACTTCATTTTATCAGAACAACAGAGCATCTACACTCAGTCATTTTTAGGGGGAACTTGACCTTTCCTGAAATGACATATGTGTCTCTCACCCACCACCTGGCTATTGGTATCTTTCTTATTCAAGGGGCTGTGCCACTTTCATGAGGAGCTTGAGCACAAAATTATGATCTCCTCTCTGGGATGCACCCTGCAAACAAATTCTTACACTTCTCAGGGCATGCCTCCCCACCAGAGGCCTGGATCTGCACATAGGTCTCCAGGCTCAGAGAATTTGAACATCTCAGTTCCCACCTTGTCTCTAGAAATCCATTGCATTTTCATTTCTGTCAACGTTCTTTCCTTCACAAGCATGAATACCTGAGTCTCATCAGACTGGCCCATTCCTGCCAGGCAAGAATGCCAAAAGGGCCCATTTATCTTACTGAGAGGAAGAAAAAAGAACCACTGTAAGAATAAAATATATACACATTAATATTTCAGTAAATTATCTTCCCACATTGCAATTTATCACATGGATAAGTAGAAGAGTCATTCCTCGCCTGTTCTGGCAAAAAGGCAGTGAGAAGTCCTTCAAAAGTACCACATCTTTTTACCTGAATTTATTCACGAGAAGGTGAACAACATCTCTTTCTGGGACTTTATCTCTACCACAAAAGCTTCTAACCAACAGAAAAAGAGCACAGTTAGATAGACCAAGGTATTCAGCCTTTAGTTCATTTTAGTTCTTCACTTATCCTAGTTAGGACTACTAATTAGGAACAATAAACAGAGGAAGCAAGAAACAGAGTTAAGAGGCCATAACTTTTCATCCAAATCCCTCTATATTAAGTGTTAATTATAGTCATAGTAATTCTTTACATAATTATCATATGTGGATTTTATAGTATGAATATTATTTTGATATATACTTATATCACTCTTCTCTGAAATTTTTGTTAATGAGGGTGGCAGAATAAAAGGAGTGCTTTCTTATATTTAGAGAGTGTTGCTGAATATACAGGTCAAGAATGTTGCTGAATATACAGGGTGATAAAAATTTTATTTTACTGGAACAACTAATAAAAACATTTGTTAATTTATGGTTTGAATACAATCGACTGGTACTTTAACTTGGGATAGAGATATGTCTTTATGCATTTGTGGTATTGGATGTTTTCTGTTAACCAAATTATATTTGATTTTATCCTGGGCTAGAACTGTGGTTTGGCAACTTTTCCAGTGACAATGACAAATTGGAGGAACATAGCCAGCTACGAAATTGCCACTTACTAAACTCCTCGTCAATTCACTTCTGCATTCTTTGAAAAGAGTGATTTCATAGCCTTTTCTCTATAGCCCTAATGCCCTCTATAAAATAAATACCCTCCTAAATGGTCACATTTGCTTACTTTTGGCCCACAAAATGCTTAGTCAATGAAATAAGCCACCATAGCTACTTTGTTCACTTGACATTAAATCAAATTTTGTGGCAAAGGAACATTGAAGACCAAATTGTGTGTGCTATTCATATAACTTGTATTGCTTCAAGAGTCATTTAATTTCCCCAAGGTCTTTAAGAGCAGTTATTTTCTTATTTATTTATTTATATCACTCTTCTTTGTTACTTACTCATTCAACAAATATTTATTAGATGCTTAGTATATGCCAGGCACTGTGTCGTCAATACAAAGATTAATAAGGTCACAGTTACTGTTCTTAAAGAGTATACAATCTATTATTGGAGACAAATATAACTAAAAAATGCCAAACACAATGAAGTTAAAGGGATAAAGATGGAATCATAGCAGGAAAACACAAACGTCTGATCAATTCTGCTAGGGCCTGGGGACATCTGGATAGGTTTTACAGAAAAGAACATTCTCAAGCAGGGCCTTAAAAATAAGTTTCTCAGGCAGCAAATAGGGAGGGAATTGTGGTATTAACAGATACACATCACAATTACAGTTGTATATAATTCTGTTAGAATGGGAGAAGAAGATGGAATGGAAAGTGTTGATAGATGAGGTTGGAGAGATGAACAGATGAAAGAAGTCCTCCGATATATAAAGCTAAAGAGTTCAGTTAGTGTCGTACAAAAGATAGAACATGATTGGAGGATTTGGGTAGAGGTATAATGAAATGTAATTTGTATTTTTTAAAAGATTATTCTCACTATAATGTGAAGTTTGTGGCCAATTTAGAGTAAGACAAGTGTCCAAAGTCTTAAATTCAATAAGGTTTTCCTAACGCTTACTTTTCCATTAACTTTCTATGAAATTTAACATTGTTATATACTTTTTCTCAATACAACTCTTCAGCTGTTGACTTTATAAATCACTCTAGTTTAGGTCTCACTCTATATCTCTGTGTGTTATTTCTTATTTCCTCTCAGTGTTTCATCTAATATTAAAGAGAAGAAATAAGAAGATCTTAAGGAAAGTAGTAATAGTGGAAATATTAAATATGAGAAAATACAAATAAGAAGTTATTGGTTATCTTTATGAGAATCAAGTACATAACTGGCAGAAGTTAGTCACATTATATCTGAGTAATTGGAAGAATTATAACCTTTGTTTTTTAAAAATATTGGCTTTTAGTTAATGAAACATTAAAAGGAACAATTTAGTTGTGTGGTCAGACATATTTTTATAGAGACACTCTTCTTTTTTTCTTTTACATTCCAAACAAGGATATGATCCAGGGAAGAATAAATAAGTTCTATATTTTGTTTGTATTTTATCTATTGCATGTGTTTTTCAAGAGAACTTTACATAATCAAAGACATTTAGTTCTTGCAATTATAGCAGAGATTATCAGAAATATATTAATTACTTTAAACAATTTCTAAACATCAATGCCAATCACTGATTGTGATTACCTAACACAGATTTTATCCAAATGAGGAACATTTGGCCCTATGTAATAGCATACCCAGGTGGTAGTATGTGTATTATGAGAACAGAAATAATGAACAATTAACCTAGACTGCAAATCTAATTTTAATAAACGCATCTGAGAAGACAAAAAATATTGCTAAAGAGTTTTAGAATGCTCATTCAGCATCCTTCTTTATTCTAGTTTGAAGTAAAGTTACCAAGCAAAGGATGATTGCTTGTGTGATACAATAGAGCTACTGCAATGGTTTGAGTAGAGGTAGTGTCCTCTCCAAAACTCATGTTGAAACTTAATTTCCAATGCAGTAGTATTGAGACTTGTGATTAGGAGATAATTAAATGATCAGGGCTCTGACCTTCTGGATGGTATTAGCACCCTTATAAAAGGGCTGAAAACCAATATGATATTCTTTAAAAATTCTAAGAGAGTGAATACAAAGTGTTCTCACCATAAAATGATAGCTATGTGAGGTAATGCATATGTTAATTAGCAAGATTTAGTCATTCTACCATGTATACAAACTTGAAAGCATCCTGTAATTCACAGGAAATACAATTTCCTATGTCAGTTTAAAAAATTAAAATACAAAAATTAATTAATTAAAAATTGCAAAAAAAAAAAAAAAAGGGGGGCTCCAGGGGCTCAAGTTTGAAAGGAGTGCTCTCTTACCCTTCTGTCCCTCATGCATCTAGGACACCATGTTTCTCTTCACAGGAGGATGCAGAAGCAGAGTCTAGTCTTTGAAACAGAGCAGCCTTCAACAGACATCAAATCTAGTCCATCAGTATTGTTCTTTCCAGCCTTTAAAAGGAAAAAAAAATAGATTTCTGTTGTTTTCTTTTTAATTGCCTAGTCAATGATATTATGTTACAACAGCACAAATGAACTAAGACAGTCACTTTATGAATTTGTTTCACTGGCCTTTCTGAAGTTAGAACTTATAAAAGAAAATCAAGAAGAAAGATTTTACTAAGTAAAATTGTGAAACTTTAACAATAAAAAATTAATAAATGACATATGGATTCAAACTATAGCCACTAAAATTATTAGCAATCAAATATTTAATGAATAAAATCTGTTAAAAAGACAAACAATCTAACTGAAATATCCAATCATGAAACAATCAATTTCAAAAATAGACTTCTTTAATATGGTCAATAAATATTTGACAAACATATTTAATATCATTAATAATCAATATCAAGCTAACATCATTATTTGTATATAAAATTTACAAAGCTCTGAAAGAATGATGTGATGTCCTCTTAGTGACTGAACACCCAAATGGTTGGATAAGAAATTGGTACAGCTTTTCTGGAAGGCATTTTTACAGTAAATGTCAAAGACTGAAGAATCCCCAAATCTCTTAATTAAGAATTTTATGTTTTATGATTCTTGAAATAATTTAAAAACTGCCTAAAATATATTAAAAGAAATGTCTATGATCATATTACTTACATACAAGGAAAAAAGCTTAAAAAAGCCATGTAAATTTTGTGTGATCGATTACTGAATTGTGTCCTACAATGAATAAATAACATGGCAGGTATATATTTACCAGTTTTAGTTTTTAAGGTTGTTGCTATTTCTTGTTACTGAACAAAACTGGCTACCAAGTTACTTCATGTCATAATGTCCTTTGAAAATTCATATAATACAAGCAAATTTGTGTCTGAAGACAAAAATTTTGCTAGATATAATCTAAAATATAAAAAATGATTATATTCATATTGTCAGATTATTGAAGCTTTTTCTTTATTTCCTTTTTCTTAGTTGTATTATTATTTTTATGATAATTATAGAATATTGGCAAATTTGAAAATAACACCAAAAATCGAAACCCCCTTTTTTTTTTGAGACAGAGTCTCACTCTGTCGCCAGGGCTGGAGTGCAGTGGTGCCATCTCAGCTCACTGCAACAATCTTTGCCTCCTGGGTTCAAGGGAGTCTCCTACCTCAGCCTCCCAAGTAGCTAGGATTACAGACACATGCCACCATACCTGGCTAATTTTTGTACTTTTAGTAGAGATGGGATTTCACCATGTTGGTCAGGCTAGTGTCAAACTCCTGACCTTGTGATCCCCCCTGCCTTGGCCTCCCAAAGTGCTGGGAATACAGGCGTGAGCCACCATGCCCGGCCTGATGGAGGCATTTTTAAGAACATTTGGGAAAATATCAATGGAAAATAGAGAAAAATAAGTCATAAGGCTTATGCTAGAGATCACAAAGCCAGATAAAAAAATCATCAATATGACTCAGAGCTAGAGTGTATTAATATTATAGCAATTACTAGAAAAAGATGCCATCTATGAAAATCTATAGAGTGGCTTGTGGTTAGGAATGTTCTTATTTACCAATAAGAAAGAAAGGTGATGGTATTCAGAAATGATTATTTTGCGAACAATGGGTGCTTTGAAAAGGGAAATTTACCAGGGCAAAGGATTAGAGTGCCCATGAAAACTTTGTGAGGGTAGAGGACAACATGACTTCAGAATGGAATGAATTGCTGCCTGTCATGGATACTGTAGCCATACTACTATACATTAGTGAGAGTGTGAAAGGACAATAGCTCTAGTAAAGAAATAACACATAAAAAAGGAATTAAATCAATTCCTAGTTCAGCCCAAGTTGAAGGAACAATAAACAAAACTTAAATACTTTAGTATAAATAGGCTATTTCAAAAAATTAGCTCTTATATATAGCACAATGAACTGCTTTTTGAGATTGTGATTTTCCTCCTGATGAGTTTGTTCCAACAAGACAGAGGAATGAATATTATTGGCATTGCTGCATGATTTGTTGTTAGATTAGAAAATGTATTCTTTAATTTCTACCTTCTCTTTAAATTTGAAAATTAATAAATTCAATAAAGCATGTATAGAAAAAAATGCAATCTTAACTTGAACTAGAAGCTTAACTCTCTTAGCTCAATTTGAAAGAGCATAAAAATCCACTCCATTAAAGCAAATGGATTATGAAATATCTTATTTATCCCCTTAGGAAGAGCTAGATCAGTGCTGTGCAATAGAAATATAACTTGAGCCACAACATAATGATAAATTTTCTAATAGCTTCATTAAGAAACAGGTAAAATTAATTTTATAGTAGATTTTATTTATCCCAATATATCTAAACTATTATCAATTCAATAATAATCAACATTAGAAACTATTAATGACCTGTTTACATTATAAGTCTTTGGCATCTGGTATATAATTTATACTTAGAGAACATCTTGATTCAAACACTAAATTTTTATTGGAAATAGTGGATTCATATGTGGATTTCATAAATTTACAGTTGAAAAAATAGATTCACATACCCAAGTTGTACTAAATGAAGTGTTCTAATAGCTGAATTAAGTATTAGTTTTTTAAAATTAAATTTTAAACAATTAAAACTAAATAAAATTAAAAATTCAGGCATTCAGCTGCACTAGCAAATTCCATGTAGTAGGTTACCATATGTGGCTAAGTAGCTACTTCGTTAGACAAAACAATGCTAGAGGATCCTGATACCTTAAGTACTGGGTAAAGCCAGGAGAATTTTCCTTGGTGGAATTATGATGAAAATATTGAGAAAAAAAGAGTATTTGTAGAGTGAGAATGAGATGGAAGTTATAGTCATGAGACATTATTACAGGGAAAACCAAACTTTCTTCCACTCCCAAAACATGTTAGTTTAGCTCCTTCATTTCCTTTTATCTTTGGATGATTTACATTTATCTTGTGAGTATATTTACCTTGACCGTATTTTCTATATACAATCTTTAAAAGCCCTGCCTTTGTTATGTATTTTACCTAAAGACAAATATAAAAATAGTTATTATTTATCTGGCATCATATGGCCTTTATTTCATCTAATATTCATAACAAACCTGTGAAGTGTGACATAAGAAAATGGTAGCAAAGCAAGGTTACCTAGCTTATGGTCACACAGCTAGAGAGAACTACAACTAGATAGAAAACCTAGGTCACTCTGACACTTAACATGCTTACTAGACTCTTGATAAATGCTGTATTATATTAGACAGTGCAGATCTTTCATCAGCCTTGGGCTGCAAAAGATGGAAGAGTAGATGAGCTCCTGGAGGACATGCACTAAAACTCACTTCATTCATAATGCTGCAAGTGGTGTTTATTTCCCACATAAAGGAATGGAATGGAGGGAGGGGAGGTATCGTTTGGAAATGTTTATAAGACCAATTCCTAAGCCTGCACCACAGTATTAAAGAATTAACTGGAAAGTATCTCCTAGGCAGTTATCTCATTATATTTCCTTGAAAATACATCTCAAGACAAAAATAATCACAAGCTGATCTCTTTGCAGGGGACAATTTAAAAAACTTTATGCTATATATTTATCCTCTGGTTTTTCCTTTGGTAAATTAGATTTGTCTAAAAAAATTAGCATTGCAATTGTATCAATAAAAGACAATAAAATGAACAATGTTCTTCTCTTTTGTTCTTGTCCTGTGTCCCAGAGGCCAGCTGGGGAGTTTTTCCTGAAATGTGCTGCCAGTTATATAGTTGTACTTTAATAATCAACTCATATTGGGTTTTGCCTAAAATCAATCTAAGAAAAGGACACTGTAGGGCTAAAGTGGAGGTAAGATTTGCAAAGTCCAGATGAGGTTTGAGTCACATGAATGGAAAGCAAAACCCAATTCAACCATGCAGGTTAGAGTCTGCTCTATGATCAAGTGTATCATTTGGAGAAGTGAATACTAATAATATTTTGTCAAATTATTATAATAATGTGACCATTTAGCAAATTCATAGAGAAAAATTGAAAAAAAGAACTTTCTAACTGACTTTCAAAATGTATCTGAATATGTAATGAATCTGGTTATTTCTTTCCTATTCCACATTTGGAGCGTTAGTCTAAGTCATTTTTATCTGGTGAATGACCTCCTTTGAGTCTCCTTGAGCTCATTGTTGCACTGCTCTACCCCTTTTCCACACAAACAAAATTATGGAAATGCAAATCAGATCAGGTTATGTTCAAGTTTAAAACCTTTGCAAAAGTTTTGGTTTATACTAAGAAAAATATTGAAACTTACTAGCTGTAAAGCCCCCATGTACTTTTCAGTCTTTACCTTTTTTCTTGATTGATTTATCACTTATTTTACTAAAATTATTATTCTATCATTTGAATACATCTAACTGGTGCCCATTTTGGGACCTTTACACTTGCTGTTATTCATGAATGAACCAATCTATTTCCCATTTTCATGCATCTCCTTCTCATTAGTAAGTTTCAGTTAAAATGCCACCTCCTTAGATTCTGCCTGTCTTATTAATCACTAAATCACCTAGTAGGTGTCTAAAAATATTCAGTGATAGCGTAGCCAAATTATAGAGTTATTTTAATAGAAATATACTGTGAAATAGTAAAGTTGGTACATTTCTAGGCATATTTCTATCAAACAAATTTAGTTTTTAAAAAATCTACTGGGCTTATCAAAATATTATTGGGTCAGATAATATGAGTAGTTTTCTAATAAATGATTTTAAGAAGTTTCTCTCCCTTAGTGGTATGTTGTATCTTGATGGGAAGAGCCCATTATTAAATTTGTCTTTGTAAAATTACTAAAAAGACATTATTAAAAATTAAATTATATAAACTTACTGTTAAACAAATGATGTTAAGAAAAAAGATAATAAGCACTCAAAACCCACCCATACTTAATTGCTTTATTGTATTTTACTATAATCTAAGCCAGTGTTCAGCAAATATTTTAAGGATAGGGCTGGAGAGTAAATATTTTTAGCTTTGTGGCCTATATCATCTCTGTCATAACTACTCAACTCTGTCCTTCCCATGTAAAAGCCGCCACAGTCACTGCACAAATGAATGAGCATGGCAATATTCAATGAAGCTAGACAGATTTGGTTCAGAACCTGTCATTTGCTGACACCCCTCTCTAGAGTCTTTGCTTCTCTCAGATACATGTAATGGAGATGCTTTAAAACGATGTTCTAATGTGCATTTCTCCCCAAATCCACATTGAGAGATTTCATATTAGTAGCTTACAATTTGCCATGGAGGGAGTATTTATACCACTGAAAGTAGCAATGCTACTACTCAGATCTTTTAATTCTCTAAAGAAAGCTGGTTGTTAAACATTTACCAGCATATCACACTTTACCCTGTCAAGAAGATTATCCAAGCACTTTTTTCTGTTTTTTGAGACAAAGTCTCACTCTGTCGCCCAGGCTGGAGTGCAGTGGCATGATCTTGGCTCACTGCAACCTCCGCCTCCCAGGTTCAGGCAATTCTCCTGCCTCAGCCTCCTGAGTAGCTGGGATTACAGGTGTGAGCCACCACACCCGGCCTATCCAAGCACTTTTTAAAGATCGTAAGGCAGACTTTATTCAAGGCAGGGTCATGGCAATATGTACAGAAACCACTACAGTGGAGTCTTGCAGCAAGGGAGAGACTGGGCTCAATTCCGACTTCAAAAAGGACAAGTGGAGTTTTAGAACCAAGGACTATGATTGGGGTCAGTGGATGGAAAATTACTAAGAGGAAACACCAAGGATAAGAGTTTCCTCGCTAAACTGACTTGATGTGATTACTGCTGGAGGCCGGCCAGGATGGTAAGATCCAAAGGGTGGTCAGATATCAAGCATGAGGGATTTTGCTAAGCTGACTTAGCAGGATTCTTACTCAAACTAGATTCTCCAAGGAGGGAGAGGGAAGACCAAGGAGTCCATGCCTAATCAATAAGATGATTTTAAAGGAGTCTGATTATAGTTTTGGTTTAAGAGGCTTTTATTATTGCCCCTTATTTCCCCACCCCCACCACCATAGAGCTTGCTGGTAAAACTTGAAACAAGAAATACCACACTTGTAAGAAGTCTGTTTCTCTCAGGACATCTGTTGTGCTGTCAAATATCAGGATCTGACAGGAACAGTGAAGCCTTCACGTTCCTCTTAGGTTACAACACAGCTGCACATTTAGAGAGTTTTACAAATATATAAAAGTAGCACATTATGTCAGTGATTAAAATACATTTAGCATCTCAACTTCACTCAAGATTTTGCAATGTATAATCAATGTTAATATTCAACAAATGTTTATGGAACACCATTATATACCAGGCAGTAGGCATATATCTGTTTAAAAGTTGCATTAGTAAATAAAATAGAGCTAAGATGAAAATATAGTCAACAGGAGGATATAAAATGCCAGCTGGTGGCTTGGGGTAAATTAAATTTTTAAATAGAATGCCCAGAAAATGCCTCACTTTAAAGCAATATTTGAGCAAAGTCTTGAAAAAGCTGAAGAAGAAATCTGTATAGGACAGAGGGAAAGGAGGGAAAGTTTTAGGCCATGTGAGCAGCAAGTGCAGATTCCTAATGTGGGAGCAGGTCACAAAGTTCCAGCAACAAAGAAGCTAGTGGCTAGAGCAGAGGGAGTGAGGAGGATTAAGGAGTCATGGGGAACAGGGATGGAAGATTACATCAGTCATGTAGGCTGTCAACAGGGTTAGGGCTTCTCCTTCTTCTAAGTTTGGACAACTTTGGAAAGTTCTGAGCAGAAGGAAACTTGATCTGGATTCAAATTTAAAAGAATTATTGGAGAACTAGGACACGTGGGAATGATGGGATAGATGAAACAAGATTGCAAAATGTTGATAATTGTTGAAAACTGGTGATGGATTCATGGCAGCTCATTATATTTTTTCTCTCTATTTTGTGGAAGTTTCAAAATTAAAAATGAAACAAAAGCAAATAGAATATTTTTAAAAAAGGATTGTGTTATAAAATTGACTCTAGAGAATGATGTTTGCAAGATCAGTGGGAGGCTACTGCAGTCATACTGGCTAGAAATGGTTGTGACTTAGACCAGATCAGTGAAAGCAGTGATAATTAAGACAGAGCCAGGTTCTTGGAATATTTTAAAGGCAGAGCCAAGAGTAGTAACTAAAGAAATTAAATGTGTGAAAAATCTTTTTCTTTTTCTCAACTTCAAGGCATTGTCTCTTATTTATTCCTGTATTTTTTACCCCAGCATTTTCACACTATTGAGGCAAAAGATGGTTACATTAAATAGATTTTTTTTTAGAAAAAATATTTGTCTTTCTCTTTTTATTTTTACTTACATGGGTCTTATTTAATCTTTAGCAATGTGACTGTCATTAGAGGTGTTTTATGTGCTTGGCAATAGATGAGTCTCTCTCATGTCCAGGTTTATGAATTCCAGTCTCCAGGGTCTTGTTTAAGCCAAGAATCTCAGACTGTCACTACTTTTAAAAGAGAATTACCGTCTCACTCACCATTTCTCTGTGTTAAAATAATGCCATCTGTTGTTAGTCAAGCTGTAACTATAGGCTCACCTGCAAGGAAGGATGTTGAGTCTTGCCATGAATTATGCCCATTCCAGGCTGTGTTCCAGCCTTCTAAAGGAGGAGAGACTGTTTCAGATGCTAGTAATACTACATGTAATTAGGTATTTGGAACAAATAAAAAGTAATCGATAGTTTATTTTCTCATATAAAAATTAGTCAATTTATTTATTCATCTCCAAAATATTATTTGCCTGGGTAAAATTTGAAAGGGCACAGTTAAAGATACTCCCCCTAGTACCAAACATTGACATGCAATTATATTCTGCCTATTCTCTAGATGAAAGCTAGCATGATGGAAAACTAGGATTGCATAAAAATTTCTGGAGAAATATATCATAAAAATGTTTAAAAGTATAGCTGAGATCTTAAGAGAAAGTGAATATTACAGTGAAAAAACCTGAAGAGGTGAATGAAAGTCACTTGCCGAAGTGTAAAAACTTATCCTATGGCGTCCCTTAAAATTTAAGCTGAAAGAATTATGTGCCTTGGTTACTAAGGGATTTGGTCTTACTGTCAAGTGTGAGGCAGATAGTTGGAAGTGAATGAGATGCCCAAATAAAGCTGAGTTGTTCCCAGAGAGAAACTGGAAAAGAGAAGGAAATTCATTCTCCAGGACAGGATGATGGCAATGAAGCTCATCTGTTCCTGTCTGGACTCTCACTAAATAAAGGAAGTTATTGTCACCTAAAATACAAATCTCTCAGCTTGTGCAGCCATCAGGTTTAGAAATGATTGTACAATGCCCATGTAAATACATAATCCTCAAGATAAAAAATTAATAGAGTGATAAGTTATAGGTAGGCAATATTTTCAGGGTGCTTTTCAGGAAGCAAATACATAGCCCATCAGGAAACATGCTTCAAAACTCAGTCCAGAAGGGATACTTGTCTCCTGCCACTCATGAAGACATGAGTTCATGTCACACAATTGCAAAAGAAATGAGAAAATAATTTGTCATAATTTAGACTCAAGCATAACAGCAGGATTCTCAGATAACAGAGCAGTGATCAAAAACAAGGAGTAAAATACAATATGCAAACCTATTTTAAAAACTTTTAAAATAATTAATACCTTTAAAAAAGGAACCACATGCAGAGGAGAAAAAAAAGAATGAGAATATTTGAAAAAGAAATAATGTTTCTAGAGAAGACAAATACAGTAATTGCAGAAGAAAAGAAACTGAAAAGGTAATATAGAAATGAGGAGAAGTTATGAGACATGGAATTAGAATGAGAAAGAATGGGAGGGGCGAGCTTGAAAGACATAACTGCTGGGAATTTTCTAGAATATTATGCAAACATAAATTCTCAAAGATAGTGTGCATAATTTTCTGAACAACAAAAAGAAGCTAACTTAAACCTGGGATTTCACATTATAAATCTGTAGAATCCTCAGGATTGAAAAATTTTAACAATGACAAGACAAAACAATTGTATTTAAAAATACATGTTAAACTGATCACAGGCTTCCAATAACAATAGAGACCAGAATATAATGGAATAACACTATCAAAGTGCTGATGGAAAAACATCAAATTCAAATTCTGAATTATATATAAAAAGTATATATACATTATATACGTAAAGAAAGGTGAATCCCACATGAAAAAGTAGAATATAAGAAATAATGTGAGCTTTTGTTACATTATTTTTGTCTGTTTGAAATATTTACCTAAGATTAAATTTAAATTTTAGAAATTAAACCTTAAAAGAAGGGGATATCAATTTATTGAAAGAATATTTCAGTATCTCACGAAATGTTTCAATCAAACAAAATGTAAAAAGGAAAGAAAATAGACATTTCCAGATACTGCAGCAACAGAAATCATGATTTTTCTATCCATAACTCTACAGTGTGATTTAGCTCCACAATTCTCATTTACTCTTTCCATCTGTTCAAATTGTTCAGATGACTATGTATCAATTGTTAATGATTGGAAGCTGATATTAATTGAGTCCCAATTCCATAAAAGGGAAAATCTTTGTCAACCAATCTTTCACTCCATGAATTTTCTATTAAATTGTATCTTTTACTGTTTGACACACACACATATCTTCTTTTTTATCTAAAGATGTCCTCACTTAGTATGCTATAAACACTTTTGCTACCTCTGTAAAGAGAGACAATCCCAGATTATCTCTGAATGCTCAATCCAGAATTGATATCAGGATGCCAGTCTTATCCACATCCAGGCTCTGTAGACAATGAGTTGTTCTACAGTACTCAGTCTTGATCAGATCTCATGTGATTCTTACTATCTATTTCACAAAGGGCTACTGATTCAACATTCAACTCATTTGTAGTGAGCCATTTTTTATATGTCAAGCAGTTATCTATACTTAGAATAAATTAATAAACAACTTTATATTTTGTGGGAGAGAAAAGCAATAAAGTATTTTTAATAAATAATAATGCATAGAGTGTATTACAATTTCATAGTGCTTGGAAAAAATGTAATATAACGAAGTATATTGAAAATTCTGGAGAGGAAGGGGCAGCTCCAGTGTTATTTTAGGTGGTCAGGGTAGTTTCATTGCAAAAGTGCCATTTAACAAAAACATGAAGAAAGCACGTTCAGTTGACATGTCTGTCATCTGAATGAAAAGTGCTGCAAGCACAAGGAAGAGTCAGTGCAATAACTCTAAGGTAAAAGAGTGGTTAGAACAGTGACTAAGTTGGAGAATAAAGATAAGACAAGTAATCGAGATTCCAGGCATGAAACACCACATTACAGCCTCTCTAAGGATGTTGACTCTTTAGGCTGTGTGAAAATCAAGCTTTAGCAAGCATTACAGGTTGAATTCTATCAGCCAAAATTCATGTGTAGACATCCTAAGCTCCAGTATCTTGGAATACGACCTTATTTGGAAACAAGGCCATTGTCGATCAAATTAAGATGAGGTCATTAGAATGGGCACAAATCCAATACGACTGATGTCCCTACAAAAAGGGAAGTTTGGAGGTAGACACACAAAGGGAGAATGCCATATGAAGATGAAAACAGAGATTGGGGTGATGCTTTCTGAGCAAAATGATGTTAAATTTTGTCAGCAAACCAACAGAAACTAGGAGAGAAAGCATGGAATAGATTCTCTTTCTAAGCCCCCAGAATGAATCAATGCTGCTGACAGCTTGATTTTGGAATTCTAGCCTCTAGAACTGTGAGAAAATAAGTTTGTGTTGTTTACTCAGTCTACGATACTTTGTTATGAAAATCCTTGCAAACTAACGCAGTAGGTATTGAGCAAAGGGGTGAAAAGATTCTACAAAAGTTTAAAAATAATCACTCTAGCTATTCTATTGGGTAAGGCAGGCAAAAATGGAAGCAGGAAGACTGTTAAGCAACTTATTGCATTAATTCCAGCAAGAAATATGGGGGTCTCAGATCAGAACTGAAATAGTAGAGAGATATTGAGAAGTTGTCAGATTCTGGATGAATTTTGAAGGTAGAAACTAAAAGGGTTTCATGATGGATTGAATGTGGGTTGTGAAAAGAGGAGAAGTCAAGGGTAACTCAGGTTTCTGTCATGTACAACTGGAAATATGGAGATGCCATGAATTAAAATGTAGTGGTAGAGCAAGGACTGAAATCGGTTTCTCACTCAGTTTTTTCTGACCCCCAGAATAATGTCCTTGACCTTGGAATCAATACTGGATAGGTGTGCCAACATTATATTATCAGAGTCTTTAATCATAAATGCACACACATACATGTATATAGAGATAGAGAAATACACACACACACATACACACATACACAAACACATGTGTCTCTTGTATTTTAATTGTGATGAATAAAATGTTTTAATCCTAGCATATCATTTTCCTTCATCTCCCTTTCTTCCCTAATATGGAAGCTAATTATCTCTTCTGTTAAAGTAAAAAATATTTTTTGACTTTTTAAATTTAGTTTGAAAGAACTGCAGTAAGTAAGAATTGCTGTTTTTAATCCATTTGTCAGAACAGTAGGGAAAGCACATGCTCTTGAATGTTCTTCATATTTTTATTATAATTATTCTATATTGGATAATTTTTTCTCAGTTGCTCTCTACCCTAAAACAATTTTTAAAATGTTATTTATAAAAGAATAAGAAAAAATGTTATTTTATAAATAGATTTTCTGATTATTTTGTAGACTAGTAGAGCACACTATTAAATAGCTGAAAGTCCATGACTTAACGTGGTGAGAATCTCAGAGAAGAGCTTGTACTTTTCATGACATAGTGCAGTAGACTCATCCCTGATGTTATAAATATTAATACTAAACAAAGAAATCCCCTTTACTTCAATGTCCTAAAATAATTGCCCATAACTGACTGTTGCATTATTCCCAGAACAAAAAATAAAATCCTCAAAAAGTCTGTGTTTTCTTGAAATATCTCACATCCACAGAGATGTGATATCATTTCTTAAAATAAGGAGAAAAATCAAAGAAGCTACAGATGAAGTTTAAATCAATTTTCCTTATGACCAGAATCTATATAAATTTATCACATATAGAGTGGCACCTACAGTGGCAGTTGTACATCCTTTCATGTGATAAATTCTTGAAGGTAAAATAATAACTTGAATGAAGTCTATTAAAAGACCTCTAAGAGGGCATATTTACCTGGAAGAATAGAAGACTATTTATGAAACAGAACATACAAAACTATTTCAAGGAAGTGATATAAAGATTTACTTCCTTGGATGGCTTCCAGTATTATGCTAGAAAGCCTCATTCTAAGTGTCTGAAACAGAGGAATCTTCCACAAGAGCCAATGTGATTGCAGTAATAATAAAATGATGAACAGAAAATCTGTAAGTGGTACTGACTTTCGGGTGATAGTGTTGATGTTGTACTAGAATTCACTGAGAGTTCTTTAAAGCTATTGAGGAGCCATTGAAATGTAGACACCATGTTGATCATAAACATGCTATATATGAAACACTGGTACACAGAATGAATTTCAACTCCTCTTAAATTTCATTCTGGCTTTGCAGAGTCTTGAAAACTAAAATGAATATTTCCCAGATTCCCTTGGAGCTGCAGTTCTGCCTGGAAATTTATTCCTGTAAATTAGATGCACTTACATAAAATCAGAGGGTGGGAGAGACCATCTGCAGCTGCTGTGGCAACTGCTGTGGAAAGCAGAGTCGTGTAAGCTCCGGATGTTTCTGTAGCAGCATTCCAGTACTAACTTTGTGAGAGCCGAAGAGTGACTTTGCGGCATTGGTGATGACAGTGAGAACAGCAGCAGTAGCAGCAGCAACAATGGCTATACCCGCTTCCAGTTTTCCAAGTCAGTCAGTTTGTGGATATTGCTATGGGAGTGATTCCTGGAAGTTCAGCCTAGATCCTGCCCTTGTACTCATGCCAAGGGCTTTGTAAATATTTATTTCACTCTGTAAATCACTTTAAAACACCAAAAAGCCTGAATGCAGAAAGTTTTCAAAACAATTCAGAGACATACCTTTTCCCCCTCCAACAAGCGGAACAAGCAGAGGGCCTTGAATTGATGCTTAGACTCAAGAGATTAGAGTATGGCTGGGCTCTGGAGTAAAGGACTTCACCAGTATCTTCTACACTGAGTGTACACACCCATGGCTTCGTGCCAGGGGAAATGCTTGTATGTTTAGTTTCTTTCTCTTCCTTTCTTTCTCTTTCTTTTCCTTCCTTCCTTCATTCCTTCCTTCCTTTTCTTCCTCCCTCCAACTCTTTCTCTCTCTCTCTCCTCTTCATTCTTTCTTTTGTTCCTTACTTCCTTCTTTCCTCTCTCTTCTTGTTTTGTCTTTCCTTTTCTTTCCTTTCCTTTTCTTTTCTTTTTTATTGTTTTCTTTTCTTTTCTGTCAAAACTGAGTCTTGCTCTGTCACCCAGACTGTAGTTCAGTGGTGAGAGCTTGGCTCACTGCAACCTCTACCTCCTGGGTTCAAGCAATTCTCCTGTCTTAGCCTCCCGAGTAGCTGGGATTACAGGTGTGTGCCACCGCACCTGGCTAACTTTTGTATTTTTGGTACAGATGGGGTTTCACCATAGCCAGGCTGGTCTCTAACTTCTGACCTCAAATGTCTGCCCACCTTAGTCTCCCAAAGTGCTGGGATTACAGGCATGAGCCACCACGCCCGGGCTAAATTCTACATTGCTTATTCAAAACCTGAGTGATCCTTGACCTCAAAAACTAAACCAAGAACACAAAAAATGATCTTTCTCATGGCTAAAAGTAAGTAAAAAAAAAAAATCATTTGAACAAGAGGCCTTACCCTATATTCCCACTCTCCACCTTCAATAGGGCTATACATTTGTCCTACTTTCTTTTTTCGCAGTTTTCACCATTCCTGTGAAAAATATGAGAAAACAAAAACAAAAGCCCAGACACATGCCTGTTTTTCTGAGGTAATCAACCTGTCAAATGAATAAATGAAAGTTGAAAAACATAGGCTCCAGGAAAAGCATCACCACTAGATATGTCGTATTGATTAAAAATGCCAGGCCCTCAAAAACATTGTAAATTAAATTCCCGTCAAATTATTCCCCAAACAAGATCTGGAATACTCTAAAGAATATAATTCTGTTTAACAACTTTTATCTGGTACTTTAATTAATATTTATTAATTAACACAATTTCCTGAGGCAATTTAATGAAGGGTGCAGTTGTAAATGCTCACTCTATATTTTACAATTAAGTTAAAATTAAAATAGAGCAGAATTTGTATGTCTATGCTATCTTTTTTCCAAGCATGAGCAATTTATATTTTTTTCATAAATAATCATTTCTTTTTTGGTTAAATCAACAATAAAAATGCATGTTCCTTCAAATATAGTTTTTGAAATTACATATTTTAGAATACAACATTAAATAATTCAAATAAAGCTGCAAACAGAAAGTCTTTAATATGGAAAAGTGAGAGAAATGAGTCTTTTTCAATACTCTAAAAATTATTGTATTGGAATAGACTTTTTTCTGCAAAATAAGAATGCATTTTCAGTGGATCAGTTATCACTATATCTGATTATTCCATGAAATACATATTAATATAGGTAATATATTGAACAGTAATGATTGAATTTGTATTGATATTAAATAATAATTATCTTAAGACTGGTAGCACTTGGAGATTATATATGAAGAAAAGAAACAGGAGACCAGGTTGGTGGCTCACACCTATAACTCAACACTTTGGGAGGTTTAGGCGAGCAAATTGCTTGAGCCCAGGATTTCAAGACCAGACTGGGAAACATGGTGAAATCCCATCTCTACAAAAAATTAAAAAATTAGCTGGGTGTCATTGTGCGTGCCTGTAGTCCCAGCTACTCCGGAGGTTGAGATGGGAGGATCACTTGAGCCTGGGGAAGTCAAAGCTGCAGTGAACTGCAATCACATCACTGCTCTTCAGCCTGGGTGACAGAGTGAGACCCTGTCTCAGAAAAAAAAAAAGAAAGAAAGAAAGAAAGAAATTAAGAATATTTTTAGCAAGGAAAAGAGAGAGTAAAAAACAGCATTTTGGGGCAGAAAATCATGGGAGACAGTAGGTTGGCATTTTTGCAAGTTTCTATATATTTTGTTTCAATTGATCCATATCAAAGTCCTTTATGGTAGGTATATTTTTATTTTTCTTATTTTCAAATTAAAAACTGAGGTAACAGAGAGGACCACTAGATTATTAGCACTATGCTTTTTTTCTTTACTGTTAAAGCAGGAATATAAACACAAGTTTTCTATTTCCAAAGACAATGCCCTTTCCTGTGTATTATCCTGAGGTTTAGTACCATCTTTATCATTAAGCAGCTTTGTAATTTTGGAAACTGCTTAAATTCTCTTAGACTGAGGTTCTTCATTTATGATTAGTGGTTAAACTCCATGATGAAAGTGATTAATTTTTTTTTATAATTTTTGGATTTGGAATTTAAAGCAGCATTTAAAACAAGAGAAAACATCTTTGCCCTCAATGAAGCCTGAGAAACATTCATTTCTAAGTGCCTCGTTGGTTTAGACTCTAAGAGAGCTCAGTTAGAGACTGACAAGTAAGATTGCTCTTCAGCAAAGCAGTACCAGATGAAAAACCTCACTAGGGTCAAACAGGATAAGAGTAAATGAGGAGAATGCAAATTTTTAATTTCAAGTCATTCATCTGATCAAAAACTAGACCAAAGAAATTAGCCTTTTTGTAAAATGGGGTCAAGCTTAAGGAAAAAAAAAGATTAGAAGATGAGGGAAAACATTATTTTGAAGATCCAGTGTATTTGTCACAAAATGGTATGTGGCAGAATCCAAAGTAAACTGTTAGGAAAGAGTTTTTTATACTATAAAAGCATGCAGAAATATTTGGTTTCTACAAAATAGAAACAAAATCTCTAAGGAAGTCATTCAAAAAGTATATGTAATGTTAAATAATTGTGACAAAATAAAAAAATTGCAATTTAAAGAGCAAATGCAATAGCTTTCCAATTGGGAAATGTTTAAAAGCAAGAGAAAAAAAGAATTATAGTCACAGTGTGAATAAAATTTTAAACATGTAAAAATTAATGTTGCCATACCATCCTTTTATTTTTTACAATAAAAATACCTCAAGGTAATGAACATTTTATATCAATACTGGAATTCGAGGTAAGATACAATTCTTATGCCAGTAACATGGAGAATTTTAATCAGAGGTGAAATAGATACCCTACTGATAGAAAGCCAAGTCAGTTTTAAATATATTAATTTTACAAGGACTAGATCACCAAAGTGGTAACTTAAAAAATGACAACACAAAAATATTCTTGCTGTTGGGACCATATCAAGGAGCAGGCTGCAAGAAGAAATGTCCACTTCAAAACAGCCACATCACTGATTCTTTACCATGTTCTATGCATTATGCTAAGTACCTTACATGCTTTATCTCATTTAATTCCCAGAACCTGAATTTCATTCTTTTATTTTCATCAATTTACAGATGAAGAAATTCATAGTAATACATGAACAGAAGCCTACCCAATCTGATAGATGGAATATCAAGTCCTAATATTGTGCAAAAACAAACAAAAAAAATTATCAAAATTTCATTCATTTGGGGTAGTTGAAAATATATTCATCTTTTTTTTTTTTTAATTTCAAAGAAGTGTGCAGATAAGAGGCAAAAATCCTGAGATAATGAAGTACCTTGTGGGCTAGCACCACATGTTGCCTTTACCACTCACTGAATTAAGGAGATGAGAGAAGGAAGCGGTTATCAGAACCCAGAGAAAGTAGCTATTAGAGAAGATGCTACACAATAGTGGAGGTCATTGGTAAAAGCACACAGTCATCTCCTGGGGACTGGGAAGAAAGGCCAGAAGGATAATTACCCCATTTGAGCAAATTTCCCACTTCGAGCTTTTGCTGATGGCTCCCTTTGCCCCACACATACAGATAACAGACCATAAGATCAGCTTTTTGGAACATAGAAGGAAGTAGAGAAGAAGTACATAGAGTGAATATGGAAAGGAAAATAGAAACTACCCATTTTCATCTGGTTGTATAATGTGCAACCAAATAAAATTTGCCAAACAGATTATTATAGAGTTTGGCTGTGTCCCCACCCAAATCTCACCTGAAATTGTAATAATCCCTGCATGTCACAGGAGGGATCTGTTGGGAGTTAATTGAATAATGGGAGCATTTTTCCCATGCTGTTCTCATGATAGTGAAGAACTCTCATGAGATCTGATGGTTTTATAAAGGGCAGTTCCGCTGCACATTCTCTCTCTCTTGCCTGCTGCCATGTAAGATGTGGCTTTGCTCTTCCTTGCTTTGCACCACGATTGTGAGGCCTCCCCAGCAATGTCGAACTGTGAGTCAATTAAACCTCTTTCCTTTATTAATGACCCAGTCTCAGGTATGTCTTTATTAGCAGTGTGTTTCTTTTTTTAATAATTTTGGATTTGGAATTTTAGTCTTCTTATACAGATTAGAAGATTCAGTAAATTAAAGTAAAGAGAAAAAGGAAGTGCCTTTACAAAGTAGTATAAGAAACAGAAAACATCTGAGAAAACTACAGGAGAAGATAGAGTGTATGTGAGTAAGGGCTTTGACTGATTAATCTATCTGTTTTTATTTTTTTCATTGTATAACATGAGGATGTATTTATATTTTGCTATTTTATTTAAAACTTAAACTGACCAGGCACAGTGGCTCACGCCTGTAATCCTAGCACTTTAAAAGGCTGAGGTGAGCAGATCATGAGGTCAGGAGCTCAAGATCATCCTGGCTAACACAGTGAAACCCTGTTTCTATTAAAAATACAAAAAATTAGCCACTCGTGGTAGCACACCCCTGTAGTCCCAGCTACTTGGGAAGGTGAGGCTGGAGAATGAACCTGGGAGATGGAGGTTTCAGTGAGCTGAGGTCACACCACTGCACTCCAGCCTGGGTGACAGAGGGCGATTCCATCTCAAAACCAAACAAAACAAAACAAAAAACCTGAAACTAAGCCACTACAACTTATTCTGTCAATTATAAGACAGGGTTGATGTCTTCAGACTTGAAACCTCACTTCTGACAATGGGTGACAAAGGATCAGGAAGAAGAACTTGCCAGATACACTGCAGGAAGCCTAAGACGCAAGCCACAGTGAGAATCAGGATGAGAGCCCACCAAATATAGTCAAAATCAAATATGTAGGGGTACCAGTCAAGATATAGACATGTAAAATTGTTAGTAGGGTAACAAGGAAGGATGAGAAGAATTTCAAATAAAATGGAGGTGGGGGTTCCCTGAGCAATTGCCTCAAAAGTCAGTTAGCATAATCTTTATGGAGAAGAGGATCTCTTATTAAAATGCTGAGGTGTATATAGACAGCTTCCACGTTATGTATTCAAAGGACACTACATTGCTTTTCTCACATCCTGGCTATACCTATTCGGAAGATCCAAATTGGCAAGTTAAGAAAATAGAAGTCTTTAATCCAAATCAACCTTTGATGATATTTTTCTGGAATAAATTCTAATTTGGTTCTCATTTTGCCCAGAACAGTGTTTGCCATATGGTAGACAATTAATAAATGTCTTAATGAGTAATAAAAAAAATACAAATGGTTCCAGGGTTGCAAGATGCCAGAGTACTAAAGTGACTCAAATTAAATGTAGCACAGTCTCAGGAATTTGGTAATTTCTAGGATAAGTCTCAGACATATATCTAAGAGTCGCCAACACATTTGAAACTCCCATTGTGACGTTCTAATTATCCCATTCATTTGAAGGCTGATATATTAGATTCGTTTACAAGAAAGCTCCTTAGAAAATTAACTATATTCTTGTTGGTTTCCTTTATTTCCTATCCTCTTTAATAAGACCATAAATGTTCAAGAATAAATAGGCAATAGTCCACAGGTGATAGTTAACCTTTTTCCTTCTGACTCACATAGTAAGAAATTTAACAGCCTAATTAGATGCTGGTGAATGCTAAATCCCTTTTCCTGGAGAGAAGCCGTTAAGCCTGCTCTGTTGAGCTCCATGAGACCACATGTTATTAAACTTCGTCTTTGCCATTCATCTGAGACAGTAACTTATAGGCAATCCAAGAATGAGTTGTTGAGCGCCTCTCTCGCTACCCAGGTAGTAATGCTTAGTGTCATTCCCAATGTACATAAAGGAGATGTCTCTGTTGTGGTATCTTAATAGATCCTGTAGTTCCCACATGTTTTGGTAACTGTTTGATATAATTGCTGTGTCTCATAAAAAATAAATTTCATAGAGTAATACTCCAGCCTGCTGTGCTGCTTCACTTCAAGATAACTTATGGCTACTAGATTCCTCTGTACAATATTGGTCCATAGCAATAATAAAGTTGTCATCAAGAGGCTATGATAGACCACTTTGCATTATTCTAACTGCCTTTTTGTATTATAACTGTTTGCAACTTTATGAGGTCTTCATAAATATGATCAATTGCAATAATAAAGTGTTAAGGCATTTGTGGCAGCTTATTTTTCTCTGCCTCAAAACAGGAGCTGCCTTGCTTGTTGGTCTAATGTCTGTGATTGCATCCTTGACTGCCTGTAGAGCTCTGGGCTATGAAAGGAGCAACCAACTTAGCTTCCACAGTTGTTCCCTGGCTTTCAGGAATTCAGTGATTTATTCACGTAACTGTAAACCTAACAGGTCCAAAAAATAGAGGGATAGCATTTGTGTCCTATATAAACAGGAAAAGGCAAGTCAAGCAATCCATACAAGCACATTTTTTCCAGTACTAGAAAATTATGGATCATATTTTGTTATTCGAGTAATTTACTTGAAATTGTTTGTTTTCATTTTACAAATGATGTGTGAAAATGTGCCAATTTACTTAAGAATAATAGAAAAATACATATCAGCAAAAACAGTAAAGTTGTGAAAAGAGATGCCTCCAAAAGAAGAGACAGCTTATTCACGGGGAGAAATGTAGTCTAATTATTTTTTGAAATAGATAATTCTTAATGATATTTGAAGTGTTACAAAGTGATAGGGGAAATAGTGCTCTCCTATTTTCATAGTGGAGGAAACACAGGCACCAAGCATGACACTGATAGTACAATAAAAGCCCCAAAGACCAACGGTAATTTTTAGGCCATTTGTGTTCCTTCTTTAAAAATATTTTTTAATCTTTCCTGAAATAAATACAGATGGCTTCATTCTTCTTTTTTCCAGAAATACTTTTCCCAATTCCTCAAACATTCATAAACTAAAAAAGTGAATTACATGTAAGCCAAATTACTTTCACTTATTCATTCATTCAAAAATAAGGAAGAAATAAACAAGCAAATAAGCAAATTAACTAAATCAATAATTTAAATATTAAAGAAACTATTTTATGAAGGTTTTTATATAAAATTTACATACAGGAAAATTAATTTATTTTGTTAATTATTGTATATATTAAGCTGCAGTTTAATTAAACCATTGCATTGCAAATTAGGAAAGGTTCAATGTACATACAATTTGACAGGTTTTCAATGAACATGAAAAATATTTATTGTCTACAATATATTTATATTAATTAAACACTTTGTTTTCTGTGCCTATGCTCCTATAGCATAAAGTGTAGAAATAAATTTCAGCATATTAAATTTCATACTTTGAACTATGCAGTTATTTTATGCTTCCTGACTTACCAAATTATTTTGGCAGAAAGTTACAAAATTAATAAATAATGTATACCCTTAAAATTAACATAGTTTTATTTTGTGTTCGTCAACCATCTCATTAATTAAGACTGGGATTTTTTTTAAATGATATGATTATAAATTAGTTATATTCAATATGTCAGTAAATCATCTCCTGATTACTATCCTGTGACCTCTCCTGCAGTTCTCTGACTCTTGTGGGCACCTTTATACTACCTGGTTCCAAGTTTAGGAGGACAGAAATCTTGGGATTTCCCAGTATTCATGTAAAACTCAAGCAGGTGAGAACTCTGTCTGGAATTATGTGTGAACTGTTTAATTTCTGGTACGTCAGTGAGGGATATAGAAAATATATCTAAGGAACAGAAGTATTTTAATACAATATAGTAATCTTCAGTGGCAAAGAACACTGGATTCTGGAATCGAGCCCTGGTTCATACTTCAACTCTGGCCCTTACTTACTAGGTGTTACTTGCAAAAAGACAGCTTTGGGCACAAAGAAAACAAAAACAAAAACAAAAAAAAGCAAAAAAAACCTTTCTGATAGTTACAATTAATTCAAAAGGAAATAAAGTGTATTGAGAAGCAGTAAGGTGCATGATAAATGTCTGAGTAAATACACACAAACAAATGTAGCCAGAATGAAAGCATCAACATGTGTTTGGGGCTCATACCTTCTCTCTCATGGAGATTCTCTGTTACAGAAAAAGAGCACTCCCCTATCACTTAATCATTTCTGTTTCCTCACCACATTCATCTCATGCACTCTACATCCTGAACTCCTGCGATTCCAAATTATCAAATTATTTTAAATAGATAGTAACTCTAAAGGTGAAGGGCAAGTGTGGGTTAAAAAAATTAACTGCTTTTTACATCATTTATATGAAATATGGACTTTCACAATCACCGTCAAAAGAGGAGTTAGAACTACTGAATTTTTACTTTAATTATCTCATATATATTATGTTCCTTTATAAGCTCTACAAGTTCAAGGATGCAGATAATTTGGACACTATCCAGGAAGAAGCAGTGAAAATTATTAGGATGCTGGGAAATTGTCTCCGTTATTAAAGAAAGAAAGAATTGGAGAGACTATGTATTAGCAATATGCATTTTCAAGTATGCTTAAGGCATATAGTCACTTTTTTCTTGATCCTTCCCAAATAAACAGCAAAAAAAGATTGTATTAAATTGATTCATAATTGTGAGTATACACCTTTTTTAAAATATGAATATAAATTGGACATCAGAGAAAATGAATTAGGATAGTAGATTCCTTCATATTTACTTTAAAAAGGCTTCTTTAAAGAACAAATATATCACTCACTGGATAACAAAAACACTGGAGGAAGTGAAATTAAGTATAAACATCTTAGGAGTCTCTCTCAAGTGAAGAGCAAGTAAAAGCAGACAATAATACATCTCCTCTGAAATTGGAATTTGCATCCGTGAGTATATTACTCAATAGCTTAATACAGCTGAATAGGTTATTGTGTTCTCTCTTTTGAGTCTGTGCTCAATTTAATGAATGTTTAATTTGTACATAGATTTATGAATACATATTTGCAAATGAAATCAGAGGTCAAAATGGAGGCATTCAAGTATGTTTTCTTCCTGCCAAAAACTGTTGCAGTGTCAAAATTTAGAAATTGCAAGATTTGACATCAAAATATAGAAATCTGTCTTCTCTGTGTAAAAAAAAAATCTGTAGGATAAGACAACTGTAGGTCTGCATCGTCATGTGGAAGTGAGTAGCTGGAGTTGGGCAATAGCATCTACCCTAGAGGTAGGTCACATGTGATTTTCTTCATCATGAATTTCTTCATTCCCTGTTACGTATCAAAGACTCATATTAGTCATTGTTTTTCATCTTAGAGCAGTTCCATTTAAACAATTTATCGACTTGTCCCTCTGTATTCATTTATTTGGAGTTGCCAATGTAACATGTTTTGTGCTTTCACATAGCCCATAATTCTGCAGCAATTCCATCTGTACTGTTTTTGAGTCGGGAAGTTCTTGTCATAAGGTATACACTTGTGAATGAAAAAAAAAATCCAAAAGGTAGTTGGAAAATATTGGCATTTGACGCATAGGGAGATTAAGATATTGCCATATTGCTAAAATCTCATAAGCCATTTTGGGCCAGTCGCAGTGGCTCACGCCTGTAATCTCAGCACTTTGGGAGGCCAAGGCAGGTGGATCATGAGGTCAGGAGTACCAGACCAGCCTGGCCAACGTGGTGAAACCTCGTCTCTACTAAAAATACAAAAATTAGCCAGGCGTGTTGGTGTGACTGTAATCCCAGCTACTTGGCAGGCTGAGGCAGGAGAATCTCTTGAAGTTGGAAGGCGGAGGTTGCAGTGAACCGAGATTATGCCACTGCATTACAGCCTGCGTAAAAGAGCAAAACTCGGTCTCAAAAATAAACAAAAACAAAAAACTAAATTCTTGTTTTTATTCATTTATTTTTCATCATATTTTAATACTTGTTATTACGTGGTCATAATTTTGCATTTTTATTATCCAAATTTTAAAAATCGACTTTCCTTTTAACATTTATTTAACAAATATCTAATAGTCAAATACTATGCTACATAATCTCGGTACTGGGCATAAAAGCATGAATAAACCACTTTGTCCTCATGTAATTTATATTCTAGTGGATAAGCAATGAGCAAGATAGATAACTCAATCATGTAACAATTTAGATAATTTTAAATGCAGAAAAGTAAAGAAACTAAATGGAGGAAAAGGTGTTATAAAATGTCAGAATAATAATTAAAATTTTACATAGGCCAGACAGGACATTAGCTAACTTTTAATATGAAATTAACTCTTCCATCAAGATCTGGTTAAACTGAAGGAGATAGCTGCACAAATGATACCTAATTATATACTTGTTCAATTTTGCTACATTTTATGCATTGCTATCTATGTTATTTGCATTAATTTACCAAATGGAACACTGTAATTCATTTTCCAAAAATGATATTGTTGGAATTTTGTACTGTTGCAAAATGCTACAATTTTAAAAATTATACAAAAACAACAAAGGGAATATATCTTAACTAGAGTGATGATAATATTGGTAAATACATATATAAAAGGTCTTTGACCTCTACATATAAGATGTGTGCAATTTTTGTTATGATACACCTGGGTTAGGAAATAAAAGCAATAATAATATCTGGTAGTAGTAGTAGTACTATTCCATTAATACCTTTCTATTTTCAGCCCTAAGGCTACTACCCAATTATCCAAAATTTCATCTTGAGCGTTTGTCGTTTCTCAGGCTTATATTGGAGACATTACGTTTATTATTTTATTTGATATTTATTTAAAAACTTTGTCAGGATACTTTCTAGTTTACAAATTAGGATTCTAAGATGCAGATAGATGAAGTAACTTGTATTGAAAATGAAGTAAATGTAAAATAATGTCATGCTTTTCATAATTATCATTTGTAAAATGTAGGTATTTTTAAATGTAAAATAATGTCACTTTTTTCATGATGATTATTTACAAAATGTGACATTTTCCAATAAAATAGTTATTTATGTTCACGTATAATGAGTTATAGTATTATTTTAAAATGAATTTGTAAGTAAATATTCTTTACATGTCTCAGTTTTAATTCATAATATGTTAAACATACAACTGATCAAAACAGAAGCTCCTGCTTTTATCAGTTGGTGATACAGTTGTGAAAAATAATACAAGATGACTCCACAAAACTTCACTGTAGTGGGTAAGAGAGAGCATTATTAACTAATGCTTTTAAATTAGCTATTATATGTCCTCTATGTCTGGGATAAATTTCCATGTGTTTTATCCTTGCCCTGAGGTATTGGGCAATAATCACATAAGGCATGGTTCTCAAGCTTTTGTGTCTCAGGATACTTTATTACTCTTAAATTTATTGAAGACTTCAAGGAGCTTCTTGTTTATGTCAGTTGTATATTTCGCACAATTCTGAATTAAAACTGAGACGTGTAAAGAATATTTACTTATGAATCATTTTAAAATAATACTATAACTCATTATATGCTAACACAAATAAGCTATTTTATTTGCAAATGTCTGTATTTTCCAAATAATAATCATGAAAGAAGTGACATTATTTTACATTTTAAAAAATGCCTCTGATGTCAGGCTTCTCACGTGCAACCAAATTCTCATATCTGCTTCAGCATTCACTGTGTTTCGATATCTCACACCATAGAGCCTTGGAATATCTTCCTGTACATTCATGAAAGAACGAATGAATGAAAAAGATATCTTAGTATTATTGAGAAAATAGTTTTGACCTTGCAGACCTCCTGAAATGGAGACCATGCCATAAGAAATGCTATTCTTAAGACAAACTGCATGAGATTATGTGAGGAAAGCACCTTGGAGGACAAAAAAAGGAATAATAAATATAACAATGGAGTTGAAAAGCAATTTATTTGTTATTTACATAGGGAAATGGCCAGTAGTGTTGAGTGAAACCTGGTGACTCAGCCATCTGAGGAAATCTGATACTAACCACCGACATCACCTTTGGTGTGTCACGTAAACACTCCAGGGAACTTCCATACCTTATAATCTAATTACTGAAAATCAATGATAAAGAGAAAAATCTTAAAGTATCCAGTAAAACAAGTTATATCAGGAGAACAAAGAGATGACTTCATACTAACTTCTTTTAAGAAACAGTACAAACCAAAAGGCAATGGAACAATATTTATAATGAGCTGAAATTGAAAACAAAACAGATACCGAGAATTGTCATTGTGGTTAGGTCTCTAATGTGTAGTGACGTTGAGCGTATTTTCATATGCTTATTGGCCCTGTATATGCCTTCTTTTGAAAACTGTTTGTGTCCTTTGCCCACTTTGTTATGGATTTGTTTGCTTTCTGCTTGTGAATTTAAGTTTCTTATAGATTCTGGATATTAGCCCTTTGATAGGTGCATGGTTTGCAAATATGTTCTCCCATTTTGAAAAAAAAAAAAATACGGAAGTTGAATTCTTTCCCCAAGCTTTCAAATGCAACATTAATATTCTATCATTTTGCAAAAATCTAAATATTCATTAGGTTTTTTTCCACCACTATCTGGAAGGGTTTATGTATCAGTTGAAGGCTAAATACAGAAATAATAACATGTTTTGGAGCATAATTTCTCTGCTTACACCTGAAATATTAGCCTTATTTGAGAAGGCTTCTGAGAATCCCATGAGGAGCGGAGGTCTTTAGAGTGAGAGAATAGGGATGAAGGAATTTTAAATCAATGAAAGATTCCCAGAAAAGAAGAATGTAAGCCCTTTAAGAACCAGGAGTGGCTGTTAAGCCATTTAGCCTGGAAGGGCATAGAATTCACTCACAGATACAGTATACTAGTGGTACCTAGCACATCCCAGGTACCATTGATATACTGTATCTGGGAGTGAATTTGAGAACTCTGTGGTCCTGATCATTTTTGAAACATTTCTAAACACAACTAGCACTCACATACCAATATATGCAGTTACCATTTTATCTGAATTTTATATCCTTTTAATACATAATTTGTACCCATTCAGTTGTTCTATTCTCTTTCCTACTTTCTCATTTTGGGCTCTATTTAATCAATTCAGCTAAGTGAATTTCTAAGTTACACTTGTATTTCTAATATCTATTTACAAAATATCCACCATTTTCTGAATAAGTGATTTTTCTTGTATTTTTATTCAAGTAGCATCCTTTCCTGCTTTGTGTAGTTTATAAACACAGAAAATGAAGGAGATTTTAGCCAATTTGTCAAGGCACTATTTTTCCTTCCTAAAAAAGCTCTAATAATTTAATAATGTATTATTATGTATTATATAATTGAGTATAACCTTACACTATAGGAGTCTTGAAAAATGAAATTCATTAGAATAAATATCTTTCTAAACCATCTGTCCATCAATTGTAAGAATGAATATTCTTCCAAACCATCTGTCTGTTAGCAGTTCTTGCTATAAAAATGAAAAACTTGGCTAAATAGAAACAATTGAGTATGTGCTAATTTCATTAATAAATGTAACTGGTGCACAATGGAAAAGAATGGAAAAGGAGAAAACAAAGAAAATAAATTATGCTAAATATGTAGATTAATTTACATGGAGTCAAAACCTTTTCATGATGTCAGCCTAAATAACAAATACAGAGAAATACTTAAAAAAATATATCTATTTGGGAATAAGGCATTGTAATGGGATTGTGAGTACCATAATAAACTATGTATGCTTTCAAGGAGGTAATGAAAGACAAAGGTTTTTAAAGAAAAAAATGAGGAAAGTCACATAATTGTTTTATGATAATTGTCCTTGGCTACAAGGATCAATAACAAGGGTTGCACCAATCTGAGCTTAAACAGACAGTTTCTGGGCAGATGTCCTCACTGCATATTTTTTAAGATTTTGATGGCCTTTGTGCAAGGTCGCAATTTTTGCAGTCATTTGTGATCATTTTTGTTATCAGCAGTTTATTCATGAGAGCCCTCCCTTCATGGCTTTCTTGAGCACTATTTGTCAGTTTTGCTGATTTGTTTGTTTGTTTTTAACACAAGTGACACCATTTTGATTCTAACAACTTTCACAATGACTAGTTCTCCACATTTTCAACTTTTGTTTTATGACCCTAGCTTAGTCAAGGTTTCTTCTGTTTTTCAAAAAAGTGCCATGAATTTCTTCCTGAATTTATTTGTGGTTATTTCTCTCCTTCATTTTTATAGCTACTGGAAAAAAAGTATTTTTCTCCAAAATTCCTAACTAATTACTATAGATGTATGGCAAAGATAATTATTCAGGAAGTTTATTTTTTAATTAACTATGCTAATAAATTATAACTTCTAATTTTTCAAGCCTGTTTTGTTTGGTTCAAGGTAAGTAATGATGTGTCCAGAAAATCATAAATATTTTTCTAAATATGGTTAGCTTTGTTGTTTTGAATGATTTATTTTACTACACAGCCTGTCAAAATTATGTTAAATAGGAAGGATTTTACAGTAAATGTTTTATTAAAAGCTAATATTATTTGTTTCTCTCAAATTTATTTTCTCTGAATTAAAGGAAGGTAGACACTCAGTTAAAAATATCAAACTGATCTAGGCATGGTGGCTCACAGCTGTAATCCTAGCACTGCGGGAGGCCAAGACAGGTGGATCACCTGAGGTCAGGAGTTCAAGACCAGCCTGGCCAACATGGTGAAACCTTGTCTCTACTAAAAATACAAAAAAAAAAAAAAAAAAAAATAGCTGGGAGTGGTGGTGAATGCCTATAATCCCAGCTACTCTGGAGACTGAAGCAGGAGAATCACTTGAACCCAAGAGGCTGAGGTTGCAATGAGCAGCAATTGTGCCATTGCACTCCACGCTGGGTGACAGAGCAAGACTCCATAACAAAAAAAAAAAAAAAAAAAAAAACTGTACAGAAAGTAACAAACTCAGTGCTCACACTTCTCTTCCCCACTCATTGACCTCTCTTCATAAAGTAGTCACTGTTAAACTTTTATGTCTTTCAGGATGTTTTCATCTTTTTTTCTCTACTACCTCAAATAAGAAAATGTCTGTGCAAATTTATTTGAATTTACTCTAATTGCTTTCCATTACCTGTGAAGGTTCCAGAGCCAGCCAAGTATATTATTATCAGCAGGGGCTCTGGAGCCAGTGTATAAAGGAAGTGTTCTGTCACTGCCATCCATTAGCTCTAAGATTTTGGGTATTTTCTCAATATCCTATGTACTGGTTTCCTCATCTGTAAAATTAACACAGTTATAGTAGTACCCCCCTTAGCTATATAGCAGGTTAAATGAATTACATATTTTAAATATGATTATTAACTAACTGAATATATGGATTTTACAATTAAAATATTGTACATATATTATCTCATTTATATTATATATTATATATATATTAGTATATTTTGTTATATAGATTATATAAGTGCTCTAAGATCTAGCTAGATTTATTAATCCTCATCACAAAAATTGTTCAATTTCTATTTCATGAGTCCAAGTCTCAATCCAACACTGAGTTTCTTCTAGACATACCTAAATTCTTCTTTCTATTTCCTAGATTGATAGCGTCACAGATAATCTCTCTTTCCTGGATTGCTCATACACTAAACCATTTTTCTCCAAATAAGAATGTGAGCACTCACTTAAAAAAGTATCCAAAACAATCTGTTGGAATTTCTGAGGACAATATTAGAGTTTATATTTACTTTATGTTTAAAAAGTAAGAAAAAAATAAGTTGTGTTAACATTTGATGTGAGTTTTAACACTACTACTCACACTTTGTGAAGTCCCCCAGTCAGGCATGAGGGCAAAGATATACCAAAGGAAGAATGAAAATTTCACACCCCTGAGGAGTTTAACAGCAGGACTCACTGAGAATAATATATGCCTGAGCAATGGGTTTATGGATTATATAATCTCATTTAAAAAGACCAAACCTCACAAAATAGAGAAGCAACTTGCTTACAAGCTCTCTTTCAAGGAAACTTCTAATTTAAGTTAATATGAATGAACCCAGCAGGAGAGAATGAGAAGAAAATGTTTGAGCTGATATTTCTGCTTCCATTGTGAGTTCTACCTCAGCCTTGTCATTAGGAAACAACAATGATAGATAATTAGATCTGAGGAGCAAGCCCCTCAGGTTATTAAGAATATGATTAGGAGTGACCCTTGCCCTGAGCATATTGGCCTGGTTGGAGACAGGCAGTAATGGTTGTATGAAGCACTAGGTGGGATCTATAAACCAAACACCCAGCTCAGAAAAACCAAGCTATGCAATTTGATTCATTCACTGATTTCTAACCCATAGGACATGCAATTTGATTTTTAAAAAGTAATAAACTTTTACTTGTGATTTCTTATGCAAAAACAAAAGACCAAAAGCATACATATTTGGGTAAGCCCTTGATCTTTCTGTCATCATAATGGTGACTGAAATAATAGAAAACCTGGTGACAAACGAACATGTGCTATTTTGGGGCAAATATTGTCAAAATAATCAGAAAGCATTGCTAAAGAATAGAAGAAAGAAGTGTTAGTACAAATCATGAACACTGAGATATCTCCTCTATAGTGGAATAAAAGTGCAGGTATTAACAAAGAACTGCATTGGGCAAGCCCTAGAAGGAAGATTAACAATGGAAACATGTTTTCAACAGTAAATTATTTCATTAATAAAAAATAATTTTATGAGAAAAACTAGATGTTTGTAACTATAAATAGAATGCATTGAATAAAATAAAATGACTCTGGGTTAATAATGCAAAGATTATAACACATGTGAAACTCATCAGAAGGCAAGACATTACAAGAATAAAGATGAAGTTAGAGGGGTACAAAGTGTTAGCGGTTGCCATGCAAAGTGTTGAAGTTTATAAAAACAGAAGTTATTAAACACAGCAATCTTTATAGTGCTATGAAATTAGGTGGGGCTAACCATGAAAATTCTTTGTACAGAACAAATTTTACTGATGTCTCTTGGTAAAATTCTTAAAGGACTGCTAAACTTAGGATGAGATGTGCTTTTATTTTTCCTTGAGCAAAGACACATGCTCCAGATTTCCAGTCCTTTTTCTGTGTTAACAAGAAGCTGTCATTCATATTCTATTTAGAAGATATATTTTTCTTAAATTTCCACTTGGAAATAATTTCAGACTCACATGAAAGTCAAACATATGGTACAGAAAGTTCATGTACACCCTTCACTTCAGTTTCCCTAAGCGAACACATTATACAGCCATAGTATATTTATCAAGACAACAAAATCCACATTAATACAATCATATGATAAACCATAGGCTTTATTTGAATTTCATCATTTTTCTCCTAATATGCTTTTATATTTTATCCTATTTTTCAGCATCCAATTCAGAATCTCACATTGCATTTAATTTTTCATATCCCCTTAGTCTTCTCTAATCCATAACAACTCGTCATCCTTTCTTTCCCTTTCATGATCTTGAAATTTTTGATTAATATTAGTCAGTTTGGGTTAGCCCAGTGTTTTCTCTTGAATAGAATATTATGCATTTTTGTTAAAATAACACAGAAGTTATGTTGTGCCTTTCTCAGGCACATTATATCTCTGTGTCTTATTACTGGTGATGCTTACTTGGATCACCTGGGTAAGGTGGTGCCTATCAAGTTTCTCCACCATAATGGTAAAACTCTTTTTCTTTGTAGTGGTTAAATATTAATTTATTTATTTACTCTGAGATGATACGTATATGCCTTTATTCCTCCCATTTTACATACCTGGTCATTCATCTTGCTGGCAACGATTATCACTGTGTTGTACACATAATGATTTCAGATTTCCCTCATTCCTTTTATATCATGAAAGAGAATTGTTCTGTAAGAAAGAGCTGACCCTTATCTCTTAATTATCTATTCATTCAATTATATATTTCTATCCATATGAACTCACAGATATTTATTTATTCTATGTGTTATCCAATACTATCATTTATTTTGTCATTCAGTTTTTTCAGTTGGGTTTTGAGCTTTTTGTTTTTTTGTTTTTTTGATGGACCAATTTTGTCAGCACTCTTTAATTCCTAGAATATATATTTAAAAATAAAAATAATCATCTAATCTTTTTTTTTTTCTTTTTTTTGAGACAGAGTCTCACTCTCGCCAGGCGCCAGGCTGGAGCGCAATGGCACAATCTTGGCTCACTGCAATCTCTACCTCCCAGGTTCAAGCAATTCTCCTGCCTCACCCTCAAGCCTCAGCCTCCCAAGTAGCTGGGACTACAGGCACGCGCCACCATGCCCAGCTAATTTTTATATATTTTTAGTAGAAACAGGGTTTCACCATGTTGGCCAGGATGGTCTCGATCTCTTGACTTCGTGATCTGCCCGCCTCAGCCTCCCAAAGTGCTGGGATTACAGGTGTGAGCCACCATGACTGGCCCAATCATCTAATCTTTTAAGTTAAAGTGACTTTTTTTAATCACAAATGAGAAAGTAACTTTTTTAAAGAAGGACTTCAAGCATTTGCAAATGCTTGATAATCTTTCCATTTCAAAATGACTTTGTTACCAAAAATTATGCAACTGTATTATCTATAAAAGTCATATTTGTGCATTTAAATTGAGAAACAAAAGATTCTAATCAATTCAAAATCATCCAGAGAAGAAACTAACAATAAAGGTTTGCAATTTTTTTTATTTATTTTACATTTTAATTATTACTTTTCTTTGCAGAAATGGGAGTCTCACTATATTGTCCAGGCTAGACTGGAACTCCTGCCCTCAAGCAGTCCTCCTGCCTTTGGCTCTGAAAGTGCTGGAATTACAGGCATGAGGTATCACACCCAGCCCAGGTTTTGCAGTGATTTTTAAATCTGCTTCTTAAAAACACAAAAATGCAATATGTTTAACTTACTTGATAAGCAAACCTTTTTTTTAATCATAATTACACAAGTTTTCAAAACAGATTTGGAAATAACACTTTAGATAATAGATAGAAAGAAATAAAAAAAAATCCTAGTTTAGTAAGTAGCACCAATGAATTATTTTTTCTTTAGCTCTTTGTGCCTTTATAGACTATCATTTTCAGTTATGACAGATGTTAAAACCATTAGAGAAATAAAATGAGCTTACAACCAAACATTGGAGCTGTTGTATTACAAAGCATCCAATCAATATTTTCAATTTACAGAATAAATTTAATCAAATTAATCTCACTAAAACTATTGGAGAGTTTCATGCCATTAGTAGACAATGTAACAAGGATCTTTAACTCACATTTTGTGCCTACCTTATAATGTAAGTAATATGATAAAATAGTACCTATGTAATTCATAAGTAAATATGAATATAATGAATACATTTGATTAATCTTTCAAATTATGGAAGGAATAAACAAAAATATTGTAAACAGTGGCCTAAATATATACAGACACTACTAGAAAAACTATACTTACACATGTAAAGTAAAATTGGTTCTCGTCCTCTCTTGTGTGCAGTAAAGTTTACTATTATAAGAGTTACACGTTGAAAGGAGAATTTTAAACTTTGTTCCTGTTTGGCCTCTGTGTCCCAGTTGTTTCCTGGTATTTGAATATCTATGAATAGACGGAAGCATGGGAACAGAGCCACCAGCCTTTTACCTGGTTTCAGAGTGTGCAAATAGAAAGGGCGATTTACAATATGATTTAATGATGATGATAGTCTCAAGAGGAGATTTGGTGGCAACTTCTTAAACAAAACACAAATGGGTTCCTTTTCACTCTCTTTTTAAACCTGGTAGCTTAATTAGAACATCATTCCAACTCTTCAAATGATGTTGAGTATCAGTTTTATGGTGTAATTTTGTAAATATGTGTGTTTTGTTGTGGTTATTATCAGATCTTCAATAGAATTTTAGTAATAAAAGGGAAAATAAGCAATAGCAATATGGCAAAGGAATAGAGCACTGGAAATGTATATTAGGTTTTTATTTTCTGTAAACATTTTCAATATCATTCTACAAAATTAATTGTAAGAAAGTTAATTTGAAAGAAATGTACGTTCTTACAAAAGCTTTCCAATCTGAGATAATTCTAACTGTATTACGCTAATTTAAAAATGCCCCACATTGACTCATTTCAGTTAAGATTCAGAACATAAATGACAAAACTTCCTGCATAGATTTTTTTTCCCAGAAGTCACCAACTTCAGGGAAAGTATTCACATCAGAAATACCCAGATTTTACATAACACAATTCACCTGTTCCTTTTAAAATTCATCTTACATGCTTTAAGAATTAATAAAGATGAAATATTTATATTTCAATGAGCATTTCTCTCTTCATCCCCTTTCATCTTTAATTTGGTACTGTAGGGTAAAAAATGCTTTGAGCTATGGTATAGATCTCTGAACTTCATAGAAGACTAATATTACATCATCTTAAAGAGAAATCCACTCTAACCATCAGAAAGCATAGAAATATATCCTGGGAGAAAACTCCCAATATCAGACCTAAGACGGACTGAAGAATAATTCAATTAAAATTTGATTTTTGTAGACATCTGTTACAGGATGGCTGAGGCAATGCATAGACTCTTTTACTCATTTTCAGGACTATCATGAAGCAAAATAAGTTAGAAGTTTGTCTTAGGTGCCTTCTGATTTCCTATTTCAGCGTTGTTGTTTTTTTTTTAGCCAATGTCAAATCATTTGCAGCCCCCATTTCTTTACGGCTTTTTCCCCAAAGTAGATATTAATTAGGACCCAGTTTATTTTAAGGTATTGAACTAGATCTGAACTGGAATTGGAACTCAGTCACCTTGAGGAAATGTGTTCTCTTTCTGGGTCCACGAGCGGGCGTAGTTTTAAGGGCAAGAACTTTCCAGTGCCATGCCCTGCTCCCATCTCTCTCCATCTGGGAGATTTAATGTTTTATGTTTGAATTTCATGGATGTGGGAAGAAACTAATCACTCTAGTGGAAGTTCTAAGGAACTCCTTTCATTGGTCAGTGGTCTTAGAGTAGGTGGGGGTTCCTCCCAGGTTAAAAGTCCCCTTCTTCCACACCCCTTCAGATTCCATGTTTGGATCCCCTTGCACCAACATTCCCTTCATGGAAGCCATCTTCCTCTCTCCTGGATTTCCCACTCTGGGGTCCCCTTCCACACTCTCTCGTGGAAGCCTGTCTTCCCCTCCTAAACTCCATCTCTCTCTATTCCCTTCCACACAGTGTGGAAGCTGCTTTTCTCTCCTGGATTCCATCTTTCTGGATTCTCTCACTCAGTGTAAGAGTTAGCTGTTTCTCTCTCCTCCTTTTTCCATCTCTAAATAAATCACTTTCTACAAACACTTTTGAGTCTGGCATTTACTGCGCACTGCACTGTGGTCCCCTCTCTCATTCTTGAGAGGGCAGGAGACCAAGAACCTGGAAAAACATCCTCTCAGGGGAGCTGAAGGCAGCCTAAACCCCAATATTATAACCTTGCCTACCTAGAAAATCACTGCTTTGGACATTATTCCATCAAATTGTCATAAGAAATGGGATTAAAACTCAAAAACTTGCACAACACACTTAAAGTTGCTATGCTAAGAATGGCCAGATCCAAAGTTGCAAAGTCAAATCCTCTTTCTCAAATTCTGGAATATGTTGTTACATTATTTTGCCTGAATGAGGCTTTGGGTAATATTTAGAGTTGCAGGCTCTGTTTGGTTTGCCCTCCAATTATGTATGAGAGTTTATAAATTGTGAACACTTTGCAGTCCGATTACTCAGGTTTCAGCCCTGCCTTGACATTTGCTAGTTATGTAAACTTGGGCAAATTTTACTCAATCTCACCACACCTCAATTTCCCAAACAAGAAAATGTGCATGAAACATAATATCCTCTCAAGGATTACTAAAAGAATTATTAAGTATCTTACATAAAATGAGCACAATGCCTGGCATACAGCAATCACCTCAAAATCATAAGTTTATTTAATTTACTGATCTGTAGAACAAGAAATTATAGACAGATGTATTGATCATTAGAATCAAGAAAATGTCTTCTAACTGCTTTAACTCTAGAATTTCACCCAGTCCAGTCACTGAGTCACTGACACAAAAGAGAAACTACAGCTCTTAATGGAATAAATGAATCAATTAATGAAATAACTGTCTTATCCAGGTGAATTGTTTGTTGAAAATAGCAATAAAACTGTATGGTAATTTAAATGATTCCTTGGCATGAATCTATTCCAGATGTTTGAAACATATGGCTGTTCAATAAATATAATTTAAAATGCTGAAGCCTATATTTTCCATGAGGAGTCAGCAGTCTTTCAACATGGCTATTCCATTATTAACTCCGTAACTTTCACCTTCACCTGCTAAAGCCACCTATAAGGGAAAATATAAGAATATTTTCAACTTTCTTTGAATTTTATCCATCTCAACTGAATAAAACAGACCTGGTTACACTAAAGTCTAAGCATAATTTTTATGATACTGGTTAATAACATTTTTATAAGACCTGCACTTTAATATCACCTGAGCATCAATACCTGCAGGTATATGTCCTGACAGATTAAATGATCATAATTAAGTGAGTATGAAAGAGTACACATTTTGAAAACCCCCTGTGTTTAATTTTTACCTTGATTACTCAATGTTCATTTTGGATAAGCTGGATGCACGCCAGCCTTTCCTGAGAATACACACATTGTTTTTCCCCAAGTTTATGATATAATGGTATTATCACATGCAAAAATGACTTCATTGGGCAACAGGCTAAATCCATAAGGATCCCCAAGTAGATGACTCATAATATCAAGCAATTTGACAAACATTATTTAAAAGTTACTGACTTAGATATGCAAATCTCTAAAACAGCTTGAAGCATAGATTTGTTTAGATAAACTCTAACAAATAGGTAAGTTTGAGGAGATTAGCTCAATTTTAGTGGGCAATGGTGTTGTTTGGACATCCTTGGAGAGCAATTGAAATTATCTACTATGCACAAACTGTAAACTACAATTATATGGGTGAATTCTATGATATAGATTGTTAATATCTTAATTATTCATAATTATTTCTGAAGACCACTGTGTCCAGAGATGCTCTTTGGGTTCAAATTTATGCAAAGTCAGAGTTAATTAGTCATTTGCACATAAATGTAAGGCTCCTGAGTTTGTTTAGCAATATGCCTACCTCTCTTTGCTTTGTTTACTAACAATTCATTTGAATATACCCTTAATTAGAAAAAAGTTACCACACTCCATGTTCTTACCAAAAAAAATAGTATGTAATCTCAACTGCCCACCTATTGTGAAGTCTCAAGAGAGACGGATAATGTCAAAGAGGACTGTTCAAAATATAGGAAGTCTATTTCTTTATCTATATATTTCAAATTTTTACTTTTAGGAAAAGCAAGGTTAAGAATGATGCCAATCTGCACCAAAATACTCACCTGTTCATATGAAATTGTTTCCTCATCCTCTTTTTAAAAGTGAGGAATATGATAAAAAAAAAGTTGTGTAGTTGTTTGCTATGCTATAACACATCAAGTTTCAAAACTAAAATTAAATTTGAAATATAAATAAAAATGAAATAAAAGTGTTTTATTTAATTTATTATAATTACATAAATATATGATGTATGTTATATAAATATAATATATACCATGGGAATGTCCATGGTGACTCCAGGTTTATAATCCCAACATTTTAGGAATATGAGGCAGGAGGATCAATTGAAGCTAGGAGTCCGATATTAGCCTAGGCAACTTAGCAAGACTTTATCTCTACAAAAAAATTTAAAAGTTTGATGTGTGTGTTTATGCACACTTGTAGCACTAGCTACTCAGAAGGTTGAGGTGGAAGGATCTCCTGAGCCAAGTACTTCCAGCCTGGGGAACAATGAGACTTTGTCTCTAAAAATAATCATGATGATAATATACTATAAAAATATATAATATATATAATATTGTGTAATATTTTAAAAATTTTAAAACATTTTATTTTAAAACATATGCATATATATTTACCTATATTTCCTTTTTACCATTTTTATGCTTCTAACTAATGGACTTGTTATATATCTCATTATATTGTTTTGTTTGATTTGGTCTTTGGCTCAGAACCATATTTGCAGCTCATTAAAAAGAAAAAAGATCACAAATTTTGTGCACTAATTATACTCTGGATTTATCTTATTTTACTAACTGTCTTTGCATTTCCCTATTTCCATCTATTTAAATAATCTTTTTAATTATATATTTAATTCTATTTAGACTGAAACATACTATATAGCTACATATCTCTCTCACACACACATGCACATGTACACACACACACACAAGAGGTTACAGTAGTCTTTGCTGTAACTAGCAATCCATGGTCCAGCGATGATCACAACACAGCATTTTAGATTATTTAATGTGTATATTCTCAGTGTTAGAGTTACCTGACCTAGTAGCATTTATTACCCTCAAGCCTCTGGGAAAGACCAAAAGACATTCCCTTTGGCTTTCATGTACCACACTTTTCAGGCTTTTTGCACTTTTTCTAATGTCTCTTAGATCCTCCTTCAGTCTTATTTATGGGCTCTTAATTTTTGTTTTTATCAAATGCAGATATTTCTTTTTATCCCATTTGAAATATTCAAATAGAAAAACCACATCTGTTTCCATAGTTCAATTATCGTCTGCTAATTATTTTAAATATCCCAATGTCTCAATCAGTCTCTCCTTTCACACTCAACTGATTATTCCAATTAACTCTTAAAACCAGCAAGTCTAAAATTAATAATGATCTTGTCTCTCCAAATCTGATTATTCTTCTACGTTCCCTTTCTATGCCCAAAGCCCCTAACCAAAAACACATTCTTAAATCATTATTCACTTGACTATTCATATTTAACCAAGTACAAAGTTCTGACACTGCCATATGTTGAATATTTTCTAAATCTATTCTCTCTTCATTCCCCTCGATTACTGCTGTCCAAGTCAATACCATCTCTTTCCAGGAATACAATAACATTACCTAATCAGTCTTCTTGTCTACATTGACCCCTTTTCTCAATCCATTCTCAAGTCTGCAAAGTAATATGATTCCCTGTGAAAAAACCTTCAAATACCTTTTTACTTTTCTTGTGATAGTGTTGACATACCTTATCTTGGCATTCAAAGGCGTGCACCTTTGTTTTTCTCCAGCTTTGTATTTTATCATTTTTTCTTAAATGCTGCAGTCTGCCCATTCTGAATTTTATTTCAGTGTCTTGAACATATGGAGTGCTCTCTTGCTTTCAGAACTTTTCATGTGCATTTCTTTGTTAAAAGTTTCTTCTATGAACCATTTTTTTCTGTAGATCTTACATTTCAATTTAAAAATCAGTCTTGTATCAAAGGATTATAAGCACTGAATCATTATTGTACATTTGTTTGTTAATGTATTTCATTAGACTATATGTTTCATAAAGACAAAGGGCATGTTTATGTTGTATATTATTTAAACTTAGCACAGTGTCTAAACGTCTACAATGTCTAAAATTTGGTAGGTTCTCAATAAATATTTCTAAGTGGTGGAAGAAATTGTCTTAAGATTTTTTTCCCTTTTCATCTTTTGTATCATATAGTACAAATCTGCATAAAATCTATTCAGATACCAACTGAAACTTACACCTTTTCCTCTATTACATGTATATTTTTCTAATGCATATTATGCTTCTAAACTTTTTGGGCATATGGTTTTCTCTTTATAATGCTGTGTAATTTAAGTCCTGCGTTTTATTAGTTCTGTCCTTTTTCATGCCACAAAAAGTAAGTTCTGAGATATGAGGTATTTCCTTAATCTACTTATTATTATTATTATTATTATTGTTGTTGTTGCAGGGAGCTGTCTATCTATACATCTGCATTTGGTGAAGAAATTTGGCCTGTGCCAAACTTTTCTATATGTGGATTTGCCTTAACCTGTTCTCTACTCTGAGGACATGATGTTACATTTCTAGTCTTTTTCCTAATGTTAATGCCCCATGTTGGACACATGCTAAGCTCTAGTGCATTGAAGGAATGAGTGTCGTTTGGCTTTCTCTTTGATTGTGTGACAACATTGACCTTGGACTATTGATGCACTGCTCCATGACTGAGTCATATCTACAAAAAGGGTTTAGAGTGAACTGTTCCATCTCTTTCCCATCCTGCTACCTAAAATAGCCCAATCTTCAAAGTAGAGTGTAAGTGAATTTCTGCCAGAGGCACTGCAACATCCTTTGTAAGTCAGTTTCTATTCTCTTTCTTTAAATTCTTTCTCATTTACTGTGCCTAGTGAATTTTTTTTTGTCATTTACAAGACAATCTTTAGGCTTTCCAATACAGTGGGCTTTTTTCTCTTCATTTATGTTATAACTTTGTTTCAAGTGATTTTTCAGATAGATCCAAAGCCAGGATGATAAAAAGTGTTGATGACTTCCCAACTGGCACTTTATAGAAAAGGTACTTTTGTTTTCTGTTATGAGTATCTTTCCTTGCTTTTGCTGTAGGTTTATAATGCAGTACAGTTCTTTAATTTAAATGTTTTCATACTGCTTACAAATTATTTTTTGTTTCAACATAAGCTATTTCTCAAAGTTCTGTCAATTTTTTTTTTTTTTTCTTTTTCAACTTTTATTTTAGATTCATGGGATACATGTGCAGGTTTGTTACCCGGGAATATTTTGTGATGCTAAGGTTTCAGGTACAAATGATCCCATCACCCAGGTACTGAACATAGTACCCAACAGTTAATTTTTCTAACCTTGCATCTGAATGTAGTCTCCACTGTCTACTGTTGCCATCTTTATGTCCATGAGTACACAGTGTGTTAGCTCCCATTTGTAAGTGAGAAAATGCAGTATTTAGTTTTCTATTCCTATGTTAATTCACTCAAGATAGTGGCTTCCAGCTGCATCCATGTTATTGCAAAGAACACGATTTCATTCTTCTCTTATCACTGCATAGTATCCCATGATACTATGTATTGTATTTTTTTTAACCAATCTGTCCTTGATGGGCTCCTAGGTTGATTCCATGTCTTTGCTATTGTGAATAGTGCTACAATAGATACAAGAGCTCATGTGTCTCTTTGGTAGAACAATTTGTTTTCTTTTGGATATATACTCAGTAATGGAATTGCTGGGTTGAATGGTAGGTCTGTTTCAAGTTTATGAGAAATCTCCAAACTGCTTTCTACAGTGGCTGATCCAATTTACATTCCCACCAAGAATTTCAGTTGATATCTGAGATAATTTGTTTCTCTGCCCTACAAATCACCATTTTATTTTGGAAATTAACACAAATGAATTAATAATTTTCCTTTTACTTTTCCTTTTAGATCCCTTTAAAATTATAATATATATCATAAGTTTATTCTTGTTTTTTAGGGAAGAGATGACAGCAACTATAGCAGTAATTTGTTTGAAGTTTACTATGTAACACACATTCTGCTGGAATGTGATAGAGACTATCACAAATGGGGCCTTGCGGTCATAGTGTATAACCTTCAGTAGGAAATAGACATTAGGTAAAGAAACACAAACATATATGCAAATACTAGCAAGATACAGCCATTTGTGCAAAAGATATGTATTGAGCGCTTAACTTAAGCCAGACACTTTTCTAATCATTTAGGATACAGTAGTAAACCAACTTTTAAAATCTCTGCTATCACCAACCTTCTATTTAAATATAGCTTATATTATAAAGCAAAATTAAAAGAACAGAGTATACTGATAATACAATACCTAGAGACAGTGGTCTTGCCATTTCCTGGTGACAGGAAAGGTGACTGTGAGCAACTGACGTTTGAATTGGGATCTGAAACAGGAGCCCATGTTACTAGATGAGAGCAAGATTAGATGAAGAGTTATGTGGGATAGAGGTTACAGGTTCCAAGGAAAATAAGCGGAATGGATGGAGGCCTTGTAGTAGATGGGAGCGTGAAAGAGCCAAGAAACAGATAGAAGCCACTGGGGCCAGAAGGCACTGAGAGGTGCAGAGAGACAAAAGAGAATGCTAAAGAGCTTTGACTGAACCAAATATTGCTGGACTTTGTGGCTATGTTAAGGACCTGGGCCTTTATGCTATGAACATTCAGAAATTATTTTAAAACTTTAGGTAAGTAAGCAAACAACGTGATTATTTTTAAAATAAAGCACTCTGCCCACAGTGGAGAGCAGTGATCTAAAAAGTAAAGCATGCCAGCTCATATAACAGGAGGAAAGAAAACAATAGAGTTTTTAGCTTGTTTTGTCTTTTAGATTTCCATCTTGTAAACTTTTAAAATAATAAATCAATAGGCATATATTAAGATATTACTCATAAATAGTTTTCTATATGGGTTAATGGTCAAAAAAGTATGTAGATACTTATGTAGAGGGAGGAAGATCTCTTAAGCAGTTATTTCATTAGATACATAAGGAGTTTATAGTATTTCAGTTTATGTCGATGATGTAATGGAGTCAAAGGGATGTACAAAAGAGATATTTAAAGAGAAGAGTAAGCCAGGAGAGGTGGCTCCCGCCTGTAATCCCAGCACTTTTGGAGGTGTAGGCAGGGGGATCACGATGCCAGTAGTTTGAGATCAGCCTGGCCAACATGGTGAAATCCCATCTCTGCCAAAAATACAAAAATTAGCCAGGCATGGTGGCACGTGCCTGCAATCCCAGCTACTCAGGACTCTAAGGTAGGAGAATCGCTTGAGCCCATGAGGTGGAGGTTGCAGTTTGCTGAGATCATGCCACTGCACTCCAGCGTGGGTGACAGAATGAGACTCTGCCTCAAAAATTAAAATGAAATAAAATAAATAGAAGAGTCAATGTCTTATTACGGTCTAAATTAGAATGGACTGCAGTAGCATCAAAATATTTTCTAGTAAAATTAGACTTCACTTTGACAACTAAAATATAGAAGTGTTACAATTTGCTAATTTTATGGCTTTTAAATTATTCTTATACTCCTTTTGCAATCAGAAAAGATGGGTTAAGATGAGAATAAAACTTACAAAGCTTATAAAATTAATGGTCACAACTTAAAAGATTTAAGAAAGTCACCTGATACTTGAGATGCTAAGTACTACTGTGGCTAAGGTATAAGTAATGACAGTGTTTGGCAGTAATAAACAGTGTTGTTTATTTCCTCACTCCAATTTTGACTTATTATTCTTGGTGATTACCTTAGATATCTACCAGCCATTTGTGGTTACAAATATTCTATTATTTTTCAAATTGTGTAAGAACTTCAAAATATTCACATTACCCATTTCCTTAGAATTCTTATAAAATTTTCTCTAATTTTACATTAACATAGTTAGTTCCTAAAAACTCCAAAAAGTAAAAAGATTTGTTCTGATTTGTAACACATACTAAGAAATTTTGACTTCTTTTTTCCAATCTACTTTAAATCATTTATATTGATTTACAATTCATTATGTTTTAATAGATGAATAACACATTATTGGAACCTAGAATGGAAGGAGTTGTATCCATTGATATCTGAAAGTTTATCAAAAGATCAAATCATATTTGTTATAAGGAATCTAGTTTTTATAAGATTATCCTGTTATTATGGGCAAAAAGAATCTTATAAGTACAATTTGTTCTCTTCTTAGAATATGCTGTGGGGAACGTTAATTCATAAGGCACAAAAATAACAACATATTACTTAGAAAAACTTTACATTCATAACCATAAGTTAATATCTTGCTTTTTAAGGTTTATATATTAGTTCTTTTATTCATTAATCTGATGAAGAAAACAAGCAAGATGAATAAAATATTGTTTTATATACTTTTATTTCTGGAAATACATCTAAAGTACTCTAGAACTTTTCCCCTGTCTATCATTTTGATGGACTGAAAACTGCCTTTTAGATAAAGTAAGATTGAAACTTTTTTCATACTATTTTGTATCCATTCTTCTCACAGTAAAAATGAAACACATTGAAAAATTCGAATTATTTTCATAACCATGCTTAAAATTCATGATAATAATGTATTTTCAGAATATATCAATTAATATTTGAAAAGTTTTTAAGAGTTATGTATTTATATATCTTATAGAAATATAAAATCCAAGTATTAAGTATATTTCAAACTTTAGCTCTCTTTATGAAAATTAATATGAGCACAGAGATAAACTACATTTCACTAACAGGCTAGAGGTTTTTCAGCAAATCTTTTCAGACTATTCATATTATTTTCTGATGGCAATGACATCTCAAAAGAAGCAGGATATGGTCTTTGAATACCATCAAACCTCCTTGCTGTCTTACATTCAACAATAGATGGTAGATTTTCTTTTTATAAGAAGATAACTATATTCCAAATGCAATTATCGTAAAAGGAGCTGACATTATGAATAAGAAATAGGAGGAAAGGCATTTCTGCTGGAGCTAATTTTAGGAAAATAGACAGGCATCAGTTATTACACCAAATAGTCAAGGATTATCTGAAAATGTTGATATAGATTGTGGTGTCACTACCAGGAGCCCCTTTTTTAGCTAATACATAATCTTTTTTTTTTTTATTGCATTTTAGGTTTTGGGGTACATGTGAAAAACATGCAAGGTTGTTGCATAGGTGCATACGTGGCAGTGTGATTTGCTGCCTCCCTCCCCTTCACCTATATCTGGCATTTCTCCCCAAGCTAATACAAAATCTTTATGGCTTCCCAGGAATGCTAGATTAATGGAAAGAAGATGGAAAACAGTTTGCTTACAGAATCTTGGAAATTTTCTTGAGTTCATGATGGCTTCCAGGAGTATGAGAGCAAGCAAAATAATGTCTCAAACTCCAGTAAATGGGTAAAATTTCAAAATAATACACTATATAATATCAACTAGTTTACATTGTATCTTATTCCAGAACTGTTTCAATATTATTCATTATTATTTAACATAAACCTGTAATCATCAAAGAAGATTCTTCTAGAAGTGAGTTCATTAAAAAGGTTGTTATTTCCACAATTTCCAGGTCAAAGATATTTGTCCTCAAGTGATTAAGGGCTTTCACCCACTATACTCAAAACCCTGTGCTCAGATCTATTTAATTATCACTTGGAAGACCCTGCATGCAAAGAGTGTCTTTGTGATTTTGGACCAAGATATTGATCATATTCATGAATTATTTACATTAATATAGCATTAATAGATAAGACCTTATAAGAAACACAAAACAAAATATCTGTGACAAATTTAAGTTCTGAAAAACATAATTATAAAATAATAAAACTAGTCTAAGGTAAAAGAGAATGCAGAAAGGTAAAGAGAATCAGATTCAATACCATATAGTCACTATTCAAAGAAAGACACAGAAAAGTTTTAATGCTAATGTTTCAGTGAAATGTAGGCTGCAGTCTCTTTAGCTGGGAAATCAAGGTAACTGAGAAACTTTCCTGTAGAATGCTACTTGTTTTTTTAATTTTAACTTCAGTATTCTCATATTCTTTGTTATTATTTTACAAGCTCTTCTTTCTTACCCTTAATCTCATAGCCCATAAAATCACCTAGCATTGCTAGCCTCACTGGGGCAGTTGGTACGTGAAAAATAAAGTGGTTAGCTAGTGGGAAAGATTAAGTAAACATCCCATATGATATATTGAAATCATGTGGAAAATATACTGATTGTGCATTTTTTGATCCCTTGGCAACAGTAAACAATGTGTGAATAAAACAGCATTAGCAATGCAATTTGAAAATTAAACAGAGACTCTTCACTGTTAGAGAACTATATACGAAGCCCAAACTATACATTTTTAAAAAGGTAGTTTATTATATTTTTTATTTTAAAAAAAGCAAAAACCACATTCATAAATCTAAGTACTTTTCTATGTACTGAAGGAAGCTGTAAGATTCTAGCGCAATTTACCTTCTCACACATATCAATTATTAACTCTTAAATAAATAAGAAAAATGCTATCTGATTACTCTGGAGACTGAAAAATTGGAAGAATTTAGAGAGTGATGAAAACATAGAAGATGCAACTGGCACACAGGGAGTTCCCCTTTTTTATGACTTTGCCCTGAGGACTTTACAACTCATGGCAGAAATGCTGAATAGTTAACCTTTGATTTAAAAAAATTAACCGGTCAACTTTTTTCTGGCCTTGAAAAACAATGAAAGACAGACTCAAAAGAAAGTGAAGTTGGAACCTGATAAACAAAATTCAGAAAATAAAAGTTTTAAATTCACTAAATAAATTTTATCCTAATATATAAGCAGTCCTGGAGTTCCACATGTGTGAAGTAAATTGCTAACAATTTGGCCTGAGGTCTCAGAAACTTTGTCCAAGTTATAGTCTTACTGAACAAACACCACAACATTCTTTAGAAGCATGTAACAGAATCCACAGTTCCCACAACACAATTTTCCTAATGTCAAAAATACACTCCAAAATTACTTATGGGCATAAAGCTAGGAAAATATGACCTTTTCTCAGGGGAAATAAAAATTGACAAATGCCAGCCTTTGGATGATCTAGCTGTTATAATTATTATAAAAGGACATTACAGAATTTTATATAACTATGGTCATTTAGGTCACGAGAAATATACTCATAATGAAAGAATATCTCCAAAGAGAAATCAAATATGTAAAAATGAAAGTAAACATCAGTTTTAGATTTGACACATAAAATATTTGAGATTAAAATGTACACTGGAAAGACTTTATAGTAGAATGGTGAGAAAAAACATAGTAAACAAGAACAGAGATTAAGAGAAATTTTCCAATTTGAAGAATACAGATAGAAAAAAAGATTGAAAAAGATGAACAGAGGCTCAGAGATCTTTAGAACAGTATCAAGAGTGTGACATTATAAGTATGTAGAGTTGGCATATGTGTGTATGTATAAAAATGTATTGACATTATTTGACACATACATGATGTAAAATTTACATATATTCATATACATATTAATATCAATAATGTATTAATATTATACATATATGATCATATATATGTGGTGTATAATGACAATAGATCTCAGAAAGAGAGAAGGGATTAAAATTGGTCATATAAAATATTTAAAGAACACCAGGAAAGATCTTTTCAAATTTGACAACAGATTTAAATTTAAGAAATTAAATTATACATTCCTTAAATACACTACACTTGGTCATAATATTGTTTTAAATTGCTAATTGTTTAAAATAATATGTGTCAATGTTAATGATAGATACTGATCTATATGTATATTTTTTCTCATATATCTTCACATGTTTTTGTTATTAGGGAGATTCTGGCCTCACAAAAGTGATTTTGCATTGTTTTCCTCCTCGTGTGTGTTCTGCAGTTTTGCTGAAGTATTATTTCTATTTTAAATGTTTTATAAGATTAGGCAGAGTTTCCCATTAAAACCAGGAAATTTATGTAAACATGCATTTATGTATAAATTGAACTTAGAATGTTCTTGTATCTATTTTAATGTAAAATTTGACACTGCTTCTTTTGAGAATTTTTTCATAAAAATTATCAAATTTACGGTCATAAAGTTGTTTGTAATAGTCTCTAATTTTTTTTTATACTCTCTATATGGTAGGGATATACTAACTTCATTCCTCAAAATTGCAATTTGTTTTTTCTCATTTTTAGTCAGGATGGTGAGAGGTTTATCAATTTTATTAATTTTTTTCAACGAGTGAGGTTTTATTAATTAATGTTCTTTATTCTTTCTATACTCAATTTCAATAGCTTCTACTCTTCTATTTGTTATTTTCTTAATTGTTCTTGCCTTAAATTTAATTTGCTTTTTTCTGTAGTTTCTTAATTTGGGAGCTCAGATCAGTGAATTAAGGACCAGTGTTTCTCCCTTACAGAAGACTTTAATGCTTTAACTCCCAAAATAAAGATAGGTTGTATGGTCATTTTAACTCAACTTGGAATATTTTCTAACTTCCCTCATGATACATTCTTTGAAACAGGGATATTTACATGTATGTTGTTTAATTTCAAATATTTGAGCACTTTCCAGATATTTTTCTGTTATATACTTTTAGTTAAATGTGTTTTAATCTGCAAAAACACAATATAGTTTATTTTTAAGTTTGTTTAATGACCCAGAAAAAGGGCTGTTGGGTGAATGCTCTACATAAACTTAAAAAAAATATGTGTCTTTAGCTGTTGTTGAGTGGAATCTGTGTATGTTAAATATAGTTGTTCTTCATAACTATGGGTTTTGCATCTGCGTTCAATCACACATCAAAAATATTAAAAATAACAAAAATAACAAAACTATACCATTTGTAATACAAATAAAAAACAATACAGCATAACAACTATTTTGGTTGTTTTAGGTGTTATAAGTAATTTAGAGATGATTTAAGATACATAGGAAGATGTAATTTTATTTTAAAAATATAAAACATTTTATTAACATACCATACCATGCATGAGCTCCACCAGTGATGTGCTGTTAAATATTGAACAACCAGTTCTATGGGGGGAATAAAAGTTTACATGTGCATGTATTTATTATAAATTTTACAGCTATAATAGTTGTATGGCACATAATATACACGTAAAACAATATTGTATTATAATTTTATTATTTATGATTATCTTTTAAACTGATACATAATTATACATATTTATCAGGTACAGTATATTTTTATATATGTATACAATATGTAATGATCAAACCAGTGTAATTAGTGGATCCATCTTCTCAAAACTTCATCCTTTGTTTGGGAACATTCAAAATTATCTATGCTACCTATTTGAAAATATACCATAAATTATCATTAACCATGTTAACCCTACAGGGTTATAGAACACTAGACTGTATTTCTCCTACCTAGTGCTAATTTTGTATCAATTAACCAACCTCTTTCCATCCCTCCTCTCTACTATCCTTGCCAGCTAGTGCTATGCTATTTTGTAATTTTGGCAACTGCAGGGGTCCTGGAATAGTTCCCTTATGTGTACCAATCCCCCAAGAATAAAACTGTAATTGGTTGTTAGATTGGTTCAGAGTTTCTATTGCCATATTGATTTTTATGTACTTTTTCTATTAATTACTAAAATATTAATTCTGACATGTACAAATATAATTATGCAATTATCTATTTCCTCGTAATGCTATCAGTTTTGTGTGCTACATTTTGAAATTATTTTGTTAGTTTTCTTTTACTTTTAGGATTGTTAGGTCCTTGTGGAAAACTGATTTCTTTATTATTGTATAATGATCCTCTCCAATCCTAGTAATATTTCTTGTTATGAAGTCTATATTTCCTCGCAAATGTAAATATTCTACCTTTCTTTTTATTATATTAGAGTGGTATTTTTTATCCTTTAAGTTATTTGTATCTTTATATTTAAATGGGTTCTTGTAGATACAGATAGTTACATCTTTTTTTATCCCACTTGAAAATATCTGTCTTTTTTTGATGTGTTAAGATTGCATGTGTTAGTGTAGTTATTGATGTAGTTAAAAAAACTATCAACTTGCTGAATGGTTTTCTATTAGTGCCATCACCTTTTGTTTACTTAGTTTCTGCCTTCCTGTGGACTAATGAAGTATATTTTATTCCTTATTTTTATCCATTATTGGATTAATTTTTTTTCACTTTTTAAAATTGTGTTTAGCAGTTACCCTATACATAAGTATACCACTTTATATGCATTGTAAGTGCATTTCTTCGCTTTCTCTGGCAATGTAACAGATTACCACAAACTTAGCAATTTATAATATCTGTTTATTATCTGATAGTCCCCTAGATCAGAAGACTAACCTCAGCAGAACTGGGTTCTAGGCTTAGAGTCTCACAGGCTAAAATCAACATGGCAGCCAGCATTATGATCTCATCTCAGTCTCAAGGTTGTCTTCGGAGCTCACTTTGGGTTGTTGGTATAATTCAGTTTCTTGCATTTTAGTGGAAAAAAGTTTCTAAATTTCTTGTAAGTTATCAACTGACAGCCATTCTGTTTACCTAGAGGCTAGCCACTGTTTCCTGTTATGTAGCCCTATTCACAACATGGAAATTTGCTCCTTCAAGGCCAGCAGGAAAATGTATCTTGCTTATAGTCTCTAAAACTACATTTAAGAACTCACTGATTTTATGTCAAGACACACTAAGATTTCCCATTTGAGTAACTCAAAAGTAACTGATTAGAAAACTTAAATATATTTGCAAAAGCCCTTTTGCTATCTAATGTAACATAAGCATCATAGTGAAATCCCATCATATTTATGAAATCCTACCATATTTACCACTCTCTTTTTAACTCAGGATGAGCATTACTGTGGATTTGTGCACCAGAGAGGGACAGGAATCTTGGAGCCACGTTCCTACAGAGGAACTTACACATTCATTATATGCTATATAATCACATTTTCTCATTCATTAAACATTATACAATCACATTTTCTCATCATTTTTGCTATTTTCTCATGGGTTAGACTTTTTTTTCTATATTGGGAAAGTTTCACACGGTGAGTAAATAAACATTTTTGTTTATATTTGTCCCAATTCAGAATATGCTAAAGCTAATTATCCTCTGCTATACTTCTCAGGAACAATGACATTAAGTCATTTCCCAAGATGATCTGTGGAGAACTCATACATCATCTTGAGAGTGATTTTGGACAAAAACCTAGTATCACTTTCCTGGAGTGACCTTATCTAAGTGCAAAAATGTAGGTAGCTTAAATAACAGAAATTTATTGTTACATAGTTCTCGAGGCTGGGAATCCAAAACCAAGATGTCTGCAGTGTTGGTTCCTTCTGTGGCCTGTGGGGGAAAATCTATTCCATGCCTCTCTTTTACCGTCTGATGGCCTCTGGTGTTGCTTGTCTTGTAGATATCATTATCCCTGTTCAGTCACATCATCTTCCTTCTCTATGTGTCTCTGTGTCCAAATTTTCCCTTTTAATAAGGACATCTATCATATTTGCTTGGGACCCACTCATGATAAAATTTTAACCGGATTACCTCTTTAAAGACCCTATCTCCAAATACAGTCACATTCTAAGGTACCAGGAGTTAGGACAAGTCTTTGTTTTTTTTTTGAAGGGACACAATTTAAACCATAGAATACCTCTTCTTAGTATTGTGAGAGCATTTTTACTTCTGTAAAAATAAATTAAAAAGTTGAACTTGAAGCACAAAAATGCAACTATAACATACAATTCAATTTATAAAATATTTATTAAAATAATGTCCATAGTTTTTGCTTTGTTGCTATGGTGCACATACTCCATAGCTGCAGTGAAAAGCAAAACAAAAAGTTTTCAAATTGTTTAGCAACTTTAAATTAACTTTAATAACAATATACTAAAAGGAAAAAGAACATTCTTATTGGCACATTAATTATTTCATTACAACATTTACTATAAGACCAGTTTTAACACATATATCCATATACTAAGCATATTTGACTCATAAATATAATACTATTAAAATTTTTACAACTCTTCATTTTCCCAAATGGCCAGTTTATTTATATAAAAAAGCACTACTTTCTCAAACAGACTATGTAAGTACTGATTCACCAAACATGAGTGGATTCACAGCAATATCCCTTCTTCTTGGGAAATAATATTCCTTGCCTAATAAATTTTGATCCATTCTTAGGAAGAAACAGAACTTTTGTTCATATGGTTGCAGTTTAAAACTTTTGAAAAATTCAGTCTAATGTATTTCCAGCACTGAGTCCTATTCTTGGAGTGTTTTTCGGCTCTCAGGCTCATAATCTTCGATATCTTTTTGTTACTTTACCCTGTGGGACAATGTTCCTTTCAAAGCATATGTAACTAGACTTCTTACCTAATAGAGTAAATAGCATATGAAAAGTCATTCGAAGGCAAATGTATAATTTACTTTTCATCATTTTACCATGAGAAATTAATCGTTTCTTTTCATTCTGACTAGATGGCATCATTTGGATATGAGTTTAGTTTAAACTATATGTTTCAACTAAATCAGCTAGGTGTTTACAGCCTAGCTGATTTATGTTCAGAGAGTATGAACATAAAGAGATGGAAGGAAGGGAGGAAGGGAAGAAGAGAGAGAGAGAGAATGGGAGGAAGAGATGAAGAATGGGAGGAAGGAGGAGGAATGAAGGAGAGAGAGAAGAAGGAATACAGGAAGCTGGAGAGAGAAGAAGGGAGGAGAGAAAGGGAGAAAAATATGAATCCTAGCCTTCTCAGCAAACAACCATGAGGGTATGGCACTCTTTTCTGTGCCCATTCCTCCCTGAGGTTTCCTCTTTAGTCTTATTTTATCAGTAAAATATTTAATATAAAATTATTCAAATAAAATTCTGCTTTTGTCCATTACCCAAAAGTTGCAGAGATGTACATTCTTGCCAAGTGACTAAATCATCTTAGCAGTTGTTTAGCTCCACTTGGGTTCTAGGACATTCAATTCTCTAACCCAAGTGAAAGAACAACATGCTTCAGAAGGTGTATCTATCCTACTTGATGCCATTTGTTATACACATTTTTTCCAGCTCATTCAAGAAATGTTGATGAGCAAGCCAGGATCGTTGATGATTTTAAATGAGTGAGGCAGAAGCACACATGCACAGCTCACAAATGGTGGACTAAACTTTAGCGTTATCACTGGATGTCATATAATCCTGCAGAAAACTTGCTCACTTAATGTTTTCTGCCTGGCAAGATTGGGATAATTTTTAACAACTTCACTAATATATGTTCTACAAGAACCACCTTCATTTTATAAGCACTTGGTTTTGTTGCACAGAAGCAACTGAAAGTGGACTCCAGTGGAAAGTGCACCCTGGCATAATTCAGTGGCCAGTGCGCGGCCCGACCTGGGTCACTCTTCCAGAATATGAGAGCTCTGGGCAAGGGCTTGACCACTCCTTTGGATAACAGAAGGCATTTGGGAATAGGTTAAGACATCTCAAGCATAATGTGTTCTAACTGCTCATTCATTATTGCGGTCATCTGTCAGTTGCACACAGAGGCAATAAATGCACTTATTTGGAAATGGTGGGCAGTTTTTATAGTGTTTATCAGTGGCATTCGGCATATATCACATTCAGCTACATAAGCTATCGTAACATAACTGTCCATCTCCTGAGGAGGGTGTGGGGGCAGGGGGCTGGGAGTGCCTTCTCTTGCTAACATAGTGCTAACAGAAATTCCTGTTTGAAGAAGGAGGCCCCATCATCTAAGCAGTTTCTTCTTACATAAAGAGAGAAAAAGTGAAAATTGCATTACTCTAATCCTTGAGCTCTGGGACCTTTCTGAGTTTCTTTGGCTGCTCCAGACGTTTCTTTCTCCTTGTCTTACTTCCCCTTGGTGGCTTTGTCTTCTGTGGAGTTCTCTGGAGGCCTTCTATCTTTTTGATCTGTGCTGGAGGATTTTTCAGCCTTTTCCGCTTTAGGTTTGCTGGGCTCCTTTGAGAGGGTCTTGTCATCCTCCTTGGTTTTGGCCTCTGTCTTGGGTTTCTCTTCAGGCTTCTTGGCGTCGGTGGTCTTCTCCTCCTTGGTGTCTTTTTTCTCCAGTGCTGCTGCTGCCGCCTCCTTCTCTGCTGGTTTGCTGGGTTCCTTGGCCTTGGCATCATCTGGTTCCTTCTTGGCCACCTCTGTCTTCTCTTTGGGTTTAGCGTCTTCCTTCACCTCCACCTTGGCAGGAGGGTCCTTCTCTGGGTGGCTGCTTTTTTCTTATCTTCAGCCTCTTCCTTTTCGTCTTCAACTTTGGATTCTTTTGGCTTTTCGACAGCAGGTTCCTTCTTCTCCACCTCAGGCTTTGGAGTCTCCTTCTTGGGTGCCTCGTCTTCTTTGCTGTCCTTCTCCTCTGTTTTTGGCGTGGTGAGAGCTTTCTCTTCTTCTGCCTTCTTTGGGAGCTCTTTGACTTTCACCTCCTGGGGCTTCTCCTCCTTCTCTGGGGATTTCACCTCTTCCATCTTTGGGATCTCCTTCTCAGGGGCCTTGGCATCCTCCTTCAGGGGAGACTTTGCCTTCTCTGGGGACTTGACCTCCTCCTTGACAGGGCTTTTGGCCTTTTTGGGGGATTTGTCTGCAGGGGACTTTGCTTCCTCCTTTGCTGGAGTCTTGGCTTCTGGAGACTTCACATCAAGAGTCTTGGCCTTCTCAGGGGACTTTGCTTCTTCCTTCACTGGGGACTTGGCCTTCTCAGGGGACTTTGCTTCTTCCTTCTCTGGGGACTTGGCCTTCTCAGGGGACTTTGCTTCTTCCTTCTCTGGGGACTTGGCCTTCTCAGGGGATTTTGCTTCCTCCTTCACTGGGGACTTAGCCTTTTCAGGGGACTTGACCTCAGCTGGAGATTTTGCTTCTTCCTTTACTGGAGACTTGGCCTCAGCCGGTGACTTTGCCTCTTCCTTTCCTGGGGACTTGGCCTTCTCTGGAGACTTGGCCTCTACTGGTGACTTTGCCTCTTCCTTTGCTGGGGACTTGGCCTTCTTGGGGGACTTGACCTCAGCAGGAGATTTTGCTTCCTCTTTCTCTGGGGATTTGGCCTCAGCCAGTGACTTTGCCTCCTCCTTTGTTAGGGACTTGGCCTTCTCAGGGGACTTGACTTCAGCTGGGGATTTTGCTTCCTCCTTCTCTGGGGACTTGGCCTCAGCCAGTGACTTTGCCTCTTCCTTGGCCGGGGACTTGGTTTCCTTCTCTGGGGATGTGGCCTCTTCTGCTGGGGGAGACTTTGCCTCTTCTTCTCCCCCTTCTTCCTCCTCCTCTTCGGCCCCTTCTTCCTCCTTGCCCTCCTCCTCTTTGGCCTCTTTCGCCTCTTCTTCAGTCACTTTTTCAGTCACTTGGGTCTCCTCCGTCTGTTCCTCCAATCAGTTTCTTTTTCATACTTCTCTACAACTTTGATCTTCTCTTCGCTTTTGATCTTTATGTGAGTGGACATGGAGGGAATTTGGGGGAGTCCTTCTGGATGCAAGAAAGGAACTGGGCCAAAGCCAATCCGACACTCTTTGCCTTCCAGGAGTTTTCTATAAGTAGCCATTTCTATATCCAGAGCCATCTTGACATTGAGTAGGTCCGGGTATTCTCGCACCTGGGCTGCCATCTCCCACTTGGTGTTCCTCAGCTGAGTCCAGCTGCTGAATGGCTTCCTGGTAGGAAGCAATGTCGGCCTGATGACGGTCCTCCAGCTCAGAGCGCTGCCTCTGCAGGGAGTCCTTGGTGCTTTTCCTTGCCTCCAGCTCTGTGGACCTGGCCTGCAGCGGATACTGGTACTCGGTATCTCCTCCTGCGCTGAGCGCACAGCGTCTGTATTAACCTTGGCTGCCTCTGAAAGTCGGTCCAGCCTCACTCGGAACCACTCCTCAGACTGTAGCGTGCTGCGCACCGCGTGGCCTTCAAGCTGCGTGAGCGGAAGTCACGTCGCAGTTGGAGTCGCACGCCTCGGCCTGTATCTGCGCGTGCGCGGCGCCGCAGCCCTGGATCTGACGGAGCCGCCCACCTCCTCCTGGTGGTGGCGCCGCAGTAACCGCACTCCTCCTGCAGCGCCTGCGCCGCCTTCTGCAGTTCCACGCGCGCCGCCTCGGCCTCCCGAGCGAAGCGCGCTAGCGCTGGGACTGCCGCCTCGGCCTTCTCGCGCTGCGGGGCCTCGTAGTCGAGGCGCTGGCGCACGTGCGCGATGTCCTCGAGCAGGTGCCCACGCGCAGCACTGCGCACTGCATCTCGCGGATCTCGCGCTAGTACAGCTCGCCCATTGCGGCGCGGCATGCCTGCTGCTGCCGCAGGGCGGCCGCCTCGCCTTCCACGCAGCGGTTGTGCGCCTCCAGCTGCCACACCTTGTCGATATAGCCCGCGAAGCGGTCGTTCAGGGCCTGCAGCTGCCCCTTCTCACGGCGCGCCGCGGCCGCCGCCACCACCACGCAGCCCTCCGGCCCGTTGTTCAGCGTGTCCAGCGAGTCGGTGCTCGAGGCGGCGGAAGCGGCTGGGCGAGGCGGACGCGGAGCTCACAGACGTCCGCGGAGCTCACAGACGTCCGCGGAGCTCACAGACGTCCGCGGAGCTCACAGACGTCCGCGTCCACGAGTGGAAGCCGCTTGAAGAGCCGGCAGCCGAGCGCGTCCCGCCTGCACCGCCCTTTTGGGCCAGCGCGTAGTGGAGACTGCCGCCGCAGTGCAGCGGTGCGAAAGGGGCGCCCAGCAGCACATCTGCGCTGCCGAAGCTCATCATGGCCAGAGCAGGTGCGTGGGGCCGGGACGGGACGGGAGGCCTTTCTAAAATTTTAGGGTAATATAAGGGAACATTTTGCTTACAAAATCCAACAGATTTCAGAATATCGGTTGGTATCATACTGTCAATCTGTGTTATTTCTTGGACAACTCTCCAAGAGTAAAAAATTGACAGATTTTTTAATAAGTGTAAGCCATTTTGTCTTAAAGTATGTGTTTCAGTGCTAATTATAAGCCTAATTTACCTGGACCCACCTAACTCCTAGGACTTTGGCCACTCGCCCAACAGAGAGCCATGGTTGCCACCACTATAGCCTTGCTATCTTATGCCACTGGTTCTCAAGGCCTCCCTCCAGAGACAATGGGGCTCTGACACAGCATTCATGATGCAGGGGACACATTGTCTCAAGAGTTCCTGCTCATGCCATTTGGATAGGAGGATCTGGCTTCTTCCATCCCTGACAGACTCAAAACTTTTCACTGACTCAAAAAGTTTAGATTTTCCAGGAACTGCTTGAGAGAAATCAATAACCCAACTTGAAAATGCCACGAGGCAAAAATTGACCAATAAGAGACATGAGATGTATTGAGAATAACAGATAAATGGGTTTCCCTTGTTTTACCAGACAAACTGATCCAGTGATTGAAAGACAGTACATGACATTTTTAAAGATGTTCCACCTTCTCCAGCAAACTGCCAGATTTTCTTGAGAGGCCATGGCTAACTCAATAATGAATCATATTATATTTACTTTGCCTATTTCTCTGCTTCACTTCCCTTTCCCCCTCACTTATATTCCTATGGTGTATTAGTCTATTCTCTCACTGCTAATAAAGACATACCCAAGAGAGGATAATTCATAAAAGAAAGAGATTTGATGGACTCACAGTTCCACATGGCTGGGGAGGCCTCACAATCACAGCAGAAGGCAAATGAGGAGCAAAGTCATGCTTTACCCAGTGGCAGGCAAGAGAGCACATGCAGGGAAACTCCTCCTTATAAAACCATTAGAACTTGTGAGACTTATTCACTATCAGGAGAAAGGCACAGAAAAATTCCGCCCCCATGTTTCAGTTACCTCACACCCTGTCCCTCTGACAACATGTGGGAATTATTACAATTAGAGGTAAGATTTGGGTGGGGAAACTGAGCCAAACCATATCACATGAGATTATAGCTCCAAGAAAGCATTAGCATATAAGCTTTGCAGCGCAGGTACTAGAGGTATTATTATATTTCCTAAATAAGGAAACAGAAGTAGAAAAGGTTGAAGTTGAAGGTAGTAGAAGAACAAGGTGAAGAGTATAACTCTCCAGGCTTCAACTTTGATGAACTTTTGTTTACATTATACATCCTCTAAATATAGATGAGCAAAGAGAGGATTCAAGAAAATAAAATTAACTTCTGAGACTTAACAGTTCCATTTATTTTATAACTATAATCCAGTTTTCTGAAGGGCTATCAAAGCTGCATTCCACTTCATAGGTTGGCACTGTCCTTTCCTGTCCCATCAGCTGAGAGGTCCATAACAAGGCCATAAACATCCTCCTCTCTTCTGGGTTGTATGAGTCACTATTCTTATCTGACGTAATAAAAAGGAAGACAGAAATCAGGAGGATACCGTTACTTCTGAGGAAAAATATGACTTCTACATTTTTTTAAGCCTGAGTATAATAATTGATGTCAGAAATCAGATAGCTTCTCCTTCTCCAGAATGCATAGACCTGCACCTTGTTATATAGTCTTTAATTGGAGCCTTATGTCAGCAAGACTCCAGAATTAATTAACTGAATGGGACTAATATGCACTTTCTGACAGAATATCCTGTAATTTATTCTGCATTTATTTCTAGCTCTTACTTTGATTTCACAAACAATTCAGATTAATATTTACTCTAAATTCACTGTAATATTTACTGTTATGTTTTTCCTGCTCAGATTCCCTATGCTTCATTCTGACTTAAATGTGTTACTGTGTTTTAGTACTCAACCTTATTGCAGTGTTTAAAGAGTATTCCTCGAGTACATCATCATGATTTTGTTTCAGATACATTCAACAATAGGGAAGAAGAAATGTCTTCTAGAGTTCTCGGCTTTGTCTGCCAATTCATAGCCATTTATATTGCTGCCTGTTGGTTTGCTTATTTATTAGCTATTCATAACAGTTTGAATTTTTTTCAGTCAAATAACTTGCATAAAGACATGTTATAGATATGTTTTCACGGCCTGATTAAATGGCAAATATTTGCCATTTAATTTTAATTGCGCTCCTACTATGTGTCCAGGATAACATTTGATACGAGTCACAAAAAAACCTTGTAAAGAATATAAAGCTTGAAGACTCAAACACATATGAAGCCATAGCAAAAATAAATACATATATTTAAATGTGAAATGTTGTGATGACACTTATTTTTGATGAAAAAATAAGCCTGTTATTTTTTCATCAAAAATAATTCTATTCTATAAAATCTTTATCTAATGCAGTATTCTTTATAACCTTATGATCTCAATTTTGATAGGTAATTCATATTTTATAAAAATTCTGGAAATATACTAGCAACAAAAATGTGCTGATATGAATATGAATTTCTCATGAAAACAATGTTATAATGTTTTCTTAAATATATAAACTACATCAAAATAATAGTGTGATGATGATAATGATGAAAATTCCAAAAACATTTTATTTTGTATTTTGTCCTTTTTTTTTTTTTTTTACTTTGGACATTATTCAAAGCCAGATCACCTTTGTGGTCTTTACTTAGAGACTTTTTGTTTGGTTGTTTTGTCAGTTTGGGTTTTTAATTGGTTGTGATAATGCATAATAGCACTTCTCCCAAAAGTTTCTAGGTCAATGTTCTATGTCAATATATGTCAGTGACTTAACAACATATAGAATCCTGTTACAGTCAATTAAAAAGTGTTTTCAAAGAATACTTTTGAGTCTTTACCACAAATACAACCTGTGATGATTAATTTATTTGTCCAGATATTTGGTCAAACATTATTCTGGGTATTTCTGTGAAGTCGTTTTTACATGTGGTTAACATTTCAATTGATAGATTGAGTAAAGCAGATTGTCCTCCCTAAGATGCATGGGCCCTGTACAATCAGATCAAGGCCTAAGGAGAACAAAAAAGCTGATTTTCCCCCATAAAAGGGAGAATTCCTTCTGCTTGCTGCCTTCGTACTGGTTCTTCAGCATTTTTCTACCTTTTGAATTGGACTAAACAGCTTTTCGAGTCAAACAGCTTTTGAACTGGGACTTCATCATTGGCTGTTGTCATTCTTAAGATTTGAACTCGGACTGGAATTGTACCATCATCTCTCTTGGATTTTGAATTAACAAACAGACCTGCAGCTCTTGGAACTTGTCAGCTTTCCTAATTGCATGAGCCAATTCCTAACAATAAATAAATCTATCTATATATAGAGAATTATATCTTTCTATATATAAATATATATAGAGAGAAATATAAATATATAGAGAAAACTATATATTTCTGTACTTATATTTCTATATTTATATTTCTAATTATAGAAATATATAAATATATTTATATTTTATAAAATATAAATATATTTTGATATTACTACATTTATATTTCTACTATAGAATATAGACATGTATTTCTATATAATATAGAATGTTTCTATATTTATATTAAAATTAAAACATAAAATAAATAAAAATAAAATATAGAGATGGAAATATATCTATGTTAGAGAGAGGAAGATTTATTAGGAATTAATATATAGGAATACACATAATATAAATAAATGTTTTTCTGGAGAACCCTGATTAATGCACTCTCCCTTGGCTCCACTCTAGAAAGACATCACAGTAAGTTTATTTCTAAAACATATTCTAGCTCTGTTTCATCAAATATTATAAGACAATTTCTTCTCAAATGTCAGTTAAAGCATACAAATCTATGTTTAACTGACATATAATATAATTAGTTTATAACTGACTAAATGTAATTAGTTTATAATTGTTACTGGAAAGCTAATTCTAACTCAGATTATTTGCCTGAATAAAGCATAAAATTATGCAAGATGTTTTGCTTCCTCATACTTTACCTAGTGATATGACAGGTATTTCATATGTGCTTAGAATTCTTAAAAAAGTTATTTTTATCTCAGTTTTTATGTCATTCAAGTATATTTAATTTAAAAACATATTTTTACAATTAAAATACTTATTTTAAAATTTTTTGTTAAGTATAAAAAGTATTTTGTATCCTCCAAATCAGAATGTGTAGCCATGTGCAATATTATCACAGTATGACTTTCATCAGCAATTACATCTCTCAGCCTCTAAATGTCAAATTATAATTGGCATTTAAGAAAATTGCTTCAGGATATATATCACATATCTTTTTAAGTATCAGTTGGTATTTTTAGCTATTATTTCATTACTACTAAATTGAGTACTAGTGTCCAATTAGACATTAATTACAAGTCTAAATATGGCTAATGTTCTAATCAGGATATCACTAGGCATTTTAATTCTACTAAATTAAATACAACGGAATTCAACTTTGCAGATTTCACAATTCAAACACCCTTTTAATTATAAAGGTTTATTCGAATGGGATAGAACAAATGCTCTCTAACCTTAAAACTCTGGTGAAATTAAACATGATATTTAGTGGAATATCACAGGAGCTCAGACAGGAAAGGATTGCTGGAGACCCTGAAAGAAACCTCCCGCAAAACTCCATAAAACCTTATCATAGTCAACCCAGCCCCTGCTTCAACAACTCCCCCAACAAAGGTTTCTGACTGTTGCAAACATCTTCCTTCTGTTGAACAAAATTTTCTCACTGTAATTTCAACCTTTAATTTTATTCCTGCCATTTGGAACACACTAGAATAAATTTATTATTCCTTTCAAATATTTGATGACAGCTAGTCTATTATTCCCCTGCCTTACTTTCTCTAGGGTAGCTGGATATATTGCAGTACACCTTCATCATTTTCGTTGCTCTCTCCTGAGCAATCAGCATTCTTCTTAAAATAGGGACCTCAGCTATTGGAATGACATATCTCCAAAGCTCTCTCAATTCACAATCTTCTTATAAATGTAATAAACTACATCCTCTAAAGAACTGTCAGAAACTCTATAAAGGTAGAAGATGGCTTTGGGTATTTCTGTTATACCAAAATACCTTTTAATTTAAAAAAATAAATTGTTTCAGGGACTTCTAACTTGTAGATAACAAGATACTTCAAAACAGTCCTTGTCTCAAAATATCAGTATATATATGTGTGTGTGTATATATATGTGTGTGTATATATATATAAACAATAAAATGAGCATTTAAATAAGAACAAATAGGAAATTGGCAAAGGTAGGGCAGTAATTTACTGCTGTCTTCTTCAATCTACAGGTAATCTGTCCAGGAAACGTACAGTTTATGATGATGATGTCTTACTTAGTCTTATTAACTTGTTTTATTTAAACTTATCTTCATGTTAACAAACAATTTCACATAAAGAAATATTTTTGTTTTTTAATTTATTATGCTTCAGTTCTCCTACTGGTTCTTCATATATTCAATCTATACTAATACCGTTTTTTTCAAGTAGGCTACATACCTGGCATATTTGCTGAGATGCTTTTTAAGGGAAAAAGTCTTTCGGTTACTTTCTTATCTTAAACATCGTTTTGCTAAATGTAATATCCTCTGATCACAGTCAATTCAGATTTAAAAATATTAGTAGACTCATGAAAATACTCATTAGTTCAAAACAAGGGAAAGAAAGTTATTAAAACAAGGTCTTCTGCTTTGAAAGGAACTTACAGGAAGAAGTACAGCATTTAAGACATTTCTATATTCTAAAAGATGTTTCTTAATAAAGTTTAAAGTTTATTACAATTACAAAGTGTGATGAATTGGAATCAGAAAAGTTTTATTTGATAAGAAAACATAAATATAACATTCCAAATTAAATTTAAGATAATGCATATCTAAATTATTTTGTGTAAAAAACTCAGAAAATAAAAATAAATATGAAGTATAAAGTAGAAATGAAGTAAAGAACCAAGAAATTCAACATACAGATATTATATTTGAGAAGAAGGGAAAGAACAAATAAGGAAACAATATCTAAAAGTAATATTTTGGTAACCATTTCTTTATCTTAAAAAAGGGTCATTCCTATAAGCCAAATAGTAATAGAGGCTCATAAAAATATTTCTTACTGAAGTATTTTAATTTCAAGATTGGGAAAGTAAATCATATAAGTACCAAAAAAAAAAAAGGAAAACTGAGGAAAAAATCCACAACTGACAGGTCAAGGCAAAACAGTCAGATCATACCACTGATTTTGAGGGAAACAAACAAAAAATTGTGAACTAAAATGTCTCCATCCAATTATGTCATTACTCACTTGCAAAAAAAACTACAGTGAGATAGTATATAATTTTTATATCTTCTCTTCCAAATGACTCAACAGTGATATTTCCCAGGGCTTACTACTCAAACCCCTATTCTTTGACATGCTTATGAAATCTAAGAGCTCTGTTTCTACGGGGAATCCATTTTCCCTGCCTTTCATAAAACTCACTGAAGCATTCATCACAACATACTGATTATATCCTTCTCTAATTAGTTGAACTCTAACCAGAGGAAAATGCCCTTTTCCTAAATCTAGAAATTATTACATGGTGTGTGTTATGGCTTGGATGTCACCACAAAAACTCATGTTAAAATTTAGTCCCCTATGCGGTAGTATTGAGAGATGGGGTCTTTAAGAAGTGATTGGCACAACAGCTCTGCTCTCATGGATGGATTAATTCATTTATAGATTAATGAGTTGTAATGGGAGTGGAACTGGTGGCATTAAAAGAAGAGAAAAAGAGATGTGAGCTAGCACATTAGCATGCTCAGCCTCCTTGCCATGTCCTCTATTACCTCAGGACCCTAGAGAGCCCCCATGAGCATGAAGACATCCACCAGATGCAACCCCTTGACCTTGGACTTCTCAGCCTCTGAAGTGTAATAAATACATTCTTTTTCTTGATAAAGTACCCAGTTACAGGCTTTCTGTTATAAGCAACAACAACAAAAACTAAGTGCATTAAATAGAAGAAAACGTATTATTGCTCCCTTGGTTCTTCCTTGAATGATACATGACAGGTTCCATAGTTTCTTTTTTTTTTTTTTAACATGTTTAACATCACAGTTTCTTTTTTTTTTTTTTAACATGTTTAACATTACAGCTTCTTTTTTTATTTTTTATTTATTTATTTATTTATTTAATTGCATTTTAGGTTTTGGGGTACATGTGAAGAACATGCAAGATTGTTGCATAGGTACACACATGGCAGTGTGATTTGCTGCTTTCCTCCCCATCACCTATATCTGGCATTTCTCCCCATGCTATCTCTCCTCATAGTTTCTTAAGAAACTATTGCCTGAGGCGATGGCTGTTAATGGAAGCTATGCAATGCTTAGGAATGGCTTTTGTCTTTTTTATCTTCTTCATCCCTACCAAACCTACCACAAATAAGTACAGAATTGGTGGTTTTGTTTTTGGTTTATTTTGTTTTACAATGTAATTTCAGCTACACCATATCAACCCTTAGCTGTTTCTCCAGCCTTTTCTATTTAGAAATTTCAGGGTTACTACTGGTGCCATGTAACAAAATCTATACTTTCAAGGATGGGTGCTGTAAGCCAGGGCTAAATGTTGCTATGGCAGTTAGAGAAATGATTACTATACCCACATAGCAAGTAATGGGGGAAAACTGATTTTTACCAATAGTTTAAAAGTAAGGTATAAAATTTAACCACTGGGCTCGCTGGGGTCAAGTCAGAGCTCTCTTAGTCTTCTTGCCAGGTTAATCTCAGCTTCTGGTGAGGCTTCTCTGGTTAACTGCAGTGGCAGTAGCAGGACAGAGACTTAGCAGTTTGTGGGGTTGGCTAGCCCAATAGAAAGTAACTGGGAGAATGTGAGTTGGACTTATTGATGTGTCACATGCATTTGTGGTATGTTTGCACTGGGTAAATCCATATCCAAAACAATATTATTTCACATAAATTTTAACAAAAGGATATTTACAATTGTTTATTTTACTACATCTTTTAACATACACCAGACACTTCAGGAAATTTAGAAATACTAGATATATATTTTTGTAGTACTTAAAATTGTCAACTGTATATGCAACAGTGAGGAAGAATGTACACACAGAACAATAGTTATAATCTGAAAATATCTTTTATGCATGACTGGAGCCCTTCTTCTCTTCTCTTCCTTCTCATGGCCTCTGCTTCATCTCTGCTAACATCTCCTGGTGTCATTTTGAGAAGTGGTCTAACGATCCCATTTCCAACGGTCGTTGCAGAGGCATTTCTTTTTAATGAACAAAATTTACAAAATGTCTGATTTTTGAATTCTGCTTTATCATATGTCTCTAACTGTATTACATAAAAAAGACCCAGATATGGCAAAATACGTTTCATTTTAAAACTTTAGGAAAAATTTTGAGAACAGTTCTTTTGTTTGTTTGTTTCATGTTATATACACAACCCTTTCTTTAAATGGCCAGTGAATCTTGCCAAAGGAAGATGGACACTTCCTGGTATTCTCTCATTTTTCCTTTACAAAGACAAGATCTAGTGGAGTGAAGACCTGTGTTGCCTTCAGGTCTCCATATCTCCTTGTCTCCTGGTCCTTCAGGAAGGGCTCTAGACTCAGTGGAGGACAGCCCAGGCCATGTGAGGGCCCAGAGGTGTATGTGAACTATGCTCTGTTCTCACCTGCTCCCTTCCAAATTCCAAATTATTTCCTTTTAATTTTCCAAATAGTTCTTAGTTAAATGAATAAATAAAAATTGTAATAACTAATTTTATAGAATTTAAAATTAATGAGAACCTTAAATATAAAAACACATGGAATGTCAATGTGAGATACAATCTCACAATTCTCAGATTATCAGAAATTGAAAGTCTGAAAAGATCAATTATTGACAAGGATAAGAGAGGGCAATAACTTTAATATTCTATTTTAGGAAGTACAAACTGCTGTTGTCACTTTGGAGAGGAATTTATAAATGTCCAGTAAAATTAAAAATATGTGTACTTTGTAACTAGAAATTTCACTTTGATATTTGTATCTTAAACAAGTCCTTTACACATTGAATAAAAAGCTACAAACAAAGATGTTCATTCTGGCAATTTCTGCTAAACCAATAAATTAGAAACAATCTCAACATCTACCAATATTTGAAAACAGAAATAAATTGTTATATATTTATACAATGGATTGCTATCTAGAAAAACAATGACTGAATTAGGTCTATATTTATAAATATGAAAATATACAAAAAATGACTTTTCAACTTTAAAACAAATTGCAAAATGATATTTAATACAAATGTTAATAACACATTCAGTATCAACCTGTATCTTAGACAACTTACTCTGGCTAAGGTGTAGAGAAATTATGGACAAGAGAGACAGTAAGTGTATTAAAATATCACAGTAGCAATGATTTTATTGGAGGAAAGAGAGATTCAGGAAGAGCACAGAGGAAAATGCATCCATTTGTAATGTTTATTTCTTTAAAAATATCTGCAGTAACTATGGAAAATGGCTTTTATTTTTTAAATGTAAGTGATATTTAATTGTGTGCATATTATCCTACACTATAATTTGCATCCTGGAAATACTGTATTCCCCTCTTGTCCACAATTTTGTTTTCAACAGTTTTAGCTACCTGCAGTCAACAGTGGCCCAAAAATATTAAATGAAGAATCCTAAAAATAAATAATTCATATGTTTTAAATCACACACTGCTCTGAATAGTGTGATGATATCTTGCACTGTCCCTCTCTGTCTTGCCCAGGACATGGATCATTCCTCTGTCCAGCATATCCACTTTGTCTATGCTACTCATCCATTAGTCACTTAGAATCTGCCACAGTTCTCAGATCGACTATGGTGGTGTTGTAATACTTTTGTTTAAGGAACTCTTAATTTACATAATAATGGCCCCAAAGTGCAAGAATCGTGATGCCTACATATTGTTATAATTGTTCCGTTTTATTAGTTATTGTTAATATCTTACTATGGCTAATTTATAAATTAAGCCTTATCATAAATATGCATGTATGTATAGGAGAAAAACAAAGCTTATATAGGGTTTTGGTACTATCCTCAGCTTCAGGCATTCACTGAGGGTCTTGGAAGACATCCCACCATAGATAAGAGGGGCACTACTCTATAGCATAAATGGGAAAGGACTTGCCTGTTTAATGTAGGCAGCCAACTGGTTGTTCTGATGGAATGTGACTTTTGGTCTTTGCTGAAGATTTGATGGGCAGGAAAAATGTCCCACTATCTATTTATCTATTCCACATATTGAATCGAGGATGACTTTAGTTTCTGGATTCATCATTTCAGTTAGGAGACTAGACATCTTGCAATAGATTCTTCAGTTTCTTTAGCAGTCAATTTTCCTGTTTTGGCCTTAGGGTAGACATTATCCTCTGAAGTCAGAAATGTTTACGTTCTAATATGAAATTAACTTAGAAACTAATGAGAATTGTCTTATATGAAAAGCAGAACTGGTTTATTTTTAATGTTTATTTTTATGTAGTGAACAGACCTCATTTACAGGTTCACTTTGGGCTAGGGCTTCAGGAATGTCTATTTACAAAGAAGTTTGATTATATTCTTAGAAAATTTCTTATTATTTCACAGCCCAACTTTCTATTTAATGAAAATATAGAGTAATTTAATGGCAAGATTCATACCCCAATTACAGAGTCTAAGAAAAAGCCTACAAAAATGCAATGTCCTTCAAACAGCAATAACAGAAAACTGAAGAAATACAATTGGAATTTTCAGACATTGTTAAAAACTGATAAGTCAATATTTTGTTCACCAGTTTTTCAACCAGGTTATATTAGAATCATCTCTTCCCTCAAACACAGTTCTACCCATTTCTCTGACCAAAAATTAAAAAATAATCAGAAATGATATTAAACCACGATAAAGAAAGCCTTTGCAGTGGAGAATGCTAGTAACTATAAGATACTACATTTTAGAGATTCGAAATCTAATAATAAAACTTCTGTAAGACAAATAAGGATGTTGCATTTCAGGGAAGGCAAGTCACACCATCGAGTCATACTAGTTGGCACCAGCAGTTAGTTGTAGAACTGAGATTTAGGACCTAGATCTATTGGTTGACAGATTACAAAATAGAAAATGGACTGACGTAGTTTGTCTGATGTTTGAACATATAGATTGACTTCTAGCTTCAGTCGTGTGTTATCTCTACTCTTTTCATAACTGCAAATATAATTGCCAAGGATCTGAGGTTCGTAGAAGTAAAGTTAGATGCTGATCTCATTCTATTTTTACCACAGACAGAAATCTGACAGCAATAATGGCAAGTGAGAGAGATTCCTAAAATCGAAAGTGAGTACAGGGAGTCTTTTAGGTTTAGAATACAAATTACTCAAGAGCTGTTTACATCTCATCTCAACGTAGATTAATATTGTATCCCCTAATTAATTGACTTCCCAGAATACTTCGTGTGGAGGACGTGCTACTATCCTCTACAAATGCCCCTAATGTTTTCCATGCATGTCAGTTAGGAACTAGAAGCTCGTGCTTCAGGTCGTTTAGAACACTCCAGAGGCTCATAACTACTCTGGCTGAAAGAATTATGGTCAGCATAAGTGTATGAACAGCTTTTGAAACCAGCATAACAAAAAAGAATTGTTATAAAATCAACAAGTTTAACTTATACCGCCATCTATATTATCTTCACAGCCCTACACTTAGAATGAATTGTAGGAAAGCAAGACGATGTAATTTGGGAAGTAAGCAAATATAACTCGGCCACCTCTTTTGACATTGGTATTTTATGAATGCTTTTTTGTTTCTATTTTTATTTTGCTTTTTAATTTTCAAAATCCAAGAAAAAAGAAGATACCTGTTACTTATAAATATCTAGTTATTGGTTACTCTTAAGATTGCTATGTAACAAGATGTGATTTTCTAAATCCATTTCTCCCATTCTGTCTCAACTTAACATCCTTTCTGGGTCAGCTCAAGTGATAGCTCCTCAAATCTTTCTCAGCCACTCCAATTTCTTCTGTAAGTGTGGCATGCATAGGAAATATCAATAACTGGTATTTGAGGGCCAGGCATAGTAGCACATACCTGTAATCCTGGCACTTTGGGAGCCTGAGATGGTAGGATCGCTTGAGGCCAAGAGTTCAAGACCAGCCTGGGCTACATAGCAAGACACTATCTTTAAAAATAAAATTAACCAGGTATGGTGGTGCAGGTCTGTAGTCCCAGATACTCAGGAGCCTGAGGAGGGAGGATGTCTTGAGTCTGGGAGGTTGAGGCTGCAGTGAGCTGTGTTTGTGCCACTGAAATCCAGCCTGGGTGACAGAATGAGAGTGTCTCAAAATAAAAAGTATTTGATTAAAGGCTGATTTTGCTAATTTTCTTCATCAGTTGTATAAACCCTTGTTTCTCTCTGAGAAGAGTATGAGAGGCAGTTCATGTATAGGGTACTACTTGACAACATGGTCTATGGCATTCAAGTCTTTGGATTAAATCCTAAGTGTCTGATTATATGTTGAGTGATTTTGGGAAAGTTACTTAAACTATCTTCATTTCCATCTTGTTAAAAGTTATATGAAAATAATGATAAAGTTGTTGTAGGGCTTAACTCAGTGCATCTCAAGCAGCAAACAAATTTTATTCCTCAAGGGCCTTTTGTCAATGTTTGCAGACATTTTTAGCAGTTACATGTTAGGGGGGATCTCTATAGCCATCTCCTGGATAAGGTTACTGCTAACCATCCTACAATGCACAGAACAGCCATCCACAACAAAGAATTGACTGGCCCATTGTTGATAGTGCTGAGATTGAAAAAACTTGGCTTAAATCAATTAATTTTTATAAAACATTCCAAATAGTGACTGACATGTAATAAGTACTCAGTAAAGAATTAACAGGTATTATTAAGATTATTCCATTGCTTCAAACTATTAAAATGTTGACCAAACTACGTTTCTCTTTTCTAGGATCAGGTAAAACTTACCTGGATTTTCTTCTTCATTGGCACCGTCTAACAACTTATGCATCTCATCTTATTTGCTATCATTATATAGTCCTCTTATCTGCTAACACTTGGTATTTATTTTATTCTTCCTTAGAATTAAATGTCTTCTTACTAAACATGAAGAAAACATATTTTTATGAAACATTCTCAATTTTAAAAGGATCAAACTAAAGAAAGCACTAGCAGATCAACAAAAGAAATCTCCAGATTTTTTAAAGAAAAACTGTCATATCCATTTTTAAACTAGAGAATTGAGGCCTGATATGCTACAGCTTTAGAAACAGGTTATTCAGTGCATTCGTGAAGAATAGGGAAGGAATGTTGAGAGATGTTCAAAGAACATGTTGAAATAACTCACCATGTGTCCATCAATACTTTTTGAATGTCAGCTATGAGACTTTTTTATACATCAGAGATATTTCTGTGATTAGGGACACCTGTACAGGAATAATAAAGAGTAGTAAACTTTTTAAATATATTTCATCTCTTTGCTTTCCATAAAACTATTCAGTATAATAATTTGTCATAAGAATAACATCTCAGCAAATAACCACACAGTATAGTAGTTACTACAGTCAGTTGCCTACAAGGCTACACAAATGGTGGTATGATTTTTCTCAGGAAATATATTATGAAATATTCCAGGAATAATCCTAATATTGATATGACTTCAAACAATGCTGCAGACATTCACCATACAGTAACTGTGTGACTGCTTGTATCAACTGCCAGCTTTTTATAAAAGTTAAAGCATCCACACCCACTTCCAAGGCTACACTGTTTTCATCGTCATGTGGGACAGAATTAAAGGAAGTGAGAATTTGATTTGTATTTTGAGAGAATTAGAAATTGACTTCCTAAATGTGATTGATGAAATACACTTTAATCATTAATTACATCATCACCCTTCAGCAAAACAATTACCCTAATGAATTAATGCATGATTAAAATTTTGAAATAACCAACATGGGACCAGAGCCTAGAATCAATCTTAATGGATTTAATTTATTTCAAAAGTAAAATGCAAACAAATATTTATTTACATTTGTCAGCAAACCAGAAAAAAAAAATCAGTCAAAGCCCTGTGGCTTGTAGTAATATGTAGATATTGATTTCTACTAAATTGGAAGTTAAAAGTAGCAGTACACATAAAGCACACCTCTCAAAGTTGATTGGTCCTTTGGTGAATAGTGATACAGCACTAAAGACTATCTACATCTTGTCCCCTCCTCTTCCTCCTCTCTCAGTTCTCTCCTTTCTTCTCCTGTCTTCTGAATCTATTTTCCTTGAGAGAAAAGAAAAAGGATTACTTTTGAATACATTAAGAATGTGTTACAAATAGGGTATGGCTAGAAAGGAGTTACAAAAATATACATATATATGTACACACGATGTGTGTGTATATGTATATACATGACATATGCATTATGTATATATGTAATATACATATATACATATGTATGATGTATGTATATGTACATATATACATATACACGCATATGTATGTATACACCATACATTCATATGATACAATATACATGTTATATGAATACATATATCATATGAGAGTGCTAGCATGAATATACGTGTGTGTGTGTGTGTGTGTGTGTGTATTTTTTTTTCTTTTTTGAGACGCAGTCTCATTCTGTTGTCCAGGCTGGAGTGCAATGGTGTGATCTTGGCTCACCGCAACCTCTGCCTCCCAGATTCAAGTGATTCTGCTGCCTCAGTCTCCCGAGTAGCTGGGATTACAAGCATGCACCACCAGGAGATGGAGTTTCTTCATGTTGGTCAGGCTGGTCTCAAACTCTTGACCTCAGGTGATCTGCCTGCCTCAGCCTCCCAAAGTGCTGGGATTACAGTCGTGAGCTACTACTCCTGTCCTGTAAATATATTTATATGTATATTTATATTATAAATATAATTTTATACATGTATATTTGTATATATAGTTATGTGTGTGTATATATACATATCTATACATATATGTGTATTTATATACGTTGGGACTATGTATATACATCTATACATACGTGTGTATGTGCATATATGTATCTATAATACACATTTTATATAATATATGTAATACTAATATATATATCATATCATATATGTATATATCACATATGTGTATATGATTATATGTGTGTATCTAATGTATGTATATGTGTATATATACACACATATTGCACACATATATGTATATTTTTTAACTCCTTTATAGCCATACCCTATCGTTACCTCATTCTCAACATTTTCAAAAGTAATGCTTTTTTTTTCTTTCCACCTTAGTAACTTGCCATCTTCTATATCTAGCATTCCTTTCTGTGAATTTATCTGTCAGTGATCAGTTATGCCAACTTTGAGAGTGATTCCTTCAGAGAGGATTAGCTTTTATTTTTGTCAGTATCCCTCAATCTTGTGCCATTTCTGCCCCCACTGATTTTGGCTTAGTGTCCAAGTTCCAGGTTCAGCTTCCCCATGGCACCAATATCCAAAGTTTTATAACTCAACAGCAGTGCCATTAAGGACAGCTTTACTGTTTCTGTGGCCTGTGAGCCAAGGCTGGCTCCTTTGACCTGGCTCCATCTAACCTGGCTCCTTGATGCTGCTCCTATCCCTGTACCCATCTTACAATCAATTTCCCTCCCGGTCCTGTGTTTCTTTCACCTCGGCCCAGGCACTCCTGTACCACTTTCTAGCCACCTAAAACACATCTCCTTGCTCAACCACTCTGACTCGTGGCAACTCCAGCTAGGTCACATTATGTATTTGTCTATTCATTTGGCTAAGAAGGAGAAATCTTTGAGGAACTCTTTTATCTTTTGAGATATTAACCATGCCTCAAGAGATGGGTGCTAGTGTCTCTTAAAATTCCTGCCCTGTCATGATTCCAGAATTGGAACTTCCATCTCCAAATTTCTCCACCCCCATTTATATGCTTGGAAGGATTGTCAGTCTCTCTATTTCCTCACTTCCCAATATGTCTTACACTCTCTCCATCCTGACTTTCATTCCTGATACTCCACTGAAACAGCTCATGTTAAGGTCATAACAACCTCCATTTGCCAATTATAATGCTTGAGTCTCAGTTTGCAACTTACTGAAGCCATCCACAATACTTGCCACATTCCCTCCCTGGTTGAAATAATTCTGAAGTTGGACAATACTACCCTGTTTTTTTTTTCTATTTCACTGAGCTCTTTTTCTGTTTCCTTTGCTGTCTTCCACCCAGTCACTGCCTAGCCCTTGTCTTTATATTTCTTCTCTCCATCATCCATGTTCTCTCTTGGTAATCTCATCAGGCCATATGCCTTTCAATCCCATATACACCTTATGGATTCTCAGAATTATATTATTATCTTGGACCTCTCCCTTGACCTCTAGAGTCATTCATCCAACTTCCCACTGGGCTTCCCCACTTGGCATATATATTATGTGTCTCAATCTTAACATGCAGATACTTAGAAACCAGAAATCTTGGCTCAGTTCATATACATGTTTCTTTTCTATTGTTCCCTGCCTCAAAAAAATGGCATCACTTTTGCTTCATTAGCTCAGACTACTATCCTTAGTTCCACTATTGCTTTTATATCATGTGTGCAATTAATACACAAGAGCTGTCAGGTTTTTCTTGAAAATATATTCAGTATTTAATCACTCTTCAGCAGGTTCATTGCTACCATCAAATCCAAGCCCGTATCATCTCCCTCCCAGACAACTTTAATACCTTTCAAATGGTTCTCCTCATTTTGGTTATTATCACAGTCATTTTTAAAAATCATTAATCTGATACTACTCCCTGTTTTCTACTATTTTAGTGATTGTTCTATTAGTGTTATACTGACTTTTCTATTGTTTCTACAGTCCAAACTCATCCTTACCTCAGGGCTTTTGTACATGCTTCTTCCTTTGTCTGGAATGCTCATGCCCGGAGTTTTCTCAGGATTGCCGTCATCTCTTCATTCAGTACTCCACTTATATGTAACCTATTCACAGAAATCTCCCTCACATCTGAAGAACTTTCAAATCTGTTATACTCTATTCCGTCAGTATGCTTCATGTTTTGCTAAGCAATTATGTACTAAGTACTGTGTGACATTTCATAAATAATAAATATTATATCCATTTTTTACTTGCATGTTTGTGTTTAAACCAATACATACAAAAATCGAACATAAAAAATACACAGATAGCCAGGCGCGGTGGCTCACGCCTGTAATCCCAGCACTTTGGGAGGCCGAGGCGGGTGGATCACGAGGTCAAGAGATCGAGACCATCCTGGTCAACATGGTGAAACCCCGTCTCTACTAAAAATACAAAAAATTAGCTGGGCATGGTGGCGCATGCCTGTAATCCCAGCTACTCAGGAGGCTGAGGCAGGAGAATTGCTTGAACCCAGGAGGCGGAGGTTGTGGTGAGCCAAGATCACGCCATTGCACTCCAGACTGGGTAACAAGAGCGAGACTCTGTCTCAAAAAAAAAAAAAAATACACAGATACAGACGAATATGAACATATATGTTCGTATTTGAGCATATATATGTCTATTTGTATATATGCTTCCATTTTTCTGACTTAGATGGTAAGTTTTGTTAAGGGCAAAAACATTTCCTGTCCTGGCCAACTCCTTGTGTCTAGGGCCTACTGCAGTCCTGCTTCACAGTAGATAGTCAACACATATTAATAGTATAGTTAATGAATAGAGAGATAATAAACCATGAAACATGATATACAAGATAACAGTAAAAACATAAAACTATATGTAATGAAGGAAAAATTAGAAGCAAAAATTATGATGGATGATTGTAACACACAAACGCAATTTTAAAGGTAACAGTTCTTTTATATTGTAAGTGCGTACATGAAGTATCTTATTTGTATTTTAGTTGTAGTAAAATACACAAAACATAAAATTTTATAATCAAGTCAAAATTGATTATAATGAATAAAACCATGAAAATTTAAATGACAGTATAGTAGTAGAAACTAACTATTTATGTGCTACATGTTAATATGTTCTATTTCACTTTGCTAAAAATGCATTTTTTATTTTGTTTGAAATTTTGTAAAATTGTTTCATAAACCAAAGAACAAATTAAGCTTCATTAAATTTCAGAAATTTGATTTATGTTGTATTCTGTAACTACAGTAATACTAATTAGCAATAAATAATAAGATTCCAAATATAACTTACAAAAATCACAGTAAAAAGTATTTGGAAGTTAAATAAAAACAACCTTCTAAGTAAATAGTTGTTATGAATAGGGCTAGTCTTATTAACAGGGCTAGTCCCAACTACAGACAATTTAAAAAGCAACAGACCTGAAAAGAGAATATCAAAATATGTACAATGCAAAATTCAAGCTTCAAAATTATGAAATGAATGAACTTCAATACATAGGATCAAGTTTCTGGGGGGTGGGGCCAAGATTGCCCACTGGAAGCATCAGTGATTGGAGGCACCCATCAAAAAGAACCATAATAGTGTGTGAATCCTGCATCAGCAACTGACTAGGTGGCTGGTGTGATCCATGGAGAGGAAGGAAGAGCAGTGTGGTACAGCACCTACTTGAGAGCTACACAGGACAGGAAGCCCCCATCCCCCAGCCAAGGGAGGTGGTGAGTGAGGCTGCTGTCCAGCTGGGGAAACCATGATTTTTCCTCAGAACTGTGCAACCCACAGATAGGAAGATCCCACTCATAAACCCAAGCCAACAGAGGCTAGCGTCTCAACCCTGGAGCTTGCAGATTCTCAACAGCTTCTCAGCTAGAATCTGCTTAAACTTGTTGAGTTCCCAGGGGGAGAGACAACCAGTACCACAGCTACTGTTCTCTGCTGTCTAAGCTATTTGATCTACTTAGGGGAGGTGCAGCAGCCAGCACTGGGACTGATATTTGCCTAACATGCTAAGCTCCCAGGTTGGGGAAGGATAGCACTATCTCTATAGGCCCAGATCGTGCTTTTCCCCTGCTGAAGCCAGGGAGGATGGGCTACTTCATCCCAAGAGGTGTCCACCTCAGCCCAACACACCGGCTGTGGCAGACTGCAGCCAGAGTGCCACTTCAGGCCTAACCGGGACCCATCCCTCCTTACTAGGCAGGGCTTCCCTGCAGGTACTCCAACAACTCCAGCCAGGGGCTCAGGGACAGAACTCTAAATTCCCTGGGCCTGAGCCTCTAGGGGAGGTACAGCCACAGTCTCTGTGAACCAGAAGACTTAGCCTTTCCTCCAGGTAGTTCTGAGGAATCCAGGCAGCCCAGACAAGTGGGTTTCCCCTCAATGAAGCATACCCCCTCCACCAAGGGACAAAGTGCTTCATTAAATAAGTCTTGTTCCCCATGCTGCCAACTGGGTGAGACCCTCCAACAGTGGTTGTCAGACACCCTCTAAAAGAGTGATTCTACTGGCAACAGGTTGGTGCTCCTCAAGGTCAGAGATCCCAGAGGAAGGAGGAGGCACCCGTCTTTGCTGTTCTCCAGCTTCCTTGAGTGGCATCTCCAGGTGCAGGAGTGAACCAGAAGAATAGGGTCTGAAGTGAATCCCCAGCAAACTGCAGCAGCCCTACAGAAGAGGGACCTGACCGTTGACAGAAAAATGGAAAGCAACAACAGTATCAACAACAAAGAAAAGTCCCCATAAAAACCCCACACAAGGATCAACAGCCTCAAAGATTGCAACTAGACAAACTCATAAGCCTGAGAAAGAACCAACAAAAAATTGCTGAAAACCCATAAGGCCAGAGTGCCTTTTCTCCTCCAAATGATTGCAACACCTCTCCACCAAGAATGCAGAACTGGATGGAGGAAGAAATGGATGAATTGACAGAAGTAGACTTCAGAAGATGGGTAATAACAAATTCCACTGAGCTAAAGGATTATGTTCTAACTCAATGCAAAGAAGCTAAGCAACTTGATAAAGGTTAGAGGAGTTGCTAACTAGAATAACCAGTTTTGAGAAGACCATAAATGACCTGATGGAGCTGAAAACACAGCGTGAGAACTTCATGATGTGTACACAAGTATCAATAGCTGAATTGACCAAGCAGAATAAAGGATATCAGAGTTTGAAGACCACCTTGCTCAAATAAGGCATACAGACAAGATTAGAGAAAAAAGAATAAAAAGGAATGAACAAAGCCTCTGATAAATATGTGACTACATAAAAAGACTGAAACTATGATTGATTGCAGTACCTGAAGGAGATAGAGAGAATGGAAACAAGCTGGAAAACACACTTCAGGATATTATCCAGGAGAACTTACAAAACCTAGCAAGACAGGCCAACATTCAAATTCAGGAAATACAGAGAACACTACTAAGATAGTCCATGGGAAGATGAACCCCAAGACACAGAATTATCAAATTCTCCAAGGTTGAAATGAAGAAAAAGAAAATGTTAAGGGCAGCCAGAGAGAAAGGCCAGGTCGCCTACAAAGGGAAGCTTATCAGATTAACAGCAGACCTCTCACCAGAAACCCTACAAGCCAGAAGAGTGGAGACCAATATTCAACATTTCCAAAGAAAATAATTTTCAACCTAGAATTTTATATCCAGACAAACTAAGTTTCATAAGTGAAAGAGAAATAAAATTTTTGCCAGACAAGCAAATGCTGAGGGATGCCATCACCACCAGGCATGCCTTGTAAGAGCTCTTGAAGAAAGAACTAAATATGGAAAGGAAAAACTGGTACTAGCCACTGCGAAAACACACCACAGTATAAAGACCAATGACTCTTTGAAGAAACATTAACATCAACTAGTGTGCAAAATAACCAGATAGCATCATGATGACAGGAGCAAAGCCAAACATAACAATACTAGCCTTAAATGTAAATGGGTTAAATGCCCAATTAAAAAACATAGACTGGCAAATTAGATAAAGAATCAAGACCTATTGGTGTGCTGTATTCAGGAGACCCATCTCACATGCAAAGACACATATAAGCTCAAAATAAAGGGATGGAGAAAAAATTATCAAAGCAAATGAAAAGCAAAAGAAGCAGAGGTTGCAATCCTAGTCTCTGGCAAAAGAGAATTTAAACCAACAAAGATCGTAAGAGACAAAGAAGGGCATTACATATGGTAAAGGGACCAATGCAACAAGAAGAGCTAACTATCCAAAATATATATGAACCCAATACCAAAAACAAGTTCTTAGGGACCTCCTCAGAGATTTAGACTCCAACAAAATAATAATGGGAGATTTTAACACCCCAGTGTCAGTATTAGACACATCAACAAGACAGAAAATTAACAACGATATTCAGGACTTGAACTCAGCTCTGTCTCAAGTGGACCTAATAGACATCTACAGAAGTCTCCACACCAAGTCAACAGAATGTACGTTCTTCTCAGAGCCATGTGGCATTTATTCTAAAATAGACCACATAATTGGAAGTAAAACACTCTTTAGCAAATGCAAAAGAACTGAAATCATGATAGTCTCTCAGACCACAGTGCAATCAAATTAGAACTCAGGATTAAGAAAAATCAGTAAAAATCACACAATTACATGAAAACTAAACAACCTACTACTGAATGATTCAAGGGTAAATAATAAAATTAAGGCAGAAATCAAGAAGTTCTTCAAAACCAGTGAGAACAAAGAGACAACATACCAGAATTTCTGGGACACAGCTAATGCAGTGTTAATAGGGAAATCTATAGCACTAAATGCCCACATCAGAAAGCTAGAAAGATCTCAAATCAATACTTTGACATCAAAATTAGAAGAGCTAGAGAAGCAAGAACAAACTGATCCAAGGATAGCAGAAGACAAGAGATAATGAAGATCAGAACAGAATTGAAGAAGATAGAAACAAACAAAAAAAACTTCAAAAAATCAATGAATTCAGGAGTTGCTTTTTGAAAAAATGAACAAAATAGATCACTAGCTAGACTAATGAAAAGAGGGAAGAATAAAATAGACACAATAAAAATGATAAAGAGGATATCCCCACTGACCTAAGAAATACAAACTACCATCAGAGAATATTATAAATGCCCCTATGCAAATAAACTAGAAAATCTAGAAGAAATGGATAAATTCCTGGGCACATACACCTTACCAAGACTAAACCAGGAAGAAGTTGAATCCCTGAATAGACCAATAACAAGCTCTGAAATTGTGGAAGTAATTAATAGCCTACCAACAAAGAAAAGCTCAGGACCAAATGGATTCACAGCTGAATACTACCAGAGGTGAAACAGGAGCTGATACCATTACTTCTGAAACTATTTGAAACAGTTGAAAAGAGGATCTCCTCCCCAACTAATTTTATGAAGCCAGCATCATCCTGATACAAAACCTGGCAGAGACACAACAGTAAACTCAGGCCAGTATACCTGATGAACATCAATGTGAAAATCCTCAATAAATTACTGGCAAACCGAATCCAGCAGCACATCAAAAAACTTATCCACCATGATTAAGTCAGCTTCATCCCTGGGATGCAAGGCTGGTTCAACATATGCAAATCAATAAATGTAATTTGTCACATGAACAGAAACAAAGACAAAAACCATATGATTATTTCAATAGAGCCAGACAAAATTCAACATCCTTTCATGTTAAAAACTCTGAATAAACTAGGTATTGATGGAACATATCTCAAAATAATAAGAGCTATTTATGAGAAACCCATGGCCAATATCATATTGAATGGGCAAAAGCTGGAAGCATTTCCTTTGAAAACCATGACAAGACAAAGATGCCCTCTCTCACCACTCCTATTCAACATAGTATTGGAAGTTCTGCTTAGGGCAATTGGGCAAGAGAAAGAAATAAAGAGTATTCAAATAAAAAGAGAAGAAGTCAAATTGTCTCTGTTTGCAGGTGACATGATTGTATATTTAGAAAGCCTCACTGTCTCAGCGCAAAAACTCCATAAGCTGATAAGCAATTTCAGCATAGTCTCAGGATACAAAATTAATGTGCAAAAATCACAAGCATTCTTATACATCAACAATAGACAAGCAGTGAGCCAAATCAAGATTGAACTCTCATTCACGACTGACATAAAGATAATAAAATACCTAGGAATATGGCTAACAAGAGATGTGTAGGACCTCTTCAAAGAGAACTACAAACTGTTGCTCAAGGAAATAAGAGAGAACACAAACGAATGGAAAATAGAAAGAATCAATATCATGAAAATGGCCATATTGCTCAAAGTAATTTATAGATTCAATGCTATTCCATCAAACTACCATTGACATTCTTCACAGAATTAAAGACTAATTTAAATTTCATATAAAACCAAAAAAAGAACCCATATACCAAGACAATCCTAAGCAAAAAGAACAAAGCTGGAGGCATCATGCTACTGGCCTTCAAACTATACTACAAATCTATAGTAACCAAAATAGCGTGGTACAGTACTGGTACTGGTACTGGACATATAGACTGATGGAACAGAGCAGAGATCTCAGAAATAACACTACACATCTACAACCATTTGATTTTTAATGAACCTGACAAAAACAAGAAATGGGGAAAGGATTTCCTATTCAATAAATGGGGCTAGGAAAACTGGCTAGCTGTATGCAGAAAACTGAAACTGAACCCCTTTTTTACACTATATACAAAAATTAAGGTGTATTAAAGACTTAAATGTAAAACCCCAAACCATAAAAACCCTAGAAGAAAACCTGGTAATACCATTCAGGACATAGGCATGGGCAAAGACTTCATGATGAAAATGCCAAAATCAATTGCAACACAAGACAAAATTGACAAATGAGACTTGATTAAACTAAAGAGCTCTGCACAGCAAAAGAAACTATCATCAGAGTGAACAGGCAACCTACAGAATGGGAGAAAATATCTGCTATCTACTAATCTGACAAAGGTCTAATATCCAGAATCTACAAGGAACTGAAAACCAAATTGACAAGAAAAAACAAACAACCTCATTAAAAAGTGGACAAAGAATATGAAAAGTCACTTCTGAAAAGAAGACATGTATGTGGCCAAAAACATATGAATAAAAAGTTCAACATCACTGATTATTAGAGAAATGCAAATCAAAACCACAATGAGATACCATTCTCACACCATCAGAATGACAGTTATTAAAAAGTAAAGAAACAATAGATGCTGGCGAGGCTGTTGAGAAATAGGAACACTTTTACACTCTTGGTGGGAACATAAATTAGTTCAACCATTGTGGAAGACAGTGTGGATTCCTCAATGATCTAGAACCAGAAATACCATTTGACCCAGCAGTTCCATTACTGAGAATATACTCAAAGGAATAAAAATCATTCTAGTATAAAGACATATGCACTTGCAAAGACATGGAACCAACCCAAATGTCCATCAATGATAGGCTGGATGAAGAAGTTATGGTACATATACACATGGAATGTTACGCAGCCATAAAAAGGAATGAGATTATGCCCTTCGCAGGTACATGGATGAAGCTGGAACCCATCATCCTTAGCAAACTAAAACAGGAACAGAAAACTGAAAACCACATGTTCTCACTCATAAGTGGGAGTTGAACTGTGAGAATACATGAACACAGGGAAGGAAACAACACACACCAGGGCCTGTTGCAGGGTGGTGGTGGGGCAAGGGAAGGGAACCTAGAGGATGGATCAGTAGGTGCAGCCAACTACCATGGCACATGTATACCTATGTAGCAAACCTGCAGGTTCTGCACATGTATCCTGGAACTTAAGGTAAAATAAAATAAAATAAAGAATCAAGCTTTTAGGCAATTAAAAACAATAACAAAATGGACATAATAAATATAGGAGAAATAAAATAGAAAATACAAACAAAGTAATTAATTTCAAAGTAATAAAAAAGTAAAGTTAGCATACAATTTTAAAAGCCGTTTTTCCATTTGTTGTTCTTAAGCCCAAGAAATAGATGAGAGCCACACATCTCAAAGGGTAAGCTTAACTTTGAGACTTGTTGTTTCTAGATATTCCAGGTGCCTAAATATATTAGAGCAGGTATTTAGTAAGTTGATTTGGAAAAAACAACCACATGGAAGAGCAATATGTGTGTGTGTGTGTCTGTGTGTGTGTTTCCTCTGTGTTTTTGTTTACTTATTCAATAAAGTTTCATATGTTTATAGTATACAACATCAACATTTCTAAATCAAGCTAATTAACATATGCTTTACCTCACATACTTGTTTTGGTGAGAACACTTAAAATCATCTTTTAGAAATTTTCAAGAATACCATACATTGTTATCAACTACAGTCAGCATGTTGTACAACAGATGTTTTGAATTTATTACTCCTGTCTAACTGAAATTTTGTATTTTTTTTTTTTTACCAACAGCTCACTAATCCCCACCCTGGCCCCCACCATTCCTTACTAAGGACCATTCTTTACTCTCTGTTTCTAAGTGTTCAACTTTTTTAGATTTCATGTATAACAGGTAGTGTTCTATTTGTCTTTCTATGCCTACCTTATTTCACTTATCCCACAGATTTATTCATGTTGTTGCAAATGACAGGATTTTTTCATTTTTTAAGGCTGAATGGTATTCCATTGTGTATATACCTATAATATCTTTATCCATTCATTTTTTTGGTAGACAATTAGGTGGATTCCACATTTTCACTGTTGCGAGCATTGTGTTTTACCTCCCAGCCCACCACTATTGCTTTGCATTTCTGGAGAAATAAACTCTGTGCATACCTTCAACTACCATTGACAAGAGTGGTCAAAGATGAGCATGAGAAATATCCAGAGTCTTTTGTGGCTACATATCAAAATTTCTGGATTATTTTGTTGCCATATACCAAAATTTGAGGGTTATTATTTTGGAGCGATAGTACAAAAGGAACTAACAGAATTCAGAAAACCCAGCTTTCTTTTGATTCACATGAATGTATTTTAATCTATTCTATTGTTTTACTCTTAACATATTTGTGTCTTTATATTTAAAGTACTTTTCTAATAGACAGCAACATGTTGAATCTTGCTTTTTTATCCAAGCTGAAAATCTCTGCCTTTTCATTAGGGCATTTAGATTGGGACTCTGAAACCTGTGACTAGTGAGGACAGTCTGGCCTGTGAGCCAAATCCAACCAGCATCTATGCAGTTACACATCGTCAATGGCTGTTTTGGGTTCCAATGATGGAGTTTAGTTGTTGCCATATGGCTTGCAGGGCCTGAAATATCCTACCTGGTCCTTTATAGAGAAAGTTTACTGATCACTGGTTTACATTTAATTGGCTTCTTGAGATGATTAAGTCAATAATTTCACTGTTTGTTTTCTATTTGGGTTATTGTTATTTGTGCTCCCTTCTTTTATTTCTGTTTCTTCCTTTTTTGGATTAAGTATTTTTATGGCTTCAATTTATATTATTTATTGGCTTATTAGCTATACTTTCTTTGATATGTTATTTTTAAAGTGGTTGAAGTTTATTATACATATCTTTAACTTATCACAGCATACTTTCAAATGATACACAATTTCATTTGTATTATTAAACCCTTACAGTAGTATACCTCCATGTGTCACCTTCTGGCCTTTATGCTTTATGTGTTTTAAACCCCATGATAGATTGTTATTATTTTCACTTAAAGAGTCAATTATACGTTATGGAGATTTAATAATAAAAAGATATTGTGTACATTTACTCATGTAGTTATTCTGGGTGTTTTTCATTATAGATATTTTTATCATTTTCCTATTCTTCAAAGGTTTTTCTTGAACATTTTTTGTACTACAGGTTTCTGAGTGATGACTGTTCCTGCTTTGTATGTCTGAAAAGCCTTTATGTTCCCTTCATATTAAAGATATTTTCCCCCAGTAAAGAGTTCTCGGTTGACAAGGTGTGTGTGTGTGCATATGTGTGTGTAGTATGATAAAGTTGTTGCACCACTGTCTTTTGCATATTATTTCAGATGAAATATCTGCATCGTCTTTATTTTAGTTATTTAATATAGAATGTCTTCTTTCTCTGGCTGCTTTTAAGCTTTTTCTCTTTTTGCCTCTTTGAACAATTTGATTGTCAGGTTCCTTAGTGTAGTATTTTAAAAATATTTCTTGTGTTTTTAATTATCAAACTTAAAGTTATAAAAATTATCAACTTTGGAAAATTTTGTGCCAGTGTTTCTTCTGATTAGTTTTCTGTGCCCTCATCTCTTCTCTCCATTAGTTACACATATATTAGACCCAAGTTACACGTATATTAAACTGCTTGGTGTTGACTTAGAGCCCATTAATGCTCTGTTTACTTTAGTTCAATGCTTTTTCTCTTTTTAAATTTTGGCTACTTTGTATTGTCATGTCTTCAAATTCACTATTAAGTTATTTTCCACTGTTAAAAAGTTAATTTGGGCCTTCTCATATTTTCATGTCCTCATTTAACAGGTTCAGTTTTTTTCTCTAGCTTTGTGCACATGTGGCATATAGTTGTAAATACTGCCTGATGTCTTTCTATACTCACTCTGTCATTGGTGTCTCACATTGACTCTGTTTCTTCTCATTCAATTATTTTTTCCTTCTTTGCATTGCTGGTAATTTTTATTAGATGTCAGATATTGAAACTTTTACCTAATTCGGTACTAGATGTATATTTTTAATTCCTATAGACATTCCTGAGGTTTTTTCAGGGATATTTTTAAGTTACTACAAAATGTTTGATCCTTTTGAATCTTCCTCTTGAGATGTTTTGGGCAAAATCAGAAGAGCATGTAATCTAGAGCTATTATTTTCACTATTGGAGTAAATTACTTTCTTATAGTCTACCTATTAGCCTGTGAATTTTGAATTTTTTTCAGTCTGGCTTGTGGGAATAATCAGTATTCCTGGTTTATATGAGCCTCAAAAAATATTTCTTCTGTTGCTTTTAGAAGCTTCTTTTCTGAGCCTCATACGTTTTCCTCGCACATGTGCGGTCATAATTACTCAGCTGAACATATACGGAGGACTCTTTTTAGGACTTCAGAATTTTTCCTCTGTAAAGCTATCTTATCTTTGGTATTCTGTCTTGTGAATTCTTGCTGCCTTGGCCTTTTAAATGTCCAGCTCCCTAAGAAGTCTGCTAGGCTAATCCTAAATCTTTTCTCTCCACACTAATTTGAAAATTTTCTCCAGTTAGTAAGCTGAAAAACCTGCCTGGGTTATATATTTATTTTTAATAACTCAGAGACCACTAACCTTTGTCTTAAGAGCCTGATGTCTTATGTCTTGAAAAACATAATTTCATCTATTTTATCTGTAATTTAGTTCTTTGAGGCAGGAGAATAAATCTGGATCATGTCACTCAGTCAGAGCCAGACAGCCTGAAATTTTGCTATGCTACCTTGCTTTTACTTTTCAAGGGTGTTTTAGTTCTCCTTGGCCATTTACATCTTCACATAATTATTAGGAGGAATTTTGTTCTGTTTGATGAAAACAAAACAATAAATTGGCAGAAGATTTATTAGAATTCCATCAAATCCACAGATAAATTTGAGTTACACTGACACCTTGGTTAAGTTGACTAGAAAAACCCTTTTATCCTAGGGCTTTTTAATGCAAATTTTAGCTATGCCAGTTCTTGGCTTATCCCTGGACAAAGCTATGAGAATAAAAATACCAAGAAACTGCATCCATGTACTGCTTCCCTCAAGTTTTCACACCTTCTTTTGTTCACTTTTCACAGTCTTTAATCACTTATATATTTTTTTATTTTGTTCATGGTGTATAATTTTCAAAAGCTGAGGATATGACTAAAAGGATATTTAGTTAGCATTTTACTTCTTTTCAGACTTTTCAGCAGAAACCTCACAAACCAGATAAAACTGCGGACCTATATTTCAAGATCTTTAATCAACAAAAATTCCAACCAAGAATTTCATAATCCACCAAACTGAGCTCATAAGTGAAGAAGAAATAAAATACTTTTTAGAAAAACAAATGCTAAGGGAATTAGTTACCTCTGGACTTCCCTTACAAGAGATCCTAAAGGAAGTGGTAAACATGGATATGAAAGAGTAAACACACTTAAGCACAGACATCATTGACGCCATAAGCAACTACACAATCAACTATACATAACCAGAAAACAGCATGAAGACAAGATCAAATCTTTACATATCCATGTTGATCCTGGATGTAAATGGGCTAAATGTCACACTTAAAAAGACAGAGTGGCAAGTTGGTTACAGAGGAAAGACACAACTGACTGCTGTCATCAAGAGACCCATTTCACAAGTAATGACACCCAAAGACTCAAAGTAAAGAAACAGAGAAAGATTTATTAGGCAAACAGAAAACAAGAAGAAAGGAGGGATTGCTATTTTTATATGAGATGAAACAGACATTACATCAACAATGGTCAAAAAGGACAAAAAAAAGAGCATTGCACAATAATAAAGGACTCAATACAACTGCAAGATTTATCTATTCTAAATATATACATGCCCAACATTGGAGCACCCAGATTTATAAAACAAATTCTTAAAGATCTATGAAGAGATTTAGACAACAAAATAATAACACTAGGGGAATTCAACACCCCACTGCCAGTGCTGCACAGATTATTGAAGCAGAAAACTGAGAAAAAATAATTTAGACTTAAATTTTGCACTTGACCAGTTGAAACTAATATACATCTATGGAACACTCCACCCAACAACCACATATGATACAGCCTTCTCATCTGTACATGGTAAATACTCTAAGATTTACCACATGCTCAACTATAAAGCAAGTCTCAACAGACTGAAAAATATCAAAGTCATACTAACCACACTCTCAGATCACAGTGCAATGAAAGCAGAAATCAATACCAAGAAGAACTATCAAAACCTTACAATAAGGTGGAAGTTAATGTGTTTCCAAATGACTTTGGTAAATAACAAAATTAGGGCAAAAGTCAAAAAGTTATTTGAAACTAATAAAAACAGAGACACAACATACCAGAATCTTGGGGAAACAGCTAAAGCAGTGTTAAAAGGAAAGTTTATAGCATGAAACGCCTACATCAAGAAGTTGAAAAGATCTTAAATCAGCAACCTAATGTTGTACCTAGAAGAACTGGAAAAGCAAAAGCAGACCAAACTCAAAGCTAGCAAAGGAAAAGAAATAACTAAACTCAGAACAGAACTGAACAAAATTGAGTTAAGACACTCATAAACTCAAAGTAGATGGAGAGGCAAAAAAATTCATTCAAAATGTCAATGAAACTAAATGTCTTGCTGATTTCTTCAAAAGATCAGACAAAATTGGTAGACTACTAGCTAGATTAATGAAGGAAAAAATGAGAGAAGATTTAAATAAACAAAATTAGATACAACAAAGGCAACATTACAAACAACCCTGCAAAAATACAATAACTCCTCAGAGACTATTATGAACACCTCTATGCACAGAAACTAGAAAACCTAGAAAAAAAGTTGATAAATTCCTGGAAATACACAGCCTCCCAAGATTGAACCAACCAGGAAAAAAATAAAATCCTGAACAGACCAATAAAATGTTCTGAAATTGAATCACTAATAACATGCCTACCAAACCAAAAAAGTTCTTCACCAGATAGATTCACATACTAATTCTACCAGACATGCATAGAAGTGCTAGTACCAAACCTATTAGATTATTTCAAAGAATCAATGAAGGAACTCCTCCCTAACTCATTCTGCAGAACCAAAGCTGAGCAGAGACACAACAACAAAAAAGAAAACTTTAACCAATATCTCTGATGAACATAGATGCAAAAATTCTCAATAAAATACTCACAAATGGAATCAAGCAGCACACTCAAAGCTTAATTCACCACAATCAAGTAAATTTTATTCCTGGGATCCAAAGTTGGTTCAACATATACAAACCAAGAAATTTGATTCACTATGTAAACATTATTAACAACAACAAAAATCAGATGATTATCTCAGTTTGACACAGAAAAGGCCTTTGATAAAATTAAGCATCCATTTATATTAAAAACCCTCAGCAAATTAAGGTTTGAAAGAACATACCTTAATAAGAACCATTTGTGACAAACCCACAGCCAATGTCATACTGACGTTGTTTGCTCATACTGAAAGAGCAAACTAAAACAAGACAAGGATACCCATTCTCACCACTTTTTTTCAACACAGTACTGGAAGTCCTAGCCTGAGCATTCAGGCAAGAGAAAAAATAAATAAATAAATAAATAAATAAATAAATAAATAAATAAATAAAAGGTATTCGAATAGGAAGAGAAGAAGTCAAACTATCTCCCTTTACAGATGATATAATTCTATATCTAGAAAACCTTCCCATATACTCTGCCAGAAGGTTTCTAAAATAAAGAACTTCAGTGAAGTTTTAGGATACAAAATCAGTGTACAAAAATACGTAGCATTACTATACATCAATAACTTCCAAGCTCAGAGCCAAATAAAGAATGCAGTTTCATTTACAATAGCCACAAAAATCATAAAATGCTTAGGAATACAGCTTACCAAGGAAGTTAAAGATCTCTGCAATGAGAATTACAAAACACTGCTGAAAGAAGACAAAGATGACAAAACAAATTGGAAAACATTTCATGCTAATAGATAGGAAAAATCAAGATTGTTAAAATTGCCATACTGCCCAAAGCAATTTATAGATGAAATGCTATTCATATCAAAGTACCTTCATTTTTCACAGAATTAGAAAAAAATATTTTAAAATTCATAAAAATGAATAAAGAGCCCAAATTGTCAAAGCAGTCTTAAGCAAAAAGAACAAAATCAGAGAGATCACACTACCTGATGTCAAACTATACTGCAAGGCTACAGTAACCAAAGCAGCATGTCACTGGTATCAAAACAGACACTGGTCATTAGAGAAATGCAAGTCAAAACCACATTGAGATACCATCTCATGCCAGTTAGAATGGCGATCATTAAAAAATCTGGAGACAACAGATGCTGGAGAGATGTGGAGAAATAGAAACAGTTTTACACTGTTGGTGGGAGTGTAAATTAGTTCAACCATTGTGGAAGACAGTGTGGCAATTCCTCAGGGACCTAGAAATAGAAGTTCCATTTGACCCAGCAGTCCCATTACTGGGTATATACCCAAAGGATTATAAATCGTTCTGTTGTAAAGACACATGCACACGTATGTTCATTGCGGCACTGTTTACAATAGCAAAGACTTGGAACCAACCCAAATGCCCATCACTGATAGACTGGACAAAGAAAATGTGACACGTATACACCACAGAATGCTATGCAGCTATAAAAAAGGATGAGTTCATGTCCTTTGTAGGGATATGGATTAATCTGGAAACCATCATTCTCAGCAAACTGACACAAGAACAGAAAACCAAACACCACATGTTCTCACTCATAGGCAGGTGTTGAACAATGAGAACACATGGGCACAGGAAGGGGAACATCACATACTGGGGTCTGTTAGGGGGTGGGGTCTAGGGGTGGGAAAGTTGGGGAGGGATAACAGTGGTATAGAATTCAGTCTAAATGTGAGGGTCTAAGAACAAGGAGAGCACATCCTCAGAGAAGATCAATGCCTATCGTAAGCAAGTGGTCATAGTGTTGCAGGACTTTTTCTTAATTCAGCTAAAGATGGGGTCTTTTGTCCAATAGCCATGAAAATTTGGGTTTGCAGACAGTTTGAATGGTGAGTAAGGTACAGTTTTATTGGATGAACATGGGGGAAAAAAGCAGGAAATAGGAATCCTCCACAAGGCCAGATTCCCTTCTAGCGTGCTTCCCACCTGCAGCTTGAATCCCAGGTTCCATACAGAAAGAGAAATGGCCAAGTTCCTCCCCACTGCAAAAGGCACAAAATTCCTGAGGCTCCACCCCAGTTTGCATTCCTTCCAGTGGGCAGGTTGGTTGGAGGTTTTCCAGGGAACCCCTCACAGCTTGCTGTTTCATTCCCCTGCCTCTAAAGAAGTACATCTAACTGCCATTAGAATAAGAGTAAGGATGAAGAGGGATCTGAACCGCTTCCTGCCTTCAGGGGGCACTGTTTAGGAAAAACGGGTCAGAGCTCCCTCAGAGGCCTAGATAGTGGTTCCCAGCAGAAGGGGCCATTCTCTGAGGCTCCAGTTGCATGACAGTTTGGAGTTTGATGGCCTGAAGGCAAGAACAGACAAACTGGGTTATTAGAAAACTTGTATCAAAATGAAACAAGAGGTGTAAAGACAGCTCAAAAGTTCTGAGGTCTTTTAGCAGTTTGCATGAGGAGAAGGAGGCTAAAACCCTGACTGAAAACTATACCCTTTGCCAGCATGCTGAGCTTCTGAGTTCCCTTCCTCTAAGCCCAATCCTAAGCCAACCAGTTTAAGGTTCAGGAAATTAACTCTTTCTAGTTTGGAGAATGCATCTGAAGGGAGTGTCCCAGAGTACGGAGACACAATTACCTATCAGTGAAGAGAGGACCAAGGAGAAGAAAGAAAAAAACAAAGGTGCCTTTTAAAGGAGTCCTGAGGATTTAGGATGCATCCAAAGCAGGTAGACGGTGAAAATAAATGATTACCCATCTGGAAAGAGAGGGAAGCAGGCATTTCTGGTTCTCTTCTCTTCCTAGCAGATACTCATGGTACATGAGGGAAAGAGGGAAAAGTGTCCACTTTCCCTCTTCCATCCTTGCATCCCTGAGTCCTGGTAACCTTGGCAGGCACCACCATGAGTGTCAATGCTGCTTGTACCCATGAAGCAGGAGGGCCTAGAGGTGGGAATCATCTTCTCTTACCTACACTTACCTGCGCCTTTTAATTTCCATTATCATCTGCCTCTGGATCCCTGAGATCCAGTTTTCTCTGGCCCAAAGCTTGGAATTGAGTCTGAAACAAAAATGTATCTCAGGGAGTTCCATGGACTCCTTATCATAAGCCAAATGCTAAGATGCAACTGTGGAACTGAGTTCATCTTCCAACAAGGGAGAGAGAAAGATGTTTTGTGACACACTCGGATAACTGGTAGCTGTAGTTATGTTAGCTAGAATTTGAGTGCATGGTGCATGGCTTTGGATAGCTCACTTGGTCTTACTTTCACTAAAGGAAACCTCCAAGTGATGGACACCTTGTTTATTTTCTATTTATTCCATCACCTGACAGGATTTGCAGGATAATTGCTCAGCACTAGAATATTGATCCAGATTTCTACATTCCCATCCATTTTGTTCTTTCTGAGCTGCAGCCAGAAATTGCTGGTTCAAAGTAACAAGCAGGATTAGTGTAAAAATGTAGGAAAAAGCTTAAAGACAACCAATGAGCTTAGAATTTAATGACAAATGTATGATAAGTTTTTAAAATAATTTCTCTCACTCCAGTCCTCATTTTTGTTAAAAGAACAAATTATAATAGGACTGAATTGTTTGCAAAATAGACTTTAGTCTTATCCTTGATCTGATTATTTGTATAAAGGACAGCAAAAATAATTATTTTTACATGGACATTTTGGATTAGCTTTGATGGAACTCAGTTCCAAAGGGAATCTCAGATAAGACCTTTTAAAGCTGAACCAAGGCAAGCCATGGGTTTATCCTCAAATACCTGTGAGTTGGCTGATGCTTTCTTCTTAAGGTCCCAAAATAAACTTGGAGCTCCTGGACCTGTTAGAAAGTGACATTCTTTCCTGACCACAGGTCAGGAACCCTGTACAGGGACTCCATAGATGAGGGTATGAGGCCAGTTTCTCCACAGGGTTTTTATAGCTTTTAAGTCGAGACTGACTCCTTAAAGAGAAGCATACCTTTCAATCAAAGCCTTGGTGAAATTACCAGTTTCTCCAATTGTGTCCTGTTGCAAAAGAAAAATGGATTCTTTTTGCGCTGATACAAACAACTATATTATCATAATTTAAAAATATTCACAGATAGCTTCCAAATTCTAGAGGAATCAGGCAGAGAGAAACAAGCATGCTCCAAATTTTGTTGATAGGAGTATACCTTACTGAATTATTGAAGGACATATGTTGTATCCAAGCGAGTTAGAAGGAAAGTGCCACGTTCTGAGTTCCAAGTTAAGAGTCCTTTATTAATTAGCTGGCAACCGAGAGATGGCTAATGCTCAAAATTCTCTTGGCACCAAGGAAGGGGCTTGATTCCCCTTTATACCTTGAGTTAGGTAGGGGAGGGGGAACCTAGCTGAAGCAGAATTTTACAGAAGCAGAATGAGCAGGTTAGAGGGATGTGGTTGCAGGCCAGGGGATTTCCATACAATCACCAAGGGGGATTCAAAGAGAGTTATTCACAGTAGCAGGTGTGCTTGCCAAGCAGGATGTAGTTACATTAGTTATATGGTAGGATAAGCACAGAGTCAGCGTGACATCAGCACAGCGTCAGTGTGGCCAAGTTATGCACCCGAGGGAGACATGGAGGGAGGGAGAGGCAAAAACGGATTTCACAGCTAAGATGGAGTCAGTTGGGCTAGCACAAGTTAGGCTATCACACATAAATACTTCAAAATAAGTTTCCTTGACTCTGAAAAACAAAACAAGGATCAGCAATATTCCAAGCAAAAATAAAAAAAGATTTGCTTTGACTTTCTGAGTTCAGTGCATTTGGTTAACTCTGGTTTTGCTTGATGTTCATAAACCTTTCAGCTCTTCATAAGTCCTGTACATTTTCCTTTATTCTAATGTTACCGTCTCCAAAGTTATCAGAAGCCTGCATTTGAGAGCACCTGATAAAGTTGTATAGCTTATTACAAACCATCTTTTATAAAGGATTAAAACAAGACAATTGTCAGTGATTAGTGACATGTCCAGGTAGTTACAGTTAGAAATACAATTGACAAAAATGTTTGGTTGTCGCTGTGGTTTACAATAAGTTAATATAACAACCTTAATTATGATTGATAACATACTTAGAAATTAGAATTTTAGAAATCCCATACAATTTTGGAATATATATAGGCATTATTCAACAAGATATAACCTAAAGAAGATTGAACATTATTTTGGCAATTTCATGTAACTAATCATGTCAAATAATCCTGTTTACCTCTCTCTTATGGACATTCCTGAAAAGCCAGGTGCCAAAAAAGATAATTTTGAAACTGAAGTTTGATTTTGGGAAGGCTGCTAAATATGTTTCATTTAAAACACTTGATATTAGGAAACAGAATTCAGATCATCATAAATTATTTATTTTGCCAAAATGATGACTTAGAAATTTGAAGAGGCCAAACCTTTAATAACCTTCTTGAATTTAGTTAATATTCTCACAGAGAGAACCTCTTTTGCAAGATTAATTTCCACAATCCTTCCACCACTTCTTTGAACCTTTAACTTTTCCTGTCTAACTCAAAACAATTTTTAACCCTCGGCAAAGGTTTAGATTTTCATACCTTCTTACAAGCTTAAAAAAAATACCATTCTCCTATACTTTGAATATAAATCTATTTCCAGTCCTTTCAATTACATGTTATAATGGTAACTCCTAGCAATTTTTAACTTTAATTTAAAACCTGGTAAGTTGCTTTAATTGTGTGCTAACTGCAGCCAATGATCAGCTTCTTAATTAAGGACATGGTTAGTTCCATATGTCCCCAGGCCTTTCCAGTTGTGAAGCTGGGAAATCAAATAGTTCTCAAAACCCAAAAAGCAGTTTCTCAAAACACTTAGCAAACCTTGCATCTGACCTGCATAGTGTAGTTTACCTGTTTACATTTTAATGACACATGCATTCTACCAGTAATCTTTAAGGCTGTTCTTATTTCTTAAAGATTAAAGTCAAGTTAATCTTGTGGAATTGAAAGGTACCACAGCCTTTACCATTCCTTTAAAAAAATATTAGATCCAAGCACTTGTCTTTCTTTAGGTCAAATTAATTAGAGCTATTTTTACACAGCATACACACAGCATACACCCAGACAGGCAGGAGAAAACGCAGTCCCCAGATGGGGTTCTTTAAGAGACAGGGCTTGGAAAACTTGCAGGTAGGAAACCAAAAAGCGATGTATCCCCTAAGGTAGGATTGCTAAACAAAGCCTTGTCACCAGAGTTACAAGCCATGTCCCAGAATGTAGAACAAGATGAAGGCTTGATTTCACAACCAAAACTTTGCAGAGAATACAAACAGCGAAAGTTGAAGAGGGGGAGTGGTTTAGCAAAGCCATCTGAAAGGGAAAAAACTTTAAAAGTGACTGCTGATGCGGTAGAGAAGGGGAAAAAAAAAACACACACACACACATAGAGTTTAAAAACTCCTGGGGAAGAACCTCTCATTCATATGCAAGTGGTTCCTCCACCAGGGAGACAAATTTGATTGCTGTGGGACAAAGCTGGCCTCCCTGGCCTGAGATGGAGGAGACTCCATGGGTGCTTGCATAAAATGCCAGCCAGCTGCTCCTGGCACCTTGGACCAGTCCCAGCAGGGAGTAGAGAGCAGTGATGAGCCATTGGTCACTGGTCTGTCCCAAAAAGGAAAGAAAAAGGCCATGGAAAAGCTGCTTTGATTCCTGACCCCTAAGAGCAACAGAAGGTGGAGCCACAGTTTCCTCTATCCTCAGAAATCTCAGGATGAAAAGGCTCAAATGGGAGAAGAAAAAATTCTCACTCACTACTTCTTGAATCCCTACATTGCATGCCATAAATGTTGTAGGACTTTTCCTTAGTTCCACTAAAAGATGAGGTCCTTTGTTTCACAGCCATGAAAATTCAGGCTCACAGACAATTTTAATGGTGAGTAAGACAAGGTTTTATTGGGTTAAAGGGGGAAAGTGGGGAGAAACGGATGCTCCACAAGGTCAGAGTTCTTGCTACAGTGCTTCCCACCTGCAGCTTGAATCCCAGGTTCTAACACAAGAAGAGAATGGTCTGGGTTCCTTCCATCTGCAAAGGGTGCGTACTTCCTGAGGCTCAACCTCAGGACACATTCCTCCCAGTGCATATCGTGGTTGAAGTTTTTTCTGGGGATGCTCTCCCACCTGGCTATCTCAAGAGGGCCAGGGAATTCCCCCTTTCTCCACCATTGTGCTCTGTTCAGGCTCTCATTGTATTGATTGAAGCCCACTCACATTGGGGAGGGCAGTCTAATTCACTTTCTTGTCAACGAATTTAAGAGTTCATCTCATAGGCACATGAAGAAATAATGCTTGATCAGCCATCCAGGCATCTTTTGATCCAATCAGGTCGACATATAAAATTAACTGCCAAAAAATCAAATGCATTTTTCTCACTGCATCCTCCTTGATATTTCTATATGGCATACAAACAAACAGATACTAAAAAATTAAGAATAAGCATTAGAAATAGTTTTCGTAATAATAGAAATGTTCTGACTTGTATGATAAAAAGTATTAAGGGGCATGAGAAAAAGATTGGATAAACTGAGAAACTTTCAATACTACTGAAAGAGAAGACAATGTGGAAGAGATATGGTTGATGTTTTGATTTAGTTATTTAAAATTTTTACTTAAAATGAAATGTAGTCTCTTAGTCAATTTTGGCTGCTTTAACAAAGTACCCTAGATTGGGTGGCTTATAAGCAACAGATATTTATTTCCCATGGTTCTGAAGGCTGGAAGTTCAAGAGCAGGATGCCAGCCTGGTTGAATTCTAGTGAGACTCTCTTGTGGGTTACAGATTGCAGGCATTCCATTGTATCCTTACATGGTAGAAGGAGCACCAGAGAGCTTTCTGGTGTCCCTTTTATAATGACACAAACCCAATTCATGAGGGCTCCATCCTCATTCCCTAATTGCCTCCCAAAGTTCCTAACTTCTAATACTGTTGCATTGAAAGTTAGGATTTCAATATATGAATTTTGAGGCAAAACATCTAGTCCAGTGCACCAAATATAGTTTTATCATTGTCCAAGTGTATTTTAATTTGAAAAAGATGATAATATATTTTTTCTTGAATGTTTAATGTTGAAAAGCATGCATTAGAATATTTAATACAGAAATTTTGAAATAAAAAGTAAAATACAGTTAATAACATTGAAATTACATTATATAGCTATGCTATAGTGATTGGTAGAAAATGGTAATTTTACAAAAAATAGTCAATTTCATGTGAGACAATATATATACAAGAAAAGATCCCCTCTCATGAGGATTTTATGTTGGTTACAACTTACTTTGATAGCAAAATGGTATTTTATACTTATAAATGATATATCAACTATACATTTTGGGAAAAGAATAAAATACATCTCTACCTCCTGACATATGCCAAATAAACCTCAGACACATTTAATATTGAAATTAATGTGTTTAAATTAATGTTCTAACTAATGTTAGAATGTGTTCTAACGTGTTCTAACTAATGTTCTAAAATAATAGCATAAGTAAAAACTGGTAGTTTGTGATGGAGTAGACATGACATCAGTATGTGTATATATGTATACATATTTATCTATATAATGCATATTTACACATATATATGCATTCATATAGTGCCTAACAATTTTTTGATCAACATCAGACTGCATATACAAAGGTGGTCCCATAAAATTAGAATGGAGCTGAAATTTTCCTATCACTTAGTGATGTGTAGGTATTGTAACATCACAGTCAATACATTATTCATGTTTATGGTGACACTAGTGTAAACAAATGTACAGCTCTGCCTGTTATACAAAGCATAGCACATATAAATTACATATACTATGTAATACTTTGTAAAGATAATAAAAAACTATGTTACTGGTTTATATATTTACGATGCTTTTTTTCTGTTATTTTGGAGTGTATTCCTTCTATTTATTAAAAAAAAAAATTAACTGTAAAACCACATCTGGCAGGTTCTTTAAGAAGTATTCCAAAAAGGCATTGGTGTAGGAGATTACATTTCCATGTGTGTTATTGCCCCTGATGACTCTCCAGTAGGAAAAGATGTGCAAGCAAAAGACACTGATACTGATGATCCTGACTCTAGTCTAGGCTAATGAGTATGTTTATGTCTTAGCTTTTAACAAAAATGTTTAAAAAGTAAAAAACAAAAAACATACTAAATTTAAAAAGCTTATATAAAGAAAATATATTTGTACAGCTGTACCTGTTTGTGTTTTAAACTGTTACTACAAAAGAGTCAAAAAGTTAATAAAATTTAAATAGTTTCAAAGTAAAAGTTACAGTAAACTAAGGTTAATTTATCAGTGAAGAAACAAAAATATTTTACATGAATTTAGTGAAGTCTAAACATTCAGCATTTAAGGAAGCTATAGCAATTTGCAGTAATATCTTAGGCTGTCACATTCACTCACAACCCACTCACTTACTCACCCAGAACAACTTCCAGTCCTGCAAGCTCTGCTCATGGTAGTGCTCTACACAGGTGTACCTTTTTTTTTTTAAATCGTTTATAGCATATTTTACTGTAATTTTCCTATGTTTAGATACAGAAACACTTGCCACTGTGTGACAGTTAACTGCAGTATTCAGTGGTCCAGGTTTGTAGCATAGAAACAACAGGATATACTGAATAGCCTATGTATGTACTAGGTTGTACCATTATGGTTGGTGTAATTACATTCTATGATGTTCCAACCATGATGAAATAGCCTAATGATGCCTTTCTCAGAACATATCTGCCATCGTTAAGTGGCACATGATTGTGTGTGATATAATATAAAGTTGATATACCTATAACACTATGAGGTGAAATAGCTCATAAAACAAAATGAAAAAGAAAGAGGCAAGGGAAAAATGCCAACAGAAAAACATTTAGAAGAGTATTTTTTTCCAAAGTAGACAGATTAGAGGCATTGCTACCATACCTTTCCCACTTGGAAGGACAAAATAGAGTGTAGAGATTCACATTGTGAACAGTTTTTTCAAGAAGCCACACAGGAACTGAACAGGAAAACTGAAGGAATCCACAGACACTACATGTTACAGAAACCACGTTAGATACTATACTGAATACTGTAGTTAATTGTAACATAATGGTAAGTATTTGTGTATCTAAACATAGAAAAATTACACTAAAATTATAGTATAAGTGATTTTTTTAAAAAGGTATATCTGTGTCGGACACTACCATGAATAGAGCTTGCAGGCCTGGAAGTTGTCTTGGGTGAGTCAGTGAGTAAATGGTGAGTAAATGTAACAGCTTAAGATATTGCTGTATGTTACTATATATTTCATAAACACTGTATAGTTAGGCTTCACTAAATTTATTTAAAATATTTTTATTTCTTTAATGATACATTAGCCTTAGCTTACTAGAACTATTTTGGTTTGTAAACATATATTTATTTATTTTTTTAACTTTTTGGCTCTTTTGAAGGAACTGGCAGGCTTCAGACTACACTTTGAGTCAGGCAAACAGCTATGAGCCCCCAGAGTATGAGAGGGGGAGATACTGCCTCTGGGATACATGCCCCCACCAGGGAGCCCGAAAGCCCAGACCATGGGGCAAGGCTTTAACCCTACCCAGCACAGGAACCAACGTGAGCAGGGTCATGGAACATAAAAGTTGGAGCATTTGCAGGAAGACCCCTGTGTGCACTCCCAGTCTCCAGCACAGACATAGGGAAGCCATTTCTTATTTTTCCTCACAGGGCACCCAGTGGTGGTCACATAAATAATTCCAGCAGTGGTCAGAGGTTAAAGGAAGCCTCCAAGTGGATTTCACAATATAACTTCAAGTGGAGACAAATCCCCTTGGGCAGGGGAGCAGGAATGGGGTGAGGGTGGGGGCAAGAAGTGAGTAAAAATGCAAGCTGCAGCCACTAGTGCAAAAGCCAGGCATGACTTTGCCAATGGCCAGGTAGGGTCATGGTCTGAAAGCCGTAGTTGCTATCTCTGTGGGCAAAGCTTATGACCTGGGACACTTGCAAGTTTTGAGGGCAGACTACCTGGAAATTAGCCTCCTGCTGCCAGTGGAACATTGCAGGAATGGATCTGCCTCCCCAAGTGCATGGGATCTGTATCTTACTGTTGCCTTCTACTCTACATTCCCTTCATGAACTCTTCTGTGCAGCAGAGGCAGCAATACTTCCATCAAGAATACCAACCAAGTGGTCTGAGAACTGCCCCTGTCCATCCGCCTGTCCCCTGACACCCACTGTGACTGCTGCCTGTCTTGCACACAGTGTGTCAGAATGCAAACCTGCCTGACCTAGTCCCATCTGACTTTGTGCAACCTCCTGCCCTGGTAACTTAAAACAAATAACAGAAACTTTTGGGAGCTATATGGCCCTGCCCATTGCCAGATAAACCACTGTATTTCCCACACACTCCCCTCTCCCCACCTAGCAACATAAGGCAAGCGAAAACCTTACTGCGACTATTGCAGCTGATGCTCTTTTGCAAGCTCCACCTCATAATTGGAGGCCAACCAATAAAGTCCATTATAGCATCTCCTGGTAGAATTACACTGTGCCCAGGAAGAATAAAACAGCCTGTGACCTTAGCTATCACCACTGCCTGCACCACTCTGGCTAACCAGGAGGTCCTGAGTTCAGTTCTTTGCTACTACAGCCAGAATTTGAAAAAGCAAACATACTAAGCTGTTTATAACCAGGGAATCTCACAGGGTCTACATCACTCCCCTGCCATTCCCATTAAAGCTGACGCTGCTTCCCACTGTGGGGAGACTTGAGAACAGGACACATCACTGGATCTCCTGCAGACAATCACCCACGCCAGCCTGGAGTGTGGCAACTTCACTGGGCAGCTAGATACAGAAGAACAACAATACTCATAGTAGTCTGACTCCCAGGGACTTTCTCTCCTGGAAGAATGAGGAATATACCACATCAAGGGAGCACCACATGAGACAAAATTATCTGGACGACAGGCCTTGAGCATCAGATCTTTCTGCTAGTAGAAAGTTTCTCTCAGCAGAGACAGTTGCAGTGCTGAGCTCAGTAGGGAGCATCTGCAGCTCTAACCCCACAGACAGCCATGGTGTACCTGAAGGGTCCTGGAGAAGGGAATGTCTTTTCTCCATTGGTCACCATTGCAGGCACAATTGGGGCTTCTCCATGGGAGCTTGGCATGGGTGCAACTATAGACAGCCTTTCTGGAATGTGTCAGGGTGACTACATTCTCACAAGAGGAGCATCCTCCAGGTTCAGGCTTGCACAAGACACAGTGACAGTTCTTCTCTACTTGGAACATCAGTAGTCCTCCAGATGAAAAGAGGTGCCTGTCTGATCTGACTAGCTGGAGTACTGGGATATGAATGTGTCTGAGAGGAGGATTTCTTTCCTTCTGGCCTCACAGGGGGCCATTATTTTAAGTGAAGTAACACAGGAGTGGAAAATCAAAAACCATATGCTCTCATGTGTAAGTGGGAGCTAAGCTATGCATACTCAAAGGCACACAGAGTGATATAATGTACTTGAGAGACTCAGAATGGGGAGAATGCGAGGGAGACTAGGAGTTTAAAAACTACATCTTAATGTACAGTGTACACTACTCAGGTGAATAGGTGCATTAAAAGCTCAGAATTCATCACTATATAATTTATCCATTTAACAAAAAAAACTTGTATCCTAAAAGCTATTGGAATAATTCTTTTTAAAAATCCATTAAATAACAAGAGAAATGTGTAAAATAAGTATAATGTTTACAGTACAAAAAGCCAAAATATATAAAAATATGCCTTTATTAGCATACATGCATAAATAAATACAAATTAAATCTGCAATGAAATTTTTTATTTGTCAAAATTGCAAAGATTAAAGAATTAGAACTTGTGCTTGAATGTTTGGGATTCATGAACAGAATTCAAGAAAATTTATTGATAATAACTTAAATGTGAAGATGCTTCCAATGACCATAAATGGGTGACTGGATAAATGAAATGAGACCTATTTTTACAATGGAATATTATTATTAAGCAAAAAAAGGAATAAAGTACTTATACATGTATACCATGAATGGACCCTGAAACCATTATGCTTACTAAAAGAAACTAAACACAAAAGGCCACAGTTGTATAATCCAATGAATATGATATGTCCTGAAGAGCAAAATCTATAAAAACAAAAAGTAGACTAGTGGTTGTCAGGAACTGAGCTCAAGGAGTGAGAGGGTGGTGGTATAAGCTATTTTTAGTACTTATCCCATTGTATTGCATCTAACTGCTAGGTGTCCACTAGAGTTTGAGCTATTCATAGAACACGGATTTATTTATCTTTGTGCCCCCATTATCTAACATAACGTGGTTTAATGACAACACATAATACACAATTATAACATTGTTTAGTCAACGGAGTAAGATTGTTCATTTGCAAAAAGTCCTTCCATTATTACTATTGGTTTGAACACCCCTGTTGGACATGTCAATATTGAGCCAACCTCCTCAAGCATTTCTGCTGTCTCTGTTTCAGCACTTGTCACAGGTACAGTTTGAATAGCCCTTCCCAGTTGCTCTGGACTACTATTAAAAATTATAGAATAACACCTCCCCAAACTAGGACTTAGTACTTGGTCAAAACCTCATTTGCTAACAGCCTTAAAAAAAAAAAAAAGCAAAACATAAATATATTACTTTAAAACAATCAGAAACAGATGTAACAAATTCACGTTAAATAAAATGCTCTTTATTCTGGAGATCTTTGTGAAACTCATTCTAAGAAAGACAAATGTAATATCTGTTCTGTAATTCCTCAGAATATTAAAATCAGGAAAATAGTAGGAGGAGATTGACTGATATCTGGAGACATGGAGTACTGAGAAATGACAGCCTAGAAGCAAATAAAAAAGTACACTGGTCTGGGACAATTTAAAATTAGATAAAAGAGTCCCATAAACCTCAATAGCTCCTGGGACTGTAACTGTATTAATGTGGTGCAAACCAATGATAGATGTTTGTGTTTAATGATGAAACACCTAAACAAGATAAAGTAAGCTTCTAGGAAAAATGACAACTTGAAGACAAGCACTTAAATGCTCTCTTCCCAAACTCTTACTGATAGAGACAAAGGGAAATATTAAAATGGATAAACTCTCAGACAGTGCTTAAAAACTAAAGCATGATTCCATGTACAGAATTTGGTTTAAGCAGTTTCAATCAATGAGGCCAACTGGAAGATATTAAAATGACCTCCAACCTCCAACTTTAATATGATGTTTCTATGTGGCAGGAAATCAATAGAGGAGATGATCATGATGATGATAACACTCCTTTACAACCATTAATTTGAGAGGTCAGGGTGAGCCATTGGACAAACGAAGATCTCTTATTTTGAATCCCTTTTCTCTGCTGAAAAAATCAGCAGCATTGGAGAACCCAAAGAAAAATGTAATCATATCAAATAGAAGGATTCTAACATCTTTCTGGCTATAAGTTTAATAATAATTATAATAATATTTAAAAAAGAGTCCCATTGTAAATGGGGTCTGAATTCCAGACCAAAGAAATAAAGGAATAAGAGGAGGAGAAGAAGGAGGAGGAGGAGAAGAAGGAGGAGGAGGAGGATGAAGAGGAGGAGGAGGAGGAGGAGAGAAAATAAGAGGAGGAGAAAGATACGGAAATATGATTCAGTGGCTTCAAGGAACAAAGAAAAACTACACGAATCGTGATGTGTATTCTTGCAGACTTGCCTCATATTCCATAGTTCACTAAACATGAATGGAGATTTAAAGATCAAATACGATGATATGAAGCAGTTATCAGACATGCATTATAAAAGGCCTATTCTTTTTATGGTCAATGCATCAACATAATCTCTAAATTTAAAGAGTGCTTAATAATATACTCCCTAAATACTGACTATAGGAAATACAAATGATAAGTAATTTGTACATACATAATCTATATGAAGTAAATATTAAATGCTTTGAAAGATTGATGTAAGGAATGACAAAGATCTAAGCTTTATATACAAAGTGGTTATGATGATGACTGTTACTATGTTCTATTTTATACTAATATAAATTATGGCTTTCTATTTCAATTTCGTAGGGTTATTTATCTGATTTGATACAAGAATAAAGAAAAAAGTCAGTATTCTTAATTGGTATCATCTCTGAAACAAAGGTGTAATTTCTGGAGCAAAAACATCATGGTGCAAGCATTTAATAAAAATGTTTCCATAATTATCAAATTTATTTAAAGATAACAAAGGTTTCCCAAATAAAACAGGAGTTAGGGATGAGAATGCTAATGTGACAAAAATGTCCATAAGCATAGAACATTGGAAAAAATAGTCTAATTGTGGAAAACTGCAACCTGTCTTCAAAAAGAACATTCTCTAGCTTCTTAAAGAAAAAAAAATCCTGGGAACTTAGGGCAAGATTTAAAAAATAAAATAAGAAAGTTGGTATGTTTAACTATACCAAACTATTTCTGGTATTCCATAGAGCACATATCTACACTCGTCTTAACTGCCTTCAAAAAGAAAGAGACAGGATCTACCTTTTGCCTTAGAGAGATTGGGATACACATATGTTTTCTTGATTAGAAAAGAGGAATTCTACTAATATTAAAATTTGAAACATTTTATGTGTTCGTGACTTGCAGACTTGTAAAAAATTATCTTTGATTCACTCTACATTCTTCTCCAAAAAATATAGAATTACTTTTACTTATTTGAAAAGCGATATAAAAGTATTTTTAGAAAAAAAATAGTACAAATATTCATTCTCTTTTACTTGACTTCTAAGGACAGATGATTATAGAGAGGGCTTTAAGAAAACTTCTAAAGTTTGCTAGACGTGGTGGTTCATGCCTGTAATCCCAGCACTTTGGGAGGCTGAGGTGGGCAGATCACCTGAAGTCAGGAGTTTGAGATCATCCTGACACCCTGTTTCTACTAAAAAAAAAAAGGTAACCAGGAGTGGTGGTGTGTACCTATAGTTGCAGTTGTTCATGAGGCTGAAGCATGATAATCGCTTGAACCCAGGAGGCGGAGGTTGCAGATGGCACCACTGCACTCCAGTCTGAGTGACAGAGTGAAACTCTGTCTCAAAAAAAAAAACAAAAAACAACAGAAAACCAACAAAAAAAAAAACACTGCTGAAGTTAGAACAAGATGATCAGAGTCAGAGTGACAAACCGTCATTGCAGAAACATGAGAGAACTTTCTTCATGATTTTAAGGAGGAGGCTATATTGATAAAACAAGAGTAGGTTACATGCTTCTGAATAACTTCTGGGTAAATAATGAAATTAAGGCAGAAATCAAGAAGTTCTTCAAAACCAAAAAGAACAAGAGACAACTTACCAGTATCTCTGAGATACAGCTAAAGTAGTGCTAAGAGGGATATGTATAGCACTAAATGCCCACATTAGAAAGCTAGAAAGATTTCAAATCAACACCTCAACATCACAATTGAAAGAGCTAGAGACAAGAGCAGACTAATCCAAAAGCTGACAGAGGACAAGCAATAACTAAGATCAGAGAAGAATTGAAGGAGATAGAGACATGAAAAACCCTTCAAAAAATCAACGAATCCAGGAGCTGATTTTTTGAAAAAATTAACAAGATAGACATTAGCTAGAAGAATAAAGAAGAAGAGAGAGAAGAATCAAATAGACACAATAGAAAATGATAAAGGGGATATCATCACTGACCCCAAGTAAGTGCAACTACCATTAGAGAATACTATAAGCACCTCTATATAAATAAACTAGAAAATCTAGAAGAAATTGATAAATTCCTGGATGCATACACTCTACCAAGACCAGGAAGAAATTGAATCCCTGAATAAACCAATAACAAGCTCTGATATAGAGGCAGTAATTAATAGCCTACCAACCAAAAACAGCCCAGGACCAGAGGGATTCACAACTGAATTCTAACAGAAATACAAAGAGGAGCTGTACCATTCCTTCTGAAACTATTCCCGACAACTGAAAAGGAGAGATTCATCCCTAACTCATTTTATGAAGCCAGCTTCATCTTGATATCAAAACCAGGAAGAGACACAACAAGATAAGAAAACTTCAAGCCAATATTGCTGGTGAACATCAGTGTGAAAATCTTCAATAAAATACTGGTAAATCGAATCCAGCAGCACATCAAAAAACTTACCCACCACCATCAAGACATGGATGAAACTGTAAGCCATCATCCTCAGCAAACTAAAACAGAAACAGAAAACAGAAAACTGCATGTTCTCACTCATAAGTGGGAGTTGAACAGTGAGAACATACGGACACAGAGAGGGGAACAACACACACCAGGGCCTATTTCAGGGTAGGGGGGTGAGGGGAGAGAACTTAGAGGATGGGTCAGTAGGTGCAACAAACCACCATGGCACATGTGTATCTATGTAGCAAACCTGCACGTTTTGCAAATGTATCCCTTTTTTTTTTTAAGAAGAAATAAATAATAAAAAAGAGTAAGTTTCAGTTTAAAGGAAAAAATAGAGAACAATGAACAATTTAGAAGCAGGAATATAAAATACTGAGAAAGGATAATCTGACTGTTTTTTAAACATGAGATTTTAAAATTTACGATAGAATCTGGGACACTAAGTCCAGGTAAATGCCCTGTTATTTAAGCCAGTCTTATTCATTCCATACCCATTGATTTCCCACCTGACCAGCTGTGACCATCTTTTGATATTTCAATGGACATTCTTATTCAGGCTTCTTTACTCATGCTCTTACTTTCTTTAGCCTTTTGCTAAAATAGTCTCGCCTCCTAATTTACCCCTTTATTATGTAAGTCCTGAATACCATCAATAGGTTCTTAGAAACCTCAACTTTAAGAGAAATTACTGTAAATAAACTTTTTTTTTTTCCTCACCAGTGTTACAAGGAAAGGACATTTACAGAAACAACATTCTTTGGAGGACCCGTCATTTCAATTAAAGTCGCAGTCCCCAAGAACCCATTAGTGACATTAAATGAGGATTTATTCTAAAGCATATGTAAGAGTTCATCCTTTTCTTTCTTCAAAAAATTCAAAAACAATTACTATTTCTTAAAACAAAAATAACTTAGTTCAATAAGAAAAAAGAAACAGAAACAATGAGGCTGGGCACAGTGGCTCATGCCTGTAATCCCAGCACTTGGGAGTCCAAGGAGGGTGGATTGCTTCAGTCCAGGGATTCGAGACCAGCCTGGCCAACATGGTGAAACCCCATCTCTACCAAAAATAAAATAATTACTGGGCGTGGTGACAGCATTTGTAGCCCCAGCTACTTGGGAGACTGACATAGGAGGATTGCCTGAGCCAGAGAGATTGAGGTTGCAGTGAACTGAGATGGGGCCACTGCACTCCAGCCTGGGCAACAGAGCAAGACCCTACTCAAAAAAAAAAAAAAAAAAAAAAAAAAAAAGGAAGGTAAGGAAAGGGAAAGGAATAAAGACCTAGAAACAATTATATTCAGAAAATCAATATTACTATTATGATTTCTATGAGTTACAGAAGAACTTTTTTTTCTGAACTGAGATAATATTTAAATTTTCTATTTAAAAGGATCTACCGTGATACGAGTGCTGAATAAAGATATTCAAATGGACATAAGCTCATAAAACTTATGAATTTCAATTTTAAAGAGGGGCAATATGTTTCATTCTACAGTGGCTAAAAGAATGGGCTTTGGGTTCAGATTAACCATTCAATTCCCTGATTTACTAGTCACTAGTTATGAGACATTGGGGAAATTACTCTATGTCTGTAAGCCTAAATTTTCTCATTTGTGTAACTGAGGTATTAATAATATTGTTGTGAGAATTAAATGCATCATAAATGTGAAGCAGATGCTACAGCACCTGAAGTAGTTCACAATGCTAGTAATGCACATCTCAAGTACTCAAGGTCTTTCTCCTCTGTGTGTCTTTCTCTGTCTTCACACACAAGCACACACACACACACACACATATACACACGCAGAGGTCACAAGAAAGGTAAAAATATTTTAAATTCTAATAAAGTCACAATTTTGAGTCAGAGAAAATGCTTAAAGAAAAATATATACCATTCAATTCTTATATAAGACAACAAGAAAAATTCAAAATTAGAAAATCTAGAAGTCTATCTTGGAAAACAACAACAAAGGGACAAATTAAATTCAATGCAGGCAGAGTAAAGGAAGTAATAAAGGTAAAAGAAGATGTCACTAAGAGTGTAAGAACAAAAAATAGACATTAATGAAACTGAAAGTTATTTCTTTGATTATAAGAGATCAATAGTGATAATAAACCTCTACCAAAATCAATCAAGAAAAAAAAATAAGTAGGTAAATCCTAACTACCATTACTAGTACTGAGAGAGAGAAAATATCTATAGATCTTAAACACAGTAAAAGGCAAAGGATGAAAAATTAATCATGCATTTATATTAATCCATTCTTACGCTGCTATGAAGAAATACCCAAGACTGGGTAATTCATAATGGAAAGAGGTTTAATTGACTCACATTTCCTTATGGCTGGGGGGGCCTCAGGAAACTTACAATCATAGTGGAAGGCACCTCTTCACAGGGCAGCAGGAGAAAGAATGCGCACCCAGTGAAGGGGGAAGCCCTTTATAAAACCACCAGATATAGTGAGAACTCACTATCATGAGAATGGGATGGGGTAACCACCCTCATGATTCAATTACCTCCTATTGTGTCCCTCCCAAACATGTGGGGATTCTGGGAACTACAATTCAAGATAAGATTTGAGTGAGGATAGCCAAACCATATCAATATTTATGCCAAAATATTCTGATATCTTAGATGAAATGAACAATTTCCTTAAAATACATAAACTACTGTAGTCCATTCACTGATAATTAGATAACTTAGAAAGCACTATACCTGTTAAAAAAATGTAATTTATGGTTTTATACCTCTATTCACAGGTGGTTGTAATATTAAATTCAATCAAATGTTTAATAAAGAAATGGCATCAATTCTGAAATTGAGAAAGAAGGAACACTTTCAAATTTATATTATGAAATCATTATTGCCCTAATACAAATGAATGCATTCAAGAATTTTGTAAGAGAAGAAACTACAAAAGACCATGAGGAAACATATCTTCAGGAATCTTTAATGAAATATTAGCTAATTAAATTTACCAATATATTAAAAAATGTAACACTTGAAGACAAAATGGAATTTGCCCCCAAAATACAAGGTTTGCTTAACATTTTAAAGTCAATCAAAGTAAATCACCATATCAACATAGTAATGAAAAAAAAATCTTACAACCCTCTCCATACATACACAAAAAGCATTTGGAAAAATATCCCATCCACTTGTGATTAAAATTCCCACCAACATTCGAATAGAAAAGAACATCCACATTATAATACAAACACTCTGACAAAAATCTACAGTTAAAATAATATTTAATAGTAAAAGACCAAATTACTTCCTCCTGTGATTAAATATGTGCTCAACAGTGTGCAGGCAAACCCATCATGCAATGAAGCAAGATTAAAAAGCAAATAAAAGATGCACAGATAAGAAAGGAATAATTAAAATTATATTCATTTGTTAATCATCTTATTGTCTACAAAATGATAAGTTACCAAGATAGCTACTGGAATTAATAAAAGAATTAAATAAATAAAAAGAATTTACCAGAGTAACAGGGTATGAAGCCAATATGCAAAATTTGATCGCATTTCTATCAACTGGCTATTTAAAAATTAGAAAATTGAAAATTAAAAGATGTCACTTATAGCATGAAAATTGTGAAAACTCACCTGTATGTTTAACAAATGACATGCAAAGGATATATGTATAATAAATTTGTTTGTTAAAAATTATAAAACAGTGATGAGTAAAGATGCTAATAAATGATTATAGATTGGAAGGCTCAAAATTAAGTTGCAAATACTTCCCAAATTTACCTATAGATTTAATGAAATTTATATGAGAAAACAAAGAACACTGAATAGCCAAACCTACTTTCAGAAAAATAATGGGGCAAGCTTACACTGCCTGACTTACACTACAAGACAGTGTACAATTGGCATAAAATAGACATGTGGATAAGGGAACACAACTATATATACAATATATAAAAGTTGTGACTTATTTGGTATAATATTTTATCCTCATTTACTATTGTGATGATTTTCTGAGTTGTAGTAGTTGTATTAATTTTTTGGATATTCTGCACATATATGCATATTAATCACAATTAGTAATTGTTTCATATCAGCATTTATTTTTCACTCTATATTTTTAGATTTCCTAAATGTGTTCATCAGTACCTCTAATACAATATTCAGCAATAATTGTATTTTTCTGCATTCTTTGTATATTTTACTTTAGTGAGAATGTTTCCAGCATTTTGCCATTAGTAAAAGCTACTATGGTTAATGGACTTTATGTAGACATATATATAAAATATTATATATATGTAAATATTATGACATTATGTAGACATACATTATATACATAAAATATTAAGATGTACCCATTTATCTCTCTTTTATGGATTCCTGAGAGTAACTGTTACAGTTTATCAGAAACATTTCCAGATTCCAAGAAAATAACATTTTGTAATTATTAGTGTGGTAAATTAGATTGCTTAAATTTAAAACATTTCTGTGTTATTGACACAAAAAATGGTCTTGGTGGATTCTTCCTCTAATGTACCCTAAATTGTACTAATGTACTAAAATTGCTAATATTTTAGTTAGCACTCTTACATCAGAATTCATTAGAGATTGGTCTCTAGTTTTTGTTTTGCAATCAATGTAAAGTTGAGCTATTGAGACAATAAATGCCTCATATTTTCTTTCTTCTTTTTCTATTCTTTAGATCTGTGTTAAAAAGCATGGAAATTATGCTCTGTTAAATTATTTATTTCTATAAAAATGAGAGTGGTAGCTCTCTGACAGCCTGATTACTTACATGAAAATCCATCTGCTTAAATTTTCTATATCTAGGAATTTTTTTAACATTCTCCATACTATCCAGCTTTTCAAATTATGTTGCATACAATCGAACAAACTACTCTTATTTTAGCTTTCATTTTCTCTTGAGATTATATTTTGTTTATTATTTCTTATTTTGTTATTTTTATATATTTCTATCCACCTGTTTTTCAATTACATTAGTTAATGATTTATCCAATAGCTGTTATTTGAAAATCAAACTTTTATATTATTTTTCATGCTATATTTTTTCATTTTCATAATTTATTTATTTTATACTCATATTTTTAATGTTTACCTTCAGTTTATGGTACTTTGTTCTAAATATTCAGTCAAGTGGCTATTTCAGTTGTCTTCATTGTCTCATTATTATTAAAATTAGTAACTTAGGTTTAGGTTATGAATTTTTTTTTTTTTTTTTGAGGCAGGATCTCATTCTGTCACTCAGGCTGATATGCAGTGGATTGACTATAGCTTGCTGGGCGTTCAAATGATCCTCCCGCCTCAGCCTCCTCAGTAGGTAGGGCTACAGGGACAGGCCACCATGCCTGGCTAATTTTTGTATTTTTGTTTTGTTTTGTTTTGATTTGTGTGTAAGGAGATCTTGCTATGCTGCCAAGGCTGGTCTTGAATTCCTGGCCTTAGGTGGTCCTTCTGCCATGGCCTACCAAAGCACTTGGGATTACAGGCATGCATCTGAAAATTTTTTTAGAAAAAAGTTTTTGAAATACTTTGAATGCCACGTAGACTGATCATTCTGTTTGCAGATTTTCTTATTAATTCCTAAATTAATTACATGGCTATCTGAAAATGTATAACATTTCCATTTTAAAATTTATTCAAGTTGACTTTGAAAGTGAATATGCAATTACTATGTGTTGTATATTCATATATCATATGCTATTTTAATATATGCTTATAATTATTAACCTAGAACAATTAATCTGTATATTCTGAGTCTCATTTTTTTGTATGTTAACATCTCTAAAATTGGCATATATCATTCAAAAAGATGTACTACAATTGTAAGCAATAGCATATTTTCTGTTTTAATGGTTCATAAAATAATAGATACTTCTTGCCACTGATGGAATTTTAGATTCAGGAAATGTCACATTATGTGAATATTCCCTAGACTCTCTATTTTTACTATGTAGTGTATGAGTTATCTATGTTTTCTCTAAAAAATTACCACAAACTTGGTGACAATACACAACCAAAATTTATTCTCTCACAGTTCTGGGGGCCAAGTGTCCAAAATCAAGATGTTGGCAGGGCTGTACTCCCTCCAGAGAGGCTCCAGAAGAAATCCTTTCTTATCTCTTCCAATTTCTGGTGGCTGCTAGCATTCCATGGCATTCTTAGACTTGTGGCGATGTTACCCTAATATTTCTCCAGCTTCGCATAGTCTCTGTGTGTGTCTAATCTCCTTCTGTCTCTCTAAATGCACTTTTGATGACATTTGCCACTAATGTCATCTCATACTCCTTAACAAGCACATACACAAAGATTCTTTTTCCAAGTAAGGTAACATTCACACGTTCTGAGAATTAGAATTTAAACAAGTCTGTGGAAGCCTTAACCAGCCTACCAACCATAGGTTTTGCAGCATAGCGATCAAATCAACTTCATTAATTATAAGTTGGCTATGGACTTCTTTAAATTTTCCGTATTTTCTTGAAGAAAGAGATTTATATACTTTTTTGCTATAAGTGTACGTCTACCTTTTCCCTTTGTTTTCTCACTATTTTTAAATAAATGTTCATATTATTTTACAACTATCAAAAATTGCCATGTTTCATTGTAAATAATATCTTTTAATATTAGAAAATGTCCTGTCCTTTTATTTAAAATTTTGATCAGAATCATCTTTATTTAATATTAAGCCCTGATTATTGGATAGTTTTAATCACTTACATATGCTGGTATATCTTTGCCCTTCCTTTTATTTTATTTTATTGATTGACACATAATAATTTCACATATTCTTGGTGTACATAATGATGTTTCAATACATATAATGTATAGTGATCAGATCAGAGCAATTAGCATATCCACAATTTCAAATATTTATCATTTCTTTGTGTTGGGATCATTAGATATTCCCCTTCTAGCTATTTGAAACTATGTATCATTGTAAACTACAGTCAGCCTACAGTAGTAAACAAAACCGGTTTTCCTCCCATTAAGCTGTCATTTTGTATTCTTCAATTCTCTCCTTATCCCTCCCTTCCCCCTCGTTTTCCCAGACTCTAGTATCCTTTGTTCCACTATTTACTTCTATGAGATCAACTTTTTTTTTTAGCTTCCACATTTGAATGAAAACATGCAGTGTTTAACATTCTGTTCCTGGCTTATTGATCCTTTTATTTTCAGTCATTATACTATAATTTAGATATTTTTCTTCTTGTAGCATAGGGTTGGATATTATGATGTGATATAAAAATATATGCCTTTAAATAGAGAGAAATCTTAGTTACATATACTGATATGGTAAGATACATAAGGTCTTAATTTTATTACTCTATATTATAATTCCTGTTTTTATGGGTTCTTGTTTCATCCTATGTTTGTTTACTTAGTTATTTGTATGCAACTCTTCTGGTAGTTAAAAAGGTTTATATTTTGTGCTCCAATGGTTATAGTCACCATTTTATTATATAAAACTCTTAATTTTCTGGTTATTTCAACAGAATATACTATTCCAGAAACTGAAAATTATAAAATTAAAATGCTGCTTTTTACTACTCCCTTTTATTACTGTTCACTTATATTATTCAATATGGTTATATTTCATTTATTTGATGTGACTTTTAGTTATATACATGAGACCATCATCAAACTACTCTACCTACTAAGAATGTAAATAGTGGCTGATACAATTTGAATGTCTGTCCCCTCCAAATCTCATGTTAAAATGTAATCCCCAATGTTGGAAGTAGGGCCTATAAGGAGGTGTTTAGATCATGGGGGAGGATCCCTCATGAATGCCTAGATACTGACCTCTGGATAGTGAGCTCTCATGACACTGGTTGTTTAAAAGTGTGTGGCACCACCCCCCTCTTGCCATGTGGTGTTCCTGCTCCACATTTGCCTTCTGCCACAATTATAAGATTCCTGAGGCCTCATCAGAAGGCCAGCAGATGTTGGTGCCATGCTTGTAAAGCCTGCAGAACCATAAGCCAGTTAAACTTCTTTTGTTTATAAATTACCCAGCTCGAGGTATTTCTTTAGAGCAGCACAAGGATGATCTGAAACAGTGGCCTTGCTGGCAGCCACACCATAATATTCCTAAACAATACTAAGACAAACCCACACTGCAACTATGTTGGGAACCAGAAAGAAACAAAGCCACTCTTCAGAGACAAAAATTTAAACATTCCTCTGATGATGACTAATGTGATTAATTGCTGTTTCCGTACCAATGAGAACTCTGGTTGGAGCAATCAGCCTCCCACCTACTAGGTTAAATATATTAAAATATCCTATTATCAAATGTCCCCCATTTCTTGGCAGCATCCAGTCAGACCTCACTCCACTGCTTTTCTTTAATTTCTAATCAGAATCATCCAGCAGAAACCTGTCTCCTACAGGAAGCCCCTCTCTTTTTCCTGTGTTTAGGTGCCCTACTTTTCTCTAGGTTATGTTTTCCCCTGTGGTAGTAAGCTCGTAAAACTTCATGTGAAAGTAAATGCAATTAATGAAACAAACATATACACATTGTATAAGTAAAGGATGATCAGAGGAGAATCATAAAAGAGAATTCTCATACAGATCTGCTGGAACTATAAATAGACATAAACTTTCCTTAGGAGAATTTTACCAGTATAAAACCAAAGTCAAAAGAAAAATAACCAAAACACTTTAATTGCAATTGCACTCATATGAATTCTTCCAAAGAAAGTCACAATGATGCAAAAAAAAAAATGTTTCATGGAAATTAGTGTACATTAAGGTAGGTTTTTGTATTTTAAAATATAAAAAAAATTCCAATAATAGAAAAGCAATTATTTATGCTGCATCTCCCTATTCAAAAAGTTGTCTATGTAATTGTAGAGTAAAATAGGAATTTCTTCACTATAACATTTATACTAAACAGTTCACAAAATAGTTTGTGTAATAAGATGCCATTTCTGTAAAAATAACTTACCCAAAATTACATGTATAATTTTTCAAAAAAAAAACCCCTAGAAGAATATATAGCAAACTATTAAAATTAATTAATTGGGCACAAGGGTGAGAGCGCCCAGGACCTGAAGGGCTTGGCTTCAGTAGGTTCCAGAGAAGGCAAAAAGCCCAGCCTGGAAGCCTCCTTCCCTGTGATGTGATCATTGTTGTTGATTATTTTTATTTTTTCCCATATGCCTTCCTGTATTATTTTCTATTTTTTAACCAAAAATTGAATTGTGCTTGTAATATTAAAAAAAAAGTAATGTAAAAAAGAGATTGTATTAGGTTCAGTACCTTACTGATTAACATGACCGAGATCTATGCAAGTTTTTCTTTTTTATTTTATTTTCTGAGACCGCGTCTCATTCTGTTGCCCAGGCTAAAGTGCAGTGGCATAATCTCAGCTCGTTGCAGCCTCTGCCTTGCAGGTTCAAGTGATTCTTCTGCCTCAGCTTCCCAAGTAGCTGGGACTACAGGTGTGCACCACCATGCCTGGATATTTTTGTTTTTAGAAAGATTTTCCTATTACCCCATTGGCTGACATATGACACCTGTGACAGTTATCTGATCTCTGAAATTCTTTGCCAATATACAAAGTGAAATTTTTATTAACACCTTGCATTCACTTGAATATTTAGATATTGAGGAATTATTTTTCTACTTTTCCCCAATTTCAACATTAGGGTGGAAGATAACATACCATTATCCTGTGACCTATGAATTTATTGCTGATTTCTATCAAATGAGTTCATGTCAACACACTCTTAAAGGCATTACTATTTTTATTTTATATTAATGCATAAGAGAAGCATTGATTGTTTTAAAATTTTGTACATAAGATGTTGAATATTGTTTCCAGAATAAAAATACATATCCTGAAAATTATATATCCCATGATATAGCTTGAATGGAACCCCCAAAGTTCATATGTTAGAAACTTAATCTCTAATCAACAGTGTTGAGAGGTGAGACCTTTAAGATGTAATTAGGTCATGAGGAATTAATGTCATTATAAGGAGAGTGGGTTTGTTCCAAAAGCAAGTTTGATCCCCTTGCTCTCTCTCTCTTTTCTCATCCTCTCACCTTCCACCATGGAATAATGCAGCAAAAAGGCTCTCACCAAATGCTGGGACCTTGATATTGGACTTCCCAGCTTTCAGAACTGTGAGAAATAAATATTCTTTCTTTCTAAATTACCCAGGCTGTTGCATTCTATTATAGCAGCCCAAAATGGACCAAGACATCTCATCAATTTGATGTGTTTCTGAATTGACATGAAAAGCAAAATTGGCATCTCATTGGTGCTTGAAACAGCCACAGATGGCTTCTAAAACAGCACTGTGTGTTTTCATGTGGGGATTCCATTGTTTAATCCATTTTCATGAATAATTAAAAATAAATCTGTGATGCCAATAATTATAATAACCCACACCTGGCTTTACAACAGAAAACAGTGATTCCAACTCCCTAAAAGGATATAAACTTAACTATCTCATAGATGGGAGCCACAGGAAAATGCCCTAGCCTTTTTCCTATACTCTAAAGGAAATAGCACTTTTGTGTAATACATTTAATGAATTGTTTTACATAATTCATTCTCTTTTGATGTTCTAATTTGTATTCCTTTTCACAGTTTCTGAAATTTGCATATTTAATGAAGAATTATTTGAGGATACAAGAATCTTTTAAAAATCATGTTAAGAAATTTTACTAGTATTATGAGAAGAAACAGTATTTGTAATTGTGCAAAAAATAGCATAAAATATTTATGAAGATCAATCTGCAACTATGTCTCTGTATCCATTGAGAAGGCCTTTGCTGACCATTTCTCTAAATTCCTGTTTCAGTTTTAGTGTCAAAATGAAACAATATGTCTCAGTTTAAATACAACTTCCACTCAAGAAATGGAGTTAGATTTTACTCCATATGGTGTAGGCTGGCGTTGGAGTATGAAATAAAACTTATCACAAACCATGAGAGAATTTTAAGATAAAAATTATAACATACTTTAAAAAACATTGAATAAAGCATGGCATTCGAGGAGCATTTTATAAAGAATATGTAAAACCTAATGAAGAAAAACCCACAAATGAAAATTATATGGTGCAAATTAGAATGGAAACTCCTTATAATTAACATTTGTAATACAATTATACACCATACTAGTTTTTATTGATTTCTATTTCAAAAAAGAGTAGTGGAAAGGAATTTCACTACAGATCAGCAGGCTTGTATTTAAGTCTCAACTCAATCATTAATAGGTCTCATAATCATAGATTAATAATTTTTCTTCCCTCAGTTTTCTCATTAATAATGTTAAAGTATTGTACTTGGTAAGTTCTAGGGGTCTTTTCCTGTTTTTTTTTTTTTTTTTTTTTTTTTTTTTGTGGCTTAAAGTCTTATCTCCCTAGTTACTGAATTCCCTGAAAAAAACCTCATTTTATCATTTTTTATATCTAAAATCATTTTGCTGCTAGAGATACATTTTAAGCTCTATGTAAGTATCTACTAAATGTAAACTCTTCTATTAAAAAATTTGAACACTTAAAAACAGCAAATAATTCATCACACTGGAAAGTAAGACTAAAATATCATAATTAACTCAATAGTAGTTGCTCAGTACCTTTATGACACATTTTTAACAAGTTAACTTCATAGAGAATCTATGAAACTAGTGAGAAAATTATAGTAATTGTTTTTGTGAATTTAGCATATTTGTAATCTTTTTTCATTCTATGGTATACACAATAACTAGAGAATGAAATGAACTGTCAAAGTTAGTAGATAAATGTGTGCTTGAATCCTGCCTCTATTATTTTGGTATATGACCCCCATGAGTGCTTTATTTTCCCTGGCATGTACTAGGCCCTACATAAAAATTTCTGCTTTTTTTTTTTTGGCACTGATATGCTTTTCTGAGGTGAGATTTAGCTCCTTCTACTATTTGAGATACTTAATTTTCACACTATATTTTAAGTTTCTAGAGAGTACGGATTGTGTCTTACTCACTTTCAACCCACTGCTGACATATCAAGCATTACATAAAGATTCAAGGAATATGAATTTATGAAAATCATATATCTATGTATCACTATTGGTGCTGTAAGGAATACAAGAATAAAAAATTTATAGTTCTTCCATTTAAGAAAATGTATTTTATTAGTTCATTACTTACTAGTCAAACAGTTAATCAAATATGATGGTGTAATCAGTCATATTAGTACACAACTTTAATGGTAAAACATTTTAGAATAGCTTTGACTGTTGAGCTTCACACCTACTAGCTGTGTGACCTAGAGGACTTCCCAACTCACTCATCTATAATACAGCACAGTGGTATTAACCCAGAGATATGCTGTGAGGGTTAAATGATCTAACGTTTATGAAATACCTACCACATGATTGAGATTTCAGCTTTGGCTTTTGGCCCTACTTGTACAAATTTACTGAACACACACACACACCCCTTTTAAAGTCAGTTCTTTGGGGGAATTCTTATTTGTGCTATTGTAATAAAAGTAAGAAAAGTCTTGGTAATAAAGTACCCAAGGAAGACTGTAATAACATGATTTTTCATACCAGTAGAAGGCCAAGGGGTAATATAATCGGTAATAATAATAGGTAACATTTATAAAGTATTCATTTCATGTTAGGGACTATTCTAAACACTTTTTATGGAATAACTCATTTAACCTTTACAATAGCACCATAGGAAATTTTAAGCATCCTTATTTCTACAGGTAAAAAACCAGGCAGTGGTTAAGTGGTGAAGGCTGAATTCACACTCAGACATTTTGATTCCATGCTTACAACCACTATACTATGTTATCTAACTACAGAAAGAAACAAAGTAAATTAGAGAGAAAAAAGGTCCACTAGTTTACCTGCAAATAAATTTTTTTAATCAGAATATATAAAGAGTAGAAATGTATAACTAGAATTTGTAAACTCATAAAACCTGATGATAAATAAAAGACAGAATGATTCCAGTTATCTTTTCTGCTTAAATTTCTACTCAAATCTACACCACTCTTGGTGTTTTATGCTATGAGGAGTATTGCAGCTATAAGTAAAAACTCTGTTATTTGGATGCCAATTACTCAATGCCAGCAAAGAACATGTTCTTTGATACTAACAACATTTCTTGATCACAGTTTGTTAGAAACCATTCTTTACATCATTTGCTGACAAATTATGGGATGGTAGAGATTATGTAGACAAAGTAAAAAGTTTAATAAGCCGCCGGGCATGGTGGCTCACACCTGTAATCCCAGCACTTTGGGAGGCCGAGGCGGGTGGATCACAAGGTCAAGAGATCGAGACCATCCTGGGCAACATGATGAAACCCCGTCTCTACTAAAAATACAAAAAATTAGCTGGGCATGGTGGTGCGTGCGTGTAATCCCAGCTACTCAGGAGGCTGAGGCAGGAGAATTGCCTGAAGCCAGGAGGCGGAGGTTGTGGTGAGCTGAGATCGCGCCATTGCACTCCAGCCTGGGTAACAAGAGCGAAACTCCATCTCAAAAGAAAAAAAAAAAAAAAGCTTAATAAGCCATGTAAAAGACAATGAATCCTTAATTAATTAATTAATTTGCTGTTTCTATATCTAGTTTTTTGTTGTCGTTGTTTTATTATTTGTGATATGGCATTTGGGACACTTTGTCCTGGCTGCTGTAATTAAATGCCATAGATTGGATAATTTATGAACAGTAGAAACTTATTTCTCATAGTTCTGGAATCTGGAAAGTCGAAGATCAAAGTGCCAGCAGATTTAGTGTCTAGTGAGGGGCTGCTTCCTGGTTCAGAATTTGCACACACTTGCTTGCTGTGTCCTCAAATGGTGGAAGGGGTGAGGGGTCTCCCTCAGGCCTCTGTTATAAAAATACAAATTCCCTTCATAAGGGCCTTACCTTCATGACCTAATCACCTCCCAAAGGCTCCACCTCCTAAAAATATTTATTTTTGTGAAACAACTTCAACATATGAATGGAAGGAAGGCAAAAACATTCAGACCATAGCAGAGACATTTAGATACTAGCTTAAATGCACTACAATGACACTTATCATTTACTGTTTACACACTGTCATATATCAAGGTCCTGGGCCACAAAGCAAGTGTATTTTCTACCTAAAATAAAAGAGCGTAGGTGGCTGATAGCCTGGGAAAGACAGAACTAAAAGGGCCAGCCTGCCTGCCACTATCAGCTGTGTGAGAGAACAAAGCAAATTCATCCTTCATCGTTACTACAACTTTTATTGCAAAAATGTTGGTATGCACTGAATTGTGTCTCTCCCAAATTGTGTATGTGGAAGTCCTACTCCCAAGTATTTAGAGATGGAAGCTTTGAGAGGTGATTAGGGTTACCAAGGTAAGGACCTCATGATGAGATTAATGGCTTTACAATTACAGATAGAGATGGGGATCATTCTCTCCACCATGTTAGGGCAGACACAGTAAGAAGGTGGATGTCTTCAAAGCAGGAGGAGAGCCCTCACCAGGAATTAAACCAGCCAGCATCTTGATCTTGGCCTTCCCAGACTCCAGAATTATGAGAAATAAATGTCTTTTGCTTAAACCACTCAGTCTATGGTATTTCATTAGAGCAGCCAAACTAGATAAGTACAGATTTATTCTTATAACTGAGGGCAGTCAACGTAAGTGCAGAGTCAGGAAGACTGGAATGAGATAGTTTCTTACCAATAGTCCATTATTAGAAGCTGAGCTTACAGCATGTATGGTACAAGGCAAAGCTGAATAGTTTTAGGGTCCTTGTTAAATGTAAGGAGGTCTAGGAAAACATTTGGCTGACACAGAATGTCCCACCGCCCCGCAAAGCAGGAACTACATAAAAGCTGTTGAAACACTAACCAAATTATAGCCAATATCAGGCCATGAGCTACAACAGTGATTGAAGCTCCCTACTCTGCTCTCACTCAATAACCCTGCTCTCTCAATTCTAATTTTCGGCTACTGATCAAGACTAGAGGAAGCAGGAATTCCTTGAGGTTCTCTCCATACCCAACTTAAAAAAAAAAGTACTTATCTCAAATACAACTTTTCCAAAGTAAAAGTTTATATTGATCATTTATTTTTAGTATAACAACCTCCCTTGAGCATCATACATATTAAAACCTCACTCATGAATGAAAAGGGTTTTCAAGAAATGTTATCAGGTAAAACAGTTTGTAGGTCACAGCCTTATAGAGCCTGATTACTTTGCATGCTACAAATTGTCAATATTTTCAGTCATTGCAGTTGAGGTAAAATCTCAGGCAAATAACTTAATAATTTTCCCACTTATGCAAAGTATTTCATTACTGCAAGAAAGTACATTTGAACATGACTTTCAAGCTTGAAAAAAATTCATTTGAGAGTATTAACGGGTAGATCTTTAGAACTGAGTCATTGAGGAGTATGCTGAGAAGTTAAAGGATAGCCTCAAGATTAAAACATGAGTGGGCTAGCATCAGAGCCGACGCGCTTATTTTTTTAGTACTTCATCTTGAAGCAAAATAAAATACACAAAATTTCTCAAATATCTATGTTTTCTGTATTTCATTATAAAGTCAAAGAAAATCATTAGCATAAATATACAACAAAAATAAATGTCTTACCAGAATAGTTGCAATTAACAGTATAAAATAGGAATTTGTTTTTCTTTAGAGACACTCAGTAAAATAATGCTTTGCCCATGTTATTTGTAATATGAATTACAAAACAAGACAAAGGTTTGCTAGCATAAAATCAATATCGTTAAGTGTCACCAATTTGATCTATGAATTTCATGGAATAGGTGTCCTCATTTTGTAGCAATTATGAAGCTGGTTTTACTATTTATATTAAATTATTTTTAGTGTATTATAGTGAAAACAACTTTGAAAAGAGAAAAGTTGAAGCATTTATACCACCTCATTTAAAGATTAATTTAAAAGATATGTTAAACAGGATAAGGTGTTATTAAATCCTAGTTGTACAACTGCATTTGTGAAACAAAAATAGATGCACACATATGTGAAAATTAATTAAAATTAATTCATATTCCAAGGAAATTCAGTGGAGAATGGACTATCTTTTAAATCAATGGTGCTGGAACAGAGACACTCATAGGCAAAAAATAAAAAATGTCGGGTGTGGTGGCTCACGCCTGTAATCTAAGCTCTTTGGGAGGCTGAGGCAGGTGGCTCACTAGGTCAGGAGTTCAAGACCAACCTGGCCAGTATGGTGAAACTCCATCTCTACTAATAATACAAAAATTAGCCAAGTGTGGTGTTGCCCACCTGTAGTTTCAGCTACTTGGGAGGCTGAGGCAGAAAAATTGCTTGAACCTGGAGGTGGAGGTTGCAGTGAGAGCCATCATCTCACCACTGCACTCCAGCCTGGGTGTCATAGTGAGATTCCATCTCAAAAAATAATAATAAACATAAAATAAAAATAAAAAATATAAAAACTTCAATCCATATGTCATATCACATAAAAATTAATTCAAAGTGGGTCATAGACCCAAATGTAAAACCTAAAACTATAAAACTTGAAAGAAATATCAAAAAACATCTTTATAAACTTGGGTTAGGCAAAGATTCCTTGGCTACAGCACCAAAGCTCAATCAATAAAGAAACCACTCTCAAATCTCAATAAAAATAAAATAAAGAACTATTTAAAAATGGGCAAAACTCAAATCCAAATATCAAAGAAGATATTTGGATTGCAGATAAGTTCCTGAAAAGTTATTCAACACGATTTTTCATCAGGGAAATACAAAGTCAAACCACAATTAGATTCCGTTACATACCTGTTAAAATTTAGAAAGACTGATCATATCAAGTGTTGGTAGGAATGTGGGACAATATTCTCCCACCATATGACCCAGCCATTCTGCACCCATATGACCCAGCCATTCTGCACCCATATATCTTATTAAATTAAATAATAAAATGAACTGTTCAAACAAATACTTATACATAAATGTTCACAACAGATCTATTTATTATCCCCAAACTGGAAGCCCATTAACAAGTCAATGGATAAACTAATTGTTATATATTCACACTATGGAATACTAGGCTGTAATAGAAAAGAATACTGTGAACACCTGCAACAACATAGATGAATCTCAAAATATTTATGCTAAATGAAAGAAAACAGATGAAAAATGAACTCTGCATGATTTTATTAATATAAAATATAAGAAAATGCAAATGAATCTTCCATGATAGAAAACAGGTTAATAGTTGTCTATGGATTATTAAGGATTTGAAGAATATTTGAGGGGTAGTAAATATATTATCTTGGTTGTGGTGATGGTTTTACTAGTATAGACATAACTCGACATTTATTGTTTTTTAAAATGTACATTTTATTTTATGTCACTTGTTATCTAAATAAATATTTTTTAAAAAGGAAATGAAGATTTTATTTACCAGGGATAGATCTTCTCCTAATCTTAAATACAAAGCTAAGCATATTTGAGACTTTCTGTTCAATCTTAGGCAATTCATCATCCTATGGTTGGCTGCAGCAACAAATACAATCTTGAATAAGAAATTAGAATGTGTTTAGTCAAAATGGACAGATTTTAATGAAACTCCAAAACCACTGGCTTCCCAGAGATGATGTAGTTTTCTCACACTCCACCCCATCTCTCATGGCCACATACTTCCCATGGATGGGCTGGCTTTGGCATGGTTGGTGGATGAGCCTGATAATCTAGAGTCTTCTTCCATCATTTTGTGCTGCATGTTGTGTTGTTGTCCATCTGAAAGTTCTTTAAAGCAATAAATCCATCATATCCAATGAGTTTGTTTGCCTGTTAGAAGCCAAGACCCATACTGTTTGTTGACTAAAGTAAGCAATGCATATACTTATTCATGTATTTCTTAATCATTTCTGTCATTCCCTATTGAGTTCTTAGTGCAGTTGAATAGTTATATTCCTCTGACGGACAGTTTTATAGGTCAATTTGGCTAGGCTACAGTCCCCAGTTTTTCAGTCAAACATTAATCTAGCCATTGCTGTTATTTTGTAGTTGTGATCAAAGTCCATAGTCAGTGACTTAAAAAAAAAGATTATCTTAGAGAGCATTCAGGTAGGTTTTATTCAAATCAGTTGAAGGCCCTAAGAGCAGAGCTGTGGTTTCTCTGGAGAGTAAATGGTACTCGAGAATAGAAGTTTCAGTTAATGTTTGAGAATTCTCGTCTGTCCTTCCTGATTGGTCATCCAACAGATTTCAAACTTGCCTTGCCAGTCTTCACATGGTATATGCTAATTCTTTTAAATAAATTGCATTACATATGTGTGTGTATATATATACACATATATGTATATGCACGTATATACACACACACATATATGCATATGTGCATGCAGATATAGATATATATATACACACACACACTCAGCCCTCCATATTAATGGATTCTAAATCTGCAGATTTAAGCAACCATTGGAGAAATAATATTTGGAAAAAAAGTGCATCTGTACTGAACACCTGCACTTTTTGTTTCTTGTGTTATTCCCTAAATGATACATTGTAACAACCATTTACATAGCATTTACATTGTAATTAATATTACAAGTAATCTAGAAATAATGTAAAGTATAGGGGAGGATGTGCATAGATTATACACAAATACTACACCATTTTATATCAGGGACTTGAGATTCACAGATTTTGGTATCTCAAGGAGGTCCTGGAACCAAGCCCCCATTGATACTCCCATGATTGTGTTTACATATCTCTTTCTTGTTCTGTTTCTCTGGCTGGACTTGAACAGATACATTCCCAGATTCTGTAAATATGAATATTTTGGCTTAAGCCGGTAGTGTTTACATTAAGTAATATACACTGTTGTACACTGTAGTAGACCATTATTCTGGGGTTTTTTCCTATCTTTTTAAAAATTAATTTTGGAGTTGATTATTTCTACTTTTTAAATAAAATTTGCTTAGTTTTCTATGTATCTGCTTTTAATTAAGTTCAGAGATTTCATTCAACATGTAAAAAGAAAATAAAGTTTCAAGACCTCCGAAATTTATTATGCCAAAGGGAAAGTTAAACCCTGGAAGCTGATTCATACAACACAACGGGTTTTCTTCTCTGGTGTACAACCATTGCTTCCTAATCTTTGTGTTGAGATGCTTTATATTAAGCAGACTCACCATTCTTTATTCAAACCTGGACTAAATCACATGGGGATAGAGAACCTTGTAACTCTTACCTCTTTAGAAGAGAATGTTAAGCAACCCCCTTAGAGTATAATCAATAGTAGCTAATCAAAACTTGTATTTGCATATGAGTCTTTGAGTGGAAAATGTAATTCTGTTCAGCACCTCCATTTTGCCTGTATAAATCATCCCCATTTTCACCCACCCTGGGAACATTGAGCCTCATTCTTTGCTATGGCTCTGTTCCCCCAGATGGCTGCCCTCACACTTTGTGCTTGAATAAACTCTCTTTAAATTATTCTGAGCTTTTCAGTTATTTTATGTTGGCAAATGTAACAAAATCTTTGTGCTAGTTTTTTTTTTCTCTAGATGTTTGAGCATAAAATCTATAATCTCCTTTTTACCATTTTGACATATAGTGCCCTCTCACAGGCATCTATTCACCTCCTCTAATGTAGACTGGCTGCTGTCTAGAATTAGTGGAGGGCGATCATCCCTGGACTACCCAGCACTTCTTTGGGCAGGATAGTATGTTCTTAAATCTCATGTCTTACTTTATCTTGATTCAGTCTGCCATCCTGCAGAAACACATGCTTCAACAGCAGTCTCAGAAAGGGACTGTGGTAAGTACAGTTTTTAGTCCTTGCATGTTTGAAAATTCCTTTATCCTAACCTCATCTTTGACAATTTGAATGAGGAAAAACGTTATTGATTCAACATTATTGTGCCTAGTAATTCTGAAGCCTTGTTCCAGGCTTTTTGTATTCTGAACTGAACTTGCTAAAGCTTATGCTATTTTGAGTTGTTTCCTTATGCAATGGGGTTTTTTTTTTAAAGTCTTCTCTGAACATGTTTAAGTCTTCTTCTTGTAGTTATTCTAAAGCTTCACAATGATGTGTCTTATGAATTTTTTGTGTGTAAATTTTTGAGGTAATAAATACTTAAAAGAGAAAAGCAAAATTTTAAACACACTTAAGGTCAACAGAAATGAATATTTTTATTTTAAGGTAGAGAATATTTTTTTAAACTAGAGGAAAAGGAAAAATTATTAAGCAAAAGAATGACATATTTGATTTTTTTTTAAAAGAGATTCTGGTCTTATAAAGTGTAAATGTAAAGCTATCAACCTGGAAAAAGACATGTGCAATAAATAAACTAGACAAAGAATCAGTGTCTTAAATATCTATAACTCCTACAAATTAGTAAGAAAAAAGTAAATAACATAATGTTATAAAAATTTATAGCATTTAGATGAACACATGAAGTTAAAACCTAGATAATAATATAATGAATTTAAATTATGAACTTAACAGTTGAGCAGACCTGCAATTACTTAGTGGCTGTCTATTGTGGATGATCCATAGCAGAGATATTTTATGCTCCAGGGGTATTTCAGTTTTTTAAAGAAGTATATTTTAATCTTTTACATTATGCAGGAAGAGAATAGGGGATCAGAAAGAGGAAGCATCTTTGCAATTAATATTCTAAGTAAGAAAGACACAGAAAAGAGGTATAAAGCCCTGTATGTTGTGTTCTAAGATAACATTATCTCACTTTTCTCAGTCATTTGACAGATTTCTGTAATTCTGTTATGAATAAAGAAGCAGATCTTATATGTACCTTTCTTTTCTACATTATTCTTAATTCCTATCTCATTAATTTTGACTACTAACAAATCTTAGTAGTCATTCTGAGAATATGGTAAAATAGAGAGGTAATTTAAAATTGTAATAGTAATAGTAAAATTGAGTTACCTTCTGCTGCCTACAAAATTTTAGCAGCTGCCTACAACTTTTCCCATAATTTTAGATATGTGGATGCCATTGTCTTATTTGTATTTTCTAGTCTATCTATGTAGATTATTTCTACTTTGACATACAGATGGTTTGGGGGAGTGTTTTTACCATACAATTGGGACAAATACACTTTTTTCCTCAAATGATTCACAAAGTATGTATCTTGTTTTTATTTTGCTAATGGTGAATGTAAAGTAAAAATAGTTAAAATTAAAGCTCTTTATCAAAATCCTAGCACTATAAACTAATGATTCTCACGCTGTATCATACTTTAGGAAAATCTGTTTTACAGGCTTATCTACCTTCTTCTCTACCCATTGCCCATAATGTTTGATAAACTATTTAATCAATTCAGATTGTTAATTTTTTGACATCATGCATTTTTCTTCTAAACAGTAAGTTTGATGTTTGTGTTATTTTTGCTAAACATATTAACACAAATTATTTAGTTGATGTTTCTGATTTTATTGCTCATTACCCTATCATTTATGGCATATCTCACCCATAAGTGAGATCCTAATTTGCACTCATTTTTCTCAACGCAAGCAGCACTTGAAGATATATGAAGTGTCTGCCTCTCAGAGATCCTTCATACCTTGCAAAAGGTATAAACTAACCTTGTATGTTTTAATCTAGTCACTAACTTGTTCTCTTAAGACATGGTCAGTATTTTTTATTATTTTATTACATAACATATAAAAAATTCTGACATTAATTTTGTTTGTACATTTAGGTAGCTTAATCTTGTTTTTCTGATTGCAGTTTTTTTTGTTGCTTTGTTTTCTGTAAACCAAATAAATATGACTATGACATATAGTTGTGGAATTTTTCTAATTGTTTAGGACAAGGAGAAATTAATGTATTTTTGCATGTTTCTTGAAATTACATTACGTAACTGGATGACATTTGCTTTGATTTCTTGGAGTGATAGCTTTCTATTTGATAACTCTATTTTCATACAGCAGTTTCTTTTTTTGTTTTGCTACTTATTCAATTTAAAGAGATAAGTTTTTGTATTGTCCCAAGATTTAGATTTTAGAATTTTAGATCATTTTAGTTTAGAAATATTACAGACCCATGTTCAAAACATTTAGTCTCAAAGACAAGAAGAAAAAATTTATATTTTCTGTAGTTTTATTTCTCTAAGTCATAACTTGGCAGAATACAGCCTGTGAGGAGGCCCAAACTGCATACTGCCTCATTTAGAAAATAAAGTTTTATTGAAACCCAGACACATCTATTTGATATTGTCTATGGCTACTTTTGTACTACAACAACAGGGTTGAGTAGTGACAATACATACTGGAATGCATGATCCACAAATTTGGATGTTTCCATTTAGGCTTTTATAGGAAAAGTTTGCCAGCTCCTGGTCTTAACTATTGGTCTATTTGTTCTATGCTATATGCTGTTGGGAAGAGGATATTGAAAGAATAAGATAGTCAGTAGAAAGTTCAGTTTTACAAAACATTTTGTTTCCACCTTAGTAGTAAAACTCTAAATTTCACTGGAGCACAGATACCCTTCTTTAAGTGCTGTCATAGCCCCCAGGGGAAACCGGTTACCTTCAGCTTCATAGTACCCTTATCTTTACTCAGTGTGGCATTTGCAGGAGGTTGGGACTTTGAAAATTCCCTGTAAGCAGAGGGAGCCAACCCATCTAAAGTTCTGCCACCTGAAGTTTGAGGCTACTTTTTTATTTCTGGTAAAGAATCCCTTCATTTATATATATACACACACATAGATTCCTGGGCTGCTGAGATATCCTCTAACTAATCCCATCTTCATTATATCTTAATGATAATCCTCAATTGTTTTTGCCCTAATAATGTACACGTATTTGTTTTCTAGCCCAGATAAAGTTATTTCTTTTTTTTTTTTTTTTTTTTTTTGAGACGGAGTTTCGCTCGTGTTACCCAGGCTGGAGTGCAATGGCGTGATCTCGGCTCACCGCAACCTCCGCCTCCTGGGTTCAGGCAATTCTCCTGCCTCAGCCTCCTGAGTAGCTGGGATTACAGGCACACGCCACTATGCCCAGCTAATTTTTTGTATTTTTAGTAGAGACGGGGTTTCACCATGTTGACCAGGATGGTCTCGATCTCTTGACCTCGTGATCCACCCGCCTTGGCCTCCCAGAGTGCTGGGATTACAGGCATGAGCCACCACGCCTGGCCTATTTCTTATTTTATGCTCAGGAATTTAGTGTTGCAGACTATTACTAAAACTAAGTAATTTTACAAAGCTTATAAACATTTTATTATGAGGATTACTGTAACAATATTCTCACAAAATATTGCTATAGCAGTAAAATGTTTAAGAGTCACTATATTTGGAAAATAACAATAATTGTTAGGCACTGTATGAAAAGTAACAAAAAATAAAAGACATGCCTTTTTAAAAAAATTCCAATCCATCTCTGGAAATAGAATTAATATTTAAGAAGCAATCAACTTGCTCAAATAGATTTAGGCTTCCAATAGAAAACCTGGACTAAAATCTATATAAACCACTGACTATGTGTCCACATTACACTGCAGCATTAACTCTCTATTTTTATTTTGATTTCTCTTTTATTTTTATTGACTCTCTATCTTCATTTTTATTTAATCTGAATATGCTTCAGAACAGATTCTTTAACAAGTTTAAAAATATTAGGTGATTTCAGCCCTTCTTTGATTTATATTTCTAGGAATTCTTTAAGGAGAATTGTGTCTCCTGTAATACACACTATTGCCTGCTCTGACAGCCCGACTTTCCTCAGGACCCCCATTTTCTTGCAGATACGTGATTTTGTCTAAATCTTAATTATACAAAATAACCAGTCCTCTTTTCCTCCTTCCACTTCCCACTTCCAAAGCTCCTAGGTCACAACTCCTGGGGACATACAGTTTACTTCACTATTTTACCCCCAAGGAGACTTGAATATTCCAGGAAGCCATTTAGAAGTTGGACTATTTGAATTTTTTGAAGATCTGGAGAGCTATGAATTTCCATGAACACTGATTGGGTATGTTTCCACACAATATATATAATCAACACTTTAAAATAAAAATCCAGCCACAGTGAGTAAAGACTCAGTGAGAGTACTGAACTCAATGCACTGGCATATCCTAAAAAGAAAATTTTTCCATATATAAAATAGACTTAATCATATGTGGATTCAAATTATTCAAATATTTGAAGACACTCCATGTTTTAGGCACCATGTCAAATGTTGGGGATACAAACCAGATGTAAATCTCTGTTTCAGGTTGCTTCCTGTCTGTAACTGCATAATGAACAAATAATTACCATACGACATTCATAAAACTAAGACTTAGAGTGATACATGATATGAGAGCACACAGAGGAGATTCATGATTCAGTTGGAAGCCAGAAGAGCAGGATTTTGTGGTACAGAGAAAACTAAACTAAGTCCTGAGAGAACAAGGATAAGGAGCAAGAAGACCCTCCCACACCATTGGAGCAGTATTTGAAACATAGATAACAGCAAAAAAATAAATAAATAAAGTAATCTTCTGGTATAACTGAGGGCAATATGCAGTTGAAAGTGCAAGAGAGAAAAACCATGATGTGACAGGTAAATTGGGGACAAAACGTGAAAGAGGTGATATGATAGCTTTAGTGTTTGAGCTCATGCCAGAGTTGCACACTGAAATGTCATCAGAGACCAGAGTAGATTTCTCATTATTTGAAGTTGGCAGTAGCAACAGCATTGAGTAGTGGGAACTGTGAACAACTAGAGAGTTAGTGCATTTCTTGCTTAAAATCCTCCAAGTTAAAATGAGTTTAAAACATTATGCTAGCAGACAAAAGTCTCTTTGGCCAGATTTGTTCAAAGGCCAACAGATTGCAACGACTTCATGGGACTGTAGATAGCCATTGAAGAAACTTAACGATGTCATCTTGTTAGCATGATGATCTAGAGAAAAATAAATTTCCATGATTAGTGCATTGTCAATTTAGCAAGTTATTCTGAGAAGGTGAGGGAATGACACAGTATATACTGAATGTCTAGCATTGCACCAGACACAACAGAATACATAATAAATAGTAATGTCCTTCTCTTTCATCTTTTCTGCCTATCACTATCCCCACAGAGAAGAGAAATCAGCATTAGGGGAGAACCAAATTGATGGCAAAATTGCATATTCATTTCTCATGGCTGTTGTAACAAATTAGCACAAACCTTATGATTTAAAACAACAGAAATTTATTCTCACATTTTGGGAGATCAGATGTCTAAAATCAGTTTTATAGAGAAATCAAGGTGCCAGCAAGAGTGTGTTACCTTGGGACATTCTAGGAAAAAATCAATTCCTTGCATTTTTCAGTTTCTTATGGCTGCCAGCATTCCTTATCTTGTAATCACATCACTCAAATCTCTCTCTGGTATCACATTGCCTTTTCTTCTTATTAAATCTCCTTTTCCCTCCTAAATATAAATATAGAATTCCAGATAGATAGATAGATAGATAGATAGATTGCATTCAGAACCTACTCAGATAATACAGGATAAACTCCTCACCTTAAGAACCTAACCTAATCACATTTTATATGACATAAGGTAACATTTGTAGGTTCCTGAGGTTAGGAGACAGATGTCTTCTGAAGAGCTAGTATTTGCCTATCACAAGTAAGAAACCACTTCTTGAGCAAATTGTTTCTGGAGTTTAATTAATCAGAGGTTTCCAGAGGAACAGAACAATAGAATTGATAGATAGATAGATAGATAGATAGATAGATAGATAGATAGATAGATAGATACATACATACATACATGAATAGAAAAGTAGATACATATATAGATACATAGATAAGGTAGATGGAGATAGATAGATAAATAGATAGACAGACAGACAGACAGATAGATAGATAGATAGATAGATAGGTAGGTAGGTAAGAAAGACTTTGCACATGTGGTTAAGGGGCTGAGGAGTTCCAAGATTTGCAATTGGCAAGTTAGAGACCTAGAAGAGCTGATGTTATAGTTCCAGTGCATGTCCAAATGCCTGAGAAGCAGGAAAGGTGATGCTGTAAGTCCCTCTCCAAGTCCAAGTTTGAAGTCAAAAGAAGACTGATGTCCCAGCTGGAAAACAGCCAGGCAGAGAAAGCAAATTCTCTCGTACTTCAGACCTTTAGCCAGTTAGATGAGTTCTTTCCACATTGATAAGAGCCATTTGCTTTACTCAATCTATTGAACCTATTATTAATCACATAGAGAAATGCTCTCACAGGCATACCCAGAATAATGTTTAATGAATTATCTGGGCACCACTTGGCCCAGTCAAGTTGACACAAAATATTAACCATCTTAGGAGTCTAAATTATTATTTTAGAGGTTCATAATATCACTTATAAACAGAATGACTATTAAGTTGACATGTATTATTCATCATTCAAAAATTGTTATCATTAACTACCTTAAATGCCTGCTTTAAAGATTTAAAGATGGGAAGGAGAAGGGTATGTCTTGTATAGCATATCATACCAAGGCAGGGACCTTACATTGGACATCCTTGTTTCCCCCAAGTACAGGATTCATGTGAAAAGATAAAAGTAGCAGCTTGAAAATAAAATTTAAATATACAGAGCAGAATTGAATTATCAAATCTTTCCCCCATCCTATTTGTGTAATTAAATCCATTGTTTTTTATTTTACTGCAGCCTATACCTCTCTAATCTACTACTGTAGTACCCTGCTATTCCATGGGAAGAGAGCTACAAGATTCTATAGATAAATCCTATTTCTCTACTCCTAGGCTTTATTACAAGGTACAGATTATCTTTGAAGTCAGAAGTTTGTGCTAACCTAATTTAATTGTATTTTTCAAGGAGTCAATTTAAGTATTGTTATAATAGAATAATATGACAGTTACTTATAAACATTCCTGGATCATAAAATGCTCAGGGTTATTTACAGCAATAGTAATTTATATCATCCTGATTGTGATGTTTCTAAGGTCTGTTTGACAACTTTATCATATGGTGTTTTAACTAAATGAAACCCTGCTTGTTTTTCCAGTGTACAATCATGTCAAGTGGCCCCACTTTGCATAAAAACTTACCATATTTTACTTAGGTCTATCTGGTCATTTGGAGGACTGATAACCTAGATAGTTTTGTATTTATATATGTGATTGCTGCCTCTGTTCGCCACATTTTGAGAAACACTGTAGTGAGTAGTTTTATGGGGAAAAATAGCAAGTGCTAAAGAATTTCAGAACCCACGTGATTTATAGATAAATTTATGGAAAATTATAAGGTGAAATTAGGAGTAAAATTGAAGTGTTTTGAAGCGATCTTTCTACTAACTGCCCAGAAAGTATAATCTTTCCAATCTCCATGGATTTACACTCTCTCTATATATATATGTATGTGTGTGTGTTTGTGTTTGTGTATATATTAAGACATGTTCTTTTTCTTCATTCCAGACATATAAATAAAATCTTGCATTGTGAAGAATTATGCAAATTCAGTGAATAACTGAAAACAGAAAATTCTAGTTTCAGTATCACATAAGTCATTTTATTAAATAAAATGATAATTTATATCATTGAGAACCTTACTAATATAATAATATAGAAAGAAAAATATAGAATAAAAGCATGAAAGAGGAATTTAAATTTGCACAACATTTTAAAGCTTTAGAAATCACCAGCTAGTATAATTTTATACTAAAAGTTGATAGTATTTTATTACAATAGAAGGAATACAGGGTCACACTTATAAGTGATCCCAAAATGATTTCACAAGTACAAGTATGTTGATGTCAAAATACTAACATAATAAACAAACAATTGCATAACAAATATGACTTTATAGAGTAGGATATTTTTTCAATTTCTCAAATAATTCACTTCAAACTTCAGTGTGGTCTCATCACTTAGTTCAGGGATTTTGCAATAAGGAGGATTTCTGAAATCATTTAATAAGTAGTGATATGTCAATTAAATATGTTTCAGAAGTGGCATGCTAAGGCCAGTCTAGGAGAAAGATTGTTCTTTTACTGAATAGCACAAATTCCTTGAAACACAGCTTACTAAACTGAAACAATGAAAAGAGAAAACAGAGTAGCCCTGTATCTGTTAAATAAATTGAATTTATGCCAATGAAAAATTTTTTAAATTTCCCAGAGATATGAAACCCAGATAGTTACATTAGTGAATTCTATTAAACCTTTTTATATAAATTACATCAATCTACAAAAACTCTTTCAGAAAATGAAGAAAACTTATGCCAACTCATTTTGTGAGGCCAGCATGACTATGATACCAGAATTAGACACAAACATCACAGAAATGAAATTACAGAACTATATCAGTTGTTAATATTAACGTGAAAATTTTCAACAAAATAGGAGCAAATTGAATGCAGTAATAAATGTAAAAGATAACACGTGATGATAATATGGGGTTTGTCATAGGAATTCAAGTTTGCTTCAAAAATTGAAAATAAATTTAATCCACCAAATTAACTGAAAAATGAAATCATTTGATTATCTCAGTAGGTGGAGAAAAAGCAATTGTCAAAATTTAAAACTCATTCATAATACATGATAAACACTTTCAGCAAACTACCTGGTAAAGAACATTAATGAAATGTCCACAGCTGGTATTATAACCAAGGGCAGTATCAAAGGCATGTGACCTCTGCAGTCACACAATTCCGCTTGCTGCAAAGGGCCCTCTACTTGGTTTAATGATCTACTGTTGCTGTTTTGAGGTTCTTAATAATTTTTAAACATGGAACTCCACATTTTCACTTTGATTTGTGCCTCACTTAATTGTAAAAGACAGTGCTTTCTTTTCTAAGATCAGGAAGAAAGCCAGGATGTCTGCTCTTCCCATTTTCATTTCAGTGTGATACTGGAGGCCCCAGCTGATGTAATAATTTAAGGAAGAAAGGAGAGGTACAAATCTCAGGGAAAAAAAAAAGGAAAAGAAAAACTGCTTCTACTTGCAGGTAGAAAGGTTAAGTAGGAAAGGCTAGAAGTCTACCTTAAAATTACTAAAATTATTAAGTAAATTTATTCAACTGGTAGATAAAAGTCAATAAATCAATGTATTTTTATGTACTAGTTATAAACAATTTGAAAAGAAAAATTTTCAAATTACTGTTTACATTTGTATCAAACATAAAATATTTAATAAGTTTAACCAAAGATGTGTGAAACCTATACAGAGAAAAATGATAAAATACTCCATAACGAGATTAGAAAAAATCTAAGCGAATGAAGATATAGTCCATGTGTATAAATTGAAAAGCCCAATGTCGTTATAGTAATACTTTTCCTCAAGTTGATTTATAGGTCCAATATATTTTCAATCAAAATTCCAATTCTAAGAGTTTTATTTTTTTCTTTTAGAAGTGGACAGGCTAATTGTAAAAGTTACAGAGGAAAAAAATTTTAAGGTCAAAAAAACTAGTTTTTTTTTTTTTGTTTTAGAGATGGGGTTTCATTCTATTCTGTTGCCCAGGCTGGTGTGCAGTGGTGTGATCATAGATCAGTGCAGACTCCTGGGATCAAGTGATCCTCCCTCCTCAGCCTCTGAGGTTGAGGGCCACCATGCCCAGCTAATTTTCCAAGTCTTTTTTAGAGCAAGGTTTTGTTGCTATCCTGGCTGGTCTTGAACTCCTGGCTTTAACAGATCCTTCCCCCTCAGTCTCTCAGTACCTGAGATTACAGGTGTCAGCCATTATGCCAGGTCCAAAATAATTTTTAAAATCAATACTTTTTAAAATGATGTAGGATTTTCACTACTTAATTTTAAGACTTTCTATGAACCTGACAACAATGTAGTATTGGTTTTAGGAATAACTGATATATTGAGTTTATAAAATAAAGAAACAAGTAAAAGAATCAACATTTAGTGTTAATTGATTTTTGACTAAAGTGCCAAAGCTATACAATGGAGAAAGGATAGTCTTTTTCAAGAACTAGGTATTTGTATGGGGCTGTAGGAGAGAATCCTTAATCTCTATTTCAGATCCTTCAAAAAGTTAATGGGGAATAGGCCATAAATATAAACATAAACATAAAATCATTAAAATTCCCAAATAAAACACAGGAATATATCTTGGCCACCATGAAGTAGGCAAATATTTCTTATAATGCAAAAAGTAAATGTGATAAATTGAACTTCATTAAAATTAAAAATTTCCACTCTTGACAGTGTTAAATAAATGAAAAAGCAAAATGAGTCATGGACTAAAGGAAATATTTATAATAAATGTAGCAAACAAAGGACTTATCCTCAGAATATATAAAGAACGACTACAAACCATAACAAAGAGAAAAACTAATGGTAAAATGGGCTCAAACAAATATTTCATGAAAATGTTTTATATCTTGATTTGTCTGATGGTTTCATGGTTGTATTTGTTAAAACTCATGAAATGTATACTTAATATTCATCAATGAATGAATGAATGGAAAAAGAAAATAATGGCATGTATACACAATGGCATACTATTTGGCTATAAAAAGGGTTGAAATTCTGTCATTTGAAGCAACGTTAATGGTAGAACTGGAGATCATTATGTTACCTTAATAAGCCAGGCACCAAAAGACAAGTATAACATGTGTTCTCACTCATATGTGGGGTCTAAAAGCATTGATCTCATGGAGGTTGAGAGTAGAATGATAGGAACTCGAGGCTGGGAGGGGTGGGTGGGGGAATAAAGAGAGATTGGTTTATGGGTACAAACATACAGTTAGAAGGAGTAAGTGCTAGTGCTCAATAGCACAGTAGGGCAACTATAGTTAATAATTTATTATCTATTTCAAAATAGTTAGAAGAGAATATTTGAAACATTCCCATAACAAAGAATTAATAAATGTTTGAGGTGATAGATTTCCTATTTCCCTAATTTGATCATTAAATTCTGTATGCATATATCAAAATATCACATGTACCCCATAAATATGTACAATTTTTATATATCAATAAAAATTACGCACTTAAAATTTGTGCATTTTAATGCGGTTTATACTCCAACAAACTTGATTAAAAATGAAAGAAAAAGAAAATGATTCTACAATCCCACAACAGTTAAAAATTATTTATAATTTTTTCTAGTTTCTTCTACATATCATCTACATATTTACTTTGTTTGCTTATCTATAAACTTCTTTACTTTTTTCTGTTTTTTTTTTTTTTGAGACAGACTATCACTCTGTTGCCCAGGCTGGAATTCGATGGCACGAACTCAGCTCACTGCAATCTCCACCTCCCAGGTTCAAGAGATTCTCCTGCCTCAGCCTCCCAAGTAGCTGGGACTACAAGCGTGCTGCCATGCCCAGCTGATTTTTATATTTTTAGTAGAGATGGGGTTTGACCATATTGGTCAGGCTGGTCTTGAACTCCTGACCTCAGGTAATCCACTCACCTCGGCCTCCCAAAGTGCTGGGATTACAGGTGTGAGGCACCACGCCCAGCATATAAACTTACGTTCTAAGATTACTATAGATATATTCTCGTTTTGTATTCTCCATTAGTTAAGAAAGAAAATAAAGCATTCTTCATAGTTTCAAATGTGTTTTTATGGTAATGCCTTATTAGTATTTCTACTGATAATACCAGTGAAAAACTTCTTATTTTTCTGGAAATATCTAACATAATTTTTCTGTATTACTATATTTTATATTCAAATACTTCTTTCAGAAAAAAGTGTCAAAAACAACTGACAGGCATGATGAATTTTATTCTTTTTGTTTAAGGAATGAAAATATTTAAAATTATAATTTTGTCTATGAGTATAAATATACTCACTTTCTAATAATTTATGACATACTATGTTCTTATTATTTTCTTTATATTTTCATGCATATAGGAGATATTTTTTTAGTTGTGTCAAATTTGAAGTAGTGACGTACTGGTGAGAATTTTTAGTTTCAGACAATAGAGTCTACCTTAGCTAGTTTTAGAGGAAAGAGATATCTGAATAAAGACAGCTTATAGAATTATTGGAAGAAATGAAGAGATAAACTCTAAACTAAATTTTGAAGAAATAATTCTTAGAATTTTAACATACAGCTAATCTTTGTTTTTTTGTTTGTTTTGTTTTGTTTTTTTTACAGGGAATCTCGCTCTGTCAGCCAGGCTAGAGTGCAATGGTGCAGTCTCGGCTCACTGCAACCTCTACCTCCCAGGTTGAAGCGATTACCCTGCCTCAGCCTCCTGAGTAGCTGGGATTACAGGTGCGCACCACCATGCCCAGCTAATTTTTGTTTTTTTTAGTAGAGATGGGGTTTCACCATGTTGGTCAGGCTAGCCTTGAGAATTGATCTTCTGAGGGGTTGCTGCCTCTCCTGAGAAGTTGATATGGGTAATTGCTATCAGTGCTCAGACTCTGGGTGATATTGTCTCTCTCCCAAAGTGGAAACTGGCATTGCTGCCATTGACTACAGAAAATAACCAGAAAATGGACAATTTGCTCCTTGCCTATTTTTTTCTCAAGGTGAATCCCATGATGCTATCTGATGGACAAAGCCTATCATCAATATGCATCTTGGTGGCAAGTGAAATGAGAAATACAGTAGTTTGTGCTTCATTCATTCATTGATCCTCCCATTCACTTGTCCTCCCATTCAATTTATTGTTTTCTACAGTGAGAGTTTAGAATACACTATGGATAGTGCTTAAAATATAGTGGGAAAATTAAAAAAATCTTTAGTCAGCTATGGAATGACAAATGTTCAGTAGAGTTGAATCTTTGTTTTTATTTTTTTGTTGTTTTAATGAATTTTTTCAGAGAATTTGTCCTATTCTATTCTTTCATTTCATAATTTATTAAAGTCTTCTTTATGATTCATGCATAAAAAACCATAAGGTCTGCAAAAACGTTACATGTGGTTTTTGTCAAGTACAAGGATTTATACACACAACTATCAATCTTTTGTATCTATCATTATTTTTCATAAATCTTTATTCAAAAGTTACTTAATCTCACTGATGCCTTCCAACCACTGACTATAGTTTTTTAATTGATCATCAGCTTCCTGAAAATTTACTTTCCTCTTTACCCTAATTAAATGTTTCTGCTTATCTCTATAGTCTTATTCTTGCATATTCTTTCAACTCTCTGGCACACGTTTCCATCCAGTGTATTCACATGGTAAAATCCAAACCATGGTTAAACTTATCTCTCCATTAATTCTGGGATTTTTACACAAACAGCTGAATCTATCTAGAAACTAAAACCAAGACAACAGGTCTTGCTTTAAATCTATATCCATAAACATCAAGGGCTCCCTCATCACTTTCAGCAGTTCTGTTGTATATTCTCTGTTAATTTCCTTTTCTGTCTTCCAAATTGCTACTTCATACTTTTGGGCTGCTGGGAAGATGATTACAAATACAAGTGTGTGAAGTAGAAAACAGAGACATTCAGAAGACTTTCTCATCTCACCACTACCAAATTCAGTAATATCCCACCTTCATACCCATGTGCTCTACCTTCCCTCATACGACAATTAATGTGCATTTCTGAAAGGTACAGGGCAGCCTGTACCCTTCATCTCTTTTTACCACATCATCAGTTTCTCTCTCTCCACTGGATCATTTTCAGAGGCACATAAGCATATCACTATATCTCCAATCCTCTTATAAGAAAAGAAAAACCAACCAAACAACAATTTACTGTCTCACATACTCCTCTAGCTAGTCTAATCTGGCTAGTACAACACATTCCCTTGTTCCCTTTTGAAGCAAAGTTCTTGAAAGAGGTATGTAAGTTTGCTGTCAGTTCTTCCTTTACTTCTCTTTTCTTCTCAGCCAAATCAGGCTTTCATTCCCACCATATTACGGAACCATTCTCAACAGACATGGGTATGCTATTAACATGAATCTAAATAAAATTATAAGTATCAGGGCCCTGGGCTTTCATCAGCCCCTTTAAAAGTCCTGGGACCATCTTAGCAATGTTTTAACCTGAGCATATGGTTTTGTAAAGTTTGCAAAAGAAAGATAAATTGACAGCAATTGGCTGGAGCAATTGTCTTATTGCACGCTGGCTTCCTTCCAAACACTTCCCTTGAGTTAAGTGGCCTCTAGGTAGCCAAGAGAGGTTGATATTGAAATATATTATTTCATTGTAATTCAGGAAAGCCTCTTAGTCTATTTCAACAAAACAAATGAGAAGTGATAGATTTTTTATTTGGTAATAGATGTCACATTTACATTTATGTGTTAAGGAAGATACAAATTCAGATAAAAATTAAATCAATAAAGATGAGTAATAAAATCAATAGAAACTATTGAACCATAAAAAATCATATTCAAAAAATATTTTCAGATTATACCAAAAACTTTAATTCATTAAGAATTAAAGAAAGTAATTAATTTGCAATAGAAATAATGTTTAGGCTTTGGGATGGTTTAATAATCCAGTCAATGTAATAAAAGAAGGGATCATGTGAATACATTGGAATAAACATTTTCATTTTTTGCCAAAATCTATCATGGATTTCTATAGCATAAACGAAATAATAAACCAATACAGTGGGGATACCTAAAACAAGCTGGTCAATGAGTGTCCTCAATTCAAAGAGTAAGATTAGTTCGAGCATGAAAATTGGCAGTCAAGTATTGAAATTTGATGGAACATTTCTCACATTTGACAAGCATCAAAAAAAACTTCATGACATTGTTAATAATGAGTTATGCAACTCAAAAAAAATTCTTTAAAAAATCAACAATAATTACATGTTGATCAACTATGTTAGTTGAAAGAACAAATGTTTTATCTTTAGATAATAAATGTGATTATATGAAAAGATAAAGCCTACAAAAATATACAGGTAAAAAGAGTTGGGGCGATAATGAAAAGTTTTGTGTAATAATGATAAACACAATTATTTTCTTTTCTAGATTTTAGAGAATCTTTGTGTTTTTCAGCTTTTTAAACTATGTAACATAGCTTTGTCTCTTTTCTCACTATATATTACATATTCACTTTTATACCTTGTTTGTACTTATAATTTTATAGTGTTGTTTGTAGAAGTTCACATAAGCTGAATAAGCTCCAGACCCCTCCCAAAGTCTCAAGGTTACAATTACATCCATCTTGCCAAACTTAATGTTCCATTATTAATTATCTACTCAATCTTTCCGATATGGTTTAGCTCTGTATCCTCACCCAAATCTCACCATGTCTTGTAATAATCTCCATGTGTCAAGGACAGAATGAGGCAGAGGTAATTGGATCACGGGAGCAGTTTCCCCCATGCTATTTATATTAGTGAGTGAATTTTCAGAAGATCTGATGGTTTTACAAGTGTCTGGCGGTTCCTCTGCTTGCATTTACTCCATCCTTCTGCCCTGTGAAGATGCCTGCTTCTCATTTGCTTTCTGCAATGATTGTGAGTTTCGTGAGGCCTCCCCAGCAATGCAGAACTGTGAGTCAGTGAAACCTCTGTCCTTTATAAGTTACCCAGTCTCAGGTACTTCATAGCAATGTGAGAACGGACTAATACACTATCAGCAACTTTTGACATAACTGAATACTCCTTCCTGCTTCAATCTTTTTATTTTCATAGGATTCTAACCCCCACACTGTGTTCAGATTTTCTTTCTTTCTCATTAGCACCATCCTCAGTCTCCTTTGGTGGAAGCTTCTTCTTTTTCAAACCTCTAAAAATGGAAGTGTTTCAAGGCTTACATCTAGGGGCATATTTTACCTACCCTCCAGCCCTTTTCCTTTCTCTTCCCTTATCTGTTTACCTCATTTGCCACATAGGGTGTCTTATCTAGCCTCTTGGCTTCATGTATCATCCCTACATAGAAGATAATTAAGCTAAGTTTTCAATCCAATCTTCTCTCCTTACTGATTAAATTTTCTATCTGACACCTTCATCTGGAAAAATAAGATACATCTCAATTAAGTATGTCTGAAAATAAATGCTTGATTTTTAAAGACTCTTAACACCTGCCTTCCATCAGTCTTTTCTAACTAAATTAACAGTGTCTCTATCCTTTTAGCTTTTCACATGCCAATTCCAGAAGCCAACATCATTTTTCTCTTTTCTCTCACATCTCACATTAATTCTGTTTCATTTGGTTTGCTATAATCTTTAAATATATTTAAACCTGATCACTTCAAAGAACAAGTAGTATATTGCTTCTTTTCTTCTATTAACATAGGAGAACTATAAATTAATAAACATATTTTTCATTTTTTTTGCTTTTTAGGTTGCTATCATCTGCTTTTCATAAATAAATGCAAATGTTAATATTATTTGACATTAAATGATTCACAACAACTATTTATGTATTCAAATTAAATCCTTTAATTAGAATACTGCGAACTCACAGATGATATTAGGAATATATAAGAGCAACTGCCTTCCAATTGTCCCTATGGAAAAAAATATCCAGAACATGGGGAATTTAGAGTTTGTGCAGAAATTGAGAGCAACACTCCAAAGCTTCTATTACCACACTATGCTAAGATGAATAATGGCCCACTAAAGATGTTCACATCCTAATCCCTAGAAATCTCTGACTATGCTACCTTACATGCAAAAAGGATTATACAGAAGCTATTAAATTTAAGGCTATTGAGATGAGGAGATTAATTCAGATTATCTGGGTGGACCAAATCTAATCCTATGAGTTCTTACAAAAGAGAGGCAGGGATGTCCCAGGGGAAAAGATGTGCCAACAGACACACAACTGAGAGAAGGTAATAAAAAGGGGGTCAGGGGGAAGGAAAATTGGAGGATACTATCCTCCTTGGTTTGAGGATTAAGGAAAGAGCAATAATCCAAGGAATGCAGAAGGCTCCAGAAGGCAAGGGAACAAATTCTCATTAAACCCTCTAAACCTGAGTTTTGATATGTACATATTAGCTCTGTAAGACCTATTTGCAGACTTCTAACCTCCAGAACTGTAAAATAATAAATTATGTTGTTATAAGCCACTGAATTTTAGTAATTCCTTGCAGCAACTATTGGAAACATACAGGTACATAGGAGTTCTCCTATATAAAGTGGCACTCTTTTCTTAATGCATGCTATCTAGAAATCCATTCTCTGATGCTAATATGGTGACTCCAATCTCCTTTATTATTTCTCCTACAATGTGCTTGGACTGTATTTGCTCATCCATTTACTTTGGATTTTTCTTACTTGGTGAAAAAATTGCTGTTTTTAGAGTACATTCATTTTGCTTTGCAAAAATATATTTTTTACCAAATAGGAAGGTTAGTACATTTATAATTGTACCTTGATTATATGTATTTGCTCTAAATTAAAGTTTTCTACTTTCTTCTCTTTGTATTTAGATTTTATCATTTTTTCCTTCTATCTCATGCACATATATTTCCTTTTGATCTAATTATCCTTTTTCCTACTTTCACTCCATATCACATTAGTCTCTGTTCTATAAAACTGAGAAAACCTTTGTAAAATTTTACTCACTCTTGATGTATATTGAGAGTCTCTTGTTTATCCAGAAGTAGTTATTTACAAATTAAACATTTATGTTTTCCAGACAAAACTTCTACATATGATATTTTATTTGACTCTCACAAAAATCCTGCATTGCAGGTAGGATGATCTCATTTTTCTCATTCTACAGAATATGAGAACTCTTAAGCCTCATTAAACTCCTCTTCTTATAATCACCACCTTCACTTTCATCTCAAATAAGAGCAGAGAAAGATGATGTTACAATGCTATCTATGGAAAGGCCTTTATTAATTTATTGTACTATCACTTACACACCTATATCTGTATTATAATTTCTTTAAAATAAGTCAGCTCTTAGTAGTAGTCCTGATTCTGATGTGACTTTAGTTTGAGGGCTGGTAGAGGAAATTACATAATCACATTGAAAAGGTATCTCAAATTAAATTATGATGGAGTGCCCAGGATAAGCAGCAATAGGACTGATCCTACTGTTAATGGATAATTTTGTCATTAAGTCATTTTACTTACTTACTTTGACACATTCTCTGACACATAATGCAAATTGGACTTCTGTTCAATATACTGCCAGAAAAAATATCAAAAGGTGTTTGAAAGAAAAGGTATATGTTCTTAGAGAAAATATGTTTTAACATAATTTATAGTAAACTCTGGTATCTCAGTTATAGCTACTGATACAATTATAGGTGAACCAGGTTTGTAATAACTGAGATCAGGTTAACAATACCACTTTTTGTTGTTCTTTCATAAAGATAAGAAAGAAATAAAGCAGCATTTATTGAGTGCTTGTGAATGCCAGGTATCATACTAACTACATTTATGTATTTTTTCATTTAGTTTTGTCCTTGTAGAGTTTATTATACTCAGTGTACTATTTTAAAAACTGTGATGAAATGACATTTTTAAAAAATGGCCAAGGACAGAACACACAGCAAGCATGATCTTTTAAATCACCTACATCTTACAGTATTGGACTGATACAGAAGACAGAAAGCTGATATTAGATCTGTCCTGTTACAATATCAAATCCAATTCAAAAAAATATAACCATCCTTTGATGCAATGATCCTCAAAGTGTGGTCTTGAATCAGCATCCCAAGAGAACTTCTTAAAAGTCTGTATTATTGCGTCACATCTTAAACCTACGAAGCCCAGCAATCTGTATTTAGCTATCTCCCTAGGTGATTGTGGATGCTCCTCAAGTTTATGAAGCACTGCTCTTGTCTTTGCCTTTCTGCTTCACTTTTTTGTTTCACCCTGCAAATGCTCTTGTCAAATCTTTCGTAGTTGAACACTCTCAGTGAGGACATGTTTTATTTGGTTCCTTGGGTTGTGTATTTTCTCTAGACTTTTTTTTGGGCTTCAGTATAGTGTGTATGAATCTCATTCTCTCCATTCCACACTAATGAGTATCAACTTTTTTCCTCCTAAAAGGCCCAGTTTATTGGATAAGTATTGTTATATTCACTTTGCTGTATCTGAGAAGGAAGTGGACTGTTAAAGGAAAGTGCCACTGGATCTGTGGACAGTCGTAATTGTTTAATAAAACTTGTGCAATATTTTAGAACATCTCATATTAGATATAAAAATGTAGAGTCTCCTTTTTATAAAATGGGTGCATTTTTCTTGGGCTGTATTATTTGCCCAACTCACTGTGGGGCCGTGGAATCTTTTTTAACAAAATGAATTGTGGTGAACAGGGGCTGAGATTACACCGAATGATTGTGTCATTCTGTGACACCATGATTGTGGCATTCATGATGTTCACACTTTTGTGTTATTCCCTTCCCTTGAATTTTGGCAGGATCTGTGACTAGCCTCTAACCAATGGACTATGACAAAGATGATAAGCTGTCATGTGACTAGGTTTATCATATAGAATTTCATATCAGCCAACTGGAGCTGGAAATTCTTTCTTGAGAAAGTGGGTGGTCATGTGATAGGAACTGTAGGCAGCTTAAAGACAAATTCTGGCCAATAGCTACCAAAAATCTAGAGCCTTCAGTCATACAGAAGCAGTGAAATCCATTCTGCCAACAACCTGAATGACCTTGGAAGCAGATTCTTTCTCAGTTGAGCCTCCAGATGAGAATGCAGCTCAGCCAACAACTGCCTCAAAAACTGTGAAACTGACTCTGAGCAGAGGACAAAGTAAAGCTATGAGCAGACTCCTGACTTACCAAGCCTGTGAGATGATATTCCCAAATTATTTTAAGCAGCTAGATTTCTGGGAATTTTATTACATAGCAATAGAAAATGAATACACCAATTATCTCTGATTTTTCTGGCCATTTCATCACTTTTCCCTGGCAGATGCCTGAGAGGTAAAAAAATAAAGAGAACTTGAAAGTTAGGGCTTCGTGGTTGCTAATGGGTTCCTGGTCTCTCTTTTTCCTCCAAGTTGCCCACACTTTCCTATAGATCATATGTTGTTTAACTTATCTCATATGTTTAGTCCTATTTGCAGTAGAAATAGTTATTTCTGGGAGATCACAATTATATCAATCTCTCTCTCTTGTGTTTTCTTCACAGAGTGGGAAAAACAAATCCTAAACCTTAGAAATGCCCCTGCCTGGTGAACTCTGTGGTGGCTAAGAGGACTTCTTTTCTGCAGGAGTTTTCAGATGTTTCCTTATGACTTCCTAGTTATCTCTTTAGTATGATTTTCTCCAAGTGTGAAGCATTCATGAGATTAGGCCCTTTAGCTTTCCTGCTTCACTTCTGGGAAGGCTGAGATAGAAACTGAGCCTTTCTTAATGCTATATTTTTTCTTTCCCCAGTTGCCACTTTAAAAAAATTGTGTCATAAGATTGTGACCCTTCCTTAGTATCAATAATGTAGGTGTTGTTTGCTAGTTTTCATCTAATTTTATGTTCATTTTTTAGAGGGGATAATGTTTTTAAAAATATTTCATGTCCTGAAATGTTGGGGGCCGGTGAGAGCGGCACGTCTGCCAGGGTCTCTTGGCCTGCAAGAGGGTCCCAATACCTGGAAGAGAGAGTGCGCGGAAGAAAAGAAAAGACAGGACAGCTGGAGTCTGGAGGGCTGGCCAGGCAGTTCCCAATTAGCAATGCCTAAAACCAGCGACTTTATTGTACACTGAGTTAGTATATATATCTTTTCCTACCTCATTTTACAGGAACATTCTTTGCCCCACCTCATTTACATAAGCATTCTTAGTCCCATCTCAATTATCAAAACAGATGCCATTATCTTAATAAAGGGAAGAGAGAGCCATCCGGCTACAAGCTTAGGCAGTGGAAAACACACAATGGGTACAATCAAGTCACGCAGGTGGGTCTCATTATCAGGGTGAGGAAACCTATAGTTAAAATGTTAATGATCTATGCAAGTCATCAGAGAGGCGATAGACCCATTAACTTTGCAAATAGCAGTCACAGGAACAAGCATGGGACCCATCAATAGAGGGTAAACAAAGTCATAAAACTAGCCCAGAGCAGGTACTTCAAGAAACAATGCCTAGTAAAACCACACAGCCTTCACCCAGCCTTTAGGTCAGTGGACCAGAAATAGGCTTCTGCACACTCAAACTTCTATTAAATCTCTCTTTCACTGGTCTCGACTGCCTCCAGGGGGTGGGAAACGTGTCCGGGCTCAAGCTCCATTATGGCGGGGACACTGAGTGGTCTCGACGCTGGAGCAATCCCCACACTGAAAATCTTCTTTCCCTCTGGCTTCTCTCCCATTGAATCAATGGGTTTCATTTCTGCAAAGGAAATATAAATTACCAGCTAAAAAAGCAAAGCCATTTCTCAACTTTGACTGTTATTTCTTCTTTACCCCTTGTGAGGCAATACTTTTGAAAGCCAGGCTTTGTTTACAACAATGTTTTTCAAATTTTTTGAATTACCTCTAACCTATCAAAGAGCAATAATTATGAATTTTGATGGTATCTTTGTATAATGATATCTTGTATGGATGCTATCTCTGTATAATGATGATGGATGTTATTTTTGGATGTTATGTTTGGATGGTATCTTTGTATCTTTGAACGTTTTCCTTTGTATAAGCCAATGCATCTCAAAATTGGTCCCTGGATCAATAGCATTAACATCATCTAGTTTAAAATGAACATTTTGGTTTTTTTCTCAGAATTATTCAACAAGAAACTCTGGGAGTGTGGCCTAGCGACCTATGTTTCATCAAGCCCTCTGATACACAGTAAAGTTGGAGAACAGCTGCCATGAAGACAAGTGGTTAAGTGAAGATAAATAGAAATAAGTCATGATATGATACAGATAAAAATTGCTGAAAATTTCTACCTTTGCACCTCAGGGACAATAGGAAGACAAAGTGAGGAAATATAACTAGCAAAAACAATCAGATACACATAGAAATTCTGAAAACATCAGAGCCAGAGGCCAGCTGCACTAGGCATAACCTAGAGTTTGGGTGGAATACAAGTCTTAGGAAAAGTTCCATATTTACTCAGTGGCATGTTTAAAATGGTACCAGAGCAATAAAGTAGGGTTTGCAAAGGAGATTGGTGAGACAGATCACCTGAGATAATGCTGCTGCTTCTCCATGGCTTCTGCATGGTATGCCTGACACTCTGATTTTCTTCCTGTGCCTCATGCAAGGGACACAGAAATATGGAGGAGACTGGCAAGGACCTGGGGTTGGGAAGAGGGGACTGCTATGTGTGGAAAACTGAATTTCAAGAGGTGATCACAGACAAGCATACCTCCACCTCCTGGGTTCAAGTGATTCTTCTGCCTCAGCCTCCTGAGCAGTTGGGACTACAGGTGTGTGCTACCATGCCCAGCTAAATTTTTTTTTTGTATTTTTAGTAGAGACAGGGTTTTACCATGTTGGCCAGTATTGTCTCAATCTCCTGACCTTGTGATCTGTCCACCTTGGCCTCCCAAAGCGCTGGAATTACAGGGTGAGCCACTGAACCCAACCTACCTCTCCCTTCAGTTAACCCTATGCAACTTCCCAGTCTTTGTTTCAATGATACAACCAATGAATATCTCTCAGCTTTTGTTTCACTGATTCAACACTGGTGGTTCTTCACCGTTTCATCACTACAGCTTACAAGAGTATTTTACCCTGAATTTTCAGTTCTTCTCAGAAGTATATCCAGAGTAAAGCTTCAACTTTCTTTTCTCCTGCTTGTCACTCTTAAGAATTCCTTTTAAAAATTTTAGCTCAGATATTGCTGCATTTGTGATCTCAACAGCACTGGACATGAGAAAATGCTCAAAAACTAGGGAAAACCTGATTGCCTTAAGTGGAGTCAGTGTGGGCAGTGGCTGCTGCCCAGAGATAAGTGAACTGGGATAGCTTTGCTGGGGCCCTGCAGAGAAATACAGAATTTGCATTCCTTTCTGTCAATAATAATTTCCCCTTTATCCAGACACTATTTTGTGAAAGTAGATCAGGAAGAAGAGAGAAGTTCTATGTGAGAATTTGATTTCTAGTTAATGTAATATATATCAAACAACAACAAAAAAATAATTTCAACTGAGAAAGATATTTAAACCAGTGGTTCTTGATTTATTGTTGAGTGGGGTTTAAATATCGACCTCATAACCTCCTATCCTTCTCCCAGTTTGGGTTTAGGTGCATGAAAACAATAATATCAGTTATAGAAAATAATGCTACATTTTAAAATAAACAATATAATCTTAAGTTAAAATTTTAAGATGAATTTGTTAATTTTTAAAGGCTAAACTTTTGGATTCCATTTCCTTCTCCCATCTTTCAGTGTCTATTCAAGTATTTTTCTTAACTTTGCCACTCAAGGACAAATCATAAAGTTGATTTTTTTTATTTTAGGTAAAGTATTTATATTAATTACTAATTTGATACAATTGATTTAGCTTTAGTCTAAACCACAAAATTGGAAAAAACTAGCTAAAATTATATATATGCAAATTGATTGTGCTTATCAAATTATTTTAAAACATACATCATTGAAGAAAAGTAATAATTTTCCTTTGAGTTGCATATATTCCCTCTGGTTCTATTTAACTTTATTTTTAGGTGATTTTCTTGAAAACACAATGTACATATTACTATAATGTCTATAGATTCTTCTAACAATTTTTTCTATAAAAAAATTGATTTTTGTAGAGATATATTCAGACAGTGTTTAAATAAATTATTCCACCTTCTTTGAAACAATAGAAAGTGCTTTCCAGGCACTTTCATGAAGATTACATTGGTAAGTTTTGGGTCTTGACTGTCTGTTTTTCCTGTGTGTAGAGATATGAAGAACTTACGGGGGGTTAAGATAAGTTCCCACATAATTATGGGGATGTGAGAAGAAAAAATGTTGATTTCACATACTTCATTCATTTAAAAAAGACAATTTAAGTGACTGCTTTATCGTATTCTAAGGCCTAGAGACTCTAAGATGGGGGGTGTGGGGGATGCTACAGATAGCAGCTACTCTTAAGTAAATTGCTTGCAATGCAGTTCCAAGACAAATATATAAATAATAACAGACTAAATTATAATTTCCAAGAATAAAAATATATAAAAAGTACAGTTGTATCATAAGGCAAAGATATACTGGAAGTAGTCAGGGGGACATCACAAAAGGAGCAACATCTGAGCTAAAATTTTTAAAAGGAATCCTTAAGTGATGTGACAAGCAGGAGAAAAGGAAGGTGAGGATTTCCTCTGGATATACTTCTGAGAAGAACTGAAAATTCAGGGTAAAATACTTTTGTAAGCCATAGTGATTAAACCGTGAAGAACCACCAGTGTTGAATCAGGGAAACAAAATCTGAGAGATACTCATTGGTAGTATTACTGAAACCAAGACTGAGAAGTTGTACAGGGTTAATCAAAAGGAGAATCTAATCAGATAGAACTCGTGAATCCTGGAATGGATTGTGGAGGCCATTTAATTACCTTTCTAAATATAAGGCAAGCTGACTTTGTGTTTACTTTGTTAGAAAGAAAAGGAAAAGGAAGAAAGATAATTTTTATCAGAGTCAGAATTTGTATTCCTGTAGTAGCCTTAAACCCAGAAAATAAGCTACTATTCATGGAAAAACCAAACACTTAAAATATTTAATGAGGTTTATTCTGAGTCAATATGAATAACTATAGCCCAAAACACAGTCTTGAAAGGTCCTGGAAAAGTGTGGCTGAGGCAGTTGGGTTACAGCTTGGTTTTGTACATTTTAGGGAAATAGGAATTACAGACAAAGACATAAACCAATATATGGTAGGTATACATTGGTTTGGCCCCAAAAGGTGAGACATCTAGAAGCAGTAGGGTGCAGGGGGTGGAGTGTTACAGATCATAGATTGATTCAAATATTTTTTGATTGGCAATTGGTTGAAAGACTTAGCTTTGTCTAAAAAATTGAAGCCAGTGTAAAGAAATACTTAAGATAAAGGGGGTTATGGAAGCCAATGTTCTTGTTATGTAGATGAAACCTCTAGGTAGTAGCTTTCAGAGAGAATAGGTGATAAATATCTCTTCAGATCTTAAAAGGTTTCAGACTCTTAATCTCTCCAAGGTTCAGGAAAGGCCAGAAAAGGATAGGCCTGGCTGCATTAATGGAGATTCTCTACAGGTACAAATTTCCTCTACAAAAGATGGCTTTGCATTTCAAAATATGTATGTATGTATATATATATATATATATATATATATATATATATATATATATATGGGTAAAATACTTTTTATTTCCTCCGGTGCCTGCTATCTGTCATGTGATGCTATCTCAGAATCAGGTTGGAATTTGGTATCTAATTGCCACAAAGAATTTGTTTTGTCAGTCTTAGGTCAGTCTTAGGTCCGTTGTGCCTAACTCCAAAAGGGAGGGAGTATAATGGGGTGTATCCAAATTCTTTCCTCAGAATTCAGTCTTTTAGGTTTCTCTGGCATCCCTTTGACCAAGAGGGAGTTTATTCAGTTAGTTGGGGGGCCTAGGATTTTATTTTTGGTTCACACCACCTTCTGATTATTAATCAGCAAAATATTTTTACCAAATAACAGAATTCATAAAGTGCATCTCATAATAACAGTTACAGTGGAAACTACAAAAATATTAACTTATGGAAATGAAGACTTCCTCTATGCCTAATAAGCCAGAAATTTGGAGAGTTGCTATGAGACCTTTGCTAATGACATGTGGTTGATTGATAAATTTTCAAGCTAAACTCTCTGATAGGACAAGAGTACTGCCATCTTAATGAGATTCCACTATCTTAAAGCATCAAGCTTTTATTTCTCAGAACTGTCCATTGTTACCTAATCAAACTGCAAATGTCAGCCCCGCCCATATCCTCAACAGAGCATAAAGATCCTAATCACAACAAAGCTTATTGAAATCCAGCCAGCACTTTCCCAACTCCTCCCTGATAGGAACCTCTCTTAGAGCACACTTCCCCCGCCGGGCCCTTTTAAAAAGACTTAGGCTGTAAGAGAAATTTGCTCCTGACCCTGCCAGTCAATAGCCCTTCTCTGGTTTACTCTCAATAAACCTGTCTCAACTGTTGAGCTGCCTTCTCTTCTCTCCTTTCCTTTCATTTCTCTACCCTAGCACTCTCCTTCCTTGAGAAACAATGACAAATGCATTTAATGTGTGGTACACACTGTTGGCTGAGTTGATCTTGTTAGCAGCAGTGAATCCATATGGGTCTGCAGCAACCTCAATTCTTGCCTCCTCTAAAGAAAGAATTCAACCAAGGGGGCATAAGGCAGACTGAGAGACTGAGGCAAGTTTTAGAACAAGAGAGAAACTTTATTAAAACATTTTAAACTAAGAACAAAAGGATGTAAAGTACATTTGGAAGAGGGCCAAGCAATTGACTTGAGAGATTCAAATGCCTTGTTTGAACTTTGACTCGAGGCTTTATACCCTGGTGTGCTTTCAGGATCTGTATTACTTCTCCCCTGATTCTTCCTTTGGGGTGGGATATCCTCGTGCCTGACAGCACTTGGAAGGGACCACATATGCAATGTGTTTGCTGAAGTTGTGTACATGCTCACTTGAGGCATTTTTCCTTTACCAGTCGAGTGTTCCTAGAGGAAAGTCATATACCAGTTAAACTCTGCCATTTTTCCTCTTAGTGTGCATGCTTAAGCCCACTCATCATCCAACTCCTGAGCTTTTACCGGGAAGCTGCTGATCACCAGCTTCAGGGTTTTTCTATTTATTGGAAGACTGCATTTCCCCAGCACCATCTGTCACTAATTGTTATTTTAGAGACACAGCATAACAACCGTCTGAACATCACCTGATGGTTAGTTACCTGACATTCCAGGAGATGCGCCCTCTCCTGCTCTACTTATATCTGCCTAACTACACACTGTAACAATCTCATTGGCAGAATTTTAAATATTCTTCATTGTAATTTACCTATATTACTCTATGCTAGTTCTGATCATTGTCCCTCTGTGTACTGACCCTCATCCGTATATATTAGAAACAATCTCTGAAGCTCTAACCAAGTGGCATTGCTCTAAATGCAACCAACTCTGCTCCCCAAATGCAGTGTAAGGCCACCAAGCCTGTCCAAAATGCTAGGTACTATTATAAAGAAATTCTAGACTTAATTGCCAAATAGTATGACATTTTCTCATCAGACTTCTTTTTCTTCTTTCATAAAAATGTTAGTTCTAATGGCAGCTTTGTGAGATGACACCTCACTATAACTGGATCTTAATATGAGTTCAGTGCAGCTGAAGAGTACATTTTAATCTGTAATAACAATCTTCTCAATTCTGTCTCCTGTGGCTTTATTTTGGGTAAAACAACTCACTACTTAGAATATAGACAACTAATTCCTTGTTACCTCTACTTGCAGTGACTAAATTCACATTCAATTGAACTATAGGTGTTCATATTCCTTGTCTATGTGTATTTTATTTCTTTTTATATACACATAAAATAGTTTTATTCATATATTCAAAGTGAACTCACTCTTAATAGTATAATCCTCCAAAGCTGTGACCATCAGTACAACTGTAAATATATGACAATTGAAAATTTGTTTAATTATTGTTAATTAAATGAAATAGAGAAATTGTTATAAAATTCATCCTGTGGTGTTATGTTCTGTTTAGACCATGTGAAATTACATGAAAAATTTGAGTTGGCATGACCTAGAATGAAGGACATCTGTACTTGCAGAAAGGGATAACTATGCCATCTTGTCCTGTTACATAGAAATGTATTTATGACAGTCTTTGACTCCCAAATTATAGATGTCTTATTGTTGATGCCAATTTTTGGTATGAAGTTGTATGTATGCCATAGCACTTAAAATACTTTCAGTAAGGGAGGCTATTTTCATGCATTCTAAATAAAAATAAATACTTCATCTGACCACACTCTAATATCTATTACATTTTTAGAACTTTCTATGTGGCCTCCTACTCAGCTGATTTCTATGAATATTCCATGTGGTTTAAAAATGTAGTGCTTTCTCTGAATCTAATGTAAGATCCGTTTAACTATCTTTACCTATCATTTATCTATGTCCACTGATAGGATATTATTGGTTTACACACTTTCACATACAGACATAAAAAAACTTTCGTTTTTTTTTTTGTTTAATCTCTACTTTTTTTCTGACAATGAGTAAAAACTTCAACACAAAAGTTGATTTACCTGTTTCTTTCCATATCTTTAACGGTTATTGTTTCCTACGTTTTGAAGGAAGCTGGTTAGATGCACATATGTGTATACCATTATAGTACTATCTTTTTCTTTTTATCAGAATGAAATACTACTCTTTTTCTCTTATAAAGCTTTTCACTTTAAATTCTATTCTGCTCTGAAGTAAAATTTGTTATCCAAGCTTTTCTCTCACTGCCTGTAATATCCTTTTAGTCATGTATTTTAAACTTTTAGAATTATTTTCACTTAAAGTCTGTTTGTGTAAATTACAAGTATTAAGTCTTGGATAATTGTCCAGTCTGAGGGTTTCTATGCTTCGATTGTTAAGTTCTATATATTGCATTGCATGTGATTATTGTTATATTGGAACATAGCTGCCTTTTTCATTCATGCTTTATTTTGCAAAATTTTATTTATTCCTCCTTTTGTCTTCTCTGCCTTCAATTAGATAGAATGATTGCTGGACTAAAAACTATTCATTTCATCTTTATTTGTCCGATGTTTTTCCTAACAATCATGCTTATATTAACTTTCCTCTAACCATTTTCAAGTATCCAGAATATTTCCCTAAACAATAAATGGTTCTTAGCATACTCAACTCTATTTTCCAGCTTTTATTGGTAACATATGGAATGTTAGTTCTGCTTACGGATATGAGAGGAGGTTAAAAAATTGTTGCACAGTTTCTTAATGAATTTCCCTTCTTGCTTTTTTTTTCTAATTGTTCTCCCACCTTACCTTCTTTCTATATCTGAAATACTGTATTTAAATATTTTGTTTCAAATATAGTAGACTAGGTATACAATTTCAGGATATATTTTTTTTCTGAATTTTTAAACTATAATTTTATTTCCTTTGTGAGGCAGAAGCTTTTTACCAAGAAGTCTGGTATTATTTTAATTTCTGTTTTTCTTATTGTGGCCTGCTCTTATTTTTTTTTTATTTTTTATGTTTTAGACAGAGTTTTGCTCTTGTTGCCCAGGCTGGAGTGTAATGGCAGGATCGTGGCTCACTACAACATTCACTTCCTGGGTTCAAGTGATTCTCCTGCCTCAGCTTCCCTAGTAGCTGGGATTACAGGTGCCCACCACCATGCCTGGCTAATTTTTGTATTTTTAGTAAAGACAGTGTTTCACCATGTTGGCTAGGCTGGTCTCAAACTCCCAACCTCAGGTGATCCACCCACCACCGGCCACAGCCTCCCAAAGTGCTGGGATTACAGGTGTGAGCTATCGCAGTTGGCCGCCTGCTCTTATTTTTAGAAAATTTTTGACATCACTTTTTTGTCTTGAATGTTTTCACATATCATCATTGTAATATGTAAACGTGAATTTTTTGCTGCTCTTAGATATTTGGATATCTATAAATATTTTAAACCTAATTTCCTTATTAAAAATGTATGTTTATTATTTCTTTGAATATGCTTTTCCTTTTATGAAATGTTTTCTATTACTTATTCATAATTATAATTCTTTCTTCCATGTATCTTAATTTTTAAAAATTATAACTTTTTAATATATATGTAGTATAGTTCCTTGTTTTGATAGTATAGCCAATCAGTTTACTCTTTGGCTATATCCTTTCTGCTATGTATGCCTATTTGAGTTCTTATTTTTAACTATAATATTTTTCATATTATGTATTTTCATTTGGCTTTATTTATAAATACTTAATTTTTATGCTGTTTAAAAATTATATATTGATGCACTATCAGTCATAGAAGCTTGCCAGATACAGAAACTACCATTTTGAAAAGGTAATAAACAGTATAGTATTTTGTTTTCTTATAACAGATACATGTAAATCCTTTAAAATATTCTGTGTTAATTCTTATTTATTTATTCTACTTTAGTATGAATTATGCTACACAAATTTCACAATTTTTTTTCTATGCAAAACCCATATTTCTACAGGTTCATCTTGACCAGTCATGTATACTCAGGGAAAGAGGCTAAAACCCCTCTTAATTCATAGAGTAGTTAAGTTTATATTTGATTTTACAAGATAGTGCCACAGTATTTTTCAAAGTGGCTGTAACATATAACATTGCTTCCGAAAGGCAATGGTAATTCAGTTCTTCTGAATATATCCAGAACTTGGTTAGTCAGGTTTTTGCTTTATTTTGCTTGGTTTTTTTGGTGGTGGTTATGTTTGTTTGCTTATTTGATAGGCTTTATTTTAAATGGTGTGTGGTGATGTCTCATTTTGGTATTAAATGGTGTGTAGTGATATCCCATTTTGGTACTAATTTGCATTTTCCTAATAACTAATGATATTTCATGTGCTTATACCACCTGAATATCTTCTTTGTGGAAGTTTTTTTCTCAAATAGTTTGCTGATGTTTTATTGGTTTGAATATTTTTTATTGAGTTTTGAGAGTTGTTTATAGTTTCTTGCTATAAGTCCTTTACCACTCATAAACACTGCAAATATATTTTCACATTTCATATCTTGTCTCTTCATTCTTTTAACATTTTCATTTAAATAAGAGCAATTTATAATTTTTATGAAGTCCAATTTCCCATGTTTTTCTGTCATGCACTGTGTTTTTGATGTTATATATATGAAATGTTTAACTAACAAGATTTTGCCCTATGTTTCTCCTAGAAATTTTATATTTTAGGACTTTTCTCTAGGTCTATGATCCATTTTGAATTGATTTTTATATAAGGCAAGATATTTATTTATTTATTTTTAAATTTTAAATTTTAGCTTTAGGCAGTACACGTGCAGGTTGTTACATGGATATATTGCATAATGCAGGTGTTTGGGCTTCTCTTGAACCCAAGAAAGCATTACAGAGATTTCTCAAACTAAAGAAAAAAATAGATATCCAATTGTTTCATAATCATTTGTTACGAACACTGCTTTTCCCCTCATTCAATTTCCTTTGTACTCATGTTGAAAATCAATTAACCACCTATGTGTGGGCATATTTCTAGAGTATTGTGTTTCATTCATTTATGCATCTCTTCTTTAGTTAATACCAGTTTCTTGATCATTGCAGTTTAGAGTGAGTTTTAAATTTAGATAGTGATTCTTCCATCTTTGTGTTTCTCAAAATCATTTTGGCTGTTTTTATTCATTTGCCTTTCTACATACACTTTAGACTCACTTTGGTTATTTCTATGAAAAATAGTTCGGGGATTTTGACTGGGATTGTGATAAATCTATAGATCATCTAGAGAATGGATGCCTTATTAATATTAGTTTTCCAACCCATGAACATGGTGTATTTCTCCATGTATTGAGGTAATCTTTGATTTTCTTCATAAATATGTTATAGGTTTCAGCATACAGATCCAGCATTATTTTAGATTTAATACTGAAATATCTTTTACATACTATTTCAAACAGTACTGACTTTTAATTTTCAATTTATATTTTTTATTACGAATCATATAGAAAGACATTTAATTTTTGCCTACAGATCTGAGGTCTACAACTTTGCTAAACCCAAATACTAGTTCTAATAGTTTACTGGTAGATTCTTTTAGATTTTTTTGTGTAGGGAGTCATGTTGATTGTTTCATTTCTTCTCATCTAAGCTGTTTGAATTTCCTATTTTTACTTGTCTTATTAAATTGTGAACTCAGTATGTTGCTGAATAAGAAGTCATAAAAGCCATGCTCCTGATCTTAGAGGAAAACATTTAGTCTTTAAGTATTAAGTATTATATTAATTGTAGGATATTTTGTAAGATGTCCTCTATCTGATTGAGACCTATGGTTCCTATTCCTAGTTTCTTGAGAGCATTTCTAGTCCCCCATGAAGAACTTGGCTTTATTTGGAAGTCTCAGTTTTCTGTTGATTAATAATATTTTAGCTCCTGCTCACAGAGCCCATGTTCAGTTTCCAGTTGCCAACAGTCTTCAAACAAAAAAAAATCTTCCCTCCATGTCTTTGAGATCTTTCATTTCCAACTCTGAAAATTAGCACCACCCCTAACATTCACACATACAAACTTTTCTTGTTGATATTGTTCTCTGCTATATATGTTTTAAGTTGATATATTTTTTCAGGGTTTCACAAACGTAGTACATTAGTTTAGTCTGCCATATTGCTGAAATCATAAGGTATTATCCCTATTTTACAGATTCGGAAACAAAAGTTCAGTAACTTCTTTTGGGAAGAGAAGAAACTGTGTTCCCAAGAAGTTAAGAAATGTATCAAATTTAAATCTACCTCATCCTAAAGTCAGTCTTTTTCTGGTAGTCTGTGAAACGGTATCTGTATGTATATAGGTGGACAGCAAGTTAGTGGGAACAATGTGACTTAGGCAATATGCACAGTTTAATCTGGGGTTTATAAAATATTTTAGATTTATAAAAGTGAAAATAAAGATTTTATTAATTAAAATATTTGGTTAATTTGCTAACAATTAATTTTTACTGTTTAAATCACAATTAATTCAAGACACATCAAATGTATACAGAAGGCAAGAATTATGGAGGGGATAGTATTACATTACTTTTAATGGCAAAAACTGTAATTACTTTTGAACCAATCTATAAGAATCCAATGAATCAATGGAGACTTCTAATTAAATAATAGAAATTTGAAATATACAGACTAATATATAAAGAGATCTTTCCAATTACCATCTTTTCTGACATTAAATATCTTATCGTATACCATATGTTCCCAGTTGTTTTAGCTTTATTTAGTAGCTTGAATGAATTTGTTTATAAGAGCCACACTTTAAGTTAAATTATAGAAAACGAACAAATGAATTAAATTTGTTTTGCTTTGTTTGCATGAAAGCCAATTTTACCTGTTTAGATGACATAAATATTTACTTCTAAATACAAATAACTTAGATTTTTAAATCCATGTTATTTCTTGCACTTTAATCATATTCAGTGACATTCTGTTTTGTATTGTGACATTTAAAGCAATATAAATTTCCAACTGCCTGTCTGAGGACTATACTTTCAAATATTTTAACAGCTAGTGATTTCCCACTGAACCATAAAAATATTTATACATTCATATTTCAAAGCAGTTAGACTATGAGAAGCTCATAATAAGATACAAAAAACAAATTATGATTACTAGAGCATAATTTCTGTGTGTGTCTATGTATGCATAATGAAGGAAAGGAAAAATGCTTTACCAAATGACTTTTCACAGATACTCATAAAATGGAAAGGAAGGAAAATAATTAATGACTTCCTCCCAGTGCGATATTTATACAAACCTCTTGACAGGATGAAGCAACAACTACCAAGCCTCAATTTGTGCTTAGTGTTTTCATATGGTAATGGATGAAATAACTCTGGATTTAACAAATTTTCAGATCTGCTACTTTTTTATGTCTCCAATATTTTCCAGTTGCTCCAGTAGTCACCAATTTATCTTTTATCACCTGAGTTATTAAAGATGGGCATTAGAGTTAATCATGTTTACCTCATAGTCTATTCAAATTGTCATAATATACATAAAAAATGTCCTCATAGATTGTCAGAAATAGAACCAAATGAAGATTTAGAGAATTTACTCTGTCATATAAATGCCAAAGCAAAGCAGTCTTACATGGTTTAGGTAGGCACCTAAGTAGGTTTATTTGAGAGGCACTCAGGAAGGATCTCTGCTGGGAAAGTATTTTGTCCACTTTTTGACACAATGCCTGAAATTGCACATTCAGGATTCATTCCTTTGGCTTATGCAAATAACTCTAGAATGTAAATAATCCTGGAAATTAGGTCAGTAGTTCCCAGTCTTGCCATTTGTTTGTTCATTTGTCGTTTACAGATCAACTGATTTTGTTTCCAGTGTCCAATTTCCATCACTTATTAAACCATTTTAAACTTGAGAGCTGTGGCCCTTTGTTATTTGACCCTCACAGCTCTATTAGGTCATTAATCTCATCTCCAAAATGACAGAAATGCTTATCCATGTGATAACTGGCACTATCAGACTGGAAATAAGATTTATATAGACTATGAAATACTGAATAAAAGCCTGTTGCTTTCTTATTCCCAACCATGTTAACTACATTTAGGGCAATTATTTTTTCACATTCATTTCTGTATTCTAATTACAAAAATATATATGCTAATGGGATGCATGAGAGCACATAGTGAAAATCTTCAGGTTAAATTCATAAAAATATGAAAACAAAAACCCAGTTTAGTTTCTCAGATGCTGTGTGATCTCCAGATTACTATTCACTTCATGCTGTGCTGTGTGTGTTTGGAGGAGGTGGACATCAGTTGCTACCAGAAGTGGTCACGTTGTAAAAATTTGCTGAGAAGGCCTCATCGTTTGTGTTCTGGAGCAACTAGTAAAAAATAGGAATTTTCTATAAACTTTGAAATAAATGTCCTTTAAAAATCATCTGGGGCTAGTGAAGTAATGTGGTCTCTTTCCAGGTCCACAAAGGAGTGTAGTTTTAAGGGCAATTCCCAGCGCCATGCGCCCCCTCTCATCTCCCTGCACCCAGGAGATTTAATGGTCGCTGTTTAATTTTTGCGGGCACAGGAAGATCGAAAAGTCAATCACTCCAGCGGAAGTTCTAAGGGACTCCTTTCATTGGCCAGGGGTCTAGGAGAAGGTGGGGGTTCCTCCCAGGTTAAAAGTTCCCTTCTTCCCCACCTCTTGGGATTCCATGTTTGAATCCCCTTCCACAAACTCTCTGGTGGAAGCTTTGTTTCTTTCTCCTGGATTTTCCCTCTGAAGTCCCCTTCCACACACTTTCTCTCTCTCATGTGGAAGTTTTCTCTCTTCTTCTTTTCTCCTTTTCCACCTAAAATAAATTCACTTTCTGCAAAAACACTGTTTGGGGTCCAGTATTTACTTTGCGAGGGCACCTGGTCCCCTCTCTCATTGTTGAGAGAGCAGGAGACCAAGAACCTTGGAGAAACGTCCTCTCATGGAAGCTAAGGGCTCCCCTGAACCCCAACACTAGCAATATTTCAGAAGGACTTTTTGACTATTTTATTCAGTGAATTCTGGAATTTGTAATTAGACCAACAAGTCTTCTAGTTACTTTCCTTTTGTTTAGAGATTTATTAGGAGATAGTATGTTATTCAGATTGGTGTATATTATGCGTTTATAAATTTTAATATCTTCCATAACTAGGAAGTTTATATTATTATATTAACTCCCTTATTACATACCTGGCCTCTGTGTGTTTGTGTGTGTGTGTGTGTGTGTTTACCCTCTTTAATTCTGAGTCTTACTAGGAAATGCACTCTTTTTTTTTTCCGTTTGAAATTGAATTGCTAAGTCATTTATTTCCTTTCACATTAGCAGCTGTATTAGCTGAAAGGATGGGACACGACAAGGTGTTAGGAAACAAGAGAAGAGGGAAAAATGCTAATAATGAAAGGTTAAGCCATGGATCCTTTCCAGTTTAATTTTCCATTGTGCTTCCATCAAACAGAAAATTCTGAACACTAGCTGATTAACATAACTGGGCCAAAATTGATCTGTGATGAATAATAACATATTTAAGTGGCAGATACTGTAAAGGAAAAACTTGCCTGTGTGATAAAGGCAAATGCTTTCAAGTTAGCCAAATATTCCAAGGACAGCTTATTCAAAAAATCATTTGAAAAAATATACAGCCTTTAAGTCAGTGATCATTTTGTGAAGGGTACAAGGAGCAATTTCACTGCTGCATTTGCTTTTACCTCTATTACCTTCTCTTATAAGCAGCGTGATTATTAAAATAAAGGTAATAGCAGAAAATCTGGCCTTTATTCTAGCTTTACAAGTTCACTTTCTCAGGGGAAAACAAGATGCTCTTAAAGAACTTATGTTAACAGAATTTAGGAAACCATAAAAGAATAGGGGCATAAATACTAAAAAGTCATTTTAGTGAATTATTATATCCTTTTACTCACCAAAAAGTCATTATTCAAAAAGCTTTATTTAAAATTTGAAAAATAATTTTAAAACAGTTGTTTTTTATGTAAGTTGCACCATGTGCTTGGAACTCTTCCTTCCTAGGTCATTCATCTCACTCTTGACAACATTTTTGTGATCTGGATACACTATCACCATTTAAAAATACAAATTTTGGCAGGGCATGGTGCCTCATGACTGTAATCCCAACACTTTGGGAGGCTGAGGCGGCAGATTACTTGAGATCAGGAGTTCAAGACCAGCCTGGCCAACTTGGTGAAACCCCTTCTCTACTAAAAGTACAAAAATTAGCTAGACGTGGTGGCGCTTGTCTGTAATCTCAGCCACTCAGGAGGCTGAGGCAGGAGAATGGCTTGAACCCAGGAGGTGGAGATTGTTGTGAGTGGAGATCATGCACTGCACTCCAGCCTGGGTGACAGAGTAAGACTCTGTCTCCAAAATAAATAAATAAATAAATAAACAAATTTTTGTTCTCACCTATAATTGGGAGCTGAATAATGAGAAGACATGTACATATAGCTGGGAAACAACACACACTGGGAACTTTTGGAGGATTGGGGTGGGAGTAGGGTGAGCATCAGGAAGAATAACTAGTGGATACTGGGCTGATCTGTGCAGCTCTTCACTATGGCATAGATTTGACTATGTGACAAACCTGTACATCCTGCACATATACCTTTTAATTTAAAATAAAAGTGGAAATTCGAAAATAATTTATATTTTTCCAATTCTTGTTCTATGAAATCATTGAGGGAGCTTTAATTTTAGGCCAGACTCTTGTTAAGTGTTTTACATGTCAGAAGTAAAATACAACTAATTCTCATACCTCTAAGAGAAAACCGTTGTTATTATTCCCATTTTAAAGATGAGGGTACTGATACACTTAGTGCAAAGGCACAATCTCTCAGCTCACTGCAATCTCTGCCTCCCAGGTTCAAGCCATTCTTCTGCTTCAGCCTCCTGAGTAGCTGGGATTACAGGCGCCTGCCACCACACCCTGCTAATTTTTGTATTTTTAGTAGAGACAGAGTTCCACCATGTTGGCCAGGCTGGTCTTGAACTCCTGACCTCAGGTAATCCCCCCTCCTCACCCTCCTAAAGTGCTGGGATTACAGGCATGAGCAACTGCCCCTGGCCTAGGGAACTGATACAATTTCTAGTTTTGTCTTATATATTACGGCCCCCAGCTTGAATTACACAGTTTCTTGCACTCAGCTGTTTACTTTTAGTTGGAAATGATATTTGGAGACTTAAATCTGGGCATTAGAGGTGCTCATTACAACTGGGAATACCAGTGATTCTAGGGCAAGGTTGATAAATAATTTTTTAAAGATAAAATACATCCTATCTCATATTGATGGTTCCAATTAAAATGTATTCCAAGTAACACTTTCAAAAAACAAAATCAACAAAACAGGGCAGTGTTTTGTTTTGTTTTCCCAGTTCTTTTTGTCCTTGGAATATCCTACAAGAACATATAATCAAAATGCTTGTTTTTAAAGTTACTTGAAATATTGTTTATCTCTGTGTTCATTCCACCAACTAGATACACACTTATGTTCATTTTTTTTACTTTGACTTTTGATATTTAGACATTTTTCTCAATATAATTGTATTTTATAATTACATAAACTGTTTAACTTGCTTCTGTCATTTAAAAATATCTTAAAGGTCATTTCATCAAAATATACAGCTAGATACTGACATGGTATGTTATTTATTTTCTACATCCGACTTTATTCAATCAGCCTTTCATTAATTGACTTGCTTGCCATCTTTTACTATTACAAAAAGTATATCTGTCTTTTTTAAAATTATTTTTTTGAGGTGGGGACACGATCTCACTCTGTCGCCCAGACTGGAGTGCACTGGCACAAACTTGGCTCACTGCAGCCTCCCCCTCCCGGGTTCAAGTGAGTCTCCTGCCTCCACTTTTTGAATATCTGAGACTACAGGTGTCTGCCACCATGCCGGCCTAATTTTTGCATTTTTAATAGAGATGGGGTTTCACCATGTTGGCTAGGCTGGTCTCGAACTCCTGACCTCAAATGATCCACCAGCCTTGGCCTCTGAAAGTGTTTCAAAAACATTTTTAAGCAGTGTATATAGTTGGAATGGATTCCTAGAAATGAAATCATTAATCAAAATATAATTGCATATGTAATTTTTCTAGATAATTCCAAACTCCCCTGCTAGACACAGACTTGCTGGCAGAATTTGTTGTTGAGATTTCCCATTTTTGTCCATTTGATAGGTAAACAATGTTATCACCCTACAAATTTATTTTACCTTTCCCTTTTTATGTGTAAGGGGATCATCTTATTATGTGGTTAGTAGCTATTTGCATTTTGTCATCTATAATCTAGCTGGCCATATTTCTAATTCTTCTATATTGGGTTTTTTTAATTTGATGTTCTTTGTATATTAGAAATAGCAAATTTTAATTTGACATAACTGAAATATTTTCCAAGTATATACTTGTCTATTTGACATATATAATATAGGCATATTAAACAATAAGAATTGGAAAAAATATTTAGCATGGCAATGTATACATATTCTAAATATTCAAAAATTTTGATTTTGCAAAAAATCTATCTCAGATGAGATAGCTATGAAACTTTTTCTAATTTTTGTTGTACAATTTATGTCACTTCCTTTCTTCCTCAATTTAGAATAATGCTTATGAAAGTTTTCCCCACCCTCACTTATAGAAAAATTTACCCATTTTGTTCTTATAATAATGGTATCATTTATTATATTTAAATATCTAATCCACATGGAATTTGGTAGTGATATCCTGAATATAAAATAAATTCAATTTTATCTTTTTTTCACAGTCATAACTGTCTAGAGAAAAGGCTTTTTTTCACTGATATGATGTCATCTTTATCACTTAGTAAATTTGAATATATAATTAGTTATCTTTCTACATATTCTTTTTTCTTGCATTGATTTTTCTGAATATTTATGTGCCAATACTAATATAATAGGCTTCATATACAATATGACATATGATAAGTCTATATACACTCACCTCATGCTTTTTTTGTTCTGAGGGTTTTCCTGTCTGTTTTTTCTTCTTTGTTGTTGTGAACAAATTTTATATTTAACTTGACCAGCTCCTGAAGAAAGAAAAATTGATAGTATTTTTAATTGGGATCATGTTAAATTTATAAATGGTAAAAATGTCTAATAAAAAATTCAAAATAAATGATGGAAATTTAAAAACTACCAGTTGGCAAACTCCACATTCATAATTGTTTCTTTCTAGAAGGACTAGTGGTTGCCAAAATTAGTGGGCAAAAGTATCTTGAGAAACAGCACATTTACACAGCCTCAAAGTAACTCCTCATAATCTACTTAATATTTTTAAAGAGAAAATTTACAGTAGAAAGATGTGGTAACATCATGTTAACCATATGATCAAAGTTAATATCACCAACAATGACAAAGTTAACATCATGGGCCTCCTGATGAGCTGCACCACTTCTTTGACATTCTTACCGAAATAGATAGCCACTACTTTAATTACAAGGACATATAACACAAATTCAAAATGAGAAACATTCTCAATATAACTTGTTATTACTTTTTAAGAGTGTCAACCTCCTGAAAGAGAAAAAACAAAGAACAGTTCCACATTAACATATATTAAGAAGACTTGAAAACTAAAGATAATATATGGTCTCAGATTGTATTTTGCACCCAATACAAAAAGGACTGGAGTGATAGAACTATTGAAAGTTCAATGAGCTTTGTAGACTAAAATGTAGGATTGTATTGAGGAAGGAGACCCAAGCATCTAAGATCACCTCCCCTTTGACTTCCACACTGCATTTCAATAGAAGAAAAGGCTGATTGACTGGAACCTCCTAAATCACCTTCCTATAGATAGCAGGCAAAGTATGGGGGAATCTCTCCAGAAGGCATTGTTTTTACTTAAACAAGATCAAACCCCCACCCTACTCCTACTCCATAGACCAAGACCCTTTCACATGTAATTTCTAGAACTACAAACCCAAGACCCTTTCACATGTAATTTCTAAATCTGTAAACCCAAGACCCTTTCATGTGTAATATCTAGGGTTGTAAGCCTATATAAAGGCAGAGCTTCTCTTTGTTAAACCAGCTTGGCTGTTAGAGGTAACATGTCACCTCACTCTCGGCCTTAATAAACCACCTCTTCCTTCCCAGTTTGGTGTCCAAGATGTCTGTTTCTTGTGGCCCCTCCTGCTTCAGTATCAATGTTAACTTTTAGATTTTGGTTATTAAAGTGTGTTTAGGTAAGATGTTGGCATTTGGGGAATTCGGGTAAAAACAATATAATTCTTTATACTTTTATTTATTTTTAAAATGTCATTGCTATTAATATTATTTGCTTTAGATAAAATATAGCAATAGGTTTTTAACCAAAAAATACAGTTTAGAAATAATGCATAGAATATACTAAAGAAAAACTCGCACTATAAAAGATAAGCAAATAGAAATTGGTTTTATTCTGAAAGGAAAGTATTGCTTCAATAGGCAAGAGAGAGCTCTAACTAAGTCTATATACTCAACTCCTCCCAGACAAAAGGTTAAAGAGTTTTTTAAGAATTGAAACGAGAGCAACAGGAAGAACAGCTAATGAATGCTGGGCTTAATACCTGGATGATGGGATGATTTGTGCAGTAAGCCACCACAGCACACATTTACCTATGTAACAAATCTGCACATGTTCCCCTGAACCTAAAATAAAAGTTGAAAAAAAAAGAAAGAAAAAATATCTAAGCTAAACAAACAAAAAACAATTGAGATGAGGAACCTTAGGCCATCTGAGTTCTCTAATTGGTTTACCCAAGAGAAAAGTAAACTTTCTGTTTTTATTGTAGTACAGAATTTCATCATTTGCAGTAATTTCCCTCTGCCCCCTAAAAGTTTGGCTCCTGCCCTTGGAAACTGGAAGACAGAGGCCCCATATTCCTCAATGATTACATTTCAAAGGAATGACTCCCAGGTCCTTGAGTAAGACATCCCTGGGTTGTAAACCTCCCAAGAGACTTTTGAAATGTTTATATCTCAAAAGGGCAGAGGGCACAAGTTTTCCAAAGTAAAATGCTTTAAGAAAGGGACACACACACACACATACACACACACAATCCATGTTGTATGAACTCACTCAAGATCCCCTACAGGATTTTCCAGGCCCAGTGCAAAATGAATATGCAAGTTCCCACTTTTGAAATTCATTTATAATTTCAAGACAGCAACATCAGGGCATTAGACCAAATCCAGAGCCCTTCTGAGTGTGGATCCTTGTAGAAACTGCACAGGGCAGTTTCTGCCCATGTAGGTGGAAGCCAGACTGACTGAATATTGAAGATAGAATCCTGGATCCTGGCTTCTCCAATTACTGCTTGAGTGACTTCAGCATTTCACTTAGTCCTCCCAAGCTCCAATTTCCTCCTGTGAATACTGGGGAAGGGAATTGAGGAAGCCACTTGTTGTATGAAGAATAACTAGTTCCTGCAGGCCAGGTAAAATTCACAGAGCTGTGACCGGCACGTAGCAAGCATTTGATAAGTTTTAGCTTTTATTTTGAAAAACACAACTGTATTGACCTTTATGAAAATGCATTTTACAAGTTTTTCATGGCATTTTAATATATTTAAGATTCATTCAGTACAGAGAAAAAAGTAATCATATAGAATAATACATATTTTTTCTTTTCCATGTGTGAAGTCGTTCTTAGAAAGACTTACACCATCCAAAAATAAGCAATAATCACACCTGGATTTATTGCATAGTGTGGTTTTTTGAAAATATTTTCCCACTTAAAAATATTAAAGCATAGAGTAAGAGTCAAACATTTTTCCAAGTTACAAGTCTCTTTGCTCAATACTCTTTACCTTAGAACAAAAAATTTCACATTATTTTAAACTATCAAGATCATTTTGTACTAGTTTTAAAGATACTTGAAATGTCTCTTTGTTTGTTTTTTGTTTTTTGGTTTTCTTTTGTTTTGTTTTGAGACAGAGTCTCGCTCTATCACCAGGCTGGAGTGCAGTGGTGCGATCTCGGCTCACTGCAAACTCCGCCTCCTGGATTCAAGCGATTCTCCTGCCTCAGCTTCCAATATATGTGATATCCAGTAGAAAACTATATAATAAAACGTTAGAACTGTAACTTTATTTTATAGCTTTTTTTTTTTGTATATTGGAAAATATCTCTTTGATTTTAGAAAATACCTCTTGGACGTTAGAAGATAACGTTACAGTTCTAGCTGATGAACTAACTTTATTAAATAGTTTTTTATTGGATAATGTATATAAGATAGGCTAGGTTTTTCTACAGTAACAAATACCCACAACACCTCAGTAATTTAAAACCACAACCACCAAATTCATGGAGATTAGCTGAGAGTCTGTTCCACACTGTCTACATTCTGAGAAATAAAACGTTCTTTCTTTACTTTGTCATGCTGTGCTATTATTTTACCGTTTTATTAAATATAATTTGCCATTACTTAAGATAGGTCTCCCAAATTAAGTTGCAATTCAGAACTACTCTATTTTATTTTGGTCAAATTTCATAATTAGGTTAGATTCATAAATTGCACTTTGAGGATTTCTGAGTTTATGTAGTTCAAAAACTGCATAAGCTATGAATATCCTCTTCCTTTAAGTTTTGATAGAATTTTTCAGCAAAACCACCTATTTTAATGATATTTGTAAAATGTTTTTGATATCTATGAAATTGAAACCTATTCAAGAGCTCTATCTGTTCTTTAGATAAATTTGGTAATATTTGAAGAATTTTGTTAAACATAAATTTTCCAGATTATTAACAAGAACTACACTGTAGGTCTGTTTTCTCTAAATTGAATTTTAAATTTATTCCTAATTTCTAAGGTCATAGTTAAATTTAGTTTTCTCTATTTTTTACCTTGATAATATTTGTTTAAATAAAACAATTATTTAATTTATTATTTATCTCTTTAAAGAAAGAGTATTGAATTTATCGATTAAATTTTTCTAATTTCTAAATAATTTGCTTTAATCTAACCCCATTCATCTCTTTCCTTTATGTTTTTGTCTTATTGCTTCCTAAATTCCTATATTCATTATTTTTTTCATATTCTTATTGATGACAGTAATACTAATCACTATTATCCTCTAAAGACATCTTTTATGCTGATACATATTCTTTTTTATTGTTGTTAACCTCCATATTTTTAGCATTTGCAGTTCTGATTTTGTGTGTGTGTGTGTGTGTGTGTGTGTGTGTGAAAACTGTTACATAAAAGGAGAAGTCCCTGTTTAACTAAATACTTTATCTTTTCTTTTATCTGTGTTAGATATAGTCAACTCCAGGTGTCTCTTCAAAGAAGAATATGTTCAGCTCTCTTATTCTTTAATTCTCCATTTTAAAGTTTGACTTCCTTGTAGTTTCGTTAAACAAACTTTTCGACCAGTTCTAATCGGTAGGTCACATCTGTTCCCTGGTCTCCTGCTCCATCTTGACTCACCCTGGTCACTGCTCCAGTCACGTCTCCAGCCACCTGCTCTGGTCACCTGCTTTGACCTGAATTACCCCTGGTACCTGTCCCATAACCATCCTTCCCACCAAACTCCCCACCCCGCCACTCTGACTTGTACCCTAGCTCTATTTAAAATAGCCAATTGGAATTTTAGCTAGACTGTGTGGTCTAACCCTACCCAATAGGGGAACGACACGGCAGTAGAGGCTACCTTTGTCAGGAATAAGGACTCCTTCCCCTTTCTTGTAAATGTGTGTGCTCACCATTGTTCCATCTGTGAGCCACACCCTTCTACAGAAGTAAATTGCCTTATTAATGGAAATTTATATTCGAGTGCTACTTCTTTTGCAGCACCAAAAATTTACATAAAAATCTGGGAATAAAAGCATCCATATAATATCAGTCTGCATATAGTTTCTTCTGCTCTTTAATTTCATAGTGAGCAACTTTCCTTCCAAAGTCTACCTTGAGAGAGTGGGCACATAGTAACAGCCTTGAGTTCACTCCGTCTTCAGGTTTTCATCAAATCTTGGTTTTTCTGAAGATAACTTCTGGTTCTCTAGGACCCCATGCAATGCAATAAAATAATCAATAGTATATCAGTAACACTCTTTCTAGCTTTCTTTCAGTTTATGTTATTCATAGCTTGTTATTCCAGGGTAGAGCTTTTCAGGATATAGCATGTCACAGCCAACACTTGATAATTGTCAACCAGTCTTTGCCTGCAATTTGGAGTTTCTGCATGAACTTACATATCTGTGAGGGTGAAGTGAGGATAGAGGCAGCAATACTCTCTCAATTGCCCCAATTTATAGAAGAGTGCCCAAGTGCACATAGAGATAGGTTCCAGCTTTTTGACTGCTAAAGGCCCTGGTAATTTACAAAAGCAACAGCATGATCCTTTTCCAAGCAATCCCTGTTTCAAGTAATAAAGTCAGGTACTACCAAAAGCAGAAGATCGAATGGGCTCTATTCTCAATTCTATTCCTTCATTTGCAGCAACTGCTTTATCTGTAAGTGTTTTCCATCAAAGCTCTTTTGCATTTCCTTCTGTCAGTGTCATCCTGGGTGATCCAGTGTGATTTTGAAAGCATGCCACTGGATGTCACTGGACAGATACTATTTGAATACAGAAAATCAGCAATTGTCTTTTAAGAAGGAACAAACAATGAGCATGTTATTCTAGGACGTCTTCATTCAAATTGAATAGATTATTGAACTGTTAATAGACAGTCAACATGTCTTTAATTAAACCATTTTCCAGTCATACTTCCTATGAACTGAACTCACAGAGTAAAACTTCTACATTTGAAGTTTTGATTTGATGTCTTTGGTAAAGTGTTCTCTCTCTCTCTCTCTCTCTCTCTCTGAAAATGATTATAGCAATCTTCAGTGTTCATGAGTGTAAATTTCACTTATTTGTGGCTCAGTAACTCTGACTTCAGTGTCCTACCCAAAGCTACAAAATCACTTTGAATAGCACCATATAAGTAAATTGAGCCATCAAGTCATCAAGCTGGGAATGTCACACCCAGGAGAGTACTTCAATGCTTATAGCTGCTACTTTGGGGCTCCAACAAAAATTTCCCAAAGCTGAAAGCATTCCGAGGCTCAGAGACTTCATGGAACATAAACCTTTACTTCAAAAATAAACTTTGTATTTTGAAAACAAACCATTTATTGTTTGTATAAAAGGTCCCTGCATTTTGTAAGGAAACAATTTAATGACTCCATTTTATAAAAGTACTATAGGACACTGATTACAAATGTAACCTTTACTTTAAAAGAGCAGAAGCAATCTAGTCCCTCGGTTTTAAAATTAGGTTGCTTGGTTGGTTGTACAGAGTTCACAGTTGGACCCAAAAATGTTTGTGGAACTCTACTTTGTTTTATTTTTATATTTTTCATAGGTTTTTATTTTGTATTGAATAGCTCCTCATCTCCCAAACAGAAGAAGAATTATAGAATATGTGCATCTATATATGAAGTATTGTGAGCTTAAAAAGGAGTCATTTTGGTTATAGCTCTTTTAGAATAAATTTGTAAATAGCATCTAAATTCAATTTTTTACATATAGGACTGCTATATTACACAATTGATTTGTTTCAGGACATTACCCAAAAATATCATTCTAAGAGAACAAAATATGCCACCCCAAATATGCCTCTTGGCCAAGAATTATTTTGAAAGGGTTATTTTGAGAAATTGCAGGCATAGGAGAAGCTCTGAAAGTTACTATTTGCTAAGAGAAATTTACATCTAGAAAAGAAATCTGCATTTAAAGGTGTCTTCCTCTCTATACCAGGAGAAAAAACAACGAAATGGAGAAAGCATGAGCTTTAATTCTACAAAGCAAGCTTTTCTCCTGTTTATCATTTTTTTCCTGGCCAGCTCCCCATAACAGGACCCTTTCCCATTCCCTTCTTTCTGTGTCTCAAGGGTAATTAAGCCTGAAATTTGAGACAATTGCTTAGGATCTACTCGAGATATTTACTCATATTCTGGATTGTCTCCCATATATATAGAGGGTACCCATGTTATTAAACTTCATTTTCTCTTGTTAATTTGTCTTTTGTTACAGGGGTTTATGGAAATAAGAACTGACAAAGAGTCCCTGACCAAAACTTCAATCCACCTTCTGAGTCCTTTCTGACTATGCCCAAACTTAGGCTTCCCTCTCTGTCCTTGTAGAATGCAGTTTGAACAAGAATCCTGCTAAGTTCTTTTAGGAAAAATCTCTCACTTTTGCTTTGTGACCACTCTCTAATATCTTAGCTCCCTGACCTGCCCTCAGGAATAATCTCAAGTCAGCTGAGCCAGAAACCCCTTATCCTGGATGTTTCCTCTCCCTTACCAATTTCCCACTCATTGACCCTCGGCTCTGCTCCCTTTTTTTTTCTTTTTTGAGGCAGAGTCTCACTCTGTCACCCAGGCTGGAGTGCAGTAGCTTGATCTTGGCTCACTCATGAAGCCTGGGCTCCTGTGTTCAAGCAATTCTCCTGCCTCAGCCTTCCCAGAAATGTAATCTGGGTGGGGCTGTATACTCAGCACCCTCCCCATTCCAATTCCAAGGTCCTTGGCCTCTCTTACCCCAAGAATGAGGAAAGGAGCCTTGGAGGTGCAGTGAGCTTATGGTTCAAATAAATATTGTGAACCCAAAGAGTTTAGCAGAGAGCAATTTATTAGGCAATGAGAGAGAAAAAGAGAGTGAGAGAGCTCCCATGCTGCCATGGGAGGGGATCCAAGGAAGGAATCCGTATAGGTAAGGATCATTGGGATTTTAACCCTGAAGTGATTTCCTCCCCATTCATGTTCTTGTCCAATGAGAAGAGTTCTTTCAAACTTCCTCTGGAGTGATTGATCTTTGACTCTGATACTGGATTGGCTGCTTGGTCCACAACAGAGCCCCCTCCTCCCAGAGCTTTCTGCTGGCTTTTTGAACAAAGAAGTTCACCTGGATTTTGCACCTAGCCTGCACGTGGGAAAGTTAGACAAAGAACTTTACATTCCTGGATGGGGACATGGATGGAGGCGTGACGCTGGGAAGCTCCTGCCTTTGAAACCACGCCCCTCATGGACCCAGGGAGAGAAGTTTTTTTTAAATAACATAGTCTCTCAGTCCCCCTTCTGAACAGGTATGTCCGACTGCTGTTAGGACAGGGGCGTTGATTCTCTTTACTTCCTGCTGAACTGGGGTGAAGAAGGGGCCCTGTAATTGAGGTTTCCTCTAGAAGGGAGTCTTCCAGGGTGTCAGGTTGATCCAGAGGTCCATGATAGAGCCTATGAGCCAAGGACATCTGGGGTTCCGTTTGCAGGATAATTTGTGGCCTCATGGCCTTGATTCTAGAAGAAACAAATTGAGAAGAAGGTTAAAGATGAGAGGCCCGAATGCCAGCAATAATAGAATGGTTATAAATGGGCCTAGAAGAGGGTATAGCCCGGACAGCCAGTTGTTAAACAAGCTCTGTGATCCCGTTTCTTGAAGGTCTTTAGCCTTGTGTTCGATTTATCCCTGAGTTATTTAAGTTTGTTTAACACAATATCTAACTGGTTTACAAAGTAGCAACAATTTTTTTTCCTACAAAGAGACAGGTTTCTCCTTTCTCTGCTGTTAGCAGATGCAGGGCCTTTTATTTTAAAGAGCCAAGGCAACTAAAGAGTTAAGCTGCTTTTGCAGAGAGAATTAGCAACCTTTTCTATGTTATTTAACTCCTGAGATAGCTTATAGTAGAACCAAGTAGAGGAAGTAACTCTTCCAATGCCAGTACTAAGTCCTCCTATTATTCCACTCCCCACCAACAAAAGGAATAATTGGGGTTTGAGTATGGTATGGCCATGGCAAGAGAAGACTCTGCACCGGAGATTTGGTGTAAATTGTCATGGAGGGGTGCTAGAAAGGAGGGGAGGAGAGCTATTAGGCCAATCCATAGGGGCAACTGCATAGAGTCTGGTTGCAGATAGTAAAGAGTGATAGTCCTGTTAATGCCAGGATATAAGTTAGATTTATAAGTAGTTACTTTCCTGGGGATCTCATTGGAAGAGAAAACGTAGATCCTTTAATGGCTCGCAGGTGTATGAAGGGTCATCTCCTGGAACTTCAGGCTGTGGAGTGGAGGGCCTATGATTTTCTTAAGGAGGTGTCCAAGGCTTCAGCCGAGTGTGATGAATCCAGGAGTCAATTCCCACCACCTTAACTGCCATTGGAGTAGACAGAATAACCGAAAACTGTCCTTCCCAAGATGGGCCTAGAGAGGGAGAGTCTGAAGGGAGGGACTTAACAAGCACCGAGTCTCCAGGGCAGAACAACTCTCCCTTTTTCTCTAGGGTGTCCTTCAGGTAAGGTCGTAAGACCCTGTTGGAACTTAGCCAAGGAAGTTATATCTTTTATTAGATCTGCTGTTTCCTTGTCTAATACAAGATGATTAGTAAGAATGGGCCATCCATAAAGCATCTCATAAGGGCTGAGTCCTGTTTTTTGAGGAGAGTTTCAGGCTCTTGAGTGTTAATGGTAATAGAGAAGGCCATGGGAGGTGGGTTTCCTTTGCCAGTTTCTTTGGGTGTCTCTTAAGAATTTCATTTATCTTCTCCACTTTCCCTGAGGACTGAGGCCTCCAAGAACAGTGGACATGATACTGTATTCCTAACACTTTGGAAATTCCTTGGGTCACTGCAGCTTTGAATGCAGGGCCGTTATCACTTTGAAGACAGTGAGGGAGTTTGAATCTAGGATTATTTTATTAATCAGGACTTTTTTTTTACCACTTGTATTTTTTGGTTTTACAGAGGAAAGCCTCAACCCAGTTTGCGTAGGTATGTACACATGCTAACAGATATTGTTATCTCCGAGACTTAGGCATATGGGTAAAGTTCATTTGCCAGTCCTCACCTGGGTAATGACTGGTTTGCTGTTCCCCAGGAGGAACTTCACAATGTGCCAAAGGATTATTTTTCTGGCATGTTTCACATCCTTTGACTACTTGTTGGAAGGCCTTGAAGAGACCATTTTCTGTAAATATAGATTTGGCCATTTGATATATATTCTCTGTACTCATATCGAAGGTTTGATGTAGGTTTTTAAGTACTTTCCACTGGCTGGCAGCAGGTAGGATTACTTTGCCCTCCTCGGTAGCTAGCCATCCTGAAGGAAGAAGATTATGTCCCTGGGAGGTTGCCCACTCTACCTCTTCTGATGAGTATTGAGGTCTAGTTCCCTGGAGAGGGTTTTCCCATATTAAAAGCCCTTCTATAAATTCTTATCTAGCTGCCCTTTTTGCCTCTATGTTAGCTCAGTGATTGCCCTCCAATTTCTTCTCATTTCCTTTCTGGTGACCTCAGTTGTAAGACTGTTACCTCTTTCTTGGACAGCTTGTAATAAGCCTAAAATTTCCTTATCATATTTAATGGGAGTTCCTGCCAAGGTTAGGAACTCTCTTTCCTTCCATATGGTCACATGGGCATGCAGAACCAGGTAAGCATATTTGGAATCTGTGCATATGTTTATTCTCTTTCCTTTTCCTAATTTTAGAGCTTGAGTGAGGGCTACTAGTTCTGCTAGCTGGGTACTATTTCCAGGAGGAAGGGAATTACGTTCAAGCATTGCTTGATCACTGACTACTGCATATCCTGCCTTTCAAATTCCATTTTCCATAAATGAACTCCTGTCAGTGTATAGGTTAAGGTCAGGATTGGCTAGAGGAGTTTCTAAGAGATCCTCTTGAGCCGCATAGTTTTGGGCTATAACCTGCTGACAGTCACATTATCTGCCCCTTCCTCAGGAAGAAAAGTAGCCGGATTGAGGGCTGCACATGTGCGCAGCTGAGGTACAAGCCCTTCGAGCATTAAGGCCTGATATTTGAGTAAGCAGTTGTTGGACAGCCATGAGCCTCCTTTAGAGGCCAGAATTCCAGCCATATCATGTGAAGTCCATAGTTAGATTTTTCCTTTGCACTATTTTTACAGCTTCTGAGACCAGCATAGCCACCACGGCTATAAGCAGTGTGGCCAGCCTTTTGCTACTGCATCAATTTCCTTACTTAGGTATGCCACTGGTTGTGGCATGGTCCCCCGAGTCTGGGTGAGAACCCCCATTGCAACTCCTGACTTTTCCGTAACACATAAGAAGTCATTCCCTGTAGGAAGGCTTGGAGCTGGAGCCTGCAGTAGTGCCTGCTTTGGGGTGGGAAAGGCTGCCTGAGCTATAGGGTCCCATTGTATTAGATGAGTGTTAGCTTTTTGAGTTTCCTTAATCAGAGTGTTTAGGGGTTTGGCTATTTTACCATATCTGGGAATCCACAGTCAGTAGAAACCAGTTATTCCTAAGAATCCCTGCAACTGTTTTAAGGTTTTTGGATGGGGGAAGGCCAGTATAGGTTGGAGACGTTCTCTATCAAGGGCCTAAGTGCCCTTAGACAAGAAAAGCCCTAGGTATTTTCCTTCTTGCCTACAAAGTTGGGCTTTTGGTTTGAAAACCTTATATCCACAGGTGGTTAGAAAGTTTAGGAGGTCCCGGGTGGCTTGCTGATACTGGGTTTCTGAGTTAGCATTTAAAAGTAAGTCATCCATACATTGAAGAACCAGGGTACCTGGATGTGAAAAATTACTAAGGTCCCAAGCTAGAGCCTGGCTGAATAGGTAGGGGCTATCTCAGAAGCCCTGGGTAATACTGTCCAGGTGAGCTGAGAATTCTGGTCTAAAGGGTCTTCAAAGGCAAACATAAACTGGGAATCAGGATGTAAAGGAACACGTAAAAAGGCATCCTTAAGGTCCAGGACTATAAACCATTGTGCCTCTCCTGGTATTTGAGAGAGCAAGGTGTATGGGTTTGGTACGGCTGGGTATAAAGGGATTGCAGCTTCATTAATAAGCCTGAGATCTTGCACTAGCCTCCATTGTCCATTAGGTTTTTGTATTCCTAAATTGAAGTATTACAAGGGCTATTACAGGACTTTACTAGACTCTGAGCTTTTATTTCCTTACAATATCCTGTAGCCCCTTTTTGGCTTCCGGTCTTAGGGGGTACTGTCTTTGGTAAGAAAAAGAGGTGGTGTCTTTTAGTCTTATTCGAATTGGACATGCATTCTTTGTTCACCCAAACTGTCCCTCCATTGCCCATACCTGGAGATTAATTTCCTCTTTAAATAATGGGCAGCAGAAAGGGATTTCCTCCCTCATGATGTTCATATAGATAATGGCTCCTGCTCTGGCTAACAGGTCCTGCCCTTGTAAGGGAGTGGGACTTTCTGGCATGATGAGGAAGGCATGGGAGAAGAGTCTATCTCCCCAGTTACAGCTTAGGGACTGGGAGAAATATCAGGAGACTGCTTGTCCTAGGACTCCTCAGACAGTTACAGACTTGGGAGACAACCGTCCAGTACAGGAAAGCAAAACTGAAGAGGCCACACCAGTGTCCAAGAGGAGATTGACCTTCTGGCCCTCAATGGTTAGCTTTACCTAGGGCTTGGTGAGGGTGATGGCTTTTGCTGGTGTTTGCCCCAGGCACCCTGTAGGGTCATCTGGTTAGACACCTCAACCCTGAGAACCTTCATCCCCTGGGACAGTGTGCTTTCCAGTGATCCCCTTGGCACAGTAGGCAAGCATGAGGAAGTGGTCTGTTCCTCTGGGGACAATTTCTCTTAAGGTGTCCCGGTAGGCCGCAGTGGTGGCAAGCTCTGCCAGACAGGTGGCTAACCCAACCCTTTCTCTCTTCTGGGCCCGTTGGGTCTGCTTGCTTGAAGGCCACGACTAGGGCTGTGGCTTTTCTCTGATCTCCTGTTCCTTTCAGCCTCTTACTCATGGTCTCTATTACAGAACACTGAGGTTGCTAGATGTAGGAATGATTCTAGACTCTGTTCTGGCCCCAGGGCCAACTTCTGGAGCTTCCTCCTAATGTCTGCTGCTGATTGCGTGGTAAATTTGTCTTTTAGTATTAGCTGACCCTTCATGGTGTCTGGTGACAGGGGATTATACTTTCTTAAGGCCTCCCGTAACAGCTCAAGGAAGGCTCTTGGGTTTTCTTCCTTTCCCTGAGTTATGGTGGATAACATTGCATAGGTCATGGGCTTTTTCCTAGTTCACCTTAATCCCTCAAGTATGCAGGTCAATAGGTACCTACGACTCCAGTCCCCTTGTTCTGAGTCAGGATCCCAGTGAGGATCCATGCTAGGGACTGCTTGTCTGCCTGTAGGGAATCTATTATTTTCCTTGGCATCATTTGGTCATGTACTTGACTAAAGTACCAGGTGTCCCCAAACTCTTGAGCCACTGCTAGGGCAGCCTCTCTCTCATTGCTGGTTAGGGTTTGATTAAGCAATAGCATGATATCTTTCCAATCTAATTTGAAGGACTGACTCAGGCCCTGCAGAACATCTATGTACTTGTCCGGGTCATCTGAAAATTTTCCTAAATCTGTCTTGATTTGCTTTAAGTCAGAAAGTGAATAGGGAGTATATACCTTGGTTGGGCCAAATTCTCATCCTACTATCTATAGGGGCAGAGTTGGGGCATCCTAGTAGCCTGAGGTGACTTGGCCTTCCCTGACTCCTCTTGGGTTATAGGAGCTGAGGAGACCTGGTCAGCATTGGTGGAGGGAGGGGCCACAAGGAGTCCTAAATATGGGGGTAGTCCTGAGGAGGGGCCAGTTTACAGGCCTTACATAGCTGGGGATTATCCCTTAGAGAAAAGAAAACTTACACATAAGGGACCTCAATCCATTTATGTTCCCTCTTACAGAATGGACTTAATTGTAGAAGGGTGTTATAATTTATACTTCCCTTAGGAGGCCAGGATTCTCCACTCAGCAGAGAGTATTGCAGCTATGCTGTTTGGCAGAGAGAAATGAACCATGTTTTCTTCAAAGATCATTGGAAGAAATTGTATCCTGGATAACTGGTCAAGTTGGTCCCAGTTATCCAGGATACATTTCAAGGGTGATTTTGCCTTGGGAAGAGTAGCACCCATCTGAAATTGAACAAGGGATGCCCTCATTCCTGGTTATTCCTTGACACTGCTAGCCCTGGGGTGTCCCCCAGTTATAACATCTTGTAGTTTCCTTGCACCCTAGATGCATAATCATCTTCTGGGCCCTCCATGTGCCAGATTTAATCATACTGGCATCATGGGCACATCCTCACTGTCTAAATGTCCTTCTTGGCCACCATAAGGACATGGAGACTACCAGGATTAGTAGCCCTGTACCGGCACATCCTTGAAGAACTAGACCAGTGCGCCTTGGGCAGTGGGTGCCAATATTCACTAGCAAGAGTTCAATTAACATAGGCTTGACCATAAAACTGACCGAGGAGGATAAACTCCTTGTGAGGGACCTCTAAGCACAACAATCTTAAAGCAGGTAATGGATGGCCACATGGCAATGCCTTCAGGACCTAGACCCATTTTCCATCATAGGAGTATGCCCTAGAGTTGTGGGGCCTGTAATTAACTATTTGACCTTGGACAAGGTCTGACTATGGTATTCTAGATGGAGAAGTTCTGCCATATGGAGAGCCAATCCTAGGCAAGACAAACTGTACATCATTAAATTCTGGCACCATTCAATTGGATTGGGAAATTGTGGGTGACAAAAACACAATGTCCTCTAGCCTCCAGTACCCACTGATAGACTCTGGCTCAGTTAGAACATAACCTAGCACTGCAGACTAAAGGAACTGACCCTGTGCACTTATACTGTAGGAGATTCTCATAGGCATAAGCCTGAGGGCACCATGGGCAAGGGTCCCTGGACTGCCACCCTGGACTGCCACCCCAGGAGCCTTGTGTAGGAAATATCTTAGAGGAAAGAGCCAGGAAGAAGTTTGCCTCACAGGAATCTGGACCCAGGAGGTTGGGGTCTGAAAGGCTGGGTGTGGTTTGCACAGGCGGCTTTTGTTCCAGCCGCCTGGGTCAGCTGCTTCAGTGGCCCAGCGCAGCTGCTGCTGTCGCTATGGGCCTAAAAGGCTGGGCATGGCTCACACAGGTGCCTGTGCCCACCACTTGGCCCAGCCACCACTGCATGTGTCCCCACGCAGGCCCATCTGCCTGCTTTCTGCAGGTAGTTTCTGCCAGGTCTTGCCTCTGCCACTGTGCCCAGTCTTTACTTCCTTAACAAATTTAAAAGAAGCAAAAGGACAGATTAGCAAGCCAAAGGGGTCTAATACCATTCTCCACTCTGAAGTTTGACAGCTTACTACTGGCTGGCTCACCAAAGATGTAACTGGGGTGGGGCTGCATACTCAGCTCCCTCCCCTTCTGATTCCAAGGTCCTTGGCCTCTCTTATTCCAAGAATGGGGAAAGGGGTCCTGGAGGTGCAGTGAGCTTACCATTTGAATAAATAGTGTGGACCCAAAGAGTTTTGGAAAGAGCGATTTATTAGGCAGAGAGAGAGAGAGACAGAGAGAGAGCTCTCATGCTGCCGTGGTGGGGGGATCCAAGGAAGGAATCTGTATAGGTAAGGAGCATCCGGATTTTAACCCTGGAGTTATTCCTTCTCCATTCATGCTCTCGTCCAATGAGAGGAGTTCTTTCAAACTTTCTCTGGAGTGATTGATCTTTGACTTTGATACTGGATTGGCTGTCTGGTTCACAACTGAGCCCCCTCCTCCCAGAGCTTTCATCAGGCTTTTTGAACAAAGACGCTCACCTGGATTTTCCAGCTAACCCAAGTGCAGGAAAGTTAAAGAACTTTACATTCCCGGATGGGGACATGGATAGAAGTGTGGTGCTGGGAAGGTCTTGCCTTTGAAACCACACCCCTCATGGACCTGGGAAGAGAAGTTTGTTTTCTTAACACAGTCCCTCAGTAGCTGGGACTACAGGCATGCACCACCACGTACAGCTAATTTTGTATTTTTAGTAGAAATGAAGTTTCACCATGTTGGCCAGGCTGGTCTCAAACTTCTGACCTCAAGTGAGCATCCTGCCTCAGCCTCCCAAAGTGCTGGGATTACAGACATGAGCCACTGCTCCTGGCTGGGCTCTGCTCCTTAATGGTATATCCCCACTTGTCCTTGTTGGAGTCAGAGTTGTATCCAATCTCTCTCTCCCCATATAAAACCCCATTGAATGGCCCTGAAGTTTATCACAGTTACTCCCCAACCCCCAAAAAAGTCTGACTTATCATCTTTACCAAGTGTCTTTAACATTTTTTTCTTTCAGAGAACTGTGGAGGGTAGAGAATTATTTTGTTCTCCCCTAATTAATGTACATAGTATATTTAATATTTTAAAAAACTTTAATTTCTTGTGACTAATTTGCCTTTAAACAACTGTTGCTGATGGTTTCTGCTATATCAATGAACATTTCTGTAATCGAATTTATTCCAGTCTAAAATTTAACATTTTAAAATTTCTGCAGGCCTCGTGTACATCTTTTCCAGTCACCAAGATAGTTCTGAGTTAATGCTAACTTTAAGCAATGTTTTCCTCAATCAAGTTTGAAAGTATATTTAAATAATGCTTCCAGGCTCTTCTCACTTTATTTTCCAAAGCATAAACACAAGATTGATATATAATTTTTTGAAAATTGTTAATAATGATAGGAAATTATCTTACTTGAAACAAAAACGTTGATCTTAACTTACTCCATTTATTGAACAATAATTGCTGAATATTAACTTGTTCAGAAACCTTATAATGTAAAGCTATTCTTAACTCTAAAACTGTAGATTATACAATATTCATAGTTCCTTTTTTATGAGGATATTCAATATGATAATTTCCTGGAAATGGAATAGGAAATGATAGAAGGTAGAAAGATGGGGAAGGAGTAGTTATTTTCTTTCTGAGGGAGCTCTGAGTTCTGATCTTGAGAACTTTATGATGCCAATGAAACCACCTTTGCAAAGATTATGACAGTGAGAGAAATCTATCATGGCTGACTCCATCTTGCTTCTAGCTTCAAAGGCTACCTGTTCCTGCTCATTCCTGGGCATAAGCCTTGCTAATCATGGGAGGAATTTAGTTTATAGTTTAACTTTAAATTAAGGATGATGGTAGCTCTTCCCAAAACTAAACCATTTTGTAAAACGAATGAAAGTTAGGACTATGAGAGGTGCCTGAATTCTGCTAATATATGAATATAGCTTCTATAATTCTTTACTACTCAAGAGTCATGTGGCCAGAGGTCACGTGATATGTGACTTTTCCGATTACACCTATAGATAACATCACTATTTTAGGACCTAAGATTGATTTTTTGAGATTTTTTCAGACTTTTGTGTTGTGGCAGCTGACTGACCCCATCCCGACTTGTGATTTATGACTCTAGTGGTCCCGTGGCCTTCACTTGGCATTAGGCTTGTCACATTAGGACCATTTTCCATGTCCTGACAGTGGCATCCTCATCCAATCAGCAGCAACTGTTCCCTAGTCTGCTACCCACAAAACTATCCTTGAAAAACCCTAACCTGAGTCTTGTGGGAGACTTATTTGAGTAATAACTCCATCTTCTGTGTGGCTAGCCTTGCATCATTTAAATTCTTTACTTCAATAGTCCTCAATACCATGGTCTTAGTGATTGGTTTTGTCAGTGCAGTGGGTGAGAAGAACCTATCAAGCAATTACATCAAAGCAAAAATACACTGGATAAAGTCAGACCAGCAAGGGAGCCTTCAATAATGCCATTGCAATAGGTGAGGAAGCCCATAACTAAAGTCTGAACTCAATTTTACTGAAACAAAGAGCTACAGGGATATTAGGAAATGGGGTGATTGGATTGTGAATCACTTCTTTGCTAATTGGCCTCATCCCTCAAAAAATAAATTTACCCATATCTTTATGGCAGGAGGTAGTTTTACATCTTAAAGCAAGGCACCCACTGAAGTTAGCTCCTACTCTGTCTTAGAGACCCAGAAACTGGGAGATAGGGGTGCTGATTTCCTTGATGATAACATTGAAAAATTATATTTTCCAGATCCTTGAGAAAGACATTCGTGGGTTGTAAAAATGGCAAGAGGATTTTTAAAAGATTTATATCACTAAGGGGAAGAAAAAGGATTTGCAATCACAAGTTTGCTAAAGCAAGGGCTCTAAGAAAACAGTGGTCAGAAGGAAGCCTGTAAGAATTTTACCCAGGAAGAAAGGAGCATTAAGGCCATCTTGGTTAATGAATTATCTCTTTAAAAGTGACTAAAAGTTACTAATCACAAACTAAGCCATTTCAAACACAACACAGAAACTGTATAAATAAAGCAAGTACTTTTAAAGATTGTAGAATTATTTTAACTCTATCTATACCCTTTTTGTTGAAGGATTATTTCTGAGGTTAATTAAAAAAAAGAAGGCAATTGTCCATTTGTAGGAGAATAAATAAACAAATTGTGATGTACCTATACCATGGCATATTAAGCAACTATGCAAATCAATGTGGTAGATTTATATCTATTGTCCTTTAAGGGATCTCCAAGATATTGTTTCAGTTGTTCAGGGCAAAATGCTCAAAGTCATTGTTGAGGTCTCTCTCACATTTCACTCCCAATTTTTCAGCAAAGATTGTTTGGCTCCAACTTCAAAATGTGTACACAATTTAAGTACTTATTAATCTGGCTCAGCTGTCATCTCTACCTTAGACTATGATATTAGCTACATCATTGGTCCCCTGCATCCATAATTCCCCCTTCCAAATGTATCCTTACATTTCAGTCAAAGTTACTTTTTAAAAACTTGAGCCAGATAAGCAAGTTAGAATATGTCACCCCTCTGCTTACATCACTAGCCAACCCAATGTGATCTGGTTCATTCCCTCTTTCCTCATCTCACCTGCTCCTTCACTCAGATACTACCATGCTAGCCTTTATACTAGTCCTCAAACATGTCCAGCCCCTGTGCTTTTGAACAGGCTGCTTCCACTCTTTGAATTGCTTTTATTACAGATACTCATCACATCTAACTCTGGACCCCCTTTAAGTCTGCTAAAATCTCATCTTCATTGAGGTTAACTCTTACCACTTCAGTTTAAAGTATAACCTGCTTACTCCCCAGTGCACTCCTATTCCTCCATCTCATGGCTTTTATCATTTCCCAGCAACTTATAATTTACTTATTTGGATGCTTATGATTTATTTTATCTCTCCTACTAGAATGAAATTTTTGTGATAGTACGATTTCATGGTATTGCATATAACAGAGAGCCTGGAACAGATGCTATCCATTAAATATTTGTTAAACATGTGAATTAATGATGAGTAAAAGTCTTTCTCATTAGAATGTGGTGAAAAATCCATGTCAAATATCAAACTGCATCTCAATGTCCTACTTATTTCTGAGTATGCTCTTTTAACAGTCTTAGAGATCGAACAGACGTTGTAAATACACACTGAACAAAAATGTTAGAAAAACCACAGCTCTTTTATTATGGACATTGTTTATTAGCCAAAATATAGGTATTAAAATTTAGGAATTACAAGTCCACAAATGTGATTTTTCATTGTGAAATTTCTATTATTATAAAATACATACCAAGATCAGTATAGGTCAAGTTAGGAAAACACAAATATAAAATAAACATTATTTGGATGAGTGCATTGGCTCATACCTGTCACCATGACCCTCTGAGAGGCTGAGGCAGGAGAATTGCTTGAAGCCAGGAGTTCAGCACTACTAGCCTGGACAACATAGTGAAACACTCATCTCTGTTTTTAGTAATTTTTTTTAAAGAAAAATTTTGTACTCATAATCCTTATAAAACTATGAAAATATAATTTATTTTTCTATGAAGAATCTCTATAGATCTGATAAAATTAATACTTTTACTGACTATTTCTTCTTGTAGTCAATACTGGATTATTAATTTGAGCAAAAGCGTGTTTGTTGTTAGCTATTCTAGGAATGAAATGAAATGTACCAATGTACCAAACTGACATTTTCAAATTTTGAGTGATGCTAATGAAATTATAAATATAAAATATAAATAATATGAGGCAAAGCCACAGATAGAAAACAATTTTCTAGAGTAATTTTATGAATTTTTATTTCATTTGCTTTATTCATTGCTGACCTCTCCTTACAGTGCTTTTTTTGGATGCGTGATCATTTATAATTTGTTTGACTTAAGAATATCCTACCAACATATACAAATGCTATGATACGTTCTTGTTAAGTGAAAGGTTAAATGTATTTTATAGCTTCTCTCCTATTTGTTTAGTTTTGCTTTTAAGACATTCACACGAAAGCTAGAAGCTATAAAAATATCGGGTAAACACGTTAAAAGGAAAATGATTTTGAGCTACATGGATAACTCCTTTTTAAAAATAAAAGTAAATACATAACAAATCAAAATAAATAACTCCACCAACCAACACTATTAAGTGCTTATTTTAAAATAGCTTATTTATTCCTGAACAGTTTTGTTTGAGTTAAGCCAAAAACAACTTTTGATGGAGCTCTCACCAATGTTTAAGAAATAAGATATGAGTAAAAGCAATAAATACAAATATGCTATGATGTGCTTAAGCTACCATCTGGAAAACTCATATATGAAAATTGCAAATCTTACATTTGCTGTTGAATTGACTATGAAGAAAGCCAGTACTTCACAGTACCTGAGCCTTGAAAGACCCAAAGTGAGACAAACAGGTCTTAAAGCCCTGTTATAAGCCAGAAGTTATTCACTAGGCGAGAACTATATGCCTTATACTAATCATAGTTCTTGGTAACAAACAAAGGAATTTTTCTCTGGTTACTCTAATCAGATAGAGTGTCTTTTGGAAGGGTGTCGGATAGCTCCATAGGGTAGAGAAACAGAGCTGGAATCATACTACAGCCCACTTCAAGAGCTCCCAAGCCAAACAAGCTGATGTGGTTTGGCTGTGCCTCCACTCAAAATCTCATCTTGAACTGTAGCTCCCATAATTCCCATGTGTCATGGGGGGGACCCAGTGGGAGGCAAGTGAATCATGGGAGCAGGTCTTTCCTGTGCTATTCTCATGATAGTGATACAGTCTCACAAGACCTGATGGTTTTATAAAGGGGAGTTCCCTTGCACAGGCTATCTTGCCTGCAGCCATGTTAGACCCCTTTTGCTCTTCCTTCAATCTTCCACCGTGATTGTGAGGCCTCCCCAGCCATGTGAAACTGTGAGTCCATTAAAATGCTTTCCTTTATTAATTGCCCAGTCTCAGGTATGTCTTAGCAGCATGAGAACAGACTGATACACAAGAAACACCAATACTGGAAGGGTTCTAACTGTCTCAGTTTCTTTGAGTTATTCTCTCTGTATTCAGTATATTCCTGGAGCATGTATCCATAATCCTATATGCCTATGACCTAGTTGCTAGTCTTCAGGGACAGCAGAGCTCTGGCTTATTTAGCTACACTAGTGGGATAAGACACTGTCTCCCACCAAAATGCCTAAATAGTAGATTCCACAAGCAGAGAGAAAGGTTTCAGATATCAGAAGATTTTTAAATAAGTCTCCAAATACCTTTATTGCCTGCAGATCTAATTAGTTTGATCAGTCAAATACTGCAATGAGGGGAAATTCTAATTTGTTGATCATCTCTCCTGTAGCAATCACTGAAATAGAAATTATCTGCCTTTTAATCAATTAACTTGGCTGATGACAACTGTTGCTTTGTGTGTTAATATATTTTATATTTTCCCTCATCCAAAACTGCATCTTTAATTTGAAATGTAAAAAAGAAATTGAGCATAGGAGTAGTTTTTATATTACAAACAAAGCCCTCTCATTAAGAGGTAGTATAGAATATGGAAGGTAAAATTAGAATTTCTTGGAATCAAACTAACTGAGTTCAAATTTCCTAGCTCTGTTCTTTGTTTGTGAGTGAATGCAATTATGTGTTTATCCTCTCTGCCACTTAGTTTGCTCTTTTGTAAAATGGCAAAAATAATGGTATCTACTCCAGGAGATGTTGTAAGGATTGAGTTTATATGAGTTGAGCCTGTGCCATCATGGAGTGAGAACCATGCTCCCAAGAGCCTCCATTCCTGTGTTTGCTTCTACCAAGTGACTATAATCCACTTCATATGCTGGATGTGTGGGGCAACATTAGTATAATTACACACATGGCATTTTTCGTATCAAGAACTGTAGCTATCTGATACATTGCAGTTTATCCTCAACATGAAGTTTTAACCTCAGCTAAGATGAGGGAACCCAGGTTCTAGTCCCAGCTTTGTTACAACTGCATACAACTCTGGGCAAGCTACAGACCTCAATTTTAACATTTATAGAAGGAAAAGTCTAGACACATTTGATCTCACATCCTGCTTAGGCATTCTTCAATGATGGCTCTGAAAAAACACAGTCAAAATCCTCCTGAAAACTGAGACTGTAAACTCTGGAATCTGGCTTGACTACCCACCAATAGTAGATGGGTATGGATTAAGGAAACCTTAGTCAGGATTTGCTTTCTTCTCTTCCAAGAAATACCATCATAGCTTATTCCCTTTTTCAGTCCTTTCTTTTCTCTTTCAGTTCTACTAATTAATTGGAATCCATCAGATACACAGTTTGCACGTGTGCAAATATTTTGTCTTATTTTTTAAAAAGGCTTTGGCATTGCTTCTTCATCAGGATAAAGCCAATTCATTGTTAAGGTCCCAGTGTAAAAGCCATTTCATCTGAGAAATCTCTTTTAAACTTTCTGAATAAAGTTCTGTCTTCTTTCTGTGTTCATTCCTGGTTGCTACTTACCATATGATTGTCTACTTCTGTCTTCTCCTTAAGACCGCACTTCCCTTGATGTGCTGGGAACATATCCTGGTAACTATATCCTTATTTCTCAGCACAATGCTTGCTACCTGGGAGGAGTGCAATTAAAACAGCAGCGACCACTATACCAACAACTTGAATGAATGAAAAAATGATTACGTTAGTTAATTCCTGCTGAGAAGTGAGTAAGCAATAAACCAACCCAAATATGGGAGAGAAAACATTTCTAAAGCAAACTCTGGCATGAGAAGACTGTGAAATTAAAACAAGGATGGGATCATAAATCTTTCTCTAACTGGATCAAATCAGCAGCCTTCTCACTTTCTATCAGCCAAATGCAGAGCAGCAGCCACAGCCCCCTTTTCCCTGAAATCCAAATATAGGAACAGTTTTCACTGTACTAGATCACTGCACTCACAGCTACAGATTGTTAATAATTGGAGATATCAGCTTCTAAAGCAGCAAGTGAGGTTAATCAGATTAAAACACAAACAAGACTGAAAACAAGAGAGCAGTGGAATTCAAAATATTTCTTAGAATAATTCTGGCCAGCCAGAGACTTGAAGCTGTGGTGATTAGATGAGAGTAGTTGATGCTGAAGGGGAAGTACCAGATAAGAAAACTGAGCAAGACCTAATCTTCCTTTGGGATAACAGAGATCTTATCAGGGTACTGAAACTTTCTAGTCACAAGGCCTTAGATAGGTCACTTTATCATCCTCATCTTTAAATTGGGAATAACAAAGTCTCTTCTGCTAATTGCCTGGGATGTTTTGACATTGGAATGAGGGCAAGACAGAGTTTTCAATAAAGTCCAAGGTCTGCCGATGTATAAGACTATTTGGTTTCTTCTGCTTAAAGACCTTTCACCAACCAATCTCCAGTGAAGTGAGATTAAAGCAATCGTTCTCTGTGGGTGTGCTACTGCCCTGAGGAGTATGTTTTAGAGACCTGTGTATCATTTTTAGTTGGGGATGATGGAAGGAGATACTGAAATCAAATGTGCAGGAGCCAGTGATGCTGGTTGCCCTACAATGGGCAGACCAATAATAAGCAATGAAGAATTTTCCAGCCTGTGGCCACAAGTAATACAAAATTGTCCACCCTATGGCAAGACTTTATAATGTCTTGAAGCAGGTTAAAAAGTCCTTCACAATTACTAGAAGCTAAAACAAGGGCCTCTGCCAATATTTACCCACTGCACAAGGATGCCTGGCTGTGAGGCCAAGTAAGGCCAAAGCCCAGCAAAGCCATGTGCCCTGGATCAGGCTGTACCCACTAGGAAAGTGTGCTTTTAAACGTTCACTGAAAAATGCTTATGGAATATATCTCCACTGTACAATTAATATTTCCTGCATTGTTTTAACATACTTTAAATTTTCAGAAACGTGAATAACATGTAAATCTTGGGAATATTATACTTTGGTTTTTGGAAAATTTAACAAGAGGTTTTCACCATTTCAAAAAATCATGTGTCCCAATGGCAGTGCTGATCACAGTAATTGAGATCTGAAAACCTCTATCTGTCTCTATGTCTATCTCTCATCTGTTCATTATTTGTATACATACTCAATTGAACATAATTTCTGATACTTGATAGTTACCCAATAAATTTTACTTTCTTACGTTTTCCTTTACAAAACTGAATGCTTATTCAAAATAATAAAAAGACAAAATGCTTTTTCACCTGACCATCATCAGTTGGAAATAATTCTTTGTTCTGACAAAAAGGGGGAATATTTTTCAGATAGTACTGGGATCGTAAATAGATTAGAGGAAAACTAATATGATAACAGGTGCTGTGTCAGAGCCTTGGCAAAAAACATAGCATATGCCCAGAGCTAAACATTTTGTATTTGTTATTGCAAGGGTGATTATTTTTTCACTAGAATGTTGCCAATCTACAGCAAGTGACTTGGCTTCTGTATTTTGTGAAAAAATATATTTATTCTAAGAGATCTCTCTGGAGAATTCATGTGGCATCCTTAAAGTAAACTACAAATTCTGTTTTATGTCATTAAATCTTTTTAGGACAATTTAAAACATTGGGATGAAGAAATTCACACTCAAGTCAATAAAATACGTCTTCAATGCTTCTACCACCTACTATACAGGAAAAATATATTCTGGATCAATAAAGAGCTAAACAGAATGGCAAAGGGACTATAAAACAAGTTTACATTATATAGACTTTGGCTTTTAATACCACAGGATAGACCACTCACCTCTGCCAGGAGGCTCTGACAGTCTAGTGGGGGGAGTTGTATATTTACCTGAAACATTATGATGTGTTACCATGAGGGACATGCTATAACCATACAGAAAAATTAGTGTCCAAAGTTATTTGAGAAAATTGCAGAGAAGGTGAAATTTCAACTGGGTTTTAAAGGTGGTATAGGAGTTTTCTCAAGAGTGAAAAGTAAAGACTTCCTCAGCAAAGTGAAGAGGGTAACGAAAATAACCTAAAATCATGACAAAGGTAAACAGAGAGACCAAAAATTCCAGATGATAGTTTACTCTGATAATAATAGCAATCATTTAATAATAGCAATCACTGCCAATCATCGAGTAATTAATTACTGGGTTCTTTACATGCTATGTAGTGGAGATTGAAGACAAAAGCCATACTTTACAGAAAGAAAGGATGAAAGAGACAAAGATTCTGTTGAAGAATCTCAAAAGCAAAAGGTTAGGAAGATGAAACATTTAGTTCCCTAAGGTAGTACCCTTTAGCAGAGAGACGTGCTGAGGCCGGGGTAGTCTAATAGTCTGGATGCACTGTGGTTTATGCTACAAAAGGGGATCCCTACACGCCTGTTTATCAATCTTTTTAAAGCATAAGCGTGTGTCAAGCATGTGCTGATATGGTAACTAACGACCTCTGTAAAGAGACGGTTTCCGGCTGCCCCACCTGCTGGGGAGAAGGAGAGCCACAAGTCCCAGCTAGCTTTGTGCCAGGCATTCTTAAGAGAGTCGCTGACACCAAACATTCATTATGTCATTTAATGACTATCATAACCGATTTATAATTAGGAAAGTGGACGCAAGTTCCAGCTCTGATATTTGTCATCTTGAACAATTTATTAAATTTGTTTCATTTTTTCTTGCCTATGAAATAGGAATGTTACTAAATACATCATAGCATTAATTTGACTTGTAGTAGATTAACCAGTATTGAAGTAAGTGTCAATTTAATAAAAAATAAGGTATTCTCTGTGACTCATGTCCCCACTCGGCTCCCCGCCACACCCTGGGATGTAGTATACCTGTTCAGTTTTTTTTTTTTAACGGTGAGGACTGCCAGAGAAACTTCACAATGAAATATGGGAAAACGAATTTAATCATAATAGAGAATTTTAAAAGGAGAAGGAAGAGGATATTTTTCTGTTTCATTTTGTTTTGAAAGAGAAAGGAAGGAAAGAATTTTAAAAGATCCAATGACACAGAACTGTGAATATTTTCCTAACCCCCAAGATGTGCAAAGCAAGCTGATATGTGAAGAACATTAGAGGACTTTGAACTACTAAAGCTGCAGCACAAGTAAGATAATCAAACTGTGGTTTTAGAAGGACGGTAATGCTCAGCAGAAAACCTGGCAGATGCTGAAGAGTATGATGTATGGATATCCTAAAGCTGGTGGTGGAAAATAGAGCAACAGTCTTAAAGACTGAGATTAAAGACCCATGCCTGTGCAATGGTGATAAGCAATGTGTCTGCATATTTTCAAGGATTTGGATTCTTTAGGGTTTTCATTACAAATTGGATACTTAATGTTTCTTAGAATTTTTTGTTTTTATTTTTTTGGTTAATTAAACCTCTTTCTCTAAGTTTGCAAATAGCCAAATTTGAGCTGGAAAATACTTTTCTTCTTATGGTGAGAAGAGGTTCATGACATATGAGGCAAAACAGTTTCAAATGTTACCAAGGTTTCCTATTGGAGTTTAATTACTCATTTTAGTGCAATCCATATGACGTTCCATCACAAAGTGGGAAAAAAAGAGATTCTCTAGAAATCCTGATAAACTCGTCTGGCTAGGCTCAAGCTATCATTAGATAAAATGGGCCAAAATTCATAAAACAGAAACAGACTTAGCTCCACAAATTCATTTTATTATACACAATGAAGTGCATGCATTTTATATTGCTTTTAATAATATTAACACATAGGAAAATTTAGCAGTAATAAAATGTTGAAAAATGCAGCGCTGCATTGTGAATATGATTCAGATTTAAGCTATTTATGGCTACAAGTAAGTACAAAGAAAACCTTTTGAGGCTAAGCCTGTTTATTTGTCATTGCTTTTTCCCCTCGTAGTCATAAAATGTAAACTTCTTAATTGTGTGATGGTGTTTACTAGGAGTTTCTAATTTGCTCATTCTGTGCCTTTTTCTGCCTTTACCAGTATTTTGACTCTTTACTCAGATTCTAACCTTTATACTTACCATCTAAGCAAAGAATCTACTGAGAATAACTATACCCTGTCTATGTTTCTTCATTTTGTTGCATTTGTCAGGCATTCAATGGATATTCCTGAGCAAAGTGGCTGTGATATTCATCTATGTGAATAGAAATAAGAAAAAAATGTAAAAGTTAAGATTATAGAGAAAATAAGTTATAAAAATAAATTCAACTGGTGCTTTGGATCCGTGGGTTTAGCATCCATGGGTTCAACCAACATGGATCAAAAGTATTCAGAAAAAAATAACATGCCAATAAAAAATAATGCAAATTAAAAATGGAGTGTAACATACATAGCATTTACATTGTATTGGGTACTATAAATAATCGAGATGTGATTAAAAGTAACAGGGAATATGCATAGGTTATATGCAAATACTACATCATTATACATAGGAGACTTGAGCATCCACAGATTTTTGTATCTGTGGAAGTCCTAGAACCAGTCCCCCAAAGATACCAAAGGACAACTGTATAAGCTTAAACATACACATATATATATTTCTAATTTTTCTTATATATGTGGAAATGATTAGCTGTGTATTGTTTTACAAATATTTTTAAAGCTTTCATTTTTTCTTTTCCTTTTTTTAATTGTAATTTAGGTTCTGGGGTCCATGTGCAGATCATGCAGGATTGTTGTATAGGTACATACATGGCAAGGTGGTTTGCTGCCTTCAACCCCCATCACCTATATCTTGTGTTTCTCCCCTCATTATCCCTCCCCACCCTTCCCACCCCCACTGTCCCTCCCCATCCTCCCACTACAGATCACAGTGTGTGATGCTCCCCTCCCTGTGTCTGTGTGTTCTAATTGTTCAACATCTGCCTATCAGTGATAACATAGGGTGTTTGGTTTTCTGTTCTTGTGTCAGTTTGCTGAGAATGATGGTTTCCAGATTAATCCATGTCCCTATGAAGGACACAAACTCATCATTTTTTATGGCTGCTTAGTATTCCCATGGTGGATATGTGTCACATTTTCTTTATCCAGTCTATCGATTATGGACATTTGGGTTGGTTTCAGGTCTTTACTATTGTAAACAGTGCCGCAATGAACATGCGTATGCATGTGTCTTTATAATAGAACAGTTTATAATTCTTTGGGTATATACCCAGTAATGGAATTGCTGGGTCAAATGGCATTTCTATTTCTAGGTACTTGAGCAATTGCCACACTGTCTTCCACAATGGTTGAACTAATTTACACTCCCACCAACAGTGTAAAAGTGTTCCTATTTCTCCACATCCTCTCCAGCATCTGTTGTCTCCAGATTTTTTTTTTTTTTTTTTTTTTTGAGACGGAGTTTCGCTCGTTACCCAGGCTGGAGTGCAATGGCGCGATCTCGGCTCACCGCAACCTCCGCCTCCCGGGTTCAGGCAATTCTCCTGCCTCAGCCTCCTGAGTAGCTGGGATTACAGGCACGCGCCACCATGCCCAGCTAATTTTTTGTATTAGTAGAGACGGGGTTTCACCATGTTGACCAGGATGGTCTCGATCTCTTGACCTCGTGATCCACCCGCCTCGGCCTCCCAAAGTGCTGGGATTACAGGCTTGAGCCACCGCGCCCGGCCCCAGATTTTTTAATGATCGCCATTCTAACTGGTGTGAGATGGTATCTCATTGTGGTTTTGATTTGCATTTCTCTAATGACGAGTGATGATGAGCATTTTTTTGTATGTTTGTTGGCCTTATTATGTCTTCTTTTGTAAAGTGTCTGTTCATATCCTTCGCCCACTTTTGAATGGGTTTGTTTGTTTTTTTCTTGTAAATCTGTTTTAGTTCTTTGTCGATTCTGGATATTAGCGCTTTGTCAGATGGGTAGAATGCAAAAATTTTTTCCCATTCTGTTGGTTGCCAGTTCACTATAATGATTGTTTCCATTGCTGTATAGAAGCTCTGGAGTTTAATTAGATTCCATTTGTCTATTTTGGCTTTTGTTGCCATTGCTTTTGGTGTTTTCGTTATGAAGTCCTTGCCTATGCCTATGTCCTGAATGGTTTTGCCTAGGTTTTCTTCTAGGGTTTTTATGGTGTTAGGTCTTATGTTTAAGTCTTTAATCCATCTGGAGTTAATTTTAGTGCAAGGTGTCAGGAAGGGGTCCAGTTTCTACTTTCTGCACATGGCTAGCCAGTTTTCCCTACACCATTTATTAAACAGGGAATCCTTTCCCCATTGTTTGTTTTTGTCAGGTTTGTCAAAGATCAGATGATTGTAGATGTGTGGTGTTCCTTCTGAGGCCTCTGTTCTGTTCTGTTGGTCTGTGTCTCTGTTTTGGTAGCAGTACCATGCTGTCTAAGCATTTTTTCATGATATTAATATTTTATCCAAATAATATAATTTTTATTAATTTATTGGGGAAAGTAATCCATTTCAAAAAAGAACACTTGCAAAACAAATGTATTTTAAAAGCTCACATGGCTCTTTATTCCCACTATTCACACAGGAAAATGGGTACATATCTGGTTTGCATATCTTCACTCATACACATAGCTATGTTTATATAACTATACATAGCTATACACACATTTATATTCTAAAACAAGATCATGCTGCAATTGTTTAGATGACATGATCTTTTCTTCAAACAATATATTTTGACTAATATCCTCTTATATAAATCTTCCTTCAAACTCTTGATTTTAAATGAGATCTCTGTATATAACATAAATATAGTTTATGAAAGCAAACATCCATTGTTAGGCATTTCTTATTTCTTTTCACTCTAATAAAACCTGTGTCCATATGTGTGTGTGTGTGTGTGTGTGTGTGTATGTATGTACATGTATATAATCTCTGATTTTTTAGCAATAGATTTCTAAAGTAATTATTAAATCAATACCATAGTCTTTGTAACTATAGTTTTATAAAAGTTTGATACCTGAGAGAACAAGTGTCTTTTGACTCAATTTCCTCTCCAGGGAATTCATGGGAATTCTGCTGCTTGGCCATTATCACAGATTGTAAAATCAGCTTATCAACTTACATAAAAACTTCTGATGGATTTTGATTGAAATCACATTAAGTTTGAAGAGAATAAATAAATACTTTTATGATATACAGTCTCCTTAAATATTAACATGGTAAATATTTCCATTCATTTTATCTTTTAGAATCTCTCTCAATAAAGTTAAGAACTTATCCACATAAATCTTGCGTACATTTTATATTTACTACAAGGTACCTTAGAACATTTGTAACTGAAAATTTCGTTGTACATTGATACCAGAAAATTTGCATAATTTTATCATTAATTCTAGAAATTCATTTACATTCTTTTGCTAGCCATGTATCATACCATTTGCAATTAATGAGAGCTTTATTTTTCTTTTTTAATACTTCTATCTTTGCCTTTTATTTTATTCTATTTTCTTAATGTTCCATGCAAATCCTGTAGTATGTTATTGAATAACATCAGTTTTAGCAGGCATTCTTGTCTCATTCCTGATTTTAGAGGAAATACTTGAACTTCTCGGTCATAAGTATGGTGCTTTCTGAAGATTTGAGTGTTTACACTTCCCTTCTTAAATAATTTATGAATGCAGCCCTGTCATACATCATTTCCATAAATATGTGGCTCTCTTTCTTATTTCACAATTTTGTTTCATTCGTCTATTTGTTTATTGCTATGTATAATGGTTGATTTGGGAGTTTGATCCTGAGTGAATCAGGGATGCCTAGATAGATGGCAAAGCATTATTTATTCCTAAGCAGTGCATTAATTATTCTCAATGCTTTAGAGAACTGAGCCTGTCCTTCTTTTGATGCAAGGGAAAACCAGGTGGTTTGGCATTTGATTACAATGACTGGACTGTCTAGGTATGTCTCTGAGTGTGTTTCTGCAAGAGGTTAGCATGTGAATTGGTGGACTGAGAGGAGAAGATCTACTTTCATGTAGGTGAGTCCTATGCAATCGACTGGAACAGTGGAATAGTGCTTTTTTATTCTAGATCAAACAAAAAGGTAGTAGAGGCAAGGCAAATTCTTGCCCTCTCTTTAGAAGCTGGGAAGCCCTTCTTCTCATGCCCTTGCATGTTAGAGCTTGAGGTTCTCTGGTTTTTGAACTCTGGAACTTGAATCAGTATCCCTACCCCCAGCTCACACTGAGAGTTATACCATCAGATTCATTGGCTCTGAGATCTTAGGACTTGGACTTAACCATGCTACCAACTTCCCTGGTTCTCCAGTTTGCAGACAGCGTATGGTGGCACTTTTCAACCTCCATAATTGTGTAAGCCAATTTCCCTAAGAAATCCTTTCTTATGTATCTCTTTATATGTAGCCTATTGGTTGTCTCTCTGGAGAGCCCTGACTAAAACACTGTGACAATACTAAACTGTTTAATTATAGTAAATATGTTATGAATTTTGTGATTGGTAAGGTATATACTCTCGATATAGTCTTATTCAAAAATACTTTGGCTCTTCTTGAACCTCTACTCTTTCATATGAATTTTAAGAGCACTTCACAAGTTTTATTAAATTTGTTATTTTGATAATTTTTAAAATTACATTGAATTTATTTAAAAATTAGGATTTTAAAATTCCTATATTTGAAAATATAGGAATAAATGACAACATTTTTAAGATTGTCTATGCTATGACATTCCATTTGTTTGGATATTCTTTTGTGGGTTTCACTCATGTTTTGAAAATTGCACTTTGTATATATTACTTATTTTCATTTTCTAATTGCTTTACTACAACCTTCATTACCATCTTGAATAGCTGAGTTGACAGCAGTTATTCAATCTGGTTGCTAATTCTGTATACAAGTTGTATTAGTTTGTTTTCATGCTGCTGATAAAGACATACTTGAGACTGGGTAATTTATAAGGGAAAAGATGTTTAATGGACTCATCATTCCATGTGTCTGGGGAGGCCTCACAATCACGGTGAAAAGTGAAAGGCACATCTTACATGGCAGCAGACAAGAGGCAAATGAGAACCAAGTGAAAGGGGAAACCCCTTATAAAACTATCAGATCTCATGGAACTTATTCACTACCACAAGAACAGTATGGGGAAAACCGCCTCCATGATTCAATTATCTTTTACAGGGTTCCTCCCATAAGATGTGGGAATTATGGGAGCTACAGTTAAAGATGAGATTTAGGTGGGGACACAGCCAAACCATATGGCAAGGTTTTACACTAGGTAGAATATTTACTATTAGATTGATGTGAGATTCACTTTACTGATTAGGAACTTTCTTATTAGATTCACTTTACTGATTAGGAACTATTTCTAAAATGTACATTTTTTCTTCATATTGTATCATTTTTAAAATTATGATGCATGCTATAGTAGTTGTGGTAAGAAAGAACTGTATCCTATTTGCTAGCATATTTCTAACATCATAAAATACTGTTAAATTTTACTTAATACATGCTTTGAATCTATTTAAATTTCTATGTGTTTTGCTAACCTGTGTCGGTGGGAGGGTTAAATTTTATTATATAATTTTTAATGATAAATTTATAAATATAATTTATAAATAATGATTTACAAATGATGTATTTTATTTCAGCCATTTTTGCATTTTAATAAATATTTCTAGTTATGATATACACATATATAACACATCCATGCATATACGAACTGTATATTATGTATAATGTAGTTCAATAACACATTTTGTTGATATTATATTTGCCATTTTCACACTTACATTTATACAGTGTATGTTAATACTTTCTTTTTTTTATTGCATTTTATGATTTGGGGTACATGTGAAGAACATGCAAGATTGTTGCATAGGTACACACATGGCAGTGTGATTTGCTGCCTTCCTCCCCATCACCTATATCTGGCATTTCTCCCCATGCTATCTCTCCCCAACTCCCCACCCAACACTGTCCCTCTCCTATTTCCCCCCAACAGACCCCAGTGTGTAGTGCTACCCTCCCTGTGTCCATGTGTTCTCATTGTTCAACACCCGCCTGTGAGTGAGAACATGTGGTGCTTGATTTTCTGTTCTTGTGTCAGTTTGCTGAGAATGATGGCGTCCAGGTTCATCCATGTCCCTACAAAGGACGTGAACTCATCCTTTTTGATGGCTGCATAATATTCCATGGTGTATATGTGCCACATTTTCCCTGTCCAGTCTATCATTGATGGGCATTTGGGTTGGTTCCAGGTCTTTGCTATTGTAAACTGTGTTGCAATGAACATTCGTGTGCATGTGTCCTTATAGTAGAATGATTTATAATCCTTTGGATATATACCCAGTAATGGGATTGCTGGGTCAAATGGAATTTCTATTTCTAGGTCCTTGAGGAATCGCCACACTGTCCTCCACAAAGGTTGAACTAATTTACACTCCCACCAACAGTGTAAAAGTGTTCCTATTTCTCCACATCCTCTCCAGCATCTGTTGTCTCCAGATTTTTTAATGATCGCTATTCTAACTGGTGTGAGATGGTATCTCAATGTAGTTTTGATTTGCATTTCTCTAATGACCAGTGATGATAAGCATTTTTTCATATGTTTGTTGGCTTCATGTATGTCTTCTTTTGTGAAGTATCTGTTCATATCCTTCGCCCACTTTTGAATGGGCTTGTTTGTTTTTTCCTTGTAAATCCGTTTTAGTTCTTTGTAAATTCTGGATATCAGCCCTTTGTCAGATGGGTAAACTGCAAAAATTTTTTCCCATTCTGTTGGTTGCTGATTCACTCTGACTGTTTCTTTTGCCGTGCAGAAGCTGTGGAGTTTGATTAGGTCCCATTTGTCTATTTTGGCTTTTGTTGCCAATGCTTTTGGTGTTTTGGTCATGAAGTACTTGCCTACGTCTATGTCCTGAATGGTTTTGCCTAGATTTTCTTCTATGGTTTTTATGGTGTTAGGTCTTTATGCAAACCTATGTTTAAGTTTAAGTCTTTAATACTTTCTTATACCGGATTTATCCAATTTGTGTGTTGTGGTAGGCAGAATAATGGTATCGCCCAATGTCCATATTCTAATCTCCAGCTCCTATACACATATTATGCTACATGGCAATGGAGAATTAGGGTTGCAGATGGAATAAAGGTTGCTAATCAGATGACTTTAAATTAGCCTGAATTATCCTGGTAAACCCACTGTAATCACAACAATTTTTAAAGGATGAAAGAAGGAAACAGAAGGGTCAGTGTTGAAATGATTTCATATGACAAAAGCTCAACCAGACATTTAAGGTTTTAAAAATGGAAGGAGCTATGAGTTAAGAAATGTGGGCAGCCCCAAGAAACCTGATTAGGCCAAAAAAAAAAAAATTGATTGTCCAACAAAGCCTCCAAGAAAAGAATCCAGCCCTTCTAACATCTTGATCTTAGCCTAGTAAAAGTCAGACTGGCAGAAGTAAGATACTAAATTTGTGTTGCATTAAGCCATAAAAGTATGCAGTTATTTGTTAAAGTAGCAACATAAAATTAATACAGATGTCAATATTATATTAACTTTTATAACACTCTGATATTTCATTGAAACTAATATGTCATTCAGTCATAAGATATACCATTATCGTATTGCCATTGTATAGAACTGTGCCAATTAAAGTCTGACAGAATTCTTTCTTATCACATTAACTGTAAGATGCATCATACTTTCAAAAATCATACCATATGGAAAAAAGCAAAATTTAGAATATTTGAAGTTTTCCTTCTTTCTCTATTCACTAAAGCAACTTGCATAAAAAGAAGTTATTAATTTCTTGAAATTTTGGTAAACTAACCTCTGAAACCAAGTGTCATTTGGAGGAGGGAATATGTTTACTTAATAATTAATCTTATATAAAGTTTTGTATTTTTATTCATAAGGACCGTGGATACTTTAGTATATAGGTGTATTTACATATACATATATGTAGTTAGTAACATTTATTTTAACATTTTGTATTTGTATTCATGAAAGCCTAATTGAGACTTCTATATGTATTTTTGTGAATTTTTTAACTGGCTTTGTCTTTAAAGTTTTATCCAGTATACGTCTGTCTTCATCTTGCCTGACTGATCAGTGTCTTTAACTTAGAGCCTGAGCGGATTGTTCAGCTTTTCTGTATCTTCAAATCCTTATTCCTTAAACACAATCTGCATAGTCCATCATCTCATAGCTCCAGATGGACTTTATCTAATCCTGCTTGGATTTTCTCCTGATGATAGTAATAGGAGCACATATGGAATTAAAAAGCTTAATTTCAATTGGAAATTACATGAAGAGAGAAGGAGGTTGTGGCAGCTGAAATGTTTATTATGATCTCTTTCATCAATTGTCTCAGTGTACCTTGCTCAAACTTTTGCCCAATTTGGCAAACATTTAGAACAATAATTAGTATTGCTAATTCAATAATTTTATTGTAATTTGTTGTATGTAACTACTGCTTTTTTAAATTTTTGTTTTCAAGAGAGGAACTAAAATAATTCTGAGTACTAGCAAGGGCAAAGGTGAAGTTCCATGTCATGACTGCAAAGTAAAATAATCAGAAGGTTCATGGCCATGAGTACTGCTGCCTGGCCTGGGCATGAGAAATGAGTTTGTTCTAGACTGTAGATTGTCAAGACAAGCTTTGCAAAAAAAAAAAAAAAATCTATTGCATTCTGACTATGGAGGAGGACATAATTGACGTAAGATACCAAGAGATTGCTGGAGTATAGATCTGTAGTTAGATTTGAAATGATGGATGTAGAACATAATGGGTTCAATGAGGTTAAAATTAATTTCAGTAAATGTGAAGGATGAGAGAAAGGAAGGCTGAGATAAAGTTGTTTTATAAGAAATAGTCATGCTGAATAAATCCAAGTTTTGCTGAGGTGAAGCAGAAATGATACGGTGATTAGAAAGAACAATGAGGTCGAAATGTTACTGCATTTTCAACCTGGGTAACTATGATGTCAATATGTGAATAAGTTAGCAATGTATCGCTGAAGAAATTTTGAAGAGAATGGAGAGAAAACTGGGAAACTATAGATTGTGGTTACTGATTACATGTTTTAGATCACCAGTTAAAATAAATACAGTTGGCCATAGGTTTAAAAAGAAGAGAAAATGTTGAACAAGGATCATAGGTGAATAATTTAAATTAAGAGTTCACACAAAAAGCAGGCTGTGTCTTAATCCTAGGGCATCAAGGACAGGGAATAAAAAGATGGTCTCTGTCAGATATTTGCAAGAAAAAGTGTTATCAGTTTTAGGATGTTTGGGTTCAGTTAATGTAGAAAGCTGTTACCCATAGATGCTAACACAGTTTTGGCATATAACAGATTCTCAAAAATTTTATTGCATCAGTGAAAAGTTTGTATGTTCATAAGTAAGAAATTTTCCAGATTAACTATATCTAATTTCAGTTTTCCTCTTCACTATATGCACATTCCCATTGATAGGAAACTTTGAGCAATACAGAAGTTAGAATTTAGACTTCACAAGTTTTAGAATCAATTACACTTATTTTCAGTGTAATAATTGTACAATTTTACAGGTAATAATTGCATCCTCACATTAATCCTGGTGGTACTGGGGGTTCATCATCTTTAAACATTAGGGGATACCATCTTTCTCATGAATCTAAAAAGCTCATGGGAATATACTGAAATGAGAGAAATTCCCTTATCCCCCTCACAGGGCATGCAACAGGGATGTAACTTGCTTCTTTGGTGCCCTGCTGCTCAAACCCCTAGGGGGCGTATGCAGATAGGTGGGCCATGGAGAGCGTTATTGGGCTTTGACCCCATGGCAGCATCTAGAGGTGAGTTTTTATAACTCCTGAAGCCCAAGTGGGTGTGTGTTACTCTTTCAGCTTAGCTGTATGAAAGTGGCTTGTGTTAATCAGCTCAATGAGAACTTTTGCCTTATCATGAGGTCAGAAGGCCTTCTGTATTCCAGGTTCTTTCCCTAGTGTACCAGAAAAATTGGATTACACGTGGGATTGGAGAATGAGTACAGGGTTTTACTGAGTGGTGGAGGTAGCTCTCAGTGAGATGGATGGGGAGCCTGAAGGGGGATAGAGTGGGAAGGTGGAGTTGGGCTGCCTAACGGCCAGACTCTCCTCTAACTGCCCCAGGCCAAATTCTCCTCAATATCAGTATCATTTTGCCATCAGTGGCCTGCCAATGTCTGCTGGTGTCTGTCAGTGTGTTCTTCTGCTTCTGTCAATATCCAGCCATTTGTGTGTGTCCTGAGTTTTTATGGGCACAGGATGGGGGCATGGCAGACTAAAGGCAACTTTTTGGGTGCAAAACCAGAAATGCCTGTATTCATTTAGGTCCATGGGTAAAGGCCTGGGGACCCTGCCCTTCTCTAGTTAGCACCTCCCTGCCCCCTTCCCATCTCATTTTCCCCCTCTGAAGAGGTACATCTAACTGCCTTTAGAATAAGGATGACAACCAATCTTAGCTACTTCTGCTTAACTGGGGCATTGTTTTGGGGAAAACAGCAGTTGGATTCCTCCCAGAGGTCCATGTAAGGGTTCCTGGCAAAAGGGAGCAACCGTCTGTGGCTCTGGTTGCATTCCTGTTTGGAGTTTAATGGCCTCTAAGTGAGAGAGAAAAAAACAAGCTTTATAAGGTTAAGTATGCATGGGTTAAACATTTGTATTATGCAAGTAAATAATTTAGTGACAAAGATTACAGAGATAAGAAGTGAAATATATACTTACAACAACATTGTACTCCAAGCTGTTTCACCCTGATGAAAGAAATTAAACCTTATATTGGAGCACTTACACTTCAGAATAGAGATAACTATTCTTGCCATATCTCTAACAATTAATAGTTGTACCTTGGGAATTCTGGGGTTTGTGGGCTTGCATGGTGGCCATTAAAGTTTCTACCTCTTCCTTGTGTCTCCCTTTCTCTATTGTAGAAAACTAAGGTGACTAATCTCAGGAGGCCCTCTAATGTACTATCTGGTCTGAGGGCTTGTTTTTGTAGCTTCCACCTGATATCAGGAGCTGCCCGAGTAATAAATTTATCCTTTAGTATTAGCTGTCCCTCAACTGAATCAGGAGATAGTGAGGTGTGCTTTGCTAAGCCTCTCTTAGCCTTTTCATGAAGGCAGTGGGATTTTCATTGAATCCCTGGTTGATCATGAACAGCTTAGTATAATTGAGAGGCTTGAGGGTTGGTTTTAGTCCTATGTAATCCCTCCATTAGGCACATCTGAAAGCATCTCCTCTTCCAGGCTTCCATCTCATCGTTGGATGCCACTGAGGTTCATCCATTGGTACTGCTTCTTTTCTGGTTGGATAATTTTTGTTCCCTTTCCTGATGCTATGTGTGATACGAAGTTCATCTCCAAATCTCTCTGCTGCTTGCAGAGTGGACTGCTTCTCCGTGTCCATCAGGATCTGATTTAAAAGTAACATAATGTCTCTCCAGGAGAGTTCAAACATTTGGGCACATTTCTGGAAGCCTGTATATATCTATCAAGGTCATCTGAAAACTTGCCAAGATCCCCCTTAATTTGCTTTAAGTCTTGTAGGGAGAAGGGGACCTGGACCTTACTGGACCCAAATTCACTGGGCATCTGTTGCAGGAGCAAGAGTGAGACTGGAGCGTATTTAGGCCAAGGAATTATAGGAGGTGGCAAGTGAGAGACTGAATTTGTATAGGGAGGTTGGGGTAGACCCGGAGCAGCAGGGCTGGAGGGAGCTGGCTCCTCTGCTTGGGATGCCTCTGGGATGTGTATTGTTAATACCCTGGGCTTGCCAATCCTACACTGGATCAATTAGGAGAGCTGGATCAGTCCTACACTGTCAGCAGAGGTCTGAGTTGCCTTACAAGGTATAGAAAGCCTGCACATATGGGGCCTCAGACCATCTGTCCTCACATCTACAGAAAAGTTCCAACAGCTGAATGGTATCAAAATGAATGGTTCTTTCCTGGGGTCAACCTAGTCCTTTATAATTTGGCCAAAACTTTGTGCACAGAGCTATGAGGCATTTTTCCTCAGATTCTGAGGGTCAAAGCAGTCCCCATGGTTCAGGATATACTCCAAAGACGTATAAACTGGGGGCGGTGAAGACAGCTGGTTGTCCGTTCTGAAAGACAGTGAATAGAGGTGTTCCTCATTCTCTTCCTTCCTTCAGCCAAAAACTCATGGTGTGATGGAGAGAGAAAGCGAGCATCCTTACTTTCCCTTCCACCTTTTTATCCTCAAGTCCCAGTGACCTCGGCAGGTGCCGCCCATAGGTACCAGTGTGGTATGTACCCATGAAGCAGGGAAATCGTAGAGAATAGGAATTAATCGCCCTCACCTGTACCTCCATTTTCCCCTGCTCTAGACAAACTTTGAGTTCCCTGGGCCTGGTCTTGCTATGGAGCATGGCCTCCTTCCATGAGCTGGGGGGTTCAGTTGGCAAGAATGGGTCCTGCCTATTTACATTGTGCCTGTTGCCTGGCTTTGGACCCCTCATACCTGGTCTTTTTTTTTCTAGTGCCTCAGCCTGAAGCTTAGAATTGAGTTTGGGACTGAAAATGTATTTCAGGGGCTGTTTGTATCTGTTTAGAGTGTCTCAAATGAGCCCTGCCAAATTTGAAGTCATCAATCAGCAGGGGCCATTTCTCTGTTAGCTTCACTATCAACAGCAGAGTGCTGGGGAGTGCTGGGGGTTCTTTCCCACCCCACTTCCTTGTAGCTGCTGGGCATGGCCTTTGCATGCTTTGGACATGCCCAGGTGCCTGAGCTGGAAGAGGAGAGATTTGGAGGAGGTGCCCTGAGCCAGGTCTGCCTGCAGCTATCGGGGTGGAGGCAAAGATGGTACGTCTAAGAACAGTTGCTCTGATCTGCACCCTTCACCACTGAGCCGAAAGCCTATTTTACTTAGTAACATTGCTACAGCGTCTAGCAAAACACTTAACATTATAAAGGAAGAGATAAGAGTCTTTTCAAACCATGAAAGAGGAAAAGACACGAGTCTGGGGGGTTTGACTGGCCTGGTTAGGGCGGTTAAAGGTCTGTGAAGGGAAGACAGGGCCTTTTGCTTGAGAAAGAGAGAGAGGTGACAAGGTTTTAGAAAGGAGGCAGATCCAACAGTTTCACATTTGCACTCACCTTCCTGGATCCCGGACGAGGCCCCAGCTGAAATGGGAGCAGTTCCCTTATTGCTCTCACAGGGCGTGCAACAGGGATGTGGCTTGCTTCTTCAGTGTCCTGCTGCTCAAACTCTTAGGGAGGGCATGTAGATGGGCAGGTCATGGGGAACATTTTTTGGGGCTCTGATCCCATGGCAGCACCTAGAGGTGAGTTTTTATAACTCCCAAACCCCAAGTTGGCATGTATTACAGTGTTCTCTTTTAGCTTAGCTGTCTGCACGCGACCTACGTTAATCAGCTCAATTAGACCTTCTGCCTTATTTCAAGGACAGAGGGCTTTCTGTATTCTAGGTTCTTGGCCTAATGTACCGGAAAAATCAGACCACATGTGGGCTTGGAGTATGAGTGCAAGGTTTTTTTGAGTGGTGGAGGTAGCCCTCAGTAAGATGAATGGGGAGCCAGAAGGAGAATGAAGTGGGAAGGTGGTCTTCCCCTGGAGTCAGGCCACTCAGTGGCAGGACTCTCCTCTTTACCGCCCCTGGCTGAATTCCCCTTGGCCTCTGTGTCATTCTTCTGGTGTCTGCTGGTGTCTGTCAATATGTTCTTCTGCTCCTGTTGATATCCAGCCATTTGTATGTGCCTGCTATGGTCCTGGGTATTTATGGGCATAGGATGGAGCATGGCAGGCAAGAAGACAACTCACTGGGCCTGAAAGCAGAAATGTCTGTCCTACTTTATGTCTGTGAGCACAGATCTCAGGATGGAGCCCTCACCAGGGACCCCAACCTTCTCTACTTAGCACTTTTCTGCTCCTTTCCTATATCAATACTACCCTCTTTCTGGTCTAATAAATGTTATTATTCTCTGTTTTCTCTTGTATAGAGATAGAGTCTTGCTATATTGCCCAATCTGGTGTCAAACTTCTGGCCTAAAGTGATCCTCCTGTCTCAGCTACTTAAAGTGCTATAAGCATGAGCCACCACGCCTGGTCAATATTACTGTTCTTAATGATAAGACTAGGTGTTTTTTTTTTTTTTTTTTGGTGTGTGAATATTTGTAGGTATCACATATCTACACAAACATAGATAAATTGCACCTTTAACAGCTGGGCTGGATAATTCTTTTTTGTGGGGGGTGTTTTATACAATGTAGGATGTTTAGCATCATCCCTTGCCCTTGTCGATCAGATCCCAGCAGCAACAGCTGTGACAACCAAAAATATCTCCAGTCATTGCTAAATATCTCCTGGGGTCACAACTACTCCTAGTTGAGAGACACTGATGAAGATTTATAGTAAATTAAACAAAATGCTTCCGTTATTTTTCCCTACTTTTCTTTAACCTAGAGAATTATTAATTTGTAATCATTTGATAAAATTATTATTTTCTTATATTGTGTATGCTTTGGCAAATAATAATTAGAAATCATCAACAATGCAATTGTTCTTTATTTTACGCCACTTTAGACTAAATCATTTGGAATCCACCACTTAAAAATTTGTATGATCAATAAAATTATCTTAATAACGTGTTTTTAAGACAATTTCATGAAATTAGATTACTTTTAAAAAGATTAAGCTTACAGAATAGCAATGATGTTTAAGGTCCAGCTAGCCAATTTAAAATATAATAAAAAATTTTTGGAATTTTAAAATGAATTTTAAAACTCATTGTTGCCTAAATAAAAAGCATGGGGATGAGGAGAAAGTGAAAAAAATTGTGCATCCATTCTGTATAAAATACATTGTGTGTGATAAGTACTTGAGTAAAACCAAAAGATTCAGCCAATCATCTTCAACATTTGCTAGCACTAATCTTTAATTTTTTTGTAGTTTTCTTTATGCATAATGACTTTTAACTTTAGAATACGTGTAAGTACACTGAAACAAAGAGATTTTTAAAGTATAAAACTTAAAAGTGATTAGCATAATTAGTTATCAAAAGAGTCATTATAACTTACATAGTAAACAGCAATAAATTTGAATCAGAGTATGGGTATGAATTTTGCTTTTTTACTGAGTAGGTAACAATGGGTGAATCACATAACTTTAATTCCTGTTTCCTTTTAAGCAAGATGGGAATAAAAACACCAGCCTCACAGAAAGAAGATTTAATTAGGAAATTTATGTACAAGCACACAAGGCTTCTTCGAACTGGTGGCTCAATTATTATTTGGCAAATCTGAATCTGAGAATAGACACTATGTGACCATGAAGCAAAACAGTATTTCTATATTTGCTATTATTCTTCTACAAGAAATAGCAAAGACAAAAATCTGTATAAAGTCTCTGTGCAATTGAAAAAATGATAATCTATACTGCACTTAAAATAGAATAAAAAATACAGTTGGCTTTTAAAATAAATGTGTCTAGTTTAAACACTGTTCCCATGGTGTTAGTTTGACTATTGCTATAAATGAAATGTGGTCAAGAAAATAAGCTTGATCTTCTAATTATTTCAGTTGAAGTCTATAAAAATGATGTGTTAGTGCCTTCTGATATTGCTATAAAGAACTACCTGATTCCCTGAAACATGCATGAAAGAAAGAAAGAAAGGACTACCTGAGACTGGGTAATTTATGAAGAAAAGAGGTTTAAATGGCTCATGGTTCTGCATGCTGTACAAGCTTCCACCTCTGGGGAGGCCTCAGGAAAGTTACAATCACGGCAGAAGGCAAAGGGGAAGCAATTATGTCTTCACATGGCCAGCAGGGAGAGAGAGGGGAGGTGCTACATACTTTTAAACAACCAGGTCTCATGAGATTCCTATCACAAGACAGCACCAGGAGGATGGTGCTAAATCGTTAGAAGCTACCCCCGTGATCCAATCACGTTCCACCAGGGCCCACCTGCAATACTGAGGATTACAATTTAACATGAGATTTGGGTAGGGACACAGAGCCAAACCATATCAAATAATATGTAAAGAGATTACAGTTTTAATCATTAAGATTGTAAATCTAAACAAATCTTATGAATGCGATAGCACCGCTGGGAATTGTATCTATGCTTTATTATTCACAGATATTTTTTCACCTTGGGAAAATGTATTTTTGTCTGTATAATTTGGACTACATTATTCAGTTATGGACTTTGTACTCTGGCATAATTTATATTTAAAGAAGGCTATGTTCTTTCTTCACTTCATTACCATTTATTTTTAGTGGAAGTTTCCATTAGGATTAATGCTTTAGGTTTATTAGGTCAGTGGATAGTCTCTTAGTCTTAGCATCTATTATGCACACTTCAGAAAGTGCTGGGACCCAGAGAACTGTAGTCTGTTTCAATCCATTAAGGCATGATACTTCGACAGCTTAATGCATATGTCTTCTTAGATGAACTCTTAAAATCTTAGGATAAAGAGAAGATTTTCCTTAGTATTTGGAATGGTGACTAAAATAATGTGAGAAAAAATTATAATCTATTCCATTATCTATTATTATTTGGTGTATTTTATATATTATATATTTATATTTATATCTATAAATCTATATTTATATTCAACACGCTGTAATGCATAAAGTAAATTGAACATCAGAAGTTGTTTCAGCTTGAGAAACTCCTAAAATTTCTAAATTTCTACAACTTTAAAAAGTGGATTAGATAGCTGATATTTACTCTTACAACTCTAGAACTTTAAGAAAATACACCCTATTATCATCATAACCATCATCATAACTGTCATCATCATCTAACATTTCCTGAGCATTGTTTAACAGGCCTTGTGATAGATTTGTGTGAACAAAGCGGCCTGAGTAAATAGAATGTAAACACAAAATCAAGAGCTGTTGTATGTCAAATGAGAAGCACAGAGTTGGTGCTGCAGGTCAGGGCTAAGGATAACCTAGACTCATTGTGTGATACTTTGAAGTCCTGCAATTCATTAGCTGGGGTAAGAAAATATCTACCATGCCTCTTGCAACAAGCAGGATAAAAATACCCGATTTATTTTCTCTTTTAGGCTCCTTGACTTTATACATAAATGTAGAACTCAGCATTGGATTTCATAAACACATGTGTTTGTAGAAATCACCTTTAATCTCCATATTCCTATGCTATTTTTAGTGAAATGGTATACACGACAAGTCTTTGAAATTGTGAAGCATTCATAAGTTTAATTTGATATAACCTAGGGTACCGTTTCTTTTCCAGACCTTCAGATCTCCTGAACATATACTGACATTTGGTGGTCAATGCTGCTTCTCTGAATATCTTCCTTAATTTGAGAAGGAACTTGGATTAAGTGACCCAGGAAGTCATTCCATGATTTAATTGTTTTTATTGGCATAATTAATTTAAAAAGTTTAATTATGAAACCACATGAGTGCTGTGCAAAGTCTGCAAAGTACTATTCAATGACATCCGATGCAAAATGCATCAGTAGCTTTTTAACCTAATTAACAAAATAAGCCGGAGAAATTTATAGTACAAAGTGTGGACCCTACGTAAAATAATTTCACCTAAATTTTTATTGAAATGGTAATAAGAAATTTATTTTAAAAATTGTATCCCTAAATGATCATTGGAAAGTTAGCATCTGTTCCAGTTAACTATTGATTCATTTAAAAACACCTCCAAAATTAACGGTTCAGAACAACATCAGCTATTTTATTTTTATCTCTCATGGTTCTGCAGTTGACTGAGCTCGGCTAGACAGTTTTCACTCAGGGTTTTATGTATTTACAGTCAGACATTACAGGGGCTGGAGTCATCTGATGGCTGTCATTCACATGTCTGGCATCTGGGCTGGGAAGACTCAAAACAGCTGGTTAAAGCCAATTAAAGCCCATTGGAAACCACTTTCGACTTTGGTTTTCTTGCAATGTAGCCTCTCTAGCAGCTGCACGGTAGCTAGAGTTTTATTTGGTGACTCAAGGGTTCAGAGGTTTGTGTCCCAGTAATGAGGGGGCTGGAAGAAGCTGTATCACGTTTTATGACCAATCTTTGGATGCCACACAGAGTAGCTTTTGCCTCATTTTATTTGTAGCAACAATCACAAAATATCATCCAGATTAAAATTGTTAGGAATATAAAATCCCATTCTTGTGGGAAATTATCAAGACTCTGAAAATGAATGGGATCTGGAATAAATTGTACAAATGTTTTGTAAATACAATCTATCATATCATCCTAATGGCAGAAACTTCAAATCCATATCTCAGGCAAGTACAGGCAAGACTGGGTGGAGAAGACAACCTACCAAAGTGTGATGGACACCTAGGAAGAAAAGTAATCAGGGAGCTAAGATGTCACGGAAGGATCCCCAGCTTAATGCCAATCTCTCCCCCTACTTGTAATTTCTGTAGCAGATAAAGAAAACGATGAGAGTCTGTGAGGTCAATTATGTTCAAGGAAGAGACTGAGTAGGAGAAAAAAAAAGATGAAGGGAGAGAAAGAGAAGAAGAAACATGAGGAGGAAAAAATGCTGTCAAGGGAAACAAAACTATATATTTTTAAAAGAAGCAGAAAATTACGTTGTTTACAATGACCACTAATCAGGATGCACTCAGCACTCAGACTTCCCTTCAAGATTTTTTTTTTTTGAGATGGAGCCTCGCTCTGTCGCGATCTCACCTCACTGAAGCCTCCACCTCCTGGGTTCAAGTGATTCTCCTGCCTCAGCCTCCCAAGTATCTGAGACTACAGGTGTATGCCACCACGCCAGGCTAATTTTTTGTATTTTAAGTAGAGACAGGATTTCACCGTGTTAGGATAGTCTCAATCTCCTGACTGTGATCTGCCCACCTCAGCCTCCCAAAGTGCTGGGATTACAGGGCGTGAGTCACCGCTCCTGATCTTACTAATATTTTAAAAAATAAAAATCATCATTAAAGATATCTGTGTCTGGATATGGGCTTTTAAACTAATTCTTTATCTGTATGAGAGTAAAGAAGTCACTGAGTCTCTCTGAGCTCTTCTTCTGACCTGTAAATTGTAAATAATATTTATACTTAAACTATATGGTCTTTGTGGGTATCAAATGAGACAATGTATAGAAAGTGCCTGACACTGAGTATAAGGGCTCAACTAATGCTGACTAATCTAGCAAGAGACACTAGGTCTTAAAAATTCATCTTATCTGCTGACAAGGCTGAGGAGAAAAGGGAACACTTATACATGGTTGGTGGGATTGTAAATTAGTTCAGCCACTGTGGAAAGCAGTTTGGAGATTTCTCAAAGAATTGAAAACAAAACTGTTATTCAACTCAGCAGTCCCATTATTATGAGGTTTATGTCCATAGGAAAATAAATTGTTCAAAAAAAACCCGCATGCATTTATATGTTCATTGTAGCACTATTCATAATAGCAAAGTCATGGAATCAACCTAGGTTCCCAACAACAGAGGCTTGAATAAAACACATTTGGTGCATGTACACCATGGAATACTATGCAGTCATATAAAAGAATGAAATCATGTCCTTTGCAGCAACATGGATATGGCTGGGGCTCATCATCCTAAGCGAATTTACACAGGAACAGAAACCCAAATGCTGCATGTTCTCTCATCTATAAGTGGGATCTAAACATTGAGCCACATATAGATGTAAATGTGGGAACAACAGACACTGGGGGCTACTAGAAAAGGAAAATGGGGAGGGGACCAAGAGCTGAAAAACTACCTATTGGATACTATGCTCATTACATGGGTGATAGAATCATGCATACCCCAAATCTCAGTGTAATGCAGTATACTCATGTAACAAACCTACATATGGTACTGCTGAACCTAAAATTAAAATAGAAATTATTATTATTATTAATATGTTGAAATAGAGATGGCATCTTGCTACGCTCTCAGGCTGGTCTTGAACTCCTGGGTGCAAGTGATCCTCCTGCCTCAGCCTCCCAAAGTGCTGGGATTACAGGCAAGTGCCACCACACCTGGCCTAGAAATTATTTTTTTTAAATCCATCTTATCTTCAAAGACTCAACAGGTTAATTTCATCTTATATCAATTTCAAATTAATATATTTATTGGGTTTGTTTTTTGGTTATTCAGTTTTTTCATAACTTGTCTATGGATCATTGTCAAGCAGACTGTTTAAAGTATTCTATCATAAGATATTTTTATAACTGTTATTACAATACCTTCCTCATTTGTTTTCAAAATAATTTTGTCCTTTCTTAAATTATCAAATGTCCAGAATGTTGCCGGGGAGATTCTACTATGCTTAAATAATTCAAATAAAACAATCTTTTAGGCTGTTCGCTCTTGGCATTCTACAAATCTAGGAAGAAATATGATACCTTGTTGTAATTCTTCTCTGTATAGTGAAAGGCAATGTGACAAAATTTAAACTTCACAAGCTTAGAGACAAACAAACTAGGCATCAAATTGACAAAATGTTTGTAGAAATTAGTTTCAAATTAGTAAAGTGAAAAGGCAATACTCATTATCACCACACAGTTTCATCAATCAAATAAAATGTCTAAAAAATTCCTAATATGGATTCATTGATAGGTAGATTGGTAGATGAATAGATAGACATATTCACTTTCAATGATAGGTAAGAATTAATATTAATGTTAGTACTATTGCTACTAATTTCTCTATTAGTTCCTCAAGCTATCTAACTGATATAGTTATATGGCTTTTTATTTAGACATAGGTGAAATCCTCCAGCTCTTAAATTCTATGAAGTAAAGACTTAATGCTTGTCAGTTGTGTTATATAATACTTTCAAACTAAGCTTACTTTTTCCATAGATAGCTGTAAGATCCTGAAGGGTTGCAATGGTTGAATCAAAAGCAAGAGATGGGGGAGTATGGTGAGGGAAGGAGATATTTTTGGATAATGTTTCATATGCCAGGCAATCATTATAACATCTCTGCATATGGAATGCTGTTATCCTCATTTTATAGATGAGAGAAATAAAGTACACAGAGGGAATAGTGTATGAAAGGCACACATGCATGGGTGTGTACACACACATGTGTACACACGCATATGTACACACACGGAAACTTTCTCTGTGAACTGGGTTGGCCTTGAATTAAGTCTTTCAGATTTTAAAACCTAAACTCTATTCTCTCTAGTTCACTGCCTCCTCATTGTCAGATGGTGGCATTATACACATGCCTAATTTAGATTGAAAAACTTTGAGTCGTATTTGCAATATTTATCCTACCTTTGTGTTTTTACAAAAAGGTTACTTTTTTTGCCATAGTATTATATGGTTTAAATAAAACAAGGCAGATCATAGAAACAATTATAATCCTCACTGCAGCATTATCTGTGTTATACCCTTTGACAGATTATGTAATTAACACCTGATCTGCACTGTCCAAAACGGTAGCTACTAGCCACATGTAGCTAAGGACCATTCCAAAATGTGGCTAGTCTAAATGTAAAATATACACTAGACTTCAGAGACCTAGTGTCATAAAATCATAAAATATGTCATCAATATTTTATATTGATTACATACTAAAATAATAATAAATTAAATATCCTATTAAGCTTAAATTCTTTTTTTTAACTTTTTAATGTAATTAATAAAAATTTGAAATCACACGTATGGTTTACATTATATTTCCAATGGACAGCACTGATCTAGAAGCATGAAGTCGGTTGGATTTAATACTTCCTGTGATCCATACCAGAAAATTGAGGCATAGATGTGTTAAATTATTTGTCCACTCTCATTAAAAATGGAGGGATTGAACATGCCATCTTATCACTCATCAGTGAAAATATACTCACTATTGAAAAATAATATTCTAAGCAAGAATTGACATTATAATCTAGTTCAATTCCTGTATTTTACCATTTGAGGAAAGTTAGACTGTAATTTTACAAGAGCATGTTGTAAGTAGAGCCAGACTCGAAATTCTTAGTAAAATTTGGTTTCTACCATATGATCCTACCACAGTGCCTTCAACTGTTCTATTTAATTCCAGTAAATGTAAGGCACACATGGGACAATACAATGAATTATAAAGTTGGATTCTGCTCATCTGTACCAGGTAGAACCACTTCTTAATTTATTAAATTCAGTGTAACTCTTTGATAGAACAGGGTTAGTAGTTTGGTCCCAGCCAAACTAAGGGACCAAAAGAACGGTTGGATAGTCGTAACCGACTAAGGAATTAAGGTCCATGCCGACAACCGTGTTTGGAAGGATATTATGCACGTCTTAGTTCAGTGCACCATATCCGGGTGCCACCTTAACCTAATGTACTGTGTACGATTAAGCATGCGTAGTACTATGTATTATTCATGGGGTTAAACAATAATGTAAAGAATGACAGCTTTACTTCTATGTATTACGATATTTTATTCTAAACTATACTTGCAAAAGCTATCTGAAACCTAAAGAACAAACCAACAAAGCACTAAAAGAGAATGTTTTGACTCTTTGCTATAAAACAGATTTCCTAAGGGCAACACGTTTGTCATACTGAAAAATAAAACACACAAATCAGAGTTTGTGATTTTATTTCCTTTTCTAACTTTCAGCTTATAAAGCAATGATTCTTCCCAACAAAGAGACTTGAAACTTTTGCTTTCTTTTAGGATTTGTTGGTCAGAGGATCATTGTGAAGACAACTAAATAATGCTGAATATGACCACAGCAAAACAAAAATATGAAAAGCAATATATTTTTACATATACTACTAACCAGCAGCTTGTACTTTGACAAATCACTGAAACTTGATGTTTATCTTTAAAAAAATGAAGATAAGGGTACTTTCACCACAGGATTATTATGAAGACTGGATAACTTAGTATATGTAATATACTTAGACCAAAGATTAAAAAAGTTTATTTTGTATAAATTAATTTGGGCCTATGTAAAATATGATCTTATTTCCTGACAGAAATGAAATTTGTGAAATAATATACTCACACCCATAAGAATTTATATATGTGTACCATACAAATTGGACAAACTGTTATTTTAATTACCTTTGCCTTTATTAGTGAAACAAAAGTCAGAGGAGAAAGCAAATTGTTCCCAAATTTAAAAAGAAAAACTACTTTGCCTTCTAATAGAACAAGCAGCCGAGTCCAGGGTGTCTTAAATTCAGCTCAACCAGTGATTCATGATATGATGCTGGGGAACTCATTGATTACTTCACCTAATTTACCTGTTGAAGTTTGTAGTTATACTCTTTGAGGCTTCTGTTGTTCCCTATGTTACTAATATTTCTACAGGTAAACTATTGAGCTATTTTTTAAAATTTATTCTTGTTAAAAAATTTTTCATCACTCTTCAATTCTCATTTTAAGATGACATTACTGACTTCACTATGATAGGCCTTCCCAAGGCCATTTTTGAAACCAAGGACCAATTCATTATCTAATGGAATTTCTTAAGACTCGACTTGTTAATAGTCTCTATCATTAACTGAAGCAACATCAATTTAGAAGACATACTGTTTATGCCACACTATTCTATTTTCAGAAGGTGAAACCAATGTTAAGAATTTGATCAAATTAAAACAAAAAAAATGGCTTTTAACTGAAAATGAATAAATTCAGAGACTTTAGAAGTCACTTTAGCTTAATATGTAAATGGTACGTATCTATTAATACTGGTTCTTCTCTAGATAAAAAGGCTTAGAAAGCATCATGTTGAATAGAGAAAAAATCCTAGGTGTGTGTATGTGTGTGTGTGTGTTTTAATAAAACTGAATCTCAAGTCACTTAATTATAAATAAATTAAGAGAAATAATGAAATTGTCTTAAGTGTTTTAAGTGATTAAGCTTCTGGGTCATGTATTTTCATTTGCTTAAAATTAAATAACTATTTAGCCATTGAAGTGGTATATATTTCTAGCTTTCTAAGTCCATAATAGACTCTTTTTTTGCTACTGGAAACTGACTTTTTCTACTGCCTAAAGTCTACCCAAAATACAAATTAACCCAGAGCTCTCTATTATACCAGAATTTATTGATGTGTTAAAGTAACATTAAAATGTTATAACAAATAGCACTAAAATGATATCTTAATAATGGGACTTTACAGTAATGGAAAAATTGAGCCTTTAGAGTACACATAGAGGGTAGTTTCTAGAAGAAGGCGAGCTACTGATGTTATCCTTGGTTCCTGATAGTGAGAAAATGAAGGCTATCTTCCAAACTAATGGGTTTTAACTTTCTTATTCTACAAATTTATATTGCATGTCTCTTGTCTTCCAGATGTTATTCTTTGTACTGATGCTATATTCAGAAGGAAGAAATCTTTCATGCTCTTCTATAGGTCATAATCTAAATTGTGAAGCTTACCCTAAGCAATTACATTTTCAACTAGAATTATAGTAACTTATGAAAGCCAGAGGGTGTACTATGGATAATTATAATAAGAAGGTCTCATTTAGTCAGGATGATTGGAAGAATGTTCTCTGAATGTTGGAGGCTTAAGTTAAGATTTGAAAAATGCATTTACTTCACTTGATGAATGGGAGTGACAATGGAGTTTAATTTTGGTGTATGTTAAGGTTGGACAGAATGAAAGCATTGTAAGCAAGAAGAAGAGTTTATGTGAAGATTTCAAGAGAGAGAGAAGTTTGTTGTAATAAATGAAATGAAAGGTGAATGAAAAAAATCAACCAAGGAGAAACTAACATGGGATTCAGGATACAAGTCAATGGTAGCTAGGTCAGTCAAGGCCTTATGGATGTGTTAATGGCTAAAGGCAAAAGGAAAGCCCAAGAATGGCATGATGTGATTTAGACTTTTGGATCATTTCTGTAGCTGCAGTAAGAAGAATGAATTTACAGAGGCATTACATATAGAAGACAACAAATTAGGCAGTTATTATAATATTTCAGGTAAAGTTCATGTGGATTTTTACTGGGGTTTTGATTGCTTATATGTAAAAAAGAAAGCCTGGACTTATTGAGAAGGTATATTCAAGAGGAATTTGTTATTGATTAAATAAACAGAAAATAGCCAGTACTTCATGGGCTATAAATAACTAAATGGATGATAAAATAAATCTATTCAGTAACTAAAATGACTGGAGAAAAATATATTTTTGAGAACATCATTAAATTGACATTACTTATGTAGTATTTGAGATATATAGTGACATAAAATTAGGATTCAGTAGATAAGAGTTTCTAAGTTTCTCAACTTAGGAAGAGATGAAAATGCTTAATACATATTTTAGAGATGTAAGCATTGCAATAATAGTTACAAATATGGGGATTAATGCAATTAACCAGGAAAAACATACAAGGTAAGAAGAAAAGAAAATCTAAGATAAAGCAGTGATGAACTCTAATATTTAAGAATTACATGAGGATGCAAAAATATGAAAATTTTGAAGTAGAACAAAAGAAAATGCGGGGTGCAATATCACAGAAGTCAAAGAAAGAAAATAAGAAGGAGGATTGGACTACCATTTATAATTTTGCTGTTGAATTTATAATATGTTAAGTTGCTAGCAACTGAGAATGGCAGTTTGAAGAAAATCAGTGAGGGAAGAAGCCATATTATTGTAGTTTGATAACTAGTAGAAACTAGGGAAACACAAGTTTCTTGTGCAAGAAGACATTTCTTTTGAAAAATCTGACTTTAAAAAAAAAGTAGGTAAGACTGAAACTAGGAGAGGATATGAGGGTTAAATGCAAATATAAAAGAATAAACAATATGTGATACAATGAATTCTTTTATTGTCTTTTAAAAGCAAAGAACTGGCTAGGCATGGTGGCTCACACCTGTAATCTCAGTGCAATGGGAGGCTGAGACTGGAGGATTGTTTGAGGCCAGGAGTTTCAAATCAGCCTGGGCAAGACAACAAATTATGTCTCTACAAAAAAAAAAAAAAAAAAGGCTGGGTGTGGTGGCATGTGCTTACATTCCCAGCTATGCTGGAGGCTGAGTCAGGAGGATTGCTTGAGCCCAGAATTTAGAGGTTGCAGTGAGCTATGATTGTGCTATCGCACTCCAGTCTGGGTGACAGTTCTCAAAAACAAATAAAGTAAAGGTTAAAAGCAACAGAACATGCTTCACAGATGATGCAAAAGATTTAGGAGAGAGAGAATGTGGTTTATAATACAGGTAAGAATAAGAATACATAAGTGCAATACTTCAGGTGGTAGGGAGGTACAGTAGTGAGAAAGATTTTAAGTGGAGGAGCACTTTAGAAAGTTCATCTTTTCCATCATAATAAAAATGCAGGTATGTTCATTTCCCAAAGAAAGAAGAGAGAGTCCCCATCTTATAGCTTCTATCTAATACCTGCATGGGAAGAACAGGAAAATTTTTCATGAAAATAAAAAGGAGAATGGACAGATAAGTAGCAGAAAAACAACAGAGAATTTTTGCAACTTTGAAAGTTGAAGAAGACTGAAAAGAAAACAAAGATTACCATAGTTGGGAGTAGGGAGTGGAAAATGAAAAGACGAGTAGGTCCAAGATCTAGTTCTTCGATCAGACCAAGAAAATGGAGACTTTTAGCATGTCTCCTGTGAAAAAAGAGATAAACAAATTTAAGTTGAGAAAATTAACCACAAAGAAAGGAAATTTAAAAAATGAAGAAAGGAAGGAAAGGAGAAAGCAGCAAAAAATGATAAATAATGCATTTGGAATATATTGAAAGCCAAAGAAAAGAATATTACATCTGTATATATCTATATATCCCTGAAAGTGCTTCCTTTTCTGGAATAAATTAACAGAAACTTGAATTTAAGTTTTTAAAATAAATTAAAAGTGATATCATAAACAATAGTAAGGGGTGAAAAGAGAGATGACCAAGATACAGAATTAAGTTGAATACCACATTAAAACCACATGGGAAACACCTTAGGAAAATGAGATAAAAGGTGGGGGGAGAAACAGGGAGAGTGAGAGCAAGAGAGATTATTAAAATAAGCTGTATTTACTGAAAATAGAAAATTAATATTTTTTTAAAATATGAATTATACTTGTAATAAAATTAAAAATATGATTATTTTAATTCATTTCTTAATGTTGTTTCTGTTATACTGCCATTTCCAATATAAATTTCACTTTTTTCTTGTATCTGTTATAATTTGTTTCTTCAGATTTGGATACTACATACTTAATACAAATATTTGCTCAGTATTCAGAATCATGTTTCATGTGCTATGTCCTGTGTCCTGTGCTTGGTAGGCTTTGATTTTACAAAATATGCCTGATAAAACCTAGTAGGAAATTCTTGTTTGAATTAATAGAGAATTTAAATTAAATACTTAAAATTAAATAAGAGATGTAAATTAATTACTGGTTTCTATTTAGAAAGAAATATAAGGAATGTTTATAAAATTCATTTTAAAATAATTTAAAAACATACAAGTGAAAACAGACAAAAAAAATTATCAACATTTTCTCTATTTTGAAGAAAAAAGAAAATCATTTTCAACATTAAGTAAATATTATTCAAAATATTTCTCTTCGCAGATACAAATATAGTGTAGTTGTAGAAATAGAGAGGTTGACTAAAAACAGAGGAAAAAATTGATAGGTCTTCGCACAAACGTATTTGGGCTTTGGTATTTAGTGTTTTTATTCTTTCTAAGTAGCTTGCAATTTCTAATATGAATTCAAAAGAGTTCTCTGTGTATGGGGTATGTGTATGTGTGCGTGTTTGTGTGCATGGGCATATAGATTTCTTGTTATTAACTTTTAATTTAAAATATAATATTAAGAATTGCAAAAATCATATGTGTATCTACCAATGACTTGTGTTTCTATAAGTTAAATTATATGACTTGTGTTGTGTCTGTGTGTGTTTATGTGTGTGTGTGGCATCTTTTGCTCAGTTCTATATTCTTGGGATTCATTGACATCATCACAGTGAACATTATTCTATTTCTTTGAAAAACACTATATGGTTTTAATTTTATGAATATGCCACAATTTATAGATCTTGTTGGACATTTGAGTTGTTTTCAATTTAGAGCTATTACAAATAGTGCCACTGCAAATATTCTTATACATGTCTTTTTGTACATTTGTTGTCATACTACTGGGTATTTATATAGCAGTAAAAATTGCGGGGACAGAGGTCATCTGGATGCTGAATTGTAGTAGATAATGATTTGTTTTGACAATTAGATGAGAGCTTCAGTTTCTCCATGTCCTCCCTTAAACTTGACATTATTAATTTTAATTTTAACCATTTTGGAGGGTATGTATAGAGAGTATTTCATTGTGGTATTAATTTGCATTTCTCTGGAGACCAACTACATCTTCATATATTTATTAGTTATTTGAATATTATTTTTTTGTAAGGTGCTTGATTTTTTTCTAATTTATTTCTAGAAGATCCTTGCAGATCTCTGCTTTTTAAATGTTTCTCTAAGTAAGAAGTCTAAGTATTTATTTCTGTATTTAAGGTTAAAATATAATTGAAACTTCCTAGGAATGAAAAGCCTTGACTATACAAATCTCACTTAAACTCAGTTCCATTTCTGCTAAGAAATATGAAGATATCAGGTAGCGTGATGCCTCTGGCTTTGTTGTTTTTGCTTAGGATTGTCTTGCCTATGCGGGCTCTCTTTTGGTTCCATGTGAAGTTTAAGGTGGTTTTTTCCAGTTCTGTGAAGAAGGTCATTGGTAGCTTGATGGAGATAGGGTTGAATCTATAAATTACTTTGGGCAGTATGGCCATTTGACGATATTAATTCTTCCTAACCATGAGCATGGAATGTTTCTCCATCTGTTTGTGTCCCCTCTTATTTCCTTGAGCAGTGGTTTGTAGTTCTGCTTGAAGAGGTCCTTTGCATCGTTTGTTAGTTGTATTCCTAGGCATTTTATTCTCTTTGTAGCAATTGTGAATGGGAGTTCGCTCATGATTTGGCTCTCTGTTTTTTTTTGTTTTTTTTTTTTTAAACGGAGTTTCGCTCTTGTTACCCAGGCTGGAGTGCAATGGCGCGATCTCGGCTCACCGCAACCTCCGCCTCCTGGGTTCAGGCAATTCTCCTGCCTCAGCCTCCTGAGTAGCTGGGATTACAGGCACGCGCCACCATGCCCAGCTAATTTTTTGTATTTTTAGTAGAGACGGGGTTTCACCATGTTGACCAGGATGGTCTTGATCTCTTGACCTCGTGATCCACCCACCTTGGCCTCCCAAAGTGCTGGGATTACAGGCGTGAGCCACCGCGCCCGGCCCCGATTTGGCTCTCTGTTAATCTGTTATTGGTATATAGAAATGCTTGTGATTTCTGCACATCGATTTTGTATCCTGAGACTTTGCTGAAGTTGCTTATCAGTTTAAGGAGATTTTGGACTGAGATGATGGCGTATTCTAAATATGCAATCATGTCATCTGCAAATAGAGACAATTTGGCTTCCTCCTTTCCTAATTGAATACCTTTTTTTTTTCTTGCCTAATTGCTCTAGTTAGAACTTCCAATACTATATTGAATAGGAGTGGTGAGATAGGGCATCCTTGTCTAGTGCAAGATTTCAAAGGGAATGCTTCCAGTTTTTGCCCATTCAGCATGATATTGGCTGTATGTTTTTCATAAATAGCTTTCATTATTTTGAGATATGTTCCTTCGATACCTAGTTTATTGAGATTTTTTTGTCGAAGGCCTTCTCTGCATCTATTGAGATAATCATGTGGTTTTTGTCTTTGGATTACATTTATAGACTTGAGTATGTTGAACCAGACTTGCGTCCCTGGGATGAAGCCTACTTGATCATGATGGATAATCTTTTTGATGTGATGTTGCCAGTATTTTATTGAAGATTTTTCCATCAGTGTTCATCATGGATATAGGCCTGAAGTTTTCTTTTTTTGTTGAGTCTCTGCTGGATTTTGGTATCAGGATGATGTTGGTCTCATAAAATGATTTGGGAAGGATTCCCTCTTTTTGGATTGTTTGGAATAGTTTCAGAAGGAATTGTACCAGCTCCTCTTTGTATGTCTGGTAGAATTCAGCTGTGAACCCATTTGGACCTGGGGTTTTTTTAGTTGCTAGGCTATTAATTGCTGCCTCAACTTCAGCCCTTGTCATTGTTCTGTTCAAGGTTTCAGCTTCTTCCTGGTTTAGGCTTGGGAGGGTGCAAGTGTCCAGGAATTTATCCATTTCTTCCATGTTTACTGGTTTATGTGCATAGAGTTGTTTGTAGTAATCTCTGATGGTAGTTTGTATTTCTGTGTAATCGGTGGTGATATCCCCTTTTTCATTTTTTATTGCATCTATTTGATTCTTCTCCCTTTTCATTAGTCTGGCTAGCGGTCTGTCTCTTTTGTTGATCTTTTCAAAAAACTCCTGGATTTATTGATTTTTTGAAGGGTTTTTTGTGTCTCTAGCTCCTTCAGTTCTGCTCTGATCTTAATTATTTCTTGTCTTCTGCTAGCTTTTGAATTTTTTTGATCTTGCTCCTCTAGCTCTTTCAATTTTGACGATAGGGTGTCGATTTTAGATCTTTCCTCTCTTCTCTGGTGGGCATTTATTGCTATAATTTCTGCTAGATACTGCTTTAAATGTGTTCCAGAGATTCTGGTACATTGTATCTTCATTCTCTTGGTTTCAAAGAACATCTTTATTTCTGCCTCGATTTCATTGTTTATCCAGTGGACATTGAGGAGCAGGTTGTTCAGTTTCCATGAGGTTGTGCAGTTCTGAGGCAGTTTCTTAATTCTGAGTTCTAATTTGATTGCCCTATGGTCTAAGAAACTGTTTGTTATGATATCTGTTCTTTTGCATTTGCTGAGGAGTGATTTACTTCCAATCATGTGGTCAATTTTAGAGTAGCTGCAATGCAGTGCTGAGAAGAATGTATATTCTGTGGATTTGGGGTGGAAATTTCTGTAGATGTCTATTAGGTCTGCTTGGTCCAGATCTAAGTTCAAGTCCTGGATAGCCTTGTTAATTTTCTGTCTTGTTGATGTGTCTAATATTGACAGTGGAGTGTTAAAGTCTCCCACTGTTATTGTGTGGGAGTTTAGGCCAAGAAACATATGAAATAATGTTCATCATCACTGATGATTAGAGAAATGCAAATCAAAACCACACTGAGATACCACCTTAGGTCAGTTAGAATGGTGATCATTAAAAAATCTGGAGACAAAAGATGCTGGAGAGGATGTGGAGAAACAGGAACACTTTCACAATGTTGATGGGAGTGTAAACTAGTTCAACCATTGTGGAAGACAGTGTGGTGATTCCTCAAGGACCTAGAAATAGGAATTCCATTTGACCTTGCAATCCCATTACTGGGTCTATACCCAAAGGATTATAAATCATTCTACTATAAACACATACGCACACGTATGTTCATAGTGGCACTGTTTACAATAGCAAAGACCTGGAATCAACCCAGATGCCCATCGATGACAGATTGGACAAGGAAAATGTGGCACATACACACCATGGAATACTATGCAGCCATAAAAACAATGAGTTCGTGTCCTTTGTAGGGACATGGATAAATCTGGAAACCATCATTCTCAGCAAACTGACACAAGAACAGAAAATCAAACACCTTGTGTTCTCACTTACAGGCAAGTGTTGAAGAATGAGAACACATGGACACAGGGAGGGGAGCATCACACACTGGGGTGTGTTGGGAGGCCAAGGGAGGGACAGTGGGGGGATGGGGAGGTCAGGGAGGGATAACGTAGGGAGAAATGCCAGATGTAGGTGATGGGGGGATGGTGGCGACAAACCATATTGCCATGTATGTACCTATGCAACAATCCTGCATGATCTGCACATGTACCCCAGAACCTAAAGTACAATAAAAAAAATGAAGATAGAGTACAAAAATTCATCTACAATGCAAGCCAATTGAGAGAGTCATTCAAATGGCAATAGCTTTTAGAATTTTTTTTTTATTGCTGAGAAGAATTATTATAGAATTCTGTCATGGCTGGAGTGTAATTAATCTTGAGAAGGAATGTGACTTTGAACAAAGTAAATTGAAGAAATTTGAACCATGTAACCTGATCTTCATCCCAACTTTTCTCATTATAACCCAAAGAGATGTAGGGGATGTGAGTCTAGAAACAAGAATTAGCATATCTCTTCTGAAACATGAGAAAATAAACAATAATGCAACATGAGCAGAATTTTGAAAAACAAATGTAAGCCAAGAATTCCATAGCTGGCCTAGTTATCATTCGTGTATGAAGACAGCTGAAGAAAATTTTCAGATATTCAAGCCTCAAAATACAAATAACTAGCCTATTATTTCGGAGAAACAAAACACCCTTAGAAATATTACAGCTAACTGAAAGACCAATGAAAATAAACAAAACACAAAAGAAAATTCATGTTATAAAAGGCCAAATCTTGGGAAATTAGCATTTAAATTAAAAATGGGTACAAGCTTTAGATGAAAGTAAACAAAGTATATAATATTCCTTAAAGTAAATATGAAGAAATTAATAAAGCTTACAATCTTTTGCTTGAATTTGATTTTAAAATGTAAATTCTTTATTTTTTGAAAATTTTAAGAAAAAATATATTACACAGCAGTACAATTCATTCTCTCTATATAGAAAGAACAAAGACATATAGTTTGTTAACAGCAGGTACCAAGCATAATGAATCTTTGATTAGCAAAATATATAAAATAAAAATACCCAGATGTATAAAGAGACATTGATAAGGATACTTGGAAAACATGGGTGATTGTAATGAAAACACTCATATTCCATGATAAAACCATGATTATAGAGATGATACTTTATAAATTGTATCTATCATTTAAAAATTTCAGAATATACAAAGTAAAAACTATTGAAGGAGAAAATAATAGAAATACAAGAAGAACTGAGGACTTTAGTGAGAGGGTGGAGGATAATGCTTTCTTATTTCCTTGAGAAGCGATTGTGAAATCGTACTGCCCTGGATGCCATCAGCAAATAGTTTGTCCCGTGATTGGAGACAACTTAATGATAGAACTGTCAGGGCTAAAAGGGAGCTGTGGGAGCAGGGAAAGGGAAGGACTGGAGAACTTTTGAAATGAGTCAAGGAAGAGCCTTTCTCCCACAGTTCTGGAACATAGATGACATCCAACAAATCAATTTTGTATTGCTTAAGCTAGTTCCAGGTTTTTTTGTGTGAAGCATTTTATCAGATATATCAATTTTTCTGAGAGAGGTTCACATTTTTTAACACGGACTACAAGTTCTGCATGATCTGCCTCCTGTCAGCTCCTCCAGGGTCACCTCGCCTCACTTCCCCCTTGCTGTTGACATTGGAGCTGCCCTTGCCTTCTTTTAGATCCTCATAAGCATCTTGTTCCTTTCTACCATACAACCTTTGATCGTGCTGTCCTCTCTGCTTAAAACTATTTCTTAGCCTACTGACCTCCTCACCCACCAGCTGGACCTGTTTAGTTAACCTCCATCAACTTTCAAATATAAACTAGCTGTCCCTTTCAAAATGAAGACATCTTTCATGCCCAGAAAGAACAAGCCCCATTCCTCTTTTATATTCTCTCCTTATTACCCTGTACTTACCTTTATAGGGTTCATTGCTTTCAAATTCTTCTCCTTGTTAAATTGTATGTAGGCTGGGCACGGTGGCTCAAGCCTGTAATCCCAGCACTTTGGGAGGCCGAGGCGGGTGGATCACAAGGTCAAGAGATCGAGACCATCCTGGTCAACATGAGAAACCCTGTCTCTACTAAAAATACAAAAAATTAGCTGGGCATAGTGGCGCGTGCCTGTAATCCCAGCTACTCAGGAGGCTGAGGCAGGAGAATTGCCTGAACCCAGGAGGCGGAGGTTGCGGTGAGCCGAGATCACGCCATTGCACTCCAGCCCGGGTAACAAGAGTAAAACTCCGTCTCAAAAAAAAAAAAAAAAATTGTATGTAGAAATTATATGTGTTTCTCATTATTTAACATCTAGTCACTAGAAGAGTTCTGGTGCTTAATAGTTACTCTATAAATACTTGTTGGATGAATGAAGGGAAATAAAATGAGGCTACCAAATGTGTGAGTAACATAGTTATTAATGTCAAGTAAATAGGTTTGATTCAAACTTTACAGAAAGAAAATATGCTTTCTTACCCCTAGTGATCATGTGATATTTTAAAAAAGCAGATCAAAGTAAGGTCAAAAAGAAAGCCTCAATAGATTCTAAATAGCAGAAATCACACATTTCTCTAGCATATCATAACAAAATTTTGACACACCTTTCTTGGAATTTCTTCAGTAAAACAGGAGGACTTAAGGAACATGATTATACTTGGAAATCTTTCAATTTCCACAAAGAAAATACCAGTAAATTCTTTTCTATGGCTCTTATTCATTCTCTCATCACAGAGTAATATAATTAAGAAAAGTTAGTTTAAAAAGAATAATATTTACATACAATTTTTTTTTTTTTGAGATGGAGTTTTGCTCTTATCACCCAGGCTGGAGTGCAGTGGTGCAATTTCATCTCACTGCAACCTCCACCTCCCAGGTTCAAGCTATTCCCCTGCCTCAGCCTACTGAGTAGCTGGGATTACAGGTGTCTGCCACTACGCCCAGTTAATTTTCGAATTTTTAGTAGAGATGGGGTTTCACCATTTTGACCAGGCTGCTCTCGAACTCCTGACCTCAAGTGATCCACCCACCTCAGCCTCCCAAAGTGTTGTGATTACAGATATGAGCCACCGCACCCAGGCTACACAAATTTTAAAAAGAAGAAAAGATATGGTGAAACAATAAAGATTCTGGAAGATAAATTTGTAGACTGTCTTCATGATTAGAGGCTGTAGCAATTTTTAAATAGAATACAAAAAACTAACCATAAATAGATTAATAGATTATATTAAAATTAAATTTTTATTCATCAAAAACATCATTAGGAAAGTGAAAGGACAAGTCACAGAGAAGAAAAAGATGTTTTCAGCATATATAATTGATCAGTGCTTACACCCTTCTTGGCAACTACAGAGTCTAATCAACATTAAGGACATTTACATTGTTGGAAAAGATCAAAATCATCACACAAAGAAATGAATGTGGCATCCAGGAGTCATTGGGAAAGAAAGGACATAAAAGAAAAAGGGAAGGGCTATGAGGACTCCTTTCAACATCTGTGGGCTGTCAGCTAAAATGCATTGAGGAAGTTGTTCTTAAGCTGTTCTTAATCTTGATGCTATTAAAATTTAAAAAAAATTACGTACATCTTGTGAAGGCAATGTTTTAGCCACATTTCAGATGTGGAAACTGAATTTCAGAAATGTATTTAGGAATCAGGTTTTCTGACTTCTGAATACAAAATGAATTTTTTTCTTCATTACACATTGTGAAAAGTACCTTCTAGGTTTAGTCCTTTGTGCTTTCCAGTAAGTAAAATAATATAATTTAGGAGAGAAAACCTGACCTCCCATTCACTTTGGGTTACTCACTTTGGTTTATGCTGGTTATTGCTGGGAGCCATGTGGTGCACTAGTTAGTTGCATGAGATACTGACCTACAGAATCTGTGAAGAGGGAAGGACAAAGTTAGCCAATCTCCTCACATCTGTCTTACAACTGGGTCACAGGTGAAATGTTATTTCAATGAGTAAAAAATCTTGAAGCACAAAAAACAGATCTGCCTTGTGCTGATTTCTGCTGTGTAGTGAAATTGTTCTGGTTTTGACATGAATTGTTGTTAGAAAGTGGAAATAAACCCTTCCTGGCAGGACTCACTGGCTCAGGCCTATAATCCCAGCACTTTGGGATGCCAAAGCGGGCAGATCACCTAAGAGGTAAGGAGTTCAAGACCAGCCTAGCCAACATGTCGAAACCTCATATCTACTAAAAATACAAAATTAGCTGGGTGTGGGGGCACACGCCTATAATCACAGTTACTCCGGAGACTGAGACAGGAGAATCGCTTAAACCCATGAGACAGAGGTTGCTGTGAGCTGAGATCATGCCACTGCACTCCAACCTGGTCAACAGAGTGAAACTCTGTCTCAAAAAAAAAAAAAAGAAAGAAAAAAGAAAAGAAACAATTCCTATAGATAAAAAGTCTTTTTTCTGTATTCAGCAAGATATTTTCATCTAGTATTTAAAATTCACTGTTTTTATTGTGGTCAGTTCTCAGCTGCATTCTGATTGAGTTTTTTGTTTGTTTGTTTTCTTTAGAAAATAAATACCACTTGAGGCCAAGAGTTTGAGATTAACCCTAGAGAACACAGTGAAATCCTACCTCTACAAAACATTTAAAAAAGTTAGGTGAGTGTGGTGGCATGCACCTGCACCTGTAGTCCCAACTACTTGGGAGGCTGATGTGAAAGGATCATTTAAGCAGAGGAGATCCAGGTTGCAGCGAGCTATGATGGTGACACTACATGCCAGCCTGGCAAAAAATTGAGAAGAAAGAAAAGAAAAGAAGAGAGGAGAGGCAAGGAGAGGGAAGGAAAGGGGAAGGCAGGGGAGGGGATGGAAGGGGAAGGCGGGAAGGCAGGAAGGCAGGAGACACCTCCCTTTGTTTCATTCTCATCCCTGGAACCCCATGAGCATTTCCATCCATTCCACATGTTATTTTTCATGTTGACACTTTCACATTACATTGATATCACTTAGGAACTTTCTATAAATATATGAATTTTATTAAGAATAAAAATGTTAAAAATATGCAGAAAGTGTTAATGATGGAATTGGAGAAGGGTATAGGAAGTTCCTAGTGTGTAATTGTGAGAATCTACCATTATAATTCAAGAAGCTTCTAGCACTTTCATTTATCCCTAACCCCTAGAGCTAGATGCTCTACATCCTCAGACAGGTCCCTGATGTATTATTGGACTTAATACATTGGTGACAATCCAAGACAAATTCTACAAACTAACATAAAAAATAAACATCAATGGGAATGTTGAAAACTAGCATTTTGTGTTTACAAAGTGAGAGTGAAAAGGTTGGTGCAGAACTCTTTTTAGAGCATGCCCATAGATTTTTTTTCAAGCATTTTTCAAGATATCAGAATTTTTTAGTTAAACACTGTGATTTGTATATTTCCTGTTACATAATATTTTCATATTGGATCATTTTCTCACATTATTCTGGTTTCAGTTCAAATATTATCTGAACCAAAAACCCTTTGTTGGCCAACAGGCCTTTCCTGCTGTGCTGGCTGCCCAGCAGATAGACCTGCACCCTAATCCCTAGAAACTGTGACTGTCACCTTATTTACAAAAATAATCTCAGCAGATGTAATTAAGTATTTTGAGATGAGATCATCCAGGATTACCACTCAGCCCTAAATTTGTCCTTATATGGGACAGAAAAGGAGAAAACAGAAGGAAGTAAACAGAGATATCTGATAATAGAGACAGAGATTGGAGATATGCAACCACCAGGCAAGGGACACATGGAAACACCAGAAGCCAGAAGAACCAAGGGAAAATTTTCCTCTGGAACATATGAAGAGAGTGTAGCCCTCCTGTTACTTTAGGACTTCTGGCCTCTAGAACGATAAAAGAATAATTTGTGTGTTGGTTGATTTAAGCAACCAAGTTTATGGTAATTTTTCACAGCAGCTCTAGAAAACTAATACAATTGTCTTATCTAAAATAACACACTCTATTTTCTCACCTGCTTTATTTTTCTTCATAGTACATGTGGCTACCTAATGCCATTATTATTACTTTGTTTAAGTGATTTATCTTCCCTTACTAGTTGTAATTGGGCTGGGGGGTTGTTTATTTTATTCACTTTTGCATTCCTAGTGCTTCAACAGTATCTAATACAGAGTAGTAATTCAATCATTTACATATAGGAAGAATAAATGAAGGGAGAAAAAAAGGAAGAAGGAAGGAAGAAAAGAAAGGAGGTAAAAGAGAGAGATAAAAGTAGGGAAGGATGAAGATAAGAAAGTAAGTGAAGAAGGGAAGGAGGGAAGAAGGGAAGTGAAGATACAGAAAAAAATTTTATATGATCTTTGCAGCTCTACATTGGGAGACCCGTAAGATGCAGGTAGCCCAAGTATTGACAGAAGCCCACTGAACCCTCAAAGCAGAGCTGTTTGGGAAGGGGCTGCTCAGTGTTGCTGTTACAATTCCTGCAGAAAAGGAGAGGCTTTGGCTGATGATTCTCGGGCACGATCAGCAAGATCACACCCAGCTGCGGCGAACATTACTGTTCTGTTGTTTTCCTCCCTGATTTCAAGTCACACAGCAAGGACAGTGTAATAACACCTGCTCACTCAGTGTCTCTTTATTATCTTTGTCATCTCCACAGCCACAGCGACAGCATCACTACTCAGGAGCAGGTCTCCAGTGGGCTCCGCAGTTTGAGAGGGCCAGGTGCAAATAATTCATACTAATTACCCCGATTTGGTTGTTATACCTTGTATATATGTATCAAAAGATTTCATGTACCCCCAAAATTTGTACAACTAATATATAACAATTTTTAAAAATTTCAGTTTTAAAAATAAAAATAATTTATACCAGTGACACCATTTCTCACACTAAAGTCTCTTTGCCTCTGAATAATGAGGAAGGATAAAGAGCACAGTAGTTCTGATGATGATGTGGAATGGCCGATTTAGCAATCACTCCCAACCTTCAGCCTCCCTTACTCTAAATTCTATACTCCATACTGTGTCATATCTGATTTACAGTCTGTATGCTTTTAAGTGACTTGAGACCAAAATAATGTTTTTTTTCCAAATCTAAAGGGTTTATTCATAAATGAAGAAGCTCTGGTTGAAAAATTGATAATTAGTAAAACTTACAGATTATAAAACCAAGGATGTAACTCTGATAGCCTTGATAACTTATTTTAATTGTTGAACTTCAACATTTAATCATTATAAGCTAAAAAGTTTCTTATGTTTATTATATACTATGTAAGCTTGCTGATTGTCTTTCCATTCACTTAACTTTTATTAGCCTGCATTTACAACTAATTTTACAACATATGTTATACTCAAAGTTAAGAAATTCATTTTTCAAAATATTTAATAATTTGAAATATTTTCTAATTGAGATTTGCATACATCTAGTGGTTCTGATTTTCTTTAAAACCATTACATTTTCATGTAGAAAGGAACTGTGTTGGAAACTTAATTTTTATTGCATATAGGCTAGTGAATAACATGCATATCAAATGCTTAATAATATCTTTGAAAACAAGAGAAATTATTTTGTCATGGTTTTTCTTTCTTGTTACAAGTGAAAAAGAATAAGATCTGTTAAAACTATTCAAAACTTTTCAGTTGCTCAAAGCACCAATGTGCACACAGTCACAGGCAAAATAGATGTGAATGGAATATATGTTAGGATATATAATCTGTATAAGATTAATATATACTTTCTCCAGATACATGTTGCATGTTTGTTCTGCCAAAATACTGTTCAATTCATAATTCTACACAAATATACACCCACAAAACACAACGGCATTATGTTTGGCTTGAAAATTTTCAAAGGGGGTGTGTGTGTGTGTGTGTGTGTGTGTGTGTGTGTGTGTGTGTATTTCTAAATTTTCCTAATCTCTTTATTGATGAACTATGCTACAGTCTCATTTTCCCCATCTCACATAATATATGCAAGAGAAGTGCCAAATCATGGCACCTGGAGTTTTATTGATTGCCTATATTCACAACTGGCTCAATCAACGGGATGTTGATGGTGAAAAATGACAAAAGGAGTGATAAACAATCAAACAGCCAGAAACCATCATTAGCCTAATCTCTTCCTTTTGACTAAAGATCTTACTTTAGTTAACGAGGATACAGATTAATGATACACAAACAGCTCATCCTTTGTCATGTTTTCGACTAAGCTTAGAGGGAAAAAAGCCAACCTAATTGTAAACACTTATGGAAATACAGAGGTATTTGGCCAATTATTCTAAGCATCTTTTAAAAACCTCAGTTTTCTGGAGCCCAGATGAAATAGGAGCAGAGACATAATTAAGTATCACAGAGCATACTAAGGCATCTTAGTTTTAATGAGGACCTGAAATATATGGGCATCTCTGATCAACATGAGCTCTGATGCAAGGAACAGAGTACTGATGTGTGCTTTGATATTAGACTTCGTAGTCTCTTATGAGTTCTCTAGGGACTTCAAAGTCTGTAAGGCAGCAATACTTTACATTTTTTGTATGGTTATGAACTTGCATAAAAGTCCCACTATGAAAACCCTCCTAATAAACTATTTATTGTCCTAATGTACCAAATATCTTTCCTGGTCAGTAAATTTTTTTCATTGAAATATTTTCTTAGTATTGTAGCACTTGCTTCTGCTTTACTTTTTAAAATAATATCAAAAAATCTTAATTTTATTCTGATCATAGTAAAGCTGTTCTGAAAAATTTTTCTTCATGCAAATGCGACGGGAACACACACACATGCAAACACACACACACGTATGTGTATGCCCACACACATGCATAGATTCTCACTGCAGAAATTGTAATGTAACAAGGGAAAATGCTAAAGAAAGAAACCACATTTTCTTCAGTCTACCAATGTCTTCTTGTCTCTACTAAATGAAGTGAGATGAGAACGCAAAGACCTTCCCAACCTGGTTTCAGTTACCACGGCCCAACAAATAGCACCTTTTCTATGCATCTCGCCCTGCTGGCACTCAAGAGATGTTCCATTTTTGCCCTTTTTATCCTTCCCTGTTTACCAATAGGCTGTTTCTATAGGACACATTACCCTACCCTGTTTTCTAGTAGGTTACAGCCAATGAGAAGTGGCAAAACAAACTCAGAAGGCATGAAGTGAGAAAGGTTAGGGTATTGATTCTGCACACCACCACTCTGTTATGAGTTTTGGCACTTGAACTGACTCATCCGGGACTGTAGTTTTGGCAGTGCTGTGTTTCTCTTGTTCTTCTACCCACAACCTCAAGTGCCCTGGACAGCCCCTTTCCAATGACTACAGTGTTTGTGAGTTCTAGTGATGTTGTTCTCCTTTTATCTCTTCAGCCCTTGGGCTTCCACTGTTGTTAGTACCTGGCTACTTTAGTATTCTAGTCTGTTTCCCAAATCCAATCCATGCTTCTGGAAGTAGTCACTCCACTAAGCTCTCTTTAGTAAATTCTTTGAATGTAGCCTGTTTCTTACTAGGAATTGGACCATAGATTGCTTTTAGAAGTGTACTGCCTCTGTCCTCTCACAAGTTTGTTCATTGCTCTTATGACACTTTTTACAGCCTACTATAAAAAAAAATATTGGTCTACACATTTTTTCTCCCAGTTAGGCCCTAATTTCCTTGATGGCTGAGATTTTGCTTTAAACATCAATGTGCCCTTAGGAACTCACAAAATGCTGGATAAATGTGTGTGAATGAATGAATGGATAGATGGATGGATGAATGCACATATTTGAAACTCCATTCCTTGTCAGCTAAAAATTTAAGCCATGTCAAGTCTCCTTTATCTGAAAGAGTTGCTTCATTTAAAATAACAGGATCATCATTGTGTTATATAAGTGGTGATAAGTCTGGAGGAAAGCAGCTTGATTCCTACATCTGCTAACATTAAAACAGAAATCCGTGCCCCAGGCATCCAGGCCAATGCCCAGGAAGGGCTCACAAAAGAAAGAGATTAATGCCAGCATGTAATAATACTCCACATGCTGAGAGCTGGGTTTATCTGGAGCTATGTTACAGTAAATTACAAATTAATTAACATTTATCTTCTACTTGTCATCTTCATGGTAAAGGAATTTAGAGGACATCTTCTGTATCTTTCATGGCTTCCTAAGAAGCAAAGGGCTTCTTTACACCAGAATGAGGGATATAGCTGAAGGTTTGGAAGGCATGATAAGTCCTGTTATTGTACATTTCAACAGATGAATACACGGATGAGTCAGTTCAAGTGCCACCAAGTGAGCCAATTTGTTCAAAGGATGCCCAGTTTACCCCTAGGTTCCACAACTCACAGCAAATGTTTTGAAAGTCCTGCAACTTCTGATAAAACTCACATGCTAACAATGATATATTAATGCAGTTAATTGAGCACTGCTTCTTCTGTCCAGGCAGTAGAAGCCGTAGGGCTGTGGTCCCTTTGAGGAGCCATGCCAAAGGGCAGACGAGATATTTTCACAGAAGCAAAGCTTCCTTCTTTTCATTCAGGCCATTCTCCTTATAGAAATTTCCCTTCCATAGCCAGTCAGGATGGATAGCAACCTAACTGAGCAGAATCAGGCTTATCCTGGATTGATCATCAGCAATATTAAACAGGAGTTGATTTAACCATGTAATTTACATTGTTGATTAGCCACACATCACCATTGACCTCTAATTAATTGTTTAAAGAAACTTTTGTTGTTGTTAATAGAGTTGGGTACTGGAGCTGGGTACAACAAGCTCACCTTTACCTTTAGGAGTTAACTTTATTGGTCTAAAGCTGCAGTTCTTAACTGAGGACAGTTTTGCCCTGGGGGATGTTTGATAATGCAGACAGACATTTTGGGTTGTCACATAGTGGAGGAGACTTGGCATTCAGTAGATAGCATCCTAGGATGGTGCTAAACCTCCTACCATGTACAAGGAAGCTCTGCACAAAAAGAAGTTTCTGGCCACAAACGTCAATAGCACCAGGATTTAGCACCTCTAATCTAAAGATATTTCCATCTTTCTTCTCAGGTATTAGTTCAGAAATGGGCACATGACAAATTCTGGTCATTGACTTAAAAGAAGACATTGGATGTAAACTTCAGGAATGGTTCTTCCTTACTCTTAAACAATAACCATAAGAAGCAGACAGCAGAGTGGAAAGGCACAAAAGACCTGAGTCCTGGCCAGGCGCAGTGGCTCACACCTGTAATCCCAGCACTTGGGGAGGCTGAGTCCGGTGAATCACGGGGTCAGGCGTTCCAGACCAGCCTGGCCAAGATGGTAAAACCCTGTCTCTACTAAAAATACAAAAATTAGCCAGGTGCAGTGGCAGGTGCCTGTAATCCCCGCTACTCAGGAGGCTGAGACAGGAATCACGTGAACCTAGGAGGCAGAGGTTGCAGTGAGCCAAGATTGTGCAACTGTACTCCAGCCTGGGTGACAGAGCAAGACTGTGTCTTAAAAAACAAAAACAAAAAACCTGAGTCCTTAAGATGTGCTTCAGGTCATAATCTACCCAACTGTAAAACCTGCCTGATCTCTCAGCATCGACTTACATGAACGAACACTCTATTTTGTGTTTGAGTTTCAGTTACTTGCATCCGCAAACAGCCTAACTGATGCAAGAGTGATGGTTCTGTAAAATTTAAGTTACCTCTGAGAATACGAGTGAACACTGAGAAGTGTGAACAGCTGAGAAGGCAAGAGAAATACATTGAGCAAGAAAGATATAAAAATCCAATGTTCTTTGAGTTAGGTAGGTGAATAAGGCAATGTTATAAGGGAAGGGAGAAGCTGGAGGAGAAGAATGGAAAAGAATGGGCACCAATTATTCATTCTAGCAATGAGGGTCTCTAGAAGGAAACCCATTTTATTGACAAAGGGGTAAGAAGTGGCTCCAACACAACCACAGTGTGAAATATATTTTATAATTCTTCCAAAAAGCAACTGCCTATTTCTGGGCTCCAACATCAATTACATTTCTAGGGTAAATCCCAAAGAATGCTCACAACAAGCAGCATAAATATTATGGGAGCCCTGACCTACGATGGGCTTCAGGGCCCTCGCCATGAGTTCTCTTGTTTCTGTCTAAAGCTGGGCCTGCTTCCCACTGACACTTTTCCACCCAGCTTATTTCCAAAAGAGGCTATTTCCTGTCATCTCAATCACTTCCAAAACTGCTGCATTAGAGGTGTGGGCTTACATGTCTTTGCCTAAATGCTGCAATCAAGTTTAGCTCAGAATATTAGACATTATCACTATTTCAATGCTAGATGTTTCTTAAAAATGTGGGATTACTTTAGTCAATATGATTTTTTTGTAGTAAGCAGGTGTATCTAATAGTGGACTTATTTTCTTATCTCCTATAGTGATATAATATTAAGCATGAATCTGATTAAAACCGTGCACTAAGTTTTACAGTCCTGGAAAATAACATCAGCTTTCATCTTCTACATACTAGACCTCTGCAATAGAACAATTGGAGACAGAGGAGTATGACTATATGACAATTTGGATGAAACAAATAAATACATAATACAACCTGAAAATGGCACCCAAAAAGTGTGGAACAGTAATTCACCTATGTGTTTTAAAGACAGTGTTGTTAGTTATTTATAGTTACTATAAGAAACACCAAATCCTACTGTGAGAAGAGCACTACTCTGAGAATGATCATCACAGGTCCTGGTCCAGGTTTTTCACTAACTGGAAAACAAATTTGGGAAGGTTCAGGCAAGTTCCTGGGCCTTAAGTTATGTGAGCTTCAGGGTTTGGAGTGGTTATTCTCAATGGCCATTAAATTTGTAGTCATGTCAATTGTATGTATGTATGTATATAATAAATATAATTGTTTGTATTCATATAGATATATAATATTTCTTCTGAAATAAGAAATTTGGAGAAACGTACCACTAAGAAGGAGGAACATGGCTTCTGAAGAAACAAGGTAGAGAATATACATATATAAAAAAACCAAAAAAGTTCCTGCAGTAAATATGGATTAATGCCATAAAGGAAACAAATAGACTTTCTATAAGCCTTAAAATACATGTATGATTTTAAAGAAAATACTATAAAAAGAAAGATAAAATATAAACTGGGAAATGTGATTTCAGTATATATGAGAACAATTAGTGATAATCTTAGCAGAAAATTGTTCTCCCAAATTAACAAGGAAAAGATATATACACATACACACACACAAACACACACACACACACACACACACACACACACATATTAAAAAAACAGAATTTGGGTGAGAATGCCTTTTCTCCACATGTGAATATTCCCCTTTTGAGTAGACAAATGCAGTCTGTGTTCTTGGTGCCCTTACTCTATCCCATTACTCTTTTTATACCAGAGAAATGTGGTGGTTTCTCTGATTGGAGTATTTGGTACAGTTAAATGGAGATACCTGGGTTGGCTTTTCCCTCTTCCTCTTGGGAGCAAGCTGCCTATAGGAGAATATTTTCTAGTATGCTTTTCCATAGGCTGACTCTGCTGCTTCTACGAAGGGTGCTTCTCTGGTACAACATTGCTTGTGATTGGGTCATTAATTCTGCTTAATTTGGGCATTCAGTTAGAAGATGCAGTGATTTTTCTCAAAATTAACCTTTATCAGTAATAATAATAAATGAGGAACTTCTCAGAGAGATGAATGCATAGAAGCAGCAGCAGAGATTTAAGAAAACATGGACAGAAAGAGGGGAACCACAAATACTGGGGCCTACTTGAAGGAGGAGGTTGGAAGGAGGGAGAAGTTAAAAAAAAAAAAAAACCCAAAACTGTATGCTTACAATTTTTAAACTATGCCTAGTACCTGGGTGACAAAATAATCCATACACCAAACCACTGAGTCACAAGTTTACCTATATAACAAACCTGCACATGTACCCTTGATCTAAAATAAAAGTTAAAATATTCAAAAAAAGAGAAGTCTCCTAGATAAAGGGTGAAGTCAGCTATGCTCAAACTACAGGGAAAGGAAACAGAAGTGTTTCCTCCATAAAACATCAGGACAAGAGGGACTGGACTTCAGCAAACAAAATAGGTAAGTTCCTTCACACCTATGAAAGGGAGTAGAGGGAATGCTGTGCCAAAGACTCAAAATACATGAATTGAGGAAAACAAACATATTGATCTTCCCAGAATTAATATTTATTAGGAAAAACAAGATTTCTATAATAAATTTTCTTAAACCCTACTCTATAACTTTAAAATTCATTTGGGAAGAATAACATGCTCTCTAGAACAATGAAACAATTTTTTTTTTCCTGAGTTGGAGTCTCACCCTGTTGCCCAGGCTGGAGTGCAATGGTGCGATCTCAGCTCACTGCAACCTTCACCTCCTGGGTTCAAGCCATTCTCCTGCCTCAGCCTCCCAAGTAGCTGGGATTATAGGTGACTGCCAGCACACCTAGTTAATTTTTTGTATCTTTGGTACAGATGGGGTTTCACCATGTTGGCCAGGTTGGTCTCGAACTCCTGACCTCGTGATCTGCCCTCCTCAGCCTCCCAAAGTGCTGGGATTACAGGTATGTGCCACCATGCCCAGTCACAAAATTTTTAAAGAATAATAATTTGGCTTTGATTTGCAGATGTTAAAATAATATATGAATTAACAACAATGAAAACATTGCAGTGCTGACATAGGAATAGAGAAACATATAAAAGAGAATGAAAAATATTAAAAAGGAACCAAAGAAGTCTGAACAAAGTTTATAATTTAGTTAATAGTATTAGGCAATTTAATTTTTTTTAGTTTTGTCAAATGAACTATGGTTGAATTAGATGTTAACACTAAGACAAACTGGTAAGAACCCTCTGTACTACTTTCATATCTTTTCTATAAATCTAAAATAACTCCAAAATAGAAAGTTTCTGTTAAGACTTCATCGTATGATAAAAATTATACTTCATGTCAGTTAGATTCCAACTCATAATTTAATACAGACAGATTATAAATTTATTAATAAGAGTGAAACCAAAAAGTTCCAGTAGTAAATATGGATTAATGCCATGAAGGAAACATAGACTTTCTATAAACCCTAAAATACATGTATGTTTTTTAAGAAAATACTATAAAAAGAAAGACAAAATATAAACTGGGAAATGTGATTTCAGTATATATGAGAATAATTAGTGATAATCTTAGAAGAAAATTGTTCTCCCAAATTAATAAGGAAAAGATAAACTCCCCATGGGGAAAAAAAAGATTAAGAATATAAACAGTAAGTGTTCTAGAGAAAAAGTGTAAGTAGCTAATTTTATACACAAGAATATACAGGTTCTACCATATCAGAGAAATGAATTTAGCTAAATGTTTTTTAACTATAATATTAGCAAGATTTAAAAGTATAATACTAATTAATGTTTGGAAAAGGTTTCGAGGAAAGACACTCTCATATACTAGTAGAAAGAATCTAAATTAGAATATGAACTGGCATAAAATGTCCTAAATAGTACATTTAATTCATTTCCACGAAGTGCTTTCATTTCTGGAAAAACTTTCATAGAAAGAAAATAAATAATTGAAGACGTATATGTATGTGTGTGTGCATATATGTGTGTAAACACACACATACATGCATGCATATATGTATTAACACACCTACATATATAAATATATATATGCACAAACATATATCTGTATAGTTTGATAACAGAGTGATGAGGGTACTTTGTTTTATCACATTGTTTATTCTGACAAGTTTGAACAATATAAATGACTCAGGATTAAATGTTGTTTCAAAAAATTTTGCTATTATCTATGGAACACTATAAATAATTAATAATACAGTAATAATAAGTAACATCTATATGGTATGTACTATTACTATCTTCATCACATATTTGAGGCAACCGAAGCTTAAAGGCAGCTTGTAAATGTCAGAGCTGGACTAGAACTCAGACGGTCTTTTAGATAATCAGCTATAGAACTATGTAGTTCTAAAGTGACTCAGTTGAAAATAAGATACCAAGGACTTACGTTTTCTTTCATTTCTTTCATTTTTTTCCCTCTAAGAGTTCATGTAACAGGAAAAGTTCCATGTAACAGGAAAGCAGAGAAGAGAATAAGTGTATTTTGAGGGGGTATAATTTTGATCAGATTTCAAAGACCCATGAGCCCCAAAAGGTTAAGAGCCTCTGGTCTAAGTGGGTAACCTCGTTGTTTGCCAGGGTGATCCCAATGGACCACCAGCCGATACCCGTGTCTCTGGCCTCTCTCCCTTTCTATTCACCCCATTGTTGCCATCTGGAGGAACTACCCTCAAATAGTCCCAGCTTCCCCTCAGGGCCTCCAAGACCACATCAGAGCAGTTATTCCTCTGTGGCCAGGGCTAACTCTTGTCACACAATATATATGATGACAAAGAAAGAAAATATTCTCATCTTTGAATTTGGGAAGGCACTTAGTTGATGTTTTGTTCTCATTTGCCATCAGAAAGTCTCATTTAGATGTTTTGTTTATACTGAAAATATTTCAAATTGACTCAGAGAGTATGACATTTAAAAAATAAAAATCACACTGTAACATAGAAAGTCCATTCTCTTAAAACACACCCTATAACCTAATACCTTTTCTAGGTTTTACACACAATGAAAGGGAACCAAATTAGAGGTTCACAAAGGTAAATGTCTTGCTGTAGAATGTAAATATGACAGACATGACCCAGTACAGGTAATTGATGTCAACATTCTCATTTCTGTATAAGCAGAGCTTTTGTGTACTTTCTTTAGGTTAAAATCACACTCGCTCATGTAGCTGGCATTAAACTTAAAATGAACTATAAAATAAGCTATGTCCCATTCCATGAAAGCTTATTAATTAACAGGGTAATTAAATATGTAAGGTGGCTTGGGGAAAGAGTTAGGAAGAGAGGGCGATGTCATTGCAACAATTATGCAAATGTATTTTTATAAAATGATATTGTTAAGGTCATTTTGGTAAGACCCTGAATATTGTTAATTCAAAATATGTATTACATTTTAATCAAACTATCTACTTCCCACTCTGTCCTGAGAAATTTACATTCTGACTACATTTTGAGTGCAGTTAGGATCCAGCTAAGCTCTCAAATATAATAACTATCAGGAAATTGTCCTGAATTATTCATGTTAATTATGCTGAACCAAACATTGTGAATAGGAAAATGTATTTCCCACTGAAATATGTTTGCCTTAGAGAGATTTCTAAATTGATCATAGTCTCCATTTTTTTATTATTAGACCTAAGGGCCCCTAGGATGGTCAGGAATGCATGTAATTAATTGAATTCCAACCAACATCATGCTTTTTCAGCACAATCAGCATCATCTAAATCAATTCCACATTTTCCCCTCAGTTTCATAAATAATCATAACTAAATCCCCAGTCCAAACCAATTATCAATCATTGTAGTGCATATCTATTTGAATTATATAGAAAAAAATGCTCCTTGGTTGCATTCTATATTTGTACATACTTCTTATTCCATGTAATAAATGTACAGCACATCAAACATATATTATTCACTCTTTTTAAATTTGCTTATTCACAAATTTATTCATTTGTTCAGGAAGCAATTATTGAGCAACTACTTTGTGTCAGATACTGTGCTGACTTTTCTCCTCAAATCTGTTTACCCTTTGTGGTTTGCTTTTTATTGTCCCTTGCTTAACAGATTCCAGGGACTGAGAATTGTGCGAATTATTATCCTTATTTAATAACTCGCTATCATTATTTTACCATTCTTTCTCATTTATCCTGCACCTGCAGTTCCATTTCTAACATTACCAGTTTTCTTACAGACCCATGCTCTTTGTTGAATACTCATACTTTAGTAATTGGGATTGTGCTCTATGTCTCATTTTTGTTGCCTACTTTTCATATCCATAATGTTTAACTTAAGATTTATTTAAAGTTACTTTAGGAAGCTGTGTCATATTCAAGGACAGGCATATTCTCCGTTTTACTTGGTGGGCAACAAGATGGATTTCAACTTTGCTAGAACAAACAAATCCTTAATGAACACTCTTGTGAATATCTCCATGTGTCAGTGTGAGAGTTTCTTAAGGTTACACATATAGGATAGATTTGACAACACTGGACTTCATTGTGTAGGAAATGTCACATTCCTTATAAATTGAACACACTCATTAATATCGTACTAGCATTACAAGAGAATTTCCACTTCTCTACTACCTCCCAATAGTTGACCATACATTTTTCTCCCAATCTGAATTTGAAGTGGTATTTCAGGGTTGATATAATTTAGATTTCTCTGATTTATCAATGAGGTAGACATCTCTAATTGATTTTAGCTCTCCTGGTGTTTCCTTTATGGTAAATTAGTTACTGACATTGTTTATAATTTCAATTCTATCAGATCTTTTGTATTTTTATTACTGATTTCCTTAAGTGTGTTTTCCACAGTGCAAATATCTACACCAGTCTGTCATCCCACTTATTTAATACTTTTCAGAGAAATAAGGACTAGGGAGAGAATACCCTGGAATGAGGAGAGGAGGCAGACACACGGATTTGTTTCTCAGACTTTGAACCTAACTTCCTGGTTTTCACCCCACTTTTACCGTCATTTCCAAAGGTATCTGGTCCTTCCAAACTTTGATGCTTTGGGAGGTCTATTCCACCCATAGATATTCTATTGCTTATACGTTTCCATATTTCAAGCTTAGGATTCGGTTTAGTCATGTCTACTAAGTCATTGCCACTATGCATTTGTTCTAGCTTCTGAACATTTCATTGCTCGGTTATCTTCTCTCTCTTTGCCCTTCAGAATATATGTCTTTTTAAAAGTCCTTTGTCATAGAGAATATCAGAGGGGAGAAGAGTTAAATGTATGTTTGCAATCTGCCATCTCTAACTAGCACTCCCATTCTGTTAATAGCAGTTTTAAAAGATGTGTGTCTCCTGCCTGAACTTTTTCTCATTTAAATATCTATAAAGAGGTTTCCTCCCTCCATGGTATTCTACTAGCTCTGTAACAGAAGTTTTCATTTAAAAATATAAGGAGCCATGTTTTAATCTTTGCCCCACCAAGTTCTAACATTTGACTGTACAGCAGAGACTTTTCTAAGGATGATGACGGATGCAAATGACATGATGAAGAAATTTCCCTTACATAACTCTATAATAATAAACAAAACGTGCACAAATAACAAAAATACAAACACAATAGGATACTGCATACACCTTGAGTAATTAGGCAAATTATTCACTCTCCTCCATATCAGGGGAATATTTACAATGAAAATGGGTTTCATTATATAATTGCAAGACCCTTTATGTGTCAGGTACATGGTAGACTAAAAATTTTTTTTTATTGAATATATTAGTAAAAAAACATACGCAGAAGTTAAAACGTGTAAAAATTATATGCAATTCTTTAAAGAAGAGCCAGTTCAATCTACTTTGTCCCATTTGAGTCTGAACTTTTATAATACTAGTGAGTCTAACAAAACCTCTGACTTTTCTTTATAGGACATTCTAAAACTCAAAAAAAAAAAAGATCCCCAAAACAATTTTAGTGTTCAAAAACAGAAGAAATATCCTGATCTCAGGTTCCTGATGTCCCCTCTCTACATTCACTCATTCCAATGACTTAGATTCAAATAAGTGTTACCCTAAATAATTTAATTATTAGGAGCTGACAACTCCTTCAAGACATTTCCAAAAAGATAGTAAAGAAATAAGTCTGGCAGACTAACACACATCCAGTTCCAGAAGCCCAGCTGTTTTTCCCTTCTTGCTAATCTGTCAACATTTGATCAAATAAGAACGATACTTCAGCAGGGAAAATGTCAGCTAATTCATGGCCCATTTTGCCCTACAGATTTCCAGCAAGTCACTAGAACCCCATTATGACCATATCCTTGAGATTGTCTGACATAAAAGCAAATTACTACCACTGTAGGAAGGAACCTGGACATAAGTACTGCCAGATTTATAGTTCTGCTGCAAACCCTGTCATTTTGATCTAGTTGAAATTTCTGTCACTAAATAGATTGATATTTTGAGGAATTATGACCCAATGAACACAAGGAATACCAATTAAAATGTCAAATTCTTATTTCTAATCTCAAAGGGTATAGTTTCCACATGTTATCTGATGAACATTTTAGACAAATCAGTTCCCTTATATTTCTACCTCCAAAATATAATTATTTTCTTTGATATTCTGAGAATGCAGGCCATTAAAATTGACCTAAGGTCCCAGATGCATTCTTTATAATTATTTAGAGGTTTATCTGCACAACGGATCCCTCTCTGAAAACAAATTAAGAAATGGGTTTAATATTTTTACAAAAGAAAGAAAAATCCAATATTTGAGTTCAAAATAAGGCTAAAGGGGCAGGGGCATGACTGAATTATTTGGATATGGAGGATGTGATCTCTTGTATTGGAAGATATGTAAGTAGTTTTCTCCACTGAGGCTCCCATTGCCAATCTCTACTTCCAAAATGAAAAATGGCCAATTTGATAAAAGTCCCCTGAGCTGGTAAGCCAGACAAGAAAGTTTAGAGCTTTCTCAGGTGGCCCAATGCATTATAAAGGTGACCTTTTAGAGAAATTCACTGAATTTATTACTTAGATTTGGGAAGTAGCCATGATGAGAAGATTTTACTTAGGATTATTAGTCCTGTGTAGATGAGAAAGTATCATGGAATACCAGGCATAGGAATTTTGTTCTAATCTTTACCCCACTAAGTTCTAACATTTCACTATGTAGTAGAGACAAGTAATCTGATTAAGAAAATTCTCTTACATGACTGTATAATGATAAACAAAATATGTATAAATAACGAGTTAGGATAAATGGACTCTCTTGGGAGCCTAGAAATCACACTATGATAGGTGCTGTCTACTTCTCTTCATCATAGAGCCAGCTCTGATGCCCAACACCACTTGCCAAAGCAGCTCAGTATAACAATCTACCATGAGGCCCTATTCTTATTAATCCATCCCTGAAGGTGATGAACAGAGGTGGGCCCACAAGGCATAAAGATCATTTTCTAAACAAAACCTGATTACTGGAGAGCATGTTGAAGGCCAGATAACTTCAGGTTTATTCGTTACTGTATCATCATTATTATTATTCACATGGAAAATAGTGGCATGATACTACACAATTGAGCTAGAAGACCAGAATAATGTTCTCAAAGGGCCAGCTTGAAGCCTGGGGCAGAAGATCTGAAGTAGGAGAGTAATGGGTTGCTAGGAAGCCAGGCTTTGCTTATTTTTCATCACAGAGGGGAAGAGCTTCTACGATAGCATGCCAGTCCCCTTAAGCACCAGCTTTTTTTCTCTTACATTGAAACCAAAAGATTAGACAAAATAATTGTCTGAGTACATTATTAATGAACACATTCACTTATTCCATTGCCATAACAAACATATATTAAACAAACACAAGTCCTCAAGCACTGAGCTGGATACTAGGCATACAAATAAGACTAAAATAATGTCCTGCTATGAATATCACCATTTTGTTGGGGATGTTGATGGATTATGTAAGCAATAATTTTCCTTATAATGTATAAAAAATGAAACATAATATTAATAGATATTTTGAGTTTATTGACATTATAAATATATATAAATACAACATTTAGGAGAAATCTCCAAAAGAATAATATGAAATCAATATTATAAGATGTTTAATGCATCTGGTGGTGCTAGCTGGATTATAAGTTAAACCCAGGTGGAACTCATTAAGGCAATGCTATATGCAAATCTGGTGTATTGTTGAGCCTGTTTGTTGTTTCTTTCTTAATTTTTAATGGAATGAAGCCTTACATATCCATTTTAGTCCATGTAAATGTATTGTGTGAATAGTAATAATAGCAATGCATTTCAATACATTGTATTATACTCCACCGATTCCATTCCATTATTTTCTATTCCATCGTCTTCTATTTCATTCTGTTAAGTTCTGCTCATGGCACACTAAGTCAATGTAATGACCCAATAACCTGTCACAACCTCCACTGCACTAGAACTTATTACCTGCATCTTCTATTTGATAACATATCATTCTCCTGTCTCAGGGTCATTTATACAATTCCAAGAATCTCTGCAAAATGTTATTTATTTCACAGGAAAGGTACAAGAAGACTGGAGAGGATCAGATTTTGAGAGATGCTTGGATCCCTCATTAAGAGTTCCTTCTAAAATTGTCCTAGCACCAAAATTCCCAAAGTGTCGTGAACAGAGGTTATTTTGGAGAGACAAGGAGAGGAGTGACAGCCTAAAAGCATCAGCTACGTTTTATCAACTATGAAACACAAACACACTATTGCAAATAATGTCATGTCATTATGAGGATTTATCTAACAATAAATCGGCTCTGAGCAGGTGCTCTGAATTCTTATTACATAATATGTTTACCACTGAACACCTGTGCATGTACACTATAATACAGCTGTGTCCTCAGATGACCCATTGGAATTTGGCTTCTTCTTCATCTAGTAGGCTATCCTAGGCCTCCTTACAGCTCCAAACCACTACAATACAATGTTGTCTAAATTGTTATAATTTATTTGTTTCTTAACACTCTGTGTTCCCATTGATGCTATCCTAACTATACAGTAACTTCTTTAAGGATAAGAAATGTATCTGTAACCCCTCTCCTACTATACAGCCATTCACATAGCAGTGGCTCAAAAAATGTTTGATGGCCCTTTGAGTACCATCTGACTCATGTACTTCTAACAAACTCATTTTGATGGCTCACTGAGTATCATCTGAATCATGAGCTCCTACCATAACCAATGTAGGTGATATAACACAATTTAAGATGATTTAATTTCTCTTTTCCACAAGCATAGAATTAATGTCTCTTTTTGGATGTTTCAAAGATATCCCAAATTTACTATTCTCAAAATAAACTTATTATCTTCCTGTCTTGTCTTATTCCTAGTTCTATTCCTAATCTCAGAAAAGGGCTCTTTTATCCACCCAGTTGTATAAACCAAGCAATCTAGGAATTATCCTTCGTCACCGCTCTTCCTCTCACCCCTCTTACCTAATCCATCACCAAGTTCTCTGACTTAACCTCCAGAACATTTCTTAGAGGCATTCACTTTTCTTCATCTCTACCAATATCACTCTTGTCCCAGCTGTCAGTAATTCTTACCTGGACTGCTTTTTAAAGCCACATCTTGTCCACTTGCCTACACTTCAGTTCCTCTGTAATCTGTTCCTTATTCCATAACCAGTGTTCTTGGGATAAAAGTAACAAATCCTTAACATCTGCTATGTGTGGTTTTTAAACATGACCACAAACTCTTTGTCCTTCCACCAAGAGCTAGAGTCTATATTCCTTCCCCTTGAACCTAGTTGAATTTGTGACTGCTTCACCCAATAAAGCCCAGTAGACATGACACTAAATAGCTTCCAAATCTAGGCCACATAAGGTCATGCAAGCTTCTTGTTTGTAGGAGACTTGCTTCTGGAATGCTAACCTTCCATGTGAGAAGTCGGACAACCCTGAGACTGACATATACTGGAGAGGCCACAGGTAGACATTTTGTTTGACAGTCCCAGCTGAGTTATTTTTCAGCCATATACATTCAGTTGCTAGATATGGAAATGAAACCATTTTGGAAGTAGATCTTCTTTGACAGTTGTTTCCTCCTCCATTCATTTGAGTAATTCCAGCTGAAACTCCAGATATAGTGTAGCAGAAGAGGGTCATCCTCACTGTGCTATTTCTGAATTACTGATATACACGTATTGATATCCATAAGCACAACATAAAACAGTTATTGACTTGTGCCACTAAGTTATAGAATGGTTTGTTGTGCTGCAATATATAACAGAAACGACCTGAAAGTTCCTACAGGTATAGAGCAGGTCAGACTCTCCTGCTTCATCTAGTACCATGACTCTTCATTCCCTCCCATCTAGACTCAGTGACAACTTCTTTGGTTCTTAAACTTAGAATGCCCCCTTGCATAATAAGGTCACTGAACCTGCTGCTATATCTGCTTTTACCTTTACCATTCCCCTACTTAAACTTTCACAGCACTCAAATCATATCAAAATCACATTCTTGAAAAAACTTTCCCTGACCTACATCATAAGTCATATCCAAAAATCATAGTCTTCACAGGTTGTGGACCGCCTTCTTTTAACACTTGTCAAAATTATAGTTTTTATTTGTGCAAATGATTTCTGAATTAATGGCCATGTCCCCCATTCAACTAAGCTTAGCTTCAAGAATGGAGAGAGCATGTCTATTTATGTTAAGAATTGTATATTCGGCCAGGCACAGTGGCTTATACCTGTAATGCCAGCACTTTAGGAAGACAATGCAGGCAGATCACATGAGGCCAGGAGTTCAAGACCACCCTGGACAACATGGTAAAACCCCATCTCTACTAAAAATACAAAACATAATCAGGTATGGTGGGGCGTGCCTGCAATCCCAGTTGCTCGGGAGGCTGTGGCAGGAGAATCACTTGAAACTGGAAGGCGGAGGTTGCAGTGAGCTGAGATTGCACCATGGCACTTCAGCCTGGGTGACAGAGGAGAGACAGTTTAAAAAAAAAAAAGATTGGATATTTATTGTTCAATATAATATGCTCTTCAATGATTACAGATCTAGATCCATATTACAGATCTAGATCCGTATTCAGTAAATCGTTTGTGAATGGGAATATTATTTGTGGAAAAATGTTTTTCTGTATAAAACATGTAACTATATTTAATCAGTTGTAACAGATAATTGAAATTACAAAGTATTTTCTCTCTGGAAAGATTTCTGAGCCATAGTTGGACTATTTCTGGTTTGTACAGCCCTAAATAAGAGTTTTTAAATGACAGCCAGAATTATTACTGAGTAGAGTGCATTCTTATATACACACACTTAAATTTCATTTTTTACAGTGGATTTCAGAGAAAGTGACATCAAATATTCATGACATATAAAGTATTTAAGCAATTTTCTGAGGAAATTATATATTTACCAGTTCTAGGAGGAAAATTTGGAAAGTAAAAAGAACGAGATCAAGCATGTATAAAACTGCAGGGGAGAAGAGCAGCTATTACCTTAATTTTTACATGTTTGAGTTGTTGCCCCTATTTATCAGATTTACTCTTCCAATCCTTTAGAAAGCAAACATACTAAGGCTGGAGAATAAAGAAAAATTAATGATTGTTCTTTTAAAATTTTAGTCATTTTCATCTTTTGAAAACTGTTAGCTGTTTCAGGTATTCAAGGATTCAAATATAAAAATATTTGTGGCTTCTTACTTGTTGGCATCTCAAGCAGTCCTTTTAGCAGAGCCCGCAAAAGGGATTATGTTTAGTTTGCAGGTGAATAAACAGTCTCAGAAGAGTAAGATAGCCTGCCCACTGCAGGCCAAGCAAACAGTACAGCTAAAAAATTTCCCAACAGCCAGTTTCTTTCTGCTACACTATACTGACTCCAAACCAAGGGTCAAGCAAAGAAGAGAGGAAGAGTGTTTTTGCACAATTAGGAGAAAGAGATATAGGACTTATGCTCCAGAACTAATGTGCCATTCTCTTCTTGTCTCTCTGTAACAAACTAAGTTATTTGGGGGGAAAATGAAGTTTATCATAGTATTAACATATAAAATGAACAAGATAATTGACAGCTGATATTTCCACATCACCAAGTGCTTTCTCAAGTAAATCTAAATTCATCACCATTCTATGAACACAACTGTATTATAGAAAGAGTGTCCTTAAATTTGAGTGTTGTTTAATGACAAATGGTACCATCCAACACATAGACATCAAGTTAGAAATCATTTACAAGTTCATTGTAACCGAAATGTAGTTACAAAGAGTAAAAACAAAAACACCTCCTAAAATAAGTTTCAGTTAATTAAAGGAAATTCCAATTTAAGTTTGCTTGTAAATAATAATGCAGAATTTCTCAAAGTCCAATTAAAATCCATAAAAAGCAGACAAAGAGGAAGATGCACAGTTTAGATAAAAAGTACAAATAACAGTGAACTTGTTATCAGAGTCCAAGAAGAACATCATTAACCTGAAGGCCAAAGGAATTAGTTGGATAACTCAGTGCCTGGCTACCTCATCAGAGAGAAAGCAAAGTCAGCCATTAGAATGTACATAGTAAGAATTTTGATGATTCTTTCTATGTGTGAACTCTGATTCAAATACCCCAGGTATCCAATAATAATAGAACTACTCCACTATTCCACACCGTGTTGCTATTCGTTGTTGAGCCAAAAATCATGTCTTTTAAGTCATCTGTATTTCTTTCTATAAACAAGTGTACAGAAAACAAGGAAGACCGATAGTGGTAGAGTCCTCACAATACAAAGTCTCTAGTAGTGGAGAAAACAGAAAGAACACTGGCAGCACTGCAGGAGTGAAACTAAGTTTTGGGAGGTTATATGCTTTTATTATTTTACTTAAACAGCTAAGAGTGCCAGATGACAAAGGAGTGAGAATGGAGATTTCATCTTGGGTAGGTAAGACTATATTAAATGAAGGTGAAGCCGACTCTCTGCTATTTTTCCTGGAAACCGGAAACTGGTGGAGAGATGCGCATACATCTAGCTGTTCTCTGGCTGTAGTTCTGAGAAGAGGGTTAGAATAACACCCAAATGCACAGAGAGAGAAGTCAAGGGCAAGCCACACAATTTCTTTTGGCCACTATAGGGTCTGGATAGCTGTTTTTCTCTCTCTGCTGGAGGCCAAATAAGCAGAACAAGTCAGCATGCAGGAAGATTATATTACAAAAGAAAGGAAGACAGTCCTGAAGATTTACAGAAGGAGTAGTTGTAAAAGTGATTACAGATAATTTTAGAGAACAGTGTAATGTTGTCAATAGGATGTAAGAACATACAGTCTCAATGATATAGGAACAAAACAGTAAAGAAAAGTTAGTATTAAAATAAAAACAGAAAAAAAAGAAAACTGGTATAGATTTTTACATATTTGTTAACCATTTAGATTTCTCTCAGTGTAAATTATCACACCAAAACATCTTTCAACTTTTCTTATATATAGATTTCAATTTTTTCATTATTAATCATATTCATTTATTTTTCCTTGTCCTTATTTTAATTTAACATTAATATAAAGTATGACATTATTAAATGGCAATATATTATAAGCTTATTTATAAACAAAACCTCCATTAATATTTTGAGTCTGTCATTCAGAGGCCACATAGAGATAAGGTTTAGAGGCCAGTACTAGTGAGGCAGATTTTAATTGTTCAATCTTTGGCAAGTTATGGAACTGTGAGGCATTTGTTTTGTTACCCTAATAAAAAGTACCGCAATAGAATCCAATTCAAAATGTATCACACGGTATAAGTATTAAATGAGATAATGCACTTAAACATTCTCTGGAAGACAGTAAATTTGAATAACAGTGACTATTACATCAATCCAATGTTTCCTACGTAAATATATATACTTTTTATCAAGTTAATCTTACCTATTCTTCTGTTTTAAAATTAGCACTTTGTTGTCGTTTTTATAAAATTGAATATTGTTCAGAAACATCACTTATAATCGTCATTTCATATCTAATTGAGTAGACATTCATTATCACTGATCCAATTCATTCAAGCAACATTTATTGAGTGATTACTATGATTCAGGCAGAGAATATAGCAAAGACCTGGGAATTAAATAAACAAACAAAATAATCTGTCCTCATAGAGCTTACATAAAACTTGTTCTCATAAAAAAACATAAAAATATAAGCTAATTATAAGTCAAGTACTGATAAGTGCTATGGAGAACAATAAACTAGGATAACATTGAAATATATAGTGACCGGAAATATGGAATTTACATTTTATAGAAAAGATCTCACTGAGAAGATGATGCCTTCAGCAAGATCTAAAGGAAATGATGGAATGAGCCATGTAGAAATCTTAGAGGAAACGATTTCAGGCAAATTTAGATTCCTGAGCTGGAAATCTCCTCGGCAATTTGTCGAAAACCACTGGAAAGGTACAAGTAAGTGGATGAGTGATGGAAAATGATTTTACAGAGATAGAAGTAAAGTTCTTGATATTGTTTTTCACTTATAGTAAGGTAAAAACTGTTGGAGGGAATTAAGTACAAGTGTAACATGATTTGACATGTATCAGAAGAACACTGCAACTGCTGGGTTGAAAATAGATTTGGAGAAGACAAAAGTATAAAAGGAGGCCCATTAGCAGACTGCTGCAGTAATTCAGGTAAGAGATGATGATACTTTAGACAAGGGGAGTAGGTAATCAAATATAGATTCTGTATTTATTCTGAAGAAAGATCCAACAGAATGCACCGAAGGCTGGCAGATGGAATGTGAAAAAAGTCAAGAATAAAGAAAAATGAGACAAGATCAGGTTTTGGGGCTGTATGAATTACAGCGCAGTTTACAGAGCCAGAATAAAGACCCTACAGTGACTCAACGAAGTCAGAGGCTTATTTTTATCTCACGAAACTTTCCAGGAAAATGCCATCCAGGACTGGCAAGATGGTTTTGCTCCAGGAGTCATTTGGGGACCTAAATTTCTTCCAGTATGATTGCTACAGTTTTCCAGAGAGCTGTCCTGTTGGTCATGAGGAGAACTGGCTCACTTCCATATCTCAGTCCCAGTCCACAGCAGAGAGAAAAACAAATCCCAGAAAATATCGCTTCATCTTTAAGGAGATGATCTGGAGGTTGTACAAACCACTTCCCTTGACATCTTAGTGATCCTAGTTTTGTCTTATATCAACAGTTAACTGAAGAAAACGATAATGATATAAACACCATCTCTAACTCTATGATCATGTGTTTGGTAAAAACTATGGAGTTTCTGTTAAGAAAAAAAAATAGCAAGGTAGATGGCTAGACATGTAGCTGATGTCTGTAATCCCAACAATTTGAGAGGCTGAGATGGGAGGGATCTCTTGAGGCCAGGAGTTTGAGATTAGCCTAGACAGCATGGCAAAACCCCTCTCTACAAAATTAAAAAGGTAAAATAACTGGGCATGGTGGTGCACACCTGTAATTCTAGCTACTCAGGAAGCTGAGTAGGGAGGATAACTTCAGCCCAGGTGTCTACAGCTACAGTGAACTGTGATTCCATCCCTGCATTCTAGCCTGGGTGACAGAGAAAGATCTTTTCTCTGAAAAATAAAATAATAAAGGAAGGCAGAGAGAATAAATACCAGTAGACAAATGGTGGTGTCTGACATGGAAGTGAAATCAGAATTTTATTTTGGACACATTACGTTTGAGATGGCTATTCACTGTCTGATAGAAACTTGTATAGGCTATTGAGAGAGGGCTAGGAAGACTTTAAATCCAGAGCTGTAAGTACATAGATGATATTTAAAGTCGGAACACTGAAATCATTTAAAATGAGTGATGAGAAGAGAGAAGAGATCTGGAGTCTGAGTTCCAATATTAACAGGCCAAGGAAACGTTAAAAAGAAAAGGCAGAAAGTAAGAAGTCAGTGAGAAAGAAAGGAAATAAAGAGAGATAGATCTTCAACAGAAAGGCCTTCACTTTGGTTCAGTTGTGTACAAATCCTTTATGGTCTAAATTGTTGTAGCTTTACGGTAAGTCTTTCTAATTGGTAAAGCAAGTACTCTTACCGTGCTTGCATTGTTCAAAACTGCCTTAGCTAATCTTGGTCTTTGCATTTTTACAGACAAAAAAAATTCCTTTACAGAGTTTGAGATGTAGCTGATCATCAGTTGTAGGTGGACTATGTACATTCTTTCTACCATGCCACAAGTGTCACTGCACCCTTAGTCATTTAATCTTTTTTATGGTGTCCCTAAACAAGAGCATTTGTTTCTGTAGCACTGCACTACTCCTACAAGAGGGTACTGCTTTCTTCATCCAATGGAAAACACTGGTTTAAATGTCAGCCAGCATAATTATTCCTTTAGTGAATTAAATGATCAGATCAACCAAAGGTGTCATATTTCTTCATAACTACTTTAATAACCTTGTATCTGCTAAATAAAAAGGAAGGTCAGCCAAAGTATTTAAATATAGTACCTTGCCCATAGTAAGAAACTGGGACTGAGCAGAGATTATTAATAATAAGCTACTAAGACATAATTAATTGCTTAACTTAACAGCCCCTATTAATTATCAGACTATAAGCATAGCTGGAAATATAACTTGAGTTTGAAATTTAATGGACAACTTTGTACATCTTATTTCAAAATTTCTGAGTTACTAGATTGATTGGAATACCGGCAAAATCAAAAGTGAGATCAATCAGTTTCTAAGATGTGTTATGGTAACAATTTCAAGGAAATAAGTGAAACTTTTTAATCTTTTATGTTGAGACAATTATTGTTCTCATGCAGTTGTAAGGAACACTACTGAAAGATCCTGTGTACTCTTTATGCAGTTTTCCTCAATAGTAACATCATGCAAAACTCTAGTACAAAGTCAAACCAGGGTATTTACATGAATACAATCAAGATTCTATTACTTCTAGGACCCTGGTATTGTCTTTTTATAGGCACATCCAATTATTTTCCCCACCTACTCATCCTTGTGGGTCAGAACCCCTGGTAGCTACTAATATCTCTTCTCCATTTCTAGAGTTTTCTCATTTCAAGAATGTTATGTATGTAAAATTATACAGCATATAACTGTACATATTATATATAGAATATATTGCATTTTGGATCTGCTTTTCTTTCACTCAGCATAATTAGCTCTAGATTTATTCAAGCTATTGAATGTACTGATAGTTAATTACTTTTTATTGCTAACAAACTATTTTCCAGAATGGCTGTACCATTTTATAATCTCACTCGCACTGTATTGGTGGTTCAGTTTCTCTGTATCCATACCACATTTGAGATTAGCACTAATTGTTTTTTATTTTAGCCATTTTGATAGGTGTGTACTGACATATCATTGGTTTTAATTTTCATTTTCCTAATAGTTTATGATGCTAAGCATCTTTTCATGTGCTTATATGCCATCTGTTTGTCCGTTTTAGTTAAATGTCTGTTCTTATCTTTCGTCCATTTTCTAATTGAATTGTTTTTGTTTTACTGTGGAGTTTTGAAAGTCTTTTTACATATTTTAGATATAAGTTTTTTGAGGAATATGTGGTTTCCAAATACTTTCATCCAGGCTGTGGCTTGTCATTTCATCCTCTTCACAAGGTCTTTCACAGAGCAAATATTTTTAATTTTAATGCAGTCTGTAATGTCTTTTTAACTGAGGAACAGGATAAGATTCTAGTTTTTGAAGATTTCCTGCAGTGTTGTGTTTATCAGGTTCTAGGAGGTTCAAGAATATTCTTATGTTGAAGTCATTTCCCAAAAACCAAGTCTCCAGGCTGAAAGGCACAGAGTGGTTCCTGCAGTTAGTTCTTCAGAAAAGAAGTATGCACCTGTTGATTGTAAACTTCAGTAAATTGGATTAATCCATTATAGTGTTTTGGCCATATCAACCTAAAAAGTAGCCAAGTCATAGATAAGAGCTAAGAACCTAGATGGACATGACATCTGGTGATCAACCTTTCCATTTGTGTATTGTCATGGTCTTGGTAATGCATTTGGAATCTGGGGAGCACACCAGAAGGCCATTTACATATTACAAAAGGGTGGCAATCTCAGGAAATTGAATATTTCTAAGGTGATGGAAGAATTGCAAAAGAGCACTCCTCTAATGCCTTGGGAAATTACTGTTTATATATTCTGTTATCTTCCCACTATGTATGTAAACTGATAGTATAAATCTAGGTAAAAGATGGTATAATATACTAACAAATACTGACCAGGACTGGGTACTTAATTTGTGGCCTCAATGCAAATGAAATTGTGGGGCTCCTTGTTCACAAATTATGAAGAAATTCAGGATGGTGACAGCAGCTGGGAACCAGGCACAGGGCCTGAGACATTGATTACTACCTGTGGAAGTCTGTTTGGCAGACCTTGACTTAGCGAGGAATGAATGAATACACTTTTACACCTAGCAAATCACCTAGTGATTTCAGTGGGCTAGGGATGGTTGTTAACTGCTTTTGGAGGATGATTGCAGCTAACTGACCCTGACTCCCTGTCCTTCCTCACATTTATTCAGTATAGATTTTATAACAGAGGTTTTAAGTTAACATGCTTTTGGACAATTAACATGGTTAAAAAAGTAGTTTTACGAATGGTAAAACTACAGATAATGATAAAAGATTTTGGTTCTGGGGTCTAGAATAAACACAATTAATGAGTAATTCTTTTTTGACCTCATTTTGAGAGGGATATTTTGCACAAGGTTTACATGAGTAAACAGTTAGAGACGGAATGTGGAGTAAGTAGACTTAACTGGGGAAGTTTTTATTATCTTAATTTTTACTTTATGACTTGATACTTTAACGTGCAAACTGGCTGCCTTCAGCTTGTTCTACAAGTTAATAAAAAGTGTTCATAACTTTTCCTTAATATTTCCCTTAATATTTTGCCAGCCACCCTGAGTGAATCCCAACAAAGGCCCTTCTAAGTGTGTAGACTTGTGCAACTGCACAGATCTCTTTCGATTGAAGTTGGCCCTAATGCTAAGGATAGATTATATTATCAAACAAGCATCTGTCTCAGGGATTGATAATAGAATGATATTAGGGTTGGCAATCTAATTAAGATTGGAAGTAAAGAAGTCTAATCCTATCAATAGCTATTAAGTCTTGTATAGAGTGATGTCCTCACCCATTTGCTTATTTGACCGGCAGAAGGAAGCATTGCAAGAGATAGCATAGTGGATGGCAAGTCCTCTATGTAGGTATAAAAATATGATGGGGCACCAGTTATTTCAGTGAGTATGGAGCTAACTTTCATAAAAGCATAGCCAGTTCAACTGAAACTTTCAAGGTCTAGTATATGTGTCCCACATCTGAGTTGTCTTTGCCCAGAGATTATGTGGGGCAGACTCAAGGTTTACCATAACAATAGAGGAAGTATTAGAAAGTGGGTAATCAATCTGTGCCATCAAATGGCTGAAAAGTCTTCTTCTGGGATTTCCAGCAAGAAATCCTCTTGTTCACAATTAATCAAGGCACTTAATTTACATAGTAAATATCTTCCCACAAGATTAATGGGGTCAAAAAGGCATTCTAACTAGTGAGTCATCTAAGGAAACGATGTGTCAAAGGAAGAGTTTAAAGAGTAATTGAAATTGCATCCACTGAGTCAGTAAAATTTCTCCAAAGGAAAGGCAATCAAATGGTGGCAGGATTATTATTCAAATTATTGCTCTTTTGTTCACTAGGAAAGGAGTCCTCTGTACAGATATTTTCCCTCTAGAAGACAGTGGTAAATGTGGGCACAGAGAAAACACTACTTATTTCCACAACTCTCATTTGGGAAAAGGGCCTCACCCTATTTATTTATTTTTTTTCTGCAGTATTGAGCCAATGCCAGGCAATTAATTTTCCAATGTCTTTTGCCTTACAGTGTTGTCAAGTGCCTTTATCTATTTTTCACTTAGATCACTTTTATTTAATGAGTTATCTAATTATTAGGAAGGCCATTGGTTATGCCTGAGTTTTTTCTTTCTTTGGTCAATTCTATGTTCAAATGTTCTGCTAACTCCTAAAACCTAAAGAAGCACATGACCACTGGTTATGGTGGCTGACACCTGTAATCCCAGCACTTTAGGAGGCCCAGGCAGGCAGATCACCTGAGGTTAGGAGTTCAAGACCAGCATGGCCAACATGGTGAAACCCCATCTCTACAAAAGTAAAAAAAAAATATCAGACATGATGGTGGGTGCCTGTAATCCCAACTACTTGGGAGGCTGAGATGGGAGAATTGCTTGAACCCAGGAGACAGATGTTATGTGAGCTGAGATTTCACCTTTGCACTCCAGCCTGGGTGACTGAGAGAGACTCCGTCTCCAAAAAAAAGAAAAAAGAAGCAAATGGCTAGTTGATGTTCTGTTTTTTCTTTATTATGCTACTTATTAAAATTTATTGAACATCTATACAGAAATTAGGGAGGACAGTAGGAATGTCTTTACCTTCTAATAAATCTAAATAATCCTTACAAGTTCAGCGAAGACTAGATGGTTCCTAAAATCAAGAAAAGATTCTGTCTTTTTTGTTTGTTTGTTTATAATACTGGATTTTAGACCAATCAATATACCAGTTAGAATTTGGGGGATCCTTGCAAGGAGGTCCTGTATTTTTTCAGTTCTGCTTTTTATATCTTTTTTCAGTTGATGCTAATTCAGGTTGGACTAAATCTTCTTGGATGAGTCTATTTGGCTTTGTCTATCCACATTTTAGCTTCATGAATTGACTTCATTTATTTCCCCCTTGTGTCATGGAGGCCAGTGCAGTCATATCTGTATCAGCAGCAGCAGCCATAAAGGAAATGTCCATCCTCAAGGTACAAAGCATGCAAGTTCCACTGGGCATCTGGCAGTTGCATCTCAGCAGATAAACAGGAGATAGGACATCTGGAGCAGCCTTTGTAAATAACACAAAGCTGGATTATTTTAATATTGATTGTCATATCTTTAGTTACAATAGATAATCAATCAAAACAAGAAAGTGAAAAGTTAAATTTGGTATTGAACTTGATGATTGTGAGTTCAGCTATCATGGCATAAAATCTGTGTTTCACAAACATCACTTTCTAAATACATTTTAAAAAGTCAGGTGATTATAGTCATAGTCATGACGATTATAATTTGTAGAATAAAGTAAATAGTTCAGAGCTTTTCTGAAAAACACCACAAAATTGTTTGCAAATATAAGTTCATTAGATGGATAACCACAACATTAATAAATGTTTAACATAAAGCTATCAAGCAAATAAGTTTGTTTGCTGAAAAAAAAGCTAGACAAGTGTTTTATGGAAAAAGAAATAAAGCTTTATTAATAATCTGAAGAAAACTATGTGTTCAGCTATAGAAAGACATGCTATGTTATAAATGTCGATCATCTCTATGTTCTACAGTTTCAGCGCAATTTTAGTTTTTTAAGGCATTTTTATGAAACTTAAGTTTCATGAAACTTAATATTTATTTACGTGGTTTGTTCATGTAATTTATAAAATTCAAAGGGTCGGGAAAAATTCCAATACCCCTGAAGAAGAAGAATAAACGGTACTTGCCCTGTCAGACATGACAGCATATTACACTGCTATAATAATCAGGGCAGTGGCAGATATAAGTAGACCAGTGTAACTGAATGTAAAGCCAAAGCACCACTTGATAAGTGAGAATGGTGTTAATTGCAGATCACATCATGCTCCTGGGACAAATGATTATTCATAAAATTCAGTTTCATTTCCATGTTTGCTTTAAATACGTAAAGCAAAAGTAAAAAGTTTTATCTGGAAATATAGGAGCCATTATACAAGAATTTCAGGACTGGCATAATGATGCAATGTAATTCTTCTATCCAATATAATAAAAATAGATATTCTGACTCGAACATAGAATATCATGTATTTGGCTTTTAATGTTTATCCTAAAATTTTATAAATAGTATAGAAGAGCAAAATAGGCTTTTCCAGGTAAATTAGAGTAAGCACATTCCCATCGTCTTACATGAAACACAACTGTATTAAAACTGGAGAGAATTCAGGCAACAGCTATTTGAAGATTCTAAAAAGTGAATAGGATCAGACAGAGAGAAAAAGACCAAAATTCAAATTACCACCAGATCAGTAATGAGTTTATCATTGTTTTTTTCTCTAGCATTCCTCAGACTTGACATATACCATCTATGGATTAATGTTTAGCCAATATTCTTGTGTACAAACATTTTAGAAAGGTCTGTGGATCAGGGTTAGAATTATTTTACTTTGTGTGTGGGTGTATTTTTTTTTTAGACATGGTCCCACTCTGTTGCTCAGACTGGAGTGCAGTGACACAATCTCAGCTCACTGCAGCCTTGACCTCCCAGGCTCAAAGCAATCCTCCCACTTAGCCTCCTGAGTCGATGGGACTACAGGTGCATCCCACCGCATCCAGCTAATTTTTGTGTTTTTTGTAGAGATGGAGTTTTGCCATGCTCACCAAGATGGTCTGGAACTCCTGGGCTCAATGGATTCTCCTGCCACAGCTTCCTGAGTAGCTGGGACTGTAGGCACAAGCCACAACCCCTGGCTAGTTTTTTCATTTTTTGGAGAGATAGGGTTCACCATGTTGCCCAGGCTGATCTTTAACTCCTGAACTCAAATGATTCTCCTGCCTTGGCCTCTCAAAGTGCTGGGATTACAGGCATGATCTACCACTCTGAACCTAAAATTCTTTGTTACGTATTTCTCCATCAGAAAATATCCTTCATCTGAATAATGAAAATGGGACTTGGTGGAATTCTCAAAATCAAAACATACTTGAGATCGAGGTATCAGGGATTTATAAAATCTTTGATTCCCCTATTGTGAAGCTCAGTATTTTATTAAATTTGATGCTTTTCACACGAGTATTAAAAATTCTTACCTAAGAACTTTATGTGTATTTTCTAGGTACTATTCAAGTTATAAAACATGACTTTTTAATAAATATTATTTTTATTACGTATAGTCCTAAGTAGTTTCTTTTTCCTCTCAGATTATCTTCTTTGATAAATTGAGAAGATGTCTTTAAACATTTCTCCCAAAAATAATGTCCCTTCACAGTTTTTGCTGCTTTTGCCCTTTAATTGTGCTGCGCATAACACTGTGGCATGTGTGTGCATGAAACTAAGTATTTGATACTTAAGAATTGTTTTGCCACCTAGTGTGAACATTATTTATAAGAGTTTCATATGTGTTTGGGAAAAATGCATATTCTCTAATTGTTTGGTAAAGATTTCTATATATTTGTTAAATTAGTCATAATTGTGCTGTGCGGATCTGCGTGTGTGTGTGTTTGTTCTTGTTCTTCTGGCTGATCTCTCAGTTATTGAGAAAGGAGTGTGGCTGATCGGTAGTTTGTTTATATGTTTTGAGGCTACATTTTAAATCCCCTAATATGAAACTGTTAATTTCCTGGTGAATTAAATATTTTCTTTTTACAGTAACCCTCTTTCTTCTATCCATCATTTTATTCTAAAATCTAAATTTCTGATATTAAAATAGCTACTCTGACTTCTGTTTGGTTTATATGAGATTTGTAACTTTTCCATTCTTTTACTTCTAATCTGTGTTTCCTTTACAGACAGTGTAGAATAAAATTTATAAAACTAATCTTACAGGCTTTACATTTCTGTGTGTTATTGTTGTTGATATGTTTGTTTTATCTTTTGAGCTTTTGTCTCTATTAGTGTCTCTCTCACTTTTTATATATTTCATTTTTATTTTTATGTAAATAAACTTCTGTTGAATTAATTAAGTCTCTTTTTTTTACTGTAAGTTTTATTTCTACAAGTTTTAAAGCTACGTATATCAATATTTAGTCTTTTAGTGGCTACTTTGGCATACATAAATTTATAAAGTTTCAGTTAAATGAATACTTTACGTCTTTCTCTCAGAAAATAAAAGATTATAATATTTTAACTCTACTCAACCCCTCTCAGGATATATTCTGCAGACACCAACAGACACTTTCTTATGTTTAACAAGTTCTTTATATACTCTTACATCTCCAAACTTCCTGTGAGTTAGGAATTGCTCCTGGAATTAGGTTGGTGCAAAAGTAATTGCGGTTTTTGCCATTACTTTTTGATTATTGCCATTACTTTTTAAATTATGCCATTGTATGTTAAATTTTAAAAGTAATTTTGCAATTACTTTTCCAGTGACATAAAAATGTATATAATCATGGCACAGAAGGCTGGCGATAAGCAGTTCAGAGATGTGCTGTGGCTCCGCAAACTCATTAGGAATTGTTAAAGAAAAACCAGACAAGACAAGATGAACAGATGAAAAGTGATTTTATTCTGATATTACTGCCAGCAACTGGAGAGAAAGCACAGACCAAGTCTGGATTGTTACTCCACTGAAACAAAGGACAGGGAGTTTTTGAAGAGCTAGGGTGGGAGTTGTCATAGGCCATATATGTTTGTTAATTAGCTTTTCTCAGAGGAAAAGTAGACCTTCTTCTAGCTTCATAACAAGGCTTGCAGCCAGGAAGAAACCTGTCTAGCATTTAGTCAATTTGAGGGAAACATAAAGACCATCTTTGTCAAGATCCAGAATTTTGTCGCTTTTTGCCAACCTATCTTTCGTGTGTTGTTTCCATTTTCAAAGTCACAAGAGAGCTGTAGTACTCAACCCACAGTGTTTGTGTTCCAAGTTGGATAGGAAAGGGCAAAAAGGAAAATGGCAGCCCTTATGACTGATCAGCCATCTTAGAAAGAATTACCAAAAGCCCTCCCCAGCAACTTCTACTGACATGCTATTGACCTTCCATTGAAGGTCCATTTTAACTTTTCAAAAGAGACTGAAAAATGTGTGCTTTTAGCTGTGAATGAAATCAGACCAGAGTTACATAAGACTTCTGTCTTAAGGAGGAAAATGAAATAGGAATTTGGTGGTCAAGATAGTCTCCATGACACACCTATTTAACTACTCACATCTCTGCATATCCTTCTTCCACTTATTTCCATCTCAAAAGGTAATTTATTTCCACTCATTTCCATCTCAAAAGGTAACCAGAAGTTTCTGCATCTATCTCCAGCTCAAAGTCCAGATAATGTACAGCTCTTTCAGTCATTTCTACATGCAACTTCTGTGTAAGTTGAGGATATTTTTGGAATTCTCCACCCCAGGACACTTAATACAATAGGAAAAATGTGTAAGAGGAAAATAAGTAGCTATAGTAAAAACTTCCATGTGAAAAAGAGAAAAACGGGAACCATACAACCATCAGTGTGCCAGAGTAATTAACCCAATCTGATTGGAAGGAATAGTGAGAACTCCTTTTCTTGGCAATGGAGTGCAATCTGTGATTGACCCATCTGACAATCCCTGGTTCTGTTTTCCATTTCCCTCCATGGCCTCTGGCCCTTCCATCTGAGAGGTACATCTGTCAGTTTTCTCTTATGCTCTCAACAAGGTGGGCATTGGCAAAGTTGCCCTTCCTGGGGGCTGCAAAGCTTTACAGATTTCTTCCTATTAGTGGAGGTCTGGAGTCCTGGGATTGTTCAGGTAATTAGGCCGTGAGAAGATTATTATATACTTGGGTTGGAGAATCTTCTGAAATATTGTTTTCTCAAAACTTGGTAAATTCTTAGTGTATTTACTTCTGGTCGGGCCCATCTGCAAGTAAATGTAGCCCAGGGTCTTGACTAAACATGGTTTTTAGGTCGGAGAATTCATCTTTAACTCACTGGACTTACATTCGGCCCATTTCCTGAGCTCCTAAATTAATGGTGACTACTTAGACATCATTGAAAATTAAAGGCTGCATAAGGAAGCAATACCACTAATCTAACCATTGACCCTCTGCTGTGTTTGATTATCCTACCAGAAATTTCCCCATTTGATCCATTGGACTCTGTAGTATTTATATGTTAAAATTATTCCTGTTATATTGCCAATGTCCTTGAGAAGTGTTATGGAGCCTCAGGTTCTTCATCTGTGAAATGCAAATAATCCCTCAAATACTGCTGCATTTACATGCTTTGAAGCAACACACAAACAAAACAAATTACTTATTAGAAGATGCTGGAAAGTCAAGAGATCAGTGATGTAAGAAAGAAAGGAAAAAAAACACAGAAAAATTATTTCTAAAAATAATCACTTTCTTTCAGAAATTTATCTTGTATTTGCACTTCTCTAGGTAAGTGAAAAAGCACAAAACTGAATACAGGTGTTCTTTCCAAAAATTTATACTAATATAACAATGATGACAATGATAATGATGATGTCAATCGTGAGTAAGTGTTATAGCTGGGCACCATGCTAAGATCTTCACATGAAATATATCAATTCATTTTTAGGACAATCTGCTGCTTCATGTTTTGGAAGCTTGCTACCAGATTCTCTGATGTGGTCTAGGAACAAAATATTTAAATTATTTTATATTTGAACAGTTTCTATGCATTTACCTGAAAATGAGATCTATAGTAAAGAAAAAAAAAGTCAAGCATATATAGTTGACACATACTGAAATGTGTATGATCTCTTTTTATTTTTGTTATTTTAATCTTGGGTGTTTATGCAGCACTTTGAGACCTCATGATTCTCCAAGAACTTTTTATTAAAATCTGTCTAGTGTTGATCCTTTTATAATGGACAACTCTGCGTTTTCCAGCTGTCACTCTAGCAACAAGATGTGTATTAACCATGACTATGAGCCAGAAACTTTCACATTTGTTTTGACGGCCTACAGTGAATTCTCTACCAAAAGCATTTTCTTGTGAGAATATGAGGAACAAGTCCTTGCAAAGTGCAAGGTTTGGGGACCTTTGGATGTGAGAACTTGCCTTCTCTGTATGGAAAAACATTGCATTGTTGACCAAGGCTGTTGTCTACCAAATGAACCATTTTGATATGATGGTGGTTGATGAGCTTAGCTTTCTAAATACCATTTTCAGGATGATGAACTTAGCTTTCAAAATACCTTTTTCAGGATGAGACAGTAAAAATGTAGAAAATACGAACAGAATTCTGTCACTTGTAAAGTGTAACCTGTATCAGTGATTTTCTTGTCACAGAATTTTTTGCAATAAGAAATAAAATAGAAGCCAGTAAAAAAGAGGTATACATTACCCTCTTTATGTGGAAAAACATACTATGATGATGCCCAAGGTAGAAAGCACACAAAAGAAGAAAATGCAAATAATTGGCTACATAAAAAGTAAAAGAGTGAATTCATTTGTGTGTATGTGTGTGTGTTTGAGAAAGAAAATACCAACAATAAACAGACAAAACTACATGTAACTTTTGACATAAACAAAACGTTTTATATTTTTTAATAGCAGGTTATTTATTCAGCATTTATAGTGCACCAAACATTGGACCAAATACTTTACACACATTATTTTATTGATCTTCCTTCACAATAGTCCAATGGTATAGTGCTATGGTTGCATTTGTGTTCCCCCAAAATGCATGTTGAAGTGCTAACCCTCAGTATATCGAAATCTGACCTTATTTGAAAATAAAGTCATTAAATATGTCATTAAATAGGAGTTAATATTAGTTAAGTTGAGGTCACACCTGAGTAGAGTGGGCCCATAATCTAATATGACTGTGTCCTTGTAAAAAAGAAATTTAGAATCAGAGCTAGATAAACAGAGAGGACATCCTGTAAAGATTAGAGTTATGCTGCCAGGAGCCAAGGAATGCCAAAGATTGGTGGAAAACCAGCAGAAGCTAGGATAGAGGAATGGAGCAGATTCTCCCTTAGAGCCCTTGGAAGAAACCAACCTGGCTGACATCTTGATTTGGATTTCTAGCCTCTGGAACCATGAGACAATACATTTCTGTTGTTTAAGCCACCCAGCTTGTAGTACTTTGTTATGGGAGCACTAGCAAAGTAATACACTAGAAATCATCATTACCCCCACCTACAAAGATGAGAAAACACAAGTTCAAAAAGTTTAAATAATTGTTTTGTAGTCATGCAATTATTACTTGATTAAGTGGGTATTAGAACTAGGCATTTCTAATGACAAACCAGGTGTTTTCTGCAACTTTAGAATAGGGAAAAGCATATTCCAGGCAAAAGAAACAGCCAGTTAAAAACATATAGAGACAAGAAATACACATCAGTGTGTGGAATTGGGGGGTACTTTCATTATAGGTAGAGATTAAAGTCCAGGACTGGGGAGGTAGATGGAGAGGGAAAAGAACAATAGATCTACTGGAGATAATTCTTCTGAATAATATTGAAAGTTAGATTATGCACTATTTTTTTTTCATGGTTGGCAATTATTTTTTTCTTCTTCTCCTTCTTCTTCTTTATTTTATTTTTAAACAAGATTTTACCATGTTGCTCAGACTGGTCTTGAGATCCTGGGCTCCGGTGATCCTCCCACTTTGGCCTCCAAAATGCTAGGATTACAGGTTTTAGCTACCTTGCCTAGTCCTAATATTCTTCATATTACTTCATGTTCTCAGGAAAATTTCCCAAGTAATTTTTTTTTATGACACATTAACATACTGATCTGAGTGATGTTAGGGACCTTGTTCAGAATGTTCCATGGTCAGTGATCTCTCATTTACCCAATAGGGAATCTCACTGTTCCATAGTGCAAACATCAAATGATGAGTGAGTCTAACTATTTATTCCCAAACCCTCATTTTTTTACTCTTCATGGAAACTCTCATCTCAATTTTGTGTACTCTAATTATTATACAACTGACTTCTACGTTACTCTGGCATTCAGCCTTCAGTATCTGTTTTATTAGTCCCACCATATACTAAATTTAAAAAGATATATTTTTAATTTTTATAGTCAGTATAAAAGACATAACAGTCTATAATTTGGTGGAGAATGTTTCCAACTTGTCTCAAATATAAATTTGTATAATTTTATATTATTTGAAGTCAACTACCCAAGATTTTTTCTTTCTGATCACTACCATAATTGGAGCACAATGTATCATTTTTTATATAAGCATCTCTTTGTATGTTTATCCATTTTTCATAAATTATAACATTTATTTTTTGTGTATAGTATGTATCTAATAGAGTGGAGTGACAACAAGAAAAACCAGGATGTCCTCCTTCTACATAAATAAAGGCAAAAATGATTTTATAGCCAAATTATTTATGGAAGACAATATTAAATGGTCACAAAAAAGTCAAGAAAAGATCTGACTAAAAAAGTCAAGTCAAGATTATCTCTCCAGACAATCATTGGTTTTCGGAATCTACTTAATGCCAAAGCATTTAAAATGTGTAAGTAATCACTACAACACAACTTATAATAGTAGAATCTATGCTTCAGTATACTTCAAATTATTCAGAAGATTATTTATTTAAGGTAGATATCAAGTTACTGAAAGCAATGTTTATTCACTCAATTCAGCAAATAAAGCCTAGGTCTACTAGGCTGAGGGATAGAGCAAGAAAAATAAGATCCTTTCTGTACAGATTTTTACAGTCTACTCAGGGATAAACCAACAAATAAGCTTATTACAGATTAACATTGTGATAAGCACTATGCCCAAAATAAAAAGAGTGATAAAATAGCCAGTAAGTCGTAGATATCTCTTTAGTTGCATGGTCAGCAACTAAGGAAAGAAACTGACCCAGCCAACCAAAGAGTTGGAAAAAAAAATAATTTGTAATAGTTTTCTATTTCTGCCTAACAAATTAGCACAAAGTTAGTGGCTTAAACAACAACATCCATTAATTAACCTCAGTTCAGTTGGTCAGACAAGAGGCAGACTCAACAGGGTTCTCTGCTTAAGTATCACAAGTTCTTAATTAAGGTGCTGGCTGACTGGGCTTTTATGTACACGTACATGAAAAATCTGCTTCTTAGGTCATTCAGATTTTTGGCAGAATCCAATTCCTTATGGCCATATGTTTGAGGTCCCAGATTTCTTGCGAGAGCAGACGTCAGCTATCCTCAACTTCAGGGATGCCCCTCTATCTTCCATCTATCAATAGTGCATTTTTCAAACATCTTTGACTTCTGCCTTTCTTATCTACTGCTATTCAGTGAAAGTTCTCTGTTTTTACATACTCACGTGCTTAGATCACACATTCCAAAATAATCTTTCTGTTTTTAAAGTCAACCATACCATATAGCATAAAACAATCATGGGAGTGGTATGTCATCACTTTCCTAAGTTCTGTGGATTTGGAAGCTTGAAAGCATTGGAAGAATTTTTAGAATTATGCTTGCTACAGCATTCTAAACACTAATGGGCACACATAAAAACATAGTTTGATTTGCAGTTATCTTTGCAGATAGAAGGTTTTAAATACAAAGCCCATGAATTAGTTAAGAGTTGCCATTTATAAGATCATAATTGTTTTCTCGGCACTGAGGATTTCTGTAGACAGAAAGTTATGCTGTGTTGCAAACTTTTGGTCTGATTAGGCACCTTGCCTTGGACTATAAACAAGGGTCAGATATTTCATTTGGTTACATTTTATTCCAACTTGATCAGCACGGCAGAAATCTAGTCCATTGTCACAACTACTAAGCTTCTCTGCAAGAAAAGCAAAAGGGAATTTATCTCTGTAGATATTACAGCAGAGGAATCATCTTCTCTTCAGGTACAGTAAAATAAAATAAAATTGACTGGTTTATTTATGAAACTATTATTGGATATTAGAGAATGTGTAAAAATGAAAAAAAGAAACTTTTGCTAATTATAGAAGAGAAACTATAGAGCTCCTAGGTGAAAAAGAAGTTGAATCTTCTTTGTACGTAACATGAAAAGCCAAACATTCTTTTTCCAGTATGTCATCCGTCTTTTTCACTTTCTTATCTGTAGAACAAAATGATGTCTACCTATTAGACTCTAAAACCTAACCCATAAAACATGGGCTAATGTGTACATACGCATTGCATGATGCCTACCATATAGTTTTTACTCCAGATGCCAAGTCCTGTTTTTTTCTCCCTGTATGAACCCAAGACCTTCTTAAGTATAGCAAAATAAAAATGAACTGCTGTCCCATGTCTCTCTTTGTCAAGCATTGTATAAATCTGCATGATTTTAATGTCAAAATGTATTTAAAAATATGGCTTGACATTTACAGGTTGTGTTATATTTTTTGCTCTCCAATTAAAGCATTCTAGGTAGGAGTCTGTAATTGACTGCCTGGTTCTTTAAATACATTCAACACCAAGAAAAGAAATACTGTGGGGAAAACTCATGATGAAACTAGTTCTCTCAATGCTGAGTGGCAGCTAGAGTGGCGGTTCATGTACAGTAGGGGTAGAAAATGAGAAAAGTTGTGTTATTCATTGGTTTTCTGGGACCAATGCTCAGATACTGAGCATGAAATGACTAAAATGTGGCCACAACAAACAAGAGAGGCTTAATTGTATTCTAACTGAAGTGTCATCATTGGGTGTAGTTTCTACCTGAATTCAAGCTGGAAGTGATTTTCTCACAAGCATGGAGATAAGTGACTTTCCTACTACTGCAGTTAAGCAGAGAACTTTAATAGCTGGCCAGGAAAACCAAAACCTCAGAGCAGCAGTTCCGGATTCAGTTTCTTCCTCAGCATGTCACAAAAAAGAACAGCATCCCAAAATGTGGTTTTTAGCAGATTTCAATCATATGTATCATGAAACAGATGCTACATGAATTAAAAGCTAATGTTAATATAAAAAATTAAAATATCTTATGCATATTTCATTTATTTCTGTGTAAAGTTAAATTCTATCAAATATTTTTATTTACTTATTGTAAGTCTCTCCCACTTTTTCACTCAAATGAAGACAGCCTATTTTACAGTCTATATAACTCATAAATTACCTGGCAAGAGAATTGAGACAGGAAGAATAAAATATTGGGATTTATGGATCTATTATTGTGATATTATAAAGCAAAATTGCAAGTATTCCCAGATCTCCCTAACAAGGATCATTCTAACTGTTCCTGGATTCTGAAGAAATCAGTAGCAAAGTAAAATTTGTTCCTTGGCCCATAACACATCCTTATGCATAAGAAAATTCTATCTTATGTCTATTATAAAAGTGATTTAATGATTTAATCCCAAATAATGCATATTTTTGGAAGCCACAATAGAAGAAAAGTAAAAAATGATGAGGAAAATGAAACAGTTAAGTGAAGAGATGATATACAGAATGGGTGAAAATATTTGCAAACCAAACATTTGATAAGGAGTTAATCCACAAAATATATAAGGAACTCAAACAACTAAACAGAAAGAAAACAAATAACCCAATTAAAAATGGGCAAAGAACTTGAACAGACATTTTTCAAATGAAGACATACAAATGGCATGTATATTCATAAAAAATGTCTCAACATCTCTAATCGTTAGAGAAATGCAAACTAAAACTGCAGTGAGATGGCACCTCACACCTGTTAGAATGGCTACTATAAAAAAGATTAATGATAACAAGCATTGGATGAGGATATAGTAAAAATAGAACCCTTTTATCTGTCAATGGGAATGTAAATAGCCCCAAAATTTACATTGCATTCCCATATTTATTACAGCATTATCCACAATAGCCAAATATGGATTCAACCTAAGTGTCCATCATCAATGGATGAATGAATAAAGAAAATGTAGTATATGTACACAATGAAATATTCAGCCACAAAAAAGAGAGAAATTATATTGTTTGTGATTACATGGCTGAGCCTGGAGGACCTTATGCTAAATGAAATAAACCAAGTACAGAAGGAGAAATACTGCACCATCTCACTTACATGTGGAATCTAACAAAGTTGAACTCATAGAAGTAAAGAGTAGAATGGTGGTTACAAGAAGGTTATTGTGGGAGGGAGGAACTGAAAAGTTGTTGATCAAAGGGTACAAAATTTCAGTTAGAAAATAAAGATTTTTTTAATTGCATTTTAGGTTTTGGGGTACATGTGAAGAACATGCAAGATTGTTGCATAGGTGCATACGTGGCAGTGTGATTTTCTGCCTTGCTCCCCTTCACCTATATGTGGCATTTCTCCCCATGCTCTCTCTCCCCAACTCCCCACCCCCTGCTGTCTCCCCCAACTCCCGCCCAATAGACCCCAGTGTATAGTGCTCCCCTCCTTGTGTCCATGTGTTCTCATTGTTCAACACCAGCCTATGAGTAAGAACATGTGGTGTTTGATTTTCTGTTCTTGTATCAGTTTGCTGAGAATGATGGTTTCCAGGTTCATCCATGTCCCTACAAAGGATGTGAACTCATCCTTTTTGATGGCTGCATAATATTCCATGGTGTATATGTGCCACATTTTCCCTGTCCAGTCTATCATCGATGGGCATTTGGGTTGGTTCCAGGTCTTTGCTGTTGTAAACTGTGCTGCAGTGAATATTCGTGTGCATGTGTCCTTATAGTAGAATGTTTTATAATCCTTTGGATATATAGCCAGTAATGGGATTGCTGGGTCAAATGGAATTTCTATTTCTAGGTCCTTGAGGAATCGCCACACTGTCTTCCACAATGGTTGAACTAATTTACACTCCCACCAACAGTGTAAAAGTGTTCCTATTTCTCCACATCCTCTCCAGCATCTGTTGTCTCCAGAATTTTAGTGATCGCCATTCTAACTGGCATGAAATGGTATCTCAATGTAGTTTTGATTTGCATTTCTCTAATGACCAGTGATGATGAGCATTTTTTCATATGTTTGTTGGCCTCATGTATGTCTTCTTTTGTAAAGTGTCTGTTCATATCCTTTGCCCACTTTTGAATAGGCTTGTTTGTTTTTTTCTTGTAAATCTGTTTTAGTTCTTTGTAAATTCTGGATATCAGCCATTTGTCAGATGGGTAAACTGCAAAATTTTTTTCCCATTCGGTTAGTTGCCGATTCACTCTAATGACTGTTTCGTTTGCTGTGCAGAAGCTGTGGAGTTTGATTAGGTCCCATTTGTCTATTTTGGCTTTTGTTGCCAATGCTTTTGGTGTTTTAGTCATGAAGTCCTTGCCTACACCTATATCCTGAATGGTTTTGCCTGGATTTTCTTCTATGATTTTTATGGTGTTAGGTCTTATGTTTAAGTCTTTAATCCATCTGGAGTTCATTTTAGTGTAAGATGTCAGGAAGGGGTCCAGTTTCTGCTTTCTGCAGACTGCTAGCCAGTTTTCCCAATACCACTTATTAAACAGGGAATCCTTTCCCCATTGTTTGTTTTTATCAGGTTTGTCAAAGATCGGATGGTTGTAGATAAGTTGTGTTGCCTGCGAGGGCTCTGTTCTGTTCCATTGGTCTATATCTCTGTTTTGGTACCAGTACCATGCTGTTTTGATTACTGTAGCCTTGTAGTATATACCTTGAAGTCTGGTAGTGTGATGCCTCCCGCTTTGTTCTTTTTGCTTAGAATTGACTTGGCTATGCGGGCGCTCTTTTGGTTCCATATGAAATTTAAGGTGATTTTTTCGAGTTCTGTGAAGAAGGTCATTGGTAGCTTGATGGGGATAGCGTTGAATCTGTAAATTACTTTGGGCAGTATGGCCATTTTCACGATATTGATTCTTCTTAACCATCAACATGGAATGTTTCTCCATCTGTTTGTGTCCTCTCTTATTTCGTTGAGCAGTGGTTTGTAGTTCTCCTTGAAGAGGTCCTTTACATTCCTTGTTAGTTGTATTCCTAGGTATTTTATTCTCTGTGTAGCAATTGGAAATGGCAGTTCATTCTTGATTTGGCTATCTTTAAGTCTGTTATTGGTGTATAGGAATGCTTGTGATTTTTGCACATTGATTTTGTATCCTGAGACTTTGCTGAAGTTGCTTATCAGTTTCAGGAGATTTTGGGCTGAGACGATGGGGTCTTCTAGATATACAATCATGTCATCTGCAAATAGAGACAATTTGACTTCCTCCTTTCCTATTTGAATACCCTTTATTTCTTTTTCTTGCCTGATTGCTCTGGCTAGAACTTCCAGTAGTATATTGAATAGGAGGGGTGAGAGAGGGCCTCGTTGTCTAGTGCCCGATTTCAAAGGGAATGCTTCCAGTTTTTGCCCATTCAATATGATATTGGCTGTTGATTTGTCATAAATAGCTTTTATTATTTTGAGATACATTCCATCACAACATAGTTTATTGAGGGTTTTTAGCATAAAGGGCTGTTTAATTTTGTCAAAGGCCTTCTCTGCATCAATTGAGATAATCATGCGGTTTTTGTCTTTGCTTCTGTTTATGTGGTGAATTATATTTATAGACTTGAGTATGTTGAACCAGCCTTGCATCCCTGGGATGAATCCTACTTGATCATGGTGGATAAGCTTTTTGATGTGATGTTGCAATCAGCTTGCCAGTATTTTATTGAAGATTTTTGCATCTATGTTCATCGTAGATATTGGCCTGAAGTTTTCTTTTCTTGCTGAGTTTCTGCTGGGTGTTGGTATCAGGATGATGTTGATCTCATAAAATGATTTGGGAAGGATTCCCTCTTTTTGGGTTATTTGGAATAGTTTCAGAAGGAAAGGTACCAGCTCCTGTTTGTATGTCTGGTAGAATTTAGCTGTGAACCCATCTGGACCTGGGCTTTTTTTGGGTGGTAGGCTCTTAATTGCTGCCTCAACTTCAGACCTTATTATTGGTCTATTTAGGGTTTCGACTTCTTCCTGGTTTAGGCTTGGGAGGATACAAGTGTCCAGGAATTTATCCATTTCTTTCAGGTTTACTAGTTTGTATGCATAGAGTTCTTTGTAATAATCTCTGATGATGGTTTGAATTTTTGTGGAATCTGTAGTGATATCCCCTTTATCATTTTTTATTGCATCTATTTGATTATTCTCTGTTTTCTTTTTTATTAATCTGGCTAGTGGTCTATTTTGTTCATCTTTTCAAAAAACCAGCTCCTGGATTTATTGATTTTTTGAAGGGTTTTTTTGTGTCTCTATCTCCTTCAGTTCTGCTCTGATCTTAGTTATTTCTTGCCTTCTGCTAGGTTTTGAGTTTTTTTTGATCTTGCTCCTCTAGCTCTTTCAATTTTGACAATAAGGTATCAATTTTAGATCTCTCCTTTCTTCTCATGTGGGCATTTATTGCTATGTATTTTCCTCTAGAGACTGCTTTAAATGTGTCCCAGAGACTCTGGTGTGTTGTGTCTTCGTTCTCGTTGGTTTCGAAGAACATCTTTATTTCTGCCTTCATTTCATTGTTTATCCAGTCAACATTCAAGAGCCAGTTGTTCAGTTTCCATGAAGCTGTGCAGTTCTGAGTTAGTTTCTGAATTCTGAGTTCTAACTTGATTGCACTGTGGTCTGAGAGACTGTTTGTTATGATTTCCGTTCTTTTGCATTTGCTGAGGAGTGATTTAATTTCAATTATGTGGTCAGTTTTAGAGTAGGTGCAATGTGGTGCTGAGAAGAATGTATATACTGTGGATTTGGGGTGGAAAGTTCTGTAAATGTCTATTATATTTTCTTGGTCCAGGTCTGAATTCAAGTCCTGGATATAAAGATATGGTTTTGAGAGCAATTGCACAGCAGAATGACCATAGTCAATACTTCCAAAGTAGCTAAGAGTACAAATTTCACAGGTCTCACTACAAAAAAAATTATGTTGAAAAAGTGAGGGTATGGATATGTTCATTAGCTTCATTTAATTATTTTGTATTATCTACATATGTATATAAAACATCACATTGTACTTCATAAACTTATACAATTGTAATTTGTCTACTAAAATAATATTAATAATATAGAACAATGAGGAAATTATTAAAATACAACCTAGAAGTAATTCCAGAGATAATTAATTCTCTAACATTAGTCATAATATCCCTATACCCAGAAATAAATCAGTGCAAGAAAGCAAGAAACAAACATAGCCAGAGAAACTTGAGTCTCAGCAGAAATGAAAAAATTGAGACCCCGTATCTCACCACAGTAAAGAAAGTTCTCCAGTTATATTTGGCTTTGAGTTTTGACTGAAGAACAATTGTTATTTCCAAAGGTTAAAATGTAGTCAGTGTCTCTGCAAGTGCCTGTCACTTGCTCCTTGGTACGTCACCCCCCTCACACACCTTCCCGGTCTTATATTGTACTCTTTCCCCTCTCATGCAGTCTCCTTCACTCTTGCCTGGTGAGTTGTCACCCTAGGAGTTTTGCCTGCTTCATTTTTCTCCATGGCATTGTTTAGAATGTTATGTAGTATATATTTCAATTGCGTTTTGTGGACTATCTCATCCAACTACAACATTAACTCCGTGGCAGCTGCGGATTTTATCCTAGTCTACAGCACTAAGCATGGTGAAAACAGGAAGCCCTTCATAATCATTTGTCATGTGAATGAATTTATCTTAAAAAGCAGCATTTTAATCATTCTAAATTAATTATTCTTTCTCCGTCTTCTCCCATAAAGATACACAGTACACAACAACCCCAGAAATTGTTCTAGGTAGTTAGATAACCCATATCAACTTTCAACAAAGCATTGAATCAAGATTGTGGTTTTCTCAGCTAGCAAACTTCACAGAAGTCACTCATTCCATGATACTTAACTAGTCTTATTTACTCTTTTCTGAGTGTCTTTCCAGGTCAAAACTTACCTCACAGAACTATTGCAATTGATTTTAAATAAAAATTACATACATTTTTCTGAAAAGTTCTACAATTCTGTCCTGTTACCTTTGTGTTATCTTTCATAATAATGTTGTTCTTGTCTTTATTTTCATTTAAGAAATATAAAAATTATCACACATAATTTTTAAGTGTATAAATTTCTGGTTATAAATAACCCATCATGAGAACATCATGGATTTTGGATGTGCATTGTATATAACCAGGAGATAAAAAGAATGAAATTCATTTTTCTTTTCAGAGCTGCTATGTATGTTGTTCTTTCGTTCTGGTTCTCTGTTGCATCTTGCAATCTATCAGCCTACCTGCCTATGAACCATTTATATGTCCCACACAATGCATGCCTTAGAGTTGATCACTGTGAGGAGGAAGCAGTATACAGGAATTTGTGTATAGATTCAAAAGTGTCCGGTGTTTTATTATTTAGTTCTTTTAGGTTACAAAAACTAGGAAATCCCAGATTAAACCTGGAACGAAGGTAGAGAATTTGGACAACATCGAACATCGTTTACTCACAGCTTCACAAGCTCTGAAATCCTGAAATATAATGCATGCAACAATAATTGAGTATCATTTGATACTTAATTTAGTTTAAATATCCAGATTTATTTAGTGTTTGTTTTTCCTACGAGAGAGACTCTTACATGGAGCACCTCAAGTTGTGTAGTTTCCTACCATACCTAGTCAGAGACGCTTATGCCCCCTTGTGGTAGTTAGTTACATTACACTCAAACTCATCATTAATTCAATGACCTATTATTGCCAGAACAGCTATATTGATTCCATCAACTGAATGAACTATTGCAATATAATCCAAAATTACTGCTTAGGTTCCCTTTTTTCAGAACTGCTTATGGGCTGAGCAGACAACATTTCATTATATACCCTCCATTTCGAGAAAGTCCTCAGTAACTTTCGGATGTGAAAGTATGCTTTCAAGGAATAGAGTAAATGTGATTATCATGCACTTGTGAATGAGGGAAGAGAGAGAAAGAGGAACTATCATGAAGGAGCTAAATTGCCACGGCAGCTTTCCACAAAAAGTTATTCCTAGATGGTTTACTTGTAGAAATAACCATAATCAGGGTTCCATAGTTAGTTGAGGGTCCATTTGATCTTTTTATCTAGAATATTATGTTGGTTGTTGTTTACCTCATGATACTATCAAGAATGAAAAAGAGAGAGAAGAATTAATTCAGAAGGATTGAGTTCTCACGTTGCTGCGGTTCATGTATGTAATAAATATCTATTGAGGGCCTATTATTTGCTTAGGTGGAGACATGTATTTCTAGTAGTCACATAGAGTAAGACATGACTCTCTGGCCTAGAGGTGTGAACTGCCAAAGAGCAATGGGTGTTAAATCTGAGTTTGGAGGAATCTTTCTTTCTGAAAAGAAATGGCTTAACGTGAACGTTTTCTACATGTAAATGAAAATATTACCAAAAAGAGTACTGGGAGCATCCCTTGTTAAAACCAGCAACCCCGAAAGCAGAGAGATAGTCATCTCCCCAGTTTTTCAAAATAGCACTTCAGTATTTGCACAAATTTATATCCTTCTTTCTTCTAAGCTAGTACTGTGCAACTGAAGGTCCCTTACCAGGTTGTGGGGTGAATGGACACATGCACCACAGTATGCGTACTGTGAATCTTCGGAATCATAGGGTATAATTCAGCATTAGCTTTTTCCTAACAATAAGTAATGATAAAACCTAGACCAGTCTTTGGACCACCCTTAAGTTAAAGAGAAGATTCTTGACATTGTCCCTTCCATGGCTGAATTGTTGGAAAGCAGTTCATCTTTACTATTGCACCAAATTAGATAAAATTAATCAAAATTGCTTGCACCACAGTTATCCCAGAGTTGCTTAACTAATTATAAATAAATTCACATATAATACAGCAATAAAATAAGCACTAAAGTTTTAGAGAGACCTAAGAAAATAGGTTTAAAATTGTCAAATGACTAGCAGCCCCCAGAATCATCATGATTTTGTGATAATATCTCACAAAAGCACCATCAAAAATTCATAATAGGAAACACAAAACATCACCAACAATACCAAGATATGGCATGGCAGAATTTTGGAGTAATTGTAGAAAATATATGACAGGTAGAATTGACATGTTAAAAAAAAAAAAAAAAAACCATGCAATCTTCAATCTAGCTCTGGCTAAGCTCTGTGAAACATGAATCTGTTTAAAAAGTCAGATCTTTTATTCAGGTCCGAATTCACTGTGGGCCCTTATATTCTTCGTTATTGATATGCATGCCTCCACATGGTAAATATCTCCTTATTTGAACTAACTTGATTGAATTTCTGTATTTTACAACCCAAATACTAACTAAAGCACATTTTTGTTCTCTTTTTCTTTTCCTGTCTTTAATGGTTCTGATGTAATGTTATAAAAATTCTTGTTTTCTAACTTTGGGCATGTTATTTGTGCACAATTACACACAACATTCACAGCAGCAGAGCTGCAGGCATGGATCTAAAGGCTGTCCTACTGGCTCACCCAGGAGTTCAACTTTCAGAGACAAGACATTGTATAAATCCTACAGGTAGAAGTTGCGTGGGAGAATTGAATGCACTCAAATGCCTTATCCCCATCTTTTTCACTTGTCAGACAGCTTTTCATTCTTCAAATCACCTTGCATATTGCATATTGTATTTTCTGGGAAGATTGCTTTGACAGTCTCCCTCCTGTCTCAGCAAATGTGTCACACACTGAATTAGATGCCGTGAGTTTGCACCAAGAAAACAGCAATGGCAGCAACAAGATCAACAGCTAACAAGTTTGAGTGTCTCACATGTGCCAAGCAATGTACTAGGTGCTTACACACATTGCCCCACTCAGACTTCATCAAAACCTCAAGAAATGACAGTATTTTCCAGATGAAAAACACTATTATTTTACAGATGAGAAAACTCAGGTTTCAAGCGCAATGGTTAGTACTTTCCATTTATTGCTTCGTTTTATCATCATGGTGATAGTTTGGAGCTACTGTGAGCCCCACTCTAAAGATGAGAAAATAAATGCTCATAGCAGTTAATTGTCTAATCTCTTACTTTTATCTCCACTGTATCTATTATCACATTTATTTAAATGGAAATGATCTGCTTACGTGTCCAGCTCCCCTGTGAAACAGTAAGTTCAAAGGAGGGAACGACTCTGCCTTACCCATTTTTGAGTATCAAATTATGTGCTCAGTAAATATCTACTTGCTAATGCAGATTCATCCCTGATATGAGTCCTAAGATTCTTAAATTTTAAATATATTTTAGTAAACTCATAAAGACACACATATTTTTCTGAAAAAGGCTCTAGCATTTTTTTTACCACCACATTGCTGTCTCCCCTGGAAATGACCACCAAGGGATCATTCTTCTATTGGACCCAGCCAAAGCCATGGTTGGTTGTTGTTAATGACCTTGTCAGACTTTAGATCAGAAATTCTGTTCTTCTGGATCCCAAAGCATAAGCCCTTGTTGCTCTTAAGCCTACTGAAGATCTCTAAAACTATAGCCACAAATGCCCAACAATCCATGCACAACTTTGCACTACTGCAGTGAAACCTGTAGCAAATAGCAAAAGGCTTGAGCTACTGACCATTTCAAACCTGCCTCTTCAGGACTAGGGAACGCTCACCTTGGGCACTGGACCTCCTCAGGTCTTTGCAAGCCTTGCCCTAAGCCTCCTCTTCCAAGGAAGCAGAATGAAAAAATAATAAATACAAAGGCAAGCCTCATCGGTGTCCTCGGATAAGTTTCTTCAGAACATGAGGAGTAGGGGCAGACTTTCCCTCCAGGACAAAAAGATGCACCATTGCCCAAAGATCTCCAAAGGAGAATTACAGAAAGATCAACATAGTCTTAAATTCTTTCATTTTATCCCTGGTCATCTTGATAATAATATCACATTAGTGAAAATGAAGGTTAAATGGCTATGTATTCCCTAAAATCATATCATGAAAGTTAACATGAAGCACATGTCAACAGACTACTAACTACATGGTTGTAATGAAGAAAAGCCCTTTTCCTGTAAAGCTCCACTGTGGCTGATAAACCGCGGAGGCTCTGCTGTGTGGTGGAGTGATTAAATTTTGCCACGGATGCCAGACAGCATTACTCCTACTGCTTTCATGGCAGAAAACACGTCATCAAACTGTTGAAATGTCACTGAATTTTCCCCAAGTGCTTTTCCTCTCATCTTGATTGAATATCTAGATCTTTTCTCTCCATGATAAACAAAAATGAATGGGTGAAAAATGGCTTTAAATCTCTCTCCAGCAACAGTGAGCTTTATAATCTTATGAATGAAGGTAGGTTTCTTGTGCTCTCAGGATCTATAGGGACTGATTTATAAATTAACAGGTAATCCATTGATCTTTGTTCATTACTTCTTTGACAAATCTCTTTAATAAGTTGTCTGCATACTAATCCTGGAAAGACAACTTTCCATGTTTGGAGTCTGGCTTTTTTCATATTGCAGCAGTCAACATCATTGTGAGATGGATTATGATAGACCTTTCTGTCCCTGGAATAAAGAATTCTAAAATCCCTTCAAACATTTGTCTCATTATTTCTAGGCCATCATTAGATGATTTAATCGGCATCAGAAAATACGGTTTTAAATCGATTTTATACATATATTAAAATGTATTTTATAATAGACTTTGGATTTGAAGAATTGAGATGTGTTTAACCACATCATTTCATTTCTGAAGTAAATTCTGTAGGGACTTATTAAACAGCTTTAAAGTTAAAGATACTACTACTTCTCGATGCAAATAGAAAATCCAAAGGGATAGATGTTCAGATTTAGATCGAATATATTCCTTAAAGAAGTATATTGACACTTTATGGCACTACTAAAAAATATTCTGGAAATGAACCTTGTCTTCTTTCTTCTCTGGGGGAGTTAAGGGTTTTCTTCTTCTTTTTCTTCTTTATTATTATTATTTGACTTTGTGTTAAGGTGTTTTGATCTGATGTTGGAAATGAACACAAAATGCTAGATAGTTTTGTTGATTTCCAGCAAATGAGACTGGGGAAATAGCAATTCTTAAGAAAGTCCTTTATAATAATAATGGTAGGATGTTACTTTTGAAGCTATCAATAAAGACTGAATTTCTTATAGTAAATAACTTCCCTTGTTGGCAAGAGGTCAATTAAAGGATCTCTTACGTTTTCTCCTGTGAAGCCTAAATTGACATTGTTAACTAAGGAAACAGTGTTAGCCTTGAAAATCAAATAATTCATTATTCCTAATGAACTGAAGTCAAAATTACTAGTTGTTCAACATTAACTTTTCCTCAAATCAAATCTATTTTTATAAACTAACATAAGTAATGTTTATATTAGAATTTAACTGGTTTTCATTTTTGTAAATGGTAGACTAGACCTTCCTTAAACTTTTAGAAATAAAATGAAGACTTAACTGGAATTCTAAAGGTAAATACATTTTCTTTAACTGTCCTAGAGCAAAGAGGATTAGCCACCATGTGTTTTTCTTGACAATGCAAATTGTAATTTACCAAAGAAAAATATATAAATTGCTTGGTCTTGCAGAAAACTTCTCTTGAAAGAAGCTTTCCAATAAATAAACCTTCCCAAATTAAAAAATTATAATAATTACTTGATCTTTTTTTTTCTGAGCGAATCTTATTTCATTTTGTTTTTTTCTAATGCTTGTTTCATTTTTCCTTTTTTCCAAGTTCTTTATGATTTGCTATAGATAAGCTTATTTTGTATATACGCAGACTAGGCTGCAAGTTTTCTTTCATTGAGTAAATCGAAAGTTATTAATTAAACTAAGATTGAAAGAAAAGCTCTAGTGGATATAGGTTGCCCACTGTTGTTGTTGGCTGCTTTGCTTTTTAATTCAAAGATGCTAGCAGGGTCAGCCTTACCACCAGTCCCAGTCTGGCTCATGGGCCTGCAAACCATTTTAGGCAGATAAATAAGGGAGGCATCATGTTGATGACAACACACCACACAGACACTCAGCAACACCTATAGGAAAAAGCAGCAGTGCAATGATTTCTATTTGCTGCTGCTTCTTTCCTTATCTCCATTTCTCATCTTCCAGATAAAACTGAAATTACCTAGGAAGTAAAAGTGAAGAAAAAATGTAGGAATAATATTTTTTTAAAGAAACCAATCACAAAATTTAAAATAGGATGTAAGCATCCTTGTTAAAAATTTGAGTCAGCTCAGGGTGATGTAAAATTGTAATGAAAGAAACCAAGAACCTTGGAATTTTTGCCTTACCTCTATGGATGTGTGTTTACACATTATTACCTTCCATCAAAGTGAGAAACCCTGGGATATGATTTGGAGGGTTTTCCAGGGTGAGGGAAGGAGGGAAGAGGAATAGGGAGAGAGTTACTTAGTTGTGATTTATTAGAGGTATGCATGGGAATTTAGAGCAAAAATTCTACTTAATAATATGTATGCATGTGTTCCTTTCTTCTTGTGTACTTGTATCCATTATGAAACTTATCAGGGAAGAGACAAGCATGGTCTAGGATAAGAACAAGGATCTTGCCACCACTGCTAAAAGCTGACATGCCTAGAGGCCACATGAGCCTTTTCTTTTCTAGGCGCAGAAAAAGACAAATAAACTCATTATATGTATTCATCCAACCCACAATTGCTTGTTGGGGCCTCCTGTGAATTAAGGGCTGTTTTAGGCATTGAAGACACCCGGAGAACCAAAAGGAGACATGACCCTGCCCAAATGTGCTACTCTACTCCTACCTTCTACTCTGTTGGCAGCTCCAAACATTACAAAACTAACTATATTAACACTATCACTCCTCACCCTCAAACAGGGTGCCAAGATTGGAATAAAAAATAGGAGCAGAAATGCAATGCACTTCCTCAGCAGCCATTAGAACCCAACATTTCCAAAGCAATAGGGAGAAAACAAGAAAAAGCATGATGACAGAAACGATGCTACAAGGACCCAAGAATAGCATTAATGACAACAAATACAAACAGGCTAAATTCTTTTCTAAATTTGCAAATTCATCCAAAATATGCAATTAAACGATATGGCATCTACAGAATGTATTATGAAGTAAGACACAAAGATGGGAGGAGAAATATTAAATAAAACCCGAGGTAAAAATACTAATTTCAAATAGAGTTGAGTTCAAACAACTTTGCTTTACATCAAACAACATGCCTTTACGTAACATTATGGAATGATTACTAGAGAACTATGAGAGCCATTTGCTCACATACTAGTTGGTAATGACACTAATGAGGGGAGAGTTACTGGGATAAGCACGTTGGAGCTGGAGAATCAGTAATTCACTTTTGAACATTACTTTTGAGAGGTCTGCTATAGTCTAAATGTCTGTGTCCCCCCAAAATTCATGTTTTGAAACTTAATCCTGATTAAGAGGGGTGCTTTTAGGAAGTGATTAGGTCATGAGGACCCTCATGAGTGGAGCCAATTCTCTTATAAATGAAGCCTAAGAGAGCTTTATCACTCCTTCCACCACATGAAAAAGCAGCAAGAAGGCACTATCTATGAAGCAAAGAATTAAGTCTTCACCAGATGCCAATTCTGCTGATGCTTAGATTGTGGACTTCCCAGCCTTTAGAACAATGGGCAATACATTCTTGCAATTTATAAATTACCAGTCTTAAGTATTTTTTTATAACGGTCAGAAGAGACTAATAAAATGCCTAATGAGTAGACAACAGAAATATACAACTTAAATATAAGGAAGAGCTGTGGGGGAGTGAAGATGAAAATGTCTATATCATCAGCATATAATACATATTTACAGACATGAAACTAATCACCAAGGAGAGAAATGATACCAGAAGATATTCCAGAATGGAGACTGAGATGTCTGCTCCAACATTTAGAATTTAAGTAAAGGTAGAAACAGCAAAGAAATTGAGAAAGATGGCCAGGGAGGTTAAAGGAAAGCTGAGAAGGAAGAGTATCTTAAGAGGGAGAGATGGTCAACTCTGTAGAATAGATTGTGGGAACTCAAATGAATTCATGATAGAAAAGTACTCACTTGCCATGTGGAAGCTGACAATAATCCTAAAAAGAGATGTTGCATATGAATACTGAAGATGAAGATGCCATCTGTGGGCCAACATTATAATAAATCTCTTAAAGAGAGAAACCATATAGATTTAAGTTGAAAGAGAAAAAAACTAAAGTTCAAAACTTGCATGGAGATGAATGAATATAAATGGTGGGTTAGTTTTCTGGAATTCTCCAACCTTGGAGGTAATGGCCGGCTGAAGCAAATCTTAGAGCCACCCAAAATCTAGCTATTAGTTTGGATATTGTATTAATTAATATAGTTGGGTGAAGATCCATCTCCCCTTCCTCCCACTCTCCTTGTTCCAAGAAGCAGGAAGCAGAGGCATCTGTTTCATATAGCAATAGTCAGCATGGGTGCTTTGCTCTGATCACTAGAAATTCCAAAAATGTCCCCCAATATTCCATACTCATCACCAGAACCTGTGATATGATGCGATCTCAGTCCTGTGATCATGCTATGTTAAATAGAACAACTTTTTAAAAATTATTTTTTCATTTCAATAGGTTTTGAAGGAACAAGTGTGCTTGGTTACATGAATAAGTTCTTTAGTGGTGATTTCTGAGAGTTTGGTGCACCCATCGCACTAGCAGGGTACCTTGTACCCCATGTGCAGTCTTTCATTCCTCGCCACCCGCTACCCTTTCCTCCAAGTTCTCAATGTATCATTATTATATCTTTGCTTCCTCATAGCTTATCTCCTACATGTGAGTGAGAACATAACGATGTTTGGTTTTCCATTCCTGAGTTACTTCACTTAGTGTAATAGCCTCCAATTCCATCCAAACTGCTGTGAAAGCCATTATTTCATTCCTTTTTATGGATGAGTAGTACTCCATGGTATACATATACCATATTTTCTTTATCTACTAGTTGATTGATGGACATTTGGGCTTGTTGCATATTTTTGCAATTATAAATTGCAATTATAAATATGGGTAATATATGCACAACTGACCTTAAAATGGTAGATTATTCTAGATTATCCGTAGAGGGCTAAGTGTAATCACACGAGCCCTTAAAAAGCCAAGACCATTTCCTGGCTGGCAGGAGAAAGGCAAGCTAGAAAGATGTGAAAAAGACTCTCTACCCTTCCTGATTTGAAGGTAGAGAAGGTTTTGTGAGAAAGCATTTGAGAATCTCTGAAGCAAAAACTTTAGACCTATAGTCACAGGAAGCACATTCTACAACAACCTGAATTACTCTGAAGCCGATTCTTCCCCTCAGCCTAAACATATGAGCCAAACCAAGATGACTCTTCGAGTTTGATCTTGTGAGACTTTGAGCAGAAAATCCACGTTCATGTGGATTTCTGTCCTAAAGAACCATGAAGTAATTATGGGTATTGATTGAAGGCACTAAATTTTCGATAATTGATTACACAGCAATAGAAAATAATGCAACTGGGAAGCCTCAACCTCATCTGCTGAGCAGATCTGCTCCCTCCTTATCGCATGCAGAGACTGCTGCAAACCGACAAGATAATCAGATAGGCCAACTGGGAATCCTAAATGCAGAATGAGCACATACAGGAAATATCAAATGTGTTACATAAGCTTTCAAGAAAGAATGATGCCACTCTTGAAAATTAATAATAATAGCAGCTGAGAAGAAAGCTGAGTGAAGAGAGCAAGCAAAAGGATATGTAAAGATTAGTATAATTGAAAAAAACTCAGAAGTGTGGGAGAGGACAGCATAGCCATAACACAAGATGTTACTTTAGAAATGCAAATTACACATCTTGGCCATAAAAATATGTGATTTGGAAATAAATTCAACAGTTGGAGTCAATAGATGAATATGTGCATTTGAGAACTCCTTAGTCAAATAGAAGAGAAGGCCAAGGAATTCTGGAATTCTGTAATATAGGAAAAAGGCATGGGAAATTAGAAAAATTAAGACACTGAAGCTTGCTTTAGAAGTTCTGACAAAGAAAACAGAATGAACAGAGAGGAAATACAGAAAGAATTATGAAGTAAAATATGCGAGCATTAAAGAAACACATATGTCCTATAAAATCAGCCACTAAGTGTCAGAAACACACACACACACACACACACACACACTGTGTATATATACACACCTAGGTATATGTACCTGTTTATATTTTCCATATATATATACATATATATATTTTTTTTCTGAGAGTTTGGTGCACTCATCACTCTAGTAGTGTACTTTGTACCCTATATGTAGTCTTCCATCCCTTGCTACCCTCCTGCCCTTCCCCCCAGTTCTCCAAGTCCAACGTATCATTTGTAGCTTGTAAAAGTTATTTAGCATTTTTCAATGTCCATGATGAAAATATACATCTAAAAAAATATATAAATATATATACACTTATATGTATATATACATAGAAACATTAAAACAAAACTTCAAAATAACATGGATGATGAAAAATGCTAAATAACTTTCATAAGCTACAAATCAGGCTGGAAGCAGATGTCTCAACCACAACACTGGTTGTAAGAAAACATTGAAGTTCTGTAGTGTCTTTAATAACGTTTATGAAAGTAATTTTTGAAGCTATAATTATTCAATACCTACTTAATCAGTTGTTCAGATTGTTCAAGTAATTAGTCTAAATAAAGACATGTCCAGACCTGCAGCCACTCAAACATTCTACTACAGGATATTCTGTGCTGGACAGGAGTCACATTGTTCACAGAAAGCCCCTGGAGATAGTTCCAGTAAAACACCTGGGCCCTGCAGCGCAAATTCAAGCAAGGGGAATGTCCTTCCAGCAGGGCTAGCAAAATAAAAGTTTAAGGCCCAGAGAAAAGGAGACATTTCTTCTGGGTGGTATGACCACTGCAGGTGGTATTTCCTGACTTGCAGATTTACTAATTTATAAGGCTGTCCCAATTAGAAATTGTGTTCACTTGCTAGTAACAGATATCTCCAAAATAGTGGCTTATGCACATTAGTCTCTCTCTCTTCTTCCTTCCCCTGTCTCCTGTTCCTCCTTCCCTTCCTCTCCTCTCTTCTTTTTGACTTCTTTTTACATCTCACCTCCAAAAGCATCTTTTTTAACTTCTCTTACACGAAAGAAATCTAGAAATACTTCTAGCTTCTCAATATGCTACCCTTACATTGTGACCCCTGTTCTTCTTATGCTATCAGATGGCTGCCTAAAGTCCAGGACCAAGAGATACACAGCAGCTGAATCAAACGTTTTATAAAGAGATTTCCCAAAGCCCTTCAAGTAAATTTTGTCTTCTCCACTCCCATTAGCTGAAGCTGTTTCATCTGTAACATCAAAGGAGACTGAAAAGTGTATGTTTAACCTGAAACATTGTCAACCCAAGTAAAATTTAGATTCTCTTACTAAGGAACATGAGAGGATAGATATTAGGTACCCCAAAATAATGGCAAAGTTTTTTGGGTGCCGATGACTTTCAGAGTAAAAATAACAAACAATCTAGCTTTCTATGATCTTTCTGTCTGGAGAGCATTTCATTCCCCGTGGGCTATAAAAACCACTGAACTTAGGAAAAGCTTGTGTGAAATATGAAAAAGAACAGGGCTGCTGCATCTATCCACTTAGATTCTTGACTTATTTGTATTCTTTGTACTGCTTATTTCCTACTTCAGGGTAAAATCAAGTTAAAATAAGCCTGAACTATCCAAATCATCTTTTTCATTCAGCCTTGAGCCTAAACTCCATTTTCTATCTCAGCTCTTCCCCTCTAATAGAATTACCTAAGGATGAAATCTAACTTAATGAAAAATTAAAAGTTTGGATATAAGAAGCATTAATACCAAAAGACTAGTAAAACTTAGAATTGTGTCTAACTGCATGTTCATTATTTAAATTCTAATGTGAAAAAAAAAACCCTACCACCTGGAATTAAAATATGGACTGGAATGATGTACTGCAAATTTGTGACATATGGTTGTGTCTGGACAGGAAAGTGGAGAAATAGGATTTAGGCAAACAAGGGAAACATCAGCTTTACATGTAAGATTTTATGTCATGTACACATATACACAAACATATGACTGCATCACTATAACCAAAATAACTGATAGCTTTTGTATTTTTCATCACATAAATATTGTTATTCTAAGCTCTGTACATTTATAAACAACTTTATTTATGTGTGATTAACATACAAAAAGCTATACCTATTTGATGTATGCTACCTGATGAGTTTGGAGACAAGTAGACACCTATAAAACCATCACCACAATGTATACATAACCCTATCTATCACCTTTAAAAGTTTTCTCCTGACATATTATCATTTGTGATAAGAACACTTAACATGAGATCTACCTTCATGGAAAATTTTTAAGTATGCAATATAGTATTGCTAATTATAAGCACCATGCTTCACAGTAGATCTCTAGGACTTATTCATCTTTTATAACTAAAACTTTGTAGCTTTTGACTAATATCCCTTAATTTCTCCCTTCCCCTAGCTCCTGACAACCACGATTTCATTCTCTGTTTTTATGAATTTAACTCTGTTAGTTTCCTCATATACGTGATACCATGTAGTATTAGACTGTCTGTGTCTGGCTTTTTTCACTTAGCAGAATGTCCTCCAAGTTCATCCATGTTGTTGCAAATGGCAGAACTTCCTTATAAATTATATTCCTTTATGTTTATAAATCATACTTTCTTTATTAATTCAACTACAGATGGAGATTTAGATTGCTTTCATGTCTTGATTAGTGTAAATAATGCTAAAATGAACATAATAGTGCAGATATCTCTTCAAGATATCTATTTCATTTCCTTTGGATATGTATCCAGAAGTGGGATTGCTGGGTCATATAGTATTTATATTTTTAAGTTTTTGAAGGACCTCCATACTATTTTCCATATTGATTGCATCAATTTACATTCCAACAGTGTGCAAAGTTTCCAATTTCTCCACATCTTCACCAGCAATTACTTTAAAAAAATTATTTGGTAATAGCCATCATAACAGGAAGGAAGTGGTGCTTTACTGTGGTTTTGATTTGCATTTCCCTAATAATTAGTGATGTTTCCATTTGTTTATAAACCTGTTGGCCATTCTTAGTCTTCCTTGGAGAAAGACCCATTCAGTTCCTTAGCCCAGGGGTCACGAACCTCCGGGCTGCATACAGGTACTGGTCCGAGGCCTGTTAGAAACTGGGCCACACAGCAGGAGGTGAGTAGCAGAAGGAGCATCACCACCTGAGCTCTGTCTCCTGTCAGATCAGTCCTGGCATTAGATTCTCATAGGAGTGTGGATCCTATTGTGAACTGTGCTTGTGAGAGATCTGGGTTGCACCCTCCTTATGAGAATCTAACTAATGTCTGATGATCTGAGATGAAACAGTTTCATCCTGAAACCATTCCCCTCCCCGACCCATTCATGAAAAACTTGTCTTTCACATTTCCAAATTCCAAATTTCTGAGGCGGTGACCACTGCCTTCGACCATTTTAAAATCAGTGTGTTTGTTTTTTCTGCTCTTGAGTTGTTGGAGTTCCTTATAGATTTTGAATATTAATCTGTGAATCTTGATTTTTTAAATTTAAATATTAATTTTAAATACTCAATTTTGAATTTTAAAAATATTTTAAGAACAAAATTAAATTTTAAGTGATTTAAAACAAAAAGTCAAACTTCATGGTTACCTCTCTATCACAACAGCAAAGATGTTAGCAGATATTCAGAGTTTTAGGTCATGTAGAGGAAGCAGGCATCTTTGATATGTTTGATAGTGTCTTCTCAGAGGGTAATATATAAATGTTTATCCAACAATTTACTAATATACAAACTTTTTAATCTAAAAAATCTAATCCTGGGACTCTATCTTAAGCAAATAATGAGAAAGATGTGTGCAAATGAACAAGCATAAAAATGTTTATCAAAATTATTAATACCACTGAAAAACAGAAACATTCTAAATGCCTCAATAGAATAAAAAGCTTAACCGTGGCTTATTGGTTCAATATAATACAACATAACTTTTAACCATGAAGTTTTGAAAGTTTATATTCTCACTGAAACTTATCCAGAAAAGATACACAAAAGTGTTTATGAAAACTGTCTCTGGATGGTGGAATTGCAAAAGCAATCATTTTTATTTTAGGGTTTTTTTTTTTTTTTTGTATTTTCTAAATTGCCCACAATAAATATGCACTACTTTTAAAATATGAAACAAATTTCTACCAAAAATTAACTATTTCTTAACTTATTTTCAACTTTTATTTTAGAATCAGGAGTACACATGCAGGATTGTTGCAAAACTACATTGCACGATGCTGAGGTTTGGAGGTTTGGCGTGTGAGTGAGTCCCTCACCTAGGTAGTAAGCATAGGATCCATTAGGTAGCTTTTCAACACTTGCTTCTCCTTCATCTCCTCTCCCTCTTGTATTTTTTAGTTTGTATTGTTTCCATCTTTATATCCATGTGAACGCAGTGAAATTAACTAATTAAAATCAAATTCACTTTGGAATAATGCGGTCAGTTCGTAAGTTTTAAATGTGCAAAAGTTCACAGCCTACAAAAGCTAATTTAAATCCAGATGCCTTATGTAAATAACTTATTTTAGTTAAACAATTCAATTTCATACATTTGCTGACTTTTCATTTAAATTTTGATTTTTAAAACTGTGGAATCATAGAAATCGCCTTAACCCAATAATATTTTATTAGCTTTGCTATATTGTAAGAAATAAGTATAATGCTATCTCATATTTTTAGAATTACTATATCAATTTCAAGGACTTCTCCATTATTAAAGCTCATGCAGCCCAAATTAACTAAGGCACACATATATCAGCTATCCATTCTTTTCCAGCATATAACCAAGTATTTGCAGGCAAGTATTAAATTCTACCCCTTAAGGATTCCAGAGAGCTCTTTAAATGTGTGCCAATTCCCTATATGTATATTTTAAATGCAAATTTCTGTGACAATTTTATGAACAGCTGTAGAGTTCAAAAGAAGTGCATTTCCTAATTCATACTATCTATATGCAAACTCACGAAAAATATCAGATGTGATATGCTATAGCTTGTTTTAGTAGAATACAACCATTTATATTTATGGCACACAGCACCCCTCTTTCACAAGCACTTCCTAAACTCAAAGTGAAAAGTTTGTTAGCCTGCCATTACAAAAGAACCATATTCAGGATGAAATAATGGCTTCCTCTCAAACATGAAGCAATAAGCTGCTTCAAATTGTAGGAACAAAATTATGGCTGATGAACTGCAAGAATTTTGAAAAGACTGAAATAAGCTTAAATTTCACTTAGAAACCAGTGGCAGTGTAATTGAATGATTAGCAAACTGGAAATCAGAGCTGTGTATATGTTCCAGCTCTGAAAGTGGGAATCTAAGTGGCCATGAGCAAAACCACTCAATTTTTTAAGGGCTTTCTAAAAAACAAACGAAGGGAGGAACCCTATCAGTATCTAAGATCCCGTCCAGTTCTGCACTCCACAATAGTAAGCAAAACTCTTCTAGTAGTTTAGGCTGGTCTTAGCCACAAGGATGGACACGTCTTGCTCACAAGGAAAAAAAAAAAAATAAAGGTTGATGATGGAGAGGGAACACCGTCTTCTGTCTTTTACATCAGTAGAGTAATAATAGAAAATTTGAAAGCAAAAAAATTCTTTGCTATAAAGAACAAATTACTGATCACACACATCCTAAATCTTCCTTATCTATATAAGCTATATTATATAACAAATATATGTGTTCCAAAAAGTACTTATTGACAGAGTACTGTGCTGGGTGCTGAAGGTCATGGTAGGCTTTTACTGAAATAGGACAGGCTACCAAACAGTCTCATCAGGGCAGACAGACAGTGTGAAATCCGAATGATGCTACCTAATTGACCATGCCTCAGAGACTTAACTTTGTTGATGGTTAGCCTGCTGGAACTCTGGGAACGATACCCAAGCTAGACAAATTTGCATCAAAGAAAAAGGTATAAATGAGACTGTTAATGTAATGCAGATGTGCGGAATCCCCAATCTTTCTTGTTTCATGGTGCCCTTTAGTGTCTTCATTAATTGCTTCATTTAAATCTTAAGTCAAAAGAAATACTTAACAGCTTTATGTATTAAGAAGTTAGGGGCCAGGCGCAGTGGCTTACACCTGTAATCCCAGCAGTTTGGGAGGCCGAGGCAGGCAGATCACCTGAGGTTGGGAATTCAAGACCAGCTTGACCAACATGGAGAAACACCATCTCTACTAAAAATACAAAATCAGCCAGGCATGATGGTGCATGCCTGTAATCCCAGCTGCTTGGGAGGAAGAGGCAGGAGAATCACTTGAACCTGGGAGGCAGAGGTTGTGGTGAGCCGAGATCACACCATTGCACTCTATTCTGGACAAAAGAATGAAGCTCCATCTCAAAAAACAAAAAAAGATGTTAGGAATATGAGCATTAATAACAAACAGACAGGATCTCTGAAAGAAAAGAATATTTATTCAAAAATAGGTCATTACAATGAAAATACATGTGCCATAGTAAACTACGTGCATATTTAGAGACATGAAGACAAAAAGTAGAAGAATTAAATAATTGCTTTGGGATAAATATCCCTGGCTATAAGGGTCAATAACAAGAGTAATGCCAGTTTGAAGCTGTAAAAGCAGTCACTGGACAGATGTCCTCATAAAAGGTGTATTTTGTTGTTGTTGTTGTCGTTATTTTAAGAGGCAGGGTCTCACTTTGTTGCCCAGGCTGGTCTCAAACTCCTGGGCTCAAGTGATCGTCCTACAGCTTCCCAAAGTCTACGGTATGAGCAACCATGCCCAACTTCCTCGCAGAAGTATTTTTGTTTAAAGTTGCAGTTGTCTTTGTGCAATGTTGTGGTTTCAGTAGAGTCTTTTGTGGCAGTTTCTGTTGTTAGGTGTTTATGCATGAGAACCCTCTCTTCATGACCTTTTCTTACTCTAATTGTCAGGGTTGTTGTTGTTGTTAACACAAGTGGCTCCATCTTGATTCTGACAACTTTCACATTTCCCCCTTTTGATAAAAATCTTTCCCTGAAAGCATCACTGACCAATTGCCCTGTAGTAAGGTTTTCATTTCCCTTAGTACCAGGATGGACCTGTCTCAGGTTACTCATCTAGTCCCATGTTGGAGGGAGTAATTGGAGGCTGTGAGTCAATGTCAAAATACTTTTATCTATATTTGAGCCACAATGAAAGTTTGAAGGAAGAAATGCTCTGGCCATCAGTCCACTTGTCAGCTGGAGAGTTGGATGAAGAAATAAAAAGCTTCATTACCTGAGCAGGTTAGGACCAAACAGAATTATTAAAAATTGTCCTCTGATCCATGACAGCAGTGAACAGAACACCCTGATTACTTTTATTATTTAAATTTTGGTAGGTGAGTAATTTGTTCTTGTGGAACAGAATGCTTGTATTTTCTTCCTGTAGCATCATTTCTCCAAGCAAGTTAGTACCTGAGAAGCCAATATTAGTCATCACACGATTGCCTGTGGAGCAAAGAAAACAAATTGGTTGAAGAGTGAGGCTAGTCCTAAGAGATACATATAATCTAAGCCATGGAAATTCCCTTTGACTCATTGCAAATTTTACCTCCATGGAAAGATAGCAAAGACATAGTTCATGTGCAATACTTCCTCTTAAACCCTGGGAGTATCACTAATTAATTAATTAGCTTTCTCAGTGAGCCTGGAAGGAGCCTGACAACCACCTCCAATACCCTCTGCCAATTGAACACTCCTCCTCAACAGGTTGTATTTAGAAACAAAATCTGTTTTCCAATATAGGCCTACAATGATGGTATCACTTATTTTTATGAGATTCAGTCTCTCCCTTAATACAATTTGACATATAAACTACTATTCATTCCTTCCCCCAAAATCTTTTTTTTTTTAGTGTTTGCTCTTTTTTCTGTAACTACAATCTCTAGTTATATGAAATAATTCACTGATTGTCATTAAATAGGGGTAGTATGCTAGTGGTTTATAGTGGGTGCTAGAAACTTTTATTCATGAATACTTGACTTAATGGTAACTCTACAAAAATGATCTTAATTTTATACTCTGGAATGACAGCACATTGTTTCCCCTATGCACTAACTATATCTTACTGATCAGGAACACTTCAGACTATGGTTAACTCCAGCTCCAGTGATTGATCCTCCCCTCCTCAATTCTCAAACTCGAAGAAAAATGAAATCACTCTCAAAACTCACATGAGATTATTGCAATCTGACTACCATTGTTCATAATCAGGAATATAATAACCACAATTAGGCTATCAGTCCATCTTCTTCCCGTTGGAGAGCCTCCCTTAGGAATTTAAGAAAAGACAGCATGACCACTTAGAAAGGATTTGGAACAAGAGTAATTGATGTAACTAACAAGCATAATCTAGCCCAAAATCAACCAGATGCTATTCTTGGCTAGTATCTATTTTCTCTTGCCAGGCAATGCTATAATATAAAACTCTTTGAATTGCCATCTCAGATCTTTTGGTGTCTGGGTAAAATCCTAATCTCTTCAAAAAGAAAGCTTCTATAGATAGCAGCCTCAAAAACATCTTGACTTCAGAGGCAACTCTCTATCACAAGCATTAAGACAATGCAAGTAGGGCAGCCTGAAAACAAAAGTATTTTAAATAGAACTGAGATAATATATGTTCTGTTACTCAAAAACACATCTCCATGAATTCTTTGCAAATGCTACTTCTATTAAACATGCGAAGCTGGAACTACAAAGTTTTGTTGTTGCTGCTGTAGCTGTTTACATGACACATATGGTTGTAAAACTCCAAAACACATTTTCATTGTGAATTAGTGCATGCATAAAACCAAGTGGAAATTTTTTTGGTTTTGTAAAAATTAAATTATAGCAAAGTCTTTCTCATTCTAAATGAATGATAGTTAGCTAGTTATCATTCTTCATTTTTAAAAGTTATTACCCAAGAAAATCATCCACATATAAATCGTATTATACATAAGCAAAAAGAAAAGTATTTAATCATTTAGAATCCCATCACCATAGTCACAACATTCTGGTTTATACAAAGGTTGGCAAACATTTTCTGTTTGCCAAAGAGCCAAACAGTAAATATTTTCCTGTTTTTCAGGCATGCAATCTCTGTCTCAACAAGTTAACTTTGCCTCTGTAGCATGAAAGCAACTGAAGACAATACATAAACAAATGAATATGACTGTGTTCCAATATTTGCAAAATCAGGTAGTGGGGCTGGATTTGGACTAAAGGAAGTAGTTTACCAACCCCTGGTATATGCTTTTACAAAATTACTCTCTATGTAAATACATGTAATGTGCAAGCACCCACATACTCAAATATATGTGTGTATATATCTTACGTATATGTTTAAATGTATAAATTTGATATTCATATATATGCATGTGTATTCATGTATGTGTATATGTGTATGTTTGCACATATGTGTTCACAAAAAATCAGAGAAATATATTTTTCGAGGGTCTTATAAGATCAGGTTTGCCTTTGAAAGCAAACTAAATTATTTACAAATAAGAGTATCATATTTAAAAGCTGCAAAATAGTCACAGAATAACTATATCATAATTTTTTAATCCAATGGCTTTTAATATTCAAGTTAGTATTTTACTTTATAAATGATACTATAATGATTATTCTCATTTAGCCTCTTCTGAGCGTCTTATTTCTCCGGAGTGATTCCCCACAAGTGGAATTATCTGGTGAGAAAATGCTGTATTTGTGGGTTAATTTCTTTATCCCCGAATCACCATAAGTATTAGTCTCTAGATTGTTTTCCAAATTGATATTTAAAAAGAAAGATGGCTACCAGGTGCAGTGACTCATGCCTGTAATCCCAGCACTTTGGGAGGCCGAGGCAGGTGGATTGCCTGAGGTCAGGAGTTCGAAACCAGCCTGGCCAACGTGGTGAAACCCTGTCTCTACTAAAAACGCAAAAATTAAGATGGGCATGGTGGCAGATTCCTGTAATCTCAGCTACCTGGAAGGCTGAGGTAGGAGAATTGCTTGAACCTGGGAGGTGGAGGTTGCAGTAAGCCAAGATCAGGCCACTGCACTCCAGCCTAGGTGACAGAATAAGACTCCATCTCAAAAATAAAATAAAATAAAAATAAAAAGTAAGATGGCATTATTATTTTTCATTGCTTTTATTAATTATCAATCTATATATATGTATAATAGCCTCCCTTTGCTGAGCATGTACATTTGGGGTGGGCACAGGGCTCATTTTTTTTTAATTGATTTCTAAAATTACCAGCATTCTCCAATACAAGAAGTAGAGATCTATTAAATTTGGCTCAAGAGGTTTTCTGTAGATGGTAGAGAAAGGAGAAGTTGTTACTATAGTTATAAATTCAATGTGTTAGCCTATTTTTTCACTGGACACATAACAGAACTTATAAGACTTCAAGAAGCCTCTCTCTCACAGTGTAAGAGTCCTTTTTTCTGTATATCTTTCCATTTTTGCTCTCTGGAGATTAATTTTCTTGGCAAGTTTCTGCTTCTCCACTTACAATGGTAATAATAACAACATTATAGTAGAAATACTTATAACATGGTTTAAAATGTTGCTAGGCACATTTACACTATTTTCATAAAGCAATTTATTTAATCCTCACAATTATCCTATAAGGTAGGAACTATTATGATCCTCAAAGATGAGGAAACTGAGGAATGAAATATTTTATTTAAGGTTATACCTGTCACAAGTTGTAGAGACTAGATTGAAAACTAGGCAGTCTGGCTCCAGAATATTGCACTTTCTCACAAATCAAAGATTCAGCTCTTTATGGTTATGGTTGCCAAGATATAAATTTTGGCTTTAACTCTGAATAGTCCTATAGCTTGTGAGTCCTTGACATTTTCTGCTTGGCTAAATCTCTAATTCTCAATTCCAAATTTCCACAAAAAGAGAATGTGATTTTGACTCAGTTTGATTCCGAAGTTGACACAAACCCAGTTATCTGTGGTCAAGGGGACAAAATTGTATGTTTCTTAGAGCTATAAATGGCAGGCTGTGAGCAGTATTTTCTAACCTGCAGTATTCCTTACTCTTTTTTACATAATGGCACACAAATAATTCATAATACTCTTATGATCCACTAGGGTAAAATATAAAACTCTTTGCAGCTGGCTATTTCAGAACCTGCTCAGTGTCCTAGGAAATCAATATCTCAGTCTACTGGTAAACCCATCATGACACATCAGAGCTCCATAGTACACTGATTAGAAAGGTCTGCTCCAAGGATGTGGGGAACATTAGGAGAAAAAATATTGCAACTAATAGAACAAAATATGAATCCTCTATTAAACATGTAGCAAATATGTTTTCCAGAATTGTTGTATGTTTTGAATTTACTTTGTATATTATGTTTATTCTTTACATGAAAATTTCTAACATTGTGAAACCGATTAGTCTTTCCCCATATAGATTAGAAGCTAAAGATCTTTCATTAGTTGTCTAAATATTTTCTAATATGTTTAAGTTTTGATTATATATTTAATCTATTTCAATTTCTAATATATTTTGTAGTGATATATAAAGTAGTAATTTAATTGTATTTACCCCCAAAATACCAGGCTGACAGTCCTGTCACCATTTATTGAATGATTTCTTTTTCAAACACAAATTTTAAATGTTATTTATTTTATATGGCAAAGTTGACACAAATAGAAATTTAATTATCTGTATTTCCATTTTCAATTCTGATTTGTTGGTTTATTATTGACACCAACAACATACCTTTACATTTATTATAATGTTATAAAATATTTTGATCCTTTAAAGTCAATCTCTATCCATTACTATTCTTTTCTTCTAATATATTCTGACAATTCTTATCCCTTTGTACTTATAAGTAGTCTCATAGTAATTTGGGGTAATTTTCTAAAATTACTCTACTTTGTAAAAAAATATGTTCATTTAACAAGAACGAACATCTTTAATATAGTGAAGATTCCCATAAAAAGATGTGATTTGTCTCTCCATTTACTCAATTCTTATTTTATGTCCTTCAATAAAGTGTGGTGATTTGGATAACATGCTATGGTTGGACTCATCTTTTACATTTATTTATTACTACTTTTTTGTTTTGATGGATTATCTGGCTATAGGCACAGATGATATTGCTCTAGTTTTATTATTGTCGAGATTGGGAATAAGTGCTATGCTATCTCCTATAAAAGAATTTTGGCAAGTTCTTTCTGAATATTTGTGAATTATTTTAAACAGAATATGACATTTTCTCCATGAAATTATATAGACTTGGAATTTCAGGGACTAGAAGATTAGTTACTTGGCAACTTTCTTAATTATTTTATTAATTACTGGTTGCTTCAGAATTTTTATGAAAAAATTATTTCTATAGTACTTAGAAAATCATCCATGCCATCCAGATTTTGAAAAATGTTAGCTTAATTACAAAGTACATGTCTAAATAGTTATTAAATTCATCAATATTTGTTATTATAATTCCTTTCTCAGTTATAATTCTGTAATTTTTTGTGTATTTTCACCCCCTTCTCCCGCTCCACACCCTTCATTATTTATTTATATGTTAGTACTTTTTTGTTTGTCAGACTATTCGGTGGTGTATGTGCTTCAGTATGTGCTTCATTTGTCTGCTAAAGAAAGTTCCCATTGGATCTTGGGGTTTTTTTTTCAACAATATTTTTTATTTATAAAACTTCTTTCTTTCTCTTTTTTCTTTGTCTCATTTTAAATAGGTTTTATTTTGTCTTTTAACATAATGCCTCAATTCAATATTTTAACATTAATTTTTATTGCCTTTTAGTAGGGAAAAGTTTTATGCTTATTCTTCCACATACTATTTGGCCAAAGTCTCAGTTTTGATAAGTATTGTGAATATTACCATCCTTTCGTAAATCACTGAGACGATTTCAGATTAGATTCAATGATTATTTAGATGTGTTTTTATCTATTTCAAATTTTTATTTTTACTTTTACATTTTGAAAGAATTCTTTTTAGAATGTATTGGGAATTTCTCTGTGTATTGATCCTTTGTAAACTTTTATAAATATCCTATAGCAGCTGATAAGCAGAATTTATTTTCTGTTGTACAGTACAAAGTGCTCCCTACCATTGCGAAGGGACTTACTGTGTTGAAATATGTTTCTTAGCCTTTCCTAGCATACACTATCAGGTTGGGCACATATCAAAACAGCAACAAAAACACAAAAGATCTAAAAATTTTAAATTAAAATTAAAAACCCAGCAAAGTGCTGTATACCCATACATATTTTCAGTTTGTTTTTCAGCTTGAGAAATGAGATAAGAGCCATTTTGTATACTTAATTTGTTACAAAACCAAGTCTGTCAGTTTGTAAAATCCTTTAAGTCAAATTAATTAGGTGATTTTTATCACCTTAAAAAGGGAACCATAATGAGAAACAGCCACCATTACACTTTCTTGACTTGGAAGTCAGATGAGGCATTTGGATCTCTCTTGTCATTTTATAAACCCAGTCAAATTGGTCACCATGAGCTGAAAAAAACCTGATGCCACTATGCTTATTTCATATTAAGCCTGATAACTGAATTGACCCAAAGGCAAATTTTTCTTTAGAATTTCTTTTATTTCCCTAGCAAACAGTATTCATTTTTAACTAATTCAAGTTCTTAATATCTCTTTCTTGGATTAATAGAAATACTTCTTAACTGATTTCCCTGGTTCCACCCATACTTTCCCACAGTCTCCTCTCAAGAAAACAACTACACTTTTTAAAGATACAAGCCTGTAAAGATACAAGATATACACTTTTTAAAGATACAAACCTGTCTCTCAGTCTTCTTATTTATTACCTCTGCCTAAAATGTTTTTTCCCTTTACGTTCACATGTCTAATTTCCTTATACCTCTGATGTCTTTGCTCAAATCTACCTTTTGCAATGAGGTCCACTCTGACCTTTTAATACTACACCCTACTCCCTGGTGCTAGCATTTTCAATATCCTTTGCTTTATGTCATTGCTTTTCCACAGCACATACTTCTTTCCATGTATTATATGTATTCGTGTTTTATTGACTTGCCCTTCTTGCTTAAACATAAGCAGTAGGTTGCTTTTGTTCACTGAGGACTCCCAAGCACTAGACCAGTTTCCTCCACATAGTATGCACTACACAAATATTAGTTGGACAATTAAACAATGGTAAGATTTTCAACTCACCTGGAAAAATACATCCTTAAAATACAATACTAGGAAAAAAAATCAATCAAAACTCACTATCATAACTTAAAATGCAAAAACAAACATGTAAGCATGTAAAAAAAGCATTAAACTAATTTTAGTTTTATGAGACGTGATGAAACATGTTAGACGTGTATGTGCTGTCTCATGAGAACAACGGCATGAGTCTCAAGCATACTCTTCAACCCAATCTGGGATTGAGTTGAGCACAGAGAAGCCCTAGTACAGTAGTGCATTTGCACAGTTTTACATATGTAGGCATTCATGAGCCTGCATTTAAAACAAATAAATATAAACACAGCAGAGCTGCACTTTTTCTAATCAATGGGACATTTTCATCTATTCATGTTTAGATGTGGAGATTGCAGGTAAGCTTTTCTTCTGAGGTCTTCACAAAACCAAATTCACTCTGGCACACTGATAAATAGATTATGTAACTCCAATTTGTCAAAATATGGCAAATGATGTATTTGAGAGTGTTTATTCTAAAATTACAGACTGTCAAAAATATTAAAAAAGAAATGTGACTCAAATAATTACAAAACAGGTTTTTTAATTGTTCAAAATAATAACAGACATAATGATCTTTGCTATCACTACAATAAGATGGGATTTTTAAGAACACCTTCCATGCTGGTATCCTCAAAAGCTGATTAGAAATCTAAGCAGTCATGCTTAACACTGTAACTGATGCATTTGTACTTGTGGCATGTTGGCCAGGAGTATAGACACCAGCAATGTCCTTTCCTCACCTTTCAGATCTTCCTTATTGCTTTAGCCACCATCCAATGGCCAATATCTGCATCTAGCTGCATGGAGTCTTTTTTTCTAGACTCTAGGAAGGACCTTTGCCTACAGGGGCAGATAACACCCAGGGGTTCAGGAAGCTAAGTATCCCAGCTCCCTCATTCTTGGCGTAATTCCTACTCATATGATGTACATTTCCCTCACAGGATTAAGCTTTCTATTGGCTTAAAATAACATACCATGTACCATGTATCTTCTGCTAGTACCTTTCAGCCATCACTTGCACATTCCCCTTCAGATGTTTCCTGAACCTCTCGTTCTCTCTCAAAAAAAAAAAAAAGACATTCACTCAAATCTTCAGTTAATAAGCTAGTTAAAATGCAGCTGGCATAAAACATCACCAGTAGTTGACTATGACAATGAATATTTTATGATTACTTTTCTGTGCAAATTTGACATGTTATAATGACATTGTATATATTTTATTAATGTCAGTGTGCTAGATACCTTCATTTTGCTCCTCTAGATAGAGTTCTACTCTTTTACATCTTGTGCTATCCTGCTCCCGGGACATATTTGTATGGAGTGCATTGATAGGCTCCCTTGACCTCTGGCTTCTAAGTTGTCAGTCATGGGAGGAACCTGCAAAATATGAAGAGTGAAAAGAGAATGGAGTCAGGGTAATTATTCCCCTGGTGTCTTTCCTATCTTCTATGTCACCGTAGATTGGCCGCATTTCTCTTGCACATGCCACCTTCTTGTCAGGCTGCTCTATCTGTATAGCTTCTACAATAATTCCCAGTTCTGGTGGCCACTCCCTCCCATTCTTTAGACCAGGAGGTGTAATGGCCCTTATTATTACTAAGCCAGGATACAACACTATCTACTGTTTCTAGGGATGGAGAAACCAAAATTATAATAAATAATCCCTTAATTAAATGCTCAATGGGTTACTCAGTTTGAATATGCCTTCACTTCATGACAGGACTCTGACTTTTACAGTAAATAATAAATTCACATGATAAAAAAATCAACAAACTCAAAGTAAACAGAAGGTACCAAATTCTTATGTTCTTTCCAATGTTCTTTAGATGTTCCCTGGAGGTAAACATCTTCAACTTTTTCTCTCCAAATAATACATTTTTTTCATAGGTGTTGTTGGTTAGCCAATACCTAATAATAACTTTGGACACCTTGGTGTGAAATACAAAAATTTAGCCAATCTACATTTCTAACACCTCTCTTCCCCATGCTCCAACAGTCTTGACAAGTGATATTAGAATGTTCAGATCATCTTTTATCTTTAGGATAGGTGATATAATGCAACTTCTTTTCCTTAATCCATTAACTTTACAAAATGTGTCTTCATTTCCTGTCATAGAAATTTTTTTAAAAAAACCACTGGCTCCACATTCCTTACCTCTATTTATTTTCCACTTCATATCCCAACTTTTTGTTAGCTCTACCATGAATTGAATACTACCGGGTTAAAAAATAACTTTTTTTTTCTTTTTTTTTTTTTTTTCAGAATCAGACCTCCAATTACCTAAACAACTTTTGGGTTTTCCCGAAGTTTCAATGCCTTGTTTACATTTTTCCACTTAAAAATAAAGATACTATAACTGTACCATAGCATTAAGTTTATTCAGCTTTCAAATACATAATTTGTTAAAGTGAACACAATTTCACTTTGTGTTTTTTGTGAATTGCTGTCTAAGCCTACTGCACACTTTGTATTCTAAGCTTTCTTTTCATTTCTCTCCTCTCATACTTATATATTATTTTTTTTTTTGGATTGTATGTTTAGATTATATTTTAATATTACTAGGACATATTCTCAATTATTTTTTCTTGGTAAATGAGTGCATTAAAGGTAAATTTTCTGATATCTTGCATGCAGAAAATTCTTAATTTTGTCCTTGTGGTTGTTACTCAATTTAAATATGGAATGCTAGTTAAAATAAGTTACTCTAAAAGCCTTGAAGACAATATATTCATTCTACTGCTTTGATTGAAGTTTTGCTAGAGTGAATATATTGTATTTTCTCTTTGTTCTGGCAGACTTTTTATTTTATTAATGCTTTAATGTTCTTTTGATTTCTCTTTGATAATAACATACTTTTAATTAATTATTTTATTTATTTATTTTAATTGTAAAACTTTAAGTTCTGGGGTGCATATGCAGAATGTGCAGGTTTGTTACATAGGTATACACGTGCCATGGTGGTTTGCTGCATCCACCATTAGGAGAAATACCAATTAGGTATTTCTCCTAATGCTATCCTTTCCCTAGCCCCCCACCCTACAACAGGCCCCAGTGTATGATGTTTTCCTCTGTGTGTCCATGTGTTCTCATTATTCAACATCCGCTTATGACTGAGAACATGTGATGTTTGGTTTTCTGTTCCTGTGTCAGTTTGCTAAGAATGATGGTTTCCAGCTTCATCCATGTCCCTGCAAAGGACATGAACTCATTTTTTTATGGCTGCATAGTATTCCATGGTGTATATGTGCCACATTTTCTTTTCCCAGTCTGTCACTGATGGGCATTTGGGTTGGTTCTAAGTCTTTGCTTTGTAAACAGTGCTACAATAAACATATGTGTGCATGTGTCTTTATAATAGAATGATTTATAATCCTTTGGGTATATATTCAGTAATGGGGTTGCTGGGTCAAATGGTATTTCTACTTCTAGATCCTTGTGGAATCTCCACACTGTCCTCTACAATGGTTGAACTAATTTACACACCCACCAACAGTGTAAAAGCATTTCTATTTCTTCACATCCTCTCCAGCATCTGCTGTCTCCTGATTTTTTAATGATTGCCATTCAAACTGCCGTGAGATGGTATCTCAATGTTGTTTTGGTTTGCATTTCTCTAATGACCAGTGATGATGAGTTTTTTTTTTTCATATGTTTGTTGGCTGCATAAATGTCTTCTTTAAAAAAGAAGACATTATGTCTTCCTTCACCTACTTTTTGATAGGGTTGTTTTTTTTCTTCTAAATTTGTTTAAATTCTTTGTAGATTCTGGATATTAGCCCGGTGTCAGATGGGTAGATTGCAGAAATTTTTTCTCATTCTGTTGGGTGCCCGTTCACTCTAATGATAGAGTGAACACAGCACTCTTTTGCTGTGCCAAAGCTCTTAAGTTTAATTAGATCCCATTTGTCTATTTTGGCTTTTGTTGCCATTGTTTTTGGTGTTTTAGTCATGAACTCCTTGCCCATGCCTATGTCCTGAATGGTATTGCCTAGGTTTTCTTCAAGGGTTTTTATGGTGTTAGGTCTTATGTTTAAATCTTTAATCCATCTGGAGTTAATTTTTGTATAAAGTGTAAGGAAGGGATCCAGTTTCAGCTTTCTGCATATGGCTAGCCAGTTTTCCCAGCACTGTTTATGAAATAGGAAATCTTTTCCCCCTTGCTTATTTTTCTCAGGTTTCTGAAAGATCAGATGGTTACAGATGTGTGGTGTTATTTATGAGGCCTCTGTACTGTTTCATTTGTCTATTTCTCTGTGTAATTTCTAAGATTTTTTTCTTATTCTCCTATTGCTCCTTTTCATGTATCATTATATGTTTCTTTAAAAATGCAGTATGTGTACTCACTTCAGCTGTACGTATACTAAAATTGGAATGATCCAGAGAAGATCAGCATGACCCTTGCACAAGATAGAATGTAAATTCTTGAAGCATTCCATCATAAAATGCAATACCTTCTTGTGTAGCTGTGAAGAGACTATGTATATTATTTTTTTAAGTATCTTTTCATGTGTGATTTATTAATTTTTTCAAGGTCTGTATTCTACTTCCTTGTCTTGGGCCTTTTCTGTTTTACTGTTTCTGTTCCTTGCATACCTATTGTTCTTTAGATATGAGTTCATACTTGTGAAGGATTAGATTGATTAAATTCCAGCCGGAATCCTCTTTTCCTATTAAAGTGCTTTCCCAACAGTTTTATCATGAAAATGAGATGATCGACCTAAATTTCTATGTCTACTTGAGCATGTTATATGGAGGGTCCCATGTACATTGGTTGGGCATGCCACTTAGAAGGTCCTTTGTAAACTCGTTGGGTGTGTCGTATAGTAGGATTCTCTGTATACTGCCCAGATATATCACATGGAGGAATCTATGTTCTCTGGTTGGCAATGTCATAGGGAAGTTTCTATGTATGTGGGTCAAGCCTATCATATAGAAGTTTCCAAGTACACTAGTTGGGCCTAACATATGTAGATTCTATTTATTAACATGGGGAAGGAGTAGGTAGGCTGTGTTCTATAAAGCCAAAAATGAGGAGGGGTTTATTCTGTTGGACTGAGACCAAAACCAGAAGTCCTAATCTTTCACAGGCTTATTATTAAATTTCTTCAAAACAACAGTGAGGCTGAAGCTTCAGGTCTCATATGTAAGACGCCTGGAAGTCACCATTTCATTCCAACAACAGGTCAAAGGCTAAACAAACTAAAAAATGAATACATTGTCTTAGATACATCAGAGATGTAAAGTCATAAGACAAATCCCTGTTCCTCAAATTAGAGAGACCAAAGGGAAAATAGAGAGAATCAAAATTTACTAAAGCAGAAACCCTAGTGGGGACTTAAAAATGATGCCCTAAAATATGCCTCTTTGGACTTCAGACTGACAGCACTTGAGGAATAGCGAATAAAGGAAGGACTTTAACTTCAAATTCTATGAAGTTACTCTACCCACCTAAAGACTGAAACTTTTAGAAAATATCCAATTGTTGTGATGCCCTTTCTTAGATATTTCATTAATTAGAGGAAATCAATGTATATTCCAGGAAGGAGGGCTGATGTGGACACCACACTCAGAACCCAGATGAACTTTGTCTATTTTTTAGGTCCACTCATCTATCCCTAAAAACAATTTATTCTTCTCCTAAAATTGCCTCTATCCCCCACTTTCCTCTATCTTATGAAGATGATATTTAAGCTTCAACCATCTGGTCCTTTGTTGAGCCTCATATTTTGTGGCACTCCTTTGCACTTGCACATAATAAATTTCCATGCCTTTTCTCCTATTAATCTGTCTATTGTCCATTCATTTCAGCCGACTAAATTATCAAACTTTCAGGAGAAACTTTTGAGCTTCCCTATACACATGAGCTGAAAACTCTGCAGAACCCAGTGCCAGGGTAAGAAAACCTGAACTGTAGTTGACAAATAGTTGGGGGCTCAGCGTAGACAAGTCTGAGACATAAAACTTCAGGGACGCTCAGTCATTTAGGAGTCCCAGTCATTTGGGAGCTCCAGTGGTTTTTTGAGTTTTACCTCCTGGAATCTACCAGGTTCTTACAGAATAGAGAACCCAGAAATAAAGCCAAATCTGTATAGTTAACTGATCTTCAACAAAGCATATAAAAACATAAATTGGGGAATGGGTATTCTATTTAATAAATGGTGCTAAAAAAACTGGAAAGCCTCATGTAGAAGAATGAAATTGGATCCTTATCTCTCACCTTATAGAAAAATCAACTCAAGATGGATCAAAGACTTTAATATACGATCTGAATCCATAAAAATTCTAGAATACAAAGTTAGAAAAACTCTTCTAGACATTGGCCTATGCAAATATTTCATGATTTAAACCCCAAAAGCAAATGCAATGAAAACAAAACTAAATAAATCGGACCTAATTAAACTATTAAGCTTCTGCACAGCGAAAGGACTACTCAGCAGAGTAAACATACAACCCACAGACTGGGAGAAAACATTTGCAAACTACACATCCAAAAAAGGAGTAATATCAAAAATCTACAAGGAACTCAAACAAATCAACAAGATAAAAACAAATAATCCCATAAAAAAGTGGGCAAAGAACATGAACAATCATCTCTCAAAAGAAGTTATGCAAATGATCAACAAACATATGAAAAAATGATCAACCTCATTAATCATCAGGAAAATGCAAGTTAAAACTACAGTGAGATATCACCTTACTCCTTCAAGATTGGCCATTACTAAAAAGCAAAAAAATAATAGATGTTGGTGTGCATGAAGGGGAAACACTCATACATGGCTTATGGGAATGTAAATTATTACAACCTCTATGGAAAACAATATGAAGATTCTTTGAAGATCTAAATGTAAATCCACCATCTGATCCAGTAATCCCACTACTGGGTATCTACCCCCCAAAAAGGAAATCACCATATTAAAAAGACATTTGCACATGTATGTTCACAGCAGCACAATTCACAATTGCAAGATGTGGAACCAACCTAAGTGCCCATTTGTCTAATGAATGACAAAGAAAATGTGGTGTACACACACACACACACACACACATATACACATATATAGACACACACACACACACATATACATACACACCATGGAATACTACTCAGCATAACAAGGAACCAACTAGTGTATTTTGCCATATGTGGATGGAACTGGAGGCCATTATTCTATGTAAAGTAACACAGGAGTGAAAAACCAAAACCTACATTTTCTCACTTATAAGTGAGAGCTAAGTTATAAGTATGCCAAGGCATACAGAGTGATACAATGAACTTGAGAGACTTGGAAGGGGGACTACAGATAAACAAAAATACATATTATATACAATGAAAACTATGACTGATGGATCCACTAAAATCTCAGAATTTCCCACTATACAATTCATCCAAGAAACTCAATACAAGAAAATATAAATCGTTCAATACAAGATACCACTTGTACCCCAAAAGCTATTGAAATAAAAATTAAATATATGTATGTGTATATATATACACACAAAAACAATAAAAAGAGAGTCAGAAGAAACAAAAGAATACTCAACTATATGTTGTCTAAAACAAATCCATTTTAAATAAACAACACACATAGATTAAATGTAAATGGATGGAGAAAACTAAACCATGCTGAAAACATGAATAGTGGATAAATACATAAATCCACTATTATAGTTGGAGACTTTAATACGCTTCTGTGGGAAAAGAACAGATCCAACAGACACAAAATTAATAAAGACAGAGTGGAATTCAACAACACCATCCATCAACTGGACATGATGGACATCTACAGACAACTTTATGCAACAATAGGAGAATGCACATTATTCATAGGTTCACATGGGATATTCACCAAGATTGACCACATTCTGGGTCGTGAAAAACACCTTAAAAATTTAAAAGAATAGAACTCATACAATGTCTACTCTCAGACAATAATGGAATTAAACTAGAAATCAATAACAGAAAGACAGTTGGAAAAATCCCAAATTCCTTTGAGATTAAACAACACTTCTAAATAACACATGGGTTCTCATTCTTATTAGATTAAGGGTTCACTTGCTTCCCAGTTCTGATAATGAGACTTAAAGTTAAGATTCAGAGATAGCTCAGAACAAAGAGCTCTAACATTGCTTTTTTCTTATTTACATTAACTGGTTAAAATGCTGCACTTGATTACAATTGTTAGTTATCTTTATGTATATAACTCAAATCTTAGCATATAATGAGATTTTGTTATCACAATCCCTACAACATCACAATATTACATTGATGTGTTTCTTTTCTGAAATATTAATAAAGGTATCAAATTTTATTTTTTCTATTGAATATGTTTATATATAATTAGAAGAAAAAATACTGGCATATGTTCTCATTATTTTTTAAAAAATATATATTTAAATATTTTTATAATTTCAATACACTCAAAATGTTGGCATTGCAAATAGATGTCATTTTTCAAGTGACATACACTTATAATTACATTATTTTAGAGAATGGTATGATTTTTTCTAATTGGCTAATGTTTTAATTCAACAAACCTGTAGAAAATATTGTCTTTCTTCAAAGAACTTCATTGCTAACTAGAAAATATTTCTCCCTAAGGAATAAGAAACAGCACAGAAAAAATGTCATAATCTTTCTTGGTAGCTGATATTCAGATAAAAAGTGTCCTACATGTTTATATCATTTAGTTTAAATCCAAGATTTTGACACTACAATGAAAATGACAATATTGAGGAAGTCAAAAGCATCTACGTTTGAATAAAAGCGGAGAGAAGGGAGGAAAGAAAAAAATAAACAAACACACTGAGAACCTTAGCTTAGGTTTTTAAACAGCCTCATAGCATCAGTCCCTTCCATTCTAAACAGCAGCAGCAGTGGCAGCAATGCAGACATTCAGCTATGAAATAAGCATGATTTCCAGGTGGCCTTCATCAATAGGATAGCATTAAATGACTATTTATATTTGCCAGGAAGTGAAACATTTCTCAAATAAGAAACCTATACAATTGAAATTCTGTTCAGCACAACTAAGGGAAGATTTGAAGCTGATACCTACCTACTACTACCATCATCAAGCATTCCAACATTTTTAAAATGAGCAAACTAATGATAATGAAACTAATTTTACCACATCACCCTGGGAGAGGAAGATTTTCTATAAACTTTTGCTATTAACAGCTAGGATATTCTGAAACTATTTACCATTAAAAGATAAGCACAATGAGAAAGGTAGCTTTTAATATACAGCAGAGAATGTGCAAATAAAACCACTGATATAACAGAATCCCAGTATAATAGCGTTTGCAACAGTCAACTTTATAGTTAAGGTTACAACTCAATTTCATATCCCTGCTTTACTTGCTCATAAAAACTTGGTGGAAAGTTCTTCCACATTAAAACTTTTCATACTTGGTCTCCAAGTAAATATGAATGATAAACATGAAGGTTTTTCAATTTTAATAAAAGATTTCTTTCCCTTTCTCCAAGGACAGTTCCTTCACACAAGTACTCTGACAAATAGCGCGAACAAGGGAGAATTTAAAATGCATGAATTTTCTAATTAAACTTCAAACATTTATTATGGACCCTTTTCTCTTAAACAACACCTGAAGTTCAGGGAATTTTAAAACCTTCTTACAAAGCACTAGTCCTCTGGGAGGAAAAGTACTGTCTAGACTTTGAAAACCCTTCTAATAACATGAAACTTATTTAGATCTTAACTAGAGAAAAGCTGAATGTGGTTATGGAAATTTTGGTGGCCTCAGATTACAGTAATACTCTATTAAAATTATATAAAATTATATTTTTGCTAGTAGATCTGCCTTGGATTTTTTCCCATTTTATTGTGAATATGTTTTTAATTATCTGTATATTGTAATTTTAAAAATTGTATTATATATCATTGTTGTACAAGATGTGATATTTCAATACCTGTATATAATGTGTAATGTGTCCTGTACCCCTCAAAGCAGGGTAAAGGACTATCCATCACCTCCAACATTTATCTTTCCTTTATATTAAGAACATTGTGATTCTTCTCTTCTAGCTATTTTGAAATATACAATAAATTATTCTTAACTAAGTTTTCCCTCCTGTACTCTGGAATACTAGAACTTACTCCTTTCTATCAAACTGTGTTTTTGTACCCTTTATCCATCTTTTCTTCCTCTCCCTTTCCTTTTCCATCCCATATTATCATTTGTAATTGACACATAATAATTGTATATATTTATGGCGCACAGAGTGATATTTTGATGCATAAATACAATGTGATGTCTTAACATGTTAAAATACCTTCCTAGGCTGGCGTGGTGGCTCATGCCTGTTATCCCAGCACTTTGGAAGGTCAAGGTGGGCAGATCATGAGGTCAGGAGATCAAGACCATCTTGACCAACATGGTGAAACCCTGTCTCTACTAAAAATACAAAAATTAGCTGGGCATGGTGGTGCTTGCCTATAATCCCAGCTACTCTGGAGGCTGAGGTAAGAGAGTAGCTTGAACCAGGGATTCCGAGGTTGCAGTGAACCAAGATTGTGCCACTGCACTCCAGCCTAGCAACAGGGCAAGACTCCATCTCAAAAAAAAAAAAAAAATACCTTTCCAGCTGTGGAGAGACTGCCTCTCCCTGGGTTAAGCCAATTCTAAGAGATAGCAAAGGACCCACCAGGAGCATGCCTTTGATATATAAAATAACCACCTTAGCCATACATTCTCTGCCTGGCACATCACCCCAAGAGGTAACAGTCCTCTCCCTTAATCATCCAGGGCCAAGTAGCTGGCAACTAGGGACCACCCCTATAGCCCAAAGTCTGCCAGTTATTCAAACTAGTCAATCCTAAGCTATTCAGCCTGCCCCGCCTTGCTTTTCCTACTGAAACCCCAATGAGTGCAATGGCTGCAACCATCCTCTCACTCCTGTCTTCTGCCCCTTGACCACCCAGGTGTCTTTCCTATGTGGCCCTGTGTAGCATGTTGTACCTCCTGTCTTCTAGGACCTGTGAGTATAATAAACTTCATTTTTTCCTGAGCCTTTCCATTGTCTCCTCTTGTGGCCACACCTCACTGACCATCATGTAAAAGAATACAAAACACTTTTCTTCCTAGATGTCACCTAATACTTTATTAGCAAGGATGCATAGCTAAGTCTGACCAATAAATCAGACGTGTAATATTTGACAATAAGTTTTTTTCTATTCCTTTTCATCATACAACCTCCTTCAAAATCTTTCTGGTATCTCAGGCAAATATCTAGCTCTGTTCCCATCAATGATATCAGACTCTCTTTTATAAACTGTGGACACGCCCTCAAGACCTTCCCCTTCTTCGAAGGATTGCTTAACCTATACAGTGGCACTAACCAAGAGCCACAGCACACCTACCCAAAGGTGGCAGGAAATGTATGGAAATAGTACCTTTGGGAATAAGGTAGGGAAAGCATTTCTTGCCTTTTGTGGGTAGAAGCTACAGATGCTTATTAAATTATCTTGCAACATTCTGCAATGATACCAAATGAATTATATGGTCCAAAATGTCAGCAGCACCTCATTGAGAAATAATAGTGTATATGTTCTCTCACTTCAAGAAAGTGGTCATCTAGGATATCATTCATTTTTGGCCTGCCCAGTCCTAGATGTCCTAGCAAACTAGAGCTATAAAAATATATTATATAATTCACATCAAAAAAGGAATATATTTGTTCCAATTCTCGAATAGATCTTGAGAAAATAATCTCTCCCTCCACATGAGTATAGAACCCAGATATTATCATTTGAGATTTAAATATTCTGTTTCTAAAGGACTTTGGGCATTCATAGATAACATGAAGTCAGAAATACAAATCCCCACACTCCAGGTTTTTATTATCTAAGCTGACAGCATAAAAGTGGTGGTGGTGAGGGGGTGATATGGGGAAGGTGGTATAGGCACTATAGCAATCTAGGAAAAGATGACTCAATATTATTCAAACACCAAAGGTACAGGAAAGGCAAAGAGAATGTCCTTTAAGACTATGGACTTTCATATCTGACATTCCCAGGACCAAGTCCTCTGTTTTGTTGCTTAATATAAATGACATTAGGTAATTTCTTCTAGAGGTTGGCACTTCTAATAGATAAAGTAGAAGTAAAAATGTGAAAAGAAGAACTAAAGACCAGTTTAGAATCTATCATCCTGAGAAAAGCAGTAGCATTAGGAAACAATAATAGGTGATATTTATGGAATGCTTATTCTGCAAGAGGTGCTAATACATGTATTCACTTCATCCTTACAACTCTAAGAGGTTTTAGGACCCACTCTGGTCACAAAGATTATGAAGGTTAGACAGGTGACATCACTTGAACAAGGCCACGGTAGCTGGTACATGGAAGAGTTAGGGCTTGAGCCTAGGGCTTCTTTACTTGAAATCAAAAACTCTTAGACACTACTCTAACCTTTCTTCTCAGAGACCATCATGGAAAGTGCCCCAAGATATAAAGAGAGCCCTCATTGGACTTTCACTTTACTGGGTAGAATAAGCAGCATTTGAAAGAAATGGTGCTGCCTAGATTTACCTAAAAAACGATGCCAGGCAGAAAGCCAGTGGAAAGGTGGCAATCTTATCACTAGCACAGGACAAAGAAGGAGCTTAAACAAAGTCTCTGTGACAGGCATGGAAATGTGATACTCAGCTCTCCCAAGTGGAAGCATGACTGATGGAAGGCCCCAGCAGCTGCCTTTCTGACTTCACACTATTGCATTCACACCTATGAACTGTTCCCAGCTAATGCCTAAGAGCTTCAGGAACACCAGTGCAGAGGAGACACGAGACTTCTCTGGCAAGCCACCTTGGCTTGTGGAATTCCAGTTGGCCTGGCTGACACTTACTTAGAACATTGCTGCAGTCTGAGACTTTTCTATCTCTCCTTCAATGAGATCAGACCTGCATTAAGAGTGTGGCTTGAAGGTTGTCTCCACCCTCCTCAGCACCTTCCCATTTCTTCTTCACAGATGTTTTCGCTAATAAATTTCTTTCATGTTTAACTCCATATTGGGGTTTGCTTCTTATCAGAGGATATGAACTAACAGTCACAGATTATTCATGATCCCTAAATAGATGGCTTCTTCAATCCCAACAAGCAACAGAGAAGACATGATTTCCTTTGGTGTGATGATCAATAGCGTCTCCCCAAAAACACTACCTCAGGCATCTTGGGTTGCTAAAGCAACTGGAAAATTATGAAAAGGAAAGAAAATGGAGATAAATAAGGTAAGAATTGCAGCATAAGTCAAAGGACTATTGAATTAAATTAATATTTTTATCAGCAAAAAGCATAACTGATTCCACAGAAGAGACTTGATGATATGGAAGATCCACTGAAGAGCTCTCTCTAAGAAAAAGAATAAAAAACTGTGAAAGAGCATATCACAAACATGAAGGACAGAGAATCAAGAACCAACACATTTAGTGATATGTGATGCAGAAGAAAACACCAGAACTAAGAAATAACAAAGATAAAATAGAGCAAAGCATTCCTTAGCTGAGGAAAGAACTTGTTGTACCGAAGAAAATGTTTCCCAAGCTACAGGATAAATTGATCAAAGAGAAGCCCATTTTTCCTAATTTTTCAGTCTAGTCCTTATCTTCCAAGCAACAGAATCTTTTTACATTTCTGGAGACTTTTCTCTGCTTGATCCTCCTTACATCCTTAAAGCGGGGTTCAGACAGTTTCTGTCAAATATTATATGAGTTATAGGAAAAGCTGCATCACAGCTCTGTCGATCCATTCTTTACCCACATTAGGAGGGGCAAACTGATGTTAGCTACCAAAGTGCTCTCTCCTGTCCATCAGCTATCTCGAACACTATCCTTTCAACCTGCTGACGGTCTGTTTTACTCATTAGACCAGTTGTGAACTGAACAGTAACACTGCAGCCAGACAATACATGAGCATTAGTTATTATGAGGCTTTTTCCTAGGATTTGTATTTGTTTTCTACTGATTACCTCCGACCGACAACCCCCACTGTTGGGACTGAAATATACCTGGAAAATTTGCATCAGTTTCAGGCTTCAGTCATAAGAGTAGGTGAGGAGATAAAGAGGAGGGAGGCACTAGAGGGACTAGAAAGGCATTACTGTCTTGAGAGGGCTCTCTATTTGCTCCTTTTTAAAAACTTATTTATGCAACCTAAAGGTACCCACATCACTTCTTTACCAGGCACAATTAATATTTTAAAGTGCTGGCTATGATGAAGATTTCACTTCGTACAGCATGCCTTGCCTTTGAGGGATACAATGGAGTGATTGCTTTGCTCAGCCACTGTTTGTATGCAATTTAAGGAGGTTTTCTTTTCTTCCTTTAGATATATAGAGATGGGTGTTGCTATACTGCCCAGGCTTGTCTTGAACTCCTGGCTTCAAGTGCTCCCCCTACGTCAGCCTCAATATACGAGTGTAGCAAGTAAGCGTCTTAGTTGCAAACAGAAGCTAGCTGATTAAGCATAAATTGAAGCTGAGAAGTTTAAATTGACATAATTATGGGAAGGGCTAGAGAACCAAGTTTAAGAGGGTTAGGTAGTTTAAGATAGTCTTCCATTTGTCCACTATCGGCTCCCAAAAAGACCACCAGGAAAAGCTGCGGATCGTAGAAAGCTAAACCAATTAGACCTATGTAAGCAAGGGATAAGACACCCATGAAAAACACTTAGTTCAGAAGGGGGAAATCAGGACAGATAGTTATAGGGTATTTCAAACCCAGGCTGACTGATTTTAATGCCACTGTTTCGGGAGTGGAATTTCTTGGAATCGGATATGGCTCATAATATAATAGCTTTGCCTGGTAGTCAGAGTGAGGTGAGAAAATTCTTGAAGAAGGAAAATATGATATACCTGTACAATGGAAAACTATTCAGTCTTTAAAAAGTAAGAAATCCTGCTTTGTTCAAGTTATAAGTGCACCAAAGTCTCAGAAATCACCACTAAAGCACTCATTCATGTAACCAAACACTACCTGTTCCCCAAAAACCTATTGAAATAATAAGAAAAAAGAAATTAAGAAATCATATCAGGGCTATGTAAATTAAAATTAAAAATTGTGCAACTACAAAATACACATTGTAATATAGAATAAATAAGCTCCAGAAACATTTAAAAAAAAAAAAAAAGAAATCCTGGCTGGGCATGGTAGCTCACACCTGTAATCCCAGAACTTTAGGAGGCCGAGGCAGGTGGATCATCTGAGGTCAGGAGTTCGAGACCAGCCTGGTCAACATCGTGATATCCCATCTCTACTAAGAATACAAAAAAAGAAAAAAAAATCAGCCAGGGCATGGTGGCAGGTGCCCGTAATCCCAGCTGCTTGGGAGGCTGAGGCAGGAGAATCGCTTGAACCTGGGAGGCAGAGGTTGCAGTGAATGGAGATCACGCCATTGCATTCCAGTCTGGGCAACAAGAGCAAAACTCTGTCTCAAAAAAAAAGAAACACTGCCATTTGCAACAAGATGGATGGAAATGGTGGACATTATACTAAGTGAAATAAGCCTGTCACAAAAGGACGAATACTGTATTATATTACTTACCACATAGAAATAAAATAGTTAAATTTATAGGAACAGAGAATAGAATGGTGGTTGCTAGGGGTTGGGGGAGAGAGAGAAATCGGGGGGATGATGGTTACAGGATATAAATCTTCTGCTTTGTAAGATAAATATCAAGAAGGTAGATCATATTGTCTGTGTGTATGCATGTTTTTAACAGACATAATAATAATAATAGTTGTTATAATTATAATAAAGGAGGCAGAAGAAAGTTTTGGGAGGTGATGGGTATATTTACGGCCTTGATGATAGTGATGATTTCATAGGTATATACATCTCTCCAAACTCATTGATTTGTGCACATTCATTAAGTAAAGTTTTTCATATCTCAATCAAATCTCAATAAAGGGATTTTAAAAAGAGAAGGATATTGAAAAGACATTACATTGGTAAGAATTGTGGCTGAGAATAATGTGTGTAGTAGAACAATCCTGCATCCAGGATGCAGGGGAAAGGGTTTTGGAGGGATAATTGTTTCCACCATATGAAGTGACTCAACACTTTATTCCTGGATTGTGTGAGCCCTTAGAGATTCTGATATTTGAGTAATTTTTCATTAGTTTCGACCAGTGAACACAACTAAACTAGAAGGTTTCCTCAGGAGTGCCTCGAGGGTCAAGACATACTATTTCCTGTCTTCACTGTGTGTCATCAGTGTGTTTTGTCCATTGACAATCAGCCTCATTCAAACATGCCAGTCAGTTTTCTAAACTCTTTTTTACCCTGTGAATTATGTAGAATAAGAAACTCCAAGAATTCAGGGGGTAACCTCTATCTCCCAATTAAATTTTTTGTATAAGGAACCAGATAGCTAAGCCAGCAGAGCTGAGTAGCTGGAATTAGAAATCAAAATTTTATAACTGAGTTACTTAATATGATAGTGAAGGATTGCTTATAGCCATTACTGGAGACGGTGGGAAAAAAAAAGATAGTGAAGGAAACATGTCCACTTTCATTTTGTGTTACAATGGACTGCCTCTTTTGTACTCTTGATTTCTATATTAAAAATATTAAATAAATACATATTAAAATGTTAAATAAACATATAAAATAATCACATACTTGGCTTCTAGTCTCACCTGATAAATCCTTCCACAAAGTGGAGTGAATAGGTTTGTAATCTGTTTCTTTTCTCCTTCCCGCCTCTCCTCAAGCCAGTGAGCAAAAGCAACCCAGCTAAATGTTTTTCTATAAAAATTCCAATCTTCCTATGAGAAGCTGTCAGTAGGTGTGGAGTTAAAATGCCTGTATGTTTGGCTTTCACTATGAGATGTGTCCTTCAAGCTGTATTTATTACTCATATAAATGATATGTTCTGCTTGATCTGCAAATAGCATCTCCACTTTTCCACTAACCCATTCAGTGGATTCTACCATAGACTGTACCCACTTAGTCAAAGCCACCCTCATCTCTTACCTGGATTATCATGAAATGTTCCCCTGGCCACATACCCCCCAACCACTACTTGCCTCCATGATTCTCTTCTTCACACTTAGCTAGAGAGAACTTTTAAAAACATACATTGGATCATAAATTGCTCTGTTCAGAAGTTCCCAGTGACTTCAGAATATATTATCAAGGTTTGATACCACCTACATCTCTTTCATATCTCACCTACTTTCTTGCACTCTCTGCATCAGCCATGCTAGTCTCTTTGCTGTTTCTGGAACAACCTAAACACTCCCATAAGTCTCCTTCATTTGCTGTTCCTTTTGCCTACAGTTTCTTTCCTACACGTAGCCACATGGCTATCTGTCCTACTTTCTTCAAGTTATTCCTTGCATGTCTTAGCAGTGAGTCTTACTCTGACAGAACTGTACTAGCTAACACCTTCCTTATCTCACCTAAGCGTTTTTCAACTTTTGAAACAGTCAGTTTCCATGTATTAAAATTCTGGTTTCTGCCATTAGATTCTAACAACAAGAAATGGATTTGTTCACTCTTATATTCCTAGAACAGGAAAAATGCCTGGCATATTGTAAATGCTCAATGAGCACTGTTTGAAGAAATGAAAACCAATCTATGTCAGATTGGAAAACTGTCAAGGGTGACAGGAACATTGAGGAATTTCTGCAAGAGAGAGCCTATATGTGACCAGCACACGAAAATTGCCTGGCAGATCACACATCATTACAAACAAAGGGAAAGCCCTGATTCCCCAGGACTGTTCCTCTGAATAACCTACCTCAGAATGGCAGGTGCTAGCAATTTCACTGGCTCTCTGTCAAGGAAGCACTTGCCACATTCTCTCTCAACTGGCACAGGACTCAGGCAGGGAGGAGGGTAGCTATTTACTGACTCCTTTGATTCTCAACACCCTGTAAGACAGACTCCAACTTTACAAAGAATTTTCTTCTATCTGGCACTGTGACTGAGTCTTCTGTACACCTTTCCACCCATATGTTAGGGTCATTCTGAGTGATCAGCTACAATGAATAACTAATGAGATACAGATAAACTAAGACCAACGAATCTAATGAAGATTAGTTCATTGCCCCACTTTTTTCACTCTCTGAGAATGTCTTGGCCAGAAGCAATCATAGGGTGATACCATGGCAATAAGTAAAGCATGCAAATAGGTCTATCATGGCAGTGTTGTAGGTAAGTCGATTTTTTATGTAGAACAAAGGGCTAATTGTCTGCCGGCATGACACTTTGAGATGTAGTATTAAATCTGTGACTCAGTGTTAGAAACCTGAAGCTTGACATTTAGGCCATAATCCATTGGTTTGGGTCATCAGTAAACTCCACGGTTACTTTGTTATGTATGAACCCACTGAGCAAGTGCTGGGATAGCTGAGGAAAAAGGTTAAGTGACATTTAGAGAACAAACAATTTTATCCACGTAACTGAGCACTTCCCATGAAGTGGGAATATTTCCATGTATTCACACATATCCTTACAACTCTGGGCCTATTCTGAAAGATTGAATCACACGACTCTTCCCTAAATGTTCTTGTCACCAATTCTGTCATCCTGCTTTATTCAAACCCTTGACCATCCAAGGAAATTATTTACCATTATTTATTAATCAGCATATCTTTGTACTTCAAGCTACCTCTTTATTTCAGGCAGGGAGGAAAACTAGATATGCTACTGGACTGAAATGATTTCTGTTTCCCATTTTCTTTCTGCTACTAATGTGCCTCTCACACTCATATTCTGAATGAGGCTATACTATTGCAATATTCTATTTCTGTGCATTACTAGGATGTGAAGGGTTATCTAAAGTGTGGGCTCATTTTCTGCTCCTTGATAACTGATCCTGAGTGTTGAGCAAAAGTAGGTCCATCTAGTCTCATTATAATTCCTAGGGCATCTTTTTTTTCTCAAATAATTTTTTATCTTTCATATAAGAAATATAGAAAAGCTTTGAATTCAACAACTCACAGCTACCCATGGATTCGAATTTTGAGTTTGTGTTTCAGCTATCTCAGGCCTGTGGCTAGAATTGATATAAGATTCTTATCACTTAGACACAGAAATTCCATGATTTTCTATCTTTGCCTTGAATGTGAGACTTTGTGCTTGTCATCATTTTTAATTTAAGTTGTCCAATGCAGTTAGAAGAAACCAGCTCACACTAGAATCCTTTAATTTCTTATGCCGTTCATGTCTATATGTGTAGTGTTTAAGGGCATGCACTCTGGAACTAGACTGCCAGGGTTTGAATCCTATCTCTTCACTAACTAGGTATAGGCAAACTTAAATATCTGTGCTTCAGTTGCTTCATTTTTAAAAGGAAAATAGTAATGAAGATCAATTAAATAAATTTCTATGAAATGCTTAAAGTTGGGCATGACACTGAGTAAACACTACGTAAATATTTCATCTTATCATTTTTTCTATGAATTGGCCACTAGCCAATTAGTAATGTTGCTCAAATCGTTTTCTAGATATAATTTGATTCGTTTGCCTTGTGCATCATACGCTAACAAAGTTTAATCTCTTGATATTCATTGCATTTTCAGAGCCATCATCCTGAAGCGAGAGAGATAATCTCTCAAATAAGCAATTCAAGAATTAATTTTATGAATAGTCAATAGTTTTCTTACAAAGAAGAAACTGACTTGAGTGTATTAATCACAAAAGATGCCTTTTTAAATTTGTTTATTTTGTAAGATAGTGGGTAGCTCACAGAACTGTTAAAACGACTGCCAAACTAATCTTGCCAAAATGTAATGCTATCCTCAGTGTTCCTGGCACCCTCAGTAGTTTTCCTGTCTAGTACAGTTTTTTTTTCATTTATTCAAAAAGTATTAATTGAGCATTTACAAAGTGCCAGGCACTTCTATTCCAGAACTACAACAGTGATCAAATCTGTCTCTGTTCTTAAGGAGCTTAGAGTATAATGGGAAGAGGCAGATAATAAACACATAGGAACAGACTAACACTTGGAGGATGGTTAGATGAAATGAGGAAGGAAGATGCTGTCATATATTTTGGTCAGAGAAGACCTCTCTCTGTGTGACTTGAAAGAAGCCAGGGAAATAGTCTATTCCAAAAACAGCAATAAGGTCAGTGTGGATAGGAGAGAGAGGGCAAGAAAGAACATGGCAGGATGTGGCATCAGAGATATAGTTGGGGGTCAGAACTTAAGACTGTGTTCTGAAATCCCAGGGAGATTTTTAACAGAGAAATGTAAGATCTAACTTGTTTCAAATAATCATTCTGGCTTCTTGTGAAAAATGAACTCAAAGGGATGGTTAGTGTGAGTGGCAAGAGGTTATTATGATAGTCAAGCCAAGAGGTGACAGTAGCCTCAACTAGATTAGTACAGTCTGAAGTAGAACCCCCTGAGTGAGTCAGTGGAAGAATGAAGATGCTATTTGCTAAAATGAGAATGAGTAGAGGAAGAGAAACTTCATGGAAAAGGTAAGTTTGCTAACTTCGAGTTTTTTGGAGGGGTCAGATTAAACTGGATATGTCATTTATAGAACTGTTGAAATATCAAGTCAAAAGGTAATAGATGTTTGGAAATAAGGGGAGAACCTCCTTTTTTATTGTGTGTGTATATGTGTTTGTGTATGTGTACACATACACATATATATTTGTGTCATTTCAATAGGAATTTGAGATAAAGCATAAGCATAGTTAAATTATTGTAAAATGATTCCATCTTGAAATTGAAATTTTATAAGGTATCAAGAAACAGTTAAGCAGAAGTCATGGAAGTCCATTTTCATGTAGAAATTTTGTAAAGATCTGCTTTCTTATATTTGATTTCTTGAAATGGCTTGGCTATTTTTTCTAATTTTCTTGATGAAAGCCATTATTTTGTATGTGTATATATATGTGTGTGTATATGTGTGTCTGTGTGTACTAAAAATATAAGATATATATATATTTAGTATATATTAAAAAGATATATATCGTATACACACACACACACACACATATACACATATTTTTTTTCCTCCAGACTCATCTTATTTCAGTAGTTACTTTCAAATAAATACGACTTGTGTGTTTGCATCTTACTATGCATATGCCTCCTCCTAGGAGAACAATTTTAATTTTACAAAGAATGTGTCTTAGCAGAGGGTTAGATGACATCTCCCTGCCAAAGTTAGTGGTATAATTAAAATGTGTATGAGGCAGATAGATGGCAATTGACTCCCCGCAGTTCCCTCTAATATAGATTCTCTAAATCACAGGCCTTGGTTATGACTTCAGCAGTATGTTGCCTTCTCTCTAACTACTTTCTTTACAATTGCATGCACCATGCAGGGGACGTATTTTGCCTTACCAGCTGCAGAAAAGTGAGACGCAGCACAAAGCCTGAGTACAATTTTGCCCATTTTCTTTAATTGAGGATGTATAATAACATGAAAGCTTCAAATTCACAGAAGAGAAAAATGGTTTCCCATTTCCCATGAAGTAAGTTTTGGAGAGTAAAATGACAGATTCTTCCAAACAAGCTAAGTGTACTCATTTAGCAAAGACAAGTTGCTTTGGCTATCACAGTTTAATAGAACATTGCCCATACTAAGATATGTCTTTTAGAGCTGTACATTCTTAGTAGAAGACAGAATTGAATGCTGGTGATTGAACATGAGAATTGGGAAGACAGAATCATACATGCAGAACATGAAGCTTAGGTCTGCAGAGAAAAGAAAACTTTGAGTAAGTAATCAGGAAAAAAATGTGTCACTAATCACAAGGTCCCACAATAGGCAAAAAAAAAAAAAAAGTGTCACTATTTACTACAGTTGTATAAATGCATAATGGAAGGCTGACAATATCTACTCCCAAATATATATAAACCTGGAGTAGCATTACTCATAATAGCCGAAATACTGAAAACAACTATATATCCTCAAAAGAAGAAAAAATGTGGTTTATTCACGCAATAAAATTATAAGTAGATTTTGCAAGTCATGAATTAGCATTGCCTACAATAACATGAATTATTCTTGCGAACATAATAGCAAAGAACAGAAATACGACACAGAGGAATCCATATTGTATGGGAAATGTACACAAAGTTGCAAATCAGACAAACCTGTAGTGTTGGAAGTTTAGTCAGTGATTTTTTAAATTTTTTAAAATTTTTAGGTTGGCTATAGTGTGGTGTAATTGAGAGAAGTTATGGGTTGTGTAGGAAAAAAACAAACCCAAATTGTTTTTTCTATTCTCTCACTCAACAACAATCAATAGAGTAAACATCTGTGACCAAATATGTGGAGATTTCTTCCCACCGATAAGTAGGCAATCAATTCTGCAGTGGACACCAGCTAGGTAGGTATCTTCCAATTTAATCCAGACACTATGTACCTGCAAACAGCATCAGAATCCATGGGTTGAGGGCTCAGTCCCACAAGAGTGCCCCCCTATGTCTTATGCCAATAGTAGGCCTAGATTCTTTTACCTGTGCTTCTGACCAACTGGTTATAGATTGAGGTTCCAACAACCCTCTCCCTATGTTTGATTAATTTACTAGAGCAGCTCACAGAACCCAGGGAAGCACTTACTGACATTTACCAGTTTATTATAAAGGGCAATACAAAGGATAGAGATGAAGAGATGCATACAGCAAAGTTTGGCAAAAGGGTCGAAGAGCTTCCATGTGTGCCAGAAACTTTTAGCTATTCAGAAGCTGCCTGAACCCAGTCCTTTTGGGTTTTTCTGGAAACTTCCTTCTGTAGGCATGACGGATTAAACTATTGGTCACTGGTGATCAACTTAACCTTCAACTCCTCTCCCCTCCCCAGAGGTTGGGGTTGGGCATGAAAGTTCCAACCCTCTAATCCTGCCTTGGTCTTTCTGATGACTAGACACCATCATAAAGCTACTTAGGAACTAGTAGCCATCAGTTAACTCATTAGCATACAAAAACATTACTTTGGAGATTCCAAGGATTGGGACAAAGACCAAATAAATACATTTCACAATATCACAAGGTAAACATTCAGGGTTTGCCAGTGTCTATTTCTTGATCTGGTTGATGGGTGTAAGGGTGCTTGCTTCAGCATAATTCAATGAGCTGTATGTCTTTGTTTTATTTACTATTATTTATGTGTGTTACACTTCAGTTTTAAAAAGTTTTAAAAGTTGAATGCAGAAATCTTCCTGAAAGTCTGAGTTAGAAAAGTTCTAGCTATCAGAAATTTTACAGGAACCCTATTTAACTTTGATTGCTACTAAACACAAGATACAGTGAAAGAAAAAAATAATATTCTCCTTAAGCTACATTAATATAAAATCACAGAAGGGGGAAAAATTAGTTTGTGACCGCTGTCAATTTTGCCTGCTAGGAGAATGGAAATTCCTCTCTAGGAAAGAGATCTTGTAATTGAGGAAAAAGATAGCTATTATGAATGTAGAAAGTGGGGCCAGCACTGGGCAGAGTGTGGAAGGAGACAGCAAGAGTGAGCTGAATTGCTCTGCCTAGAAAAATACCAAGAATGAAATTGGGAGAGATTAAAAACTGGCAGGTGGGATAGGAAGGCAGGCTCGAGAGATGCACGTGGGGTTCCTTATCTTTTCTGTAAAGTTTAATGTACACAACTTGAGCTGTGTTTTCATTTAGTTCTGTATGAAAATCACAGAAAATGCAACAGCAGCAAGAGGTATGAATGCTCAATACTGAAAAAAAGTTTAAAAAACACAAACAGGAAATGATAGAGTTCAATAAGTAACTAAGAGTAACCTTAGCCTTTTCAAAACAACAGATAAACCCTAGCAACATGAAGACAGATGTGAGTAGCCATTCATATGTGAGATGGGATTTGGGCCATTTAATTTAAATTTTATAAGACACGGTTATTCCAGAAAGCTGAAGTATTAGGTACATCTGGGTAACATAAATGTTTTCATAGTATCTCTGTTATGTAGCACTTTTCACATTTCATCCTCACCAAAATCATTTATGGTGTGTTATCAACTCTATGTTACATATAAAGGTGCTTAGAATCAGGGTAGCTGTCCACAGTGCTAGTATGTGATGGAGCCAGAGAGATCAAAATCATTCTGTTTTCTTTCCACTGACTCTCATTAGGTCAAGTAATCCCATGTTAACTAAGTTACCTGTCATCTATGACTACTTTATCCTGTAATTGGATTCAGGTATGGTACAAATTCTGTTTCATTCATTTTTAAATGTTTTTTGGAGAACATGTTAAATTTGATGTTGGAAAGCCCAGAAAATAATAAAAAAGGAAAAATTAATTAATTATTCTTATTATTCATAGATATTTTATAAAATAGAGAGATATAGACTAGACTATCTATCACTCTGGGTCCCAGATTCCATAGCAAAGCTCTAAGAGAGCAAGAAACAAAACTATTAATACTACTACTGGAACTATATGTTAGTGAGAAATGGTCAGTTGTTTCAGCAGTCAAATTCCTTTGAGAGTGGTAACAAATTTAGTGAAATATCACCTTAAAAATGAGAGATCCAAGCCATTTTTAGGAACATAGAGACTGTTCCAGGCTTTGGAACATCACAGACTTGGGTTAGAAAACTAGTTAGAATACCAACTCTGTCATGTATTATGTAACATTTTTTAAAAATTTAACTTTTAAGTTCAGGGGTACATGTTCAGGTTTGTTATATAGGTAAACTTGTACAGATTATTTTGTCACTCAGGTATTAAGGGTGGGGTTTATTGTACAGATTATTTTGTTACCCAGGTATTAAGCCTATACCCACTAGTTATTTTCCTGATCCTCTCCCTCCTCCCAACCTCCACCTTTTAATAGGCCCCAGTGTGTGTTGTTCCCATCTATGCGTCCATGTGTTCTCATTGTTTAGCTCATACTTATAAATGAAAAATGCAGTATTTGGTTTTCTGTTCCTGCATTAGTTTGCTAAGGAAATGGCCTCCAGCCCTATTCATGTCCCTAAAAAGGGTATGATCTTGTTCTTTTTATATCTGCATAGTATTCCATGGTAAATATGTACCACATTTTCTTCATCCAGTCTATCATTGATGGACATTTAGGTTGATTAAAAGTCTTTGCTATAGTGACTGTGCTGCAATGAACATGGACACAGATGTGTCTTTCATAGAATAATTTATATTCCTTTGCATATATACCCAGCAATGGGATTGCTAGGTCAAATGGTATTTCGGTCTTTAGGACTCTGAGGAATTGCCACACTGTGTTCCACTATGGTTGAACTAATTTACACTCCCACTAACAGTATAAACATTTCTTTTTCTCCAGAACCTTGCCAGCATCAGATATTCTTTGACATTTTAATAATAACTATTCTGACTGGTGTGAGATTGTTATTTATTGTGGTTTTGATTTGCATTTCTCTAATAATCAGTGATGTTGAGCTTTTCTTCATTTGCTTGTTGGCTGTGTGTATGTCTTCTTTTGAAAAGTGTCTGTTCATGTCCTCTGCCAACTTTTTAATGTTTCTTTTGCTAAATTTGTTTAAGTTCCTTATAGATGCTGGATATTAGAACTTTGCCAGATGCATAGTTTGCAAAATTTTCTCCAATTCTGTAGGTTGTTTGTTCACTCTGTTGGTAGTCTCTTTGGCTATGCAGAAGCTCTTTTGTTTATTCAGATTTTATTTGTCAATTTTTGCTTTTGTTGCAATTGCTTTTGGTGTCTTCATTATTAAATATTGTGTCAATACCATTCTTAAGTCCAGAATGGTATTGCCTAGGTTGTCTTCCAGGGTTTCCACAGTTTTGGGTTTTACATTTAAATCTTTAGTCAAAATTATTTGAGTTAATTTTTTTGTATATGCTATAACTTCTGCTATAGAATGAGCAGGTTTGCTTGCCCATTGCATGGTAACAGACCAATACACTGCAACAGTGGGAGTTGCAGCAGAAAAAGTTGAATACCATATGGAAGCTGAAAAAGAAAATAGGAAAAATCCTCAAATCCACCTTCTTGAGAGGTTTGGAGATGGATTCTTTAAGGGGTCTGGACAGATGATGGGCTAAAGTGTGGGTATCGCTGATGGGTTGAAAAGTGAGGGATGAAATTATGGGACAGGAAGATGAAGAAACCTCATTGCTTTGTTGAGAAGGTTTCTTGATGGATCTCAGACCTGTTGGCACCAGCCATTCTGCTAGAATTCAGGTTCTGAAAAACACCTTAAGAAACTTAAGCAATTCTTGGGTTAAAAGGTCCGGTGTCAGAGAGTTTATCTATAGGAGCAATGGGGTAGCAGGTGATGAACATGCTACAGGATTCCTGGTTAGTTAGTAGTTACAGGGAAGTGGGTGAAGTGCACGAGGACACGTTGGTCAGTGCCTAACTATAATTCTGCCTAAAGCCTGGCTTATAATTCTCATTAACTCTGTGAAGGCAGTTGCACTTTCATCACATTAATTTCTTTATGCTATAGTCCTTCCATTTTCTTACCAATAAAAGGAGGTTAATATTACCTACTTAATAGTGTTATCACAAAAATTCCATAATGTAGTATAAACTTGTATCACCCTAACACAATACCTGGCATTTGAGAAGTGTTCAGCAAATAGTATTTATAATTGAACAAAATCATCATGGTGCTGGGGATTCTCCCAGCAGGCAAACTACAGCTTGCAGGACAAATCTGGCCCACCACCTGCTTTTGTTAACTACAGTCTGATTAGAACACAACCAAGTCCATTTGCTTGCATCTTGTCTATGGATGCTTTCACACTACAACAGCAGAGTTCAGTCACTGTGATAGAGACCATATGGCCCACAAGACTGAAAATAATTACCAACAGGCTTCTTACAGAAAAAGTTTACTTTTTTTTTTTTTTTGAGATGGAGTTTCACTCTTGTCACCCAGGCTAGAGTACAATAGCTCAATCTTGGCTCATGGCAACCTCTGCCTCCCAGATTCTAGTGATTCTCCTGCCTCAGCCTCTGAGTAGTTGGGATTATAGGCACTTGCCCCAACACTCAGCTAATTTTGAATTTTTAGTGGAGATTGGGTTTCACCATTTTGGTGAGGTTGGTCTTGAACTTCTGACCTCAGGTGATCCACCTGCCTCGGCCTCCCAAAATCCTGGGATTACAGGTGTGAGCCACTGTGCCTGGCCAGAAAAGGTTCATTTTTAGGGCATAAGGAAAGGACTTTGGCAGCTGGACCCTGCAAATATTAGCTTTTGATATTAGAATATTGTAGATAGAAGGGGCATTGCCAAATCAAGAATCAATTTCTGTTGCCTTGACTTTTAAAAAGGGTTACTAAAGTTAGAAATAATCGTAATCATTCTATCTAGCTAGAGTTCTTGCAAATTTTAGTCACTAGCATAAGAGTAGTCAGACATTAGTTTGAAAAATCATGCAAAGTTATTATTACTACTGCAAAACCCAAGTGTACTGAGCATATATAATAATAACATAGGATTTCCTTTCTATAAAAACCATGACCTTTGTAATTACACAATGTGAGCATTATTGGCAAGAGATGCATCATGAAAATAAAGACTAGCATTTTTTGATTACACAAATACATCTTAAAATATAAAAGTTTACAGGCATTATTTTATCATCACTATTTAATTGCAACAATAATAGTAACACTAAACATTCATTAAATGTTTACTGTTTGCCTGATTCAGAGTCATGTAGGCAGTTTCTAATTTAATAGATTCTGAGAGTTGAAATATGATCTGATAGTTATTTTCTTCAGGTATCTTTGTATCTTCTAAAATTCTAGTAGTTTTCTGTGTTTTATAATTAAGAGTAAATCAAAGCACTTTTTACAAGTGGAAAGAAAAGCAAATCTAGCTAATCAAACTCACTTAACTTATACCTGCCTCAGCTTTCATCATTGAAAACTTTGGGGGAGAATACTAAAGGCAGTCAAAGATAAAAATAAAGAAGAAAGGAGACCAGTAATGGAGTTCCGGTGAAGAAAGGGCAAGAAATAGGAATAAAAATACCAGCCTAAGGAAACTGAAAATAATAAGCTAAATAATAATGATAATGACAATGATAATAAGCAGACCCCATGTGAAAAAGAAAAGATTTGAGGTCATATACTATTTCAAGGGCAATAATCAAGTAAAAGGAAAGGAAATAGAATCCATACAAATCACAAAGAGTTTGAAGAGAGCCATGAAAACATATTTGGCTTCATCAATAGGTGTAGCAAGAAGCTAAATGAAGGTAGATAAAAGATTGTCAGAAATCAGTTTAGTAAGCACATGATTGATACAAGCAATCTAAAGTTGGAAGAGAAATATATTATTTTCCATGTCTGTATTCTAAAGAGAACTGCCGTATGGCTAGATGAATGGAATACAAGATGTATAATATATAATTGAGAATAACTTTTATATTCCACACATCTGAGAGAGGAATGAAAGGAAGGTGGACAACTTTCATAAGCTATCATCAAATACCATTCAAAAGAAATCTCATGTGATTTCTTAGAAGTTGATGAGAAGTAAAAACAGGTTTCCACTGGCCATGAACCAAAGGAAAAAAAAAAACCAAATTCACATTGATGAAACAAAAGTGTGAAGGCAGATCTAAATGGGGGACTGTCCTAGTGTTAGGACTGAAAATCCCGCTAAACCCTTCAGACTAGGGCAAACTCTTGGTAGTCAGGTCCTACAGCTAATACTCAAACCCAGTATTAGCAAAGAGATCCACTAAACAAATCACCTGTTCATTAGCAGGGAGTATCTTATCCACAAAGCGCACTACCTTAATGCCCAAACATACAGACAACCCTCTCTTCTCCTGGTCAAAGGTGGCATGGACAAGGATACAGTAGTCACGTGCTTTTGCACATGGTAATCTGGATGATTACTGAAAGAAAGGGAGATTGACAATGAGAACCCGTGATTAAGGTAGAAAAGGTTTTCGGCCAGGACCCTTTCAAACAGCACTGAGAACATTTCAGCTTCTACCTTCCAGCCTTGGAGAGGAACGTACGCACACACGTGCACACACACACACACACCACCACACCACTATCTTTTTTTTTTTCTTTTAACTAAAGAAAGACATGATGACATGGTTGACTGGTATTCACTCATACTCGAAGAAGTTAAATGCTTTTTAGCTGACATTTTCTCCAGTCATCTCAAATCCTTGTAGAAAATAACATAAAATATTTTATGTGGTTTGCTGGTCATTTCACTTTTTAGCTCTTATAAAATCATGAACCACAGTTTGTCATATTTTCATGTTTCTTTACTTAGAAAGTAAAGTTCTCAGCTTGCTCCACTTCCACCTATGATCAGGCAGAATCAGTAATATCTGAACAAGTATTTATTACCTTAGCAGGAGTATGCTGTATACTACTTTCATTATTTCATTAATACATGCAGACATACATACACAAGAAAATATATTTATTATAATTAATTGCATTTTACAGGGAAAGAGACTTCGACTTATGTTAAATACCTTGACCTCCTTTCATAGCTAATAGAATTAGAAACAGAATTTGTGTCAGTCAGCCTTGTTCCTGAAGTATGTGTCCATAATTACTCTGCCATAGTGTCAAAAAAAAATAATAAGGAAAATATGTTTGCTTGAAAAACAGGAATTCTTGGATTCCTGACTCAGTTTCAAGAAGAAAAAGGTGAAGAAAGAATTTCTCTCTAAGATGCCTTAGACTTCATTATACAGTATCAGTGTTAACGGTACTTAGTAATTTATTTTCTAAAGGCTAAAATGAGAGGAATTTGAATGTTTTTACTTTGTGAGAGGTGAAACTCATTACCTATCACAGAATTTGAAAACCATTATTGTTCCAGAAAAATTTAGAGGCATTCAGGAAAGTAATAAAAGCTAATTCAACAGGTTATGCCAGGCAAAACTAGGAGGGTTCATTCTCTTTCCTTCACTCAGGAATGATTGACTATATGATCCATGTTGTATAAAGGTTTGTTTAATTTTTCAATGGAGCACCTCTGACTCACAACCTTCAGCACTTTATATGTAACAGCAGGGAGATTTTTTTAAAAAAAATAGTTTTGTTTGCTCTGGAAAGTCTCAAAACCTTGTTAGGAATAAAATATACTTGAGAAAAAATCCAAAGAGCAGTTTTAAATCAACAATACTTGCAAATTAAGACAATCAGAACATATAACATAGTCATTATACTAGTTGAAAAAAAATCTCTTTTTAAAAATAACCACAGCATAATAAGCAGTATAATATGAAATACTACAAATACAATATTCTACTGGTACCAAGTTAATGACCTGCCACAAAATGAACAGGGCAAAAAACTGGCCAGTTCATGTTTTTGTTCAAGCACAATGAATCCTAGAACTTAAAAATATTAATTGGCAACTTATGTCCTAAAAAGCAAATGAGTTTTATTTGTCGTTTTTGTAAAGCTTAATCTCTACACCATGTCCTGTAATGCATTCGTCTTATCTAACCTCCAACTCTTTTGAGAACCATGCTATATTTTTGCAATACTCACATTAATATATTAATATCAATGGCTAAATTATTTCCTCTAGAAAGCATGACTTCCAAATGCTCATAATAATGCTCATTCTAACATTTTCCTGACTAGAACTTTTGAGAGGTGTAATGAGAATCTGAGTAGAATCAATTGTGTGCTGGACGTGCAATTATTGGGATCTTTAGCATATATGTAATAAGTAAATAAGCACTGAAGGATCGTGCTGTGAAAGGATAAAAGTAAAATAAATTATGGAACCACAATTGAGGAAACAGATTATTTCTCACCAGGTGTTGTGGGAATATGGAAACACACTATAATCTTTTTTTTTACTGCTTACTCTTCGAAACAATTGGAAAATGCCCCAGGAATGACATTAAGACAAATAATTTATGCCACACAAATCATTAAACTATAAGCAACTTCATTAAGTAGCTTCCCATCGGTAGCCTGAAATAAAACAGCTGGCGTGACTGTTGGATATTGAAGAAAATATAAAATTTCTTTTACCATAAAAAACCCCTTCTCCCAGATTTATAATGAGTTACTTTATTTAAAGTGACCTGAGGAAAACAAACCAGCCAAATTGATGCTGACAATTGGGGTCTGAGAAAAAGCGAATGACATGTGTGCTCTAAGGAGGCCCTGGATGTTTTATGGTAATAATGATAGTTTGCATTTACTGAATTCTTACTATGTGCTAAATACTGTTCTTAATGTTTTACTTCTGTTAACTCATTTAATCTTCATAGCAACACTGTGAGTATTATTAGGATGGGCTATATTATTCAAGAGGCTCAGAGCAAAATGGAAATGCACAGTTCTTTTTTCAAAAAGGATTTTTTTTTTCAGCATTTCTCTCAATCTATTATGTTGGTTTTATTTGCAATTTAATGTTTTGCTACCTTTGTACCAGGAAAGCCAACTCTGAGTCTTGTCTTCATTTTAAAGATGAGGTTACTGGGGACAAGGAATGTAAAGCATTCATCTGGTCAAGGTCCAGGAAGGGCACATGATGCAATCCGAGCCAATGACACATGAGGTGGCATCACTGGGAATCCTGGAGGCAAAAACAGACTTTTCTCATTAGACTTAAACATGGGAGGATAAGAGTTTTGGAGCTGTTGCCACCATTACTGTTTCGTATAAGGCTGATCCTAATATTTGTAAAGCAGAAGACAGAACCAAACTGAATCTCTGATACAGTTTTAAGTTATTGGTCAAGAAATACTTTATTTGGTTTTCTCAATTATGTTAGCCCCAACATACCATCTGTGATTGATTTCAGCTTGAGTTGGGTTTTAGATTTATTACAGACAGAAAAAAAATGCTCCCCCTTCCACCCTACCACACAAAGATGTCCAGATACTAGCCCCCAAAACCCGAGACTATGTTACCTTACATGGCAAAAGAGATTTTGCAGATGTGATTAAACTAAGGATCTTGAGATCAGGAAATTATCCTATATTATCCAAATGGACCCAAAGTAATCACAATAATCCTTATAAGAGGGAGGTAGAAAGGTCAGGATCAGAGAAGAAGATATGATGACAGAAATAGAGGTCACAGTGATTTGGGTATTATGATCCAAAGAACAGAGAGAGCCTCTAGAAGCTGGAAAAGGCAAGGAAATGTATTTCACCCTAAATGCTCTAGAAGGAACCCTCTTAATCCAATTCAGATCTTTGACCTCGAGAACTATAAGATATAAACTTGTGTTCTTTCATGTAACTAAATGTGTGGTTTGTGCAGCAGCAATAGGAAACTAATATACCATTGATTTCAGAAAGCATCCTCACTAACACATATTTATGCCAGGACACCAGGTAGGAGATCATTATTTATTTAAATATAAAAGAAAAGAAGAGCTTTCTGTTGGCAACACAGGCATAAACTTGTTTTCCATATCCTATGTCCTTCTTTCAAAATAAACTTGTAAGAAAGTGGTTATCTTCATAGCCATTTCACTATTAGTATTTTATTATAATTTTGCCCAGTACTCAAGCTTTTTGTTTCCTAGAATTTATTGCCTGCACTACTCTCAGAACAAGCTGTGATGTCTGGTGATGAAGTCACTATGGGAGCTTCTAAAGTTTCAGAAACAGACTCATTAGAACAGGTACTCTTGACTTTTGTTCAGCTCCTGTGGTACCCCAGAGGGATACTACACACACATCAGAAACTAAATTTCAAGTACGTGAGCCTGCTCCCATTGTGAATCTCATCATTAGTAATAACTGCCTTATTGTAGTTTTCACGTCAACATGAGAGCAAAGAGCTATAGCGTTCCACCTTTGCTAACTTGGCTGCAGAAGAAAAGTGCAGCATATTTATGTATTGAAAACTTATCTTGAGTGTTAACCATATTCCCTACTGGGAATATCTGGAGGATTGTTCCTGGAATCTCAGCTAAGGATGTATTTGTATGAAGGATGCATAAGATTGCTAATAAAAAAGTCACCTTCAGGGAAGAGCTCCCTATGAGTTGTGAGAAGAGAGAAGCAATTCTGATTACAGCACGGAATGTGTCACTCAGATTTGTGCTCTGGCCCATCCCCATGGGCAAGGATCTGGTTCTGGAGAGGAAGAAGCTACAACTCCAAAAAGATTGAAATGACAAGTATCTTTAGAGGAAATAAACATGAGAAAGTACTAAGATAAACCAAGGCACTTGGACTGGCAGTGAGGATTCAGTCTTCAGCAGAGAGCCTTGTGATACTGTTTTCTTACACTGATGGCTGAAATGCCTCAGCTCCAGCAAGGATGGGACCCAGCTTCCAGGGGAACAAGTAACAGATACGTCCAGAGGGGTGGTGGCCCTACTGGGATGCCCAGAGCACACAGCTCCATCAATGGCAGGATCCAAGATAAGAGAGGGCAGGCAAAGAAGACAAGGTTATTCTTTTTTTTTTTTTTTTTTGAGACGGAGTTTCGCTCTTGTTACCCAGGCTGGAGTGCAATGGCACAATCTCGGCTCACCGCAACCTCTGCCTCCTGGGTTCAAGCAATTCTCCTGCCTCAGCCTCCTGAGTAGCTGGGATTACAGGCACGTGCGGGGACTGAGGGAAATGAAAGATTCCAGCAGTATTTATTGGAAAAAAGAGCCAGGAAAATACAGCTTCCCACAGTTTATGTGTCTCAATGTTTACTTCCAAGGACAATTTAAATTAAATAAAACACAATGATTGATGTGTTTATTTTTATTTTATTCTAATTTACCTTTTTCATATTCACACAAGCAGCCCAAGCCAAATGCCTCTTCTCTCTCTTTTTCTCTCTCTCTGTCACACCATACACACACACACACACACACACATTTTTATTGGAGTCCTTGGCTTTGGGCCATTCATACTTGATTATGATTTCAAGGAGAAATTGCATAAATTGTGAGGGGCAAGGAGGAGAACTTCTCTGTCTGCTCCAAGGGTAGGAATGGATAAAGACTGTTGACACTGGGGCAGGAGAATTTGTCCAAATTCAATCAGAGACACTTTACAAATTTCAAGGCACAGGGAGAAAGTGGCAAGGAGTAGGTATATGTCAATAAAGGTTGGTTGATGGTCGGAAACCAAGAAGGATGGGGAAAGACAAGATAATATATTTTTCCATATGTAAAATAAATTTATTATTTTGGTAATAATGAAGTAATACCCTTGCTCAGTCACAGTCTAGTGGTACAACATGAGGCCCCTAAGACCTTGTCTATAGAAAAGAAAGAGCTATCTTTTCAGGCAATGAAAAAGGAGAGAGCCAAAAGTAAATGTTGTCTATAATAAACCTCAGATATTCCCCATCAAAATGGTGTCCATGCCTCTCTGGTTTACTAGTAAAATTTTATTTTCCTACATCATGAGTGCTTAAAAATAGTTTTTTAACTAAAAAAAAAGAGAAAGAAAAGAAGGAGGAGGAGGAAAGCAGAAAGGAGAAAGGGAAGGAAGGAGGGAGGGAGATTAGGATGGCCTTCACATTCCCCTTTACTTGGCTAAACTTTAGATAGGCTTCTTCCTGTTTATACTAGGATCTCCCTTTTCTTACAGGATTTACTTTAGAAACTTGCAGTTGTGATTTCTTGGCCCCTTTGAGATGTAAATCCTTTACAACCCAGGAATGACTTTCACAAGGACCTGGGAGCCATCTCTTTGAGATATAACTATCAAGAAAGATAGGGCCCTTGGCCGGGTGCAATGGATCACACCTGTAATCCCAGCACTTTGGGAGGCAGAGGTGGGTGGATCACCTGAGGTCAGAAGTTCAAGACTGGCCTGGCCAACGTGGTGAAACCCTGTCTCTACTAAAAATACAAAAATCAGCTGGGCGTGGTGGCGGGTGCCTATAATCCCAGCTACTCAGGAAGCTGAGGCAGGAGAATCGCTTGAACCGGGGAGGCAGAGTTTGCAGTGAGCTGAGATTGTGCCATTGCACTCCAGACTGGGTGACAAGAGCAAGACTTTGTCTTAAAAAAGGAAAGATAGGGCCCTTATCTTTTAGTCTCTGTTGTAAGAGCCTAGCATTGATAAGAGACAATTAGCAAACACAGGTAGTTTAACCACACTAACCAACCTCCCCACTAACTGTCCTCTAGCACTTTTCCATTAGATTGCTCCAGCATTTCAACCTTTCCTCCTGCCTTTTCTTTGAGCAGAGTTGAGTTAACTCTTCCTTTTCTATTTATTAGTCTTGACCTCTATTGCAATAGTTTTAAAGTCTTCCTTGCCTTGACTGTTCTGGTGCAGACTTTCATTTATTAAAGGAAGGCTTCTAATTCATAATTTAAAGGTCTGGGTTACATACTCTGTAAGGTTGGCTCTGTCCTTAGCTCTCTGCATTCAGTCTGCTCATCTGGGTTTATTCCTACCTCTTTCTCTTAAATGCTAAGTGAGCTGCACCTTTGGAGTGATTATAAGAAATAGAATTAGACCTAGGCCAAGACTTCAACTAAGCAGAGCCCTCAGGCTCTCCTTTGCTTTACCTTGTCTCTGGGTATCTGCCAGATCATTTGCCCCTATTCATTTATTTCTTTACCAAGCATTTTTGATCATTTGTTTTATGCTACTCACTATAATAAACCTCAGATATTCCCCATCAAAACCTAAATAGACTCACATTAAGGCACACAGTTTTGGAGATCAGTATATTACATAATCTCTTATTAGTATATATGTTTCTATAAAAATAACACATTCTTAACATATAGAAGTTATAACCTAACTGAGTGATTAACTCAATCAAGGGATAGTGACTATTTGAGAGGCAGTTTGCATAAAATACCTGCCTAAAATCATTGTGTACACAGTCATGTGTTTGACCTTTTCATCGAAGGAAGCTATTATTACCTATTATTATTATTACTATTTTCAGATGAAGTCTCACCCTGTTGCCCAGGCTGGAGTGTAGTGACACAATCTTGGCTCACTACAACCTTCACCTCCTGGATTCAAGGGATTCTCCTGCCTCAGCTTCCTGAGTAGCTGGGACTACAGGTGAATGCCACCACACCTGGTCAATTTTTTGCATTTTTAATAGAGATGGGATTTCACCATGTTAGCCAGGATGGTCTCGATTTCCTGACCTCATAATCCACCCACCTCGGCCTCCCAAAGTGCTGGGATTACAGGCGTGAGCCGCCATGCCCAGCCACTGTTTCCCATTATTAAAGATGTGTACATGTGACAAAAGGTCTGGAGGCATTTTCCTGTAGTGCCCTACTTTCTTGAATTTATTCCTTTTATTTTCTGTGACAGGGAAATGAGAGTGGTTATCAGTTTGGCATTTTGTTGATTAAATCAAGTTTCCACAGCACTGTAAGTCAAAAATATTTTTCCCCAAAGAACACCTTTAATAGCCTATCATTCATGTTTAAGGAAAGAAATAAAGAAAAGAAAAAAAAGAGCTACATTTTGTAAGAGGAAGATAAAATTCCATTGTGTTCGAGTATTTCAAGCATAAAACCTGAAATCCACTGTCATCTAATCGCTCTGCTCTATAGGAGTAAACTGTTCCCTGTTTGAAAAACAATTAACTCTTTCCGACCTCAAAGGAGAGGACAGCCTTGCTTATCACTCAGCTTATGGATGAGGCTTGAGGTGTTTAGGACTATAATACATTCAATTATCCCTCTTTGGAGTAATTTTCTATCTTTAGGAGGGCATTTTGATGTTTTATGATAGCATTTTATCCAAGGAAGAGAAGAAAATATATTGTAAATATCTGGGTGTTTCACACTGATAGTATCTCTGTGGTTTCAGCAAATGGCTTTGAGATGCTTTGCCACATAATGACTGTACTCAATACAAATACTAAACCCACAGTACCAAGAGCAATGGAGCAGGAACTTTCTCCTTCTGTAACGAAACCTATCTATTCTTGAAATTCTTTTAAAGACTAAATAAAATAATATTTTAAGCTTTTAAAATATTTTGTTGCTATGAGTTATTGTAGCATTAATAAATAAGAAGGTGAGAAAGCAGTGTAGCATAATCATTAAGAGCATAGGATTTGGAGTCATCGATACCTGAGATCATATTCCAGCCTCATGTCCTTGTGTGACCTTGAGTAGGTTACTCTCTGAAGCAGATTTATTATTCATAAAAGAGGGCTGTTAAAGCCTTCCTCACTTTTCAGAGTATTCTTGAGGGAACTAGGGGAATGCCCAACACAGTGTCTGGCACATTGTAGTCATATTACATAATTGGCAACTCTTACTACTAGGCTGACATAGTAAAGTTGTTGTGAAGCTGTTATTCTTTTACAAGAGAAACACAGGATTGAAAAATAAGGCAAATTACCATCTTACTAATAAAATACTAGACTTCTTAGGAAACCTATTTTGAGATTTGCTTCTATTAAATGAAGTAGAAGGGGCTCAAAAGTTCAAGTTCCTCCTGATACCAGCCTTGTCCTTGAAGAAATTAGAGAATCAGACAGTCTAATCTGATAATACTGAAAACACATGACTGATCTTGAAAAAATACACTTACATCAAATGATGTGAAGCCTCAGGATTTAGAATCCTTGGCCAAAAACCCAGCCAGAGGAAACATAGGACTTAAAAGAGACAAAAAAAGTTTTACATCTGTGGTTTTCAATTTATAAAATAATTTATCTACTATGGCAACATGAGTCTAATGAGATGCTGGAGGACAGATTGAGAATATAATGGATAACTCAAGAGAATAGCATAGCTGGATTTTGTGGGTACCAGACAAGGTTACTGTGAAAGCCAGAACTGCTAAGGTCTCAAAAGTTTCTTCTGTCATTATCTCTAGCACAAAAAAACATCACGAGCCACTCTTTTATCAAAATGTGTGTTACTCAAACTCATCTCAGAAGAAGGCTTAAGAAAGAATCTAGGATAGCAGTTAAGAACACAGGCTTCTAACTTGCTCAGGTCCACTCTTCACTTTGCCTCTTATCAGCCACGTGACTTTGGACAGGTTTCCTGTCCTATCTGATTTAGTTTTCTCTATTGTAAAACAAGGAATATAAAAAAAGAAACATCAAAGTCAAGTGGTTTTTTTGAGTATTGAATAAGTTAATGTAAGAAGAGTTCTTCGAATAGTACTTGACACATAGTTAATGCTCATTTAATTTAGTTATTTTTACCATTTGGTTTTTCTTTTTTATCTTGGCCCCTGGTCTTCACATCTACACAGCTGCCATGGTTACCAAGCAACCACAATCACCTGGTCCTACAACCTCCATTTCCTTTTTTTCTGTAGCAATGAAAAACTCCAACCTTCTTCTAAAACCTTCAATGATTTTCACCTAAGACATTTGTTAGATCATCTGATCACATTCCTATTTGGATTATGTCTTGTCTATGTCTAATCTAGTCTTTACATTCCCAGTGTTGGGAATGTAAAACTAATGAACAAAACTGATTTTACACCATAAGCTTAAACCGTCTCCATCTCTCATCTTGAATTATCTAGTCTTCTCTATGAGCGCATTTGATCAAACGGTCATCAGTCCCTGCCCAATATTGTTTCAGCATATTCACTCATTTGATCAGCATTTACTTATCCAGGAAACCTACTAGATGCTAGGAAACCAGAGCAGTGTGAACCTTCTGGTGCTGGCTAAGGAAGTAGGCAGCTGTCATTAGATGCATATACATACAGATATTTCCGTTGTATAACCTAGCCTCAGAACTCTTCAGAGTTACATCTCTATGCAAAATAAAACTGCCTGGTTCACAACTCCTGGTTCTCAGGAGGCCATGCTTTCTTTGCACAGCGTGACTTTGGATCCTTGGTCACAGGTGATTGCCCAGAGACTGGATCTGGCCCAAGAATAGTTAATCCATAATCTGTTTGTTTTCTAGAATTATGATCTATTCCATGTAATAAAAAAGATAATTTGGGCCAATAAAGCTTCCTTGTAAATATAAACCAGTAATACTTAAACCTATTAGTGATAGGAGGTAAAGTGAAGGATGCTGTGAAGGAGAGTTTGGGGCCATGGCAAGCTGTGTTAATTTACACATTAATCACCATAAGTGTTTGATTGCTGGAAGGACTCAAAGAGTTTATTACAGGCAAAGGATATAGTACAACAACAGCAAGGGAAGGATACATATTGAGAGAGGTCCAAGAGCTCACACACAGCCCCCTTTGTTCTCCCTTGTTTGATTTGTGTTGCGCAGGGCCCACTCCAAACTATCACTGGAGTGTGTGCAAAGCACCTCAGTGCTAGAAAGCCCAAAGTCAGCTCATGATGAAGGTCTCAAAGAATAAGCTATCTGACCAGCCATAACACTGAAATCTCCCTGACCTAAGTCATAAATCCAATTATTATTATTAAACAACGTTGTCAGGCTGGCACATCCTGCTCATGGATGCATGGTCACAGAACATCATATACTTTTAGTTAAAATATTTCATACTGTTGGCCAAGGGCCAGTAGCTCCAGAAATAAGCAAGAGATCAATCAGACCAGCTGAGGTTAACCCTTGCTATTCACAAGTTTAAACTACTTGAGTAGAAACTATGAGTGACCATAGAAAGCTGCTAATGGAAAGAGGTAGACAGAGGTGATAGAAGCTAAAAGTGAATTAGAATGAGCAGGAGGTGGGGAGTGGAGGAGATGTAAGGTTTTAGGGCTTTCTCCATCTTTAATGACTTTTCAGATCCCATTCCATTTTCTCTTTATTCAAGTAAGCTAAGTTAATACTTGTTCTTTATAAAACAAAGAACAAACAATACTCCAGGATGACCTTTCTAGACATGGGAATTACATTTCTCTGATCTGAATCCCTGAGAGAAATGTTAAGGTTTAAGGGAGGCCTAATGAGTCATATCCCTTTGACTATGGACTCTGAACAAATTCAGAAATTCATGAGAACTAGAAGATAAACATCAAAATATTAGCTTACTACCAGGAAATGCAAGAAACAGAATAAGGGTAGGATGCACACTTTCTCCAATCAACAGTTCCAAAAGGAAAATCCAGAAATATTTAAGTTGAGCATGTCCTTTGTCAGTCTAAGTAAACAAATAAATCAATCCTCCTTCCTGGGAAATTATGCATTACAAATAAAGAACAAACTCAAAGCATTGTTGTAACTGAAGTCCTCTCACATGAGAACAGAAGATTGAGTTGAAAAGAATATAATTGACATGATAGAAAATATTAGTGACTAATTAAAATATCACAGAAACTTTACTTTTGATTGAGATTCTCTTTGTTCCACTCTTTCCTGTGAGCTAGCCCACTGGAATTTTCTCAAATTCATTCACATATAATAATCTCCCCCTAATAGAAGGGCAAAGGCCACTCCACCTAGAGTAATTCACCTTACCATGGCAAACCACTAAGTGAAATTCTGAATAATGAGGGTGGCACCAATTTTCAGGCATCTAACGCTCCTTGAGTTTTAGGTAGAAGCATGGATTTGCTCATGAAAATCAGCCTGCCACTTTCCACTTTTGTAGCAAATAAAAATCTAGCTGCAAACCCAACTTATTGAATGTTCAAGAATTAATCAGCTTCCCTTCACATTAGTCTGCAATTTATCTCTGTGCATCCAAGATTCTTTCTGACACCACAATTAGGAAAGCTGAAATGCTGAAATAAAAGAATCTACTATAGTCTCTTCTCTCCAGTTAGAAACACAAATTATTAGGAGAAATCTAGGAGACTGCCGGCAGATATGTATCTTCCAGTGCCTTGTGACAAACTTTTTTCATAAAATATTATGAGGAGTACTAATTGGCTCTTCTGGTATGCTCAGTCCTGCACCACACCAGAATTCTTCCAGTGATAACCATGTTAAGAAGCAAAAATATAAAGTTGTGAACTCAAGAGTGAATGCAAATGTTAAAGAATATCCACAAAAGAAAATTTATGTAATAAAAAAATTAATCATTTAAGAATTCTGATCAAATTGTAAATTCCCAGCTTATCACATATCCAGAATCAAGATAGGAGGTGTAGAAATAAGGGAGTGCTGAGGTCCTCAATATAGGGAGAGGGAATTCAAAAGATACTATTACATTCTTATATTTCAGAATTTTAGAAAGATTGTTTAAATATTTTTTACTTATATACATAAACACAATGTTAATTTAAAATGTGATATATCCCTTTCAAAGACTTACAAAAGTAAGAAAAATATACACTTGACCTTGAACAACATGGGTTCAAGCTGCATGGGTTCATTTAATGCAATTTTTCTTAAGATGACTAGGATAAAGACCTTTATGATGATCCACTTCCACTTAATAAATTGTAAATATATTTTTTCTTCCTTATGATTTTCTTAATATTTCCTTTTCTGTAGCTTACCTTATTCTAAGAATATAATATATAACACATATAACATACAAAATATGTGTTAATCAACTGTTTATGACATTGATAAGGCTTCCAGTCAACAGTAGGCTATTAGTAGTTACATTCTGGGGAAGCCAAAATCATCTGTGAATTTTTTACTATGCAACAGGTCAGCATCCTAACTTTCACATTGTTTAAAGGTCAAATTAAATTAAACAGCAAATCTGATCTTATTGACCCACCTCTCCACAATAAAAGCTGGAGTTTGGGTGACCTGCAGGAATGGAAGATCCATTTCCAGGTAAGCACACTCTCCATTCTCATGCAGAAGCCAGCCTGGGCTGGGTACAGTCTTAGCACTTTGGGGAGCTGAAGCTTGAACATTACTTGAGCCCAGGAGTTGGAGAACAGCCTGGGCAACAGAGCAAGACCCCATCAAAAGAAAAAGAATTAAGAAGCCATCCTGGTGAGGAAGCCTTCTCATGAAAGGGCACAGTAAAGCACTTCCAGTTCTAAAGTTTTTCTCATATCCCATTTATATAAACTTTCAACCCACCTTCCTCACCTATGGTGATCATTTCTTCATTTTCTGTCCTAGTTTAGAAATACTTAATTATGCCAGACACTCTGCCATTTGCTATAGTTCAGTTATTCTGGAAGCCTAAAATCAAGGGTGGTCATTGGTTTATTAGTCTCATAGGAATCTCGCTACGCCCTGCCCTTTAACCCAGCTGTAACATATCTCATTAGCCCAAAGCTCATCTGATACCTATACTCATCTATTTTACACTGTGATAGGCCAATCCACTAATTTTACATTTTCTTATCTTTTCCCTAAAAAACTGAAAATTTTAACACATCACACTAAAAGAATATCCTGTTTTGTTGTGTCATTAATTGTAATAAATTATGATATCCCTGACGTTGATGTGTTTTTCTCTCCACACATTTCTGTTCCCATTCTTTTTGATATGCCATGCTTGTTGATGTAACACATGAAATGATAATTACTACAGTAAGAGAAATCACCTACCAACATTTCCAGTACTGTCTCAAGTCTTATCTAACCCAAATCCCAGCATTATCCCAAGTCACTCCACATATTTTGACCCAAGTTATGGCTACCTGACCACGTCTCTCTGTACTGTCCATTTATCTTGTAAGTGGTCTAGATGTGAAGCAGTATAATCATATTCAAACCAAACTAGATACAAGCAGCTTACAAAAGGAAATAAACAATATACAATACTGAGTTTTGAGATAAATATGGGTAGAATATACATAGATAAGCATAGAAAACAGACTAAAAAGGACATTTAAACTTTATGTTGCTATGGTGGTGGCAAGATTAACAATCTTTTAAAAAGTATTGCTCTTTGAAATTTAGCAGTTCGATTTTACATGCATTGTTTTTACAAAATAAATAATTCATAATATGTAGATATAATCTGTAAATAGATACAATACTTAAATAAATATAAATATGTAAATAAATACATATTTCCCGATAAATTCTAAAATAGGTTAATAGAAAATCATGATACAAAATTTATTTCATTTTCCCAGAAATAAAGTGATTATATTCTGTAATATGAAAAAGACATATAGAGCTTTGCAACTTGCAAAAAAATCACTTCTATAATTTCTTTTTGGACATTCATTTTTTCTACCCATTAACTCAGAAGAATAAGTGCACTCAGACTTGTGTTTCTTCTCTGCCAAAATGTGAGTTATATAGAATCCTATATTTTATTAATATGAAATATGTCGAAGTATACACTTTCAAATTAGCATTATGTTTCAGTCTTCTAAGCCAAGAATCAGGTAGTACCCTAACTGCACAATTTTAACAAAAAAAAGCCTTTTGAAATGTGGTAATGGCCTTAACAGATGCACCACAACAAAATCCTGAGTTATTGGCTATCTTCAAGTCTAAAGCAAGGCATTCCATATTGTGATTTATAATTTTAAGTGGACTGAGCAACTCTTCCTTGAAGAAGAGTTGAAATCAAATCCATCAGATACAATTAAGGTCACCAATCAATGCTGCTAAGAAAAATACAATTCCCAAAAGTAGATTGAAACAGCTTACGGACAAATGCCCAAAAAACATTTTACTCCTTCTCACTATGTGGAGAGACAAATCTGAATTACCATTGTCACAAAATATTTTATCACCAAAATGCAAAGATAAGCAGTGTGAAAAAAGCAATGCAAAAGAAGTCTAGTGTTGCATTTTAATAAAAAACATTAAAAGTTACATCTGGGGTGCACATATCAGCTTCTTTGATGTCAAAGATAAATTACTATTTTACAAGGACAATAGCTCTAACTTTCACTATTAATGAAGAAAGAAAATAAAGAAAAATAATGTTTATTAAGGGCATTATTTGTAAATGTGGAGGTAATGTTCAAGTTCAGATTTCATGGCATTTCTTATGAGGCTCAAAGCAAATTGTGTAAGATTAAGAGAAATATTAATATTCAAATAGAAATATTTTCCAGACTCAGTCTCCTCCTGCTACCATCCCAGTCCTCTTACTGAACTCTAAGCCCTCCATCGCCCCCATGCTTGGTCCATATTCCTCTCACTCACCCTGCTCCCCGTATTCAAACCTTAGCCATCTTTCAAAACACAGGTTAAGACTTTCCTCTTTCCTAAACCTGTTCTCTTTCACAGCAATCTTTGCCTTTTATATCCCCTTATGTGCCCACTCTCTATCATTAATAACTCCTTATATACTCCCTGTGCAGATGGAGAGATCTTTTACTGGCTTCTATGTATTAACTGTTACCTCAATTCAATTGTAAGCTTCTTGAAGGCAAGACCTCTGTTTATTCACTGGGTCCCCAAATGTTTCCTTCAACATCGTTGTTACAATATTGATAAGAAAAATATTGATTCCAGGCCAGGGCCACTGTCTGCGTGGAGTTAGTACATTCTCCCTGTGTATGAGTGGGTTTTCTTCAAGTACTCTAATTTCTTCCCACATCCCAGAGATGTGACCATTAGGTGAAATGGTGTATTTAAATGGTCCCAGTCTGAGTGAATGTGAGTGTATGAGTGCACCCTATGATGGGATGGTGTCCTGGCCAAGGCTTGTTCTGTTCCTGTATCTGGCCTGCTGGGATAGGTCCTGGCCACCCTCCACCCTGAACTGGAATAGTGTGTTGAAAAATGAATACAAATGATTGACAAATAAAAATTTGTCAAGTATACTATAATCCTATAAATGCACTACGATAAACAATGTAGTCCAAGAGTGCTCAGTGAGCCACCATATTTGTTATTGGTTGTTTTCTAGTTTCTTGGCAGAAGAAAGGGATCCTTAAAATTTTTGTTTCATAAACACTGATTCCTTGATTTAACTTACCACCATGACTGCTGTCATTCACCACTTCACCAAAAATTGGGTAAATCTTTATCTTATTTGTTTTTATTCATCTTTATTAAATGTATGTATGGTTCATTATTTAACATTAGGAATGTTTTGGGTCTTTAGAAGTTTGGTAATGTTTTTATGACTGAAAATATGCTATTGGAGCATAACTCTTTTTTAAATCAATTAGCCTATGGTAAATTGGTTTTGTTTTACATTGTTTCACTTGAAGTTGTTGATTCTGAGACTAAAATCAGTGTGCAGTAATTTGAACTCAGAATCGGAACATGCAGGGAAGGCAGAGAGAGAAATTGAGTTATGGCACAGGCATAACAGGAACTCAGCTGACCCTATAGGGAGCTCCAATATTCAGTGGGAGCACAAAAGATGTTCCTCATTGCAGTTGGGAGCCAGGCCTTTATATTCCCTTACCCACATCACAGGTCACTGGATGCTGGCTGCCCCAGAAAGGGACATGGTCATGGGTGAGACAGCCAACAATGGCCAAGGCTGACCAGGTGAGACTGAGAGCTGAGGACGGTCTCCCAGAAGTTAAACAAACAGGCTGTTTAGTCCTGGGTGGGGAATCTATGCAGCACATCACATCACTTCTCTGAGCTTCCTTCTATATTGATATTCATTGTTGTGAATGTTACCTAGTTTGTTTGCTTACATTTAAATTTTCATTTCTGCTTTCCATTCTGCTTTTGGCTTTGATGTGACTTTTGAGAGGAAAAGTAATAGGACCTTCTGGAGAGTGAACTACTGTAGTTCTATTACATTGGTGCAAATGCATCCAATTATTGAGGACCACTTGATCCCACAGAAAGGGTCTAGCTCTACATTTTCTTAAAAAAATTCCAACCAAAAGAACTTTTTGTTTGGAGATGGAGTTTTTGCTCTGCTGCCCAGCTGGAGTGCAATGATGCAATCTCAACTCAATGCAACCTCCGTCTCCCAGTTACATGTCTCCTGCCTTAGCCTCTCAAGTAGCTGGGATTACAGGCATCCACCCCCATGCCCAGCTAATTTTTTGTATTTTTAGTAGAGACGAGGTTTCACCATGTTGGCCAGGCTGGTTTCGAACTCCTGACCCCAGGTAATCCACCCACCTTGGCCTCCCAAAGTGCTGGGATTACAGGCATGAACCACCTCACCAAGCCCCAAAAGAACTTTTCCTCAGAAACCAAAAAGAATTGAAGGTATACTTTCAAATACCAAAGCTGATGGATGGCAGTGGGGGCAGGCTGGTAACTGATCAGCCAAAAGGACTTGATACTTATGCCAAAGAACTGTGGGCTGAAGTCCCCAAGTATCTTACTGTGAAATTTCATCTAGCTTTAATAATCATGTAAACATTAGAAGTTATTATTACCACCCCCTCAACAGGCCAAATTTATCCAAAAAACACCTTTCCCATATGGACTATCAAATCTGTGTCCATAAAGACACAATGTGCATACTGAAGGAACTTAAAACAATGGTTTCAGCTCCACTCATAGGTGCCATGGGCTCCATTAGTTGCACTGAAATATTAATTTTCTAAAAGATACCACAGAGACTTTTAGAAGTCTATGGCCTTCAAAAATGAACCTTCCCATTCTATTCTCTTGCAGATCAGATGTAATGTAATGTAATGTATTTCAGCTCATGTTTCAAGAATAACGGCAAATCTACTCTTAAGAAGTAATTTAAGTAGAGACATTTTAAAAAATTAAAGCAACATTAAAAGTGGAGGATAAATATTAGAGAGCATACCTTGGAAAAATAAAATTTTTTTTTAGCAAAATCAGTGAATCAGTCAATACTTCTGCTCAAGTAAATAAAGGATTTATGGCAGATCTAATAATAAGCTCGGGTCAGAGAAAGGCTGGTAGCAAATGGACCAGGAAGTGCAGGAAGCGGAAGCTGAAGCTTCAGGGCACATCATTGCCACTCAACTCTAGGTCCCTTTGAAGACCCTGTATTTACTTATTTTTCATAAAGAGGACCTCCCAAAGTTGTATAAGCCTGATGCCCAAAACCTGAATACCCCACCTGCTAAAAAGCTAGTATTATGTGAAAAAGTAAGGGGTATTTGTGTTTCATGGTGATTTTCATCCCCCACATACAATAGCCACTCTTTGGATATCCTGAAATAAAATGTCACAAAATATGCATCTGTGATATGAAATACCTAACTCAACACTGAGAATTATCTTCATAGCAACCAAGTTAGACACACAGGTTAAAAAGTGAATACATGTGAAGGCAAGTCGTATTTTTTAAACAATTTTTTTGTTTAAGCAGGTATTGAATTGCACACATACTATGGGCTATACACAGTATTGGGCCTTCAGCAAATAAATTTCAAATGAACAGCAGAGTTCAAATGAGCAGAAGCACTTTGAAATATGAACAGGCAATGCACAAAAACTACAGCTAACCAATGAGCCTATAGTCTTTGTGAATTTGGAGGAAATAAAAATAAAAAGATTTCTAAAGAAACATCTATGTGTCAGAGGATTTTTTACTTATGTTGTCATGGAAGTTTAGGGCTCTGTAATGCCTAATGTTTCTTTATCTTCCACCTGTTTGGCCTCACACACACATAGGTCATACTCTATTGAGGGTTAATGACTTTGGGGTCACTATTCTGCAAGATGAAAGTGCCAACAGCATTGGAAAGCAAGTGGAACAGAAACAAGTAAACCATTCATTCATTCATTTATTCATTCAAGAAATGTATGTTGAGCACAGCATCTGCCTTGTGCCATGCACTGTGCTGTGTGGCAGACACACACCAGGGAGCAGAGAATGAATAACAATTTTAATACATCTGATTACAGATTATAAAATGAGATAAACAGATGTCCTGAGGATATATGGGAAAACGATGGAATCCAGAGTTAACTGAGAAGTTCAGAAAAGACTTCCCAGAGTAAATGATACGTAATTTGAATGCCAAAAATAGCAAAAGTGTTCCAGGAGTTGATAAGACAGTCAAAATATTTAGAACATAGAATGGATTGAGAGAACACAGAATGGGTTATAAAAGGTTGCCTTTTCATTTTAAGGACCTTGCAATTGACCTAAGGCAATAAGAAGAAAAACACTATGATATTTGGAAGTAGCCCTGAATTAAAATTCTCTCTCCAATAAAACTAAATGATATGACCTAAGGCATAATATTTAACTTGTCAGCACCTCAGATTTTTCATCAGTAATGGATGAATAATAACTTATTAAACAATGTTGTGTGGAGCAAATACGATAATAGATGAGAAAGTAGTGTGGAGAAAATGTATGGACATGTTCTACAACTATAAGATGCCATTATTGCATGAATGATTGTGAATTGTGCTTAGGAAATGACATCAAAATTGAAGACAAAGTGCAATGATATCCAAAGGCCACTCAACCAAGAGGATCTATGCCTTCTTCAGTGCAGTTGATGTATGGTAGAGGATGAAGTGTGACAGCACAGCCAGTGCAGTCAGCACATTCCACCGCATCACAGCACACAGCATGGCAATGCAACCAGGTCTCTTTCCAACTTCACAAACACCCAAGGATATTCAGAAGGACTCTGCTGAATTCACACATTTTGCAATGTAGTCATGCATGTTGGGAAGGTTCTGTGTGTAATCCTATGAAGTTTACTTTTCTAAATTAAAAGTATAATGCTGACAGACATATTAGGATTCTATCATCATAAACATACTAGCAGATTGAGAGCTTCTTTCTCTCTCATTAAATTTAACACTATAGTGATCCTGTAAGTTTGAAGTGATTAACTCCATTCGAGAAACTGAAATTTAGACAAGTAGCTTGCCTAATATCATACCACCAATAAGTGTTTGAAATTATGTTTGAACTCATTATTGTCTGACTCCTCTGTCATGTACAAACTTACATAGTAAGATACAACGCCGTGAAAAATATAGAGACTTGTATTTCTGGGTTAAAATGGTTTCTCCAATGCGATGCAATCATCCTCAAATTAACGCTAGACTGTCAATTAAAACAAGGGAAAAGGCAAAAAGTACTATCAAAAAATACTACTAAAAATTAAGATATAGACATAGAATAGCACTAGACTCTAGGAGGATTTCCATCAATATAAGATTACATGGATTTTGATTTAGAAAAACTGATCCAAGTTATGCCTGATGGCACATACTTAGACTCATGAAATTGAATGTAAATCAACCCAAGTTCAACCAGGCCTTACTGCCATAAGCCTCTTTTGAAGTCTTAAAAATACATCTCTATGTACTCCAAAGCTGTATTTAATTTTGAAATATAATAAGATTGATAGGATATTTCTGTAAACATAAAGCATGTGGATTTTAGCCAGACATTGGACAAGGCCTGTTATTTTAGACTTGTGGATAAGTTGGAGAAACATGAGTACCTTTAAAGTATAAATCAACCACACATTCAGTGGGAAATGCATAATGGATTGATAGCTGCCTGTACAACTAGTAGCTAGTTTGTATTAGTATCCCAAAAGAGAAAATGTTTAGCAAATTACAAAATGGCAGCAAATGAGAAATAAGGTCTCACTGATTTGATTGCAGAACCAGTGCCTACAAGTACAGAATAATATGAAATGCTAATAGGGACAAATAAAATTCTCTCTTCTGAGGACCAAAAACTAAGTGCAACAGTATTGGAGTGAAAACTACTCATGGTCAATTATCCGTAACAAGGGCTGCACTTCAGAGAATACGGTAGAAAAGAAGCCAATAGGTCTCTGCAGACTATGGGGTGGAGATATCAAAGTAAGCAATGACAACTCAGTTGCTTTAATAAAACCACAGTGTCGATGACCTGGAAGCAAGATTCTCACTGTCACATGCAACAGTGTGCCCCGTTCAGTGTTTCATCTCTAAAGACACCACTGACAAATTAGTCATGAGAACAGGTTGATCAAAAACTGAAAGTCAAGTACATATTTAGAATGTCAAGAAATTCAAGTCAAAAGGCAAGAGCTTTAAATCTAAAAACATCAGGAGACTCGCCTGCTTCTTTTAATAGTAAATCTGCCTTTTCATTATGGATAAATGGTGGTTTGGCAATGTTTGTGTGTTAGCAGAAATTGAGAAGACTCAGAGAATGCATTGTAATAATGAGTGAATACCTCTATAAAATCCCTGAAATTCTTCCTCTGAATGAGGCTTGGGACGTCACATTGCTTGCTCTCATGAGGTTCACAGGCTCTGAGGGCTGAATAAAACCTTCTAAGTTGTACAAAAATCTTTGCCTTTTTCATATTACCCCGAGCCCCTAAGGAATCTTGCAATAAGAGAAAAACTCCTTATCATGGTAACAAAAGATATTCAATAAACATTTGATGAATAAGCTAATAAAAGATAATTAATTCTTCAAGGGTAGAGAGGCAGAGCGTTCTTACCAGGCTACCCTAAAATTAAATGGAGACATTAAGATTCTAGTTGAATAGTTCTTGAGTATGTTAAAAAGGAAATTTATGTTAACAGATTAAGTAGAGTAGGGTAACTGTCTTGAGATTCTTGAACATTATAAATATTTCTAATGACTTCGAAAGGAGTTCTGGGGAACAAAAGTCTCTCTCTCTCTCTCTCTCTCTCTCTCTCTCACACACACACACACACACACACACACACACACACACAGTATGAGCCAATTAGTGTAACTAGAGGGAGTCCTCAGAACAGCCCAGTGCCAGCAGCATAGAATCTTCTCCCTAAACAAAATCTCACCTCAGGTCTCCAGACTTCCCTTCACAATTTCCCTGGTCTTGCTTTATTACCAGATTTGAACCTAGTTGTGTCACATTTTAAGATACCCTTGGGTGCAAGATATTTCCCTTTGAAAATGTGTTAAATGACTAGATGCTTCAGGGAACATCTTCTGTTTAAAGAGATAAGTGAGGTCCAAGCTGGAGCACTGAATTGGGGGAAGGGAGTGTGCTCTTCCGTGGCACTGCCCTACTTCCTTGCAGAGTTGTGCCGTTCCGCCATTTAAAATATACTCTCCGGCAAGAAAATGCCATATTATTATTGACAAATCACTGATTTGCAGTCTTTGACTTTTCCTCAGTCAAGTATACAAAAGCTAATGCTCTACTTTCCTTGTGAAAAAAGAAAGGTGAGGGGAACTTTGTCTGTCAAAGCATTTCAAACACTAGCTGATTAGAGTGGAATGTGTTTTGTAAAGAAAGGGGGTCCTTTTCCTCATCTTCCAGGCAAAGCTTTATGTCCACACCACCTATTGGAGCCTGCCTATGGATAATTTAGTAGCTTCAAATTGTATACTGCATCAAAAACTCCTATTAATCTTGTATTCTAATGGCTACCACCATTTTATTTTCCTTTGTGTCATAAATCTCTCAACTTATAGTTGGCTGCAGAAAGGAAAGCAAAACTGACATTTGATACTGAACACATTGGCTAAACCTTTCCCCAGGGTTACCACATCAGAAGAAGGACTACGCTCAGAAAAATTCAAAACCACTTCCATATAAAAGCTTCCCAACCTTAAGGTCTTCCTTTCAATCTAGTTCTAGAGGGATTTATGCTTGCAAGTTTTAGCTCTCTGAGTAAAAATAACTGCAAAGTAAGCAGTATCTAAATAGCGTATACAGAATTGAAAAAGAAACAAACAGAAATTAGGAGAACTAAGAAATCAGACACTCAGGAAAAAAAGCTAATGCTCATATGTTATTCAAAGGAAAAACATAGTTGGTGTGCCTCGGAAAAACCTCTTCAGGAATATAAAAGAAATGCCTTGAACAGTATGCCACATCAACAGGAAAAACATACTGTCAATAAACATCCCTGGTGCTTATTAAAGTAAATATTGTCTTTTGTTCAACTTTAAGAAGAAAATTTATTTTATTTTAAATGCGTTTGTTAAAATTCAATTTAGTGATACAAAAAATCTATATTTTCACAATATAAAATGCTATTGTAATTGGATATTTGGCTTATTATCAATAATGTCCCAAATATCATTTATTACTTAAAGGTAGATTTGCGAAGCAATTAGGCATGGGAGCATTCTAATTAAAAATTAAATCTGTGTTCAAATAAGCATAATCAAATAATCACTATAATTCTTTAAAAACACATTAACAGCTACAAGAGTATGTGGTTTTATCATATATATATTTTTTTAAATCTCATTATCTGTACAGTAAAACTACTCTGAAAATAGAAATCACCTTTTTTGGGAAGACTGAGTAATACTTTGAGTCATTGTGGTTGCATGGCGTGCCTTTAATTTCTTATTAATGGAAGGTAGAAATTAAACAGCCATAAATTCAGCATGGGAATGAATGGGCTTCATGAAGTGTCAGTGGGATTAGGATAGAGCCAAGATCCCTTGAAGTTTTGAAACACTGTGGTTTTAAGAGACCCAGAAGAGATATTGCCCCATCTCATCAACCAAGGCAAAGGTGTTTGAGGAGAGACAGGGGAGTACAAACCTTGAGAGTATAGAAGACTCTGGAGGCAGACTACCTGGTTCAGGATCTTATTTGCTGTCTGACATTAGATAAATTACTTACCATTTTTGTAACTCAGTTTACTTATGGATGAAATGGGATTCATAGCAACACTTCACAAGGCTATTGTAAAACTTAAGCTAACCTATGTAACACCCTTAAAAAGATACCTAGCACATCATGTTCTTTGCAGCAACATGGATGCAACTGGAGGCCACTGTCCTAAGCGAATTAACGCAGAAGCAGAAAACCAAACACCACATGTTCTCGTTTATAAGAGGGAGCTAAATAAAGCCTGGTAACTACTGGAAGGGGGAAAAGGAGGCAGGGGCAAGGATTGAAGAACTACCTGTTGAATACTATTCTTGCTGCCTGGGCGATGGGACCATTTGTACCCTAAATCTCAGCATCATGTAATATACCCATGTAACAAACCTGCAGAACTACTCATGAATCAAAAATAAAAGTTGAAATTATGGATGGGTCCAGTGACTCACGCCTGTAATCCCAGTAATTTGGGAGGCCAAGGCGGGCAGATCTCAAGGTCAAGAGATCAAGACCATCCTGGCCAACATGGTAAAAATCTGTCTCTACTAAAAATACAAAAAATTAGCCTAGCGTGTTGGTGTGCGCCTGTAGTCCCAGCTACTTGGGAGGCTGAGGCAGGGTAATGGCTTGAACCCAGGAGGTGGAGGTTGCCGTGAGCTGAGATCATGCCACTGTACTCCAGCCTGGTGGCAGAGCAAGACTCTGTCTCAAAAAAAAAAAAGATACATGGCGTATAGTCAGTGCTCAACAGATCTAAGCTGTTATTGAGATAGGAAGCTGGCCTACAGCAGAAAACTGAGTGGGGTTAGCATGAAGCTCCTGAAACTGCTGCTTAATCCTGTGTGACTGGCCATGCTTTTTTAACTTCTCTGAATCCCTACCTTCTCATCGTCAAATAAAGGTAACTCCAGTTTCTACCCCACAGATTGCCAAGAGGATTAAATGAAGGTAATGAGGCTGAGTTCATTGTTAGGATTCAGCTGGGAAAGCTCACACTAAACAACATGACATACTTCAAAGGTAGAGGGACAGACAAACTTCGGATGTGGCACAGGACCTTGGTGCTCTCTGCTCTGCATGCGAGAAAGACTTTGTGCCTCTATGCTTATTGGAAGTCTTCAAGGCAATTTTATTCATCTTTTTTTTCTTTTGCATCAAGTTAAAAGCAAAAGATATTTCTCCCAAAGGTCTGCCAGTAATATGAGCTGGTTTGTCTAATACTGCAGCTTTCAGCAAATGATGCTCAGACACCAAAGTAAAGGGGGCATGATCTATTCATCTCATTCTCTCAGCTGGATGAATTTAGAACTTTTAGAATATAGTCAAATATAAATGAATTACCTGTGCCTCATGGAAAACAAGTGGAAGGGGTTTTGCATCTCTGCTTACTAATCTCTTCAGAATGCACTCACTAAAATGGTGACACCACTTGGAACTGCAATCACCGTTTACCAACTATCAAAGATGGCAATGAGTGAAATGGCATTTTATTAAAGTTCTAAAGACCAGTGTGTCTCAATCCAGACTGACCCAGAAAAATGCTAGGAGAAGAAGTTCTGACATGGGCACACCATGCGGCTTTGATTTGCCTGATCTGACTGCTAATGAACGTAACTGTGAGTTATTTCTGTTACCTGGGCACTTTCTCTGCAGAGAAACACAGCCAAGCCTTTCCTCACAGTATAAATATTGGTCAGATAAAGGGTTTCAACAGGCACCAACTTAGACAAAATTCCAAACAGAGTCAATGGGATCTGATGGTGGGATTGGGAGGAGACCCTCAATTTCTGCAGCCTTCATCAGGGCTTCCTGGACTTTATGTCCCTTTGATTTCAGGTGGATAATGCAGATGAAGAAAATGAGATAGTTTCATATAGAAGATTTAGGTATTAGCTTGCAATAGCAGAAAACAAGTGACATGGATATGAATGAAGAGTCAGAGATTTGGCAAATGCTACCACTCTCATTTGCAAATGTAAAGGCAGTGCCTCACTCTGTTTTTTAGGCCTGAATCACTGACCTTTCTCTTTGCTAAAGATCATCCTTCTTCTTTAAGGAAGTCATTCCTACTCACACCTGCACTCCAATCTAAGTTAGATATCCTATTTAAATACTCCTTGTGGTAGGCAGAATTCCATGATGGTCCCCCAATTTCCCCCTGAAGTACATGCTGTGTATAATCCCTGGAACCTTTGAATATGATGAGCTGGTCTGTTCTGTGTTGAGGTTATGTTATATGACACAGGTCACTTTAAGTAAAGGAGATTATCTTTGTATAATGTATTTATTTACATGAGCCCTTCAGAAGGACGAGACCATTCCTGAAGAAAGAAGTTTGAAGGATGTGGAACATTTAAAATGAAAGCTCATCCACTGCTGGCTTTGGAAGTGGGGAGGCCCCCCATGGCATGGAATATGAGCTGAGAGCCACCTCCTGTTTGACAGCCAGTAAAGAAATGAAGACCGTATTCTTCCAGCTGCAAGGCACATGAGCTTGGAAAAGTACTCCAAACTCCAGATGAGAATTCAGCTCAGCAATGCCTTGATTTAGCCATGTTATGCTGAGCAAAGAACGTAGTCATGCCACACTCAGATCTGTGACCTGCAAAACTGTGAGCAGTGGATGTTGCTTTAGGCTGATGAATTTGTGGTACTAGTTATACAGAAATACAAAATTAACGCATGCCCACAGGACCTTGTACTTACCTTTCAAAACACTTATCCATGGCATTCATCCTTAAGGGGTGTATATGTGTGTGTGTGTGTGTGTGTGTGTGTATGTGTGTGTGTTCTGCACTTGACAGGAAGCTGTGTGAAGGCAAGGAATAGATCTTTCACTCACTGTACAATATTGTAGACACTCTAGTGCCCACAATAAAATGCTGAATAAACACTTGTTTGTCAGTAGTGCAGATATTAATGAATCCTTTTAAATCACATTATTTTCTATTAGATAAATCAAAGTATTTCTATCATGAAGTCAGAGAGTGATACCGTTTTCATTTACATAAAATTTTATGATTTTCATTTACGTCCTGTTTTCTTGATCTGATGTGTTTCTTTCATTAATGTTAAATAGACTGAGTCTGCTCAGGTCCAGAGTCAAGAGGCATAGCCATCATCTATGGGACATACTCTATGGGGTACACTCTGCCCATGCTTTGTTTTCTCCCCAGCCCCAAGCCCTACACTCAAGTTGTGAGCAGCATACTGTGCCGGAATGCAAAATGAGTGGACACAGGCGGTCCAGGCCATTTGAATCAAAATGATGTATGATACTTCTCTTGGAGAAGCCTTCTTTTTTCCATCCCCTCCCACCCCGTGCCCTTTTCTCCTAATGTTTCTTTCTCATCTGCCCTGTGATTGTCAACTCACCCTGCCAAGCTATATCTTGCTAAATACCTTCACTCCCTCCGTTAACCAAGCCCACCCCAGACTCTACACATGGGATTCTCTTCTGTCTATAGTGACTTTTGAGATCTTCACTGCCTAAAAATGTCATCTTATTTACCAAGACCTATATTAAATGCCAACTATACTTTAAAACTCTCCTAGGTCTCCCTTCTCCATTCTTTCATATGTTACACTAGTTTCTGTGATGCCCATTCTATAAGAGGGCTGTTCCCATACTCATGAAATTATGAAGCATGAGCCTTCAGATTCAGGAATAAGCCTAGAGCGCCTGTACCGTTTAAGTGTTTATATATTCACCTACTGTTTTACCTTTGTTTAAAGTTGAAAGCAATTTAAGTAGAAACCATCAAAGAGTATGTGAAGAGTTAAATAAGAAACCTTGAAAGCAATAAGCCCTATTCTCTAGTTTAAGGGGAAATTTGGGGTTGGTGACACTGAAACTTCCATTATTCCACTTTCAAAGGAGGCAAATGAATGGACATTACAGTCTTGTCTGACTTCATTCATGAGACTTGGGGTGCTCCTCAGAACTTTCAAAAAAAGTTTATCAGTCCAGAAATACATTTTTTAAAGTAAAAGAAAAAAAGTAAAAAATTCCTCTTATAACAGCAAAGCAACATTGCAATATTTCTTTTTTCTATACCTGGCGGGGATGAGGCAGTGAAATACAGAGATCAGAGAGAAAATGAACTGATGTGAACTGACATTAATATATTTGGGGATACACTATCAAACCAATTTCTCATTTTATGTTTTCCTAAATAGGCCAAAGCAAGTTTACTAAATAACGAAAATATCTAACTTTTATTGAGCACTTGCTATGTATCAAGTGTTTTGAAGGCTGTATTTAATTTAATCTTTATATGGCACTTCTGAGGTAGGCAAATATTGTCACTCCCATTTTACAGTTGAGTCCAGTACTAGTCCAACACCACATGACTAGTCAACGTCAGAGCTGGCACCCAAATCCAAGTTTGATCCCAAAGCCTGTTCTCTCACCCACTATTTTACAGGGTCATGGGCAGTGGAAAAGGCCTGATTCCAAACTGATATAATGGGGCTTCCACATTGGTTCCCTGTTGATACAATGGGGCTGCACTGGGTGTCTACGACACCCACTAAAAGATAAAAGGCACCAGAACTGGGCTGCAGTGCCATATTATGGAGTCATATGCCTGCTAATCTATGCTCTTTACCCACAGAAGAGAACTGGGCTAGACTCTCTGTGCTAAAAGTTACCATAAAATAAATATCCAACCTTCCTTCCACTGTCCTAATGCAGGGTTTCTCATCTTTGGCCTTATTTGCATGTTACTGTGGAAAACTATCCTGTCCTGTACACAGTACATTGTTTAGCAGCACCTGTTGCCTCCATGCACTAAATGCCAGTAGCACCTTCCAACCAATTGTGACAACCAAAATGTCTCCAAGATGGCCAAACATTTCTAGTGAGATGAGAGGGGATGGCGATGACAAAATCATCCTCAGTTTAGAACATTTGTCTTAGTAGAATGAGTACTAAAATTGAAATTTTTAAACTCTGTGCTCAAATCCTGCTGCAAGTCCTAATTTTTCCTTGGTCTTCTCATCTGAAGAATGCTGGTATAGGTATTATCTAGAGCCTAGGGCTGTGATGAGAGAAAAAAATACAAAAATTAAGATGAGATAATGCCTATTAAAGGAGCAGCAGTGGCACTAGGAATAATGGTATTTTAGCTCCCTTTACAGAGTTTAGAAAGAGTTATAAAATGGAAAAAGCACTAGACTGGATATTGAAAAAGCTGGGTCCTATTCCTGGTTCTGACTGTAGCTACCTGTGTTTCCCTGGGCAGTATCATTATTACCATTATTATTATTATTATTATTATTATTATTAATTTGCCTTACAACTTTCATTCCTCATATAATGGTGCCCTATTTGTTTTGGAGAATTCTCTCTCCCTCACTGGCTATAGTCACAGTGGGAAGGTAAACCCAGGTGCCTAGAAGCCCAATGGGCAGATCCCTCCTCTCACCACATCTGTACAACCATGAGGCCAGCATGTGATCCATGCTCAGACTACTTGCTCTTGCCCAGAGCTTTGACTCCTTGTCAAGGAGACCTAGATAAAAGTATCAGTTGAATCCCAATGCATTCACCCTAGAAGACCATTCATATGGTTTACTTCCTAGCCTTCAAAACTTGCCTTTTTTCATGCCTCGTTCTCCTCTCAATTCTGTGAACTTCTAATATTCTTCTGTTTCTGTGTGTACCAGTTGTCTCCAGTTTTATTTGTTATTCTCTTCTTCCATAGTAATAGGGCCCCAATTTTAGTTTGCCTGTTGCCATGCAGAATAACATCTGTATTTCTCATATTTTTTAGGCATCTAGGTTGGGCTGTGCAATTAAGTTTGAGTCATTTGGATGTAAGCACAAGTGATGTGCACACATTCCCAAACGTGTCCTCACAAGGAAAGGCATGCCTTCTTTTTTCCTATTTATTGGAAAGTAGACACAATGGCTGGAGCTCTAACAAGCATCTTGGACCATGAAGCAATCTTGGGAATGGAAATTTTGCATGAAAGAACAAAAGACAGAGGAACTTGTTTCCCTAAGAGCATTATGCCAGACCTGGATTGATTATTTCTAAAATTCTTGAGCTTGATAGGAAAATAAAATTCTGTCTTGATTATTATGATTCCTATTTATGTTGCTTGCACTGCACCTAAGGAATTCACCCTTTGTTCCAGTTATCTGGTTACTGTCTCTTGCTTTTGCCTCTTTCAGGTGAAGGTGATAGAAAATCCAATTCAAACTGGCTTAAACAATAAGAAAAAATTATTGGCTTACGGAACTGCAAAGTCCTCAGGTAACCCAGGCTTCAGGCAAAATTCAATCAACATTTCAAACAATGTCACTAGAGATCAAGTTTCTTTTCCATCCTGCCTTCCATAATTTCAACTTCACTTTCAATTTTCATATGTTGATTTCCTTGCAGCTCCAGAAACTTTTTTTGAACTGATTAGAATGGTTGACATAGTTCAAAAACTCACATTTCTTTTTCACACCTCCTCACAGGAAGAGAAGAGTCTCTGGCAGTAGTCCCTAAAGGAAAAAAAGAATCTGTCTCTCTCTCAAAAACCAAACCAAACCAAGCCAAACAAAAACAGTCCTCAGGAAATATATCTTTACATTTTATTAGAAATATCCAGATTATCATCACCTTTTCCCTGAGCCAATCACTGATGCTTATTGGCTTCTATCAATTAGGCCCCACTCCAGAGACTGGAAAATGGGTCACTTCTATAAAGCCACATAGATTAAAATAGTTAAAATGGTTTCCTAGAGCAAAAGGTAGATATACTGGCTTGTCAAACAGAAATAGAAATATTAATTCAGCCTACATGTAAAGTTGTTATGATAATTATGTCCAATAATTGTGGTGAAGATGTTTCAAAAATCATAAATTGCTACATAAATATAGAATACTATTATTAATATTAGAATGCACTGTTTTCTCACTTTTGTTCTTTTCTAGCTGAACTTTCTTGGAGTTTGTGGAACTACATTAACAGTAATAGTAGCTTACAATTTTATGGACTGCCTGGCTTTTTCAAAGCTAACATTTATGATATTATAATTTATCCTTTCGGCTACTACTGAAAATATTCTCTCCATTTCCTCGGATTATAGTTTCATAGCTACAATCATGACATGATCTTTACCTCCCTCTAATGTCTTGGAGGTAGCTCACTAAGCCAAAGATTTTGAAATAAAAATGTTACTAGAGAAAAGGAGCGAAAAGTCATGAGTCTCTAATATTTTCTCCCTTTCTAGTCAGGGCTATCTTTTCAATATGCAATTCTAACCACATCACAAATGGAATTAAAATCCTTCAGTGGCTGCCCCACACTTGATGGTTAACCCCTAGCATGGCTCACCCCATATAACCTCTAGCATGGCTTACATGGCCAAGCGTAATGAGGCCCTGGCTACACCTCCACATCAATCTCCCACCTCTCTGAGGTCACACTGAGCTACTCTAGGTTCCTGTGCCACAGTGTCTCCGTGGAAGCTTGCTGCTCCCTTTGCCTGTAGCATCCTTGCCAATCCTAGAGGCCTACCAGCACCAGTAAGTGTCCCATCTAATGCATTATTTCTCATTCTTCCAGACTCTTCCAGCTTAGATGTCATTTTCTCAAGGCTGCTTTCTCTCTGGAGCAGTGAGGCCTAATCTGGTCTCCCATTATCTGGCTCGCTAGTACAGTTTGCTTCTATTTTCATAATCCTGACACTCATTCGCTTAATGACTGTGTCTCCTAATACTTCCCCAAAAGTCTCAGTTCCGGGAGTATGTCTTTTTCTCAGCTCTGTATCTTCAAAGCTTAGTACAATGTCTACAATGTAATAGTACTAGATGAATATATATTGAATCAATTAATTAATCAATAAATCACCAAAGGCCCACAGCATTTATTCATTCCTATAATTGAAAAATTATAGAATTCCACACAAGAAAATATATTTCAAATGGCCACCTACTAATGGTTAGAAAAATGAATAGCCATTATGAGAAAGGTTTCAGAATAGGAGGACTATTTGAGGTTTGAGTATTAAGTTATATTTTTGACATCTTCAGTTTGATCTGCTGTGTTTACATCTGCGACCCCCCTCACTTTTTAGAATTTGAAAATATACTATTTTCCTTGATCTCATCTTTAAAAATGATTTTTTTCTAATACAAAGGATTTAGGATTTGTTCTTCTTTTGATAACATTTATCATCATTCTCTGAGATAACTGATAACTCTCTGGGCTCAAAAGCTTAGAGCAGAGATTCACTCAGTGAAATTTTAAGATTATCTATAATCCACCAAACCAAACCTGGCCCTAGGAGGTATGGATTGATGTCTTGGCTGTTCTGTCACAGACCTCTCTGACAAAACACAGCAAGGAGACAAGGGTGGGAGGGTAGGAACGAGCAGCTCAGGACAGATCATAAATGTCATCTAGGCTGGGAACAGGTCTTGACATTGTCATTAATTCCAGTTAAAAATAAGACACTTTTTCTTTGTCAACATTTCTGCCTCTAAAATTGGGCATAAGAGGTTTCTAACCCTAGGACAAGAAATTCAACCATGATGGATAGGTGTTCCTGAAAAATCATAAAGGAACAATTTGAATTGTAAGATTGACTCTGAGTCTGAACATTCAGGAGTCTCCTGTGACCCTTTCAATCTACTTTATAAGACAAGCATTTTAAGTTGATTTAGTGAAATGGCTAAAACTTAATTAGTTATCAAATAATTACCTAATGGACCCTTTTTGAGATATAAGGTTGAGCCACAGCTCTAGCTGCAATGCAATTAATTTTAAATTTTATAAGCCATAAAAGGTAATCACAGGCCTACAAATCAGCTAAGGTGCGAAGATAATATTTAGATGCTGCACTGACACCAAGACACCTACAGCAGGTTAATTGGGTGGCAATTAGTAAGAAGAGTGTTGATTGCCATAGTAGTCTTATATTATGCAAATGAAATTACATTTCAATTAACAGTTAAGAAACCAAACAATTCAAAATGTATGGGCAATAATAGCAATTAGCATGTTTCACAGAGGCCAAAAAAATACTCTCCTTAATGGAGAATTTTGATCTTACCCTCAATTCAGTAAGGTTGTGATCACTTTCTCATTTCTGTGCATAAATTTAATCAGGCAACCTGATAGTTTAGAGTTAGTGTCTGACATACAAAAAGTAATTTATAATAGTATGTGCTGGGATTACATATGAAAGAAGAAACTTGTGGTTCATTTAGTTCAGTTTTCTCTGAACATTGGGACTGAAAAAGCATAAAGGAATTGGCTAAATTCAAGCAAGAAATTAGAGACAAATCTGGATTAAGGTCCTGATATACAAGGACACTTTCTACTATATGATTGTCAGCAGTAAAACATTACCTGCCTTCAGTAGAATACTATGTTCTAAGAGATGTCATTTAGATCCATACCTATCTAGATCTTTCACTTACTGTGTGACCTTGGGTAAGTTACTTAACTTCTCTAAGCTTAAATTTCCTCATGTATAAAATGATAAAAGGGCCCACCACATTGTTTTATCTGAGGTGTTTATTGAAATAAGCTATCCAGAGTTCAGCTTGATGACAAGCACACAATAACCACCCCCAAATTAGTAGCTATTGTAATAACAGTGCTAATAATAACCAGCTGATAAGCACTAGTTTTATAAGAAAATAAATTTGTATAGTTTGAGGAGTTCAGAAAAGTAACCCCATCCCTTCCCATGAAGTCACATTACTTAAAATTAGCTAATTAATATTTTTTTATTTTTTATTGTTGGCTAAATGCAAATGCTACTGGCCACAATAACACTTTATCTCATTTTCAGCTAACACCTTAGCAGGAATTAAGGTTCTAACAGTAACTGCAGTCAGAAAGACCAGTGACTTCAGACTTTTGAGATGGAATGCATGAGTGACTCAGAAGTAAAGCAAAATGAGGTACAGAGATGTTGGAAAGGGAAATAGAAGGACACAAAGTAAATGTCACTGTCTTTATCATTTTGCCAGGGATGTCTCACTGTGAAAATCTAGGTTGAAAGCTTGCCTCTAGGGGTATAACCATTGACAAAGGAATTACTGGGTTTGGTAGTTTTGTTTTCAAGCTACCAATTGTGTAAATATACACAAAGATAAATAGTGATTTTGGTTATTTTGCCCACTATAAATTACTTGGCTAAAATTATCCACAGTGAGGCAAAGGGAATTTGGTTGGTCATGCTTCTGTTTTATCCTGAGTTATCAGTATAAATACAGTGTCCATTGCTGGCAGGGGTCTGATGTGTTATAAAGAATTCTGCCCATGAGCAAAAGTGACAGGGGAGAAATGAGCAGCTGAGGCTTTGCAGTGTTTTCTCAGAACATAGAGGAAACGGACCATTTGAAAATCTTGTAAAAACCATGGCTTACATGATTGTAACAACGGATCAAGCTCAAGGAGGAAAATAGGGAAGCTGGCACAAGAACTCTTTAAAGAGAGTGGCACATTTTGAACAATGCATTTATATTGCATTTTGACTTGGCATTTGCATTGGTTAAAACCAAATCAAACTGGATGCCTTACACGTGGTTAATAGGAATCATTGGTTGTTGCTTCTCCCACTGGATACCAAAATTTCAGCTTCTTTCAAATCTTACCTCTCACCCTCAGTTATTTTGCAGATTCTTCAAATGTGCCTCATGCTGGCTTTTGTTCTAGAAGAAAACAGTTTTGAGTACTGTGAACAACTTTTCTGACAGAATTAAAAAGTAGTTGTGGCAAACAGACACTAAAGTGGCCCCTCTGATCCCCACTTGCTTTACTTCCACCTTTGTGTGATCCCCTCACCTTTAGTGTGGGCAGAATCTGTGACTTGCTTCTAACCAACTAAATATGGCAAAAGTCACTTCTGTCAACACGATACCTAAGATTGCATCACATGTTTGCTAGAAAACTCTTTTTCTGTTGGCTTTGATGAAGTTGGGGAGTGCAGTGAAGCAAGGAACTGAGGGCAGTCGCCAGGCAACAGTCAGTGAGGATGTGAGGGCAGCCTGTAGCCGACAGCCAGGGAGAAACTGAAGCCCTCAGGACCTGAGTCTTGCTAATGACCACAGGAGCTTAGAAGTGTATCCTTTCTGAATTGCGCCCCATCTGAAAACTGGCTCTGGTGACACTTTTCAGCATGGGAGAAAACGCAGTTGAGCTAAGTTTCTCACAGCCCCCAGAAACTGTGAGATAATAAGCATGTGTTGTTTTAAGCCACTGAGTTTGTGATAATATTGTTATGGAGCAGTAGATAACTAATACACCTATAGTGAATAAATTTTTTTAAAAATTGTATTTTTAAATGTATTGCTCAGTGCCACAGAAGGAACTCATAGACCAAAAAACAAAATAAAAATAAGAACCTTAGAATTAAAGCTGAATTTCACCCTGTGCATTTATTTAATATTCCAAATATGTTGAGTTTTGCTTTGACTGTTGCGTGGGGCACCGACACCCACCCCCCACCACCAAAAAAAAAAAAAACAATTCTAGGGACTTGCCACATAGAGAAATATAACATGACATCTTTGAAAATAAATCTAGTTGAATCTGCTATGTAAAAAAGAATAACAAATAAACAGCAATAGCAACAAATAGAAAACTGCAATGAAGAAAATGGCCTTGCTCTAACTTGGCACTTAGAATAAAAGTAAATAATCTTTCCTGAGAATTCATAAATGCAAACACATTTCCTGTGAGTTGTGGGTCCAAATTCATGTGAGTTAGGTAGTCTGAAATTCTCTAATGGAAAACTTATAGTAATCAAGATAGGTAGTTTCCCAGGAGCTTGGAGCATGTAAATTCTGTAAAGGAAGTTGAACTTCAATCTAGGCATTAAAGAATTTGATAGATAAAATTCCAAGTAAATGAGATATTCACAGGAAAAAAAAATGCAAAAACACACAGTGAAACAAAACACAAGGAGAGAGAACCAGCAGAAACAATGATAGTGAAAATAGAAAAACATTTTGAATATAAGGATTGTCTATTATAAAACATTACATACAATATTTAAAGTAAAACTACAATATCAAAACTTGAAAATACAAGAAGAGAAGAAGAAACTCTAGGTAAAATGCAGATTTGAGATACAAAATAGATTTTCTAGAAATTAAGCACATTAAACTGATTAGATCAAGAGAAATTAGTGAACTAAAAATAGATCTGAAGAAATACTCAGAATACAATCAATAAACAGCATACAAAATGAGAGCTTAGTGATAAAGAAAATAGAATGAGTAGGTCTAATATATTACTATATTAAATTTAAAAAACTAGTAGTATGCAATTAAAGCAGTACTTTAGAAAATAAATGGCCTTAAAGCCTTAAATTGCAAAAGAAAAAAGACACAAAATTTATAAACTAAGCCTCTAGTATACAAAGAAGTTATAAAAAAATTACTTCAAAAGATATTCAAAGAAAATAGAAGGAAGGAAACAGAGAGAAAAATCAACAGTTAATTTTTAAAAAAATTACGTGTATCATAAAAAGGATCATTAAATCCAAAAGTAGGTTCTTAGAGAAAATAAACTTTACAAAAATTATTGTTGAAATGTATCAAGAAAAAGAGAATACACATAAACAGTAGAATAAGAAATGACACATAAGAAACAGATATTGCCAAGGCTAAAAAAATTAAAGGTTTTTTTTTAGCTCCTTTCTTTTTTTTAAATATATATATATATTTTATTGTACTTTAGATTCTGGGGTACATGTGCAGATCATGCAGAATTGTTGCATAGGTACATACTTGGCAATGTGGTTTGCTGCCTCGATCTCCCTGTCACCTATATGTGGCATTTCTCCCTATATTATTCCTCCCCAACCTCCCTGGCTCCCACTGTCCCTCCTCTTTCCCCCAACAGACCCCAGTATGTGATGCTCCCCTCCCTATGTGCCTGTGTTCTCATTGTTCAACACCTGCCAATGAGTGAGAACATGGGGTGTTTGATTTTCTGTTCTTGTGTCAGTTTGCTGAGAATGATGGCTTCCGGATTCATCCATGTCCCTACAAAGGACAAGAACTCATTGTTTTTTATGGCTGCATAGTATTCTGTGGTGTATATGTGCCACATTTTCCTTTTCCAGTCTATCATCAATGGGCATTTGGGTTGGTTCGCTATTGTAAACAGTGCCACAATGAACATATGTGTGCATGTGTCTTTATAATAGAAGGATTTATAATCCTTTGGATATACACCAAGTAATGGGATTGCTGGATCAAATGGAATTTCTATTTCTAGGTCCTTGAGGAATCACCACACTGTCTTCCACAATGGTTGAACTAATTTACACTCACACCAACAGTGTAAAAGTGTTCCTATTTCTCCATAAAATAGGCTGCTAGCCAGATTAATAAAAAAGAAAAGAGAGAAGAATCAAATAGATGCAATAAAAAACAATAAAGGGGATATCACCACCAATTGCACAGAAATGCAAACTACCATCAGAGATTACTACAAACAACTCTATGCACATAAACCAGTAAACCTGGAAGAAATGGATAAATTCCTGGACACTTGCACCCTCCCAAGCCTAAACCAGGAAGAAGTTGAAACCCTGAATAGACCAATAACAAGGGCTGAAGATGAGGCAGCAATTAATAGCCTACCAACCAAAAAAAGCCCAGGTCTAGATGGGTTCACAGCTGAATTCTACCAGACATACAAAGAGGAGCTGGTACTACGCCTTCTGAAACTATTCCAAACAATCCAAAAACAGGGAATCCTTCCCAAGTCATTTTGTGAGACCAACATCATCCTGATACCAGGATGGGACTCAACAAAGAAAGAAAGAAAACTTCAGGCCAATATCCATGATGAACATAGATGCAAAAATCTTCAGTAAAATACTGACAAACCAATTGCAACAGCGTATCAAAAAGCTTATCCATCACGATCAAATAGGCTTCATCCCAGAGATGCAAGGCTGGTTCAACATACACAAGTCGATAAACTTATCCATCACATAAACAGAACCAAAGACAAAAACCACATGATTATCTCAATAGATGCAGAGAAGGCCTTCAACAAAATTCAACAGCCCTTTATGCTAAAAACTCTCAATAAACTAGGTATAGATGGAACGTATCTCAAAATAATAAAAGCTATTTACAACAAATCCACAGCCAATATCATACTGAATGGGCAAAAACTAGAAGCATTCCCTTTGAAATCTGGCACTAGACAAGGATGCCCTCTCTCACCACTCCTATTTAATATAGTATTGGAAGTTCTAGCCAGAGCAATCAGGCAAGAAAAAGAAATAAAGGGTATTCAATTAGGAGAAGAGGAAGCCAAATTGTCTCTATTTGCAGATGACATGATTGAATATTTACAAGACCCCATCTTCTCAGCCCAAAATCTCCTGAAACTGATAAGCAACTTCAGTGAAGTCTCAGGATACAAAATCAATGTGCAGAAATCACAGGCATTCCTATACACCAATAACAGACTAAAAGAGAACCAAATCAAGAGCAAACTCCCATTCACAATTGCTGCAAAGAGAATAAAATACCTAATAATACATCTGACACAGGATGTAAAGGACCTCTTCCAGGAGAACTATGAACCACTGCTCAAGGAAATAAGACAGGATACAAACAGATGGAAAAACATTCCATGCTCATGGTTAGGAAGAATCAATATCGTGAAAATGGCCACACTGCCCAAAGTAATTTATAGATTCGACTACCTATGACCCTCTTCACAGAACTGGAAAAAACAATTAAAGGATATTATGAATAACTTAACATGCCAAGTAATCTGTAAAATTAAATGAAGCTAATAATTTACAAGAAAAATAAAACAAACACATTTACTTCAGAAGAAATAGAAAATTGTCTTTTCAGAATTATGCTATTATTTAAAATAAATCCTGAAAAGCACATAACTCCAATTTTTTTTTTTTTTAATTATTTGAGACAGAGTCTCCCTCCATTGCCCAAGCTGAGATTCAGCAGTGCAACCTTGGCTCACTGTAACCTCCACCTCCCAGGTTCAAGCAATTCTCCTGCTACAGCCTCCTGAGTAGTTGGGATTATAGGCATGTGCCACCACATCTGGTTAATTTTTGTATTTTTGGTAGAGATGGGATTTCACCATGTTGGCCAAGCTTGTCTCGAACTCCTGACCTCAGGTGATCTGCCTGCCTCGGCCTCCCAAAGTGCTGGGATTACAGGCGTGAGCTACTGCGCCTGGCCCAATTTTACCTATATTCTTAAGAGGAGATAGAAAAAGATAACTGATAAGGCTAGAATAGGTTTATAGCAAAACAAAACTAGGGCAAAGCAAAAGAAATTACAGGCTTATCACACTCACAAGCAACACTGCAAAAATTTTATGGGGAATACAGAAATATTGAAGATAATGCATCATTACCAACTTGGGTTAACTGCACAAATCCAGGGATAATTTACTGTGTGAAAACTGAAGAAACTGGTTCACTATATTAATAGATTTAAGGAGAATAAATATGGAGTAGTTCCAAATGATGTAACAAAAATAAACTTTTCAAAAATTTAACAACTACTTATAACAAAATTATTGAAAATAAGATGGAAGAGAATTTTCACAATCAAAGATCATTTACAGATACAAGGAAACAAATCTACAGAAAACAATGTAGGTAATGCCCACTGTGCTTCTTCTAATCGATATTGTGTTAAATGTCCTAGCAATGTGGTAAAGAAAAAAGAAAAACAAAAAAGGAAAGATATTGAAAAGTAAAAATGAAGCAGTTGTTGTTTGAAAGTAATATGGTAATCTAAATAGAAAATCCAAAATAATTCAGAGATAATTTATGAAAATTTATAAATGAATTTTGTGAAGTTGCTGCATTCATAGTTAATTAATTAATAATTTATTGTATTTCTACATACTATCAGCAGTAGTCAATTATATTGCTGATACCTGTGTGTGTATGAGAATATATATACACATGTATATATACGATATATATATCTGTATATACAGTATGCACACATACCCATATATATGCATCTATATATATACACCCACACATATATGTATTTAAAACATAGACAATAGTCAATTATATTATTGATATGTGTGTATGTGGAACATATATACACACATATACATGTATATACATATCTATATATATATGCACTCACACATTCACACACATATATATTTAAAACATAAGCATAAGTTTTAAAACATATGCCAATTTTTTGTGGAAAATACATAAATCTAAAAATCATTTAAAAATACCAAAATAGGTTTCTATATAAAGACAGATGTCCATCTATAGAAGCATTAATGAAATAATAATATCGGTTTTTCCCAACATAACATATGGATTCCATGCAATTCCAATCAAAACAGCAATAGAAATGCAAAAAGCCAAATTAATGTAGTATTTTTATAGATAAAGACAAAAGATCAATAGAACAAACTAGAAAGTTCCAAAACAAATTTTACATATTTGGAAACTAGATTTCTATCAGAGCAGGTATTCCAGATTTCTGAACATAAAATTAACTATTACATTATTGAAGTGTTAACATTTGCAATTCATATGGAAAAAAGTAAAATTGTGCCCCTGTATTGCACTGTATACAAATTGTAATTTAAGGTAAATTAGAAACTAAATATTTTTAGAGAATGCATTATGACCTACAGATAGAGAAACATTTATTAAAATACAAAAGGAAAGGTAAAAACCATTAGAAAAAAAAAATATATGTACACACATATACATACCTATACACACACATACACATATATGTTTATATGTTTTTTTGAGACAGGGTCTCATTCTGTCACCCTGGCTAGAGTGCAGTGGCATAATCTTGGCTCTCTGCAGCCTCTGCCCCTGGCTTAAGCAATCCTCCCACCTCAGCCTCCTGAGTAGCTGGGACTATAAGTGCATGCCATCAGGCCCAGCTATTTCTTTTTCTTGTGTATGGTATATATAGTAGAGACAGGGTTTCACTATGTTACCAAGCTGCTCTTGAACTCCTGGACTCAAGTGATCCACCCACCTTGGCCTCCCAAAATGCTAGGACTACAGGCACGAACCACCACACCTGGCCTAAGGAAAACATTGATAAATACTAGCAGAGTAAAATTAAGAACTCTGTTTATCAAAAAGCAAATTAAGGAGTAAAAATGCAGAAAGAAGGTCTTTGCAACAGTTATAACTGAATGCATATAGAACACCTGTGAATATGTAAGAAAAATATAACAACAATAGAGAGAAAGAAAAGCATCTCACAGAAAGGGAAATGCATGTAGCTCTTAAATATATTTTAAAAATTTAACTTCATTTAAAAAAGAATATCATTCATAGCAAAAACACCACAATGGAATTCACTCTAAACCTACCAGACTGGCAAAAATTAAGAAATCAACAATTAACTTTAGAAAAAATATAGAGAAATGAGAATACTCATACACTACTGATAAGTATACAAAGTACTATGACCATTCTAGAAAACATTTTGAGATTATCCACTGAATTTGAACATGTGCATGCTATAAGAGTCAGAAATTCTGCTCATATCTATATTCCTTAGAAAATATACTGTACAACATAGGTATATACCTTAGGGAAAACATCTTGTGATGTGTATATCAGTGACACATACAAGAATGGCCATAGGAGCAGTGTCTATAAGAACAAAAAACTTGAAATAATTACTATGTCCACCATCAGTAGAATAATAAATAAAATGAATATTTATTAAAAAGAAAAAAGAATAGGTTGCTAGTATATGAATCAACCTAGGTTAACCTTAAAAAGATATTCAGTCATAAATTTTAAATAATGTTGAACAAAAAAAGCATATCTCAGAATAATACATATAGTAAAATATTTCAAAACAACTAAAGCTAAAGCAAAACCAAGCAGTATATTCCTCAGGAAATACCTACATAGGTCTTAAAAATCTGTTAAAAAAAATGAGCAGGAAAAAGGTACTAAGTCACAGTTGTGGTTAACGCTGGAAGTTGAAGTGAGAGAGAGAACACAAGAAGCCTTATAACACAAATAATGTCCTGTCTCTTTATCTGGAAAGTCAGAACCAGATGGTCATTTTATAATTTTTCTTGAAACCATAAGATATATTTTCAATGCACTTTACAATTTTAAAAAGTTGCTCTAAAGTTGTATTTACTACTACTTGGGACAGTTTATACTCTTCCTCTCCTGATCCTACCTCTTGAGTTATGTTTGTTTCTAAGTGTGTGGCTCTCTGAGAATGTGAAGAGAGAGTAGACTTGTCATGATTCCATATACTGCAATGAGCTGCCTGTCTCTGGACATGGCTGCCATCTTCCAGGCATTGCAGATATGCTGAGGAGGATGAGCACCAATGCTGCCCTGCGGGCTTGTAATCACCCTACAGGACAGGGCCTTCTTGTTTGTTGCACAGGTAGAGCTGCTTCACTGAGACAGTGGTATTGCAGTAGAGAAAGAGTTTAATAACTAAAAGCCTTGCCAAGTGGAAGGTTGGAAATTTATTACTCAAATCAGCCTTCCTGAAAATTTAGAGGCTAGGGTTTTTCAAGGATAATTTGTTGTGAATGTTGATTGGTTTGGTCAGGTATGAAACCATAGGAGGTCAAAGGTCTCCTTGTACTGAGTCAGTTCCTGGGTGGGATCACAAGACCAGTTGAATGAGTCTCTTTGTATGGGTTACCAGTTCAGGTAAACACACAACAATCAATGCTTTATTAAGATAGTCCCTATATACCTAAATATTTATTAAATGGATGAAAAGAGCTAAAAGAAAAATTGATAACAAAAAATTTTAAACTGCCAGTAATAGTCATTTAAAGGTTTGAAAGAACATCTAATTTTACTGTTGCTCAATATAAAAAGATGTTGCTTAATTAAAAGACCAAAGACAATTCCACTGAAAGCACTCAGATTAAAATGACAGCATCAGTTTTACCTTTTATATTAAAAAATAACAATTACTCATGGCAAAAAAGTATTTTTGTGTTAAAATTAATCAGATACTCTTGTTATTATCAAATATATAATAAAGAACAATAAATTGAAATTAAACAAATCTGAGTATCAGCTTTGCACAACCAAGATAATTTATATTATTTGATTTTTATGATTTTTCTTTATTGTTCCTAAGTTTTGCTTTTATTTTAGCAAGATCTTAGGTCAAATGTAGAATAAAAAAGATTCTGCAGCAAAAAACACAATTGCAAACCTACACCCCATTACATCTTTCTCGTGTCCTGTGAATCAAAGAACATGAAAAACTTGTGGCAGTACCTGTTCTCATTTTTGCCATTTTTTTTTTTTTTTCCTATTTTAACTTGGTACCTTTGCAACAGCAGAAGGTACCAAGTTAAAATAGGAAAAAAAACAAAACAAAATAAAACTTTTAGAGCTCTGCCCACTGATGTGCATTCAGGTAAATATCTACATTTTGAAGTAATGTATTAGATGTTAGATCGAAACAGGTGGCATGTGTCCCATGATCTAGGGTAAACTCTGCCAGAATTTCCTATTAAACTGTCAGTCACCAGACACTAGATGCCAAATAGACAAAGCTGTACATTTCATTTCCTAGTATGTTATTTATCAAAACTATAACACAATGTGTCCTCATATACAAGTGTCTAAAAATTTTATTTAAAATGACCACATTTGTCCATATATGGGCCAACATATCAGAGAAACACATACAATTGGGGGGAAAGAAAATATTTCATTTACCACCAATTATAAATGTGTGTTAAAACCTAAATCAATAAAAACAAACCAATAATACTGTTCTAAGTGTGTTCTGACAGCTACAAATCATAAATTAAAATTAATAAAATATACAATATGCATTCTTTTCAAAGTTTTGAATACTGGTTATGAAGAAAGATGTTTTAAAAGAGGAGCAAGCAGCACTGGAAGTTCAGTGTGGGTCAGAGTCAATACTTCAGTTGTATGGAAACATCATTCCATAGTTATTAAGTCACTAAACAGAAGCATCTTATTGTCCAACACTGTACTATCTATGAAACATACAATGGTGAGGAAAGTAGAGAAGGTCCCTGCCCTCTAGTCTAGTGGGGAAGGGAGATTATTTTCAAATAAACAGATCAAAATCTGTTTTAATAAGTAAGTGTATAACAGGATGAGATTATTTTTCTTTCTCCCCTGACCTTTTCTTACCTTTCACATTTCCGTCTCTACTTCTACCTCTACCAAGTCAGTTTGTACTTGTGAGAGGTATACTTGATAATACAGAAATACAATATAAAGACAAAGTTATGGCACACAGTGGCCAATATTAGGGGGAAAAATTCTCTTTTGCAAACAATTTTCTCTGGAAAAAAATCTAACAGACCTCACACATCTTCCTATAACAAAATCGAGGAACTGCTGCTGTCCCCAGGGGACAAGAGTGCAGAGCAGAGAAGGGGTGCGTAAAACACAGTGTTGTGATGGAATGATAGCAAAGGAAGGAAGACCTTCGGATGAGATTCAGAGATGCTCAGTTAAAGTGTGGGCAACCCATTGAAAACAAGCAACCTTTTCGCATCATCCTCTGGTTTCAATGTGAACATAGCAGTGAAACACATATAACCAGGGAAACTATACTTTCCGTATTTTCTTTTTTTTTCTTTTTGGTTTGGGATCAAATATTGCAGGGGTATAACTAAAGGCATCAAATGTCTAGTCATAAAGTAAATACCAGTGATTAAAATTAATGGGGTATAACCAGATAAGTCAGGGAGGGTTCCTACAGGAAGGGATGTTTTATGTGATACCTAAAAGAGGGCAAGTTCATAAACTAAAATAAATACTAGGAGTTAAGGGAGACAGGATGACAAGATGAAGCTACAGAGTCAATCAGTGACAAGACAGCACAACGCCTTGATGACTACATTAAGGGCCTTATTCTTCACCCTGAGAACAAGGAGAAGGCTTTGAAGATATAAAGGGAGATATGACAGGATCATGGAGACCATATATCCATACGGTCATTCCACTCCAGGTGGAGAGCACTATAGAGCAAGCTCTGACTGGAGGCACATAGGCAGAGTGAAAGGTTAGAAAGTTACCCAAGAGGGATGCTGGCCTCATGAAGCAAACATGTTAGCAGTGGATATGAAAGAAAATAGACTCTACAGGTATTTGGAAGTGAATTTGACCCAAACGGGTAATGAATTGGAGACATGAGGAGTAAGAGAAAGGGAAGGCATGAAGATGATTCTTCACACCTGCCATGTGATCTAGATGAAGGCTGGTGCCACTAAGATGAAGAAAATGAGACAAGAGTGCATTTGGCAGGGAGATTTTAATAACAAATTGAATACAAGGAGTTTAGATGCCTTTGACATAGCATATCCAAATAGAAATGTTGAGTCTGCCACATATTACAAAGCTCAAGAGCTTTTGTGTATAAGTCAAATGAGGAAGAAGTCAAACAGAAAATTTTGATATCTGGGTCATGTCTAACTGTCCAAGAAGCACCTGCACAGCCTGGCATTCAGACATTGAGAAGGAGAAATGAGAGAATAATCGGAGTGTCCCAACCTCTATTCTCCTCCCTCTTCTCATTCCTGCTGCCTCCCTATAATCTTCCAGAAGATCCTGCTCAGTCTTTTTTTTTTATATACTCTAAGTTCTGGGGTACACGTGCAGATTGTGCAGGTTCTTTACATAGGTATACACATGCCATGGTGGTGGTTTGCTGCATCCATAGCCCCGTCATCTACATTAGGTATTTCTCCTAACACTATCCCTCCCCAATCCCCTCACCCCCTGCTATTCCTCCCCTAGTACCAACCCCCAGGCCCTGGTGTGTGATGTTCCCCTTCCTGTGTCCATGTGTTCTCATTGTTCAATACCCACTTATGAGTGAGAACATATGGGAATGATGGTTTCCAGTTTCATCCATGTCCCTGCAAAGGACATGAACTCATCCTTTTATATGGCTGCATAGTATTCCATGGTATATATGTGCCACATTTTCTTTATCTAGTCTATCATTGATTGGCATTTGGGTTGTTTCCAAGTCTTTGTTATTGTGAATGTGCTGCAATGAACATACGTATGAATGTGTCTTTATAATAGAATGATTTATAATCCTTTGGGTATATATATCCAACAATGGGATTGCTAGGTCAAATGGTATTTCTATTTCTAGATCCTTGAGGAAGTGCCACACTGTCTTCCACAATGGTTGAATTAATTCACACTCCCACCAACAGTGTAAAAGCATTTCTATTTCTCCACATCATCTCCAGCATCTTTTGTCTCCTGATTTTTTTAATGATCGCCATTATAACTGGCGTGAGATCCTGCTCAGTCTTTAAGAACTACTTAAGTTTCAGAGTATTGTTTGAAACTTCCAGGGCACCCTTGCACATTCTCTTTTTTTCTCTCTCTGTATACATATTATGTATATACAAAGATGAAAAGTAATGGCAAAAACTGCAATTGCTTTTTTACAACCTATATATGTGTGTGTGTGCACATGTCTGCATGTGTGTGTATATTCAGTTAATCACATTTAATTCACCTAAAGTTACTTAGAGGCAGGACACATTTGCTAAATCAAAATTTAAACAAGATGTGTGCAAGAAGCTCAGTTAAGGACTGTGGGTGGATAAAAAGATATAATAACAGCAAACGTTTGGTAAGCTCCTTCACTGTAACACTCACTGTATTTCATATGTATAAATTCACTGTAATCACAGTATTTTGTATGTATAAATTCACTTTTTACAACAACCACATGAGGTGAGTGAAATTGTCCTCTCCATTTTACAGATGAGAAGAATGAGGAATGGAGTGACTCTATGACTTACACACTATTGATTAGCAGATCTGCGATTTAAAATTAGGCAGACTGTCTCTGAAGCCCATACTTTTAATCACTATCCTGTCATGTAAAATAACACTTGACAAGTCTTATGATCTTACTAAGAAAATGATAAAAACATCAAGAATATAATAAAATTGAAAAGTCCTTGTTACTTAAGTCTAGGAAGCTCAGGAGATTATTCATATAAACACAAGTTTAAATTCTCAAATGACTGCACATTATCTTAGTCAGGATAGGCTAGAATATGCCGCAGTCACAATCGACTCCAAAATATCCAGAGTAAATGTTTAATTATTATTAACATTACATTTCCAACATGAGTCAGCAAAGGAGCTCTGATCATTGTTATCACTCAAGTACCCAGAAGGGAAGAGTCGACATCTTGACATGGGATTTAATAATCTTTCAGAAGAGTACTGAAATGTTGAATATCTTTCCCAGAACAGTAAAACAACACTGCAACTTCTGAACACATTTCACTGGGCAAAGCCAGTATGATTACATCTAACTTGAAGGGGATAGAGAAGTAGAATAAGTGAAATATTTGTCAATATCTCTGTAAATGACCTTGCTGGACTCCTTATGAACTCTTGTGATGGTGGCTCCTCATAGCTAGACCAGCCATAGCTGAAGGAGAAGATGGTGAGTCCTCTGCCAAAAGTATTTCTTGTTGTTTCCTTCTGTTGAACCCACTTCCTGCCACAACTCTTTAATAGAAGACCTCAGAGAATCATTGCCTTGTTGGGAGCTACCATGGGTCAGAGATACTCATTCCAAAGGGAAAAAAGCATTCCAACTCAAGATATAATACTGAATATCAATCCAAAGACTAGGAGAAAAGAGACAGCGATAAAGGCAAAAATTGATATAGTAAAATGTAGAAAACAAGTTTTAATATATCTAAAAGTGATTTCTCATTGCCAGTGACAAGACATGTTTTACTATAACCATAGTCCTTTGAGAGTGTTGGAGTACCTTTGAAAGTAAAAGAAATCTCAGCTTGTATTAGAGAGAAATGTTGTATGCTACCACACCATTTTAAATCAGAGAGATATTTGAAGTAAAGAGCCCTTCTGAGTTCTTCTTATTACCTTAAGACACTTGGAACACAGGACCAGAACTTGACTGAACATCATGGCCCATGGGTCCCTTTATCATGTAGTACCAAGGAGTCAGCAAACAACCAATAATAGAATGTGAATACAATCAGAAGGGTTGAATAATACTGAGCTAGTACTGTTTATAATCAATAAATAATAAGTGAAGCCACTGGGTTCAATGGCTCACGCCTGTAATCCCAACACTTTGGGAGGCCAAGGTGGGCATATCACCTGAGGTCAGGAGTTCAAGGCCAGCCTGGCCAACATGGAGAAACTCCGTCTCTACTAAAAATACAAAAATGAGGTGGGCGTGGTGGTGTGTACCTGTAATCCTAGCTACTCAGGAGGCTGAGGCAGGAGAATCACTTGCACCCGGGAGGTGGAGGTTTCAGTAAGGAGATACCGCGCCATTGCACTCCAGCCTGGGCAACAGAGAGAGACTCTGTCTCAAAATAATAGTAGTAATAATAATAATAATAATAATAAAGCAATTTGACATTTAATCCCAATGTAAAGGAAAGGGAAAATTAGCACCTCAGGCAAATTTCCTATTGCTGTCATCCTACATTTTTAATAAAAATAACAATGGTAATACATATAAACTTCTGATGAGTCTGGAGGAAAATAAATTTATAAAATTAATCCTTCAAACATAAATATGACACAAGACAAATTAAAATAAATTAAGGAATACTATGTGCAATTACAATTAAACAAAAATAAATTTGAAAAAGATGAAAAAATTGTATTTCTGTCTATGCATGTATACATAGATAGAAATATATCCATACACTCACACACACATAGAAAATACACACATACACACATAAAATATTAAAATTACTCAAAAGAGGTAGATATTTTGAACGAAACCAGTTACCTGGAGAAATATTGAAAAAGTTACTGTATTTAAAAATAGATAAGGAAATACACCTTTAGAAAAGACTGAAGGCATGGGTGATTTAATGAAACATTGCTTTTAAATAGTTATGCACCAAAGAATTTCCATCATATATAAATTTACCCAGAGCACAAAAAGCAGTGAAGCTCTTTCAATTAATTTACTCAAGCTAGCCTAATAAACCAGTTACAAAGCACAATAAAAGAAAACTGTGTACCAATCTCATATCCCAATGTAGAAGTTCTATATAATACACCAGTAAATCAAATCTAAATGTATACTAACAGAAAAATACACATTATAAAGAATTGGTTGAAAAAAAGAAATTTTTGCACAAGGAAATATGTTGATGTAATTCACACCGTATAGTATTATTTCAGATTTCCAGATTTAGAGTTGGACAAGTGGGGCTTTCAGTGCCAGTTCCACAAATTATTGGCTGTGTGACCTTGGGAAATTACCTAACCATTGTATGCCTCTCACATCTGACATCAGCTGCAAATTCAGTTGATTCCCAAAATCACTTACAATTTGGATAATTTGCTAGAATGATCACAGAACTCTCTATAGGTTTCCAGTTTTTTTGACAAATTTGAATTTTTTCTCACCATTATATTTTTAAACACTTCCCTTTTCCTTCTTTGCTCAGGGACTTCAATTACACGTTGATTAGACTCTTTGGCATTGTTCCACAGCTAAGCAATGTTCTGTTTTGTTTTTTTTCCTTTCAATATTTTTCTCAGTGTGTTTCATTTTGGATTGTTTCTACCGCACATCTTCAAGTTCGCTAATACATTTTTCTAAAGTACGTAATCTGTTATTACTTGAAATTTTCATCTATAGAAGTTCAGTCTGGGGCTTTTAAATATCTCCTCTGTCTCTATTTAATATGCTCAGTCTTTCCCATAGATTTCTAAAAATATATTTCATGCTTTGCACACTTTTCCAGTTGTGCCAGGCAAGAGCAGAATGCAGCCCTTGTAACTCCACCTTTGCCAGGAGCAGAGGTCATGTATATTCAATTTTCATTTCTTCTGCAAAGAATCTTAGATCTCCATTCAGAAGTATAATGGAGCTATGCTCTCTTTTTGTTCATGTGCCAGTTAATATAATGAAGTTAATTTGAAAGATTTAAATTTTTTAATTTTCTAGAAGAGTGATGATTGATATTACAATATAAGTTATGGGATCAGGAGAGGGGAAGGATTTAACAAAATTATGCTAAAATGTATATATGAAAAAATATATAGACAAATGTTTAAAAGAGAAAAAGAACTAATCGAGTTTACTCTAATAAATAATAAAATCTGACGTCAGATTTGAGAGGCAGACAAATGAGATAGCACAGAAAGCTCTGAAACAGACTATCCTAATAAGGCAATAATTTAATATAAGAAAAGAATAATATGTCATTATTATAAATTGATAGATTATTAAATTACAATTAAATTAAAAGTAAAAAGTAATAAAACTATAGCTGTATCACATACTATTGATCAAAAAACATTCTAGAATGAATTATGTAGTAAAAACAAAAAGTACTTATAAATGAACTTGCAAAAAATTCAGATGAATCTCTGTTATAAAAGCAGGGTATCAATTTCTAACTGTAAACTCAAAATATGAAAATCACAAAGGGAAATTGGAATAGATTTTAAAACATTAAATAATATTTCTTCTACCTGAATAATATATAAGTAAAATTAAAAGACAAACTGGTAAAACTGCAATATATGATAGAAAAGAATAAATTATTATACTAAAAGAGAGCTCTTATAAATCAATAATAAAATTACCAAAAAATGTAAAACAATAATCTAAATTTTCAGTAATTCATAGGATAAGCAAAAGCAATAAACATGTAAAAATATTTCTTACTAGCAATAAGAAATAATCATTATAAAAACATGAAGTACATTATCACTTCGAACATTGCAAAGGTTAAAATACAATTCCCAGAATGATGAAGGTAGTGGAAAAAGAGATCCCTAAACTCATGACAGAGATAAATAGTCAAGAATTTTGGATAATAACTTGGCAATGTGCATATTTGGAATCTTAATAATGTTGTATCATTTAGTAACTTAATATCATGTTTTTAAAGCACATTTAAGGAAATATAACACTCATAATATAGTCTTAAAAGAGACTACAAACTGCATGTCCTGTATAATATACTAATTTAATTTTAAAAAATACTAAACTGTAAACAGTAATTATCTCCAGATTATGTGAGTGTGCGTAATATTTAGGAAACAATATTACTTTTATTGTCATAAAATAAATCAACACCTGTCACTCTTTAACACGTTATTTATTGTTACAATAATCAATCAGGCACTCCTCTGTAGTGGTAATGGGGACCTATTTCCATCAGAGACTGTGGAATAAAGTAAACTACTCCCCAAAATACTGGCATTCGTTCTGGAATGGCATAAACTCTATAATAAACTATGAGGTCAAAAGAATGTCTCTTTCTCTCTCTCTCTAAGTCTGTCACTGTGAAGTTTAATCCTTCTGCTGATAGTCAGGTAATTTCAGTACTAAGGTCTTAAATCTAGACAGGGGCAGAGGGATAAAATGCTTTTCCCTGGACATATGTTCCTCATTATGTTAGTCCTTTTACAGCTACGGCTTCAGGGTGACCTTGAAAGGAAACACCCAGCAGAGGCAGAAGTTGGTTACTGTTCACTAGAGAACAGTGTTGCAGTGTTCAGTGTGTAAGGAGAAGTTACTTCTCAGAGGTTGTGTGGCACCTTCTCTGTGCCTACAAAATGAGTAGAGATATTTTTACATAAACTTTCCAAAGAAGTCCCACCACTGCAGAAAAGTGTATCAACATACGAGGTTCCCGAATGTGCATATGTTAAATACGTAATAAACAACTACTAAACAAATAAATAAAAAATGAACAAATTATTGCACGCTTCTTTGCCTTGTGTCTATTTAAGAGCTCGTCATCCTTCATTTCCATCTTCATCACCTGGGGATAATTTTTATAACAGTTTCCCAGGTTCTACATCCCAGAAATAAAACATCATCTGGTCTAGATAGGGACCTGACAGAGCTTCCGCAGACATATACGCTTTTCACTGAACAAAGATCCTCAGCTATAGAGGCAACTTGGGCCTGAAGTCCAGCCTGTTCTTTTAGACTAGGCTCAATTTGCCCAGAAGTAGTAATGCTTTTTTCTAATTCATACAAAAGTGTGCCTGCTAGCCAAGCCTTGTACCCAGGCATGCACCTTCTCATGATATATGTGTGTGTGTGTGTGTGTGTGTGTGTGTGTGTTGGTACAAAGATGCTATACAGACTGTCAGTAGCCTTAATCCAGGCCTTAGGATTTTTTATAAGTTCTCAGGTAAAGACAATGAGCAGCTATGGTTGAAAACCACAGAACAGCTTCAGTTATTACCAACACTGAGCTCAAATTCTTCCCTACAGAATCTGGTTTCTACATTTTTCCCTGCTTACAATTTCCCCTCTCTGTAATCTGTGAACCTTACCTCCACTTGTGCTCATTCCCCAACTTCTCACAGACATACACATGCCAACCATCTGCCCACATTCCTTTTGTGAACTGTAGTTCCATAGTTTCTGTATAGTAACCATGTTCAGAATGTTGAATTAAATGTAATAAATTAAATTTATTAATAACAATACAAGAATTAAATCTAATAATGCAAAACTTACAAACTGAAATTATAAAAATAGTATGAAATTCCAAACTCTGAACTTGGTTCCTACAGCTTGTGAGAAACAAGAGCACGAAGCTGTGGAATATCTCTAAGTTGAGATCAGGAAGGTGGTGGCCTCCCTGAAGCTGCACAATTGTCACAGTAAGAATGCTAGTGAGCATGAGGACAGTAATGGGTAATGAATCTGCTGCTTTATGGCTTTCAAAAGATATTCCATTGTCCATATAAAAACCATACAGTGGCATGTGCCTGTAGCCCCAGCTACTCAGAAGGCTGAAGTGGGAGGATCCCTTCAGCCTAGGACTTTGAGGACAGCCTGGGCAACATAGTGAGACCCTGTCTCAAAAATAAAAAATAAGAAAAAGTTACTCAACTAACCCAAACAAATGTAACCTTATTTTTTGCAATCTGCTGTGTGTTAGAAAATGTAATAAAAATAGGAGTATGACATAGCCCTCATCATCAAATTCGTATAATCTACGGGTGCTTAAGAGGAATTAAAAACCATGGGAAAGTCCCCTTTAGGGGCGCCCCTCAGTTTCTCAGCAACATACCTGAGAAGACGAAAAAATAAATAAATAACATCAAAAGCTGGGAGAAATGTGCATCAAATGTAAGACACATGGAAGAGAAAATCCTCCCAGAAAACAATCCAGAAGGAGGAAAAATGGGACAGAAAATTGTCATCTGCATTATGTCTTAACAGGTAAAGATGTGTAGGAGAGGCAGAAACAGAAGTGTTTTTGTAAGTGTACATACTGGGCACTGTAGATCTCCAAGATTCATTTTAATAAGAGTGAAGGAAAAAGAGAAAGGTTGAAAAAATATTCTTCCATCAGGCATAGGAATGATAAATATGGTTTTCTCTCTTTTATTATCTTTTTCAAAATAGTGGAACTCAAAATAAAGGCTGTGCATATCTATTGTGGGGAACAGATCTCTAAAGGGGATTACACCGGCACCCATGTTCATGCTTGAGGATGTCTTGTGTTTACCTAGACGATATAGCAATTTGGTATTCTGTCCAAGGAAAAGGAGGTGATATGAAAGGACTTGTTTGTAAACATGCTCACTGTCTTGGAAATGGTGTTTTGTTTAAAACAAGGTGACAGGCCGGGCGCGGTGGCTCAAGCCTGTAATCCCAGCACTTTGGGAGGCCGAGGCGGGTGGATCACGAGGTCAAGAGATCGAGACCATCCTGGCCAACATGGTGAAACCCCGTCTCTACTAAAAATACAAAAATTAGCTGGGCATGGTGGCGCCTGCCTGTAATCCCAGCTACTCAGGAGGCTGAGGCAGGAGAATTGCCTGAACCCAGGAGGCGGAGATTGCGGTGAGCCGAGATCGCGCCATTGCGCTCCAGCCTGGGTATCAAGAGCGAAACTCCGTCTCAAAAAAAAAAAAAAAAAAAAAAAAAAAAAACAAGGTGACAAATCCCTCTCGAGTTGAAAGTAAACAAAGGTAGAAACTAAATAGATCACTTCTGAATTCAAGATGAGTAAATGGGAAACTTAAAAGTAAATCAAAATATGGTAAAACCTGCATGTGAATACATAAAGAACAATGTGAATCTGAGAAAAGAAACAGTATTGTATAGTCAAAAGGGAAAATAATACCTCTAAAATTTGAAACATGAAACAGAAAAAAATATCACACACACATTGTAATGGCTAAAATTAAAGACCAACAATACCCAGTATTGATAAGAATGTGATGTCACCAAGACTCTTACACATTATGAATGGGAGTGTAAAATGGTACAGACACTTGGGCAAAAAGTGAGGCAGTTTCTTATACATTTGCACATATAACTGTCATGACTCAGCAATGCCACTTGTACATCTTTAATCTAGAAAAATAAAAACATATTTCTGCAGAAACACTCACATAAAATTGGTGTATGCCAGTTTCTTTTATAATGGCCCAAACTGAAACCAACCTAAATGTCTTTCAACAGGTATATAAACAAGTTGCTGTATAGTCATACAATGGAAAACTCTTCACCGATAAAAATGAGCAAACTGCTAATAAACACAACAAATCTCATGAGCCATACAGTGAATGAAGGGAGTCACACAAAAACAATACAAGTTTTATGATTCAATTTACATAAATTTCTGGAACAGACAAAACTAATCTGTGAATTCAAAAATCGGAATAGGCCAGGCATGGTGGCTCATGCTCATAACTCCAGCACTTTGAAAGGCCGAGGAGGGTGGATCACAACAAGGTCAGGAGTCTGAGACCAGCCTGGGCAACATGGCAAAACCCTGTCTTTACTAAAAAAGTTAGCTGGGCGTAGTGGCAGGCACCTGTAATCCCAGCTACTTGGGAGGCTGAGACAGGAGAATTGCTTAAACCTGGGAGGTGGAGGTTGCAGCAAGCCAAGATCACACCACTGCCTTCCAGCCTGGATGACAAGAGCAAGACTCAGTCTCAAAAAAAAAAAAAAAAATCAGAATAAATGTCATCTATGAAATGGGGCAGAAATTGACTAGGAAGTGTTGTGTGGAAAATTCCTAGGTTGATGATAGGGGGATCGGAGTTGCTTACTGTATGTATTAGTCAAAGCTCATTGAATGGCTTAAGATTTGTGCATTTCATTCTATGTAAAATTAACCTAAAAAGAAAACAAAGAATACATATTGAATTCTAGTTAATTCTATTTATGCTAAAATATTTAAGGTGAAGTACTATATTAGTTATCTATTGCTCTGTAGCAAATTATTCCAAAATGTGGTACCTTAAAATAATGAACATTTCTTATATCACAGTTTGTATAGGAGAAGAATTTTGTATCAGCTGGTTGGTTCTAGCTCAAGTTCTTTTAGGAAGTGGCAGTCAAGGTGGTAGCAGGAGCAACAGTCACCTGAATGGCTGACTGGGATTGGAGGATTCTCTTCCTAACTCACTTTCATGGCTGTTGGCAGGAGGCCTCAGTTCCGTATCATGAGGGGTTCTCCATAGAGCTGTTTGTGATGTGATAGCTAACTTTCCCCAGAGTGAGCAATCCAAGAAAGATTGGAAAAAGGAAGCTTTAGTGCCTTTTTGATCTAGGCTTAGAAGTCACAAACCATCATTTCTTCCCTATTCTACTGATCACACAGACAACATTGATACAACATAGGAGGGGCAGCACAAGAGTGAGAATATCAAGAGATAAGGACCATCTCTGGGCTGTCTAACACAAGGGTAGTGATGTCTGCAACTCTCTTTAAATGTTCCCCCAAAATGATGGCAGAGATGGATGAATATATTCATAGACATAAGATAAAACATATATAACAACATATTAACAACTGTGGGATCTATATATGTTCACTGTACAACTCAAACTTTTCTATAGGTTTGAAATTTTTCAAAATAAAATGTTGGGGAAAATCACTTAATTCTAAGGAGATATGAGAAGACATGGCTTCCTCTAAGTAGGAAAGATCATCATCAATAGGAAGAGCTCAGTCTAATTAGAGGGCAGAGATGCTAGGCCAGGGGCAGTGATATATGAAGACCAGATGGCAACAAGTGCCATCTCAGTGGATGCTGGTGCAGATTAAGGTTTGGGATTGTGCCTAAGTTAGATACAGAACTATACCCACTCCTGAATGCAAGCACAATCCTAAGGTCAAAAGAGTTGTGTTTATATTGAGAAAGAGGGTGAGAAAGGATGGTTAGAAACATAGGAAATCATAATTAATGGTTAGTGATTTTTCTCTGGGCACTGCTGTCTTAAGTAATTTTGAGTATTTTTAAACTTTCAAACGGGCTAGGAATTATTTTTCTATTATAATAACAATTAATTTTAGGAACCTGATAGACAATAATTGTACAGAGAAGAAAATATCCTCACTTATAACTGACTGTCAGTGTTATTATAAACATAGTTCTTTTCTCAAACTAGTATGACTTTTCCTCAAAGGGCATATTTCAAAGAATTTTCTTAGGAATACAAGTGTTGTTACCTAAAGCACAACAGACAACGAAGTACAACTCCAGGGTCTGTGTTTGACTCAGTCTTTTTCATTAAAAAAAAAAAAAAATGTGAATCATTCCATTTGACTAAATCACATATTCCTAGGGACAAACAGAAACTGACACACACATGCACCCACACACAAGCTCAGCAGCTGAAATGGGAAGAAAGGCATGCTCAGAAGAGCTGGAAAATAGGGAGCAACAGACGCAAGATAAAGGTAGTCATTGGGCTTTTGTTCTGGCTGCCTGTGCCCTGCCCCTACAGCCTCTCCACTGTCTAGACAGGAATCTTTTCAACAGACAGCAGAAAGAACCATATGCAGACACAGCAATTTAGAGCAATATGTACGGGACAACTTGGAAACTTGAACTGTCCCTCCCCGGTAATTGTTAGCAAATTCGGTGAATCTGAATGAATATGGGGTGCTGGAGGTTGGAGGGAGAGGAGGATGACTCAGACTACCTCTCAGAAGCCAGATTTAACTCCAAGAGATCTGTCTTTCACCCATCAAGGAATTCAGGAGTGTTTGGTTACTTTGATCTTATGCACTTGGGGAAAACATAAACATCAAATAAAAAACAGCAACTGTTGAGTTTGTGTTAAAGCCAATATTTACTTTTTAAATTTTGTTCATAGATCATCTTCTCTTCCTAACTTTCACTTGTTTTCTTTTTCAAGGGACCTGCATAATCTCCTTAAGAGCCAGTAATGAAGCCTCAGAGGTTACCCATTTCCTGCATCACCCATGAGGAAGTACAGAGCAAGCTGGGGAGGAGAAGGCCAGCTTGGTACTGATGAGAGAGCCGTGTGCCCATGCAAGTGAGAGGAAATGCAATCCCTAACTTGATTCATCAACCTGCTCACAATCCACAGCCCTGTGAGGATGGTGACAGGATTTCCTAGAACCCAGAGGGCATGTCCCTAGAATAACTGACACAAAAAGAATCCTTACTCAATTATCCTATAATAACATAAAGAAGAGCACTATTGTAGAATCTCAAATTGTTTTGTTTGTTAAAAGGCAAACTCTTTTTGTAATATGAATAAACTCCCAATATACTCAATTTGCATATTCTAGCTTCCAGATGCTAGGATTTCTTAAAGCAGTATCTACCTGTACTTAATGATACTGATTGCTACAGGCAATTCCCACCTCCTCACACCAACACAAGAAGAAGATCTCCCAAGGAGCATCCCAGCTATGAACTTCATTGTCTAAGGACACATTAAGGCAGCTGTCTGTTAAGAAGACAAGCAATAAAATATTCTATAAAGGCACCCAGTTAAATTTCCAATCAAAATGATTTAGTGCCTTCATTTTTTAAGTTTTCCCAAGGTTTGCTGATGACTAAAATTATGTAATGATGCTTTCAAGGTGTTAAATCTGCTAATTAATCTCTGCACCTTTACAATAACCCAGAACAATTAAAGGCACAATGAAAAGGAGCAAATTAATGTACAAGTGGATTAACCCTTGGGAGGCTGACTTCTTTTAGCCTTGCTGGCTGGTGATTTAAAGTGGGTCAGGATATCACATGGCCACACAGGTAATTAGCAACCTCAGAAGCAGTCTCATTGGATGGTAGCTGTGTCAGAACTGGTTCTGCGTCTATGGCAATCCCTATTGCAATGCCTACTGCATGCAAACCTCTGCAGTTCAAAGTACTAGATGAGTGGGGATTGAGGGAAGGCAGAGACACTGCAGAGTCCTGAAGGGCAGAACTGCTAGAAACAGTTTAGTGAGTGATCCTAGGAAAGGTCAAGGGCTGAAATGCTCTAAGGGGGACCCAAGAGGCCACAGTCTGTGTGCTGAACTAATGCAATGCCAAGTGGAAAGTCATTATTACCAAACCGAATTTGACTCTGCCCACCTGAAACAGCAGTCAAACACTAACATTGAGATTGGAGCTATAGAAAGTGGGACATTTATTGTAGAGCATCAAGCAAGGAGAGTTTAGTAGCTCATGCTTAAGACCTGAACTCCCCAGTGGCTCACAGGTAAGGGTTTTAAAGGCAAGGATGCAAAGTTACAGGTAGAGTCATAAATCAATACATAGAGGTTATACATTGGTCTGACCTGAAAGGGTGAGACATCTCAAAGTGGGGTAGCTACAGGTCATAAGTGGATTCAAAGATTTTTCTGATTTGTCATTGGCCAAGGAGGTGAAGCTTTGTCGAAAAATTTAGGATCAGCAGAATGTTAGCTAGGGCTCGTGGATGTGACCTCCAAGCCCCTTGGGAAGAAATTTAAAACAAAGAGCAGCAGTTGGAGTTCAGTCCTCAGATCCTCCTTCTCTGAGGTCTATGTGCCAGCACATCCATTTAGTGGGGGTCTGGGTTTCTGAAAAACAACTCAGGGACGTATGTAGTTTCTACAGGGAACCAAACATTCTCATGACTCTAACTTCCTTGGCTATTGTTTTAAGCTACTATTACCTTCTTGATTATCAAGTTGTTTATTTACTGCTTAGGGGTAGCTAGGTGCCTAAAATTTCCCTTGAAGGAACTTAGAATTTTCCTTTATTTCCATGCTTTGAGATGGTGCCCAGCAAGCCCTGAAAAGGGGTACTTGCTCTGGCTAACTGTTAACTGGCCAAATAGGTATGAGGAGAAGAGAGATAACTTGGAAGAAAAGAATAATCTATATTTGTGACTTGAAGCTAACTTGTATCCAAAGGGAATGTTTCTTATCCTCAACTGGGGCTCAGATGTATTTACTCAACCATGTTACTGTTGCTTAAACAGGTAAATAACTGTGCTCATTACTTACCTATTGTCTCTCAGCTCCATACGCACTTTCTGTATGTTGCTCAGGATGCTGGCGCTGGAGCCTGCAATCTGCATTTCCCGGACTCTCTTGCCAAACAGACTCTCTGCTCAGGACCTGCCAATGGAAGGTACTAAGGGAAGAATGAAATGGGGAAGTAGAGGAAGAGGAAACTCCTTTGCATTTGCTAATTACTGGCAGCATCATTCAAACAACAGCAGCAAGCTATTTGCAGATGATTCCTGAGGAGAACCAGAACTAGGATTAAGATTAGGTTTCGTTTGACCTCAAATATTTTATGCTTTCTCTAATCATACACTACCTCTCTGGTAGGAAAATTAGGAGACAGCAACATTAGAAAACTTTAAGACAGATTGGGAGAGGAGTTAGCAGTGCTCCATATGGAGAGAGAGATCTGAGAAGAGGCTGCTGGAGATGACAATGACGAGGATCCATTATGCAGAGTAATAGAGACCATGAGAGGTGGAATCGCATGATTGCCCCATGATCTTCGGACCCTGGTGTTACAGCCTTGACTGCAGATGAGAACCTGTAATTTGCTTTTGGTCAACAGACTATGGCAAAGGTGAAAAGACTTTGTAGATGTAATTAAGGCCCTTAATCAGTTAGCCTTAAGCTAATCAAGAGGTAAATTACCCTGGGTGGGCCTGACCTGGTTAGGTGAGGCCTTTCTAAAGCAGTGAAGCATCATAGATATACTCCTGCAACAAAGTAAACTGCTATTGTAGATGAACTGTCTATGAAAAACAGTAGGGTAGCCTCTAGGAGCTAAGGGTCTACAACTGTAAGAAACTGAATTCTGTTATCAGCCATATGGGTTTGAAACAGTTTTAAAAAAATCTCAGATGAGATGACAGCTCCAACTAACGCCTTGATTTCAACCCGATGGAACTAAGCAAAGGATCCAGTTAACTCCTGATCCCTGGAAACTGCAAGGTAATACATTTGTATTGTTTTAAGTCCCTAAGCTTGAGGTAATTTGAAATGCAGCAATAGAAAACGAATATAGGGACAGAAGTCAGATTTCAGGCAATTATAATTACACACACACACACACACACACACACAATGCTCTTCCAATTACTGGCTCAGGCAATTATAAGCAAGCACACAAACAAACACACACACACACACACACACACACACACACACACACACACACACGGTGCTCTTCCAGCTGCTGGCTGAACAGACGCCTGATACCAAACAAATCCGTCATTTGGAATCATGCTGTTATTGCCCACCTGCCTAAAACAGCTTACTGCTAACACACCACCCTCACACTGCATCCCACTAGATAGCAGTCTCATCCCAGATCAAAACTGGGTTCATATGCCCTTCTGGAAGCTTGTATTAAATTTCTGGTTACAATCTCTGTGCTCCAGCCCATATTCTTTTCATTACATCTTTAGGGGGAAAAAATTCAAAGAAGCATCTGAATGTTTTTATTATTATTTGACTATACACGACAGAGAGACAAAAAGAATTTCTTAATTAGAGCATAAGGACTTTTACTAGACAAAACAAAATAAAAACCTGTGAAAAAAGAGTCGGCAATAGCAACATGTAAACAAAAGGGCGCCATTATAATTTTTAGGTCTCAGCAGTTGAAATGGAAATTAACGGTGTTTATGAAGTTTTCCTACATGACTGGTTACTTTGTTTCCTCACTAAGCAGTATTTTTAATGTAGGCAGTGAAGTCAAAAGCATCCATGACAAATTCTCAAGGGGATACACAGATTTCCCCCTATAACAAGCAAGCTGATACAGAAACTGGTAGCATCATTATACACAGCTGAGTTGAAACTCCTTAAGAAAGCAATCTAAATAACCTTGTCACATCCATTCTCCACACCTTTCCTTTGGCAAGTGCTCTGTGTCCCTGTGAAGCCTCATTTCCCCATCTATTGCCAAAGGCTACCATTTCATATCACACATCAAAGCATGAGAAATGTCAAGGTAATGAAAACTGACACCGTGGCAAAGAGAAGGTGAGCCACAACCATTGTGGGGAAAGCTGGGTCAAGGTCCTTCTGAACAGGGCACTGGATCATCCTGGCTCTCCTGCAGCTGTGCTCACCCAAGAGCAAGAGCTGGGCTCCATAACACAAATATACCTCTTGAATAGCAGCCACAAAACACAATTTGTGATTCAAAGTGAATCCAATGGCAAGACAAGCAAAGAAGCTTCTATATTCAAAACAAAAAACAACCTTTGTCCTCTAAAGATTTATTATGCATTCAAAATATCCCTGGCTTAACCTAATAAATGGACTATTTAGCTTTTATCCATGCATGTGGACAAACATTTAAATATTTCTCAAAGAAATTTATATGTTAAATCATGAATTTGGCTTTCTACCCACCTCTTGCAGAAACAGAGCATGTAATTAAAGACCTGGGAAATCTGAAGGCTTTGCTTCTTGTGCAGATCAAACACTGATGTACGTTGGTCTTTGACCAAGTCATGGAATTTAATTATTTAGTTTTCAATTTCAAAAAGTGAACTCTGTTTCAGACCTTGAACTTTCTCTAGCACTACCATCAGGGATTCTCTCTGGCAAAGAGTAGTGTTAGCACATGGTCCAAAATGGACACCAGGACTAGTGAGGTAGTTTAAGTTATCAGAGATGGTCACTTGGAATTTACTGATTTAAATGGTGAACTCATGGGCTCTGTTAAAAAACCTCTTAATGCTGCACAAACAACAAAGCCGTTGATGAGATGCTTTATGTAGCTCAAAGGCAACATAATTCTAAAAGAAGAATAATTTTTGGAGTAAGAAGGCTTTGTTCTTATCTAGCGTAAGGCTTACCTTTTGGTTGAACATATAGAGGTCATATCTGGAAATAAAATGGTGTTGCAGCAAAACAGGAATGGAGATAGAAAGCTAACCTTCAAAGGAGTAATGTGCCAATACAAGGAGAGTCCATGACATCCCTTCCATTAGTGTTTCCTGACAATATTATTATTGGGTTCCTTATGAGGATTATAAATATTACCAAATACATTCCTTTGTCTCATTTGGGTTAAATTGCAATCCACAACTCCGCATCCTTGGCACTGGATAAAGATCAAGGTACTGGGAAGTTCTTCATCCCCAGACGTCTATACTAACTCGCCATTCCTCAGTTCTCTACCCTATGCACAATCAATGACTTCAGAAGTGCCAGACACAGCCAAGATCACCATATTCCTCCCAATTCTGAGTTCATTCCTCTCACCAAGCAACAGGAATTGTTGATCAAGCAATCAGGTTCTCTACCATAACTCACAGTGATCACTACTCTGGCTTATCTGGGTTCTCAAGTATTTCATTTGCACTTGATCTGTAGTTCTTTCTCCAGGACTATGACACTACTCCACTGCTGAATGTCCCTCAGCCCCACCATCCACAGCAATCTACCTGCTGCTGAAACTACTATATCTTTTATTACGTAAGTCCACTCTTTCCTATTTCATCTTGGCTCGCTGAACTTTCTGTGTCTCACCTACATGAATATATGTGATTTGTGGTACATTTTATTCAGCATTGGACAGAAACAAAGATGAACACCCTAATATTTGTTCTTTCTTTCTTTCTTTCTTTCTTTCTTTTTTTTTTTTATTGAGATGGAGTTTCTCTCCGTCACTCAGGCTGTAGTGCAGTGTCGTGATCTCAGCTCACTGCAACCTCCGCCTCCTGGGTTCAAGTAATTTTCCTGTCTCAGCCTCCCAAGTAGTTGGGATTACAGGTGCCTGCCACCACAGTCAGCTAAGTTTTGTATTTGTATAGAGATGGGGTTTCACCATGTTGGCCAAGCTGGTCTTGAACTCCTGACTTCAGGTGATCCAATGGCCTTAGCCTCCCAAAGTGCTGGGATTACAGACATGAGCCACCGCACCCAGCCGATTATTTGTTCTTTAAGTGAGGTCCAAGCAGGCAACCTCAGCTATTTACCTAAATAGTACAAAGGCAAGCTAAGTGTAAAATGAAGAAACCAAAAATGATATCAGGGACAAGTGTTTTCATGTGGTACCTAAAATGACTACTACCCAAGCAACCTTGTAAAGAGTGGAGGTCACAAAGATGGATGGGAATGAGAGTGGAGAGTAGGAACCAAAGAAAACCAATTGAAAGTTGCCTGCTATAAGCTGCCAATGACTGCCTCAGCTAACATTCTCTTCTAGAAAGTGTTTTAACCCAACACAATGGATTCATAACATGCAGCCAGAGTGGATGACTACTGAGTCACCTATACTGTTGAAAATCCTCCTCTAGGGGAATTCAGTATATGTGTAGAAAAAGATTGAAGAAACCAGCTAGAAACAGCTCCCGGCAGCTGATTTTCCTTTTCTGTTCTCTTTATTATTTTACAAATTTTACTAAAATGGAGTTTCAATGACAAATGAAACAGAGCTTTAGATATTTTACCATTACAAATATTTGACAGTCTTTTATTTTTCTAACGTGTGCAAGCAGATCCAAAAATCTGTTTCAATTCTCATAAATTCTCATGTTTGGAGTTGTCAAATAAAACAGCAAAAATATACTCATTAGCTAAGAGGGATACGACCATAAACGTAGTAAAAATTACGATGATCCCAAATTGAATATTCTCTGTGATTATGAACCAGGCGAGGGGTACACTTAGAACAATTGAGAAAATCATGGCGGGTGATTATAATGCTTAACTGGGTGCATTTGATTTGCATTTTTCTTTGTAATAACTGAAGAGAATCTTCTAACTTATGACAGTATTTGAGAAAATCTGAGCCTACATAAGAGAACAATGTACCAACAATTAGCCTAAGGATAAATGTTAAGGAAGGGATAAAGCTGTTTTGTACCCCTTATTTATGTTGCAAGCATCTGGAGTCAGTCCTTCATTGTTTGCCCAGACCCTTGCTGTTATTTATCAAAGAATAACCTGCAAATACATTTTATTTATTTACATGTAGGACTCATATAATGTCAATGTTCTTTTTTTTTTTTGGAGACAGTTTCACTCTTGTTGCCCAGGCTGCAACCTCCACCTCCCGGATTCAAGCAATTCTCCTGCCTCAGTTTCCCAAGTAGCTGGGATTACAGGTATCCACCACCAGGCGTGGCTAATTTTTTTTGTAATTTTAGTAGAGATAGGGTTTCACCATGTTGGCCAGTCTGGTTTCCAGCTCTTGACCTCTGGTGATACACCCACCTCGGCCTCCCAAACTGCTGTGATTACAGGTGTGAGCCACCACACTCAACCCAATGTCAATGTTCTAATTTAGGAACTGGCAAACTATAGCTGGCAAACCAAATCTGGCCATAGTCTGATTTTGTAAATGAATTTTTATTAAGGCACAGCTACACTTTTTCATTTGTGTAGTGTTTGTGGCTATTTTTGAACTACAATGGCAGAGTTGAGTAGTTGTGACAGAGACCATATGGACGAGAAATCCTAAAATATTTATTACCTGTTCTACTGCAGAAAAACTTTGCCAGTCACTGTTCTAATCCATTCTAGACATGCAAATATAACTATTAACACAAATCACTCATCCAAGTCCTGGTTCCTCTAAGCGTGCTGGGATGTCACAGAATGCCAAGAGAAGGGAAATAAAGGTCTTCTCTGAACAGTCAAAGATTAAGAAAAAAATGAAGGATTTTTAAAATTTTCTTATACAAAATATCCAGTTCCAAGGTAAGTTTCATCTGTATCCCAAGGTGCCCCTCCAGACTTTGGAGTATTTATAAAAAAAATATATGTTGCACAGCATTATGAATGTATTTAGTGACACTGAACTGTATACTTAAAAATGGTTAAAGAGTAAATTTTATGTTCTGTATTTTATCACAGTTTACACAAATTATATAGAAAACTGGAGCTGAACAGTCTTCACCTTCTCTGAAATTATCCAGGGACCTAATACCATAGCAACAGATAGTTCTGGGACCAGTAATGAAGTGACTACAGAAATGAACATATTAATTGATAATCTGTGGTTACAATTAAAATGTATCTCTAATTCACCAACAAAAAACATTCCAGGATTTTAACAGCTGACAAATGAAACAAATTAGGTAAACAAATGTCTTAATGGACACAAATAATCAAAACTGACAAAAAGTAGAAAACCTGAATAAAATATCTATTAAAGAAATGTAATTGGTAATATAAAAAACCTACTCATGAAGCAATGCTTGACTGATATGCCTTCTTTGGTGAATTATATACATTTAAGAAAAAAAATTACAATAATACCAATAGTATACAAACTTTTGGAAAGTAGATGAGAAACGAATACTTTACAATTCATTTAGTAAAGTCAGCATTATCTTAATACTCAAACAAGACAGAGGCACAACTACAAAGAAACTAGAGTTTACCATCTCTCATAAATGTGAGAAAAAAAACATTCTTAAGAAAATGCTAACAATTTGAATTTAGTGATACGTTAAAAACATAATGTATCATGACTTAGTGGGACTTATACCAGGTATCTAAAACTAGTTTGATATTTGAGAGTTATCAACTTAATACTAAAAGAATAAATAGAAAGACCAAATAATTCTCATAATGGATGTAGAAAAGAATCTAACAAAATTTATTGTGAATTCATAATAAAAACTCTAGAAAAGCAGGAGTAGAAAAGAAAGTCACCTGGTAAACAAGATATTAAAAAAAAAAAAACTATAGCTAACAGAATACATAGTTGTGAAAGACTGAAAAAGAATGAAGAAGGAAGCAAGGATATCCACTCTCATTATTCTACTCAGGAAAATACTTTTTAAAATACACTAAAAATTACTAAGCATTGCTGAAAAAAAATAAGATGGTAAATAAACATCTAAATACACCATGTTCATGAACTGACAGATTTGTTATTGTTAAGATTTCAATTCTCCCCAGATTGATCCATATATTCAACAAAATCCCAATCAAAATCTCAGAAGGATTTTGTAAATAATGATGAGCTAAAATGTACATAAAAATGAAAATAACCGAAAATAGATAAAGCAATTTTGGAAAAGAGATTCAAATTGGAGACCTTGCACTAGTTAATTTCAAAGCTTATCATAAAGCTACAGAAGTCAAGACCATCTGATTATAGGTATATGTACAGAAATGGAACTGGACATGTTTTGTGTAGTAAAGAAAGACGACACAAAATTTCAATTGATAAATGATAATCTACTAATCAACTGTTGCTGTATAAACTTAGAGAAAAAATAAACTCTTATTCTTACCTTACACCATTCATAAAATCTGCCTCAAAATAGATTATAGTGCTATTTCTATGAGTTCAAAAATTAAAAAGTCAAAAAAGAAAAATACATAGAAGAAAGTATTCATCAACTTAGTATAGGGAAATACTTGTTAGACATCACACGAAAGACAAACGAATCATTTTTAAAATATTGAAAATTCCAAATTGATAAGAGTTAAAAATGTTTTCTTCTCAAACAATTCTATTAAGAAATAGTTAAGACAGAAATTGGGAAAAAAATTGCTTTACGTCTCTGACAAGGAACCTATAGCTTCTTTGACAATATAAAAGAATGGACAAGATGTTAGTTCAACTTTACAATGAGAAGATACATAACCCAGAATTAAGAAATAGACAAAACATCTCAGACATTTCATTAAAAAAAGATAAGCAAATGACTATTAAGAACATGAAAGAATGTTCAGCATCCTTAACTACAATGGAAATACAAATTAAATTTATAATAAAATACCTCTACAAACTTACTTAACTGAATTAATTTTTAGAAGTATAAATATTGAGTGTCGGCAATGATGTGGTGCAATTGGTACTCATACATTGCACCATCTTATACGTGGTGGACATGTAATTTAGTACAAATATTTCCAAACATGTAATTTAGTACAAATATTTCCAAAAATAGTTTAGCTGCGCCTTATAAAGTTGAACATACATGTAAAATGTGACTCAACGATCCCAATTAAAAGTGCTTACCTTAGAGAAAAAATGTGTGTGAGTGTGTGAGTGAATGAATGAATGAACAAGTGAGTGAGCAAGTGGCTTGCCTTTAAAAAATAGGACTTTTTCTCCCTCTCTTCTCAATGGCAAACCATTTCCAAGTGGCCTTGCCTCATCGATCATATAACTGTTATTGTATTCTATTAAGCAACCATTAAATGGCAGGTACTACTCTAGATGCTTCACAAACGTAACATTTCCTCATCCAATCCTCTTTAAAGCTGATGTTATTATCCTCACTTGCACATAGGCAGAGAAATGAGATCTGATGTGACATGTAAACTCAAATGGCTAATATATGCCAGTATCAAGAATCAAATTCACTCCTGTCTGATTCCAAAGCTATGCTTTTTTTTCATTCTACCTTTTCTGATTTTGGTATTTTAAGGAATAAAACACCTAGCTATGTGACTCGGTCTCAGGATTTACAGAGACAGATAGAAAAACCTGTATGCAGATTTTTTGTGATGCATACTTTTTGTGATGCAGATTTATGACAAAATTCCCAGAAATGTAGTATAACACACAAGTGTGATCTTGTCAGCAGAAAAATCACCTTAGTTTCACTAGTCCACCCTGTTTGGGAACAGGGAAACCTTTCTGGGTCACTTAACACAACAAATTAACCACAGATGGCCCACTTCCTCTTTGTTTACCTAGAAAAAATACTTCCTCAAAAAGAGGCTTCTACTCTGTATGATGATGGCTGCCATTCTACATGCAATTCCTTTTGGGGAGGAGTAAGCTCTAAGCTACTCCATTGGTGACTGAATTTTATCACATCAGTCCACATGTGACTGCCTACACAATCTAAGTCACTCCGGTTTTGATATCACAGGATCTACCTTATGCACAATGCACACTGCATGAGCTATAGAAACTAGACTGGAAAAACTGACAGTTGCTTCATTTCTCCAGAAAACCCCCATGCCTGCAGCTGTTAAGGGTAGCCTGACCAATGTACCAGGTCACTAGTTCAACAATTCCGGAGAGTTGAGGGCACTGATCCCCATTCTAAAAGATTCTCAACACACAGAACTAGAAAACATTGAACTGAGAGAGTGTTATCGATGTTCCCTGGAGGAATTCATTCCATTTTTGTAAACCCCAACTGGTTTCTTAAATATTTAATCCATCATGCAATCAGAATAGTTGTAATCATCTATTATCAAACTGGGAAGAAAAAATTATTTTTACACATAAAGAGATCACTGTTTCTTAAAAGCAGTAAATGATACACGCCTGATAAGCAAAAATAATACATTTGTTCAGAGCATTAAGCACTTTGAGATGGAGTGTTCCGACAAAGTTTTGTGGGAAGATTCTAATGTGAAATGGGACTGGGAACAGCGTGACATGAAAGCCAGAGTAGTATTTACAAATACAAAGGAGGAGCCAACCTTTGACGCTTGTCCTCCAATCCTTACACGTTCCTCCCTGCTCAGGGTTTAGCAACGTCTAAAAACTGACTTTTGCTTCTCTCTGCAAGTGTGAGACACAAATGTCTGTCACCGTTTACTAGCCAAGTGATCTAGGCAAGTTATGTAACCCCTCTGCATTTCAGGTGATGAATCTATGAGAAGATGATCACATCTGCTATCAGTTGGAGATCAAAAGAAAATGTGCGTACAAAAGAAACAAGCACAGTGCCTGAAATACAAAAGCCAGTAAACAAAAACATTTCCTTTCCCTTCACCTGTATAGAACTTTTCTTCTTCTCCTCCTCCTTCTCTTCCTCCTCTCTCTCCTCCCCCTCCTCTCTCTCCTCCTCCTCCCCCTTCTTCTTTAAGATGGAGTCTTGCTTTCTTGCCCAGGCTTGAGTGCAGTGTCATGATCTCAGCTCACTGCAACCTCTGCCTCTGGGGTTCAAGTGATTTTCCTGCTTCAGCCTCTCGAGTAGCTGGGATTACAGGTGCCTGCCACCAATCCCGGCTAATTTTGTATTTATAGTAGAGATGGAATTTCACCATTTTGGCCAGGCTGGTCTCAAACTCCTGACCTCAGGTGATCTGCCTGCCTCGGCCTCCCAAAGTGCTGGGATTACAGGCATAAGCCACCGTGCCCAGACAAACTTTTCTTTACCTAACACCAATACGTTGTAAATGTACTGGGAAAAAAGATTAACTGGGTTGAAAGGAGACTTGCGCACTCCTCTTGCCTTTACACATAATGAGCTGTGTGGTCTGGGGTGGGTAATTTTGGTTTGCCGTTGTTGCTTTCTCTTTGAAATGAAGAGGATAGGCCACGAACTCCGAGATTCTTTCCAGCTCATCCATTCATGTCTTTGCATTGCTGAGCATCACCCCAGGGATGTTTTATCATCTCAGGCAGTGAGGAATTGGGAGCACTTGGGTTCCCCTAGCACCCTTTCTATTACCCCAATTGTATGCTGGAGGATACTGCTTTTCTGGAGAGCACACACTTCATATTGTCACAGCTCTGACACAGGCGTCCGAGTGGTCTCTGGCAGGACTTGGCAAAATCTTCCCTGAGAAATGGCAAGAGCACCTGAGGACCTATGAGCTGGCATCTCGCCCCCAAAAGACAAGCACTTTGAGAGGAGGTACTTCACCAACACTCCACAGCTGTGTGAAGAAAAAAAGAAAATGGTTGATGAATTTCCACTTTCCACAGAGCAAAGAAACGTTTTTGTGTTGTTTCCAGCCTGCATGGGAGCTTTTCATGAATAAGGAACTGTCCTCCCACAGGTGGGGATACACTGCCACCTGCTGGTTCTCTGCTTCTTTACACAAAGGAGCACCTTCCCAAACCAAAGCAATGGTGACTTTCCCACACAGCATAGAGATATCAGAAAATATTGATAGTATCTAACCTATTAATTGTGAATGTCTGATGAAATGTTGACGGTCTGGTACAGTTAAAAGTTCAAGATAATTCCTCTGTGTATACTCAAGGTCACGCAAGAGATCTTGACTAAAATTAGCAGCCAAGATTCTTGAGGCTTCCTTCAACAATTCAATAACTCATTTATGTGTACAAGGAATCTTTTAACATGTAGAAGTATTTTCAATACATTATGTCATGTGAGGTTGTTAAAAAGCTTTATACTTGGAACTTACTATTTAGTGTTATACAAATAGTAAAGGCCACATGAAAGTGATAAAACTACATTCTTGTTTAACACTTTTGGCATGGGTATTATCAGTAATTCAGATTTTCCCTCATTAATCCACACCATTAGTCTGTACGATTAATCCTTTACTATTGAAATTGTGCAGAGGTTAAAAGTTAATACAGATATAAATGGAACAAGCTCAGTAATTTTATCAACAAAGTGATTTGAGGCTAAGAGTTCAGGAACATTTTATTTGAAGTGGTTTTTGTGTTTTTCTATCACAGATGGTGTTCTTTGATTCTGGAACCTCAAATTGTTTTAACACGTCCCACCACCTCGATGTTCAGTGTGTGTGATTGATATGTGTGTCTACACTGGCAAATAATGCTTAACAGTGAAGTGCCAGTCTTCCCTTTTCAACTTGATGTTTGCTCCACAGTGAAAATGGTGTATAGATTCTTTTGCAGGCAAATTATTTAGTTCCAAGTTATCTTAAATTTTTCCATTTTGAAGCTAGATTTTGGCTTTGGCTTTGCATAACAAAGGGTCCACTGAAATGTTATATTTGGCTCTGAAAAGGGAGGTGGTTATTCCATCCCTAGAGCAAGAAGAAAAAAAATCATGAGATTTCTAGCCAACAAGGCTTTCAAAAATATTGATATCCAGTCTCTGATGACCCCACTTCATAAGCCTAATGGGAGATGAAATGGAACTTACCCATCTTCAACTCTCCCTCCCCTTTCTGTGTTCTTCCCCTCTCTTTCAAGTACAGTATTCTCCAAAGTTATTGAACCATAACCAAGTCAGACTGATAGATGCTCCTGACACGGGTGAGAGGGGACCAGCTCTTTCAACAACCTCACATGACAGGAAATCCCACTTCCTCCAGAGTGAAATCTCCATGAGTGTCCCAACAAGCCAAGAACACTCTCAGTGGATGGTCATACTACCCATGGTGGTCATTTTGTGTATATTGTCATGTACTCATATTAATCTTCTGATGTACACCAGTCCCTTATTTTCAAGACGAGGCTGCGTGCTCTGGTTTGGGAGGCAGTACAGTGGGGGGAACGTACCCCCAACTTTGGAGACATGAACATGGGGTTCCATGCCCCTTCTGCCGTTTATTGTCTCTGCAGTCCTGGAGATACAACTTAACCCCTTTAAGTCTCCATTTCCTCATTCATAAAATGTGGATTACCTTTCCCACCTCACACAGTTATCGAATACATGACAGTAACTTTGGTTATATGCCAAGTACTATGCTAAACACCTTATATGAGTTACCTTACCTGATGACCACAACAACCTCTTTATGATCATCTTCCCCATTTCACAGATAAGGAACTGAGACAAAGGACGGATTAAGTCATTTCTCCCAAGGTCTCGAAGCTCAGATATGATGAAGCCTCATATCAAAGCAGATCTGGCTCCAGAGTTAGAGCTCATCTTGTGACATGGACTCGCAGCCCAGATAGTGCCTGGCAATTAGTATATGAGAAATAAATCATATGCATTTTGTTAGCCAAGCACACAGACCAAGTTTGTGACTTTGCCATCACTCTTTGACACTGTGTTCTATATAGAGAGGGCTTTAGGGATTATGTGTTGCTTGCTCATTTTAATAGATATTCCAATAATACGTGTATACATATGCCTTTAACCCATGAGTTTCCTTGGGTTGCCGTCACAGAGTACTACTAATGTTGAATGGCTTAAAACAATCGGTATGTATTGTCTCACAGTTTGGGAGGCCAGGAAGTCTGAAATCGAGGGATTGACAGGGTCATGTTCACTCTGAAGCTTGGTGTTTTGTGGGCCATCTTTGGCATTCCTTGGTTTGTAGATACTTCACTTTAATCCTCCATCATCTGTGTCTGTCTTCACATGGATGTATTCACATAAAGATACCAGTCATGTTGGTTAGGGGTCCACCCGACTTTAGTATGAGCTCATCTTAACTAATTACATCTGCAATGACCTTATCTCCAAACAAGGTCATGTTCTGAGTTATCAGGGGTTGTGACTTTCACATGTCTTTTTGGAGAGATACAGTTGAACCCCTAAAAAGAGCCATCTCCCCTAGCCGTATCTGTTTGATCTTAAATAAGCAACTGAAAGCAGATGATAATGAATCAGATAAACCTGAGTTTAAGCTAAATGTGTGTTTTAGGGAAAGATAATGCAGTGCCTAAGTTTTCGTTTCCTTATCTGTTAAATGAGGATATTTACAGCACCTGCCGCAGAGAGTTGATATGCTCTTTAAATAAGAAAGGATACCTGGAACACTGAGCACCATGTCTGGTACATGGTAACCCCACAGTCCTGCTAGTTGCAGGGGATACATTATGCTTGGTGTCTTCATTGGAAAGCACCGCTACTGAAATGGCTATATCCCCAGCTTTTCTTCCAGCTTCCTTCTGCTCTCCTTTGAAAGACAGTGAACACCCGCCTACCCATAACAGAGTCAGAATAATCACTCTGATTTAAAAGTTAGAAGTTTCACTAGGTTGGCATTTTCCTTGGAGATGTAGCAGCCTAGGCTGAGTCGACTTTGCCTCTCATCATTGTCAAATCTGGCTTCAGAGCACCCCACCGTGTGACACAGGAATTGACTGCAGCATGAAGGCATTGCTGGAGTAATTGCAAGGCCAAGGAAGTGGGGAAAAAAAAGTAGCTTCAGCTACGTCTGCTACAGAAGCCAGATGATGAAAATTAACCCACCTCTTTAATCACAATCTTGCATCCCAGAATTTTCAACTGACAGAAATGATAATCATTTGGTTCATTGATTCTAGGATTAATCACTGAAGTTAATCTTGGCATGTATTGATTCCATTTCTGCTGGCTGTAACTAAAGTGTTCAAATTACTTATTCCAACTCTGACAAGAATAGGTTCCCAAAACAAAGGAAGTCAAAGATGAGCTATTACACCTGACAGCTCTGCACAGCACCTAGTGACAGCACTGACTACCCATCCCTTGGCAAGACGGGCCTCTAATAGGGATGAATCAAGCGACTGTTCTTGCTATTATACACTGGCGTTTTATAAAGTTGATCCACTGGTGTCTAGAAGAAATGGAGGTAGTTTTATCTCAAGGAATCTAAACTCGAAATCTGGCTGCAAAGGCAAGCAAATTATGTAGGCAACACAGTAGAACAGGCCAATTTCACCAACTTGACTTTTATCAGAAAACACCAGCATTTGTTACCTTGCAATCCTGCAGAGTTTCATGGTGCTGACCATTCACCAGCATAAGCTTTGTTTCAAAAGCACAATTTGCAAAATAACATGGTGCAGTCACCCTTCCTTAACCTGTTATGCAAACTTTTGACCTGATAGTTACAATGAAATATCTCTTATTGAGCATACTTTTGTATGGCATCCTAAAAGGGACAGAGGAGACTTCTACCTTGGTGTGATAGCTGACTAGATGTTCTAAGTGGCCCTGTCACTACAGTACACCTAAAGCTTAGGAAGGATACTGACTGCATTTGTAGCGTGGCTGGTTTAACAGAATATAGGGAAAGCTTCAAAACCTATCAATAGTAAACAGAGACTAGAGGGCTAAAAACAATGGATGCCTGAGTGAAGGGTTTAACAATGCAAGGCAGAACTAAAAGAGTAGACAAGAAGAGTATGTGAAGAAGGAAGAAGAACCATTCTAAGTGCCTTATACTAATACAGAGCGGGGATTCAGTTCTTGTTTCACTTATGTTTTCTCAACCTCGCACCCATGAAATTTGGAGCTAGCCCATTCTTTGTTGTGAGGGACTGCCCTGAGCACTGCAGGATGTTAAACAGCATCTCTGTCCTCTATCTACTACATGTAAGATGCAGAAAAAAATGTTTCCAGACATGACCCAATATTCCCTGGGGACGAAATCACCCCCAGTTATGCCCACGAATGTAATCTGACACTTTTAAAGCAAAACACATATGGTAAAATTTCAAAGATGACCAATTAAAGAAATATCCTATATACATTCAATACAAATTGAGAAAAAGTTATATGAAGCGAGAAACAAAACAAAAAACAAAAACAATATAAATAGGGCAAAATGCATACAAAAATGGAACAACTAGAAATCAGAAAGGTGGCAGAAAGCAAGTTCAACTATATCCAGCATATAAGAGAGTTCAAATATATCCAGCATAATATAGAGTTCAAATATAAACAGCATAATATACAGTTTAAATATATCCAGCATAATATCAAGTGTTCCTTCCAAAAAGGTGACATGCAGAGTTCTATGAACTCGCTTTCCAGCAAAGCAGTCACAACTGGGGAAATTTACATAATGAAAAACATTTTAAGTCCCTGAAAATTGTACTATGGGCATATAGCAAATAAGAACCACTTGTTGTTGTTGTTTTTTTTAATCTACTAAATCTGAGTAAAAATAAAAGTGAGATCTGTGACACTCGAATCATGATCTGCTTCCTCCCTCACCCTGACACTGCAGCTCAGCATGATGGAATCACAGGGAATTGGAAAGTGTGTCAAGTAACGCCTTGAGGATGCAATCGGCCAAATCAAGAATACTAGAAATTTACAGAACAAATGGCATTATTTCTCCAACATATAAACAGAAAGAAAAAAAGCAGGAAGGAAATGCTCTGATTTCCCTTCCTGACCAATATTGTTGCTAGAAATGTGATTCCATTCTCAACTACCAGGAAAGAATGCTGAACTTTGGCTAAGCCAATCCACCCAATCCTTCCTCCTCCACCGCTCCTGTGAGTGGGCCACAGGTGATCATGTGATGCAAGTCTTCCAAACAAATAGAACAAAATTAAATTTCGAAACTTCTTCTGGAAAATGTAAGTCAATGATAGACTCTATTCACTCGGATATTTCTGTACACACATATAAGAGTTCAAACTGTGTGAAAATGTTTTCACCATAATAAAAGTAAATCTGAGGGATAAGCTAATAAGCACAGAAAACCGGACAGAGCAACAGCTTCACAAAAGAAAGGAGCTGAGATCTTGAACAAACTGTTCCAAAACTCTGTAACATAACTCTTTATAGCTCCGTTGGCTAATACTTCCTCTTTATTTCAAAGCCAATTTCACTGGAGTTGTTCTATAACTTGCATAAACCCCACCACAGCATTTGGTACTCCTTATGACTGTTAAGTTACTGTTTCCACTTTCCTGGTAGGTTTTTATTCCTGTTTTCAGATTAATTCTACAGTTCAGGTCAATGAATAGATATTGCTATCCTACTGTGAGGAAGTCAGCACTGCTCAAAAGTGCTGATGGCTCAAAAAACAACATGACTGGTCTCTCCCCTAAGAAATTCATGGGTTAGAAGAGAACACAGACACCATATCAAAACCTCCCTCAAACTGTATTCTAACTTCCATGAAAGAGTTACATACAGAGGAGAAGAGTGAGATCCCGACTATGATACATCATTCAAGACTCATAGTTTATGCAATTATTTTTCCACAAATTGAGCCATCAGCCTATCCCAACAAAAAGCAGTAGGAAAAATTATGACACAGATTACATGCCACTTTCCATTCAAGAAGCCTGCCTGCACTTCCCATGTTAGACATTATCTCATTTGTCAAAACATTTATTTTAAAAGCGGGGAGAAAGAGACAGCAACATAAAAATTTGCCTGCATGTCCAAGTTTCCTCTTATCAATAGCCTCTGACAATTTGGACCAAATTTTTACACGTGCTTGAAAACCTGCCATAGTTTCAGTTTCTGAGTCTTTGTTTTGGTTTCTGGTCTCCTCAGATTAGAGAATATCTCATTCTTGTACTTTCATTCGATCTAGTAATATGCCGTCCTCTGACAAAGAGCCAGACTTGCATATGTATTTCAATTCCTCTATATTTGTGTCTTCAAGACATTTCTCAATGATCACTTAATAATTTATTTTGCAGAGTGTATTAATCCGTTTTCACATTGTTAATGAAGATAGACCTAAGACTGGGAAGAAAAAGAGGTTTAATTGGATTTTCAGTTCCACATGGCTTAGGAGGCCTCAGAATCATGGTGGGAGGCAAAAGGCACTTCTTACATGGTGGCAGCAAGGGAAAAATGAGGAAGGAGCAAAAGCGGAAACCCCTGATAAACTCATCAGGTCTCATGAGACTTATTCACTATCATGAGAATAGCACAGGAAAGACCTTTCCCCATGACTCAATTACCTCCACCTGGGTTCCTCCCACAACACGTGGGAATTCTGGGAGATACAATTTAAGTTGAGATTTAGTTGGGGACACAACCAAACCATATCACAGAGCTTGATCAATTGATTCATTGTTAATATTTGCTAATAATTCAATTTAATGTGTACTTTATAATTTCCTATTCTACCTGAGTGTTTTCCCCCTCATATAATCTAAAATACTCTTTTTCAAACTTTTCATTTTATATCACTGCCCTATACAAACACACACACACATGCACACACACACACACGAAATGAAAGTATCATAGAGCATTTGCTGTTACTACTCTAATGTTTGCTGTCTTATTCAATGTTTTAAAATTCTGGCCGCAAACCACCAAACTGATTTTTCCACCCGTAATGTTTGGACAACACAGCTCTAAAGAGTTTAATGAACTGTATAACTATGGAATCTCTTCCAAGATTTTAGTTTCCAATTTCAACTTGGTTATTTCTATTCTTTAATTTTTTCTGTTATCAACAGAGAGGTATATGGGACATCCTTAAATATTATCTAAGACCTCTCTCAAATAAAAGAATGATGTCTTAGTAGTGGGTCTTCCTTATGGTAAAACATTTAGATATAACCTATGCATATAACAAAATTTAGTTCATTCTGTTGATTTTCTAGAAATAATTTTGATAAGTGCCAATTATTTGTTACTCTCAGTTGTTCACAATATTAATTCACTGCCCTTTGCTTTATAATAATTAACATTGTTAGTTTTCTGTTTGCTTTTCCCCAATGCCCACACGTCATTACTGGCATGAATTTGGAATCCAGAGAGTGATCTTCATTTTCATAATTATCACCTACAATCTCAAAACATTACTATCATACATTTAATTTACAAATATTTTAGAAATTCTCTAATCTACAAAGTAGCTGCCCTTTTCTTTCTAATTTCATCCAACTAGATGTATATGCAGTCAATAAATCTGACAAAGTTCACACAGTGAAATATTCATTAGAAACCCAAGTAGTGTGCCAGACTTTGGTTTGTAACCATATGGTCCATGATCTCTAAATTCTTTAGCATTGTTACCTTCATGCAAATTCTAATATTCTATCCAAAGAAATCTGCCAATCTATTTCTAAATTAAATTTAAAAATGAATCGAAAGCTTTCATCCTTATTCCTGGCTCCTAGGTCTGCAAAGTAAGCAGCAATCAAGCTGGCTTACGTAAGTACTGATTCAAAGGCGTCTAATAATTACTAGGAGCCTAACAGATCCTGACCCCCTGATGCCTAGAGGAGGCCAGAGAGCATGGAGCCTTTAGGAGCAGGTTCAGGTAGCTCCATGTCAACACTTCAGTAGTCCCTACAGGGATTGCTTTTTTTTTCTCAATAGCATCTTCCCAATGATTTACCTTTTCCTTTTAGCCCCATCTGCCTTCTTTCAAAAATTCTCAGCAGATGATCCAGTCTTAGGTTTTACCACCTCTGCTGCCGATAGCAGCTAACATGTATTGGGAGTTTCTTACAGAACCATGGACTGAATATTTGTGTCCCTCTGGAATTTGTATGCCAAAACCTCATCTGAAATGTGATGATATTTGGAGATGTGGACTTTGGGACATAATTATATTATAGGGATGGAGCCCTCATGATGGGATTCGTGCCTTAATAAGAAGAGACAAACCAGCCTGCTCCCCATCTCTATAGTCTGCGAAGATATAACGAGAAGACAGCAATCCTCAGGCCAGGAAGAGTGCTCACCAGGCTCTGCCAGTGCCCTGATTATAGACTTCTCAGTCTCCAGATCTGTGAAAAGTCAATATTGTTTAAGCCACAAAACCTATGGTAATTAGTCATAGTAGCCCAAATGGAAGAGGCATATGGCTAGGCTCAATTTTAATTAACCTACACGTCTGAATTCACCTAGCATTCCTGACAACCCCAGGAAGTCGGAACTGTCAGTATCTCATTTTTAAAGATGAAGCTACTGAGTCACCTTAAGGTTAAGCTAACTACTCACCATCACACATTTTGTGGAGGAACAGAGATATTAATCAGAAGATATGACTCTGAAGGTGGAGTTCTTGGCAATGATATTAAAGTACAGGCTCTTGAGGAAGAGCTTCCTCAGTCTCTCTCCTCTTCACATCTACAGATACGTACACTGTACCCCTGACTACATCCTACCCATGTGCCTAGCTAAGGTTACCTTTCAACTTGTGTTCTAGAATTGCCCCCCTCCTAGAGGCAACCATCCCCTTTGTCTAAACTTTTGCCATCATCTCTTCCCAGTCCTTCAATGTAAAAACTAAAGTGAAAACAAACAAAACCCACATTCAACCCTATTTAGTCCTGAACTTAGAAATAATCTTTCTTCCCTTTACAGCTGAGCTTCTTGAAAAAGTGATCTATTCCTCAATCTTTAATGATTACATTTATTTGTGTCAAATTTACTCAGAAATTTACTGAAAGCAATTTTTTAAGGTTTTAGTTTTTTTAGTTTTTCCCACATTTATTGAGCTATGATTTACACATTGAAAAGTATATATATTTGGGGTGTACAATAGAGTGCTTTGAGGTGTGTATACATCTTTAAAGTATCTCAATTAAGCTAGTTAACATATCTATCCCCCCACATAGGTACTTTATACATTTCTGTGTGTGTGTGTGGTGAAAGCAACTGAGATCTACTTTCGTAACAAATTTCAAGTATTCATCTTATTAGCTATAGTCACCATTCTGCACAGTAGGTCTCCAGCAGTTTTTCATTATATAACTGATGGTATGCACCCTTCAATGGATATCTCCCCACTTTCCCACATCCTAGCCCATGGTAACTACCATTCTACTCTTTCTTTCCTTCTTTCTTTCTTTCTTTCTTTCTCTCTTTTTCTTTCTTTCTATCTTTCCTTCTTCCTTTCTTCTTTCTTTCTTTTTCTTTTCTTTTTTATTACACTTTAAGTGCTAGGGTACATGTGCAGATCGTGCAGGTTTGTTACATAGGTATGTACATGCCATGGTGGTTTGCCGCACCCATCCCCTGTCATCTACATTAGGTATTGCTCCTCAATTTTGAAAGGCTCTTAAAGATCGCTCCCTGTGGAACTCAGTGTTTGTTTTTCTGTCCTAACTTTTCCATATGGTCAGCAGAATCTGGCAGAGTTGAGTACGTTCTTCTAGAGGCAGTGCCTTTCATTTCTACAATCCTCTCCTGTTACTCCCTTCCTATTTCACAGTGAGCTCGTTATTGAGAGATTCCCATCAGGCTTTTTATTCTACCAGTTCCTTAACTATATCAGTGGCCTCAACATCCTTACCTCGACTTCTTTCTTCATTTGGATACTATTCCACAGTCTCAATGACCACTCTTAGGGTTCTAACTGCAAGACATGCATTTCCAGCCCTGATTATCCATCTGAGCTCCAGCCTAAGCTGCATCAAATACCTCTGAAACAAATTCAAATAGATATTCTGCAGGCCACTCAATCTCAAAGCTAAAATGAATCCCCCATCCCACCATAGTTCTTTCTCCCAATTTTTCTGTCTTGACAACGGAACAGTCATCCATCACTATCTACCTTAAGCCTATAACCTCAGACCCTTCTACTTCTTTCTCTCCCTCATTCTCCCTCTTTTCTAGACAGACTTCATCTGACATGTCTCTCAAATCAATCTCCTTTTCACCAGGAAATCAGTAAGCCAAAGTAAAAGAAGATGCTAGGAAAGACACTAGGTTTCCAACGCCTACTCTTAATACCTTTCCACAACTCTATAACCTAGCATGGAGGTTCTTACCATGTGCCAAGCATTGCACTGACCACTTCAGATATTTTATCTCATTCAATAATCCCAACTACTATTAACCTCATCTTACAAAACCAAAAACTCAGGAAGAAAGAAGTTAAATAAGTGGTCCCAAATCATATGGAATTAGAATTCCTACTGAGAGTTTATCTGACACCAAAACCATTCTCCTGGTGACTGTCTCTCATAATGCTTGCTAAAGCTTTCAGCCACTCTATCTGAAGTATGGAAACAACATCCAAGTGGCCTCTCTTCTGCCAGCCCCTGCTCTACCTCATCCTCAAATCCATTTTTCATAGTGCCTGAAGATTTCACAAAAGAAAGAAGTAACAAGGCCTAGCTAATTATGTCTTTCTTAAAAAATCAGTTGGTTTCCCCTGCCTTATAGCACAAAATTGAAACTCTCTAGCCTGCAGTACAAAACCCCATGCATCTTCTCCACATCATCTCCCTGTCTTTCACTCCTGTCCTCTCTCTCACATTCCAAGTTCTAGTTCTAATTAAATACATCCCATTGTTGTACTTGTACCAACTACACATTTTTTCTTTACTTTTCTGCCCTGCTCCCTTTCCCCTAACCTTTGCCCTGGCTCTAGTTGTTGTATTTACTCTTTAAACCCAATTAAAAGTGTCACTGCCTCTTTAAGGCCAAGTTATATCTGCAAAGGTCAAATTATAACTCCCAGACAAACTAAAACGTCCATTTACACAGCTCCCATGACACCTGGCCTTATTTGTACATACTTTTACTAACTCATGTGTGGCAACTTACTGCAATTAGTTTATATATCTGTCTTTCTCATCTCCCTCAATAGTTTTCTGATCTCAGCTCCTAATTCATGAGGAATAGAGAGTCTCTATGTTTTAAAAGTTAAAGGACAAATAAATGAAGTGATCCTAGCTGAAGAAATTAAAATGAGAAGGACCAAGATGTTAAGCCAACACTAAAAGCTTTCAAGAAAGATTGTCCTGATTCAAAATTTACAGAAACAGAGAGAGAACATAGACATGGCACTTGGCCAGTACAACACTATCTTACCTCTGCAGTGTGAATCTTTGCTTCCAGATTGTAAGGGGAGGGATGTAGACAGGGAAAGAACTAACATTCAGAAAATTAGGGGTCCAGTCCACAGAGTGTCACTGATAATGTGTGTCTCCCTAAAAGAAAAATAATTCAGTAAGTGATCCTCAGTTTTCTCTTCTATAGTATCAAGCTTTAGCCTACACCATGTTCCTGAAGGGCCCAGGGAAAAATGGTAGGGATGGGCAATGACACTATCAGCCACAGTCATTTTCACGTGCACCTGAGATGACTACAGCTGGGGAACCATCCAGAGCTCCCGTCATTAAAGTGAGCAGAGCACCACCTTGCAGAGGAAGATAAACAACTACTGGATCAACACAAAAGGAGGATGTAGACCCTCTCAGGGCTGAGTTCTCTCCGGAATCCCTTCTCATTTCAGTGCTGCATTTTCAGTTGCAGGGGATGGTCCAGGGTCCAGGGACAAACCTTGTTTTCTTTTTTCTTTCTTCTTTCTTTTCTTTTTAGATAGTGTCTTGCTTCGTCTCCCAGGCTGGAGCGCAGTGGCAAAATCTTGGCTCACTGCAACCTCCACCTCTCGGGTTCAAGCGATTCTCTTGCCTCAGCCTCTCAAGTAGCTGGGATTATAGGCGCCCGCCACCACACTAGGCTAATTTTTGTATTTTTAGTAGAGACGGGGTTTCGCCATGTTTGCCAGGCTTGTCTCGAACTCCTGATCTCAAATGATTCACCCACCTCGGTGTCCCAAAGTGCTGGGATTATAGATTTGAGTTTTTTCAAAGCGTGCTAGTGAAAGGATGCAAGTGCAGCCCTGGACCGAACTGTCCTTTATTACATGTGACTTCGCCAAAGTTATTTGAGTGAAAGCTGCGGGTTATCACTAGAAATTTGATTAAAATAGCATTTGGGTAAGAAATGAAAGTCCCACTTGTTTTACAGATATGCAATTTGGGTGTGGATTGCCATTTGGAAGTGGGATAGTTTTTGCAACTCATTCTACATATTTGACTATTTTTCAGAATGAGTCTTTTTTTTTTTTTTTCTTTTTGCTCCTCTTTCTTAAATTTCTAAATCATTTAGGCCAACATTCTGTTCTGTACATTGCATGATAGTTACAAGTGGGAACAGCTTATCTGAGCATGTTTCTGCAGCCCTGGAGTTGGGGATGTCAGCGGGGTGGCCTCTCCTGGTCCCCGGCCTTTCAACCTTGGGGGTAGGCAGGCTGGTTGCCTCTGATCCTGCTTCAGACCAGCTTTCCTCTGCTAGTTCCTTTCTCACGTCTCCTTGTTTAGTCTTCATCTCTCTCTCTCTCTTTTTTCTTGAGACGGAGTCTAACTCTGTGTCCAGGCTGGAGTGCAGAGGCGCTGTCTCAGCTTGCTGCAAAATTCCGCCTCCCGGGTTTGAACGATTCTCCTGCCTCATCCTCCCAAGTAGCTGGGATTACAGGTATGCACCACCATGCCCAGTTAATTTTGTATTTTTTTTTTTTTTTTTTTTTGAGACGGAGTTTCTCTTGTTACCCAGGCTGGAGTGCAATGGCGCGATCTCGGCTCACCGCAACCTCCGCCTCCTGGGTTCAGGCAATTCTCCTGCCTCAGCCTCCTGAGTAGCTGGGATTACAGGCACACGCCACCATGCCCAGCTAATTTTTTGTATTAGTAGAGACGGGGTTTCACCATGTTGACCAGGATGGTCGCGATCTCTTGATCTCGTGATCCACCCGCCTCGATTTTGTATTTTTAGAAGAGACGGGGTTTCACCATGTTGGCCAGGCTGGTTTCGAACTCCTGACCTCAGGTGATCCACCCACCTCAGCCTCCCAAAGTGCTGAGATTACAGGCTTGAGCCACCAGGCCCTGCCAGTCTGCATCTCTTTAACCCTGTATCGCTGTTCTTTTTTTCTGTCTGTCCCCCAATCTCTTTCTAAAAAGGTTATTTGCCTCTTAACGTTTGCGCATTGGAATTATTTCTGCGCTTTTCCAAACGGCCACCAGAGGGGGCCCTGAAACACGGCGGTCCACTCTGTGGCTCTAAGCGCCCTAAAAGGACCCTGCTGCGCTTGACCAATTCTCTTCTGAATTCTCCAAGTTCTCTCGCAGCCCCAAGAGGCTACCCTGTGCTTCTCTAAGCGCCACCCTATATTCTGCTTCCCAGGTCCCCACTCTAAAGACCCTTTGTTTCCTTTCCGGCCTCTTAGAACCCGAACCTCGGCAGTTCCAAACGCACTGGTTTCCCCACTTCCTAGCCGCCGCCGAGCCTCGCTAGCGTCCCGGTGTCTGCCACTACCTGCCCCAGCTCACTAAGAAATGTCCTTGACGACTGTCTAGTCCATATCGGAGACTCCGTGGCGCTGAGTTCCGCCCCGCAGCCCTCCACACCTTGTCACTTGATCGAAATGCCTGCCCCTCCCTTCCCAGGGGACCCACCTGCCTCCCCTCGGCCCCGCCTCTGTTTACCCTGCCCTCTGGCTCACAGCCCTCCGTCGCCAGATGTCACTCGAGACACCTGGGACGCGGGGCTAGGCCCGCTCTCTGTCCTGCAGAGGCTCTGGCTCCCCTCTGAACCCCCCCGCACTCTTCTCCGCGCCTCGGGGCCCCGGGACACCCACATCTCATAGACTGTAGCTTAGCCCCGCCCCCCCCCCCGGTTTGCCCGATACCGGCTCCACATCTCCCTGTGATGTCGCAGCAGTACTAGGCCCCCTGGCGCCCCGCCCGCTCTGCGCCCAGGTCCCTGGACAGGTCCGGGAGCGGTCCCGCGCCCGCGCTGCTGGGGGCGCGTGGGGTGCGCTCTGCCTCCAGCCAACGCCTCCTCATGGGCGTCCTTGCCAGCGCAGGGGGATGGAGGAGCAGTGCTTTGCCAGGTTCCAACCTCTTGCTCCCCTCTCGTCCCTGACTCACACCGTGACGTATCTCAGGGGCACTCAGATGCTGTCCCCCAGGCCCAGTCTCCCCTCTTCTCCACAGTTTCAAGAACTCGGCTTCTCCCTGCACCTTGCTCTCCCTGCTGTCCTCCAAGTTTCTATTCTAAATCTCTCAGGGACGCTCTAACCTGCCTCTTCCCAGGCGCCCCCATCCTGCTGTAGGCGTCCGAGGGTCCTCAGTCTCTTGCCCGAGGGGAAAGTGTTGTAGAGCCCCTGTCTCTACTATAACAGGGTGAACTGCTTTTGATCCCCGCTCGGATCGCTCGCTTCTGGGGCTCCCCAGGGCTCCCCCTTGTCGGATCTTCTCAGGTACTCATGTCAGGGCCTGAGCCCAGCCCCCACTGCAGCGCCCTCATTTGGGCCTTCCTTGGTTCCCTGATTGCGCCGGCACGGGCCCCGGCCATCAACGTCCGTTCCCAAACTTCGCTTTCAGTCCCCATCCTGGAGGCGCCATTCTGAACTACTGTTACGACGTCCCCACCCCTAGGAAATCAATCAGCTGCCATGCCGGGAGATCAGTGCGCTCACCTGTAAAATGCTATGCCAGCGCCTCCTTCCTCACAGGGCTGCTGGGAAGATGAAATGTAGTAATTTGCATGAAGGGTTCACAACAACGCCTGACACATGAGAGGTGTGTAGCATGCATTCGTCGTTAGGATTATATCTTACCGTCCTAAAAACCCAAGTGACACATTTCTCTCATCATCCTCTTCCAGCCTTAGGGGATGCCCTTCTCTGTCCACTTCCAGTTTTCCCCAGATACCAGCTCTTTTGGTCAACGCCTCCCTTGGCTTATAAAATCCTAAATGCCCACCTACAAGAACTCTTAATCCTCGGAACCAACTCCAGGGAAGATTGTGTGCTTCATTGGAAAACTAGAACACGCCCTTCTGGTTCTCATTCAGAATCTAAGAGGGGTCTGTCTGTCTGCCCGTTCATAATCTTGGAGCCATTTTATAACTCTGAAAATAGTCCCGCTTTTTTTTTAACGTCTTTAAACCTCTTGTAACATCTTCCTGTCTCCCTTACTTAATGAGCTAAGTAAAATATGTGACAAAATCATTTTGTGTCTGTAGTCATGATTTTTCCTGCTTAAAAAATATTCCTTGACTAGACCTATGAGTCCATTACTATTGGTTTTCCATTTTTGTGAAAGAGAACATGAAGGATGTGATTCAATTTGAGAGTTCATTTGTACTTGATGAAGTCTAAAACCTGGGGGCTGATTAATGGAACCCCTAAGATATTAAACAATAATGATCATGTAATAGTAATAGAAAAATAAAGCTTAATAAAATAAAGCATGGCTGTGGCTGAAGAACCTCCAATGATGTCCCATGGAGCTGCTCTCCCAGCCAACAGGGGAAGGAAAGAGGCTACAGGAGTCTTTTGTGCCTCCCTCAACCCCACAGAGCCTTCTCCATAACCCATATGCTACTATGCACCCTGGCTTACTAGAATCAATGGTCTCTCCTTCCGGCAGCTTCCATCCCAAGCCACCCACCTCCAGCCCTTAGAGGACTGGGGAACTGGCCTCCAGAAGATGGCCACTAGACCACTGCTGTGAGCAGCTACCCACTATTCCAGGGGTTCTTCTCTGTAAAAGTGTCTTATCTGCAGTTCTGTGTCTCCTTCCTCCTCAGCTGCTTTGACACCCACTCCACTTCCAGCTGTCATCTCAGAGCCCAGCACCCTTCTCCTCGACAACACATCGTGGTGCTTCTCATTAAGCTCCATCCCCATTCTCTCCCTCCTTCCAATCCCAGCTCCCAATTTGAAACCACATCTGTTTGAGTCCTCCTGTGTTCTGTTCTATTTGATGAAGTCTAAAACCTGGGGACCAATTAGTGAAACCCCTAATATATTAAACAATAATGATAATGGTAATGGTAATAGAAAAATAAAGCTTAATGCTGTCCCGGAGAGTGTAAAGGTAACATCAGAAGACATTAATTGTTAGATAAAATCAAACAATCCCAACTTTACAAATTATACCAACATTCAAACGTTTCGTGCCTCTTTCATACCTTTCGATGGCGGTTGGTATGTCTCCCTCAATTAAAAAAATTAAATATATATTTTTTGGAAAGTATAAAAAATTTATTTATAAGAATTATTCACATTTGAAAATATGTTTTAAAAAAACAGTTCTTATGTCCCTGGCCTTCTCCTGTCTCCACCCTTTGATCTCTAAATACACAGGGAGTTGGAATAGAGGCAAATCCAACCTTCCTTTAGATTCTTTTATAAGGAAAAAAAAAGTCAATTAAATAAATAGTTAAAAGAAACCAGCACATTTGATGTATTTTGTGGGGATTGCTCCAGCGTTGAGACCACTCAGTGTCCCCGCCATAATGGAGTTTGAGCCCGGACACGTTTCCCACCCCCTGGAGGTAGTCGAGACCAGTGAAAGAGAGATTTAATAGAAGTGTGAGTTTGCAGAAGTCTATTTCTGGTCCACTGACCTAAAGGCTGGGTGAAGGCTGTGTGGTTTTACTAGGCATTGTTTCTTGAAGTACCTGCTCTGGGCTAGTTTTATGACTTTGTTTACCCTCTATTGATGGGTCCCCTACTTGTTCCTGTGACTGCTATTTGCAAAGTTAATGGGTCTATCGCCTCTCTGATGACTTGCATAGATCATTAACATTTTAACTATAGGTTTCCTCACCCTGATAATGAGACCCACCTGCATGACTTGATTGTACCCATCGTGTGACTTGATTGTACCCATTGTGTGTTTTCCGCTGCCTAAGCTTGTAGCCGGATGGCTCTCTCTTCCCTTTATTAAGATAATGGCATCTGTTCTGATAATTGAGATGGGACTAAGAATGCTTATGCAAATGAGGTGGGGCAAAGAATGTTCCTTAAAATGAGGTAGGAAAAGATATATATACTAACTCAGTGTACAATAAAGTCGCTGGTTTTAGGCATTGCTAATTGGGAACTGCCTGGCCAGCCCTCCAGACTCCAGCTGTCCTGTCTTTTCTTTTCTTCCGCACACTCTCTCTTTCAGGTATTGGGACCCTCTTGCAGGCCAAGAGACCCTGGCAGACGTGCCGCTCTCACCGGCCCCCGACAGTATTTGGTTTTAGCAAATAGACCAGATGAATGGGCTTTGCTGCCACACAAAGACGCTTAGTGAACATTTGACTCTGAGCTAAGTAAAAAATGACAACTATGTGAGGTAATGCTAGATGTAACCATCCCACAATATACAGTCTATATACGTCAAAACATCATGTTGTCCACAATAGATACATATAATTGTATCTGTCAGTTAAAAAAATAAATTTGAAGAATGTTCAACAGATTTTTTTAAAGGAGGGCTGCTCCAAGGGTTGCTGAGGTCCAAAGCTTGGTGATTTGTTTATTTTGAATTCTTACATCAATAAGCTGCATAGATTTGGGGGCTAAAGAACAAGTTGGATTATTTTGCTATAAAATGTGGAAGAATCACAGCATCTTAAATTCGAAATGTTCTTTAAGTAGTAGTGAGTCCATCTATACATCCTGCACCAGAGATTCCCCTCAGAATCTCCTCTAAGTGGTCATCCAAACACTCAAGGCAGAGGGTCAGGGAGGTCCTCTCTGGATATCTGCCATAGCCTTGGATGTGAAGAGTATGAGTGGTTAATAATCCATGTTATAGGTTTTGCTTTACCCTGAGCCAAACACGGACTATAATTCTCACAAAACCGTCTCTGGTAAATCAATAAAACCACTAGGAAATGTAGAACGAAGATTTATCATTGGATTAAAAAATATATATGTGTGAAAGGAAGTTAGAGGCCCAAGGAGACAAGTCAATAAAACCATCTCCTTCATTCCTGGCCCAGTCCTCCCACTGGATAACAATGATGTTATTACCTTCATCCATGTTTCCCAGGCATCTCCAGAATATCACAGCCTCTATCTAATGAATGTCACTGTAATTAAGCTGAACTGCAAGGCTTCAGCCTGCTGCTCCTTTCTCGCTCCTTTCCTGGGTGATTAAAGAAACAGAAGATAAGGTGCATGCATGTAGACTGGCATTGTGCTAAATCTGAATTTCAGGATCCTTTGGGAGCAACGTGCAAAGTTTTATTTTCTCTTCATTGCATCACTGAATCCTCTTTTTTTTTTTTTTTTTTTTTTCTTGAAACAGAGTCTTACTTTGTTGAGCAGGCTGTAGTGTAGTGGTATGATCTTGACTCACTGCAGCCTCTGCCTCCTAGGCTCAGGTGATCCTCCTACCTCAGCCTCCCTAGTAGCTGGGATTATGAGCATGGCCACCACACCTGGCTATTTTTGTATTTTTTGTAGAGATGGGGTTTTGCCATGGTCTCGAACTTTTCTGCTCGTCTCAAACTTCTGGACCCAAGTGATCTGCCTGCCTCAGCCTCCCAAAGTTCTGGGATTACACCATGAGCCACTATGCCAGCCTTCAACACATCTTCTAATCCTTCCTAAGGTTTTGACTTCACCTACAGCTTCTTTCCTTGGAAATGGTAGTTCATACCTCCTGGTTGAAAAACAAATGGAAATTTGCCAAGAGTAAATTTCAGGCACTTTCACCAGACACCAAAATGTAACTCTGTGAGAAGATGGTTAAGTTAATTCGTTTGACTGTGATAATCACTTTGCTAGGTCTATATATACCAAAACATTATGTTGTACACCTTAAATATATATAATTTAAACATTTTTAAACAATAAAATAAGAAGACAGCACGTCCTAATTTTTAACCTTGAGGTGCTTGAGAATAACACCTGCCAGATATGGCCACTGTGGAGTAAGAGGAGAGGAAAGACACTGGCTGGACTAGGGGAGGAGACAAGACTTCAGGAGGAAGCCTACAGCACGATGATACACAGAGCTGTGCAAACACACCACCTCCTCACTCACTTGCAAAAGCCCCAAATGCTTTCAGAGTTCCGGGCAACTTCTTTTCCTGGAAAACATGACACTTGGCATTAAATACATGCGGGAGATGAGATGTGTCCCCAGGCAAGAGTGAGACAGGAGCATAAAGACACAGCACTCTCTGGTGACCTGAGGTCTACCTCATCTCTGTTTTCTTCTGGCCTGGCCCTTTCACTATTCTGAGAATCAATATCCTCATCCTAAAAGGGAGATCTAGACTAGACTAGGGGGTAGCATATTTTTTCTATATAAGGTCAGATACTAATATTTTAGATTTTAAGTGCCATATAGTCCCTGTTGCAACTACTCAACTCTGTGGCAAAAATAAAAGCAGCTACAGACAATACATAATGAAAGGAGGGAGGCCGTGTTTGCAGCTTGTAGGTTGCCACGCTCTGAGCTCCACATTCTCTTGGTTCTGTTCAGCAGTTATATCCCAGGGTTCAATTTGAGGCCCAACAGACCTCATTGATCTTGAGTTCTGTGAGCTCAGTCCTCTTGCTCTATTTTCTTCTCTGATAACCTGTATGGACCCAGATTTCCTGCCAAGAATGGGAGCTTGCCGTAGTCCCGCTAGGCTCCCCAGCCTAATTGGAAGCCAGGGCACTGTAACTCACTGAGGCCATCACTGTATACCTGATCCCATCAGCAAGTAGAATTGATAGCAACACCCTGTTCACTCTATACATGCCTCCACCCTGAATCCAAGTCCATCTTGCTCCTACCCCCATCGGGACAGCTGGGACCATTTGCTGCTGTGTCTTGGTTCCTCTGTGTGGAAGGAAAGTCTGGCTTATTCTGCACAGCCTCAGCTTCAATTGCCCAAAATTGCCAGTCTCTCAGTACTCCTGTTGTTCTATCTCCCGGTCTCTGACCTGCCACCTCCACAGGGCTTGATTCCAGATCCTGGGTCCTTCTCTTTCCCCTGCCCTGTGTAAATCATGAGACCTCATTCAGCAAAGACTTCTGTCAATGATCACATGGACAGAGATTCAGGCACATGAAAGAAAACAGGGATCTCAGATTCAGAAGTAGAAGGAAGTCTTCAGCCCACTTCTTAGAAGTATCGCAGAAGGTCAGAATCAGACTGAGTCAAGATGATACTCCTGTAATAAACTTGACCCTGTGAACCCTTACTTGGAAAGCATCAGTAAAGCAGGGTGGCACAGGAATCTGAGCTAGCATTAAAATCAGAAAGTCCTAGGCCTGCACACACTTTATGGCAGGCTTATAGCACCCTCTTGTGTTTACTTCTGAGAAATGCAGGATTCTATCTGAACTGGGCCAGAGGGGAGAGAGAGATCTTACATTCTCATTTAAAAAAAAAATCATTTGAACTGACTTAATCTCCAACCAAATTATAAACAATTATAAACATGTATAACCCCAAATCTCAACCACAGACCTGTCTTAAGTCTACATGTTATCTCATTTCATTTTCAAAATGTCCCTCTGAAGAAGGAGGTCAGATAGGTTGTGACTCTCTTGGGAGCAGGTGGAAATAGAGACTTAGAGCCTTGCCCAAGCTCACAAAAAGGATACACAAAAGAACAGCCTATGCTATCACCCAGGGCTCCTGCTGCAACAGGCCTAATATTCTTTTTATTATCATTATACTTTATGTTCTGGGGTACATGTGCAGAACATGCAGGTTTGTTACATAAGTACACACATGCCATGGTGGTTTGCTGCATCCATCACCCCATCATCTACATTAGGTATTTCTCCTAATGCTATCCCTCCTATTCTTAACTGGTTATTTCACAGGACTTCTCAGGTTGAACACAAATATTCAAGGTTTCCATCTCTGCAGGGTCAGCGGTCAGCTCATCACCAAAGCACACAGGGGTCATTTGTGTCACAGAGTGTGGGGCAAGAGGGCAAGAGGTAGGAGGCCAGTGTCAGGAACAAGGCTGGGCTACAACTGGGTGCCAGGCAGGCAGACTATTGAATCTTTGCCCACCTGCCTTTCTCACCAGTGCTGTGTAGCTGAGTAACAGTGTTCTCCATGGGGCAGAGGCAGGGCGGGCCTGGTACCTGGGCTCTGTGCAGTTGAAAGGCCAGGAGTGTGGATCAGGGATCCCACAGCAGAAAGGGGAGTAGCCTGCAACCCTGTGAGCCTCATCCCCAGGTCCTCTTCCTAACTCACTGTGTCCCAGTCTCGGCTTCTCCACCACAACCACACATGTGTCCACACTTCTGCATTTTTTTCTTCCACTGTTTATGCTGCCTGGAAATATCCCTGCTCCGGACTTTAGAATGTCACTTATCTTCAAGGCCATGATGAAATGTCATCTCTTCCTTCTGGTTTTCTCTGATTTCCTCATCTTCTCCCACTACCCACTTCCCACCCCACACACACCTCTCACTGTGGACTCATGTTTTGCACTAATTTACAAAATGCACATTGTTTTTTAGTTATTTATCTTTCCCATAGTCTGTGAGCATCTTTCAGTCATAGACCCTTCCTTCATTTTATTTGTTTTTTATAGAAAGGCACAGGAAAGCATAGTAGAAACCAAAATCTGAACTTTGGACCAGACAGACCTGGGTCACATCTTGACTCAACCACCTCACATACGTCATCTTAACTTTTCATGGTAGATTCCTCTGTCTGTAAAATGTGATAAAATTACCTGTTGTTTTGAAAAACTAAACGCAATAACATGCATAAAGCACTTACACACAGAAAGCGGTAGCTTCAATATCATCCAGGGGAATGTCTTCGTTATACTAACAAATAGATAAATCGAAGAGAGAGGAAATGACTTGCCCAAGGTTTTAAACAGCTTTTAGGACCCGAAACAACAGCTCTTAAGTCAAAGCCAGTACTTTTTAAACCAACCAGCGTTCTTTCCAACCTATTTGCTATTCTGCTACCAACAACTCTGCATATTACTACACTCTGTACTGTATTTCTGCCTACTGTCACTTTCTTTTTCCAAATAAGCCCACGTTCTCCAAAAACAGAGATCGGCTCTTTGTCTTCCCCATCTTTACCAAGGCATGACCTAATACAAGAAGGGATCCTAACACAGATCACACTTTACAGAAATGACAGGAACTCAAAACCTACTTGCAAACTCTGAGTAATCCTTAACTTTCTTAGCTTCCCTCAATCTCAGCATCCAAGTCATCATCCCATCCCGCCAATCCTAAATTTAGCATGCACCCCACATTTCCTCCCTTCTTCTCGTCATTCCTATTGGCATTCTTAGAGTTTATGCTTCCTGACTTCCCACATGCACCTGTGTGGTTCCCAGAGGGTGACAATGTGACGAGGCAGACACACAGGTGTGGTTCCCAAGAGCAGAGTAGGACTAAAAGGTACTTCCCTAGGTGGCCAGGTGTTGGAAGCTACTTTCTTTTTCTTTTCTTTTTCTGTTTTTGAGACGGAGTCTCACTCTGTTGCCCAGGCTGGAGTGCACTGGCGCAATCTCGGCTCACTGCAAACTCCACCTCTCAGGTTCAAGCGATTCTCCTGCCTCAGCATCCCGAGTAGCTGGAACCACAGGGTGCACCACCATGCCTGGCTAATTTTTGTATTTTCAGTAGAGACAGCATTTCACCATGTTGGCCAGGATGGTCTTGATCTCTTGACCTCATGATCTGCCTGCCTCGGCCTCCCAAAGTGCTGGGATTACAGGTATGAGCCACTGCGTCTGGCCAGAAGCCGTTTTCTAAGGCCAGGTAAGAGGAATCATAACATGGTGAAAAAGAAAAGCATAGGCAATAGAGCTAAAAGCCAAGTTAACATAGAATGGAGGAGGAAGTCAAAGGACGGGTAGGAATGGGGTGAGGCCAGGCAATTGCTACAACTGAGTCTAGGGAGACAGATGCAGAGTTATTTTTATTTATTTATTTATTTACTGGATGCCATCCACATGGCAAATGAGCAGGCTAAACTGAAGGTAGCACAGAAATGTCTCTGTCCTCAACATTGCCCGCTGACTACAGGCAAGACACTATCTGAAACTTGGACTTCCAGAAAACGAAGCCTCTACCTTCCTCTGGTTATTAGAGCAGAAATTATCCCAAACTCCACCTCCTTCCAGTGACTTCAGATCATTTCTGAGTCAGGGCTCTGAGGATGCACCTTGCTGGTGGTATAGCTAGATCTTTTTCCAGCCAGTCTCCTTAGTTTTTCTGACTTACGAGCCAGGGATTTTTCCAGAAGGGCTGTCTCTAAGCCACCTATCTGGGCACCAAACAGAATCCTATACAGGCAGCTAGGAGGTTCCCTAACATAAATCATGATTCCATCCATGACCCAGGCTCAGAGCACAGGCCTCTTCATGCCTAAGATGAAACTTCCTGCTTGCCAGGTGTATTAGGCCATTCTTTCATTGCTATAAAGAAATACATAAGTCTGGTTAAGTTATAAAGAAAAGAGGTTTAATTGGCTTACCATTCTGCAACCTTTACAGGAAGCATGGTGCTGACCTCTGTTTCACTTCTATGGAGGCCTCGGGAAGCTGACAATCATGGCATAAGGCAAAGGGGAAGCAGGTACATCATGTACCTGTCCAGAGGAGGAGCAAGAGAGAGAGAGAGAGCAGGGGGATGTAGGTGCCACATCCTTTTAAATGAGTAGGTTTTGCAAGAATTCTCTCACTGTCATGAAGACAGCACCAGGCTATGAGGGATCAACCCCCATGATCTAAACACCTCCCACTAGGTCCCACCTCCAGCACTGGGGATTACAATTAAACATGTGGTTTGGATGGGGACAAATATCCAAATTATGTCACAAGGACTTTACACTGTTGTAGTCACCAGAGGGATAGCAGGAAAGGAGTGACCTAGAGAAGCCTTCCTCAGCTGGTAGTGCCTCCCTGCTGCAGACACTATGTGCACATGACCCAGAAGTGCACGTGTCAGGGCCCTCTCATGGTGACCAGCAGCCCAGAGGGTGATCCCTTCTCTGCCTTCCCTGCCATAAATGCCTAAATTTCTGCTACTCTGTCTCTCAGGGCCTGGCCTCCTCTAGCCCCAGAGATGAACAAGTCTGTGACTTAATTACAAGACCCTGCTCTGTAGTTCAACCAAACTTCCCTTCAGCTCTTTATGCTTTTTTTTTTTTTTGGACACTCAAATTATTTTTACCGGATACTTATTAAGTAATCACAATAAAAGCAATCAGAGCTATTTAAAAGGCTAAAGTTTCTTTTCCAAGACAACCTACGCCTGAAAATATTTCCTAATTGTCTCAGAACATAACATACACTCAAAATATTTTGTAGAGATTGCTTTCAGAGCAGTTCATATATCATGGGAGTTCAGTACTTAAATGACAGTCTTCTGAAGTGGCAGCCCCTGGCATCCACTGCAGAGGGCACAGGAGGTGAACAGACAGCAAAGGGCTGGATCTGGAGGCCAGTCATCACTCTAGCATCTTGTCCAATTTGAGAGGTCATAACTAGAATGGCAGAAATATTGATCATCCAGACCCTGTGCTTGAAGCCAACCTTTGAAGAATGCCAGAGAGATGACTTATTTTTGAAATAATAACAACAAGCATTTACTGAAGGTGTGTTATATAGCAGGCACTCTACCAGAAATATGATCTTATTGAGGATTGTCCATCTCTTGCCTAATAAAAGACAGAGCTAGTGTGCAAACATCAGTCTGACAGATTGCAAAGCTTATGCATTTAAACAACATGCTGTATTGTCTCTTGTAAAAGAACATTTATATAAGAAAGGGCTAAGCTGGCATTAAACCCAAATACACACACACACAGACACCACAGACTCACCTACTCACTGGATGAATACAAGATAGACAGATCATCATAACCTATGCTTTAGGCTTCACCAAATCCTTACCAACTATTAACCATTCCAGTTGGGCTTCAATTTTGGAAATTCATATTAAGATATTAATTATAAAGGTGGATCCTTCTAGAAGCATTTGCTATTCAACATCTGATAAAACCTACTGGTAGGGCCACAGACCTAAAGGTGGACTGTCAAGGAGGACTGGAAGAGACACCCTTTTTTGGGCAGCACACTTCTTAGCTATAGAAGCAAGCAAAAACATCAGGATCCTAAAATAAGGAGCAAAATTGCAAATCTTCTTCCTAGCTTATTGATTCATCTACAGTGTGCTTTGAACTTCTCTATCATCAAAGTTTTCCAATACACAAGGAACTCTCTCTCTAGAATTAAATTTCACAGAAAAAAACCTATCAATGGAAAGCTCTCTGTCTTACATCTTGAAAATGCTATTTGTCATTGTACTGAAGCAATATATTTTTGTTCTAAAATATTTTAAAAATTGTCCATTTGATTACAAACAAGTAATTATCTCTTTACAAATAACAACTGAGCCGTGAATCAGATGAGTGTTGCATTTTCCCCTTCTATTCTTGCTTTGTCTTCATTAAAGGAAACATATTGTCAAATGTATAATTCTCCCTCTTTGCTCGTCATGCTTAATTGATTTCCAGCATAAAAAAAGGGTATTAGCAGGAAAAAAGAAAACCAAGTGATGTCCTCGAATCCCATGAGCTCCTCTTGATAACTGTTTAATCTTAAGTTGTGTTCACAAATGCTAATTATAAACATCCTTAATTGTGCATGTCACATACCATGGTTGAGTGCAATTCAATTTCTTGGACTTCGACATGATGTTCCACTACTACATCACCAGCCAAGGAACTGTTAGGAGTTGAGCCTTTTTACTTTCCACTCAGGGAAGCAAAATAAGTCAGTGGTTCCAGCATGGTAAATCTGTATCCATCAGTGAGGAATGTGTCTTGGGATGTAAGGGCCGTTGCCAGAGCATAGGATGTAACCTCTTGCAGCAACAGCTCCATATGAATTAATAAATCAATTGAATTAATTAATTTAATTACCCTGTTCAGGCAACTGATTGTGGTCCTGGAGATTTGGAGATAAGATACAGTTTCTGCCTTCAGATAAGTTTACAATAGATAGAGAGACATTTTCCAGTTTACTGCTATGCAAGCTATTCCAAGAGTTGTGATACTGGCTTTTGCAAGAGTGGTAGACAGCAGAGAATTTTGCAGGTGGAAAGGGTCAGGGAGAGATGGAGAAGGGCATTCTAGACAGAGAAAACAGCATGATCAGAATCTCAGAGGCATCCCCTTGTTCTGGGGACTTGGGAAGGGCCTGTAGTCCTGTGGGGCTTTTGAGAGGATTGTGCTAGGGAAAATAGCCACAAAGTCAGAGTAAGATCAGATTAGAGAAGACCTGCTCTGTTTTCATAAGGGATCTGGATTTCATTCCTTTGACAGGGAGTCACTGAAGTGCCCTGAAGAAAAGTGATCTTACCTGCAATTTAATATGATCACACTCACACTCACAGACAGCTCAGACTGGCCTTTGGTGCAATTATGTAGGTAATGCTTGACCTCGAAGGCAAAAGTCTACTTTTCTCTGCTTTTTGTGCCACTTCTCCCAAGATCTGGCACTCTTGCCTCCTTGCAGAAATCCAGCTTGAGCTCCTTTCACAAGAAGCATTCTCTCAGCAGATCCTGGCTCATCGCCCCCAGCACAGTAGCAGAAAACTGCTCTGGGGCTCCTCAACTTTTCTCTAGGTAGAATGCTTCCATTTCTTCATTCTGGAAGGAGACAGCCCAATAGGTGAGCAATGTGGGGAGGAAGATACCTGTGTATATGACATCAGAGAGCCTTAGTCCACCCTCCAAATGCAGGGTAGAGTGTTTCCATGCATAGTCGGAGACAAAGCTAGGACAGATGATATGCCTAGAGCTGGGATTGTCCCATCACCACCATATGGGGGAAGGGAGCAAGACTTGGAAGAGGCCAATGTAATACAGTGAGCAAACATGGAGGCCTGTGTGAGTGAGGAGACATGAGGAACCTGAAAGAAGGAAAAGAGGACAGAAAAGGAGGCTGTAGAGAACATATATCAATTTACTGAACACCACTCAGCTCTGCAAAGTGCTCTTGATTCTATCAACTACAGCTCAGAAGCAGAAAATCAGATAGCTTTCTTTGTCTATGAAGGTTCTCACCCATATCTTGCCCTCTAGCTCCCAGGAGAAAAGAAGAAGGAAATCTTCAACTTGTCAATCAGAGATATTTTATTTATTTCTAATGTAAAAATTATCTTCCAGGTAAATAGACTATCATGTTGTAATGAGCATATGCTTTTAGAGAGCATCCATTTCTACGAGTGAAGATGAGTTGTTGTAAGACTCACTCATCTTTGATAATAGAAATATTTTTAGTTATGTTAAGAATAGATAACAGGTTAGTTTGTAGGGCACGTGTGTGCTGAACATAAGAAGGGATAGAAGGAATCAGCAATACCCAGTAATCATGAGGCTCCTGAGTGCTAAGAGTTTGTTGCATACTAAGTATTCAGGAGGTGCTAACTATAAAGAAGCACTAAACATGCATGAACACTTCATGAATATAAGCCCTTATTTTGGCTGCCTATTGGAGACACTCATTCTGAGTCTGTGTGTCCTCTGCCTAAGGAACACAAATAAAATGGAAATTAGCCAGCTGTCATCTGGCAAGCTGTGGCTGTTGACCAGGTATACTTGTCTCTGAATCTTTTCCATAGAGCCAGTGTGTGGGATTCAGTCAGGCTGGTGGGAGACGTTTTAGTTATAGAGAATATACACAAACCATTTTGGAAGGCTTAAGGTTTTTTACTATAATACTTGGCTGAAGGCAGCCTTGTCCCCTTAGTTAAATAAATTAGAGTAGAAACAAAGGAATGTGTGGAGTTTACCTAACTAACCTGTTTACTCCCGTGGTCCTATAAACTAACTCTTACTCATTCTGGATGGCTCTTTCCGGGGAAGGAGACCAGGAATATTACCCACTAATGGTGTTTGCTTTAGGCCTTGGAACCTGGCCTTTAATCTCTACCCTCTAGTGGTATTGACTCAAAGCCTTTGTCATTTAATGTATGCTGAATAAAGACCAGTGAGACTAGTGTGTCATGGCTGGTGGCTGCTATCTCTTTACAGCACTCTCCTCAAGTGTCTGTGAGTGTCCCAGACACCCCAGCCCACTCATTCACTGAATATTGTGTCTTAGTGAGTTTATTCAATTGAGTCAGGGTCTGCAGGATAGAACCCCACAGGTGGTGAACCCAACACTAGTGTGTGTTGCTGGCCCAGGGGGTCTTCCATCTGTGGGCCTCTTGCTTGCACTTCAACTCTGGTGCTTGTAAGCCCATTATCAGTGCAAAAGGCCAATGCTTAGAGACAGGCAGGACATATGGACATCATGGATCCCAGGATTCAGATGTTGTGGTCCTTGTCTTTCACCTGCAGCCTCTCCAACGTCAATTTGAAGTGTTAACCTACCCAATCATTCTCCCCTTGCTTCCCTATATGTGCTTCAATCTATTTAATGAAGAGTGTGATTGGATCTGTGAGTCTTTCCACTCAATGGCCTCCACAATAGGCTGGCAGTGTATTGACCCGTCTTGGAACCTATGGCAACATCAAGCTAATTTCCCACTTAGTACAAGTCAAAGTTTAAACTAACCAAGCCTTCTCTGCTGTCTCAGGAGGTCACTTTTTATCTACCATCTCATTATATGCTCTGAGTATAGGCAAAGATTGAGGAGCTTCATGGCTGCCAAGGAAGGGTTTCTTGTCCATACACTGCTTTTGGTTCTGCTCTGCCCACCTTGTCTAGACATAGAGTATTGTGGTGTCCGAACAGGCGTGGCTGCCCCAATCAGTCTCTCTGGGGTTATACTGGCTCCTCCCAACGACAAACATGTTCCAAGTTAACCATTTGCCTCCAGTCACTAGGTGGCTACATGCCACAGTATGCTTATCTCAGCCCCAGGCCTCCTCCAGTCCACCCAGACCCCTTGCATATCTTGATCCTGCCCCAGACACACAGGGGAGCACCTAAGTGGGTGGTGCATCTGCCTGGACACCTTCCTTTTAAATGAATATGCAACTTCTGCACCATGCAGAGTGTGGCAGGAAAGAAGCACCACATTAGAAAATCGCATTACCTCTCATCTTCCTGGGTTTCTCACCAGAGATTTTATAATATTATCCCTAAAAACAGCACAGGTTAAGGCCTAGGGGAGTGGGGTGCTGAGCTCCTTCTCAGGGATTAGATATCTTAATAACTTAGTCCCTGCCTGAAGATTTGGAGTTCAGTTTTGGAGACTCTGTTCTGATGTTATATCCTCTATCTTACTTACTATGCTATTTTTATAGTTAAAATCATCACTAATACCTCATGCATTGCTCTTAAAATTCTAAATTTAGAAAATCCTTTTCCCTTTCAACTGATCTTGGACTTGAGGATGATTGACTTGTCATGGACTTTAAGCCTGGAGATGTCCCTAGTTCTAGATCAAGATATGCTGTTGATTGACCTAAGTAGACACTTACAGAAAACAAGGGATGATCAGAAATGTAAATATATTGATTTTTAAATCTCACTAATATTAGCCCTATTTATAAGTCATTCTTATGTTGGCATTTCAGATACTACATCATTCAGTTCAATTCATTTAACAAATATTCCTTGAGGAGGGCCTACTACATTCCAGGAAATGAGCTAAATATAAAGCAGAGAAAAAAAAATGGTCAGAGTTATCACCCCAATGGGGCTTATTTTCTGGTAGAAGAGATCGACAACAACCAGGTTAGCATCTAAGTAAACAAGATAGTTAAGTATTAGGAGAAATAAGCAATTTTTTTTTCTACAGATAATCTCAGAGCTCATTCCTGATTATCTGGCAGGGATTTATCTCAGAGAAGGGTCTCCCTCTAGAGGGAGAGGCCGCTCTCAAACTGGTGAAAATTCCCATGGGACAAGGAACCCCTGGGCAGCTACAGTTTCCCATCACCTGACTAAGAACCCACACCTCAGTTCAGAATGCCTGGTGCCTCATAAATAGCCCAAAGAGTGCATCTCACACTACAGAGTCACTCTTGTGCCAATTTCACAAAGGAGAAAAAAATAACACGAGAGATTTCCTTTAAAGAAATAAGCAGAGGGTATCCTCAGAGGCTGAGAGAACAAAGGACCCGTGAACTTGCCAACCCTTCTGCCTTTTAATGCCAACCTGCACTTACCATTTTCACTAGTATCATTTCCAGCCTTTTACACAATAGCTTCAAGATAAATAATGTGCATGTGACAGACAGTAACTGAGGACAGAGACTATGTGTCAAGAGGAGAAAACTCCAAGCTGACTTCATTGAGTGAGCCACATTTAAGTGCAGACCTGAAAGATAAGAAGGAGCAAGTCATACAAAGAGCAAGGGAAAAGGCATGCTGGCCCAAGGGATTAGCAAATGGTGAAGCCCGGAGATTAGAACAATCTTGACTTCTTTAGGAACCAGAGCAAGTGCCTAGACAGTCAGGAGCAAGGAGGTGTGAGGTGAGGTTATAGCCTCGGGTAGAAGCGAACTACATCGGGCAGGTAGTTTGTTCACGTGTTTGCTTTTCTCAAGTGCAAGCAGAAGCCATAGAAAAAAAGGTAGGCAGAGCGGGCTAATGTCATTTATTTCTTTCCAAGGTAATCTCAGATTCTGTATGGAGATCATGGGGGAGTATGAATGGAAGCCAAAAATCTGATAGGCTGTTACTGTCAGGTTCCAGGTGATTTTGACCTTGACCAAGATGATGGTGTTGGAGATGAGGAGCAGTAGACTGATGTTAGATCCATTTGGAGGTGGATTGACCATCATGGAAATAAGATACATCAAAGAGCACACCCAGGGTTTGTCCTGGCGTCTAATAGGTAGATGGTAATCCCACTAATGGAAATAAGAAGACTGGGGAGGGAAGAAATTAAATGTATTAGTGGGTCGCGGGGAGCAAATACGCTTTGGACACACTATCTTTAAATGACTTTTAGACGTTCCTATGCTGGGGAGAAGTTGTGTGAGAAAGTCCTTCTTGCCTCGTACTCCTACAGGTACCCTGCATGTAAGCAACATTCCACTCCATCTGACTATTCGTGGTCTCTTTTATCACAACACTCTCCACTTCCTGTGAGGGCAAGTCAGTCAGCAGTTTGCACAGACACATTTCCTCCCATGATCTGTCCTGAGCGTGGCCACCACTTCCATATTATGCCAGGCACTTTTCTTCTGTGTGCCTGAGAGTGGTTCATCATCCAGAGCCAACCTGGCAAGCAGAGAGACCCTGCATCTTCAGGCATGCACCTGAAGCAAAGTGAAACAGCGGAAATCTAGAAATCTGGGTTAAATCCAGAAGCCAGCTGTCCTGCACTGCCTGGGAAGAGTTACCAGCAGATGGCTGAGTTAACATTTCTAATTGAGAGATGTTTTCTTTGTCTCTTTCCAGAGGTGGAGGAAGGAGACAAGGAAAAGGAGGGAGAGTGATTCCATAGTGAGAAGCAATAAAGAAGAATTTCCACAAACCCTGAAATTATTAGTTTCCTCCCAGGAATTTTCTAAGAATTCTCTCCCCTCCCTTTATAGGACCTCCTCTTATGATCAGAGTGGCCCAGCTGGGGCCATTCAGCTGTGCCAGGAAATTATTAATCTTTGATTATTTACTAGGAAAATGGTTTACTCTTTTTAAATATATTTATTGAGAGTTAGCAGGTGCAAGGCACAGCATTCCATACTAATGACATGATACTCAGCTAGAGAGACCAGACCCCTGTTTTCTTGGATCTCAGACTGTAGTAGGGTGCAGGCAATAAACAAGCCAGAAAAAAAATGCATAAAGGTGATCTCAGATAGTAATGAGTGCTGTAAAGAAAATAAGACACAGCACAATGCAGTAAACAGAGGGTGGGGTGCAGGTAAATTATATTGAACATTTAAAGGAAGGTTTGCTGAGGAGGTGACATTTGGGTGGAGAAGGAATTAGCAAGTACAATTTTGGGGGAAGCGTTTTCCAAGTCATGGAATCCAGGGAAAACACCTCTCAGGTGAGGTTAAATTGGACAATGGTCAGCAGGGCTGCAGGCTGCTGTGTAGTGGAGAGAGTAGTCTGAGGTCTGGTCACAGAGCTGGGCTGGCCGGCTCCATTGCATCCTGACTCTCTGCTTGTGCTCAGGGTACCTGAAAGCAGAAATCACCTCTCACATGTGTGCCATTTTCCCCACAGGCTATAGTGCAAGATTAGGCAAATGGGAAGCCTATTAGACACAATGGAGATGGGATTGAACCAGATTTAAATGAAATTGGAGAGACTGATTTAGGAATTGAGTGGCACTTGATACAATTGCTCTTCCTTGCTTCATATTTTACACTTCAGCTTCACCACACAGCCTGTTGCCACCTGCAACCACGGGCCTATGCTCTTGATGCCTGTCTGCTTGGAAAATCTTTCTATCCCTCTCTGGATAGTTAGCTCCTCTTCACCATTTAAAGCTTCTCTCAGCATTGCTATATCCAGGAAATACCAGTAGCATCCTTACTTGATTCCTGACTACCACAAATGTCTTTAGATATTGCCAAATGTCTGTGGAAAGAGTGGGAAAAATTAACCACAGTTGAAAATCACTGCTCTATTTCTCCCCAGATACACACACACATATACCTTCTTCCCCAGTAAGGAGAAAGGAAAGGAAGCAAAATATTGAAAAACACAAGCAGCCCACATCAAGCCTTGTTGCATTGTTATAAAACAGTTCTAAGTTAAACCCACCTTAAATTAGTGCATCCTGTGTCATTTTTACTGCACAATGGAATACCTATTTAAAAATCAGAGAAAGAGGAAGACTAGGAGACCCATTTAGGAACTGAGGCTCTGCTTTTGTATCTATAACTCCAACAACACTGTTAAATTTCAGGTTGGTGAGATCAGGACTATATTAGAAAGAGGTCATCATTACTTTTTAACTACTACTAATTACTACCCATTATTGTTCGCATGTGGCTTGGTTGGTTCAATTTCCTTGAAAATAAATGGACTTTGCTACCTGGCCCTGATAACATTTTTGTGTTTATAACTTGACACCAACCCATGTTCTTGGCAGATATTTTTCATCCACACCCAGAGAAGTGGGGCTATCACCCCAGAAATAGCTGTAAATTTGCATCCAAAGGACACAGAGGGTCAGAGACTGGAAATGGAAGGTGTAGGGAAGGGCACTAGGGATATGCCCTAGAGGACTGAGCAAGGAAGGACATTTAATTCAAGCCTGGCAGTTACCCCCAAAAGTAATGGCCACAGGGACTGGGTCCAAGGCTAAGCTATTCACTTTCTCCTTCATCTTCCCTGAAGAATAAGTGTGTATGTTCAACCAAAGGTGCCTGGGTCTTCAGGAGGTGCCTGTCATCTAGGCCTCTGTGCAAAACCTCACAGACTCTTGACAAGCTTTTTGCCATCACTCAGCCTGTCTTTTTTTGCCTGTGTATTCCACCTCCAGGCTTTACTTTTCTCCAAGATTTTAAGGTTATTTTCCCTTTCCTCTATCTTTTTATCCCTTAAAACCCAATTGCAAGAACAGCTCTGAGATGCCCATTTCCTAAAATTTTAAGTGCTGCTAATAACTTACTATACCATATTTCTCAACTGAACTCACAAGTTATTCTTCCATAGTTGAATTTATCATTGTGGGGAAAAAGGAACATTTCCTTTTCTCTTAATTATTAAAGTACCTACATAATATTGATGAGTTTAATCTCTTTTCAGGGCCGCGATGTGTATTTTCTTAAAGCATAATTAATAATTATGTAGAGCTGGCTGGGTGCGGTGGCTCACGCCTGTAATCCCAGCACTTTGGGAGGCTGAGGCAGGTGGATCACGAGGTCAACAGATCAAGACCATCCTGGCCAACATGGTGAAACCCCGTCTCTACTAAAAAAAATACAAAAATTAGCTGGGGGTGGTGGTGTGCGCCTGTAGTCCCAGCTACTCTGGAGGCTGAGGCAGGAGAATTGCTTGAACCCAGGAGGCGGAGGTTGCAGTGAGCCAAGATCGCACCACTGCACTCCAGCCTGGCACCTGGTGACAGGGTGAGACTCTGTCTCAAAAAAAAAAATATGTAGAGCTGTACTGTTTGTACTGTCTAATACTATAGCTACTAGTCATGTGTGTCTATTGAGCAAATGAATATGGCTAGTCTAAATTGATTTGTGTGGTAAGTATAAAATACAAACTAGCTTTCCAAGATCTAGTGTGAACAAGCTATAAAATATCTCATTCATAATTTTATATCAATTATATGTTAAAATGATATTTTGGATGTATTAAGTTAAATAAAATATACTATTAATATTAATTTTACCAATTTCCTTTTACTTTTTTATACTGTTGCTACAATATTTTAATTTATATACACAGCTTACATTTTGTTTCTATTTGGTAGTATCTCATCAATGTGCTTTTATACTCATTCGATATTCAAGAGATTGATAGTTACCCCGTTCAACAACAACAAAAAAATACAACAGAGACTAGCATTTTGCTCATTTTTATACAGCTAGCATCAAAACTAGACCCTGAGTCTGCTAAGTAGAAAAACCGGCCTTTATGTAAAAATCCAAGTTTGACAGCAAACGTCAGCATAAAGCTTCTTTTTCAAGAACTCATATTGCTCTTAAAACATTTTTTCACTTTTTTTAGTTGACATGACAGACAGATGGAAGGATTAGGAAATCTTATCCTTCTGGGGGCTCAGGAACTCCTCGTGCCTGGTAAATGGTACTGTGAGGCAATGAAACAAAAAGCGTTAGTAAAGAAAACTCTGTTGTAACAAACAAAAAATGTTAAGTCATTTTTTTCAAGGGGAACAGATTAACTGAGTTGACTGGTTACTTTGCCCCAATTTCTCCTTCACTCTCCAAGCTCGACAGAGATTAATGATTCACATCTTGGATTTTGCTGTTCTAGTCTCTGAGCAGAGACACTTTGCTTGCTTTCCTTCTCCAGAACACCTGCCACATCCTCCCTGCATCAACAGTGAGGTAAATAAGATCAGGCTCTTGCCATCTCATCCCAAAAGTTATCCTTGTATGTCCTTTATCCCTGACCAGAACCTCTGATGTCCTGTTTCACTGTAATAGCTGAGCCCAGCGTGTGGTGCAGCAAAAACGCTGGGGCTGGGGATCAAAACACCTGGCTCAGGTGAGTGAGCACCTCATCATTGGTGGTATTTAGATTTAGGCAGAGTTGATTTAGATGAAATGCAAGGTATCTTCCAATCCTAAGGAAGAGTCAGTACATCTATAGCAAAGGGATCCTGCAGAGGGAATAACCCCTCTAGAACTTTGTCTCTGTCGTTGGCCCCTGCTCATCCCTTAATCCTAACTTTGGCCATCGCTGTTGGGATACCACTTCCACTTCTGCTGAGGTGCCACTTCCTGGTTCCAGGATAATTGAGTCTCAAGGGCTGAAGAAAAATGCAGTAACTCAGGTGGATATACCGGCAGCCCTGATAATGGAGCTCAATCAAGACAGCTGTGCCAGGAATTACTTAGGTGCTGAATGTAACGTCAAAGGTCAATAAATGTGCCAGGCTAGTTCAGCCTGAAGCTGAACACACAGTGATACCAGTGTGAGGGGCCTGGAGCTGTTTCCCTTTCTCCTTTGCTAAAAGAGTTTTAACAATCTACTTTCAGGTTATCATTGTATTTCTGTATTTTTGCTGCAAGGTCACATTCTTTTTTGTATTTATTATTTTCTTAAAAATTAGAGATTTTCTTTGCAACATGGCAAGAGCAATAAATCACAGAGCCTTTATATTTATTTATGTTATTTTACACCCTGCAGACAGTTGGATTTAAAGAAAATTGGCAGGGACTAAGTAATTGTCTGATGTCTATTTCCCCCTCAATTTAGAGCCATCAGTATCTAATCCCATGTTAGGCACCATGATATTTGAAAAAGACAGAGATACAGTCCCTGGACTTTACAAGTGTTAATGTACTTGGAGAGGCATGAACAGGTGAAATTATGAGCAATACAATATCAATAAGGGAAATAGGGATATAAACATTGCTTCTGCATGTGGGAATGTATTCTATGCCTTCTCACTGAGTATAAGGCTCTGGCCATTTTACTATGCCCATTATTCTCTTGAAATTATAACCAAAACTTAAGCTAAAATATCCAAAACCAAAATCTCTACTTCTCATAATCAAAATTGTACTGCAGGTGCGTATATTACCGTTACTTAGATTGTAACAGGGCTTTACATCCCAACAGATGTTTGCACTTGGACAGGTCATGTATCCTCTCTGATATTCAATTTCTTCATATGTAAATTTGGATTGCTAACATCTGAATAACTCTAGCTCTCTTTGATCTGTATTATAATTGTTTTAACACTGATGAAATGAGGTGCAACTATCGAGCATCACTAATATTGTGATGTTGGTTTGGATACACATCCTCTCTAAGCTACATAACATTTTCACCTCCTAACTGGTCTCCCCATTTCTGGCAGCTCTCTTTGCATTTTAATTTGTATTCATGTCACTTCTCTACCAAGGTGAGCACACCAAATTTATCCTGGGATTTGGTTTCAGTTTTATTGCATAAGCATCAGAATGACTCTAAACTGCGTCTGTATCTTGAGTTCAAACATGCCTCAGCATCCATCTGGGACTGCTCCAGTCCATCCCAATATTACTTTCAAGGGGCTGAGGAGTCTTTTTGGAGATAACTTACAAAGAAAACAAGGTATGGCAGAAAAGTCTGACTCCGTTACAAAGTGTAGGCCATGAGAGAAGAGGGGTGACTATGAGTAGAGTGTGGTGACATCACACAAAACCTGCCCCAGCTCCATTGCTGAGATTCACATCTTCTACTCAGATGAGAGTGAAAGAGTGTCTAACCAGAAGTGGTAACAGCTGTTTCAATAAAATGCACTGAAACAGTGGGGTTCGGCATAACAGATGCCAAAACAGTAAAAGACCTTTGTACTTCTTTGGGAATTCTCTAACCAGGTGTAACATGAGAAGGGGAGAGCCATCTTCCCTGCTTCCACTCTGAATAGATGTTTTCATAGTCCACAGCTGGATACCATGGGAGCTTTATGTGAGTATCAGTGGTGACATTGCCTGAGTGCAAACTATACATCAGTGGTAGTGTCTGGTTGGAGACCTCAGTGGACCACCTACTGGGAATTGAAAATGCAATGTCAGAAGACTTGCCCAGAAACCCATATCAGATAACCCAGCAAATCTGCAGAAATTGCTGAGTTGGCAGGAAGCAAGATTTTTCAGCAAGCCCTGCATTAGCAAGGTGGTCAAACAGTCCATGAAATTCAAGTTTTTATTTCTAATAGGGCCCTATTTGAATCCACATTTAGAGAAATTCAGATTACATTTATATGTCCTGCCAACACTCCCTATCCCCAAATCCCCACATACATACAAACATAGCTTGAATAGGATGACCTACCCATTTGTTAGCTAAATAAATGTTGAATGAGTTCCAGATCTCTGCTGTCATGTCAGCATTTTGTGTGGCCAATTTTGAATGTCTATGAAAAACATTCCCATGCAAAAATTTGCAATTAAACAAACACACACACATACACACACACACACACACACGGAAAAAACAAAAATTTCTCCATGTAGCTTGTCATGATGCAATAAACAAAGCCATTTGGAGACTGTCCTTGCTTAAAGAATAATAACGCATAAAGATCTTTATATTTTTCCAGTTTTGTCTTATTGGCACATAGTTTGAAAGATTACTTGAATTTTGCCCCAAATAAATAAAAGAGGAGTCTAGAGTTCTGAAGCAAAGAATAAACAAAATAGACCCAGGCACAGATTATAGATGGAGAAGTTTGGATCAGATGGTGGAATGTGATGGATGGCTATGGTCCTCAAGGATGCAGCCCAAGCACCTTGAGGACCATAGCCATCCATTACACTTAACATAAAGGAGCATGGGAGGTAAGAGAGTGTCCAAAGCTAGACAATGTGTCAAGATTCAGAAACTGTTAGGTTGTAGAAAATATTTGCTTATACCTCCCACAAAAAAAAAACACCAGATGGTAGATATTATCATCACCATTTTATGGAGAAAAACTATTTACAAACTGAGGTTGAGATGACATGAGCAGAATCCATATGCACAATCAGTGGGAGAGTGAGCTAGAATGTGAACTTTAGAATGACCAGATGTAAAGCACCTGCCTCTTTATTTTCATGCTGTGCCAGGAAGGTCAATGTTTGTCTTTGATTCTCAGAAGAATCTTGAAATATATTCTCCATTCTATCACTAATGAAATAGGGAAAAGTTAAATGACTTGCCCAGTCTTGCATAACCAGCAATTGTTAGAGCTAATATTTAAACCCATTTATGACCTCGAAGTTCAGTTATTTGCTCTTCTCCATAACTTGTGCTATGGGTATGAATGAGGATGCTCTCCGAGAAAACAGCATTATATCCATGGCCGCCCATCACTTGCTGGTGAAAAGTATTTGTGAATACGCTGTTAAATATAAGACCCATGGGGCTCTGCTTGCTGCATTCCTGACTTTACCAAGTGAAAGAAAGGGCCTTACCATTTTATTCAAAACATATATAAACTATATAACCAGAGGGATACAACCACTTAGTTTATCACAAAGCAGCCCCCTGTGAGAGGATTAAAACACATTTTAAAGTATCATCAAGATATTGTTGATGGTAGAGACAGGGGTGATTAATGATTATAGTTACTGATTTGAGGATCTCTATTTTTGCTTTGAGCTTAAGCCATGAACACCACATTAAGCATGTTCTGCTAAATAATTCAAACACTTGGAGCTTTTCCTGCTGCCTGCTGTATTTGAAGGCAATTTCCCTGACCACTCCTCAGTCCCCATTAGTAGTGATAAACTGTGAGTCATATCCTCTGCAGAGAAGAAAGCTTTATCGATTCATGCAACCCCCTGAATGTTGTGTAACTGCTCTTATTCAGATTCTTGACTTTCCTCAGACCAGATGTACTAAGCCATAGGAGGCTGGAGAACAAAGGTACAAGGACTCAAGGTCCTCCTGCTATTTCCCCTTAATACAACAGAGTAAGTAGCATTGCCCACTGATTTCATTTAATGGGAAAATAGAAATATTCAACAAAACTAACTGCACTTAAAATTTTATAGAGAAAACAATTGTTTTGAAGGATGTAGAAGACAACTTCAGTTCTCTTGCTGACCCTGAATAAGAGGTTTTTTTAAGTAATATGTATATCAAAAGGTGTAAAAATCCAAGCCCAAGTGATCTAATAAGAATACAATGAAACTTGAAATATAAGCATGTTGAAGAGAAAGATGTTACTATCATCCACATGCATGTTCATGGATACATTAGAGTCTACCCAAAGTATTTCTACATCATTGGTCTCTCCAGATTCTCCTATTATGCCTTTTAACTAGAAAGAGTAAATATTTAGTTGGAGTAAATCCTGAGGTCCCTCATGACCTTGGAATAAATTATTTTTACCCCTACTGTTAGCCTATTCAGTTTGCCTGAGTTTCAGTCTTGGTTTTATGATTTTCACTTGAGTTTTGCAGGGGAACATAGCCTAGTTTTGAAAATCTGCCCTTTATGATTCTGAAAACAAGACTGTTGACATTTCCTTGTATTGCCTCAGATTCCCCAAATACAATAAAAATTTCTGAGCACCACTGTAGCTCCCAAGCTTGACGTTTATTCTCAATCCACCCCCTTGGAGGAAGGCAGCTCTATTTAAGGGATTTGGGTTTATAGCCCTTCCTTGGATTTACTGTCATGAATTTGAGTTTGTTCTGTGCCTTTTAAACATGCTATTCTTCTCACCTCCCCACTTCAGAGAATTTCCCAGGATATACTTCAGTCAAGCTCTTGTGTTACCTAGAGCTAGCACAACTGAGGTAAAAGATAGCACCTAAAAAACACTTGAAATGTTAATTTTTACAAAGAAAAACCACCATTCTAAACCTATGTCCCTATACACGTGCACCTAAATTCACACATGTGGGTAAAACACATACCCAAGAAATCACAGCTACATTTTCAAGGCTCATGGTTCAACTACAGACAAGAATGAGTTGGAGCAACTTCTATTTGCTCTCAAAAATTAATTAGAACAACATACCATGCAGTAAATATCTTTGTATGAAATGACATTTAAACTTTACATGAGGCTTAGAGAAGGTAATCAACCAATCACCTTCTAAGAATTTCATTAGTGGAAAGCAAATAAGATGTTGTAAAAATTAATGAATCCATTAACTGGAGTGAAACATTCAAAAAAAAAACCAAGTCAAAGAGCAATTAAATGGGTCTTTTCTGAATTTAATTTGTTCCTGCTGAATGCCTGAAGAATGTTAATCAAAATGAAATAATGTGGGGTCTAGCATCGAGAATGAGGAATTCAGGAATAGAATGCAATTCTCATCCTGACTTGGTCACTAATGTGTATTTTTACATAAACTAAGTCTTGTTTCTAAATTTCTTTCTTGTAATGTGGAATGAATTAACACCTGCTCTGCCTAACATACGGGATAATTTTGAGAATAAAGTGATATAATGGATGATATTGATAATTTAGACATTGTCTAAGTTAGAGGGAAGTTGGAGCTCACAGTATCTCTGAAAAACTTATGGAGAAAACAAGAACAATATCAGTCATTTTCTAGAAACAAGAAATTGATGATATTGTACTTTGAATAAGTAAAAAGAATCTGATGACTCCGCCGAGCACGTTATTTTTCTTAGAATGCATTAGGTTAATGTAGCTTAGCAAATAACTACACTTGGCTGTTGGTTATAGAATTTCCCTGGTGTTTTCAATACCCTCCATGTAAGAAACAAATCTGATTTTCTGGGCTTAGGTCTTCTAAATGTCAGATTCATCCCAATGGTAAATTAAATATCTTAGAAAAAAAACATTTTCTCTTATGATGTCAAAGTAAATAGCCTTGCAGCAAAGGCCAAAACTCTATTTCTTTTTTATTCCCCAATCTCTTCCCTCCAGAAGAAGCTGGTAGCAGTGATTACGAGCATAGCTTTGGTGTTTGGGTTTTAAGCCCCATTCTGTTACTTTCGTAGAACCATGACCAACTTATCCTATTTCTCTGAAGTTTCATTTCATTGTGTGAAATATCCGAGGGTAAGCATAGCTGTCTCATAATGATGTTCTGTATATTAAATATGATAATTTATGTAGATCTCTTAGCACAATGCCTGGCACAAAATTAGTGCTGAATAAATTGTAGTTATAATTAGATGAGCTCCTGAACTATTAGTCTGGCAATTCTCTGGTCACACTGAGTTTATGATTAAAGTGATTTCCTAAATTTGTAACAACTGAATATCTTCTTAAAAACAAATATATTGCACTTAAGTATATACAGACAATGGAAAAGCCTGGACAAGTACTGCTTGCTTGATGTCCCCCAGGGAACATTGTTGAAGGTTAAGGAATAGAATCAAATGATTGCAACTAATAGGGAAGCTACAGAAATGATTCAGAGGAGTCACTTCTCTGTAACCTTCATCTGCAGATCTGTTGTTCTGTTGTTCCACTGAAAATTATTGTCTATTACGGAGCTACCAGGCACCACATATATTATTATTGGCTGTCACTTTCTGTGTGATCATATGTTCTAGGCACCATGCTTAATGACATCAATACACTATTTTATTTAATTTCCATCACAACCAAGTGAAATAGGTCTATGTAATTTAAGAGCCCAAATGCGTAACCACTGTGCCTTCCACCAGCTCACTCTGTAGGTTGGCATAAGGCCCAGTGTGTGTGAGAATGGGTATTAGAAGGCTCAGGGGAATATCATGAGCAGTAAAGACAGCACCACAACCTTAAAGCATCCCTACTCTCTCACATAATTTATGACCTAGGAATCCTACTGGGAAGCCCAACCCAGTACTCCCCTCCATCCCACATATCTGAGTTTCCTGCTGCTCTGGCTGGGTCACCTAACTCCAAATACTCCTGAGTGCTGGAACTGGCGCTTTCCCTTATGTCCCCAGATAGCATTGCTCCCTTGAATCTGTCTTAGGAGCACTCTGTCTCCTGAGGAGAAACACTACTCTACCTTCTCTCTCCCCAGTTGTCTTGGATCAACCCCAGCTTGAGACGTGCCACGTCTTTTCTGCCTACAGCTGATTTTAGCATGTCTTGTTGCCCTGCTTCTCTTGCCTCATCCTCATGCTAGTGCCTCCATTTCACTCCTGCCTTGGCTCCTCATCTTCCCTTCAATTACAACGGGATTTTGCTCATGTATTCACTCACCCCTAAGCAAAGACAATTGATCCACCAAACATAAAGGAAAGAGGAGGAGGGACATGTGTAAAGAAGAAAGCTTTCGATGTGACACATTGTGTTTTGGGAGGTATTTTCTACAAAATTCCTTCTTTTTCCTTGTTTTCACTTCAGGCCATGAATTGTGAGATCCAAGAAGCAAAATGTCCTTTACTCGAAGTTCCTAACTCCAACCAATCCACAAGATCAGATATCTTGAGAGACCTCAGATTATATGATCTGTATTCCTCTTGCTCTTGATTCTATTTTTTCTTTTACTGTTCATAAACTGGTCTCTCAAAATTGACCATGAGAGCACTCTCCTCCATAGAACATATTTCTGCATTGACCTGTGGTCTCTATTCTGCTCCTTAATTTAGATCAAATTCTAGTGTCTTGAGTATATAACTGGTCTTCCTACTGGGCTCAAATTGGTTCCTAAATTAAAAAGAAGTTAGAAACAGACAACAGGCTTCAAATTCTACCAATTTTTGAAAGATTTTCTGAAGGAACTTGGTTTTTTAGTGATCAGATTCTTCCTTTGTAACTTATCATGTATTTGTCAATTGCCACATTAAGTTCTTTAAAAGAAATGCTCTTTCTTCTAAAGACTCATGGGAAATAAGCTCACAGAGCTTAACAAATAATCATTATTTGAATGAAGTTATTTAATCTAAAATGCTAGCTTATGATTCTTTAAGCATTTACGCACATATATAGAGAGAGCTTAGTCAGTATATTTCCATTTCAGAAACAAGTTGTTTCTAATAGCCAATACAAAATAATAGAGTGAAAAATTCTCTGTAATTGCTCCATTTCCAGACTGTTTTATAATAGTTTACTTTTTCCAAAGCTTGCTCACGAATAAACTGTCTGATGCAATCAGAAGATGGCCTTCACAAAGGTTGTCTGAGATTTACATATGGAAGCAGTAATTGTTTTCCAGGAAATCTCTTAATCCACGTTCATAATATTCCAACATTCTGGTCAATAATAGGAGAATTATAGAATATACCTCAGTGCTGTCTTTGTCCAACATTATCATTGAAAAATTAAGAAACTCAGGTCCAAGGGGAATAAAGTCACCTACTCAAAATAACAGATTTAATGCAAGAAATAAAATTAAAAACTAAGTCTCATTTGCCTGTAAAACATTTTGAGGTTAAAAGCAGCTGACATAATTGCTAAAATTATTGTGAATAAATATATTAATTTATTTATCTTATTGAGGGTTTAATATGCTAGGTCCTGAAAATACAAACTCATGCTTGATCAACAGAGTATGATGGAAATAGCATTATGTTATTTCATGACCTAGCCCAAAAGGACCAGCAGCTTCTGCTTTGCCCTCTTGAAGCCATGGCTGACAATTTAAAAAGTTCTACTATCCTGACACCTCTACGCTGTAAGAAGTTCAAGGCACAGGGCCACTGCATTGTAATTCTCATTAGCAGTCCCAGCTGAGCATTCAGCCAATAACCAGCATCAACTGCTACCCATGTGTGTAATCATCTTGAAGGCTTGTCTTTTCATGCTTCATATGGCCCCAGCTCCAGCCATTATATGCAACTTGATGAGAAATTTCCAAGGGAGAACCATCCAAACAATCCCAGTTACCTCATGGAAACATGAGAAATAATAATAACTTGTTTCATGCCACTAACCTTGGGATAGTTTTTTGTGTACCAGTAGGAAATCAGAAGAGTAGATAATGGAGGAATCACCAGTAAAGTTTGAATGGGAGAGTAATGATAAATTCATATTTAACTGAACCTTTTTGAATAAGCAGGGCCATAGAGTCAGACAATTGAACATAAGCACCCTGTCTTCTGCTCCCACTATACATCCAAGTTTATTTGAAATTTGAGGACTGCTGGACAAAATTGAGTAAAGTTCCTTCTCCTGTGTACAAACTGAATTATGTAGATTAAAAATGGTCTGCTAGGAGGGTGGGAGAAAGGGCCAAGCCCTTGACTATATAAGTACCAGGTTCCAATTCTGATAGCCAGCTATTAAGATGATAGTCCCCAGGCACACCACCTGCATTCACGGTTGGGCAAAATCATCTGAAAAACACAGTACACTGTGGAGTATCAGCTGTTTACTTTCATGATGGCGTCCACCAGGGCAGTGCTTGCTGCCTATGCTGAGGCATCTTGAGAGAGTAACATACTGCGTATTGCTAGCCCACTAAAAGATCAATATTCACAATCTGAAATAAGGTTTCTAGGGAACGCATATCACTTTCTCAACATGGTATGACAGAAAAATTTTAAGTAGAACTATCATAAATCGGGGACCATCTGTGTAGGGAAAAGTAACCTCTTCAGGGTATTGAATCTGTCTCTCTAAAACATGATATATTTTTACGTATATTAAAGTCTTCTTTAAAGTGCAAAAGGTTTCATGTGGTCTTGACTATTTTTGTCAGATATATTTCTAGAGCCTTTATATTTTTCTTCCTATTAAAAATAGTATTTTTCTTAAAAATACCTTTTCTAACTTTATTGTTGGAATATAAACATTCAATTTGGATTTATATATTGATCTCACCTTCTTGTTTACTAAATTCATCCACTAATTCTAACAATTAATTTGAAGAGTCTTCTGGGTTTTCTATGGAGAAAGCATATCATATACAAATAGTTACAACTTTATTTACTCATTCCCTATTTAATCTTTTTTCTTTTCTAAGTGTACTTTCTATAGCATACTAGAATCAACGAGAGTGGTACACTTGTATATTCCTGATTTTTAAGGAAGACTTTTCAGTATTTTACTTTTGAGTCTCTATAGATTTCTTCACCATGTTAAAGCTATTCCTGTCTAACTCTTGTTTAAGACTTTTTATCAGTTACTAATGGGTTTTGAATTTCACTTAATGGTTTTGTTCTTTTAAAATGACTATATATTTTTTTCTCTTTGAATTTCTGAACTTGGAAGTTGAGTTGTATTAGTAGTTCATCATAATAAACTATCATTATTTCCATGATTAACTCTTCTTTCTCTTCATTTATTGTATATATCAATGAATTCAATTTGTTTTGTGTTTTGTTCAGGAATTTTGGAGCTATGTTCTTGAGTCAGATTGGCCTTGAAGTTTATTTCTCATGATTGCCCTGAATTTTTCTTTTTCTCAAAATTTCCCCCAATATTGTAGATAAAATTCCAAAGACAATAGTGTCATAAATCACTATGTACCTACCACCAAGCGACGATTATCATGACCTCAAGGCCTCTCTTGTTTTATCTATTTCTTTCTTTATCTCTGTCATGCTAGATTATTTTGAAGTAAATCCTGAATAACATATTTCATCTGTAAGTATTATGTATCGTAAATGATAAGGATACTTTAAATAATATAATTTCAATAGTATAATTACATCTGAAAATGATATAGTCCCTTAATATTATCAAATACTCACTTTTACCAATTTGTTTTTTAATTTTTTTAAATTTAATTTGTTCAAATCAGGATCCAAGCATGCTTCACACATTTTATTTGATTGATGTATCTTTCACATGTTAAGAGTGATATGTTGCTTTATTTCCTTAAATTCACTTGCTGGGGAAATGTACTTACTTGTCCTGTAGAATTTCCCACCTTCTAAATTTTGATGATGGTATTCCTGCATTGTAATATAATACTGTCTCCATCTCCTATATTTTCTGGACATTGCCAGCTAGATGTTAACCAGAAGTCTCAAACTGTTTTGATCTCAGGACACTTTTACACTCTTAAAAAATATCAAGGACCTTCCCCCCAAATTTTTTTTTATGTGAGCTATTGATATTTATAATAATATATATATAAAATTTAAAAATATTTATTTACTCATTCATTTTTATCATTTTTGAAAACATGTTAACAAATTACCCATATGTCAATAAGCAAAGTTTGTCTGGGTTTATTTTTCAAGTAAAAATGATGTTCCATGAAACAGTGAATTAAAACTCAGTGTTACAAATTATTTCCCCCAAGACAACCATTATACTTTAGCATGTCAACTTCTCATTTAGTCATACAGAATATTTCCTCTAGGAATATTCAAGGATTGAGATTTACTGAAGCCAATTCACTACTCTACTTCAAGTTCAAGAGCATTTTCAAGCAAAAATGCCTTTATTTTGTTTCTTGCAGGAGCGTGGATATGAGCAATACAATTTGGTACCACTGCCTTGATTAATGTTAAGGCACCAGAACTTCTATCCCCCATTTCTTTTGCTTCATCAATGCAAATGTCAACATAGTGAAAATGACAAATAACACTTTCATGTAATTATGAAAATTATAACTGCACAGCTACTCTGAACAGGCCCTGAAGATTCCCATGGGTGTGCAGATTACAATCAAAGAGGCTATTCTAAGTTATCAAACTGTCAGCTCAGAATTACAATAAACAAAGGAACCATCTCTTGGTCTTCTCACAAAGAGGTAGCTGGAAGGCAAATCTATTTAACTGCTGTTCCATGAGACCTTGGCTTGCCTATTGACTCACAAGTTTATTTCAAGCTTCCTTTACCTCTTGCTGCAAAGTTGAAGCTGTGAATCTGAACCAGTGCTGCCTCTCCTGGTTTCTATTCTTTCTTTATCTCAACTAATATATTGTCTTCACCAATACTTCTAATTTCAATGCCCGCCCAACTTTTATTTATTCATTTATTTTAAATGTTACTAGATAAGGTATAAAGAAATTCATACGTATGCCTACAGAAGCAAGTTCCTGGCAGGCTGATCAAAAGCACACTTCTGACATTTCTCTTAACTATGTAATGCCATAATATTTTCTAAACTATGTAATACCAGGTTCACAAGACTGCCTTTATTCCCATAAGTTTCTCAGAAGATATCTGGAAGAGGGTGGGAAACGTGCAAACGTCAACTGTTTGTGGGGAAAGTGCTGACCTGCTAAAGGGAAAAAGGCAACAACTGTGACAATTCCCAGCCTTTGCCAGGAAGAGTCTCCTTCCTGAAAAGATATCTTTTGAACCAATGCCAAGGTCTCCCCATGACCCTGGCCCCACCTGCACATGGTTGTTATTCACTCCAATATCCCTCCCTAAGATCCTCTTATAAAAACCCAGTGTTTCCTGACCAGACAAAGCATACCAGATCTCACCAGAGAGGTAAGAGCTGAGACAAGATGAGACCCGGGGAGGGGCCACCTCACATGATACAGGAGAAGCATGGGAGGGTCTCTTCCGTAGAGAGCACAGGAGCTCTGAGACTCAGCAAGGCTGTTCTGGGAGGACTTGGGGATGGAAGAGTACACAGACTCATAACTCATTCAGAACTGTAGGACAGATGTGACCAATATCACTTTATTCCAAGGGGACTAGAGAAGGAAAGAGACAAAAGGCAGTAGAGTCTCTGCATGTTCTCCCACTAGCCACTCTTCCTTTACTGACCCTTGATTGCCTCCTCAAGTCGAAGACACCATGCTGCCTCCCATGGCCCTGCCCAGCGTGTCCTGGATGCTGCTCTCCTGCCTCATGCTCCTGTCTCAGGTCCAAGGTGAGATTCCTCTGCCTCTAGCACTGGGTTCCCTATGAATGCTCAGAGCCAAGAAGAGGTGGAAGGCTCCTGCATGTCACATGAGGTAATGGTGTGGTGTCTAATGAGCCTGCCTGCAGTTCCTGCATCATCACTCCTTCCTTCAGGTTAACTTGCAGAAGGAGACTCCACGGTGGTCCACTAACAATGGAATGAGATGGCTTTCATTTAGTCAGTGCACTCTAATATACATTGGTGGGAAAGTGTGGAGGGTCAGTAATGAGATGAGGGGAGGGACAATAATTGGAGGACCCAATGTAGAGACAGCCCAGAGTGAAGAGAGTGTTAAATGGTTGAATAAGGGGAAAGGGTAATAAGAGACTAGATGGTGCCCCATTTATAGGGCTATTTTGAGGTAAAGAACTTCTGAAAACACGAGGAAAGATGTAGGGGAGTCAGGAACATGGTCTTCCTCCCCAAGGACAGGCCTAGGTATTCCCCAAGGTGCTCTCCCACCCCAATCCCCACTCTTCATTTTACCCTATCCCTCTTCTTCCAGCGCAGGTGAAGATCCCCAGCAGGAACTGCCCTCACCGCGGATCAGCTGTCCCAAAGGCTCCAAGGCCTATGGCTCCCACTGCTATGCCTTGTTTACGTCACCAAAATCCTGGATAGATGCAGATGTGAGTGGTTAGATGTGGGGTTGGAGGTGACAGGGGGAAGTCCATGCAGGTCTCAGGGGGAGGAGGGTCTCCATTCAGGAAAGTTCCTTGGGAATGAGGAGGAACACACTTATCTTTCACACAGTCATCCTCCCACCTACCTTTGCCCCGCCCTCCCCTAGCAGGTCTGAAGCTCTCTCTCATTCTCTGTCTCCCCTTCAAAGCTGGCCTGCCAGAAGCGGTCCTCTGGAAACCTGGTGTCTGTGCTCAGCGGGGCGGAGGGATCATTTGTGTCCTCCCTGGTCAAGAGCATTAGTCACGGCTACTCGTACGTCTGGATTGGTCTCCATGACCCCACACAGGTGCAAGTATATTCTCTCCTCTCTGTTACCTCTCACGCTGACTGCTGTTGTTGCCCAGGCCTAATCCCTGTCCCCTGTACCTGCCTAGGAAGTACTTCAGAGAGCACTGGAGCTCAGATTCTGGGGAACATTTGAGGGAAAAGAAAGTCCGTGAGACAGCTGAAGGGCTGAAATCTGTGAAGGTCTCTAATCTTTAGATAAAATTAATCCGACTCTTGTAAAACTTTTTACCTAATTCTCACATGAATCCTTACAGATCAATTATATGAGCTTCAGGGAGTCTGCATCTATTATTCCGAGGGAATTCTAAATTAAGATAGGATCAGTTTTTGCCCCCTCTACAGAATAGACATTATCTGTGAGGTTCACAGGCTAATCACAAATGCTACACCAATTATTGTTCTGTAAGTAACATATTACCTTGAGTGGTTCCAAAGATCTTGTGTTTATTGGCTGGGATTTGCCAATAACGACAAGGAGTCAAGGAAGAGCTTCCATCGCAGAGGACTCTAGGGCAGCATCTGGACAAGCAGACCAAAATTCCTGAGGCTGGGGAGGGAATCAGGTGTTACAGCTAAGGGGTCATGCAAAGAGAGCTTCAATGGCTATTTTTTTCACCTGGCTGCCTCCTCTACTCTATAGGGCGCTGAGCTTGGTGGAGATGGATGGGAGTGGAGTAGCACTGATGTGATGAATTACTTTGCATGGGAGAAAAATCCCTCCACCATCACAAACCCTGGCCACTGTGGGAGCCTGTCAAGAAGCACAGGTAAGAAACAGAAGAGCCTACTCTTCCCAGCACTTTCCACCCCATTTCTAGCCCTGGCCTTTACAAAATCATTTTCAGCTAGGAAATGCAGTGTCAATGTGTCTTCTCCCATCTCCTCTAATCTCTGCTTTCTTTGAGTCTCCTTACCCTAGATTGAGATACTGGTGATGATGAGAGAGCAGCTTTAAACCCTAGGCTGAAATCTGGGATGCCTCTTCATTCGGTTCACAAGTTTCCCCCAGCCCCATGGCTTTTACATTCTGTCTCTCTAGGATTTCTGAAGTGGAAAGATTATAACTGTGATTCAACATTACCATATGTCTGCAAGTTCAAGGTCTAGGGCAGGAGAAAAGTCAGCAGCCTGAGTTTAGTTGCAGTTCATCATGGGCATACGACCAGCATGAAGACTCACCTTGAAAGTGAATATGCTCCCCAAACACCTGACCACCTCGTCATGATCTTCCTTCTTTTTTTTTTCTCCTCACCTTCATTTCAAGCTCTTCTCTGTCTTCCATGTCCTAAGACCTCAGAGAATAATAATAAAAATGTTACTTTATACTTACATGCTTTTGTTTTATCCTTATAGTAAGATTCTTTGGAAGAGGAAGGAGGAGTTGGGGGAACGTCGAAACACTGAGTCTTGATTCCTTCCAATCTCACCCAGGCCTAAGGGGAAATTACTATATGAGCATCCCCATCCGTGTATTTGTGATGAAAGTGTGGGCCCTGCTCAGGCAGGGTTTGTATCATGAATAAATGAAGACAGTGCTTCCCCTCACACTCACTGCCCACACATTGTCCCTAATGCTGTGATACAGTCAGCCCTAGGGGAGTCTGATATTACTTAAAACAGAAGTTCTCAATGATTTTCTATGAAGGATCATCTTTTTTCTTTTATTTGCCATCCATCTTGCATAGTGACTCTTATAAAATGCAGTAAAAAATGAATTACTTAAACTTCTGGTTACATTGTTGACATAAAGAACTTTGGAAGCTGTTACTCTCTTCTTTAAAACAAGAAAATTCTGAATAAACTTAAAATCAACAACTTTTCTTTGGGCTAATGAGAAACTGAGCTAGCAGGGCAAGTTAGTACCCCAATATCTGGAAAAGCACCCAAATGCACACAGTTGTTTACATTTCTGCTTACCTGGAGCAAAAGCCTCTGGAGCTACAAGCTGTTAGAAACATTTAAATGGTAATTTTAAAAAATTGTTGGATGTTGAGTGCAGATTGGCATTAAGCGTGAGAAACTCATGGAAACTGCAGTCCTAGGAAAGTCCTCACACCTTCATGGAGTTTACCTTTAGGAATCCCAACAGGTTTTCTTGGTAGAGAGTCAAGAATAATCCTCTCATGGCTTTGGCAAGAGAAGAAGAAAAGAAACCATTTCTAAATCAGCCCAGAGCATTCTCAATAACGAAGGCCTACTTCCAGGTAAAAAGACCTTATGAGCATCATATCTCGCCTGAGTGTGAGTGCATTTTCCTCCACTCCAGCCACATCTAGCCTTCTCATCTTACCTAACAGAAAGAGAGTTAAGAAACATTTTTGAAAGTTGTGGCCCTGGGGCATAGACTCAAACAAATACTGAGATTTAATCATAAGATTATATAATACTTCCCCTTGCTCAGACACTACCACATCAATAGGGATCAAGTTTAATGACAATAGATCACAACTGAAGAGCTGCAAGTTACACTATTTAAGCAGGAGTTGTTAGGAAATCACAAGGCAATAGGAAAGACAAAAACAAGAACATGAGAGAAATTTTAAGCCTCTTGCACCTACAACTATAGCAATCATTAAACACAAACTGAATCCTAGTGAAATTAATGAAAAACCCTATACTAAATGTCTTTTACTTCAGTTAATATTACTTAGTACATCATGTGAAGCTTTCAAGAGAAACTAAAAATTTTTCTGAACAGTAAGGAAAAACATAGTCTGAAGAGATAAAACAAAGATCACAACCAGACTCAAATATAGATTTTGGAACTATTAGACAGGAAACTAAACATGACTATGATTGATATGATAAGGGCTTTGATGAAAAAAATGGATGATGGAAAAGATGTATAATCTATGCAGAAAAACAGAAACTCTGTGAAAGAATCAAAAGACAATGCTACACATCAAAAGCAATGTAATAAAACAAAGTATTGTGTTTTTGGTTTTTTTGGTTTTTTTTAGAGACAGAGTCTTACTCTGTTCCCCAGGCTGGGGTGCAGTGATGTAATCTCGGCTCACTGCAACCTTCACCTCTTGAGTTCAAGCGATTCTCCTGACTCAGACTCCCAAGTAGCTGGGAGTTCACATCCAGCTAATTTTTGAATTTTGAGTAGGGACCAGGTTTTACCATGTTGGCCAGGCCCGTCTTGAACTCCTGACCTTAGGTAATCCACCCACCTTGGCCTCCCAAAAAGGATGTTTTTGAGGGGCTTATCTGTAGTCTGTACCTGGCCAATAATCAATAAGCTTGAACATAGGTCAACAGAAACTTCCCAAACTGAAATGCAAAGAGAAAATAGAGTGAATATGTAGAACAGACTATCCAAGAACTGTGGGATAATTTTCAAACTCTAACATATATATAATTGCAATATAAGAAGAAAAACAAAATAAGGAAAAAAATTAAAATTTAAAGTATTAATGATCATGCATTTTCCAAAATTAATGACAGACACCAAACCCTAGATCCAAGAAGCTCAGAGAACAGCAAGTAGAATAAATACCAAAAACCAATCTTAGGCATATCATATTCAATCTTCAGAAAACCAAAGACTAAGAGAAAATCTTGAAAGAATCCAGGGAGTTTGGGGGACAACTTACCCATAGAGGATCAAGGACAAAATTAGAACAGATTTCTCATCAGAAACCATGAGTGAAATAAACTATTTAATGGATTGGAAGACATAATGACCAAACTAGAATTTTACAACCAGCAAAATTTTCCTTCAAAAGTGAATGAGCAATAAAAAACTTTCTCTGACAATTAAAAAAGGGAATTCATTTTTAGCAGAACTGCTTTGCAAAAAAATGTTGAAAGAAGTTTTTCTGGGAGAAGGGAAGTGATATAGTTCTGAAACTCGGATCTACTTAAAGAAGAGCATTAAAAAGGCATAAAAAAGTTAAATGAAATATTTTGTTTTCCTTATTTTTCATCAATCTAATAGGCAACCACTTGCTTGAAGGAAATATAGTAACTGCTTTCAGTGAGTGCAGCACATGAGTAAGTGAGATGAATGACAGCAATGTCATAAGGGGTGCGAGGGAGAAATTTGGGGTGCTTTGTTCTAAGTTTCTGCACTATATATTAAGTACTATATATTATTCCACAGTGGACTTGCATTAGTTGTAAAGGTATATTGCAAACTCTATAGCAATTGCTATAAAAATTTAAAATAAAATACAATTGAGATATAAGAGAGTAAATAAAATAGGATCACATAAATTCTTCAATTAAAACCAGAGAATGCAGAAAAAGGGAAGACAAACATTGAATAGAGTAAGTGATCTTATAGAAAAGAATTATAAATATGATAAATACTATTCCAATTATATCAAAAATCACTTTTAATTTGGGTGATCTAAATGTATCAATTGAAAGAAAGAGATTGTCAGGGAGATTTCTTTTTTTAAAGAAAGACCCTATTGTATATTGTCTATCATAAAACCACTTTCAGGCCGGGCGCAGTGGCTCACGCCTATAATCCCAGCACTTTGGGAGGCCGAGTTGGGTGAATCACGAGGTCAAGAGATCAAGACCATCCTGGTCAAGATGGTGAAACCCCGTCTCTACTAAAAATACAAAAATCAGCTGGGCATGGTGGCGCGCGCCTGTAGTCCCAGCTACTCGGGAGGCTGAGGCAGGAGAATTGCTTGAACCCAGGAGGCGGAGGTTGTGGTGAGCCGAGATCGCGCCATTGCACTCCAGCCTGGGTAACAAGAGCGAAACTCCAAAACTCCGTCTCAAAAAAAACAAAAACAAAAAAAAAAACACTTTCAATACAAATCCTCAGGTATGATCAAAGTAAAGGATGGAGGAAGATATACCATGCCAACATTAATCAAAAGAAAGCTTGAGTAGTATGGTAACTTCAGACAAATCAGATTTCAGAAAAGTATATAAATATTAACTGGATTCAAGAGGGGCCTTACAAAATGATAAAAGGGGCCAATTCTCCAAAAGGACATAACAATGCTCAACATGAATGCACCTAACAAGAGAATAAGATGCATAAGACAGTAACTTACAGAACTACAAGGAGAACTAGAGAAATCTTCTTGTGCACTTAGAGACTTCAACAGTTCTCTTTTTGCAATCGATGGGACAAGTAAACAGAAAATTACGAATAGGGTTGGCCTGAATAGCATCAATCAACTTGTTCTAATTGACAATTAAGGAATACTCCATCCAACAGCATAATACACATTTTTCTCACACTCACATGGAGTGTTTACAAAGATAGACCACATTGCCAGACATAAAATACATCTTAACACATTTAGAAATATAGAAATCATAGAAGGTATGTTGTCAGATCACAGTGGAATTAAACTGGAAATCCAAAACAGAAAACAGATGGAAGATCCCAAAATATTTGGATATAAAACAACACACTTCTAAATAACACATGAAAAAACAGAAGTCACAGAGAAATTTTTAAAAAATAGTTTGGACTAAATAAAAATGAAAATACACCTTATTAAAATTTGTGGTATATGATCAAAGTAGTACTTAGAAGAAAATGTATAATATTAGATGGATATATTAGAAAAGAAAAAATGATCTAAAATAAATAATCCAATCTTACTCTTTAGGAGACTAGAGAAATAACAGCTATTTAATTGTAAAGCAAGCAGAAGAATAAACATAATAATAGAACAGAAATCAATGAATTTAAAAACAGAAAAACAATGGAAAAGATTATAAAATAAAAAAAATTTTTTAAAGATCAATAGAATTTAGACAGACTAACCATGAAAAAAATAAGGTGGTACAACTTAGTAATATCAGAAATGAAAAGGAGATCAAGGTAGGCTGAAAAATGTTCTCCATCCAAAGACCATCTTCCTGGAATTTATGAATATGTTGTTACCTTAAATGGCAAAATAGACTTTGCAGATGTGACTGCATTAAGAATCTTAAGATAGGGTGATTATTCTGGATGCATTAGTACAATCACAAGGTCTTTATGAGAGGGAGGCAGGAAGTCAGAGGGAAGACAAAAGGTTATGCGGCTTTATTTGAAGATGGCTGAAAGGGGCACATGTAGCCTCTAAAAACTGGAAAAGGCAAGAATGGATTTTCTTCTCTTGCCTCCAGAAGGAAGAAGTCATGCCAACACTTTGATTTTAGACCTATGTGTCTTTACAACTTCTGTCCTTCAGGACTGAAAGAAAATAAATTTATGCTGTTTAAGCAGCTATATTTGAGGGAATTTGCTACAGTAGCAATAGGAACATAATACAGAGGTCATCACTATAGAATCCACAGATTAAAAAAGAAAAGATAGTAAGTTGCCTGTTCATTTTGATGATAATTTCTTTTGCTCTGCAGAAGCTCTTTATTTTAATTATATTCCATTTGTTAATGTTGGCTTTAGGCAACCTACAGAATGGAAGAAAATCTTTGCAATCTATCCATCTGACAAAGGGCTAATATCCAGAATCTACAAAGAACTTAAACAAATTTACAAGAAAAAAATAACCCCATCAAAAAGTGGATGAAGGATATGAACAGACACTTCTCAAAAGAAGACATTTATGTGGCCAGCAAACATGAAAAGATGCTCATCATCACTGATCATTAGAGAAATGCAAATCAAAACCACAATGAGATATCATCTCATGCCAGTTAGAATGGCAATCATCAAGAAGTCAGGAAACAACAGATGCTGGAGAAGATGTGGAGAAATAGGAACGCTTTACACTGTTGGTGGGGGTGCAAATTAGTTCAACCATTGTGGAAGACAGTGTGGCGATTCTTCAAGGATCTAGAACCAGAAATACCATTTGACCTAGCAATCCCATTACTGGGTGTATACCAAAGGATTATAAATCAGGCTACTATAAAGACACATGCACATGTATGTTTATTGCAGCACTATTCACAACAGTAAAGACTTGGAACCAAACCAAATGCCCATCAATGATAGACTGGATAAAGAAAATGTGGCACATATATAGTACACCATGAAATACTATGCAGTCATAAAAAAGAATGAGTTCATCTCCTTTGTAGGGACATGGACGAAGCTGGAAACCATCCTCAGCAAGCTGACACAGAACAGAAAACCAAACACCGCAAGTTCTCACTCACAAGTGGGAGTTGAACAATGAGAACACATGGACATAGGGAGGGGAACATCGCACACTGGGGCCTGTCAAGGGGTAGGGAGCTAGGGGAAGAACAGCATTAGGAGAAATACCTAATGTAGATGACAGATTGATGGGTGTTGCAAACCACCATGGCACATGTATACCTGTGCAACAAACCTGCACGTTCTGCACATGTAACCCAGAACTTAAAGTGTAAAAATTAAAAAAAAGATAGTAAAGGAATACTACAAACAACTCTATGTTCCAAAATTTGTAATTTAGATAAAACAAATTAGTTTCTTGAATGATACAAATCATTAAAACTCAAGTAGAAAGAGTTAATCTCAATAGGCCTATATTCATTAAATACATTTATCCAGAAGAGAAAACACAGGTGTAGATGGTTTTGCTGGTGAATTCTAAACATTAAAAAAGAAACGATGCCAATTGTTTATAATTTCTTTCAGAAAATAGAAGCAAGTACATCTACACAATAACTTTGTAAATCTAAAACTATTCTAGGCATTAATTTTTTTAAAAAAATGAATGAATAAAAATGAAACATAAAACAAAAACATATGGAAGACCTTTTGGTTTTTTAATTTTTTGATTCAATAAAAATTAATTGTCATATTGTTATAAATTTTTCTAAAATCCTTCTTTCAATTTCTGTGCCTGTCTTGCCATGAACAAGTAGCACACAGATTTGAGAGCCAGGAGCACCCCACGGACTACATGGTTAGTTGCCTTGTTCCTACAGGTCTGAATAGACTCACTTTCTTGCATACTTATGACAAACACCCCAATGGGTTTGTTATCCTGTGGGCTAGAAACATATTCTCACCTCAGTCAGGACTGGAGTTGGTAAGACAATATTTGGCGTGATTTCTATTAATATTTATTGAATGAATAAAAAAGTTGAATAAGTAATGCTTTATTTGAAAAGCACCACTTACATAAATAAAGAAGAAAGACTACATTTTCAATGAATCTAAATATTTTCATATCATTATATTACTCGCTACATCACTGACATCACATTCTAGTTTTATATCTTGTGTAAAAATGGAGTAATTGGCCAAATGCCCTTATTTGAACAGGCATGGAATGCTGGCAGACATCTATAGGGACCTGGGGCAACTCAGCATTGCTTCACATAGAGGTTTGTGAGATAAAATAAAAGCACGGTACAGGTTAAACTTAAATGTAGATAACCGGTAAATTGTTTCTTAGTATAAGTGTGTCCCAAATATCATGTATTTGCTTAATCTGTCAATGTTTATGCAGGGATTTTCATTCTCAAATAAATAGATAAGATGAAAGGGCAGTGTTTCAACTGATTTTTGCCAAGTTCCCTATACCTGTTCCAAGATAGGCTGCCTATCTGCAATAAAAGAGGACCCCTGACTCACCTGAAACTCGACTATACGTCCGTTTGGTACTTTCAGTGGAGACTTTTTACCATTATGTGTCACATAATGAGTTAGAGATTGCTTTTTTTTTGTTCCCTAAAACAGCTTGTATGTGATTAAACATATCTGTTTCTTGGTAGTTTGTAGAACTCTTGAAAACTCTGGATCTAAACCTTTCTTTGTGAGAATATTTTAAAATATAAATAAAATTTCTTTAATAGATGTAGTAGGACTTTCAAGATCTTCTTAATGATCCCAAGAATTTCTTAATGAATTAAGAACTTATCAATCCAGGGTCAGGCTTGGTGCCTCATGTTTGTAATTCCAGAACTTTGGGAGGCCTAAGCAGGCAGATTACTAGAGGTCAAGAATTCAAGACCAGCCTGGCCAACATGGCGAGACACTGTCTCTGTTAATCACACAAAAACTAGCTGGGCATGGTGGTGTGTGCCTATAATCCCAGCTACTTGGGAGGCAGAGGCAGCGGAAAGAAAGAAGGGAGGGAGAGAGGGAGGGAGAGAGGGAGGGAAGGAGGGAGAGAAAGGAAAAAAAGAAAAAAGAAAGAGGGAAAGAAAGAAGAAGGAAGGAAAGAAAGAAAGAAAGAAAGAGAGAAAGAAGGGAAGAAAGGAAGAAAGGAAAGAAAGAAAGAAAGAAAGGGAAGGAAGGAAAGGAAGAGAAGGAAGGGAAGGAAGGGAGGAGAGAATTTTTAAATTCAATACATTAAAAGAAAGAAAAGAAGCCTATTTGAAGGTTACATGATTACAAAAGAAATAATGATAATGGCCCCTAGTATCCTGTCCTCCAATACCTTTACTGGTTTTCAAGTGGATAATAGTGCAGTCCAACCCACCATCTGCCCTGTATATAGCTGTGACTTACAAAGATAGTTTACTAATAGCTCCTTCAGTGCTCTAGGCTATATGGGTGACCACGTTCTCCATCCTGTGAAAGTGGTGAAATAGATCTATGGTGTATTGTCCTAATGAGATGAATGCAATGCTAACTGCAGTAGTCCCAGGTTGTTTCAATAGCTCAGCAATTATATGTTTCTTGCTTCTTCTGCCCATCAAAAAAAAAAAGAAAGTTATAGACCAGGAACTTCTCAACTGAGTGACAACTTGTCTAGTACTATCAGGCTGGTACTGTGGCCGCAAATGGCTTGCCCATCATTGGTGTATGTAAGCAATTTTGATGCTTTTGTCTGTGCAGAACACCCAACCATAGCAGTTTAAATAACACAGAGATGTATTGATTCACTTAAGAAATCTGACAACAGGGTTTTCTAAAGTTTGACAAAAGCTCAAGAATATCAGGACTTGAAGTTGGCCTCACTACGATTATCTGGGCCTTTCCCTCATCAATGCAAAATAGCCACAGCAGCCTAGGTATCATTTTGTGATATGAAAATGTGCAATGCAACAAAGAAGCAAAGAAGAGAGAAAAATAAAACTTCCTTCCCATACATTCTTTCGTATTAGGGAGACACATTTTTTCTCATAAACCCCTAATAGACATAATCTTACATTTCATTGGCCAAAGTTGGGTTGCAGTTCTCAAATCAACTACCAGAAAAAGGATGGAAATCACCAGAATTTACTATGACCAAACAGGATTTATCTCCATGTGACTAAACATACTATTTTCCTGCAAAACTGGAGTCTTGTTATCAAAATTAGAGGCGAATAGATGTTAAATCAATTAACAAAGTGTACTACATCTAGATCAGTGTGTAAATACCTAAGAGACTGATCACAGAGAATATTTTGCTTAATTCATATTTACTCACGAACAATTTGTTCCCTGAACTATTTTATAAATTTTCTTCCTCTGGTGAACTTTCATAAGCCTTTCTGTCTAGAAGTCCAGAACAGAGGTAGGCAGACATCTCTGTCTCTTCTTCCTCTGTATTCATTCTGTCCCATTGAACCCTTCAGAATTTAATTTTTTTCTATCAGTTCAGACCTCTATTTCTCCAGACACAGTTATTAAAAATGTCCCTCTCCCTAACATTTGTAATTTCTTATCTTCTATCTCTAAAAACAACTCCTCCAGGACTCCTGGAAAAGAAGGTAGGAGTGACCCAGTTTGTGTGTTAGCCCCTGATGCCAATAATTTGTGTGAGACACTTTGTGTTATATCTAGTATTTGAATTCTCCACAGTTTCCTTTGTAAATCCACACTCTCGCTGGGGTGCAGACAGCTCAAAGGTGTCTTGCCTGAGATAGGACACAGGCTTCTTTCAGGCTGACTTACTTAAGATTATTTGGATATAAGACCCTGACATGCATTCTAATTTACTGACATAAAATAAGATGATTTTGGAAGGACAAGAGTTTATCTCAATGCACCCAAGATTAAGCGTATAGCTAAGTTTCACGAGGAATTAGGGTAAAAAGGAGGAAAGTTAGGAAATGAAGTTATCTCTTCTTCCTTTTCTCTCTTGTCTCTAGTAATTTCATTGAGTCTGGTTCATACTTTTTCAGCAAATCTGTTTACTTGCTTTTGTAGCACAAGCAGAGTAATGGAACATGGGTAACCCATTACCAGATTTTCACTCCAGGGATTCAAAACCTTAATTATATTCTCAGTGAACAAATTCCTTTTCAGAAAAATATCTGTTTACTACAGCTAAGCTAGGACTGGGTGTTCACCGCAGTCCAATCCCGTGTACCAAAAATTATGGGTGCTACACCTGCCTCTTAAGCAGGACTTGTAGGTGAGAGCCAGCTTTCAGACAAGAGGAGCAGAAAGGTACTCCGGGAAGTGTTTGCTGGAGAGAATACAGCTGTTGTTTGAGTCAGTCTCTCCTGCTGGCCTTGGCTTGTTTTCTGACCTATATTTCCTTCCTTAGATACTGTTATATTGCCCCAGGGATCATATTACCTTGGACTGTTCTTCAGATTTCCAAAAGTTGTCCAACCGGCTTCTGTGCTCACTACTCTCACTGCATTTACCCAATCCTAATCTGTTTATAAACTTATGTATTTGACATGTTGAGATTTGGTTTTCTACTAGTCACTGTCTGTGAGTTAATGAACTGAACAAAATCTTTCTCCCCGTTGAATCAGCAAATCCCCCTTCATAGGTTGCTGGGCCTCTGATGGTACCCTCTACCACTGATTTTCCTCTCCATCTGGACTGCAGGAGACAGAATCACTTGATAGCAACAGCAAGCCCAAAGAGCATCTGGATAAGAGTTAGCTAAACCAAGCTACCCTATTTCCTAACATCCCTGGATATAACTTCATAATTCACCCCTTTCAGCTTTAACAGTTATTTCCCCTTTACCTCCAAAACTCTTGCCATCAAACCACATTTGTCTATTCTTCCTAAGCAGCATTTTTTGTTTGTTTGTTTTTGTGAGACAGAGTCGTGCTCTGTAGCCCATGCTAGAGTGCAGTGGTGTGACCTCGGCTCACTGCAACCTCTGCCTCCTGGGTCCTGATTCAAGCAATTCTTCTGTCTCAGCCTCCCAAGTAGCTGGGATTACAGGCATATGCCACCATGTTCAGCTAATTTTTTTAATTCAATAGAGACAGGGTTTCACCATGTTGGCCAGGCTGGTCTTGAACTCCTGACTTCGTGATCCACCCACCTCGGGCTCCCAAAGTGCTGGGATTATAGGCATGTGCTACCGTACTTGGTCCCTAAGTAGCTTTTAAAGTATACCTTCAGGAGGCCATTACCTACTTGTATAAATCTTTGTTAAGTTTGGGTGTATATTTGGCATTTAGATTTATTTGTGAATTTTCTTCTCATGTATAAAGCAGAAGTTCTCAAAATTTTATCCCTTGGTATAATTATTTTATGAGTTTTATTAGCAACTCCTAGATTTGTCAGATTTTGTAGTATGTGTTTATATTTTGGAAATATTACATCCATGGTTAAATTCAAGAAACACTGAATTATGCAAACAGGCTGGTTTCTTCACTTCAAGATATTTTCCAAGTCATTATATGCAAATGTTTCATGAAAATAAAATAAAATAAGTAATAAAATAAAAATAAAAGAAGATTTGCAGGTCATGAAGTATTTGGTCACAGGAGGTTTTTGTGTGCTTGTCTGTGTGTCTCTATTTGGGAGAAATACCAAGTTGTAGATATACAAGGTTAATACAGTTTTAATAATACTCTGAAGCATTGTTTATCAAAGTATGGGTTGCAGTTTGTTGATTGTTGAATTCATTAAATCAAATTAGTAGGTAATAATTAACATAATTTTCTAAAGGAAAGTAGAATAGAATCGAATAGAAAATGTCCACAAATTTAGGACAAATACTGTTCTGTGAAATTTTTATTTTAGTTATATTTGCATGTGTGAATGGTGTGCAGATATAAAATTTACTTTTTATTATGAATAGCAGTCAAACTTGAATGCCAACATTCTAAAGCATTTTAGGTAACTGTGGCAGATGAAACAAATCACCACTAGAGGGAGAGTTGGACCAGCACTGAGTATAGTAGCTGGGAAAATGAGAAGCAAGAGCTGGCTGCTTCCAAGAACAGAAGGGGTTAGAAAAAAAAGGAAAAGAAAAAGTTTAATCTCCTCCTACACTAAGATTACGTGTCTACTACAGTAGCACATTGCTGGGAACTGAAGGAGAAAATCTTGCAAATGAAAATGCATAGTATGTAAACAACAGAGGGGTTAGAACTGGGTAGTTCATCTGTGTCACTTGCTAACTAGAGTCAGGAGTCTGTGCTGCAGAAAGCTATACATATGGGAATAAGTCAGAAAGACCTAAGACTAGAAAGCTCCTTATGCCTTCTGAAATTATGAGTCATGTGATTGCCTAGAGAGTCATTTTTTTCTTTCTTTTATCTCCTCTTGGCTACTCAGAATGAAAACATTTCCTATGTGTTGAGAAATGTCCCATGATATAGTTCATAGTGAGAGGCAGGATCACAGCTCCCACTACAGAAGTAAAGGTAGCAGATAGCCTCCATCTCCTGGCTGTCTGGAGGCTAGGCCCTGAGATATGATTGTGGCATGCCAATGGGATGCCCCAGCCAGGAGGTGACACAGATTATTAGATAATTCACAATGGCTGTGAGCTGGGGTCCCACAGTGGTGACAATAAGAGCACAATGGTTGTGGTTTGCTTTAAGCTTTATAATCAAATAAAAATAAAAGAAGATTTGCAGGTCATCAAGTATTTGGTCACAGGAGATTTTTGTGTGCTTGTCTGTGTGTCTCTATTTGGGAGAAATACCAATTTGTAGATCTACAAGGTTAATACAGTTTTAATAATACTCTAAAGCATTGTTTATTAAAGCACGTGTTGCCCAGAAGGCAGAGGTTGCAGTGACCTGGGATTATACCATCACACTCCAGCCTGGGTGACAGAGCCAGACCCTGTATCCAAAAAAAAAAAAAAAAAAAAAATCAATTGACTGAATTTTGTAGGTCTGTGACTAGCCTTCTTTGTTCTGTTCATTGAGCTACATGTCCATCCTTTCATCAGTACCATACTGTCTTAGTTACAGTAGCTTTATAAGAAATTTTGAAATTGGGTAATATGTTTATCCAACTTCGTTACTTTGTTCTTGTTTTCCAAAATTGTTTTGGCTATTTCAGCTCCTTTGATTTTGATAAACAATTTTAAATCAAAAGTTTACTGGGATTTTGAAAGGGATAGCACTGAATCTATAGATCGAATTCAGGAGAGGAGAAGCAAATCAAGATGGTGGAATAGAAAGTTCCACTGACTATCCTCCCTGCAGGGACACCAATTTAAGAACTAGCTACATGAAGAAAGCACCTTCATAAGAACCAAAAACCAGTTGACTACCCACATTACCTGGTTTTAACTTTATATTGTTAAAAGAGGCACTGAAGAGGTAGAAACAAACAGTCTTTTGATATTGATAGGGATTGCATTGAAACTGAAGATCACTTGGGTAGTATGAGCTTTTTTAACAATATTGAGTCTTCTAATCCATGAGCATATAGTTTTTTTTTTTAAATTTCCTCTTCAATTTCTTTCATCAATGTTTTATAGTTTTTATTATAGAAACCTTTCATTTTTTGGGTTAATTCCTAGGTATTTAATTTTATTTGTGGCAATTGTAAATGGAATTAAATTCTAGATTTCTTTCTCATATTGTTTGTTGTTGACAGAGAAATGCTACAAATTTTATTTTATTTTATATTTATTTATTTATTTTTTTTAGAGAGATGGGGTTTTACCATGTTGGCCAGGCTGACCTTAGGTGATCCATGTTGATTCTCCTGACCTTAGGTGATCCACCTGCCTTGGCCTCCCAAAGTGTTGGGATTGTAGGCATGAGCCACCGTGCCTGGCCAAAATGCTACAGTGGATCTTTGCCATGTTCCAGATCTTAGAGGAAAGGTTTTCAGTTTTTCCCCATTTAGTATGATACTAGCTGTGGATCTGTCATAATGGCTATTGTTATTTTGAGGTATTTTCTCCTATCCCTAGTCTTTTCAGGGTTTTTATCATAAAAAAACATTGAATTTTATCAAATGCTTTTCCATGCCCAGCTAAATTTTGTATTATTAGTAGAGATGGGGTTTTACCATGTTGGCCAGGCTGGTCTTGAACTCCTGATCGCCAGTAATAGGATATATTGACCTCATGTACCCTCGATAAGATGCAATGATAAAGGCACAACACATCTGTTGTATTTTTTAAATATTTAACCTTAATAAAATCATGACAAAACATCAAACAATCCCAGACTGAGGAATATATAAAATAACTGACCAGAATGATATCAAAGTCTTCAGACCCTGAAAGATGAAGGAAGGCTGAGGAACTATCACAGACTGGAGGAGACTAAGGTGATGAGAAAACTAAATAAAATACAGCATCCTGGATTAGATCCTGAAGGAGACAAAGTAAATCCCAATAAATGTCTCTAGTTTAGTTAGTAGTATTGCAATAATGTTAATTTCTTAGTTTTTAGCATTATGTAAAATTCCAAAATTAAGGAAAGCTAGTAGAGAGTATGTAGAAACTCTTTTATATACCACTTTTCTGTGCTTATATTACTTTAATTTTTAAAAAATAATCAAATATCTGCAGGTCTATTTCTGGACCCTCTATTCCATTCCATTGGCCCAACAGCTTATCTTTATTTCACTATCATACTATAGTGATATCTGAATCACTGTAGTTTAACATTAAATCTCAAAATTAGATAGTGTGAGTCCTTCAATTTGCTTTTCTCCTTCAAAATTATTTTGCCTCTTTTATTTTGTCATTACCATATCCATTTTTAAATTAGGATAAATTTCTACCAAAAATAGTTTTGTTCAGATTTCAATTACATTACAATGACTCTTTAGATTAATTTGAGGATGAATTGATGTCTTAACAATATTGCATCTTCTAATCCATAAACAGGATCTCTCTTTCTCTCTATCTAGGTCTTTTTAAATTTTTCTCAGAGATATTTTAAATTTTCAATGTGTGGGTCTTGTTTATCTTTTGTCAGATTTATTTGTAAGTATTTTATCCTCTTAGATGCTCTTACAATTTTTTTATTTTTTGAATTTTGATTTTTAATAATTAACCAAAATATAGAGAAATACAATTAATTTTTACATTGACTTTGTATTCTAATTGTTAAACTCATTTAGTAGGTCTATGACCTCTTTGTAGATTTCTTGAGACTTCTATATAGATTATCATATTTTGTGATAAAGACTGTTTTACTTCTTCCTTTCCAATATGTATGACTTTTATTTGTTTTTCTTGCCTTATGACATTGGCTAGAAATTTTAATACAAAACAGTTAAAAAGGGTATCAAAAGAGATACTCTTGTTTGTCCTAATTCCAGTGGAAAAACATTCAGTCTTTTATCATTTAAGCATGATGCATAGCTTTGGGTTTTTCACAGGTGAACTTCATCAGGTTAAAGCGATATCTTCTAGTTTTCATGTGCTAAGAGATTTTATTATAATGGATGTTAAATTTGTTATAGTAAATAAGTAATTTTTACACATAATTATTTATGAGGATTTAATTACAAGAATCCCAACCTGGAAACTACCCAAATGTCTTTCAATGGATGGATGATTAAACAAACTGTCCAGCAATAAAAAGCAACACACTATTAATAGTCACAATAATTTGAATGAAGCTCAAAGGAAATTATGCAAGCAAAAACAGCTAATTATATATACATATATAGCAAACTCCACCTATAAAAAATTCATGAAATAACTTAGTTATGGGTATTCATAGCAAATTAGTGATAGCAAAGGTTTAGGGATGAAGAAGGGATGGATGTGAGTATAAAGGGATAGCAAGAGAAAGTCTAACCAGACTTGCCTCTATGGTACTGTTGATTAATTAGTATATATATATTTTAAGTTACACATGCTCAAATAGTGATTTCATCTCTTTTCCTGGTTTTTATCTCTTATGATACAGTTCTATTTTTTTACATCGTGTTGTGATTGTGGTGGTGGTTACACAAAGGTACACATCTAATAAAATTTCATGAAGCCACACATATGCGTACACACCTATGTGAATGTATAAAGGATGAAATGTGAATAAAATGTATGGATTATACTAAATTCTTTTCTCTGGTTTTGATATTGTACTACAGTTATACAAAATGTTAATGTTTGGGGAGGCTTGGTGAAAAGTGTCTAGGATCTTTTGTACATTTCTTTGCACATTCCTATGAATCTATAATTATCTCAAATTTAAAAGTTGAAAAATAACCCTTCCTTGAATCCATTATCCTCCCCCAAATAATTCGTATTTAGTTCATCCTCTTCTCTTTCAAACTTTGGAAAAGTGTTACCTATAATTAACCGTGTCCAATTTCACATCTCCATTTGACTCACTACATTGCAATTTTACTTCTGCTTTCACCATTTTTCTGAATTTGCCATCATTAAAAATGTCAGTGAATCAACATTTGTCAAGTTACTTTTCCACCTCCCATCTAACCAGACTTGTCTCTATGGTACTGTTGATTATCTTTTCCTCCATGACGCTCTCTAACTTCCATGACATCACACTTTTCTGGATCTCTTCACATTTTTGAGTCTCTAATTCTTGCATAAAAACCAATTTTCTACCTGGTGTTTTGTATTAGTTGAGATGCCAAAATTCAGACACAAAACGTTAAATAAGATATAAGTTTATTTCCCATTCACATAAGATTTTGGACCCAGGCTTTTTCATATTGTTATTGAGGCATCTCTAATTGTTCTCGTCTGTTTCTCTGAAGCAGGGACACATGCTTTGTCTGTATTCCAGCCAGTGAGAGGCTCAAGCTAATCAGCTTATCTCTAAATTAGAAATGACCCAACAGTTGCACACATCACCTCCCCTTGTATGCCAGTGGCTAAACTTGGTCATAAGGCCATGTAGCTTCAAGCTTAATTACCACTAAAGAGAGGGATAATGGATTTGAGAGGAACACAAGCAGTCTTACATTGGCGGTATTCTTTAGGGATCCATTCTTAATTGGTGTATTTTTTTTTAACTTACACATTCTCAAATAGTGATTTCAACTCTTCCTAGTTTTCATTACCTATTTTTATTTCCAGTTGTGGGTCTTTATCTCATCCCTTTCCCTAGCCCTCTGGACTTCTACAGGCATCTTAACTTGTATTTCTATCCCTAGCATCTGGAACACTGATTCTCAGTGGAGAACAATTTTGTCCTCTGGTGACATCTGGCAATGTCCAGAGAGATTTTTAAATGCATAATTGAGGCAGAGCAGGGGAAGTTGTGCTAGCTATTGGCATCTAGTGGGTAGAGAGGCCCAGGTTGTTCATCAACAAAATATGATGCACAAGATATCACTCCACAAAAAATACTTAACTTATCTGAAATGTCAATAATGCTGCTGCTGAGAAACCCTGACAGAACAGTGCCAGTTATCTAGTAAAATGTAGTACATTTTGAGAGGATGAATGAATAAAGGATGTACATAAAATGTAGAATCAATAATCTTCATACAGAAGTAGTAAATCTGAGGATATCATATGTTCTCATACCTAATAACAAGTCAACAATAGCAATGATCATGAGTTATTGAGCTTTATACACCTCATCCCTTTCTAAATGTAAAACAATCCTGTGTGATATTATAACATTGTATGGGTGAGTAAACAAAGGCTCAGAAAATTTAATAACTTGCATAGTATCACAGAGCTAAAATCCATACCCCAGATTTTTCTGTTTTTTTATAGCACCCCATAGCCTCTGGGATTTTTATTATTTTCACTGCACATTCAACTCTTTAACCGTGAATGCTTGAACAGTTTGAATATAAATTTAATCTCTTCTTCTTTCTCTGCTGGTGCCCACCCCAGGCAAGGGCAAGTTCCTGCCTTAACATTTGTGTTTCTCTTCTTAAGGAAGCTGCAGTGTCATTCTAGCCTAAATTTTTTAGAAGAAGGAAAACTAAAAAAAATCATTACAGCTCTGACTCTACTATAGCTTTGCACTGGATGGGAACTTCTGAAGACACAGGTAAGCCCTCCCCAGCTCAGTTCCATCAGCAAACCAAAACAGCCTGCTCTTCCTGCTTCTAAAAATTCTCCCTTCTTTAGGCCAGTGAATGGGCAGTACCTGTGCATTAAATTTTCTTAGAAATAAAGTCTTGCTGTTTATATTTTCTTTACTCAAGTTCATATTCTGCTCTTCAAGAACTGTTGGAAAAAATCTGTCATTTGAAGAAGGATAGGAAGAATTTTCTTTGAGGGTTAAGTCGAATACCAAAATGGCATAAATAGAGAAAGTATAATCATCAGTCCTTGGATACACACCATCCTGAGAGAAGAGAGAGCAACAGACACACTCTTTTTCTTAGTACTCTTCTTTTGCCTTCTAAATATTATCAATTATTCACTGAAGAGGCTGAATGGAGGAAGGGAAAGCATTCCATAGGAGGACATGCTAAAGAGTTAGAAGTCATAGTCATTACAGAGAAAAGTTTTGTTCATTATTAATTTTAACTATAGCAATTGCCATGTACTAGAAAAGAGCAGTGAAGATTGGTGGGGGGAATTCCTATCACATTCAAAGTTGGCACACACAAAAATCATCCTACATTCTTTTAAACCCATCCTATTTTAGCTTTCATCTCGTCCCTCTGAAGTTTTTAAAATCATCAACTATTTAAAATGCAGTCAACCAACAACTCCAGTGCACCTATAATATCTAGTACGCCAGAAATAATACAAAACATTCTGAATGTTGGCTTTGGAAGGGATGTTGACTGTCCCAACCCTTTCACTGTACTTGCCCCTCAGAGTTTTGTTTTGAATAGGAGTAGAATGCAAGGAGGCAGTTACAGGTAAAGACAGGTAACGTCAGGTGTCTTTCTGGCAATAATCACTTGGAATTTCTCTATTTCTAATACTTTTAAACTTTATTGACAAAACCAGAAAATGTATAGTTTCAAATCTTTGGTCACTATGGTTAGCACCCTTTGAGATGGCCTCCAACAATCTCTGCATGTTGGTATTGATATCCTTTGTCTAATCCCATTCCTGGGCATGCGAGATGAATATTGCTTCTCACCAATAGTATATGACCGAAGTGATGTGTTGCCACATCCATGATTGGGTAGTAAAAGACCAGGATTTCTGTCTTGCTTTTACTCCTTTCTCTCGTTCACACTCTCTCTTGCTCACCCAGTCACCCACTCTGATGAAGAAAGCTAAAGTATTGTGATGGAGAGAAACTTGGAGAGACCATGTGGCAAGGAACTGAGGGAAGCCTGCAGCCAGCAACCAGCAAGGAACTGAGGCTCTCAGTCCAACAGCCCATAAGGAAATAAATCCTTCCAATAACCATGTTTCTGAGTTTGAAATTGAACCTTTCTCCTACCAAACCTTCAGATGAGACTACAGCCATGAATAACAGTTTGCTCACCACCTTATGTGAAACTGATGCTGAGAGCGCAGCTAAGCAATGACCAGATTTCTGACCTACAAAATCCATGATAATAAGTGATTGCTTTTAAGTCACTATATTTTGGGTAATTTGTTATGTAGCAGAGGATAACTTAATACAGTGGTTTTCTGGTACAATAAAAGAACAGACACCAATTTACCTTTAAGGCAAATATTTTTCTTTTTTTTCTAGGAAAAGCACCGAATTGAATGGATTAGCTGTGCAAATAAAAGCAATTAGCCATTGTTGGACTTAAATTCAAATGTTTCAAGCTGGAATTTAGTGTTCAGTTTGGTCATATGAACCGAACGTATGTTATGCAATTTTTCTCTGGAATTTGTTTTGCTTCTTAATGGAGATATATTTCAGTGTATGAATGGTTGGACTTGATGGCCCTATTCCAGTTCATTATTTCTTGTCAATATATGAAGATGTTTTTTGGGGGAGGGAGTGAGAGAGACAGAGACAAGGAAAGAGTAAGAAAAGACAGAGACAGGCACATAAAGAGTTCTTGTTCAATAAGTTCATCCAAAAATATCAAGAGCTAATCCTCACTTTAAGCCAGAAGTAAACAATGAATGGCTTAGGACTGGCCAAGTACAGTTCATATTAGATAATGGAAACCTCATGCATGGAGTCATTTGAAAACGAATCATGCTTAATGCTGTATTTTCTATATGTTCTCTTTTCTTCTACTATGAGTCTCCTTAAGATGGGAATGGGGCATATACACTGCCCACTGTCCTAGGTTAAAGCAGGACCTAAGAAGGGAAATAAGTGCTAAAGAACAGACTATAAACTCAAGACACAAGAATGTCCCTCTTCTTTCTAGAACTTCTATTGTTTGCACTTAAATTCAGAAAAAAAGAATGGCATGATCTAGGCCTTGCTACTTCAAATTTGGGCTTAAGCATCATCTAAGAACTTGTTAGAATGCAAAACCTTAGGCCTCACTTCCAAACAATTGAATCATAATGTTCATTTTAACAAGATCCCCAGGTGATTTAAATGCACATTAAAGTTTGAGACATACCGTTCTAGAGTACTAACATTTTGGCAAGATAAACTGGCCCTTGACTCAAGGCATCAACCTACAGACTAGGCAGGGAAGCATTTTGGAGGGTAGGTGACATGGTTTGGCCCTGCATCCCCACCCAAATCTCATGTCAAATTATCATTCTCAGTTGTGGAGGAGGAGCCTGGAGGGAGGTGACTGAATGATGGGGGCAGACTTTCCCCTTGCTCTCTTAGTGATAGAGTTCTCATAAGATCTAGTTGTTTGAAAGTGTGCAACACATCCCCCTCAACTCTCCCCCTTCCTCTTGCTCCTGCCATGTAGACACACTTGCTTCCCCTTCATCTTCCACTATGATTGTAAGTTTCCTGAGGCCTCTTCAGCAAAGCCTCCTGTATATCCTATGGAACTGTGAGTCAATTAAATCTCTTTTCTTTATAAATTAGCCAGTCTCAGGTAGTTCTTTATAGCAATGTAAGAATGAACTAATACAATAGGCTATAGTCTGGGTTTATAGGATACAAGAATGTCCACATCTCATCATTGGAATCAATTTTCTGCTGTTTACTTTCCTCTTCTATCAATAAAATCTTTAAAACACATAGCCTGGTCCCAGGAATTACTAGTGGATTTTAATAAAAGATCTCTGCCCATGACTGCCATGAAGCCACACAATAGAAAACAGTAGCAATAACACAAGAAAGGGGCATTATAAAAACATGGGTTCCAAAAAAGTCAATTGGTATGAGAGCTTGAGTCTTGGCAAACTGGCCAATGTTACTCAATTTGGCAGTTATACATTGGTAAAATCCTCACCATCTAGGACCAGAGACAAGGAGCCTCTACCTCAGCAGCTTTTCAATTCAGCATTAGGCTCTATTCCTGCAAATGACACTCTTGGTCTGTTTTCTCTTTGCCTAGCTTCAGTCAGATTCCTCCAAGTCTTTGCTGCCAACTCTACTGGGAGCCTCCTCTGGCTTCCACTTCATCTCTTACCAGAATTTACCAGGGCACATCTGTTCCTAGGTAAGCACTGAATTGTTTTGGTCCTAGAGCCTTTTTCTGGCCCACTTTTCTACTCCATTCCTAAAAGGGAACTTAGAACAGAATCTGCATCTACCTTTCCTTTGTATCTTCTGCAATGCCTATTTGCAGGACAGGACCAGGCAGGCTGGTAGAGGGTGATGGGGCATGTGCAGGAAAGACTGTGGATGCCATATGGTACTGAGTTGCTAATTATAAGCAAAACTCAGAGAAGGCATAAGATTTCACTGAAGTACATAATAGCTTACCATTAAAACAACAAGAAGTAACAAAGCATATGCTTATGACTTACAGAAACTGCTAATTAAACAAAATATGCACATGCCAGCAGCCTACTAAATGTGGTATGTCACCATTTGGATTCTTGGCACCTATAACACCCCTCCACCCCCATCTGCCAACATAATCTGAGCTCTGCAGACCGTATATTCCATCTGTTTCTGCCATCCCAGCAGTGCCAGCTCTTACTTAAGTAAAACCCCAAAATGCTCACCAAAAAGAGAAGTGGAAGATCTTCTCAGGAGATCCCAGCCACTCTCTGGATCTTAGCATGAAGTGAGAACAGCTGGTAGAAGACTCTTGCCAGCTTCAAGCTAACAGCTCCCCACACCATTGGGTGCCAAATAAGCTGTCCTCTGACAGAGAAAAAGCAGTAACTGGAAGCATTTCAAAATTGACACAGGCTATTTATTCTTCCCCAGATAGAAAAGCATCTGATAAAGTTTGGATGTACCCTCCAAACCTCATGTTGAGATGCCAACCCATGTTGAAGGTGGGGCCTGGTGGGATGTGTTTGGGCATGGAGGTGGATCCTTCATGGCTTAGTGCTGTCCTCACCATAGGAGTGAGAACTCGCCATAGGAGTGAGTTCTCCTGAGATCTGGTTGTTTAAGTGTGTGGCATCTCACCTGGCACTCCCTGCCCCACCACTTTCTCTGTCTTACTCCTGCTCCTATGGTGTGAGATGCCAGCTCCCCTTTCACCTTTTGCCATGACTGGAAGCTTCCTGAGGCCTCCCCAAAAGCGGATGCTGGCATTATGCTTTCTGTACAGCCTGTAGAACTGTGAACTAATTAAACATCTTTTCTTATAAAGTACCTGGCCTCAGGTGTTTATTTATAGCAATGCAAGAATGGCCTAACAGAGCACCCATGTCTAAATGCCAAGTTCCTAAGGTGTTTGGAAACCTATAGACTGTCTTAGGTAGAAAACTGGTTCCCCTGTTAAACAAAAACCACCAGTGCTTTGTTCTCTCATATCTTTCTTTCTTTCTTTTTTTTTAGATGGAGTCTTTTTCTGTCACCAGACTGGAGTGCAGTTCTTGGCTCACTACAATCTCAGCTCACTGCAGTCTCTACCTCTGGGGTTCAAGTGATTCTCCTGCTTCAGCCTCCCAAGTAGCTGGGATTACAGGCGAGCAACACAACATTCAGCTAAGTTTTGTATTTTTAGTAGAGAGGGGTTTCACCATGTTGGTCAGGATGGTCTTGATTTCCTGACCTCATGATCCATCTGTCTCAGCCTCCCAATGTGCTGGGATTACAGGCATGAGCCACCAAGCCAGCCCTGTCTTGCATATCTTTATAATGTTTCCACTGTTTTCATGACATTCTTCTCTTCTCTTTGCTCTGCTCCTCCTGTGACTGGGTTGCGGGATGCGGGGGAGGCTCAGCTCCCTGATGGGATGTGCCCGAGGTGCTCATGTCCTTGGGCTCTTGTCCACCTAAGAATGGGTAGGAGGCCCTGGCACGGTGATATTGTTAAGTAAATATCAAACCCCAAGAGCTTTTGCAGAAAAGTGATTTATTAGGCAGAGAAAGAGAAAGAGAAGTAGGGAGAGAAAGCCAGCTCCTACTCTGTCATGGGAGGGGATACCAGAGTGGGAAATTTGCACAGGTGAGGGGCAGAGGGTCTTTTAACCTAGGAGTTATTCCCACCCCATCCAAGTTCTTGTCCCATGAGAGGAGTTCCTTCCAATTTCCATTGGAATGACTGATCTTTGACTCTGACATCTGATTGGTTGTTTGGCCCACAGTCCTCCCATAGCTTTTCGGGGGCTTTTCTAAACAAAGGAAGCTCACCTGGGCAGTCTAAGCTCCTGGATGGAAAAGTAAAAGAAGGCAGGTCAGGAATACAGCTGGGAAGTTCTTGCCTTTGAAACCACACCCCTTGTGGACTCTGGAAGAGAAGTTAACACATTCCTTCACTCCCACTATCAAAACCTTCATTTTAAACTTCTCATGAAATAAAAATAAAAACATCTTGTCTCTGGCAAAAGGAGTCCAGGCCTGGAAGGAACTGGGGAGTAGGTCAGTATCAGGGAAAGCTTTCTAAAGAAAATTCCAGTAAATCCAGAGGATTCAGAGCACTTGTATCCAAAAGCAGTGTTATTATGCATCTTTTAGGAAAATAGCAATATCCAAAGCTAAACCCTTAGTGACCATCCAGTAGATTCCACTCTCCAGATGCCTTTTCAATAACTCATTTTGATTTACCCTCAGGGGAGAAAGTCTCTAATCTTGAAACTCTCTTTTCCAGAAAAGTCTCACAATTCCACATGCCCATTACTCTAGCTTCTTTTCTAAGTTCTGCTTTTCAGGCCCAGAGTGTGTTAAATTACAGAAATGTGTGACTACAGCTCTTCAATTAACAGTTCTAAAGGGATTTGCTCAAGCAATTATTCCCAAAAAGGTGTTCAGAAGCCTTCAACTATGGACAAAGACCAACTGGCATAATCTGTAAGTTCTGCCTCCACAGTAATTCTATTGCAAGTGACATGTTCATCTTTGGAAGGAATGATATCAGAGAATGCTTAGACTTTGGACACATAAGACCCACAATTTATAAGAGAAAATTTATTTGGTTATTACTTCAGAATGACAATGCCCTTACCCAAATAAGAATAACATTTGTTAAATATTGACCAAGTACCAGATATTTTATAAAGGCTCTACATATATTAACTTATTTAATCATCAAGCCAACTCTGTGAAGCCAGTACTATTATTATCCTGATTTTACACATGACAGAACACCAAAGGCACAACACAATTAAGTAACTTAGCCAAGATTATCAAAATAATGGTTGATGTACTTTGGATATTTGTTCCTTCCAAATCTCATGTTGAAATTTAATCCCCAATGTTGGAGGTTGGCCTTAGTGGGAGGTTTTGGGGTTATGGGGGCAGAATTCTTATGCACTTCTTAGTGCTATTCCTGCAGGATTGAGTGAGTTATTACTCTTAGTAAGATCTGGCTGTTAAAAAGAGTCTGGCACCTTCCTCCCTCTCTCTCCTCCTTTCTCTCTTGCCATGTCATGCCTGCTACCATCCACCTCCCTCCATGACTGGAAGTTCTCTAAAGTCCTTACCAGAACCAGTCATTGATGCCATGCTTCTTGTAGAACCTACAGGTCTGTGAGCCAAATAAACCTCTTTTCATTATAAATTACCCAACCTCAAGCATTCCTTTAATAGAAACACAAAACAGACAAAGGCAGTGGTCTTGGGTCTGACTCCGGATTACAGCATGAATAAGAAAAAACACAAGGTCACCTTCAGGTTTCTTTTTCTACATTAAGCAGCCTTTAATAAATAAGTAAATTATGTAGAAGATAAGAAGGGTTAAGGATACAAAGAAAATACAGAGAAACGATGGAACTGGAGAACATGAGGAGGAGATGAATGTTATCAAAATTATAACTATATGGGTTAGGGTTGGCTCATTAAAAATTCAGCATTTGAACAAGAATTTTTAGCTGAGGAAGTTAGCCATGCAGACATATTTAGAAGTATGTTCCAGGAGGAAGGCACAGCCATGCAAAGACTTACTTAAGAGAATACCTGGTGATTTCTGAAACACAGTCAAGGTGGAAGAGTTAAAAGAGCAGAAATCAGGGAAGAAACAGGACCAGATCATGCTTGCATTTGCAGACTTTTCACTCTGAGTGAAGTGAGGAGCCAGTATGTGATTTTGAGCAGAGGTCTGAGTACGTTATCTCATTCATGTTTTAAAAGGCTCCTTCTGGCTAGTTAGTAAACAGGACACACAGACAACAGAGTAGAAGCAGGATGACTATTTAGGAAGTAATTGCAGTAAATCAGGCAAGGAAAAGATGGGGTTTGAACACAGCCCTGGGGTAGTTGGGAAGTGGCCCAGGAGAGCTCTATTTTGAAGGAAGCATCAACAGGAATCCTGAATATGGAGTGGAACAGAGTGTAAGAGAGGAGTGAGCAATGGCTTAAAGGTTTTGGTTGGAGCTACTGGAAGAATGGATCAGTGAGATGGGATAGGCTGATGTTGGAGCAAGAGTTTTTTATTGGGTAGCATAGAGGGGGAAATCTCTCTCACTTGCCCACTTCTAGAAATCCTCACCCTAGACAAGCCCCAGTCTCACTCTTGCCCCTCCAACAGACCCCTGGTGAATTTTGGTCCCCTTCTATCTACAGGACTAAGGCAAATTAAGGGGGACCTTGACAAGTTTTTGGATGACCCTGACATATGTATACAGGCTTTCCAAAATTTAGCCCAACTATTAGAACTCTCCTGAAAGACATTAAGTTACTTTTGAATCAGACCCTAACTAACACTGAGAAGCAGGCTGGTCTGCAAGTGGCAGAGGGATTTGTGGATGAACTTTGCATCACATACAGCATCAGGGAAGGGGCTGAACTTTATCCAACTGGAAGAGAAGCAGTACCAGTGGATGACCCTAAATGGAATCCCAATGACAAGATGGAAGAATGGAAGAGGAGACACTTTCAGGTGTTCATAATGGAGGGCTTACACAGGACTAGATCTAAGACTCTCAATTATACCAAGCTATCCATGAAGGATCAGAGATTTCATGAGAATCCTACTGCCTTCCTGGAAAAGCTAAGAGAGACCTTGGTAAAGTATACCTCTTTGTCTCTTCATTCAGTCAAGAGATAACTAATCCTAAAGGATACACTTATTACTCAAGGAGTGCCTGATATTAGGAGGAAGCTGCAGAAATAGGCCCTGGGACCAGATAGTACTTTAGAAAATCTCCTGAAAGTGGACACCTCAGTCTTTTACAATAGGTCACTATAGATTCTTGGATTAATTATACCCAATTAAAGGCCTGGGAAGCCAATGGAGATATCTCCATCATCCAGAAGCACACTCAAAGTGCCAATATGAAGAAATCAGGGACCTCAAACTAAAAATCACAAAAGGCAAGTGTTAATAATTAACCTTCTATGGACGTCCTTTTTATAGCCTTGCCTATGCTTGGTGTTCTTACCTTCATTCTGTTTTGTACCATGGGGCACAATATTGTTTTCAGAATGATTAGTATATTTCACTTCTTATTTCTGTAATCTTAGGCACTAGATTCTCTCCTTTCTAACTCCTCTTTGTATATTGCACATATTTGATCCATGCATACTTAACCTTATAAAACTTGTTTCTCATCTAGAGGCCATCAAACTTCAGAGAATCAGGCAACTGGAGCCTCAGATGATGGCTCCCATTTGCCAGGAACCCTTAGGTAGACCACTGGAAGGAGTCTGACTGCCATTCTCCCTCAAAAAATGTCCCTTGTCAGAAGAAAGTAGCTAAGACTGGTCATCTTCTGTATTCTAATAGCAGTTAGATGTGTCTCTTCAGAGGTGGGAAATGATAGGGATAAAAGGAAATTCTGGGGAAAAGAGGGCAGATACCCAGTGAGGGCCCCACCCTCAAGCTTGGAATCATAGCCTAAACTTAGAAGTTGCATTCCTGTTTTCTTTCTTGAGTGTTGCATTTTCCAAAACACCCACGGCCTACCCTCCCCAATCCCCCACATCCTGTGTGCATAAAAACCCCAGACTCAGGTGGCAAAGAGAGGAGAAGCAGCTAGATGTTAGAGACTACAGTTGGATGTCAGAGAGAAGTGGCTTGACTTCAGAGGGATGACCTAACATAACTTCGAAGACGAGTCCTTCTGGGAATGGCTAGTCTTTGGGGGAAGATGACCTTCCCACTCTGTCTCCCTTTCAGCTACGCATCTTGCTGAGAGCCATTTTCGTTAGCAATAAAATCCCCTGCATTTGCCATCTTCAATTCTTTCACGTGAACTCATTTTTCCTGGACGCCAGACAAGAGCTTGGAGCCACAAGTGTGAGTGCAAAAGACTGTCACACTGACTCACCACTAGCTGTTAACACTTGAGCCATCCGGGGATGGCAAAGCTAAAAGAACACTAACTGTAACAGTCCCTCTGGGGCTTCAGGGGTCATAGGCACCCCTCTAGACACACCATGGGGCCAGTATGGAGTTCGTTCCTGCCGGTGCCCAATAGTGCTTGCCCTGGCTCCTGCACCCACTCAACTGCATGTTCCCCCACCTGCTCACCTGCATAATCCCCAACCTGAGAGGGGTTGAGAGCTGTTGGCTGAGTAAGTGAGGCACCCCTGTTGTGAGGCTTGTGACATGGTCAGGGAAATATTGTGCTTCACTGGCACAATATAGAAAAGAAAGAGAATTAAAACAAATAACAATTGACAAAATTCTCTCATAAAAAATATTTATTGCCCCAATAGCTATATATCCATTGAGACAGTTACCTGTATTGCTTACGTATGCAGGCCAAATTTCACATGTATGGTAATAAAACTGAGGACATTTTTTAGCAGTCGCTTTGGTTGCAAAGCCATGCCTTTTTTCATGCCTTTTCAGAGAAGTCATATTTCCTGTCCCTTAAAAATGTATCTCCTTGTCTTCAGCAGCCACAAGGCTTTAGTCTCTGACCTAGTTTTGCAAAGTTCTAGGAAGCTAATTTCAGCCCTTTCCCATCATATTTTCTCAGAGAGTATTCTGATAGATGAAAGAATAACTATATCCTGCACATCCAGTGTTAGTGCATCCCTAAGTGGGGCAATTCCTTGATAAGCCTCCAGTAACATTTAGGAAGTTTTAAATATATAGCTGATATTTTGTGTTATTTGCCATCTTCCAGAAGCTATTTGCTGCTTTCTAACCTTGTAATATAGATTTTAAACTTACTGTGGAGAGATACTCAACTGTTTCAAATCCTTGGTAGGCAATGTGAATAACAGACTTTCTGCTAATTTCAGACTGGAAAGAAAGAAACAGAAGAAGTACTAGATGTATCAAGGATCTTCCATGGTCTAATATGTTCCATAGATGTAAGAAAACCTCCTTATAACTTAGCCTCTTCTGCTTCACAGGAAAGCTCTAGTTTATTTAAAATAAACTTATATTGTCTGGTCTCTATGCTAGCCACTATTCTAAATGCTTGACAAACAGGAACCCACTTAATCCCCATGACATCCTGAAAACAGAGGTGCCATTTGCCACCATATTTAACAGATGAAGAAACTGAGGGTCAGAGAAGGCCTAAGTAATTTACCTAGGATCAAGCAGCGACTATGTATTGAAGTGAAAATCCAACATAAGCACAAGTTTTGCTCTAGGGACATTTAGTTATTGCAACTATCTTTCTCAAATCCCTCTGTTTTTCTCCACATTCGACCCATTCAGCTCTCTGAAGCCTGACTGGATTCAGTAAAAAACATACCTGTGAACCACAGGCCTAGCCACAAGCCCCACAGGAGAATCTTAAAAAGTAAATAAACGTGAGACACTATGCACCCAATCTTCAGTGCACAATTAAATTTGACATTTATATGTACTGGTACCACAATTGTATTTGTGTGTGTTTGGAGGCATTGAGAATGGTTTTTTTCTTTTTCATCTTAGCACAGATATGATCAACTTCCAACAAAGGTCACAAACAAATGCGGTCAAATAACACTTGATGTTTTGTTGGAAACTTGGAAAGACAGGAAGTAAATCAGGACTTTTCTTCTCTCTTTTTCATATCTCAGGACTTGTCCATGAAAATAAAGGATACAAAAAATGTTCAGAAACGACTAAACTCTTAGAGAAAACCCTCCATGATCTCTCCCTCTAAGTCTTGCATCCTTGAGCAGTCAAAAACAAATAGTATATTGAGACCCCATTATTTGCTTTTTGAGTATGGAGTCTAAGAAAAATTGTGAATTCCTCAAATCAAAAAGAGAAGCTGTTTTCCTGTGAATCCCTTCTCTATAAAGAAAGTCTTAAATTTGAATTTTAAGCAGAGGGCAAGGAGAGACGTTCACAGGCTCTACAGAGAGCACTGATGCAAGGAAAGTCCAGGATCAGGGGAAACCTCTTCCTGGCACATCCCGGAAGTGGTCACACAAGAGGTCCCTTCCGCAAACAACTAGGCAAACTGTGCTAGTCAAGGGCAGGCTTTGTCCTTCCCCAGCAGCAACCAGATGCCCAGTTCCCATGGTCCTGAGCAGCCCAGGAAGAATCAGAGGGCTTCCAGGAATGGTGATAATGGTTGTGAGGGGAAGGCCCTGGGAGGAAGGGCAGCGAGTATGTGAGCCTGAAGCAAGACCATCTGTGAGACAAGGGAGGCAGCAGGACAAGATGTGGAGCATCCTGCCTGGGGCAGTGGGGAAAGGGAGGGACAGAAGTTCATGGGATGTTAATGTCATTTACTATGGAGGACTCCTTTCCTGACCAGGCATGCACCGAAAGGAGACTGTGGAAGAAGTTAAAGGGTTCTGGGGACTGCACATTACACCTCACTTCCCCACATTAATAAATAACTGTAATGCCTCTTCAGAACTGTTGCCAGATGCATTGAGGAGGAAGGGAAAGAGAGTAATGATAATGACAATTCATGGAACTTAACAAACTCTGAAAATTGTTGTCTTTCTGTTAAACACATGATAGGGATGATTGAAGCTTAAACTGTAATTCTCCAGGTACTGGCACAAAGTGTGCAAATACACCCTTTCCTAGTCCAGAGTAGGTCCATGTTATTTCATTTGAGCAAACACTTGCACTATGATTTTCATGTTCTGAAAAAATATGTTTTAAATATGTTGATTCCTTTTCAATCTCCCTATATAGAAGGTAGATACCATTGGAAAAATAAAACAAAACAAAACTCTCATGCACAGAAAGGTAAAGTGACTTACCCAGGATTGCACAGTAATTACAGCAAGTGGCACAGATAGCATTCAGTTCCAATGATACTGACACCAGGATATGTGCTCTCCACTTCTCTGCTCTATCACTCACCCTGAAAAAGCTGCAAAATTCTGAAACAACTAGAAAGAATGGAATGTTATACATAGATGAAATCACATGTGGTTCCCTTCTCCCTCTTACAGGAGGACAAGGTTCAGAGAATTTAAGTGTCGGAACCATTATCCAATGGTTGTGGGAAAAAAGCCTAAAACTCCAATCCACTTCCCTGCCTGATGTTCCTTGTACCACTTTGCTTTTCCTCTCTCTGCAGATGCCAGCAGCTGTTTTAATTTGTGGTTATTTTGGAAAAGCTTCCCATTCACAACTTCGTCTCCAAAGGATAGCTCAAGTAATTGCTATATTCTCCTCTGAGTGTCTTCAGTCTCTCAAGTTTCCTAACCATCATCCCACTTCCTTCATGTATACACTTCACAGAAAAACAAAGTCAAAATCAGCTTTGTGAATGCATTGTCTCTACGCTTCACTTGCTGAATCAGTTAACTCATGAGCTGAAGTTGCTGATGAGGCTTGATCTCTTTCTCTGGGCCTCCCAAAGAGAAATCACTCTGGCAAGGCCTGTTGCCAGCTGTCCACCACAGCCCTACCTTTTATAAGAGTAGGGGATCCTTGAAGCTAAAACGTGAAAAGCTAAACCACAAGCCATGTTTAGAGTCATCAGCTATGAAACAAGATGGGCTTTTCCAAACAGGCATTGACACTAGCTGCAGGAGCAGCAGAAATATAAACTGCCCTAAGATCTGAAACGTAGGAACAGAGATGGAATTTGTGGGTTGAGACTGGATTCTCCCTCACATGAAGAGATCTCCTCAGGAAAAGAACAGCATTCCTCCAAGGCATACTATATTCATAAATCTAAAATGAAAGCCTAATGTCTGTCTTTTTGTATGTTTTAAGGTAAAGAGTAAAGAAGGTAATCAGATAACCATTTAACAAATAGTCATTATAGTAATTGAGAAGATAAATATTACCTTGGGCCCAGATAAGTGAAGATGGCAGGAGAATCAGGAGATGCTGTAACGTTTGTCTCCTACAAAACTTATGCTGAAATTTAATTTTCGTTGTAACAATATTAAGAGGTGGAGTCTTTATGAAGGGATTGAGACATGAGGGCTTGGACTTCATGAGTAATCTTAATGCCATTATAAAGGGGGAGTTTGGCCCTCTTTGCCTCTTTGCTCTTTTGCCTTTTGTAAGGCAATGATGAAGCAATAAGGTCCTCACCAGATGCAGTAACTATATCTTAGACTTCCAGTCTCTGATACTGTGAGAATATTAATTTCTGTTCATTAGCAATTACTCAGTCTCAGGTATTCTTTTGTAACAGCTCAAATGGACTAAGACTGGAAGACTGCCTACCTGATATCCCTTACTCCTTCTTCACCAGTGCCAGAACCAATCATTTACATGATGTGTCAATGGATCATGCTAAGAATATTTTAGACTATTTTGCATTAGAGTTTATAAACTTTTATAATAAGAGTAGGGGATCCTTGAATCTAAAACATGAATGCAATTTGGTTTTTATGTGTGAGAGAGGTGTATATGATATATATTCTGGATATAAGTATATACATAAGTATGTATCCAGAATATATACATATTGGGCTTAATATATCTATTTTGGAATTATGAAAGTTTTATTTAAAAGATCAGTCATAACTATAATCTGTAAGAATTATTGACTTGTAAAGTGTATTGGTTTAGAAGGGTGAAAAGGATCAAGTTAGCTAATAATTGTGAAAATTCCATACCGTCCCTATATATCTTTTAACATAAATAAATTTTAATCTTATTTAGCCATTTTTATTTTATATTTTAAATTTTGTAACATTTGTAGTTTAACCACATTGTAAATTGAACCAGACGGACTTTAGCTGAAAGATTTTCACCTTCAAGACTGTCTATAGGGGTCTGTTCAGTGACAGGTCATTAGGGGATTTGTTTTAAGATCTGAGTAGTAAAAAATTGCATTTACCATCAGCAGCTTCTGGAAAGAAGAATAAAAAGAAAATCAGTAAAAATACTTTGAATAGGTTTATCATAAAACATTTTGAAACTTAGAGAGAAGAGACAATTTTCTAGAAAAGTCTATCAAACTCACTCCAAAAAAATAGGAAAATTGAACGGATTTTCAGTCACTAAACAAATTAAAATTTAAGCTACAATGCATAAAGAATCATTTATGCTACAGACATGAATTAAAATAAACAACCCTGTTCATGGGGTACTTTAAAAGACTGGGGGCCTGAGAGATCTTTCAAGCCTTCAAGAAACAGATAACAGAAAAGCCTGTAAAAGAGGGAAGTTCCCAGTTCATTCATGAATATACTTTAACTTTAATACCAGGTCTGAATGAAGGTATATCAAATATAAGATCTAGAAATCTGCAACAATTACAAACTTAGATAAACGTGAGAAATTCAAAACCTGTGTGTAAACAGTGTGACAGGCAGACTCTGAGTATTCACTGTGAAAACTATATTCTTTATTTAACATAATCTCAGTAGTGACATCCATCACTTTGCTATATTTCATTTCTCAGAATCTAGTCACTATGCCCAGCTGACATGAAAGGAGAGGGTAGAACAGAAGGACTTGATTACTGGAGGGTGAAAGTCATGGTGGAGCAAGGAGCTAAACATCAATTTGATTAAGGTAGATTATTTCTATTTTTTTTTGTCTGTTAAAAATTATCCTACTAAGAACATTTGTACACGAGTTTTTGTGTGAACATAAGTTTTCATTTCCAGTGAATAGATCCCTAGAAATAGAATTGCTTGGTCATATGGTAACTTCATGATTAATATTTTGAGAATTGTCAAGCTGTTTTCTAAATCAGCCACAAGTCTTTACACTTCCCACCAGCAGTGTTACAGAATTGCAATTTCCCTGCTTTATCAACAATTCTTGTTATTATATTACTGTTTTTATTATAGCCATATTAGTATCTATGTGAGGTACACTCTTCTTATGGTGTTGGTTTGCATTTCCCTCGTATCTAATGATGCTGAGCATTTTTCCATGTCTTATTTGCCATTCGTATATCTTATTCTTGGAGACATATTTCAAGTCTTTCGCTCATTTTTAATTGTATTATTTGTCTTCTAGTATTGAGGTATAAGATAGAGATATGATACTTGTATATAAGATATGCAAGATATATGTGTGTGTATATATATATAGTATATATATTATGTATACATATATCTTATATACAGATCCCTTATCAGAGGTGTGATGAGCAAGTATTTTCTACCATTCTATTAGCTGTCTTTTCAACTTCTTGATTGTGTCCTTTTAAGCACAAAATTGGTAAATTTTATTGAATCCTGATATATATTTGTCATATTTTAAACATATATGTGTATATTTACCACCTGTGTTTTTGATGTCATAACTTTAAAAAAACTATTGCCCATTCAAAGGTCACAGAGGGTTGCTTATATGATTTCTTCTCTGTGCTTGACAGTTTTATCTTTTAAATTTGTCTGTGATCCATTTTGAATTAATTTCTATGTGTAGTGTAAAAATAAATAAGAACAAATTAATTCTTTAGCCTATACCTATACAGTTGTTCCAGCACCATTTTCCAAAAAATATTCTTCTCCATTGAATTTCTATGACACATTTATCAAAAAAACTAACTGTAAATGAAAAAGAGTATTGCTGGATTCTGAATTCTCTACCACTGAAATCTGTGTTTATCATTATGCCAATTCCACACAATCTTGATTATTGTACATTGTAGTAAATTTTGAAATCTAGAAGCATAAGTCCTTCAATGTTGCTTTTCTTTATCCAGATTGCTTTGGCGCTTCTGAATTTCCAGATGAATGTTAGGATCATCCTGTTAGTTTCTGCAAAAAAAGCCAGCTGGGACACTGGTAGAGATTGTGATAAATCTATAGATCAATTTTGTGGAGTATTTCCACCTTAATATTATATATTAAGGTTACTGAACAAAAGATATATTTTATTTAGTTTGCTGATTTCATTTACCAATGTTTTCATTTACCAATGATAGTTTCTATTGCTGTGCAGAATCTCTTTAGTTTAATTAGATCCCATTTGTCAGTTTTGGCTTTTGTTGCAATTACTTCTGGTGTTGTAGTCATGAAGTTTTTGCTAATGCCTTTGTCCTGAATGGTATTACCTAGGTTTTTTCTAGGGTTGTTATGGTTTTAGGTTTTATGTAGTCTTTGATGCATCTTGAATTAAATTTTGTTTAAGGTATCATTTTTAGTGTACAAAACTTAAACTTTTTAAAAAGTGAATTTCTAAAAATTTAATTCTTTTCTATGTTAATTGAATGAAATTGTTTCTTGATATGATTTTGAATTGTTCATTGCTAGCATATGGTTTATCCTACAAAATGTTTCTTGTATGTTTGAGAACTCATGTTTTGCTGGTGTTGGGTGAATCATTTTATAGATGTCTGTATGATCCAGTTGGTTTAGAACATTTTCAAGGGTCCTACTTCCTTTTTGATCTTTTAAGTGTTCTACTCGGTATTCTAAGTGGTGAATTGAGGTGTATTATTATTAAATTATCTACTTCTCCCTTTAATTCTGTCAGTTTTTGTTTCATGTATTTTGTTTTACCTCTTTTTATTACTTTTATACCTTAAGTTCTGAGATACGTGTGCAGAGCGTGCAGGTTTGTTACATACGTATACATGTACCACAGTGGTTTGCTGCACCCATCAAACCATCCACATTATGTATTTCTCCTAATGCTATCCCTCCCCTGGCCCCTATCCCCCAGCAGGCCCCAGTGTGTGATGTTCCCTCCCTATGCCCATATGTTCTCATTTTTCAATTCCCACTTATAAGTGAGAACATTAGGTGTTTGGTTTTCTGTTCCTGTGTTAGTTTGCTGAGAATGATAGTTTTCAGCTTCATCCATGTCCCTGAAAAGGACATGAAGTAATCCTTTTTATGGCTGCACAGTATTCTATGGTGAATATGTGTCACATTTTCTTTATCCAGTCTATCATTGATGGGCATTTGGGTTAGTCCCAAGTCTTTGCTATTGTGAAGAGTGCTGCAATAAACATACGTGTGCATGTGTCTTTATAGAAAGTTTTATAATCCTTTGAGATTGCTGGGTCAAATGGTATTTCTGGTTCTAGAGTCTTGAGGAATTGCCACACTGTCTTCCACAGTGGTTGAATTAACTTACAGTCCAATCAACAATGTAAAAACATTCCAATTTCTCCACATCTTCTCCAGCATCTGTTTCCTAACATTTTAATAATTGCCATTCTAACTGGCATAAGACGGTATCTCATTTTGGTTTTGATTTGCATTTCTCTAATGACCAGGGGTGATGAGCGTTTTGTCATGTTTGTTGTCTGCATGAATGTCTTCTTTTGACAAGTGTCTGTTCATATCCTTCACCCACTTTTTGATGGGGTTGTTTGTTTTTTCTTGTAAATTTGTTTAAGCTCCTTGTAGATTCTGGATATTAGCCCTATGTCAGATACACAGATTGCAAAAATTTTCTCCCATTTTATGGGTTGCCTGTTCACTCCAATGATAGTATCTTTTGCTGTGCAAAAGCTTTTTAGTTTAATTATATCCCAATTGTCAATTTTGAATTTTGTTGCAATTGCTTTTGGTGTTTTACTCATGAAGTCTTTGCCCATGCTTATGTCCTGAATGGTATTACCTAGGCTTTCTTCTAGGGTTTTTATGGTTTTAGGTCTTATATTTAACTCTTTAATTCATCTTAAGTTAATTTTTGTATAAAGTATAAGGAAGGGGTCTGGGTGCTGTTTTCTATGTATGGCTAGCCAGTTTTCCCGACATCATGTATTAAAGAGGGAATCTTTTTCCCATTGCTTGTTTTTGTCAGGTTTGTCTAAGATCAGATAGTTGTAGATGTGTGGTGTTATTTTTGAGGCCTCTGTTCTGTTCCATTGGCCTATATATCTGTTTTGGTATGAGTATCATGTTGTTTTGGTTACTGTAGCCTTGTAGTATAATTTGAATTCAGGTAGCATGATGCATCCAGCTTTGTTATTTTTGCTTAAAATTGTCTTGGCTATATGAAATTTAAAGTATTTTTTTTGGTTCCAAATGAAATTTTTGGTTCCAAATAAAATTTAAAGTTTTTTTTTTTTCTAATTCTATGAAGACAGTCAATGGTAGCTTGATGGAAATAGCATTGAATCTATAAATTACTTTGGGCAGTATGGTCATTTTCACAATACTGATTCTTCCTATTCATGAGCATGAAATGTTTTTCCATTTTTTTGTGTCCTCTCTTATTTCCTTGAGCAGTGGTTTGTAGTTTTCCTTGAAGAGGTCCTTCACATCCCTTGTAAGTTGTATTCCTAGGCATTTTATTCACTTTGTAGCAATTGTGAATGGGAGTTTACTCATGATTTGGCTTTCTGTTTCTTATTGGTGTATAGGAATACTTTTGATTTTTACACATTGATTTTATATCCTGAGACTTTGCTGAAGTTGCTTATCAATTTAAGGAATTTTGGGACTGAGACAATGGGTTTTGTAAATATACAATCATGTCATCTGCAAACAGAGACAATTTAATTCCCTCTCTTCCTAGTTTAACTCTCTTTATTTTTTTCTCTTGCCCAATTGCCCCGACGGGAACTTCCAATACTATGTTGAATAGGAGTGGTGAGAGAGGGCATCCTTGTCTTGTGCTTGTTTTCAAATGGAATAATTCCAGCTTTTGCTCATTCAGTATGATATTGGCTGTGGGTTTGTCATAAAGAGCTCTTATTATTTTGAGATATGTTCCATCAATACCTAGTTTATTGAGTGTTTTTAGCATGAAGCGATGTTGAATTTTATCAAAGGCCTTTTCTGCATCTATTGAGATAATCATGTGGTTTTTGTCATTGATTCTGTTTATGTGATGGATTGTGTTTATTGATTTGCATGTATTGAACCAGCCTTGAATCCCAGGGAGGAGGCCAACTTGATAGTGGTAGATAAGATTTTTAATGTGCTGCTGGATTCGGTTTGCCAATATTTTATTGAGGATTTTCACACTGATGTTCATCGGGGTATTGGGCTGAAATTTGTGGGGTTTTTTTGTTGTTGTCTCTGCCAGATTTTGTTAGCAGGATGATACTGCCCTCATAAAATGAGTTAGGGAGGAGTCTCTCTTTTTATATTGTTTGGAATCATTTCAGAAATAATGGTACCAGCTTCTCTTTGTACCTCTGGTAGAAGTCAGCTGTAAATCCGTCTGATCCTGGACTTTTTTTGTTGATAGGCTATTAATTACTGCCTCAATTTCAGAACTTGTTATTGGTCTGTTCAGGGATTCCACTTCTTCCTGGTTTAATCTCGGGATGGTGTTTGTGTCCAGGAATTTGTCCATCTCCTCTAGATTTTCTGTTTTATTTCTGTAGAGGTGTTTATAGTATTCTCTGATAGTAGTGTGCATTCCTGTGGGATCAGTGGTGATATCCCCTTCTTCATTTTTATTGCATCTATTTGATTCTTCTCTCTTTTCTTTTTTATTAGTCTGGCTAGAGGTCTTTCTATTTTGTTAATCCTTTCAAAAAAACAGCTCCTGGATTCATTGATTTTTGAGGGTGTTTGTGTCTCTATCTCCTTCAGTCCTGCTCTGATCTTAGCTATTTCTTGTCTTCTGCTAGCTTTTGAATTTGTTTGCTTTTGCTTCTCTAGTTCCTTTAATTGTGATGTTAGGGTCAATTTTAGATCTTTTCCACTTTCTCCTGTGGGCATTTAGTACTATAAATTTCCTTATAAACACTGCTTTAGCTGTGTCCCAGAGATTCTGGTATGTTGTGTCTTTGTTTTCATTGGTTTTAAATAACTTACTTATTTTCGCCTTAATTTTGTTATTTGCCCAGTAATAACTCAGGAGCGGGTTTTTTAGTTTCTATGTAGTTGTGCAGTTTTGAGTGAGTTTCTTAATCCTGAGTTCTAATTTGATTTCATTGAGGTCTGAGAAACTGTTTTTTATTATTTCCGTTCTTTTGCATTTGTTGTGGAGTGTTTGACTTCTAATTATGTGGTCAATTTTAGAGTCAGCATGATGTGCTGCTGAGAAGAATATATGTTCTGTCAATCTGGGGTGGAGAGTTCTGTAGATGCCTATTAGGACTGCTTGGTCCAGAGTTCAGATCAAGTCCTGGATATCCTTGTTAATTTTCTGTTTCAGTGATCTGTCTAATATTGACACTGAGGTGTTAAAGTCTCCCACTTTTGATGATGTGTGAGTCTAAATCTCTTTGTGGGTCTCTAAGAACTTTCTTTGTGAATCTGGTTGCTCCTGTATTGGGTGCATAAATATTTAGGATAGTTAGCTCTTCTTGTTGCATTGATCCCTTTGCCATTATGTAATGCCCTTCTTTGTCTTTTTATATCTTTGTTGGTTTAAAGTCTGTTTTATCAGAGATGAGAATTGCAACTCCTGCTTTTTTGTATGCGTGCTTTCCATTTGCTTGGTAAATATTCCTCCATCCCTTTATTTCAAGGCTATGTGTGTCTTTGCACATGAGATGGGTCTCCTGAATACAGCACACTGATGGATCTTGACTCTTTATTATTATTATTATTATTATTATTATTCTTTAAGTTCTGGGTACATGTGCAGATCTTGCAGGATTGTTACATAGGTATAGACATGCAATGGTGGTTTGCTGCCTCCATCCCCCCTTCACCTACATTAGGTGTTTTTCCTAATGTTATCCCTCCCCAATCTCCCCAATCCTTGCAATGCCTCCCCTAACCCCCCACTCCAGAGCAGACCCCAGTGTATGATGTTCCCCTCCATGTGTCCATGTGTTCTTATTGTGGAACACCCATTTATGAGTGAGAACATGTGGTGTTTGGTTTTCTGTTCTTGTGTCAGCTTGCTGAAAAGGATGGGTTCCAGATTCATCCATGTCCCTGCAAAGGACATGAATTCATTATTTTTTATGGCTGCATAGTATTCCATGGTATATATGTGCCACATTTTATTTTTCCAGTCTATCATTGATGGGCATTTGGGCTGGTTCCAAGTCTTTGGTATCGTAAACAGTGTCTCAATGAACATACATGTGCATGTGTCTTTATAATAGAACAATTTATAATACTTTGGGTATATACCCAGTAATGGGATTGCTGGGTCAAATGGAATTTCTATTTCTAGATCCTTGAGGAATTGCCACACTGTCTTCCACAATGGTTGAACTAATTTACACTTCCATCAACAGTGTAAAGCATTCCTATTTCTCCACATCCTCTCCAGCATCTGTTGTCTCCAGATTTTTTAATGATCATCATTCTAACTGGGGTGAGATGGTATCTCAATGTGGTTTTGATTTGCATTTCTCTAATAACCAGTGATGATGAGCATTTTTTCACATGTTTATTGGCCACATAAATGTCTTCTTTTGAAAAGTGTCTGTTCATGCCCTTCACCCATTTTTTGATGCAGTTGTTTGTTTTTTTCTTGTAAATTTGTTTTAGTTCTTTGTAGATTCTGGATATTAGCCCTTTGTCAGATGGGTAGGTGGCAAAAAATTTTTTCTCATTCTGTTTGTTTCTGGTTCACTCTAATGATTGTGTCTTCTGCTGCACAGAAGCTCTTAGGTTTCATTAGATCCCATTTGTCTATTTTGTCTTTTGTTACCATTGCTTTTGGTGTATTAGTCTTGAATTCCTTGCCTATGCCTATGTCCTGAATGTTATTACCTATGTTTTCTTCTAGGATTTTTATGATGTTAGGTCTTATGTTTAAATCTTTAATCCATCTGGAGTTAATTTTTGTATAATATATAAGAATGGGCTTCAGTTTCAGCTTTCTGAGCATGGCTAGCCAGTTTTCCCAACACCATTTATTAAACAGGGAATCCTTTCCTTATTGCTTTTTTTTGTCAGGTTTGTCAAAGATCAGATGGTTGTAGAGGTGTGGCATTACTTCTGAAGCTTCTGTTCTGTTCCATTGGTCTATATCTCTGTTTTGGTACCAGAACCATGCTGTTTTGATTACTGTAACTTTGTAGTATAGTTTGAAGTCAGGTAGTGTGATGCCTCCAGCTTTGTTCTTTTTGCTTAGGATTGTCTTGGCTATGTGGGCTCTTTTTTGGTTCCATATGAAATTTAAGGTGGAGTTTTTTGCAGTTCCGTAAAGAAGGTCAGCGGTATGTTGTTGGGAATAGCATTGAATCTGTACGTTACTTTGGGCAATATGGCCACTTTCACAATATTGATTCTTCCTAACCATGAGCATGGAATGTTTTTCCATCTGTTTGTGTCCTCTCTTATTTTCTTAAGCAGTGGTTTGTAGTTCTCCTTGAAGAGGTCCTTTACACCCTTTGTTAGTTGTGTCCCTAGGTATTTTATTCTCTTTGTAACAGTTGTGAATGGGAGTTCGCTTGTGATTTGGCTCTCTGTTTGTCTATTGTTGGTGTATAGGAATGCTTGTGATTTTTGCACATTGATTTTGTATCCTGAGACTTTGCTGAAGTTGCTTATCAATTTAAGGAGAGTTTGGGCTGAGATGATGGGGTCTTCTAAATATACAATCATGCCGTCTGCAAATAGAGACAATTTGACTTCTGTTTTCATAACTGAATACTCTTTATTTCCTTTTCTTGCCTGTTTGCTCTGGCTAGAACTTCCAATACTGTGTTGAATAGGAATGGTGAGAGAGGACACCCTTGTCTAGGGCCAGTTTTCAAAGGGAATGCTTCCATTTTTTGCCCATTCAGTATGATATTGGCTGTGGGTTTGTCATAAATAGCTTTTATTATTTTGAGATATAGTCCATTGATACCTAGTTTACTGAGAGTTTTTAGCATAAAGGGCTGTTGAATTTTGTTGAAGGTCTTCTCTGCATCTATTGAGATAATCATGTGGTTTTTGTCTTTGGTTGTGTTTATGTGACTGATTTCATTTGTAGATTTGCATATGTTACATCAGGCTTGCATCCTTTGGATGGATGGATCATGATGGATAAGCTTTTGGATATGCTGTTGCATTCAGTTTGTCAGTATTCTAATGAAGATTTTTTGCATTGATGCTCATCATGGATATTGGCCTGAAATTTTCTTTTTTAGTTTAGTCTCTGCCAGGTTTTGGTATCAGGATGATATTGGTCTCATAAAATGAGTGAGGGAGTATTCCCTCTCTTTTATTGTTTGGAATAGTTACAGAAGGAATGGTACCAGCTCCTCTTTGTATGTCTGGTAGAATTCAGCTGTGGACCCATCTGGACCTGGACGTTTTTTGGTTGGTAGGCTATTAATTGCTGCCTCAACTTCACAACTTGTTATTGGTCTATTCAGGGATTCAACTTCTTCCTGCTTTAGTCTTGGAAGGGCTTAAGTGTCCAGGAATTTATCCATTTCTTCTAAATTTACTGGTTTATGCTCATAGAGTTGTTTGTAGTAATCTCTGATGGTAGTTTGTATTTCTATGGAATTGGTGGTGATATCCCCTTTATCATTTTTATGGCATCTATTAGATTCTTCTCTCTTTTCTATATTATTAGTCTGGCTAGTCATCTATCTATTTTGTTGATCTTTAAAAAAAAAAAAAGCTCCTTGATTTAATTATTTTAAAGTGTCTTTTTGTATCTCTGGCTCCTTCAGTTCTGCTCTGATCTTGGTTATTTCTTGTCTTCTGTTAGCTTTTGAATTTGTTTGATCTTGCTCCTCTAGTTCTTTTAATTTGGACCATAGAGTGTTGATTTTAGATCTTTCCTCGCTTCTCATGTGGGCATTTAGGGCTATAAATTTCCTCTAGACACTGCTTTAAATGTTTCCCAGAGATTGTGGTATATTATGTCTTCATTCTTATTGGTTTTGAAGAACATCTTTATTTCTGTCTTCATTTTATTACGTTTCCAGTATTCATTAAGGAGCCAGTTGTTCAGTTTCCATGTAGTCATGTAGTTTTGAGTGAGGTTCTTAATTCTGAGTTCTAATTTTATTGTGCTATGGTCTGAAAGACTGGTTGTTATGATTTCCATTCTTTTGCATTTGCTGAGGAGTGATTTACTTCCAATTATATGGTCAATTTTAGAGTAAGTGTGATGTGGTGGTGAGAAGAATGTATATTCTGTGACTTTTAAGTGGAGAGTTCTGTAGATGTCTATTAGGCCTGCTTGGTCCAGATCTGAGTTCTAGTCCTGGATATCCTTGTTAATTTTTTGACTCATTGATTGTCTAATATTGAAAGTAGAGAGTTAAAGTCTCTCACTATTATTGTGTGGGAGTCTAAGTCTCTCTGCAGGTCATTAAGAACTTGCTTTATGTATCTAGGTGCTCCTGTATTGGGTACATATATATTTAGGATAGTTAGCTCTTCTTGTTGCATTGATCACTGTACCATTGTATAGTACCCTTCTTTGTCTCTTTTGATCATTGTTGATTTAAAGTCCATTTTATCAAAGACTATGATTGCAACCCGTGCTTTTCTTTGCTCTCTGTTTGCTTGATAAATCTTCCTCCATCCCTTTATTTGAGTCTATGTGTGTCTTTTCACGTGAGATGGGTCTCCTGAATACAGCACACTGATGGGTCTTGACTTCTTATCCAATTTGCCAGTCTGTTTCTTTTGATTGGGGCATTTAGCCCATTTACATTTAAGGTTAATATTGTTATGTGTGGATTTGATCCTGCCATTTTTATACTAGTTGGTTGTTTTGTCTGTTAGTTGGCACAGTTACTTCATTGTTTTAATGGTCTTTACCATTTGGTAGGTTTTTGCAGTGGCTGGTACTGGTTTTCCTTTCCATGTTTAGTGCTTCCTTCTGGAGCTCTTGTAAGGCAGGGCTGGTGGTGATGAAATATCTCAGCAATTGCTTGTCCGTAAAGGATTTTCTTTCTCCTTCACTTACGAAGTTTAGTTTGTCTGGATATGAAATTCTTGGTTGAAAACTCTTTTCTTTAAGAATGTTGAATAGTGGCCCCCATTCTCTTCTGGCTTGCAGGGTTTCTGCAGAGAGATCTGCTGTTAATCTGATGGACTTCCCTTTGTGGGTAACCTGACTTTTCTCTCTGGTTGCCCTTAACATTTTTTCCTTAATTTCAACCTTGGTGAACCTGAAGATTTTGTGTCTTGGGATTGCTCTTCTCGAGGAGTATCTTTGTGGTGTTCTCTGTATTTGCTGAATTTGAATATTGTCCTGTCTTGCTAGGTTGGGGAAGTTCTCCTGGATATTATCCTGAAGTGTGTTTTCCAACTTGGTTCCATCTCCTCATCACTTTCAGGTACACCAATCAAACATAGGTTTGATCTTTTCACATAGTCCCATACTTCTCTGAGGCTTGTTCACTCCTTTTAATTCTTTTTTCTCTAATCTTGTCTTCGTGCATTATTTCATTAAGTTGATCTTCAATTTCTGATATCCTTTCTTCTCTTGATCAATTCAGCTATTGATACTTGTGTATGTTTCTCAAAATTCCTGTGCTGTATTTTTTCTCTAAACCGGTTATTCTAGTTAGCAATTCCTGTAACCTTTTATCAAGGTTCTTAGCTTCCTTGAATTGGGTTAGAACACGTTTGTTTAGCTCAAAGAAGTTTGTTATTACCCACTTTCTGAAGCCCACTTCTGTCAATTCATCAAACTCATTCTTTATCCAATTTTGTTCCTTTGCTAGTGAGGAGTTATGATCCTTTGGAGGAGAAGAGGCATTCTGGCTTTTGGGATTTTCAGCTTTTTTGGTCTGGTTTTCCCTAATCTTTATGGATTTATCTACCTTTGGTCTTTGATGTTGGTGACCTTCGGATGGAGTTTTTACATTGGCATCCTTTTTGTTGATGTCAATGCTGTTGCTTTCTGTTTGATAGTTTTCCTTCTAAGAGTCAGGCCCCTTCTGCAGGTCTGCTGGAGTTTGCTAGAGGCACACTCCAGACCCTGTTTGCCTGGGTATTACCAGAACAGGCTGCAGAACAGCAAAGTTTGCTGCCTTCTCCTTCCTCTGGAAGCTTTGTCCTAGAGGGGCACCTGCCAGGTGCCAGCTGGAGCTCTCATGTATGAGATGTTTGTTGACCCCTGCTGGGAAGCATTTCCGAATCAGGGGGAATGGGGATCAGGGACCCACTTGAAGAAGCAGTCTGTCCCTTAGCAGAACTTGAGTGCTGTGCTGGGAGATCCACTGCTCCCTTCAGAGCTGGCAAGCAGGAATGTTAAGTCTGCTGAAGCAGTGTCCACAGCTGCCCCTCCCCCCAGGTGCTCTGTTCCAGGGAGTTGGGAGTTTTATCTATAAGCTCCTGACTGGGCTGCTGCCTTTCTTTCAGATACACCCTGACTAGAGAGGAGGAATCCAGAGACACAGTCTGGTTACAGTGACTTTGTCACACTGCAGTGGGTTCTGTCTGTTTCATGTATTTTGAGACATCTTCTTGAAGGATTAACTACTTTATTATTATAAAATGTTCCTTTTCTTCTCAAGTAACATTTTATGTTTAAAGTAAAATATGTCTGATATTAGTATCATTGCAGACAAAGCTGGTCCCCCCCCAAAATTGAGTCTTTCCCTATTCGGTGTCACAAAGCCAATACATGAAACAGAAAGTGAGTGTCAAGCACTGCAGGCTTTATTTGATGGCCATGGAATTGAGAAGTCAGAGCATGACTCACAAATCAACTTCTCCACTAGTGAGGGGTGAAGAGGTTAAAATATAGTGTTTCTCTAATGAAAGGACTGAACATTAAAAACAAAGGGAAGAATATTCATGTCTTTTCTGAAAATAGGTTGTGAACTTCCTGGAACCAGAGTATGCCTTCCTTTTTGTCCTTTTGTTGCTTTTTCTGGCTGTTGTCATGGTGATTGTCAACTGTCATGTTGTCAGTGGGAGTGTCATTTAGCATGGAAATGAGACTATAATGAACCAGATGCCTTTTGAGGTCCTTTGGTGGCAATCTTGATTCTAACTAGTCTCAGCTGATCTAGTTACAAAGGAAACATTTTACTGCAGGCATACTGTTTCTTAAAGATAAGCAGAGTTAGGACGGGGTTGAAATTCAGCAATGTCACGTAGGTGTTATACTGGGTAACAGTACAGAAACCAGTATTTTTATGGTTTTTGTTTGCAAGATATATCTATTTCCATTCCTTTACTTCCAAGCTATTTGTGTCTTAATCAAATTCATGTCTCTTATACATAACATATAGTTGAATCTTGTTTTCATTGTTGTTACTTTAATCCAGGCTGACAATTTGTTTCATTTGTTACCCCAGTATATATATGATTACAGCATCCACAATAGAGTCAGTTCTTCTTTTCCTTTCTGTCTTTCTCAACCCAAATGTACTGAACTGATCATTTTGTATCTCTTCCTCCATTCTTATGTAGCAGCCCCAAAGAGCAAGCGAGCATTTAATACTGTTTATACTACTATCACATTTAATACTATTAAAATAGTATTAAATCACATTTAATACTATTATTGATACAATTGATGCTATGAGATGAATTGTGTCCCTCCAGAATTAATTTGTGAAAGTCCTAAGAGCAATATTTCAGAATTTGACTTTATTGGGAGTTAAGACACTTAAAGAGACAAGTATGCCTGCATATTTAATTTACATAATTTATCAGTGAGTTATTCATTCATCCAAGAAGTAGCATTTAATGAACTTTACTTGCTGGCCTCTAAAAATGTACCACCAGTGCACTCAGCACTGTAGACCTAATGATTCTTCTTGAATTATCACTTCAGTCGTGACTTCAAATTGCATAACCGAGAACAAATGTATCCCCCTCAGACCCCAACTATGTGAATTCCTCTAGAATATCAAACACTATAGTCAGTTTGGATCAACAATTTAATTATTTGTGTAACTCACCAGGTTCATGCTAACATGTGTTGTGGATGAAATCTTAATCTTTATCTTGTCATAGCAAGGCCGCCACATGTTCATAAGTCCAACATACATAAAATGTGAGTGGGGTTTTAAAAAGTGGATGGGCCAGGGCAAGCTCTGGAGTATGACAATCATTCCCACCCCAACCACCCAGGCATGGGCTGTAGAAAGAGCAAATGCAGAAGACAGAACAATGGAGAAAAATATGTTTGTTTTTATTGTTCAGGGCTCTAGAGACTGGGACAGGTGAAGGTACTGAAGATCAGAGATGCAAACTCAGTAGGGAGGAGATAGCCTGAGCTGAGTTGGAGAAATAGTCTTGTTTAATTTTTGACTCCATAGTAATTGCAGGATCACCAGTTCTAGACATCCATTTTTTAGATGTCTCTAGTTTTTGAATTTGCAAACAAAGGAGAACTTCTTCTCACAAGATTCATCCTTCCATTTCTTGAATCCTACAGTACAATTAGAAGAGGCAGAATGAGAAGATCAGAAGGAGGGTAGCCCCTCCTCGACCTAGAACTCAGAACAAGAAACAAGAGGAAACATTCCCTTATTTTCTGGATGAAAATACACCTTTCCTCTATCCCAGTCCGCATGTTCAACCGCAGAGATAAATGGCAGGGAAATGGCAATAAGGGGATAGACTCTCTGCCTCTTACCTGAGCATGAAGTCAGGCTTGCACAGTAGCCAGCATTAGTGCTGCTTGGGGCTCCAGTTTCCCAGGATTTGTAGGAGACCAGGGACCCACTGCTCCAGTGCCAGCGGCGGTTCTAGATGCGGAAGGGCCAGAAAAGGGACTGTGGTCACTGAAAAATTGATAGAACAACCAAGCCTCTCTGCACACTCAGAAACAGGCCAAACTATAGAGGAAAGAATGAACATCGTTGTCACTATGAATATCATATCATTTCATTTGCTTTTGCTCTAAGTTTCTCTTTCTCTGGAATGTCCAAAATCCTCCTCCTCTTCCAGCAAACAGTAAGTGTCCAGAGTTTGATACACAGACTCATAAAAGTCCCTTACAGAGAGTAGTTCTTGATATTTTTCCCAAAGCTCAGAACTCTCATATCGAGCATAAAATTGGCTGTACAGTAGTTGTTGATATATTGTTTACTTAACAATATAGTTCCAAATGTCAGCAATAGATTCTCCTCCACTACTCTTTCTCTATATAGTTTACAGAGGGATCTCTTCCAAGACAGACAATAGCAAAGTAGGGAAGAAATTGTACATAAAGTTGCATTTCTAGAAGTAGACAGAATGAGTTTGTGCATGAATGCCCATGAGCCCAGAAAATTCAACCTTCAACTCATGTCTCTAACTACCTACACTGAACCTCACAACTCAAACATTATAGGATCTATAAAGAGGTTCCTTTTATTTAAACAAACAAACAAAAAAGATACAAGTTGGTGCTCTAGGTGCCAGACCTTAAACATCCCTCTTACCTCTCAAAAATGTTTATAAGGAGATAGAGGAGACTGCAGCCTACCTTTTTGGGGTCATGGAGGCCAATCCAGACACTGCTGTCATCAGTGCCACTCTCCTTAATCAGTGAGGCCACGAAGGCACCTTCCGCCTGGGTGAGCACAGACACCAGGTTGCCTGAATGCATGTTCTGGCAGTAGAGCTGTTGGAGAAGAAAATGGAGCACTCAGTGGAGGAGGAAGGTATGAAGGATATACTGAGACCTCCCAGAGGATGTAACAGAAAAGGACATCACAGAAATGTCCCTGATGATGCTGTCACTGACCACCAGCATCTCTGTGCTGGAAATGTGTCAAATGATGGGATAAAGTAGATTGGGGAAGTTTTGGACCAGTGGTGGAATAGGGAAGGGATCAGTCTTATCTCATTGCAGCCACTGAACACACTGGAGAGTGGCAGCTTCCTCTCCCTTCATGAGCCTCCCTTCCCACACTGCTCTCCTCACTCACATCTGCATCAACCCAGGTCTCAAGGTCTTCATTAAAGTAGTAGCAGTAGAATCCATAGGCATTGGTGCCTTCTGGGCAGCTGATTCGGGCTTTAGGCAGCTCTGTCTGGGCCTCCTGGCCTGGGGGAAAAAAGTATCAATTAAGAAAGATTCTCAGCGCAAGGAAAGGCTGGAAGGTGAATTAAGAGCTTCTGAAGTTCATTTATAAGAATATACTGATACAGTGTATACTGGGGTGACTGCTTACTTCTGCCCTCCTGCATCTTATCTCTTTTCACTCTGGTTTCCTTTGCTCAAGACAAGAGCACACAAGAAATAGGTTAAAGAAATATGGCCTTGTTTTCTTTTTTATTTCTGAGGCTCAGGCTTCTGCCTTTAAAGACTCCGGCTTTCACCTCTCTCAAGTTTCTCTTGGTTTCCCTGCACGCAATATTTACCTTAGCTCTCCATCCTATCAATATCTACATAAAAACATCCCCCAAACTGCCATCACATATATATTCAATCAGATGAACTCAACCACAATGGTCACCTGTAAGTGATCCTATCAAATTCTGTCTCAGACACATGAATGAAATGAGGATGTTTTTGAATGGGATGAGATCAGCAATAATCACTGGACAACAGAAAACATCCCCTGATGTTGACTCTGTTATTTTTCAAGTGAACCCATATGCATGAGGATGGAGGGAAGACTTCAGGGCTGGTGTGAGAGGTGTGAGGGAAAATCTCACCTTGGCTCAGAGACAGGAACATCAGGCAGGAGATCAGCATGAAACATGTGTTGGTCTGAGCCATGCCGAGCAACAGTGAATCTCTTGCTTAAGGAGCAAATCAGCAATCTCTATAGGAGAACACAGGGAAGAGGGTTTGAAGAAGAAAGCAGAGCACCTACTATCTTTCTAACATCCTCTCCTCTCTGAATTCCTGAGAGCAGGAAGATTCTCTGAGATAGCTACAGTCGCAGATATTTCTCTTTTGGTTTGGGGATTATACAGACCAAGTTACCCAAGATCAGCTTTAGTCTTGCTTAAGCTTCATTACTACTGGGATATAGAAAATCACCCCGTATCTACCTCAAAATGAAAATGAAAATCCCATGTTAGACATGCCCTTCTCCTCTAATGACCCCTTACCTATTGGTAATTGTCTCATCTACTTGAGGTGACTTGTCAGGCCAGGCAGTGTAGGAGCTTTATATTAGGATCTGAGAGAGAACCCCACGATATAAACAATGGGTGGAGCAAGGAGTAAGGGTCAGAAGGCCTACAGAGGGCACTGATGGTAAGAGATTCTGGCATCAGGAATAGCGTATTCCTGGCACACACTAGGAGTAGTCAACTTACCATAAACAGGTTGGCAAACTGTCCAGGTTAATGTCAGGCTTTGTTTGCCCTTCCTCCATAGTATCCAGGTGTCCAGTTCCCATGACCTTTAGCAGTCCTAGAAAGAGCAGAAGAGTAGATTTCTTTGTGCTGTGTAAATATGGGATCCTCTTTTTTTTTTGGTGTTAGACATGGGTAGGGGTAGGGGAAGAGTCAACTGAGTCCAAATGATTAAGCCCAATTAGCTGGTGGCTTTAAGTCATTTCTCCATTCCTTTTCAGGCTCAGGAACTTCTCACGACCTACTTCAGAAGGCAAGGTGTATTAGTCCATTTTCACACTGCTATAAAGATACTACCAGAGACTGGGTAACTTAAAAAGAAAAGAGGTTTAATTGACTCACAGATTTTTCTGAGGTTTGGGAGGCCTCAGGAGACTTGCAATCATGGAGGTGAAAGGGAAGCAAAGCATGTCTTACATGGCAGCAGGAGAGCAAGAGAGAGTGAATGGGGAAGAGCCCCTTATAAAACTACCAGATCTTGTGAGAATGCACTCACTAGCATGAGAACAGCATAGGGGAAACTACCCCCACGATCCAATAGCCTCCCACTAGGTTCTTTCCTCCACACATGGGGATTATAAGGATTATAATTTGAAATGAGATCTGGGTGAGGATACAGAGACACACCATATCACAAGGGTTAGTAGTTACATAAATTTAAACCAGCATTTCCAGCAAGGTTTGCACATGAGTAACTAGCATGTTACCAATGTTCTCAAAGTCCAAGCAGGTGGGAAGAGCAGGGAACTGATACCTAAGTAAGTTCAAAGTAGTGAAATATAAAGTTGTTGGTTTGAAATCAACTCTCTGTTGTTGTAAAGTTACAGCAGGTGATGTAGAATTAAATGCTTCCTGAAATTCCCATTAAATATGCATTCAGATTCAGGGAATAAGAGCAAATCTGGAATTAAAAATTCAGTTGAAAAACTAACCAAAATAGAGATGGCTATATCAATTGGGATAAATGGCTAAATAATATATTTTGAAATATAACAACAGTTAAATTAAATAAGCTTAAACATGAACTCATTCCAAAAGCATAGTGTTGAATTTACAAAGTCAATTGCAAAAATTTATAAACTAATAATATTAAATATGCTTTTTAAAGGCTAATTATATTGATAATCTAGTCACATGTAGTTTCAAGTAAAATAAATCCATAATAAAATGCTATACAAAAAAGTTTCATACTATTTTTCTGGAGATTATATAATTTTTTTCTTTACAATAATCATTTTAAACTTAGATGACAGAGGTCAATATTGTTTGGTATAATAGGTTCAAAAGTGTTCATCAAATTATTCCAATTTATTTCAGCATTTTCTAAAAATAATGTTTTCTTAAAAGCTTATAACCAGAGAAAGATTGGAGTTTTTTTTCCTGTAAATAAGAAATTCAATCATATTATGCAGAGTTACAAAGGGATGAAGAAGAGAGAAGTCTAGTATGCTTGTTACCACAAGTATATCTTGCCAAAATGAAACAAGCAATTATTATTATTATCATTATTTTTGAGATAGGATCTCTCTTTGTCACTGAGGCTAGAGTGCAGTGGCTCAATCATGGCTCATTTCAGTCTTGAGCTCCTGGGCTCAAGCATTCTCCCACTTCAGCTTCCTGAGTAGCTGGGAGTATAGGCTCACACCTCCATGCCAGGCTAATTTTTGTATTTTCAGTAGAGACAGGGTTTTACTATGTTGCCCAGGCTGGTCTCAAACTCCTGGGTTCAAGCAATCTGCCTGCCTCAGCCTTCCAAAGTGTTGGGATTACAGGGAGGAGCCACTGTGTTGGGCCGATACTTTAAAAGTAACACAAAAAAATTATTTGCTGTATTTTTTAAATGAGAGTTTTTCTTTGCATCAAGAAGACTTCAAATAGACAATGATTCTATATACAAAAGATCTAATACTTTCAAATACATAATAAAACACATTGTGGCTAGCCTGACATAAAAGCCTTTTAAAACAAATAACAATTGACACAACTCTCTCATAAAATGTTTATTGCCCCCAATAGCTATTTGCCCATTTAGATAACTAACCCTTATTGTTCACATATGTGACTGGCCAAATTCCACACCCAGGTAGTAAAATTGAGGACATTTACTGGCAACCACTTTGATTCCAAAGTGACGCCTTTGTCAAGGAAGCCATATTTATCTCCTTGTCCTCAGGATTCTAGAGGTCCTGTCCTCTGAACTAGTTTTACAAGGTTCGAAAAAGCTCATTTTAGCCCTTTCCTATCTATTTCCTCTGTTACTCTTCACAGAGGTAGAAAGGGGTAAACTGGACATCTAGTGTTAGTATGTCCCCAAGTGGGGGCAATTTCCTGATAAGCCTCAATAAGGCTTAGAAAGTTTCAAAACTGTGGCTTATTTTTGATGCTATTGGCCATCTGCTATCAACTGTTCCCTGTTTTCCACCTTTTAACAGGTTTTTATTACAGAGAGAGAATCACTCTCTTGTTTAAATCTCTTGGCAGGCATGTGAATAATAGCCTGTCTGCAGACTTTAGCCTGGAAAGGAAAGGAGCTGAAGAAGTACCTGATGCACCAAGAACTTTCCATGGTCTGCTGTGTCATGCAGATGTACAGAAAACTCCTTACAAATTAGCCTCTTCTGCTTCACAGGAAAGCTTCACTTTATTTAACATGAACTGTCATCATGTGCTCTTTATGCCAGGCACTATTCAACCTATCTAGCTCTCTGAGGCCTAATTTCAATATATAACCACCCATCGATCATGTCCACGGCCAGAGGCTCCATAACAAGGTTCAAAATAGAATACAATTTAAGATATTAAGCACCCAGTCCTTACTCTACAAGTTACATTTTCCTTTACACATGCTATCATCACAGTTGTGTGTGTGTGTGTGTGTGCATGCGTGTGTGTGTTTAAGGAAATGGGAGTTGTTCTTTAGAGCCATCATGGCCTAATTGCCACTTAAAGTGGCAGTGGGAATCTCTTAACAGTTACAGTGGGAATTAAATTTCATGTTGCAATTTAATTTTGAAGGGACAAACATTCAAATTATAGCATCCTGCCTCTGGTACCCCTAAAACTCATGTACTTCTCACATATAAAATACTTTCATTTTAACCCAATAGTTCCCAGTCTTAACTCATTCTAGCATAATCTTAAAAGTCTATGGTCTGGATTCTCATCTAAATATCATCAAAATTGGATATATGTAATACTCAGGTTATGATTCATTCTGAGGAAGATTCCTCTCCAGCTGTGAAATCAAACAAATTATATGTTTCTTAAATATATGGTGGAACAAGCATAGGATAGACAATTCCCTAACAAAAGACAGGAACGGAAAATAAAAAGAATTAATGGGTCCAACTAAATCCAAATCCCTACCAAAAAAATAATATTAAATCCTGAGGTTTGAGAATTTTCTGTTTTGGCTCCGAGTCTCACCATCGGCACAGACTGGGACAGGGTTTGGGCCCCCATGGCTTTTCTGGGAGCAAGCGATGCCGCAGTTCTCATAGGCTGGAATATTATGGCCAAAGCTCGCTGAAGCTGGGTTTCAAACTATTACTGGGAAATGCAGGAATTTTTGATTTTTAGTTTTAATTGGAGGAGGAATTTTGCCAAGCGATTGATTTAGCCAAAAAAGAGAATGTATTGAAGGAAAATAGAGAACAGATATTTTATTTTCTCTTTTCTGCTTATATTTAGCATGCCTATTTTAGCTAATCTCTGGGGTATAAAATTTTTCAAACCTCCCTTTTCACAGAATTTCTTCCCTCCTGCTTATATTTAGCTAATTGCCTAGCAACCCACCCCCAGTGTTTCATTAGGAATTATCCTGGTGGGTAATCTCTGTTGTAGCCTTGCCCCTGTGTCAATTCTCTCTGTGAGCCCTGAGGCTCCTTAATGGATCCTTTGAAATCTAGCTCTTACAATCAGCAATCATGGAGAATTAGCACTCTATGGACATCATCAAAACTTATACCCTGTACTTTCTGGAGTGGTGGACAGAGCCACATTCGAGCCTCTTTAGGCCATTTCCGAGATGGCTTAAAGGAGCTGCTCAAGAATGCAGGAATCAGAGGCTCAAGGAAGCCTGCGTGGTGAGCAACAAGGTCCCAATGGTTCCCAAGACTCCTCTTTTGATCTAATTTTGTTATCCAGGCATTGGCATTCTGGGTTTGTGATGGGAGGGGCAACAAAAGTGATCTCCAGTATGTTTCTGTGCTCATCCTCCTATTGTTTTGATGAATAGTAGCTGGCTTGCTTCTGGCCATGTTAATCTCCTTATCAAAATTTGGCCACACCATGGGTTTTTCTCTTCTGAATATGCCTTTTTTTTTCTTTAAAACATAGACAGACTAAGAATTTTCCAATTTTTACTTTTTGTTTCATTTTCAATATACATTTCATATCTAAATTTTTTTCTTTTCTCAAGTTTTACTATTAACAGTTTTAAAAAGTCATGCAGTACCCTCAGCAGTTTGCTACTTAGATATTTCTTTCACCAAATATTGTAACTTGTGGTTCTTAAATTCTGCCTTTCATACAGTGATGGGACACAGAGACAATTCAGCCATGTTTGTTGTCACTCAGTAAAAAGGATAAACCTCATGTCATTGTGCAATACCATGCTCTGCATTTCCATCTGAAATCTCATCAGAATTACCTCAACCATCCATATTGCTATTATTTTCATTAAAACCACTTAAGTAATCTCACTAATTGAGGGAAGAGACCCCTCTTTCCTGTATCTTGTCTCAGAGGAGGAGTAAGTAAAAGTTGAGACATAGCAGGCATGAGATCAGTGGTAGGGTCAGCTGGCACCACTGATCAGGCCTGGAGGTTAAAGATTAAACCCCTCCACCCTTAACCCCCCACCTTTAATCAGATTCCTACGTATAGATCACAGGCATAATATGGGAAACACCCTCCATTGTTCTTGCTCAATCTTGCTCAAACCCCCACCTGGTCACATACCCCATGCCTACTTCATCAATCATGACCCTCTCACATGTACTTTCTAGAATTGTAAGCCTTTAAAAGGGCTAGGATTTTCTTTGTCAGGGAGCTTGGTTCTTGAGACACCACCTCCTTCTTTAAATCTGGTGTATGGGAGGTTTCGTCTGTGGCTTATCCTACTACATGATGATTTAGTTTTTGCCTATGGCTCTCCTCTCCTTGATCCCTCACCAGAGTAGCCCTTAGCACTCTGTTAATAGCAATCTAGGCTTTTTCTACCCTGATCCTTTAAGCTCTTCTGCCCTCTGCCCATTATTGAGTTCCAAATCTGACACACATTTTTAGGTGGTTCTGATAGTAACAACCCCACTTCTGGTACAAATTTCTACCTTAGTCCATTTTCTGCAAATAGAACAAAACGCTTGAGACTGGATGATTTATAATAAGCAGAAAATTATTTTCTAACAGTTCTGGAGACTTAGAGTTCATTATCAAGATGCTGGCATCTTTCAAGGGCCTTCTTGCTGTTTCAAGACATGGCAAAAGCCTGAAGGACAAAGAAGTAAAAGGGAATTGAATTAGCCATTTTATAATGATATTAATTTCAATATGAGAACAGAGCCCTCATGGCTCTATCACTTCTTAAAGCTCCATGTAAATATGATTACAATGTTCAATTAAATTTCAACATGAGTTTAGAGAGGACAAACTTGATAATTTTCTCTGATTCTTTTAATATCTCCATTCATCTGAACCCTGGTTAATATTCATATCCTCAATTGGCATAATCACATTTGTTTAAAGTTTGTATGGTTGCCTGTCTTATACTTTTTTAAATTTTATAGCCAGAAATACATTATGGGTTTAGTTCAGATTTGTGAATTTACCTTGCCTTAGAGGCATGTTATTCATCCTTTGAGGAAAAGGTCCTTTCACTTGAGAGAAAATTCAGTCCTGGTTCTCAAATTTCACTTCTATTCCTCAATCTCATGTGTTACAGCAGTTTATATTTCTGTTAGTTCTGTGGCTTGTGTATTTAAAAAGGACAATACTGTCCACCAGGTGTGTTCTCTGAACATAGCTATTGGTTTCACTTTTTATGTTTTATAGTTCAGGGATTCTTTAGTCCTACTGTCAAGCTAAAAAGGAAAAATTAGGCAAAATTAATATAAATAGAGAGTTTATTTGGGCCAAGTTTGAGAACTACAATCTGAGATCATAAATTCAAGTTTTCCTGAATATATGCTCCAATTATCAGCAGTTATCAGTGGGTTTTTAATGGAAAAAAGAAGAGGCAGTTTCTAAGTTCTTTATCAAGAGTTTACATTAATAACAAAGACTATTGACAGGTTATACATTGTAGTTTGTGTAAAAAATATCACGAATGTGAAGATAAGAAGTGAGACAGCTAGCCAGGAAGTAAATGTCCTTAAACAGTTGCCCCCAGGCATGGGTGTGAGGCGGCATGAACAAAGTTCCACACTCATGCCTCTCTGGGCCTGATAAATTTTGCATACCTCACGTAAGTCAGAGCTCTGAACTATTTTTTTCTCTTCTCATTACAAAGAGTAATTTACTTATATCTTGAAGATCAAAACTGTTGTACGTTTTCCCAAACCAATTTTGGCCTTCCTGCCCATAGGCTTACAGTGGACAGCTGACAATAGTCCTTGCCAGAATAATTCTTCCTAGGAAATTAAAAAAAAAAAAAAAGAAGAAGAAGAAGAAGAAATGAAAAGAAAAGAAATCAAACCTTGTCAGCAACCTCAGTTGGTTGTTTAACTGGCCCAAAGACTAGGAAGTAGAGACAATGTATTCACAAAACTGAGTTTGACTTCATCTTTCTGTGAGGTATGTAAGCAGAGGAAGTGGGATAGTGGTCAGGAAACTTGAGAGACTGCAGACACCCATAGGAAGATATGGCAATCACTCCAGGTTTCCTATGGAGATGATGTTGTGGATGGGAAGCTTTTACAAAGTAACCATGAGTGAAATAGCTGCTGGAGTCTGAAGAAAAAGGAGAGAGCAAAGTGGTAGAAGAAAGAGAGAGCTGAGAAGTAGATTGACGTTACTGCTTTTTCTCATCACTGCTGGATAGTGGTTCAGATACTTAAACTCTCTGAACAACTGTCCTCTTATGAGAGGGACAGTTTAATCACATGTGATCCCATCTACTTATAACATTCCCTTCTTCCCAGTTGTTTTAGAATTTTACAGCTTTTGCAGGGTAGGCAATAGAACACACAGATAGAAGGTACAGACCCTGATGCCGACTCACAGGACCTAAATTCTGGCTGTGCTACTTTCTGTAATTAATGTGTGACCTTGGGCAAGTCACTTCACCTTTTGGTGCTTAAGGTATTTATTTATGTTCAATTTAGAGTTGTTTTTAGGTTAACATAGTTAACACATGTAAACATACTTCTCAGAACATAAAAATTAAAATATAAATATAATAGAAATATTCTAGACTAGGAGAGTGTATTTGAAGGCATTGTGCAAGCATAGAGAGGAATTATAGTTTAAGCTTTAATCATCACTGTTATATGCTTAGCAGAAAGTCAGCAATGTTTTTGCTGAATGCATCATCACCATCATCACTCCCCTCTTCCTCTTTCTTCTCATTGTATCAGGCAACATTTCTTAAGAGGCATTAAAGTTGATTCATTAATTTGGGGCATTAGAGTTTATTTATTAATTTGGGGAAGTGAGGTGTAAGGTGTACTCCCCAGAACCCTTGAGCTTCTTCCATTGCAGTTTCTCTTTCCACAGGCTCCTTTCGGGACATGCCGGGTCAGGAGAGGAGACTTCAAGGTAAATGACGTTAGCATGCCATGAACTCTGTCCCTCCCTTTCCCCACTGCCCCAAGCAGGATGCTCCACATCTTTTCCTGCTGCCTCCCTTGTCCCACAGATGGTCCTGCTCCAGGCTCACATACTCACTGCCCCTCCTCCCAAAGTTCCTCCCTTCACACCCATTGTCACTGTTCCTGGAAGGTCTCTGCTTCTTCCTGGGCTGCTCAGGGCCATGGGAACTGGACATCTGGTTACTGCTGTGGAAAGACAAAGCCTGCCTTTGACTTGCAGAGTTTACCAAGCTGTTATGGGAAAGGACCTCATGGATGACCATTCCTGGGTTTGCCGGGAAGAGGCCCCTCCTCAAATGCTGAACTTGTGTCAATGCCCTTTACAATGCCTGTGAACTTCTCTCCTTGCCCTCAGCTTGGAATTTAAATTCAATGCTTATTTTATAGAGGAGGGATCTAAAGGAAAATAGCTTCTCTTTTTGCATTTGAGGAATTTACAACTTTTCTGAGACTCCATAGTCCTATTAAATAAAGTAACTATGTGTAAGCTTGTTAAGGTGTGGGTTTTTAACTCTTTAGGGATGCAAGACTTTAAGAGATCATGGATGGTTTTCTGTAAGAGTTTAGTCTTTTCTTAGTGTTTTTGTGGCTCCTATTTCTGTGGACAAGTGCTGAGACATGAGGAAAGGAGAAAAGAGACCCTGACTTGCTTCCTAAACTTCTAAGATTCCATCAAAACTCCAAATTTTCTGACCCCTTTGTTGTGTGACTTCTGGTGAGGCTTGCCCCTGTCTGTGCTAAAGATGGTGAAGAACAGCTCCCTGTGTGCCAAACACACACACAGACATGATTGTCATGCTAGTTTATACAAAAGTCCAATTAAATTATGGGTTAAGGATCAGGTGCTTGGTATCTTACATTTATTAACCTTTGAAGTTCTTCTTTTGGGGCTTGTGGTATGACTATGATTACTAAGTGGTTATTTACTTATTTATTTTCATTTTCTGGGTACATAGTAGGTGCATATATTTATGGGTTACATGAGATATTTTATTGCAAGCATTCAATGCCTAATAATCACATCAGGGTATGTTTTCTTCATTATTTTAAAACATTCAATTAAATTATCTTTTACTATAGTCATCCTGTTGTGCTAACAAATACGACGTCTTATTCTTTCTAATTTAGTTATTTGGTGAAATCAATCAAAACTCTGGGAGAGCTGTATGGATTGAATGTGGAGATAAATCAAGGGAATTCAGAAAGATAGTTGAGATAACTAAATGACCTTAAAGCAAAACTTAACGCTGAAGTTTGGATTTTGCTTCCATACCTAGTAGCTGTTTCATATTAAGTAAATTACTTAAGCCATTTCTCATCTGCAGTTTCTTCATATCTTAAATATGGCTGCAAATAGCACCTGTATTTTCAGAATGTCATGGGATTAAATGGGTTCTTATTTGTAAAACATTTAGAATAGTACCTGGCATAAAGAACATTCAGTGAAAGCTTATGTTAAATAAACTAGAGTTTTCTTGTGAAGCACAGGAAGCCAAGTTGTAAGAAGGATTTCTTACATTGCAGAGCACAAGCAGACCATGGAAGTCCTCAGTGAACCTGATACTACTTCAGCGAATTTCCTCTTAGGTCTAATGTTTGCAGTATTCACATGACTGCCAAGGATCAAAAACAGAGGGAGATAATCTCTACATCATAAGTGTAAAATCTTTACCTCAAGGGTGGGAAAGCAGGGAATATCTACGAGGAAATGGTCAAAAACACCAAAAATCAGCCATAGCCTTGAAATTTCCTAAGCCTTATTAAGGCATATCAAGACATTGCCCCACTTGATGCTACATTAACATTAGATGTGCAGGGTAATGATTTCCATCTATGACAAGACTTTCAAAGTGCATTTGGTAGAAAAGACTTATATGGGCCGGGAGCAGTAACTCACTCTTGTAATCCTAGCACTTTGGGAGGCCGAGGCAGGTGGATCACGAGGTCTGGAGTTTGAGACCAGCCTGGTCAGCATGGTGAAACCCTGTCACTACTAAAAATACAAAAAGTATCCGGGCAAGGTGGCGTGTGCATTTAGTCCCAGCTACCTGCGTGGCTGAGGCAGGAGAACTGCTTGAACTCAGGAGGCAGAGGTTGCAGTAAGCCAAGATTGCGCCACTGCACTCCAGCCTGGGCAACAGAGCAAGACTCCATCTCAAAAAAAGAAAAAAAAAATGAGCTTATGGGAATGTCATAAAACTCAGTCAGAACAAAGAACCTGGGCTTACTGAGGAAAATAAGATAAGCATTGAAGGAATAGGAACCATGGCTTCCTTGAAAAAGGCATCACTTTGGAACCAAAGTGGCTGCCAGTAAATGTCCTAAATTTTTTTTGGTCTTGGATGTGGAATTTGGCCAGTCATATATGCAAGCAATGAAGGTAACTATCTCAACAGGTATAGAGTTATTTAGGGCAATAAAGGTTTTTATGAAAGTACTCTCTCAATTATTGTTTGTTTTATATCTCTCTTTTATATCACACTAGCAATAATATATTTTAGTAGGCATTATAAAGTATCAGATCTTTTATACCTGGAAAGTCATTGCTTGTTTGGAGTGTTCTTGAAATGTAGATGAACGCTTATATTTTTAAGAAATGCCGCAAAATGTTTTACTTGTTTTAATTTTTGTTTAATTAATTGTGTCTTTCCTTTTTACTGTATCAACCTGTGATGGTACCAAATATACTGAATTCCTCCCTACTGTATCCTTTCATGACTCTGTAGAGTATTACTTAACCTCTTATTTATAGAAACAAGAAAGACATCTTTTCCTGGTAACAAGCTTTTTAGAAAGCATAATTCATTTTAGTAAATGCAGAAACTAAATGGATTAATTTAACAACTATGTATAAAACTATCATTTGGAATAAATAGTATTAATGTTTGTCATCGTTGTTTAAAACTTTTAGCTTTTATAAAACAAAGGAAAGATTTAAAAACTCACTCTAAATTATGCAAATAAATAAGTGGTTATATGTATTCTTGAATTTCAGATTTTTATTCTTTAAACTACATGTGAATTGACTAATAAATATCATACAATATTAATCTATCTTTTTAAAGCATGTATGCATTATATTAAATAGTTTATAACTTCCTGGAACTGACATTTTTGTCTTCGACATTATGTTTTTGAAACAGCCATGTTGAAAATTATCTAGGTTATTTGCTTTAATGTGTTTAGTATCTTATAATATATTATTTATTTATTTATTCCAATTGATACACCTGTCTGTGAACATTCAGGTTAATTTTTATTTCCTAATATTCCATTCTGAATTTGTTTTTTTTGATGATTTCACTAAATACTCAGATGATTCTGCTAAATGCTCAATTTCATCACATCATCTGTGACTTCACTCTAAGAAATTGTTAATTTAATATCAAAGTCTTCAATGAAGCCTAACCTCATATCCAGCTGCTTTGAGCTTTCTTAAGCATTAGCTCACTGTACAGTTCCCACCTGCTTAGCTACTTATACTAAAACCTGGCTGGACATGCTGGTTTACATATATGTAACTCTGAAGGCTTGCCATCTGAAGTAGGTCTTGTGAGGTTCCTGAACTTGAAAAGAAACAGAGGAATGGCAGGGCGTGGTGGCTCATGCTTGAAATTCCAGCACTTTGGGAAGTGAAGTCGGGCAGATTACTTGAGGTCAGGAGTTTGAGACCAGCCTGGCCAACATGGTAAAACCCTGTCTCTACAAAAAATACAAAAAATTAGTTGGGCATGGTGGCATGCACCTGTAATCCCAGCTACTCAAGAGGCTCAGGCAGGAGAATCGCTTGAACCTGGGAGGCAGAGGTTGCAGTGAGCTGAGATGACACCACTGTCCTCCAGCCTGGGTGACAGAGTGAGACACTGTCTCAAAAAAACAACAACAAAAAAGGAAAACAAAAGAAGAGAAGAGAAAAGGAAAAGAAAAGAAATAGAGGAACAAACCAAACAACCAGCAAATTGTGCTTAATCATGTGGACTCAGCCAATTCTTCTCCACCCCTACCTGTGCTTAATATCAAAGAAAGGACTCCATATTTACAGAGAGGATAAGGAAATCGACTCCTCTGTTCTTTCTAGAACTGCTAAAGGTCATAGGAACTCGGCACCTGGTAGCTACTGAGGAAGGGCAAAGCCTGACTTGCACTTGGACAGTTTGCCAATCTGTTGATCGTAAGTTCATGTCATTTGTAATCACTCCCAGTGTGTTCCAGGAAGAAACTATTTCTGTTGCCAGAATCTCTCCATCTCAGTGCCCTAAGTAGACCCTCTGATCCTCAATCCTTGCCCCACCTCTTGCTTAATTTATGCAGCTCTTTTCTCAGACCTTGAAATAAACCTCTGACCAGTGCCTGGTCCAACAAGCCACTTCAGACCCAGCAAACAGGTAAGTGGGTATTATAGGAGGAGGGCAACTCTAACAGGGGTTCCTCCTCTTTCATCTTGGGGAACTTTCAGGATAATTTTCTAACCAAAAGGTCTCAGCAGTAATGAAGCCTAAGCAGGAGACAAATCTGCTTCTGGGTTATAGGATCTGTATAATCTCCAAACTGTACAGAGAAATTTTGAGGGTGTGGGTATCTCAGGTGGCCTTGCTGCCATCAGGAATTCAGAGAGAGGAAGCTATAAGGAAGGTAACTATGCGCTGCTCTTCACTGCTCAAACTCTCTTCCATGTGTTCTCCTATAGAGATTTCTGATTTGCCCCTTAAGCAAGAGATTCACTGCTGCTCAGCATGGCTCAGACCAATGCATGCTTCATGCTGATCTCCTGCCTGATCTTCCTGACTCTGAGCCAAGGTGAGATTTTTTTTCCCTCACACCTCCCCCAACCCCAACCCTGAAGGCTTCACTCCATCCTCATGCATACGGGTTCACTTCGGAAAAAGCAGAGTCAACATCAGGGGTTGTTTTGTGGTGTTCGGTGATCTTTATTGCTGATCTCATTCCACTCACAAACTTCCTCACCTCAGTGGGGAGTTAGAGATTGAACTTAGCATGAGCCTTTATCAGCGACCACTGCAGTTGGCACTGGTTTATCATATTAACTCTGTTCATGATGAGGGTTTGGAGATGTCTGTATGTAGACAGTCATTAATGGAATGGGCAACTGAGAGGAGCTTTGTGTGTAGAGAAATCAGACAGGCTTGAGAAAGGCAGAAGCCTTTAAGGCAGAAAAAGCCTGAGCCTCAGAAGTAAAAGAGACAATGAGGATACATTTCATTAGCCTATTAATTTTGCGCTCTTGTCTTGAGTAAAGACATCTTGAGAGAGAAGAGGTAGGGTGCAGGAGGGCAGAAGTGACCAATCATCCATGACCTACTAACTACATCTTTCTGTTCCTATATAGGAACCTCAGAAGCTCATACCTCACCATCCAGCCTTTGTCCTGCTCTGAGGGTCTTTCTTAATTGTTCCTTCTGTTTAAGGCCAAGAGGTCCAAACAGAGTTGCCCCAGGCCCGGATCAGCTGCCCAGAAGGCACCAATGCCTATGGATTCTACTGCTACTACTTTAATGAAGACCTTGAGACCTGGGTTGATGCAGATGTGAGTGAGGAGAGCAGTGTGGGAAGGGAGGCTCATGAAGGGAGGGGAAGCTGCCACTCTCCAGTGTGTTCAATGGCTGATATGAGATGAGACTAATCCCCTCCTCATCCAATCATCAGCCCAAAACTTTTCAATCTACTTTATCCCATCATTCAGGGCAGAGATGCTGGTGGTCAGTGACAGCATCATCAGGGACATTTTTGTGCTGTCTTTTAGCTGTCACATCTTCTATAAGGGCTCAGTATATCCTTCACACTTTCCACCTCCACTGAGTGCTCCATTTTCTTCTCCAACAGCTCTACTGCCAGAACATGAATTCAGGCAACCTGGTGTCTGTGCTCACCCAGGCTGAGGGTGCCTTCGTGGCCTCACTGATTAAGGAAAGTAGCACTGATGTTGGCAGTATCTGGATTGGCCTCTATGACCCCAAAAAGGTCAGTCTACAGCCTATTTTATCTCTCGATTATCAATTTTGAGAAGAAAGAGGAAGTCCAAGGTTTGGGAACTCTAGAAACAGCTTTTATCCTTTCTTATTTTTAATAAAAGGAATGTCTTTATGGATTCTATGACATATGAGGCAGTGAGATTCAGTGTAGGTGGTTGGAGAGATGAGTGGAACTTGGATATCTCGAGTGTTCTGGGCATTCATTTACACATAAGCTCATTCTACTACTTCTAAGAAAGCATCTTTATATACCACCTCTTACTTATTATTGTCTGTCTTGAACAATATCTCTTTATAGAGTGTATGTAAAAAGAGACTAGTGGAGGACAATCTACTGACGGCATTTGGGAGCCTGGTGTTATATTAAACAATATACTGACAACTAATGGGCAACCAATGATATGGTGAATATGAGGCTCATGGGTCTCAGGGGAGAAAATTAAGAAACCACGTTCTATAATGAGCTTTTATTTTCTTGGTATCAACTTCAGAACATTTATTATTTTTGAGAGAGAAATGGACATTCCAGGAAAGGAGACACTTAGAGCAATAGCAGAGGAAAAGATGTTCTATTCATGGGAAAAAAACGGTTTATTCTTGCTTTACGTTTGGCCTATTACTGAGTATACGCCCAGGCCAGGTGTTTCTTTTTCCAAGTCACGTCTTTCTCTGATCTGGCCTTTCTCCATCTAGAACCGTCGCTGGCGCTGGAGCAATGGTTCCCTCGTCTCCTACAAATCCTGGGTCACTGGATCCCCAAGTAGTATCAATCCTGGTTACTGTGCGAGCCTGACTTCAAGCTCAGGTAAAAGGCAGAGAAGCCATCCACCTGTTTACCATTCCCTCCTGCTTAGCTCTGGTGATGAACATAGGAACTGGGGTAGAGATGAGGTGAGATCTTCATCCAGGAAATGGTGAAGTGTTTTTCCTTGTTCCTTTTCCTGAGTCCTAGATCCAGAGAAGGGCCACACTCCTTTCAAACCCCTCATTCTGACTCTTCTCATTGTGTTGTAGGATTCAAGGGATGGAAGGATGTGTCTTGTGAGGAAAAGCTTTCCTTTGTCTGCAAGTTCAAAAACTAGAAGCACTGGAAAATGGACACATAGAACTGGTCCTGCAATTTACTACAGAGTCAAAAATCAAACTGGACCATCTCGTCAACTCAATTCAAACCCTCTCTTCTCTGTTGACTTTGCATCGATAACCTTCAGTACCTTACCCATCTCTCAGTCACCGGAGCCTGAAATAATAAAAATAAACATGTTTCCCCCACTGTTCTGTCTTTTGCATTTGTTCATTCCACAGTCTATGTCTGAATGGCTGGAATTGGAGTAATCATAACATTTCAGAGTTTGCTTTTTACTGGTTCCTTTTTAAAGCCTCATTTTTATATCATGCCTGTTGCACTTCCAAACATGTGATGTCCTTGCTTATGACAAGATAAAAGATAAAGATTTCAGCCACATCTCACATGTTACCATGGACCTGGTTTGAGTTAAAGAAATAACTGGATTGTTGATCTAGAGATGGCTGGAATATTTGGTACTATGAAAGGATTTACATAATTAGAATCTGAGGAGTCCACATCTATTCTCAAATATGCAAGTTGAATTCATGACTGAAGTGATAATTTAAGAAGAATTGTCAAGTACAGAATTGGTGGTGGTACAATAACTAGAGGTTGGAAGACGAGGAAGGTTTGTTAAATGGTGCTACTTGAATAAATGAATAAATAAATGATAAATTAGATAAATAAAAATCTTCAGGCATATTAATTACCTCATTAAAGATCCCATCTCCAAATACATTCAAATTCTGAAGTACTGTTTTAGAACTTCCATAGATTAATTTTGTAGGGAATTTTCTGAGAGGCAGAGCAAGATGAAAGAATAGAAGTCTCCACCAATTGTCCCCCTGCTGCAGGGACACCAATTTAACAACTATCTACTCAGAAAAAAACCCTTTATAAGAACCAAAAGTCAGATGAGCCCTCATAGTTACTGGATTTAACTCCAAATCACTGAAAGAGGCACTGAAAAGATAGAACAGTCTTGAATCGCTGACGCCAGCCCTCTCCCACCTACAGCAGCAGCAGTGTGGTGCAGAGAGCATCTCTGAGTGCTTATGAGAGGGAAAGTACAGCAACTGTGAAGCATCAAACTCAGCACTGTCCTATTACAGCCTGAAGGAAAACCAGACCAAACTCACATCTGTGAAAAGTCAAACTCTGTAGAATATTTGAAAAGATTTATTCTGAGGCAAATATAAGTGACTAATGGCCTGTGACACAGCCCTCAGGAGATCCTCAAAACATGTGCCCAAGGTGGTTGGGGTACAGCTTAATTTATACATATTAGAGAGACATGAGACATCAATCAAATACATGTAAGATGTAAGGGTAGGACAACTGGAAGCTGGGGGTGACGGGGATGGTGCTTTCAGGTCATAGATTGATTTAAAATTTTTCTAATGGAAATTGGTCGAAACAGTTGTTATTATCTAAAGACCTGGAATCAGTAGAAAGTAATGTCTGGGTTATATTGAAAAGAGGTTGTGGAAAACAAAGTTTTACCATGCAGATGAAGCTTCCAGGCATCAGGCTTCAGAGAGAATAGATTGTAAATGCTTCACATCAAACTTAAGGACTCTAATTCTATCAGTAATTGCAAAAGGGATAGGGTATAATGAAGCATGTCTGACCCCTGCCCATGATCATGGCCTGAACCAGTCCCTCTGGTTAGCCTTAGAATGTCGTTGCCAAGAGGAGGACTCCATTCAGATGGTTGGAAGGCTTAGAATTTTATTTTTGGTTTATCCTCAGCTGAAATCTGCCCACATATGGAGGATTTAAAGCAGCCCCAGTCAGAGGGGAATTTCCAATCCCAGTAATTGGAACTTGAATTTCTGCACACCTCACCACCGCAGGCTAAAGTGCTCTGTTCTTTAAACAAACTTCCAAGGCAGTCTAGGCCACAAGGACTGCAACTCATAGGCAAGGTGAGTCCTAGGGCTGAACTGGCCTGAGTGGGCAGTGGTTGGGGGGTGGAATGAGATCTACAGAATCACCAACTGTGGTGGCTAGGGGAGTGCTGGCATCACCTCTTCCCCTAACTCCAGGCTGCAAAGCTTGTGACTTCAAAACAGACCCCTTCTTTCTACTTGAAGAGAAGAGACTGAAGAGTGGGGAGGACTTTGTCTTGAATCTTGGATACCAGCTCAGCCACAGTAGAAAGCAAAATGGCAAGAGTCATGAGGTTCCTGTTCCAAGCCCTACCTCCTTGCCTATATTTCTAGACACATACACACATTTCTAGACAATCTGCTGCCTTCAAGGGAAGGGCCCAATCCTAGAATCATTCATCATCTGCTAACCAAAGAGCCCTTGGGCCTGAATAACCAGCAGTGATGCCCAGGTACTAAGTCAAGGGAGTTGGGTGAGCCTCCGAGAATTGCCCACTTCACGGGAGACTCAGCACATTACCAGCTGTGATGGCTATAAGGTGACATTCCTTTTGCTTGAGAAGAGCACAGGGAAAATTAAAGTGGACTTTGTCTTGCACCTTAGGTACCAGCACAACCACACGGGGGTAGAGCACCAAGTGAGCTGTTAGAATCCTTGATTCCATCAATTCCAGGAATTGACTCTTGCACAGCACGTCTGAACCTGCCCTGGGCCAGAGAGTAGCCCACTTCCCTAAAGGGTGAGTCCCAGGCCAGGCAGCATTCACCATAAACTGATTTAAGAGTCCTTGGGCCTTAAGGGAACATTGAGTAGAGTGCAATACTCCCTCCCCATGGCCTGTGATGGCAGTAGCTACAGGGGTAGGCTCCTCTGCTTTCGGAAAGAGTAGAGAAGAATGTAAAAGACAGTGTCCTTTGGTTTGAGTACCAGCTTAGCTACAGTACAATAGAGTATAAGGTAGACTTCTAATGTTTCTAATGCTCATCCCTGCTACTGGACAGCACATCTGGACCTGACAAGGGCTTTGGGAAACTTGCCACCCTGAAGTAAATTGTTTCCTTTGCTGTGCAAAAGCTTTTGAACTTGATGTGATTCCATTTGTCCATTTTGCTTTGGTTGCCTATGCTTTTGAGATATTACTCAAAAAGTTTTTGCCCAGACCTATGTCCTGGAGATTTTTCCCAATGTTTGTTTGTTTGTTTTTGTGGTAGTTTCATAGGTTGAGGTCTTTGATTTAAGTCTTTAATCTATTTAATTTTCGTATGTGGCCAGAGACAGGGATTTAGTTTCATTCTTCTGCATATGGATATCCAATTTTCCCAGCACCATTTATTGAAGAGACTGTCTTTTCCCCAGTGTATGTTCTTGACACCTTTGTCAAAAATGAGATCACTGTAGGTGTGTATAACAGTCACTTCTCAGTCTTTGGAGGAATCTTCACTGCTGGCCTCATAGAATGAGTCAGGGAGAATTCTCTCCTCTTCAATTCTTTGGAATATTTTAAAGATAATTGGTGTTCTCTTCTGAGTGTTTGGTAGAATTCAGAATCTGCTCCTGAACTTTTCTTTGTTGGGAGACTATTTATTACTGATTCAATTTTATTACTCATCACTGGTTTATTCAGGTTTTCTATTTCTTCCTGTTTCAATTTTGGTAGTGTTGTATGTGGAATTTGTCTACCTCCTCTAGGTATTACAGTTTGTTAGGGTATATTTGTTCATAATAGTCTCTGATGACCTTTCTTAACTTGTGTGGCATCAATTATAATGACTTTTTCATTCTGATTTTGTTTATTTTTATTTTCTCTCTTTTATTCTTGGTTAGTTTACAGTAACCAAGAATAAAAGAGAGAAAATATTTTATTAATTTTATCCTTTTAAAAATAACATTATGTTTTTCTGATTCTTTGTATGTTTTTAGTCATCATTTTATTTACTTATGCTCTGATCTTTAGCATGTATTTTCCTTGACTTGTTTGCAGTTTGATTTGTTCTTATTTTTCTAGTTCCTTAAGGTGCATCATTAGAATGTTTATTTACAATTGTTCTATTTGTTTGATGTAGTCATTTATTGCTACAAACTTCCCTTTTAGCACTGCTTTTGTTGTATTCCATAGGTTTTTGTATGTTGTGTTTCCATTTTCACTTGTTTCAAGGTATTTTTTGATTTTCTTATTAATTTATTCCTCAACTCCATGGTCATTCAAGAGCATGCTTTTTAATTCCCATGCGTTTGTACGGTTTCCAAAGTAAAATTTTCAAATCTTGTTATTGACTTCTAGTTGAATTTCATTGTGGTCTAAGAAAATGCTTGATATAATTTTGATTTTTTAACATTCGTTGAGACTTAGTTTTGTATCCTAACGTTTGATCTATCCTGAAGAATGTTCCATGTATTTATGAGAAGAATGCGAATACTGTAACTGTTAGATGAAATGTTCTGTATGTGTGGTAGGTCCATTTGGTCGATCACACAGTTTAAATCCAATGTTTCTTTGTAAATTTTCTTTCTGGATTATCTATCTAGTTCTGAGAGTGGGAATGTGATGTGGAAGTTCCTGACTATTCTTCTATTGGAATCTCTCTCTGTCCCTTTAAAGCTAATATTATTTGCTTTATGTATTTCAGTACTTTGATGCTGGGTGCATTTGTGTTTAGAATTATTGTATCCTCTTGCTAAATTAATCCTTTTATCATTACATAATTAACATCTTTCTCCCTTTTTACTATTTTAGATTTAAAGTCTGTTTCATCTGATATAAGTGTAGCTATTCCTGCTTGCTTTTGGTTTACATTTGCATGGAATTTCTTTTTCTATTTCTTTACTTTCAGTGTTTTTACAGGTGAGATGAATTTATTATAGTTAGCATACAGTGAGTTATTTTTCTAAAAATCCATTCAGCCAGTTTTTTAAGTGGAAAGCATACTCTATTTACATTCAAAGTTTGTATTGATATTTGAACACTTATTCCTCTCATTTTATTAATTGATTTCTGATTGTTTTGCACATCTTTTGTTTCTTTTTTCCTCTTCATTGTTAATCATTGTGGTTTGGGGTTTTTCTGTAGTGATAACTTTTGAGTCTTTTCCTTGTTTGTGTGTTTGCTTACTAGTGGTTTTGATATTATTATGTTTTCATGATGTTTGATATTGTTCATTCACTTTTGAGTACAGGACTTCCTAAAGCATTTCTTGTAGGACCAGTTTAGTGAATTCCTTTAACTTTGGTCTGTGTGAGAAAGACATTATTTCTTTCATTTATACAGGGTAACTTTGCTAAGTATAGGATCCTTGGCAGGCAGTTTGTTTCTTCTTTCAGCACTCTGAATATACCATCCCAATCTCTTCTGACTCTAAAGTTTTCTTCTAAGAAATCCACTCTTAGTATAAAAAGGGTGACTTTATAAGTGACTAAATGCTTTTCTCTTGCTGTTTTCAGAATTATCTTTGTCTGTACCTTTTGACAGTTGGACTATAATATGCCATAAACTGTGTCCATTTGGGGATCTCTGAGCTTCCTGTATTTTGATGTCTAAATACCTTGTAAGACTTGGGAAGTTTTAATCTATTATTTCAGTATATTGGTTTTCCAACTCTTTCATTTTCTCTTCAACTTCTTATACATCAAAATTTTGAATATTTGATCACTCTGTGATATCCCATATATTACCTAGGCTTTGCTCATTCTTCTTTATTCCTTTTTCTTTATTTTGATTTGATTTGAAAAGACTTGTCTTTAAGTTCTGAAATTCTTTATTCTGCTTGACCTAGTAGTCTACTATTAAAATTTTGCAAGTAATTTGTTATTTAATTTAATGAGTTATTCTATTCCAGAATTTTTATTTGGTTCCTTTTTATATCTATCTCTTTTGTAAATTTTTCATTTAAATCTTGAATTTTTTTATTTCTTTATATTACTTTTTAGTATTCTCATATCTCACTGATGTCTTTAATATTAACACTTTGAATTCTTTTCTCTAGATTTTATAAATTTCTTTTTGATTGGGCTCTATTGCTGGAGAATTATTGCGTTCCTTTGGTGGTATTACATTTCCTTGTCTTTTTATGTTTTCTGTGTCCTTACATTCCTATCTATGCATCGGGTGTAACAGTCACTTTTTTCCAATTTTTCAAATTTGCCTTCATAGGGGAGAGCTTTTTTCTGATGATGTATCTATGGTGTTGCTTCAGTAGGACACTTTAACACCGATTCTGGGTCCATTCAGTAATGTAGTCTGTATGATATATTTGATTGTGTTAGTTGTGTTTGATTTTCTTGATGGCTTAGGGTATGGTTGTTGGCAAAGACTGTGGTGAAGTTTTTCTGGGATTGAGATGTCAAGTGAGCCAGTCTTTGGAATCCAGTGTGGGTAATAGTGGGTTGAGCATGCCTGTTCTTGGGTCCCAGGTTGGCATGTGATGGCACAGATTTTAGCAGATCCAGGCAGATTGATTCTTGGGCCTCCAGGTGGCTTGCTCAGGTGCTATAAATGGTAGTGATGGGCCAGGCAGATGGGTTTGTTTTCAATTCCCTGGGCTGTGGGTGTGCCATAGGTGATGGAAGTAAGAGTGGTGGGACTACCTTCTGAGACCCACACAGTTTGCACTGGTGTTGGCAGTGGCTGCAATGGGCTGGGCAGGCTAGTCCCCAGATCTTCACTGGTATGTGCAGGTGGGCACAAGTTGTGGTGCTAAGAGCAGGTTGGATGGGTCTGACCTCAGTCGCTGGAGTAGTTCTCATGCCAATCTATGGTGGACTGGGACAGGCAATTTTCAGTTTCCATGGACAGTATACTTGTGTCCTGGAGAGAATGAAGGGGTGTGCATAAACTAGGCAGACCTGTCCCTAGAACCCCCTACTAGTGTATGCAAATAGAATATGGCAAAAGTGATGGATGTCACTTCTGAGATTATATTACTAAAGGAATATAACTTTCAACCTGAATATGAAGAATCTACTTGTCACACTATATGTATGCTTGTTTTGAATTCCTGACATTTTTGGAGGGACTCTTACTTCTAATTTTGAAATTGTAGACTTCTAGCTCTGTTTTCCTATATATTTTTATCTCATTCTGGTATAAAAGTCATAATATATTCAAGAAATGAACTATAGAAATTTCCTCATTTACAGCCATTGCTGATGGTTTGTGTAAGATTGGAATTATCTAATCTATATAAGCTTATTAAATACCTCATGTCCTATGCCCTTTAAAATATTATGGGCATGGTTATTTAGTTTGACTTAATTTGTATAGATTATAGGCTGCTATGTTTAATGGCTATGAATCTATTCAGTTTTCTATTTTTTTGAGTGAGTATGTTAGCTTTTCTAGGAAATTCCACCCTCTCTAAGTTTCAAAATGTATTATGATAATTTATTCAAAAATTTTTTTCATTCTTTTTTATGACTGTGTAGTATTCTATTGTGTACCAGTACCACATTTTCTTTATCCAATCCACCTGGAGGCAATTATCCTAAGTTAACACAGAAACAGAAAAACATATATCAAATGTTCTCACTTATAAATGGGAGCTCAACATTGGTTACACACAAACATAAACATGAGAGAAATAGACACTGGAAATTCCAAAAGGGGAAAGGGAGGGAGGAGGACAAGGGATGAAAAACTACCTGTTGGGTACTATGATTACAATCTGGGTGATGGGATGGATAGAAGCCCAAATCTCAGCATCATGCAATATACCCAAGTAACAAACCTGTACATTTAGCCCCTGAATTCAACGTTTTTAAAAATGCATTTGCTGGTCGGGTGCGGTGGCTCACACTTGTAATCCCAGCACTTTGGGAGGCCGAGGCGGGTGGATCACAAGGTCAAGAGATCAAAGACCATCCTGGTCAACATGGTGAAACCCCGTCTCTACTAAAAATACAAAAAATTAGCTGGGCACGGTGGCATGTGCCTGTAATCCCAGCTACTCAGGAGGCTGAGGCAGGAGAATTGCCTGAACCCAGGAGGCGGAGGTTGCGGTGAGCCGAGATCGTGCCATTGCACTCCAGCCTGGGTAACAAGAGCGAAACTCCATCTCAAAAAAAAAAAAAAAAAAAAAAAAAGAAAGACAACACGGCCCATATCACAGTTTCGAACTATCTTTTAAAAGAAATGTTTTTATTCCACAAAAGCAAATATCTCATTCATAAAAATGTAATTACATTTAAGTACTCTTGTGCATAAGACCTTAAAATATTCTTTATTGTGATACATTGACACATCATGTAAATTCTTGCTTATGTCATTAGTCAGGAAGAGGTAATAGGTACCAGGTAGGAATTTTTCTAGTCTTCATGCATTTTAGGTGCTATATCAGAATGAAATACCTGAGACTGGGTAATTTTCAATGAGCACAAATTTATTTTTCTAATTTTTGAGACTAGGAATTACAAGATCAAGTTGTCAGATTCTGGTGAGATAATTTTTGCTACATTGTTGGATATACACAGAATATACAGAAAAATGTATCACAGCATTTGCCTGGAGAATTTATAATTATTTAGTAATGTTTTAAATAAAACTATAATATTAAACAAAGATAACAAAGGTTGACATTATTTATTCTACATGGCAGGTTCATAGGTATTTTTTAAGTCAATCCAACTTATTTCTGCATTTAGTAAAAATAGTCATGCTGTATTAAAAGTTTATAGCCATGTTAAGATACCTTTTTTCTTATAAATAAGAGAGTCAATCACATTCCTCAGGCTTACTAAAGGATACAGTAGGTAGGAGTCCAATATACTTGGTACCATAATAAATGTATCCTGCAAAAAAAAAAGTAATTAATTGTTTAAAAGTTAAAACAAAAAATTCATTGTAGCATATTTTATTTTTATTTTTATTTTGTGAGACAGAGTTTTCATTCTTGTTGTCCAAGCTGGAGTACAATGGCACAATCTCAGCTCACTTCTGCCTCTCAGGTTCAAAAGATTCTCCTGCCTCAGCCTCCCAAGTAGCTGGAATTACAGGCATGCACCACCATGCCCAGCTAATTTTGTATTTTTAGTAGAGACGGGGTTTCTCCACGGTGGTCATGCTGATCTCAAACTCCTGACCTCAGGTGATCTGCCCACTTTAGCCTCCCAAAGTGCTGGAATTACAGGCATGAGTCATTGCGCTCCACCGGCATAATTTTTTTTAAATATGAGAATTCTTCTTTACTTTAGGAAGACTTCAAACAAACAATAACATTTCAGATACAAAAGATCTAATAGTTTAAAATACATAATGAAATATACTGTAACTAGGAAGATATAAAACAGAGAGAGATTCAGTTCAATACTGTGTCAACAATTGACACAGTATTCCCATAAAAATCTTTATTGCTATCAGTATCTGTAAACACATTGAGACGTCATTAACTTTATTGCTTGCACGTGTGACTCACCAAATTCTACCTGCAAGGTAATAAAATTTACCTGGCAGCTACTTTGTTCCAAAATGATGCCTTTTTTATAATAAACTGTATTTCCTATCCCTTCTAGGTTTATCTCATTGTCCTTTGGATCGCAAGGCCCTTTCCTGTAACATAGTTTTACAAGATTCCAAGAATCTCATTCCAGGTCTTTCCCATCAGATTTCCTCTAGCAGTCTTCTCGTATATGGAAAGCAGTCTCCTGGAAATCTAGTGATAATATGTCCTTAAGTGGGGAAATTTTCTGATAAGCCTCTCCAACAATGCTTAGGAATTTGCAAGGCTATGGCTGATTTTTGGTGCTGTTTGCCATTTTCCAAGAGCTATTCTTTGCTTTCTGTCCTTGTAATTGAGATTTTAGACATATAAGAGAGAGAAAGGATCTCCCACTTGTTTAAATCCTTGGCATTCATGTGAATAATAGCATGTCTGCAACTTTAGACTGGAAAAAAAGTTGCTAAACAAGTACCAAATGCACCAAGGACTTTCCATGGCCTGCTGTGTTCTGCAGGTGTAAGGAAACCTACTTATAACTTAGCCTCTTCTGCTTCACAAGAGACCTCTGATTTTTAAACATTAATTTTTCTCACATGCTCTCTGTGCCAGATACAATTCTAAATGCTTGCCTAATTAGAAACTATTTAATCCCCATGAAAAGCTAATAATGGAGGTGCTTCTGGGAATCATATCTGACACATTAAAAAAAAAAACTGAAGGCAAGAGAAAGACTAGATAACTTCTGCAAGATTAAAACAGCTATTAACACAGGAATAGAAAACCAAATATTACATGATCTTACTTATCAGTGTGAGCCAAACATAAACCATATATGGACACAAACAATGGAAACAAAAGACACAGGACCTACTTAAGGATGGAAGGTGGAAGGCAAGTAAGGATTGAAAATCTCCCTGTCAGGTACTATGCATATTACCTGGGTGATGAAACAGTCAGTACACCAAACTCTTGCAACACACAATGTGCCTATATAACAAACCTGCATGTGTACCCCTGAACCTAAAACACAAGTTTTAAAAACCCAAACAGCTGCTATGTGTTGGCACTAGATTCAGACACACACAGTTTAAGCAATTCTCCTGCCTCGGCCTCCCAAGTAGCTGGGATTACAGGTACACACCACCACGCCCAGCTAATTTTTGTATTTTTAGTAGAGATGGGGTTTCACCATGTTGGCCAGGATGGTCTCGATCTCTTGACCTCGTGATCCACCTGCCTCAGCCTCCCAAAGTGCTGGGATTACAGGCGTGAGCCACTGCTCCCGGCTGACTGATTTTAACACATAACCACCCATTGATTATGGCCAATGACAGAGGCCCCACAAGAAGAGCTTAAAAAGTGAATAAATGTAAGACATCAAGCACCCAATCTTCAATTTGCAATTTAATTTGTCTTTTACTTACACACTAGTGCCCCAAACCTTTGTGTCTGTATGTGTTCCAGAAAGGAGGAATTGTTCTTTAGGACCCTCATCGCCTCATCACCACATAAAAGTTCTACCTCTTAACACTGTTCCAGGGGCAATTAAATTTTGACATGAATTTTGGAGAAAACAAACTTTCAAACTATAGCATTCTAGCAACCTAAAACTCATCTATGTCTCAGGTACAAAATGTTTCAATTCATCCCAAAAGCCCCCAAATTCTTAACTCGTTATAGTATCCTCTTAAAAGTCTGAAGTCCAGATTCTCATCTAAATATAGTCAAAATCAGATATGTATGAAACTCACGTATGATTCATTCTGAAGCACATTCTTCTCCAGCTATGAAATCAATTAAGTTATATGCTTCTGCAATGCAGAGATGGGACACGCACAGGATGGACAGTCCCATTCCAAAAGGGAGAAACAGAAAATAAAAAGAAATAATAAGTCTGCAATAAGTCCAAATCTCACCAAAGCAGGCAACATTAAATCTTGAGGTTGAGAATAATCATCTTTGGCTCCAAGTCAAATCTTCTCTACACATTGGGATGAGGGTTGGGCGCCCATGATTTTGCTGGGTGCATCTCAGGAAGTAGCTATCACAGGTAAGAGTCTCTTATATGCAGCCCTCTACAGGTGGCATCTCACACTGCTGGATCTACAGTTAGCATTTTGGTGACAACCCATCCCCCAAAGTTCTACTAGAAATTGCCCTCATGGATAAACTCTGTGGTGACCCTTTCCTTGTGTCAATTCTCTTTGAGCCCTCAGCCTCTCTGAGGAATCTTTTGAAATCTGTAATAGGCAAGCCTACAAAATTAGCACCCAGTAGACACTGCCAATGTTTATATCCTGTACCTTCTGGAGTGGTGGCTGGAGCCACATCTGAGATCCTTTAAGCCACTTATGAAATGATAAGAATTGCTACTCAGGAATGTAGGCATCAGAGACTTGAAGTAGCTCTAGGCATTGAGCATCAATGTCTCAAAGGCTTCTAAGGTCCAGCTTTCAGTGTAATTCTATCCCCTAGATATTGGCACTCTGGATCTGTGATGGGAGAAGCAGCGCACCAGTAATCTCCAAGGTGCCATTGGGCTCATTCTTCCACTGTCTTGATGAATTGTCTTGCTGAAGAGGCAGCTGTCCTCTTCTATACATACTAATCTCTTTATCAAATGGTTACTTGGCTACATTTTCAGTTTTCTCTTGTTGACTTGCCTTTTCTTTCTTAAAAACAAAGCAACTCAGATTTTTAAAAATATTTACTTTTTTTTATCTTTTATAAATTAAGTCTTCTTTTTTTTCATCAACTATTATTTTAAGTTCCAAGGTACATGTACAGGATATGCAGGTTTGTTATATAGATAAACATGTGCCATTGTGATTTGCTGCTCAGATCAACTCATCACCTAGGTATTAAGCCCAGCATCCATAAGCTGTAAGTTGCTTCTTTCTATTATTAGGTCAAAGGAGCCATGCAGCATCCTCAACAAGTTACTGCTTAGATATTTCTTTTAACAAATACCCTAGTTCATGATTCTAAAATTCTGCCTTCACAAATTGCTGGGACACAAAGACAATTCAGCCAAGTTCTTTACCACTTTATAAAGGATGGCCCTTCCTCCATCGTGCAACACCATGCTCCTTGTTTCCATCTAAGACCATACCAGAATTACTCCTAGTGTCTATATTGCTACCAACATTATGTTTACATTTACTTAAGTAACCTCAGAGATGATTTAGGCTTGGCTGTTAGCTCTCCTTCTTCTGAGCCCTCATCAGAATAGCCCTTAACTCTCCTTTAATGGCAATGTAGACTTTGGTAGCCTCTTGTAGCCTCTTCTTTCAAACCCACCCAACCTCTGTTCATTACCCAGTTCCAAAGCTGACACACATTTTTAGGTATTTGTTATGGTACGAATACCACTTCTGGTACCCATTTCTATCTTAGTCTTTATTGTGCTGCTAGAACAAAATACCTGAGATAGGGGAATTTATAATTGACAGAAATTTATTTTCTCACAGCTCTAGAGACTAAGTTCAATATCTCGGTGCTTGCACTTTGCAATGGCCTTCTTACTGTGTCATCTCATGATGAAAGTCTGAATGATAAAAAAAGGAAAAGGAAATGAAGGGAGCCATTTTATAATGGCATTAATCCCACCCATGAGAACAGAGGCCTCATAGCACTATTAATTCTTCAAGGTAACATGACTTAGTAGTATGGCAATAGCAATTAAATTTCAACAAAAGTTTTGGAGGGAACACATTACTCTCTTCTGTTTTCTTACCTTTTTTATTTATCTGGACCCTGGTTAATATTTGTCTCAATTAACATATTGGTATTTTTTAAGGGTTATTTGGCTTCCACTTTTACATTTTCTCTAATTCCGTAGCAAGATATCCATTATGGGTTCAGTTTAGATTTGTGGATTTACCACATCTTTGAGGCAGGCCATTGTTCCTCTGAAGAAACAATCTTTTCACATGAGAGGAAATAAAATCTGAGCTCCCAAACTCCACCTCTATTCTTAAATCTCAGATTTTAGGGCAGTTTGATTTTGTGCTAGTCCTGTAGCTAATATCAATGTGTGTTTTAAAAGTCCAATGTCATTTGACAGATGATGGCTCTGACCATGGCTATATGTTTAGCTTTTTGTGTTTTAGGGTTCAGGGATCCATTACTCCTCCCAAAGATAATTCACTCTGAAGTTGAGGATTAGAGTTGTTGGAGCTTTCCCTAAACCAAGTTTTGCCCTCTAGTCCATAAGCTTATAACAGAAAGTTGGTAACAGTCCTTGACAGAGAGATTCCTCCTTGGAAGTCTCACAAAAATAAGTCAACCCCCATCAGCAACCTCGTTGATTAGTTAACTGGCCCAGAGACTAGGAAGTAGAGACAATGTATTCACAAAACTGTGTTTGACTCTGTTTCTCTGTGAAGTGTATAATAAATGGAGGAAGTGGGATGGTGGTTAAGGAAACTTGAGAGACTATAGACACTAGGAGGAGGATACGGTATAACTCCAGCTTTCATGTGGAGATGAGGTTGTGGATGGGAAGCTTTTTACAAAATGACCACAAAGTTAAATAGCTGCTGGAGTCCGCAGGGAAAGGAGGGGCAAAGTGGTAGAAGGAAGTGCAGACTGGGAAGTGCACTGGAGTTTCAGGATTTTGCTTGATCACCCTTGGATAGTAGTTCTCTTTAGAGAGGAGGGATCTAATTGTAGTGTCTAAACTAGACAATAAAATTCTCTGGATACCTGTCTCCTTATGAGAGGGAGTGGAACAATATGTGATCCCATCTACCAATAACTTTTCATTCTTACCAGTTGTGTCAGAATTTTAGAACTTCTGCAGAGTGGACAATAGAACAGAGAAATAAAGAGCGCAGACCCTGGTGTCAGGTTCATTGGGTCTGAATTCTGGCTATGTCTCATGTTGTGGCTAATGTGTGACCTTGGGCAAGTTAATCCAACTTTCTGTGGATAAGCTTTTTTTTTTGACTAAGGTATCTCTCTTCTATGTAGGGATTTTTTTTTTTCCTTGAGACAGAGTCTCGCTCTGTCGCCAGACTAGAGTGCAGTGGCGTGATCTTGGCTCACTGCAACCTCTGCCTCCCAGATTCAAGCAATTCTCCTGCCTCAGCCTCCTGAGTAGCTGGGATTACAGGTGTGCACCACCATGCACAGCTAATTTTTGTATTTTGAGTAGAGATTAGGTTTTCACCATATTGGCCGGGATGGTCTCGATCTCTTGATCTTGTGATCTGCCCACCTCAGCCTCCCAATATGTAGGGATATTTTAAAAAAGTTAACATATTTAACACATGTAAAAATATTTCTCAGAGCATAAAAATTGTAATATACGTGTTTTGGCAAATGGAATAATATAACATAAATATTCTAAACTATTATATGAAAGGGTATGTTTGAAGGTACATAGAGAATTATAGTTTCAGCTTTAATCATCACTGTTATGTGCTTAGCAGAAAGTCAACAGTGTTAAGAGTGCCTTTGCTGAATGCATCATCACTATCATCACTCTCTTCCTCCTCTTTCTCCTCAGTGTATCTAGCAACAGTTCTGAAGAGGCATTAGAGTTGATTTATTACTTCCAGGCAGTGAGATGTAAGGTGCAGTCCCCAGAACCCTTGAGCTTCTTCCATGGGAGTTTCTCTTTCCACAGTTTCCTTTTGGGACATTGCCTGGTCGGGAGAGGAGCCTCCATGGTAAATGACGTTAGCATACCATGAACTGTGTCCCTCCCTTTCCCCACTGCCCCAAGCAGGATGCTCCACATCTTGTCCTGCTGCCTCCCTTGTCACTTGTCCCACAGATGGGCCTGCTCCAGTTTCACACACTCCCTGCCCCTCCTCCCAGGCTCCTCCCTGGCTCCTCCCTTCACACCCATTATCACCATTCCTGGAAGGTCCCTGCTTCTTTGCGGGCTGCTGAGGGCCATGGGAACTGGGCACCTGGTTGCTGCTTTGATGTGCACAGTTTGACAAGCTGTTTGTGAAAGAGGACCTTATCTGTGACCACTCCCAGGGTGTGCCAGGAAGAAGGCCCCCCCACCCAATACCAGAATTTCCTTGTGTCAGAGCTATCTGTAGGGCCTCTGAGCTTCTACCTTGCCCTCTGCTCAGAATTCAGAATCAAAGCTCTCGTTATAGTAGGAGGGATCCACAGGAAAATAGCATCTGTTGTGGATTTAAGGAACTTACAACTTCTCTGAAAACTATATACTCAAGTAAATACATTAAATAACTGGGGTCTTGATAGAGTAGGTGTTTCTGAGCATTCAGTGATGCATACAAAAGAATGAGATAATGTCCTTTGCAGGGACATGAATGGTGCTGGAGGCCATTATTCTTAGCAAACGAACACAGGAACAGAAAATCAAATACTGTATATTCCCACTTATAAATGGGAGCTAAGTGATGAGCACAATCAAACAAATAAAGGGGAGCAACACACACTGAGGTCTTTTGGAGGGTGGAATGTGGGAGGAGGAAGGCGGTAAGTAAACATAACTAATGAGTACTAGGCTTAGTACCTGGGTGATGAAATGATCTGTACAGTAAACCCCCATGATACAAGTTTACCTATGTAACAAACTTGCATTTGTATCACTTAAAATAAAAGTTAAAAAAGGAAAGAAAATCTTATGCCATGAAGTACTTTTGTTTTAAATTTAAAAAATTAATTGCTTGTTTAATTTTCACAAGATAAATATGTCATGGTATCAAGTATACTGGACTCTTACCTTACTATATACTTTGGTAACTGAAGAATCTTTATAGAAAAATAGAAATCATTCTCTGGTTGTAATCATTTTAAAAGGCATAACTACTTTTTGTAAAAGCAGAAATAAATTGGATTAATTTAAAAAACACATATGAACCAGACAGTGAGAATAAACAATGCTAACATTTGTCATCTTTGTTTAATATCATTGGTTTTTGTTTTTGTTTTTTTTGAGACAGTTTCCCATTCTATCACCCAGGCTGGAGTGCAGTGGCACAACCACCACTCACTGCAACCTCAAACTCCCGAGCTCAAACAATACCCCACCTCAGCGCCCTAAGTAGTAGCAGAGACTACAGGCATATGTATATGTATACCTGGAGATATATATCTATATATATATCTATATATCTATCTATCTATATATATATATATATATAGAGAGAGAGAGAGAGAGAGAGAGAGATGGGGTCTCACTATGTTGCCCAGGGTGACCTTAAATTCCTGGGCTTAAGTGATCTTCTTACCTCAGCCTTCCAAAGTGCTAGGATTACAGGCTTGAGTCATCCCAACACCAGGCCCATCATTAGTTTTTATACAGAGAGAAAAAAAAGACTTAGAAATTGTTAGGCAAATACTATGAAAAATTGTAACATATATTCTTTTTTTTTTTTTTTTTTGAGACGGAGTTTCACTCTTGTTACCCAGGCTGGAGTGCAATGGCGTGATCTCGGCTCACTGCAACCTCCGCCTCCTGGGTTCAGGCAATTCTCCTGCCTCAGCCTCCTGAGTAGCTGGGATTACAGGCACGTACCACCGTGCCCAGCTAATTTTTTGTATTTTTAGTAGAGACAGGGTTTCACCATGTTGACCAGGATGGTCTCGATCTCTTGACCTCGTGATCCACCCACCTTGGCTTCCCAAAGTGCTGGGATTACAGGCGTGAGCCACCATGCCCAGCATATATATTCTTATATGTCAGATTTTTATTTTTTTAACTACATGAGAATTGATTAATAAAATTTAGTATTAATCTGTCTTTTAAAACCATACATAAAGTTTATGAAAAAGCTTGTAACTTCCTGCAACTGAATTTTGTATTCAATGTTATGGTTTTGCTACTAGTTCAAGTTGAAATATAGATATCTACCTTATTCAATTTAAATTCTGTTTAGTATTTTACTATATTTTGTTAATCCATTTGTCCCAATTCATATACTCATCACTCTTTCTGTGAACATTCAGGTTAGTTTTTTCTTCCTAATTTTGCATTCTGTTTGGCATTTATTCCCTGAATTATAAATGACTATTCTATGATGATTCTGGTAAGTATTCAATTTCATCACACCATCATTGACTTCATACTAACAAACAGTTGACTTCACATGGCTAGCTACTTTAAGTTTCCTTAGGCATCAGCTCTCTACAATTCTCACGTTGACAGTATCTGTATTTTGTTAGCTCAAACCTTGCTGGACATGTTAAATATTTAGAAGTATAAATTTAACCTACATCTTGAGGTACATCTTGAGGAGTTTGTGAGCTGAAAAAGACGTGGAGGAACCACTTAATGCCACAGCACATTGTTTTAAATTATTTGGAATCAGTTAATTCCTTCCCAACTTTTTGCCATGCCTGACACCAAAGAGGAGCCTACAAATTTACAGGTAGTAGAAGGAAATCTACTCTTCTCTGCTCCCCTCTGTGTTGCTAGAGGACATGTGAACCCTCGGTTGTTTTCTGCTGAGCAAAAGCAAAGTCCATTAGATAGCTTGCCAAATTATTTGCCGGAAGGGGACCTGACTTGTGACCACTCCCAGTGTGTGCCAGGAAGAGGCTTCTACTGGTGCCAGAATCTATTACCGCCAATGCCCTGTCTAGGTCCCGAAACTCACTCCTTGCCCCCACCCCTTTTGCTTGAATGATGTGGTTCTTATCTTTCAGATCCTAATATAAAGGTCCTACAGCTACTTGGCCTGAGAAGCCACCTGAGATTCAGCCAACAGGTAAGTGGGCATTACAGGAAGAAGGCACCTCTGACATGCACTGTAAATCTAAAATCTTGGGGAAGATACAGCATGAGTTTCTGTCCAGGAGATTTTAGCAGTAATGAAGCCTCAGTGGGATCCAGGGTTGTTTTTCGATTACTGAGTCTGTATAATCCCCAAACTCTCAAGAGAAACATTTGAAGCTATGGATGTCTCAGACGACCTTCCTGGTCTCAAAAATTCTGAGAGGAGGTTTTAAGGAAGGTAATAGATGCTTTGCTCTCCACCTCTCAGAACCTCCTTCTCTGTGTTCTCCTATAGAGATTGTTGATTTGCCTCTTAAGCAAGAGATTCATTGCAGCTCAGCATGGCTCAAACCAGCTCATACTTCATGCTGATCTCCTGCCTGATGTTCCTGTCTCTGAGCCAAGGTAAGATCTCTTTTCTACCAACCCACCCTGTCTAGCCCTGAAGCATATAGGTCTACATGTAAGAGAGAGAGAGAGAGAGAGAGAGGAATCACCATTAAGGATTGTTTTGTGGTGTTTAGTGATCTTTACTGCTGATCTCATCACATCCACATCTTATTAAGGAGTTTGAGCTAGAATTTAAAATAACCCCTTATAAGCCACTGCCACAGTTGGCATGAGTTTATCTGATTAAATTTATACATGATGGTGGATTTGGGGATGTCTGTGTGTAGAGTCACTAACGGGGTGGAGAACTGAGGAGAGCCTCGTGTTCAGGGAAACCAAGGAGAGCCTTGTGTGAGAAAAGTAGAAGCCTGAGTCCTTCAAGGCAGAAGAGCCTGAGTCCCAGACATAAAAGGGAAACTGGAGACATCTTTCTTTAGCCTATCCATTCCGTGTTTTTTCCCTGATCAAAGAAACCAAAGAGAGAAGATAGGATGCAGGAGCAAAAGTGAGCAGTCATCCCATAATAGACTATATTCTGTTCCTATATACAGGAGCATCACACGCTGGGATCTGTAGGGGGGAAATAGGGGAGGAACAGCAGGGGGTGGGGAGTTGGGGAGAGATGGCATGGGGAGAAATACCAGATATAGGTGATGGGGAGGAAGGCAGCACATCACACTGCCATGTGTGTACCTATGCAACAATCTTGCATGTTCTTCACATGTACCCCAAAACCTAAAATGCAATTAAAAAAAAAAGAAACCTCAGAATCTTCCACCTCACCTTCTAGCCTTTACCTTACCATGAGAGCCTCTTTTAATTGTCTCTTCTTTTTCAGGTCAAGAGGCCCAGACAGGGTTGCCCCAGGCCCGGATTAGCTGCCCAGAAGGCACGAATGCCTATCGCTCCTACTGCTACTACTTTAATGAAGATCGTGAGACCTGGACTGATGCAGATGTGAGTGAAGAGGGCAGTGTCGGAAGGGAAGCTCACGAAGGGAGGGGAAGCTGCCACTCTCCAGTGTGTTCAGTGGCTGCAATGAGATAAAACTGAACCCCTCATTACCTGATCTTCAGCCCTAAATTTTCCAATCTACTTTATCCCATTATTCAGCACATTCCCAGCACAAAGATGCTGGTGGTCGATGACAGCATCATCAGGGACATTACTGTGTGTCCTTTTTCTGACTTATCCTCTTAAAGGGCTCAGTATATCCTCACACCTTCCTCCTCCACTGAGTGCTCCATTTTCTTCCCCAACAGCTCTACTGCCAGAACATGAATTCGGGCAACCTGGTGTCTGTGCTCACCCAGTCTGAGGGCACCTTTGTGGCCTCACTGATTAAGGAGAGTGGCACTGATGACTTCAATGTCTGGATTGGCCTCCATGACCCCAAAAAGGTAGGCTGCAGCCTTCTTTATCTCCTAATGATCTGGTTTGAGAAGTAAGAATGAGGTTCAAGCTCTGGTCTCTTTAGTACCAGCTTTTATCACTTTCCAGAAATCAGTCTGCTTACAGATCCTATAATGTTTTGTGTAGCAAGGTGCACTGCAGATGTTTGGAGATACAAGTGGAAGGCTGAATTTCCTAGGTGTCCTGGGCATTCACGAAAAAACTCATTCTGTCTACAGTCAACAGAACATCCTTATGCACCAACTTCTTACCTATTTTGTTATTGTCAGCGTCATAAGAGAGACTAGATTGCTGACTATATAGAAAAGAACACTCATGGTAAAGAATCTACTGCTGGCATTTGGGAACCTGGTGTTATACTAAATAGCATAACAGCAACTAATGGCCAGCCAATGCTATGCTGGATATGAGGGTCATGGGCCTCAAAGACAAAAATTCAAGAACCACTTTTTAAGTGAGCTACTCTGGATCTCTATGTCAAATTAGAAACATTTATTTCTTGGTGAAACAGGGGTAGTGAGTTGGACAGTCCAGGAAAGAAGAAGTTGAGAGCAAAAGTAGAGGAAAGGAAACAATATTCAGCAAGATAACAAGGTTTATTCTTCTCATGTGTTTTGGCATGTTTCTGAGTGTACACACAGGCCCAGTGATTCTATTGATTTTTGAGTGACCACTGCCTCTGTTCTGGATCTTCCCCATCTAGAACCGCCGCTGGCACTGGAGCAGTGGGTCCCTCGTCTCCTACAAATCCTGGGACATTGGAGCCCCAAGAAGCACTAATCCTGGCTACTGTGTGAGCCTGACCTCAAGCTCAGGTAAGAGGCAGAGAATCCATCCGCCTGTTTCTGTTCTCTCCTGCTTAGCTCTAAGGATGGGACTGGGACTGGGATAGAGGAAAGGTAACTCCTCATCCAGGAAATGGATGTTTGTTTTTTGTCCTGAGTCCTAAAGCCAAGAGGGTCACACTCTTTCTGGTCTCCCATCTCTAACTCTTCTCATTGACTTATAGGATTCAAGAGATGGAAGGATGTGTCTTGTGAAGACAAGTTCTCCTTTGTCTGCAAGTTCAAAAACTAGAGGCAGCTGGAAAATGTCTAGAACTGATCCAGCAATTATGACAGAGTCAAAAATTAAACCAGACCATCTCTCCAACTCAACCCGAACACACTCTTCTCTGCTGAGTTTGCCTTGTTAATGTTAATACTTTTACTCATCCCAATCTTTGGAACCCTAGATAATGAAAATAAACACGTTTTCATCATAGTGCTATCTTATTGCGTCTGCTATTTCCACAGCTGATGCCTGGGTGGTTGAGATGGGAGTGATTACAACAAAGCTTGCTCTGGCCTATCCACTTTTAAAAACTCTATCCACATATCATGCATATTAGAATTCAGTATTTAAGAACATACGTGGTCTTGCTTATGACAAGGTTGGCAAGAGGGAGAGTTACCAAAAACCCACATGCTGGCATATCTCAAAGATATTTGGCATTCAGTTCCAGTCCTCTGTAAATAAGGCTAATATCACAGAAAAGCAAGTTACACAGGTTTTTTTTCCTTATATTTTTCCTCCCAATGAATATAAATGTTTTATTTATACTATACTGTAGTCTATTATGTGAGCAATAACATTATGTCTACAAAAGAAATATACATTGTTTAATAAAATAGTACTTTATAGCTAAAAAAAAAATGCTAACAATCATCTGAGCCTTCGGCAAGTAGTATTCTTTTGCTGGTGAATAGTCTTGCCTCAATGTTGATGCCCGCTGCCTGATCAGGGCAGTGGTTGCTGAACGTTAGGGTGGCTGTGGCAGTTTCTTAAAATAAGACTACAATGAAGTTGGCCACATTGATTTGATTCTTTCTTTCATGAGTGATTTCTCTATACCATGTAATATTGTTTGATAGCATTTTTCCCACAGTAGAACTTCTTTTAAAATTGTAGTCACCCTTTCCAAACCCTGCTGCTTATTTATCAACTAAGTTTATGTGTTGTTCTAAACCCTATGTTGTCATTTTAACAAGGTTCACAGCACCTTTGTCAAGAGTAGATTCCATATCAGGACACCACTTTCTTTGCTCATCTATAAGAAGCAACTCCTCATCCTTTCAACTTTTACATAAGATTACAGCAATTCAGTAACCTATTCACGCTGCATTTCTAATTTGAGTTCTCTTGCTATTTGTACTGCATTTGCAGTTACTTTCTCCACCAAAGTCTTGATCCTTTCAAAGTTATCCTTGAAAGTTGGAATCAACTTCTTCCAAACTCCTGTGAATAATGATATATTGACCTCCTCCCTTAAATCAAAAACATGTTCTTAATGGCATCTAGAATGATGTATTATTTCCAGATGGGTTTCAATTTACTTTGCCCTGATCCATCAGAGGAATCACTATGTAGGCCAGCTATAGTTTTGTGGTATGTATTTGTTAAATAACAAGAATTAAAAAGTGAAATTACTTTTTGATCCCTAGGCTGAAAAACAGATTTTGTGTTAGAAGCAGGCATGAAAAAAATCATAAATCTTGCATATATCTGTATGCCTAGATGACAAGGTGCATCATCGATGAGCAGTAATATTTTTGAAAAATCTTTTTTTCTGATACGTAGGTCTCAACAAATAGGATTAAAATATTCAACAAACAATGCTATAAACAGATGCTGTCATCCAGGTTTTAGTGTCATTACCTTTATTATCTGAGCTAGATCTTCCAGATAACTTGTTACCAGCTTCTTCATCAACACTTGCTGCCTTACCTTGAACTTTTATGTTATGCAGACAGCTTCTTTCCTGAAACCTCATAAATCAACCTCTACTAGCTTCAGACTTTTCTTAGGCAGTTTCCTCAACTCTCTCAGCCTTCATAGAATGTTGCTGACTTTCTCAAAGTCGGCAATAAGAATGTGCTTTTTAAATCATTTGTGTTGTGTTCACTGGAGTAACACTTTTAACGTTCTTCAAGAACTTTTTCTTTTTGCTCATAATTTGGCTTTTTGGCACAAGAGACCTCAATTTTAGCCCATCTTAGCTTTGGACGTGCCTTCCTCACTAAGCTTAATCATTTCTAGTTCTTAATTTAACCCAAAAGACATGCAATTCTTCCTTTCACTTGAAGAATTAAAGACCATGAAAAGGTTATTAATTGGCCTAATTTCAATATTATTGTGTCTCTGGGAATAGGGAGGCCTGAGAAGAGGGAGGTAGCTGGAGAAGTGGCCAGTGAGTAGTCAGAACAAACAATTTATTGATTAGGTTTATAATTTTATATGTTTCATTGAAGCCCAAAATAATAATAAAAGTAACATCAAAGATCTTTGATCACATATCACCACAACAGATATAATAATAATAAAGTTTTAAATATTACAAAATTACCAAAATATGACCCAAAGACTTGAAGTGAGTACACAATATTGGAAAACAGCACTGATGGACTTGTTCAATGTAGAGTTGCCACAAACCTTCCATTAAAAAAAAAAAACAAAAACGCAGTATCTATGAGGCACAATAAAATGAATTATGCTTATATTCACGTAAACCCAGTTCAAGTTACATCTGATTGTTGATGGTCTACAGATGGCTGCAGTATTTGATATTCATGAGATTTTTACATAGCTATGGTCTGAGGATGTCACATCTTTGCTCTATATGCAAACTGAAGCCGTGATGGAAATGGTAATTTAAGGAAAATTTTCAGATCTAGAGTGCTGAATGCATAGTGGAATGGCCTAGAGACTTGGAATCCAGCAACAGTTGTTATGTGGCCCTCCTTGAATACATAATCAACCAATAAACAGTTAAAATATCCAGGTATACTTAGTTACCTCCTTGAAGATTATATCAACAGATACAGTCAAATTCTGAAGTTCTGAGTCTAAGGAGTTTAACAAATTAATTTTGTGAAGGCTCAATTCAGACCACAACACCACCAATATCAATAATACCATTAAATGTGATTTGATAAAACAATCCAATCAAAAAAGACATGTTGTCCCATTAAAACAACCACCACAATAGCAAAATCAAGATCCAGTTATGTGGTATCTATAGGACATCTGGCTTAAATTTACAGAGTTACTGAATGATTTATTCCAAGTGTTTGATAGTTTTATCTCTTAAATATAAATCTATATTTCATTTGAGTCAATCTCTATATACAGTGTAAGAAATAGAACCAGATGCATTCCTTAGCATATAGCTATCTAGTTGTTCCAGCACTATTTGCTGAAGAGTATTCTTCTCTCTTGAATTTCCATGATACACTTGGCAACAAACAACTAACTATAAGGGTAAAAGTTTATTTCTAGAGTCTGCATTCTGTGCCACTAATAATGTATGTTTTTCAATATGATAATTCTACATAATCTTTTATTACTTTAGCTTTGTAATAAGTTCTAAAATCTGAAACTGTAACCGTAAGAACTTGTGTTCTTTATCAAAAATGTTTGTCTATTCTTGACCAATATTGTTTTTCTGTTCTGAAATTCCATACGAATATTAAGATCAACCTGACCATTTCTGCAAGATGCAGCTGGAACTTTGATGGGGATTGAGACACATCTCTTATCCATGAACACCATTTCTTTTAGGTCTTCTCTACTTTCATTCAATAATGCTTTATAGTTTCTAGTGTACAAGATTTGCACTTCTTTTTAAAAATTTTCTTAAACTGTTATTCATTTTGGTATTATTGTAATGAAAATGTTTTCTTGATATCATTTTAAATTGTTCAGTCCTACCACATGGTTTTTCCTAGAGAATATATCTTATGTACTCAAGAAGAATGTGTATTTTGCTGACATTAGGTGAAGCATTCATTCTATAGATGTTTATATGGTCTAGTGAATTTAGAGTATTTTTAAAGTGTTCTAATTTCTTGTTGATGTTCTAAGTTTTCTATTCATTACTAAAAGTGCTGTGTTGAAGGCTCCAACTACTACTGTTCAATCAACTGTTTCTCCCTTCACTTCTTCCAGATTTTGCTTCATGCATTTTGGGACACTGTTGTTATTTGTACAGGTGTCTACAACTATTACATCTTTCTGAAAGACTAACCACTTTGTCATTAAAAAATTCTCCTCCTTTCCTCTAGTAACATTTTTTTCTTTAACATCCAGCATGTCTGTCATTAGAACAGATACTTTAGTGTTCTTATGGTTGTTGTTTGTGTAACATATCTTTTCCCAATTTTTTACTTTCAAACTACTATATCTACTTCATAAAAGGGCCACATATGCAAAGCAACTGGCAAATGAAGGAGGAGTTGAGAAGCAAAAGAACAAAGCAAACAAATCCAGTTTGTCAGTAAAAGGTAATTTAATAGAGAACTTACACACAGAAGTGTGGTCTTGGTGGCAGCAAGACAGGCAGATTTCTGAACCATAACTTTCCAGGCCCAGTGCTCATATACCATAGGGAAAGGGGGTGCAAGCTTTCTAGGGATAATTAAAGGCAAACTTCCAGAACAAGGAAAAATGCTGTATGTGTCATAGCCTGTAATTTGTAGGAAAAATGTTGTATGTGTCATGGCCTATATTTTGTATGATAACATCAAGGTTGCTTTGCTCTAAAGGCAAGATTTAGAGTGAGTATATATTCTTATACCAAAGACAGTAAATAAGCCCGGGGCGGTGGCTCACACCTGTAATCTCAGCTTTTTAGGAGGCCAAGGCAAGCAGATTGCTTTAGACGGGAGTTTGAGACAAGCCTGGGCAATATGGTGAAACCCTGTATCTACTAAATACAAAAATTAGCCAGATGTGGTGACCTGAGGTGCACCTGTCATCCCAGCTACGGGGGAGACTGAGGCAGGAGGATTCACCTGAATCCAGGGAGGTGGAGGCTGCAGTGGGTTGTGATCATGCCACTGCACTACAGCCTGGGTGACAGGAGTGAGACCCTGTCTCAAAAAAAGAGAAAAAAAAAGACAGTAAATAAAGAATCAGGAGGTATTCCTGGGGCTGGGTTTAAGCAGAAGTGAACATAGCAGATTGGCATCCAAGATGGAGTCACTTTTGTCTCCACACTCCACGGCTCTAATCAGGATCTTATAATCTCACACACCCACTTGTTCCACAGTTGTCCCTGAGCTGGGGACAGGGGGTAGGATGGGGGGCACTGCAGTCATTTTGATGGGTGGGTAACATGTTGCATCAATTTGTTTTCTACATGTAAGCAGAGGCTACAGCAGTAATATGAACAACTGGTGATTATAACTACACTAAGTATAAGAAACAGAATGAATAACGCCTTTTGCCATCATGCTCCCCAGGAGCTGAAAAAAAAAAAGAAAGGAGAGCCTTTGGGAGAAAGGGTAGAGTCAGAAAGAAAAGGCAGTTATTTGTTTATGCATGTCCTATAGGACTGAAGTTGTATTGCTATAATTATTAAGAATATATATACAACATTCAGTCTTCATAACAGCACAAATCCCCCCCTTCTGCAGCCATTAAGACAGTTATTGCTGGAAAAGCAAATTTACATGCCTTCCATTTTGTACTACAAGGTAGAGGAAACATTCCCCAGTCAGACATAATATCCATTTCATAAAACATTTAGGTGAAGCAGACACAACTGCTTTACATAAAGCCTGTTTATGTATTTCAACTTTCATAATACTATTAACCTTTACATTTTTATATTCTAGGACCCAGGAGCTTCTTTTCTCCATCCCCAGATCATTTTACATTTTTCTGTGGAAAAGGATTTGGGTTCAGGGACTTGGGCTCTTTAATGTTGGGGGTTATGAGGGGCTCCCTTTGGTCCACTCAACCTTCAATTGTATTGTATGAAGATCTTTGTTTTAATCCCACTAATTTCCATTTTTTAACAAGCATCTAAAGATTTTCACCCTGCTGCGTAAGTCTCATGTCTCTCCCATTTCTTTTTCCTCTCAGTTTCATCTCTATTGATATTTTCTTCACTCACCTTGCTTCTTAATATTTGTTTAAAAATTTCTACCTTTCTGAGATGAGTCCATTCACTCTCCCTCCTGCCTTTCCCCATTCTCTTGTTAATAAACTTAATGTTTTTATTAACATCTGTGAGACCATGAAAGGAAGCTCAGACAGCAAATTTGATAAGCCTTTTTGAACTGACACTTAGCTCTGCAGGAGTAAAGTCACATGTAGAAGGGGTCACCTTAACCACAGCATTTACCCTGACCTAAGTAATCGGCATACTCAGTGGCGAATATCCCTGTCATCATAGAACCAGGCCCATGCAGCTTTCACAGGAAGCATATCAGCTGCTTCATCTGAGGTGATTTACTTGGCACTTATAAGAAGAATTGGACAGTTCCTTTCCAAAGGATAAACAGATCTTATAATGGCTTTCATCCAGTCCACCTGGCTGGCAGTTCCCTCGGGAAAGGCCTCTGTGTGTCTGGATCGTTTATCCCCATTTGTAATTGTTCAATAGTGAGTTGTGCATCCTGCATCAACCCAAACATACTATTTCACTCTGTAGGATTTGAAATCAAAGATATTGCTACTAAATTAGTTATTCTCAGAATCCATTTATTTAAGTTTTCTCAAAAAGCTGATGATGCCAATCTGCAACATGAAACAATTCTTTCACACTATATCCTCTTGTTTCAATAGTTTCAATAGAAGGTTATCCTTCTCCCATATTAACTACCTTTTTGGTAACCACTGGTCTGAGGTACTTTCTTTTGTCCTGGAATAGTCTTCCCTTTTGTGGGTAGCTTTGAGGTTAGTGGCATGGCTCAGACAGGCCCACATCAAAACTTGCTCCAGCCTTAAGTTCCAACCTAGCACTCTTTTTTACTTTCATCTTAACTATTACATGTTACAATAACCAAATGATTGAATATTTTACTTCCTTATTAGTCTTCATTTTCTTATGCATTCAGTGAATCAACTCCCTGGAAATTGCAAGGTTTTGGAATGTGAGAGTTCTTGCGGTTGTGCCTTCCTTCAAAATGCCATTTTCCCTTTCTTGTTTTCTTTTTCTTTTTCTTTCTTTCTTTGTTTTTGAGACTGTGTCTCACTCTGTTGCCCAGGCTGGAGTGCAGTGGCCCAATCTCGGCTTACTGCAACCTCCGCCTCCCAGGTTCAAGCAATTCTCCTGCCTCAGCCTCCCAAATAGCTGGGACCACAGTCATGTGCCACCACACTGGCTAATTTTTGTATTTTTTTTTTAGTAGAGACGGAATTTCACCATGTTGGCCAGGATGGTCTTGATCTCTGGAATTTGTGGTACACCCGCCTCGACCTCCCAAAGTGTTGGGATTACAGGCATGAGCCACCGTGCCCAGCAGCCATTTTCCCTTTCAATCAACCCTGCTGCTTGGGGATTATATGGCATGTGATCTCTCCAGTCTATATCTTTTTCATGCATCCAATCTTGGCCATTGTATCCAGTAAAATGCAGGCCTCCATTGTTATCAATGCATGGAGGGTATCCATACATGACGGTGAATTTTTCCAAGCCCTTAATGATGGCTGTTTGGTTTGCGATTTTTCTAGGGAAGGCCTGCAACAATCTCTTGGCAGTATCTACACATGTTAGTGCATGCTTTTGTTCCAAGATCCCTGGCAGGGGTCCGATGTAGTCTATCTGCCAGTCTTTTACAAGAGCAGCTGTCCTATGTGTGTGTTTGTATACTCACCTTGTTTCTGTCCAGGTGTTTGTAGGATACGATAGGGGCAGTTGGTAACTGCCACCACTAAATCTGCATAGTAGAGGGGCAATCTTGTTCCCTTTCCTATTTGCCAGCACACTTCTGCACTGTGATGCCCACTGTGTTTACATACCAATCAGCTAGTTCAGATAATTACAAGGGAGCTAAAGTTCTAATTTTTGCTAGAGTATCAGCTTCCATGTTTCCAGGAGGTGAATCTGACTGTTGTGGAAACATGATACACAGTTAAGCTTGCAATGAGTTCTTGCAACCTTTCCCAAATGTCTTTCTACATAGCAGCTCCCCATAAAAGTTTCAAAGCATGTGTCAGTCATCTGGGGCCCATTAGGCAAGCCAATTGTAAGACCTTTATAAACTGCCCAATTATCTGTACATAGAACTATAGACCATAGCTGATGGGTACAAACCAACCATGCACCTTAGAGTTCTTACCACTGACTGCTTGGCTGCATTCCTAACTCAAACCAGATAGTATCTGTCCATGGTGGTACAGCTACTGCTATCCATATACAAGGGTTAGTTCTTGTCCTTTGGAGCACCAAGCATTTTCAGGAATGGAGACTGTGCCTTTGTGCACTATTGGAAGCATCTCTTGTTGGGGCTCCACAATAAGGGCAGCACTGGTTCCATAGATAGCACTGGCTCTAAGAGAGCGTGCAGTTCATTCCCATGGAACTCATGGAGAAGGCAGTATATTGTTGCAGGGATACATGCCCCTTTTGTAAAGTGGAGGCTTGGGCAATAGCTGATACAGGCCTAGGAAACAACTCTTCTACCCAACTGATCCCCTCAGGGCTTGTGTTTGCATACAAAGACATTGGCACCTTGGGAAGGGGAGACCTAAGGCTTGTGCCTGAACCACTAATATTTTAGCCTTCTCAAATGTGTCTTCTTGTTCTTTATCCCAGCAACAACTAGATCCCTTCTTCACTAGCCAGTGGAGGGCATGAAAACATTGAGCTAAAAGTGGAATGAAAGCCTGCTGATACTCCAAAAGACGTAGGAAACTTTGTTACTGTTTAATTGCTTTAGACATAGAAAACTGTATTTTGTCAATGACTGTGCCTGGGTTAAGGCATGTCTTACCCAACCAAGTGACTGCTAGGAACTTCTCAACCAATCTTGGTCCTTGTATCTTTTGTAAGTTGATGGCCCATCCTCTGGATAGGAGAAGAGTACACAATGCATGGAGGTGCTGCTGTAGCAATAGCGAGTCTTCAGAAGTTGGCATAATATCATTGTTAGAATGAAACTGTTTAACAGCAGGTGCTGTCATAGCAATACTGAGTCCTCAGAAGTTGGCATAATATCATTGTTAGAATGAAACTGTTTAACAGCAGGTGGCAGTGAACACAAAGTTAAATCTCTAGCAATCATTCCATGACAAACAGTTGGGCTGTGGCGATAACGCTCGGGCAGCACTTGGAATGTCCATTGTTTGCTATTCCAAGAAAAAGCATATCGGTTCTGTGAGTCAGGGTGCAAAGCGCTACATTTGTATTATTTGCTCTATCACTTAGATTATATTAGGCGTAGTGATACATATCTCTGGAACCGTCTTATTTAGTTCCTGGTAGTCTACTCTCATGTTCCAAGCGCCATCAGGTATTCTTACTGGCTGTACAGGACTCTAGAAGGGACTCTGGAATGGCCACATAATATTAACTTTGGTCAGCTCCTGCATGGTGCCTGTCATTTCTTTTATCCCACCTGGAAGTGGATATTGATTCACATGAATAATACACAGTGGAGGAGGAAGGTGTACCAGTTTCCATTTTGCTGCTCCTTTTAAAATAGCTTTTATCACCCAAACTCATGGGTTAATTCCCTCACAGACATTTGTAAAGTGCATTCAAAATGGACATTCATACTGAAGATGTTTTCTGGAATAAATGAGATAAAAACACATAATAAGTGGAGGTTTTCTGCCCAATACAAAGGAGGAAAGGAATCTGTTTCACTCTGATTGCTCAACCCCGATAAACACCCACAGCTGCTCACTTACCAGGGTGTCTCTCTGGGTTTCCATGAATTATGGTGCATTTTTCACCTATGTCCACTAAAGCTAAGGCTTTCGGCTTGTTTTTTGGACTCTAATAGTTTGTGAGATCTACATGGGGCCTCTGTTTGCCCCCTATTGCTGGCAGGTGGAGGCAACAGTCTCTAGACTGGGGAGTAGTGGCCCCTGAAATGCAGAGAGATTGGAGTTGTTTTATGTGAAGTTCCTTCTTTTCTCCCTATTATGGTGGGGCTCTAGGAAGGAGTGTAACATGTTGATCAGGTGCCAGCTTTTTCTAAAGGCACACTAATATGGCATTGCATTTCTGATCTATTTTTCCTTTGTCTTCTCCAGCTGAGATCAGATCATGCCATATCTGTTTCCTGGTAATCCTAACTAGGCTGTTCATTTCTCCCTTTTTTAGTCTGGCAGACTTGGCTTCTCCTTCTCCACCCCCATCTTTTTTTAGTAACCAGACAGACCTCATCTCTTTCCTTTTTATTTTCTCCAAGATTAGCTATAGCTTTCTCATGTAATATATACCTTGTCCCACAAGAGGGCTTAAGAGGCATATGAAAGAACCATACCAGTTCTACGGTTGGTGGAGACAGGACAACTTGCAACAATTTTTTTTCCATGGTAAACACAGTCTTATCTGGTCTTGCGAATTACTGGGCATAGCTGGCCTGAGTGTGCCCAACTCCTTTAAACTGGTCCTGGTTTCCTCCCGCATCCACCTTGCCAGAGTCTGATCTGGAAAGTCCCCTTCATTTGGCCAAGCCTCTGTCATAGCCAGGATAATCTGCTCTGTAAGACTATACTTGACCTCAGGAGTTCCGGCACTATGCAATGCTGTCTTAAAGGGGATTGAGCTCATTTTACCAGCTTCACTTTCTGCTAAGGAAATGCCATCCACACTAGGGTGTCTTACCTGCATCATCCATGTAGCTCAGCCTTCTCTTGGCTACTGTTTAAAAAGATTTTGCTAAGTTCAACAATTCTGCCAAGGTGTAATTTTGGACATTTAAAGCTTCCTATTTAAAGGCTGTCCATCACTGCCTAGCTGCAGGTGTTGGGCTTTTGTTTTCCACTGCATGAGGGGTGCTTCTCTCAAAAGGGAAGGATAATTAGCCTCCTCCTCTTGAGGTATGTCTTCATCTCACTCAGTAATTGGTTCCTAAGGACAACAAGTTTTAACATTCCCGTCCAGTTTAGGTAGAACAGCTTGCATTTTTGGCCAACACAGCTCTATCCCTCCTAACCATACAAAGCAACAAGCTAGGGGTTCCAGGCGAGTATCCTGAGTTTTGAGCTTATCTGCCAGACCACATGCAAACATGGAGGTGGAGTTCCTCATATCCTTTTCTAACTGTAGTTCTTCCTCCAGTGTTAGTACCTTCACCTCAGCTGCTAACTACACTTCTGTGGCCATTCCCACAACCCGTAACAGTGAGCCATAAGACTTGCTACTAACAAGCATTCTAGACCCTCTAGCATTTTCAGAGCATCCCTGTACTCACACAGTGGTCCACGGGCATCTAACAAGTAGGCAATACCACCCCAGGCATTAGCTGGGGAAATAGCAGATACAGACATGGGGGAAACATGTTTATTTTTATTCTTTCGGACCCCCGCAATTGGGGTAGGTAAAGATACTACAGGTCAGTGATGCAAATTCAGAAGAGAAGAGATGGTCTGGATTGATTTGGAGAGAGATGAGATGGTCCGGTTTAATTCTTTTACTCCATAGTAACTGGTAGACCAATTCTAGACGTCCACTTTACAGCTACCTCTAGTTTTTGAACTTGCAAATAAAGGAGAACTTCTCCTTACAAGAATCATCCTTCCATTTCTCGAATCCTATAAGCCAATGAGAAGATTCAAACTGAGGGGATCAGAACGTGTTGCCCTCTAGGCTGCAGGACTCAGGAAAAGTCAAGAGGAAACACTCCTCTATTTCCTGAATGAGGAGCTCACCCTTCCTCTATCACAGTCCCCAGGTCAATCCTCAGAGATAAATAGGGTAGGATGGCGGTAAGTGTGTGGATGCTGTGCCTCTCCCCTGAGCTTGAAGTCAGCCTTGCACAACAGGCAATACTGGCACAGCTTGGGGCTCCAATGTCCCCAGGATTTGTAGGAGACCAGGGACCCACTGCTCCAGTGCCAGTGGCGGTTCTAGATGGAGAAGGGCCAGAGCAGAGGTGGATAAGACTCAGAAAGAGAAAGAAACACCTGATTTGTGTTTGACTTGTGTTTCTTGACTCAGAAACCAGTCAAGACATAAGGCAAGGATAAACCTTGCTTTATCTCTGAGTGTCACATCATTTCCTCCACATTTTCTCTAAGCTTCTCTTTTCCCGGAATCTTCACCTACCTCTCTGTGTCCTGACAAACAGAAAGTGTTCTAAATATGACACAGAGAACCATAAAACATCATTATTGAAACTGGTTCCTGATTTTTCTTTCCTAAGGCCTCAAAAGTTCATATCCAGCATAGCATTGGATGGCCATTAGTTGTTGATATATTATTTAGTATACCTTGAGTTTCCCAAATAAAAGCAGCGCATTCTCCTCCTCTATTCTCTTTCTCTATGTGGTTTACAAGATGATAACACAATAGATAAGAGGTGCGTAACAGATATATAAAGATGCTACCCTAGAAGTAGACAAAATGAGTTTACTGTGAATGTCTGAAACACAGAGGAAATTCAGTTTTAAGCTTATCTCTAAGGACCTATAGAGAACCTTAATATCCTGTACATTATAGGATTTATAGAGAGGTTGCTTTTATCATAATATGGTAAAAACTGGTGTTTGCGGTGCCAGACTTCACACCTCCTTCTTCTCTCTGGAACCTAGTAATAAGGAGGTAGAAGATGCAGCAGACTGACCCAGTGGGAGTCATGGAGGCCAATCCAGACATTGCAATCCTTGGTGCCACTCTCTTTAATCAGCAAAGCCACGAAGGTACTCTCGGCCTGGGTGAGCAGATACCAGATTACCCGAATTCGTATTCTGGCAGTAGAGCTGTTGGAGAGGAAAATGGAGCACTCAGTGAAGGAGGAAAGTGTGGGGGACATAGTGAGCCCTCCCAAAAGATGTGATAGTAAAAGGACAGCACAGAAATGTTCCTGATGATGCTTTCACTGACCACCAGCATCTCTGTGCTGAATAATGGATTAAGTATATTGGAAAGTTTTGGGCTGATGATTGGATGAGGAGGGGATTAGTCTCATCTCATATCAGCCACTGAACACACTGGAGAGTGGCACCTTCCCCTCCCTTCATGAGCCTCCCTTCCCACACTGCTCTCCTCACTCACATCTGCATCAACCCAGGTCTCAAGGTCTTCATTAAAGTAGTAGCAGTAGGATCCATAGGCATTGTTGCCTTATGGGCAGCTGACCTGGGACTTGGGCAACTCTGTCTGGCCATCTTATCCTGGGAAAAGAGAGACAATTAAGAAAGACTCTCAGGGCAAGAAAAAAGGCTAAAAGGTGAGGTAGGAGCTTCTGAGGATTCTTTATAGGAATAGAAGTTTGCTGTACGTCATGAAGTGATTGGTCACTTCCATTCTCCTGCATCTTACTTACAGTCTCTTAAGATGTCTTTGCTCCAGACAAGAGCACACAACAAATAGGCTAATGAAATGTGTTCCCATTGTTCCTTTTACTTCTGGGGCTTAGGCTTTTTCTACCTTGAAGGACTCAGGCTTCTGCCTTTCTCAAGCCTGTCTGGTTTCTCTACTCACAAAGCTCCCCTCAATTCCCCATTCCACTAATGACTGTCTACATACGGACATCCCCAAACCCCTGATTATGAATAGAGTTAATATGATAAACCAATGCCAACTGCAGTGGTCACTGATAAAGAGTCATACCAAGTTCCATCTCTAATTACCTAATGATGTCAGGATGTTTTTGAATGGGATGAGATCAGCAATAAATATCACTGAACAACAAAAAACAACCCCTGATGTTGACTCTGCTTTTTCTCAAGTGAACCCATGTGCATGAGGATGGAGTGAAGGCTTTAGGGCTGGGGTTGTTGGAGGTGTGGGGGAAAAAAATCTCACCTTGGCTCAGAGACAGGAACATCAGGCAGGAGATCAGCATGAAGAATGTGTTGGTCTGAGCCATGCTGAGCAGCAGTGAATCTCTTGCTTAAGGAGCAAATCAGCAATCTCTATAGAACACAGGGAAGAGGGTTTGAGAGAATGAGAGCAGAGCACCTATTACCTCCCTTAGATCCTCCTCTGAATTCCTGACAGCAGGAATGTCCTCTGAGATATCTACATTCCCAAATATTTCTCTTGAGAATCTGGAACATATACAGACTCAGTAACCCAAAGTAACTTTGTCTTCCACTGAGGCTTCATTACTCCTGACATCTCTTGGACAGATACACTGTATCTTCCCCAAGATTTTAGATTACAGCCTTTGTCCTTCTCCTGTAAAGGTATTTTCCTCCTGAATGCCCACTTACCTGTTGGCTGAATCTGAGGTAACTTTTCAGGCTAGGTAGTGGTAGAGATTTATAACAGGGTCTGAAAGAAGAGTCACAGTGTTTAAGCAAGGGGTGGAGCAAGGAGTGAGAGACAGCGGTCCTACAGAGGGCATTGACAGTAAGAGATTCTGGCATCAAGAGGAGCTCTTCCTGGTATATCCTGGGAAAGGCCACAGATAAGGTCCCTTCCTCCAAACTGGAAAACTTTCCAAGTTCAAGGCAGATCTTGCCCTTGCTTGGCAGAAACCAGTGTCCTATTTTGTAGCCCTGAAGATCCAGTAAGGAAAGAAAGTGGAGCTAAAACTCAATTCTTCTTTTTTGTCTCCTTTCTTCTTATTCTAATACACTGCTTTGTTTTTTTTTGTTTGTTTGTTTTGTCTCGGATCATCCTCCACTTTCAGGTTCTGTCATTCTATGTACGGTCAGTCCTTCTGTACTATCCATTTCCTGGCAAGACCACTGCCTGCATCACCCTGATATAACTTCCCTGTACTTCTCAAACCATTCCTGCATTTCAATTTTGACTGTCCCACAAGTAGCTGAAAAGCCCATACTTTTCTTTCTCTGTTGAACGCACTTAAAGACAATCAAGATCACTCTTTATCTTTTGCAAAAGGAGCTCTAGGTTCTTTTTGAGAATCTCCCTTATTGGATTTGCTGCCTTGCCTTCTGATCTTACCATCCAGTAGAATTTCCTATTGGTTATTTTCAGTATTGGCATTTTCTCTATTTAGCTAATTAAAGAACACCACAGGGTCAGACCTAAGAATTCTCCCTCACAGTGTCTCCTTATTATAGATTAAAATATCCTTAGAATATACCAGAAAATAGGTTAACATCTGCTTATTAAAATTTTAGCAGTACCAAGTCTTTGATCTTTGGAGAAGGTAATTATAACTCACAAGAGGATTACAGACTAATCCCCATATATGGTTTTTCCCTGTAAACTCAGTTTCTTAGTTTAACTTGGCTGTGTGACAAATTTCCACTTCCATTGAGATTATTGACTGAATTCAGTTCCTTGTAGTTGTAGAGTTGTAGCAGTAAGGTCCCCATTTCCTTGCTGGCTATCAGCTTAGGTGCCAGTCTTAGCTAGATTCCTTGGCACAAAAGCCCCTCCATCTTCTAAGCTAGCAAGGGGACAGTGCATTCTTTTCAGCCTTTGCATTTCTTGACTTCCCCTTATGCTGCCAGTCAGAGAAAATTATCTGCTTTCAAATGGCTCATGTGGTTAAACTGGGCCCCTCCAGGAATCTCCCAAAACCTCCTTTCTTATTGAGGCAAAGCCAATGAATTAGTGACCATCATTATATCTTCAAGAATCCCTTTTGCATATAATATAACATAGTTGTGGTTTTTTGATCTCCTTCTATTTACAGGTTCTGCTCACATTTATAGAGCACACATTATATAAGATCAAGATGGGGGCCATCATTCTGCACTGCACAGCATACCATAGCAAATAATTCAATCTCCCCTGAGATGAACCTCCCTCAAACTTGTATGGGGAGAAGAATTACTCTATTTCCCACATGAAAGAACCAAAAGACTTGATGCCTAAGACATTTCCTCTGGACTTTCATGTTCATGACCTTTCAGCTAATTTCACCCTCATCCAACTAATCCCCATTTGTATAATACTTCAGTCTCTAAAAATTTATCTTCACATCTTTTGAGTAAATTCAAATTAGTCAATTTATGGCTGCCAATCCTCAAGAACAGTCCCTCTATTCTTGATAGTAGCTGAAGTACCCTTGCTAAAGCCCCATAAAACATTTCACCTTCCTGCTCCAAGTCAGAATGGCCCTTGAGACTCTTCTTAGGCCAATAACATTTTCAAATAAAGTCTTACACTACTGATGCCTTTCTCGATTTTCCTCCAGTGTTTGGTAGGCTATATCATGTAGGTTTGTGTAAGTACAGTCTTTGATGTTCACATGAAAATGAAATCACCTGAGGATGCATTTTTCAAAACATATCCCCATTGTTAAACAAACTATAACTGTATTCTGTGGCACCTTATACTCAAAATATTCAAAGATTCCAACTGTTTAATGGATAGCATTTTAAAAGTCATTATGAAGATGGTTTTAGATATATAGATAAACTCTTTAAAAAAAAGGAAAATCCTAAAATTTATTTTCCCAAGTATTGTTGAGGATAGGCTAATAAAAACATCGACTGCATAATCCCAAATTTTAATAGTGCTCTGGGTTATTTTCTTCCACACTTATTTTCTTACAAGATTCCCTAATCTGTGACCCTTGTGAACTCCACAGTACTTGATATTTGGAAGTAGTTTGGAAAGACATTTGTTTAACATTCAGGTTCCCTTTGGGAAGACATTCTTAGAAAGCTGCGCTGTTTCTTAGGGAAGAACAATGGGACTATCCTTAGTACTATGCAGAACTAGATACAGTGTTAGGGTGAAGTTCGTAGCACTTTCAGATGCTATGAAGGAAAAGGAAAGGAGAGCCATTGTCAGACATGGCTAAGCATGGAGGGGTGGGTGACCAGAAGAACGGACCAGGATAACATAGCTAACAGATGTAGGTTAAAACAAACAAACAACAAACAATAACAATAACAACAAAAACCCACAATAAATATGCATTTTTTTTCTAGAAGGAAAATGGAATGGAAACAGCAATAGAAATAAAGAGATGCAGCTCAATTCTTTTCATTAATGTTCTTTTCTTCCAATGTGCTGCAAATGAAAATAATTTAATTTCATGTCAAGAATTATAAAGGCTCTGAGATTTTACTCTCCTTGCAAGGTAAGGTAGACTTCTACAGTTTGATTGATACTGGCAGAAGACAAAGGACTTTGCATTACTCATGGTACCATAAGCAGCACAAGCAGAAACATACTCACTCTAGGTTCCATTACTCCAAGTTTCATAGAGGTGACATCGATGGGCAGACAGATGCCTTCACATTGAGTGGGTTATGTTACAGGAGAGAAATATCCCCTGCAATTACATTATAAGAGCTTAGGAAACTTGAGTCACTTATAATGGGCAACAGGCAAGTCTATCCTTTGCTTCAGAGGGGGACTACTTTATTATACCTGGGAGTAAGTATGTCTGTTTTCATTATGAATGGAAACTTGCAAAATTATAAGCAAACCTACTCTTTGCTCTTGAGGAAGACACTGTCTCTATTTTTAAAGATTTTTCACTACATGAACATTCTTGAAAGATAGTCTAAAAAAAATGGCAGTAAGTGCCTCTGCTTGCAAGAAATGAAGAAACATGAGAGACACGTAGATAATTGTCTCTCAACTCTTCTCTGAACATTATTTACTCTCTCCATAAAACAAGAGGACTCTTTACACTTAGGGTAGACTATGAGTTTTAGAAAAAGATGATTGGTATGGATTTAATTGTCTGAAGAAAGGTCTGTGGGAAATTGGCAGCAAAGAGATGATAAACTTTTGAAAATCTTTAAAATGATGGAATTGAAGAAGGAATGCACCAAAAGCATTACACAACTGGAAAACTTTCTCATCCCTATGATAAATTCCAAGCAGCACCTAAGACATTACATGCACGTTCTACAGGCAGCATATCTGACTAACATTTTCTTGAGAGAGTACCTCTTGGTTTTTAAATACATCAACTCCACACAACATTTATGTTCCTCGGTGCAACATTTTTTTCAGCCAAAGTTTATATAAGAACATTTTATATATGCATCTCCAAATAGCAGTGTAAATATTTTAATGCGATTATAAGTGGGCTAAATCTCTAGTTACATTTCAAGCACAATGAATGAAGAAACAAAATCGTGTGTACTTTGAAATGGATACTGAGGGTCAATAAAGGGGTCCTGGTCATTGGTCATATGTGTTGCTGGTGCAAAAAGAGCCTCATTGGACCACAGCATTTCATACAAAAAAAAATTAGTTTTTAGGAAACACATTAATCATCTACAAATCAGGGAGTTAACTTTTAAAGAATCTTTTATCTTAGCATGATATTTTGCCATTTATATACAGATATTTATATGTTTGTTACAGAGTTGGTTGAGGGTTTGTGGTGAACACCTACAATATTAGATTTCTAAATACAAATAATGAGATACAAGCTTACAGGTAGAATTTTTTTACTAAAGTCAGATTTTCAGAGAATAACTGGAGCTGGATTCAATTGGAAGAATGATTATTATTTTTATCATCTTCCTCTGCCACCATCATATTCTACATTGGCAAGTACTGGTCATTTTCATTAGTTTGGGACAAGGAGTAAAATCAAGAGGTAAGATGGGCTGTCCAGAGGAAGAATCCTCAGTCTACTCTTATCTACTGCTTTCTTCTTCTGTGAATCTCTCCTCAAATGTCCACATTATTCCCATGTAACCTCTTGCAGTCTTTCCTGGAAGATCTCGTTTCTCCCTCTGCCTCTCAGGGACGTGGGAACTGGGCACCTGGGAGCACCCAGAGAACAGAAAACTCCACCTTTACCTGAAGGAAAGTCTGTTCTGACTATGGGAGGATACCTTATGTCCCACCTGCTGCCTGGAAGAGCATTTCACTATGCCAGAAATCTCTCTGAGCCCACTCACCTGCACCCCTTCTCAGTGTCCCGGAGTTGCTCTGCTCACTTACTTGGCTCTGATTTCTGCTCCTCCCCACATCAGGTGCTGTTAATAAAAGATCTGCCTCATCTACCCTAGCAAAACCATTCTAGCAGGAAATTGTGTAAGAGGATGTAAAAGGAGATCATTTAGTGTCTCCACCTCTTCTTCCCCCCATATCTGCCTTTTGTAATTTAACAAATATAAAAAATTTATAATATTTTTATATTATTACTATTATTTATAATAGTTCAACCACATTCAGTTCAACAAATGTATCACAATTTATTAAATATATCCTGTTTGTTAGACGCCTATATCTTTAATTTCCATTTTATAATGATTGTTTGCAGTGGTATTTCTTGAGAGGTTGAGAGAGAGAGAGAAAATGTAAGCATTTGTTTCTGGGAAAATGTCTGTCAGGAAAGAACTGGTTATAGAGTCCCTAAATTGTTAAGGAATTACTAAGCAGTCACTTGGTTTATAGACCTAGAATATGGTTGCCAAATGGTCTTACTGGAATTCTAGGTAAATTAATTATCATAATGTTGAACAGATCCTTGAGAGAGCGGTAATGTTCACTCGGAATCTGATTTTAGAAGAGTTTACAAAATATTTAATAAGCAACATTTACAATTTTTTTTACATTCACTTAATTCCTTTTTTTCTTTGAGGAGGGGGCAGGACTTTGATTTTACCTTCATCAGATGACCCATCAGCTTGTCTAAAATATGAAATATCACCAGCCTTAGGCTTAAAAATAATGTTATCTAAACTTTTGGTATCTATGAGGTTGGTTACTTTCAGAGAGAGTTTTGAAATGGCCATGGCTTTTTTTATACTACCATTTAAGCAAAAGAAAACTATAATAGAACTTGCACAATGTAAATTGTCAAAAAAAATAACTGAAAAGGAACAACCAAAGACCTAAGGAAAATTGAGAGTGATACTTCTTAGCTGTCAGGTGTCAACAGTAAACTGACAATAAGAAAGTGGTTGATTTGTAATTTAAGGACTGCCAAATTTGGGATGGCTTCCCTTTCTGTACATTTTTATAATTTGATTATCTGATGACTGTAATGTGGTGTTTGGGGAATACTAAGTAACAAAGAAGGCTTGTATAAGTTTTCCTGTTTCTTAATCTTAACGGATTATGATGTCAAGTCTTTCCCAATTCCAATTATCTGCCTGAATGTGTGTGCAGTGATATTCCCTGGGTACGTATCTGGCTTCATTGCTTCATTTATGCTTTCTTTAAATAGTAGCCAGGTGTGTTCCTCTGTGAAAATCCAACCCCTATATTCTCCTGACAGGGCATTCGATAATGATCACACCCCAAATCCTGAGCTGTTTATAACTTGTAAAATTCAACAAGCGTAATATATCCTCTTTCCTGTATTAATGATTCAATGATGTGCAATAATTTAGGCTTTAGTAACTAGCCTCTGGCCATGGTGATTTTCTGTTTTGTCCAAAAAGAGAGACACTTAGGATTTTAAAAAGTACATTTAGAAAGTAGCCTATGTTTCTTCTTCTAGAACTGATAAAGAATTGGTAGCCCCAGTTGCTGATAGCAACTATCTTGAGTTATAAAAGGAAATTTGTATAGAGGAAAAAAAAAAAAAACATACAAAGGAAAGAGAGCACAGAAAAGAAAATCCTAGAGAAATGGCACTTGAGCTCTGATTGAACTGTATCCAAAGACTGACTCCTAAATTCTTGGTGTTTATGTATTCAAATAAACATCATTACATTTTTAATCCAAATTATATATAGATCTTTCTTATTTGCAATTACAAATGTCCTATCTTTCACAAATGGGCTTTCCAACTGTAAGAACAGGATATGATTTCCACAGCTGTGATAATTCACCCATCATTAAAGGGAGAACACAGACTAAGATGAAGTGGTTTTTATGCCAGTACCATAGGTTTTGATTTCTACAGTTTTGCAATATAGTTTGAAACCAGGAAGCAATGCCTTAAACTTTGTTCTTTCTTGAAATTGCTTTGACTATTCAAGGTATTTAGTGGTTTCGTATCAATTTTAGAATTTGTTTCTATTTATGTGAAAAATGCCATTGGAATTTTGATATGCATTGCATCAATTCTGTAGATCATTTTGGGGGAATATGGACATTTTAATAATATTAATTTTTCTAATACACGAACATGGAATACTTTCAATTTATCTGTGTCTTTTAAAATTTATTTCATCAATGTCTTATAGCATCAGTGGTAATAGATATGCTCATTAAATTGTGATATATATATATCATATATACAGATATATGTATATATATACAGTCTGTATTTGCCAATTAAATATTTTAAAAATTAAGAGCTTGCACAAGTACAACTAGTGTGGAATTTTCTAATCCATTTTATTACTTTATCCAGGACAGAAAATCTAGTCTTGCGACATCACCCAAAGACAAATTCTTTATCGAGGAGATTGTTTTTTTGAAAAGATCAACAAAATAGACAGACTGCTAGCCAGATTAAAAAGAAAAGACAGAAGAATCAAATAGATGCAATAAAAATGATAAAGGAGCTATCACCACTGATTCCACAGAAATACAAACTACCATCAGAGATTACTACAAACAACTCTATGCACATAAACCAGTAAACCTGAAAGAAATGGATAAATTTCTGGACTCTTAAGCCCACCCAAGCCTAAACCAGGAAGAAGTTGAAAACCTGAATAGAACAATAACAAGGTCTGAAGTTGATGCAGCAATTCTTAATAGACTACCAACTAAAAAAAGCCCAGGTCCAGATGGGTTCACAGCTGAATTCTGCCAGCTGGTACCACTCCTCCTGAAACTATTCCAATCAATACAAAAAGAGGGAATCCTTCCCAAATCATTTTATGAGACCAGCATCATCCTGATACCAAAACCTGGCAGACTCAATAAGAAAAGAAAACTTCAGGCCAATATCCATGATGAATGTAGATGAAAAAATCTTCAATAAAATACTGCAAACCAATTGCAACAGCACATCAAAAAGCTTATCCATCACAATCAAGTAGGCTTCATCCCAGGGATGCGAGACTGGTTCAACATACTCAAGTCTATAAATGTAATCCACCACATAAACAGAATCAAAGACAAAAACCACATGATTATCTCAATAGATGCAGAGAAGGCCTTCGACAAAATGCAACAGCACTTTATGCTAAAAACTCTCAATAAACTAGGTATCAATGGAACATATCTCAAAATAATAAAAGCTATTTATGACAAACCCACAGCTAATATCATACTGAATGGGCAAAAACTGGAAGCATTCCCTTTGAAAACTGGCACTAGACAAGGGTGACCTCTCTCACCACTCCTATCCAATACATTATTGGATGTTCTAGCCAGAGCAATCAGGCAAGAAAAAGAAATAAAGGGTATTCAATTAGGAAAGGTGGAAGTCAAATTGTCTCTATTTGTAGACGACACAATTGTGTATTCAGAAGGCCCCATCATCTGAGCCCAAAATCTCCTTAAACTGATAAGCAACTTCAGCAAAGTCTCAGGATATAAAATCAATGTGCAAAAATCATAAAAATTCTTATTCATCAATAACAGAGAAACAGAGAGTCAAATCAAGAGCGAACTCCCATTCAAATTGCTACAAAGAGAATAAAATACCTATGAATACAATGAACAAAGGATGTAAAGGATCTCTTCAAGTAGAACTATGAATCACTGCTCAAGGAAATAAGAGAAGACTCAAACAGATGAAAAAACATTCCATGTTCATGGTTAGGAAGAATCAATATTGTGAAAACGGCCATACTGCCCAAAGTAATTTATAGTTCAATGCTATCCCCATCAAGCTACCTATGACTTTCTTTTCAGAACTGGAAAAAAAATCACCTTAAACTTCATATGGAACAAAAAGAGAGCCCACATAGCCAAGAAAATCATAAGCAAAAAGAACAAAGCTGGAAGTACCACACTACCTTACTTTGTTCCTTTCTTCCCCTTTTGCTCTCTTCTTTTTGACTAGGTAATTATCTCTTGTGGTATACTTAGGTTGCTTGCTTTTTATATGTTATTTATCTGTTACAGGTTGTTGCTTTGTGGTTACCATAAAGCTTACAAAAAAATATATTTATAATAGACTATTTTAAACAGATAACTTAATTTTGATCACATAAAATTATTTTACACTTTTGCTCTTGTTCACACATTCTTGTTATTGATGTCACAATTTACATGTTTCTTTATTGCATAATCTTTAACAATTATTGTAGTTATTTTTTTGACAGTTTTATCTTTTATCCTGTATGCTAAAGATTTAAGTGATTTGCCAACCACTAATTACAATGTTAGAGTATTCTAAATTTTACTATGTACTTAACGTAGTCTATTTATACTTTGTACTTTCATGTGTTTTTATGACATCAGCTAGCATTTTTATCATTTGTATTGAAGAAATTATTTTAGCCTTCTTCATAAAGAATGTCTAGTGTTAATGAACTCTCTCAGCTTTTGTTTGTCTGGTAAAGTTCCTCTCTTTTCATTGTCTGAAGGATAGGATTGCCAGGTATAGTATTCTTTGTTTGCAGGGTTTTGTTTTGTTTTGTTTTTTCATTGAGTACATTGAATGATTTCATTGAGTACATTGAATATCCCACTCTCTCCTGCCCTGAAAGGTAACTTCTGAAAAATCAACTGATAATCTTATAGACATTCCCTTGCACATGATATGTTATTTTTCTTTCACTGCTTTCAAAATTATTTTTTGTCTCTGAGTTTTGGGAACTTGATTATAATGTGTTTCAGTTAATGTCTTTATATTTAATCTATTTGGAGTTTTTTTGTACTTCATGGATCTAGATGTTCCTTTTTCTCACCACTTATGGGAAGTTTTTCATGATTTTTTTTCTTTTTTTTAGAAAAAGCTTTTATTTCAGGTTCATGTGAAGGTACATGTGCAGGTTTGTTATACAGATAAGAGTACATGTGCAGATTTGTTACATAAGTAAATTATATGTCACAGTGGTTTGGTGTATAGATTATTTTGTCATCCAGGTAATAAGCATAGCATCTGATAGGTACTTTTTCATTCTTTTCTCTCTTTTCACCCTTCATCCTCAAGTAGTTCACAATGTCTCTTTTTTTCTTCTTTGTGTCCATATGTATTCAAAGTTCAGCTCTCACTTACAAGTGATAACATGCAGTATTTTACCATTTATTGGTTTTCTGTTCCTGTGTTAGTTTGCTTAGGATAATGGCCTCCAGCTCTATACATGTTGCTGCAAGCAACATTATTTTATTGTTTTTATGTCCATGTAGTATTCCATTGTGTATATGACCACATTTACTTCCACATTTACTTTGTTTAGTCTACTGTTGATAGGCATTTAGGTTGATTCCATGTCTTTGCTGTGTGACTAGCACTGCAGTGGACATACATATGCATGAATCTTAATGGTAGAATGATTTATATTCCTTTTGGCATATGACCCATAATGGAAGTGCTGGGTCGAATAGTAGTTCTGTTTTAAGTTATTTGATAAATCTTCAAACTGCTTTCCACAGTGGCTGAACTAATTTGCATTCCTGCTACTAGTGTATAAACATAACCTTTTCTCTGCAACCTTGCTAGCATCTGTTATTTTTTGACTTTTTAATAACAGCCATTCTGACTGGTATGAGATGGCATCTCACTGTGTTTTTAATTTTCATATATCTGATGATTAATGATTTTGAGCATTTTTATATGCTTCTTGGCTGAAGTATGTCTTCTTTGAAACATGTCTATTTATGTCCTTTGCATACTTTTTAATGCAGTTATTCAGGTTTTGCTTGCTAATTTGTTTAAGATTTTTGTAGATTCTGTATATCAGACCAAACTATGTCAGATGCATAGTTAGCAAATGTTTTCTCCCATTCTGTAGTATGTCTGCTTACTCTGTTGATAATTTCTTTTGTTTAATTAGATACCATATGCCATTTTTTGTTTTTGTTGCTATTGCTTTTGGAATCTTCATCATGAAATCTTTGCAAGATCCTATGTCCAAGATAGGATTTACTATGTTATCTTTCAGGGTTTTTACATAGTTTTACATTTAACTCTTTAATCCATATTGAGTTTACCTTTTTAAATGATTTAAAGAAGGGGTCCAGTTACAATCTTCCACATATGACAATCCAGTTATCTCATTATCATTTATTGAATATAAAGTCCTTTTCTCACTGCTTATTTTTGTCAACTTTGTTGAAGATCAGATGTTTGTAGGTATTTAGCATTATTTCTGGGATCTCCATTCTATTCCTTTGGTCTATCTGTCTGAGTTTGTACTAGTATCATGTAGTTTTGGCTACTGTAGACTTGTAGTATAATTTGAAGTTGGGTAATGCGATGCCTTCAGCTTTGTTCTTTTTGTTTAGGATTGCCTTGGCTATTTAGGCTTTTTGGTTCCATATAAATTTTAAAATAGTTTTTCTAATTCTGTGAAGAATATTTTTGGTAGTTTCTGATGAACAACATTGAATCTATAAATTGCCTTGGGCAGTATGGCCATTTTAACAATATTATTTTTTCCTGTCCATGAACATGGAATGTTTTTGTTTGTTTGTGTCATCTCTGGTTTTTTTGAGCAGTGTTTGGTAATTCTCCTTGTAGAGATCTTTTACCTCCTTGGTTAGCTGTATTCTTCGGCATTTTATTATTTTTATAACTATTGTGAATGGGATTGTGTTCTCCACTTGGCTGTCAGCTTGGACATTGTTGGTTTATAGGAATGCTAGTGATTTTGTTCCTGAAACTTTGCCAAAGTTGTACATCAGCTGAAGGAGTTTTGGGGTTGAGATAATGGGGTTTTCTAGATATAGAATTGAATCATATGTAAACGAGGATAGTTTGACTTTCTCTCATGCTATCTGGATGCCATTTATTTCCTTCTATTGCCTGATTGCTCTGGCCAGGACTTCCATTAATAGATAGAAGATTTGTCTTGTTTTAGTTTTCAAGGGGACTGCATCCAGCTTTTGTCCATTCAGTACAATGTTGTCTATGGATTTGTCATAGATGGCTGTTATGGTTGTAAAGTATATTCCTTCAATGCCTAGTTTGTTTAGAGTTTAAACACAAAGAGATGCTTAATTTTTATCTAAAGCCTTTTCTGCATATATTGATATGATCATGTGGATTTTTAGTTCTATTTATGTGATAAATCACATTTTTTGATTTGGATATGTTGAACCAATCTTTCATTATAAAGCTTAGTTGATTGTGGCTTTTTGATGTGTTGCTGGATTTAGCTAGCTAGTATTTTGTTAAAGATTTTTGCATCAATGATCATCCAAGATATTGGCCTGAAGTTTTATTTTTGTTGTTGTTGTTGTGTCTTTACCAGATTTTCATACCAGGAGGATGTTGGCCTTATAGAATGAGTTAGGAAGGAGTCTCTCCTTATCAATTTTTTGGAATAGTGTTAGTAGGAATGGTAACTGCCCTTCTTTATATATCTCATAGAATTTGACAGAAAATTATCTGGCCCAGGGCTTTCTCTGATTGGTAGGTATTTTATTAATGATTTAATTTCAGAACACATTATTGGTCTGTTCATGGATTCAATTTCTTCCTGATTCAATCATGGGAGGTTGTATCCTTCCAGGAATTAGATCATTTCTTCTAAGTCCTCTTTGTCATTTTGAATTATGTTTATTTGGATCTTATCTCTTTTTTTCTATATTAGTCAAGCCAGTGCTGTATCAATCTTATTTATTCTTTCAAATAACACATTCATAGATTTGTTGATCTTCTGAATGGTTTTCACAGCTCAATTTCCTTTAGTTCAGATCTGATTTTGGTTATTTCTTGTATTCTGCTAGCTTTGGAGTTGGTTTTATCTTACTTGTCTAATTCCTCTAGGTCTGATGTTAGGTTGTTAACTTGATAGCTGTCTAAGTTCTTGATGTGGGTGTTTAGTGCAATAAACTTCCCTCTTAACACTGCTTTAGCTGTGTGTGGGAGGTTCTGATATGTTGCATCATCTTTGTGCTCATTCATTTCAAAGACTTTCTTCATGTCTACCTTAATTTCATTATTTACCCCAAATCATTCAGGAGCAGACTGTTTAATTTCCATGTAATTGTATGGTTTCAGGTGATTTTTTTAGTAAAGATTTCTACTGTTATTGCACTGTGGTTGCTCATAGTGTGGTTGGTATGATTTCTGTTTTTGTTTTTGTTTTTTTTTAATTTGCTGAGGATTGTTTTATGCTCAATTGTGTGATCAATTTTAGAGTATGTGCTATGTGCCCCTGAGAAAAAATATGTATTCTGTTGTTTGAGAGTGAAGAGTTCTGCAGATGTCTACTAGGTCAAGTGTTGAGTTCAGGTCCTGCATATCAGTTAGTTTTCTGCCTCTATGATCTATCTAATACTGTCAGTAGAGTATTGAAACCGCCTAATCTTATTGCATGGTTATCTAATTTTCTTTGTAGGTCTCTAAGAACTTGCTTTATAAATCTGGGTGCTCCTGTATTGGGTATGTATATATTTAGGCTAGTTAGGTCTTTAACTGCATGGAGCCCTTTACCACTCTGTAATGTCTTTCTTTGTCTTTCAAAAATCTCTTGATTTAAAGTCTGTTTTGTCTGAAAGTGGTATAGCACCCCTAGCTTTTTTCTGTTTTTTGTTTGCATGGTAGAGTTTTCTCCATCCCTTTACTTTGAGTCTAGTAGTGTTATTGCATGTCAGATCGGTCATTGCATATGAGAGGGGCATACCATTGGGTAATTCTTCTTTTTCCAACTTGCCACTATGTACTTTTTAATTGGGGCATTTACCCCATTTACATTCAAGGTTAGTATTGATATGTGCAGATTTGATCTTGTCATCATGTTGTTCGCTAGTTACTATGCAGACTTGTTTGTATGCTTGCTTTATAGTGTCACTGGTCTATGCACTTAAGTATGTTTTTATAGTAGCCAGTAATGGTCATTCCTTTCTGTATTTAACACTCTCTTTAGGATCTCTTGTAAGGCAGGTCTGGAGGTAATAAATTCCCTTAGCTTTAGATGATCTGAAAATGATCTTATTTTTTCTTCACTTATGAAGCTTAGTTTGCCTGGACATGAAATTCTTGTTTAGAATTTCTTTGCTTTAAGAATGCTGTATATAGGGCCCCAATCTCTTCTGGTTTGTAGGATTTCTGCTGACAACACTGCTGTTAGCCTGATGAGGTTCCCTTTGTAAGTGATCTGCCTCTTCTCTCTAGCTGCCTTTCACATTTTTCTTTCATTTCAACCTTGGAGAGTCTGATGACTATGTGTCTTGGGGATGGTTATCTTGTGTAGTGTCTCACAGATGTTCTCTGCATTTCCTGAATTTAAAGGTTGTCTTCTCTAAGGAGGTTAGGAAAGTTTTCACGGATGATATGCTAAAGTATGTTTTCCAAATTTCTTGCTTTCAATTAGTTATAAATTTGGTCTCTTTAAATGATACCACATTTCTCAGAGGGTTTGTTTATTCTTCTTCAATTCTTTTTTATTTTTAATATGTGTCTGACTAAGTTATTTCAGAGAACAAGTCTTTGAGATCTGAGATTATTTTCCTCAGCTTGGTCAGTTCTGCTGTTAATACTTGTGATTGTATTCTGAAATTTTTGAAATGAGTTTTTTGGCTCTATCAGATCAGTTTGCTTCTTTCTTAAAATGGCCGTTTCATCTTTCATTTTTCTGTATCGTTTTATTGTATAGAATCCTTGAAATGGGTTGTGACTTTTGCCTGAATCTCAAGGATCTTGGTTCCTATCCATATTCTGAGATCTATTTCTGTCATTTCAAATATTTCAACCTGGTTAAGAACCATTGCTGGGTAACTAGTGTAGTTGTTTGGAGGTAAGAATAGATGCTGGCTTTTTAAGTTGCCAGAGTTCTTGCATTGGTTCTTTCTCATCTACGTGGGCTGGTATTCCTTTAATCTTTGAAGTTGCTATTCTTTGAATGGATTGTGTGTGTGTGTGTGTGTGTGTTTATTTTTTCCATGGCCTTGGGGGTTTGATTGTGGTATAAGGTAGGTGCAGTTGATTGGCTTCATTTCTGGAAGGTGTCAAGGTTCCAAGGTTCAGCTCAGCATTCCCGAGTTCTGGAATGCTAATATCAGGCCCCTGGCTTTGTTCTTTCTGCCCTCGAGGTTAGAAACCTCCTGTGTTGGGGCACCTATGGTGTTCCTGGACTGCTGGCCACAACACTCCAGTAAGTGGCATGGCCGCAATGTTCTGTCGGTGTGGTAGCAGTGGGATCTGTGCTCATTTGCACATGTTACAGCAGTGGCAGCAGGGCTGGGTGCATGCTCGTTGGCTGGGGTGAGGCACTGACAGGCACGGGGATGCCAAACCCCATGACCCATTATATTGTATATGTGTTTTCTGCTCATTTCTGCCTCTGCTCCTTCTAGAAAGCCCATAATGTATATATTGGCTCAGTTGATTATGTACCAGTTTCCTTCAGCTTTATTTACTCTTTTTGTTTCTTTTTTCTTTTTGTTTCTCTGACTGGATAATTTCAAATGACTTGTCTCAAACATACTAACTTTTTCTCCTGCTTGATCAAGTCAGTTGAAATTCTCTAAGCAGTTCTTCAGCTCAGCCAGTATTTTTTTTAACTTTAAAAAAGTTTCTTTCTTGACCTTCTAATTTTGTTCATATATTGTTATGATTTCATTTAGTTGTCTATCTGTATTCTCTTGTAGCTCACTGAATTTCTTTTAGACAATTTGCCTTAAATTATTTGTTGAGCAGTTTGGAAAATCCTATTCCTTTAAGTCAGTTACTGGTCCTCTACTTTGTTCTGTTGGTGGTGTTGTGTCGTCCTGATTATTTACGATACTTGTGGTAATGTGTTTTTGCTGTTTGACTTTTTGAACAAGTAGTCACTTATTCCAGTCTTTATAGACTGGTTTTAGTGGATAAAGCCCTTCACCAGTCAGCTATTCAGAGATTCTGGGCAGGCCATCTCACTTGGTCTTTGGGCAGGCTTGCTGCTGGCATCCTCAGAAAGCCTGGGCCAATGAGTACCAACCTGGCATCAGGGTTCACTATCTCTGGTTGACCTATTGACTTAGTATACCTGGGTAGGCAGTCACTTCATGAGGGCAGGCCTGAAGCTTGTAATCACAGGGAGCCAGAGTAAAGCCTGGTCCCATGGAGACCAATCTGCCTCTAGGGAAGGCCTGGAACCCATGTCTTCATAGGTTAGCCAGACACTAGGATAGACATGGTATCTGGGTCTCTAGGACAGGTCTGGAGTTTGAGTCTGTGCATACTGGGATGGTACTTGGAACTATAAGGGCTGGCATGCAGCCAGGGTTAGTGGGGGGCTGGCCTGAAGCATGGGACCATAAATGTCAACTTGCCTATGGAGTAGACCTGGAGACTGGATCCATGGGGCTAAGGCTAGAGCCTGAGTCAGTGGGGGCTGGCCTGGTGCTAGGTCTACTGTAATGAGACTTGATCCTGGGTCTGCTGGAATATTGGGCCAGATTAGTACTGCGTCCGCAGAGGCTGGCCTGGAACTGGGAAGATCCAGAGCTTGTGTCTGCGGGGTCTGGCCTAGTGATGGAAGCCACAGAGGCCAGTCTAGCAAGAGAGCTTTGTGATTGGACGAACCTAAAGTCTTGGGGAGGGGTTGGGGTTTGACAGGACTAAATTCTGGGACTGTGAGTGCCAGTCTGGAGCTGGAGTCTGCAAGTGTTGGGCTGGAGTTGTGGCTATGGGAGTCATCCTGGAGCTGTGGTAGGTCTGAAGGATGGGTCCACCTGGGCAGGCTTGATGTCTAAGATTTCAGGGGCCACCCTGGAGTCTGTGGCTGCAAGTGCTAGCTTGTTCTTGAGGTGGGCTTAGAGTCTTTGTCACTAAGTGCTGGCCTGTGGTCTGGAGCTATGGGGAAAAACATGAATCTGGGTGTGTCTGGAGCCTGTGTCTTCCGGAGAAGTCTGGAGGCTGCAGTCATGGTGGCTGATCAGGAACCTGGGGCCACAGAGCCTGGCCTGGCCTCAAACCATGCTGGAGTCCAAGTCCAAGGGTACCTGCCTGGAGTCAGAGGCCACTGGGTCTAATTGGGGCAAACCTAGTGTTTGAGTCCATGGAAAAATCAAATGCTTGCTTCACTCTCTTTCCCCAAGTTGAGAGAATGTCTCTACATGTTGTGCTTACTGAGATTGAGGGAGGGGCGATGTGAATCATGTAAAAGTGTTCTTTCTACCCTCTTCAATGCATCTTTTCTTATTTTTTGCAACGTGCAGATGCTTTACTCACTCACTTGGATCTATTAGCTCTTGTGAAGGTATTTCCATTTTAATGGATAGTAGTTCAAATGAATGTTTCTATGAAGGTTCGAGAGCTGGAAAGTCCTATCTACCATCATGCTGATGTCATTCTCTGAGAAGATCTATTCTAAATACCACCAGAGCATCCTAAAGCTTGTCATGTCACATTACCAGGTTTGTGCTATGGAAATGGGAGGGCAGTAGGTACGTGGGGGAGAAATGTCCTCATCTCCTCACAATACAAATCCTACATGAGCAAGACCCACACCCTCATCATAACACACTGGTAGGGATACACATTTCATCATTTTCCCTAGAGGCCTGGGTAAAACAGGGAAGAACAAAGACCCACAAAGTTTCCTCCCCGCTGAACACTTTGTCCTTCTCAGGGTATAGCTATGACATTGGCACATACCAGACAGCAAGTGCAGACTAAAAATTTTATTATTGCTCTCTAAAGCCTTAGGGCATATGACAAAATGAAGAGACTGAAATGAAAGTGGGAAGGAGGAAACAGAAGGAAGATAAGAATTACGTGGTCATATCTGGGGGGAATTAAGTGAATATTCTCTTCCAGGATGTCTTCACACTGGGTTCATGCCCATGAGGAGTTCCACACCAAACGCAGGCTGCTGAGTTCGCTCCTGCCCTAGTTAGTGAACTTGCAGACGTAGGGTAACCTCACATTACAGTTATAATCTTTCCACTTCAGAAATGCTGGAGAGACAGAAGACATAAATGGAATGGGACTGAGGAAGCTGGTGAACCCAATGAAGAGGCATCCTGGGTTTGAGCCTAGAAGTTAAAGCCTCTCCCTCACCTTCATCAGTGTCCCAATCCAGGAGAGAGATTCAAAGAAAGCAGAGAAGAGAGGAGATGAGAGAAGACACACTAGCATTGTATTTTCTAGCTCAGGAAGATCTCCTGAAAGCCAGACCCAGGAATGGAGGATGAGATGGAAAAAACTGGGAAGAGGCCATTGCTGTTTCTTACCCGTGCCTCTTGACAGGCTCGCACAGTGGCCGGGGTTTGAGACGGTGGAGGGATTTATCTCCCATGCACGGTAATTCATCACATCACTGCTACTCCACTCCCACCCATCTTCATCGGTGCCCTATAGAGTAGAGGAGGCAGCCAGGTGAAGGGAATGGCCATTGCAGCTCTTCTTCCATGGCCCCTCAGCTGCAACACCTGATTTGTGGTACAGCATGAGGGAATTTGGTCTGCTATTCCAGATGTTGCAGGTGATCCCTTCACTAGTAACCTCTTTCTTAAATCCTCATTGCTATTGGAAATTCCCAGCCAATAAACACAAGACCTTTGGAACCACAAAAGGTAATATGTTATTTGCAGAACAATAATTGGTGTAGCATTTGTGATTAGCCTGTGAACCTCAAAGGTAATGGCAATTCTGTATGGGGGCAAAATTGATCCTATCTTCCTTCATTAAGGATTCCTTGAGAATAGGAGGCAAAACCCCATGAAGTTCAGAGAATAGATTAGCCCAGCCTCATGTGAGAATTAGGTCATATGCCTGAGGGAGGCAGACTGATTTCATCCAAAAGATAAGAGACCTCCACAGATCTCAGATCTTCAGCCGTCTCACAGACTTTCTTTTTCCCCAAATGTTCCCCAGAATTCTGAGCTCCAGTGCTCTCTGAAGTACTTTCTAGGCAGGTACAGGGGACAGGGATTAGGCCTGGGCAACAACAGAAGTCAGCATGAGAGGTAACAGAGAGGAGAGGATATACTCGCACCTGTGTGGGGTCATAGAGCCCAATCCAGACGTACGAGTAGCCGTGACTAATGCTCTTGACCAGGGAGGACACGAAGGATCCCTCTGCCCTGCTGAGCACAGACACCAGGTTTCCAGAGGGCCGCTTCTGGCAGGCCAGCTTTGAAGGGGAGACAGAGAATGAGAGAGAGCTTCAGACCTGCTAGGGGAGGGCAGGGCAAAGGTAGGTGGGAGGATGACTGTGTGAAAGATAAGTGTGTTCCTCCTCATTCCCAAGGAACTTTCCTGAATGGAGACCCTCCTCCCCTGAGACCTGCATGGACTTTCCCCTGTCACCTCCAACCCCACATCTAACCACTCACATCTGCATCTATCCAGGATTTTGGTGACGTAAACAAGGCATAGCAGTGGGAGCCATAGGCCTTGGAGCCTTTGGGACAGCTGATCCGCGGTGAGGGCAGTTCCTGCTGGGGATCTTCACCTGCGGTGGAAGAAGAGGGATAGGGTAAAATGAAGAGTGGGGATTGGGGTGGGAGAGCACCTTGGGGAATACCTAGGCCTGTCCTTGGGGAGGAAGACCATGTTCCTGACTCCCCTACATCTTTCCTCGTGTTTTCAGAAGTTCTTTACCTCAAAATAGCCCTATAAATGGGGCACCATCTAGTCTCTTATTACCCTTGCCCCTTATTCAACCATTTAACACTCTCTTCACTCTAGGCTGTCTCTACATTGGGTCCTCCAATTATTGTCCCTCCCCTCATCTCATTACTGACCCTCCACACTTTCCCACCAATGTATATTAGAGTGCACTGACTAAATGAAAGCCATCTCATTCCATTGTTAGTGGACCACCGTGGAGTCTCCTTCTGCAAGTTAACCTGAAGGAAGGAGTGATGATGCAGGAACTGCAGGCAGGCTCATTAGACACCACACCATTACCTCATGTGACATGCAGGAACTTTCCGCCTCTTCTTAGCTCTGAGCATTCATGGAGAACTCAGTGCTAGAGGCAGAGCAATCTCACCTTGGACCTGAGACAGGAGCATGAGGCAGGAGAGCAGCATCCGGGACACGCTGGGCAGGGCCATGGGAGGCAGCATAGTATCTGCGACTTGTGGAGGCCGTCAGGGGTCACTAAAGGAAGCATGGTCAGTGAGAGGACACACAGATAACCTATTGCCTCATAATTTTTCCTTCTCTAGTCTCCAAGGACTAAAGTCATCTTGGGCACATCCATCATCTTCTACAGCTCTGAGTTATGAGTCTCTGTACTCTCCCATCCCTGAGCCCTCCCAGGCCAGCCTTGCTGAGTCTCAAAGCTCCTATGCTCTCTAAGGAAAGGACTCTCCCAGAGGTTCTCCTGTATCATGTGAGGTTGCCCCTCTCTGGGTCTCATCTTCTTTCATCTCTGCCTTACCTCTCTGGTGGGATCTGGTATGGTTTGTCTGGTCAGGAATGACTGGGTTTTATAAGAGGAACTGGGGGAGGGACATTGAAGTGAATAGTGACAATGAGTAGACAAGACATAGGTCATGGGGTGGCTTGGCATGGGGAGGAGACTCTTCCTGGCAAAGACTGGGGATTTTCCCAGATGTTGCCTCTTTCCTGTTGGCCGGCCAACACTTTCCCTAGGAAGAGGTGAAGTTTGCTCTTTTCTCTGTATCTTCCTTGTCAAAGGCCTGTGGCACCAAATGTGGTATGAAATCTTCTAATATGGACATCCGAAAGAGAAGTTCCTCTGGTGGATTTCTTATGAACTCACTTATGGAGGCAAACCTATATATTTCTTATTACCTTGTATAGTAATATTAAATAAATTTTTTGTGTTAAGTGGAGGTGTGTATAGGAATTATGAATATCATAGACAGTTGAGAGCATAGATGGAACTGAAGCTAAGAGTAGGAGTGAGGGTTCAGGACCACTATGTAAGCACAGTAGCTACTTTTGATGAAACTTTAGAATTATCTGACAAGTCAATAGATGAACCAAAATCTTACAGAAAATCAGGTAAATGAACTTTTCTTTCCAGTCTTCAGCAAGAAGAGCTTTCCCAGTGGTGAATGACAATTACAATGTGATAGAATAAGAAGTATTAAAAAAACACAAAGCATAAGAAGGACTATAGTCAAATAATGTGGATCCAAGAAGGATGAATAGTGGTTAAAGAAGAGAAAAGCAGGCATTTCATAAAACCATAGCTCAGTTGGACAGGTGCAGTGGCTCGTGTTTATAATCCCAGTACTTTGAGGGGCTGAGGTGGGAGGATCACATGAGCCAAGGAGTTCAAGACCAGCCTGGGCAACATAGTGAGAAGCTATCCCTACAATTTATATTTTAATGTAAGCAAGTTGTGGTGGTGTGTGCCTGTGGTCCTAGCTACTCAGCTGACTGAGGCAGGAGGATCTTCAGTTGAGCCCAGGAGTTCAAGGCTGCAGTAAGTTATGATCATCTCTCTGCACTCCAGATTAGGCAACAGAGTAAGACCCTATCTCTAAATTTTGTCTTATGATGTTGTAAACATAATCCTGAATTGCATGTAAGTCTCTACTACATTAAAATGCTCACTACTTGTAGGTTACTCATGAGCTCACTTGCTGAACTGCCATTTGGCTATAAAGTAAAGGCCCTTTTCATTACATTCATACTGAGAAAATGGCCAGCTTCTTATGGGTATATTGAGAAAAGTTCTTTTAGTCAGGTTTAATTTTCAGCTGGCAGTTTGGTGCATCTTACAAGCATAGTGCCTTGTTTATACACTGGTTCAGGTTCCGTTTGGCCAGTCCAGGAAAAAGTTAGGCTGGGAATTTCTACAGAACCTGACTCTCACACTATTGTATTATGCCAGCTTGTATGTAAATGTTTATAGTAGGGATCTGTGACGAGGTCATAAAATGTAGCTCATCATTAATTCATGTACCCAAAATTCAATGCAGTTCCTCAAATAACATGAGAAGAAATATAGCCAGCGATTATTTTGTGAAAACAGTTTTTTTTCCCCCACAAAATTTATACAACAATATGTAAACACATGGAGGTAGAGGGTAGAAAGTAACCAGAAGGTAGAATAGTTACCAGAGGCTGAGAAGGATGAGGGGAGATGAAGAGAGTTTGGTTCATCGTACAAACATAGAGTTAGATAAAAGGAATATGTTCTAGCTTTTGCTAGCACATAGTGTGACTACAGTTCACAACAATATGTTGTATATTTCAACATAACTAGGAAAGAAGATTTGAAATGTTCCCAACACCAAAAAATTATAATGCTGAAGTTGATGGAGATCCTAAAGACCCTGATTTGATCATTACATATTATATACATGTGTCAACATATCACATGTACCTTATAAATATATATACCTTATAAATATGTATATTATTATGTATCAATACAATTTTTAATGAACAAGTAAACACAAAGCCATTACTTTATCGAGAGCTCAGTGGAAATTTTTAAGTTCAAAAAATAAAATATTATACACATTTAATATTTAAGATGATTTAGAAAATAATCTCATTAGATTAAAAAGTTATTTGGGAAGAAGTTAATAATAGGAATCACAAATTCAGAATGGAGTGTGTCTTGAACTTTTGAAAAACTCAGTATCACAGAGGAAAACATCATTTTAGAGTAAAATAATCCAGAGACACAGCAACCAAATCTAGTGAGTAAACTTTAATTGGATCTTGGTAAATAAAGTCATTCATATGGGGGTCAACTGGAAAAATATGAAATTGAACTGCTATTTGATTATGTAATATTATTATAGTTAAGTAAGGAATTTCTTTATGCTTTTGATATTTACGATGAGTTGTTTTCAGATAAAATATTAAGATGTCTGTAAGTTTCATATTATTCATGGAAAGGTGTGTGCATGTTTGTGTGTGTGTTTGGAGAAAGAGAGAGGTATGAGTTGGAGAAAGGTAAATAAAGCAGACATTATACAATGATAACACTTAACTGAATCCAAATGGAAGATACGAGTGTGTTCATGCTTGCTTTCTACTTTGCTGTGTGTTTATAATTTGCTGAACAGAAAATTATAATTTAACTTACATGTTTCCATTCAATGATAACATACATGTAGTTTTCTCATCATTACCATAAGCTAGAAATAGTGCAATAGAGCAGTATTTATTATGTAGAATCATATATACATATATACATTAAAAATACATTTTATATATTCAAATAAAATATTTAAGTATTACAAATAAATAATAAAATATCTGTTATGTTTCACTTTGGGCCACCTGATGTATGGCTGGGTAAACAGACAAATAAAAACAAGACAACACAATGGGGTAATCAATAATCTGTGTCCAGTCAGAAAAAAAAATATGTCCTCAGAATTAAGAAAAGTGATCAAGTCATCAGACTTGACTTTTCAAAGAAGAGCTTAAATGGGTTTGAGGGTGGATAGCCTTTGAGTCCTTCATTTATCTGTAAAGTGGTCAGCTTCAGGCCCTTAAAAACCCTGGGATTTGCAAAGACAGAGATGAGTTATGGGTGGTTCTTCATAACCCCTCTTACCTTTTTCAAGCTGTGCTCTTTTTACCATATCATCAAATCTGCCCCATTACCAGGTATAAGACAGTGAAGTTCAGGTCCTTCCAGGACAGTTTATTATTAAAACTCACTTTTGTTTTGTTCTTAACTGAAATAATGTGACATTTATAAAAACCCTTAAGGTTCTAATATCCCTAACTGCAATATGAAACTTTTATTTGCTATGACACTCACTAAACTCACTAAAGTTGAGTTGTTTTTATTTGTCGATATTCTTCATAACAATGGTTATTAACCAGGCACTGAGAAGTTTGTTTAATATTATATTTATTAATCTGGTTTTGAGTTATATAAAATCTAGTTCTTGGTAATGAGAGGAATACTTACTCTTGATGTAACTGGGGCTGAGTTTTAAGGAGCTTCCTTTGCCAAAAGATAAGATGTCCAATTTGTACTTTTATCCCTATTCTCTTCTGAATCAAATATTTGCAGACAAGACTTAGTAGTCATTCTTAGAATTATACAAGGAGAAAATGATCTCTTTGTAAGAGTCTAGTATATTTGTTCCAATGATGGTAAAATGTAGGGATTTCCTGGAAGATGACTCATCAGGGCCTAAGTCAAAAAAAGCTTTGAACTGTATCTCACTGAAGATTTATCACTAAAGTGTACCACTTTGAGATATATTAACCAGATGTCCAGAATGCCACTTCGGTTCTTTCATCTTATCCAAAGCCTGTCAGAAGAAATGGGAAAGGGATAAAATGAGGTGCTGTGCATCTATAAAATAGGATAAAAGGACAAACCTTTAAGATCCCTGAGGTTGATGAGGGAAGTTATTAACATCAAAGAATTGAAAGCTGATAACATAACTACTGAAACTTGGTCAATTATATGTAAGCAATGAATAGCAACTACCATATGACTGGTACAGATATTGGAAGCAATAATTTTTATCAGAAAACTGTGTTAATTTTTATTTGGTTTCAAATTTTCACATTGATCTTGGAAGAGCTCCCAGTTCATATCATGTTTGCTCTTCTAACGTTATCTATTTGGGTATTTTATAACGGCTAGTGCTTGTTATTTATTTTTATTTTAGAACAAAGTAGTCAAAATACAAAATGTTCATTTGGAAAAATTTAAGATAATATTTTCAATTAATTATCATAAATCATACTTAAACAGCTTGTGGGTGATAACTTTGCAGATTTGAACTGTTCAAAATGTGTCAGAGTTCGCATTTCTCATGGTAGCAAATAAAATAAAAATAAGAAATAATTCCATAGTCACATTGCTTTTCTTTTTTGTAATAAATTATTTTTATCATAAAGAAAACATGTAACACATATAGCCTGACAGTCTAGAATCTACAGTAATAGTATCCTGCCATCTTTTTTAGCTTTATTATTTAGAGAAATGAAGCAAAAATAATTAACAAAGAAATAATACAGTAATATTAATATTAATAAAGTGATAAGAAAATAATGCAATGGTAGTCCACTTATATTATTCCTCAGTCCTACTTATTTCTATGCTTCTCCATTATCAATTTTATAATTATTTTCCAATTTATATTTTTAATCATTTACTTCATATAGATATATCAACAAGCTATATGTAGTATGATTTTCTTTTATATTTATATATTTACATACATGTATCATTTACATTCTCTGTAACATTCTGGAATGTTTTTGTTCATTCGATCTTAGGTTTTAAAACATATCTACATTGAGATAAATATTTATAATTTATTCATTTTAACTACAATGCAATGTTGGTTCATCTAAGTATTTTTTTAAAAACTATGTATGCATTACTCTACTGAGGGAAATGTATATTTTGTTGATTTCAGGATATGCAATTTGCCACATTTTGCAGTCTCTGGAATCTGAATTCAGTGCTAACAATGGCAAACATATTCTCTATCTTCACTTTGTAAAACAAAAGTCAGCAAACTTCTATAAAGAGCCAGATAGTAAACAACTCTGTGGGCTGTGCCATTTTTGTCATACCTATTCAACTCTGCCATTGTAGCATAAAAGCAGCATAGGCAATAAATAAGTCCATAGACTTGTTTGTGTTCTAGTTAAACATTAATTATGGACATTGAAATTCAAATTTTAGGTAATTTTATGTGTTACAACATATTTTTTCTTCTTTTAATTATTTTCCAACCATTTACAAGTAGAATAGTTTATTCTAAGTTCATGAGCCATATAAGCACAGCAAAACGGGATAAATTTGGCCAACTGACTATAGTTTGCTAATACCTGGTATGTGGAAAATGAGAAATAAATTAATGAAATAATAGCACAATTAACTACTGAATGATAAGTGCTCTGAAGGACAGATGTATAGGGATTTCTGAGAGCATAAAACAGAATGTAGCTCGTGGTAGCAGTGAGAAAATGAGTTGATCTGATTCTAAAGGGCACTGATTCTGATAACTTTTTTTCCATTTGGAATGAGAAATAGGTGTTTAGTGAATGAACCCAGACTAAGCAACTGTCTGCATAACAGTTCAAAAAAGACGCATTCATCTCAAATCTACTTTATTCCGGATGGAACAACTTAAAATGAATCAAAGCAGCATTTGTGGAAATAAGCAGCATATAAACAAAGAAGGTCAGTTTCAAACACTTCTTTAAAGTAACTTCTTACCACTTATTCAAATAAAATCCAAACTTTAATGGAAAGTATATTTAAGGAACAGAAGAAATGCAGGTCCAAAATCCAGGTTCCAAGTTCAGGTCCAAAATGGAATTATATCAAGCTAAAAAGCTTCTGCACAGAAAAGGAAACAATCAATATGCTGCAGAGACAACCCATAGAATGGGAGAAAATATCTGAAAATTATCCATCTGACAAGGGATTAATATCGGGAATAAATGAGTAGCTCAAAGAACTCAATAGGAATACAAACAAACAATTCAATTTTAAAATGGGCAAAAGATATGAACAGACATTTCTCAAAAGGAAACATATAAATGGCCAATAGGTATATGGAAAAAATGCCTAACATCATTAATCATCAGAGAAATACAAATCAAAACTACAATGAAATATCATCTTGCCCCAGTTAGAATAGTTTTATCCAAAAAGATAAGAAATGCTGGTGGTGGGAATGTAAACTGGTACAGCCACTATGGGGAACAATATGGAGAGTCCTCAAAAAGCTAAAAATAGAACTGTCATATGATCCAGCTACTGGGATCCCACCACTGGGTATATACCCTAAAGAAAAAGAATTGGTATATTGAAGCAATATCTGTACTCCTATGTTGATTGCAGAACTATTCACAATAGCCAAGATACATAATCAATTCAAGTGTTAGTCAATGGATGAATGCAAAACAACAAAATTTGGTATATGTACACAACAGACTATGATTCAAGCATCAAAAGGAATGTAATCCTGCTATTTGCAACAACATGGATAGAACTGAAGGACATTATGTTAAGTTAAATAAACCAGGAATAGAAAGACAATATGTGGGAGTTAAAAAATATTCAACAAAGATAGCGAGTAGAATGATGGTGGCCAGAGACTGGAAAGAATATTGAGGAAAGGGATAAAGAGGTGAAGGTTGATGAAGACAAAAATATAGTTGGTAGAAGGAATAGCATCTAGTGTTTGCTAGTACATTATGGTGACTACGGTTAACAGTAATTTATTTATTTATTTTTTATTGCATTTTAGGTTTTGGGGTACATGTGAAAAACATGCAAGATTGTTGCATAGGTGTATACGTGGCAGTGTGATTTGCTGCCTTCCTCCCCTTCACCTATATGTGGCATTTCTCCCCATGCTATCTCTCCCCAACTCCCCACCCCTGCTGTCCCCCCCACTGTCCCCAACAGACCCCAGTGTATAGTGCTCCCCTCCCTGTGTCCATGTGTTCCCATTGTTCAACACCCGTCTATGAGTGAGAACATGCGATGTTTGATTTTGTGTTCTTGTGTCAGTTTGCTGAGAATGATGGTTTCCAGGTTCATCCATGCCCCTACAAAGGATGCGAACTCATCGTTTTTGATGGCTGCATAATATTCCATGGTGTATCTGTGCCACATTTTCCCTGTCCAGTCGTTCATTTTAAAATAACTTAAAGAGTAGAACTGAAGTGTTCCTAACACAAAGAAATGGTAAATGTTTGAGGTTACAGATACACCAATTACCCTGATTTGATAATTACACACTGTAACCTTGTATCAAACTATCACATGTACCCCATGAATATGTGCAATTAGTATGTATCCATAGAATTAAAAACATATTTTTTAAAAGTTTGTGTGAAGAACTGAGGTCCACAGTCAATATCTATGACAAAGTGAAGGCTAGGTCCAGTTCTAAGGGCTGGCCCAAAGTCTATGTCTAAGGATAAAGACTATGTCCAAGGTCAAAGTCTGAGGTACATTTGGAGCTTGTCCAAGTTCAAGGACCAGGTCTAATATCAGGTCTAAGATCTAGGTCAAATTTATTTCCATGTTCAAGGTTCAATGTCCAAGATAAGGTAAAGATCCAGGGTCAAAACCATAGTTTTGAGGTTCAGGTTCACATCTATGTCTAGGATTGAGGTTTGCGATGAAGTTTCAGGTCTAAGGTCACATGCAGGTCAAGATCTGAGATTCAAGTTTATTAGTTGTCTAGGTCCAACGTCAATAACTAAAACCCAAGTCCACAACCATGGAGCACAATTAAGGTCAGATTCGAGGTTCTGGATGAATGCAGTGTTAAATTTTAGGCCCTACATTCAGTTCCAATGTCCAAGTTCAGGTGCTAAACTCAAGTTAAAGTACATAGTCAAGATTTACATCAAGATAGGAGATCCAGGTCTTGGTCTCATGTCTGAGTTTGAAATCATGGTTCAAGGCAAGTTTAAAAGGTCCAGGTCCAATTCCAATGTGCTTATTCAGTATAGGTTCATGGTCCATGTCCATAGTCAAGATCCAATATACATACCCTAGGTCCATTTCAGGTTCATGACTGGGGCACCTGTCCAACATCCAGGACTAGATCTATATCTAATGTCAGATCTAAATTCCAGATAACTTCAGGTTCCGAGTTTTTATTCCCTATTTTCTCTCATTATATCTTCTTTATGATATGTGTCAATTCTTCCAGATTGTGTCCTCTTTTTCTTTTTACATCCAAATCTAACATAAGCTAACTCCCTAGGATTTTTCCTCCTTCTAGACCATTAATTCTTTCATTCACCTCCTTTGACACCTGCTAATTCTTGCCAATATTCATTCCTCATTCTTCACTTTCTCTTGTCTTGTGATACATGCTGATTCTCCAGTATTTTCTTAAGTTTTATAACATCAAAAAAGCTCTTAACAATGCTTTCTGTCTTTCTATGCAGGACTGAAAATCGACCCTGGAACAAGTATCTTATCTGAGTAAGATTGCTGCATCTAGACAAAGACTCATCCTTTAAGTGAAGAAGATCATGGTGACAGGTGTACCCCTATAAGGTGAACAAATATCATCTAGTTTCAGGATTTTAATACTTAATGAATCCTACTATATTGGTACTATATATAATTGGTGACTCTGCTTCCCCAACTACCCCCATCCATTAGCTGTAGGATTTATGAATATACAGATGAGAAATTCTTAATATGTTAATTCCTAGAGGATATGAAGGCCTTTACTGGGAGGTAACCGGCTGTCTCTGGCTGGAAGGAGAAGAAGACAGAAGAGGAAGAGAGATGTGGAAGAAGGAAAGTCCCCGAAGGACTTTATGCACCTTTGCTGGTTAAAGGGTGAAGGGGGCAGAGAGAAATGCAGGTGTCCTTGAGAAGCTGAGGGAAGCTGACAACTAACTAGGAAACTGAGATAGCATCTCCACCATTAAGGAGTAGAATTCTGCCAACAACCCAAACAAGTTTGAAAACAGTCTCTCCTACAGCCTCCAGAAAGGAGACACTGAATTTTACCTAGCAAGACCTGAAGCAGAGAACCAATGATCCACAGTGTACCTGAATATCTAACCTAAAGAACTATGAGAATAAATGTGTGCTGTTTTAAGGGTCTGATTCATGGTAATTTGCTCAGGATGCAATAAGAAAAACCTCAACATTTATCAAAACAGCAATAAAAATACTTTGCTTTCAGTGCTTTTACTTTTTTCTATTAAAAAAAAAGTTTTGTTAAAATATAACATATATACAGAGAGGTCCACAAATAGCAAATGCAAAGTGCTTAATGAATTTTTAATAACTGAATACATTAGTGCATCCGAAGTCCAGACCAGACAATAGTATGTCGTCAGCAACCCAGGAGATCCCTGCTGTGCTGTCTTCCACAGTGCCTTGACGTCAAATATGTAAAGAAATTTGGCCTCTTTCTGTACTCTACATAAATGGAATCAACATATCTACTGTCTTATGTCTGGTTTCTGTCAATCAACTTTGTGTCTGTAAGATATATCCAAATTGTTTTGTATAATTATAGATTGTTCATTCTAATTGCTCCATGGTATTGCATTATATGGTTATATAGAAATGTATTTATCCTTTCTGCTATTGAGGGACATTTGGGTAATTTTCAGTGTTTGGCTTTATGAATAGTACTGCTAAGAACATCTAACATATGTCTTGTAGCCAATGTCTTGTACACACTATTCTTGGATATATATGTAGAAGTGGAATACTGAGCAATTTAAAATTTTAGTGTATTTTACTGAAATGCAGATAAGGACCTATACTATGTAGCTATATAAAGCAATGTAGAAGATCCATAGGTATTGATGAGAAAAATTTTTAAAATATGATTTAAATGAAAAAGGTACAAAACAGGGTACATTATATTTTGTGTAAAAGTGAGATAAGAAAATATATTATTATTTGCTTTTATATTTATACAGAAACCCTTGCAGAATAAACAAGACACTAATAAATGTTGCTACATTCAAATATGTGGGTGATGGTGGGAATCTAAGAAGATGGGGCCAGAATAGAAGAAAACTTTCTCATCCACATACCTAAACACACACACACACACACACACACACACACACATTTATATATGTGGATATATAGATTATATATATATATTTATATGTGTATGTATGTGTGTGTGTGTGTGTATATTGAACTATGGGAATGTACTGTCTACTCAAAAGTTAAAATAATAGTCTTAAGGGCCTGAGCCTCTATAAAGGCGATATTCCCTTTTTAAACGTAGTTACATTTGGCCGTAGAAATTCACAGAAAATGTCCCACTTTCTAGTCAGTTTTCTAGACAGTAGTTACCAACTTTAACTTTAAAAAATATATAACCCCATCCCTCTCATTTAAAAAAATATGGTAAGAAAACTGAGACACAGAATACTGAGGTATCCCCCAGCTCTAGTGTTGCAGTCCATCCAGGGCAACCACCGTCATCCCTGGGGAGTGCTCCAGTTCTCTCTCTGAAATAAAGGTGGCTAGAAGTATAGCTTTGCTTCAAAATAAGAAAAAATTTAAAAAAAAAAGAAAGAAAGAAAAAGAAAAACCAGAAGTGAGTGAAGCACTTTTTACAACTATAATTACACTTTTAAAATACTCTTATTTTATTTAAGATTCTAAAGGAAAAAATCCTGAATTCGGTTTTTCCTGATTCAAAACCATGGCACGTGCTCCCAGGCTGAAATTTCATGAAAAGGAACTTAGCAAGTTATCAGTAAGACCTACTGTGTATTATTCAAATGGGAAACAGTATAAATCTGAGAAATCAAGGGTTGTCTCTCCGGAGGCCAAAATAATGAACACTTTTGTTTTCTCGTAATACACCTTCTAAGGCAGCCTGGCTTCCTGAGAGGAGCAGTCTTGTGGCTAGGCTCCGCCAGTTGATGCTGCTGGACTTCCCACGACACCACCTCTCCTCATCTCTCTTGGCTTTGTCGAGCTGAAAAGTACAGAGATATAGAGCCACCTACTCTACTCACACATAAAGCCAAAAGACATTATGAGTGTGAAAGTGACTTACCAATTTCTGGCCCCAAGTCAAAGCTCAGTGAAAGCTTGTACTCCTCCTTTCCAATCACAGTCATAAATCTGGCTTCTTCTGCACAACAGGCCTTCACGATTGATGGCTGTATTTCAAAGACAAAATAGTTAATATACTGGGCAGCCCTCCCCATCCATTTCTCGTAAGCCATGCATGTAATTTACGACTCTTCTAACTTATCATCACTCTAGGAATGTATTGATTTTTTTTAAGCGCATAGTCGACATCTGTGATTACTGGCTCCAAATGGGACTGATATTTAAACAGCAAAATCATTTCAGTCTTTACATTTGTAAGTGATCAGCAATTCCCATTATTTCACCCCACTTTCTTCAAGTTTCTAGCTGTGAGAGATTCTGTGATTTACAGCCTTCATATCGAAGGGAATGAATCAGCATTTCTTTAGTTCAGAAGTTCTGTTGAATGTCATAGTCAAAAAAATTCTAAAGATGTCCACCTTGAGATTCCTGTTCCCAGTATTAAATCAAACATGAATGTAGATACTACTGTGAAAGAACTTTGTAGATATAAGTAAGGTTACTAATCAGCTGACCTTAAAATAGGGAGATTATATGAGTAGGCCCAATATCATCACAAAGCGCCTTTAAAAGCAGAAGAGGAAGGCAGAAAAGTCATTCAGTGAGAAGTGGCAGAAGAAAAAGGCAGGTGAGATGAAACAGAAGGGAAGGACAGGGAGATTTTGACTGTGAGAAGTACTTGACCCATTATTACTGTCTTTGAAACTGGAGGAAGAAGGGAATTCATTAAATAATGTGGTTATCCTCTAGCAGCTGAGAATAATCCCAATCTGATAGCCAACAGAGCAGCAGAAACTTTTGTCCCACTGCCACAAAGACCTAAATTAATTCTGCTGACAACCTGAATTAACTTGACAACAGATTCATCCCCAGAACCTACATAAAAGGATATAGGCTGGACACAGTGGCTCACACCTATAATCCCAGCACTTTGGGAGGCTGAGGCCGGCAGATCACGAGGTCAAGAGATCAAGACCATCTTGACCAACATGGTGAAAGCCCATCTCTACTGAAAATACAAAAATTAGCTGGGCATGGTGGCATGTGCCTGTAGTCTCAGCCACTTGGGAGGCTGAGGCAGGAAAATCACTTGAACCTGGGAGGCAGAGGTTGCAGTGAGCTGAAATTGTGCCACTGCACTCCAGCCTAGCAACAGAGCAAGACTGCATCTGAAAAAAAATTTAAAAAAGGATATAGCCCTAGAAGCAGGCTAGTTTTTGCTTTTTTTGTTATTGTTTTTTTATTTTATATTTTTTGTATTTTTGTATACAAAAAGTATGCCCAGCTAATTTTTGTATTTTTAGTAGAAAGGGGTTTTCACTATGTTGGCTGGGATGGTCTTGATTCATTGATCTCATGATCCACCTGCTTTGGCCTCACAAAGAGCTGGGATTACAGGCATGAGCCACCACGCCCAGCCAGTTTCAGCTTTTTGACATCTGGAGTAGAGAAACAGCTAATTCAGAATAAGCCTGAATTTCTCACCTACACAACTGTGAGGTAATAAAAGGATTTTGCTAAATGTATGCTTATTTGTTACGGGAGATATAGAAAACTAATACAAACATTTAATAGTTTTTATATAAGAAGCAAATATTTCTATGTAACATATGGTGTAAGCCTCATACAAACTTTTGTGTCTGTCCCACCAGCTTAATCATCAATATCCTTACCGTCATCAGGCTTATTCCATGATCTACACAACCATGTTCTCTTCATGATGAACTATTGTGATTCTGTCACTCATGAATAAATGTGTGTCTTAGTCCATTTTGTGTTGCTATATAATGATACTCAAGACTGGGTAATTTATTTTTTAAAAAGTTTGTTTGGCTCATGATTCTAATGGCTGGAAAGTTCAAGATTGAGAAGCTGCATCTGGTGAGGGCCTCAGGCTCTTCCATTCATGACAGAAGGTGAGAGAGAGCCAGCATGTGCAGAGATGACATGGCAACAAAGGAAGCAAGAGAGATGGGGAGGTGCCAGGTTCTTTTTAACAATCAGCTGTCATAGGCTTTAAGAGAGTAAGAATTCACTCACTGCAAAAGAGGGCATTAATCAGTTCACAAAAGATCCATACCTATGACCTAATCACCTCCTATTAGACCACACCTCCAACATTAGGAATCAAATTTCAACATGAGGCTTGGAGGAGACAAACATCTGGACCTTAGCAATGTGCTTCAAAGTTGTTTGGCAAGAAGTGTGTCTTGAAATTTTATAGTAGCTCATGCAAAGCCTGACATCTAGAAGGTTTTTAAAAATTACTTGCTGATTGAGTCAATAATATATTTATTCAGAATACCATCTGGAGTTCAGATGGTATTCATGGGAAAAAATACCTCCTCTCTTTGTTTCCTTGGATGTTTTCTGAGATGTTTTCTCTACCTTTAACCAATTGATGACAAAGAGTTAGATGTGGCCACTGAGTTGTAGCACCCTACTAATGGGACTAGGCGACACTGATGCAACCAAGCCCTTACCTGCCCCCCGATTCTACTGACATGTACAGTTAACCCTCCATTCATGGGTTCCACATCTATGGATTCAATCAACAAGAGATAGAAAATATTCAGAAAAAGAAATTTTACAAATTTCCAAAAAGAAAATTTAAAGTTGTCATGTGCTGGGTACTGCATTAAATTCACACAAATGAAAGGATGCGTAGGTATTGTATTAGGTCTTATAAGAAATCCAGAAATGACTGTGTATATCATATGCAAAAACTTTGTTATTTTATAAAAGGGACTTGAGCATCTGTAGATTTTCATATTTTGAGGGATTTCCTAGAACTAATTCCCCAGGGGTACTGAGGAATAACTATATTTTTAACAAAAATGATTGTTAGGTTCATTCTCTGACTGTAGCTATTGTCAGAAGAAATAAAAAATTAGGAATTAGTTTTCAAAGAGGGACTAAGGGTTGATCTGTGGGTCTAGAAATATACTATGGAGAAATTTGTAACTAGTACTGACACCAATTTCTGCTTATGTTTAGGGCAGAATTTTAAATTGACTTTGGACATCCATCAAAATCTTTATTTCCAATACTTCTTCAGTATTTACTCTATGTAGAAATAACAAATTCCTCCTAACTAACCAGAATTACAATTTCAGTAAAACCATTTATATGTTCTTGCCTCCCAGAATACAGAGAAAATCTGTGTGATACCAGTGGCAGTTTATGAGTGCTACAAGTATTACATCTTTACTTTCCATTATTTTTCATACAAAATGATACCTTAGCTGGTTATAAAAGTCTGTGAGAACAAACTTACTTCTTCAACCTTTTATGTAAATGGATCTATTACTTTCTTGAATCTAATGTTTTATGAAAAAGAGTGAGGACAACTAAATTTTTTCCTTTTTTTGTAGAACATTTGATCTTTTTACCTGGATTTGGATGTTCCTTTATGTTTCTTACTAAATTATTTACTTTTTAAATTATTCTCCATAGAATTTTAAACACTTCTCAAGCCTGTCTTCAAAGTCAGTGATTTTGTTTTTTCCCATTTCAGGTATACTCCTTAGCGGTTCCTTAGTTTCAAATCTATGATAAATTTTGTCTTTTGTTTTCCTTTTATTTCTTAGTAAAAAGATGGTACATACATAATACAGACTACAGAGACTAGAAGATGCAGTTTGTACTGCATCTTTATGTATCTGACTGAAAAAGAAAACAGAACCAAAAGAATATAAAAATTAGTCATAGAATAATAAAAGTAAAAATAAAGAACTAACTGAATACAGAGACTTCTGGGTTCACTGTGTTCCAGAGAGCGTATAGAGATACAAAGAGAGAGAGAAAGGGAGAGGGGAGAGAGAGAGAGAGAGAGAGAGAGAGAGAGAGAGAGAGAGAGAAGCTAGATGAAAAACTTCACAAATGAGAAATGGATATTACTATCAAAAGTTTTTTCCCATTTTAGTCTGTCATCTTTTACCTTTAGTATTCTTTTCCTTTCATTGGTAACTTCTTTTTTTTAATTTTTTTTGAGAATACAGGAAAAACCACAACTTTTTACAATGCTTTCTTCTGTCTCTTGAATTACAACATGTACTCTCCATTTAATTTTCACTTCTAATATCTATGTCTTTCTTTTTGTTTGACACATCTTAACAGAGATGCAAGGCTAAATTGTCTGTGGTTTTTAATCACCTTTGACGAGAAGAAGCTATATGTGTATCAGTACTTTTGTCCTAGAAAAACGTTAGAAGATTCTACTCAACTCCTCTCTGTTTCCTTGGATACTTTCCATTTTCTATTTAGCGCCTGTGTTGGCAGGTTATGTATTGATGGTTTGTAATATCTGATAGATTTTGTATTGCTTGGGCGTGGGAGGTGGCAGCGGAATCTAGAACTGGCAAAACGAGCAGCTGTCAGCTGGTAACTCTAATTTGGGTAAGTTCTTTCTTAGCACTTGCCAAATTTGAAATACCATCTGCCTCAGGACTGTGTGTGCTCCCTTGATTAGAAGTGCGTGGCTACTTTAAAGCTCGTCCTTTCCCTTGCTTGAGGAGAGCAAGTTACCTTGTTGGAAAATCAGTGACCTCGTCTCCCAAACATTTTGTTGTATGCTTATGGAATTACTCTATTGACTTTCATATGAAATTGCAAACCTGGATCTCAGCTCCTTGTTATCCAATATTCTTTGCCCTGCTTATCTTGTATCATTTGGGATTCTTTGTGAGTTAAGAAACTCCATCACTTTAGCCATAGAATTTTTGTTTTGTTTTGGGTGTTGTTTATATAAACAAAAATACAGAAACTAGGCTAATTTTTGGTAATGATTGATCCACTACCAAAGACTTAGTATATCTCTACATCTGCTTTGCCTGCTTCATTTATAGTTGAATATTCTTAAAGCTGGGTGATGGACATGTGATTTATTACATGATTTTATCTGCTTTTGTATATGCTTGACATTTTCAACACAAAAAGTAAAATAAAATCACTCCAGTGGGGGAACTTTCTATGCATTTCTCCCTACCTTCATTGTTTCAAAAAAGAGTTGTTTTCAGTGCATTATTCTATCTTTTGTCTTATATTCAGACCTCTGCACTGAGCTTACCATGGGAAGTGTCTTTTGTGCTTCTCTTTGATTTTACTCAAATTTTATGTATTTGACAAAGTTTGTCATATGGACCTGAGGCAGGTTAATTAAAGATGAATTTTACTATACTCTTTTAGGGTTTTGTTCCTTCAGCTGGGTTGCTTTGGGAGAGGGGAGTTAAAGAAATGCAGTTTTTCATGTCAAGAGAGTCTGTTGGAAAGAGCATTTAATTTATTTGAACAGAGGTGTCAGTATTGCTCTAAAAACCATAAAGCACAGAACACAAAACTATACTGATATAAATAATTCACCCCCTTCTCCCCCCAATCACTGCCAATTATATTTTTATTGTCAAGAAAAAAAGGTCAAAGAAATATTACAAACTTTCCGGATTTGCATAGATTTAACTCCATTGTAGTTATTCCAGTTCTTTCTTAAGGCTACAGTAGCAGTTAGTCCTGGAAACAAGAAATCTGAAGTCCAAAGAACCATTAGAACATTCTTCCAAATTACAAATGAAGTTTTGAGATATTATTCCCTCAGTCCCATGGTGCTGTCATTATAAAATGCAATTACTATGATGCACCACTGAATTAATTATGATATTTCCATAAAAGAGTACATAGTGATTAAAAGATTCTTTTTGATTTTAGAAATGTGAGTATGACAAAAATGCATCTGTTAGAATGGCAGAAATCTGCAAGTCTTCTGTTTTCACAGGTCCAAGCAACCTGAAATAGAATGACAAGTACCAGCAGCCATAACAGGTTGCAACTTGTCCAAGCTTAGTTTATGTGGCCCTTTTCAAGGTGGGAAGCAGGAGAGCAGGTTTTCTGAGTCTTGTCCATTTCTTTCTGAGTTGTGGTTTTGTAGGGGTTCCTTGTCATCCTTCATCTCCATTTTACCAGGATACCAAGCTTTCTACAGAAGCTGGCTGTTTCTGGCCACTTCTATCACTGCTTTCCTGTCAACTTGGTTTTTCAGCAAGGTCTTGAGTTTAAATCTTCTTCGTCTTATCTTGGAGTAAATTTAGTATCTCCAACTCAATTCTACATTTTTCACCACCAGTTTTCTAACTGCTCTGCACTTAGAAAAGTGTTCACATATCCTGCTCAGATTCAAGGAGAGTCACTCCTGGCTAGTGAGTCATCACAGTTAGACATGTTTTGTGTTGTCTCTCATGCCCTTGTTTGGCCACATGAGCAACTCCACATAGAAATGGTCGATACTGTTGTAGATATTATCATATCCCCCTACTCCCTTCTCCTTTGTTTAGCATGATATGCTATTATGGTTTCTATCAATTCTTGGCTGGCTGTCAGTGATGCCAGTTGTGCTAAAACCAAGAATTAACAACCTAAACACAGTGGTCTATGGGACAGCATTGAATTCAGTGGCTGCCTTAGGGGTTAACACAGTGGGATCTGTTTTCAAGGGGAGAGAGGGAAACCTGATACAAAGAAAACTTGTGAGAGAGTCCCGGGGGAACATCATATGCATCTGTTATGTCTGAAACATTTGGAGTCTCCTCCTCAGCAAGTGAATACACAGAGCCTGTAGGTGCCACTGCTACTTCTTCATTATGGGCATATTTTTTTTCAGGGTAAGAGAAATTCAGCCTAATAGCTGAATAGTGTTAAAGACATGATATGTCTTTAACACTCCATCCTCTTATGATGAAGGAAGCCACAATCATCCAAGTGGGAAGAAATGTCTACTGATGTTCTGATTTAAATGAATGAAGGTCTTCTTTCCACCTCGGGAAATCTTGAGGGTTATATAACAGCAGCTTTGAAATGCTTGTACTATGTACTTTGTGCTAGTCCTTCTCAAATCATCACTGGCTGTACCAAGAACAGAAAAATAAGGAATTTGGTGAGTACTTTATAAAGCTAAATTTACTTAATTAATTTCACCTGTGGTTATGTTTTTCAAATATTTTGGGACATTAGAATATCCTGTATTTATAAATGATAGTAAGTATTTTGTTTTGCTTTGTCTTGTTTTTAATAAAATACAGAATTAGCAAACCTATGATAGCCTACCATATCTAGTCCATGAAATTCAATGCCTAGATAATTCTTCTATAATTCATGGGTGTTCCAAATACTAGAGGTGCTTATAATGGCACAACATCTGATCCAGAAGAGTATTTAATAAAAGTTATGTGATTGTTGTTCTCACCAAGAAAACTAGTCATTTGGGGACGTTAGATTGTGTTATTTTGAGTTTCTTTTTTGTGATTTGGCAACAGGGGAATGGAGGGTGAAATTGGCAATGACTGCTAGTGAAGGAAAAGGGAAGATGTGTGGTGTTTTCACAAATATGTGTATAAATCAACAAGATATTGTCAGATATATATTTTTTTAGACAGCACACAAGCAGCTGCATGTGTTTGGTAAGTTAGGAAACATAAAAGTGCCTGCCAGTTATGCAGCCACCTTCTGAGCAAAGCTGCTACAGGTGGATTATTATTTAAGATTACCATACTTTATACTACAGTATTTTACTACTCTGGCAGCAGCTGTTTAGACTAGGGCTAGGTGCCTAGGATTTTCTTGGTAATGAGGTGACCTGGATTGAGGCATCTGCTTAAAACCCACATTCGACATTTGATAGTGTCTAAACATGGCAAAGATATTTTCATCTTTGAAAATATGAATACCAACATTTTGAGAAGTGGCAAAAGGAAGTAAAAAGTACATACATAAATTTATCCATCTACTCATTTATTCTATAAACAATCAGTACTGGAGTCATGTCAAAGGACAGAGGAGGTGACAAGGATAAGAAATAAAAGTGCCTACCTGGCAAGAGTTGAGCACTCTACTTTTCATGGGATACCAGAATGTCTGCTGTATCCTGAACTAAAACACTTTCACTTTTATGTGATAGTTTTTGAGTTCTCTTTTATTAGAAGCTACCAGTGCAGCTCAACTTGCTTAAGCAATAAATACATTCTTTTACCATAAAGATAAGAGCTTGTCTCATATAAGCAATATGAGGAAAAGTTTTGGGAACAATGAAGGACCTGTATCCAGGACCACAGTAGTGAGACTGATTCCTGTCTACTATCTCTGCACCTCTCCTTGCTTCAATCCCTTTTCTGGGAGTTTCTTTTTAAGAGGAAATAGTATGCCAGTTTCTTCTACTACTCCCATTGTCATAGCCTAAAATACAGTGGCTCTCAGTCTTCACATTACAGTCTGACCATCAGAGAGACAAAACCTCCACCACTGTGTATTCCAAATTCCCAGGGAAGGCTTTTCATTGTGCATGAAAGCAACCATTCTCCTGTGTGGCTAGAAAATGAAGCTACTTTATGGGAACAAAGTTCTAGGTTGAAAACTCAGTAACTGTTCACCACAGTTTTCCTACATTACTACCTACTTTGGGCAATGCAACCTTCTATTTTTTTGAAAACTGAAAGACCTTGGAAGAATAAAACATCCCTACATGTAAGTTCTTTTCTTTGAAATAATTCATAGCTGGGTATTGAAAATAATGGTGGAATGGGGGGTGTTTATGAGTGGTATTATATTGAGAGGACCCAGAAATGTCTGAATTTATGTCTGATATATCCATAAATTCCCTAGTAGAAGGATCAATCAAAGAAAAAATCTTAACACTGTGTTTCCATATGCTTTTTATTCTAGGACACTTATTTTAAGTTTAGTAATTTTAAATGTGTAACTAATAATAAAAGAAATTTGACAGAAGAGCTGTGACCCAAAAATCATTGGTCACACATGTGCAAACTTTAGCACATGAGAAATTTTCTATTCAATCCTATTGAGTCATATGCATTGATAGCACATTTTAATTTGTTATGTATCTTTAATTGTTACTTAAAATGTGTTTGAAGATTTACACTAGAATCACTGTAGCAAAAAATTCATGATTTAACAGAAGGCTGCCTGTTAATAATCAAAGGTAGTATGAACTGCTAAATATCTCAGATTACAATAATTTTCAAGAGTTTCAAGTAGGAAAGGTTTTTATGACTGGTAAGTGGTTCATAAAATTCTAACATTCAAACATAGGCCCTTTTTCTGTCAAAACCATTGGTTAAATATCAGGATATACATGAGTTATTAGAAAGAAAAATACAAAATAAGTTTGACCAAACAATAAACACATATTAAAACTTAGTGTTCTTCAACAAGCCTCAGACTTAAAAGGATTCAATAAATTAAGATCATAAGCACAGTTAACAAAAAGCAGCATGAAGATATCATAATTTCTGAGTCCAAAAGAGATTTTAAAGATGATTAAATAAAAAGCTGGTTACTGAAAATAAAAATATGATGTAATTTTATGGATATATGTGTATTCTTTTGTTAGGATTTTAATATGTTCATTAAAAAGGGTTTATTTTTTCCCAAAATACAGCAGTCATATATCTTATGATGCATGACATTCCAGACTAGATAAAATAGAGTATAAAAGCAAATTTTGTCCCTCACTCACTGATGATGTTTTACTTGCTGGGCTGGATCATGTAGAAAATCTTTCTTCTAAACTGGTTGTGCTGAGATTCTTGCTCTGCTTCAACCTCCTATCACTAAAACTTGCTTTGATTCTTTTAATCTTCTGGCTTCATGGTAGGAAGAGGCAGAAGTGTCACTTGCAGCACCTATAATCTCTTAAGATTGCAGTTTTTTCTCTCTGTGTTCTTTTAAAATGGAAACAAAGAAAAGATTGTATTTGACAAGATAAGAAGACAGAAATTGATTCTGATTATGTCACCACAGTATGATTCTGATAATATTGCTGCAAGAGGAGAGACAGCACAGCTGAAAGAAAAGGCAGGAGAGTTTTCAGGAGCTGGTCTGTGAAACTACAGACCATCTGTGTTTGCTAATTGGCTTTACATAAAGAAAAAGTAAACTTTCTCTTATCTTTGTGACAGTAGGAAAGGACCCTCTGAGGTTAAGCTCCTACTCTCCACTGATAATGGGATATAGAGGCCACTTCTTCGTGATGATTACATTTCAATGGATAGCTCCCCATACTTGAGGAAGGGTCCTGGACTGTGAAACTGACAAGAGACTTTTTAACAGATGTAAATCTCAAAGGTGCAAAGAAATAGTTTACAATAAGGAGTTTTCTGGAGTAGTTATTCTAAGAGGATGGAAGATAGGGACTTAGACTCAAGAAGAAACCAGTGTAAAGTTTAGTCAAGCTGAGGGGAAAATTAAGGCACAATTTATTTTCTGCTTTTCTACCAAATGTTTTTAAAACTATATTTCTCTAACACTGCTTTAGGTGCAAATCATAAGTTATAATGTAATTTTTTTAGTTCAGAATGTTCCTAATTTCCATTATGAGTCCTCCTGTAACCATGGATTATTTAAAACCAATAATCATACTAATAATTGTTGATTGGGGTGTTCTGAATACGTCAATTAAGCCAAATTGGTCAAATCTTCTACATTCTACCAACTATCTTCTGCTTGTTCTATCTGTACTAATCATGCTTTTAATTTAGGAGCTGGCAAATGCTTAGAGGGGAGATTGTAGGCAGATTTTGAGCCTTACTTCCGTCTAGTTTCCTTCTCTCTGAGATTTTTTTCCTCAAATTTTTGGCTGCTTGGGCAATGTGAATTTCAACCTCTATTTAAGTCTAAGCCCCATATGATAACCACTTTCTACTTGGATTTCATTCCTTTGTTCTGTTAGTTACATTTATAATCACCATACTTGGACACAATAGGTGGCCAATAAATGTTTTCCTTCCTTTTCAATAATTGTCATTTGCTTGACCTTTTTGAGGCTGGAAAGTAGACTTGTGGTTTAGAAAAATTTTCAAACAACAGTTGAATGTCTAAGTCTACTTTTTGGCTTAGTAGCCCCACTGGAGAGAAAGCAAACATTCACAGGCCACCAACCATGTACCAAAGTGAGAAAATGGTGGCTGGATGGGACACCAGTGAGAGGACACAGAGAGCTACCGATGAATACCTGTACTAGAAAATAGTAAGTTCCCTGAATTATCTGTTATGTACCCCAGTTGTGTTTAATAGGACTTTTTGTTGCAAGAGAAATACATTTTAATAAGCCGGGGGAGCTTAATGGAGGATTATTGATCCAGAAACTGGGAAGTCATCTTGGCCCGATGTGGTCCTGGTCTCCCTGTCATCTTCTCACTCTGACGGTAATCATAGATCTCTCCCTCTTTGCTAGTTCAGCTTTCTCACTCTTTGCAGACTGGCTTTTCTACCTTTTCATATGTAAGACCAAATACAGTCATGTTCAAAAGCCTGCCAAGATGACTGCCTGGCAAATTCTAGTCCAATTACACACTGTCAGAGTCCAGAAATATAAGCTTGACTGCTGGAGCCCAGGGTCTAGGGTGGGTGTGGAAGAAGAGTGTGGGACTGGGCAGAAAATGAGCTCCACCATTGCAGATTCACAGTTGGTTTAAGCACTTTACATAATCAGAACAAAGTTAGTCTCCAGTTCCCCTTAGGGAAGCATTCCACTGTCAGCTAAATTCCATTTTGAACAAATAATTTACAGACCGTGTGTCTCCATACACTTTAATGGTGTATTATCTGTCTTCATTTGACTCTTCTTTAAGGGGAAACAGGAATGAGACAATTAACTGTTGTGTTGACCTTGTAGCGCTCTACTCCTCAGCCTTTGTTATTAATCTTATGTCATGTAGACCCCAGCCCTGTTAAAAGACTCACCCTAACCTTGGTCACAGACTAAACTTGTAATGCCTACCACAGACAAGTGCCCTAAACCTAACCATATTGTGAGTGAGAGATGGAAATTGTCAACTTATCACAAAATCTATAAATTTGGAACAGATAATTTCATTTCTTATGAAGGGCTACAACTTGAAGGCTGGGAAGCATAGTCTCTGGTAGAGACTGCAAGTGGAAACTTTGAGGGAGGGAGGGTGTCACAGGAGTTTTATACTTGGTGGATAAGTTAGAAATATTTATCAGGTTGCAGAAAGGGCTAAGACTGATCATGAGGGGAAGTCACAAGCATGTGTGGTAAGCAAACATGTACGTTACATAGTCCCATGTTCATTTTAGGGTAGAGACTTAACATGAAAATGCGATAAAATTAGGCTGTAAATGTGAAAATGTAATGGAGCACACGGAGATGCTTGGTACACAGCCTCCGTGAACCTGCCAGAACCCTTCCATGGCTGATGGTCACTTATCAGGAAGGAATGTTGATCAGTTATTGTGTCAAAACCATAAAAGGGGAGGGGATCCAGTCAAGGTGCCAAGCTGTTGGTTGAAGTCAGTGGAGGAGTGAGTGTTTTCTTGTCTTCCAGGGATAGTTTCTGTTTAACTCTTAGAAAAAAAAATGTCTAATGGCATTTAGAGAGGGAGGGGGTGTTATGAGGCGTGACTGACCGCCCCTTCCATCATGGCTAGAAAACTTTGTTGTTAAGGTTTCTCTGGGGTCTCCTTAGCCAAAAGGTGTTTGTTCACTTGGTCAGGGGAATTAAGATTTCATTCACATTTCACAAAATGCTTTGTGCTGCATATTGCACTCTTACAAATTAGGCCCAGCTTCAGTGTTCAATACAAAGTAGCCCTGGAACATGACCATCTTAACCCTAGATGTTCTTCACTTCAATACATGAGACTCTCATTTTAAGCACTTAAACTACATCAGGCCATGATTGTCTGGGTAGACATCAACTAACCTGGAAAAGTCCAATAATTTTTCACTCACAGTTAAAATTCTGAAGTGCATAAGCATGTGTCATCTGTATTTCCAGATGACATTGTTCTGAGTTTAATATTTTTGTGATAGCAAAATATAGGACATGCAAATTATCTAATTAAAAATGTGCAAACTGATGTACATAATCAAATGATGGAGGAAATTTTTTCTATCTGAAACAAATAGTATTTAAAAATCAGTCAATGAATGAGAGATGCTATCCTTTTCTTTGTTCTGTGGACCCCAGAGTCTTATTTCCCATCCTCCTTGCCCTTGAATAAAGTAGGTGTTAAGAGTTAAAGATTTTCTTTTTTTTTTTTTTTTTTTTTTTTTGAGAGATAGTCTCATTCTGTCACCCAGGCTGGAATGCAGTGGCACGATTTGGGCTCACTGCAACCTTTGCCTCCTGGGTTCAAGCGATTCTCCTGCCTCAGCCTCCTGAGTAGCTAGAACTACAGGTGCCCACCACGACTCCCTGCTAATTTTTGTATTTTTAGTAGAGATGGGGTTTCACCATGTGGGCCAGGATGGTCTCAAACTCTTGACCTAGTGATTCACCCGCCTTGGCCTCCCAAAGTGCTGGGATTACAGGTGTGAGCCACTGTGCCTGGCCAAGAATTATAGATTTTCTTTAAAATTGTAATTGTTTTTAATTTTCAAAATATTATTTAAAATATTATATATATGAAAAAATGAAGAATGATAATTTGAAAAGAGTCATGGTGAAATTAAAGAAATAGAAACAGTACATTTGAATTTTGTTTACTCCTATCCAATCACATTCATTTCCTCCTCCCTTCAAATGACTACAGTCCTGAATTTAACATTTATTATTGCCATGCATTTCTTTATGCTTTTACTACGTTACACGTATCCCTACAAACATTTAGTACTGCCTTGTCTAAGTTTATACTACATGTTAATGTTATATATATTCTTCTGTAACTTTATATTTTTATTTTAGGATAATTTTGTGAGATTTACCCACATGCATATTTTTTTAATTTTTTACTATAATTTATTCATTCTATTTGGGTGGAAATTTCAGTGCTTTTTCCAGTTTCTTGCTAAATTATGCTCTTTATACAGTTATGTGCCTCATAAAGTTTTGGTCAACAACAGACTACATATATGACTAAGTTCCTATAAGATTCTAATACTGTATTTTTTACTGTACCTTTTCTATGTTTAGCAGCATTCTGACACACAAATATTTATCATTGTGTAACAGTTACCTACAGTATTCAGTACAATAACATACTCTACAGGTATGTGCCCTAGGAACAGTAGATGATACCACGTAGCCTAGGTATGTAGTAGCCTATGCCTTCTAGGTTTGTGTGACTACACTCTATGATGTTCAAACAATGATAAAATCACCTAACCATACTTTTGTTAGAATGTATAATATTAAGTCATGTATGACTGAAATTGCTCTTTATCTTCCATTTTAGGCTTCCCATTTCAAATAGGGCATCTCTAGTAGCCTTTGAGGGAAGTAACTGGACAAATGTAGTTTCAAGGAACAAAGAGATTTCACTCTAAAAGCAATGGGACTGTATACTAAGCATGAGATATGGCCTATAGGCAAAAATCTTTGTCCTCATTAAAAGACATTTTATTTATTGATGGAAATTATATTCTATACCTCAGTTTCCTCATTTGCTATGAGGGATAATAATGGTACCTACTTCACAGAGTAGTTTTGAGGATTAAATGGGTTAATACATGCAAATTGTTTAGGACAATGCTTTGCACATAGTGCATGCTGTTGCCATTTTTATTATCATGATAACTTCATTGGAAATATTTTGCTACTTTTATATGTACTATAGTAACTTTATGGGCATTGTTTTATATATATATATCAAACAATATATATATCTGATATATATATAACAATATATATATCTGATATATATATATATACACACATATATATATAACACATATATATGTAGCATATATATATATACTGCAAGAAGGTGCCTCTAGGTCAAGGCCTTTATCTCTTAAGGAGTCAGTTGACTGGAAGAGACTTGAGAAGGTCATCTTATATCATTCCATTTCAGGCTACCATAGATTAATATGGGTTTTGCTGGTTCATGAGGACCCAGATCCAAGTATATATATATATTAGATAACCTGTTCTTCATGCTGGATTTGGATGTTATATATTGAGGCATGAACATAAATTGTCTATGAAAATTTCCATCCTTCACAAACCTAACTTCAAAACATAGCTTGACATCTCTAGTGTTTATTCAGCTGATATTTCTAAGCACAGCTGCAAGAATACTGAGAGGGTCTTTGAGCTGCTGTGAATAAAACTATTGGTGGAGGGCAAGCTAGGGTTGTTAAAAGAGGTGAGAGATGAGTATCCAGCAGGACCTTCAAAGGGACTGCAAGAAAGTGCCTGTAGGTCAAGACCTTCATCTCTTAAGGAGTCAGTTGACCGGATGAGACTTTGAGAATGTCATCTTATATCTTTACATTCCAGGCTACCTTAGATTAATATGGGTTTTGCTGCTTCCTGAGGACCCAGATCCAAAGGGCCTGTCCCAGACTACTGGTCTTTCTCTGGCTAGACACACCCAATTCCCTACATGCAGTAGAGTTCAGCAAATAGGTTTTAGGACATTTCATTGTAAATCTTTGGTTCCCAGAGTCAACTTGTAGCCACAGTAATATGATGTTAGTGGCGTCTCTGAGTCCATTGCTAACCTCCAGGACAGATGCCTAAACTTCCAGGTCACTAAATCTCAAGATGTGGCAAAGGTAAAACTCTTTGCCTTGTATATGTGACCTCCATCTCCTTCAGCTGTCACTGGATCCCCAGGCTGCCTCTACTTTCCACCTTCAGAGAAATTCAAATGGTTAATGAAAATGTCCAATTTACTTATAAAAACACAATCATTTCAGAGACACCAGAGGATTACATTTGGCAGTGCAATCTGAAATGTTGCTTTTTTCTTTCACAGTTTCTCAGAGAAAATGGTTCTTTTTCTGCAACTCAACAACCTCAAGCAATACTTTGTGAAAGCTCTTTGTTGTTTTGGATTTTTCAAGCCCTGCCTGGGGAATAAGGCTAACATAACCATTTGGAATTGCCACCACTAAGAAGGAACTCTGAATTGGCATGCATTAGCATTCAGGTGCTTTCTTTGAAACATTCACAGTGTACTTCTGAGAAGTTTTTAAAGTGACCCCACCTCTGAGTGACTACTGCTTTCTTACTGATATACCTCTAGACCTTCTGTTCTTTCTATTTCTGGAGATAGCCAGTTGCTAGGCTCTCTCACATCATGGCAGCAATGAATCCTTAGTTAATTGCTCCCTCTACCACCTCAGAAATAGCACCTAATGCAGAAATGAGACCCTCTTCAGAATACTTTATCAGGAACCCAAACCTTCCCTTCTTCAGTTTGGGTAGCAGCAACATATCCTTCCTGGGGGGGTGTCCTTTCTCACTGCACTGAATCATTAAATCTGAATTTGTCCAACCTAAAGCTTGTCTCTGGTTGTCTTTAGCTGATTAAGCTCTAACAGCAAGGACACTTTTACAACAGTACCCTCCCACCAGATCATCCTGACCAACCTCAGTTTTTTCCTGCTAACCAAAAGAACTGTATTTGCTGCTTGCTTCAGACCAGGAAACCAACACTGTTATACTCACAGAATCAGAAGAAGAGTAAAAACCAGACATTATAATACCAGCAGGACTCTGCAGTGCTTTCCCATCCAGGGGACCTTAATACATTTATTCCTTCCATCTACTGCTTTTGACACGTATACCTGAGTGAGACACAGAGGGATGTGTCATATCATCTGAAAAAGGAGCAAGTTTTATCATCTCAGAATTCTTTTCACACAAAGCAAGGCCCAGCATTGGGAGCTGAATCAATACATATCACTGAATGAAAGCTCTAGACACTCAAATATAAAAGGTAAATAATAAACTTGGGGACAGAAATGCAGAGGGAGGGTGGAAAGTAGAGGGATGAACTCAGTTTTGGTTTTTGGGTTTTTTTTGAGACAGAGTCTCACTCTGTCACCCAGGCTGGAGTGCAGTGGTGCGATCTCAGCTCAATGAAACCTCCACCTCCTGGGTTCAAGCAATTCTCCTGTCTCAGCCTCCTGAGTAGCTAGGATTACAGTCTCCTGAGTAGCTGGAATTACAGGCACGAGCCCCTACCCCTGGGTTTTTTTTTATTTTTGTAGAGACAGGGTTTCACCATGTTGGCCAGGCTGGTCATGAATTCCTGACCTTGTGATCCCCCTTCCTTGGCCTCCCAAAGTGCTGAGCCACTGTGCCCAGCCTGAACTCAGTTTTAAGTATCTAGAGTTTGAAATGCATTCCTCTTAGGCCCTTTTAACTGATATGTTAGAATTTGTGGTGCTCAAATATTCTCCTGTCAAGTAGTGATTTTTGACTTCCTCACTGACCTCCAACCTGCCATTGAAAAAAATCAGTATTGCTCCATTTGCAAGTCATGTTGAGATCTCTTTTAACCATACAAATCATTGTTGTTTTACCTTTTGGTTCGAACCAGTTATAGCTTCTGACTAGTGCCCTCTCATTATGTGAATCAAATAAAACCTTTATTATGTGTTCAGTCAATATGAGAGTTTTATTTTACCTTTTTCTTAAAATTATCTTTGAACAGTATATTTTGTACAATTGCCCAGGAATGCCTAATACTTAATAACTATTCTAGTTCAGTCCATGAGTAAAGCACTGAATAACATTAAACATTAAGAACTTTGTTGAGGTTTCTCTAAAATATTTCAGAATGTTCTGCTTTATATGCCAACTTACTTTACTCTGCTGCAAAGCAAATTTGTTGCACTGTGGGGAGGTTGAAATTCCACTATCTCAAGGAAGACCTGCAAAGTTTTCTTGTTGAGGTTACTTAGGGTCAAAAATTTGTGTGATCAGCTGTTTTGTTTTGCAGGATTATTGTTTATGGATGCATACTTCTTTATCTCTTCTCAGCATCTCTCATGGCTCTGATTTATATTTGTAGAGCAAGAGAGTGAAATGGTGCCATCAGCATCCCTCTTTTTCAGATTCTTTCTCATATGCTTGCAAAGCTTGCCTGCTTTTCTCTGGATCTGTTTATCTCATTCCTCTGTGATGGAAGGCAGCCCTTAGGAAAAACTTTTGTGATCATTTCTTCAAAGCTTGAAACATGCAAAGTGCTGAAAATTACAATGCTACTTCTTTTTCCTGTGCTCTCAAATCCAGAGATATGCATTCTGTGGGAACAAAGAGCACCCGAATTAGAACAAACAGATTCAGAGCTTGCTCTAGCAAGAAAGTCAGCCACCGTTACTTAAATTTGGCAGAGATTCAAAGGCATGAAGGAAAAGCTTTAGAGTGAACAACGGTGGTAAGGGGAAGCTGGAGGGTGCTAGCAAAAGCTGTAGCATCTTATGTGATTAGTTTGAAGAGTATTTGGCTTTCTCTGGTTGGTCCTCAACTGGAAGTTGGGACAACATAGAGGGAAGCTGTCAGTTATCAACCAAGTCCTAACTTCTCTGGGCCAATTGCCGCAGAGGTAGTCATTTGGCTTTCAGTGCTTGCTGCTGAGGCTGTGGGTCAGAGTTCTACCATAATGGGTGGTGTGAACATTGTCCATTTGTATATTCAATCTGCCTAGCATATTTTTATAATGTTAATTGATAACTAAAAATCTAAAGAGATTCAAAGGAAAGGACTATTTACAGTCCTTGAGAAATTTGAGTTTCATCCCCTGTTTGATGTTACTATTACTTTTTCTTGATCATCCATGATTACCTAGACTCTGTGCTGTGGGTTTCACTTACATGATCCTTGTCAGGTATATTTTTATCATCTTTTTATACACATGGAGATTGGGATTCAGATTTGTTAACAAACCTGATGTAAACTACGCAGCTAAGAAAATGAAGGTGCAAAAATGTTCATACAATTCTTAGATCCATTTTCTAGAAACAGATGTAGAAGGATAGACACCAAATTTTTAACCCTGATAACCTAAATCTTACTAACTCAATAACAGTAATAATACATTTTCCTTTGTACACTTTTGAATATTTGGTTAAAATAAGCACGTATTGCTTTTACAATAAAAAGAAAGTTCATCTAATTAACATATTCATCATGAAATTGTATTTTCTCTAGACACTATATTAACTTTCCTCTGAGAATCTAATTCAAAAGTTATTTCATAAACTAAAATCACAAAGAAAATGTATCCCAGATCATAAACCTGCATTAGTTATTTGAATAGTGGCTCTCTCTGAAGAAGTTTACACAGTAAGATATTAATTGCAGGTTACAAACAAAAAGGAGCAAAAGAATTGTATATGCTTAAGAGATATTCCCATCAAATACAGGATTTTCATAAACAGTAATTCTACCATACAGCTCTTTTGCTTTTTGGTTAACTGATGCTACTCATTTATCCATTTATCATATATTAGCTGAGCTACTAATGTTTAGGCACAGTGTTGGTACCTGAGAGTAAAAATAAACAAACAAGTAAACAAACCAACTATTCATTTTTTAAATTTATAGTTTTCTGTCTGTTACAATAAAATTTTAAGAAAAAAGTAAAATCATGGCTTAAAGCGATATAAAAAGATTAATATGTTAAAGATTTTCATGTAACTCATTCATGAGGAAACTGGTAAGGTGTTACAAACAGTGCAGAGGTGAATGTAAAGAACAGACACATTCTTATTTCATGAACATTGCAGTGAGTATGCAAATAGAAGGAAACTAACTTTCTCAGTAATAAAATCTGCCAATATACAGAATTCTATAGACGAGAATTATTCTGTATCATTATCAGTTATCTACAATTTACAAAGTTGTAAAATAGCTCCCACAGAATCAGAATCAGAGAACTAGGAAGGGAGTGCAAAGCTTTCCAGTAAAGCAAAAATTTTTCCCTACAGGGTAAAGATAGACTATAACATGTGTGGCAGACATTGCTATCTGCACGCTCTGTGTTCTTTTCCTGCACCAACCCTCTCTGCTAACAGAACCTTTGCTTGTTTAGGTAAATGCAAAGTTCCCTATTCTTGACCCCACACACAAAAAAAATAATGATAACCCAACATTCGTATGGCCAGTAATTGTTTCAGGATCTAAAGAAAAGTTTGTTTTCTTGTTTTTTTTTTTTTTTTTTTTTTTTTTTTAATGTGTGACTTCTAGGAAAGCATTTGCTTTTGTTATTTTAAAAAAGGTAATTAACAACTGACATAGCCCTTTTTTTGGTTCTTTTCTCCCTTTTTGTATCTGGAATATAGTATAATTACTAAGTTCAGCAGTCATCTTGTGACCTTGGACTGAACAGCATAAAAAGTATCTGAATAATAGTTGTGTCAGTCAGTTTGTGCTCCTCTAGCAAAATACCACTAGGTGACTTAAACAACAGAGATTTACTTCTCACAGTTCTGGAGTCTGGGTAGTCTGACATCAAGGTACCAGCTGATTCAGTTTTTGGTGTGGGTTCTGTTCCTCGCTTATAGAACTTGGAGTCCTGAGTTCAAGTGATCCTCCCTCCTCAGCCTCCTGAGTAGCTGGGACTACAGGCGATTGCACGCATTTTAGTTGTTCTTAAAAGAAAGATTGTGTGATGTACCACATTGGAAACCTAACTCCGTTTTCCCTGTAACCTAAATTTCAGCTACCTTGATATCAACACATCTTCAATGCTTCTGTCACCACTTTCTTTAATTTAATGGGATAATAACTCAATTGAGATACAGAGAATGAGAGAGAGAGAGAGAGAGAGAGATTGAGCTTGCTCTCTGGTCTCTTTTCATGACAGCACTGATCCCATCATGAAGGCCCTGCCCTCATGACATTATCTAAACCTAATTCCCTCCAAAGTCCTCATCTTCAAATAGGATCACATTGGGGGTTAGAGATTCAACATCTGAATGTAAGGGGAACACATTCAACCCCTAGCAATAGCTAAAGCTTATACAACATTCACTACATGTAAAATGTTGCTCTAGGTGCTTTTCATATATTGGCCCTTTCAATCGTTGCAATCATTGTGAGGATGGGTACTATTTCCATTATTTTACCAACAGAAAGACAGAGTGAAGTGGCTTGTCCAAAGTCAGATGGCTAAGAAATAGTGAAGTGAGGATTCAAACGAAAGCTGTTTGATGTCAGAATCTGTGTTTCTAACTATTATGTGATCTTATCCTTTTACAAGAATCACAGAAGCACAAGTCCTAACTTTTCTGAGCCAGTGAATCAAGTCTCCCAGATTTTTTGTTCTGTAAGACCAATAAACCTCTATCAATTAACCTGCAAATAACTAAATTTATAACTTATTCAACCTTATAGCATTTATTATAATTTTGCTACGTTTTTTGAGTTATACTTTGGTTTTTGTAGATACCATTCATCAGATTAAGAAAATATCTTTCTTTTGCTCTTTTAGCCAAAACGTCAGATAACACAATACAAAAGCAAGCAGCTTAAGATCTGAAACGAATTTGACTATTTACACTCTTGATGTTACATAAGGAAAAACAGATTTCTCGGCAAAAGGGAGTCTGGCACCTTCTCCATTTTTTTTAAGGAAATGCAGGCTACTATAACTTATTTAGGGTCCATTATGCAGCAGAGGGTGACAAGAGAAAGGAGAAAATCAGAAGTAAATGAAGGAAACAGAATTCATTCAACTGAGAAAAACAAAAAAACTTTTGCTTAAAAAGGCAAGGTCCCAGAAGAAAAACAAAAACAAAAACATAACATGAAGGCCTTTTAATAGAAACACACACAGGCATGCGCACACACACACACACACACACACACACATCTTGGATGTTAGCTTTGCATTAAGCTAATCCATTGAGCTCCTCGAAAGAAAATCTTTTTAAATCTCATTACCATATTTTAGCTAAGCCAAATTGCTGATATTTCAGGAGTAATAAGTATCAAACCTGAAAGGGCTTGACTTAGAAACCAAACCCAGGCTGGTGTGGTAAAGAAAAAAACAAAAATGGCAGAAACTTAGCTATGGAACTACAACATGGGGCAATAGCTATTGCTCTTACTTTCCACTGAATACACAATTTAGTCCAGCTAAGTGCATCTGCATTTTTACAGAAATGATAGAGCAGAGGAAGCAATAAGATATGTATTTGTCTCAGGTGAGCCTCAGAGGGATGGCTGAATAGGAAGCAGGTTTGCCCCAAACAGTTGCCAACTTGATTTTCTTCTTTAGCTTGATGATTTTGGAGTCTCAAGATTTATTTTCTTTTCACAGTATTCTCAGATTTCAAAAAAAGAAAACCAATTTTCACACACTTTTTTTTTTGAGACAGGGTCTAACTCTGCCTAACTGTGTCACCCAGGCTGAAGTGAAGTGGTGTGATCACAGCTCACTGTAGCCTCCTTGGATTCTTGAGTTCAAGAGATCCTCCACATCAGCCTCCCAAATACCTAGAACTACAAGCAGTTGCACTTTTTAATTGTTAGTAGAAGAAAGATTGTGTGAATGTACCATATCAGAAACTAACTTCCTTTTCACCGTAACCTAAATTTCAGCTCCCTTGACATCAACACATCTTCAATCCTTCTGTCACCATTTTCTTTAATTGTGTGGGAGAAGAGCTCAGTAATCCACCCTTGGTACTAGGTGAAGTTCCCTCAATGTTTGTATAAATTTTGGAGGTGAGAGGGCTTATGGTCCTGTGTTGTTTGTTTGTTTGTTTGCTTGTTTGTTTTGTCTTTACTGCAATCTGCATCTCTCTGCCACAGCCCAGCCACTGTTCTCACATGGCTCTAGACTTGAGAGATAATGACTCCATATTTCATGGCCCAAAGGGTCACAAATGCAAAGCTGTGGGTGCAGTTGTTTTTAACAAAGCTTTGAGATGAAAGAAGAGGGTTCTGAAGCATAGTAAACAGAGATCAGTGTAGTTTAGCAGTAGACCTGAATGGATTTAAAGTTCTTTAACTCCTTTCTTCCACATAGAATTTCTCAATTGACATCTCGTATTTTTCCTCTGGCATCTTCCTCACTACTACTCTCTTCTCACCTTCCCTGCCACCTCCCTCACTTCTCCTTTCTCCCCCATCCCACAGATAACCACATTGGTTAGACTCTTCTACTGCTTCCACAGATCTGGGGTTGGATGTTTTCTCCTCTTTGAAGGTTGGCAGTCCCCAAATCTTCAAAATCCTGTTCATTTCTAATAATGACATGTTTAAATCTCTCTCCAATTATTATTTTAAACTAAATTCAGATCCACTTTCATTAAAAATAATGTTCAGAAAATAGCAAAATCACGACTCATATAAATGAAACATGTTAAAATTTTTATTTAATTCATATAAGGGAACTGGTTCAAAGAAATGTCAAACAGCACAAACATGTAGAGTCAAGAAATCAAATTACAAATGGAAGCAGAAAGACTTTTTCCACAGTGGGGAGGGAAACCAATGGAAATGCTGCTGGACAAGGCAGAATCTGCATATCTGTCAGTTACCTGCAGTTGAAAAAGAAGTGCAAAACAGCTCAAAGAAAATAATCAGGCCCTGGAATCCACAGCCCAGAAGGGTGTATGATAGACAATGCATAGTTTTTAAATAAAGTGCAAAAATGTTTTTTTGCACATGACATATCCAAAAATTCTTAAGGGACAAAACAAAAGGTTATCAGGTCTTGAAGTCCTCCTTTTCTTAGTCAAATCACTAACTACTGTTCTTAATTGCATTTTTGCCTTCATTAACTGGTAGGCAGTATCTGAGCATCAAAGGAGAGCAGTTGACGTTGTTAGACTACTTTTTTCCAATGAAGGCCCAAAGATGTAATTTGTTCTTTTCTTTCTCATCTGAATTGCATAAAATATGCCAGCTGTTGCTTCCCATGGTCAACTAAGGTAGAAGTGGCTGTCGCCTCTGCTGACATCCTTAGCTACGGTATCTTTCATCCTCAGTGATTCATCTCAACCCGTTAAATGTTGGAACAGATGATATGAATAGCCAAGGGTTAAAACATTTAATTTCTTCCTTATTAAGAAAATGTTTCAGTATTTAACGTAATAATAATGAGACTGCAGAATATCAGAGCCATAAGGCGCCTTTCAAATTATCTAGTTCAATGTTACACTTTACAAATGAGGACACCAAGGTCTCAGAGGGCAAGTGGCCTGTCAACCAAAGTCACACTGAAGGCTGGTGGGTGGCACAACAGAAGCTGCAGCTCAGGAATGCCATTGTGACCTGTGGTTTATTTTGCCTTTGGGCAGCTGTTTCTTAACCAGACACCTATTTCCTTTGTTGTGCTCTGGTAAGTCCTCTCCCCCTTTGCAGAGAGGACTTTTTCTACTTCTAATATTCTCAATCCTTAATTTTTATGGATTTGTATGCTAATTTCTAGTTATGTAAGGATCTGATCATAAATGAAGCTCTTTATACTACCCGCAATTATTCTACTTTGGCTGTAAGACTCTGTAAAATCCCACTAGAGTTAAAGAAATGAATTTCCCATGATGAAATGAGTCTTTGTAGAGATTTTTAAATATGTACACAATTCTTTGACATTCCAGTTGTGTTAGTTCTCTTTGTGTTGCTAAGAATGCCTGAGACTAGGTAATTTATTTAAAAAAAAAAATAGAAATGCATGTCTCACAGTTTTGGAAGCCGGGATGTCCAAAATCAAGGCACCAGCAGGTTCAGTTATTTGGTGAGGGCTATAACCTACTTCCAAAATGGTGCCTTGATTGTTGCATCCTCTGGAGAAAAGAAATACTGCAGAAGAGAGGAAACCCACCTCCACATGCCCGTTTTGTAACGGCGCTAGTCGACTGTTAAGGGCAGAGCTCTCATTGCCTTAATACCCGGCATCAGGCACTGCCTCCCAACCCTGCTGCACCGAGGATTAGGTGTCCAGCACATAAATTTCGGAATGGCAAAAACATTTCACACTAGAGCCAGAGACATCAAGAGGGGGAGTTTAGTTTTTCTCTCTTGAATATGGCATTCAGCAGCTCAATTCTTCTAAATGATAGGATGCAATGGAAGCAGCACTGCTGAATTATATGATGCTGGGTCATAGAAGGGTATATGGCTTCTTTGTGGCTCTCTCTCAGGACACATACTGTGGCAGACTGGAGCTTCCAGACAAAAAATAAGCTACCCTGAAGATACCATGCTGGAGAGACCACATGGAGAGATTCTTTAGGTATCTCGTCCCAGCTGTTCCAACCTCCAGATATTTGAATCCTCCCAGGACATGAGAGAAAAAGCTTCAGAATGACTCACACCTGCAGCAAGAACTGTCTAAGCATGGTCAACACCCAAAACTGCGAAAGATAACAATCATAAACAGCTACTGTTCTTTTATGCTATTAAGTTTGCAGTAGTTTTTACTCAGCAACAGATAGTTAGAACAGCCCCTTTGAGAGGCAATGAAATATTTGGGCCCTGAAAACCTCAGAGTATAGACATAAACAAGATTGTTAAGGAACAGAGGATTCTCTAGTTAACCAGCATGCTGTTGCCATTTCTTCAGCTTCATTACATGTATAAGAGCTCATTACAGTAATTCACTTTTCTACAGGAGAGTCTGAACTGATGATAATACCCAGGTGTCCACAAAGCATAGGTCCTCATTTCTCCCGGGCAACCTTCATTGATAGTAAAACCACATTTTTCCCATTGCTTCATGAAGCATCTAGTGGGAAAGGGTCAATGAAACAGGCATACTTACCTATAAACATCTTTTTTCTGATATGATTCTATGCAACCTGAAAAGCCAATAATCTAATTTTTGAAATAAAGACATATGAATCATTTGAAGATGGAAACTGGTTCAGGGAAAGGAAGTAATTTGTCTGAGATCTCTCAATATATTCCCTGCACAGGTTTTGAATGTCCAGCCCTTTCTTGTTTTTTTCCAATTAGACTTCAGAGCTGTAAGTTCCTGCCTTTCTAAGAAGCTGAAAAACTGGTAGAAAGTTTTAAGTCTCCTCTTTTAAAGTCATTAAACTGTAAAAATAGCAATAAGAGTGGCGAGTCTGCTGTGTCAATGCTTTCTAGCTTCTCTGTTCATTCATTTACCAGATGACTGTGTACTTTATAGACATTACTAAAACAAAACACTCAACAACTGGGTTCCTCACCCAGAAAGTGCCTAGATCTGTGTTAGGACACAAAGAGTGCCCAGTTCTGAGTGTGAGTTTGGAAATTAAGGGAAAAAAAGTTTCTTTATAATAATGTTTGAATTAAAAAAAAAAGAACTTGACCAGTATCTTTAAATATACAAAGAAGCAGAACTCTCTGATTTGAAGCTACAGGACCAATATATTTAAATGTAATAACTTTTTCATATTCATGTGAAGACAAATAGGGCCAGTCCTCAGCAAAATTGGAAGGTCAACCCTTGTCAGTCCCAGCGTGCTGCTTCTTTTTTGATTGTTTGGCTCTCTTCTCTCACACTTGGATCTTCTAAACCTTCTATTTCCTCTCCTCTCCTTTCTCGCCATTTTGATTGTCTCCTGAATATTCATTTATTCATCTTCTTTGTGTAGCAACCACAATACGAGTGACGATGATACATCCCCAGCTTCAGGAGGAACTTAAATGAACTAAGCTAGCTACAATTATTAAATTCTCCAGACACAGTGATGAGTTTCAATGTTTGCTGGAAGCAGCCATTCTTTCCCCATAACTGAGTGAGGAAGACACAGTACCAGTCTGTTTTAGCATTCATCTCATGAAGCCAACTGGAGAATGATGCCAACACACTAAAAAGAGCAGAATCAAGAAAATCATAGAGGGTAAAGGTAGATCCCTGATCAAACTACTCCTGAAGGCTACTCTAATCCCTGTATCTTTTGGCTGCTTGGTCAGGTAATATGAGTTGTGTTTTTACACACAGCTAATATGAGTTGTGTTTTTCTATTCTTAGTAACCAAAAATACCCTGAGTGTAGGTGACAGTATCATATCTCCTCCCTTGGAAGGCCCAGTAGTGGTTCTATTTCTGGTAATGTGGCAAAGTAACATTGTTTGGACAAACTCTTTGCTGGAAAACAACTAAAACTGCCAGATATTCTATTAAAAAATACATCTCTAAAGAATCAAACCAATGACAAAATGGTAAGAAATTATTATGACAAAATCTAAGTGAAATCTAGAATCTAAGCACTACAGCCACTTTTGTCCTGAGAATATTTGCATCACAGGCAAAACTGAGTATTAATTCTGGACATTTCTTTGAATGTGACTAGAATTCATGAAGGCAGAATATGCAATTCAAAGCCCAGGTTTCACCCAGGTAGTCCAATAGGAGACCATCACCTCTTTAACCCCATAAAGCTACCCCTAAGGTAAAGGAGAACCAGAGGTAAACCCCTAATGACCTTCTACCTTCAAGTAATTACAAGAACATTTCTCATGACATTGAAAATAATGGGAATATGAGAGTTTCTGAAAAACTGCAACCACAGCTGGCCCTCATTTAATTCTTCAGCCCAAATTACCATTACTTAGGTTATCATCCTAACACACAAAATCACAGATTTCTAGAATCGAATGGAACAAAAGGCAGAGCACTATGTATGAGCGTGTGTGAAGGAAGTTCCTGTCATGCGCCATGAAGAGCAAGTGGTGTTTTGGGGCTTTTTAGAGAGAAGTGGCTCCCTGCAAACCTGATATGGCCAGTCAAGAAACGGATCCAATCTGAGACAGAAAATCTCTCTTTGTTTGTAAAACTTGCTGGCTTTTTCCCACTCTGATGACTCACTGATGATGGAAGAGTCCACCAGAAGAGGCTGAGGAAAACATTAGGACCGTGGTATCTCCAGCAGGACACCAGAGAACTGCCTTGTTTTGCAAGATTTTCCTTTGGAATTTGGAGTAGAGAGAAAGAGTTGAGTGGCAATAGTGTCAAAATTTAGCTGAGCCATGTGGGCTCAGAAACAGTTGGATAGTTTAAAAATCCCCCTGCTCTTCTGTGTTCTGGGAAATGGCTAGCCAGCAAGGTCTACTCTGCCCTCATATGTTACAAGATAAGACCAGTCTCCATCCTCCCTCCTGATTCCCAGAGACTTACAGACGATGCAGATGGCTCTGTTGGTCTCCTGCCTCTGTAATCTCCAGGCCGCTTTCCTTTTCTTTAAAATGTCCATCACGAATGAGCATTTCTCCAATTGCAATAGCCTGAATAAGATCATTTCCTTAATTATCCTGTGCATTTAGTATTTATAAGGGGTAAAGAAAATGGCTCTACAACTGATGTAAATGAGTAATATTTAGATGTTTGAAACATATGTTAAGATTCTCTAACAATGGGCTCGTGGTTGGGAATGAAGTGCATCTCACCTAGATGGGAAAGGATATGTTTGCTAGAAGCCGACTGATCTAATCAGTAGAACAATTTTTCTTTCAGCTATGTCTATATTCCTGTTAGTATGGAGGATATCTGGTTTGAAACAAAAGAGAGAAAAAAGAATGTAAGAAATAAGCTGGAAAGCATATGTACTTCAAATTGGGCTAGGGTATTAGGCTCTGTGGCTAACTGGCTGTGTGACTTGAGGTAAGTTTGTTGTAATTACTCTTCTAAGTGGATAATTCTTTTATTCTTTGAGCTGAATCTTGGCTGTCAGTCAAGCTACACATCTTCTTTCACGCTTTTTGTGTTAGTGGTTATTTTGGTTCCCATTCAGGTCCCTCTTCATTTATCCTTCTCAGTACAGCTGTGAGTAAGTTGTCATGATTTGCCACTGAAACCTAGGTTGTGACTATAAATTAATTAAAATTTAATTTATGACTGCAGAGAAGTGCAAGTAGGGGTTCATCAGGAATGAGTAATTTTATATTACTCTCATTTCCTTCTTCAACAGAGACTAGCTGGGTAAATCGGAGAGATGTGGTAGAAACACCTTCATCAAAATATTCCGTAAGAATACTCATGTGGATGTGAAGGACATGCAGTGGCTGCATGATAATAAATATAGGTCGTGAGCAACCTTAAAAGATACTCATGTAGGCTAGACATGGTGGCTCACACTTGTAATCCCAGCACTTTGGGAGGCAGAGGCAGGAAGATAGCTTGAGTCCAGGAGTTCAAGACCAGCCTGGGCAACAGGAGCTAAACCCTGTCTCCACAAATAAAAAACAAAATTAAAAATATAGAAGAAATAATTTTTTAAAAAAACATACCAATATAGAAAAGCTCTATTTCTGTAGAACAATTTACATTGTATATATTTGGCCCATCCTTCTGGTTACAAGATTCTAGCTTTTTATTGTCTTTAAGCTATTTTCTGGCTCTGGATAGACAGGCACAGTTTGTCCTGTCCAGTAGAGTTTTGATTGACTGCTCTCTCTCTGGCGGAAAAAGAGTTTTGTCTCCACATGCAATTTAATTTCTTTACTCTACATATATTTGTTCTTTTTCTCTTTTGAACTGCTTATAACATCTACTTGGTTCTCTCATTAAATGAGTAAAATACAATCTTTTTTTTTTTTTTTTTTTTTTTTTTTGACGGAGTTTCGCCCTTGTTACCCAGGCTGGAGTGCAATGGCGCGATCTCGGCTCACCGCAACCTCCACCCCCTGGGTTCAAGCAATTCTCCTGCCTCAGCCTCCTGAGTAGCTGGGATTACAGGCGCACACCACCGTGCCCAGCTAATTTTTTGTACTTTTAGTAGAGAAGGGGTTTCACCATGCTGACCATGATGGTCTCGATCTCTTGACCTCGTGATCCACCAGCCTCGGCCTCCCAAAGTGCTGGGATTACAGGAGTGAGCCACCGCGCCCAGCCCAATACAATCTTTTAATATGTGTTTACTTTTATATCAGTGTGAGTCATGACTTTACATTTTTCTGAAACCTGTCTTTTAACACTAATGAGAACAGAAACCAATGATCCAGTCTTAAACAATACTGGGACCAGAAATACTTTCCCGTGTTTGTAGTTAACTGGATGCACCAGAAAATGCATGCACCTGGAAGATGAGACTGTGAGCCAATTACAAGAGCTTATGTATCCAGACTGAAATATTACTCCTTAAGGGTCCTTGAAGATTCTCACTGGCTCAGCAATCCAAAGATACTCACATCACACGTTGCCAACTACATCAGTTCCCTTTCGTGCTGGATTTGACTTATAGTCACCCAGCTCAGGCCTAAAAATCCCGTAGACATCCTTCCCTACACTCTCCCGTTGGGACACTGATGATTCTATTAAAATGCCCTCCATAGCTGCAGTAAGTTTAAAATCTCTCTTTTGCTGATCAACAGTTTTCTTGGTAGTTTGTGGTAGGGGCGGGGAGGGAGGGGAGGCTGGGGTGAGGGTATTGGAAATTAATGACAGGAATTATGACCATCCGCTGTTTCTACCAGAAAACACACACGAGGTGCCCAGTTTGAGTGTGTGTGTGTGTGTGTGTGTGTGTGTGTGTGTGTGTGTGTGTGCGCGCGCGCTTAAGCAGAAGTTAAGTCAAGCCTCCACTCCAGGCTAGAAACCCACGTCAGGGTTTGTCAACATCTAGCACAATGTTGCACATCCATTAGGTGCCCAAATAGTCTTTAAAAGTATTTCCAAATAGTAAGAGATCCTTTTCTTAAAAAGACAGAGACTTGAGGGAACAGATTAAATAAAAGAAAAAAAATTAGATAGAGTTTATATGATTTAAAAAATAGTACATGTAAGAATTGCAAAGATATTCATTACATTTAAATGTACAGAGGAAACAGAATTCATTTATTTATTTCTACCTGTAATGATCTGTCTCCTCTTGAGTGTCCCCTCACCCGCCCCACAGCACACACACAAACACACTCACACACAGTGTGTAAGGGAGAGGTGAGGAGAAGAGGAAAAAAACATTTAGCCCAACTATTCATCTTAGTTTAGGTTTATAAATTGAGTCCCATCTTTAGTTTGTTTTGTGTTGGTGTTGCACGCATGGGAGGAGAGGATACTTTGTTTCTGTAGCAGTAGGGGAAGGTCTTCATATCCCCTCTGATCTCTCTTGCAGAGTGTCTACCATAGTTGGTTAGTCGGTAGCCGGGAGCCCTTCACCAAGTTCCCCCTCCAGACACCTCCTACTGCTGCTGACCACCTGTTCCCATCACCTGGAGCAAGTGAGGACATGCAGTGTTTCTCCTAGACGCTCCCAGAGATTCCCATGTGTCTCCCAACCCTGTATTCCCAAGAGATGATGCAACTTGCCCCAAATTTTCTTCCCTCCAATACAAATCCCAGTGTCTCTAAAGTCCTCCTTCTCCTGCCTGAGGGGAGGAAAAATGAAGTACTGTAGCTTCATCTCTTCAATTGCTTTATTTTCTCCCTACAATTACCAGAGGCTCTGCTTCCACTTCCTGGCTACCTTAAACTTCTCAAATACAAAATCAAAGATGGAATTCAAAACTAGGAGCATATAAATCAGTTTCTAGGTCTTACGTTTCTTTTGAATACTCTTCAGAGTTGATCTTTTTGAGGAGGCATCCATGATTTTAAGTGGATGTTTGTTTAAATCTTACCTGTCATTTTAGTGAAGATAACCATTTATTTCCCCACCAGTAATTGTACCATTGCCTCTAGGTGTGAACCTCTCCAGCCTACTGTACTATGAATGTATTACAACTGAGAGCTGAAAAACACAGACTATCTTTAAGAAGGGGTTTTAAGGATATTCCAAAAACAACAGGGGAAAATAAAACAATGATTCTAGAGGAAATCAAAGCCTATGACACCTGCAGCAACACAAATTGAAAACATAGCCTACTTTTAGCCAGATAAACACAAAGCCTCATTCTAACATCCCATCTACCTCAATTCCTGTTTTTTCTCTCCCAGGTCTAGACACTAAACTTCTTGAGGGCACACATTGCTGTTCACTTCTTTAACTCTAGCATGTGGCACCAGATAGGAGGTACGAAGCACATGCTTAAAATATTTGATGAAAGGAGGAAAAAAGAGGTTGTTAATTGAATGAACATCTACATTATAAAATAAACTGATTTCTTCCATGATTCAGGCAATTTACTTAAAGTATTGCAATCCTACAAAAGCCTCCCATGCTTCCTCCACGTTAGAGATTAAAAAAACTGATGCTCACAGAACATAAAGCATAAGGCTAGAAATTGGTAAGGCTCAGATCTCAGCCAAGCCCACCTGCTTCAACAGAGCAGGCTGCCTCCTGTGTCTAAGGCTTCCCTCACCCTGCCCAGAGGCAGGAATTGGAGAGACAGAAGCATGGAGGTCTGGTAGAGGCTGAGCTTCCTTTCCTAAGCCAGGCACCAGATTCTTCATGAACTTTTTTTCGTGTATTTGATTTTTTTTTTTTTTTAGAGACAGGATCTTGCTATGTTGCCCAGGCTGGTATTGGACTCCTGGACTCAAGCAATCCTCCTGCCTCAGCCTCTCAAAGTACTAGGATTATAAGTGTGAGCCCCTACACACAGCCTCCTTCATTTCTGTAAGTGCCGATGAAAAAAGAATGTGAGTTAAGGACTAGCAATAGGGACTCTCATTTAGGACAGTTCTGACAATGTAAAATGTGTTACCAATTTGCTTTCTAATGTTTGCATGGAGAATGGAACACTGGGTTCAGGTATTAAACTACTGTAGCACTACAGGGAGGATCAGAGACCACCCTTGCAGGCCAGAGCAACATGGTACAAATCACGGATCTTGGAAACTGCATTGGTGAGAATAATTATGCATAATTCTGAGTATTCTGCTTTAAAGTTTTTCAAAAAGTGGGTTACCAGAATCTTCCAGAGCTTACATAACTTTTGCTGAAGTTCAAAAACTTTTATACTGTTTTTAATGGCAATTTTTGATTGATACATTTTTTCTAATCTTGGGAGAAAATGGAAAATAAAGGAAAGTTCTAAAAGGAAAATAAAATCCTTCATAATTTCACCACCCAGAGTTAACCTTTGGTAATATTATGATCTCTTTCTTTCTGATTATGCAAGGGTATGTGTATGTATGTATAGCACAAAACCGCCACATTTTGAATAATATATTTCATATATGTATTTATATGTATGTAAACACCTTTACTTTCTCCTATTTTGTCCCTAAAATTGTGCCATGAGCATCCTTCACATTCTAAGAAAATATTATTCTTAATGGCTTTGTAATATTTCATTATATCATTTATTTCACAATTTACATGACCAATATTCTGTTGCCGAACATTTAAATGTTTCTATTTGTTCAGTGTTATAAATTATAGGAAGAATCAGCAATTTCTTAAGCCTCCACCTCTTTTTAATGGGAAAACAATCGAATTTAAAACTTAATAGAAAACTTTGTGAAGTTGGAAATGTTTTATTTCACACTGTCCTATAGAGTAGCCACTGCCGTCCTGTGGCTATTGAGTTCTTGATATGTGGCTGGAGCAACTGAAGAATTAATTCTTTTTATTTTACCTTAGTTTAATAAATTTAAATTTAAATAGCCATATGTGGCTAATGACTATTTGTTAATGTAAACTTGTGGGGGTCAGGTCACTTTAAGGATCTGCTTGTATGCAGGAATACCGCCATCTTGTGGCCTGTTAGAATATGGCCTCGAAAATTGAAACCAGTGTTATTTACAACTATAAGCATTCTAAATGGTAAAACCATGATGTTCGTGGATCATAAAATATCAATTAGTAGTTTATGTAAAGTATTGGAATTACTAAAACACCCCCAGGGAACAGGGCAAATGAATTTGCAGAGGAGGGACAGTGAGTGCCTGAGCCAACGGTAGAAGTGCGTTGTCCTTGCCATTTGGGATAGAGTCATCCTTTTGGTGACCCTTTCGTGAATAGCAAAAATCTCTAGGACCTTTTGGCACCTGAAATTCACCCCTTCTTCCTTTGTTCTTCTATTCGAAAGCGCTGTTTGCTTTAAAGTGCTGCTGAACCTCATATCCTCCTAGTAGATTTCCTATTCATTTTCACACGTCTATTGATATTGCCCGCTCTGCAGATCCACTCTGCATTTTTGTTAGAATTAATGTTGTAAATTCGAGTATATTTGGCATTTTCCCCGACTGATTCAACATTCAACTCTTAATCAGCCCTTCCCTCAAATCTCACCCACAATTCTCAAATTTGGCTCTCTCTCTCTCTCTTTCTCTGTGTGTGTGTATAATATGTATAATATAATATATATATACACATGTAAATATATACTGAATATATGAGTTCTGAGTGATTTAAAGGGTGGGAAAATTAAAATCTCTTATTCCAACTAAGTTTGGAACTGATTAAGAGATTGGTAATGGTGGAAAGCAGATAAAGACAAAAACACCCACTTTATTACAAGTGTGGCTTGTTTACAAGTGTGGCTTTGTGATGCAGTAATGATAGAAATTCTAATATTAAATCCCAGAAGTAGACTTTTCTATCACCTCACAAACAGCTCTGGAAAGCCTCAGGCTTTCCAGAATTACAGGACACAGAGGGAGGTCACAGGGGTGCATGTTGTGGGCAGCTGACCCCAGTGAGAAAGGGCACATGGAGGAGGCAGGGAGGGTGATACAAGATTGTTAACAATGAGCAAGTGGGCATTGTACATTCTCTACATGACAAGGTATTCTACTTCGGTGGAAAAACTGAAAGGCTGGCCAGACTGTCCAGGGAAAAATCTCTCCTTGTAGAAACTGGGGGACTGAGAAAAACTATCCACACTTATAGAAATCAATACATTATATTCTAGCATGACCTTAGCCAAATTTTTAGCTATTTCACAAAATATGCTTCACCTGAGAGCTGTAAGAAAGATAAACAGGTATGTATTTATCTTTGTACAACTGTGCACACATTGCTCATCTGTCCCAATCGGAAGGGATCATAGATTAGGTGATAATAATAAATACTGAGAAATAAACAAGCAATAAACATTGAGCTTGAACTCATGCTTCTCAAAATGCTGCTTCAGTGTGTTCAGAGACTTTATTAACTCAGTAGTGACTTCTAGCTCAAAAACCACTATCTTGTAAAATTGTTAGAAAGCCAGTTAGTTACAAAATAAAGGGAAAAGTTCAACAACAGTATTACAGCAGTAATAGTAAAATCTCAAGTTTTCTTTTACCTTTTTCTTTTTCTTTTTTTTTTCTTTTTTCAGACACAGATCTCACTGTGTTGCCCAGCCTGGAATGCAGTGACACAATCATTGCCCACTGCTGCGGCCTCAAGCTCCTGGGCTCTGGCGATCTTCCTGTCTCAGCTGAGTAGCTGGAACAGACCTGCAACCCCATGCCTTCCTAAATTATTTTTTGTTCTGTTCTGTTTTGTTTTGTTTCGTTTTGTTTTGTAGAGATGGGGTCTTGCTGTTTCCGAGACTTGTCTCAAACTTCTGGCCTCAAGCAATCCTCCCACCTTGACTTCCCAAAGTCCTGGGATTACAGGCATGAGCCACTGCAGCTGGCAAAAATACAAATTTCTAATTGTAGGAATTCACCCTAAGGGTATACTTGTACTTAACAGTTTATTACAGTGATATTCATCCCAGAAGTGTTTATAATCATCCTCATAAAATGATAGCCTTAGGAGATCTTTTTAATGCTCTAGTTTGGCAATTTTTTTAAAAAAAACCTGACAAGTCTATATTGTCTCCAGTAGCAAAGACTCACTAGCCCATGAAACAATAAGTCTAAGAATAAATTTATTAGATCTATTACTATATACCTCTAAGGCTTGGTATTAGAGGTAAAAGTTTGTATCTAAATGGCTTGCAGGCAACTCAGTCACAGGTAATCTTCTCCAGTGAGAAAAGATGCCAAGAAATTCACTTTGATTTGAGTCATTCATTGAACGTGAGAATCTCTCTACCACCAGCCCAGGAGGGTACCTGAGGACACTCGTGCTCATTGAAGATAACTACTCTTAGAAGTGTAGAGGGTACAGGCTGTGTAATAATAGTAATACTAGTACTATTATTCAAAAAAGAAAAAGGATTTAATCAGTCCCTTTCTGTGTCAAGAGATTAAATGAAAATCTGTCCCACCTGTGGCATGGATCTCTGGGAAGAGATGGAAATGCTGCCGCATTCCAGGGGAGAGTTCTCAGAACTGGCTGCGTATGTCACCTGAAAATGCCAAGTTCAGAGAGCCCCATATTTGGGAGTCAAACATGCTGCTTCTTTGATTATACCCAGCACCAGGACCAGGATTATAACACAAATGCCTCAAGCCACCAAGCAGGCAATAGAAAGGCTTCTATGAGGCTGAGTGTAAAACAGAGACAGTAATGTTATCTGTGAAATATGTGTTGTCAAATAAACCACTACTGAGGGTCGGATTTGGCACACAGGTGGCCAGTTTGGGACCCTTGTCTGAGAGAATGAGTTCATCCTTTTTCAAAGATAGTGTAGAAATCTGGTTCAGACAGGCACTCTATGCAGGGCACTCTGGGCTGCTGCTGTGTGGGGCAGGGTCAGTGTCAATATCAACAGTGGTGCCACGTGGCAGTGAGGAGCAGGAGCTAGCTGACCTCATCCAACTTTCCACAGATACTGGATCTTCTGTTAATAGCTCAGGTGGGGACCTGAGAAGTTAATCAGGAAAATACTATATAGAGCAATGCTTGCACATACTTCTACTTGGAGCATTCACATCAGTTTCAAGGGTTCCTTTCTCCCTCCCTCCTTCCTCCTCCTGCTTTCTTTTCTTCCTGTCTTCCTTTATTTTCTCTCTCTCTCTCTCTCTGTCCTTCTTACGGATTGAAGATTTGTGTCCCCCCTGTAATTAATAGGTTGACATCTTAATTCCCAATGTGATGGCATTAGGAGATGGGGCTTTTGGGAGGTGATTAGGTCAGAAGGGTGGAGCTCTCATGAATGACATTAGTGCCCTTATGAAAGAGGTCGCAGGCCAAACACAGTGACTCTCATCTGTAATCCCAGACCTTGGGAAGGACGAGGTGAAAAGACTGCTTGAGCCCAAGGTTTGAGGCCAGCCTTGGAAACATAGAGATACCCTGTCTGTACAAAGTTTTTTAAAAAAAATTAACCAGGTATGGTGAAAGTGGTAGAGCACATCTATAGTCGTAGCTACTTGGGAGTCTGAGGCAAGAGGACAGCTTGAGCCCAGGAGTTTGAGGTTGCAGTGAGCTATGTTTGTGCCACTGTACTCCAGCCTGGCCAACAGAGTGAGATCCAATCTCTAAAATAAATAAATAAATAAATAAATAAATAAATAAATAAATAAATAAACAAACAAACAAACAAACAGAACAAGAGGCCCCAGAGAGCCCTCTCACTATCTACTGTGTTAAGTCACAACAAGCAGTTGGCAGTCTACATGCAACCCAGAAGAGTCCTTACCAGAATCCAACCATGCTGTCACCCTGATCTCAAAATTCCAGCCTCTGAAACTGTGAGAAATTTCTGTTGTTTATAAGCCACCCAGTCTACGTTACTTTGTTATAACATCCTGGAGGGACTAAGATAGTTCTTTTTCCCTCTTCAGTTTATGAATTACCTTAGGGTACATTGTGAAATCCTACTTCTCTAGAATTGATCTTTAGCAGAGTAGATGCCATGTTTTCCTTGTTAGACCAAGTAGTTACTGAGCATGGTTCAGTTTCTCTCCTCAGTTTAATTTCAGTAGGCACATGTTACCAGTCACCACCAATAAAACAGCACTCCAAGGATAGAAATCTTTCTGCTAATCGCCCTATATCCACCAATTGTTTCTCTCCTTTCTATTTCCATTCCCCTATTTTCCCATACCTGCACAAATATGAATGCAACATTATTGACTAGTGAATGACCTAAGCTGACAGTTGGTGGCACTGCTTCTCAACCAAAATCCCTAGTGCATAAGCATAGGAAAATATATCTCCTTATTTACCACAATAAATGTCTAAGCTTTAAGACAGGAGAACCGCTCGGACAACAGATTACTGGACTTAACCCCTTAAAGATTAATAGAGGGCTTCCTGCAATCTGCAGATTTAGTTAATATTCCAAATGATTCCAATTTAGGTGGCCCATGCATTACAGGAGCACAATTCTGAAGTGAAGACAGAAGAAGGGGACGGACTTTGAAATCAGGAATAAGTTGAGATAAAAATGTTCTTCAGTTGTATATTTCTGATCTGTGAGTTTTGCCAAAGTATTCAATGATAATTGTGCTTCTATCAATTTCTCTTCAAATTTCTGATAGCTTTTAAGATGTATAAGCATAAATATATGTATATGTATATATATTTGTGTGAATATATCTGTTGGTGCATAAAGAGTTATGTCTATTGATTGCCAGAACAGTCTCAAATATTTTAATTATTCCTTTCCCATTAATGAGTAAGATCAAAATGATTCTGCTAATTCTACCAAACCAATGAATCACCAAGATGTTTGTATATGTGTGTATTAACATTATTTTCAACACTTTATCATTGACATTTTAATCATATTGAAAACAGAAGGAATTTTATCATAAACATTCAAATATCTATCACCCGGACACCACAATTAACAGTTTATTCTGTCTCATTAATGATCTATACATCTATGCATCATTCTATTATTCATCAATCCATCTTAGTTTTTGATAAATTTCAATGTAAGTTGGAGACATATATACAAATATTTTACTATGCATCTTATTAACTAAATTTCAATATTTGTTTATTATTTTATGTAAAACTTACATGCAAAGACATGCATGCATGCATGGTTTGAAAATCATTCAGTGAGTTCACACAAACATATACACCTGTGCAAGTCGAATCCTTGTCAAGATACAGAATATTACTGTCAATTCAAGAGGTTTCCTCATATGCTTTTTCAGTAGCTCTCTACCACCATCTCCCAGAGCCGGTCATTATTGTAATTACTTTTTCACCATAAATTAAGTTTGCCTGTTCTCGGGCTTTATATATATGGACTCATATATTAAGCTTTTTGTGTAAGGCTCCATTCAGTCACATAAGGTTTTCAAGTCACATCCACGTGGTTGTATATTTAAATAGTTTTTTTTTCATTGTTGGATAATAGGGCAATAGACAAATACACTCTAGTTTGTTTATTTATTATATGCGGTGAATAACCAACATGTATCTGGTTTTTGACTATTATGAATAAAACTGTTATAAGCATTCAGCCACAAGTCTTTTTGTGGGGATATATTTTTATTTCCATTGAGTAAATATCTAGTAGTGGAACTGCTAGGTCACAAAGTAGATGCATTTTTAGTTTTAAAATGTCAAAAATTTTTATAAAACAGATGCATCATTTTAACTATTTGCAATTCCACTGACAATATGTTCTTGTTTCAGTTGCTCCATGTCCTTGCTAACCTTTTGTATTGTCAGTCATTTTAATTTTAGCCTAAGCTGTGTGTGCAGTAGTATCTGGGATTTTAAGTAACCTAATTGTCAGCTCTTGTTTGAATGAATCTTATCACTGTTTTTATATTCAGAGCCATCCATAAATAACTTCTAAAAATGTGCTTGAGTGTTTACTCTTATGTGTAGAATTACTAGGAGATGTATGAAAGGTGAGAGAAAAAGAAAAATGGCCTCTGTCTTTTAGGAGTTTATGTTCTTAACATTTACAATAGGAGACAATTAAATATAAAGCCCATGTGACTAAACCTGACTCAAGGTACTGAAAGATTTGAATAAAGTTGTCCATTACCAAAGTCAACTACTAGGGACATCTTTAAGCTGGAGTTTGGTAAATAAGTAATATTTGAGCTATAGAACAAAGTGAGGAATGAAATTGGTTTCCACTGGGAAAATAACCAGAATGAGGTACTAAACTCAGAACAAGCAGGAAGTATGAACAAGCAATGAACGTGCTCCTGTAAACCTATGTGCAGATTTTTGCAACATTTGGTAAGACTTTATTGAATAAACCTTTAATATGGAATATAACAAGACCATTAGATCCCTCGCCAACATTTGTTTGTTTGGCTGTTTTTTTGTTTTGTTTTGCCACCTCTTAAAAATTAATGTTTCATTTTTAAACTTATACCACACAATTTAAACCAACATCTCTGTCTACTAGTAGAGGACTTGCCCCATGTGAGAAATCAACTGGATGGCAAAGTCTTACACATGTTTTCTGTTATTTTGGACTTGGAAGCACCCTGGATAGCTCTGTTCACATGTGGAGGCAGCATTCTCAGAAGAGTCTAATTTCATCTTTATTCTTTCAGAAACGAGCCTGAAACTTCACCTCCATCAACTTGCAAGCTATTTTTCCTTGAAAGTTTACAGGATATAGTCATGAAAAATAAACTTTACTGTCAGTCAGACACAACTGAATTTACATGATCTGCCTCTTGAGCAAGTTAATTCAAGTCTCTAAACCTTGACTTTCACGTCTACAAAATTGGAATAGCAATAGCCCACCTCATAGAGATTTTGAGAGTATTGCACAAGGTCATGTATGTAAAGTGCTTAACACAGTCCCTGGCTCATAATTAGTGCTCAGTTAATGTCAGTTATTTGTGTTACCCTCTTTGGCCACATTTGCCAATTTCACCTGAAGCCTCACTCTGTTGTTTCTAGATCACAGGTATTAAAAGTATCAGATATTCAAGCAGATACAGTGACCATACCGATATTGCGTTCAGGTGCCAGAATTTGCTGATTTTTAAAATATCATTAAATGTGGCTTAATCAATATATTTTTTATTACTTCCCTTTTCAAAAACAATAGTCCACTTATTCTTTGGACTCTTACCATAAAGTAAATGAACAAATCTAAATTGCCCTATTATTAGGCTGAAATATGTTCAAAATCCACACATGAAAGAAGATTGAATGTGAAAATGTGAAATATTGCACAAGGGGATTCTAGGGCCATATGATTATAATGGCAGAGTTCGTGGGAATGTTTCTGAGATACAGGTAACTTCATCTTAGCAACAAGCTCTCGTGCAACATGAATTTGTATCCCAAGGCACTGCTGTGAACTTTGTTTTAGTAGTTGCAAAACCATTCAGCTGCTCAGATGGTGAGCTCTCAGGAACTCTGGGACAAATTTCCTCCAAAAAAAAAAATATATATATATATATATATATATATATATATATATATATATATATATATATATCAAGCCTCCAGCTTTTAGCACACTGCCTGGACTTGCTGGAAAGTTCTGTGTTAAAAATGAAAATATACCTGGGAGGGTTAATACATTCAGCAGTCTCTTGAGCCCTTCATACCTCAGAGTAAGTATATTAATCAGCTGCATTTTCCCTGAATCTAAGTGCATGCTCTTGACAGAGATTGAATGAAAGGAAAGGTAACTCCTCCAGGTTTGTCCAGACAGGGCAAACAAGTTTTAATTTGGGCATACAAACATCATGGGGCAATGTATGCAAGGAACCCGGGGGTAGGACTAGAAGGCAGAAGTAATACATTTACATTTGTTCCATCATTTGATGTCTGTGCAGAATTGGCAAGTCTTCAAATTTTTGGAACATGTACACTATTATCTATGCAATGGAGATTTTCATTGCTATTCTAACTAGTATTTACAATGTTAGTGAGAATTAAATGAGATAATATGCATGAAAGCCCTCCAGATAAAAAAATAAAATAAAATAAAATGTTACAAGCATACCTCAGAGATATTAGGGTTTGGTTCCAGACAACCACAATAAAACATATATCACAATAAAGTGAGTCACACAATTTTTGGTTTCCTAGTGCATATGAAAGATATGTTTACACTATATCATAGTTTAGTAAGTGTGAAATAGCATTATTATGTCTAAAATAGTACATATTTTAATTAAAAATACTCTATTCCTAAAAATGCTAATAATCATCTGAGTTTTCAGAGAGTCATAATCTTTTTTTAAAATTTCAATTTTTATATAGATTCAGGGTACACACACAGATTTGCTACATGGGTGAATTACATGACACTGAGGTTTAGGGTCTCAAAGATCTCATCATCCAAGCCATAAGCATAGTACCCATCAAGTGATTCTTCAACCCACGGCCCTCCCCAACTCTCTCCTGTCTCATGACCCCTAGTATCTGTTCTTCCTGTCTTTACAATCACATACATTCAATGTTTAACTCCCACTTATATGTGAGAACATACAGTATTTTGTGTTCTGTTTTTGAGTTAGTGTTTAGGCTAATGGCCTCCGTCCATGATGCTGCAAAGGGCATGATTTTGTTCTTTTTTATTGCTGCATTGTATTCCATTGTTTATATGAACCACATTTTATTTATCCAGTCCACTGTTGATGGGCACTTAGATTGATTCCATGTCCTTGCTATTGTGAATGGTGCCACAGTGAACATATGGGTGCATGGGTCTTTATGACAGGTTGAATTGTTTTCTTTTGGTATATCCTAGTAGTGGAATTGCTGGATTGAATGGTAGTTCTCTTTTAAGTTCTTTGAGAAATCTCCAAGCTAATTTCCACAATGGTTCAACTAGTTTGTATTCCCACCAACAGTGTAAATGCATTCCCTTTTCTCCACAGCCTTACCAACATGTATTGTTTTTGACTTTTTAATAATTGCCATTCTGACTGGTGTAAGATGCTATCTCATTGAGATTTTTATTTGCATTTGTCTGTTGACTAGTGATGCTGAGCATTTTTTCATATGTTTGTTGGCCACTTGTGTATCTTCTTTTGAAAAGTGTCAGTTCATATCTTTTTGCTCATTTTTTTATTTGGATTATTTATTTTTGCTTAAGTTCGTTGTAGATTCTGGATATTAGACTTTTGTCAGATGCATAGTTTACAAATATTTTCTCCCATTTTGCATGCTATCTGTTTACTCTGTTGATAGTTTCTTTTGCTGGGCAGAAGCTCTTTAGTTGAATTAAGTCCCACTTACCAATTTTTATTTTTGTTACAATTGCTTTTGAGGACTTAGGCATAAATTCTTTGACAAAATAAATGTAAAGAAGGGTTTTTCCTAGGTTTTCTTCTAGGATTTTTTATAGTTTAAGGTCTTACATTTAAATTTTTCATCCATCTTGAGTTAATTTTCATACATGGTAACATGTAAGGGTCCAGTTTTATTCTTCTGCATATGGCTAGCCAGTTATCTTAGAACCATTTAAGGAATAAAGAATCCTTTTCCCATTGCTTATTTTTGTTAATTTTCTCAAAGGTCAAATGTTTGTAGCTGTGTGTTTATTTCTGGGCTCTCTATTCTGTTCCATTGGTCTATGTGTCTATTTTTGTACCTGTACCATACTCTCTTGAGTACTGTAAACTTATAGTATAATTTGAATTTGGGCAATGTGATGCCTCTGGCTTTTTTCTTTTTTGCTTGGAATTTCTTTGGCTAGTCAACCTGATATTGTTTGGCTGTGCCTCCACCCAAATCTCAGCTTGAATTGTATCTTCCAGAATTCCCACATGTTGTGGAAGGGACCCAGTGGGAGTTAACTGAATCATGAAGACAGGTCTTTCTCATGCTATTCTCATAATAGTGAATATGTTTCACTATATCTGATGGGTTTATCAGGGGTTTCCACTTTTGCTTCCTCCTCATTCTCTCTTGCTGCCATCATGTAAGAAGTGCCTTTTGCCCTCTACCATCATTGTGAGACCTCCTCCAGCCACATGGAACTGTAAGTTCAATTAAACCTCTTTCTTTGTAAATTGCCCAGTCTTGTGTATGTCTTTGTCATGAAAACATGAAAACAAACTAATACAGTAAATTAGTTCCAGTAGAGTGGGGAGTTGCTGAAAAGATACCCTAAAATGCAAAAGTGACTTTGGAACTGGGTAACAGTTTAGAGGGCTCAGAATAAGAAAGGAAAATGTGAGAAAGTTTGGAACTTCCTAAAGACTTGTTGAACGGCTTTGCCCAAAATGCTGATAGCAATATGGACAATAAAGTCCAGCCTTAGGTGGTCTCAGATGGAGATGAGGAACTTGTTTGGAACTGGAGCAAAGGTGACTCTTGTTATGTTTTAGCAAAGAGACTAACGGCATTTTGCCCCTCCCCTAGAGATCTGTAGAATTTTAAACTTCAAAGAGATGATCTAGGGTATTTGGCAGAACAAATTTCTAAACAGCAAAGCATTCAAGATGTAACTTGGATGCTGTTAAAGGCATTCAGTTTTGTAAGGGAAACAGAGCATGAAAGTTTGGAAAATTTGTAGCCCAAAAATGCAATAAAAATAAAAATCCCATTTATTGCGAGAAATTTAAGCTGGCTGCAGAAATTTGCATAAGTAATGAGGAACTGAATGTTAATTCCCAACGCAAGGGGGAAAATGTCTCCAGGGAATGTCAGAAGTCTTTGCCATGGCAGCTCTTCTCATCATAGGCCCAGAGGTGTAGGAGGAAGAAATTGTTTCATAGGCCAGGTTCAGGGTCTCAGTGTTGTGTGCAGCCTAGGGACTTGGTGTCTTGTGTCCCAGCCATTCCAGCCATGACTAAAAGAGGACAAGGTACAGCTTGGACCATGGCTTCAGTGGATGGAAGCCCAAGCCTTGGAAGCTTCCGTGTGGGTGCACAGAAGTCAAGAATTGAGGTTTGGGAACCTCCACGTAGATTTCAAAAGATGTATGGAAACACCTGGATTGCCCAGGCAGAAGTCTGCTGCAGATGTGGGGCCCTCATGGAGAATCTCTGCTAGGGCAGTGCTGAAAGGAAATGTGGGATTGGAGCCCCCACACAGAGTCCATACTGGGGTACCATCTAGTGTAGCTATGAGAAGAGGGCCACCATCTTCCAGATCCCAGAAAGGTACATCTGCTGACATCTTGCACCATGTGCCTAGAAAAGCCACAGACACTCAATGCCAGCCCGTGAAAGCAGCCAAGAGGGAGGCTGTACCCTGCAAAGCCACAGGGGCAGAGCTGCCTAAGACTATGGGAACTCACCTCTTGCATCAATGTGACCCAGATGCAAGACATGGAATCAAAGGAGATCATTTGGAACTTTAAGATTTGACTGCTCTTTTGGATTTTAGACTTGCATGGGGCCTATAGCCCTTTCGTTTTGACTAATTTCTCCCATTTGGAATGGCTGTATTTTCCCAATGCCTGTACCCCCATACTAGCTAGGAAGTAACTAACTGGCTTTCAATTTTACAGGCTCATAGTCAGAAGGGGCTTGTATTGTCTCAGATGAGATGGACTGTGGACTTTTGAATTAATGCTGAGATGAATTAAGATTATTGGGAAGGCATGATTAGTCTTGAAATGTGAGAACATGGGATTTGGGAGGGGCCAGAGTAGAATGATATGGTTGGGCTGTGCCCCCACTCAAATCTCAACTTGAATTGTACCTCCCAGAATTCTCACCTGTTGTGGGAGGGACCCAGTGGGAGGTAATTGAATCATGGTGACTGGTCTTTCCTATGCTACTCCTGTGATAGCAAATAAATCTCATGAGATCTGATGGGTTTATCTGGGGTTTCTGCTTTTGCCTCTTCCTCATTCTCTCTTGCCACTGCCATGTAAGAAGTACCTTTTGCCTCCACCATGATTATGGGAACTTCCCCAGCCACCTAGAACTGTAAGTCCGATTAAAACTTTTTCTTTTGCAAATTGTCCAGTCCCACTTGGGTATGTCTTTCTCAGCAGTGTGAAAACAGACTAACACACAGGCTTTTCTTTTTCTTTTTCTATATTTTTTTTTTCTGATTCAAATGAATTTTAGAATAGATTTCTCTGGTTCTGTGAGGTGTTGGTATTTTTAAAGAATACCATTGAATATGTAAATTGCTTTGGGCAGTATGGCCATTTTAACTCTATTAATCCTTCCAATCCATGAGCATGGAATATTTTCCAATTTATTTATGTCATCTCTGGTTTATTTCAGCAATGTTTTGTAGTTCTCCTTGAAGAGGTCTTTTACCTTCTTGGTTAGATGGACTCCTAGGTATTTCATTTCCTTTGTGACTGTTATAAATGAGATTGTGTCTTTGATTTATTCTCAGCTAGAATGTCATTGGTATATAGAAATTCTACTGCTTTTTGTACATTGATTTTGTATGCTAAAACTTAATCAAATTTGTTTATTAGTTTCAGGAGCCTTTGGGTGGTATCTTTAGAGTTTTCTAGGTATAGAATCATATTGTCAGCAAAGAAAGATAGGTTAACTTCTTATTCTCTTAATTGGATGCCTATTATTTCTTTTTCCTGACTGATTACCCTGGGTAGGCCTTCCAGTACTGTGTTGAATAGGAGTAGTGAGAGTAGACATCCTTGTCTTGTTCTAGTTCTCAAGGGGAATGGTTCCAGTTTTTGCTTACTCAGTATGATGCTGGCAGTGGGTTTGTCATAGATGGCTCTTATTATTTTGAGGTATATTTCTTCAATGCCTAATGTATTTAGGATTTTTATCATGAAGGATGATTGATTTTATCTAAGGTTTTCCTTGCATCTATCGAGGTGATCATATGGTGTTTGTCTCTGATTCTGTTTATGTGGTGAATCTCATTTATTGATTTGTGTATGTTGAACCAACCTTGTATTCCAGAAACAAAGCCTATTTGACCACAGTGAATTAACCTTTTCATGTGCTTCTGGATTCAGGTTGTCTAGTACCTATGTTCATCTGGGATATTGGCCTGAATTTTCTTTTTTCATTGTGTCTCTGCCACGTTTTGCTATCAGGATGATGTTGGCTTCACAGAATGAATTAGGGAGAAACCCCTTCTCAACTTTTTGGAAGAGTTTCACTAGGATTGGTATCAGTTCTTTTTTGTACATGTGGTAGAATTTGACTATAAATCCATCTACTTTAGGTTATTTTTGGTTGGTAAGATTTTTATTACTGACTCAATTTCCAAACTTGTTATGGTCTGTTCAGGTTTTCACTTGCTTTCTGATTCAATCTTGGGAGGTTGTATGTTTCTAGGAATTTAGACATTTTCTCTAGATTTTTTATTTTTGTGCATAGAGGTGTTCATAAATAATCTCTGAGGATATTTTGTATTTGCATGGAATTGGTTGTAATGTTGTCTTTGTCATTTCTGATTGCACTTATTTGGATCTTCTCTCTCCCTTTTTTTTTCTTTGTTAATCTAGCTAACCATTCACCAAACTTTTTTATTCTTTAAAAACCAACTCTTGGTTTCATTGATAATTCATGTGGACTTCTGGGTTTCAATTTCTTTTAGTTGTTCTCTGATATTAGTTATTTCTTTTCTTCTACTAGCTTTGAGGTTGGATTGTTTTGTTTGTTAGTTTGTTTTTTAGTTTCTCCAATTATGCTGTTAGGTAGTTAATTTGAGAACTTTCTAACCTCTTGGTAAAGGTGTTCAGTACTATAAACTTTCCTTTCAACATTGTTTTAGCTGCTTCCCAAATGTTTTGGTAAGGTGTGTCTCTATATTCATTAATTTCAAATGATTTTTTAAAATTTCTGTCTTAATTTCATTGATCACCCAAAAGTTATTCAGAAGCGAGTTAATTTTCATGTTTTATGTAATTTTGAGATATTTTCTTATTATGATTTCTATCTTTACTGCACTGTGTTCCAAGAGCACACTTCATATGCATTCAACATATTAAAATTTCTTGAGACTTGCTTCATGTCTGAGCATATGACAGATCTTAGAATATATTCTGTGTATGAATGGCAAAAATATATATTCCATACTTGTTGGGTGAAGTACTCTTTATATATCTATTAGGTCCAATTGATCAAGTATTGAGTTTAAGTCCAGAATTTTTTTTTTAGTTTCCTGACTCAATAATCTGTCTAATGCTATTCGTATGATGTCAAAGTCCCCCATTATTACTGTATGTCTCTCTAAGTCTTTTTATAACTCAAGAAGACCTTGTTTTATGAATCTGTTTACTCCTTTATTGAGTACATACATGGTTAAGATAGTTAAATTTTCTTATTGAAATGAACCCTTTTTCATTAGGTACAGCCATTCTTCTAATTGTTGTTGGTTTAAAATCTATTTTATATGGTATAAGAATAATGCCCTTTTTTGTTTTCCCTTTGCTTGGTACATTATTCTCTATTCTTTTATTTGAGCCTGTGAGTGTCATTATATGTGAGATGCATCTCCTAAAAACAGTAGACTGTTGGATCTTGTCTTTTTAAATCCAGCTTGCCATTCTGTGTCTTTTAAGTTGGGTGCTTAGATTACATTCAGGGTTAGTGTTGGCATACAAGATTTTGATCCTGTCATCATGTTATTAGCTAACTTGGTTTTGTAGGCTTGATTGTGTAGTTGCTTTTTATTGTTGGTTGGCTATGTGCTTGAGTGTATTTTTGAGGTAGAAGGTTTTAGTCTTTTGTTTCCATGGTTAGTGCTCCTTTCAGGACCTCTTGTAAGAGTGGTCTGGTAATAACAAATCCCTTAGTGCTTACTTCTCTGAGAAGGATTTTATTTCTCTTTCACTTATGAAGCCTAGTTTGATGAGGCATGATATTCTTGGTTGAAATTCTCTTCTTTAAGAATGTTGTAAAGAGGCCCCCACTATCTTCTGAATTGTAGACTTTCTCCTGAGAGATCTGCTGCTAGCTTGATGGGGCATTCTTTGTAGATGACCTGACCTTTCTCTCTAGCTGCCTTTAAGATTTTTTCTTTTGTCTTGACCTTGGTGAATTTGATGACTATGTGCCTTGGGGATTGTCATCTTTTGTAGTATCTTGCAGGGGGTTTCTATATTTTTTGAATTTGTATGTTCTCCTCTCTAGCAAGTTTTGGGAAATTTTCATGAACAGTATCTTTAATATGGTTTCCAAGTTACTTACTCTTTCTCTTTCAGGAATGCCAGTGAGTTGTAGATTTAATTTTTTTCCATAATCCTATATTTATTGAAGATTTTGTTCATTCTGTAAAACTCTTTTTTTCTTTATTTTTGTGTGAGAGAGCTTATTTGAAGAGCCAGTCTTTAAGCTCTGAGATTCTTTCTTCAGCTTGACTTATTCTGCTGTTAATACTTCCAATTGTGTTGTGGAATTCTTGAATTATATTTTTCAACTCCAGAAGTTCAGATTGATTCTTTATTTCTTAAAATGGTTATTTCATCTCTCAGCTCCTGGATTGTTTTACTGGATTCCTTGAATTGTGTTTAAACTTTCTCCTTGATTCCATTGAACTTCCTTTCCATCCAGATTCTAAATTCTATATCCATCACTTCAGTCATCTCAATCTAGCTAAGTACCATTTCTGAGGGGCAAGTATGTCTGTTTGCAGGTAAAGGAGCACACTGGCTTTTGGAGTTTCCAGAATTCTTGCATTGATTCTTTCTCATGTGGAAGAGCTGACAATTTTCTAACTGTGTGGTGGATTGACTATACTCAGTTGGTTTTGTTTCTGGGTGTTTTCAGAGGGTCAGGACCCTATACAAAATACATATTTGTGGGTGGATATATGCCTTAGTTTTCACCGGCACTGTATACTGGCAAAATACCTTAGTGTTATATTTTGGCCTGCACCAGTAGGTGGTGCTTAACAATGTTAACTGGCAGATAGGCTCTTTATCTGCTTCATGGCTCTTTTGAGTTTTAATGCAGTTGGCAATAGTGCTCTGTGGTGGGTGGTGAGAGAGATGGCCCCCTCACTTGGTCTGCTCCTGGGCCTTGGAGTTGCCCCTTCTGATCACTGACTCCAGGCCCAAGTTTCTTTTGTTTGATGCTCTAATCCATGGTGCTCCCTCAGGCAAAGGCCACAGTTGGCAGACAGGCCATATCCTTGATGGCTCTGGCCTGCAGAAGGAAGCACACACCACTCCTCCATAGGACCATGAACTCAAACTCACTTCTATCAGTGATCTGAGAGTGAGGGCCTCCCACTGCTTGGAAATTGCCCAAATTATCAAGTTCTATTCAGCTAAGAGCTACAGGGGTGGGTGGGCTCACCTAATCTGATGTCTGGGTTCTTCCTGAGGAAACACTGGGTTGCACCTGCCTGCTGAGTTTAGACAGAAGCACGACAGCTGGGCTGAAAGCCCTAACAGATGTGGTCCACCTGGCTACCAGTGGCAGGGATGGGTGGAGTTGCCTGCCCTGCTGTCTCAATGTTTTATAGGGCAACAGGAGGATACCTCACTGGCTGAGTTCAGGCATAAGCAGGACTTCTTGGCTGGAAGCTCTAGCGGGTGTGTCCTGCCTGGCTCTGAGCAGCAGAGAGGATGGAGTTGCCCAATCTGCCATCTACATGTTTCCCAGGGAAACAAGAGGATGCAGCCACAAGATTAGTTCAGGGAGAAACAGAAATACTGGAGTAGAATCACTACCAGGTGTGGCCTGCCTGGTTATGAGAAATGGGTTTTGCCATGTTGTCCAGACTGGGGTACAATGGTGCAATCATAGCTCACTGTACCCTCAAACTCCTGGGCTCCAGCAATCCTCCCTGCTCAGCTCCCTGTGTACCTAAGGACTATAGGCATGTGCCACCATGCTTGACTATTCTTTTTACTGGTGTATTTTTTAGAGACAGGTCTCATTATACTGCCCAGGCTGGTCTCAAATCCTGGTCTCAATTCCTGGTCTCAAGCAATCCTCCCACTTTAGCCTCCCAAGGTGCTGGGACTGCATGCATGAGCCACTGCACCTTTAAGTCATAATGATTTTGCTAGTGAAGGGTCTTGCCTCGATGTCAATGGCTGCTGACTGATTAGGCAATTTCTTAAGGTATGGCTATAATGAAGATTGCCGCATATGTTTGATTCTTCCTTTCACAAAGGATTTCTCTGTAGCATTCAATGCTGTTTGATAGCCTTTCACTCACTGTACAACTTGTAAAATTGGCGTCAGCTCTCCCAAACCCTGACCCTATTTTATCAACTAAGTTTATGTAATATTTTAAATCTTCTGTTGTCATTTCAACAATGTTCACAGCATCTTCATTAGGAATAGGTTCAATTTCAGTAAATCACTTTTCTTGCTTATCCATAAGAAGTTTATCATCAGTTCAGGTTTTCTCATGGGTTTATAATAATTCAATCACATCTTCAGGCTCCATTTTTTTTTTTTTTTTTTTTTTTTTTGAGACGGAGTTTCGCTTTTGTTACCCAGGCTGGAGTGCAATGGCGCGATCTCGGCTCACCGCAACCTCCGCCTCCTGGGTTCAGGCAATTCTCCTGCCTCAGCCTCCTGAGTAGCTGGGATTACAGGCACACACCACCATGCCCAGCTAATTTTTTGTATTTTTAGTAGAGACAGGGTTTCACCATGTTGACCAGGATGGTCTCGATCTCTTGACCTCGTGATCCACCCGCCTCGGCCTCCCAAAGTGCTGCAGGCTCCATTTTTAATGACAGTTCCCTTGCTATGTCCAGCAAATCTTTAGCTTCTTCCTCCACCGAAATATTGAACTCCTCAAGGTCACCCTTGAGGATTGGAATCAATTTTCTTTCAAACTGCTATGAATGTTGGTATTTTGACATTGGAGCATGACTAAAAAATAGTCTTAATAGTCTTAATGGCATCTAAAATGGTGAATCTTTTCCAGTAGGCTTTCAATTTAGTTTGCTCAGATCCATCAGAGAAATCACTACTTATGGCAGCTATAGCCTTATGAAATGTATTTTTGAATAGTAAGACCTGAAAGTCAAAATTATCTCTTGATCCATAGACTGCAGAACGGATGCAGTGTTAGAAGCCATGAAGCCAACATTCATCTTCTTGGGTGAGTTTCTTGCGCAACCAGGTGCATTATCAACATACAGTAAGATTTCAAAAGGAATTTTTTTTCTGAGTAGAAGGCATTAAATGTGGTCTTATAATATTTAGTAAACTGTGTTGCAAACAGATATACTGTCATTCAGACTTTGTCCATTCATTTATAAAGCACAGGCAGAACAGATTCAGCATAATTGTTAAGGGTCCTGAGATTTTTGAAAAAGTGAGTGAGCATTGCCTTCAGCTCAAATTCACTAGCTGAATTAGCCCTTAACAATAGAGTCAACTTGTCCTTTGAAGCTTTAAAGCTGGACATTGACTTCTTTCCAGCTATAGAGGTCCTAGATGGCAGCTTTTTCTAATATAAAACTGTTTTATTGTATACATTGAAAACCCCTTGCTTAGTGTCAATATTTTCTTCAATGATCTTAGCTTGATCTTCTGGATAAATTGCAGACACTTCTACATCAGCACTTGCTGTTTTACCTTGTACTTTTATGCTGTGAAGATGGCTTTCTTCCTTAAACATCAGGTACCAACCTCTGCTAGCCTGAAACTTTCGTTCTGTAGCTTCCTTTCCCTGCTCAGCCATCATAGGATTGAAGAGAGTTAGGTCCTTGCTCTGAATTAGGCTTTGGCTTACAGGAATGTTGTGGCTGGTTTGATCTTTCCACTCAAACTTTCCCCATATCAGCAATAAGACTGTTTCACTTTTTTACCATTTGTTTGTTCACTGGAGTAGCACTTTTAATTTCCTTTGTGAACTTTTCCTTTTCATTCATAACTTGGCCAGCTGTTCAGTACAAGAGGCCTAGCTTTCAGCCAATGTTGGCTTTTACCTTGCATTCCTCACTATGCTTAATCATGTTTAGCTTTTGATTTAAAGCAAGAGACTTGTGACTCTTCCTTTCATCTGAAAACTTAAAGGTCACTGTAGGGTTATTAATTGGCCTAATTCCAATATTTTTGTGTCTCAGAGAATAAGAACAGCTCATCCATGGAGCATTCAGAACATACACAACATTTATTAATTAAGTTCATCATCTTACATGGCTGTCATTCATGGCTGTGATTCACTGTACCCTCAACTGAAACAATTGCATTGGTAACATGAAAGACCATTGATCACAGATTGCTGTAACAGAGATCAAAATAATGAAAAAGTTTGAAATATCATATGAATTACCAAAAATGTGACAGGGAGACAAGAAATGAGCATATGCTCTTGGAAAAAATGGCACCAATAGACTTGCTTGATTCAGGATTGCCATGAGCCTTTAATTCATGTTAAAAAAAAAAAAAGTGAAGCACAATAGTGCAATAAATTAAGGTGTAATGAAATGAGATGCATCTGTATTCATTTTTTCAGTTATTGCTAATGTAGAATTTTGAGGAGAAAATATATATGAAGGGATTGAAATAGATAAGCATAAGGAAGAATGTTTATGAAGTAATACTTTGACTTACCATTAATGTAATGTTTTAAGATTATGTTGTTCTTTCACAACCATTATCATATTTGGTCTTTACAAAACCACTGTGACTTATGCAGGGTATGCATTTACATCCCCATATTACAGATGAAAGGCTTCCTTCGCAATATATTTTTCACTATGTGCATCGCTAATTGTCAAATAATGTGGGTAGCATCAAGATGAGGCTTAAGGCAAAATGCAAGAATAAAAGTGCCTTGTAAAAATTATTTTTAATTTTAATTTTAGTTCAGGGGTACATGTGCAGAATGTGCAGGTTTGTTACATAGGTAAACATGTGCCATGGTGGTTTGCTGTGCCTGTCAACTCATCCCTCAGGTATTAAGCTCAGCATACATTAGCTATTTTTTTTAATGTTCTTCCTCCAACCCCATTCCCCAAAGGACCCAGAGCTCATATAGCCAAGACAATCCTAAACAAAAAGAATAAAGCTGGAGGCATACTACCAGTCTTCAAACTATACTACAATAGTCTACAATAGCTGAAACAGCATGGTACTGGTACCTAAACAGACACACAGACCAGTGGAACAGAATAGAGATCTCAGAAATAAGACCACATATCTACAACCATCTGATCTTCGACAAACCTGACAAAAACAAGCAGTAGGGAAAGGATTGAAATATCATATGAATTACTATTTAATAAATGGTGCTGGGAGAACTGGCTAGCCATGTGCAGAAAATTGAACTGGGCCTCTTTCTTACATTTTATACAAAAATTAACTCAAGATGGATCATGCCATTGGGCGATAGAGCAAGACTCCATCTCAAAAAAAAGAAAAATTAACTCCAGATGGATTAAAAACATAAGTGTTAAATCCAAATCTTTAAAAAAAAAAAAAAACTCTAGAAGAAAATCTAGGCAATATCATTCAGGACAGGCACAGCAAAGATTTCATGACAAAATTACCAAAAGCAATTGCAACAAAAGCAAAAATTGTACATGTGCAGATGTTTATATAGGCAAATTGTGTGTCATGGAGGCTTGGTATACAGATTGCTTCATCCTTCTGGTAGTAAGCATAGTATCTGACTGGTAGTTTTTGATCCTTACCCTCCTCCCACTCTCTACCCTCAAGGTAAGTCTCAGTGTCTGTTCTTCCCTCCTTTGTGTTTATGTGTACTCAATGTTTAGCTCCCACTTGTAAGTGAGAACATGTGGTATTTGGTTTTCTATTCCAGTGTTAGTTTGCTTAGGATAATGGCCTCCAGCTCCATCCATGTTGCTGTGAAGGACATGATCTCTGAGTTTTTATTTTATTAATCTACTGCCAATTGATTGATCAAAGGAATGATCATAATTCTATAAATATAAAATCTAATTTATCCTTGTGGTCAAGACAGAGACATGAGGTACAGACAATAAGTAAATAAGGCAACTTGGTAACTGGCTGGAAGATGATACCCAAGGAGTGTCAGTTAGTGGACTGAGGTTTAGGGGCAATGAGGTTTTTGGGGGATTACCACAGAAAACTGTTCAGAGTCTAGGGAAACTTAAAACAACCAATACACTTAGTAACACAAGAAGATGACACTGCAGGGCTTTAAATTTGGGGATCTCCTCTACTTGATTTCTCCCCTTATCATCTACCTTGGGGACCCTACCTCTGTTGTCCACCTCCTTCCTGTTTAACCATCCATCTTGAGGCCCTGCTGATTTTCCTATTCTTTAATTTTCTGGGCTTCACCCAACATATTCCCTTTCGGTAAGGAATTTTTCACAGATGGCCAACTTGGTAATAAACCTATTCTACATTCTCAATAGGATTTTAAAAGTTTCACACACTGTAAACTAATCTCATAGAAAACTCAAATTGATCAATTTTATTAATTGTGTATCATAATAGTTAACATTATTGGGCACTTACTAAATAGCAGGTTTATGTTCAGCTTTTTACAAGCAAGTGCATTTTTTTCACAATAGTCCTGAAGCAAATACTAATAAACCTCATATGACAATTGAAGGAACCAAAGCAGCAATGAAAATGACATCAGAGGGAAGGTAACAATGTGAGAATGACGTAACACTAAGGAGATTATGATCAAGCTTGAAAACAGAGTGGGAATCCAAAAAAGATTCTGAAACAGTTAATTCACTAGGCAGAATGCTGTCAAACTGGAGTGAGTTCCTGAGGGAAGAATCAAATTAGTAAAAAGATCTGAAAACCAATTATTGAGAGAAAATTCTGAGAGCTGAGAATACGTAACCTGGAAGATTTAGGAAAAAAAGAGGTGTCTATTGTTGAGTAATTAATGGGTTGTCACATGAAGGGAAAAACTGCACTTATTCACTGTATATGACCAAGAACTGGAAGTTATAGGGAAGTAGATTTTAATCAACATTTAAAATGTTTCTAATCAATTGAATTGTCTGAAGATGGAATATTCTGCTTCATCAGTTTATGTTCTTTGCAACTACAGGTATAGAAAAGATGATGGCTTATCTGGAATTTGTAGAGTGGATTTTTACATAGGGTGGAGACTTAAATTAGTTTATTGTTTTCCAAAGTGCAGGAATAGCAGCCTTGACACCCATAAAAACAGCATTGAATCACATCAGGGTAATTTCTTTTGAATTTTATCCTATTCTTCTTATTCCAGTCTGGAATAAAAATCTCTGATTGGTACTAATATCTCAAGTATACCTATTTTATATTTATTTGAGATTGTTCCATTTTTTAGAGTTCTCAAAATATTATTATTTTTTGTTTGTTGTATCTAATAACTCTTCTTCATGGAGGTGATTTGGGGAAATCTTCTAATTTGATTGTTGTGTCTAAAATGAGGGCAGTCTTGTGGGACTACTCCTTCTAACTTTGCAGTTCGTCTAACCCCAGATATTCTCTGGAAATAAATTGCCCATATTCTGACACCTGACCATTCATCTCTTGTAAACAAGATGTTCTTCTCCACAACCGCAATAATAAAATAAAATCACCTAACATACAACTTAGATTCAAATCTCTCAATTCCACAAATGTATTGGAGAGCTATTAGAATTCATTTCTAATATGTTAATATTTTGCTAAGCATGGTGGCTCACATCTATAATCTCACTTTGGGAGGAGGACATGGGAGAATGCTTGAGCCCAGGAATTTGAGACAAGCCTAGGCAACATAGGGACATTCCATCTCTACAAAAAGTAAGAAATAAAAACATTAGTCAGGCATGATGGTGTGCACTCATGGCCTCAGATACTCTGGAGACTGAGGCAGGAGGATTCATTGAGCAGGGAGTATGAGGCTGCAGTGAGCTATGATTACATCACTGTATTCCAGCCTGAGCAACAAAGTGAAATCCTGTCTCTAAATAAATAAATTCATATATATATATACACACATATATATATGTTAATATTCATGATAAAACAGATACTAAGAAATATTATTATGACTTCTTTCTTATTCTTTACCTTACCCAAAGAGAGAACTCTCAGAGAAGAGAACAGAGATCTAAAATTATTGGGTTGCAGCACAGTTATAAAGAGGAAAACTTTTTCCCAAATGCCCATCGATGGTAGATTGGACAGGGAAAATGTGGCTCATATACACCATGGAATACTATGCAGCCATCAAAAATGATGAGTTTGTGTCCTTTGTAGGGACATGGATGAACCTGGAAACCATCATTCTCAGCAAACTGACACAAGAACACAAAATCAAACACTGCCATGTTCTCACTCATAGGCAGGTGTTGAACAATGAGAACACATGGACACAGGGAGGGGAGCATCACACACTGAGGTCTATGGAGGAGGAACTAGGGGAGGGACATCAGGGGGTGGGGAGTTGGGAAGGGATAACATGGGAAAAATGCCAGATATAGGTAATGGGGAGGAAGGCAGCAAACCACATTGCCATGTGTGTACCTATGCAACAATCCTACATGTTCATCTCATGTACTCCCAAACCTAAAATGCAATAAAATATAAATATATATATATATAAAAAAGAGGAAAACTTTTTAGAGCTAAATCCAGTCAGGGAAGCTGCCTGTATGTGGGCTGGGGGTGAAATAGGAAGAGGTGTACATTAAGGTGGAGGAAATTGTAGTTAAGGGAACTAACTCTGCCATCATGGTTAAAGCTTTTCAATGAGAATTGTCTCAATTTGTAAAAAAGTACATCTTTCTAAACAGCATGTTTTACTATAGAGGGCATAGTGTGCAGTAGTGAAAGTCAAAGGAAAACTATTGATTTGTTGTTCTAATATACAGAGAGACACTAATATTCCCTAGAGGGAGGAGTCACAGGATCTGAATGTCTCCTCCCTTCTCCCCTGTCCTGTCTCAAACTCTTGCTCCTTATTTATTCATTTTTAGCAACAAAGCTTGTTGAGCCCCTTCCATGTACCAGGTATTTGCCAGGCATTAGGGTTGTGGTGGTGAAAACACAAATAAGGTTTTTCCTGAAACATAAAGCACTGAATAACTATTTTGTTACTGAATAACTAATAATAACCATAACTGAATAATTATAACCATAATGCATGGTTTGAAGAGGAAGCGCAGAGCACTACAGATGTTTTTAACTGGAAACTTAATGAGGGTCAGGAAACGCTTTCCTATGGAAGTCACCTTTAAGCTGAACCCAAAAGTTGAGATTAACCCAGGGAAGGGAGAAGGGGTAAGGAACAGGATAAGGGAATAGGAAACAGCATGTGAACAAAAGAAAGGAGGCAGAAAAGAACCTTTTCATGTGAAAGGGCACATTTTTGCAACGGGAAATTTGTTCTTTGTCCCTGATAGTTCTGTGTTCCACTCACCAACCTGTAGCTACTGCTTATACCTTTCATTTCTGTTATTTTTCAGAAGGCAGGGTCTGAGAGGAAGGCAAGAGGGTGAGGTTAACCCTGGCACACCTTTGAGCACTAATTTCGCTGCTATTTTATGCCCTCTCCTAGCTCAGCCATTTCTCTCCCTGCCCTTCCTCACGTTGGGGAATTACCTGCTCTAGGCTCCACCTAGTGGACCTTGGAGACCATTCTGCTTTTATATTGTCTGTAAGTAAATTGTTTCCATGCAATTTACGTATTTTCTCATTTGACCTCTTCCTCAAAATCTTCTCCCAGAACTCCACCTGCAATTTATTACCACCTCTTCTGATCTCTGTCCATCTCATTGCTGCTGTGTAGATGAAGGTTTCATGAGCACATTATAGACAAATGTTTGGTACAGCATTTGCTCCAACACTATGCTCTTCCCTTGAATGCTAATCATATACACACAGACAAATAATTTACTTGGCGTTTACTGTGTTTCTGTTTTTATTCTATTCTTTGGCTCTTGCTTTGTTTGGCCAGTTTTGTGGAGCACAGGCACTAGTTTGTGTAAATTCATTCTGAGGATGTTTGTACAGCTACCCGCGTAAGCTCTGGGGAGGAAAGGAAGTCCTAGCATAGTAAATAAGTAGAAAGACAAGCATGGGCATCTAAAGGGTTCATGCAAACTCATCACTTCCAATAGACTGGAGACATTTAACATGTAAGCTCCATGATAGCAGAGATTTCACTGGCTTTGTTCACTGCTGTCTCTTGCAGCTTTAGCAGAGCTCATTATGTTGTAGTTTTTAAATACATATTTGTTGAATAAATGGATGAATAGCTAGCAATAATAGCATTTAGAGATAGCTGTCTGTAAAGAAATCAGGCAGGACACAGTGGCTCACACCTATAATCCTAGCACTTTGGGAGGCTGAGGTGACTGGATCATTTGAGGTCAGGAGTTTGAGACCAGCCTGACCAACATGGTGAAATCCTATCTCTACTAAAAATACAAAAATCAGCCAGACGTGATGGCATGTGCCTGTAGTCCCAGCTACTCAGGAGGCTGAGGCAGGAGAATCACATGAACCCAGGAGGTGAAGGTTGCAGTGAGCCAAGATCACACCATTGCACTCAAGCCTGGGCAACAAGAGCAAAACAAAAAAAAGAGAGAAAGAGATGGTGAGAGAGAGAGAAAGAGAGAGAAAGAAAGAAGAAAGAAAGAAAGAAAAAGAATGGAAGGAAGGAAGGAAGGAAGAGAAGGAAGGAAGTGTGTAAACTACATAGGATTTCTTTCCTTAAAAAAATGCATCAGGGCTGGGAGCAGTGGCTCAAGCCTATAACCCCAGCAGTTTAGGAGGCCGAGGTGGGCAGATCACCTGAGGTTAGGAGTTCAAGACCAGCCTGGACAACATGGTGGAATGCCATCTCTACTAAAAGTACAAAAATTAGCCATGCATGGTAGTGCAAGCCTGTAATCCCAGCCACTCAGGAGACTGAGGCAGAATAATCACTTGAACCTGAGAGGCGGAGGTTGCAGTGAGCTGAAATCGTGCCACTGCACTCCAACCTGGGTGACAGAGCGAGACTCTATCTCGAAAAATAAAGGAATGCATCAGGTACCAGCATATATTATTTTACAGTATATATCATTATTACAAAGGGTCTGTGAGCTGTGCAGCTTCCAAGGATGGAACTGGACCCAGACTCTCCCAGGAAGCTCTACTCTGGGGGTTGTTCAAGGACTCACTTTAGCTTTGGCATGGTGCATCTGAGTCTGATTCAAATTGTTTTCATCTCTGGAAATAAAATTGTGACTTACATGTCTTTTCAGTTCCATTGAGTTGTATCACTGAGGTTATCATGAAAATAACCAAGGATTCAACTTACCTTCTAAGGGACATTTTAGTGCTGGAAAGATGCTCCTGCATTGTCTGGTCCCAGCCCCAAATGTCTTTCCTAATGTTTTGAGCTTCAGGTACAAACCCTGGTCTTGATACCCTGTCCCTGACCTTCTCTCCACAGTCGGGGATGACAGGGACCTCATTCCAAAACCCAGTGACTCAGTCAGGGAAAGCTTCAAGGTATTTCAGAGCTCAGGGAGGCCATCAACCCCAGGCTGCTTCTTGACTCTGGTATTTAGATTCTAATCCAGCCTGTCACTTAGCATCCATCATTATGCTGAATATTTTGATTATTGCTTTATGGAGATAAGTGATTTTCTCTAAACTTTAATTTCTCTGGAAGTGGAATCTGATATGTGGAAAGAGCTCAAGATTGGGAAATATGAATCCAGGGTCCTAATCCCAACTTTGTACTTCTTGAAAAAATCTTTTCCCATTGCTGGGTCCCATTTTCTACACTTCCTTGAGGGTATGGACAAGATGGTCTCTGAAGTTTCTTCCAGCCTGTATGACCTATAGCTCTATCTGGACACTAGGAAGGTCCAGACCAGGGTATACTGCTTCATTTTTTATTGCTACAAAATGGCTTTTTTATCCATCAGTGTTGTTTAATTTTCCTTCTGTCCTGAGTCTCTTTCATTTTCTGTATTTTACAGCTGAAAGTGTACGCCAAGCATTTTCTGTATATGATAGGGTTAGGTTGTTTTCCCACCACCTGCCAAGCTGTCGTGCGAGTCCTCAGGAATTAACTGTCGGTGCCTTTCTTTCCTCTATTAACACTTCTAGCACCAGCAGTGGGACTTAGAGGCCTTCTTGCTCAAGGACGGGGATGAAAAGGGCAAAAGGAGTGAGGCATAGGAAAGACCCAATAAACATCTGAGTTATGGTTTCAGGTGATAATTGTGGTTCAAGCAGGTTTACATATCAGCACTCTGCTGGTTTGATTTTGTAAAATTAAGGAACCACACTAAGTGTGATGATGCATAGCGATTCTCTTCCTTGAATAGTGAGAAAAAAATAACAACTGAACCAATGAGCTCGAAAGAGAAGGAAGCTTTTATGATTTCTTTGACAGCCTATTTGCTAATTTCTGACCACTCAAGCTCTATCTGAGGCAGAAGTAGAGGATGCACGATATCTGAACATCTGAAAGAAGAGAGGGAAGACTCTACAGTTGGATGCCTTAATTTACAGCATCCTGGAGACCAGAAAGCTAGGGCTCTTGGCCTTTGGGTTGCATCATGAATCACTCACAGGATAGAGCATTCAGTAAACTCTCAGTGCTATTGCAGAAACAGGCAGGCGTGGCATAGATGTGACGTGCTCAGTGTCTTGTATTAGGCAGAAATAGCTTTTAAGAAGCACTTGTGAGCCAGGCATGGTGGCTTACACCTGTAATCCCGGCACTTTGGGAGGCTGAGGCAGGCGGATCACAAGGTCAGGAGATCGAGACCATCCTGGCCAACATGGTGAAACCCCGTCTCCTCTAAAAATACAAAAATTAGCTGGGAGTGGTGGCTTATGCCTGTAGTCCCAGCTACTTGGGAGGCTGAGGCAAGAGAATCACTTGAACCCAGGAGGTAGAGGTTGCAGTTAGTTGAGATGGTGCCACTGCACTCCAGCCTGGCGACAAAGCGAGACTCCATCTCACAAAAAAAAAAAAAAAAAAAAAAAAAAAAGGGCACTTATGAACATGGGAGGAATTGTTGTAGACCAGGAGTCCTAAGACCACAATGTGATCTCCCACTGACTTAACGCTGGAAAAATTCACACAACTCACTTCATATTGCTGTTTTCTTCACCAGCCCCACATGCATTATGGAATTCTTTTCCTTACTTTTAAATGTTAATTTAAATAATTTTAGAATTACAGAAGAGTTGTTAGCCTCAAGGGATTTTGCAAGTATCAAATGAATTAAACATGAGAAAATATTTTGAAGAGTTTGAAAGTACCATGTTGAAGTTGCTGTCGAGGCAGCTCTTGCCCCACTGTAATGATATGAATACCATCTTCAGGGCACTTATTTTGGAGCATTGCAATTAGTTATGTGCATGTTTTCTCCTTTACTAATAAGACAGGACTGTGTCCTATTTATTTATTTATCTGCAATGCCTTCTAGCAGAATACCTAATAGCAGTTATCTTGAAAAAGATTAAGAAGAGGAGAGGACTCTAGAAGTACAACCTATGACTAACCAATAATGTCAGTTACTATCAACAACATTTTTATGGCATAGAGACGTGATTAAATTAAGACTTTTGAGATAAGGAGACTATTCTGGATTTGCCAGAATAGTGAGGTAAATTTGAGCATAGAAGGTGACTTGACAGAAGCAGAAAGTGCTCTGAAGATGCCATGTTGATGGCCTTGGAGATGAAGGAAGAAGGCAAGAGCAAAGGAATGCAGTTATAGAAGCTGAAAAAGGCAAGAAAAATGAATTCTCTAGAGCCTCTAGCAGGAGCATGGCCCTCTCCACACCTGGAATTTATCCCAGTGAAAATAATTTCATAGTTCTGGCTTCCAGAACTATGAAAGAATATATTTGTGTTGTTTTACGCCTCTAAATTTGTAATAATTTGTTACAGCAGCAGTAAGAAATTCACACAGGGCAGTCTACAGGTGTGAGTCACAAGCCTGTGTTTACTTCTGACCAGTGGGGCATTAGAAAATCTGTCTCATAAATACTGTCTCAGAGCCTTGCTTTTACCATCTGTTATCTATAATTATGAATTTACTCATAGTGTTTTTGAGACCTTTACAAGGCAATGCCTTGACCAGTGCTATTCATTGGTAACATAATGCAAGCCAGAAATGTGAGCAATGCATGTTATTTAAAATTTTTAGTAGCCATGTTAAAAACAAAAGTTAAAAAAGGTAACATTAATTTAAAAATAATATTTATATTTAACCTAATATATCAAAAAATGTATTTTTCCACATATAATGAATATAAAAATTATTGAGTTTTTAAATATATTTTTTCCTAAGTCTTAAAAATTGGATATGTTTTTTTATTTACAATACAGCTCAATTGAGACCAGCCACATTTCCAGTGCTGTGGTTACAGGTATCCAGGGGCTACCATATTGAAGAGTGCAGGTCTAGAAGTAATCTGGTAGTGGTCCTGCCCGGTAGTCTGTGCTGAATGAATAAATGTCTTATCATCTGCGTCTCATGACTGGCCTTTCCAGTCTTCACTAGCCTGGGCCTTGGCAGCCCTAATTGAGACCAGGTGTGCATCATGCTTGGGCTTCCTTTTATCCCTCAAGTAACCTGGCAGTGATACATAGCACTGGATTGACTCATGAAGCTTTGGACCAAACTGAAAAGCTTCCTTCTGCTTTGCAGGAATACAGCAAGGCTGTATTTGTATGAATGAGACACTTAACCTCAGGCTTTTCCCTTCCCTTTTCTTCTTTTAAATGTTTTCATCTTTCAGGTATTTCAATACCCTGTCTACAATTCCCAAATCAGTTTTTCAACACAGAGTCGCTTGGCATGCCTTGGGCTACAGCACCACAGGGAACCAATTAACTCTCTGCCCTAATGTGAACCGTTAATTTCATAGGCTTTGGAGTCAGACAGTCCTAATTTGAAGTCCAATCTTTTCTAACTAGCTGTAAAGCCTTGGAAAAGTTACCTTAGTTTTCCAGGATTCAGCTTCTATATCTGTAAAATGGCAATAATAATATATAATGGAGATTATTAAATAGAAAAAATGTATGCAAAACTCCTGACACACAATTAATTTATGACTAATAAACGTTAGCTATCATTTTTTTTTTTTTTGAGATGGAGTCTTGCTCTGTCACCAGGCTGGAGTGCAGTGGCATGATCTCGGCTCACTGTAACCTCCGACTTCCTGGTTCAAGCGATTCTCCTGCCTCAGCCTCCCAAGTAGCTGGGATTATAGGCATGTGCCACTATGCCCAGCTAATTTTTGAATTTTTTAGTAGAGGTGGGATTTCATCATATTGGCCTGGATGGTCTCGAGCTCCTGATCTCATTCATTGTATTTTTTAATCAATAAATCCAAATTTTGATTCTTCTATTCTTAATGTTAGTATCAGGCTCTATCATCTCTACCATTTCTTCAACATACTATCTAATAGTGCTTGAAAGCATTATCCCTTAAATTGGGCATAGCTACTGGGCTATGAATTTGGAGTTAGTTCTCACTGGAGCCAGAAGTGACCTCAGAATGTATCACATCACCTGGACATTAATCAAATTATATACTCTAATGACTGACTCTTGTAACTCAGATCTTCAGAAAGATTACCAACTTTCCCTGGACTTTTCTTTGAAGCTTCCAAGATGCAATGGGAAGTCCTGACTGAATCTTCAGTCTTCCTTAATCTTAACCCTTAGGTCCACCAATGCTCCTAACTGTGCTGTTTGACTCTATACCAATTATTAACTCAGGGCTACTTGAGGCAGTGAATTGGAGTATTTGTAGACTTTGGAATTACATAGACTTTGCATCCCTGTTTAACCTGATTTTATCCTCTTTTTATTTATTCCAGACAGAGAATTAGACCTTCTTCTTGCATAGTTTCCAATAACTTTCCCACTTAGATCTTTAGTCCCCTCTCTAGATTAGGAGCTCACATTCACCTTCTCTGAATAGTGTGTAGTGTGGGTCCCTGATATCCCACTAACTTTTGCCATCCCTTTTGTTTTTAAAATTGGTGCTTTGTCTCCATCTTTGGTCTTCTTATGAGAAATTAGCACTTTGGTAGGTATCACTGGGAACTGCATCTGCCCGACTCCTGAGTTTTTACATCAGCTACATTGGCCACTGCTGTGTTCCCATGATCTACAAGGCTAATGATGAAATTCCTCCTGAGCATGCTACCTCCCATTGACTGCACTGGTATCAGCCTTGATGGCTACAAAAGCTGCCTAGTACTGCCACACACAGCCCAGAATTCTCTGTTTTAGCCTCTGTGTCACCCTTTGTAATGAAGATTAGGTATGCTTCCACCCTGAGCCCTTATAAGTCATTTAGTAGGGAATTATGAGCTGTTTGTAGCCTATTTAGGTATTTCTATTGTTGAAGAAGACTTTAGAGGTCTACAGAAACCCTCAAAAAGCAAGCCTTTTCCTAAGATCTGTCTCTATGTTAGGCTTCAGCAGATTCATGGTGAGGATTCTGTATGCACACTTGCCTGGCAAGCCACTTGGTCCCTGGCAGACTCATAACCATCCCACTCCACTTCTGTAATTACTGGGTTTACTTGGAAAGGGCTTTATCAGCTGAGGTGCCAGGATTAAAAATAATATAAATATTTTAAGCTTTTACTCAAAGAGTCCTAGACTCAGAGATAGAAGGTCTCAGTTCTAACCACAACTCCCTTTACCTTTAAGCAAAGCATGTGACTTTTCTGGATTTGCATAAAAATGGACCTATCTCAAAGCCCTGTTGAGGAGTCTAGGAGGTATCTGCTAAATATCTGGTTTATGAATTTTATTCTACCTGCTAGGCCTGTGGGGGTCACATTTTGGCCCTTGTTAGACAATATTCAGCTCATAGCTGTATTTTATTTGGCATGCACTGTGTTTTGCTTTGTATTAAATTGAATGCCTTATTTAGGTCTGCCTCTCTGCATCCTCATGATTTCTTCTGCTCTGTTTTCTCTCTCACTTGGCTCAACTCACACTCACTTGGTCCCAAAGACATTTGAATTTTTAGCTTCAGGTCCAACGTGTGTAAATGTTGCTCCTCTGGATTTTTGAAAATAAAAATAACTACCTCAGGCTCATTTTCTAAATGAAAATGAGTTTATTTGGGGAAAAATGATTTACTCTGAGATCAAAGTACTATGTCTCTGTAGCAATGGTTAGAATCCAGCACTTCCTACAGGTTCTGTTTGATGCCATCTGTCTTACTGTGAATGAACCACAGTTCACTTCAGCTCAGTTCTGCTCCTCTGAAATGCCACCAAGGCCCCAGATGCCAATTTCTTGGATGTGGTCAGCAAGAGGAGTGTTGAGATTTTACATAATTGCATTGTATCTGCGCTTCTGAGGCAGACTGCAGCCAGTTCCAGTTTATGCTCCATTACTGATCCATGCTTCACAAAATCCTGCTGTTACTGCTACAGGGTTTCCCTACTTGCCTGGAGCTGGGGAATGCACCATAAACCAGGAACAGCATGGGGCAGAGCACTCAGAGAACTACAGCTATTGTGGTTGGTGGCCTCTGAGAGAACCCTACTCATCCTCATCTCCTGATGCTAACACCTATGTGTGAACCCTTCCCTGTAAGTATGGGCTGGATTCAGGAACTCACTGCTAACCAATACTGTACAGCAGAGTGATGAAATGTCACATTCAAGATTAGTTACAAAAGAACATAGGGCTTTCTTTCACTTTCTCTCTCATTTGGGGTCCTCACTCTCGGAGAAGCCACTGTCATGTTGTGATCAACCTCATTTAGAGGCCCACAAGGTAAAGAACTGATGAGGACCTGAGGTTTGCCTATAGTCCTACCAACAACTACATGAGTCAGCTTTGAAGTGGGTCCTCTCTAACTTTGGCCTGGACATGATTGCAACCCTGGCTGACACCTTGATTGCAGCCTGTAAGCAACTCTGAGCCAGTGGACCCACCTAAGCCATGACCTGCTTTCTGATCCACAGAAATACATTTTGTTGTTTGAAGCTATTGAATTTGAGGATAATTTATTATACAGCAATACATACTAAAACAGTCACTGATTGTGGCAATGCCAGGGCATACATCAGAAGTGTGGAAAATATAATGGAAGTGGTCTGGGGCGGGAATAATACCCAGTCTCACCTCTCAGTTGGTCAGGTGTCGGAGGCCACAGAATAGATGTCAGGAATTCAACGCAGATCAAACACACCAGAAAAGGGCTCTGCACAGGTGGAAAACACATCTGTACATTCTTCTCTATCCAGACTGACCCTTTACATCTTATCTTCATGCCTGGAATGCATTCAACTTATCAGCTCTGCCAGAACATAGAGCTAAAGATGAGAACATCTTGAGGGATAAATAGTTTGTTTAAAAACAAAAAGACTGCTTGACTTCTGATCAAGTTTGAAACTGTCCCTGAAGTTAAAAGAGCATGCTTGGAACAGACTTTTTTTTTTTTTAATACAGTAGGTATAGTTTTTCTGTAATAAAATATTTATTTGAGGAGAGATCCAAGATGGCCAGTTAGGAGCAGCTCAGGATTCCAGGCCCAAGTGAAAGTGTAGAGGGTGAGTGGACGCTGCATTTCCAGATGGACTTTTACTGCCCACAGACCAGGAGATTCCCAGGCGGAGGAGCCCCATGGGTCACCAGGGTGGCTGTTTTGGCTGGCACGGCTGTTTTGCCTGTGCCCTGGCACAGCGGTTCCCAGTGCAAAGTAAACGAGACTGTGTCCCCTCTTAGCCAGCAAGGGGAGCTGAAACAGGGAGCCAGGCCAGGAGATTCCCAGGCAAAAAAGTGCCACAAATCTCAGAGCCGCGGTTTCAGCCGGCGCAGTGGGTCACCGCACGGGAAATCACACAGATCCCGGCACCTATTCAACAGGCGACCAGGTCACCTGGTAGAGAGCCGAACGTTCAACTAAAAAACAAAAGGCTCTGAGGCAGGGAGCCAGGTGATCAGGCCTGGCTGGTCCCACCCCACAGAAACAAAAACAAAAACAAAAAAACAGCAATTGGAAATGCCCTGGGTTGAGACTTTCACAGCAAGCACAGCTGAACCTGAGACAGTCCAGCTCTGTGGGGTAGGGGCGTCCACCATTATGAAGGCACTCTACCACTACAGAGACAGTCTGCCATTCCTGGGGCAGCCTGCAGTTGCCAAGGCAACCTGCCATTACAGAGAGAGTCTGTCATTACAGAGGCGGGTGACAGTTCCGGAGGCAGTTCTAACTACACCCATATAAACAGGACTGCAGGGAAGTTCACATGGCAGCTGGGTGGAACCCACAGCAGCTCAGTGAAGCCTCTGCAGGCTGAGAGTGACTAGGCTGCCTCCTTGTGGGCAGGGCAGCCCTGAAGAAAAAAAGAAGGCAGCAGAACAGTGGAAACTCATAAAGCCCTAACTCCCTGGGACAGAACACCTAGGGGAAAAAAAGGGGGGGATTATGAGTCCTGCTGCTGCAGACTTAAATTTACCGGCCCAGCAGCTCTGAATGAACAATGGGGCTCACAGCTCAGCACCTGATATAATATAAAGGACAGACTGTTTCTTCAGCAGCTCCCTGACCCCCATATATCCAAAGAGTCACCTCATAAAGGAGAGCTCAGACTGACATTTGGCAGGTATCCTTCTGGGACAAAACAGAAGAAGAAAGTGGTAGCAACCTTTACTGTTCGGCAGCTGCTGCAAGTGATCCCCAGGCAAGCAGGGCCTGGAGTGGACATCAGCAGTCCTACAGCAGAGAGCCCAGACAGTTAAAAGGAAAACTAAGAAACAGAAATAACTTCATCAACAACAAACAGGACGTCCACTCAGAGACCCAATCAGAAAGTCAACAACTACAAAGCCGACAGGTGGATAAATCCACAAAGATGGGAAGAAACCAGCACAAAAAGGATGAAAACACCCGAAACCAGAACACCTCTCCTCCTACAAGGGATCACAACTCCTTACCAGCAAGGGAACAAGACTGGATGGAGAATGAGTGTGATGAAATGACAGAATCAGCCTTCAGAACGTGGATAATAAGAAACTTCCATGAGCTAAAAGAACATGTTCTAACCCAACGCAAAGAAACTAAGAACCTTGAAAAAAGATTTGACAAAATGCTAACGAGAATGGACAACTTAGAGAGGAATATAAGTGAATTGATGGAGCTAAAAAACAACACGAGAACTTCGTGAAGCATGCACAAGTTTCAACAGCCGAATTGACCTAGCAGAAGAAAGGATATCAGAGGTCGAAGATCAACTCAATGAAATAAAATGAGAAGGCAAGATTAGAGAAAACAGGGTAAAAAGGAATGAACAAAGTCAACAAGAAATATGGGACTATGTGAAAAGACCTAATCTACGTTTGATAGGTGTACCTGAATGTGACAAAGAGAATGAATCCAAGCTGGAAAATACTCTTCAGGATATTATCCAGGAAAACTTCCCCAACGTAGCAAGGCAGGCCAATATTCAAGTCCAGGAAATACAGAGAACACCACAAAGATATTCCTCAAGAAGAGCAACCCCAAGGCACATAATCGTCAGATTCACCAGGGTTGAAATGACAGAGAAAATACTAAGGGCAGCCAGAGAGAAAGGTCGGGTTACCCACAAAGGGAAGCCCATCAGACTCACAGCAGATCTCTCAGCAGAAACCCTTCAGGCCAGAAGAGAGTGGGGGCCGATATTCAACATCCTTAAAGAAAAGAACTTTCAACCCAGAATTTCATATCCAGCCAAACTAAGCTTCATAAGTGAAGGAAAAATAAAATCCTTTGTGAACACGCAAGTACTCAGAGATTTCATCACCACCAGACCTGCTTTACAAGAGCTCCTGAAAGGGACACTACACATAGAAAAGAACAACCAGTACCAGCCACTCCAAAAACACACCAAATGGTAAAGAGCATCAACACAATGAAGAATCTGCATCAACCAATGGGCAAAACAGCCAGCTAGCATCAAAATGGCAGGATCAAATTCACACATAAAAATATTAACCCTAAACGTAAATGGACTAAATGCCCCAATCAAAAGACACAGACTGGCAAATTGGATAAAAAGCCAAAACCCATCAGTGTGCTGTATCCAGGAAACCCATCTCACATGCAAGGATACACAAAGGCTCAAAATAAAGGGATGGATGAAGATTTATGAAGCAAATGGAGAGCAAAGAAAAGTAGGAGTTGCAATTCTCATCTCTGATAAAATAGACTTTAAAGCAACAAAGATCAAAAGAGACAAAGAAGGACATTACATAATAGTAAAAGGATCAATGCAAAAAGAAGAGCTAACAATCCTAAATATATATACACCTAATACAGGAGCACCCAGATACATAAGGCAAGTTCTTAATGACTTACAAAGAGACTTAGACTCCCACACAATAATAGTGGGAGATTTCAACACACCATTGTTAATATTAGACAGATCAACGAGACAGAAAATTAACAAGGATATCCAGGACTTGAACTCAGACCTGGAACAAGCAAACCTAATAGACATTTACAGAACTCTCCACTCCAAATCCACAGAATATACATTCTTCTCAGCACCACATCACACCTACTCTAAAATTGACCACATAATTGGAAGTAAATCACTCCTCAGCAAATGCAAAAGAATGGAAACCATAACAAACAGTCTCTCAGACCACAGTGCAATCAAGTTAGAACTGAGAATTCAGAAACCAACCCAGAACTGCATAGCTTCATGGAAACTGAACAACTTTCTCTTGAATGTTGACTGGATAAATAATGAAATGAAGGCAGAAATAAAGATGTTCTTCGAAACCAACGAGAACGAAGACACCACATACCAGAATCTCTGGGACACATTTAAAGCAGTCTCTAGAGGAAAATATATAGCAATAAGTGCCCACATGAGAAGCAAGGAGAGATCTAAAATTGACACTCTATCATCAAAATTGAAAGAGCTAGAGGAGCAAGATCAAAAAACTCAAAACCTAGCAGAAGACAAGAAATAACTAAGAGCAGAGCAGAATTGAAGGAGATAGAGACATGAAAAACTCTTAAAAAAATCAATAAATCCAGGAGCTGGTGTTTTGAAAAGATCAACAAAATAGACAGACCACTAGCCAGATTAATAAAAAAGAAAAGAGAGAATAACCAAATAGATGCAATAAAAAATGATAAAGGGGATATCACCACGGATGCCACAGAAATTCAAACCATTATCAGAGATTATTACAAACAACTCTATGCACATAAACTAGAAAACCTGGAAGAAATGGATAAATTCCTGGACAGTTGCCTCCTCCCAAGCCTAAACCAGGAAGAAGTCAAAACCCTGAATAGACCAATAACAAGGTCTGAAGTCGAGGCAGCAATTAAGAGCATACCACCCAAAAAAAGCCCAGGTCCAGATGAGTTCACAGCCAAATTCTACCAGACATACAAAGAGGAACTGGTACCATTCCTTCTGAAACTATTCCAAATAATCTGAAAAGAGGGAATCCTTCCCAAATCATTTTATGAGACCAACATCATCCTGATACCAAAACCCGGCAGAGACTCAACAAGAAAAGAAAACTACAGGCCAATATCCATGATGAACGTAGATGCAAAAATCTTCAATAAAATACTGGCAAGCCGATTGCAACAGCACATCAAAAAGCTTATCCACCATGATCAAGTAGGATTCATCCCGGGGATGCAAGGCTGGTTCAACATACGCAAGTCTATAAATGTAATTCACCACATAAACAGAACCAAAGACAAAAACCACATGATTATCTCAATTGATGCAGAGAAGGCCTTCGACAAAATTCAACAGCCCTTTATGCTAAAAACCCTCAATAAACTAGGTATCGATGGAATGTATCTCAAAATAATAAAAGCTGTTTACGACAAACCAACAGCCAATATCATACTGAATGGGCAAAAACTGGAAGCATTCCCTTTGAAATCTGGCACTGGACAAGGATGTCCTCTCTCACCACTCTTATTCAATATAGTACTGGAAGTTCTAGCCAGAGTAATCAGGCAAGAAAAAGAAATAAAGGGTATTCAATTAGGAAAGGAGGAAGTCAAATTGTCTCTACTTGCAGATGACATGATTGTATATCTAGAAGACCCCATCATCTCAGCCCAAAATCTCCTGAAAGTGATAAGCAACTTCAGCAAAGTCTCAGGATACAAAATCAATGTGCAAAAATCACAAGCATTCCTATACACCGACAACAGACTTAAAGAGATCCAAATCAAGAATGAACTGCTATTCACAATTGCTACAAAGAGAATAAAATACCTAGGAATACAACTAACAAGGAACGTAAAGGACCTCTTCAAGGAGAACTACAAACCACTGCTCAACGAAATAAGAGAGGACACAAACAGATGGAGAAACATTCCATGTTCATGGTTAGGAAGAATCAATATCGTGAAAATGGCCATACTGCCCAGAGTAATTTATAGATTCAATGCTATCCCCATCAAGCTACCAATGACCTTCTTCACAGAACTGGAAAAAACCACCTTAAACTTCATATGGAACCAAAAGAGAGCCCACATAGCCAAGTCAATTCTAAGCAAAAAGAACAAAGTGGGAGGCATCACACTATTGGACATCAAACTATACTACAAGGCTACAGTAATCAAAACAGCATGGTACTGGTACCAAAACAGAGATATAGACCGATGGAACAGAACAGAGGCCTCGGAGCCAACACAACATATCTACAACCATCCAATCTTTGACAAACCTGATAAAAACAAGCAATGGGGAAAGGATTCCCTGTTTAATAAGTGGTGTTGGGAAAACTGGCTAGCCATATGCAGAAAGCAGAAACTGGACCCCTTCCTGACACCTTACACTAAAATTAACTCCAGATGGATTAAAGACTTAAACATAAGACCTAACACCATAAAAACCCTAGAAGAAAACCTAGGCAAAACCATTCAGGGCATAGGCGTAGGCAAGGACTTCATGGCCAAAACACCAAAAGCATTGGCAACAAAAGCCAAAATAGACAAATGGGACCTAATCAAACTCCACAGCTTCTGCACAGCAAAAGAAACAGTCATTAGAGTGAATTGGCAACCAACAGAATGGGAAAAAATTTTTGCAGCCTACCCATCTGACAAAGGGCTGATATCCAGAATTTATAACGAACTAAAACAGATTTACAAGAAAAAAACAAACAACCCCATTCAAAAGTGGGCAAAGGATATGAACAATACTTTACAAAAGAAGACATACATGAGGCCAACAAGCATATGAAAAAATGCTCATCATCACTAGTCATTAGAGAAATGCAAATCAAAACTACATTGAGATTCCCTCTCACGCCACTTAGAACGGCGATCATTAAAAAATCTGGAGACAACAGATGCTGGAAAGGATGTGGAGAAATAGGAACATTTTTACACTGTTGGTGGGAGTGTAAATTAGTTCAACCATTGTGGAAGACAGTGTGGTGATTCCTCAAGGACCTAGAAATAGAAATTCCATTTGACCCAGCAATCCCATTACTGGGTATATATCCAAAAAATTATAAATCGTTCTACTATAAGGACACATGCACACGAATGTTCATTGCAGCACAGTTTACAATAGCAAAGACCTGGAACCAACACAAAAGGCCATCGATGATAGACTGGACAGGGAAAATGTGGCACATATACACCATGGAATATTATGCAGCCATCAAAAACGATGAGTTCGCGTCCTTTGTAGGGACATGGATGAACCTGGAAACCATCATTCTCAGCAAACTGACACAAGAACACAAAATCAAACACTGCATGTTCTCACTTATAAATGGATGTTGAACAATGGGAACACACGAACACAGGGAGGGGAGCACTATACACTGGGGTCTGTTGGGGGGGAGTGTGGGGGACAGCGGGGGGTGGGGAGTTGGGGAGAGATAGCATGGGGAGAAATGTCACATATAGGTGAAGGGGAGGAAGGCAGCAAATCACACTGCCACGTATGCACCTATGCAACAATCTTGCATGTTTTTCACATGTACCCCAAAAACCTAAAATGCAATAAAAAATAATAATAATAAAATAAAATAAAACATTTATTTTGTCAACTTGTTTAATAATTTTATGCTTGGATATTTTCCCTATTCAGAGATTGATAAAATGTTCACCTCAATTTTTGTGGGTTTACATATGGCTTTAACTTTTAATATTAAAATTATTGATATAACTAGAATTATTTTTAATGTACAATGTGTAGGTATAACTTGAATTAGATCTAACTTGATTTTTACCTTCACTTAGCCAATTTTCCAGGACCATTTCCTGAGTAACTTAAGCTTCATTTGTAAGATTTTTGTCATACACAGTCTTACAGTTTTATATCCATCTAAGATGGGCTACACATCTTTTTCTTACTGCATAGAAACTGGCTATAGATTCCTGAGCCAGTACCACTCTATTTCTATTATAGTAATGTTATAAGTCTGTAATGTATTTTTTTAATTGGTATATCAACATGTCCCACCATTATTCCCATTTCTGAAAACAGTCTTAGTTATTATTAACTGTTTATTTTTTTAATGGACTTTAATTTAGTTGAGAGCTGGCAGTAAAATCCAGCTCACTCTGATTGAAAACCCATGTTTTTAATCACTACATAGGATTAATACCAATTTGTAGTTCTCTTTTCTCAGCATTTAATAAAGAGAAAGTAAGGCAGGTAAAACATGTTAATGTTAGGGTCATACATGTTATAAAGCCTTTTCTTAGTGCCATTGTCATGGAAGCATATTCTTATTTGCTTGTTCTGGAGCCCCAGGTTCTGGGAGTGTGACTTGGGACAGCCTAATTTCTCTGTCTCAATTTCTCAATCTGTGAATGAAGGTGGTTGGTCAGAATAAGGTGGTTGGTCAGATGAATTGTAAGGTTACTCACGCATCTGCTATAGGCTCTAATTCCATATCCCCATAAATAGAAGACAAGGAGACACTGTGCTTCTGCTCCTGGGCTTGGCCTGGTCAAAGAGGGAGCGTCATCTGTGTGCAGTGTTGGAATATTTGCTGAAGTTAATGAGAAATGAGCTCTGAATACATGGAGAAACACACAGAATTTTTATGTATTTATACAAATTCTACTAATTAGCATGGGCAAACAAGAAATAGATGTCCAGGGAAAGGCTACTGTTTGTTTTCTCTCGCTGGTGCATGTTAATGATCAAAATAAGATTTGCAAATCAGCCACTATCTATCTTCCAAGGTTAATATTACAATTTGGTGAGCTTTCAAACAGCTTGACTTATATTACTGTGCTGGTAGGCTGCCAGGATCCCCAAATCAGCTCCACAGTGTCTGGTGATTTCAGGCCTGATAGTGGACATCGGTTACCCATGGGGCTTATTCTGATGAAGGGAAACAGAGGGAGAGCAAGGAAGGAGCCATCTTTCCTTTATGCTGCAGATTTTAGCTTCATTTATATTCGTTTGTCCAAATTCTTTTAAGGCAAGAATGATGTCTGCCTTTATTGATAAGATAATTGACATTTCTGATCATTTTCCTAGTTGTTTTACTGGGAATAAAAGAAGTCCATGTGTATTTATCAGTGATAGAGTTTATGACTGGAGTCAATAGAGTGTGTCAGTTGTCATCAATGCCTGAAAGGTTTGGCTGTCCCGTAAGAATAACAGCACATGTATGGTTTGTGGCTCCTTTGGGAGAATGACTGGGACCAAGATACAGAAGTTTCAGAAGAGTGCTCATAGATTATCTCAAAGAACAACTTTCTAATAATTAGAGTTGGCCTTGGATGGAACAGTCTCCCTCAGATGTTTTAAATAAGATCAAGCACTCACTGGATAACCACTTGTTGAAAATGCAAAAGAGAAATATCTCAAGAATTGTTTGGGAGTCACAATGGCACCTTGCAAACCAGGAACTATTGATCCTATTACCCTCTGTAAGGCAGAAAGTAAATTGTACTGGGACTAATTCTATTACTTGTATTTCAGTTTCCCAGATCAAAGAAGAATGTGTGCAAAAGAAATATCGGCAGTGATATAGTTTGGATCTGTGTCCCTCCTAAACCTCACATCAAATTGTAAAATCCAGTGTTGGAAGTGGGACTGGTACAAGTGATTGGGCCATGGATGTAGAGTTCCCATGAATGGTTTAGCACCATCCCTTCTTGGTACCGTATAGTCAGTTCTCATAAGATCTGGTTGTTTAAAAATGTGTGGCATTTCCCTCTATACACTCTCTCTTCCACCTGTTCTGGCCGTGTGAAAGGCTGGCTCCTGCTTTGCCTTCTGCCATGAATAAAATCTTCCTGAGGCCTCCCAGAAGCAGATGCAGACTTGCTTCCTGTATAGCCTACCAAATTGTGAGCCAAATAAACCTCTTTTCTTTATAAATTACCCAGTCTAGGTATTTCTTTATAGTAATGCAAGAATGGACTACTACAGGCAGCAAAAAGACTAGTATGCAAAACAACCCATGAATCAGCAGTTTATTATAGCTCCAGAAAAATAATGTTGTCATTTACTTATCGTAGTTTTAATTAAAATAGGATTTCATCAAAATAAAATAAAAATAAATGACAACATTGTTTTTCTGTATTAAATAAGATATCCTACCTTGATTAAAGTGCCTAGTGCCCACAAATAGGAAGGAAATCCTTTGAAGTTTCACATTTACTAGAAAGAGTTACCAGCCTAGTAGAGTGGGGGCCAGGATGATGCATTAGACCAGTGGTTCCAAAAATTAGTCCATGGTGTAGATGGCTTAGCTGAAGCAGAATCACCCTGGTGGATCTTAAGGCCTTACCATAACCTGAGAGAAGGGTATTGGAAAATGTGTTAGAAACGAACCTTCCAAGTAATTTAACGTATAACCAGTTTGGGAAATCTCTGTATTAGATGCCCTCAAATTTTCCTCAAGCTCTTAAAATCCCAGATAATTTTAAGTTAAATTATATGTACCTTATATAAATTGCATTTTACTACAGGATCCCAGTTAATATGTTATTTCCTGTAATCAATGCTAAGATTGAGCTAAGCATCATCCTTTATCAAAAACATAATTCTTGTTTATGACTTTGCTAATTATTCTTTCCAACTATGGATAGTTGTCATATTTCAGAACAGACTGAATGTTTGTTTAGATTCCAATTTAGAGCTCCCAACTCTAAATTTACTAAGTAGAAGGTAAATTATACTTGGAACATTACTAGTACTTTGCATGATGAAAATAAGACATCAGCTCTCAATCTTTCAAATGAGAGCAAAGGTGAAACAAATAAGAGAAATACGGCATGGCAGAGTTACAGCTGAGGCATATGTATATTGGGTAATGGCACAAAGCAAGGATAGTATCATAGCTGGAGAGGTGGCCATGGAAGAATCAGGGGAGTCACATATAAAAGAACAGGAGTATAGCAAGAGTGGTGGAAAAGCTAACTGGCAGAGGGAGTTCCGGAAGGAAGCTGGAATAGCTAGGCTACTGTAATCATACAGTAGCCTAACTGTTGTAATATCTTATGATCAAGTTTATTTAAATTCACCTTGTGTGGCTTAAAATCAGACACACATAATATCATAGGATTTAGCAGTTGATAAGGTTCACATAATTGAACGAGGAAAGTTTCTTAGCTTTATTTCACATTCTACTAAGGGTTTGGGACCTAACACTGCTCAAAGTCAAGAGCAAATTAATTTTCCAGACAAGTGTGTTGTATCAGCTGAGAAGAAAGGCTCTGGAGACAAGTCACTAAGCCTGCAATTCTGGTACCTTAAACTCTGTTCATCCAAGTATCATAAGCTGTAAAATGAAGACAAAACTCACAGTTATCTTATGGAATTATTATGGAGACTAAATAAATAAATACATGGCAAGTATGAAAACAAGTGACTACACCAGCTCTTAGTATTACTATTAGTTAGTGCTGTGAAGGGAAGACAAAGGAGATGAATTGGGAAATGAGGGTCCCTGTCACTCACCTCCAGATATTTGGGAGCCCAAGGATGCTGGGGAAGGAACATGCAGATCACCAATTCCCTGAGACTCTTTCCAGCCACCTCACCCCCCACAACTCCAAGTTACAAGGAAGGACACTTCTCTGTGTTCATTGGCAAGCCATTAACAAGTTTTAAATAAAGGTGTTACTCAGTCCCCCTCCAGCTCAGGGGCTGTGCATCATTTATGTTTGTATCTCCAGTGCCTGACTCATAGCAGACAGTCACTAATGACTATGAAATAAATAAATGAGTGAATAAATCAAGGAATAAAAACATAGTGAAGCTCTGTGATTACACCAGATTATGACATCAGCATCAGAGTTTAATGAATCACTATTTAATTTTATTTGAGTACTATGTTTTGATGCATAAGTTATGACCCATTTGATCTGGAAGTAATACTGAAACAAGTTTGTATCAATCTCATCTACTACTTGCTCAAGCAAACGCTCCTGTCTGAGTTACTCTTGGGAGTAGAGGGGCATTGTCCACTGAGTCAGCACCCTGGATTCTGTAAATGTTTCTGTCACTGCCCAATTCTTCAACCTGGAGTAACCAGTCTCTCTGAGCCCCAGTTTCCTCATTTGCAAAATGAGGATCATGATAATAATAGTTAATTGTTTGAAAGTTTCAGGACTAAATGAGATAAAACATTATCACACAATGGCTGGCACAGAGAGTGTGCTCAGAAAATATCAGTTGATATGATTTTATTTTATTTGTAATATATCATTCATATGAAAAGCACACAAACTACAAAAAGATAAACATATGTTACTCATGGAATAAGATGAGGTTCTGGATCTATTTTGAAGTAATCTGATCTAGAAGGCTAAGCAGAGATGCCACAAGACTGACAGTAAGTTAAAGATTGCTTCAGCCACCGATATGTGGACATTCACTTTACTGTCCTTTTTGCCTTTGTATATGTTTGAAAATATCCATAGTAAAAGTTAAAAAGAATAATCCCTACGACATACATATACACAACAAAAAATAGCATGCTGAAGTTTCTGGTTTCTAAGCAATCCAATGCCACTATATTCTGCCTATTCCACACCAAACACTGTGCCCAATCAACATCAGAGAATAGAGAACTGACACAGAAAACACCTTAAGGATAACCCAAGCTTTATTTGTTTGCTAGCTTGTTGCTGTATTTTGAGAAAGCAGGGGACACACAAATAATATTTTAATACAACTCTGATTGTGATTGTCATAAGATTGGTAATTGCCCAAATGACAAGCAATGGCAGAGGAAAGGAGAAGTACGTACCAAAAAAAAAAAAAAAGAAAGAAACACCTTCATAGGGAAAGTGATACTTAAATAAAATATTGAAAAATAAGCAGGATTTCAAAAGAAGTCTCAGGAAAAAGAAAAAAAGAAGAAAGTGGAGCCATCCCACTCAAGAATACATCACAGAGACTATATCAAAAGGTAAAATGGGATTTAAGAAGATTAAAAGAACAAGTAATTGAGAGGAAGAGAAGGAATATGAAGGGATTCAGATTGTTGTGAACTGTCACAGGGCGGCTCTTGTATGATGGCTGTTCAAGTTTCCCAGGGCTGCCATAACAAAGCACTAAAACTGATCAGCTTAAAAATAAAAAAAAGAAAGAAAGAAAGAAAGAAATTTATTGTCTCATTGTGGAAAGCTAGGAATCCAAAATCAAGATGTCAGCAGGGCTATGCTCCCTCTGAAACATGAAGGCGAACCCTCCTTGCCCCTTCCTAACTTCTAGTGTTTCTTTGACATCCCTTAGCTTATAGATGCCTAACTTAAATTTCCGCCATGTCTTCACATGACCATCTTCTTACCAGGATAAGAGTCATTCTGGATGAGGTGCCCACCCTACTCTAGTATTATTTCATCCTAACTTAACATCACATCTATGCAACCTTATTTCCGAAAAGGAGCACATTCTGAGATACTGGGGTTAAGACTTCAATATATCATCATTTGATGACAGGGAGGGGTGGATAATTCAACCCATTATAATGTCAAGAAAATTTTTTTCACAGGGACTAGAGTGAAGCATGAAGCAATTTATAAAACTGGTCTCTTGAAACAATTAGAATATCTGGGTTCTATTCTTGGTTTGGTCACTTTGTATCCATGCGACCTTGGGCAGTTCTCCTCAAGTTCTCTGAACCTGTTAAACAGAGCCGCCTGTTCTATACAACTGGCAGAGCTCGTAGAGGATGAAATAAAATGATGGCATGAAAGCACTTTGAAAATCTTAGAGCTCTGGACCTGAATCTGTAAAGTACTGTTATTACTGATGCTTCTATCTGTATGTCCTTCACCAGACCTGCACAGATAAGACTGGAAATCTCAATGATTGGAGCTCTCTTCTATTTGTGAAAGCTCTTTCTGTAAAAATATCTTTGATAAAATAAAAAAAAAATGTTTTTCAGAGAAAATAGATTGCTCACTGGAGGGTGTCAAGTAGTGGCAGACCAGGAAGCCTGAAGAAATATATAGGACTACGCACAATGCTTTTGAGACAAAGGCCAATATTTCTACTCCAAGTCCTCCAGTTTACACGAAGAGGGGTTTGTGCACCTAGTCCTACAGGGAGGAGGATCTGGAGGACTCCATGAAGCCTATGCCAAATCCTCTACAAAAAAAAAAAAAAAAAAAAGACAAACTAATCTGATTGCTCTGAATTTGGGGCATGCAATGAGTTTCAGTTTTCCTAAGTTAAAGATAATTTATATTTAAGTTATCTTATATTTTAATAAGTTATGTTAATATTTTAATTTAAAATCCTATATTTTAATCTTTTGTTGTCTCAATTTTCCCAGTTACGGGTGTGAGATGCAGAACCCTAAGAGCTTATTGGCCAAGAAGACTCCCCCAGACAACAGAGCTATCTAAACTGACAAGTCTTAAGTTTAAGAAATGGGGAAGCGTGATCAGACCCCTATTTCCAGGAAGTCAGAGGGAGCCCAGTATTTTATCAGCTACTTGTACTTGACTGGCCAATAATTAAAACTAATAAATTGATCCCCATTTGGCTATATGCTTTTTGTGCTTATTCTCCCTGTTGCTTAGATTCCTGAGCAGATAGGGGTGCATATCAGCTTACTTTACTTCTCCACCTGCTCCTAACACAGAACTGCTACCTCAACTTTCAAATAAAGAGAGCTGCAAGAATAAGGCTCAAGAATTACAGAACCTGAGTGAGCTACAGAACCTGAGTGGGGCAGATCCCAGCTCGAGAATGAATCTACAGAAAGAACGCATTCAGAGGTGAACAGGACAAGAGTCTGAGATGAGTCATTCAAAAGTCCCAGTATGGGAAGGGCCATGTTTACCTTGAATAACCACGAAACCCACTAGCCACTAACTTCCAAGGTACACATAGCTGAGGATGTTTTTATTGCCAGGAATGCCCAGGATCCTACAGGAGATAGGGCATAGGACAAGTTTGCGTTGGGGTCCAGGGGTGAGGTGGAGGGCACAGAGCATGAAGGCAAGGCTGTGGGAAGGCTGTGCAGGCTGCCTACCCGCAACACTTCCCACCCCACTGATTGTCAGGGTGACCCTTTACCCACAGCTGCAGTCAGGGCTGTGGTGGCGGACGAGAAGGAACATGAAGAATGCATGAGAGCACCAAAAACGCTCTGAGTACAGACTTGGCACACCTGCCAAAAGATGGTCTGGGCCCCAGCATATGCAGATAGACAAGAGACAATGCTATGATTAAGCAGCTTTATTTGGTCAGTTTGGGTGCAAGAAACTATCAATTAGGGCTAACTGTATTTTGCAAAATGAGAAAGTGATGATAGGAGCAGATGCTACCTAGGAGATTCTCCACTCACCAATACCTCTGGTAGATTTTTGTCCCACTTAGCCATTTCTGACTTATTTAATGTTCCCCAGAATCAACAAGAAAACAGGATGTGCCCTTCACCAGAGCCTCTCTTCCTCTTGAAGCTGGCCAGCTTGCCATGGGTGTTATGAGGAAGGTGTTCTAAATGGAACTGTTGTTGAATCTGGCACCCAAGAAAGGCATCACCCACTTTCCTTCATAACTATCAGCTCAAGGAAGTGTTCTCCCATGGTCTCTCTCCCACTCAATAGTTCCCTCCTTGCTTCCTCCTTGTAAAATATGAAGCAAATCTGTGACTCTTCTGGACATGACCACAACACACGAGCATTTATAAAATCAATGGGTGCTGTATTCAGGCAAAGCAAATTATTGTGACTCTGTTTGCTAGACATGTCTCATTACTTCAGAAGTGTCTGAGGAAATCTGGGTTTTCAGTCTACCTTACTTTTTCTTTTTCTAGTCATTTGGGTTTGTTGAACTGAGAGAAGCTTCTGAAGAGAAATAAAGACTAGAAGTATGATGACATTTAGGTCATCTAAGATAATCCTAGGGCCACAATGTTGTAAAAGCATTTTTAAACTGTTTTTTTTTTTTTTTAATTAAATATTACATGTGTTATCCCCATAGATACCCAGAAACTTTGTCTTCAGGTTCTCACATCCTATGAAGGAATTTCTGGTGCCCTATGTGGTTAGAGTTGAAAGTGCTGAGTTCAGTTTCATCATGGCTTATGCTAATTAGCAATATTAGCTGGAAACTGACCCTAAGTCCAATCACAGGCTGACTTCCAACTCTGACTCCCTCCATGGTCACAGTTGGGCATTAATCTTCACTCAAGATTGACCCTTAAGCCAAATCCAGGAAGAAGGGGGCATTCAGGTTATAATGGTAGATATTTTACATAGGCCTAATTCATCCTTCCCAACAATTCATGGAATGCCTATGAGAACATGCCAAATGAGCACTGGCAGCACTGATAATGCCAATCTGTGGAGAAGAATTACCCTAAGCACATGTTGATAGTAGGATTGAGAAACGTGAGCAATCAGCTCAATGTGGAGACCCATCAATGTAGACACAGAAGAGGCAGGAAAAGATCTTAATGCAATCTGCTCCATCTTCCAAAATCAGACGCTACCAAAGAGGAAGCCTCTCAACCATCCACCACTGTACAGAAGTAACATGTCAGCGCATTCAGAGACGTTTACTCCTTCCCATCCATACTCCCAGTCTCACCAACACTTGTTAACCAGAAATTCAACAATAGGGAGAAAAGCGACTGGATAACATACAGTGCACAATAAAAATGTGATATTACCAACAGGCTAAGTGGAGACCCTGGGACTCACATCTCACTATAGGAAGTGAGGTTAGTGGTAATCTTGAAGCCCACATCACATACTAAGATGCAAAGGTGGTGTATTTGTCTGCTATATGGTAGCTGGAGTGGTAATCTTGAAGCCCACATCACATATTAAGATGCAAAGTTGGTGTATTTGTCTGCTATATGAAGATATCACAGACTGGGTGGCTTAAATAACAGACATTTATTTTTCATAGTTTTGGAGGCTAGAAGTTCAAGATCAAGGTGCCAGGAGGCTTGGTTTCTGGTGAGACCTTTATCCTCACTTTGCAGACAGCACTTTCCCATTGTGTCCACACATGGCCTTGTCTTCCTGCCTGCACTCAGAGAGGGGCAAAGAGCTCTGATGTGTCCTCCTATTTTTATAGAACACCAGATCTTTTGGATTAGAACCCCATCCTTAAGATCTCATTTAATCTGAATTACCTCCTTAAAAGCTCCATCTTCAAATGCAGTCACATCAGGGATTCAGGCTTCAACCTATGAATTTACAAGGAACACGATTCAGTCTACAACAATCAACAAAAAGTGAAAGCAGATATAGAGAAAGGAATGAAAACTGTGGAGCTAAGTAGTTTTTCACATACTACCTCTGGTAGAAGACCAGTGTTTCAAATTAGTCATCTATATAGAAGATTCCTTACAATGAAAGAGGGAGACCATGGGAGTAGACTACATCCTTGCCTCTGGTTCATGCATTCTAGACTCAGGAACACGACTAGGTTTGGGCATATTAACTATTTCTCCAGTATAAGATTAGCCACAGAGAGTTTAAAATCACTCAAGTGGTCAAAGAGAAATCACACTGCCATTTAGCATCACTGGGCCTGAAGAAAGAGAGGGTTCTTGTTTGAAGGTGAAGAAAAAAACAAAAAAAACCCATAGGGCCTGTAGAAAGATCCTCCTATATGAAAGAATGTTCTAACCATACAGGGAAAGCATGGTTACACCATGAAAGGTGTTTAAAAGTACCCTTTAGAAAGGATTGTGTTTTGTCAGTGAAATTCTAGAAAGCATTGACTCAAGAAAAATAAGATCAATAAATAAGTTAAAATTTAATTTCAAATTAAATAATATCAATAATCTGGGTCTAAAACCCAAAGATAGAAAAACAGAAGAATAAGATCATTTTAAATCCTAAAAAAAAATTTTATTTAAATAAGCTGAAAGTTATTACATTATTCTTAAAACTGGAAATACAGAAAAAAACTAGGCTTGAGATTTCTGTGAAACTTAAGAGATAATCTCTAATTCTATGATTCCCAAAGTGTGTGTCTCAGAACATCACCATCACCATCACCTTCACCTGGGATCTGATTTAAAATGCAAATTCTCAGCTCATGCTCTAGGCCTATTGAATCAGAAACTTTGGGAGTGGGACCACGCAATCTAGGTTTAACAAGCTCTCCAGGTGATTCTGATAGCAACTGAGGTCTGAGAACCACTGCTCTAGTAGAAGGCGAAACATACTGTAAACTTTCATAATCACCTGGTAAATTTAACTTAAGCATAAGCCACAGTGCAAAAGGCATTTACTACTATGTTCATTTATTCAGAAAATATTTATGTGTTAACTCTCATGTCCCCACCACTATTTTAGGTGCTGGTTATACAATAATAAACACTTCAGCAGTTAGAGATAAGCCTGGGCAACACAATAAAACCCTATCTCTCTAAAAAATGCTTAATTTCTTACATTTTTAAAAATCAAAAATTAGTAAACACTTTAATCATAGTCTATGAGCTACAAGGAAAAATACAAACAATGAAAGTGCAAGAATGTGTGAAAAACAGGATACATAAAAAAGATAACATATATAAACAACCTAAATTACTATGATTTGAATGTGTCCCTGATATGGTTTAGATATTTTGTCTCTTCTAAATCTCATGTTGAAATGTGACACTCAGTGTTGGAGATGAGGCCTAGCGGGAGGTGATTGGGTCGTGGGGGCAGATCCCTCAAGAACAGCTTGGTGCTGTCTTCACAACAATGAGTGAGTTGTTGCTCTGAAATAATGAGAGATCTTGTTGTTTAGCATCTCCCCTCCCCCACTGTTTTGCTGCCTCTCTGACGATGTGATATTCCTGCTCCCCTTTGCACTCCACCATGATTATAAACTTCCTGAGGTCCTTGCCAGAAGCAGATGCTGGCATCATACTTCCCGTACAGCCTGCAGAACCGTGAACCCAAATAAACCTCTTTTCTTTATAAATCATCCAGCCTCAGATATTTATTTATAGCAATGCAAAAACAGACTAATACAGTCTCCCAAAGTTAATATGTAAGAAATTTAATCCCCAGTGCAGCAGTGTTGAGAGGTGAGACCTTTAAGAGGTGGAGTTCTCATCAATAGATTAACTTCATTACCATAAGAGTGAGATTATTGTAAAAGGGAGCTCAGCTCCTTCTTACTTTCTCACCAGTCATCTCACTATGGAATGCCTCCCACCATGTTATAAAGCAGCAGGAAGCCCTGCCCAGATGCAGCCCCTCCATCTTGAACTTTCTAGCCTCCAGAACTGTAAGTCAAATACACTTCTATTGTTTATAAATTACCCACTCTGTGGTATTCTGTTAAAGTAACACAAAACAGACTAAGAAAAATGCATATAAGGAATCTATACTTTTCAAAATCAGAACATCAAAACGCTCAGATTGGATAAAAACAAGAGCCAACATTTTGCCACTTAAGAAAGACACATGCAAATCTTTATTACTGCTGAAGATTAGCCAGGCAAATATAAAGAAATATAAGTGAATGAAACAATGTTTGTTTCAGAGAAAATACAACTCAGGATGAAAAAAATATATCTGGAATAAAGGAGGGGAACATAGGTATCGTTTGTGACAGGCAGTGCTGTACAGACCTGGTTTTAAAGGGCTTCCTCGTGTGCTGTGTAATAGGGTGAGAGCCAGTTACATCTAAAGAGCTAAGGGTAGAGTGAGCACAACTAAATTCTCTTTTTTTTTCATACCACTGGTAGTACAGATGGTGATTTAAACCATACATGTAAAGTACTTTAAAATACACATTTATTTTAATAGAAATTATATTTAGCTAGCAAACCTACAGTTTTAAAGGGCTTATTGTTTAGGACATGGTTAACTTTTTAGAAAGTTAATTTTAATAAATTATTGAGCAAATAATAGTACATGCTCTATATCTCCTCTTGATCATGAGATGATCGACTGAAAGACGCATTTAAAAACAAAACTGAAGTTTAAGCAATACTGTGATAATTAAGGCAGTTGAAATTACCAGATTGAGTGAAATTAATTCATTGTTCCCCATGCAGTCCTTTAAAGCCATGGAACAAATTCTGCCATTATAATCTCAGGAGTCGCAATGGTGACTTTTTTCAAAAGCCGTTAAGACCAAAAGTACCCTAGTCCTCATACTTTTTATCTTACCACAACCTATTGTTTTTATAAGCAATATGTTGTGTTCTATGATCTCTCACATAGTAACACAGTTGTGAAGAGAAGGTAGTTCTCAGGAACCTATTTGAAGCTATTCTAGCAACTGAAGTTCAATGCTGCTAAGCTATGGAGAGGAAGTCCTAATAGCTTCACATTCCAGATTGCCTCACCTTGTGAAAGATTATCTGCTGCATCCAACACAGAAGCTCTGTTCCTGCTTCTCTGTCCCAACTGCTCTGCTACTACACAGACCTCCCATTGCATTTTTCATTAGCTTTTTAAAGGTTCTATAATAATAAGATAAAACTTAGCCTCTCATCCATATTAACATGCTTCCAGCATAACAATATTGAACTTTGAGGAATTGTTTTAGGAAAGAATCACAATCACAGCTTTACTCATTCAGTTCTTCTCTGCCTCAAATTGCCAGTTGGAGACAAATTCACCAGTCACTGCAAATATTAGCTACAGATAAAACACAACATATGGCGAAAAGCCAGAATATTTCATAGATCTGAGTCAGGCGACTCCAGTGATTAGTGAAACATCATACATTTCTACCCTTGAGCTGAGGAGAAATGAGACAGTCAAGGAAAGAACTAGAAGGCGCTCCATATGGTGCCAAGACAGTTTGTCAGGGCTATTGGAAGGATGTAGGTTTTCTGCTTAGTACTGTCCAGAAATCACTGATTCAGAGAATGCTGTGCCTGGAAAGAGCCTAAGACTCATCTTCAAAATGAGGATCCCGTGGTAACTGCCTTGTTAAAAGCCTAGATCCCAGGAAACTTTTCTATTTTCTACTAAGCGGGCCACTCATTTGCAGAAAAATGGCATGAACACAAAATTCAATGAGGCTTGAGGCATCCCAAAGCCAAGGGTTTGACTAAACACATGTTTCCAGAATTGTAAATGTTTAAATTAAATATGATCCCATTGTCAGAAGTAATAAGAAGGAAAAGTATTTCAGGAGTCATCATAAACTTGATTCAATTTTTGTTTGTGTATAATTATTAGCATTGTAAATTAGGGAGACATTTAAGACAGACTAGATTTTAGCTATCTCTTCAGAGATCCTTGCAGAAAAAAAAATAAAACTAGAATAGGTACATGTGTAGTTAATGAGAGTAGTTCTAAGATAAGCAAACATAGAAAAAGAATATTGTTTAGCAGATTATTATTCTAGAGATCTCAAGTGGTTTGCCACAGATTTTTGATAGTCTGCAGGGGTTTTTAATCAGCAAATTAAATAAACATAAAAGTTACTCACTGTACCTATAGCAAATGCTGTTGGTGCCCTGCCCACACCTTTTCACTGTTACTGCTTTGGTGCCTACCAGGCCTGACTTCAAACGCCAGTACCTCCATTTTTTTGCATCTCTGGTTCCTATAACCTGCTTTGACCACCTTCATACCAGGACTGATGTGCTGGACAATTAACACCCCTTAGGACCAGCTCCCAAGCAGTGACTTCCAGGATTTGGATAACCAATTCTCTAACTCCTTCCTGGATGAAGATCACTGTAAGGGGCATTTCTGCATTGGTCCCAGTGGACTCAAGTGTCAATTACCCACCTTGGTAATGTGTTTGGTTACAAATTCTTCTTGATTTATTTCCTCATATGTCTCAATTCCGTATTCATCTACTGAGATAATATCTCACGTAAAACACCTGACTCAAATATTTCTCTCACTTCTGGGAGTACCCACACTAAGAAAATTGGTACTGAATGTAATACCAGGAAGAGATTTTCAGAATGCCATCTTGAAATGGAATCGCTTTCAAGACGGTTGGCAGCAAGATCCTGTTGGTGGTGGTAAGTGAAGATAAAAATAACCACTGGCATATTGTCACATCAAAATTACTAAGACTCTTACCTGTGATGAATTGAGTAATGGGGATACATTGACGTAGCTAATATCTCCAACATTTGAGAGATATGAAGACAAGTTTCCTGGGTGATGCTCAGTGTCATCAGTACTGGAGAGGAAGAAAACACAGGCTCCGGCCAGATAACTCCTGTATTTTCATTTATTTCATGAAAGCAGTAGGTCTTTATTGCAGGCAGCATTGAAAGAGACCCCTGTCTTAGTAGTATCAGACTGTACTCAAAATTAGACCTAATATTTGAGCTTAATATCTGATTTTAAGAGTAACTGGGTTACAAAGAAGGCTAATTCATAGCACCAGCAAGTCTCATATGTTAAAGTCACGGCACTGATGGAAAGTGGGGCAGGGATGCACTGAGGTCTGAAATGAGGACATCTGAATAGATATACTTGAGAATCTTGAACCCTCAGATTTCTCTGCACAGAAGTGCCCCATTTTCCCTTGATGAATTGCAACCTGGAGAATTGCCTGGAGAAGTGCCAGGAAAAGACTTCATTGACTTAGATGCTATAAAATATGCCATAAACTTGGTGGCTTATAAACAACAGAAATTTACTTCTCACAGTTCTCTAGGCTGGGAAGTCCAAAATAGACTGGCAGAGTCACTGTCTGATGAGGACCTGCTATCTGGTTCATAGATGATACCTTTGCACCATATTCCCACATGGCAGCAGGGAATGGCAGCTCTCTGGGGTCTCTTTTATAAGGGCATTCAACATATTCTTGAGGGCTGAGGCCTCATGACATAGTTACCTACCAAAGGCCCCACCTCCCAATACCATCACATTAGTAATTAAGTTTTAACATATGAATTTTGGGAAGACACAAACATTCAGACCGTAGTAGGTGGCTAATAGTAAAAGTAGGCCTTCTCTCTTACAGACTGATAAGTAGGGTCAAGTTTTAGCTTGTCCTTCTTGGGAAATAACTATCACCCATCAAAGAGCTGTAGTGGGACCTCAAAAAAATACCTGGTAATAGATCTTGAGGATGTTGGACTGATGGTGAAGACAGAATGTAAAGTTGAGTAAAAGAGAGTTTGTTAATACGGCGAATTGTCCTGTGACTCATGTTTTAATGTCTTGGAAGAACTCCTGGAGATAATTCTAATATCTTTTTGAAATGGCTCCTTGGAGTTTGGACAGAAAGATGCCCTACAGTATAGGAGATAAAGATGCAAGAACTTTCTTTACAGAATATAGCGAAGGGATCAAAAGGTTCATAGAGGAGAGCAAGCTAGGATTCATTTATTATGAAAGCACTCACTGACCAGTCCCTCAGGAAGCCTGCAGGAGACTCACTTCTCAAAAGCACAAAGGAAATAGTGAGGAAAGAGCCAATAATATGGAGAAGATCATGGTGGCTGTTTCCTGTAGGCATGGGCTGATGGTAGGGAATTTTGCTAAGAACAAGTTTCCTAGGCCGGGCGCGGTGGCTCACGCCTGTAATCCCAGCACTTTGGGAGGCCGAGGCGGGTGGATCACGAGGTCAAAAGATCAAGACCATCCCGATCAACATGGTGAAACCCTGTCTCTACTAAAATTACAAAAAATTAGCTGGGCACGGTGGCGCGTGCCTGTAATCCCAGCTACTCAGGAGGCTGAGGCAGGAGAATTGCCTGAACCCAAGAGGTGGAGGTTGCGGTGAGCCAAGATCGTGCCATTGCACTCCAGCCTGGGTAAAAAGAGTGAAACTGAGTCTCAAAAAAAAAAAAAAATAGAACAAGTTTACCTAGTATCAACAGGCAGGATGAGATTGCAGATTGGCATAGTTCAGGTGGAAACTCTTAGCCATTAGAGGCAAAGGGGACATAATGACCCTAATGGTTGGCAAGATCAGAATAACAGAGAGGAATCTCTAATCATCTGGGATTCGTGGTGATGGCTAATAGGCCTTGGTGCTCCTAGCAATGAGACAGTTGGGCAACCTGGAGGATGGCACACCCCATGGAAAGGCACGGAAGCTCTATGCTTCTACCTGCATACCTCACCTTATGCACCTCTTCATCTGTATTATTTGAAAGTTTCTTTAAATAAGCCATAAAATGTAAATCAGTGTTTCCCTTATTTCTGTGAGCTGCTCTCATAATTGAACTCAAGAGGGCGTCTCTGGAACCCCAATTTACAGCCAGTCAGTTAGAAACACAGGTAAAATAACCTGGGGCTTTTGATTGGCGTCTGAAGCCAGGGGCGGTCTTGAGAAACTGAGGCCTCAACCGTGGGATCTGATGCTATCTCTGGTAGCTAGTGTCAGTTGAACTGGGTTGGAGGGCCCCTGGCTGGGGCCCACTACAGAACTGATTGCTTGCGTGGTGTGTGGGGGAAAAAAAACCCACACATGTGTTCACAAAAGTCTTCTGTGTTTATTGTTTTGGTGTGAGAACAGAGGAAAAACTGTGTTTTCTACACAGCGGTAGATATGCAACTATAAATCCAAGGTTTCAATGTGTCCACTTTTTGGACCAGTCATTTTTTCCAGGCAGATTGAATACAGTTACCCATGTTGGAAATAAGTGTTCTACACAACCAGATCAATTAACACCTCTGTGTTGGGGCTCATTTCTCACTTTCTTGTGTGCAGAATGGGAGCATTTCAAGCTATCTCAGAGGGACCACATAGTTACCATGGCTCTATCTAGGCAGTATGTTAGAAACTGATGCTGGACCGCTCAGGACAGAAAGAAAATACTCCTGAGGTTGACTGAGCGCTTATGCAGCATGAAAGGGATCCACAACTGCTTCCTGGATATTCCCAGGCGGAGACCAGTTAAAAACCTATGCACCTGAAAAACATGCAGTGATCCCCCAGCGAAGATCATAAAATATTGACAGCCTAAGCCAACAGCTAAAGGAAAGCTATGTCTGAGAAGTGGATGTGTACAGCCAAGCAAAATTGTGCCCAAGTCAGCGAGGAAAGACTGCTGAGCCTAATCAGGCCGAAGGAAGCAACACCAAGTTCACGTTTCCTTCTACCCAAAGGATTTCCAAGGGTGGCCCTCAGACCACCTGCAGCAGTGTCACCTGGGGTAATAGTAAATTGCAGACCCTCCAAGTCCTCTGCACGTACTACAAAATAGAATTTCTTATGGCATAGCTTTGGAATCTGTACTTCTAAAAAACAATTGCTCGGGTTAGTATTCAAGCAATCATCAAAAATCATTGCAGTTTATTCAGAAACTTTTAACTTCTTTCTTTACCTGGTTAACTACCACTTTGAGGACAACTCAAAGGATATCTACTCCAGGAAGCCTTCCCTCAGGCAGGGTTAAATGCTTATCTTCTGGCCCCCCCTCAGCACAGAGGGCATAACACATGATCACTCATTAAATGCACTATTACCAAGTGCCTGTTACTTGCCAGTTCCTAGAAGGCAAGAACTGTGTTTTCTTCATACTAATTTCCCCTGGATCTAGCATGTTCACTAACTCATGGGCCAACTCAACTAAACCTGGAATGAAATGGTGTCAGAGAGATAAATCACCTGCTATAAACTTTATTTAGGGCCCTGGGTTTAGAATCCAGTATAGGATGGCCACTGGTGGCTGGAGAGAGGGGTGGTGAATTAAAGTAACAAAACTTTGTCTTCTTGCTCTCCCCACTCATTGCCTGTGATTTTTGTCTCACAGAGCATCTCTCTTCTTCCTTTGTTACCTCTCATCATCTAGAAGTTTCTGCTTCTTTTATCCTGTTAGGCTCAGCCCATGAAATCTTGTGGATTCATTTCTAATTTCATTGGAAAAACATTGAATTTGTCACTTTAAAAGGGTAAATTTTATGAGATGTGAACTATATTTCAAGGAAACTATAAAAAGAAAATGTGACCAAGAAGAATCCCAGGATTTAGTCAATGCCAGACTCTTAGGAACCATGCTCTAAACTCTGTCTTTGGCTTTCTGAGCCTGCAGCTCTTCTCCTATTTTTGGTCCTTTTTTTCTCATGTGCAGTCTGCTTCCTTGTTAGTGTCAGCCCTGATATTCTCACACCCAAGAGACTCCAGTCCCAAGACCTCTTGTCTGGTTTCGAACAACCCCTTACTTTGCTAGTTCTTGGTAATTGAGCTCACCTGCTTCAGGCCAAACACTGGACTCTGATACTGACTCCCATCTTGATCTTACCTGGCAGCAATTGCATGGCCTGGGTATCTATTCGCACAGCCCCTGCTACCCAAGACCTGTTCCTCTGTAGGCAGCTCTCACCTCTCAGGCATTTGAGATTCTTAGGTTCTCAGAAATGTCCTCAGGTAATACTCAGGGTGAGCATAATCTACTGTGTCCTTCTCTGAACATATGCACTTGAAGTCATAGCTTGCCATTTTAGTTAATTCTTCATTCTTTTTTCTTACTAGCTCCAGGGCAGCAGAGTAGTTTGAGGGAATTAAGGAATAAAAGAAAATGTGTTCCATTAAAAGGGTTTTCCATCTCATCCTACCTTTGCTTCTTTGTCTCCTGAGCCTTCCAGGTAGTTGTTGCTTCTCTTTTAGGCATGTCTTTCTCTGCAGAAGTAAACTAGGGATTTAAAAAAAAGTGGGGAAACAGTAACACTGGAAGGTGCCAGAAGGCTGCATATTTAAAATCTGAGCTGGAAAGGAAAGAGAAGCCAAATAAGTCTGTCTAGGCTGACTTTAGAGCCATGGCATGAGGCAGAGGTCAGACTTTAGAAAAGTTATGAGACGCGAAAGTGAGAGAGATGAGAAGGGAAAGAGACTTTTAAGAAAATTTTCTGTGAATAATAAATATATTCTCCCTTTGGCTATTATTCTAGTAAGTAATAAATTGCTTTTCAATTATTTTGACTATGGGAGGTTTTTTTATTGCAACATTATAATAATAGAGCCCTGAGAAGTGGTGGCCTCTATATGGATTATAGAAGGATATCTAGATCCTGAAACCACTGTTCCCAGGAGGTGGCTTCCTCCTGTAATACACACATGGGTCCCTGAACCCAGACAAAACAGCTTTGTGACATAACAGATAAGGAAACAGAATTCTTGGAAAGACTGATTGGTAGCAAGAGAGCAGTTTACTGGCCATAACACAGGGAGAGAAGTTAGGGAATCAAAGTGGAAAGGAAATAACAATTTATCACTTATGAAGTAACTAATGTGATTAGCTTTTTGGTATGTGTGCATGGAGAGGCAAGCAGCTGGAGACAGCCTTTTGATCTCTGACTGCCTGACTAGAGGATCACACCAGTGAGTGGAGGCAGTTCTCAGATCTCCGCTCTGAGCAGGGAGCCTGACTCTTTGAAGTGTTCTCCTCTCTACTTTTCCTGCTAACAGAGAGTGAGGAAGAAGGCCATGAGGTTTCTCCCATCTCAGGAAGTTAACAGAGATGACCATGAGCAAGCCTGGAAAGTAGTTCAAGCTGCATTTCAACATCTCTCTATTACTCTTTGGCTCCATCCCTATCGCAGGTGAATAGCAGGTATATTTTTCTCCTTCTCCTGATTACTGCAAGCTCTTCCATGGAGCCCTGGTCAGCCTAGATCATACACTATGCCATAACCTTCCTCCTCTCCCATCAAAACTGCCCTGAACTCATTTCATGAGGTCCTTGGTGTGAACAAAATTCACACTGGCTCCAGTGACTTACAGCAATAATAATACCCAATATTATTGAAGGCAACTATGCATTATGTTCGATTTTAAGGTCTCTGTTAGCTTTTCTAAGACTTACAATACCCGTTTTGTAAAGTTTGTGATATTATCTGTTCAAATCACTTAAAGTAGACAACTGACTACTGTGCTAAGAATAGGACTTCTTTGGTGGCCAGGAGCAATGTATAATCTAATAATTATAAGAAAACACCACTCTTGATTTTGGCAAAATTTCAGATCTCTTCTTGAAAATTCTTGATGATTTCTTGTTTATGTGCCCATAACAGTTTAAAAACAAGAGTGGAATAAAAAACTCTTTATATTAGCTCTCAATTAAAAACTTCAAAAACCAAAAAAAATAGTGTATAATTCAAAATTATTTCAATATAGCACATCACATAATGTTCCTAGCTTAGATTATCCTCTCCCATTCAAAGATATTTCAGAACAAGAAGAGATATTCTGTCAATATTACTTATTGGGCATCATGCCAGTCACATATTGGACTGCAGCATAAAACCAATGACCAAGATAGACACAGCCTCTACCCTTAAGGAAATTACAGTTTAGATAAACAATTCCTGAGAATACTTGGTACAATGCCTGCCACTGCAAGTTGAATTTTTTATTTTGTTTTATTAAACAAAATGTATTAAACAGCAAATAATTACACAAATTTATTTTCATCATTTCACTGTAATTTTTATGTCTGTTTTCTATTCATCAGATGGCTCAGTTCTGTTTTTGTTTTGTTTTCAGCTAATTTTAATAGTGAAATTTAACCCATTTACATTTATTGAGAAAACTGATACTTTTACACTCATCCCTATTTCAGACATATTCTTTGTTCTACTCTATAAAGTAAGTTATGTTTTGTTGCAAGGAACAGACAATTAGACAGACATTGACTTAGATTATGATGGTAATTGTTAACTTAATGAAAAGGATAATGTTGGTGGTTCCAGGATTGGTTTAGCAGTGCCATATCAAGGTATATTCTTTTCCTTTATTAAATTTGCTTGTCTTTTTTTATGGTTCCGTGTTGGCTTTTCAGCACAAAGTATTACTTTATCATAAAATAACATTCAAAACCAGTTCATATCAACAAATAATACTGATATAACATTTATTTTGTATGAAGACTGTTCCAGAGACTTTACAGATAATGACTCATTTTATCCTCAGGACAACCTATCAAATAGGCATTATTAACATCTCTAGTTTACAAACAAAGGCTGAAACATAGAGAACAACTAATTAAAACTTATTAATTAGTTAAAACTAATTAAAACAACTAATTAAAAATTATTTTCCCATTTGCCCTGAGAACACTTGTGGCTGCAGCATTTACCCTGAGATAACTTTGCCATGAAATATCTTGTGTTCATTATTATTTTCACCTCACTCTAGTATATTGACTTTGGAAACAAAGACATCATTCTATTTATAGCATTCTATTTTCAATAGTGGTGTTTCCATTTACAAAGTGTAGTAATTCTCGATCGCTGAAAATGTCCAATCCTAGAAAACATAATATTGCTGTGGGTGATATTAAATCATTCTCAAACAGTTGTTGTCCAAAGATTCATTTGATGAATCTGATTTTCTGAAATAGATGATTCTAATGAGTCAGGCAATTCTGATGTTATTTCTGTTTAGAAATAACTCCAAGAACACTTTTTATATTTTATTTGCACATTGAAAATTAGTCAGATTTGCTTCAGCCTCAAAGAGCATGTTTATGTAAAATTAAATGAGCTTTGGCAGCAAGCTGCACTTTTTTTTTCTAAATGGAAAAAGGGTTTTAAGGGAGAAAGGGCTGACCGCTCAGGATCTCTGAAAGTAGTTTCACAATTTACGCCTTGTCACCTGTGCTGAGCCCTGATTCCACATTTTGTAGTCTGAGATCTGAGCATCTCAGAGGCATTCCACTCCTGCTGTCTCTTTCTTGTGTATTTTCAGTTCTAATTTTTTTGTTTGTTTTATTTCTCTGCATAAATATTTTCATCTTCTCTCTATGTTTCTGGAAATTGCTAATATTTCTGGATTGCTTATTATAAGCTTGCTTTCAAATGCTGCTATAAATTTCTTATTTTGAATTCTGTATATTTTGTAATATTTCATGTAATTTTAGATGAGTAAGAGGAATGGTTTACTTTCTCAATTGGCTCTCTTGAAAGAACTCAGCCTCACTATTTTACAGATGAGGAAACAGGCCAAGAGAGACTTGTGAGTGGTTAGCTTAATTAATATTACAAAGTGAACTAAAGACTGAATTGTCTATGGTCATACACTGAGTTTGATGCCAGTGGGGACTTTTAGTCTGAATTTTTACCCACTATCTTATATTTTGTATCTAAAAATTAAGTTTTAAAACAAAATGGAACTTTAGTGTTTGCTTACTAAAACATCTTTAGCTTATTTATTCCACAGGAATTCTTCTACTATAAAGAGTGTATAAAATAAAGATAAAATAACAAAATAAATAACCTCTTAACATTCAAAAATAACTTCTGGAATGTTTTACTATGTATCATTAAAGTATTTTTGAATTGATACATATAATTATTTTTGATAAAATTTGAATCAATATGCACATAGCTTTTCAGCTTAACTTTTAAAACATTCAACCATGTATTGTGAGGTTTCTCCATACATTATGTGTATCCTTTTAAAACATCATTTTTAATGACTCCATGGTTTTCTATTATATAGATTTAATAAAGATTCAAGCAATGTAATGTTATTTCAAATATATGAGGATTTTAAAATGGCGGTTTTCTCTGAGCTCAGCATGAAAGATATCAGGTACCAAAGTGGATTGCGAAATAGATCATCCTTTAAGAGCTGCAAAGCAGAGTCAGAAAACAATTGAATGCTCCTGAATCCCTCATCCACATCAAGAATAGATATGGTTGAGAAATTGCTCATGGGATGGTTTCTTTGGACAAAGCTGTGCTCTGGGAACCCACCCCGAAGGGGAGAGATAGAAGTGCCTCTACCTTCACCTCAGTGGAAAGAAAGGGGCTCCAGTGGAAATACCTGGAGGGCTTCCGTTGTTTTCCTGAAATAACTCTTTAAACTCTTAAATTCAGAGATGACTAAAAGCATAAAAATAAGCACAGAAGAAATGGATGTGTTGCAAGCTTAGTATTTCAAGCTGTGTTAAGACAAAATGACAATGTATGGGCTGTACCCAAAAGAACTGGCTGGAATTTAACTCCTGTCCAAGAGGATCAAATGTAGGGCACTAAAACCCCAGGAAAGGTCATCTAGATGGGGTGGGCTGATATGGGAATGACTAAATAGACCAAAATGCAACACACCATAAAAAATACTGATTAATTTTCTCATTAGGACCCCCTAGGAACTCATGAAGGTACTGAAGAGAAAATGTGAACTTACACATCAGCCAGGCTGAGATGTCAAGTAATCTTAACAGTAGTACCAATCAATTTAGAATTTCCTTGCCACACGTATTTTCTACACTATGGCTCTAGATGAAATTCAGGAAAAAAGAATCTCTTTTTCAGGAAAGAATAGTAATCTCTAAAATTATTTTGTCTATTATTTTAATATTATGATGTTATTTAAAATGCAGCTATATAGCATAATATTTGAATTATATTAAGGTTTCATTTGTTGTTTAGCCTAGTGCATTCATTTGTTTGAGGAAATATAAAATGAAATTTTATTTACTCAGTAATAATTTTATTTAGTTCCTGCTATGCATTGGGCATTGTGTTGGTGCAGCAGTAAACAAATTAGATAAAAATCCTTGCCCTCAACTAATTTATATTCAGAGAGTAGGGACAGATATCAAAAAAAGATAAGAGGGAAAATGCATAGGATGTTAGATGTTGAACAATGTTACAGAAGCAAGAAGCATAGAATTAGGCTAGGGAGCATCAGAGTGGATGGCAGATTGAATTAGTTTAGATGGGATAAAGTGAAAGTAAGGCAGGAGAAAGACCTACAGGAGGTGAGGGAATGAGACATGCAGACATCTGGGAAGACTGTTCCAGGAAGAGGGAACAGAATGTGCAAATGAACTGATGCGCAAATGTGCAAGGATGTTAAATACAAAAAGCTAAGGTCACAGAAGCAAGTGAAGGCCAGATTAAGAGCATTCTAGGTTATTGTAAGAACTTGGCTTTCAAATAGTTTATGTTTGTAATTATTGTGTGTAAGTCCTCTGCATTCTTGCTAATGTATTTGTTTGTTTGTATATGTTATTTTATCCCCTTAGTCTGTTTGAGTTATCCAAGGTTGAAAGTGGTGCTAAAATATCCTCCTAACATTATGGTTTTGTCGACTTTTTGTTATTTTTCTAATAGCTTTTGTTTTATCTATTTCAATGCAATTTCCTTGGGCACATGAAAGTAAATGAATTTATACCTTCATTGTAGATTATACCCTTCAATAATAAAAAGTAAATCATTTTGCCTGATGTAATGTTTGTTACCTGAATTCTCTATTTTGTCTGATACTGATATTGCCAGCCTGGCTTTCTTTTCGTTTGCATCTTATATGAATACCTATTCATACTTAATCTTTTGTTTGCCTATTTTTCTTTTTTAGTCTATTATTATTTGTAATAATATAATTTGTAATACTTTTTCTTTTCACATCTTTCAGTGGTTTTTTTAAAGTTTTCTTTGTACTACTTTTTCTTTCATGTTGTAATCTACACATCTTCTCCTCCTACCTTAATGATCACCCTTATTTAAAAAAAATTGTCCCCTTGTATTTATGGTCCACCTGTGTTTCCTTGTCAAGAGAATTAAATGTTGTTTACGTGAGATAAGAACGTTTTTCCATTTCTACTTCTTCTCTGTGGTCATCACAAGCTGGGTTCATACACTTACCATCTAAGTCTGCATGTTCACATGCACATATATGTGCACACACACAAGCATGTACACACTACACTCACACATGCACACACACTCACACATGCACACACATACACATTGTGTTTGCTATTTTACATGTCTAGAGTATAAGACCCATCAACTCAGTTTTTTGCTTTTGTGAAAATGAATCTTTGAATCTCAGACCAGAAAGCCATGGTGGAGCTGTCTCAGCAAAAGATAAAGAGCAGGATCTTTGTTCTCCTATATCCTCAGTTCCTTTGATGATACTTTAAACTCTCTCCCACCTCTGCTTGCACCAGGATTGCAACAGCAGAAGTCCAGAGAGGTGTCAAGCGGCTTAAAGGAAATTGTATGTAGTGGAAAAAAGCAATTTATCTTCCTTATCATTTTGAATGTACGGCTGCTCCTGGCTTGCCTCTGTGAATCCATACAGTTGATTGAATCTCTGCCTCATTGTGCTCATTATTAAAAGCTCACCTCCAATATCAGCCATGGGTGATTCCTACATCAGGGGACGAAGTCCTATTGTGATAATTATGGCAGGAGGTCAGGATGTGGCCTGGGGACAGGAGAGCAGTCAGCCTGAAGCATCCCGAAGCCTAGGGATCCCCTCACTGGTGGCTTTCTCAAGGAGACTGGAGGTCTGGAGGTTTCTACCTTTCTCTGAGTCAACCTATGTGTCTATGTTATGCTATTTATTTTTTACAAAAGCTATATGACATAGGTGTTATCATTCTCATTTTATGCGTTAAAATATTGAGTTTCAAAGATGCTCAATTCATGTTAGCTGGGGTTGATCCAGGATTCAAACCTACATGTTTGACCCCAAAACTTACACTCTTCCATGATGATGCTTTTAAGAATGGGGGAAAAAATGGCAAATGCAACCATCATCATTAAGTTAGCTACAGACATTCAGTTTGGGGCTTTCACAGGCTCAATTTACTTTATTTGCTCTAGCCCTATTTCCTACTCCCACTTGAGTAAAGAAGACCCTGGATTTGAAATTAAAAGACCAAACTTCTATGACTAATATACTCTGTGATTTTAAGGAAGTTATCAAGACTTCTGTTTTCTTCATCTATGAAATGAGAAGTTTTGGCCTAATCAGCATTTTTCAAAGTGTGTTCCAAAGTCCTCTAGAGGTTGCAAACGTGAGTGAGGAACAACTAAGGTGGCCTGCTCTGGGTGATTGCTGCTCTTTGATTTATTTGTTTAAGCTCTGTATGTAAGGTTTTGTTTGGAAATACAGGTTCACCTTCTACAGCATACTTAAAGGTGGTGGAGGGTTAAGGAAGATAATTTTACAGAAGAAATCTAGGAAGTTCAGGCCACTCTGGAACCAAGACAACATCAGCTCTTGCTCCTATTGCACTGAGCAGCCCTGGCTGCAAAGCAGCTGGCATTGATAGAGACAGGGGCCAAAGGGAGAGAAAGTTTATAGGAACTGGCAGGAATGAGGGATCAAAACAGGGCCTAAGCAGCAAATCCAAGGACTGTATTGGCAATTATCAATCAGGTCCAAGATAATCAGGCACCAGATAAATCTAACTTAGTTTTCTGTATTAATGAGGAGAGACAGGGGAAGAAGAAATGGGCATGGTCACTATTTTAGAATTGGAGACAGGTATTAGTAATAGGGATAATATTGCATTGTAGGGACAGCAAAAACATACCTCCAGACCAGCAAGAGAGAGGGCCTGCATGTGTCATGAAATCCAAAATGATATCCCCAAGCCCAGGAAGAAAAACATATGTAATTGTGGGAAATTTTGAAAATATATGACATTAGCTATGCAAATTGAAAAGTGTAAGTCCCAATCGTACTTGTTTAGAGACACAGTGAAATCCTATTTTTTTCTGTTTAGATATAAAATAACCATCAAAAAAAGAGACCCCGCCTCCGTCTAATGGAGAGGACCCTTTCTACCTCCAGGCTAATTGTCTGGACCAACTTGAACTTCCTGTTTGAAGCCAATAAGGAAGACTGTCAGGGACTGGCTGGGTTATCCAAGTTGAAGCCATCAGGCAACACATCAGAGAAAAGAAGAGAGAAAGAGGGCTAGGTCCTCTGCTGAGGCTGGAGTAGAGGATAGGACTACAGTATGGCTTAGAGAATGTATCTGGGAAGGGAGGACAAGAAGATGGGTCTTTCCTTGTGGAATTCACAGAAAGTGTCAGCTGCTCAGCCTCTTGTTGTCAGCCTGAGGTAAGACAGCATGGCGGGGTGATTACAGGGGATGATGTACAGATAATCAGATGTGAAGATATGGAATAGGGATTCATAAGCACTTGTTGTGGACCTGTCATCTCAATACTTTTAGTATTATTATTTTGAATAATATAATTTTGAATCTCTTACTTTCAGCTTGTAATTTCTTTCCAAAAAATCTATAAAACCTGGCCCTTCCAAGGTACTCAGGAAATTCACTGCAAGTATTTATTATGTGGCCTACTGAAGAGAGACCTAAATAACTGGGGTTGTGTGCCCTGGCACAGAAAAGACAGAGTTCAGAAGGCAGGAGTGGATGGCATAACAATTTGTTGCCCAGTGATACTGGAAGTAAATGCGAGGAGAAAATTCATCATAAATGCCTGAGGATAATCCTCAATATTCATGTCTTCCTCTTCCCAAGTAAATTAGATGGGGCCTGTGCAGGTGAGTCTGAAAAATCCCCAGGTAGTTTTCACCCATGCCCTTAACTTCTAGTTACTTGTCACTGACATAAAGGTACAAGATGTAACAAATGAGGTGCCACCTTCCCAAGCACAACAGAAAAGTTTTGGTGGTTGATACTAGGAGAAAGTCTTTCCTTTGGCAATTATGGATAAGCAAAGACATCTTAAAGGAAAATTAGACAGAATGCATTGAGTATGTCTAAACAAAATCACTGCCTTTTTGATTTTGTGGTCTATAAGTAAAGTTTGGTAAGACTGTGAGGCACATTTTGAAAGCGTGGAGCCATAGCTCATATGCAGTTCCTCTTCTTTCCACTTCCAAATGTGTAGGATTTATGGGAAGAATGAAATAGAATCCTTCCATTTGTCTGGGATATTCTGCTTTGTTCATTCTAAGTATTGTCCTGTTAGCCCATCTCCCCAGAACATTCTCTTGAATGACAATGAAGTTTTATCCTCACCTTATTAGGCCATGGAAATCTCAAGGTTATTATTCTCCCGTTTTGTTCTCTATCTTGAAAATGTATTCAACTGTACTAAGAATTTGGTGTTAATATTTTGCATACTCATTTGCATGTCTTTGTTTTCTACATTTAAATGGCCATTTGAAATTGTGGTCTATGGGACACTAACACTTACCCCTTCCAAAACTCTTCTTCCCTCTTGCCATCAATTTGTCAAGGAATATGGTGGTTCACCATGGCGTATTTCAAGAAGGGGAAAAGAATGGCACACCTTTTTCCTCTTATGTACCCATAATTACCTCTTTCTCCTGGGGGGATCTGTGCCTCCACCTTAAAAAGCAGCTTCTTGAATCCTTCCCTGGATTCTATTTTTATCTTTCCAGTGTGGAAGCCAAAAAACATGTGAGGGGAATGGAAGTTTGGGAAGCTTCTACACGTGCCTGCACAGCAGCACAGCCTTAACTGCTCTCTGCCCAAACAGCTGAACATTTCTGCAAGCAAGCAAACAAAAATTAAATACACAAAACAGCCAGGCCAGTTGTAGAGTATGATGGAAAAAATTTCTGGACCAGGGGCTCCTGATTCCTCCACTAGACCAGTGATAAGATACTCAACCTCTTTGGGCATAAAAACTAGGGCAATAATGACTGTAATCCCACAGAAATATTTACCATTTTTAGTTGCCCAGCATTCATCCTCCATGCTTCTTCTGTGTGTGTGTGTGTGTCTGTGTGTGTGTGTGTCTGTGTGTGTGTGTGTGTCTGTGTGTGTGTGACCTGTAGCTCCCAGATCTCCTTGGACTTTTTCTTTGCCATCCACTCGTGTACAGCTCTTTCTGGAGAACCATGCTTGGTCAGCTAGAACGTGCTGTGACTGCACACCCAAAGAAAGGAAAGTGTGTGGGTGCCTGGGTGCCTGGGGATTTACAGCCTACGCTGCCTCCTTTGACCAGGAAAAGGCCAGAACCGAGGACACATGGATACGGTCTGAGAAAGCCTGATGGGATCACTCTTAAGCTCCACTTGCGCTCTAGAACTCCCCTGCAGGATCAGGCTAAAGTGATACTCAGCATAACTTTGCCTGAGATCCTGCTCCTGGTTCACATTCCCCCTCTTTGCTGTCCTGCTTCCCATACCCTTATGGGGCTCCACCAGCAGCACTTAAAACATCATTAGCACACACATCCTCATCTCAAGGTATGCTTCTGGGAAACGGGAACTAAAGCAATAACCATTCCTACACGATCATAGGCAGTTTTGGTGGGACTATCAGTCAGATGTCCTGCATGTCATGGTGCAAGGGTGGCCTGCAGACCAAAGCATTAATCAGAACCTCTGATCTGGAAATTTGCATCTTGATCAGATGACTCAAAACAAGAAGCTGGTCCCTATGGTGGTGATCTAAAGATACTGGTCACTCATTCCTACTCACAGATCCTCAGAGAGCACTGATTCCTGTCTTTTCACAGGCTCTATTTACTCAGTTTTTCTTCCTTTCTCTAAGCTGACCTACATACTCAACAAATTATTTTTTGGCCTTCCTTATCCAGAGTTGCTTGTGATTAAATAACCCCAACTGACATGGAAATAAAATAAAGCGACAAAGAAATGCTTTTTCAACTGTGAGTATTACTCTGAAGTCATCTGTGATTATTGCATAAGCAGTCCCGCTTAGTAATGTTTTGCTGTTTGTTGTAGTGTTTGACATTACTGCAGAATACCTATACTTGACTTCTCCCTGCGTTTCACAGTTTCAGTATTTGACAAGTGAACTTCCTGAAGCTACCAAAGACAACAGCACACACTTCAGCATTTTTGTTTATTGATGCCAGGATAAGCACTGTCTAAAAACGTAATAAAGTAACTGCAGACATATTTGCCTTATATTCATGAATTTATCAGTTTACGGAATAGATTCCTGGAGCATATTTGTTTTTAGAGTAGAGATGACTGATATCCCTTAGCTATATATCTAGAAAATCACAATTATGTAGCTTCTAAATTTTTTCATGAATAGTTCCAACAGTCCAGCTTAATGTCTGGCTTTACAAATTATAATTTACAATAGTCACCTGTCAATAAAAGTACGGATAATAACACCATTATCTTTTATAGTGCTTTGTAGTTTACCATCTAATTTTTTAGGTTTATCTTCAAGATACCTTTCCATGATTAGCTTTAGTTGAGATTAGAAAATAAGGAATTTTCAGATAAGAAAAACAGGGTTGAGAAAGCTTAAGCCACTTTTAAATGTCTTAGAAATATGAAGTGGCACTATACTTTTAACTTTTCAGTCTTTTCTGAATTTACCATCTGTTTGGGTTATCTATCTCTGCATAATAAACTACCTGAAAACCTAGTGCATAAAACTAAAATTTATTGGTATTTAGCATGGATCTGTGGGTTCACTGTGTGCTAAGCTTGGTAATCCTCACTTGGAGTCTCTCATTGGTGGCAGTCAGATAGCTCCTGTAGTTGAAGCTATTTGAAGATTTGACTGAGTTGGACATCCAAGTAATCTCTACTCTCACATTCCTGGCAAATGGCATCATCTGAGCTGGGATGAATGGCTGTTTCTCTCTCTTTCTCTGTCTCTCTCTCCCTCTCTCTCTCTCTGTCTCTCTCTCCCTCTCTCTCTCTTCCTCCCTCTTTCTCTTTCTCTTTCTTTCTCTCTCCCCACATGGCCTTGCCATGTGGCTAGCTTAAGCTTCCTTACACCATGGTGGCTTTGGAGTTTCAACTGCTATTTTTCCAAGGAAGAGAAATTAGAGGTTGCTAGTCTCTTACACCTGGGCCCAGAAGTTGGCACAGTGATACTTCTACTGTATTCTATTCGTCAAAACACTCACAGGGTTTGCCATATAAAAACAGTGAAGAATAGGGATAACATTAGGAGAAGTACCCAATGTAGATGATGGGGGAATGGATGCAGCAAACCACCATGGCATGTGTATACCTATGTAACAATCCTTCATGATCTGCACATGTACTCCAGAACTTAAAGTATAATAAAAAAATTATAGAACCCTAAAAAGCTGGTGACCTAACCAGAGCAGCAGCACAATAGCCTTAATTTCATTGATTTGATGATAATTGAATAGAATTATGAAAGAATAAGATTTAAAAAAGAATAGATACCAACTTTCAGTGGGAGAAGTTTCAAACAATGTGTGATCTTTTTTAATGAGACACATCATAAGAATGAAAAAATTGAACATCAGCTGATACATTTTCTCAAAATTAATACAGAAAAAGAAAACAATTCACTTATTTGATAGTCACTTTTTTCCTACTCTAGGCATTGTGTCTGACACATCAAGATACCAGTTGATGGCTTTTTGTTTCATAATAGATTTTTAGGTTATGTAAACCAAATCACATTTTCCAAGGATAGAGTCTAATATCTACAAGTCTGAGAGAATCTATTTTCTTCGAAATTGGGCCTTTGCCTCTCAGTGATTTGTCATTATTGTCTTTGTGATTCAACAGGGTGGACTATAGATTCCACCTCCTCAGTCTCACACAGCTGAGCTGGAGAGGATGATTTCTGACAGAGCGAAGAAAAGTGAGAATGTTATTTTTTTCTGAAGGTTGTTTTTTTATTTTGTTTCTGTGAGCAGCTAGGATCATTTTCATAAGGTAAATATAGATTTAATGATGAAGATAAAAGATGTGAGTGTTTGTTAATAAAAATGGATATTATATTCACTCTCCAGTTTCCCATGGTTAAATGTGATGAGTGCTGGGCTAATGAGTTGGGCTGGTTAGAATTCAGCAACCAGGCCAGGCATGGTGGCTCATGCCTGTAATCCCAACAATTTGGGAGGCTGAGGTGGGTGGGTCACCTGAGGTCAGGAGTTTGAGACTAGCCTGGCCAACATGGTAAAACCCTGTGTCTACTAAAAATACAAAAATTAGCCAGATGTGGTGGTTCACGCCTGTAATTCTAGCTACTGGAGAGACAAAGGCAGGAGAACGGCTTGAACCCAGGAGGCAGAGGTTGCAGTGAGTTTAGATTACAGCACTGCACTCCAGCCTGGGTGACAGAGCAAGACTGTCAAAAAAAAAAAAAAAAAAAAAAAAGGGAAAGAAAGAAAGAGAAAGAAAAAGAGAAGAAAAGAATTCAGCATCAGCAACCAAGTTCTCCATTTATTTTCCTTAGTGTTCCTGTTTACTAAGGGTGACAGTATGGCATTACATCCAATATAATAGTTAGGAATGAGGACTCTGGAGCCTAACTCCCTAAATTCTGATTGCATTGCTTACTAGGTGGATAACTTTGGGCAAGATATTTAGCCTCTCTGTGCCTACATTTCCTTTTCTATGATAAAGGGAGATGTAATGCCTATTTCAGAGGTTTATAAGAATTAAGATGCTATGTGTAAGGTGTTCAGAGAGTTCAGTGCCCTCCAAAGTTCCCAGTAAACATTAGCAGTTTTTCAAGTTGACAATTATCCTGTCCGGTGACTTCAGGCTTCCCCCAACTCCTTCTGTATATTGATGACCTACTTTTATCAGAGATGGATCCCCAGTTGACGAGAAACTTCCCCATTCCTGGATTCCAATTTCAGTACAGGGAAACTACTTGAGAACAGAAGAACACACCAGAGCATGCATTTTCCTGTTGGAGGCACAGCTCAGTGGAATCCTCCTAAGACTGAAAGGAGAATGAATGTAACATTTCAATGCCTGAGACCTTCTCTGTAATTGGTTTGGCTTTAGGAAGGCCCAACTCTCTGTAACTGCCAATATAATAGAACTTATCAAAAATTGTATTCCCTACTAAGTGGAATTGTTTTTGAGGCCAGAGAAGGTTAAATGTTTTTCATAAATTCAGAGTCTGAAAAAGTGCCCACTGGTTCTCCATACCAAGTAGCTACTTTTGTTTCACTTTAAGTTTTCCCTAATTATTTTTTGTTGAGAAATTTCAACATGAATAGCTCATTTAATCAGTCAGCGCTCACAGTTTTAATTCCAGGTCAGGGGCATGGTAGAGTGAACCCCATCTAACATACAACATATTTTCACCTGTCCACTGTCTGTTGCTGAAATATACAAGGGGTGGCAGCAAATGTTGGTCAGGGGGAGGTGAGGATGAAAGTTTGTGTTTTTGTTTGAGATGGGGGGTCTCACTCTGTCACCCAGGCAATCATTGCAACAACTGCCTTCTGGGCTTAAGCGATTGTCCCAACTCATCCTCCTGATTAGCTGGGACCACAGGCACACACCACCATGCCTAACTAATTTTTTGAATTTTTAGTAATGATAGGGTTTCACCATGTTGCCCAGGCTGGTCTCAAACTCCTGAGCTCAAGTGATCCACCCACCTTAGTCTCCCAAAGTGCTGTCCTTACAGGTGTGAGCCATCACACCAGGACTGAAGTTATTTTAATCAAGCACAACGTTTAGGGTTTTTTTTTTATGTCAAGCAAGTGTAGCTACAAAAATCATTTAAGTTAAGCAAGGATTAACTATTCCCCTGCAAGCTTAAGTAGTACTCCGTATTGCATTGGTATAAAGGAATACATCAAACTGAGTAAGTTATGAAGAAAATAAGTTTATTTGGCTCACAGTTCTGCAGATCGTACAAACATGAGACTCCTGACTTCTAGTGCGGCCTCAGGAAGTTTTTAATCATGACAGAAGGCAAATGGGGAGCAGGTGTGGCACATGGCAAGAGAGAGAGAGAGAAGGTGCCACGCTCCTTTAAACAACTAGTTCTTGTGTGAATGAACAGGGTGAGAACATATTGGGAGAGCACCAAGCTATTCATGAGGGATTTGCTCCCCTGATCCAAACATCCCCCACCAGATCTCACCTTCAACTTTCAGGATCACATTTTGGCGTGAGATTTAGAGAGGACAAACATCCAAACCTTATCACCTTGTTATTTGATTATAAAAAATGATGTCTCAGACCAAAACTTACTACATACGGGTATGCATGCAGACAGGCACAAAGGAGTTCATGCAAACTGTCTTCTATGCTTATTGAGGTTCTAGAACTGTGTTCTTTCAAACACTCTGACCATACATTACACAAAGAGTTCAATTTTGGCAGACATAGCAACTTTCTGGAGATGGGATTGGGTCAGCATCAGATCATTGAAAAGGCTTCTAAACAAATGGTCAACCAGAGAGGGACTAAGGAAAGCAGGGAACACTTAGGGGGCTACATACTCAGGTGCCCACTATGCACTTTCATGACCCTCAGAGTGACAGACTCCTTACATCTTACACCTTAGGCTCTTAGTTTGTGTTTCTGTAATCCAGGCTCTGAACATAGAGTCTTTTAAGAATCAAGCCAAAGAAATCCATTCTAACATTCATCACACTGGTCAACTACTACCATTTATCACTATTAAAACCCCTAACATAGAGTATGTTGATTAATAGAGCATTGGTTACTCATCAAGTACAGAGCACAGAAGCACTTAGAGTAACTACCCCTGGAATGTGGTCCTTTTTGATATTGATACTGGAGGGGAGCAGGGAAGTGCTGAGAAGGAAAGGGAGTGGTCCCTGGCTAGGGCTCCACCTCCGGGCTTGTGCCCACGGACCTAGGTGAGGACAGGCACTCCTGCCTTTGTGCCTGAATGTTGTATTTCCCAAGTCCACCCTTTCCCACCATGCCTCCGCCCTGTGCCTATAAAAAACCTCAAGAACCTAGCAGGCAGAGATACGAGCGGCTGAACGTCAAGAGGAACGCACCAGTGGAAGAACACACAAGCAGCTGGACATCGAGAGGACATTGAGAGGAACGCGCCAGTTTAGTAAGAGTGCACCAACAGGCACCAGCAGGCCGGCAGGCCATCGACCAGAGGACCCACGTGGAGTCTGGCCCCGGAGGCCTGACTCCAGGGAGAAACCACCTTCCCACTCCATCTCCCTTCTGGCTCCCCATCTGCTGAGAGCTATTCCCACTCAATAAAACCTTGCACTCATTCTCAAAGCCCACGTGTGATCCCGTTCTTCTGGTACACCATGGAAAGAAACCTGAGGTACAGAAAGCCCTTCATCCTTGTGATAAGCCCGGGGGTCTAATTGAGCTCCCACAAGCTGCCTACCAACGGCAAAACCAAGAGAACTCTGTAACACATGCCCACTAGGGCTTCAGGAGCTGTGAACACTCACCGCTAGACATTGCCATGGGGTCGTCTGTCTGCATGTTCCCTGAGAGGTTTGAGCAGCAGGGCACAAAAGAAGCAAGCCACTCCCCCTGTCGCATGTGCTGTGAAGGGGATATGGGAACTTTTATCATTTCACTATGACAAAGGTAACCACCCTTAAACTGTGAGTTCTTGATTCAAGCAATGACTGGCCAGAAAGTTAAATCTTAAGGTAACTAAAATATGCATTATCTTATGTTGTCTATGTTAAAGTATTTTAAAGCAAAGTACAGGTGTCGTAACAAATGAGACTCTCCCAGGAGATTGTCAGGAATATGTCAGTCTCATACATATCCAGAAGAAAAAATGTAGAGATGATATATCCAGGAACTGTTCCATCTTCTGACATAGAAAGTGATTTCTTATCTCCTGCCGCACACCTGGGCCTATCCCGCTGAGGTGTAACTGATAATCATGACTTATTTGGTATTTAGACCCCAAATTGCCAGGCATCTGCGACTCCTGTTCTCTCTTTCTTCTATTTCCTCCCAGGAGCCATAAGTTGAAGAAAGTATTTCCCATTACAGAGTGTGAACAGCTCGTGCCCTCAAGCTTTAGAAGCCCCCATTTACTCAGATGTGTGGCTACTGGCCCCTGTCTTTTGTCCCTAATTCCAACCTTTCTCCCAAGGAAGTGAATGCACAAAAAGATTCACTAATTTGTCAAGATCTTTGGCTACATTATTTGTGAATAGGTTCCTCCCACGGCAGTGACTTAGACACTAGGGAGGATCTGGCTAGTTCATGTGTCATCTGTATTTATTTTTATTTCTTACATACTTATTCAAAAAGAAAATTATTTACCAGTGCATTTCCATGGTTTCTATTGCCATGACAGCCAAGATAGTGTATTGCAAAGACAAGAAATAAAGAGACAGAGAGTTATTAGTAGCAGGATTGAGGAGGAAGTTTGCATGCCCCTAGAGCAATACTTCAGATACTCAGGGCTTTTAGGGAGTAGAGCTCACCTGTGGAGGTGGTTGACTGGCTGTTGTTCAGTTCATCTTAAAGAAGTAAAACAAGGAGACCAGATAAAATGTTGGAAAGGTAAATAGTGTTCTACAGGAGTTCAGCTCTCATTTTTCTGGGTTGATGCCCTTTAAAAAATAGATAGTTCTTTACGTGCTTAATTAAAGTTTGGAATGGCTGCTCACCTCCATAAATCATTTCTTCTACCCAAGGAAGCAGTGTTGGCTGTGGCAGTGAGGAGTAACCAGGGCTACACTGAATTCCCTAGGGCTAAAAACTGAATGCTGTTTATTGGAACACTGGCAGAACATTTTCTATGCTGAGAGCTATAGTTCACTCTGCAGTCACTGAGAGCTGAGAGAGTTCCAGCTGATGCTTTAACTGGCTGATTTTCTTTCCAAGGCAAGCTGGAAGAGAAGTGCATTCAGAATGACAAGGATTGAATAGCTCAATCATCGCCTAGGTAATCAACTGTAATGCTAGTTCTCTAAGGAGATAGAAGATGAAGCTTTCTTTTAGAATTTCCAACTAATTTTCCCAATTTGTCTTTAGAAGCAGAAGTATGGTAAGTGCAAGTACCCCATTTTCCAGGGAAGGTCACTGAGGCCCAGATGGAAAGGGACATCTTAAGAGGCAAATGACAAATGAACAATAGAAAAGGAAAAAATAAAATCCTGAATTTGGGATGGAATTACAGATCGGCATTAACAAACTGAGCTGTTATTTCCAAAGCAACTCTGACTTCAGTGCAAGAATTTAACAAAAACATTTTGGCTCCTGTAATCCTTCCCCTTAGTTCCACTGGGGCATTTCTGAGTGGGGACAATGCCCTTGTCTGGTCAGTATCACACTGGGTTGAGCACTGGCTTCTAGTAAGAATCCTCTAGTTCAATCACCTTTGTTTTCACTCAAAAGGTGGTAGAATTTTAAGGTCCACAATATTGCCTGCATTCTGCAGCCACACAAATGTCACCACCTACCTGCTTTATCTCCTTGTCACATTTTCATCTCTTTCTACTTCAACTTTCCTTTGATTCACCCCCAAAAGCTTTCCCCTAGGCTACTTGGCAGTATTCCCTCAGTAGTCAAAATCTGGTGGGTCTTTCTTGAGTGAGCTCTCAGCGCTGACCTCCTTTTCAAGACATCTATTTGCATGCAGGTGGCCACCGATGACATCAATGGTTTTGCAGTATTGAGCCACATTTTGGGTTTTACCTAGAAGATGTGCAGAATATAAATGTTTTCATGAGGTATGTGGGCCAATTTCTCATTCAGAAGGAGAAATGTTGCTGTTGAAAAAATTTGGGAACATAAACTAGCTGTTTCATTTCTGTGGGTGTTTTCATTCATTTATTTAATATGAATACATTAAGAGATATGGGAAAAACAGTTTGGTGCTCAGAAAAATCTTACTACAGTCCCTCTCCCCTGGAAGCTTACAGTTTGGCTAAAAAGGAAAGCAATATAAGGCAAATATATTGCAAATCAAATAAGTACATAGACAATAAGGAGTCTATAAAGAAATTTAAAGGCATGGAGGATGGAAATATTGAAAGAGACTTTGCAGAGGAAATTGCCATCAGCTGAGGGTAGGTCAAAAGGTAATAGAATTAACATAAGACCATTCATGTACATTAAAATACACATACAAAATGACACTATTTTTCAAGGACATGTGTTTGATTCCTCACAACAAACACATTAGTGTGGGTGTCTTTGAATAGGGAGAAAAAGGAATGAGTATGAGCGTAAACAGAAAATAAAATAAAAGGAAGAATTTGCTCAAATTAGTAATTATAATGTGCTATGAAATACAAATAATTCACCTGTAACCTTTATTAGCAAGTGACCTTGGATAAGTCTGTAAATCATTATCTTGGCTATAGCAGGATGGCCTCATCTATGAAACAAGAATAATAATATACTCTGAATTTTCAGAGTTGTTTGTAGAATGAAATGAAATAAAATATGGAAAGTACTGTCTTAGACTGCTTGGTCTGCCAGAACAAAGCTCTACACATGGGGTGGCTTAAGCAACAGAAATTTCTCTCTTATAGTCCTGAAGACTTGGAAGTCCAAGATTAAGGTGCCAACTCTCTTTCTGGCTATAGATGGCCACTTTCTTTCTGTGCCTTCGTGTGGCAGAGAGAGAAAATAAGAAGAGAGAAATTCAGGGAGAAAGAGAGAGACAGAGAGGGTGCTCACCCTGGCTTCTATTCTTATAAAGACACTAATCCTATCATATCAGATTCCCACTCCTGTAACTTTATCTAACCATAATTGCCTTAAGTCCTATCTGCAAATATAGCCATATTGGGGTTTAGGGATTTGATATGTGAACTTGGAGTGGGGATGCAATTTAGTCCATAGCAAGTATCTAGCACAGCTCCAGAAAGATAGTAAGTATTCAAAATCCGTTCTCTCTTCCACAAACCATCAACCTCCTATCTTAATCCTTTTTTACATGGTACTAATAAGATATCAAATAGAGACTTTGCATTCAAATACAACTGATGTCTATTTTACAGATTATCAGAAGGAAGAAACTCAGTAATATATTTGAATTTTGCATATTTCATTTTATCTTTTCTTGTTGTTTTGAAACCTGTATTTTTTATTCAACAATATGGTCTGAATAATTGTCCATTTCACTAAAGGTAAGACTAGATCACTTTAGCTGGTATATAATAATTCTAGGTATGAATATTCTGTTATTTATTGTCTATTTTGTCATTCATGGACATATTAGCTACTGATTTGCTATTGTATACAATGTCATGTTGAACACCCTCCTACATATACAATTGTACGTGTGTGTGTGTGTGTATGTGTTTGTATATGCTCATCTTCAGGTTTCATGCAAATTGCTACATCGCTATTCAGAATAATCACTGTGCTTTATTTTTGAACTATTCTCAATTTACTTTATTTCACATTCTGTGGCATTCCATGAGTCCAGCACCTGGAACCATTGTCTCCTCCAGGTATTCTCACATTCTATTCTCTTTCCTAGCCTTTACTTCTGCAGATAACCTCAACACTTACCTTTCTGAGAAGAAACCCTGCAATGTTCTGCAAAGCCACTTATTCAACTTGCAAACTTTTAAAATTAAACACCCTGAATTGGGAGAATCATTTGGCTGCACTAGATTTCTTGTGTTAATAAAATTCAAATTAAATGCAAGCTCTAGACCAAAAGTAAAGAGCCACGGACAAGAGGAACAGTGCCAATTCTTTCTTCCAATCAACAGAAAAGGGACTTTTCTCCACCTGGCTGGATTTTTCTATTTTTTGTTTCACTCTCTCTCTTCTTCCCTCGCATACTTTTTTTTTCGGCCTAACTGTGCCTATTTTTCTACCCCTGACCATATGTTGCAATGAGAAACTTCTTAAAACCTCTTTTCCTGGTAGATGCTCATATGTGTAGCTAGTCAATAGATGGAGAATGAAATAAAAATACAAATTTTGTACTTTGAGAATATCAAGGGGACACTACCCTCCATTCCAACTTCTCTGCATATCCAATTTTACCAATTCTTTAGGACATCCTCTTAGGGATCTCTTTCCTCTTCCTAAAATACAACCTGGATTAATTGAATACTTAATTATGTACTCTTTGCAAAATGTTTTCATACTCTGGATTTTGTTTACCCAACAAAATTTCCAAAGGCAGAAATTTTGTATTCTCTTCCTTTTTCTGCCTCACTCCTACTATGCTTATAAATAGTAAATAGTAAGGCTTCTATAAACACTTATTAATAGATCGACAGAAATAGTGGAGAGGTGAAGAAGAAGGTGTTGACCTAACGCTTATCCTCAGATTGCCTAAAATCTAATAGTGGATTCAGGATACAAACATTACAAATGTTAAAGAATATTTCCCAAGGCAGATAAGGAATCATCATTTATATCCAGTTGTAGAATGGAAAATGCCAAATTATCCAACTCCTAAATCACAGTGCTCTTTCCACCAATCTCTTTTATTTTATGTAGCACTTTTAACTTTGCAAACTTTTCAGAGTTTTTGTCTATATACATTATGCATCAGGAGAGAATTAAAGATTTTAAAAGTCATGAAAGAGTTTCTGCTGGGATAGTAGGAGTTAAATATAAACTGCACCTTTTTAAATTAAGCATACCTCCTTTTTTTCTCATTTACAGATTTTTTAAAATCACTCTCATTTGTGCATTTCTATAATACATTTATTATGCACTCTAGCATTTACTATGTGTCAGGTACTATAGTAGGCACTGTGGGTACTGTATAAAGTAAGACAGAAAAGGACCCAATATTCATGGAGTTTACTGCACCTGAATGTTGAATGATGAAATAAGAAGCACATTTTCAGAAAAGAGAATCTTTCTCCATCCACTCTCTTCCTTTAGTTCCCAAAAAGTAACGCCTGTTTTGCCATACATTGTCCAGATCCTTCTAGAACAACAGAACCAAACAGCTCTCTGCTTGCTAAAGCTTGCATGGGTATTAACTCCTTACATCCTAAAATGGTGTCAGTAGTGTTCACCTATCTCTCACACCAAGTCTCTGCCTTCTGTTTTGCCTTCTTGATTGGGGTATGTTCATACTTTCTCTTCCTTAAAGCCTCAAAAGAAAGGTAGGGCCTTTGCATTCCTGCTGGGCATTGCTGCCATTTTTTTAAATCACCTTTAAATATCTCCTTGGCTTCATATCATTTAGCCATTTCTGATTTGTCCCCATTTATTATTGATTTTGATCTCTGCCCCTCTTCCAGCCTTACTGAGAATTTGGGCACCTAGTACGTGAAAATTCTTTATGTTCCTTGTCCTGCTGTGATCCCAGATGAGTCTGATTTTTGATTTTTTGGTTTATCTTTTGTTTGTTTGTTTTGACAACAACCTGTCTTCATCTGCAACCTCAAAATGCTTTGAGGGACCTTTGTCATCTGTTCATTTTATCCACCCACATCCACTAACACTCTGGATCTTGAAACCAGTAGAACCTAGAAACATTTCACTCTGAAATCTTAACTCCAGTGTCTGACCATCTGGCCATAACATCCTTCTTTTTCTTCCCAGTCACTCTCCTACATTTGCACAAAAGTTCTTAAACAAATTCCTGAAAGAGCAGTTATATGACAATATTAAGATCTACAGATCCCAGATTACTTCAGTTGGCTACTTGTCTTTACTTTCTCATATCCTCAGCTAGACCTCATGGTTCATTTTGTTATTTTTTCTTCTTTGCCCTCCTGCAACCAAGCTTTGGTTTCTCTACGTCTATTCCAAGACTGCTAAGGAAAATCATACAACCATGCAGATTGGAGCCAAGACAAATTCATTCCATCTGTTTATCTGTCTCTCTCTCTCTCTAATCTTTTATCTACTCATTGCTTTAACTCTATCAAGACAAATTCATTCCATCTATTTATCTATCTATCATCTTTTATCTACTCATTATTTTAACTCTAATCACTCTCTTTGATTTTCACTGTTTACTTTTTCTCCTTTTTTCTTAAAGTCAAATTTTGAGGCAGATTGTCCACACTCACTGGAAACAAATAACTGCAAATAGTTACTCATCTATCTCTCATCTGATCTCCAAATCTGTAAAATTTGTTTTCAACTTCCAACATTTTGTGTAATTGCTTCTCCAAAGTTTAGTCAAGACATCACTTTTCCTAAACCAATCTGTCATTATCGTTTATGATACCACATGTCTTGGTCCATTTTGTATTACTCTAAAGGAAATACCTGAGGCTGAGTATTTATTTTGAAAAGACTTCTATTTGGCCCACAGTTCTGTAGGCTGTATAGGCTTGACACTGGCATCTGTTTCTGGTAAGGATCTCAGGAAGCTCTTATTCATGGCAAAAGGCAAAGAGAGTGCAGACATGTCACATGGAGAGAGTGAGAGCAAGAGAGATAGGTGGAGATGCCAGGTTCCTTTAACACTCAGGTCTCTCAGGAACAAATAGAGCAAGAGCTCATTTATTACTTCAAATCTGACCCCATGACCCAAACACCTTCCACCAGGTCCACCTCCAATGTTCGGGATCAAATTTCAACATGAGATTTGAAGGGACAAACATCCAAATTATATATGACCACTACAACATTTGAGCATCACCCCAAAAAATCTGGGTTATTTGATGCCACTCATTGATTCTCTCCTAACTCTAATGGTGCCATCTCAACCTCTCTTCAGGAATCTCCTCCCTGCTGGTCTTTAATTAAATTCTGAATTCCATGTTCCTTAAGTGCTTTCCTTAGTTCACTGCTCTCTTCTCTATACACAGAATCCCTCTTTTATATCCAAAGGTCCAATTCCCCATTAGATGTGATGTCCCCAGATCGTATCCCCAAGACAAAAATCTCTCCAGAGCTGCAATTCTATCTGCCCACTGGGCATTCCACTTGAACATTCTATAGGCAAAACAAGTCCCAAATATTCAAAACTAAGTCCACCTTCTTTTCTTTCAAATATGTTCCCACAAACCTGTGCCTGATGCATAGTTGATTGCTAAACAGCCTTTAACTGATTAGAGAGTATACTGAGCTTGGAATCCCTAAATAATTTATCCAAATGGTTCACAATTCCATACAGATCTCTTAGACCTTCATTTAAAGAGCTTAGAACAATTTATCTTCATTAAGTATTCTCCTTCATTATTGAGAATGCTAAGTCTGAGATAAACGTCATTAAATAGGGTCCCCAAGCTTCAACCCATGGGTTCAGTATAGTCTGGAACTTTCCCCAAGAGGATACAGAAAGTTAGGAGCAGAGCAGCAGTAACCTGCTTTGTGGATTCCTGAGTCAAGCAGGGTATGATGGCCTGTCCTCAAAGCCCACCAGCACTCAGAGTCTTGCTGTTGGAACTCACAGGTGAGATTTATTTGATTGTCTTCTGCAAGTGATGGAAGAGTCTAATCCTTGGATTTACTTTGTTAGTTTGTTTAGCCTGTCAGCATTATTCTGATTGTTTAGTGCCAGCGTCACAGGCTACAAGATGCAAAATAGGCAAAGCGGCTAATAAGTTAAGAAAACTCTGATTAAGTTCCATGAGGACTCAACAAGCATTGTACAGGTTAATTGAATTTTTATAGATTAATTCTCCTTTCCAAATTCTAAGATGTTGTTCTCTTTCAGAGCCCTCTGCCAAACCGGTAATGGGAGAAATTAAAAATCCCAAACTAAATAAATTGTCTCTGCTTTTATCCTGGGGATCATAATGCACAAAGCAGCAAAGATGAGATGTGTAGAAAAGAAATAGTAACTGAGTCTTGGGGTTCTGTGGACACATCTATAGGTATATAAGATAATATCTAATAATAAATAATCTGGCCTAATAATAAATAATCAATCACATTGAAGATTTATTGAATCTAATGCTTGAATAGTAATTATTCTGACCTAATAATAAATAATCAATCACATTGAGGATTTATTGACTCTAACGCTTGAAGAAGTTTTCCAGAAATTAAGCAAAATTCTAAGTGGTCTGTGCTTTTCATATTTGAATAAAGTCACACTGGGCTTGAGCTGAGGCTATTGTCTGCTAACTATTATCCATAAATTAGAAACAGATGTAGGTGAAAATATGCATTTTAAATTAATAGAAGTTATTGTTAGAGAAGTTTTAGATTTACAGAAAAGTTGAATGGAAAAGACAGAGTTGCTGCATAACTTTCAACACAGTTTCCACTGTTACTAATATCTTGCATTAGTGTGATGCATTTGTTAAAATTGACAAACCAATATTGATACATTATTATTGACAAAAGCCCGTAGTTTATATTTGAGTTCACACTGTGTTGGACATTCTATGGATTTCAAGAAATGTACAAAGACATGTATCTACCAGTATCATGAAGATTCATACATTATCATACAGAATAGTGTCACTGCCCTAAAATTCCCTCTGCTCTAACTATTCATCCCTTCTTTCTCATCTCTGCCACAAACCCCCAGCAACCAGTGATGTCTTCCTGTCTCCATAGTTTTGCCTTTTCCAGAATGCCATAGAGTTGGAATCACAGAGGGTATGGACTTTGTAGATGGATTCTTTTACTTACCTTAATGTCCCTCCATGTCTTTTCATGGCACATTTCTTTTTAAAGCTAAATAATATGCCATTGTATAGACATAGAAATAGGTATTATTGGGCAGGGCATGATGGTTCATGCCTGTAAACCCAGCACTTTGGGAGGCCAAGGCAGGCAGATGGCCTGAGGTCAGTAGTTCCAGACCATCCTGGCCAACATGGTGAAACCCTGTCTCTATTAAAAATGCAAAAATTAGCTGGATGTGGTGGCAGGAGCCTGTAATCTCAGCTACTCAGGAGGTTGATGTAGGAAAATTGCTTGAACCCAGGAGACAGAGGTGGCAGTGAGCTGAGATCACACCACTTCACTCCAGCCTAGGTGACAGAGTGAGACTCTGTCTCAAAACAAACAAAAAATTAAAAAACAACAACAAAAAAGAAATATACATTTTTAACAATATATCATAGAATCCTCCTGGATTCCAGAGAATCTAAACAAGAAGTTACACCACTTTCTTCTCTCTCCAATGGGGAAAGATCATGTAGAATCATTTGCTGAGGGAAGACTGGTTTATGAATGGCAACCACATCAATATACCATTGAAAAAATTCTACTTTCTCCACCTCCATTGATGCGCCATCACAAATTTCTTCCACCAAACCACCCAAAACCTGAAGACTTTACCTCCTAAATTTCTTGTTTCATTAAATCTTATGTTTTTTTAAAAAAATTCTCCCATTTCTAACTAGTTCATACTCTTATCATTTCGCCACTAACTACTGTGAACTTCTCTATTTGGTCTCTCTGATTTCAGCCATGCCCTCTTCCTATCTGTATTCCTCATTGTTGCTAGAGAGATCTTCCTGATATACAAATCTCATCATGTCAGTCTTCCACTAAAATCATTTGATGACTCTCCACTTCCTTGGCATGAAGTTCAAGTCTTTCATCTTGCCTCTCTAGGTGTATTTTTGGCTCCTCTATTTCTCACACTTTGACTTGTGGCAACACCATTTCTTGTGTAACATTTTTCCTGACCTCTTTGACCGCCTTGCTCTTTTCTCTTTCTGAAGTGCCATCCTATGGCCCCTAATCAACTTCACTTGAATTTGGACTTACTGAAACATTACACGTTACAAGATACCTTTCCTGAAATTACTTTTCCTTTTCTCTCTTCTGTCTAAACTGTGTTGAGTCCCCTGTTCTGTGTTGCAATAAACCTTGTCCATATCTCTTCTTTTGAACTGCCCTTATCATGTCTTTATAAGATTATCCAATTCCATATATGCCTTCTACACTATGAAGGTAGAACTTCATTACCATTAAATTCACCACCCCTGGCATAGAATCTGGTATATAACACAGTTTACAGATGCTCCTTAAATGAATGGAAGAGCAGAGGTCCAAGACCAAGCTGAATCTTGACTGACCATTGTGTAGAGCTCTTGTACCTGAGGACTCTGACTCTTGCCTTAAGAATAGGACCAAATAAGATGATTATAGTTGGCCCAAGCCATGGTCTTAGGCAGGAGGAACCTGGAGTGGACTACAGGATTTCTGGCAATAATCCAATGCTGTGTGCGCCTATATTCCCTGATAAAGTCTTTGAACTCTATTACAACACATACAGATTATTTTTCTGTCTGCTCTTCACTTGGCATATACAACATTTCCCCACTACTCACCTCTAATCTCCCCTGTCTCCCCTTGAGTACAGTCAGAATATAATCCCTGCGAAGCTCTCCCAGTAGGAGACTAGAGAGTCATCCCTCACCTGTCTCCCTTGGAGTCAGAGCTGCGAGATCTGGACTTTCTCATTAAATAAGAACCTCTAGGCTGGGCGCAGTGGCTCACGTCTGTATTCCTAGCACTTTGGGAGGCCGAGGAAGGCAGATCACTTGAGGTCAGAAGTTCAAAAACCAGCCTGGCCAACATGGTAAAACCCTATGTCTACAAAAAGCACAAAAAAAATAGCTGGGGTTGTGGGCACCTGTAATCCCAGTTACTTAGGAGGGTGAGGCAGAAGAATTGCTTGAACCTGGGAGGAAGAGGCTGCAGTGAGCTGAGGTCAAGCCACTGCACTCCAGCCTTGGTGACAGGTGACAAAGAGAGACTCCATTTAAAAAGAAACAAATAAAAAAATAACCCTCTAACTTAAAGAGGGAATTTATTTGAAAAGACTTAGTGAGATCAAACTGTAACTCACATCTCAGAGGGTCATCATGACTATACCTACCTCTCAAATTTCCCATTCCTCTCTGCTCTCCATCTCTGGCTCAGGTTCCTCCTATTCATTTTCTCCTGAGCAATACTGGGCAGCATCACTGCTCCTTTTGTTGGGCGAGGCCATTTGCTTTTCTCAGTGTTTAAGGTCAAACTAGACCAGCTCTGATCAATTACAAAATATCAGACACCTCTATCCCTTCTGTCACTTGACTAAAGAGTAGCTGCAAGGAATGTGGGAGAGGCAGAAGAGTTCTGATGTGTTTAACCTATTTCTTTAGTCTTTTCTTTAGAGAGTTTGAGCTATCTTTTCCTGACCAAGAAATATTAGCTGTCTTCTTAATGAAGATTGAGGTATCTTGAGAGGGTTTCTAGAAACTTTCTAACAAATGTGACTGTAATCCTTTAGGACAGGACTGTTTTTTGAGAAAGTACCCTTTCAAGTACCATACACATTAGATCTATGTTTTCTGGTTGCTGAGAAAAGAAGGGAAGTAATATGAATTGAGTGTCTATTCAGTACCAGGAATAAACCTAAGTGATTTGCAGAAAGAGCTATCATTTCAAAATTTTCAAGAACCATAATAATAATTTTGCCAACATTCGTTGAACTTTCATTACATGTCAGGACCTCTGTTAACAGATTTACCTAAGCAATTTAATTTGGGCCTACAACCACACAGCATATAGGTATTTTTAAATTACCCTTGTTTTTCAGATAAGAATAAAACATAAAAAGAAGTTAACCAACTTGTCCACACACAAAAAAAAATTAGTAAAGCAAGTCTGAGGTTTGTTCTAGGACCAAATGAATCTATGCCTCATCCCCTATGTAGGATGCTATACTGATTTTTGACTATGGAAGACAGGTGTTATTATTATTATTTTCAGTTTACAGTCCAAGAATACAGTTTGAAAACAGAGAGAACACCAGGTTGGAAAATCAACCTTGTCTTATCCTCAACACAAAGTCTTCAACTCACACTCTGATGAAGTAGAAACTGGAAGTTCTGACCCAGGATCCACGTCCTGAAGTGGAAGCTTGTGAATGAGATGTGGGTTAAGAAAAGCACTACATCATGCTATTCCAGGGACACCCTGAAACAATCTCTCCAGCTTCCTCCAATTCCAGGCTGTTTCATTGTTTTGTAAACATAAATTATTTCTATTTTGGTCCTGAAGCCTCTACTGGGAGAGGGGCTATAAATTCCTGCCCTGCCCTAATGAGCTCTGGAGGAGGTGGTTGTGTATATTTACAAGCATGCCTTTCAGGGTATACTTCTTAATCCTGGCTGGCAGCCTAATATCTAAAAGTACAACCCATGACCAAGTGTCCCTCTCACAGGAAACTTATTTATGCTGACAGATGTCTTTGGGGCTCTTGTCTGACTTCAGCTTCTTTCTACCAAGACCAATCACTCCCTAGGAGAGCCTTGATGAGGAAAGGGTTAGGTTCAGGTGTGCTGGTTAAATAAGGCACAGAGGAAACCACACAACAAAACACATGAAATAATAGAAGCAGTTTTATTTCTGCTTCTATTATCCCAGAGAGAAAAGGGCTGCAGTCTTCACAGGACCAATGGGAAGTGGGGGCCAAGGGAAGTGGGGGCCTAGGACACACACACGCACAACAAGCAGATGAAGAATGAGAAAGAGAGAGGAGAGAGACTCACAGATCCAAGTCTTTATTGAGACCCGGGGTATTACCCTTGCAGATTTCCCTCAGGACATTCTAATTGGTGGATTTACAGTAAGCAGGTCTGAGCTCCATAGAGTGTGCTACAACTGAGAGGCACGCAGTCCGTGGGGGCCAGTGGGGCAGGTCAAGTAGGCTGTATCTAGCTGTCTCTTAGGGTTGTGGTCACCAGGAGCTGGTTGTATAAGGCGTACATCTGGATCAATCACACTGAGGAACTGGGAGCAGGTAGAAAACTGGAAACTGTCAAGGGTGAGTGAAATTCTGTTTCTGGTACGAAAAAGTTAAATTTATATTGAAAATGGATGCCAAGGCAACATAAAGTTATAAGAATTCAATACAGTTATTTATTCACAGTAAATGTTAGTCTAGAGAAGGAACAAAGAAACTGGTGTAGCCATTCCAGAACAGTATCTTAGTTTTCTAAAATTGGTTGAATCACAGAAAAATATATTGAATTTCAGTGCAATTTCCACTCTGGTGTTTCCACTTACATTAAGGGATTGAATTTCCAAGGCTCACCCAGGTGAGGCAGACTAGGTGAGAAGGCATTTGCCAGACAAATAGGGTTTCCCAGGTTGCCAATTGTACCTTGATTGCAGACTCATAAACCAAAGGATTAATCATACCTCATAGAACGAGGTGAAAGATCTTCTCTCTCAATGGTTCTTTTTCTGTTAAAATACACAGCACTATTGTAAGAACTCAATAAATGTCTACTAAGAACTCAATAGGTATCTATTGTGGTTATAAAGATGAAAAATTGAGCAAAGCCAGATTGGGAATAAACTTTAGGTAACCAGAGATAGACACTGTCAGAGTTTTTGGTCATAAGGAAGACATGTAGACTCTTTTTAATATGCACTTGGGCTCATAAAAGATCTGGACAGTGAGGCATGAAGACATCAATTGCTGACTAAAGTAGTGGGTTTCATTGAATACCAACTGATCTCATCCACCTCCCTTATTCATAAACTATAGAGTAAAATGTTCAACGATATCTTCGTCATTGTAGAGAATTCCAAACTATCTTGTGTATGACAAACCAAGATGAAAAGGAAAGACTATAGTGGAGTTTTGTACAAAATTTGTGGGAGTGGGCATACTAGTAACCAGGGGAATTCTATGGAGGGAAAACAATGCATTTCAGGTTACTGGTCACAGGGAAGAAGGGAAGAAAATGTCAAGTGAATATAAAATAAAACTTGAATATTTAACTGGGAAAAAAGTTTTAAAATTGTTATAGGACACACACACATACACATATATATATTCACAAACACAAACACATCTCTGTGAGTAATATACATATATGTAGATATATGTGTTTATAAATACACACACACACACACACACCCAGAGCTGTGTATGTATTTGATCCTATCCTAGAGTTTGTGTTACTACCTTTATTAATCTGTACATGGTTCTTTTCAATGTTTTATTATAGTCTTCCCTATTTTTGCTTTCTCAGCCTTACCTCAATAGGTACCCTTACATTATTGGTTACATGGATATTATTTTATATTAAGAATTCTGATGATCCCACACCTGACTATTTCTGAAATCTACAAATTCTGATATCTCTCTATCCACCTGTCAATATAGGTTAACATAGATTGATCTATAGATAGATGGAAATTTAGAACATTTCTTTGGGAGAGTATTCAGCTTTAAAAAAAGAAGGCAATCTTGTCTTTTAGGACAACATGGATTAAACCCATGGATGTTATGTTAAGTCAAACACACCAGACATAGAAAGATAATACCTTATTATCTCACTTAATTGTGGAATCTAAAGAAATTGAACTCACTCAAGCAGAGTAGAATGGTACTAAGGAATTGAGGGCTTGTTGGACAAAAGGTATAAAATTCCAGTTAGAAAGGAGGAAGAAGTTCAAAGGATCTATTGTACATCATGACAACTACAGTCAAGGACAATATACTATATACTAAATACTTATATACTATAAAAATTACTAAATAGATATTGTGTTGTAGTCACAAGAAATGATAAGTATATAAATAATGCATATACTTATTGGATGATTTAGACCTTTCAAAATGTATACACATATCAAAGCATGTTGTATGCCCTAAATACATATAATTTTGTTAATTAAAAAATAAAATTAAAAAAGGAAATTTAGAACATTTATTTTCACTGATGAATAACACTCCATTCTTTTAAGATAAGAAGTTTTTGGTGGACACAAGTGTTTCAAATTTTAGGTATTGCAGACAATGCTGGGAGCAGTATTTTTGCCTTATTTATGCATAACTCTGGGTATCTGTGTGAGGAATTTTCCATGTCTAGTATTTGAAATGTCCATATTTAATTTTATTACATACTTCCAAATAGCTCTCCAGAATAACTGTATCAGTTTTCAAGCTCAGTGTTTTCAACGTTCTCACTAGAACATGTTTTTATCTGACTTTAATTTTTGCCAGGCAAATGGGTATAAGATAATGTATTGACGTTATTTTAAGTTGCAGGTTTTTGATAACTAATGAGATAAGGCATCTTTATATGCTCATTAGCCATTACATGCTCTTTACATGCTCATTAGCCATTACATGCTCTTTACATGCTCATTAGCCATTCTGGGTTTGCCTTTTGTGGAATCCTGATTCATAGTTTTCTCAGCTTTCTGTTGAGATAACTATGTTTCTTTTGCTGATTTGTGGGCATAACGTATAGTCTAGATATTAATCCTTTTTTAGGCATATATGTGAAAATTTCTTCTCTCACTTCACAACTATTTACTAACTAATAATTTCTTGTTTTTCTTAACATTTATTTTTATCTTTTTTTTTAATTGACACATAATATTTATGGGGCACATATTTTATTTTTTAAATTGACTCATAATATTTATGGGGTACATAGTGATGGTTTCATACATATAATGTATAGGGATCAGATCAGGGTAATTAGCATAGCCATCATCTCAAACATCAATCATTTCTTTGTGTTGGTAATGTTCAACATCCTCCTTCTAGCTATTTAAAATTATCAGATATTATTGTGATCCATAGTCATTCTACAGTGCTATAGAGCACCAGAACGTACTTCTCCTATCTAGCTGTAATTTCATCTCCTTTAACAAATCTCTCCCTATCCTTCCTTTTCCTCTACCTTTTAGTATCCTCTATTCTACTTTTTACTTCAATGAGGTAAACTTTTTTAGCTTCCACATATGAGCTAAACACATGTGGTGTTTAACTTTCAGTTCCTTGCTTATTTCACCTAATATAATGTCCTCCAGCTGTGTCCATGTTGCTGTGAATGACAGGATTTTATTCTTTTTATGGCTGAATAGTATTCCATTATATATATATATATCACATTTTCTTTATCCATCTGTTGTCGGACACCTAGGTTGATTTCTTATTTTAACCATTGTAAATTAGGCTGCAATAAGCATGGGGGTACAGATGTCTCTTCAATATCTTGATTTCCTTTCCTTTGGATAAATGCCCAGTAGTGGGATTGCTGAAGCATATGGTAGTTCTATTTGTAGTTTTTTGAGGAACTTTCATACTGTTCTTCATCATGGCTTAACTAATTTACATTCCTACAAAGAGTGTATGAGTTTGATTTTCTCCATAACCTCACCAGCATTTTTTTTTCTTTCTGATAATAGCCATTCTAACTGATATAAGATGATACATTGCTGTGATTTTCATTTGCATTTCCCTGATGATTAGTGATGTTGAGCATTTTTTCTTACATTTATTAGCCATATGGATGTCTTCTTTTGAGAAATGTCTATTCAGATCATTTGTCCATTTTTATTCATTTATTTTGAGACGGATATTTGCTCTTGTTACCCAGGCTGGAGTGCAGTGGTGCCATCTCAGCTCACTGAAATCTCAGCCTCCCAGGTTGAAGTGATTCTCCTGCCTCAGCCTTCTGAGTAACTGGGATTACAGGTGCCCACCACCATGCCTGGTTAATTTTTTTGTATTTTTAGCAGAGACGAGATCTCATCATTTTGGCCAGGCTGATCTCAAACTCTTGACCTCAGGTGATGTACCTGCCTCAGCCCTGCAAAATGTGCTGGGATTACAGGCATGAACCACTACCCCCAGCCCATTTGTCTATTTTTAAATTGAATTATTTGGTTTTTTGCTGCTGAGATGTTTGTGCTCCTTGTATATTCTGGATGTTAATACACTTTCTCCCCTTTTGTAGATTGTCTTTTCACTCTGTGGATGGTTTCCTTTTCAGTACAGAAGATTTTTAGTTTGATATAATCCCATTTGTTTATTTTTGCTTTTGTTCTCTGTGCTTTCAAGGTCTTACTCATAAAATCTTTTTTCAGACCAATATCCTGAAGCATTTCCCCTGTTTTGTCTTCTAGAAGTTTCATAGCTTGAGGTCTTACATTTAGGTCTTTGATCCATTTTTACCTGATTTTTGTATAGTGTGAGAGGTGGGAGTCTAGTTTCATTCTCCTGCATAGGATATCTAGTTACCACCTAATTTTGACATTTTCAAATCCATTAAATGTTTTCTTTTATGTTTTTTTTTCTTTTGAGGACTTGTTCAAGAAATCGTTTTCCTTCTCCATTGTATATTTTTTTCAAATGATTTTGTAGTTTTACCTTTACTCTCTTTATTTTTAATCTACCAGGAAATTGTTTCTATTTACTCTTTCAGATATAATCTAATTTTAGTTTTCTCCATATTGAAAACAAGCTTCTTGATCTTGCTTATCGACCTTCTTCCTGCCGCCCTATATTGTCACCATTATCAAATAGGAAGTTTTATATATGTGAGTCTATTTTGGATTCCCCAGACTTGGTCTGTTTCTCTCTCTGAGACCAATTTCTACACTGTTTTAATTACCTTGGTTTTGCAATATGTTTTAGCATATCACACATTTTTTTGAGAATTTTTTCTGCTCTTCTTGAATCTTTACTTTGTTATGTGCATTTTATAATCATATTGTGTAATTCCACCTACCCACTCCCTCAACTGGAGCTGTACTACATATTTGGATTAACTTGAGAAGAATGGACAGATTTTCAATATTAAATCTTCAGTCATAAAGCAAAATTACACAAATTTAATTTTAAAATCTCAATTGGCTTTATCACAATTCTAGAATTGGGTATTACTTCATTCCATAAAATAGAATAAGTGTTTCAATAAGTCCCGCAGAGGAGGATGGCTTTATAGACAGAAAAAGGGCTGAAGAATAGAGAAATAAAGAACAAAAAGCAGATTGGTTATTTCAAAGTTATAATACTTTCCTTGTAAGACAGAAACAAGGAGAAAAAACAATAGAAAAATAACTGATTGGTTAACATCAGGTCACTTCAGGCTACCATTTTTTGGTGTAGGAATTTAAAATGATTTCTAAAACAACTGTAAGGACCTAGAAATAGAAATTCCATTTCACCTGGCAATCTCATTACTGGATATATATCTAAAGGATTATAAACCATTCTATTATAAAGACATGTGCACATGTATGTTCACTGTAGCACTGTTTACAATAGCAAAGACCTGGAACCAACCCAAATGACCATCGATGATAGACTGGACAAAGAAAATGTGGCACATACATAGAATACTATGCAGCCATAAAAAATGATGAGTTTGTGTTCTTTGTAGGGACATGGATGAATCTGGAAACCATCATTCTCAGCAAACTGACACAAGAAGAGAAAATCAAATACCGCATGTTCTCACTCACAGGCGGGTATTGAACAATGAGAACACGTGGACACAGGGAGGGGAGCATCACACACTGGGGTCTGTTGGGGGGACTAGGGGAGGGACAGCTTGGGGGTAGGGAGGTTGGGGAGGGATAACATGGGGAGAAATGCCAGATGTAGGTGACGGGGGGATGGAGACAGCAAACCACATTGCCATGTATGCACCTATGCATACATTTATTGTACTTTAGGTTCTGGGGTATATGTGTGTGATCTGCATGTGTACCTCAGAACCTAAAGTACAATAAAAATATATAATAAATAAATAAATAAAGTACAAACAGCCTTAAGTCAGCAATTACAATGGTTCAATCTGACGCAATAACCAAAGCTAGAGACTTGACTAAAAAAGACTTGACCCATGTCCAGCTGAGCTCTACAGTGTGGGGGTTTTTTGAATTATGTATCACTGTTGGTAACAAAGTGGCATGGGGGTGGGGCCTGTGGTGGCCGTGGGGGTAGCCACTTGAACCTCTTTCAGGAGAATCCACCAAGAAGAGCGGAGTTGACTGACAGCCCAGAGGCCACACTTGGGACCTGCCCCACATTTGCACCAAGGCTGTAGTTCCCAGGGACGCCCCCATCTAAAAAAAAAAAAAAAAATTAAGATGAGAGAATTTTATTATCATAGTGATTGATGTTTTAAACTGGTCTGATTTGGAAATTGGCTATCTCTGGCTCCTGATTTCTCTGAAGGTCTGATAACAACTTAGTTTTCCTTAGAAACTTTAGCATGCATAATTCTACTTTGATCTTTAGTCTGGCCTGTTGGTACCTAGTACAGAAGCTTGATCCAAAACAAGCTTCTTTTATAATTTTTAACACTCATTTCCACAAATCTGGTACATTTCTCCTTTATTTTGATTCTTTTCTGTTCTTCAATATCATTTTATAATTTTCTTCATAACATTTCTCACATTTTTATTAGTCAATTTCTATATACTTTACATCTTTATTTTTGTAAATGCTATCTTCTAAGTATATTTTCTAATCAGTAATTGCCAGTATAAAAATATTATTAATTTATTTATGTTGGTATTTTACTTAACATCATTTTATCTAATGTATCAAATAGCCTGTTTATTCTCTTGAGTTTTCTGTATCAAGGATAATAACATATGCAAATTACACTAGTTTTTCTCTTATTTTCAAGTACTTAGACTATTTTTCACTTTGTTGGGGTTTCACTATATTAGTCAGAAGTTCCAATATTATGCTTAACAGCAATGGTGATAATAAAATCTTTGCTATGTTCCTAACTTTAAGAAAATGTTTCTAAGGTTTATCCTTCATGGAGGTTTTTGGAATTATTTATGGTTTAGAAAGTTTACTTTTAAAGTTTTTTAAAAACTTTCATTTTTAAATTGAACCTAAGTGCTTAATTATTTTATATGCTTTTCTTACGTATATTTAAACTATTCCTATTTCTGCCATCAATATCACTGATTATTTCTGCCATCAATATCACTGGTTATCATGTAACCTAAGATTGTTATTATTATTTATTGAGATGGAGTCTCGCTCTGTCACCAGGCTGTAGTGCCATGGCTCCATCTCAGCAAACTGCAACCTCTGCCTCCCAGGTTCAAGTAATTTTTCCGCCTCAGTCTTCTGAGTAGCTGGGACTACAGGGACATGCTACCAAGCCCAGCTAATTTTTTTGTATTTTTAGTAGAGACGGGGTTTCACCATATTGGCCAGGCTGGTCTTGAACTCCTGACCTGGTGATCTGCCCGCCTCAGCCTCCCTAAGTGCTGGGATTATAGGTGTGAGCCACCATGCCCAGCCCATGTAACCTACATTTATTAACAGACTCTTCCTCTTCCCAAGACTATTAAAGAAATCTTGTCTTTGCCCATGCACTTATTGGGTCTTGTTGTCCATGTAGGAAATAAGAGGTGAGGAGAAGGATTTAAAGAAACTTGGTTGCTGCAACCAATTTTTAGAAAACAGGATTTTTTTTCTCCCTTTAAAGATATAGATCAATGCAGAATGTGAGAAATTGAGGTAGTTAAAGCCAGCACGGCCTGGAGAACTTGAAGTAATTTAGAGAAAGTAGAAGAGAAACTGGGGGAAAATATACTATAATGAGTAAGACTTCTAGAAAAATGTTTTTAAGAAGATTGGAGGAATGTTACTAATGTCTTTTTCTGAGTAACTGTATAACATAATTGTTCTTCATTTTCTCTGGTTCTTAGACTTGTGTATTTCTTTAGAGTGGCCATCTGTGCTCAGACTGGGCTGTAGAGTGGTGAACATTAGGTGATTTACACCTCAGCTTGGAAATTCTAAATTTTCATACTTGTGAAATTTGAGGAATAGAGAAAGCAAGGGAATTATAACTTGCATATGTGGATTAACTGAAAAAGTCCGATAGCAGGAAGCTTTAGTCACCAGTGCCTTATGTATGACTGTCCGACTTACTTAGTTGTGACTATAAAATGAGGTGATTAATTTAAAAGATTTCTAAGGACTTGTTTGGTTCTGATGCCCTATAATCATCTGTCACTATTGGCCAGAAGGTGAAATAGTAACAAAAGATGTTCACTCACTGTACTGAAAAGATAGTGTGTCCCCGCTGATACTTAGTCACTAAAAAGTCAGCAACCTCCCCTATCCCTAATCTTAGATTCAGAGTTGACCCCTTCTCCCATCTTCAGACACTCAGTGTCCTCATACCATTCTACCGCTGCTACAAACCCCCACTCAGTGTTCACCCCAATTCTGCCCACCTAGATAGACCCACAATGCAGGCATCACACCATCCTTCCTCTAGCAAAGCTAATCTATTGGTTGCCTAATTTGCAAAAGCAGTCTTTAGACCTTTAGAATGTGGAATTCATGTCGTCAGTCTTTTTCTTTGGAGGTAATTACACCAGCAATTTATTTATACATTTTCTTCTAAGGACAGTGTTATTTTAACCAGGTGTAAGGGTTGTTTTGTTTTGTTGTTGTTTGTTTATTTGTTTGTTTTTTGAAACGGAGTCTTCCTCTGTCACTCAGGCTGGAGTACAGTAGGACAATCATGACCCACTGTAACTTTGAATTCCTGGGCTCAAGAGATCCTCCCGCTTTTCAGCCTCCTGAGTAGCCTCCTGCATGGGCATGGCTGTTTTGTTTTTTTTTAATGTAGTGACAGGGTCTAATCACCATGTTCCCCAGACTAGCCTAAAACTCCTGGCTTCAAGTGATCTTCCCACCTCAGCCTCTCAAAACACGGGATTATAGACATGAGCTACTTTGCCTGATCTTTAACCAGGCGTAAGGTTTTAACTGAAATGTGTAATATTAGTCGAAAGAAAGAGGTACTGATAGAAATGTGTAGTTGGCAATTCATTCTTCTACAGACTTTCCAATGATAACATATGGTCAATGTCTTTTTACTTACTTGTAAAGTGAACTGTGTATGTTTTCATTCATATGTAAAATCTTCTTCCTGACCTTTCATGGAATGTATACTCTGTCTTTTCCAACCAAATCTGGTTATTCTCATTTTTTCATTCATTCATTTATCAAGTTTTTATTGAGTACTTTGTGTGTCAGAAATTATGACAGGCACCTGTTAGGTGTTAGATTGTGTTTAAATGCAAAGTCAAACAAAACATAGAGTAAAAAAATTATTCCTCAGCCAGGTTTGAGAGGTCACTATTTTAAAATTATTACAGGATAGAGGCTAAAGTCTATATATTGTAGATGAAACGTTTGGTAATATAGGTGTTCCACACCCAGCTTAAATAATACTCTTGACATTCATTCACAGAGCAAAATACTCAGCTGGATGCTTGTCACAATTCTAATATCCCTGCAAAGATGAGATGCATGAATCACACAGCAATCTCATCAAAAAGGTAAGAAAACAAGGGTATGTTTTATCCTGATGGATTTTACTAGACTAAATCCAATCATTTTTATTCTTTCATTTTCCTTTCCAAGAAATGAGTTCTTTTTTCTTCTTTCAAAAATTAGCTGGCTGCTTCACACTCCATATACAGCTAGTATTAACTTTATCTCTTTGCAATTAGTGTTTGTGCACAGAACAATTAATTAGATTACAGTATTAGTCGTGTCTGTATCTTGTAAGAAACTAAAGGACCAAAATGCTGATGTCTAGAAAAAGAATCACTTCAATAACTTTGATTAATCTGCTATAAACCATCCTCAAGCCCTCCAACAGACATAACACTTTATGCCCTTACCTCCCATCTGCATTTTACAGTTGGAGTTGGGAAGAAACAGGCTTCATGTGTGTGTGCAATTGCTTCTGAGTAGAGGGATTAGTGTAATAATTTGGACTGAACTCTCCAGTTTACAGTTTCAGAACTTTCTCCAAATATATTAATCCAGTCACATACCACCATTAAAATATGATGTGTATACAAGAAGCGGAGCACTTGCTAGCCGACATGTAACATTAATATCTAAGATTACTTGAACATTTACTGTGTGTCAAGAACTATGCTATGTAGTTTGCATGTATTATCTCACCATAATAATGCTATGAGGTGGTATAGTTATTATTTCTTTTAGGTAGTTGTGGAAATGAGATGCAGAGGGGCAAAGCAATTTAGCTAGACTCTCAGCTAGGAGGTAGCAGAGCTGGAGTTCAAAATCAAGCAGTCTGACTCCAGAGCTCATGTTCTTGACAAACATTTTACTGACTTCTACTGCACCTCCAAACCGGCCTGCAGTACTACATTAGCTAATGTGGTAACAAGAGCTCAACTCATGGAAGCAGAGAGCAAGGCAAAGGGACTCTGACAGAGACATGCAGGTCTGTCTTCTTCCTGAGGTCATTAAGTAGGGAGTAGCATTGCTCTGAGGCCTGCCCATAGAGCACAGCATGGCAGGTCCTTCAGTCTTCTCAGGGATTTAGCGGGGGTGTGTTTGGGGGTTAGCGGGGACAAATGCACAAAGAGAAACTAGAATTCTTGGAAAGGATCTCTCCTCACATGACCACAGGGAGATGGGAAAGACCCGGTATGAGAACCAAATGCAGCACTTGGCACTTGTTCAGGGCCTCTCACATGGGGATTGAGAAGTCCTGCTGACAACAAGGTCTTCTTATGTATGCTCTTTGCTGAGGGATGGGCCATCCTTCTGTGCTGTTAGCCATTCGGAGGTGCAGGAGTCATTTTTCCTGTCCAGAGGCCTTTCCTTCTACTTCAAGCCCTCTAGACTCAGCCACTCCTGTCTCCCTTACTATTGTCAGATGTCCCCAAACTCCAACCACTAGTATTTCAGACCCAAAGGGTTTCAGACTTGTCATTCTCTTTAATACTGCAGCAATTCCCTAGAGGAGAGAACCAGAAATCCTGTAGAAACTGCAGAAGTAGAAGGTATCCCAATGAAGTGATACCTAGGAGTCCTTGCCACACAAATGGGACTTTTGGCATAGAAGTTCTCATTATGTTGGATACAGAGATATTTTAGGTCTATGGTATCTGGAGGCTACTGTAAACAGCCTCTCAGGAAGACTATGCATGGACCTCATTGTGCACAATTTTAAACAGTAAAAAAAGAAATTCTCTGGGGTGGAGGGTGAGGTGCAGTGCACAATTATATTGAGGATCCAGTAGTGACAAGGCTCAGAGAATAGAGACGCCAGTGAATGTCTCCAGGTCTGGAAAAATTTTAGGCATCCTTCCTCTCAGGAGCATGGCCCAAAGTCTTGTTTTGATCTACACATTCTATTGACCAATTTTCATTCTAACATTTGTTCCAGAGATAGATAGGAATTGTTCCCTTGGGCCCTATTTTGGCTCTGTATGATTAGTTTATCTTGCACTTTGCTATAATGGAGTAGGATGTCCATACCACATCCTAAAAAAGAGTTTCAAATTTCTTCCCTGAGAAAGGGTACACTGTGTTTTCCCTAGACACTTCATTTACTTTCTGATACCCATGTATGTGAACACTGGTGGATATGCCATGAAGTTATCATTCACGGGCACTGATCCTTTAATGCACAAAGGTTGCAAAAAGGTTACAATAGGCACAAAGGCACATTTTGGAAAATGGAAATGAATTAGGGCTTTTGCTTTTAGCCTCACTGTGAAACTCAGAACCAGAACAACAAAAGGACAAATCGTTTCTCTAAGTTACTATTTGGGAGTAATAGTTGCACCTTCTCCCTTTAGGGCTCTCCTTCCCTCCTGTTCCCTCTCTTCCTCTCTTTTTCTTCCGACCTTCAATGATGCTTATGGTTTTTATACGGTAAGTTGGCCCTACCATTTTTATAATCTATTTCTTTCTTGACTCATTTGACTTTTTAAAAAATTGTTAATAGCTTTATTGAGATATAATTTATTCACCTTATAACTTATTCATTTAAAGTAAATATTTCAATGGTTTTCATATAGTTACAGAGTTGTACAACCATTACTACCATCAATATTAGAACATTTTCATTACAACCAAATGGAATCCCACATCCATTAGCAGTCACTTATGTCTCCTCAATTTATCCAGCCATAAGCAATCAGTAAGCTACTTTCTGTTTCTATGCATTTGTCCAGTTAATATCTTTCATAAAATTAGAATCTTACAATATATGGTCTTTTGCTTTTATTTACTCAGCATAATAAGATCTATTCAAGTTTTAAGATATATCCCTACTTCATTCATTTTTATGGTTTAATAATATTCTCTTTTATGGAGAGACCACATTTTATTTATTTATTTGTTAGACATTTGGTGGAAATTTGAGTTCTTTATACATTTTTGCTACTATGGATAATGCTACTATGAATATCCATTTACAGGTTTTTGTATGGACCTACTTTTTCATTTCTCTAGCATATATACCTAGGGGTAAAATTGCTGAGTCATGTGATAACTCCATGTTTAACCTTTTGAGGAACTGTCAAACTATTTTCCCAACGACTTCACCATTTTAAATTCCCACCAGCAATTCTCAAGGATTCTAATTTCTCTATATTTTACCACCACATGTTATTATCTGTCTTTTTGATTATAGCCATATATTTTCACTTGATGATGTCTCTTCAAGTACAAAAGATTTTAATTTTTATAAAATCCAATTTATCTATTTGTCACTTGTCCTTTTTTTTGATGTATTTAAGAAGAATTACTTGCAAGTTTTCCTAAAAGAGTTTCATAATTTTACGTTTTACATTTAAGTTTCTGATCCATTTTGGGTATTTTTGTGTTTGATGTAAGGAAAGTGTCCAAATTCATCCTTTTATATGTGGATAGATATCAGGATGTCCCAGCACCATTTATTGAAAATATAATTTTTCCCTTTGAATTATATTGACACCCTTGTTAAAAACTAATTAACCATATATATAATGGTTTATTTCTGGAATCCCAGTTTTGTTTCAGTGATCTATATGTCTTTTCTTATGCCTGTACCACACTGCTTTTGCAGTAAGTTTAGAAAATGTAAAGAGTGAGTCCTCCGGCTTTTCTCTTATTCAAGACTGTTTTGGCTATTCTGATATTCCTTCATTTCCAAATGAACGTTAGGATTTACTTATCAATTTCTTCCAAAATGGAAGCTGAGATTGTGTTGAATCTGTAGATTAGTTTGAATAGAATTGGCATCTTAAAATATTAGGTCTTTCAATTCATAAACACAGGCTTTCTTTCCATTCATTTAAATCTTCTTTGCTATTTTCAACAAGTTTTTATAGTTTTCAGAGTATAAGTTTTATATTTCTTTTGTTAAATTCATTCCTAAATGTTTTATTATTTTTAATATAATTATAAATTGAATTGTGTTTTAATTTTATTTTGGATTGTTCATCTCTAGTGTAAAGAAATACAACTGGTATTTGTATATCCTGTAAATGTGCTAAATTCATTTATTATCCCTAATAGTTCTCTTGTGAATTTCATAAGATTTTTCTATATACAGATCATATCACCTGTATAAAGATATAATTTTACTTCTTTTCAAATTTGAATGCTATTTTTTCTTTATTCTTTGTCTAATTGCCCTTATTAGAACCTTCACTGTATGCTAAATGGAACTGAAAAAAGCAGACATTCATGTCTTGTTCCTAATCTTAAGGGAAAAGCATTCAGTCTTGGATCTTTAAGAGTTATGTTCCATGTAGGGTTTCTATAGATATCCTTTATTAAGATGAAAAAGCCACCTTCTATTTCTGGTGTGTTGAGTGTTGTCATAGTGGTGGTTTTATCAATAATGAGTATTGGGTTTATAAAATGCTCTTTCTGTATTTATTGGAATATTTATGTGGCTATTGTTCTTTGTTCTACTGATATGGTGCATTCCATCAGATGATTTTCACAGGTTAAACAAATCTCACATTACTAGGAAAAATCCCATTTGATCATGTTATATGATTCTTTTTACATGTTTAGAATCAGTTTGCTATTTTATTGAGGACTTTTGCATCGTTATTCATAACAGAGAGTGCTCTATAGTTTTATTTTCTTGTGATGTGTTTGCCTGAATTTAGTATCAGGGTAATATTGGCCTCATGGATTGTGTTACATTACTTGACTTCTTGCATGGACTCTCCTCAGCCACAATATAAGCTCATTTGGGTAAAATCAAAGCCAAAGACTTACAAACCAGTAACTTGATAAATGTGGGATGAACTGAGTTGATTTGGCGACTCCTTTCATCAGAGTTTTCTACCAAGTCATAAGGAAATGGCCAATTTTCTTTCTTTCTCAAATTCTACTTGGGTTCTCACTCCAACATTTATGAAAAATGAATATCCCTTATTTTATAAATTTGGTTGAAAATAGAGCAGGCCAATCATTTGCTTTGCCTTAATTCAAATTCCAGCCCATCTGTAAATTTATCAAAACTTATAAAAAGTCACAAATTTTGGCAAATATTTTGACCTTTTTATAATTTTATGTTAATGCATTAATGTAATAAGTACTCAAAAAGAAGTGAAAAAACATTGGAATAAACACATTTATCAGTATAGACATAATTTTAACAGATGAAATTTGTTAATTTTTAAACTAAATATCTACATACTAAATAAAAAAATTCTGCAGTATTACAAAGGAGATTATAGCAAAATATGATTTTTGCTCATTCAAAAATATTTCTTGGTCACCTTTATACTTAAATAAATAAAAGATAAATGTTAGGTTGAAGTTATTTGTCTGTATAGGGATATGAGATTATTATATTTTCTTGTAAAATAATCTACCAAATATAAATATTTAATCTTATTGGTTTTAAAATTTATAGATAGAAATGATATGCACACATACATTTATGCATGCATACATAACGCATATATCTACATATGTATTGTCATGTCCAGATATTGGACTTAAGAGTGATGATTTAATCATTTTTCTTCACCATCGTTCTTCCTGGTGCTATCATTCAATTGTAATCCAGTCACAAAGGTGAAAACAGTAGAATTTAGGTAGGGAAAAGAAAATAAGAAGTATTAAAAAACAGATTTCATATTGAATATGCATTGACTTCTTCTTACCCCAGGGTGGCTATTACCCCCCTGTTTAAAGCTTACCAGATTCCAGTTCACTTTGAATTAAGAAACATTGATTGATGTTGTTGGTTTCCAGGCACTGGCCCCACTCTCTGATATGAAGAGATGCATGTATCATTATTATGGTCATTAAGGTGCTCACTATTGGATGGGAAGATACATAACCTACATCCTACAGGAAATCATGAAGGCCTAAGGGATATTCTAAAATGGGGTTTATCAAACACTATGGCTTAAAGCCAAATCTCGCCTGCTGCCTGTTCTTATAAATACAATTTTATTGGAGCAAAGTTATCCTCATTCCTCTTATTCTCTGTAGCTGCTTTCTTGCTACATCAGAGTGGAATAGTCATGGTAGAAATTGTATGTCCCATAAAGCCTAAAATGTTTACCATCTGGCCCTTTACTGAACACGTTACCAATCCCTTTTCAAAGAAGTCCGTTACTTCTTCATATTCATCTGAAGGAATAAAGAAAATGCTAGCCTCTTCATTTAAACTATCCTAATATCAACTGAGCTACTACTGAAATACAGAGCTAACAGTCACTTAGAAATTAGGAAAGATTGTCTGATCACTGCTGAGGCTAGTACTAAAGATAAGGAAAGGACTCTATTCAATAAACACAGAGATCCTTCTTCAATTAGAGAGGAAGACCCAGATAAAAGTAGATGTAGAGATTAACCAACATACTACTCACTTCTCTGGATCAAGAGAAAAATTCTGTGGATATTTTTCAAAGCCCATTATACGTTGGCAGAACAGTTCTGCTTCACGCAGTCCAGACTTCAGAGATCCAGGTTTCTTGCACCTGTTGCTCCCTCCTCCAGGCCCTCAGCACCCCATTGATTCAGCTGGCAGAAGGGAAAGAGTATCAGTGCATAACTGAAGAATGGCCTGCATTATGCCCATTCATTCCATTGGCCACAACACACCTGATTCCAAGGAGCTAGAACTCTGTCGTATTGTCATATTTCTTCCCCTTCCTTTTCAATCTTACTCTGAAGACCTTAGGACTCAGGTTAAAGCCATATTTTTGTTACCTCCTCCGAATATCTTCATTCACAGCAACCTCCCCTCTCCTTGCTTACTGTAAACTTACTGCAGGTAATTTATTTAAAAAAAAAAAAAATAAGTGACTGAACTGCCTCTGTATATAAGGGAAGTTAGATAAATCACCAAAAATGACACTTAGATTTTTATGTTTCAAACAAATTGATAGTTGTCATATGGTAGTATACATAACAACCCCATCCTCCTAATTTTTCCCAGGAATTTCTGGAAGGAAAGAATAAAACACAATGGACACTAAAACTTTTTCTGCCCGCAAAAGTATGATGCATTTGAGAATTGTTCACTGTCTTATGAGGGATAGGAGAAGAGAATCCCAGAAAAAGCAAGAAGCAGGAAGATATTAGGCAAAGGAGAAGAAGAGAGGCCCTCCACCAGGTCAAGCTAGGGCCCCAGGTGTTGGCTGGGAAATTTCAGCTAACACCTGTGTTGTTTGACATTGATCTTGATTTTTTTTCCTTCCCTGCCCTAGCACTACCTCTCAGTATCTTCATAACCTTCAGTAAATATTTATCAAATAAACATTTTTGAGTGATATATTTTTAGGAAATGAAGGGAGAAAGAGTAGCATACTATGATGAAAATCAAGCCAGTCTTGGGAGCTGAGGGCCACAATCAGGAATAATTTCTTTGTATTCAGGCTAATGCAAAGAAAATCACACTTCCTTTTCCTATCTCAAGCATCTTTGCAGAGCACACAGCAGACTTCGCATAGTATGTGCCTTTACATTTCAATTTTTTTTACTAAGATCTTGAAGAAAATAGCAGTCTTGGCCAGACATGGTGGCTCACACCTGAAATCCCAGCATTTTGGGAGGCCGAGGCGAGTGGATCACCTGAGGTCAGGAGTTCGAGACTAGCCTGGACAGAAAGGTGAAATCCTGTCTCTAATAAAAATACAAAAAAAAAAAAAAAAATAGCCAGGTGGAGTGGCACATGCCTTTAATCCCAGCTACTTGGGAGGCTGAGGCAGGAGAATCTCTTGGACCCAGGAGGCAGAGGTTTCAGTGAGCTGAGATCATACCATTGCAATCCAGCCTGGGCAACAAGAGAGAAAGTCCATCTGAAATAAGAAAGAAAGAAAAAGAAAATAGCAGTCTCAGAAAGTGGAAGACTTGTGACAAGGGTTCCTGCTTTGATCTGTGTTAGCTTTCCATGAGACTCACTCATCCTATGTACCAAATGGCTTTTGGAGGGCATAACTGGAGACTTGAAGTTTATTGTACCTCTATCCAAGTCCTAGGCACAGGGCATATGATAGCTTTTTCCTAGTACTTAATGATGTTGCTATAAAAAATTCTAGTTTGCCATAATATAAAGCCCAGGTAGAAGAGTCTACCTGAAGACAGAAAGTGAAGTTCTGCCTCTTCAGTGCTGCTGAAGTCTTGCACCCAAAGTAGGAGACAGCCTTGTAGATGCTGGAATCCACTGGCAAGACCTATGTACCAGGTCACGTGTGAGATGATCAGAGGCTTTGCACAGAGGAACTGTGGGGACGGATCAGAATCTAGAGCAGAAAGGGAGGTCAGGTCAGGCCTATGGTGGCCTTTGGCAGGTAAAAGAGTACTAGCCTGACAAATCTATAAGAACAAGAACACCATGAAAGTACTCAAGAGCCCAAGTCACCAATTGTGTTCTCTGGGAGTAATAAAGACACCCTGAAGTACCAAAAGTATAGTCAGGTTATAACAGTTAACAAATTAAAATTCTATAAAAAACACCAAAGACTAAATCCTGTGTTGAATTTGAATGTAACTTTTCTTCACTGATTCTAAATGTACCCTAAGCTCTTAGAGTATCTTGAGGTGATAATTCTAGATAATCCTATCACATTTTTGGCTACTGTTATTAAGTAATCACAACTACCTTTGTTAAGTACTTACTATTATATTTTCCAGAAACCATTTTAAAGGGTATAGATGTTTTGCCTTATTTAACAATCGCACCAACTTTTTGAGTTAGATATTAATGAGATTATTCACATTTTTCAGAAAAATAGCTAAGGCTTAAAGAGATCAAGCAAATTTGTAGGCCAAACCAGGATTCGTTCCAATGTCTGATGACTCCAAACCAATTGATCTTAACTAGTCTATCACCTCTTATGTAAGGCATTGGCTCCAAATGCAAGCATCTTAAAGTTCACCCATAGAGACAAGACTCATAGAAACCAATACATATGAAAGTAATTTGGAGCTGAGTTGTATGAAATTTATTGGTTCTATTACAGCAGCTGAAAGAAAGAAATGTGTTAGCTGAAGAAGGCTAGAAATACTTTATGAAAAGGGTTGGATATAAGCTGGCTGCTAAGAATTGGTTAGGGGTTCTGTTTGCTCAGTGTCTGATGAGTGTCTTTGACAGTAACTCCTTTATAAGTGCTTTCTTATGATGTACCATTTAATTTTGATGAAGGCCCTGTGAAATAAGCAGAGCAGGTTTTATGATATTGGTGTTACACAGACAAGAAGCCCAAAGCCGGGAAGGGACATTGCCTATCTCCAGCTACCCTAGTGAGTTAGAAGCAGAGACAAGGTGCAGACCTTTGGAGTCAACTTCACCTAGTCCCTGCCACCATTGTGTTTACGCACACACAAACACACACAAATGCACATGAGCACACATACACAAACACACACATTCTCAGAGCAGTAGCTGTGTGGGAAACCCTAGAATTCAGTCCTAGACTCCCACAAACTACAGGGCTTTAAACAGACATAGAAATCATCCCAGCAGACATATGATCCCCAACTGTGCCACTACTGAGCATTCGAAGTCCATGTCTTTAGCCTTTTTATTTACAAAAATTATAGTGATCGCATCATTGGAGATGAAAGGACATCTGTGATCACAGAAACTAATTAGGGAACAATTAATAATTCAAAACTGCAATAAAGCTGTTTTATAGGCGAGAGCTATCCTGGAAATGATCCCCCAGCCTGAGATTACCCTCCTGAAGGAGATATCTTCAAAGGAACTAAGATAATTGTCACCAAGAAGGGCTGGAAGACTCTGCTCCAGAAGTTTCCAAGCAGGAAATGAATAGTCTCTTAGGTGTTAGAGACTGTGGGAGGCTGCCACATTTGTTTCATTGTCTTACCATTATTTCATTGAGACACTGAACTGCCTTTGCCTTATCTGTGTATCTTTAATAGTGGTGCTCCATCTTTATACATCTCTGTGTATATATGCTATTAGCAAAGAACCACTTGGCAAGAATTTTTCCTGAATACTGTCTCACATCAGTTACTTATGGGAAAGTGGACTGGATTTTGCATTGTCAATTTTCCAAAACTCTCACATTAGAAAATATTCTCAGCCCAGCTATTTCTTTTCAAATTATAAATTTGCTGGTTGATCTGACTAGTAAAGAGAGATGGTAGGTGTGGGGACTCAGGCTACCTTGAAAGGCACAGAGCATATGCTCATCCACATCTAACACAATGTTTTTCAAAGCATTTTTATTTCCATCATTGTATTCCATTCTCATGGTTCCTTGAGAGGTTGGAGGCAGACACATTTATTGTCATTTGATAAATGGGGATGGGGGCGAAAACAGGTTCGGGACTTAGGGTAAAATTAAGTGAAATGGTGAAGCTGAACTTGAACTTGGTGTTTGTCTCCTGATCCAATGTTCTTCCACCACAGCAACCTCAGTTCACCCATTTCCCTGTGGCTTTCACTAGTAAGGCATTACTCTTATGGTTTGAGAGAGAAGTTTCCAAGTTTCTACACCTGGTTATTTCCCTGCAGTTATCTTCTATCTCTCTTAACATCTTCCATCACAGGCATTTGGATATTTTACCATGCTAGGAATAAGAGGAGTCATATAGAGGATAAATAGGATTCAGTGCTGCCCTGTCCCACCCTCAAATGTCAAATTCCCAGTATGTTTAGGCTCTTCCATGTTTCTGCTTTGCCCTGTCAATCCTGATCACAGAGCAGCATCTAACATCAGCAACCTCTCAGAGGTAGAGTAAGTTACTCGTCTTCTCAGAAATATTCACATTCTACAGCGGATTCCTCACATAGGAAGATAAGACTTTGTCTAAAGAGCAAAGAAATATCAGCTATTGGTCATGTTACACTTTGGCTTATATATTAAGAATGAGAAATGTACATGGAAAATTTTTCCTAACATTACACTATAGATGAGGAAATCCAAGCTCAAAGAGTCTAAATAACTTCCCAAGGTGATAACGCTGGTAATAAGAGCTTGCAAAAGTAAGTTTAGAAGGTAAAGATAAATAAGGTGCATACCTAGGTGCGGCAGACACTGTGGGTTCCCTAGTCAACACATTTGTACTTTCCTCTTAACCAAAAATAGAACAAAGTAAAACAAGACAAACAAAAAAACAGATCCACAATTTTTTTTTTCTGGCATGTAACTTTCTCCATGTTGCCATGAGCTTCCAAGGAGACGCCTCATTCAGAATTCTGTTCAGTCAAATCTGATGGTGCTTCCCTTTTTAGTGATTAGTGTAGTATTAGGGATGTAATATACCATAGGATTTGTCTGATGAAAAGACTTCCTGGGAAAGTCTTTCGGATATAGGGAGGTATAGTGTCTCAAAGAGTTTTTTTTTTTTTTTTTCTCTTTTAAAGCAGATAACAGAAAGAGTTTTGTCTCCTTTTCTTCTTCTTACCTATGGTCATTGCTATGTCTTGTCAGGATGCCTAGAATAATGGCAATTATCTTGTTAACAGACTAAAGGAAAAATCAACATTTAAGAAGTAAAGAGTCTTGGGAACGACAGAGAAAAGGAAAGTAACCCTTCAGCAGTGTGTACCTGAAGCTGACATCTTTTGGATTTCTTGTTACGGAAGAGAGAAAATTTTCTTATTGTTTAAGCCAATTGAATCCATACATTCGGTTCCTGAAAACGAAGGCCTCTTAAAAGGTGTCTTGTTCTTTTACAAAGTACCTTTGATGACAAGACATAACATAACGACTCTTGGATAGATGAAAGGCAGAACATTTTGTTACTTGCAGCTCTGAATGAGAGAAGGGTGCCTGGCAGGGCCACATAGGGGCACCCACCAGAAGGCAGGGTAGCAGCTTGCTGGGGTTGCAGGGGCAGCCTATGCATGGCAAGCAGGGTGTGACTAGGTTTCACAGGCTCCCTTTGGATTGGCTAATTTGAGTAATTTCTGGGTCATAAGTGCTGTCCTACTTGTCTGTTACTAGGCCCCCGAGCATGAGGCCTGGGGCACAGTGGCCCTGGAGTGTGAGGTGTGTGAGAATCCCATAAGGCATGTAGTTTGGGTGTGAACTTAATCAGCTGCTCAAGAAGGGAACTTGACTAATCTTTATCCAGTACTTCAAAACAAGCTAGTGAGTCAAGACAGCACAGATAAATATAAACATAAAAATAAATATTACACAGGTTAAAACAAAAGGCGAAGCAGCTGCCATTGTTTGCTGTTAGCCACTGGATAAGCTTTTCAGACAACTCCAAGCATTTCTTTCCTATGCTTCCAGAACCCGTGGGCAGTCCCAGTAGGTCCCTGAAGGTCACAGACCCAGAGTGCACACACGTACACACACCACACACACACATACACACACTCCACATGTCAGTCACTTTTTAGTAAATAATCTTGATCGTTGGCACCCAGAAGCCACCACTTCTTCCATTCCCAAGCACAGCAGGAGGCAGTATGAAGAGAAGCCCTACTTATCACTACCAGAAATGAAGATGCAACATGTGACTGCAGTGCCTCCAAATAAATCAGTCCAGGTTTGGCAGAGTCTGGTACTGCTGGTAAAATGGAGCTACATAAATCCACTACCCTTCAGTAAGTCTCAAATCTGCAGTTTTCTGAAGCTGCTTTACAAAGCTATCTTCTGAAACACAAAGGATAGTCCCATTTTTATTGGAAGATTAAGATAAGAGATAAGTTCAAAACCTCCTAAAATCTCCCCCAGGTACAGACACATAGGAGACAGAGCATATCAAAAGAGAAAGGCACTGAACTATCAGAAATAGGAATAGGTGTATTAATGGGGAGAAGACCAAGGTTGATTTATCCCAAAAGCTTCCTAAGGCTCAGATCTTATGGGCAATGGGATTACCTTTTCAAACCATTTTAAAGATGTCTTCTCTTGGAATAATTGTTCAAATTTGGTTGCCTAAAAGCAAAGAAAGAGGCGAGAGAGGCTGCAAACTGTCTACAGAGATAACAAGAGTCCATATAAAAATAAAAATGTTATTAGTCTCATTGTCTTCTTCAAATAGCATTTCAGGATTTGTGTGTGCTGCTGGGATGGGCCCTAAATGCTAAACATTAAGGCAATTAAACTCCTTTCTCTGAGTAGCTTATACAACAAGGTAGTCATTGTCCCAGGTAAAATCAATCAGGAAAAATGTATTGAATGCAATGTCCCCAGTGCATTGTGAAATGATAGCAGTGGAACAATGCTGCCCAGCACACTCTGTGGCCAGGTCACTGTAGGGAGGGGGATCAGTAGTTACAGCAGCATCACCTCCTCCATGCAGGCAGCCTCCCCAGAATCTCAGGCTGCCCTCTAGGTTTTTTCATTGTACCTTGTACTTGTCTCATCCCAACACTTACGACGTTGTTGACCATTGCATCTTGGGTTATTTTCAGGCACTCAGTAAAGTGTCCTGAATTACTGGCATATTGAGGAGGTGTGTCTTTCTGTCAACTTTTGATCACCATATTTTTGTGACACATACGTGTGGGAATGTGGGTATGTGAAATGTGAAGAGAGACCAGTACCTAATTTTGTATAAGAGTCCATTCAGGAGGGTTTAGAGTCAGTGTATGTCTAGAGGTGGACATTTGTGATGATAAAACAGAATGAAGCTGTTGGATTTTTTTAGGTACCAAACACAGGAACTTGGTTATATCAGCATTTATTCATTCCTTTATTAGTTCATCACCCATTCGTTCATCATTTATTGAGCATGTATTCAGCATGGTTCTACCTTCATGGACTACAAAATCTATCAATGTCTGCCTTGACATTGAACAAATAATAATGAGGGTGATGTAGGATGTGAAAAGGAAAGAGTAACTAAAGTGCTAAGGGGACATTATATTCATGAATGCAGAATATCACTAAACAAGCAAGCAAAAAAAAATGTACCAGACATCTAGAGATAAGAACTGGGGACTGGATGAAAAATATTCAAAACTAATAGCAGGTTTTAAACATTTTAGGAAGCACACAAGACTGTTTGGGCTCATTTTATTATTTTAATTTTTAGAAATTAGCAGAATATAAGTGCAAAGAAGATATGAAATTCTTAGAATTTACTCTTTACACAACCTTGGAGTTTTTAAATATTTTCTTTCTCCTTTAAATTCAGGAGAAGTTACAAAGGAATATTTCAGGTGTCCTTTAAATACTTGTCTTTCTTAGGCCATAGGAATGGGATAGTCATTTATAACATGATTTTTAAATTGAGGTACAAAAATTAGCCATGTTTGATGCTGGTTAGCAGTTTTCTAAAGCGACTCTTACATAGATCTCTGTAAAGTGAATAAACAAGCTTTTAATACAGCTCAGTTATATGAAAAGCTGTACACTATAAGAGATCTAGAAAACTAGAGTTTCAAGTTGTGTTTTTAAAAAGCCCTTAAACTTAATTGAAAAAGCAAGCATAGAATACAAAATTGCAACAAGATCTATGGTGATCCCATGACATCTTGATCTCAAAGGCCTTTGTGGAGAGGTACAGGCATGATCAGTTGAGGGATCACTTAACCACAGAGTGGGGATGCTGGTCTCCTGGAGAAGAGCACGGCATCTGGTGACCTGGGCTCCCATTTGGCTCGACAACATGTTAACTGTAATTTCAACACAATAACTTCTCTTCCTGGATCTTGGTTTTCTAGATGATAAAATGTCTGTAATAACATCTTTCTTGCCTACGTCTCCAGAGGATTTCACATGACTCTTATACTTGGGTCAGGACATCCATCTCAGGGAAGAGATTTAACTCTACTAACCTTGATAGTCTGTCTTAGATGCTGTCATTTTCAGAGACGTACTCTAATGCATAACATGTATAGAATGGCTTTTAAAAGTAATGCTAATGCCAGGACTTTATATTATTGGTATCTCTTGATGAAGGAGAGTGATTATAAATCTTACTTGAGTATAATTTTGCCTGAAGCGTAAACTTTGGAATTAAATCAGTTGCCATAACCCTTGGATCCAAGAGGTATAATGGCTGAATTTCTTTGGAATTGATGGCAGACTGACAATTCCTATTTTCCTGGGAATATAGGATTGAGCCTGAATATTGGTCTTCATTCTCCTATTCACCTGTGAGACTAAGACTATTGAAAAGCAAAAGAAAAATTTAATTTCATTAGATATCCAACATACATAAGCTCAACTGGTTTCAACTTTATGGTCTTAACAAAGGATTCTGCTCTTGCCTTGGGGCTGCTGTTCATTTGTCAAGGATATCAAGTCTCATCGGGCACCAGATAATGCTAAAAGGGACAGTAGGTGGCATTATATGGAAGTACCAGGGAAAGGAACCTGCCTCCTCATGTCAAAAATCTCCTCCTCACTTGTCTGTAAATGGCCTCAAAGTTGTTAAAGTGTTTTCGCCTGCTAATATGTGCACACATCACCTGGATGCAGAAGGGGATGGGGGGATGGTAAGTTGCCTCCCTGTCATTAATATTCACACAATTCTGATTGGCACAATGTCTAGCCACCTCCTTGGAAAGAACTCTGCAAAATCAGAAGACTAGCAGGCAAGAATGGGGTGTGGAGGAATGGGTCTATGTTACAAAGATGTCCTGGGCATGGGGTGGGGGTGTGAGGGGAGAAAGGCCTAAGGAAATCATTTCTCTGGACTCCAGGCAGCAGTATGAGGAATCTCCAGTCAAGGAGAAAAGAGTTAGAAGGGAAGCAGAGTAAAAAATCTCCATCGAAATGTTATGGGGGCTGATAGGCCCTCTATGTATCTTCTTAAATTTGATCCAGAGTAGACCTTAAGAAATCTCTCATTGTTCAGAAGACAGCCCATGTACAAACACTTCATGAAAGGTAAAGGTGGAAGACAATGATATGGGGAGAAAAATATAAGGCTGTAGGACCTCAGAGAAGGGAAGGAAAGGAAGCATGTTTTCAAGGAGCAAAGGAGAGAGAGCATCTGGGAAGACTGTGGAAGAGCATACAGAAGCATAAGAAGGAGTTTGTAAGCTAGGGAAGGAAGCTGAAGGCCGTAATGGCTAAGATATTGGAAACAGATTGTCAAGTTTCAAAACTGGCTCCTTGTCTTGCCAGACATATGAATTTAGGGATCATGTATCTGCAGCTTAATTTCCTCATCTTATAAAAAAGATGGGTATTCACATTTGCTATTGCAGATATGATTTTAAGGACCTAGGATGTATTAAGGGCTGGCAGTGTGTTAGCTTTTATGATGATGAGGAGGATAATGAAAAATACTGTTCAATGAGGCACCCACAAAGGTAGAGTGTGGCTTGAGTATAGCATGTTAGGAAATTAGAAAAGGGAGAAGAGGTTGGAAAAAAAAAAGTCCTATTACAATGGGCCTGTCCTAGTTTTCTAGGAATGCCAAAACAAATTACCACAAATTGGATGTCTGAAAACACATCAATTGATTCTCTCACCGTTCTGGAGACCAGAAGTCTGAAATCAAAGTGCTGGCAGGGCCAAGCTCTCTCCAGAGGCTCAAGGGATGTTTCTGACCCTTGCCTTTTCCTTCCACCTTGTGCTTGCTGATAATTCCTTGGCTTGTGACAGCACAATTCTAATCTCTGCCTCTGTGTTCACATGGCATTGTTCCCTCTGGGTATGTGTGTCTATGTGTCCAAACTTTCTCTTCTTATAAGGACACTAGTTATATTAAGTTTATAGCCTACCTGAATCCACATGAACTCATCTTAACTTGTTTACATCTGCAAACATCCTATTTCCAAATACGGCCATGCTAACAGGTTTTGGGTGACAGTTTGGAAGTTTGGAAAGACACTGGCTTGAAGTTTGGAAGGATACTGTTCAACCCAGTACAGTGCCTGAATGTTCAGTTAAACAGTTGAGGCCTCAAATCGCAGGTACGCTGCTCCCTGCTTCATATCCTGTTCCTCAGTACAATGGTTCTTTTCCTAGAAACAACATAAATGGGTATCAAGCTTACTATCTCAACCCTGGTAACAAGTACATGGATATTTACCTGCCAGCTGTAAATAACTCTAATATGGAAGGGAATGATGTAGAATAAACATTGCTTGCCTAAGTTGTGATCAGGTAGTAGGGAACAGAAAGGAGTGAGCAGAGGGATCATTAGTGAGCAACATTGTCCCTGGAAAGCTTGGACACAGGCCACATTTACCTATGGTGGCATCTTCTATCCTTGGTAGATATTTCATCTGCACACCTACACTGGGTGTGTGGTGGCTCCTGAACTTCTGATGGAATGCCCAGCATCTGTCCTGATTACCATTCCCCCCCAAGATTCTGGATCTCAGCTATCCTCACTAATTCCAGGCTCTTTACTGGTAATAGCATGAAGCATTTTCTTCCTGGAGGATGTCTCTATGTTCTGATGACAGACACTTAGAGATCTCAAAGTCTTAAGCTAAAAGAAGTATCTTATTGGCAAAGTCGGGATTTAGGGAGGCATTTCACCCATGCTGCCTTCCAAATTCTCTTAAAATGAGTCTACAATCTGGCTACTTGCTTTTCTTATCTACAAGAATGGCTTCAGTGTAGACATCATTCTTCTCTTAGCTTCCATTGTAACAAAGTGAATCACTCCTGCAATTTGCCCCAGCCGGGTAGATGCCTCCAAGTCCTGAAAATATGACAGGCTCCAGGGATGAAAAGCACTAGCCAGAGGCCTCTGTCTGCAAAACAGCTTCTTGCATGGAGAACCCTCAGTACACAATAGTGAACGGATTGGTGGTTGTGGTGGTGTCATCGTTCACTGCCTCGTGAGTTTTCATCTTTACCTGGCACTAATTCCAGGCTGTGCTGAGAGGAGATCAGTCCTACCAGCTGTCCACACTGAGACAGGAGAACATGTAAAACAGGAGCAGGTCTAGGTTTGGTAAAGAGCGAAGCAAAGGAAGGAATTTAAAATACAGAGGGGAGACAGGTTACATACAATGTCAGCAGAACAAGAGCTACAGAAAGTGAACAAAGCAAGCTCAAGACCCAGAGTTTGTGGGAACAACTGAGGGTGGAGTCAGCAGAATTTTATCAGAAGGGCAAAGTAGAGGGAGAAGGACAATATGAACTGTTAGTCCTGGCTGAAACGTAGGGGACTCAATGCCACCTCTTCTCTGGGTAGATTCTAAGCCCTGACTCTGTCTCCTCAGCAGCCTGGAAGCAGCACATCTCACTCTTCAGAGAGGCAAAAAGAAGCCGCCACTGGCTGGGCGATATTGTTTGGCTATTTCCCCATCTAAATATCATCTTGAACTGTAGCTCCCATAATTCCCACGTGTCATGGCAGGGACCCAGTAGGAGGTAATTGAATCAGGGGGGCAGTCTTTGCTGTGCTTCTCGCATGATAGTGAATAACTAAGTCTCATGAGATCTGATGGTCTTATAAAGGGGAGTTGCCCTGCACATGTTCTCTTGCCTGCCACCAGGCAAACCTGTCTTGCTTCCCTTTCTCCGTTCGCCATGATTGTGAGACCTCCCTAGCTATGTAGAAGTGTAAAACCTCTTTCCTTTGTAAATTACCCAGTCTCAGTTATGTCTTCATTAGCAGCATGAGAACAGATTAATACATTGAGCTAAACAACTGTGGAGCCATGGGCTCATTCATCTGGAAGGGGAATTAGACCTCCTCATAAAGCTCTTAAATTAAAAAAGAATTTGAACCTATGGGTCACCCCCTTAGGAATTAGTTCTGTTCTGCATTTTTCAACCTCTATGTAGCATCTTGCCACTAAGAGTTTAAGATTTTTTTTTCTCATTTGATGTCATACCCTTCATTTATACCAGGATTTCACAATTCTGCCTGCCATCTCTCTTGGTGGGTGTTTCATCAGCTCATCTCATGACTCACCTACCCACACCCCATGCCAGCCTTCATTCCTCTGGGATCCAACTCAGCTAGAAATACCTGAGAAAAAAATCAGTGTGGCCTTCTCTTGTGAAGCCTTCCATTAAGGTGTGTGTGGGTTATTTATCCAGCATTGTCTAAAACCTGAATGAGACCGAATGGTTAACACAGGTCCTGGTCCCCTCCCTTCACTTCAGTCAGATCCTCACACAGCTCTAACTTAAACCATACCATCATTTAATTGCTCTACTTTAACTCTAATTTTGAAAATCTCTTTCCCTAAAGTCCTCTGTTCTCTCACTTCTTATGTCTTCCAGAAAATTCCTGAAACTTTTCTTATTCTGCTTCTAATCCCAATGGATTCTCTTACACGGACCCAGATCCTCACAGTGGGTCTCCACTGGGTAATGGAGAGCAGCTTGGTTTTTGTCTTTCTACCTTCCCCCTGGTTCCCAGGATCCTTGGTCCCACGCATAAGGACCTCTCCTGTGCTGTCCTCAGCTTCTGCTATTCCAGGCTATAGATAAATTTTTCAATTTCATCCACAACCCTACATATAAAAACATTATGAACTCCATAGTTCTGAAGGCTAATTATCAAAACAATTCAGCAAAAAGGGGAAAGCAAATAACAAAGAGTGAACCAGTGATTTGAGAACAAAATACATAGATGCTTGATTAAAAATAAGATTGATTTGATCAGGATGTACTAGTTATCTGAGACACATAGTCATAATGGAACAGCAGATTAGAATTGTCTGACCATAGGTTCTGTTTTATCTAAATATATGTCATGACATATATCAGCTCTGCCACAGTTCTATTTTGGGATCTTCATACCACTGGCGAAATTAGTGCTTAACTTTGGGAGATAGGGTTAGGTATTCTTGACAAGAACAGTAAGGGGCAGCTGCCTACAATAGCCCTCCTCCATGCACATGAATTGTTATTAAAATAACCCAAAAGTCTGTGAATAAAAGACAGATCTATTCCAAGGGTATCACAGAATAAAAGATAGTATTTATATACATACCAGTAACTAGAAAGAGTATCTTTCAACCTCAGAGGCAATAGAGAGGCACTGCAAAAGAAGAAAAAAACAAGAAGAAGATGGCCAACACTTCTGGAAGCAATGTAATCAGTAAGAAATAAGGAATAAACTCCAGCAGATAGCATGCCCCTTCACCTACACTCTGAATAGGAAAAGTAAAAGCCATGCTGAATATGAGAATGGCATGAAAGGTGGAGAGGGTCTCCTCCTAGGAACCGTCACTTCCACTTCCCTCTCCTTGGGGACAATAACATTGAGATGTCACCAGGATTGTAGAAAAACCTTCACTTCTTAGATGCACTTCCATGTTTTTTTTTTAATAGAAGCAAGCATATTCTGTAGAAACACACTTTGTATAAATAGCCAGCAATTCTACAGGGCTGAACAAGTAGAGTGTTGTATTTTGTTTTGTTTTTTAACTCATTTGCTCTTGATCAGGGATTGGCATTAGAGGCATGACCTTGAAATAATTTAGTCAAAACCCAGACCCTGTCCATTTCCAACTCAACTCTGTACATTTCCTTCAGAACAGTATAGATCCTGGACTGTGGGGAGAAACAGAGGCAAACTGATGTGTAGCACTAAAAGCATTTCTACAGCTCAAAAACAAAAATTCACTAATACATCAATGATATGCAGAGTATTTCTCTTTCAACAATTGAATCACTGCTCTAAATGGAAAAAAATCAAAGTTTATTTCAACAAGTTTTATGACAACATTTGCTCTGGGAACAACAGCAGGCAGACTTAAGAAGAAAGGCCAAGGGAAAGAATAACTAACTATCAGAATTTTGAAAGAAACACAACAGACAAATTTTAAAAATCAAGATGGATGTTTTGACTCACCAGAAATATAAATTGTTATATAGGGAGCAAACATTTAGAAATGAAACTCCTATTAGAAAAGATAATAAGACATATTCAAGGAACACCATCTACATGTAATAGCTTTTCCTGTAACTGTGAAGAGAACTAGAGGAGCAGGAGCAATCTGTAAAGAAATAGAGAAGACATTCTCAATTTGAGCAAGACTGTGGGTTCAAATTGAGAATATTCATCATGTTCCAGGGTAGCCTACACGGGTCCTAGTATAGTTTTAAAATTCAATCAATAGAAGATGATTCCTACATAAATCTAGAAACGAAGTAAACAAAACATTTACTGCCCCCCAAAATTAAAATAAAATAAAATTTAGGTTGGCTGCAAGTCTTTCTCACTAAAACTGAGCATTAGAATTAAATGAGAACTATATACAAAGCTTTCAAGAACACAGTTTATGAGTCAAAAGCTGTGTATCCAGTTAAACTTTTATTCCTATGTGGATAATGTAGAAAGTAATGATGATATAGTCAAAGACTCATTATATTTTTCTTAAATATCTTATCAAATATCTGCTCTATGATTCACAGAATGATCATAATGAAAAACTCAAAAATGAATTTATTAATACAGAAAAGAACTATTGATGAGTATTAAAAATAGTGAAAAATCACCTATTTGTTTAAAGTGTAACTATGATAATAACAAAAATTATCTCTCAATTACAATATAACATTAAAAATGAACTATGGGCACAAACAAATTCAAGATGATCAATTTTTTAACATACATCTCCAAAGGCAATTTTTAAGCATTTTTTTATATACCTGTTGGTAACTTGTGTGGTGATGTTTTGTTGCTTTTGTTATTATTTTTCATTGACATGTAGTAATTATACATATTTATGGAGTACTGTGTGATATTTTGATAGATATTTACAATGTGTAATAATCAATTCATGGTAATTGGCATATCTATCACCTCAAACAGTAATCAAATCATGGTAATTGGCATATATATATTTCTTTGTATTGGGATGTTCAAAATCCACTTTTTAGCTGTTTGAAAATATACATTAAATTGTTTCTAATTATAGTCACTCTATAGTGCTGCAGAACACTAGAACTTATTTCCCTAACTAGCAATACTTTTGCACCTGCCATTCAATCTCAAGCTATCCTTTTGAGAAATTAAAGAAACAGGAGATAATAAAAATAAAATGACTTGCTCAAGGTCATAAAACAAAGTTGGCAGAACCAGAATTTGAACCTGAAGAGTCTAATTCCAAAACAGCATGATTTTTCTTCTGTCCTATACTCAAAAAAGCTGCATGTTTATTGAATAATATACAGAAGTTGGAAAGAAAATCATAACCTGGACAGGTGACACAATGAACTACTTTCAAGATACTTTCAGTTTCATCATTTAGACTAGAAGTATCCTAAGGGCAGGGCACATTGGGTAAATAAGGCTATACAAAAATTACAGACAAATGTAAGACAGAGTTTGAGCTAATTCAATATTGTGTAATTCACCAAGTGATAAAGGAAGAAAGAAAAGAATGAAAAAAGAAAGGATAAAAGAAGGAAGGAAAAAAAAGGAAAGAAAGGAGAAAGGAAAGGTCATATGGTTATATGCTTCATAGAGAAGGTGATTCTTTGGCATCAGTTAAACTGATGTGAATGTGATCTGGCAAGGAGAGAAGTGATAAGATAATGCAAATCATTGCGCCCCTCTGTCCTTTAAGCTTTGGAGGTCATTTAGGAAGTGAAAAGCACTTTCTACATATCTTTAGTAGCACCTGGAAAAAGCCTCTTTTGGTCACATCATCCTTGTTGGTTGATTAAATAAAACTAAAAACATTTCCTAGACTTTGCCTCTTTGTTCAGGGATACTGAACTAGGCTCCCTCCCATATTTTCTATATTCTTTAGCATTTACTGTCCTCTCCCCATGCACACACATTCAACCCACGCCCATTCAGGAATCTATGGTATGCTGCAACTTCTACTTTTTTCCCTGTTTAGTTAACTTTAATTCCAGAAGTTAGGGAGCCAGAATGATGCAGATGTGACTTTGTTATCAGATCAAACTTTGGGAAATGTTCAACTCCACCTCATCTCATTTTCCTGGCCTTTTCTCTTCAGGGACCCTCAGTTACCCACAGGAGACCTAACTGCAGGGAAATTCTCCCTATATGCACAGGTTCATGAATATAGTTAGTAGAACTGGAAAGAACCATGTAAATCATTTTACCTAAAGAGAACAATGTCAAGACCCAGAGGGGGACAATGCTTTTGCAAAGACTCACAGCAAAATCAGTGACTAAGCCAGATCTAGAGGTCACAGATCTAGTATGCTTTACTAGAACTGTGTCTATACCCTCCAGGCCTTTAATACAGTAATAAGGCTATCTGATGAATTTGTCTGTTCTAATAAGAAACAAATTCATTTTTTCTATTTCCTTCCAGGTAAAATTTACATTTTTTTCATGAAAGCCTTTTGAAAAGTCCCAGGTTTTTTTTTATTTTAAGTTCAGTTAAAGAAACACCTGTAAGACAAAATGGCAAAATTTCTAGACATAAGAATATAGTAAACATTCTAAGTCTTAATTACTCCAAAATAGATTCTGACTGGCTTATCTATGTCCATATAAAGGGTGGGGCTTCTCTCATCTGTTAGGCAAAGATGTCTATGAAGGTGGTTCATGAAATGAAAGGTTTATTCTTAGGAAAGAATAACCCAGATATGTAAGCAATAAATAGAAGAAGAAGTAAATTCTATATGTCCTTAAAAGTTCTCCCCGGCCAACTTAGGAAACTTGTACCTGGGAAAACCAAGTGGAGAACTCTGGTCCTTTTCCTGGGAGGTCAGATAACTTGAGAGACAGGAAGTCAAAAGCACAGGCATTACACAGAAAATGAGAACGTCAGTCATATTCAGGAGAGATCAAGTTAGAAATACTCCAATAAATCTGCAAACAAAACTCTCTTTGAAGAGAGAAGCATCTGAAAGATGAGAGGAAAATGAGCAAATTGTGCTGTTTCTTTTTAGTCATGAAGAATATGCGTTATGTTTAGATTGGAATCAGGATTGGTGCATAGTTGTTGTTAATGCAATTCATCTTACACACAAAGTCAGAAACATTCAGAATGAGTGCCTTAGAACCAGGGGGCAAGACGGCATTGGGCTTCTTCCAAAAACATGTTGTGATTGATTAACTAGGGCTGCCATGGGGGGATGATAGGAGCAGTGGTGTCATGCTTGCAATATTCCTGCATGTGTGACATCCCTGTCACACCCAGCCTTTAGAACACAAACGGTTAAGAATCACCCACTGAGAATGAGTACACCTTCAAAGATAATCTTACACTTCACAATAGCCTTGCCATATGTCCATCTACTCTTACTGGTTTTGAGTTCTGGGATTCCTGGCTCTTTGCCCTCAGCTTTTGCACAGTACTCTGACAGAGCAGTTCTGCTGAGGCCAAACCACTCATAGGAGTCTAATTGGTCCTGATCCTGAGAGAATCCCATTTCTTTCTGCTACTAGCATTAGCATCCCGGTTATGGTACATTTGTGGTGTTATTTTGTTGGCTGCCCCATCTTCTCTCACCTACAGGTGGGATCCCCAATTCCGTGGATCCTGGTGAGAAGCTGAGCCCCCACCCCTCCCTGGAATCCAGGACACTGGCATCTAACTCATTCCAGGCAAACTGGAGGACCCTATTTAGATCTTCAAAGCTTGATTAAATGATACATTGCGAGGCCAATTTAGAATTTCTTGAAAGAGGAAATGCATGGTGGCATGGCAGTGTTGTCTAGTTTTAGCATTGTTCAGTAGAGACTCTGGCTTTGGGGATATTCATTGTGTTCATGGGGTGTGACCAGACTCTTCCCAAGCTGTGACCTTCGCTCTTGCCCAGCTTCCCTGAGATCAAGCCTGCTTCTCTAGCCCTCTCATTCATTCTATAAACACCTTGACATTCCTCTACAAAATGCCTTTTCTGCTTCAGCTAATCACAATTTATCTTACTTGTACCAAGAACGTTGGCAGACCTGACAGAGTCATAGATTTCTGTCCAAAGCTTTGCTTCCTTGAAATTTCCCTCTCACAAAGGAGATTTCTCTTCAGGAAAGCCTTTGAGGCAGTGGTTCAGGCATGCATAAGTCTGTGACTGACCTAAGATAAGAAAGAAAATGAGTACAAGTATCTCAAAAAGGTAGCCACTGCCCAAAACACACTGTGGTAGTGTAGAAGATACTTTGCAGAAGAAACATTTCCTTCTAACTTAAACAATTCAACAAGCAAAAACCAACCCCATATAAAAATATAGGCACAGGACGTAGATACTTCTCAAAAGAAGATGGTCATGTGGCCAACGAATATATGAAAAAAAATGCTCAGCATCACTAGTGTTTTTGCTAGTGGTGAATGACAGGATCATTCATATGCCAAACCTCAGCAACACACAATTTACCCATGTAACATATGTGCACATGGACCCCTGAACCTAAAATAAAAGTGAAAAAAAAGACTTCCACGAACTATACAATTCCACAAACTATACAACTTCTACCATTCCACAAACTATACAACCATAGAGAAGTTATAAAGACTCTCTTAATCCAATTTCTCTCATCTATAAAATGGAAGGTTCATTCATTCACTCATTTAACAAGTATTTATCAAGTAACTACTGTCTACTCTGCACTGAGGAAAAATAATGAATAAAAACAGAAAAGGTATTTACCTCTGTGGAGCTTAGACTTTTGGTGGAGAGAAACAAAAAAATCACATTATTTTGATATTTACAAGACGTGATAAATGCTACTTAAAAGAAGAAACACATTTTCTTCATGGGGTTCTGATTTATTCAAGGAGGTAAGAAAAATTTATCCAGAGAAGAAAGATTAATGCTGAGGAGTAAAGCATTGGTGGTCAGGTCTGGGTGTGGTGACTCACACTTGTAATCCCAGCACTTTAGGAGGCAGAGGTGGGTGGATCACCTGAAGTCAGGAGACTGGCCAACATGGAGAAACCCCATCTCTACTAAAAATACAAAAAAAAATTAGTCCGTTGTGGTGGCACACACCTATAATCCATTACTCAGGATGCTGAGCAGGAGAATCACTTGAACTTGGGAGGCGGGAGGTACAGTGAGCCAAGATCAAGCCACTGCATTCTAGCCTGGGCGACAGAGCCAGACTCCATTTCAAAAAACTGAAAACGATTGGTAGTCAGGCAACAGGATTATGAGTTTGTGTGTGTGTGCATGTGTGTGCTCGTGTGTGTCTTATTTCATTCATCACCAAATCCTGTTGATTTTACCACTCTCAGATATTTTACCACTCCCAGGGTAAGAGAATTTGAGTCATAAAGAAGACTATTCACAGTGGGTCCAGAGGAATGCAGGAGCATGTATGTCAAGGAACTGAAGGAAAACCAATGGGCCTCTAGTGCAGAGAATGAAAAGGAGAACTATGTGAAACAAGATGGGAGGGTGAATGAGGTCAGAACAGATAGAGTGAAAAAGCCATGTCAGGGAGTATTACTTCAAAATACTTTAAGAAGTAACTATAATGGATCATTTTTTCTTCTTTCTTTTCTTTAAAGACTGCTCTGGCTGCTCTGGATTAATTGGGTGGGGTGGAGGGAGGGCAAAATGCAATAATGGAGAGACTATAGGAACCCACTTCCATATCCAGGCAAGGGATGGCCATTGTTTGGCCTAGGGTAGTGGTCACGAAGATAAAAATATCTGGGAGTGGTAAAATCAACAAGATTTGGTGATGAATGGAATAAGATAGAGAGGAAGGTATGAAAGATGATTCCATAATTTCTGTATGCTTACATGAATGGCTGGAGCTAATATTCCCTGAGATATGGACCTTGGGCTTGCTTTGAAGGGCAGGCCATGAATTGGGCTTTAGGCATGTTGACTGTGGGGTGCTAGTGAGATTCCCAAGAACAGATATTGAAGCAGCTGGATATGTGTTTTTATAACCTTGAGGGCTGTAGGTAGAAAATACTTGGAAATCATTCACGTGGAAAAATTGCTCAAAGCCACAGGTATTAGTGAGTTTATGCAGGGAGAGAGTGAAGAGAGAGAGGTTCCAGGACTGAGCCCTGAGAAGTTATAACATAAAAATGATGGGTACAAAAAGTTGGCTAAGAACGGTAACAACTAACTGGGATCTGGGAGGAAACCAAGATCGTTATCATAGAATCCAAGAGAAGAGTGTTTCAAGGGGAGTGAAAAGGAGTGTTCAGAGCTACCAAAAGATTAAGAGACAGGAGGACTGAAAGAGTCCTATTAGGCACCATAGCAAGAAGCAACATCACAACATCAATCACCAATTACAGGGTATTGTTACCATAAGTGCCTGATATACATATGCAGGGAAGGCAAGTGACACTACCAAAGTCTGCTCACATTCAGGCAAAAGTCAAAGTGAAGAGAATTCTCAGAATAGTGAGTCTTTTATTATTATCATGGTTCTTTGCAGTTTTCAAAGGATTTTTACAATGTAAGTTATCATACTTGATTCACTAAGCCCACAAGTTCACACACATATGACTTTCACTTTATAGATGATGAAACTGTGGCTCAGAAAGTTTAAGTGATGTGTCAAATGTCACACAGCTCATAGATCCAGGGACATGTCTTAAATTGAGACTTCTTGATTCTAACTTCAGTTGAGGAACAGAGAGAGAGCTGTACTAGGCTGCCTGATTTACAACATGAAGTGAAATCTTTGAAGAGAAAAATAAAACAATGCCACTCAAGCTCTTATCTGAGGCATTTCTAGGTTGGAAGACTGAGCTCGAACTCATCATACAAGGTGATTTTATGGATTTCAGAAAGACCTTCTGTTTCAAATAAAATGTTTTCTATCAACTCATTGTAATTTGTCATTTCTTACCCAGGGGTCACCTGAGTCTGCAGGTAGGTTTGCTTTATGCTGCTCAGTCAGATCTCTTGTAAAGATTAGTGCTCAATTATGGACATTACATTTTAATGGTAACATGGATAAACTAAAGGATAAGCAAAGGACAATGACAGGAATAGGGAGGGTGTCATTTATAGAGAAAAGACTGAGTGGTCCATATAGTTATTTTATTTTATCCAAAAGATATAATAAACAGAGGATGCTGTTTATCATAAGTAGATGCTGATGAGAAAATATTTCAGTATATGTGTAGTGTGTGTATGTAACAACAAAAAAACACTTTCTAGGCATGAGAGCTACTTAATGGGTCACAATGACTTTAAAGATCATGTGGTCCCCATTGGTAAAGGTGATCAAGGAGGAACTAAACGCACATATGTATCGTTTATTCTGACTATGGACAACAGGCTATTCCTCTCAGGCAGTTGGTTGGTGCAGTAAACTAAGGTTAGGAAAAAGAAGAATACCAAGAAGTAATGACAATTCTGAACTCTGTAACAAAATTATCAGCCAAAATATGAAGGAATTAGTAGCTAGAGAGCACTTAGATAAAATTAAAAGGAACACATGAGTACAGAACCTAGGGATCTAGTAGGGAAAAAAATGCTAAATAGTAAAAAAAAAAAAAAAAAAAAAAAAAAAGTTGCAATTGCTTAAGCATTCAAGAAATACACATTGAGTGATAAACATTATAAAATGGCTCTCATGTACAATGAATATGTTAAATGCTATATATATATATTCTCATTGATTCTTCACAACCACCCGAGAAAAGTACCTATTATTAGTTCATTTTATAGATGAGGAAACTGACACTCATATTCATCACACAACTGGTGAGTGACAGACAGAGTTGGGATCCCAACTCAGTTATTTCTGATTGTGAAGACCATGTTTATACCCTCTATTGAAAAAGCAAGTGGGAATATAATAGTGAATAAGATTCAGACCTCAGAGTACTTACAGTCTAGAATGAATATAAAAAGAAGTGAGCAATTAAAATGTAGTATGATCAGAATAATGAATTAGTGGATATGGAACATTTTTCATGCCTGTAAAATTCCCTAACTGCCCATTTCTGATAGAACCAGTCTCTGAACTTTGCCAGTTTGAAGGGAAAATGAGTGGGTGAAAAAATATGAGGTGTATTGATTAAGAAAGTTAGTTATGGAGTTATGCAGACCTGGGCTTAAATTCTGACTCCTCTACTCAGTGTTACGGGACAATTTTCCATGGATCTGTTATATTTCCACAAATCTTTGGAGCAACAACCTTTGTTTCATACTCTCTTTTCAAGGATGTTTGAATAGCCAGCAACCTTGGGAGAGAGAATGTCTCCCTTTGGAATAAGTGTCATACATACTTATTGTCCAGTATAATATAATGTCTCTTTTCAAAGCAAAAGGAAGGCATGCTTGCTGTCTATTTTAAAATATTTTTGTTTTCTACACTCAGGGTTTCTCTCCTATCATAACCCACTGGGTGTGCAGGTATCACCTGGCCCTATTTATATAGCCCAGTAGGAATTAGGGCTTGGGAAACTGAGGCAAATCCTGGCATTCTGGCTATTGATGTTGCTGTGAATAATAAGTTGTACTTCAGGTCTGACCTAGGTGTCTCATGTCTTTTATGTAAGTCCATGAAATGTGTCACATTAACTTGTCAGCTTGCAGATAGGGTAAAATCTCAGACCATTCACCATTCTTGACACTTACTAACCAGGAAATTTGGGGCAAATTACTTACTCTCACTAAGCTTCTATCATTTTAGTCATAAACTCAGGCATAGTAAGTGCCTCAGTATGATTTAATACTATTAAATGCAGCAACTCTTGTATAGCTGTTTACCCAACACACAGCATATCTCATCAACATTAGCTAATATTCACATGGGAATATTAGGCTGACATGGAAAGTACAGAGGTATTGAGGTAAATGTAGGCTTTTCCTGATGCTATACACAAGATTGCTTTGATATCAGAAATTGAAGTGCATTATGAATAAAATACCAGCTCCAACTGAACACCATTGGCTGCCTAAGTTGCTGTGATGAGAAAGATTTTTGAAGCCGAATCTGGACTGAGCAGGGAAGATTGCCTGATAGACTATTGATGTTTGTTATACATCTTGACTAGGAGAAAGGGAGTTACACATTCTTCATATTTGTCTCTTGGGATAAGATGTCATTTAACATCTCTTCCACCTCTATTTGATTCTATACCACAAACTTTCATCTTTGAAAGAAGACAAAAAATGCAAATAATCCTGGAAGAGGAAATAAAATGATTTAGTTATCCCATTTAATTATCTAGGGGTACATTTGCAATTAGTTTATCTTGAAGGTTTTCATCAGAATGTTACAGAACTCATAATTAGACATGCTGTGGGTACTTTATTAAGATTGGTTTATAGTCGTTCTGGTGCTAACAATTGCAAACGCATTCCTATTCACAGAGCCTCTCATGTTGGTATTTTGAAATGCAAATTAACTTCAAAAATCTGTATTCATTCTACCTTGAGAGTATTTACCATGTGCCTAAGGATGGGTCTGAAAGGATCAGAAGGACTGACTTCAACGCATCGTGCCAGAGAAGGCTCCAAAAATACTCTTTAAGGAGCTTCCATGCCTCTGCCTTCATTTTAAATGACCTGCAGGGCCTTCTCCTATGGCTGTAAATATTCTTATGGAAGGAAATTTGGCAAGATGTATCCTAAAAATGTTTATTCCCTTGGATCTGATTATGTCTAGGAATTTATCCTGGGAAAATAATTACAGCTGTGCACATTGATTTATGTACAATGTTATTTGTTATAATAGGTTTAATGTTTTTAAAACATAATTTTTTGCAAATGAAGATATAATAAATAAATTATACTTAACCATATTGCCTTAACAGTCATTAAAATAATATATTTAGATACATTTAATGACATAAGAAATTTATCTCATGTAATATTAATGAAGAAAAAATTGGTATATATAATCATAATTGTTAGAAACAAATAAATACTTACAAATAAAAAATAGGATACCCACAACTATTAGATGTGTGGAAAGAGATGTTTAATTTTTGCTTCACTTCAGGTTTAAAAGGTATCCAGTCTGCAAAGGAATTCCGTAGGCTAGACTATGTTTTAGAAGAACTGACCTATACTCAGAAACAACAGTGTATGATCTGAGGTGAATTGTTTCATGTGCCCCACATTCTTTTAATTTCTAGAAATAGCATATTGCTTTTCCTATCCCAGATACAACTTTCTCACTATGGGAAGTCTTGGTGGGACTATTGATCAGGGTGTCTTCTTCTTCCTGGCCAAGGTGGCACACACATGACCCAGTCTAGGATAATTGAACAATCTCAGGAATTTGAATTGCAAGAACAGGAATGAAAATTGATAATGACCTAACCCCCTAAACAATGGCCTGAAGACATAGACCATTATTATTATTATTTGCTACAAAAATACCCTTTTGCTATTTTGTCCTCATTTTTCTGAAACGAACTCTTCAGCTATTCATTCTTGACCTACAATTTAACCTTCTAATAAGTATGCTTTTGTTAAAGTTACTCAGAATTGGCCTTTGTGTCTTATAACTACAGAGACATAAGTTAATACAATAAAAATATATGTATACATGTGCTGTTTATGTGGTAGGGATCTAAAATCCAAAACCAGTGAGGCTCCTAGCCACACCCAGTCTATGAGCTCCTTTGTATTCTTGGACTCTGAGCCCTGTCCTCATTCCATCTTGTAGGGTGCCAGTTCTGGCAGCCACTTTCAAAACTCAGCTCCTTCCCACTTGTTTTCAACTGGCACACTAACCAGAAGGGCAGACGTTGCCCAGTGAATTGTCAAAGACACCTAGTTTACACAGCTCTTTGTGTAGCCACTTTCCAGACATCCTTCATTGATTACCTGCAGTGGGTGGCATTATTATCAGAAAGCTAGGGAATGATGCTTCTGGAATCCATTTTTTATGTCAATGTGAGAATCCTTTTTTTTTTCATGTATGCTGAATGGATTTTTTCCTAGTGGCAATTATTGCTTCAATGGTTGGCATTTTCCATTCGCATAGCTTAAATTCAGTGATATTCCAATCCCTCAATAACTTGAAAAGTCTTAGCTTGACTTACATGATTTCCTCCCCTTTGGAAAAGTTTGGCACAATAGTTCTCAAATTATACAAGAGCACATTGAAGAATTAATGAAACCCAATAATCTCCTACCAAATGAGGTTGTTACAAGTTAACTCTAAATACTATCCAAATGCCTCTACCAGGAATACTTTTGTTCTGAATCTTTCCATCTAGGCCTTTTTTCAAAAAGTCCAGTTCAAAATTCAGTCCTTCTAGATTAATGCCAAAAGAGCATAATGTTGTTTAAAAATTCAATTTTGTATCTGCTAGCACTAGGCTAGATACCAGTTCAATCTCTTGCAAGCTATGTGATTTTTAGTCAAGTTGCTCAACTTTTCTGAGAATCGATTTCTCAGCTATTATACAGCCATTATGTGTGTGTGTGTGTGGGTGTGTGTGTGTGTATATATATATATATAAAGTCTTATATACCTTTTCATGAGAATTAAGTAAGATACCATATATAAAGTACTTCGTATTTGGGGGTATACATTAAGTGTTAAATCTATTGTACTTGTAGTGTTTTAACTTTGTTTTCTGTATTTTACTCTAGGTATTCATATAACTTATGCACTTTATATTGAAATGATTTGTTTATATTTATGAAACACGGTTTTTTTTAAAAATAAAAATAAAGCAAAATAGCAGGGCACAGTGGCTCAAGCCTGTAATCCCAGCACTTTGAGAGACTGAGGTGGGTGAATCACCTGAGGTCAGGAGTTTGAGATCAGCCTAACCAACATGGTGAAACCCTATCTCTACGAAAAATACAAAATTAGCCTGGTGTGGTGGCGCATGCCTGTAATCCCAGCTACTCTGGAGGCTGAGGCAGGAGAATAGCTTGAACCCAGGAGGCGGAGATTGCGGTGAGCCAAGATCACACCATTGCACTCCAGCCTGGGCAACAAGAGCAAAACTCCATCTCAAAAAGAAAAAAAAAAAAAAGCAAAATATAACAAATTGAAAAATAAAACATTATAGTATGATATTATCTTTCCAGAAAAGAAATAAAATCTCCTAACATCTGCTTCTCCACAAATACTATTATTTTTCTCCTATTTCTCCACAAATACTATTACATGTTGTTTCTACATACACTGACACATTGTTCAATTTTCCCTTAAGAGACAATAATAAAGAGCATGTGTTTATATAGCATTACACTGTGTTTCAGTGTTTCATGTTCATTGCTACATTTGATTGTGTTCTAGTGGTTTGTTCTCTCATAGGCTACACTGATGCCTAACGTCCATTTCATAATATATAAAAATGTTGCAGTAACAGTGTGAATATTTATGGTCCCACCAACAGCAAAAGTAACTCAAAGACAATGACCTCTCCTTTACTCCTTTCATACACTCACTCACACTTGTCCAGAGTTTCCTCTTGCTTCCTACTCCTCTGAAATTCTGTTCTAAGGAATTATTAATCACAGTAAAGCATAAATATCTGATGAAGTTTAATCATTTGTTCTGAGGGGCCTTTAGAGACACGCAAAGGTTGTTTGTTTTTGTTTTTTTGAGACAGCATTTCACTTTGTTACCCAGGCTGGAGTGCAGTGGTAAGGTCTTGGCTCACTGCAACCTCTGCCTCCAAGGTTCAAGCAATTCTCATGCCTCAGTCTTCCTCACAGCTGGGATTACAGGCACCTGCCACCATCATGCCCGGCTGATTTTTTTTGTATTTTAGTAGAGATGGGGCTTTGCCATGCTGCCCAGGCTGGTCTCGAATGCCCAGGCTGGTCCACCAATCTTTGCCTCCCAAAGTTCTAGGATTACAGGTGTGAGCTACCATGCCCAGCTGAAAAGTTTTAATATAAAGAAAAAGCCAAAAAGTTTTAATATGAAGAAAACTTCAGGGTTTTGGGAGCTATTCTGTGTATACTGAAAGAGGGCAATATTTTTTTCCTGCTCAGTCTATTAACGTTGGTCAGATCATCAGCAATAAAGGGAGTAGACTGTCTAGAAACATGATTAAACACAGAAAACATTTTGCTTTGTGTTGCATTGCCTTATGTTTTGTCTCTGGCCTACTCTCCTAAGCACTGAGGGAACAGGAATGAAAATTAATATTGACCTAACCCCTGTAACAGTGGCTTGAAGAGACAGACTTATTATTATTATTATTATGCAACAAAGAGCCCTATTGCTATTTTGTCCTCATTTCCCTGAACCTAACTCTTCAGCTATTCATTCTTGACCTACAATTTAATCTTCTATTAAGTATGCTTATTATAAGTATGCCATTCCTACCTGAGACACTCAATAAGGCACAAAGTCTTACATTAAAGACCCATTCAACCCTGAATGTCCTATTGACGTCAACAACTAGACACTGTGGAATAGCATGATTTTATACTCAGAGGTCCAAGATCCCTCCTTGAAGCCCATTGGAAGGAACCCACATCTCTAGGTCTTTAGCCCAGAGATCCCTATGTAATTAGGAAGATGTTTCCTAATTGATAAAAAAGAACAGAGTTTTCAAACTTTTTTTTTTTTTTTTCCAATAGTGGAAGCTGTTTATTCTCTGACATTTGGCTTTCACAAAATATTGCTTTACAAATTATATAAAAATATGTGGTCCTTACTTGATACAGGGAAAAAAGTATTTCCCAGCTATATCTACTAAACCTCTCTTGCTCCCCTTCACAGCTCTGAGGCACCTCCACAAAGTCCAAATTTTGCCTAAAATCCTGATTTAAAGATGCTTATTTTCAGAATGTTTTGCATCTCTCTAAAAAGTTCCTTCAGCCACTGGGAGACTCTGAAATGTGGGAAGGCAGAGTGGAGGAATGATTGAAAACTGCCTGCTGGGTACCATGTTCACTATTTGGATGATGAGTTCAACTAAAGCCCAAACTTCAGCATTATACAATATATCCATGTAACAAACCAGCATGTGTACCACCTAACTTAACATTTTAAAATATAGAATAAATAAATAATTTTTAGTAGAAAATTACTTCAAGCAACCATAAGAAAATTGTCTCAAATTCTTTTTGGAATGGGGCAAACTGTGGTGAAACAAATAAATAAGCCAATCTTGGTGAAAATTTCCAGAAAAACTTTTCTCAAAAACTATTAGTTAAGAGCTTAAAGTCTAGAGCAGGAAGAACCTACGTTCACAATGCTGCTTTTATATCTACTTAGGTAATTTACTTAGTTTTCCTAAGCCTGTTTGTTCAAGGTAAAATGAAGATAATAATAGTATGTAAAGGGTTGTTGAGAGAATTAAATAAGTCATAGTGTCTAGCATAGTTTATGGCATGTGTGAAGCACAAAATAAGTGTTACCCTTTATTATTTATGTCTTTGTAGTTCTTTTCAAAATCCATAATACACTTAATACTGAAGCTGCAAAAACACACTCCCTTCTTTTTTTTCTTCTAATACTGGCTAATCCATTATTCTATCTCCTTTTTACCCAACCATATGTGTATATACCGACTGGCCCTGGCTCACATGGCTTTTATTTATTTTTTAATTTTTTTATTTGTTGCTTTTTTTTAATGCATTTTAGGTTTTGGGGTACATGTGAAGAACATGTAAGATTGTTGCATAGGTACACATGTGGCAGTGTGATTTGCTGCCTTCCTCCCCTTCACCTATATCTGGCATTTCTCCCCATGCTATCTCTCTTCAACTCCCCACCCCCGCTGTCCCTCCCTGTTCCCCCTCAACAGACCCCAGTATGAAGTGCTCCCCTCCCTGTGTCCATGTGTTCTCATTGTTCAACACCCACCTATGAATGGGAACATGTGGTGTTTGATTTTCTGGTCTTGTTTCAGTTTGCTGAGAATGATGATTTCCAGGTTCATCCAAGTCCCTACAAAGGACACGAACTCATCATTTTTGATGACTGCATAATCCACTGTGTATATGTGCCACATTTTCCCTGTCCAGTCTATCATCGATGGGCATTTGGGTTGGTTTCAGGTCTTTGCTATTGTAAACTGTGCTGCAATGAACATTCGTGTGTATGTGTCCTTATAGTAGAATGATTTTTTCTTGTAAATCTGTTTTAGTTCTTTGTAAATTCTGGATATCAGCCCTTTGTCAGATGGGTAAACTGCAAAAATATTTTCCCATTCTGTTGGTTGCTGATTCACTCTAATGACTGTTTCTTTTGCCGTGCAGAAGCTATGGAGTTTGATTAGGTCCCATTTGTCTATTTTGGCTTTTGTTGCCAATGCTTTTGGTGTTTTGGTCATGAAGTCCTTGCCTATGCCTATGTCCTGAATGGTTTTGCCTAGGTTTTCTTCTAGGGTTTTTATGGTGTTAGGTCTTATGTTTAAGTCTTTAATCCATCTGGAGTTAATTTTAGTGTAAGGTGTCAGGAAGGGGTCCAGTTTCTGCTTTCTGCACATGGCTAGCCAGTTTTCCCAACACCATTTATTAAATAGGGAATCCTTTCCCCATTGCTTGTTTTTGTCAGATTTATCAAAGATCGGAAGGTTGTAGATATGTTGTGTTGGCTCCGAGGCCTCTGTTCTGTTCCATTGGTCTATATCTCTGTTTTGGTACCAGTACCATGCTGTTTTGATTACTATAGCCTTGTAGTATAGTTTGAAATCGGGTAGTGTGATGCCTCCCGCTTTGTTCTTTTTGCTTAGAATTGACTTGGCTATGCGGGCTCTCTTTTGGTTCCATATGAAGTTTAAGGTGGTTTTTTCCAGTTCTGTGAAGAAGGTCATTGGTAGCTTGATGGGGATAGCATTGAATCTGTAAATTACTTTGGGCAGTATGGCCATTTTCACATGGCTTTTAAATGCCAGAATGAGGATACAGATTCACTACATCTGACCACCCTAAAACACTTGGAAAAATAATTTTGTTACTCCTTTTCCCACATCTCTTAGCCTTCCTTTTTTTTTTTTTTTTTTTGGTAGTGTTGAAGAAATACAAGATTGAGTAGTCAAGAACTAGTGACCAAACAGTCCAACAAGGAAGAGCATGTAATCTAGAAATACCCCTTTATCAGGTATAAAGTAATGACCTCATCAGACAAGTCATTATGGACAGGATACTTGGCACAGCCCATTTAAATCAAGATCCAAAGACAAGAACAGTGGTCACTGGAAGCACTTCTGTAGGGAAGAAGGAGGTATAGCTGGCTCAGAATATGGTCAAGATTCTTTCAAGAGCATAAAATGTCACAGGCAACATGATATGGACCCCATTGCTAGAACCAATGAACAAAATGCAAAACTACTTACTTTGGACTCCTGTGAAAATGGTACCCTATCAATTGATATTTCATTTTTAAGGTACTATGTTGCACTATTGGCATCACCTCATTTATTATTCATAATAATCCTATATAGTAGGTATTAATCCTTTTCTCAGATAAGGGAACTGAGAAATGGATAGAATGAAGGATTATCTGATCAAAATTTCAGATTTTAGAAGTGACAGTTGTTTTGGGAGCACAATTCCTGATTTCAGTACCTGGGTTTAGAATTTACTGATGGTAAAATCTGAGAATAGAACCTATCACAGAACTTTCCTAGAACTAAACTAAAGGAAGAGTTATTTATTACAACCAGAGATATTCTGGTGGCAATCTAGATGTGTGGAACAGCAGCACAGTGGACATTGAGGCATGCAGTGCTCTCACCAATTCTCTCAGTGTTTCAAATATCTCAGCCTGAGATAAAATTTGTGGTTATGTGTCTGTTTCTGCCTAAAAAGTAACCAGGCTATGAAATCAATCACCTAGGTCACAAAGATTCCCAAAATACTTTAAGATCCATTGAGGTAATCAAAGCAAGAGTACTTCAGCATGAATACGAGGAAAATGATTTATATTTGCCTCTATCTTCCCCTTGTCCAGACACAGCAGTCTTTACTAGGGCTTTTCCAGGACAATCTCTACACCTACTGATGTTTTATTTGCCCCTCAGCCCCCTGTACCCTCTCCTTACTTTGATTATGGTTAAATGCAAAGCAGTTAACTGCTCTTGTCTCTGCCACTACTCATGATGCCTGATGTATTAGCCTTTTTGTAGGCCAGAGAACAAATTTCAATCGGCAATTTGAAATTACTTGTCAAAGATCATGGAATATCAATACAATATTGAGATAAAAGTCATGATATGCAAAATGGAAATTCCTCTTAGCAACATTAACTGGCTCACCTTGTCCATAATTTGATATATCATGCATACTGATGGTACAGTCTTCTCTGCATATTCTGATTGCTTAGTGGGTGATATGCAGGCAAGAGTGAAATGTAACTTAGTGGATAAGGTATTGTTGCATCAATAGGTAATGAGATTGGGAAGAACATTTTAAAGTGGTGTATAGTCAATCAAGTGTGCTATTCTTGCAACAAATGTTTATTAGGTATCTTATATTAACATTATTGAGCAGTGTTTCTTTGAAGTTCTAACCATGGGTTTTGGACATCTGTGTTTACTAAATGCACTTCTCTTGGTTTTATCCCAGAATTTTTATTCAGAATCTCTGGGGTTAGGGCTAATAAATTGCCCTAAGTAATTCTGATTTTCTCTAACCTTTGAAGACTATTATGCTATGTACTGGTGGTAAGAAACACAAACTATTCTGATTGTGAAGGAGAATATAAGCTGGTTGAAGACACAGCCAAATATAAATGGAAAGATAATTAACATTCTATAGATTAGATAAACCTATAGATTAGATATATTACAATGTAGATATAGTGTAACAGTCAACAATAGCTTGGAAGTCAGAGGAAGAACAGCATGAGTTTGAATGTTTCAGGAAAGCATCAAATTTGGGCAAAATAGAACAACAATAAAAGCATGTATGTGAAGACATCAGAGAGCTGATGAAGCCACTAAGCATTGGGGAACCATTATATTAGAAAGAAAGGAAGCCCACTGAGGTATAGCCAGTAGTCTGCATATTGCTTTTACCCTTAAGATATTTGCTTAATCTTTTTTTAAAAATTGAGGTTAATATACCAAACATTTTTTCTTTTTAAAAATTATTTTAGATTCATAGGGTACATGTGCAGCTTTGTTAAACAGATATATTGTGTAAAGGTGGGGTTTGGGCTTCTAGTGTTCCCACCTCCCAGATCATGAGCATTGTGTCCAATAGGTAATTTTTCAGTCCTTACCCCTCTCCCAGCCTCCCCACTTTGCGAGTTCCCAATGTCTGTTACTTCCATCTTTATGTCCATGTGTATCCATTGTTTAGCTACCATGTATAACTGAAAACATATGGAAATTGATTTTCTGTTGCTACGTTATTTTATTTAGGATAATGGCCTCCAGCTCCATCCATATTGTTGCAAAAGTTGTAATTTATTCTTTTTTATGGTTGCATAGTATTTCATGATGTGCATATGCCACACTTTTTAACACAATCCACCACTGATGGACACTTAGGTTGATTCTATGACTTTGATGTTGTGAATAGTGCTGTGATCAACATACAAGCATAGGAGTCTTTTTTTATATAATAATTTACTTTCCTTCAGATAGATACTCAGTAGTGGGCTTGCTGGGTCAGATGCTAGTTCTATTTTTAGTTCTTTGACTAATCTTCATACTGTTGTCCATACAGGGTCTACTAATTTACATTCTCACAAACAGCGTATAATCATTCCCTTTTCTCTGCATCCACACCAACATCTGTGGTTTTTTAGCTGATGTTTAGTAGAATCGTCATTCTGATGGATGTGAAATGGTATCTCACTGTGGTTTTATTTTTCATTTCTCTGATGATTAGTGATGTGGGGTTTGTCTTAATATATTTGTTGGTTGCTTATATGTCTTCTTTTGAGAAATGTCTGTTCATGTTCTTCCCCCACTTTTTAATGTTTTTGTTTTGTTTTGTTTTGTTTTTGACTTGTTTGAATTCCTTGTAGATTCTGGATATTATTTATCTGAGACATAATTTTTAAATATTTTCTGTCATTCTCTAGGTCCCTTTTTACTCTATTTCTTTTTCTGTGCAAAAGCTTTTTTAGTTTAGGTAAGTCCCATTTGTCTATTTTTATTTCTGTTGCATTTACCTTTGAGATCTTATCATGAATTATGCCTAGGCCAATGCCCAGAAGAATTTTTCTTAGGTTTTCTTCTAGAATTTGTATAGTTTAAGGTCTTACATTTAAGACCTCAAGTTATAGTTATATATAATCTATCTTGAGTCAATTTTTATATGTTTTGAGAAATGGGGTCTGGTTTCATTGTCCTGCCTGTAGCTAGCCAATTTTCCCAATACCAGTTATTGAACAGGCTATCATTCTAATTGTTTATTTATGTATGTATTTATTTAACTTTTAATTTTGATTTGAGGGTACATATGCCTGTTTGTTGCATAGGTATATTACATAATGCTGAGATTAGGAGTACAAATCAATCTGTCACTCAGGTAAAGAGCATAGTATCCAATAGGTAGTTTTTTTCAACCCCTACCCCTCTCTTTTCTTCCCTGCTCTTGTATTTCCCAGCATCTATTGTTCCAATTTTTGTGACTATGTATATCAAATATTTAGCTCCTATTTATAAGTGAGAACATGTGGTATTTGTTTTTCTGTTTCTGTGTTAATTCACTTATAATAATGTTTCCAGCTATGTCCACACTGGTGCAAAGGATGCAATTTGATTCTTTTTGTGGCTGTGTAGTATTTTATGGTGTGTATGTACATTTTCTTTATTCAATCCACCATTGATGAACATCTTGTTTGATTCCATGTCTTTGCTATTGTGAAAAGTGCTGGAATGAACATACAGACACATAGGTCCTTTTGATAAAATCACTTATTTTCTTTTGGGTGGATACCCAGTACAAGATTGCTGGGTCAAATGATAGTTCAACTCTCAGTTCTTTGAGAAATCTCTAAATTGCTTCCCGCAGTGGCTGAACTAATTTACATTCCTGCCAACAATGTTTAACTGTTCCCTTTACTCTGCAGCCTCATCGGCATTTGTTATTTTTTGGCTTTTTAATAATAGCTATTCTGATTGGTGTGAGGTGGTATCTTTTTTTATTTGCATTTCTCTGATGATTCCTGATAACGAGCATTTTTTCACATTTGGTGGCTGCTTGCATGTTTTATTTTTCTGGTTGGTAGGTTTTTTTATTACTAATTCAATTCTGGATCTGTTACTGGTGTGTTCAGGTTTTCAATTTCTTCCTGGCTTAATCTTGAGAGGTCATGTATCTACAGGAATTTATTCATTTTCTCTGGTTTTCCTGATTTGTCTGCATAGAGGTCTTCAAAATAGTCTCTGAAGATCTTTTGTATTTCGGTGATGCTGTCTATAATAATATTCTTGTCATTTCTGATTGTGCTTATTTGAATATTCTCTCTTTTTTTCTGTGTTAATATAGCTAGCAGTCTATCAATTTTGTTTATCCTTTCAAAAAACTAACTTTTGGTTGCATTGTTCTTTTGTATGTATTTTTGTGTCTCAATTTCATTCAGTTCTCTTCTGATGTTAATTATTTCATACCTTCTACTAGCTTTGGGGTTGTTTTGTTCTTTTTCATCCTATTTCCTATAGGTGTGATCATAGATTGTTAATTTGAGATCTTTCTAGCTTCTTGATAACTTAAGTGTTTAGTGCCAAACTTTCCTTTTAACACTGCTGTATTAGTCCATTCTCACACTGCTCTAAAGACATATTTGACATTGGATAATTTATAAAGAAAAGACGTTTAATTGGTTCATGGTTCTGTGAGCTATGCAGGCTTCTGCTTCTCAGGAGGCCTCTGAAAACTTAAAATTATAGCAAAAGGGCAAAGGGGAAGTAGTCATATTATCACATGGCCAGGAGGAGACAGCAAGTGAAGGCGAAGGTGACACACACTTTTTAAACAACCAGATCTCATGAGAACTCTATCATGAGGCAGAACTAGGGGGATGGTGTGAAACCATTAGAAACTACCCCAGTGACCCAGTCACCTCCCACCAGGCCCCACCTCCAACACTGGGGATTACAATTCAACATGAGATTTGGGTGGGACACAGAGCCAAACCGTGTCAACTGCTTTAGCTGCATTCCAAATATTTTGGTGTGTTGTGTCTCAGATTTCATTAATTTTGAAGAACTTCTTTAGTTTCTGGCTTAATTTTGTTTACCAAAAAGTCATTTAGCAACAAGTTGTTTAATTTTCATGTAATGATGTGGTTTTGAGATACCTTCCTGACACCGACTCCTATTTTTTATTGCACTGTGGTCAGAGATTGTGCTTGCTATGATTTCAATTTTTTGAATTTATTGAGACTTGCTTTATGTGGACAACGTTAGAGTATGTACTGTGTGCGGAGAGAAAATATAATACATGGTTGTTGAGTGCAGTATTCTGTAGATATATATTAGGTCTAATTGGTCAAGTGTTGAGTTTAGGTTCAAGATTTCTTCATTAGTTATCTTCCTCAGTGATCTGTCTAACACTGTCAGTGGGGTACTGAAGACTTCCACTAATATTTTTTGGTTGTCTAAGTCTTTTCTTAGGTCTGAAAGAACTTGCTTTGTGAATCTAGGTGCTCCAATGTTGGGTGCACATATATTTAGGATAGTTAAGTCTTCTTGTTGAATTGCACCCTTTATCATTATGTAATATTCTTTTTTGTCCCTCTTGATTGTTGTTCATTTAAAGTCTGTTTTATCATGATAGCAATACCCACTCTTTTTTGTTTTCCATTTGCATAATAGTTCTTTCTCCATTCCTACCATCTCACACCAGCTAGAATGGTGATTATTAAAAAGTTATTCCTTTACTTTGAGCCTGTGAGTGTTATTGCATATGGAATGGGTTTCCTGAAAACAGCATATATTTGGGGATCATTTCTTTATCCCATTTGTCATTCTATGCCATTTAAGTGGGATGTTTAGACCATTACATTCAAGATTAATATTGCTATGTAAAATTTTGATCCTGTCATTGTGTTGCCAGCTGGTTGTTTTGTAGACTTGATTGCGTAGTTACTATATAGTGTCTGTGAGCTATATGCTTAAGTGTGTTTTCATGGTGGCAGATATCATTCTTTTGTTTTCATGTTTAGCCCTCCCTTAAGGACCTCCCATAAGATCAGTCTAGTGGTCATGAATTTCCTTAGTGTTTGCTTGTCTGAAAAGAATTTTATTTCTTCTTCACTTATTAAGCTTAGTTTGGCAGGAAATTAAATTCTTAGTTGGAATTTCTTTTTTTAAGGATGTTAAAAATAGTCCCCCAATCTCTTCTGGCTTGAAAAGTTTCTGCTACGAAGTCCAATGCTAGCCTGATGACATTCTCTTTGTAAGTGACCTGGCTCTCCCTCTAGCTGTTTTAAGTATTTTTTTCCCTATTAAGTTGACCTTGAAAAATCTAATGCCATTGTGTCTTGGGATGATTGTTTTGTATAGTATCTCACAAAGGTTCTCCAAATTTCTAGAATTTGTGTGTCACCCTCTCTAGAAAATTGGGCAACATTTCATAAACTATTACCTCAAATATGTTTTCCAAGTTGCTTATTCTCTCTCTATCTCTTTCAGGAATGTCAATGAGTCATATTTTTGGCTTCTTTACATAATCTCACATTTCTCAAAGGTTTTGTTCATTTTTTAAAAAATTCTTTCTGGCAATCGTTAAAAAAATCTGGAGATGACAGATGCTCCAGAGACAACAGAGGATGTGGAGAAATAGGAACACTTTTACACTGTTGGTGGGAGTATAAATTAGTTCAACTATTGTGGAAGACAGTGTGGTGATTCCTCAAGGACCTAGAAATAGAAATTCCATTTGACCCAGCAATCCCATTACTGGGTATATATCCAAAGGATTATAAATCGTTCTGTTATAAGGACACATGAACACGTATGTTCATTGCAGGACTATTTACAATAGCAAAGACTTGAAACCAACCCAAATGCCCATTGATGATAGACTGGACAGGGAAAATGTGGCACATATACACCATGGAATACTGTGCAGCCATAAAACACAATGAGTTCATGTCCCTTGTAGGGACATGGATGAACCTGGAAACCATCATTCTCAGCAAACTGCCACAAGACCAGAAAATCAAACACCGCATGTTCCCATTCATAGGCAGGTGTTGAACAATGAGAACGAATGGACACAGAGAGGGGAGCATCACACACTGGGGTCTGTGTGGGGGGCGGAACTAGGGCAAGGACAGTGGGGGATGGGGAATTGGGGAGGGATAACATGAGGAGAAATGCCAGATATAGGTGATGGGGATGGAGGCAGCAAACCACATTGCCATGTATGTACCTATGCAACAATCCTGCATGTTCTTCACATGTACCCCAGAACCTAAGTGCAATAATATGTATATATATATAAAATAATAAAATTAAAATGATTAAAATATTGTAAAAAAAATAATTCTTTCTTGTTTATTTTTATCTGACTGCACTGATTCAAGGTACATGTCTTCCAGCTCTTGGATTCTTTTCTCAGCTTGGTATATTCTATTGTTAATGCTTCCAACTGTAATATAAAATTCCTGTGGTAAATTTTTCAGTTCCAGTTGTTTAATTTGGTTCTTTCTTAAAATGGCGATTTTGTCTTTCAACTCTTGGATTATTTTATTGGATTCCTTGGATTGAGTTTCAACTTTCTGCTGCATCTTGTTGAGCTCCAGCCGTGTCTCTACCTTCTCTCTGGGAAGTTCCCTGCTACCTCAAATATCCTTGGGCATCATGGGATCTCTTGCACCTAGATCCAGAGGTCGACTGTGAGAGTGAATTGCCCTGCAGTTACTCCACTCACCACTTCCTTAGGAACTGTTCAGAGGTAGGAATGAGTCCTGGCAGTCAGCAATCCCATGTAGGATTCCAAGCTTCCTTATTCTTCAATGTCAGTGTCTCTCCCTTGACTTGCAGTGTTTTCTCTCAAAATATCTGTTTAAAAAGTATGATGATTTACCCCAAATTTTTATCTCACTTGGTAGGAGAGGCTATCTTGGCTGTTCTAGTCATCCATCTTGTCCCCCAATCTGTCTCTATTAGTTATATAGACTTTGTGAAGATCAGTTGGTTGTAGGTATGTGACTCTGTTTTGGGGTTCTCTATCCTGCTCCATTGATCTATGTGTACATTTTTGTACCAGTACCATGCTGTTTAGGTACCATAACCTTGTAGTAAAATTTTAAGTCAGGTAATGTGATGCCTCCAGCTTTTTTATTTTGCTTAAGGTTAGTTTGTCTATTTGGGCTCTTTTTGTGTTTCAAATGAACGTTAGGATTGTTTTCTAATTCTGAGAAAAAATGATGTTAGTGATTTGATAGGAATTACATTGAATATGTGGCTTGCTTTGGTCATTATAGTCATTTTAACGATATTGATGCTTTTAATCCATGAGCATTGATGTTTTTCCATTTGTTTGTATCATCTACAATTTCTTTCATCAGCATTTTGTAGTTCTTCTTGTAGATATCTTTCACTTCCTTGAACATACCATAAAATTAATTAACCATTTTAAAGCATACAATTTAACCATTTTAAAGCATACAATTTAGTGGCATTTAGTACAATCACAGTGTTATTTACTAATCACCTCATCTAATTCTAAAATATTTTCATCACTGCCAAAAGATAACCAGTACGGACTAAACAGTTGCTGGATTATAAGCAATTCCACTACTAATTATACCCTATGGAATTGAAAAAAAAGTATTAACCACCTAAGTAAACAGTTAGGTGGTTAACTCTTTGTATAACCACCTAACTGTTTACTAATGTGGCTGCAGCATTTACAGTCCCACCAACAAAGCACAAGTGTTCCAATTTTTCCATATCCTTGCCAACGCTTGGTAATTTTTTTCTTTCTCTATATGTATAAATATATATACACATATAATTATATTATTCTTTCTTTATAATACATATTATAAAGAAAAAATATATATTTCCTTTGTATATGTATCTAAATGGGTGTGAAGTGGTATTATATTGTTGTTTCAATTTACATTTTTCTAATTACTAGTGATGTTGAACATCTTTTCATGTGCTTATTGGTCATTTGTTTATTTTCTTTGGAGAAATGTTTATTTAAGTCCTCTACTCATTTTTTAATTCAGTTGCTTATTTTTCTTGTTGTTAAGTTGTAATCATTCTTTATAAATTCTTATTACTACGACCTCTTCAGATATATGAATTGCAAATATTTCTCCCATTTTGTAGTTTGCATTCTCACTTTCTTGATAGTGCACTTTAATAAACACAATTTTTAAATTTTGATGATTCCCAACTTATTTATTCATTCTTAACATGAGGTAAGAGGCTGAGATGCCAAGAAAGCAGTTGAAAAGTAAAGTGGAGTTCTTTGCACTCTTGCTACTCTGGAAAGAAAAGAACTACAAGCAGAAGCACCAACAAGATGACTTTTTCCTCTGAGGCAAACCAGAGTTAGATAAATCCAGACAAAAAATACAACCCAACCTCTAGTTAGCTTAGTTCCCAATTGGCTAAAGTGAACAGCCTCTAGTCTAGTTGCCTCACAGAAAAAAAGTGCACCATCGAGAATGCTACTTTCTATTAAAAAGATAGCACCATCCAGAACACTACTTTCTACACAAGATCAGCAGATAATCAAAAACTACCATGTATATAAAGAAGTAGGAAGGAAGTTAAAAACCAACAATAGAATTGATACATTGGCATTATAAATAAAATATATGAGATAGAGATTTAAACATAATTATGATTAAATATTCAAGAAAATGGATGACAAGATGGAGAATTCCACTAAGTAACTAGAATCTATTTCAAAAGAATTAAATGAAAATTCTAGAACTGAAGAATACAATAACTGAAATTAAAAACTCAATAGAGCTTGGTGCATTGGCTCACATCTGTAATCCTAACACTCTGGGAGACTAAGGCAGGAGGATCATTTGAGCCCAGGAGTTTAAGACCAGTCTGGGCAACATAGCAAGGCCACATCTATATACAAAGAAAAAATTAGTTAAGTGTGGTGGCATGCACCTGTGGTTTCAGCTGCCTTGGAGGCTGAGGCAGGAGAATCGCTGGAGCCTAGGAGGTCAAGATTATAGTGAACTATGTTCACATCACTGCATCCCAGCCTGGGCAACTGAGTAAGACCCATCTCAAAGTCAAACAAACAAACAAAACTCAAGAAATGCATATCAAAGCTGACTAAGCACAACTGAAAATACAGTTAGTAAACTGGAAAATAGATCAGAGAAACTTGGACTTAATGACAGAAAGCAAATTAAGGAAAATTCAATAAAGAACATAAATGACATATAGGGCAAGGTGAAACAATCTAATATAAATGTGATTGGAGTTTCTGTTAGAAAAGAGAGAGAATGGGCAGAATAAATATTTGAGGAGTTAGCTAAAAGTTCCCTTCCAACTGAAAGACAACAAACCAAAGACTCAAGAATAATTACAAATCCTAAGTAGAGAAAAAATCAAGAAAATTATACCAGAGCACGTCATGCAAACATGCTAAAAACCAAAGATGAAAGAATAATCTCAAAAGCAGCCAGGGGGAAAGGATACGATGCCTTCAAATGAGCAATAGTAAGGCTGACAGTTAATTCCTGAATCAAGAAAGCCAGAAAAAAAAAATAAATAGCATTATTAAAATTGGAATTCTATCATTCAGAAAAAAACAACCTTTTTTTTAAAGCAAAGAAGGTGATATAAAACGTCTTTGAATTCCCACATGGTTAGGAGTTCTCCTTTACTGCAATCCTAAATCTTGGCCTTTCCCGACGCTACCCTATCTTACTGGATACTCAGTCAATATTCTTCTTTTACTTATTTTTCCATAGGATTTCATTACCTTTGAGTCATAATACTTTTAAAAATAATCAAAGATGGAAATATATTTGATGAAGATGAAGTATTTTGATGAAGACAAAAGAGATTTTTCTTCTATTAAATGACAATCTTTAAGCTTGTTGATTCTATATTAAAAACTCCAACCTTAAGTGGAATCTTATTCAGCATAACTGTTTATTTGTATTTGTAAAGAAACAATCACTTAGTTGGAAATTTTCTCTTAAAACAACAACAAAGAATCTGAAAAGGAGGACTTGCCACATAGAATTGGTAGAGCAGCTAAACAGAGGCTTTGGAGGCTAAGGACCAAAGTGTTTCTTTCAAGAAACCAAAGCAGTAGCCAATTTAAGTCTAAATATCCTAGGTTTTTAGCTCTAAATATCATCCATTTACAGAAATTCAGAGGGTTTAAATAATTTGTTCAAGTTCATTCAGCAAAAAGTGGCAGAGCAAAGAAGTTACTTAAGTTTTCCATACCCTTCCTATTGCAATATTCAGAGACTCATAAGTAGCGTGGTTTGTGTTGCTGAAAACTCTCTAACCCAATTAATCTTCACCTCAGAACATCCAGTGCAACAGACTCAAATGAGTTCATTTAAAAAAATACAACAGTGCCTACTGTAAGACACAGTTAAACCTATTAGATATAGCATACTACGTTATTAAATCCTGAAAACACCTGATCACTTATATTCCAGAATTAGTTAACTCAGTTTTTAATATGGCATAAAAAGGTGCGACACAAAACAGATAACTTTTGATATAGAGGGATTGGAATAATAAAGAGAACTAACTGTGGAAGCCTGGTTTGGGATAAAGTGGGAGATTACACAAGAAGGCCAAGTATGAAGTTGCTGCAAGAGGGGTATTGTGATATCTATGGGGAAAGGAAAGGGGCCAGGACTGAATTCTAGAAAGCTTTTATGCACTTTAGAAATTTATTTAAGTCTCAATCCTCAATAGGTAGTTTCATCTGTCTTATGAACCAATCCTGTTAGAACTCACAGGGTCCTCACATGACACCCCTGATGAGAGAAACCCTATTTCAAAAATGATGTCTGAGATTCTTTGTTGCTTTTCTTCCAGGCATCCACATGTTATCATGCCATAGATGTGTCCTGTGATTTTCCAGGTGTGGCACTAATATTTATATCCAACCAGGTTAATAGTCAGCAAGAAGGCTCATACTGAATAGGAGCAAAACCCCTTCATGGGAAGCCCCTGGAGAGAATTGCTCTATAAATCTGCAGAGGATTGGGAGCAGGTGCTTAGAGCTAGAAGAAATTCCTGGATCACTTACCCCTAAATGCATCACTTTCAGAAGATAACCAAAGACCAAATAAATGTTAAACAATATGTTTATGGCAGAAAGTTGTCCTAAACCTAGAGCTCTTGACTTGGTCTGAAGGGTTTTGTTTTGTTTTGTTTTGTTTTGTTTCTGTGATAGTACTTAGGTGATTCACAAGTGTGATGAGGACCCCTGATAATCTCCTGAGCCATTTAAGGGACTCTGTAAGGTCAAACCGTTTTCATCATAATGCTAAGGAATTATGTGCCTCTTCCAGTCTCCTCTCCCAAGAAGAGAATGGATTGGAATGCCATCATCATTCTCATGGGTAATGGATGTGTGCTTAAGCAGGCTTGTAATTCAGAATTTATCTAGCTTTATTTCTAATGTAACCAATATCAACAGATTAAAAACTATATAAACAAAATCTCTTTTGGGTACTTAATAATTTTTAAGAGAGTCAAGGGTTCTGAGACAAAATTTGAGAACCACAGTTATAGTTCCACAAATATTATCGAGGTGCTATTATGACTAAGACACAGGGCTGAGAGCTTTCTTTACCCTCCAAATACATGGTTCTATCCTACTTATGCCATGTGGGAAGCTCAGAAGAGAAAAAGGTCATATTGTAGTTAGTAACAGATTCATGAAAAAGACTGATCAGGAAGTGGGTCTGCAAAGATGAGAATTTCAACATCTGGTGTCTGGGGCCAGAGTATTTCTGGTTGAGCAAAAAGTACAATCAGAAACAAGACCCCAAGGAGCATATGTATTCTGGTCACAGTCAGTCTCCCTGGGTGAAAGTGTCATGTGGATGAGAAGCAGTAATAAGGGAAACTAAGAAGTGAGATGATGTTGAGATGTAAGGAGGCTTGAGCACCAGATAGAAGCATTTGGACTTATTTTTCATGACCATGATAGTTCATTGGGTAGATGATAGATGAAAAGATACTGCTCACTACAGAAAATAGAAATAACTAATGAGATAAGAAATAGAGCCTTCTTCAGTTATAGAGCTCATTAAGAGTATGGGTAAAGCGTTTTAAGGGAAAATACGAAAAGTCATCAGGAAATGTAGAGGAGGAGGGTAAAGAAACACACTTCAAATTAAGTCAGGATCTATCCATCATCCTGACTAGTTGTCTAATCATAGCAAATGTCTATTTCTCTCAATATTCAGAGAGATCCACAGTTAAGATCAGTAAAATGCACCTGTACTTCCCAAAGTTACTTTGAAAATAAATTGAGTAAATAAATACCAGTCATGCTTTGAAGATCATAAAATGCTATTTGAATATATAGATGTTTAGCTACTGCCTTCTGTGTTGTCAATCTCAATGGAAGGCATTGATATAACTGAAGAGGGTGGGAGGTCAAAGGTTTTAAGCATGCACAGGCCTGAGGAAACCACAACCTCCTTTTCACTTTACCAGGAAATAGGACTGGAACAATATTTAACTATCATTACTTTCTTGGGAAGATCTTTATTTTAAAAATAACATCTCTTGATCCTATTTTGAGACCTGCAATAGAATGAATATCTTGACCCTTTAAGAAATGCTCTCCTTTAATTTCATTGGTTGTTTTATTGGCTGTTTTTTAATAGATAATATATATACATGTTAAAGATTTAGACAAGAAAACAAGAGTATAGTGTTAAAAGTATTCTTAAGCTAATGATAAATCTAATTGGATGGATACGTTATGCTTCATCACAATGAAGTCCAATAGAAAGCTTCCCAGTGGACAGAAAGAAAAGGTGATGATACCAAAGAGATTAATGGGAAATATAAATGGAAACACCAATTATGGTTCTTTGATCTCTTTCATCATCTTTTTGAGCTGTTAGAGGGTAACTACTTCTTGTTTTTGTCTATCAGGCATCATTTTATACAATTAGGAGATGTTAGCTGGTGTTCATATTCAAAGAAGTTAGCTCATGTTCGTATTCAATATTCCCTAGCTAGACATATTAGAGTTCTCTAGAGGGATAGAACTAATAGGATATACATATAAAGGAGATTTTACTAAGTATTAACTCACACTATTACAAAGTCCCACAATAGTCCATCTGCAAGCTGAGGAGCAAGGAGAGCCAGTCCAAGTTCCAAAACTGAAGTACTTGGAGTCCTGTGTTAGAGAGCAGGAAGCATCCAGCATGGGAGAAAGATGTAGGCTGGGAGGCTAGGCCAGTCTAGTCTATTTTCACATTTTTCTGCCTCTTTATATTCTAGCCATGCTGGCAGATTAAGGGTGGGTCTGCCTTTCCCAGTCCGCTGACTCAAATATTAATCTCCTTTGACAACACCCCCACAGACACGCCCAGGATCAATACTTTGCATCTTTCAATCCAATAAAGTTGGCACTCAATATTAACCATCACACTAGCCAAAATAATCTTAAAATTGCCTGAGGATGATATCATGGTGGTCAGCAAATGTCAGCTTGGAGCTTATTCAAGCCTCTCCAGTTAAGCAATGACTATACCAGCCAGCTGTGCCAACCAGGGACAACAGAACCCATGGCCATGCCCTAGTCCTGGCAAACACTTTCATTCATCTTACACCTTTTTCCAAACACACTCACAAATATTCCAGCTCATTGTCATAGGTTTCGTGTTGTTTTTATTATTTTTTAGTTTTTTAATCAACAAATAAAAATTATACATATTTATCTTGTACAACATGTTTTGAAATATGTATAACTTGTAGAATGGCTACATCAAGCTAATCAATGTATTCATGCCAGGTATCATCTATTTTAATGAATCTTCCATGGTCAAGTATCACCAAAAGTAGACTAAGGGGCTAGACTGGTAGCAGGTGAATTCAATTGCAGAATTCTAGATTCATCTAGAAACAGTGGGATTTTCATGCCCCTGAGTAGATATAGTAATCATTAGTGCTGCTCTTCAAATGTTCTCATTCTCTTTATATGATGATGTTGCCCTTTCTAGGCTCTCAGACATGCCCATGAAATGTAAACAGAAGAAGCATAGACCAATTCTAGGTATAAACTTCAATCAGAATCATGTAATTTGGCACAGAAGTTTCCTTATCTGCTGTGGTGACCACAATGTTTCTGATAGTGGCAACTCTACCAGCCTGGATCCTTGACAAAGGACAATAGAGAACATAACTTCCACCTGATCCACAGTAGGCATTGCATTAGTTTGGAAGAGAAGTAATCCTTTCTGTTCCAAGCCACAGAGACTGGGGCTATTTGTTACCACAGCATTGCTTAGCCTATCCTAACAGACAGGAGACAAAGGCAATGTCATGACAAAATCAGAGTAGGAATTGTTAATGACACAGTCTTGGACATCAGACAAATTTAAGTTCTAACCTCTATCACTTCCTAGCTGTGTGGTCTTGGGAATGTTACTTAAATCCTCTGTGTTAACCTACTCCAGGCTTCTATGACAAAATACCCCAGGCTAGGTGGTTTAAACAACAGAAACTTATTTTCTCACCCTTCTGGAGGCTAGAAGTCCATCATCTAAGTTATAGATGGCTAGATGACTCAGTTTCTAGTGAGGGCTTCCTTCTTGGCTTGCAGAAAGTTGCCCTTCTCACTGTGTCCTCACAAGGTGGAGAGAGAACAAGCTCTCTAGTGTCTCTTTTTTGAGGACACTAATCCCATTGGATCAGGGTCCCACTCTTATAATAGCATTTAATGTAATCACTGCCTTATTCTAAATATAGCCACACTGTGGATAAGAGCAAAAACACAGATTTTTAAAAGGACACATACACTCAGTCCATAGAACCCTATCAGTCACATTTCCTCTTTGGTTGTTTTGAAAAATAATTTAACATATGTAAAGTGCTTGTTCTAGTATCTGTCTCTTTGTAGGTATTTATTATATTTAACTTTATTTTCTATAATCCTTTCCCAGCCAAAAAAAGAAAAAAAACAACTCATCATATAATTTAGAAAACTGAACCCTCTTACATTGTATATAATCAATTATCACTAAGTGTCCCATCTGACACTTGCTTAGGGAACATCTCTGAAACAAGAGTTTTCCTTAGCTGCTCTTAATGCCCTAGGGTCAAGGTCCCTAGATTGCCATTCACTTTTGCACACTGTATAAGCCAAGTCATTACAGGCCCGAGGAGCAAATGAATTATACAGTACAGTGTTACCACTAAATCAACACCGTGCAAGAAGCAGTCCAGGACAGGCAATCACTCTCCTTGGGCCAGGCTAGAATGCAAATGAAAGGCAGAGAAGCAGGTCAAAGAGGATTGAATGTTACCGAGAAAGTCATTGAAAATAGCTACCTCCTGATTGGTAAAGCTCCTGGATCAGAGTTTCAATCCTTAATGTGACTTTAAGCTGGAAAGAAGGCATTAAATCTACCCTTAACATACATGGGGCACCACACTGCCACAGCAAATCATGGGAATTAAAGTCTTTCACAGTGTCAGGTTTTGGAGGAAAAAAATTTCCAGCGAGCAGTTTTCAGGCTAGGCAGCTGAGCTAAGTTGACTGTCGATAAAGGAGAATAAATAAAAGACTCTTAACTTATCCTCCACCAAGAAAATTAGGGGCAAAACTTCACCAAGACACGTATTTGTGAAGGTTCATAACTGTGTGTCCACTTGGGGTTATAGAATGACTTATAAGATGTTGATTTCTTCCCCAGTATATATTCAATGAGCAGCAACAAACTTATCATGTGTTTAAGTTCATAGAGATCCACCATCACTATAGGGCCAGTCTTATACTGATCTACAAATACGTTGTGATTCATAGGGTTCTGCGAAAATCTACTAGTTCAGAACACAAAGTTTATCTTTTGCTAACTAGCATGATGGTAGGTTTTAAAATTCTGTGGGTAAAATATTGTTCTCTTTGCCTTTGACAAAAATAATACATTGAACAAAACGAGCACCTTGGCAGGAATTTGGGTCATCTTTTGTAGAGAAGCTGGAGAGTGCTTGACTACTTTAGGTTGTATAAAATCTAAAGTAAAAGTTTCAAAAATTTCAAAGACAGTTTTATCTAGGTTTCACTGAAACCTAGAGAAGACCCAGAGAAAATGTAGTCTCATTCTCCATCAACTCTAGTTTTATGTCAAAAGTATATTTCTCATGTAAACTAAAGACTGAACTCTTTGTAAAAAGGGATAAGGAGTAATTGTTTAGGAAGAGGAGGAATAGGCAGAAACTATTTCCTAATTTGTATTTAAATTTTGTAATTTTTTTGTTTCTTTGCTTGCAAAACATGTAATTGTAACATCGCTCTTCAAAATCATACCAGCATGTTGAATCTTATGTGGGATTTGTGTTTCAGTGTTTCTTGGTATGTGTAAAATATTTTGATAGGCTGCACACGGTGGATCACACCTGTAATCCAACACTTTGGGAGGCGAAGTGAGCAGATTACCTGAGGTCAGCAGTTCGAGACCAGCCTGGCCAACATGGTGAAACCCCGTCTCTACTAAAAATAAAAAATAGCCGGACGTAGTGGCATGCACCTGTAGTCCCAGATACTCAGGAGTCTGAGGCTGGAGAATTGCTTGAACCCAGGAAGCAGAAGTTGTAGTGAATGGAGATCACACCACTGCACTCCAGCCTGGGCAATAGGGCAAGACTCTGTCTTGAAAAAAAAAATTGTCTAAGTGAAACCTGCAAATGAGAATTCAGAAAGTGACAAGATAATGGCCAAGGGTGGTAACTCACACCTGTAATCCCAGCACTCTGGGAGGCCAAGGCAGGAGGATTGCTTGAGGCCAGGAGTTTGAGACTAGCCAAAGAAACACAGTGAGACCTCCATCTCTACAAACAATTTAAAAATTAGCCAGGTGTGGTAGTGCATGCTTGTAGTCCTAGCTACTCAGGAGGCTGAGGCAGGAGGATGGCCTGAGCTAGGGGTTTCAGACAGTGGTGAGCTATGATGGCACCTGCATCTCAGCCTGAGTAACAAAGTGAGGCCCTGTCTCAAAAAAAAGTCGGTGGGGAGGGAATGACAAGATGATTCTAGGTTTTTTTCTTCATTTATGATTAGAGATGAGAAAGAAAATGTCAATGTGACTCCTTCTTTGTGGTTCTTTGAGCCATAGGAGCTTTGCTTTGTACCCTCTGTCCCCTACCAAGAAAGCCCAGGGAAGGTAATGTCTCCTGGATCCTATGAAATGTTTCTGTAATGGCCACTTTAACTCACACCTTGATTTTTCCCAGGTCGCTGGCAAGTGTGATGGATTATAATTGCTGCACATTCATGAGGTTTTCTCAAGGTTACCCAGTGAGGGTTAATGTTCAGTTCATCCGCAGGACTTATGAGGTGGAAGAGGAAATTTCTATTAGGTATTCTGCAGCATTAACAAAAAATTAGAGAATATAGTCTGTGCTCTTAAAAGAAGCCTCGTTGTACTCTGCTAAAAGGCAAGAGCTCACACACAGTAGGTCATGAGCGTGTGTCACATGGAGGGCAAAGGAGGAGCTTCCCTCTGATAATGAAACAAACATTTAGCTTACCTAAGAGCTATGCAGAGTGGGAACAAGATGTGTCATCTGTGAAACAAAAAATAGAAAAATAAATAAATAAAGGGAGATTTCTAAAAGGCACACATCATTCAGAATTAAATTAATTCAATTAATTATGATGTTTTCATACAAGTGGAACACAGCCTGGGCTAGGAACAAAGATTTGTCTTGCTTTTATTAGGAACAATGACCTACTTTTCTGTGTTTGTGGGGCCTGTTTGGTGCGGGTTGTTTTTTCCTAATTGTGCTCTCTTTTTGAGTTTTATTCCCTGCCAGGGCACAGTGAACACCAAGGGAAGAATAAGACAGAGGGCTATTCCTAGTGAAGCAGAGTTTACAACCCTTGTTCATTTTGGCCCGAGGCCAGCTGACTCTAGTTTATCTAACTCGTAGAGGGTTTCAGAAGAAAAACTGGAAGTACTATCCTGCCTTTGGGTATGAAGACAAAATTCTAATATCATAGGAGAGTCATCAGAGGTCAAGGCAGATAGAAGTGTTCATTCATTCAACATTCAACACAAATTGTGAACACCTAACATGTGCCATGTACAAAGAAGGATATTCTACCTTGGACTAACTTCCATTCCTGTGAGGGAGGTATTTTCATATCTATATAAAATGCATCGTATAGCAGATTTAATCACTGGGAGAATAAGAATAAGAAGTGTTGGGTGAGTGGGAAGTGGTATTTAATATAAAGAGTGGTCTGGGAAGGTCTCACTGAGACATTTAAACAGAAGGATCTTGCTATTGACCAACAGTTTTATGTCCTCTCCAAATTCATATGTTTAAACCCTTACCTCCAATGTGATGGTATTTGGAGATGGAGCCTTTGGGAGTTAGAGTTACATTAGGTGATAAGGATAGAGCCCTCATGATGGGATTAGAAGGTTTGAAGAAGAGGAAGAGAGAAATCCTTTCTCACTCACTCTACTCTGGTGCATCAAAGAAAGGCCATGTGGAGATATAGCAAAAAGGAGGCCGGCCATCCAAAAGCCAGGAAAAGGGCCCTTACCAGGAATGGAATCAGCTAGCATCTTAATCTTGGACTTCCAGCCTCCAGAGCTGTTAGAAAATACATTTCAGTTAAGCTAGCCAGTCTGCAGTATTTTGTTGTAATAGTCCTAGCAGACTAAGATAGGCCTGAAGAAAGTGAGAGAAAAGCACATACAAATAAGGGGAAAGCATTCCTGGTAGGGGAAACTGAATGTGCAAAGGCCCTAAGACAGCAGTGTGCTCCATTTTCAAGGGACAGCAGGAAGGTCAGTGGGACTGAAGCCAGGTAAGCAATGGGTAGAGAAGGAGATGATTTAGAAAGCTAATAGGGGAGGGAGATTCTATAGATTCTGTAGAACTCCAGCAGAAGAGTTTGTGGTCTGACTTTCTTAACTGCTGAGTTGAGAATCAACTAGAGGGGAGGAAAGGGCACATCAAGAGCTCTTAGATGACTGCTTTCACCCAGGAAAGAGATGGGCTTTAGAGAGAGAGACAGCAGGTTCACATTTACTCTGGCAATTAGAAATTATGGGCTATGAAGCATTAGCAAAAATGAGTAACTGATATTAGACAGTTTGTAAGGGCCAGATCTGGGGCTCAGCAATTTACATGGATTATCTCAATTACACTGTTGAGATAGGGACCATTATTATAATCTGCATTCTATAGACAAGGAATGTTCTGCATCTTCATTTCTTTATGTACTAGAGAAAATAACACTACCTATCTTACAGAGTTGCAGTGAAGATGAAACGCAATCATCCTTGCAAATCACTTAGCTCAGTACTGACACAGGGTAAAATCTCAACAAAAGATGACAATGGTTATCATTTTATGGTTTCATTAGGACAGATAAAATTTTGTCCACACACTACCTACCTGTGAACATAGAAGACTGACAAAGTAAGTACTCTTCCTCATGCACTTACCTCAGCTTCAAATCAAGAGAAAGAATGAACACAAATCTGAGAAGCAGACTCTCTATATTTAACAGAAGACTCCTTTTGACAAATCTTTCTATGGTCTTTGCCTACAGCAAGTAGCACCCCCATTTATCTACACTGGCATTTTTGTCCTATTCTTGTTTCCTTCTCAGAGCTGTTTCGTTCCAATCCTGGCACAACATTTCTTACTCTGCTGGGCTAAATTTCATGGCCTTCCCACACTTCTTAGAATTCCCTTCTGCAATACAGCCTTCCCACAGTATCACTCATCCTGTCCTGGACATCTTCCCGGCATTTCACCACTTAGCTACTCCATGGCTGGATACTGTGTGGATTTCAATGTTTTGTTCAATGTTTTCTGATAATTTCATTTGGAGTGGACTCCATATTCTTGTAGACAACACCAATGCTTCCCCCAAACCACTAGGGGCTCTCTGAACCTGGAAATGGAAAGACATCTTTGACACTTCCTCCATGAGACACATCACAGGCTTCCTAGGCAGGGAGGTGGCACACATACAAAGCTGCCAGGAATTAAATGCTATACTCTTCCCTTGACCCTGAAATGGAGCATCCTACTGTGTCACTCAAGATGGTTTGTACAGCCGACTCAGAAAAACACTTCATTAACAATGAAATTAAAGCTTTGTATCCAGTCACTTGTGTCACTGGGCATCACAGTTTATCACTTTGTTTAGATAAAGCTTTATTGGTCTAAGAGCAAAAATAGATGTTGTTTTCCCTAAAAGGCCTAGATGATGCTGCCACTTAAAGAAGAAAATCTTTCTCCTGCTAGTCTTTCTTAACCTTAGCTGCAGGGTTATCTTTAACAATAATTATTAAAGTTCGAGCCCAGAGACTGGTGCTAATTCACCCTGACCGACCTCTCACACAGCCACAGAATTCTCCCCTATGCACCAGGGCACCTCCACTGGCTGCTGTTGGCAATAAGGAAGCGGAGAAGGTAGAACGTGAGAGGCCCTCAGTGGCCCACTCCTCTAATCCACAGCCTTCCATTCATAAATGGATAAAAACAAGAGCCGTTTTTAGATTCAGGATTTCCTGGGGGAGAACAACAATTCTAGCCCCAAACTTCAGATGTCAGCAGAGAACAGTGTGGGCTCTTTATATTCTTCAAGAACACACACGCTGAGCTTCCCCCGCAGCCCCCGAGCACTGCCAGTTGCAGCTACTGCAATCCCAGCGTCTGAGTTTGCGGCTCACCGGGAGATTGTCTGTTCCTGCTGCTTCCAATATTGTCTTGGCCTTTTTCAGGGCACACACACAAGACTGCATCAGCACCCCTGTCTCCAGCCCATTGTGTACATGAATGCTCTTCCAGCGTGGCTCCCCCATGACATGCACCTGCTCAGCAACCTATAGAAGCTCCCCCAGGTGGGTATCAATGCCCCAAATTTCCTTTCAAGCCTTCAAGGCTCACCCAACATAAATATTGCACACTTCTTGAAGAACAACCTCTGCTTTCATCAGATACGCTGATCTACTTTCCTCCTAACACTCCTTATGTGTGCCTCCACCCTTTGCCCCTATTGCTCCCATTTAGCTCCACTGGGAGTATCTTCCCTTTACCACTTATTTAAATTCTGCCCAATGTTCAAGATACTGCTTAAGTTCCACCCACCCCCAACACCTCTGGGATCACTCTAGTCCTCAGGGTTATTACAGTTATAATTGCTAGCTTGTAATTTCACAATTAATTGTCTTCTCCCTGTTTTATGTGTTTGCATATTATCTACAAGGTTGTAAGATACTTAAGAAAAAGATCCAGATATTTTACTACTGCTCAATCCAACTCTGGCAAAGAGGAGGTGCTCAACTTTATGAAGCTCCAACTGGGCCAGTGCCTTATAGAATGTTAAATAGAGGACAGGATTTTAACCTCAGTTTCAGAGCATACAAAGATAATCTGGTACTCCCTCTCATAATCCCTGTGAAAGTCCAAATTCTCCACACAGAGAGGAAGGATTGGGCTCTCTGGTTTTATTTGCTATAATCTTAGAATAATTCTAACCCTGCAACTGAGTAGTGACAGATTACTCAACTTTCAGCATTGAAAGATCACTCAGAAATTATGTAACACAAATGCAGAGAAGAAATCTGAAACTCACAAAAGTGAAGTTTCCTGCACCGAACCACAGAGTGGATAAAGGATAGAACTAGGAACAAACCCTAAAGCTTTTGAAATCCCAGCCAGAACTCCTGGGTGAATATTTGCATGTTGCTCTTCTGCATTTTCTTTAGGGTCTGGATGATAGCAATAGAAAATTATTGGAAAAATACTTTCTGAGTGTTTTCTGTGCCTCTGGCTCTATGCTAGGGCATGTGAGCTATGAAGAAAAGAAAAAGAAAATGAACAATTTCTTTGCACTCAGGACTCCTGAACTCCCTGTATTATTTTTTAAAGCAATGATCTTAACTTTTTTTTTTTTCTTTGAGGCATAGAACCCACTGAGAACATAATTAAAATTACAGGCTTAGGGAAATGCGTGTATGCACAAAGCAGCAAAACACTGCACTTCATTTTAGAGTTTTGCTGAGTTCTCGAACCTTCAGGTTATAGCCTTTTTCTGAAATCTTCAAAAAATATAGGCATGGTTTTATAATTTACAGAGTCCAGATGCTAGCCCTCGCCTTCTTCTCTTCCCTTTTGAGTGACTGGTGGGAAGGCAGCAATCACAGCTTCGTCTCTTCCCTAAATAAATAAGCACTTCCCTGAGTGCCTCAACTCCATTGCTCCAGATGTCACGCTGGATGAATGGCTCATTTAAGGCTCAGCAGGACCCAGGTCATGCGCTGAGCTGATCAGCTTTTCTGTGTCCTGCCCTTGCCACTCAGAGCAGCTTCTCTGCCACTCCGCCTGCTTGGAAAATCCACACTCCCCTTAGGAGGCCTGGAAGCTGAATAAGTTCTAGCATGGTTCTGGCAATCCCGGGGAAGAGGGGAGGGCTCTGGTGCCATCTCTTGGGACTTTTATTAGACAATACTGGTGAAAGGTCCATGGGGTGTTTTAAGTAGTGGCTCTGGCATAAAAGATGCGATGGAAGGAGCACTGCTCACAGAAGCAATATATCATGAAGCTTCTCCAGACAGGAGAAAGTGGGAAACAGATGGAGAGGAGCAGGCAAATGCACCGCAGGGACACAGCTTGAGTGGGAGGGTGTGAGGAGGCAACTGAAGCTATCAGCAGCAGCAGACAGAGGGAAAAGACTCACGATGTGGAATCTACATATGGTAAGTCAGGGTGGGAAACAGAAGACCGTACCCAACAGCAAGAGATTCATTCTCACATCATGTAGAACGAAGAGAAGAACCAGGCAGAAGGAGTCGAGTTCTGAAAACTCGAAACCAGGCATTCCCAGCCCTTCTCAGCCCTTCATATCCCATGGGAAGCGTTTAAAACCATGGATGCCTGGGCCCTTGTCTGGACAATTACATCAGGTTCTCTGGGGGTGAACCTGATGTGAGGCCTCAGCAGTGGCAGAAGTGAGAATCGTTGTACTAGGATTCCTGATTTCCTGATTGATGGCATCTGGTGGCAGGCAGGGAGAAGCCAGGGAGAATTGCTGAGTGCCTACACCTGTGCAAAATAACGCTGCACACTAGCTGATGGGAGAAAGGAAGTCTCTCTTTCTAAAGTATTATTTTTCCTCCTTGAGGAAGCACAAAAATTCCTTTTGCCCAGCAAAGAAGCAGTCCCAGGTCATGTTAGAGTTACCTACTTGTTTGTATTTAGCCTTATCCTCCAGGAATTACAGAAAATGAGTCTGCAGGAAATGTGTCCAGGTCTTCTCTGTGCCTGAGGTAATTGTGTGCTCTGCGTATATCCTACTAAAGGTTCTACCATTGAGGAAAATCTTGAAAGCCAGTCACCCCTACTTCTTTATTTTCTGTGGCTCATAGAAAGGGGAAAAAAGATTTCTGCACAAATTGAAAGAAAAATAAAAGATTCCTATGCAGGAGAGAAGAATCAAAACTGGTGATAGAATATGACAAAGAAGAGAAGGAAAGGGGGAGAGGGGAGAAGCAACACAAAGGGCTGTTACTCAAGACAGAGCCCTTGAATCAAGACCTCCTCAGAACAGAAAGACATTCAACGGTTAAAAACCAGAGATTGACAAGAACAGTTATTTTGCACCAAATGAAAGGACATATGGTATGGCATTGATTACACCCAAAGGCTCTAAGGCAATTGAATGTTAATTGGCAGAGGCCTACCAAAGGTATACAATCTTGAAGGACCTATCAGGAAAAAGAGAAGTTGCTAAAACTTTTTAAATTTGGACTTCCTTCCCACTTCCCTGGGTTCTTCAGAAGACAAATAACTCCCCAGTTTATACAACTGGGAAATATAGCTCCTTACAAATGGACAGCAGCATAGTATAGGGACCTAATAAAAGATAATAAGGTGAGTAAAAAGGGTGGTATAATCCTTGGCAAAATATATAGCAATATGAAAATTTTTGTAATAAATTGTTGTAATAGTTTGCATTGTGAATCAGAACAGCAAATACTTTGTTATAGAGCACTTACATTTTATTTTTCAGCTATCACAGCTCAAAACTAAATGTAGACATGTGACTCTATGGTACCTTTTGGCTAAAGATTGCATCTTTATCATCAGAGCAATACTTATCAGATTTATTTATTAACAATCTCCATGCAATCTCCATGCAATATTTATTAACAATCTCCATGTGGCTCTATGCAACATGCAGACAAATAAACAAACACACAAATGAGTAAGTAAAATATTTTTAAAGTATTCCTGCCCTCTAGAACCTTATACTCCCTGGTAAATATTCTTACTGAAACATAGAATACTATTAAAGTTAGTGATTCATACCTGCAGAAGAAAAATATGACCTTTTCTGTAACAGGAGAATGCCTGAATAATGATAGCACTGAAATTGATGCCATCATTATCAGCTCCCATTTTTCAAGCACTCAGTCAGTACAAGGCAAAGAACTGCAAAAGGGAATACAAACAGGGATAAAAAGCAGGCTCTGCCCTAAATGAGCCCACCATCTTGATGGAGAGAGAGGAGGTAAACAGACACACAAAAAAGGTAACTCCCTGGAAGCCTTTTTTAAGTAGCTAGTGAGTTACACAGACCTTAAATGGTGTTGGACGTCAGTGCAATCACAAGCTCTCACGTGTGCTTTACAGTGTCTAATCAAATTCATTATCATATTTAATTCTTACAATAACCTGTTGATACAAGTGTTATAATCTCCATCTTACAGATGAGAAAGTTGAGACCTAGAGCATTTAAGCAGCCAGCCTGGAGCCACAGAGATTAAGTCTCAGAGCCAGGACTCAGGATGAGCTCCAATAGAAGCCTGTCCTTGGAGTCCAGAATGAACATCAGAAACAACCCAGCCACAGCAGGAGACTGTCCATGAATGTCATCTGGCCGAACTTAAAGGCAAGACCCTTTTAACTTATCTCATTCAAGCTCGTTCTTTACACTCTTTCACTAACTCCAATTAAGGATATTTTATGCGCATGATAGGATTTGCCATTCTTCCCACTTGCCAAGTACTTGATTATTTATCATCATCACCAGCAGCACCAGCAACAGCAGCAGCAGCAGCAGAAATAGAGAATTACCTATTCAAGCAGTAAACTCTTCTGTGGAAGTCCAGTGCATAACAATGCACACCTTCCTCTGTCTCTAACTCTCTTGTTTTCTAAAATTAACATTTCTGAAATATGGAAAGACGTGCAAAGGGGCATGGATTTGGTATTTTGGCTGCTACAAAATAAACACAAATATAATAATAGGGTGACTTCATACTTACTTTTGTCATTACAAAATCTAAGACTGATTCATGGGCCGACATGCAGGAAAAAAAAAAATATTTATCTCCTCCTAGGGGAGAAGGTTTTATTAGTTTCCTGGGCATAAGCATTGTTAGACTAGTGTGTGTGTGTGTGTGTGTATATATATATATATATATATATATATATATATATAGAGAGAGAGAGAGAGAGAGAGAGAGAGAGAGAGAGAGAAATAGATAGATATACACTTTTCTATTATGCTTTGGTCTTATATTTAGTCAACATTCTCTATTATTCTGAGCAATAGACTCTTTCGAAGTTTTCATTTCTGGAGATGATGTGTACTTTTATCTTTTTTCTGTGTCTTCATTGATATTTTAGTAGAAGTTTGGGAGATGAAGTATCAGCAGCAACTAGCCAAGCACCATTTTAAACTAAAATTCAATGGAAATTTAATTTGATTGCACTACAAATGTTAACTTCATGAGATTTTCCCTCCCATCAAGTGAGTCTCTTCTTCCCATTAGGCATATTTGGATAGTGCAAATGGGTGACTTGACTGGAAGCAGAAAGAGATTCATTCCATTCCAATTTTGAATATGACAGTTGTGAAGTCAGGCTCATGACCTGTGTGCCAATTTACAATCTAATAAAAATTTAAATGCTTGAATTATTAACAGAGAGTGAGGGATGGAGCTTAGAATGGAAACATTTATAATGAGGTGACGATTTCCAGCATAATAGAGTTGCTCATTTTTGGAACATCCTACATGCATATTCCTTGTGGTTTCATAGCCTGTAAATTGTTTGTTGCTGGGTCTCATTTTGAATTCTCTTTACTATTTCATTTTGTTCTGCATCAGCAGTCAAGGCAATTGTGGATACTAGCACAGTTTGCTTTTTTAAAAAATCATGAGCTTTACAGTTAGACATACCTGGATTCAAATTCTGATTCTGATTTTTTACTTGCATTGTGAGATCTGATAGCATATTTAATCTTGTTGAGCAAGTTAGCCTGCAACAACTGCCCTGTAAGCTTTTTGTAAGAATTGCAGGAAATAAGTGAAAATACTTCAGACAGTACCTGGCATGTAGTAGTTGTTCATTAATGAGTATAAGAGCTTTTCCCCATCCTTCCTTCTTTCTTCTGCCATGTAATTTAGAAGAAAGAATCTTCAATAATCATGCATTAATTGATTCAATAAAGCATTCATTCATTCATCTGACATTTATACAGTGTCAACTCCAGGTCTGGGAATTCTTAGGACTAAGAATATAAAAAATAGCAAGACCTTCAAAAATCTTAGAGACTAATGAAGAAAATAGACCTGTTAAAAATACTCTATTCTATGGAAAAAATGAATGATATTAAAGAAAGATGTTCAAGGTACTACAGTGACACTCAGAAAATTATTTCTTCGTACTTTTGAATATTTTACTTAAATCCATTGAGCTTCTGTTTCTAATTTTTAAAAATTAGATTAATGAAAGTATATGAGCCTCTTCAAACATGCTGATGCAAAACCTGCAATTTCTTTCAAAGAGGCTGAATTACACGCATTTTACCCAAACTTATACATTCATTCATTTTAAAAAGTACATTCTTGGAACAAGCATAATCAAGGAATGCCTAAAATGAGTCTGGCCTATAATCCATGACAAAGATGTGTATAAAGAGATGAGCTGAGCCAATCTGCATCCTACCAAGAGAAACCATGAGAATCAGACAATTAGAATCAGGAACTGAAAATAAAAGGGTGCCCAGAGAGGAGAAGTCATAAGGGATAGTCAAGGCTGTTTTGATTCAGGAGCAAGCTGCATGTAGAAGGAAGCTTGAGTTAAGCAGAAGATGGTAGATGAGGTTAGAAGAAAGATGTAATAGGGATGAAGAGTAGAGGGTGAGGAAGGCAGCCATACTTAAGGTACAGCAAACACCCAGAGAGGGATGGGGAGGCCAAGGAAAAAGACACTTACAAAGAGAGAGTGCTTGCAGAAATGAGTAGGAAACAGCAAGAGTGGGCTGTCCCCAAACTGCTTTTGTTCTAACCGATTTCCCATTCTAAGCCCCATGTGGTTTCTGATCCTGTGTATTTTTGCTTAAAACCTTCTAGGTTTTAATTGAATTTATCTATGTTGAATACAGTCAAAATAACCCTTTGTTGGTTGTTAATCACTATGTTAATGTAAGGTGACGGGGCCAGTAGTGATGATATGCTGATCTTCATACAGGGATATAACCCCACCCCAACAATAAGGAAAAGGCATGAAGTTGTGTCTCCTAACCTGGAAAGACGCTATGCTGAACAATCCATAATCTGCTGTACAAGGTCCTTGACAAAATCCCCAAATGATATACACTGGAGTACACCAGAAGGCCAAAGAGTTTTTTCTTTGTGCAGAGCTGCTTAGCCCATAATTGCTGAGCGGAAATTCCCCTTGGGTCTTTGAGTTTCTGCAGATTGTGCAAGCAAGTCACTAACTTCTATTTTGTTCTAGACTATCTCTTCTAAGAATGGTTTTACACAGGCAGTTTTAGAAGACAGTATCTCTCTCCACAGCAGAGGGCATATTTGTTTGTTTCCTTTCCAGAATAATGATGGTAATGTTTCCCTCTGGAGAAAAGGGCATGTTTGGTTTCATTCCATTACAAAAGAGTTGGGTTTTCTATGCTCAGGCTCCTTTGGTGCATACTCATTGCATGCATAGCATCTATCCAGGCTTCTCTCTATTGTTCCTCAGGACTTGAGAGGCAAGACAACTGATAGAAACATGAAGCACCTGCTGCTTGCTCTGCCATGAGTAATACAGTCCTTAGTCTCTGACCTAGGAGTTTCTTGACTCTGACAGCTTTGAACTGTGACAGGTTAACTTTGTACCTTGCATGTACAGTAAAATCTAATGTCTTTCATCATTCTCGGCATGCATGTGGCATCTCAACATAAAGCAGTGTTCTGATAATCCTAATCAATTAAGTCAAATGGTATAAGTAGAACACAGTATTGACCACCAATATTGGCAATTTTTTTATCATGGTCTTTCTATTCCTACACATTACGATGACTATGGTATACATGCTTAGAGATTAAGTATAATTTTACCAAACTAGACATTAAAAAGTTCAACAATAATCAAAACCAAGTATACATGTCTTTGACATGGACAATGGTGTCTCTATGAATTGAGGAGGGAAAAGATCAAATGTAGGTATTATTTCCATAAAACAGTGTCCCCTAAAGTGGCAACAAGAGCTTCAGATGGTGTAGAACAGTAATATATGTAAGTATTGTATAAATAAATATACATATGTTGTAGAGTATCTCTAATTTTGTTTATTTGTTTTTTAATAAGAATATGTGGTTAAAAATTGTGGGGCTATTGTCATATGGATAGCCACTGTTGTATGCATCCGAAGACATATTTTCCTGTGGTCTTGTTCAAACTACCTAACAATATGGAAAATACCAAATTATCCTTCAAATATCATTTATCAAGGAGATGTTACCTGTCACTCTAAATATGTAGTTTGAGAGTTTTCAGTCTAAATAATATTTGCTCCTGAGTTTTGAATGTCCCGAAGCTGAACTTTTACCCAGAAATGCTTGTGTTCTCAGAAGTACATTTACATGAGGTGTTTACTTGAAGCAGAATGCCTAAATAACCATTTATAATGGAAAAAAACATCCTTTTGGGAGCTCATTTGCTCACATTCTCTACCAGGACCCTCTTTTCTTGATATTAAGCATAGATGATTTAGTTACAATGTTTCTTGTCTCAGTGATGACTCTGAGAGTGGCACTGACCTGAAGGCTATTTCTCTGGGTTGTGGGGAGGTCTGATAAAGCATCCCTGCCCAAGGCAGCAGGATTGCTCAGGATGACCAGATAGCACATCTCTCACCTTTTCAGCCTCAGTATCACTTATTTTCCTATGTTGGTTGCCTCACTCTGTAAGCATCCCTTTCTTTGCTTTTAATTACTGAAATAGTGTAGATTAATTTTAGATATATTTAAATAGAAAAAAAGAGAGAAATTGCTACCAAGAATGGTTGCAGTTAACCTCAGAAATTTTCTACGTATGGCTGAAATGCACATGAATATATTTTGTATTATAAAAACATAGATCCTACTGCATGTACCTTATGTTGGCCTGTGTGGTTTTCACTAGACAATATATTAAGAACATTTTTTCATTAGCATAGTAAGTAATGATATGCATTATGAATGCATAATATTCCATTATATAAATATACGATCATTTTGTTTGTTAATTGAGCTGAAATACATGTAGAAATCTCCAGGAAGCCTTTGCTGCCCACTCACTCCTTGGTCTGTGTTATGTGGCCATCCTCCAACCCCCCATAGCACCCAAAGGGCCTTTCTCATAGCGCTTATCATACTGCATACCTGTCCCTTCATTACTTGTATACACTTATGTCTACTTAGCTCACTTTTAAAACCTTTAGTACCTAACTAGTTACTAACTCATAGTGGGTTCTCTAACATATTTGTTGGACTGAATTGAATGATACCATTGTGGTTAAGATCCTTCAACAAATATATTTTCACATTTGCCCAACAATTTACTTGAGCTAAACACCTTCAAGCAGAATAAATGAATCACACAAATACAAATCCTAAAGCTTTTTTGTGGATAGAAAGTGATTATGTTACTATTTTGGGGCAGGAAGAAATATCCCAGATTTGTATTCAAAAAAATTATTTTTATAATTTTGCCTTTTGCCCTTGTTATCTTTCTGGAAATGAGAAAAAGAAGGGAGGGTGGAAGAAAAAGCTGAGAGGGGAAGATGGTAGTTTTTTTCAGAATCATTCCAAGCCCATCATCTGAAGTAAATGTAGATAAGTTCAGTCTCATAATGTACACAATATTAAATAAAATAATCTTCAAAATACCCAGTTTTACAGTCCCCAGGACCCCCATAGTCTCTTATATCCACAAACAGGACAGTTCTGTTAATGTTGTTTATAAATATGTGCTGCTGCAATTTATTGTACCACTTTCTTCTGTCCAGAGGGACATTACAAAACAACGTTTTATAATCTCAAAACTGGACAGAAATTTTGTTGCAAAATTATATACAGTGAAAGTATTATAAAGAGCCTCCTAGGCACTTGTGCCTGAGAGTCTTGTTTAAAGAGAAAGGTATCGCAGGGAGTAAAATTGCAGTAGGGTTGATATTTTTCTGTTACTTTCTATTTTGTTTTATGACTAAGAATGAACAAAACCCCGGTTGTTCAGGGATGAGAAGTTTCACCATTATAACCCTGAAGGCAGCAGCATTACTCTGCCATTTATTCCCATGCCTTTTCTGTTTTATGAAAATGGAAGATTTTATGAATTTGGCACACATTAGTCTGTCATCCCAACTTGGGTCTAAAGAGATACAATCATATGTGGCAGCTCCTCCCAATCCTGAATCACACAGCACGGAACATATGATAAGCAAGTAATGAGTCTGTGAATTTACTCACTCTAAGCAGTCTAAATGCATATTTCCAGATTTGATTATGCTTTTATCAGAGGTTTTATTTTTCCTTTTCTTCAATTAAGCAAGCAACTATAAAAAAGGCAGGATTTTAGAGACCAGCAACATCTGAATAATTTCAATTAGATGTTGCTTCATAGGTGGGGAGGTGGTTCTCTACAAGAATATTTACCAAGTAAATAAAACAGGTAAATTAGAAGGTGGCTTTTAACATTATAAAAAGTATTTCCTAGTTTTAGTTTTCCTGAAAATTGCATTGCAAAATTTTCTTCTACTATAACATTGCTGTAAAGAAACCCTGCACTGCAGCCCAGTATGCCTGAACTGTAAGATAAGAGGGTTGCAATCTCCAAAGCTGCTTTGAATTCAAATAATATGTGAACTACACTATATAGAGTCTAGTACAGGGATCAGGCACAATTTTGAGGAAAATTTAGAAAACAGGTAAGCACCGAAGGTAGTTGATCCCTATAGGATGATTTTCTTGGATTTTGTAGAATTTTTCAGGGACAAATTGGTTGTGTCAATTATAACAATAAACATTTGGCTTTATCCTCTCAGCAAGATGTTGAAGAGCTTTTCCAATGCACTGTAGTGAGTAAGTAGAAGAACTCAAAAGTGTGTTTAAAAAGGGAAAGCTAAAACTGCAAGCAGCCTTGATGGTCACCTACTCCAGCTTCCTTAATTTACAATAGAATAAACTGAGATGCATATACCCAAAATTCATGTAAATTAATTTTTTCAAAAAGGTCAAATCTCCTAGGTGTCATGACAATCCTCTTTCAAGATCCTCACTGTGCCCCTAGTCACTGAAAAAATGTTTACCTTTGTTATGATTTATACTCTAATTTTCACAGACTTCACTGAAGTATTTGCATCTTCATAGTTTTGATTCAATTGATCAAAAACTATCAAGTCAACTTTAAATGCACGGGCTGCATCTGACCTTTCAATGACATGACTTTATTGTCATACTTGCTTGTTATTCAAGGATGTTGCCACTCATGCATTGGTAAAGATTTCTAAGCCAGACAGAAGAGGCTACTTTGCAGACATTTTGTAAAAGAAGTTCATACCTCAGTTGAGAAATCAACTAAGGTTTCCAGAGTTTTCTCTTTGTTCAGAGGTCCCAGCAGCATATGACTTCTCTCTGTCTGTCCAGTGATCATTCCAAGTTCTCTGGTGCACGATAGGTTTCTCAACAAGCTTCTCTCCATCTGATCAAGTTTCTGTGAGTTGTGGGTGATGAACTGGAGTTGCCTGATTATGAAAGCCTTTTGCTGGTGAGTTCCATCTTGACCAAATACCTAGCAATGCAAGCATGTTTGCATTGACATATCTAAAAGACTATGTGATTGCTAATTTAATGTATCAACTTGGCTGGGCTAGGGAATGCTCAGATAGCTGGTAAAACATTATTTCAGGGTGTATCTGTAAAGGTGTTTCTGGAAGAGATTATCGTTTGAATGAGTAGACTGAGTAAAGAACGTTACCCTCACTAATAGGGGTAGGCATCATGAAATCTGTTGAGGGACCAAGTAGAACGAAAAGATGGAAGAAGGTAAACTCTGTTTCTCTGCTTGGTGGGACATCGTCTCCTGCCCCTGGGCATCAGTACTCCGTGTACTTGGGCCTTCAGACTCAGATTGAGACTTATACCAGCTCTTCCAGGTCTCAGGGTCTGGGTCTTGGACTAGAACTACTCCACTGGCTTCCCTGAGCCTTTAACTTGCAGACATTAGATCGTGGGATTTCTCAGCTTCCGTAGTCACATAAGCCAATCTCTCATAATGATTTTCTCTTTTTATTCTCTCTCTCTCTCTGGATATGTGTATGTATACACCTTGTTGGTTCTGTTTCTCTGGAGAACCCAGACAAATACACACTATTACCAAAAAAGAAGAAAGTTTCAAGTTATCTTATGACATTTCTGAAAGTAGAATTAGCACAACGAATGGAAATTATTGAAAAGTACATTAGGCTATCATTAGGAGGAATTTTGTAGCATTTAAAACTGTCCCAAAATAAAATAAACTATTAAATTTTAATAAATGTCTTATCTCTGGGAGTATTTAAGGCAAGCCTGAAGGACCACCTGTCAGTGATATGGGGATGAAAAGAATAACACATTGAGATGTTCCACTTAACTTCCTAACTCTAATATGTCAACACTGTGTGAGTTTTTCTATTTTAAAAAGTTAGGTATCCAACATACAAAAATGCATTTGTGAATCTCCTTTGGTAACTCTAAAGGAAGACAGAGGTCCTGGAGATGGAAGTAAAAGCAACAGAAGACAAAGTGCCTTTTGGAATAGAGCTTTCATTAATACTTAAGAGGCAAGGATAGTTCACCAAAAATTCTTAGACAATGACATAAACAACTTAGGAGTACATGGCAAATTTCATGACATTCTTCCTACATTCTGTCTGATCTGGGAAAATAATGAACATAATTAAATGGAAATATTGAGTTAGAGTATGGACCTTGAATAATAGATAGAATTTAAATAGTTAGAGAAAAGTATGTGGAAATAAAACATGGTGGTGGAGGGGAGGGTGAATTACTATGTAGTTTCTACGCAGAAACTAGAATATCCTTGCTGTTAGAGGGCTTTGGTGGAAGAGACCTAAGGCAGTAAGAAGCTGTTGAGGGAAGTATATTTTTACCTCTTAATTTTCCAACACATGGCATGGCGCATAAGCAGGCAGATGTTAAAGAACCCATTCTTAAGCTAGTTCACTCCCTGCAATCTTGATGCTGAGCCCTAAGTGCTGTTTTGGGCTTTAATATGAAGTACAAATAAGCTGAATTTAAGAAGCCACAACAGCATCACATCCAGTTTGACCTTGGAAACTATTTCTTTAAATTCCATGTGATTTGAAAAGCATTTCTTTTCTCAATTAAATACCACCAGTCCTTCGTTGAAATTGGGGGTGTGGAGACTGTCCACCTTCCTAAATGACAGCAATGGCATGTTAAAAAACCCTGTCTTATGTTTGCATGGCATGGCTATTTACAGCAGTAAGGAACAAATGTTATCTTTGAAAGTAGGACAGAGAGAGAGAGAGAGGAGAGTAGGAGCTATTATCTAGGCCCATTCATAATCATTGTGGTCTGAAGAGTGGAAAGGACGTAGAGAAATTGGATGGTTCTTACAGGCCATGCATTATAATGAATGGGAAATATTTAGCAACCAAGATAGGCCAAGGGAAATGCAGCACTTGGCTTCCCAACCTCCCCAGGATTTACTGAAGTTAGGAAGAAGTATATGATAAAAAACAATCAGCGTAAATTGCAGACCCATCTTTCATGCTGCTTTAATTAAAAAGCCTTTCATCATTTCCAGCTTAAACATCTCTTTTCTCAGTCTTAAAAGTAACTACTGAATCTTCTAGTGCTTTCACATTGGTAGTCAGGAAAATTTGGTTTTCATTTTGCTGTACAAGGAAAGCATTTCATATACTTTCCCTGGTAATTTGAATGCATATATTTCTTCTCCCTCTCACTTTATTCCAGAGTAAGGCATCTTATTTCGAGTTTTCAAAATCATCTAGGATGTCAAGCACTTTGAAATAAAGATTATAAGAAATGTAGGTGACAAAGTAGCTCTGATACATACTAAGCAGAATAAATACAAACAATGGATGCATTAGGAGGCACTTAGGATGTTAAGTACTCAAAACAACTTAAAGGACATTACTCTGAAATCTTCAAAAGGCAGAGAATATGTGACAAAGTTGTTTGCCATTCCTTCACTTGCTCAGCACTCTCTTTGCATATTTGCATAAACTAACCCTTTTGAAATTCTTTCTTCCTTACTCTCCCTTGTCAAAATCTTACCCAATCTCAAGTCCTGCCATCCCACCTTCATGATCTCTAATCTCACTACTTATTAAAGAATAAAACAGACTAGTTCACATTAACTTATGCTAGGAATTTGGTTCACCATCACATAAAAGTCACATTAAAAGGTCTTTGTTTTTTTTAACAAATGGCAATGTTAGTACTAAAATAGGCAATCACATTTTTTAACCTTAGATACACTTAGAGTTAAATGCCTATCACAGAATGTTATGCAATTTAGTGTAAAATAACATTTAGTTGACCTATCCATAGAATGTCCTTGACTTATTTGCTTTTTCCCATGATTTTCTCATTTCCCTTTCTGAAACTGGTCACCTGCTTCCATCTTCTCAAGTCAGAGTCTTCAAGAGACAGGAATACTAGTAAAATTGAACATCTAGTATATTGGGTCTTGAGGCATTGTTCCCACATAGGCCCTTACCACTTCCTCACGAGTATTAGCAGGTACTAGAGAGAGAAGCCAGAGGCATCCTGTTTACTGGCTACTTTGCCACTCATCAAGGTTGTCATCTCATTTTGGTGTAACCACTACATGTACGTCACCTTCCCCATAATGTCCCTTCTTCTGCCTATATTCCAGTGACAGTAGGCCATTTGGATTAAATATTTATTTAATATAGTTAATTAAATACACATTTAATTCACTGCATATATATGCACATATACATGCTGCTAGTTAATAGGGTCTTTATTTTATTTTACTTTAAGTTCTGAGATCCATGTGCAGAACGTGCAAGTTTGTTACATAGCTATATGTGTGCCATGGTGGTTTATTGAAACTATCAACCCATCCTCTAGGTTTTAAGCCCCGCATGCATTAGGTATTTGTCCTAATGTTCTCCGTCCCCTTGCCCTCCACCCCACAACAGGGCCAGGTATGTGATGTTCCCCTCCCCGTGTCTATGTGTACTCATTATTCAACTCCCAGTTACGTATGAGAACATGCAGTGTTTGGTTTTCTGTTCCTGTGTTAGTTTGCTGAGAATGATGGCATCCAGCTTCATCCATGTCCCTGCAACATGAACTCATTATTTTTTATGACTGCATAGTATTCCATGGTGTATATCTGCCACATTTTCTTTATCCAGTCTATCATTTATGGGCATTTGGGTTAGTTCCAAGTCTTTGCTATGGTAGAGTACTGCAATAAACATACGTGTACATGTGTCTTTATAATAGAATGATTTATAATCCTTTGGGTATATAACCAGTAATGAGATTGCTGGGTCAAATGGTATTTCTGGTTCTAGATCCTTGAGGAATCACCACAGTCTTCCACAATGGCTGAACTAATTTACACTTCCACCAGCTGTGTAAAAGTGTTCAATAGGGGCTTCTTAATGCTTTTCTCCGTAGTGCCTTTGGAGTAGATTCTACTCATCTACAAAGATCACTGATGGATATGAGAAACCTTTCAAAATTATAATTCCTCTGGGCCCACTTTAACTACTAAGCCAAAATCCTCACATGTAGGACTCAGGAGTCTTTTAATAAGCTACCTGTTGACAGTAATAATGGGATAACTCTGTGAAGAAACATTTGGGAGCTGATGGTTTAAAATGGAACACTTGTGCAGGTTTTCTCCACTTCTATGCTTTTGGTTACACTTTTCCCTCCTCTTAGAATACACCTGCTTCTCCACAATATCCTCCTCTAAAAAGCTCATCTGCTTTATGTCCTTATTAATGAAAGCTTAAGACAGTCTCTTAATCTGAAATAAAGAATCCTTCATCTGTGTTTTCATAACATACCGTGTCTTATTTATCAAAGCCTGCTTACTTAACTATTTTATTCTCTCGTTTGGCCTTTTCCCTCTCCTTTCATGTTAAAACCAAAACGTCTCAAGATAAGAAATGCTTCCAGAAATTATTTTCTCCCTTAAATTTTCTTCCTTAAATGTAGAAATGTAAATAATTTCTACATGTGTGCTTGCTTATGGCAACTTATTTAACAATTTGTTGGGCTTCTGTCTGTCCTTTTTGGTTTTAGACTCTTTGACAAAGGGAACCATGTTCTTCTTAACAGACAGCAGAATCTTCACACATTCATCTAAGTATTGTTATTTTGGAGGTCCATTTATTCACATTGTCAACCTGACCCAACCCATGGTACTTAGGCTGCTGATGTGTGGATGCCACTTTGAGAAACACTGGTCTAAATAGAATGCTAGTTAGAAATGCAGTTGCTGCAACTATCACAGGCACCCTAATAGGCTGTCTCTGTTTTTGCTTTCCTTTTGAAATAATTTACTCTACTTTTTCCTTTGTGTCTAATTACCCTGGAAATATGAATAATTGAAGTTTTCTTTAGGTTCCTGACCTAGTGCTCCAAGGACCTATATAATAAGTCCAGCCACCTGTCTCAGATTACCTTTCTGTGCTCTGGGAATGCACTTTGGCCAGTCTGCCTGTTGACTCTAAGCAATTAGAACCTGAAATTCATAATCTTTTTCTCTCTCCAGATCTTGCTATTAATGCTCTTTTGTTGGTCTGTTTGCTAAGCTTTCTATTTCCAAATTAGCTCATCAGGGAATCACTTTTCCCTTCTGAACTTGCTTCTGAGCCATCATGGGTCATACTTTCCCATATGGAACCAGCATGAAAGAAGAAAGAGCCAGAATCAAGTGCAGAGTTGAACACTGTAGTGAAGCCAACACTTGGAAAATGGATTCAGCTTCAGCACTAGGCTCTAAAGACATAGCTACATAGGCCAAACACCAAGTCCAAGGAAGCACCCTACTTATAGTCCCTGTTTCAGCACAGGTTGGCATTGACACTTCCAATTAGGCATAGCTTCCAGCCAGGAATCAGACTGACTGGTGGTGCTAAATTTGGGAATGCTATCCAAAGAAAGCAGAACTCCAAACCCTGGACTGGCCAAAGAGGCAGAGCTCCAGACCTTTTCCTGGCAAAGGCAGGCAGTGGGCTCTCTGACATTAAAGTGGGCATTCCAGGAAGACTCTGGTCCTAGAAAAGAGCTGGACTGGTAAAATAACCATTGAGAACTGAAAGATGATTGCAATTCTACAGCTGTATTCAAAACCAGATGTGAGGAGGCAAGGAGAGATAATATAAAGACCAAATATAAAAAGAGAGCCACAGAAAGTAGAGATCCTATTTGGGGAGATAAAATAAGACACAGACCCTGCATCTTGAGGCAGGGATTTGATTTTACTGTGTTAAGGGGAGAATAAAACTGTTGAAATAATTGTTATCTTTACTCAATCAGAACTGGCCCAGAAACAGAAAATCTAAAAACATAATTGAAGAAATATGTCTGCCTGGTAAGCTATGTTATTCTGCTACCAACCAGCCCCTAGATCTTGTAAGCGGGTGTTCCAGGTGCTTGGCCTCCCCTGCCCCAGGAATGGGGGAAGAGGCCCTGGAGGTGTGGTGGGCTTACTGTTCCTATAAATATCATGGACCCAAAGAGTTTTGCAGAGCATGATTTATTAGGCAGAGAGAGAGAAAGAAATAGAGCTCCCATGCTGTTGCAGGAGGGGATCCCAGAGAGGGAAATCTGCACAGGTATAGAGGAAGAGACAGGTCCCACGTTGCCATGGGAGGGGATCTGGAGAAGGCGTCCACACAGGTAAAGGGCAGTGGGCTTTTAACTTTGAAGTTATTCCCGCCCCATTCATGTTCTTGTCCAATGAGAGGAGTTCTTTCAAACTTCCTCTGGAGTGATTGATCTTTGACTTTGATTCCAGATTGGTTGCTTGGGCCCACAACAGAGCCCCTTCTTCTAGGGCTTTTGGCAGGCTTTCTGAACAAAGGAAGCTCACCTGGAATTTTACCTAGCAGTAAAGTTAGACAAAGAACGATAGGTTCCCGGATGGGGAGGTGGATGGAGGCATGGTGCTGGGAACTTCTTGCCTTTGAAACCATGCCCCTTGTGGACCCAGGAAGAGAAGTTAACACAGTCTCTCAATCTCAGTAGCTAGCAAAGGTTTATTTGTCATCAACACTATTTATCCATCATATTTTAGAGGGGCTGGTGACTTCACTCTCTCAAGAACCCAGGCTGATGGAGTAGGTCATACTGTTCCAGAGGGAAAAAGACTTCTGGGAGGTCTTAAATGAGCAATTAATGGTCCTCTCTAGAATGTAAATGTGACTCTTTTGTTTATGATTCACTTGCCAGCATTGGCTACATGGCTTTATCCAGCCACAAGGAAACCAGAACTTTCCCAGATATATCAAACCAGAAATATTTAGTGAACAGAATTATTGACTATTTGAGTCCCCAATTTTTGAAGTTACATATATATTTAAAAACTAAGAAATATAAAACAAGGTTTCATATACAAACACAGGTGCAGAATTCTACAGTAATGATGTAGGCTGGTTGCATAATAGTGTACAAAGTATACATTTGAGGGTCTTCTACCTCTGCCCTCCTCCCACTCTACATTGTTGGACTCCAGACTTTCTGCAAAAATCCAATGAGGGCAGATGCAGCTACTGAAATCTACTTCATTCCCTGATCTCACCAGCTTCCTAATACACAGCCACCATCCTTTTTCTTTCTCTCTCCTATTTATTTATTTATTTATTTGCTATCCTCTCCCCATCTTAACATAAACACTTTATCAAGTATTCAATATTTTTCTTGGCTTCATTTCAGAAATCTTTTTTCCCTGCGAAATAAAAATTCACCTGCATTTTAATCATTATTTATCTATCTTGGCTCTAGCCAAGGTGAACACTACCAAATTTAACCTAGTTTGCAGTTTGGGGTTATGCAGTGCACAGATACATCAAAAGTTCAGAATTAAAAAAAAAAATCTTATTTGTGAATTCTCCAGGTATTTGCATAGACATATATGTCATTAACACCATTATAGTTTAAAGAAGAGTTTGGGAGAACATGTTGCTACCAAAAGAATACAAACAAAAATGTGTGTTCTGTTTTTTAAAAATCACCATAAGGGTCTACATTATGTATCTGAAGTACAAATTTAACTTGCTATTAAGTTTTTTAATTGGATATACTAATTTAGTCCATCATATGGCTAAAATAAACAGAAAAATAACAAAAATTTGATTGATCTCGGGCTGTTTGCAGCCTGAATGTCAAGCAGACATCCGTCTCTTCGTCTTATACCCTTAAATTTTCATGAGACTAGAAATATGTAAATGAACTACTGCACTTCACAGATAAAAACCCTGGAGGAGAATCTGCAGCACTAAGCAATGTTCAGAAACAAACAAGACAAAAGAAAGACTTTTGCACATTCTATAAATTTAAAAATATTTGTGCCAAATAAGTATATGTTTTGTCAGTGGTGAATTATTGTCATTTTCAGTTCAATAGAGAACAAACAAGGGCCAATTTATTCAATAGAAGTTTTGTATTCTCCCAAGCTATGTGTGTGTCACGCACAGAAAATGAGGAAGCTGATCTCAGTCTGTCATCATAACTTACATAACGTGAATGAATTGGCTTGGGATTTTTAAACAAACATCAAAGAAAAAGTGTCATCGAGGTTTCTAACATCACGTCATGGTTCAGCTATGTGTTTTCTTTTTTTTTTCTGCTTTGAATGAGACTAATTTAGAGTAAAATGTGTTTTTATTAATCTGCGATATAATAATCAATGGTATGCTTTCCATTACTACACAATTATATCATCAACTGATAATGATTATGTAAAGTGGCTAATTATTTTTATGATTACTTCAGAATAAGCATTCTAGGAAGCAGCACCTACTCCTTTAAAAGATATAAAAGTCTAATTTTATCAGCCATCAGCAAAACCATTCTTTCTCTCTCAACTCTTGGAGGTGCTCCTGTTTCTCTCTGCCTTCTGAGTATCTTCATCAAGTTGGTCATTCCTCATTCTTCACATTGACAGGGACCCGAGAGAAAGCCTGGTGGGGGCCTGAATAAAAGGTGTGTGTTTGGAAACTCATTAAATTTGATTTATCTCTTTTGGCAGCACTTTGCATTTCTCTTCCCATGTTTTATTAAAACTTGATTGCTTAAATAGCAATAAACAAACAACTAAACAGAACCTGGCAGATAATTATATTGAATTTCATTTATTTATTAGCAATGAGATAGATGATCTGAAGCATACCACATCTACTCTTTATGACATATGAATTTACTTCAAACCCCAGATTTAGGGATTTCTCTTTTTCAGATTAAGAAAACAAAGTTAGAGTTTTCTTCTCTTTCTTCAAATTTGAGTTTTAATCCCACCTCCTCCATTATGCCTTTCTTGATTACTTCATCCAGACATGAATTTTTTCCACCTGAAGCTACAATATTGAGTCAACAATTTTCTTACAGAACTTGTCACCACAGCTTGATGTGGTTGCACTTGAGTAACGCTTCAACATTGTTCAGTGGTGTCAGAGTAAGTTCCCACTCAAGCAACCCCAGCTAATAGCTCTGTAGTAACTAGCCTTGGTTTTCACATACGGAAATAGGAATGATACCTATTTGGTCCATCTTCCAGGATAGTTGTTGCATCCAAACTTGAAAATGTATATCATGGATCCTTCTAAACCATAAATGTTAGTGCAGAAATGTCACCTGTGTTGTGTCTCAAGGAGTGAAACCATGATCCTACTCTACCCCTGTGCTCTCCAGAAAAACTGGTGTTCAACCACTCTGCTCAAAGAATAAATTAAAGAATGTGTGATAGAACTCATTAATTGATTATTTAGTCAATGAAAAAGATAGAAGTTCTTAAGGAGGGATCCAGAGACGAAATTGGTGACTAAAAAGGTAGAAAAAAGAGAGGAAAGTAGAAAGCAAAGTCCAGGAGGGAGGAGGTTTTGATCCCCACTTTGATATTCACCATTGCCTACCTTCCCCATTCCTCTGCCTTCCTCTGGATGCTGCAAAAGGTGCACCCACTGTCATGAACTTCACTTATGCAAGCATTTTCTGAGTCCCAACAATGGATTACAGTTGAGCCTTAAACAACCTGGGTTTGAATATTGTGAGTTCACTTACACATGGATTTTATTCCACCTATGCCACCCAAAGACAGCAAGACTAACCCCTCTTCCTTCTCCTCCTCTGCCTACTCAACATGAAGACAACAAAGATAAAGACCTTTATGATGATCGACTTCCATTTAATGAATAGTAAATATATTTTCTCTTTCTTAATTTTCTTAATAACATTTTCTTTTCTCTTACTTTATTGTAAGAATATGGTATATACTACAGTATATACTACTAGTAACTAAGAATACAGTATATACACAAAATATGTGTTAATTGACTGCTTATGTTATCGGTAAGGCTTCCAGTCAACAGTAGGCTGTGGGAGTCAAAAATTCTATGTGGACTTTCAACTGTGTGGGAGATGGCACCCCTAACCCCTGCATTGTTCCAGGGTCACCTGCATTTCATTTAATCATCTCAATAAACTGCCAAAGGGGATACTGTCATTATCTTGATTTTACAGATGAAGAAAGTGAGTCTTAGACAAATACTTTGTTCAACATTATACCATGGTGGAGTTCAACTGGTGGATTTCAAACCCCAACAATCTGATTATCCTTCATATTAGTTTGCCAGGGCTGCCATACAAAATACCACATGATGAGGTAGTTTAAACAACAAAATTTTATTTTTTCACAGTTGTAAAGGCTGGAAGCCCTAGATCAATGTGTCCAAAGGGTTGGTTTCTCCTGAGGGCTCTCTTCCTGGCTTTCAGATGGCCATCTTGCTGTATCCTCACACATAGTAATTCCTCTGTGCACTCACTTCCCTGGTGTCTCTGTGTGTGTCCAGATTTCTTCTTCTAAGAACACCAGTCAGATTGGATTAGGGCCCCACCCTTCATGACCTCATTTAACTTCAATTACTTATTTCAAGGATACACTAATATTGAAACAGGAGCTCCAACATAATGAATTTTGTGGGGAGACAAGTCAATCCATAACAGTATCTTGTCCAAATACTTGCCCAATGAATGAGAGAAGGTTTTGGCCAACGGGATGGGATTGCTGATGCTTCTCAAAATTCAGTGTGACTGAGATTTACTAAAATGTCCATTAATATCACAGATACCCCAGTGCCCATACCTAGAAATTCTAACTCAGTAACACTGGGATGAGGCTTAAAACCATGTTCTTTTAACAAATATCCTCCAGGCACAGGATCTTCAAAAAAATCTCAAAAATACATTAAAGCAGAAGACGGGTAAAACCTGAGAAAAGGATCAATGTTTTATCTGAAATCCATGGTTACTATTTTTTGAGTCACTATTTTAGTTTACCTGTGTGATCTATCTGGAGGAAAGTAAGATATTATGAGTCATTTTCATCATTTAATCAAATGTCAGGCCAGGATTTTGCTAATTTTCTGGCCTAAGGCATGAAAAACAAAAATCTTTTTTACCTTTTTTTCCCACAAATTCCTCTTTTTACATTTTTCTTTTTTAGGAAAGAATATATTTCCTCTGATTATTTATTTATTTACTTATTTGCCTCTACTCAACAATTCATGGACATAATGGAAATCTCCAGTGATGTCATCATTTCTCCCCAACATTTCTGTCGATTTACATCTCCAACCTGTTTTTTCCTTATTACTCTTAATGATATCCTATGCAGTAGAACCTTATTTTTATAATCTTCTGAAGGATGAAATCATCAGTATAGAAATCACTTCTTTCAACTAAATAGCTTTTAGTTAAATGGCATATCATGGAATCTCCAGTTAGCTGAAGTTATCAACTCTGAATATATTCCATCTCTTTGTCACCTTTGTGAATGCAACTGGGACAACCTCAGTACTTCTTTAAGTGGCTTCATGAAAATTCTTACCTGACTTTTGAAGGGAGATTTGGATGAGGATATGATCAACACTTAGGGAAACCTCATTCTTAAGCCAAAAATTCACTGAAGAAAATTCTCCTTTAAGGTTGGGACCAGTAGAAAGTTGGTACTGATCACAGCTTTGCCTCAAGCACTACCCCACCCTTACTCAGGTGCATCAAAGGAGACCACTCACGAGACTAGAACAGCAGGTGGCTGCATCAACATCAAAAAGCACCATGGATTTACATGTTGGTCCTCTATTACTGTTAGTAGGAAAAAAGCTTGGTAAGCAAAACCAGTGTCTAGAGCAAAGGTCTGCAAACTGTAATCTAAGGGCCAAATTCCAGCTACTGCCAGCTTTTATAAATAAAGTATAATTCGAACACAGCCTCACTCGTTTGTTTATGTTTTGCCGATGGCTTCTGTCACACTACACTGGCAGACTTGAGTCGTTGTGGCAGAGACTGTATAACCACAAAGCCTAAAATATTTACCATCTGGCCCTTTGTAGCAAGTTTGCCAGCCACTCATCTAGACTAAGTTCCTCCAGACATATAAAATATGCACATCAGTAGCAGTGGGATAAAAGAAGATGCTCACTGAAAAAATAAAAAAGGAAGCTGCTCTCTGAAGCTCTGAATTTCCTACAGAAATGGGCTGGAGGTCACAAGCAGCAATGGGGACATACCTTGTAGGTTTCCTGTGCTACTAAAATTCAGCTCACCCTTATTCTCCATCACAGCTCCAATCAAGAACTAAGAGTTTTACATCAGAAATAGGTTTGAATGACCCAAAAGCCTGGCTTCCTGCAGGATCGGCTTCAATTCCCTGATGTCTGTCCAACCCTACAGGGCTGCCTAGACTCCCAGGCGCCACCTTCCCTGCTCAGGGTCATTCAGCTCCTCCTGGCCCCAGTTCTAACAAAGAGGCCACTGACCTGAGTCATTTAGTTCAATTGCTGACAGGAATCCCATTATCTGAGTGCCACTTCCCATTGTGGCCTCTAGATACAGGCACACAGCTTTGCACTCGTGATTAACGTGGGGGATGAGCAGTCACGTACACTCACCAATGGGGAGTTCAGGGGGAGAGAGAGGCTTTTACATGCGCTAAATCTGTACTCAAGGCCAGACTCTAGACACCTTTTTTGTTTGTGTGTGTTTGTTTGTTTGTTTTCATTTCTTGACAATCACTGAGTTTCTTCTGTGCTTTCAGTGTTACCTGAGGGGAAGCCTCAGGCATAGGAATTGCTCCTGGCAGCACAGTTGCCTAGTCTGTATATTGCATCAACTGTGAACTTTTGTGGACTAGAGGGATAAATAAAAGCCTTTCTAAGAGTGACATCATGAAATCAAGCCTGTTTCACTAATAAACTGGCTAATGTTTATTGATTGGATAGTAACTGTATAACAGAAACTTAACAATCAAAAATACATTACAAAAGAGGGAGAAAGAAGGAATGAGTACTTTGGAAAGTGTCTGAGGTACTGAGATTGTGTTGGTTTTGAAAATTAGTAAGAGGTTACATTGACCACTGTGAATGAGGGAAGATTGCTGTGGGCCATGTGTGAAGGCTGTTTGGGTTTGTGCAAACCCATGATGAAGATGACAATGACAGTGATGACAATGATAGGACTCTGTGATAGACTCAGTGCTAAGGGTTTTACCTGTGCAGCCTAGTATAATACTCACAACCACCCTTCAAGATAGGTACTATAAGTAACTCCCAAATTACAGAGTGACAGCTAAGGTTACCACAATGCTATGTTCTAAGTACTTCATCTCTAAGGCACCTTTCCCAGGGTTTTTCTTTGTAGAGATAATATTGATAATATTTTCATGTAAGATGCCAGAAATAACATTCAGGAGAGAAAATTTTCGAATGTTTCCTTAGTACACTATGAAAATTTAATCTGTACTTTCTGACTTTTCCATTAACATTCCAAATGTACCCCAGGAATAAGACTCTTGGTGCATCTATTGAGAAGTCCATTTCCTATTTTTAGCTATGTGATTAGTGATAATAAATGTATTGAGAAAGAGAGTTTCATCAGCTCCAGAAGGTTTGAAGCATTCCTATCTGAGAACTTAGAAATTTATTCTCACAGAATTTCTTATAAGATGGAATCAAGAGCTTGATATGTTTTACTTTTTTTATTTTGATTTTTTGAGATAGTGTCTCGCTCTGTCATCCAAGCTGGAGTGCCATCTGTAAAACAGAAATTATAACAGGCCTCTTGACAGGCTTCCATGTAAAAAGTAACAATCTTAACACAAAGACTAGCACATAGTAGGCACTCACTTAACCATAGCCATTAATTTAACTGGGATTTATTATACTTCACGTTAACAGTCTGACATAACATTATGTGTTTTCTATTTTCTAAAATGTGGTGTATACATGCAGGAATTCTGGTTTAACCAGACAAGAGTTTGTTTTTTTATTTTTTGGTATCATTCTAATATGTTCAAAGATTTTTCTGCCTTAGCAAGTTCAATACATAATTGAATTTTTCTTTTTCTTTTTCTTTTTTTTTTTGAGATGGAGTTTCTTGTCTCCCAGGCTGGAGTGCAATGACGTCATCTTGGCTCACTGCAACCTCTGCCTCCCAGGTTCAAGTGATTCTCCTGTCTCAGCCTCCCAAGTATATGGGATTACACGCACCTGCCACCATGCCTGGTTAATTTTCATATTTGTAGTAGAGACAGGATTTCACTATATTGGCCAGGCTGGTCTTGAGACTCCTGACCTCAGGCGATCTGCCTGCCTTGGCCTCCCAAAGTGCTGAGATTACAGGCATTGAATTTTTCTTTTATTATTGAGTTTCTCACAAGACTTTAGGGACATTCAAATGAGCTTCATTTCTTTTTATTGCTCATTGAAGGAGATTTTGGACACAGAAGATTAGGTTTGACTATATTCCAACCCAATTCAAAATTATATATTTTTCTAATTAAAACCTCAACATGGATTGATCTCATTTGCAATAATTCAAGACTTACTTAAGAAGCCCTTCATATGTTTTAAGGCTTTCCTGATGCTATGCTTTCTAATAATAATATATATTCTATCAAATTTCTGCCTGGCAAAACCCTGAGTTTAGGTTGATACTTTTCTCCTCAATTAATAGAGAGAACATTCAAAACAAGCCATTAAAACTGGGCAAAAACATAATCTGTTCCCTAATCAGCATGTTACTCTCCACAAGAATATAAGAATCCTCATGAATTACCTCTGTAATTCACAAATTACACAGGATGTAATTTGTTACAGCGGTGGCTCTCAAGCTTAAGCGTACGTACATCAGAATCACCTGGAAAGCTTGTCAAAAAAACACGTTTCTGGGACTCACTCCCAGATTTCCAATCCAGTAGGTGAGGTGAAGTTTTGTATTTCTAAAAGATTCCCAGATATGGTGACACTGCTGGTCCAGAGACTATATATTTTTATTGATGTATTAGAGTTGTACATATTTTGGGATACATGTGATATTTTGATACATGTATACAATGTATAATTGGGGTAGTTGGAATATTTATTGCCCCAATCACTTATCTTTTCTTTGTGTTGGAAACATTATAATTCCCATCTAATTATTTTGAAATGTACAAAAATTATTATTAACTATAATCCCCACTATGCTATCAAATATTAGAGCGTATTTCTTCTAAGTGTATTTTTATACCCTTCAATCACCTTCTCTTCATATTCCCACCCTTCCCTTTCCAACCAAGGACAACAATTTGAGAAAATCAAAATTCTTTGAGGAAGCCAACTTTTCTCACTTCTGCATGGTATGTCTTTCACAAGAAATATCCCATTAATAATCAAGTGGATTTTTGTTTTTAAATAATAGCTTTTTCTATCCTTTTAACTCTGAGCATTCCTCAAGATTCATTCTTTATACCTTTTGGTTTTCCTTCTCTTTTCCAAAGAAGTCTTCAGTCTTTCATGTTCATCTCTATGCAACTGGCTCTCAAGTCTGTTTGTTAAATTTTTTCATTTTTATTTTTTATTTTTTTAGAGACAAGGTCTCACTTGGTTGTCCAGTCTGGAGTGCAGTGGCATGATCATAGATCACTCTAACCTCAAATTCCTGGGCTCAAGCTCTTTCCACCTCAGCCTCCTGAGTAACTAGGACAACAAGTGCCACCAAGTCTGGTTATTTTGTTGTGTTTTTTTTTTTTTGTATAGTTTCTTGTGAATACAGTGTTTGATTATGTTCTCAGACTTGGAGTATCTTCCTAGTACCTTCATCTGCCTTTGGAGCTAGGTCCAGAATTCCCCATCTCCTTATTCAATGAGAACTTGTGGAACAAATGAATGAATAAATAGATGATGAGTGGATATATAATGCCACTGGTGCTAACTAAAGGACCAGAAAGCTTCTAGTTAAAATAATTCTCTTGGTTCTAAATCTCCATCTCTTATCCAAATTAATTGTAGAAAGACAATTCTCTATGATATTTTATGAAAATAAGGTTAAGAGAACATAGGTGGGAAAGAATAAAACTATACTGCTATAATTGTATAGAAGATTTGGGAAATAAGCAGGCCTGGAACTGAAAAGTAGTCATAATGGGATATGGGTGAACTGTAGTCAACTCTGATTTGTCTGTATGTCTTTTCCTAGCAATAACCTTTGACTTCCAACATCAGATATTCTTCACGTGAACCACCTACCTTGTAAAGAATGATTTTTCAAATTTATGCTACTTCCAAATCCTTTCCAAGTTCAGACAAACTTCAAAAATAACTTATGTCTATAGTCTACAGTGTCAAACCACTTGAGTTTTTTATTCACTAGATCTGGGTTGGGCCCCAGGAGTTTCCATTTAAACAAAATTTTGGCTACTTTTGATGCTGCTGGTATGAGGACAATACAGAGAATCACAGCTCCTCAAGAATGGATAGTAGCTGCGCTACATTACTACAACAATAATGCTAATTACAAGAATTGAGAAGTAGCCTAACCACATCTGAATGGCACTAGAAAACTTTCTAAAGAAAAAGATAAGAATCAGTTTCAACTATTGGAATGGAAGAACAAAGGCCTCTGAAAATCTACTCTTTCATAACAATAACAAGGATATTGGCCCTAAAAATTGTGTCAAAATCAACTTTTTTTAAATTCTGGAAAGTATGCAAAAGTTTGCCACATCTGAGAAGTGTTTAGTTTAAAAAAAAAAAAGTTGAATCTTGTAAAAACAGTAAGCTTTGTAATAATTTAGCATTTCCAAATTTTATCTCCCTTTCCATCTCTGTAGTGACCTTGAAAACCAACAGTCTCACAACTATGATAGACTATGAGCCATTGGAAGGGGTAGCACTGATTTGTAGCCCATCACATGCCTCATTCTCAAAGAATGGTCACTATTTATGACAGCTCACTGAAAACTTCATCTTCAAGATTTGTCTTTATTTGACCAGACTCAGAGAATGCTTAGTATAAACAGCCATAATAGAAAGGCATTTACAAAAAAAAATAATGACAACTGGTTAACATTACAGCTGCCTGATATAACATTGCCAGTTCAGGATAAGAGGCTAATTTAAAAAAAAAAAAAAAGCACTTGAAAATGAGATATCCATAGGAAACTTAGTAAATCTTTCACATATTCCTGGGAATTAGAAATCATTCATGTATGCTGTGCACATGGCCTGTGCCAGGTAAAACTTGAGAAGACAAATCATTGTTGTCAGACCTTAAGGCTCTAGACAGCAAAAAAGAGAAGTCTAAGGTGGGATTTTAAACTGCCTACCAAAGCACTGAAATGTACCCAACACACATTGGTTCAAAGCATTAAGATGATCTCTAACCAATCATTAGCTGACCAAGAAGGTAACCAAATAGAAATTTCATAGACCACATACAACCAAGAATTCGGACTTTACATAATAGTCCAGATAAGTCAATAAACAAACAAACAGCAGCAACAACAAACCCAGGTGTGTGGGGCTGATAATTTTCTTTCATTATTATAACTTAAAAATTACATCATTTTAAATGTCCAGTTTTCAATAATAAAGATGAGACACTCAAAGAAACAAGAAAATAGGCCTATACATATGAAAAAAGTCAATAAAAACTGTCCCTGAGAAAATCTAGATGTCAGACTTACTAGATAAAGAACTGACATTCACTATTAGAAGTATATTCAAATAACTACCGGAAACCTTGTATAAAGAAGTAAAGAAGGGAATGAGAATGATTCCCTATGTGAACCCCCAAATATCTGAAACAGGTAGTCAATTTACAAAGTTTATTTTGCAAAGTTAAGGATGTGCACTCATGACGTAGCCTCAGGAGGTCCTCATGACATGTGCCCAAGGTGGTTAGAGCACAGTTTAGGGAGACAGGAGACATCAATCAATGTATGTAAGATATACATTGGTTTGGTCCAGAAAGGCAGGACAACTCAAAGGAGGGAGGGGGCTTCCAGGTCATAAGCAGAGAAGAGAAAAATGGTTGCATTCTTTTGAGTTTCTGATTAGCCTTTCCTAAGGGGGCAGTCAGATACGCATTTATCTCATTTATCTTAGTGAGCAGAGGGATGACTTTGAGTTCTGATTGTCTGTTGTCTACATGGAAATTGCTTGTGGGGGAAGTATGTAGCTTTTTTATCTCAGTAGCTATCTTTTTTAGCAATAGAATGGGAGGCACGTTTTCCCTAAGCAGCTCCCAGCTTGACTTTCCCCTTTGGCTTAGTGATTTGGGGGTCCCAAGATGTATTTTCCTCTCATACCTACTATATAGAGAATATCAATAAAGAGTTAGAAATTATTTAAAATAATAAAATGGAAAATTAAAAAGTACAATTACTGAAATGAAAAAAATTCACTAGAGCAGTTTAGCAGCAGATTTGAATTGTTGAAAAGAAAAAAAAATCAGTTAACTTGAAGACAGATCAATTGAGATTATCCAGTCTGAAGATCAAAAAGAAAAAAGTAAGAAAAATAAACAAGTAGAGCTTCAGAAATCTGTAGAATTTCATCAGGCATACTATTTTACACATATTCAGAGTGCCAGAATGAGGAGAGAGAGAAAAAAAGGTATAAAAAAATTTGAAGACATAATGGTCAAAACCTTACCAACTTTTATGACAAACATGAATCTACATATCCAATTAGTTCAATGAACACCAAGTAGAATAAACTAAGGAGATTCACACTGGGACACATAGTCAAACTGTTAAAAGATGAAGACCCTTGAAAGCAGCATGAGAAAAGCAACTCATCATGTGTAATCGATACTCAGTAAGATTAACAAAAGATTTATCATCAGAAATCATGAAAAGAAAAACACTATCAACTAAGACTTCTGTGTCTAGCAAAACTATTTTTCAAAAATAAGAGAAATTAAGATACAAATAAAACTGAGAGAATTTATCACTAGTAGTACAAGAAATATTAAAGGAGATCCTTATGGTTAATATGAAAGGACACTAAACAGCAACTTGGATCCATATAAAGAAAAATGAATGCTCCAGGGATGGATATGCCATTCCCCATAATGTGCTTATTTCATCCTGTGTATATGCCTGTATCAAAACATCTTATGTACCCCATAAAAATATACATTTACTATATACTCACAAAAAATTTTTTTAATTTTAAAGGATAAAATAAATACCATTAAAAGCAAAAATAAAAATAATATAATATATTTTTGTTTAAAACACCTTTTTTCTCCTATTCAATATGAGACAGATACACAACTTGATAATTGTCAGTTATGAAGAAGGACATATAATGCATAAAGATGTATTTTATATGAAAATAGTACAAAGACACCATGAGAAAGAGTTATGTCAGAGCAAATATTTGTATACTATTTATTATAAATTAATTGTTATTAGTCCAAACTACAATGCTTTAAGTTAGATGTAAATTGTAATCCCAAGGGAAATCACTAAGAAAACAGTTCAAGAACAAATGTTAAAATAAATCACAGGGAAATTCAAATGATATACCAGAAAATACTTAACAGAAAACAAGTCAGTAATGATAAAATAGAAAAACTAAAAAAAAAAAACAAAAACAAAAAACAAAACACATAGATGTAAGCCATAGAAAACAATAAAACATCAGACATAATGACTACCCTATCCGTAATTAAGTTAAAAGTAAATTGGCACTTTATTCAAAGGTATATATTGATAAAATATATACCTTTTAAGAATTAAAAAGAAGCAGATTTCAAGTGTATGTTTTATGCTGTCCTCAAGAGAAAAGCTTTAAATTCAGAGACACAAAGGTTAAAACTGAAATGTTAGGAAAAAAGATAGATCATTCAATAGTACCCAGATAGTCATGGAGTGGCTATAATAACATCAGACAAAATATACTTTAAGGCAAATTGTTACTAGAGGCAAAAAAGAACATCTTATAATAATAAAAGAACTGATAATTTAAGACATGAAAATTGTAAATGGATATACACCTAGCAAAAATGTCTAAAAATGCCTTAAGGAAAAACTGACAGAACTGCAAGAAGAAATAGATGGACAAATAACAATAGCTGGAGACCTCAGTACTTCACTTTCAATAATGGGTAGAATAGGCAGAAGATCAGCAAAGACGTGGAAAAGTTGAACAACATTGTAAATTAAATATTAATATGGATCTCATAGAGAGATGTAAAACATTCTACCCAATAACTGCAAAATACACAGTAGTCCCCTTTATCTGCAGAGGATATGTCTCAAGACTCCCAGTGGATGCCTGAAACTGATAATAGTACTGACTTAGATATAGTATGTTTTTCTCCTATATGCACATGTCTATGATGAAGTTTGATTTATAAATTAGGCATAGTAAAAGATTATTAATAATAATAAAATAGAACAATTATGACAATATATTATAGTCAAAGTTACATAAATATGGTCTGTGTCTCTCTCTCTTTCTCTCTCTGTCCCTGTCTGTCTCTCTAAATATCACATGGCACCACAGGTAACTGAATCTTCAGAGAGCAAAACTGTGGATAGGCGACTACTATACATTTTTCTCAATGCACTTGGAACATTATTCAACTTAAACCATATATAGGCCATAGAACAGGCCTCAATAAAACTTTATAATGATTAAACTTCCCAAAAAGTATTCTATCTTATGAAAAATGGAATTAGAAATCAATCACAGAAGAAAATTCAAAAAGATGTGGAAATTACACAGCACACTGTTAAATAATGGATCATAGAAGAAACTGCTTAAATGATTAAATATTTGGAGATGAATAAAAATGAAATTACAGCATACTGAAAGTTCTGGGATGCAGCCAAAGCAGTACTTAGAAGATAATTTATACCTATAAATGTCTATATTTGAAAAGAAGAAAAATCTAAAATTAATAACCTAATATTTCACTTTAACAAAAAAAAGGAAAAATCAACCCAAACAAATCAGAAGGAAAGATATAATAAAACCTAATGCATAAGTAAACAAAACATTATTGCATCTAAGGATGGGAAATATCTTCATACAAAGAACAAAAACTAAAAACACTAGATAATAAAATTTTATGAATTTCATTACTTTAAAATGTAGAGTTTGTGTTGTTGTACTTTAGGTTCTGGGGTACGTGTGCAGATCATGCAGGATTGTTGCATAGGTACACACATGGCAAGGTGGTTTGCTGCCTTCATCTCCCTATCACCCACATCTGGTATTTCTCCCCTCGTTATCCCTCCTAACCCTCCCCTCCCCACACTGTCCATCCCCTAGGGCTGTTGAATTTCATCAAAGGCCTTCTCTGCATCAATTGACATAATCATGTGGTTTTTGTCTTTGGTTCTGTTTATGCAGCGAATTACGTTTATAGACTTACATATGTTGAACTAGCCTTGCATCCCTGGGATGAAGCCTACTTGATCATGGTGGATAAGCTTTTTGATGTGCTGTTGCAATCGGTTTGCCAGTATTTTATTGAAGATTTTTGCATGTATGTTCATCATGGATATTGGCCTGCATGGTTTTGCCTAAGTTTTCTTGTAGGGTTTTTATGGTGTTAGGTCTTGTGTTTAGATCCTTAATCCATCTGGAGTTAATTTTAGTGTAAAGTGTCAGGAAGGGGTCCAGTTTCTGCTTTCTGCACATTGCTAGCCAGTTTTCTCAACATTATTTATTAAACAGGGAATCCTTTCCCCATTGCTGGTTTTTCTTAGTCTTGTCAAAGATCAGATGATTGTAGATGTGTAGTGTTGCTTCTGAGGCCTCTGTTCTGTTCCATTGGTCTATATCTCTGTTTTGGTACCAGTACCATGCTATTTTGATTACTGTGGCCTTGTAGTATAGTGTGAAGTCAGGCAGCATGATGCCTCCAGCTTTGTTCTTTTTGCTTAGGATTGTTTCGGCTATGCAGGTTCTCCTTTGTTTCCATATGAAGCTTGAAGTGGTTTTTTCTAGTTCTGTGAAGAAGGACATTGGTAGCTTGATGGGGATAGCGTTGAATCTATAGATTACTTTGGGCAGTTTGGCCATTTTCACGATGCTGATTCTTCCCAACCATGAGCATGGAAAGTTTTTCCATCTGTTTGTGTTCTCTCTTATTTCATTGAGCAGTGGTTTGTAGTTCTCCTTGAAGAGGTTCTTTACATCCTTTGTTAGTTGTATTCCTAGTTATTTTATTCTCTTTGTAGCAATTGTAAGTGGGAGTTCACTTTTGATTTGGCTCTCTGTTTGTCTGTTATTGGTGTATAGAAATGCTTGTGATTTCTGCACATTGATTTTGTATGCTGAGACTCTGCTGAAGTTGCTTATCAGTTACAGGAGATTTTGGGCTGAGACAATGGGGTCTTCTAAATATACAATCATGTCATCTGCAAATAGAGACAGTTTGGCTTCCTTTTTTCCTCATTGAATACCCCTTGTTTCTTTTTCTTGCCTGATTGCTCTGGCTAGGACTTCCAATACTATGTTGAATAGGAGTGGTGAGAGAGGGCATCCTTGTCTTGTGCCAGATTTCAAAGGGAATGCTTCCAGTTTTTGCCCATTCAGTATGATATTGGCTGTGGGTTTGTCGTAAATAGCTTTTATTATTTTGTGATATATTCCATCAATACCTAGTTTATTGAGGGTTTTTAGCATAAAGGGCTGTTGAATTTTGTCAAAGACCTTCTCTGCATCTATTGAGATAGTCATGTGGTTTTTGTCTTTAGTTCTGTTTATGTGAAGGATTATGTTTATAGACTTGTGTATGTTGAACCAGCCTTGCATCTGTGGGATGAAGGCTACTTGATCATGATGAATAAGCTTTTTGATTTGCTGTTGCATTCTGTTTGCCAGTATTTCATTGAAGTTTTTGTATCAATGTTCATCATAGATATTGGCCTGAAATTTTCTTTTTTTTGTTGCATATCTTCCCAGTTTTGGTATTAGGATGATGTTTGTCTCATAAAATGATTTGGGGAGGATTCCCTCTTTTTGTATTGTTTGGAATAGTTTCAGAAGGAATGGTACTAGCTCTTCTTTGTACGTCTGGTAGAATTTGGCTGTAAACCCATCCGGACCTGGGCTTTTTTTAGTTGCTAGGCTATTAATTGCTGCCTTAACTTTAGCCCTTGTTATTGGTCTATTCAGGGTTTCAACTTCTTCCTGGTTTAGTCTTGGGAGAGTGCAAGTGTCCAGGAATTTATCCATTTCTTCCAGATTTACTGGTTTGTGTGCATAGAGTTCTTTATAGTAATCTCTGATGGTAGTTTGTATTTCTGTGGAATTGGTGTTGATGTCCCCTTTATCATTTTTTATTGCATCTATTTTATTCTGCTCTCTTTTCTTTTTTATTAGTCTGGCTAGTGGTCTATCTGTTTTGTTGATCTTTTCAAAAAACAAACTCCTGGATTTGTTGATTTTTTGAAGGGTTTTTTTGTGGCTCTATCTCCTTTAGTTCTGCTCTGATCTTAGTTATTTCTTGTCTTCCTCTAGCTTTTGAGTTTTTTTTTATCTTGCTCCTCTAACTCTTTCAATTTTGATGATAGGGTGTCAATTTTAGACCTTTCCTTGCCCCTCATATGGGCATTTATTGCTACAAATTTTCCTCTAGACACCGCTTTAAATGTGTTCCAGAGATTCTGGTATGTTGTGTCTTGATTCTTGTTGGTTTCGAAGAACGCCTTTATTTATGCCTTCATTTCATTGTTTATCCAGTCAACATTCAGGAGTCAGTTCATTTTCCATGAAGTTGTGTGGTTCTGAGTTAGTTTCTTAATCCCGAGTTCTGATTTGATTGCACTGTGGTCTGAGAGACTGTTTGTTATGATTTCCATTCTTTTGCATTTGCTGAGGAGTGATTTACTTCCAATTGTGTGGTCGATTTAAACTAAGTGTGACATACTGCTGAGAAGAATGTATATTCTGTGGATTTGGGGTTAAGAGTTCTGTAAATGTCTATTAAGTTCACTTGATCCAGATCTGTGTTCAAGTCCTGAATTTCCTTGTTGATTTTCTGTCTCATTGATCCATCTAATATTGACAGCAGAGTGTTAAAGTCTCCCACTATTATTGTGCAAGGGTCTAAGTCTCTTTGTAGGTCATTAAGGACTTGCTTTATGTATCTGGGTGCTCCTGTATTGGGTGCATATACATTTAGAATAGTTAGATCTTCTTGTTGTATTGATCCTTTTACCATTATGTAATGCCCTTCTTTGTCTCTTTTGATTTTTTTTTTATCAGAGACTAAGATTGCCACCCCTGCTTTTTTTTACTCTCCATTTGCTTGGTAAATCTTCTACCCCTTTATTTTGAGTCTATGTGTGTCTTTGCATGTGAGATGGGTCTCCTAATACAGCATACCGATGGTTCATGGCTTTTTATCCCATTTGCCAGTCTGCGTCTTTTGATTGGGGCATTTAGTCCATTTACAATTTATGTTAATATTGTTATGTGTGAATTTGATCCTACCATTTTATTACTGGTTGGTTGTTTTGCCCTTTGGTTGGTGTAATTTCTTCATTGTGTCATTGGTCTTTACCATTTGGTTCTTTTTTGCAGTGGCTGGTACTGGTTTTTCCTTTCTGTGTTTAGTGCTTCCTTCAGGAGCTCTTGTAGGGCAGGTCTGGTAGTGACAAAATGTCACAGCAATTGCTTGTTTGTAAATAATTTTATTTCTCCATCACTTATGAAATTTAGTTGGCTGAATATGAAATTCTGGTTTGAAAGTTCTTTTCTTTAAGGATGTTGAATATTGGCCCCTACTCTCTTCTGGCTTGTAGGGTTTCTGCCAAGAGATCTGCTGTAAGTCTGATGTGCTTCCCTTTGTGGGTGACCCAACCTTTCTCTCTGGCTGCCCTTAGTATTTTTTCCTTCATTTCAATCCTGGTGAATCTGAAGATTATGTGCCTTGGGGTTGCCTTCTAGAGGAGTATCATTGTGGTGTTCTCTTTGTTTCCTGTATTTGAATGTTGTCCTGCCTTAATAGATTGGGGATGTTCTCCTGGCTAATATCCCGAAGCATGTTTTCCAGCTCAGATTCATTCTCCCTGTCATCTTCCGGTACACTGATCAAGCATAGATTAGGTCTTTTCATGTAATTCCATATTTCTTGAAGACTTTGTTCATTTCTTCTCACCTTTGTTTTCTTTTCTTGCCTTCTCATTTTATTTCATTGAGTTGATCTTCAGTCCCTGATGTCCTTTCTTCTGCTTGATCTGTTCAGCTATTGAAACTTGTGTATGCTTCTCAAAGTTCTTGTGCTGTGTATTTCAGTTCCGTCAAGTCATTTATGTTCTTCTCTAAGCTGGTTATTCTAGTTAGCATTTCGTCTAATCTTTTTTCAAGGTTTTTAGTTTCTTTGCATTGGGATAGAACATATTCCTTTAACTCAAAGAAGTTTGTTATTACCCACCTTCTGAAGCCTGCTTCTGTCAATTCATCAAATTTGTTTTCTATCCAGCTTTGTTCCCTTGCTGGTGAGGAGTCGTGAACTCATGGTGGGGGAGAGGTGTTCTGGTTTTTGATGGTTTCATTCTTCTTGCACTGGTTTCTTCCCACCTCCTTGGATTTATATAGTTTTGATCTCAGGTAGCTGCCTAGGGAGGTGGCCCTTCCTTTGTCTGCCTGCAGAGGTGCTACTGGGCTGCCATGGATTCAATGGAGCTGCTGCATGTTTTATTTACTCAGGAAAATTAGGCCAGCTTCTGCAATGGCGTCTTCCCTCCCCCCTGCCGAGCTCAATCATTCCTGGTCCCTCTCTAACTGATGTTCTGGGTGTGAAACTCTGGAGTGAGAGTTTTTTAGTCTGCTGGGCTTTGTGCGGGGGGTGAGGTAACCTGTCCTGCCATATGGGCTGTTTCCCTGTTTTCAGTTCCCCTTCTTTCTTGGCGGTGGTTGGCTCCATCCAGCCGGCTTTCTGACTTTTGCATCAGCCAGTGCTTCTGCCTAGATCTATGCTGACAGCCCCGGCTCTGGCCAAAGTTGCTGTTCTGCCCTGCTCAGGCAGCTCGCTGAGGCTTTTCACCCTGACAAAGATCTCCTGTTCTGTGGGTGGTAGAGGGCTTGGGTAGAGCGCTGTATCTGAACCGAAGTACCAGATGGGGAGATCCCCCGGTCCTCTGGTTGGTTGCATGCACCTCCTGGGTGGGGCAGCGCCCCGCCTTGTCACAACTTGCCCTATTTGATTTATACTCACTGCCCAACCAGACCCACAAAATGAACCTGGTATCTCATTTGGAATTGTGGAGACCACTCGGCTTCTGAGTCTCTCTCGCTGGGAGCTACTTTCCAGAGCTGCCTCTTATTTGGCCATCTTGGGATCCCTCCCCTTCTTCTCTTAACTTTGTGAGAGTACCCAATTATGCTGTTCCCAGACTCCTGAATTATGGAAACTGTGTGATAATAAATGGGTGTTGTTTTATGCTGCTAAGTTGTGGTCATTTGTTACATAACAATAAAAAACTTACACAAGCATTGTGGATGGGTCATCTGTCTTTGGCAGCCAGGAGGTAAAAAGACATAGAGGATTACGCCTTAGACGAATACTGAAAGAGCAGACATTCTCAACAGAGATTGTGTCATCTTTATAAAAGAAGATCAAGAACGATGTCATAGAATTGAAGGAGAAAAGAGACCCAAAGAAGAAGGGTGGTTAAATTCAACATGCGGCAAAAATATCAAGAGGAATGCAAACTAGAATTGACAAAGGCATTACAAGAAAGGTCATTGATACTTTACAGAGTCCAAAGGCTTTAACAACCAATTCCTAGTCAAAAAGAATCATGGCATCTGAAGCTCTCAGCATGAACAGCAGCAGCGGCCTGGAGTTCAGAGTAACAGTCAAACTCACAAGACAGAAAAAGCTATACCCAGAGCCAACTTTATTTAGCTTTCAGAAAGGATACATGTAGGACCACAATGCAACATGCAGGGCAACTCAGTTTGACTTCAAAGCACAGCTTCCAAAGTCCAAAAATTCCTCCACATTCAGGTCCCACAATGGGCATGAGAGAAAAGGCTGAGCGATTATGGACCACCTCACTCTGGGAAGATTTAAATTCTTGGGTCTTTTCAGTTTTTCTACCTTGCTAGTCACTTATCTCCTCAAGGGCATCCTACCAGTGCATAGTCTTATGCAGCTGTCTTAGGGCAGCTGAATATCATGAATATCAGTTACTGATTACTCAATAAATCATGTTGACAAGGAGGTAAAGGTGCTTATCCATTACAGTCACCTTGGTTAGGGTCTCATTTATTTTAAATCTGGTATCCTTTTATAAAATCTTTGAGTCAATGTTGCAAGAAGGATTTGGCCAAGGAAAAAATCTTGGGGCTATAGGAAACATCACATAACAACCTTTCGAGCAGAGGAAACACAGTCATAACTCAGTGTCTGAGTGTTTTCTCTAGAGTCTGCACTCCACTCACCCATGCTGCAATAAACTTTTCCATCGTTGTTTATCCTATATCAATATCATGTTCCAGCTCTCTGATATCTCCTTACCTCCATTATTTCAGCAAGATAACCACTCTGAGCTGAGAATCCCATCCTCATTTACAGGACTTCTTTTGTACCATACCATCTCTCACAGCCTGCATTTATAGTAGTCAGTGTCTTTGCACTATAGTAGTCAGTGTTCAACCCTGGACTCATTTATTTATTCCTTCCCAATATAAAACCCTGACCTCCAACTGCCTCAGGACAGTCAAGTTGGTAAAACTAGTAGGAACCAAATTGCAAATGTTGCCTAATGTGAAGAAGTAGTATGACAGTGGATTAGAGTTGCTGACTTTGCAAAACTGCTTACTCACCACTGGAGATTCTTAGACTTTACACTAAAAAGCTACATGATTATTTTATGTCAATCTCATTTTGCAACCAGGAATTGTACGTAACATATATTGTGGGGATAATTCTGGTAGGTAGTAAGGTGAGGCTGCCTTCAAACCACATTTGGGGGAGCAGATTTTTGGCTAATCCCAAGAACTAAGATGAGAAATCACAGATCTTACTGTCTATTTATTTTTAACTCCCCATGTGCAACTTCACACACGTATACATAAATAGTACATGCATTATTCCCACGTACCTATAATATACACACAGTATCCTACTTATCCATCCTATAGGTTACCTATCATACTCTTACCCTCTCCACGGTGGCCTCCAGCAATAACGAAGGAGGAGGAGGAGGACAGAATGAACCTTCCCCAACTCATGCCATTGTGAAATAGGAGGATTCTGGATCTAAGGATACACCAGGTAGTCAATGAATTTTCCAGGTATATCCCAGACTAAAAGATAGCTTTCCACTGAGAAGACACAGAACAGAATAGTCTTACCTACATGAACAGAAAAGCCTGACAAAGGGTTATATCTATCTCAATCCTGGTACCTTAAGGAAATGCTCCCAGCCTAAGAGAAATATGCCAAAATGTGTATGTGTAGAGTTTTGTGTGCAAAACTTAGTGTTCAGGATGTCATTTGTCGTGAGTCTATTTTAATCCACTAGCACACTGCCATATCTTTGTTCTTTCTGCACTAACTCCTGACTTCATATTTTGGACTTTGAGTTTTTGTCTGGACTTCCCAGACTATCATCACAGGTAACTGACTTCTCAGACTCAGAACTATTCAATTCCATCCTGCAGTCAGTGGATATTTCCTACTCTAATCTGGCATCTCTGCCTGCCTCTGAGAACCTTTCCCATCTTCTTCCATTAAGATAGCATATGGCTTGAGATTCTGAAACATCCACTTCTTCCCCCATGCCCCAAGTTCAGCCTTAGACATACCTTAGATAGCCTTAGACCTTTGCCATGTGGTGAACTTTGAGAAAGTGATTTTCACAGAGAACTCAAAGAATAAGCTGAGAAGGAGAAACTGGATGGTGAAGGAATTAGAAGGCATGGATATGAGCCACCGCTTCCATTAATGAAAGCATGGCATGAAAAGGAAATGAGCATTAGTGATGATAGTAGCAGCTTCCATTTAGGTGGTTACTTTAGGACAACCACTCTTTTAGTATGTTTCATTTAATTCTTACAATAACACTTTGGAATATTTTTATCAAGTATGTTTTACAAATGATGAGACTAAAACTAAAAAACTCTTAATTTGTCTTAAGTCTTTCAGCTAACAAGTGTCAGAGCTAAGGTTTTTTTCCCAATCCTTCATCCCCCAACCTCTGGTAACCACAGATTTACCCTCTGTTTTGAGAGGTGTTTATTGTCATTGTTGTCATATGCTTTTTCACAGGGTGGCCGGGGGTGGGGGGGTGGAATTGGGAAAAAATGGAAAATCTGAGGCCGAGGCAGGTGGATCACGAGGTCAAGAGACCGAGGCCATTCTGGTCAACATGGTGAAACCCCGTCTCTACTAAACATACAAAAAATTAGCTGAGCACGGTGGTGCATGCCTGTAATCCCAGCTACTCAGGAGGCTGAGGCAGGAGAATTGCCTGAACCCAGGAAGCGGAGGTTGCGGTGAGCCGAGATCATGCCATTGCACTCTAGCTTGGGTAACAAGAGCGAAACTCCGTCTCAAAAAAAAAAAAAAAAAAAAATAGAAAAACTGCTAGACAAATTTGAAAAGAGCTGTGAACTCTTATTCTCTGTTTTTATGACTTTGGCTCTTTTAGAGTTTACAAACAAGTAAGATCATGCAGTATTTATCTTTTCATGCCTGGCTTATTTAACTTAATGTAATGTCCTCTAGGTTCATTTATGTTGTTGCAAATGTTGGAATTTTCTTATTCTTCCTTTTTATGACTGAATAGTATTTCACTATGTATATATACTCCATTTTCTTCATTCAGTCACTCATTAACAGACACTTAGATTGATTTTGAATGTTAGTTGCTGGAAATAGTGCTGCAATAAACATGGGAATGCAAATACGTCTTTGGTATATCCTTTTCATTCCTTTGGCTATATACCCCAAGGTGGAATTGCTGGGTCACATAGTAGTTCTATTTTTTATTTTTTGAGGAACTGCCATACTGTTTAAAATAGTGATTATAGTAATTTTCATTTCCACCAACAGTGTGCAAGGGTTCCCTTGTCTCTACATTCTCACCAACACTTGTCGTTTTTATTATTTTTGATAATAGCTGTTCTAACAGGTATGATGTGATATCTCATTGTGACTTTAATTTGTATTTCTCTAATGATTAGTGATGTTGAACAATTTTTCATAAAACTATCGGCCATTTGTATGTCTTCTTTTCAGACATAGCTATTGAAGTTCCTTGCCTATTTTAATCAGATTGTTTTCTTACTATTGAGCTGAATTCATATATATATATATATATATATATATATACACACACACATCCATATATATATTATCCTCTTTACTAGATACATAGTTTGCAAATATATCTCCCATTTCTCTATACTCTGTTGAGTATTTCCTTTGATGTGCATCAGGTTTTTAGCTTGATATAATTCTATTTATCTGTTTTTGAAGAGTCATGGTTTGAACTCAGGCATGTGTTTTTTTAGAGTTGGTAACATTGATAACCAATACAACTAGTTTTTCATATATATAAAATTTAGGAAAACAGCCAATATGGTTAATCGAGGTTGTTCCAAATGTAGAAGTTATTTCTGAGTAACTACACTCTTTGTCATCCCTCTATTTTGTTTAATAAAACTGAGGGCAACCAAATAGGTTTTTCTCACCCCTGAGTTATAATCTAAGGCTAGTTTTATGACTAATAAATTCCATATTCTAAGAGTGGTAAGGGAATTGAGCATGAACCTCATAAGTCTATTAGACATAGTGACTATGAAAGGAGCCTCAGGATAAAAAAAAAAAATGAGTAATGAGACAAAATAGAATAAGTATATTGTTAAAAACACTGGCTCAATGATTTATCATATATTCATACATATCCTCACAAAAAATATATACTATATCCCCTATAAATATAATAATTCCTTGGTAAATTTATAAAATTCTATAGTATAGAAAACTTTTAAACCTGTGTGTTTTAAAATGGTCTCAAATTCTCTACAGATGTTCCCATTGAGTGGGACCTTGAGTTTTGGCAGGCTTTGCAGCGTTTTGCCGAATAAATGTGATGAAAATGATGCTATGCAGCATCTGAGCCAGAACCCACTATGGGGGTCCGTCCTGCAGACCCTGACTCAACAACAAATGAATAAATTCACTCACACAAAGCATTCAGTGTACGAGTGGGCTGGGGTGTCTGTGTCCACTTACAGACCATGGCGCAGAGTGCTGTAAAGAGATAGCAGCCACCAGCCTCAAGTAGCCCCTACTCCAGGCTTTTATTTTTTTAAAAAAAAAAAAAAAAAACAAAGGTCTTTAAATAAACAGCATTAGAAGGTAATTAATTTCTGCCAACCCCCTGAGTATAAGGTAGTTAAGCATGTGCAAATGATCAAAGGTTTTGCTAACGGAGGTAGGGGCAAACAGACTTATCTGGGGAAACTTCTTTTACAATTTCTAGTATTTACTCTACTGTCCTAATGCCCCAGGGTAAGAGCTAGTTGCATTCGACCCATTCAATCATTACAAGCTATGTATATCTTTGGCCTTCCAGAAAGGTTTGTGACTATTTCCTAAAGCTATCTCTAATATTTTTCCTTTAATATTTTTGCCACCACCCTGAGTGAACCCCCATATCTCCCCCCTTTTTGTTTTTAACATCGGGTCCTGTTGATTGAAGAGACGTAGCAGCAACAGGACTGTCAGCCGAGGTAATAATTGCTTTTATTCCGGCTTTGCATTCTAGAATCAGTAAATAACATAAAATAATTATGAGTAAAATTAGCAACATTCTTTTCCAGTCAAAGAGTGGTTTGTAGTGTTACTTGGCATTTCAGTTCACTGTATGCCATTACTGAGGAATTCTACCAGGGGTACGTTAATTTCTTTTAGCTAAGTGGTCACATTGTTAGAAGCTGGAAAGGAAGTGTCTGCCTAAATATCAGGGTGGAAAAAATGTAGGTTTAAAATATGAGCTTGATAGAGTGTGGCAAGTACAGGTAGCAGGCAAAGTGAGAGAATAAAAAAAGATTAATATCCTATGTGAGTTGCAATGTACAACAGAAAGCATAGCAAGAAACAAATTATCTGGAGTAAACGGTGTCTGTGTCTGGAGTAGGATTCGTTCAGCCTCCTAAATTATCCTCTTCAGCATCCCTCAGGTGATGTCTGGGGCTTTTGTTGTCTATGGAAGCCGCATCATCTGAGGCTGTGGATCCTGTAGGGTCTTTTCTAGGCTGGCTTGAGCTTTTTTTCTTCTTTCTATACTTTGATGAGGACATAGTCTCCATGCTGGTGCTGGTGTATTGGAAATTCTAGGGGTAGTTCCTGTGCTAAGAGACTTTTTATAATCTTTGTTAAAGAGCAGGTTAGTGTTTTAAGAAAAACTTCCTGTGCTTTATTTTAATGTCTAATTTAGAGAAAAACTAGATGACACTTCTTTAACTTTAGCCAATATGTTCACACACATAATTTCTTTTACAACTAACGTTTTAAGACTTGCTTAGACCTTCTAAACAAAAATTATACAACATTTCCTGCATAAATTCCTGTTTATAATATTTTCATGGCTTTCACAGACAATTTTCAATGTGCCTTAACTTTCTGACTTTGTTTTATAACCTTCCTTACTAAAGGTACATTTTTATATCTATAACTTTCTTAACATTTCTTTCTCTACTTCCTACTTTATCTCTTTTGTCTCACCTTTCATGTCCCTCTGATCTCTGTCTCTTCTAGTCTCTCTCTTATTCTTTCTATTTCTCTCCCTTTAAAGGCTAGTGTTTTACTCATATAGGATTTTGAGAGAGCTATGTCAGGGGTAGGGTTGAAATAGCAACAGTTGCCATTATCAGAAAAAGGTGTTACAAATTATTAAATTTTACTTAACTCTTAGCAGAGTTTGTTAACAACAAACATATGAAAATTCACTATGGGTGACCCATGGAGCCAGAGGGCAGTGGCACAGTCCAGGGCAGTGGCATGGTCCTGGGACAGTGGCTGCTTTTCGCTTGTACCGCTCTGTTTCCCTGCTACTGGGGGACTTCTGTCTGCTAGGTGGACCTGCTGATGAGTGCCTCCTGCCCCTCCCTAGCAGGTTAAATCTGGCATGCTGGGCCTGGTTCTCCTTCACTGCTGCCACCACACAGGTCAAGTTCCTGAGAGCATTTGTAGGCTCCAGGTTTCTGAACTTTCTTACTGTCAAGCCTTTCCTTCCACCCAGTGCTCATTTGGCCATTTGGCTTTGGCCTCTAATGCTTTTCCTTATCTTTTTATGTATCTGATTGCCTTGTCAATCTTGCACTGCTGGGCAAGCTAAAATGTCCCCTTCTAATGCCACTTGCTTATGACAAGGTCCTATAGCTGCTGCATGTTTGTTATCCTTTTTCCTACTTATTGGAGGAGGAGGCTCAGGCAAAACATCCATTTCCTCTTTGTTATTTCGGCCCTGTGATAACATTACTGGAATCTGTTGCCCTTGTGCATGATTTTGCTTGAGAGTTCTTCTGACTTGTTCCCAGAGCTCTACATTTACCGTGCCTTCTGCTGGGAACCATGGATTAAGTGAAACAACAATTTGCATTTTTTTAAATTGAGCCTGTGAAACTGAGTCCCCTGCCCCTAGCCTTAAGCAGCTGTTTCAATTCTTTTATATACTGCCTGTGTTGCACTAACTGCTGTCCCATGATGAAACTTCAGCCTGAACAATCCCCCCCAAACTTGGTAATCCTAAGTGGGTATCAATGACTTACTGACTCACTGTTTTACTGACTTCACTGTGCAGACCTCTGCCCCTTTGTTTTCAGGGGGTCCATCGTGCTGCCTTCCCAGCAATGGTCAAAACCTGCCAAGTTTCCTCACATGGGACACCACTGTCGGGGGCACCACCCACAGGGGTCTGTCCTGCAGACCGTGACTAGTGATGGATGAATAACATACACTTAAACCCAGAATACAGTGGAAGAGTGAGCTGAGGTGTCCAGGCCACTCACTCGGAGTTAATGGCAGCCAGCCTGAAGCAGCCCCTATTTCAAGTTTTTATTTAGTATACCAAAGGATAAGGGTCTTTGGATAAACACCATTAGAGGGTAATTAACTTCGCCCACCCCCTGATTAGAAGTCAGTTAAGCATGCATGGATGATTAAAGGTTTTGCTAATGGAGGTGGGGGTAAACAGATTTATCTGGAGAAATTTCTTTTACAATTTCTAGTATTTACTCTACTGTCTAATGCCCTAGGATAAGAGCTGGTTACCTTCAACCCATTCAATCATTACAAGTTATGCAAACCTTTGGCCTCCCAAAAAGGTTTGTGACTATTTCCTAAAGCTATCTCTAATATTTGTTCTTTAATATTTTTGCCACCACCCTGAGTGAACCCTCACAACACACAAGGTCTTTATCTTCTCCTCTCATCCCCTTGAACCCCTGTAATACCAGATAAAAAAGTTGGGCCAGTCTCTCTGAGGATGAGAGATCAAACAGAAAGGGAGTCACTAACCAGTAGACAGGGGAGTGAGGCCATCTTAGACCATCCAGCCCCAGCCAAGACACCAGATGACTATATCACATGAATGGCCATAGACAAGACCACTGAGGAATTTCCCACTTGGCCCAGCCCAAACTGCTGATTCACAGAATTGTGAGTAAATACACAATGTATTGTTTGACACCACTAAGTTTTGGGGCAGTTTGTTACCCAGCAATAGATAACTGATACAACTTACTTTCAACCATCACTCCCTGATATGGTTTAGATGTATGTTCCCTCCAAATCTCATGTTGAAAAGTGGTCCTTAATGTTGGAAGTGGGGCCTAATGGGAGCTATTGGATCATGACAGTAGGTCCCTCATGAATGACTTAATGCCTTCCCTTTGGTTATGAGTGAGTTCTCTCTCTGAGTTCACATGAGATCTGGTGGTTTAAAAGAATGCGGCACCCCCACCACTCTGTCTTGCTCCCACTCTCGCCACATGACATGCCTACTCCCCCTTGGCCTTTTGCCATGTTTGTGAGATTCCTGTGATCCATACCAGGAGCAGATGACAATGCAATGTTTCCTGTACAGCCTGCAGAATGATGAGCCAATCAAACCTCTTTTCTTTATAAATTACCCAGCCTCAATTAGTTATTTGTAGTCATGCAAGAATAAACTAATACACTCCCCAAATTGATTTGATCTTGAAACACCGATTTCATTAAGCACCTAATTCACATATCTAGGAAGATATTTTGGGGAATGAGGAGACAGAAGTTTGCATCCTTATGTCACATAAACCTTTTTAGTATTATAAGGAATACCATTTGGGAAAATGGGCAATAGTGGGCTTCTTATTGAAGAAATCCTTCTCAGGAGACTACCCTGGCATCCTGTTATATTTGAACATATGCCTGGTATCTGGGAGCAAAATTGTGCTTAAAGTTTTTCTTTTCTTCCCAATAGAGAATCAAATGTGATTCTCACCATAGACCTATGAATAAATTCATAGGTCTATCTGTTCTTACCTTTTGTAGGTAAAATCTTCAGAAATCCAAGTATGTATGAATTATCAGTCTTACAATTGAGAGAGTTATATTTGTTATTCCTTGGAAGCAAATATTGAGAGAAGACTTGCTTGCTTGTCTTTTGTAAATGTTTTCAAACCTCAATTCTGTAAGGTTTAAATGAAGCAAGCGAGGTTTGAATGAGGCAACTGAGGCCAGTTATTGAGATAAAGAAGTTTAATCGGCTCCTGGGTGAGGTTCTGCGGTCCGACAGGAGGGGCCGGAGAAGTCGTGCTTGACTCCTCTTGGGCATAGGGTTTTATAGGGAGTGGAGGCGTTTTGATTGGTTGTGGGGAAGTAGGACGTGGGCAGGGGCAAGCTGCCATTGGCAGGTAGGCGAGATTTCCAGTGAGCGGGCCGCCCACAGGGAGTGGGACCTGGACAGGGCAAAATGCTATTGGGCAGGTTCTGCCAGGGCTTCTTTTAAATTTTGGTGGGGTTTTTCAATGGTTGGCTAGGTGCTGAGTGCAGAGGCTAGTGTTGAGTGCAGATTTGTGTGCTGTGTGCAGAAGTGAGTGTGGAGGAGTTTAACGGTGGGCTAGGTGCTGAGTGCAGAGCTACAGATTTGCGTGCTGAGTGCAGAAGTGGGCGTGGAGTGGTGACATGGTTTCTAGGTGGGGAGGGGGTGGGTGTGTCCGAGTTCCCAGCGAGGCGACCGGCCTTACAAATTCTATTTTATTTTATCAGTAAGAATTATAATAACTGTCTCATCACTGAAATTAGATAAACACAGCAGGTAAATCACTAAAAGCTACAGGCAGCTATTAATAAGACACTTGAATCAGCAACTCTCCTAGATTATTTTAGCATTCTTCCCAGGACTACTTCATATTTAATAAGACACCTTCCTCAACATAGTGACTTTTTCTGAGCTCCACATGTCCAAAGTCATTTTTTTTTTTTCACATTAGGATCAGGGAGGGATATATATCTTATATCTCCTTGTCTCCTTTCTTTCTTCTTTTTCTTGGCCAATAAAAAGCAATATCTCCAAGTTAAGAATATTTACTTTTCTAAGCTGTAATTTTGTATTTTGTTGCAAATTTAAATTCTAAGCCTATTTCAGAGTCTTTCTCTAAAGTTTTATTTTAATCATTTCCAAACATAAAGCTATTGCTTACAATGAATTTAACATGTTAACATCTCTGCAGCATCACCGGCTGTAGACAGCAGCAAGGTATGTATCTATCTAAACAATTTAATTTAATAAAGCATTGGGCAAAACCCCACATTCCAAAATGTCAGTCCCACCCCATGTTATTTCAATCATTGGATACTCATTCATTTGTATTTAAAGCTTTGTTTTCTTTAAGCTTAATATAAAAATTCACTTATTTCTGGAAGGAATTATCCCTTGTCAACAAGCACCTGGGTTAATAGTTAAGGACATATTTAACAGTCCCTGAGAGTACAGGTTTATAAGAATAAGACATGGAGAGAAGGAGGTTACGAGACAGAGAAAATTTCATACATCTATGCCCAGGGAAATGTTTTAGGCAGCTCAATTCCTCTTTATCCCACACAAATCACTTTAAAAGATGAGCCAATTTCTTCCCTAACACATAATTAACTTCTTACAGGATCTTTTCCACTTAACTCTAACATAATATCCTCAATGATCTCATAGCACACTAGTAAACATGCCCCAATCAGAAAACAGTTCTCAAATTTCTTATTTGAGATTGTGAAGATGCCACAGGTATGGAACTCTGTAGCCCTAACTACATTTCCACAGGTATCCTCTATCACCAGAAAACATATGCCATAAGTATATTCTAAGATCTTTATGCTCAGCACTATAAAATGTTTTGACAGCAAAATACTGAGAGAGAATTTAAGAGATATGAACTTGCAGTTTAAAAATATTTTCAACTACAATTTGGTGTTTAGGGAAGATTAGACTAAATTCTTGGTACTAAATTTCCAAATAAGCTTAGGATTTGGATTTCATTCTAGAGACAGAAGTTCTCATCTCAGTCCAGGAGACTGGGAACAAAAATATTACTAAGATTGGAAGCAAATCCTTTTGTAAGATGACAAATATGGGTGTAAAAAGGCAAATACAGTTTCTTCTTTGAAAGACTGGTGCTTTACATTGTTCCTTAAGACAATTGAGGCAATATAAGACAGGACTGTAAAATGTTCTAAGAGAAAGACTACGTGTTCACTAACGGACTGAATGAGCAAGTGATTCTCAAGAGTTCATTGGAACACTTCATACTTCAAAGATTGAGTTCTTGTTTCCCAGAATTCTCTAATCTCTTTCCTTTCCCTTTTCAAATTCTCTCTTTCAAGGCTCAACTGAAATTCTCTCTTCAGAATGAAGTCTTCTCTGAGCATTCCAGTGCATCCACATATGCCTCTCCCTTCAACTCAAATACTGTTTTGGCAGATTCTGCTATAAATTATTTCATAAGTGTGGATAAACCTCCTCTAAGAATGAAGGTGCCTTGCGGTTAGGAACTGGATGTTGTATGTGTGTGTATGTTATATTTTACCCACCAAATATATTTGTGCTATGAAGTTATAGCCACCTAACAGGTTCTTCCTGCCTACTGCACAAACAAAATAAATTCACAAAGGCCATGGCATTCCAGTAAAGAGTTTTATTGAGAGAGGTTGGCCATACCACATGGGAAACTGAATTATTATTCAAATCAAAATCAAAGGCTCTGAGGTTAGGGGTTTTTCAAAGGTAGCTTGGGAGACAGGGGTTAGGGTGTATGGAGTGCTGATTGGTTGGATTAGAGATAAAACCATAGGGAGTTGAAGCTGCCCTCTTGCACTGAGTCACTTCTGCATAGGGCCATGGGAGTGGTTGTAGATCATTGACAGGCAAAAAACCTGAGAAGAGATCTCAAAAGGCCAATCTTGGGTTCTACAATTTTCAGGAGAAATTGGAGAGCTTGCATTTCTTGTGACCTGTGGAATAATGGCTGGCAATCTTTTATGTCCACACCTTAACAGAATTCCTCTACTCCTCTTAGCCTGGTGGTCTCTCATTAGCTTTACAAAGGTGGTTGAGTTTTGGGGAAAGGCTATTACCACTTAAACTATAACCTGAATTTCTCCCAATTTAGCTTGACCTCAGCCCAGTAATAACTAAGGGAAGATAAAGGCAAACAGGGTTTGGTTAAATCAAATCCTTTCACACTATAACTTTCTCACTCTTATAATTTTTGCAAAGGTGGTTTTAAAGTGTGTCCTGACCAAGGCATCAGATGGTGTGAGCCTAATTCTCATCACTGTCAAATAGCACCTGTTTGACCTTTGATCAGCCACTTAGACTCTCAGTGTCAGCATCTTTATCCAGAGAATGGAGACAGAAAACTTTCTCTCTGCCTTCATCTGCATGTTGTGAAGATTAAAGAAGATACTGTGAATGAAATTCCATCATCAGTTATAAACACTTTCCATGATGTGAGGTTTTGCTAGCACATTTGATACTAAAAATTAGTGACTGAAGGAATAATGAATAAATCTAAATTCTCTCTAGAGTTATGCAGTGTTATAAAGTATATAGTCACATTGACCAGGTTATGTTGAACAAGATTACTAATATACACAGGTTATCAATGAGACTATTTATTAGCACATAGGCCATTAATGGCACAATTAGCACAGTTAAGCATACTATCCTAGGCAAGATAATTGGACATACTCCTCTGAATCTCCTCAAGCTCTCACTCCTTTTAGGAGCAGGAAGGTACACCACAATACACTGGTACGTACGCAGAAAAAGCATCATGCCATAATAGATACACTCTACCAATTAATGTCTAAACCCAGACTCATTTCATGTTTCTTGTTCCATTCCTACCTGTTTGTGTTACTTACTAGCTGTGTGACCTTAAGATATTTATTTTATCCATCAGAGACTCAGTTTCTTATTTCAAGGAATAATTTTCAAAAAATATGTTATACAAATACAAAAATTATTTAACTATCAGTAAGATGGTAATGCTAGTTAAAAGAGCATTGGAAAACTGGTTATAGATAATATTAAGAAAAATGAAGTTAGTTAATAATAGTGTATCAGTATTGACTCATTGATTTAAAAAACATTACTACACTAATGCAAAGTGTTAGTTATTAGAGAAACTGGAGTGTATGGTATATATAGAATGAGAGGATGAGAAGGTAGAGGGAAACTCTCTGTAATTTCCACTAATTTTTTCTGTAAAGGCAAAACTGCTCAAAATAGTCTTTTTTAAAAAATAAAAATACTATGGTTTAAATAAAATTTTGAGTTTAGATAAAAAATTTATGAATGTTCTACAGAACAATAAATTCACATCTTTGGGGTTTTCTAGTAAAAAGAAATCATTTGTGTCTTTAACAGACAAAATGAATAAGTTAACATATAACTTCATAGTGCCAGGACTTTAATCAAATAGTAAATAGCACAATCAAAAACAGGTATATTCTCTTAGAAGTAACCTTTAATGGCATATTAAATAATGCCCAGTATGATACTGGAAGGACATGACCCCACGCTTGGTCTTATTTTTTTCAATTTTGTGTAAGTTTTTCTAAATACTTTTGTTATTGTTGCTGTGATGATGATAACGTTTCCTCTGGGCTTTCATATCTTCAGCATGTCGCAGCTTTCATCTTGAAATCTCACTTGACTTCTCGTCCTTCTTCACACCCTTGGATGCTCCCCAGCCTAGTTATGAAATGGCCCTCACTTTGTTTTATCCTCTTGGCATTGGCATCCCAAGAACCCTCCTCAGCTTCTGATTCCTCGCTGGCCTGGTGCTCAGCCTAAGCTATGTCTCTGGGTCCCTGGAAACTACTGAGTCAAAAGAGTGACAAGAGACCCCAAGAGCCTAGAATACAAAGAAATATCAAAAGCACCATCTACCATATTTACTAATCGCCCTGCTTCTGTAGTCTCTAGCATCTTCCCTTGCTCAGAAAAACCATCATGAAGCAGGAGCTCAATATATAAACCAAATTTGGCAAGATCTGAGATCTGTAGGTCAGTCATCTTACTAAAATCTAATTGTGCAAAATCCTGTCTTAGGGAGAATTGACGAGAAAGGCAAAAATAACAGGACATGTAATAAAAGACAAAACAACCATACTAGAAGTAGATTAAAGGCAGGCTAAGCTGCCTGAATAAAAAGAGATAATAACTGAGTTCTGGACTCTGTGGTACAGTTGGCAAAACAGTAGAGGATAGAAGTTAAAAGTGAATCTTTGAAATCCAAAATAAGTTTATGTCTTGATTTGACCAATGATTAGATATTAAATGGAACATGGACAACTAGCTTAATTTCTGTGCCTCATTTTTCTCATAAATAAAATGGAGACAGTAGTAGTACCTATCTCAAACAGTTGTTTAGAGGTTAAATGTGTTAATAAGGTAAAGACCTTGTCCCTTAATAAACATTCGAATTATGTCAACAGTGTTATCTTTGATCTTTATAAACCAATTCTCCCTGAGGCTACACCTCTCATCTATAGACCAAATAAACAATATGGTCTTGACTGGAACCCAAAGAATGTGATACGTTTCTCGTAAGGTGCCAGTTTCAAGGGAAAATCTGGGAGTGAAAGTGGTGTCATTAAGTAACTAAACTGATAAGTAACTTCAAGTAGCATTTTGTTTTACATAAACATGAATATCTTTTTGAGCAGATGCATAGAAATTTTACATTAATTTTAAAAAGGAAATAAGACATAAAGGGATATTTAACAAGCAGTAGCCATTTAAGGCTATGTCATCCCTTCTTTATCCCCTCCACTTCCCTAAGGAAGGTAGGTTTGCTCTCTTTTACCCTTGGGAATATTTATGTATAAGAGTGTGAGATGCAATAATTTATTAAAAGCTACCAAGTACTTAGCAAATATAAAGTGTTCCTAAATGCAGTATCATAAAACACAGAATGAGATATAACTAAATATCATGGGTGAAGAATAAGTCCAAATTTTTCATAAGTGAGAGCTGTGAAAAAGTAGCAACTTTGAAGGCAGAGGGAAGCAAAGTAGCATATGTGAGAGCTGAGATTTGAAGAAATATTGGGATAGGTTGTAAGAAAAAAAAATCATCTAAAGGACTAGTGAAAAACACTATTCGTATCCTCCTGTGATAATCACTGGAGCCCCAAGTATAATAGAGCTAATGAACTGTTGGACAAGCAAAACCATGGTTTTTGGTTTTCTGTTTGTTTGTTTGTTTTTCCCTCATACAGATGGCTAATACCTTGATGGCCTGGTGAACTAACAAGTACTGATCTCAAACCATACATTGTAAGGTCAAGCACAGTATGATAGATAACTTGCTTTGGTATCTGTTTATTTGTATTTAATTAGAAATTAATATTGTCAAGCTCAGAAATGGGAATTTGATGGATATCTCTATATAGCAGCAATTTTCCACTTCTTTGAAGTGGAAAGAAATATGATGCAATCAGAATCTAAGAGGCATTACTCAGGCTCTAGGATGGTAGGAGACCACTAAATTGAGTAACTATGAATGAAAAATACATATGTAATTTTTTGTTACTCCGGTGCCATGGGCCAGTACTCTAACAATCAGACTGGGTATAGGAAGTATAAAGCCCATAAGATTCTGGTCTTGGTAAGTTAAATAATGAAGCTTGAGACCAGCCTGGCCAACATGGTGAAATCCTGTCTCTACTAAAAGTACAAAAGTTATCCAGGTGTGGTGGTACACACCTGTAATCCTAGTTACTTAGGAGGCTGAGGCAGGAGAATTGCTTGAACCCATGATGGGGAGGTTGCAGTGAGCTAAGATTGTGCCACTGCACTCCAGCCTGGGTGTCGGAGTGAGACCCTGTCTCGAAAACAAACAAACAGTGACTCTTATGCTTTCCTGTGCCATAGGTGTGCATGCATTCTACATTTCTACCTAGTGGTAGAATCTTTTTTTTTTTTTTGCAACTTAAATTCTTTTCTAGGAGCTACTATCCCTGCTAGAGCCATAGTTCTAAACCAGGGGGAATTTTGCCTCCCAAGGACGTATTTGGAAATATCTGAACACAACTGGCACAACTAGAAGAGGGTGATGTACTCACATCTAGTGTGCAGAGGCCAGGGATGCTGCTAAACACCCTGCAACACACAGGGCAGCACTCCACAAAAATCTTATCCAGTCCCAGATGTCAATAATATTGAAACTGACAAATGTCTGCTAGAGTGAGCAATTTTCCATGGTTTTCTTCTTCCCAGACTTAGCTAGCTGCTAGGATGGAACTAACAAAACAAAGTGAGTAGCATACAACTTAGACCAAAGAGCTCAAATAAAAAGAAAAGAGGTAACATTCCCAGAATTTTTATATCGAAAGCCAACACTTCACAGAATGTATTGAAAAGAAACAAAGTTTCTGCAGACTCTAGTAATGAAGGCTGCAAATAAAGTGAATGTTGAGCACATGTAAGGGATAATTATAATTTTCTACAAAGAATGAAGTACTTGCTTTGTAAAAGTGGCATCCCATGACAAACAAGTGTGACGTAAGGATGACAAGAAAGAGAAATCTGCAGAATTTAACAATGCAGGAGAAAGACACAAGACCAGCCCTATCATCATTAATTTCTTATGAGGAGGGAACTGAGTACACACTGCAGTTTGTTGTATATATTTATGCTTACATTCTCATAGACTTCCAAAGTTAGTCACTGTAGAAGATTAAAGATGGGTGCAAATTGTTTGACTCTCCTTCCTTTAAGAGATGAGCTCCATATCACTTTCACTGAAATTGGGAGGCCTTTGTCATCACCTGACCAGTAGAACAGAGTTTCTGAGCCCAGACCTACGGAGACTAATAGCTGTCACTTGCTATGTTTTGGAGGACTCTTTCTAAGAGACCAGTGTGTCTCTGAAAAAATACTGATGCACCCTGAAAATGCCATGCTATAAATGTCACATGTAGGTACTCTGATCAATAGCACCAGATGAGCCCAACTTTTCATCCATCCCCAGCAAGTTTGCAGACACATAAGTAAAGCTGTCTTGGATATTCCAGACCATCCCCTTTGCCAGCTGATGCCACGGCATGATCTTTGTAGGTACCACATCAACGCAAATAGCCACCTGAGTCCTGTCTAAATTCCTGATCTAAAGAATTGTGATATATAATAAAATATTTGGTGTTTTGAGCCATTAAATGTTGAGGTATTTATTATGTAGTAATACATAAACAGAAAAAATCCTATTATTGTACTTAAGAAATAGCATTTTAAAGAAATCCTCACTAGATATTGATATACATATAGATATAAAAATTGAATGGTCTCTGCCTGACCATGACAGATTCTTATGCTAAAAAGAAAACAGCAGGTAAACATCCCACTTTACAGAGTGTTTATTTCAACTGAAGTGAGCATATATATATATATATATATATATATATATATATAATTGCATTTTAAGTTTTAGGGTACATGTGAAGAACATGCAGGAGTGTTGCATAGGTACATACATGGCTATGTGGTTTGCTGTCTTCCTCCCCATCACCTGTATCTGGCATTTCTCCCCATGTTATCCCTCCCCAAATCCCCACCCCCCGCTGTCCCTCCCCTAGTTCTCCCCCACCCCCACAGATCTCAGTGTGAGGTGAGCTTTAAGATTGCAGAATTATAGCACGGATTGTGGCAAAAGGGACAGCTTTTAACTTAGAGATGAGGCTAAAAAAAACAGAATTAAGTTCCCACCAGGTGTGGAAACACTGCCAGCTTAAATCAACTTGGGTTTAGAATTCATTGCCTCTTATTCAGACTAATCGAGAAACTTGTTAATTGCAAAGATATCCTTTTTATTGTTCTTCAGAACTCCGTCTTTCCTACTGGTAAACTTTGCCAAATCCTGATTTCTTTATCTTTTACCTTGACCAAAAATAAACACAAAAAACAAAACAAATAAAAAAACTATCTTTTAATACTCTCCACTCCTTGTGATTTGTCCAAAAAGAATACGTTGTTTCTCTAGCTCGTTAGTACTGATGGGGAAATTGATTGTACTCCAGGAGGTCAAGAGAGAGAGGAAGCCAGTGCTAGATCATGGGCGGTGAGAGATCATGAGCCAGAGAGGGAGAGTTGTGAGACCAACTGGGAATAATAGCTCTTTCCTGTTTTGGCATGTCCTTTGCAGTAACCCCATGCCTATGATATATCCTAGTTTTTTCCACTAGAGATGTTCAAGATAAGTTTATTCAGATGACATTCTCTCTGAGTTCTCTCTAGAAAAAAACATTATAATATCCTGGAATTATTCTTCATGCCATTTAATAGTCAAGTTTTCCCTTTTCTGAAAAATGTTCTTTTTCAAGTGTGAGGCCCATAATTGAACAGACCAGTACATAGCAGAGCTGGATTATCACCTTCATGTTCTTGATCACGATACATCTTTCAATGAAGTGCAAGATGGCTTCGGCCTTTTATGTAATGGGCACACTGTTAATAGTTAAACAATACCAAAAGCTACCTTATCCTCTTCATTATCTATACTCTTTGTTATATCTTACCTCATCAGATATGCAGGAACCTAAAAGAATATCTGAATAAGTGAGTCATTTGTTCTGAGCAACATTTCTGGAGGCCAAGTATCAGGTAGAAAGGTATAATTAGACCAAACTCTAACCCTAGATACTCAGTTCTAGGGAAGAGATCTAATTACTACAAGCAGGAGGGTAGTTCTTTCAGCTTCTGATCCATGACATTAAGTGGGTCAAAAGATATGAAACCAATAATTTGAAAACAAATAGAATTAAGGTTCATGGAGGTCCTAATTAGGCATATCTAGTGGTAAGCACTAGATATGCCTAATTTTTTTGGAGACGAAGTCTCACACTGTCAACTTGGGCTGGAGTGCCGTGGTGCAATCTCAGTTCACCGCAACCTCCACCTCCTGGGTTCCAGTGATCCTCTTGCCTCAGCTTCCCGAGTAGCTTGGATTACAGGCACCCACCACCATGCCCAGCTAATTTTTTGCATTTTTAGTAGAGACGGGGTTTCACCATGTTGGCCAGGCTGATCTCGAACTCCTAGTGCTGGGATTACAGGTGTGAGCCACCTCACCTAGCCCATATTTTTATTTATTTAATGTAGGTATAATTTTTTAGAAAAGGACACAGATGGATGAATTGGTAAGCTTTAGTGGAATGTGAACTGTATATACACAAGCAAGTCAGTACCCAGACAGAATGAGAACCTCTTGCCTTAATAGAGTAGGCAGCTGGTAGTAAAATAAAATCTTGTTTATCTTGCCAAGGTTTGGTCTGTTAGACAGATGGGGAGAAAGAAAAATATACCTTTATTATCAGTGTGTATGTGTGTGTAAAGGCAATAAGAAATCCTGTTGCTGCTGCTTTCACTCTACGGTCAAAGATGAAAGAAAATTTTTAAATGAAACTGTAAGTTAACCTGGCTAAGAATGGATGATTAGCAGTGGATGATTAAAAGGCTCCAAAGGCTATTTAACCAGTATGGAGTCACAGAAGACCAGCACCTGCATGGACATGTGTCCACACATGCATTAACTGTTGGGTCTTCTTGCAATAGAAAATTCATGGAGTCCATCATTGTTTTAGTCCATTTGTGCTGCTATAACAAAATACCTCAGACTGGGTAATTTATAAAGGACAGAAATTTATTTTCTTACATACTTGGAGGCTGGGAGTCCAAGATTATAGTGCTATCGGGTTCAGTTGTCTGGTAAAGGCTGTATTCCCTAGAGGGGGGAATTGCTTTGTCCTCATCTGATGGAAGGCAGAGGGTAAGTTAGGCAAACTTCATGAAGCTGCTTTCATAAGGGCTGTAATCCCATTCACAAGGGAGGAACCCTCATGCCTAATCACCCCTTAAAAGGCCCCACCTCTTAATGCTATCACATTTGGCAACAGCTGAATTTTGGATGGGCCACATTCAAACCACCCGAATCATGAATGCATATGCTTTTATACTGAAGGATTTGCTTGCATGATTATCCTCTTTATGAAATCTTACCTCATCTACAGAGTACTGTATTCTGAAAACTTAACACACTAATATTGCTAAGAATATAAAGAATAAAGATGTGGCTGGGGGCAGTGGCTCACCCCTGTAATCCCAGCATTTTGGGAGGCCGAGGCAGGTGAATCAGGAGGACAAGAGATCCAGACCATCCTGGCCAACACTACTGAAAAATACAAAAATTAGCTGGGCGTGGTGGTGCACACCTGTAGTCCCAGCTACTCAGTAGGCTGAGGCAGGAGAATTGCTTGAACCCAGGAGGTAGAGGTTGCAGTGAGCTGAGATTGTGCCACTGCACTCCAGCCTGGCACCTGGTGACAGAACGAGACTCTGTCTCAAAAAATAAAAAAAAATAAAAATAAAGATGCTTACCCTTATTGATAGTCTTCATCATATGTTTATAGCTTCTAATTGAAACTGTAGGTTTCCATCAAATGAATAACACATCTGTAGGCTGACATGACAACAGGACTGTTAGCTCAGAAAACACTAATGAGTAGGCTCTTTGATTGTATGGACTGGCTATAACTTATGTGTATAAAAGTTGTAGGATTGGTGGCTTATCTACATAGTAAAACTAAAATGTTAAGTGCATGTTAAGGCTTTCGGTGTAACCAAATGTATCCAATAAGGCCGCCATCCCCTGGAACATTTTGTGAAATATATTCATAAAATATTGTAGACTCTATGGAACAGCCTCAAGACACAGCAGATCTTTGGGTGTGTCCCAAAGTCTTTGGAACTTATTTGAATAAATACGATGGGTTATCAAACTGAGTTGTGATGCTTGGGGACAAGAACATAGGATGCAGATACTGAAGAGGAATTTTCAACATGACTATTTACCTGACTCCAAAGGCAGTTCAAAGTGAGATGTTCAAAATATGTAAACAATGGTAACATTATTTGTGTAGGGGCATGCATTGATGGAGTAACAATTTATATGGTTTCATTCTGATTTTTTCAAAAATTCTCATTATTTCTGAGTAGTCTCTTAATATGCTCCAGTTATAATAGCCAAAGCCTAATCCACACATCTCTATTTTTTAAAAATTGTAGTGCCAGATGGCACAGATGACTAGAAACAAGCAGCATTTTAATTCATTAGGCATGCATTAGAGAAAATACTCTGTATACTCAATGAATAAACCATTGCATTGTCAGGCTTGATGCCAGTTTATGGATCTCTGCATCATGTAGAGTGTGGTACAATTAGTTTCACTTTATGTTACCTGTAATATTACTTTATCTCTTTTGTTTCACTAAATAACAAATGTCTTAAGGTCTATATCTTCTGTAACTTTCTACCTTCATTCATTCAGTTCAATAAAATTTTATAGAAGAAGTGCTACCTCCCAGGAACTGTTCTGTTCCCCAGAGATAAAGCAGTGAGATAAATAGACAAGATTCTGCCCTTAAGAGATGAATTGTTAGTGATTGCTTATTAGATTAAATATTAAGACAATTAATATGAGGTGGTGTGATGTAAATTTTCATTTAGCTGCATGTGATGTACACTTTCTCCTCCACAATGTAAAAGGGTGATATTTATTTTGCAAACCTCTCTCACAACCTGATGCCTTCTAAGAAAAGCACAGTCATGTCTTTTTCTTTAAACATGAAATGAAGATACAGATAATTCTGAGGACAGCTTGCAATAACACCTGCTGTAAGCAAATGAACAACACAATGTCATATCATAAAAAGGATAGTAGAAGAAATAAACATTGTTATTAAAGAGAATAATGGTGGGTGGTAACTATTTATTACTCTGTATATAGTTTCACATGAATGTAGAATTCCTACACCTTGTTCTGGTAGTATTATCCTATCAGAAATTGGTTTTCAGCAGTGGTATTGATGGGAGGTTGTTGGTTTTGTGTGTTTGTGTGTGTGTGTGTGTGTGTGTGTGTGTATGCGATTTCTCTTCAAAGGCCTGCAATGCATTACTAAAAACTCATTAATTTCCTTCAACACATTTTTGTTGAGAAATGTTGAATGTATGATTGCCGAGAAATGCTGAGTGTATAATAAAATTACATTGTTTTCTAAGAAGAACAATGGCAAGAAAAACCTAGCAGCCACCGCCCCCCTACCCAGCCCCGCAAGTGGAAAACTCCTTGGGGCATTCTAAAGTAGCAAAACAGAATATGTATATCATACACCAGCTAAAACAATTCTTTAAGCACAGGATATGTGATGCTGCTCCCATGGCTCACTGGTGGAGAATACTTTCTGGCTTGTCCTTGATCAGTGGTAAGCAGGCATCAGCTGCCTACCTAGTTTATTTTGTTCTAGGAGAAAACACCAAACGCATGTTTGTTAATAATAATCACCTGTTCAGAGAGACTAAATACCTAGGTCAAAGTTTGCTCGAGGCCCTCAGCCTGGAATGCTGTCTGCCCTCTGAGACTCTCAGCTCAGAAGGCTGTTGGCCCCTGGATAGTCCCACTTTGCTGTTCTGTCTGGGTGTCTGCTTTTTAATTCCTTCAGTGCAGCCTGGGTGGGGGTCTCTATGGCCAACCTGGACTCAGTACATTTTAGTAACTTTTAATACCCTTTATTCACTGCTGATTAACATTCTTCAAATGTATCTATTCATGTTTTTATCTAAACTGTATCTGAGTTTGTTTTTCTTTCTATTCTCTAAAAGATTCTATGATCTATGAAACCACTGATCCTGAGTCCTCCAGTCTCTAGGAACATTCTTTAATATTAAGAAAAATAACTACTCAGTCCTCCATCTGACTTCAGAGAATTGAGTTTTCCAGATTTTTTCATAATTTCCAGGGGATCTTACACTCCTGGTTGTCATCTTCTGCTCTTACTCTGAGGTCCAGCTCCTAGTGTATTTTTATTCATTTTCTGTCATCTTTTTGCCATGTCTCCAAATGGAATATGAGCAGTGAGTCCTGGAACAGGTATGACATGTTCCATGACTTTTTGTGTCTCCAAAAATAAATTCCTTTTTTAATTCCTAAAAGAACTAATAATTTTGCTGAGTAATAAGCCTTTGCTAGATACTTGAGAAGAAATGAAGGGAAAATACAGAATAGGACCATTCTATAGCTGACATCATTAGTGTTAAATTCCATCAGCCTCATCCTGTCACTTTTCTAAGGCTCTGCCTTTCTGGGGCTCCCTTTCCCAAAACTTATCAAAACTCCTTAATGTCTTTGCTTTTTATTATATATAAGGTTTCTTTAAGGCATATGTTTTTATTCTGTCTTCAAAACACCAAGGGTTATTTCATTTTAAGTCAGTCTCTTCATTTCTTTTTTATGCAGAGCAGTTTAGCTCCCTTTGTGTTCCTTGACCAACATTTTCAATATTTTCCTCAAAGAGCAGTTTCCTTCCTGATGCGAATTCTGTAGTTCCTTAGAATGTGAAAGTGGCAGCAGTTAATTACTTTCATTTTTTAAATAGTAACTTTCTGCCGTATGCTTAGTAAGGCTCTACTCACCTGTAGGTATTTTCTTCTAATGCGTCACACTTGAAACAAAGATAAGAATGAGCAGAAAGTAAGCTGGAACGTCTAGTAGTCCCTGGGGACAGAAAGCGCCTGACCAGGTGAAAAGGTCAGTTATAGATCAAGTTTAGATCAAGGAACCTCTCCTGGGGCCACCGACTAGAAAGTGACGGTGGAGGTGGTAGATACATTTGAGAAAGTCCAATATTGAGACAGAAATATGTTTTTAAAAAAGGCAAGCTTTGGGCAAATGAAGTTTGCAGGAACCATAGAAAGCATCCCTCAGCATACAGCAGGTACACTCCAAGAAATGACAGCCATGAGGGTGTTGAAAAGAACATATCCAAGAAATATACTTTTACATGGGCCGGCAGATAGCTGTACCTCTATAGGGACTTTCGGCACATATTAACCGTCCCAATAGATATTACACTAACCCGTGGGTAGATTGGAATCAAGACTGTCTCCAAGTTGCTAGTTATTTGAGTGTGAACAAATGAGAGATCCAGCCTCTCAGTGATCCCAGTGAGAAAAGGAGCTGATTGCAGAGGGCAGGATCAACCAGCTGGGAAGGGGCTAGGAAAGGGGCAAAGGCTGATTTCAGTAAACAAAGTTCCTGTGATTTCCTTTCCAGCTCGAAGCACCTAATTGTTGCAGGCTACTTTTATTCAGGTCACTACATGTCTCCTTGTTTGTTTATTCTACCTACAATAGACTATCAAGCTAGAACAACTAGCAGATTCTTCAAATTGAACATTTTAAGACATCAAGGAATGTTTCATTGTGTACACAATTGAAACCAAGTAACAATATTAGATACGTTAAGCAAAAAATAATGGGCTCATGGACTTTAATTTATAAATTGGCTGCAGAGCCCTATTTCCCCAGTTTTTAGGTCTATGACTATTGCCAAACAGTTCCTTAAACCTCAGTTTCCTCATCTGTAAAATGAGAATAGCAGCAGTATCTAACTCAGAAGGTTCTTGTTGAAAATAAATGAGATAACAGGAATAAACATGCAGTCAGCTCAGTGCTGATAATGTAGTTTGAAGTCAATAAATATTGCCTATTATTTAATCATCATTTTATCATATCACCTTTACAATGTTCATTTAATTTAACTAGACTTCCTCAGTCTTTACCAGTGAACTCCTAGAAATCACAATTCATTCTGAAATGATACTAAGGACTCTAAATTAAACAGAGTAATAAATTATTCACTGTAAATGAAAGTATCCTTGTAAAACTCAAGAATATTAGGAAACCATGAAAGTGGATTTTATGCAGTGGGAATAACACAGATTTAAACTGAATAAGAGTTTTTAAATGAAAATCCAGGGCAAATGTGGTTTTATCTGAGAGAAGGAACTGAGAAAAATAATTAAATAATAATCCAATAATAAAACTGAACTAGTAAAAACACAACAAGAGTATGTGAGGTTCCAGGAAACTGGTATAAAAATTAACATCTTATAATCATGTTCGTGTGCCTTAAGATTACACCTAGCATCATTTAGTAAGCCAAGTCATCTTTATTTTTTTGCGGTATTGACATCTTTAATAGTATTACTTGATAAAAGTCTTACATCATCTTTAACCATTTTTCTCATACAACAAATGTGAGACGAAGAAAATCTGATTTTGCACCAAATGAAACAGAAGTAGAGGAGGACGAGTGGTATAGGCTGCTTCATGGAACTTGAGAGAAGCAAAAATCTCAAGCTCCAAGCCTGGGACATTATTAGCCCATGTTTCAAACCTATAAGTCATGGTCTCTGCCTCTTTGAGTAATGAAAATTTAAACTACACCAAAAGGGCTATAATTCAGGCAGGTTGTCCAAATGCTCTTGCTTCAAAGGCCCAAGGGACAAAAGGAAAATAATTTTTCTGAAATTGATATATATCAGACATCAGGGCTTCTTATCATTGTCTAATCATTTACAAGCTCTCATTTTTCTAGGGTTGGTAATTTTAGCTAGAGAAATCCTGGACAGTCAGTCATAAGAGAAAATGTGTTATAAATATCTAGAAGGGCTGACCTTAATAGCAGGCAAATGTAGATAATGGTTTGAGTTGAAGACAGCACCTTCAAAAACCAAACAACAAAAAATTACACAACAGGGAACCAAAGCAGCCAGCATTTACCATTAGAAATCCATGTATTTGGCCGGATGCAGTGGCTCACACCTGTAATCGCAGCACTTTGGGAGGCCGAGGTGGGGGGATCACAAGGTCAAGAGATCGAGACCATCCTGGCCAACATGGTGAAACACTGTCTCTACTAAAAAATACAAAAATTAGCTGGATGTGGTGACGTGCGCCTGTAGTCCGAGCTACTAGGGAGGCTGAGGTAGGAGAATTGCTTGAACCCAGGAGGCAGAGATTGCAGTGAGCCAAGATTGCACCACTGTACTCCAGCCTGGTGCCTGGTGACAGAGCAAGACTCTGTCTCAAAAAAAAAAAAAAAAAGAAAAAAGAAATCCATGTATTTGTGTTATGTGTTGAGGGCCAACTATATACCAAATACTCATCTAGCCTTTTAAAATATATTATTTTACTTTTAACATATATTATTTTACTTAACACTCATGTTCCCCTACAGAAAATATTTTTACTTCCATTTTATATATGTAGAAAACAAGATATGGAGAAGTTATTAGGCTTAGGGGGGCTATCAATCCTCCTAAAATTGAAATGCCTTTGGAAAGTATTCATCTTCAGTTAATTCCTTAACTATCCCCACATATCTTCCCAAGCTTCAAAGAAAGACTAGTGTGTTCCAGGCAGAAAAAGGTATAAAGAAATTACTACATAAAGACTTCATTATATTGTGTATGCTATTTTATTTAGGTCTTTGCATATGAAAATAGTAAATTAAAATTTTTATACTTTATTACTATAGTTTTTATCATTTGGGTAAACTTTTCCATGTTTGTACTCCCAGTGGAAAGGAAGCCAAGCATTGCTGGAAGAATGAGGTTGTTACCGGTACTAATGACCAACTTGTCCTCATACAGGAATCTAGAATTGTCAGGAGGGTTCTATGCAGTCAGCAGAATGGACTGAGCCTCTTTAAAGCTAGATTTTAGGAGTTCAGATGACCAGGTATACACTCTCTCATGGTGAACTAAAAGTTATACTCACCACTGTATCCCAGTGTAATTTCTTGAACCCACAGTGTCAGACACTGTTTTAGAGACTATAACATTATTCTCTTATTTGATATTATTAAGAATTGCAACTACTCTATGAGTTAGTCTAATGTAAGTAACACTGAGGTAGGAAAAGACCCAAAAGATAGTGACATACAATAGCAAAGGCTGATTTTTGTCCATGCTGTAGATCTAATGCATATCAGCTGTGGCTCTGCTGGGCATTGCCTTTGTCCTGAAATCTAGACTAAAAGGGTACTTTTCGAATACAAAATTACAAAGGAAAAAGAGACCCAGAAAACTACTCGCTCTCAAAACTTCTCAGACATGACACATATGACTCCTGCCCACATTTCATTGACCAAATAAGTTAGATAGTCATTCCTAAGTTCAGTAGGGTGGAAATATATAATCCTTCTGCAGGGAAGGACAGAGTAGAAAAATGGAATATATGGCTAACAGAAATGCAATCTACAGTGCACTATTTAGTCACCAAATATTCAGTTCCCTCTCTCACCCACAGGCAAAACATAACCTCCTTCTCAGAGGAGACAACTCAAAAGTCCTATTCAGTAACTGTTCTTACCTTAAAGGTCAGGCATCTAAGTGATGCAAATTTTTTTCACTGTAGTCCTGTATGTTGCTCCTCCTGTAAACTATAAGATGTCATCATTCCTCACATACTCAATATGCAATTGTGGATCAGAAAGTGAAAATAACTGCAATAAAATCTCCCATATGGAAATGAAAAAAACATAAGGCACATGGAAGTCACTGGTTCACAGAAATCCTGCAGTACTACTGGAAAGATATGATAGGGGACTTCCAACATGGAGATGAGGAAGGTTCTTGACTAGGTCCCAATGCCCTATTGTGCTTTTATTTTTGTTAATAGCACCCCCTAACTTTTCATACAAATTAATCAGCAGCACAGGCTGTTTATCCCCCCTCTGGTAATAAATTCCTCCAAAGCTCCAAAAATGGCTTATAATACTGGAATGGAATGACAAGTATTTGGAAAGTACGATTATGATAAACCACAACTGTAATACAGTATATATGGTTATCATGACATTTAATGGCTGAGAACATGTTAGCTCCAAGCAATCAACTACCTAGATACCCAGCTCAAAGTCCACCTGATTCCAAAATCTATGTACATTTCACTACATCATGCTTCAAATATATGGAGAGGGTACTTTAACAATGTTATCTGGAATTATCTAGATTTGTGTTATTCCTTCTTTCTCTTCTAGTTTTTGTTGATGTGTTGTTTGAATTATTTGGCCGTACTTAGTTGTTAGTTACTTATTTTTGGCCCAGAGCATTAAAGAAAGTACTACATCCTCCCCAATGGGAAGAAGTTGGAAGTGCTGATCGGTGAGATACCACAGGGTAAAATTTGGGAAAGTTTCACATTTAAAGATCAACTACCCCTCCCCACCACTAGATTCCCATTTTAGCTTTAGAGATCTGTGAGTTTATTTCCACTTTGGAAGCCTGTGGTATTGCCAGGAAGGCATCAAAGAGAAACTTATTCTCTGTCTCAATTTTATCAAAGGCCAGCTCTGATACTCACTCAAAGGTTTTTTCCACTTTCATCTACTCCTCAATAACAAAGGCTCTCTTTGGACCAATTTAATCTTTAACAGAATTATATTACTATTGAAATGAGACTCTAGCCAAACCTAATTTGTCTATGGCAAACAAATGGCAAACTTGGATAAAGACAACCTGGGCTGCCTCTGTTTGTCAGTGAGGTTGTTTTCAAATAGCAACTGGAGTAAATGCTTTAGCTGCAGCTTACACAGAAGCCGATGCCAGCATGTGGTGTGAGGGAAATGAAGCCAGCTTTCAGGAGATTGTTCCAATGGCTGGAGTCCATCCCCTGTTCACAGCTCACTCCCCTCAGCCTGATGTTCTCATAGAACTTTACACTTGCTTCTCACTTTGATAGTATTTTCAAATCTAGAAACACTTTCAAATCATTGTTTTGGTTGGAAAAAGGAATGTGTCCCTAGTGGACCAAATTCTCGGGGGAACAGGGACAAGTCAGAGACAAACTACTCCTGAGCTCCACATGGACAATTCACTCATGGGATTAGGAAAACAAATTTAGTTATAGCAGGTCAGATCTCAGGCGAGAACTCCCTCCAAGATTGGTTCTGCTGGGCGTGATTGTGCCTAACAGAGAAAGCTGATTAGATGCTCTTGTTTCTTGATGCTTTGCTTATCTTAAAAAATGTTTATAAACCCCTGGCCTAGGATAATAAGTCTCTCCTAGGAAAATGTTTCAGTGCTATGAGATGAAATTTGCATTCTTGTGGCTTGTTTCAATCCTCTGTACTGGAAAATTGTTTGCCAAAGGTGGGCTTACTGTATGTCTCTGAGGAAAAAAAATCTTTGGTCCCAAGAAGAAAACATAAACTGATGCCAGGACAAAGGAAACCTGTAACCAGAAAACTTGTAATATGATTGAAAAAATAAACAAAATTTAAAAATGCATCTACAAGAGGTAACAGAAAACAAAATGTGAAACCAAAAAGTATGTCCCTTTTAAATTATATAAATGCAAGAGCTATGACAATTCATCCGTCAGGATTTCACACAGGACTTGGCACATAATAGGTGATCATGAAATATTTGTTGAAAAATGAATGGTTGCTAAAGAAGCAATAAAATAAAAAGGCCATATTTTTTATTAAGCCAGTGTTATTTCAAGGGGTAGTTCTTAAAAAAATAAAAGAGGTTTAAGGCCCAGTGCAGCGGCTCATACCTGTAATCCTAGCACTTTGGGAGGTCAAGGCGGGTGGTTCATTTGAGCCCAGGAGTTCGAGACCAGCTTGGCCAACATAGCAAAACCCATTTCTACTAAAAGTACAAAACAATTATTCCCACAGGGTGGTGCATTTCTGTAGTTCCAGCTTCTTGGGAGACTGAGGTAGGAGGATCACCTGAGCCTGGGAAGTCACGACTATAGTGAGCTAAAATCATGTTGCTATACTCCAGCCTGAGAAACGGAATGAGAAAAAGAAGTAGAAAAAGAAGAAGAAGAAGGAGAAGGAGGAGAAGAAGGAGGAGGAGGAGGAGAAGGAGGAGGAGGAGGGGAGAAGAAGGAGGAGGGGAGGAGAAGAAGGAGGAGGAGGATGAGGAGAAGGAAGATGAGGAGGAGGAGAAGGAAGAGGAGAAGAAGGAGAAGGAGGAGGGGGAGAAGGAGGAGGAGGAGGAGAAGGAGGAGGAGGAGAAGGAGGATGAGGAGAAGGAGGGGGAGGATGACAAGGAGGAGGATGATGAGGAGGAGGAAGAGGATGATGAGAAGGAGGACAAGGAGGAGGAGGATGACGAGGAGAAGGAGGATGAGGAGGAGGAGGATGAGGAGGAGGAGGAGGTCAAGGAGGAGGAGGAGAAGGATGTGAAGGAGGAGGAGGAGGAGGAGAAGGAGGAGGAGGAGGAGCAGGAGGAGCAGGAGAAGGAGGAGGAGGACAAGGAGGAGGAGGACAAGGAGGAGGAGGACAAGGAGGAGGAGGATGAGGAGAAGGAGGAGGAGGATAAGGAGGAGGAGAAAAAGGAGGAGGGGGAAGAGGAGAAAGAGGAGGAGGAGAAGGAGGAGGGACAATGGGAAGGAGAAGGAGGAGTGGGGAGGAGGAGAGGGAGGGAAAGGGAGGGGGAGGGAGGAGGAGAAGGAGGGGGAGGGGGAAGGAGGAAAAGTAAGAGGGGCTTAATAGTGGATATAATGAAAAAGGAGAGAACATTCTAGACAGAAAATTGGAATTTGCAATTTGTAAATGTTCAGAGGATGAAAATGTTCAAAGGAAACAGAAGAAAATCTAGCTGGAGTTCAAAGGATGAAGTCCAAGCTCCCTTGATCAATATTGTTCCTAATGCCAGTGGACACCAGCTGAGTCTTGTGCTGCAGGAATGGAGTCAGCCCTTGTGAGCTCCACAGGGCTGAGGCTGGAGAGGAAAGGCCTCCTAGCCAGAGCTCTGGGTGACACCAAATTCAAAAGGGGCCAAAATGCCAAGCCAAGCAAAGGAACAAAACTCATAAGTCTAGGTCCAGTCAGGTCATCAAACAAGGGCGGATCTATCTCTGATGAGCACCAGAATACATGGGGAGCAGAAGGGAGAGGAGTGGGAAACGGAGACAGTGGTGCTGGGCTAATACTTCACCCACTTTCCTGGGTACTTTCCTGCATGGTGGCAAGGAGAGCTCTCTGAATCTAGACAGAACAAGATGGAGCAGATATTTCTTCTAGTCCTGCCCTACGTTTGTTTTTGTAAGTTTTCCAAGTAGAAATCTCTCCACATTCTGGAATTTTCTTGAGGCTTCAGTCAGAAAACTATAACCATTCTTTCATCCCGACTGCCCTCAATGAAACCAAATTCTGAAACGCACCATGGTGCCTACATTCTACTCGCATTTTCCTTCTCATCTCAGACCACCGAGACGGCACATGGAGATGTGGGGAGGAAGTCTGAGTATTGGCAGACCGGGCCCAGGAGAGACCAGTGAAAGGTGCTTTAGATGGTTGACGGTGGGAGAGAAGTAGGTTTGCATTAGAAGCTACACAGTTAAAATACCTGCATTAGGTCACAGACCCCAGATTGCATTCCTCTTGTTTTCCTCACTGTTGAATAGTAGTTGTGTTAAGGAAGTGGAGTCATATGACCTGCTTAATGCTCAGAGTGCAGAGCGTGCATTATATTCTTGTTTTGTGTGCATTGGAGTGTGTTCTCAGTGTCCAGTTTGGTGTCCCGTCACTTCTTCAAAGCTGTTACATGCAGCAAAAATAAAATAGAGTGAATTCATCTAACAGCCCCAGACCACACTGCAGAAATGGGCACTAAATGCTACCTTGCTCCACTTAAGTTGTTCTGTGAAGAGATACACCTGAAAAAGGTATTCTAACTTATTCCTTGGGAAATTAATAGTTCTGAGTTATCCCTCGCAAATGAAAACCCAATTGCAAAAGGGGAGCACTCCCTAAAGCTCTTCTCTCCCAACAAAAATATAAGAAAAATAATATGACGCTTACACATGAACCTGGCTTTCATTGATAACAACAAATGCAGCAGGAAGCTGGCATCTGGGGCAGCACCCAGCAAGTATGCTGGAGAGGTAGGCAGCAGTGAGGAAGGTGAGGTCTTCACACAGGCCTTGACTTTTGCCCGGGTAGCATAGATAACTGCTAGCTTCGTCTGAGTGAACTGAGAACATAATCACTAATGCTCATTTCATGATTTATGTACTTCAGCAGAACATTTCTTAGATACTCAGGTTAATACCAATTCAACTGAGTTTGAGGAGGGAATGTAGCTGGACTAGAAGGTCTGGATAAATCGTTCTTTAATTCTTACATACGTTAGAATCACCTGTGTCTGCAAAACAGCGCCTGTTACTGACTACTCCCAAAGAGCTTCTGGTTTGGTCTGGAGCAGTACCTGGAATCTAATTATTAACCAGCACCACAGGCTTTTCTGACACAGTTAGCATAACCTCAAGATTGAGAAACACTGATCATGGATATTAAAGATGTGCTGCTTTCTACCTGCAATGAACCAAAGGGGTAGAACTTGGAGATGTAATCAGGAAGCCATAGTGAATCATAAACAGGAGGAGGACAAATGGTGTGACTCAAAGTTCAAAGCAAGCAGTTGGAAATTCTTTGGAGGCAGTCACAAGACAATAGATGGAGCAGGTAAGCAGGGACCTGAGTCCAGGGCTGGTGTCTCTAGTGGCTGGCTATGGCTCATTTTGGCTGACTTTGCCAGGCTAAATATGCTGGGGAGGCTGGTTGTGTTTAAAGCAGGGGTTCACATTGAAATTACCTGGAGACTTTTAAAACAGTGGACCCCACACCTAGAGGTTCTAATTTCATTGATCTGGGCAGAAATATTTTCAAAATCTCATGAGCAGATTTTGTGTAGTCAAAATCTGGTTTAAAGAATCAGTAACAGCAGGGGTACCTCAATTAAATATTCTTAAGGAGGGCTGGGTGCAATGACTCACACCTGTAATCGCAGCACTTTGGGATGCTAAGGAGGGCAGATCACCTGAGGTCAAGAGTTTGAGACAAGCCTGGCTGACATGGTGAAAACCTGTCTCTACCAAAAATACAAAAATTAGTCGAGCATGGTGGTGCACACCTGTAATCCCAGCTACTCAGAAAACTCAGGCAGGATAATCACTTGAACCCTGGAGGCAGAGGCTGCAGTGAGGCATGACTGTATCATTGCACTCCACCCTAGGCAACAAGGGCAAAACTCCATCCCCCAAAAAGTATTTTTATATATATTCTTAAGGAGAACTTCTCAACTTTAATGTGCACACAGTTAAGGTCAAACTGGAGATCCTGTCAAAATTCAGATTCTTTCTGAGCCAGCCTGGCGTGAGGCCAGAGAGTCTGCGTTCCTCACAGCTCCCAGGTGCTGTCGATGCTGCTGGCTCACACACCCAGTTTTGAGTAGCAAGGATCAGGAAAACCACAGTCTCTCACTGGGCTCCAGCAGTGGGAACTTGTTAGAAATGCAGTTCTCAGGTTTCACCCTGCAGCTACCAAATCGTCAACCTTGGAGGTGCCTCTTTGTTTGACCAAGCCCTGCAGGCGGTTCTGACGCTCTCTCAGGTTTGAGAACCTCTGCTCTGCTCCATAAGATAACCATGTGTCACTTTGACTAGCCGAGCTAGGTCAGGAACACTTCCTTCTCTAAATGTGACTGGACCTTTCCCAGTGGGGTGTTTAGGATTTTAAAAGGGAGTGTTTCACTCTCTTTTTCATCCTGACAATTAAAAGGGCATTATTCTTACATGACCCCTAAGTGGTAATGAATCTAACGCACTGCTCTTTCTTCCAAAGCTGAACCACGCAGGCTCCATAAAATGAGGGGGTGGACACACTCTCCAGGGTCCTTTCTGTTTCTGACACACTGTGATTCCACCACTCTCCAACTAGAGAAGCTGTGATGGTTTCTATGCCTTTGTCCCTGGACTCCAATCAGCCACCCGTGCTGTATTGTTCCTATTGTTATGCCCCTTTTTAAAGAAAGAGGAGAGGGTCAAAGGCAGCAGCAAGCCTCCGATGCTGGGCAGCAGTCACTCATTCTTGCAAAGTTAGTAACCCTTAGCAGCTGAATCTGGCTTACAATGCATGGAGACACAGAGGCAGAAGGCTGCAAGGAAGCCTGGATTTCTTGTGGGACCCTGGCTGACTGGAATCACCCCAAAGCTCCTAGGGATAAATGTGGTGGAGTCCCTGTGAAGTTGCTTTTCCAGCTCCTTGGTGTTTATCATATACATTGTGAACTCTCTTTCAACCATGAGTGTTAGAAATGGCCTACATAGAACATGCACAGCCCTGTGAGGTGGGGTAACCCTAACTACCCCAGTTTGCCACAGATGGCCTCCTTTTTAGCACTGAAAGTGCTGTGAAAGAGCAACATCTCCATTCCTGGAAAACAGAATGGTTGGCCACTCTAGATGAGGGTTTTTTTAATGTCATCAGTGGTCTGGATAATTCTTTGTTATGAAGGCCTGCCCTGTGTGTTGTAAAAAGTTTAGTAGCATCCTTGTCCTCTATCCACTAGATGACAGTAGGACTACCCAAGTTGTGACTACCAAAAGTGTCTCCTGACATTGCCAAATATCCTCAGGGGAAAGCCACTCCCAGTTGACAGCAACTGTCCTAGATACAAGTGAGGGTATAATCTGAAATCTCATGTAGGCCCGCACTTCTCAAATGTTAATGTGCATGAGAATGACTTGGCGTTTGAACAGACATTTCTCCAAAGGATACAAACAAATGGGCAGAAAACACATGAAAAGATGCTCAGTATCATTAGTCATTAGGGAAATACAAATTCATACAAAAATGGCATACCACTTCACAGACATTGGGAATGACATAAAAAAGATGGACAATAATAACTATTAGCAAGAATGTGAAGAAATTGGAAGCTTTATAGGTTGCCAGTGGGATTGTTAACTAGTGCATCCACTTTGGAAAATAGTTTGAGAGATCCTCAAAAGGTTAAACACAGAAGCATCATACGACCCAGTGATCATGCTCCTAGCTATAAACAAGAGAATTAAAAATACATGTCCACACAAAAGCCAGTACACGAATGTTCACAGAAGCATTATTCATGACAACTAAAAGGTGAAAACAATCCACTGTCTGTCAACTGATGAAAAGATGAGCAAATGTGATCTATTCATTCAATGCAGTGTTTTTCAGGCATAAAAAGAAATGAAGCACTGATACACATTGCAACATGGGTGAACCTTTAAAACATTTGGCTAAGTGAAAGAGCCAGTCACAAAAGCACCCATATGTATGATTTCATTTCTGTGAAATGTCCAAAATAGGCAAATCCCTAGAAACAGAAAGTGGATTTGTGGTTTCTAAGGACTAAGAAGACAGGAGAATGGTGTCTGACTGCTGATGGCTAGAGTTTCTTTTAGGAGTAATGAAAGTGTTCTAAATTTAGATAGTGGTAATGGTTGCACACTTCTATAAATATACCAAAAACCAAAGAATTGTACTCTTTGGGTAGATTGTATGACATGTGTATTATATCTTAATAAAATTATTGTTTAAAAATAAGAGGATCATTTGGGGATCTTGTCAAAAATGCAGATTCAGATTCAGTTATTCTGGGGTGGGGCCTGATAGTCTGGGTAATGCATTTGGGAAAGTAAACTCTAGAACAAGAGTTCTTCAAGTGTGTTTCGTGACCAGCAGCATTAGAATCACCTGTGAACTTGTCAAAAATGCAAATTTTCTGACCCCACCCCAGACCTACTAAATCCAAAATTCTGGAAGTTGGGTGGGGCAATACGTTTTAACAAGCTCTCTTGGAAATTTGGATGCTTGCTGGCGTTTGAGACCCACTGCCTAGGCTGTCCTTACCCCGAACAACTCTTTCCAGGAAAACATGCTTTAGGGTAAACTATTTGATTTTTGATAATAAAAAAGAATATTGTTTAAATAAATCATTCAGTTTCATTATGCGGCATATTACTTTAAAGAAATAAGCCTCATAGCTGAAGGAAGTTTTTTATAAATTTATGTGATCCTTGGATTTTGGTGGCCCCAGGTTGGCCCCCAGGACATTTTGTTTATTATGTTTCTTAATCTATGAAGAGTTAAATTAACCTTGCTTCAGTAGTGCTGGAAAACACACAAATGACCTCTCCTTTGCATATTGGTATATGTGTTCTAACTTCATACATGTGGTATCCACTTATGATTTCTAGTTAAAATGAAGAAGGAAGTGGATAAGGCAGTAACGTAGAAAGGAAGGGGAAGAAAAAATTTTGGAGAGAAGTAAGTCTGGGTTACATTCCCAGCTCTGGAACTGATGTGCTGGAGAATATTCTCTCTTGACCATTGTGTTGTGGTGACTCAGTATTTAGCCCTTCGGTAAAAGGAAAGGAGAATCCTTATTTTTAATGCTAAGTACACTGCTATTTTTATTATACATATAAATATATATGCTGTGTTTTCCTTGTTTGTTGTTTGTTTTCTGAAGGAAGATTGGGACTATTGTACAATGACCTAGTCCTTAGGGATTCATTTGTAGAGCTGAATACACCTGGCAACTCAGTAACAGTCATCCATGTACCTAAGTGCCCTCACTGTCTAAGAGAGACATGCACTTCATTAAGCCATCTTGAGTTCTTCATTCACTAAAGAGCCTTCTCCTTGTCTGAAGAGTGAATGTGCTCTCCTGAATCTCTAATTTACTTCCAGAAAAGGGTTTCTATTTCCAGAAAAGACTAAAGTCTTGGGAATACTCAGGTGCCTCTGCTGATCATTGACTGACAGCCCCAGGAATCATACAGAACAGCATAAAGCACAGCCAATCATCCCTGTCATCCAGTTTCATGGCTTGTCTGCCTCTCCTATCCTGGATGCTTTCCACAGAGCACCCACCACAGTGGGATTTATGTTTTCCACTTTGCCAAACCACAAACACCATCATTTAATTCGTTCAGACAATTTGTAGAAGTTGTGGCATGGAGTGGTTCAGTGCCAAGCAATGTTCTTCTTAGAATCATCTCAGAGAGAAGGTTCCATCCAGGAACTGACTGTTACAAAGGTATTCATACTTCAGAATGGAGCAGTTCACTTCCTTAGCAACTGCTTTCTTGTCCGATGAACTGAACTAATTTAAATACAAGTATTTGAGTGTCCCGTACAAGGAATGCATGTTGCTGCTCCTCCTGTTGTTCCTGAGGCAGTCCTGTCCTCCTTTGAGCTGTGACTTAAGTACCACCTCTTTCAGAAACTGTATCAAATTAAACTTTTCTAGTTAGCTAATATGTACCACCTCTATAACTGAAGACATTTCAATGATTGTTGTATTTTTATGGTTTCATGCAGTGTGCAATGTGTTTTCAAATTATTAACATATTTTAACTCCTAATTGCCTCCTCTCTCTCTCCACTATATACATACCTCCACCTCAATGAATGATAGCATCATATACCGAGAGACTGAAGCATAACACCTGGGAACATTTTCTGATTTTTCCTTTTATATCTTTCAAACCACCAATAAGTCCCTACTTGCAAATATATTTTGGATTTGTCCCCTCTCATTCCATGACCACCATCTCTTTTCTGGATATTTTCAATAAGCTGCTATGCAGTCACCCTAGTTCTGCCTACATTTAATCCATTCTCTACACAAACAATGGAGTGGTACTTTTAAAATGTATATCAGATGCCCCTTCCCCCAATTAAAAACTTTTCATGGCTTTTCATTGTACTTGGAAGAAAAAATCAAAGTCTTACCATGACTACAAGACACATGAAAACTGTCTCCAGCCTCTACTCCTCCTTATGATTATTGGTGCTAACGTCACACTGACCTTCTTTCTGTATCTAGAACAAGTCAAGTGTTGTCTATAAAGTCTTTACCTTTGCTAAACCACCTCCATAAACTACCTTTCCCACAGTTTTCATATGATTTCTCTTTCAAAGTTCAGCCTAAATTCACCTCTTTTGAGGAGTTCTTTGTGACTAATTAGCTATTAGTTTTTATTCTCTGTCATATCGCATAGTTTATTTTTCTTTTTTGCATTTTATCACAATCTGTAATTGTTTCAAGTATTTACTTATTTATTATCTATTTCTCTGACATTTATATATGCTCCAGAAAGGAAGAAATTTCTTAATGTATTTTATTATTTTATCCAATGATTAGCACAAATCGGTAGTATAAAATCAGCTCTCAGTAAATATATATTTAATAGATGAATCAGCATGTATGTTTTTATTTCCCATAAACTCTTGAAGAATAGGAGCTGGTCTGTTTTTTATTAAGTGATTAAAATATAGATAGTCCACTCATCATATACAAACACATGTTAATTAATAAAATGACATAAGGACTTCTAGTTGAAGTTGTCTAGGCAATAACATGGAGCCTGTTTCTGAAAACTCACTCTGTTTCTACGCTCTACTTTTCCTCATTATTGAAAATTGGCATGAAGATATGTGTTCTGTTGTTACAAAATGGCTTCCAATCTTGTCTGAGAACTTAAGAACAAGCATTTCTAAATCCTTCTTCATCTGTCCATGTGGTTAAACTGAATTAAGTATTATTATAACATGCTTTGAAAAGAGATCCAGAGACTTTTTATTGGATGCAGTGGGCAAATATATAATAAAATAACTCTGATCATTAGAAGGGAGATATTTTTACCCTGATCATTAGGAGGGAGATTCAAAATGAATATTATCCTCAGGTTACTCATGGCCAGCTTTATGTGAGATGACAACAAATATACTGGGACCCTATTGATTTCTTTGTCTGTTTCTATGAAGTGTATTGTAAGAAGTTGAATTAGATTTCAAAGCAGAGTGGTAATGACTACTGTCAGGGCTTGGCCTTCCTGCAGTACTCTCTAATTACCTCTCACAGAACTCCTACCTCTACCTCACAGATGCTTACATTTCTGATCATCAAAAAGTGGCACAACTCTTCATAGATCCTTCCTCCTGAGGATTAATATGTCAGAAGTGAGGCTTTAACAATTTCTGGTATATGTCACCTTAAGATACTACAGAGAGTTGGGGGAAGAATATATATTCTTACCTAATTTAGCATAATAGTCATAATTCTCCAAAGAAACAGAACAAATAGAATGTATAAACACAAAGAGATGTATCGTGAATAATTCTGACAAAATTGTAGGAGTGGAGAAGTTCCACAACCTGCTATCTGCAAGTTGGAGACCTAAGGAATCTGTTGGTGTAGTGCTAGCCCAATCCCAAAAGCCTGAGAACCAGGAGAGTCTATGGTGTGAGTCATAGTCCAAGTTCTAAGACCCAAGAACCAGCAGAACTCATGTCCAAGGGCAGGAGAAAATGCATGTCCCAGCTCAAGAAGAGAGAGATAATTTGCCCTTCCTCTACCTCTTTTTTTTTTCCTCCTGGCTCTTAGCAATTAGATGATGTCCACCTACATTGGTGAGAATGACCTTCTTTACTCAGTCTACAGATTCATATCTAATCTTATCTGGAAACACCCTCATAGACACACCCAGAAATAATGTTTTACCAGCTGTCTGGGCATCAACCAGTGAAGAACTGAAGTTCTCAGTCCACCAGCTCTGAAGGGACAAAAATAAGTGAGCTTGGAAGTTGATCACTCTCCAGTTGAGCCTTCAGATGAGACCATAACCCCAGCCAAAATCTTGTTTTCAGCCTTGGTGAGAAATCCTAAAACAGAAGACCCAGATAAGCTATACTCCCACAACATGATAAGATGATACGCATGTGTTAATTTAAGCAGGTAAATTTGGGGGTAAGTGTTCCCATCACAATAGATAACTAGTATATATAGATAGTATGATATTTGACTTTTTCTCCCAAGGAGGAAACAGAACACAAATATGCTATAGGAAAATTTCAAACATGGTTACATAGTCAGAAAAACTGAAGAAATATTTTACATTAATATGTGGAATTCAATGAATCAAGTAGAACTGTCATGTAAGTATGGAATGGAGCATAACAGGTAGCAGACACAAGAAGAGAAGTACCTAGAAAGACTTCCCTCCTCTCAGGTAATCACTAGGTACCAATGGATACTCTGTAGCTATTATTTCCTTTTCTGTTTCTGTCTGACTTTTCTTCCCTGCCTCTCCACCCTATTATCTACCTTATGAATCCCCTGGGGGTTATGAGCAGTTTTTTCCTGCTCTAATTGCCCCCAGTGACCTATTGTTTCCCAGGTACTCAAAATGTGTGTATGGGTCAAAAGATGGGGTTGTATACACATCATCTGCAAATTGGTACAAATGAGGTTGAGAGGAGCATGAATGTCTCTGCAAGGAGGAGAAAGGGAATTAGGTCACCACTTGCATACTCATGATTAAAGTTATGTTAGTTGTTAGTAACTTTTTCTCACCCCTGTGTTGGAATGGCTGTGTTAGAAAAATGGAAGAAATTACTCCTTCTCCAAAATGAATTAATTTGCTGATTTTTGTACCCTGGAAGAAGGGATTGAAAAAAAGAAGTCAAACCTGTCTAGATTATTCTCAGAAGTCAGTTAGAAGTATGGTACAATACTATTAGGGTAATCTAAGACATACATTTTGCCAAGTAAAGGGGTAAATTGGTTTTGAGGATGCTAGACAGGCAGGGTTGATAACTAAATCAAAAGCTTGGGGCTTTGTGTTACTTCAATTTCCACCCTTATTTTTTGATATATTTTTTTTCACTCAATGCCTTTTGGAGAGTTAGGAGTTTCCAAATAACCTGAACTAAAAGTCAGAAGATTTTTGACTTACAAAGAAGAAAGAATTTTACCAAGTACCCTGGCTTTTCAAAGACTGGGTCAATTTTCAAGATGCATTGTCCTCAAAGTAGAGAAGTCAAAAGAACCCAAGTTTTGCAGAGTTCTGATCTCTATTCTGATATTGATTTGTTATGTGGCCTAGGGCGAGATGTTGAACCTCCCATCGTTTCTGCTCCTTCTTATCTGTGAAACAGAGATGAAAATTCTGAGCCTCAAAGTGATTTGGTGGAAATTAAATAATAGCTTAAAGCCTTTTGAAAGGGTGAAGTGTTACGTGTTTCTTTTGGCTTCTTTCAGATGTTATGCAATTTTCCATTTAAGTAAAAGTTAACTTCAAACATATCACACTTCAGTTCTGACCTAATCACATGTTGGTTAGTGGTTCTAAAATATTAATTGTGGGATATCTAAAACAACAAATGTGAGTGGACACACTGCAAGCTCCTATCCAGAGCAGCCTAGAATAAAGCCTGGCTCATGATTGTACCTGCCCCCATAGCTCCTTTCACAATTCTTGTGTTCCCAAGCAGATAATATACAGAGTTTAACTAAAATTTAAAATATTGTATCCTTCGTGTTTTCATTGCCTTTAGGCAAATATAGGTTATGTATTTTTAAATGTTTGTGTATAATGAAAAATAAGAGCATCCAGAGAATGCTAGCTTTTCTCTTCAAATAATTGTTTTAGTTATAGTTCATAAAAGATCTAGAAAGACTTAAAGAGCAAGGTGAAGTTCCAACATAATGTCATTTAAAAGCAGGATGGTGTAATAGTTAAGCATTCGCGCTCTGGAACCAAACTCAGCTTGAGCTCAAATCTCAGATCAGTCAACTACTGCCAGTGTGTAATTGGATAAAAGAAAAACTTACATTTTTATTTTCTTTTTTTCATAAAGAGTTCCCTGAGATCAGAGAAAATGTCTTGTTGCCTGTCGAATCTGAAGCATCTAATGCATAGTAAACTTTGCCTCACAATGTTCTAAGAAAAAAAAAATGAGCTATTTTGTACCCCAATAAATGTGCCCTAGAATAACCCTACATTGAAGGTTGGAAAAGGGAAAGATGATTCTCCAAGTGTCTTTCCCAGATACCAAGGGTAGATTTCTAAGGATTTATTTTACCAATATTTAGAAAAAAACTTCTACTCAGAAAGCACAGTGACAGATGTAGAATTGCTGCAGAAGAAATCATGTGACCTATTAGAGGACACCACAGTGGTTTCTTTCAAGCCAATTTGCTTAGGGAAGTACAAATCTCTTCTTGCACAGGAGTGGAATTACTCATTATACTCAGCCTCACATAAAGCTTAACTACTTGCCAAGGCCGCTCAAAGCCTTCTGGTGGCCTGTTCCTTTTGATGGTGGAGAATGGGTTCAGTGTGTCCCCAACGGTTATATAATATAATGTGCAATCAGCTTTCAATTCTCTAGGGATGAAAGCTTTAAGCTCAAGCCCAAAGAATAACTAGATTGGAAAGGACAGTGTCACCTGGACAACAATCCCACAGCTATTATGTTGTAGCTGGTACAAAAAGTGAACTTAGAATTTTGACCAATTAATGCTGAGGTTTATGCCAAAAACTTGAATCCTAAATTTGTCCTACTTATAAAGAATTGAATAACGCTGTTTGTTTTTCTCTAATCTCCTTTTTTAGCTACTGTTTAATTTTCCTCCAAATGTGATTAGAGAACATAGCCTGTCCAGTAATTTGTTATTAGATCCATCTATTGTCTCTGTAATGGCTTTGATAAATAATGACCTGAATATATAGATGTACAGTTTTAAATAAAGAAAGAGCCAGTGTACTTGTAGGATCCATGTATACAAAGAGCAGTATAGGGTAACAAACATAAGAAAAAGTATTGACCATGAATCAGGAGCCCTGGATGTGTGTGCTTGTGCCATCATTGTATAGTTAGACTCCTCTGGGGAGTTCATTACCTTTCTTTGTGCTTTGGTTTTCTCCTAGGAAGAGTGAAAATGTTGTACCACCTAATCTCTATACTGACTCGATTATCTCTTCTGTTTCCTCCAAGCCATCTATAAATGCTCACTCACTGATAGGACATTTGCTTTATGGTATAATAACATTTTCCAAGAACAAAAAATCTACACTCAGTTCTACATTTGATCTTCATACTCCTTCCTGCAGTAACTCAACTTTGGAAATGATATTCCTGCTGTCTTCCCAGGAGCTGAGGTAGGAAGACAGTGAATACCTAAAGAAAATAGGAAATATATGTGAAGGTGGTGGCCAGCCAAGATACTGCCTGATGTACTGGAGATCTAAAGTGATCTTTTAAGGTTAAGTACAGAGCCTCCTAATGAGGTCCTCATGCAGTTTATTACCTGTCATCCAGGCTGTTCCCTCTAAAGCAGAGCTACTCAGAATGTCAAGGACACTGGGTTTCAAATTCACTCACCAACTGGGTGACCTCATCTGAAAAGGGAGCATGAGCCCTACCTAGCTGGGTTTCTGTCAGGGTTGCAAACCATGTTTTATGTAAAAGTGCTTACCCAATACTCAGCTCACAATAAATGACTGGTACATTTGAATCTAAATTGAGTAGACTGTTTCCATTACCATATGGAAACCTCCACTTGTACAGTAAGAGTTTCTAGCAGCCTTGATCTAATTGGGGGAGGGGCACGAAGTTAAGTATCAGTCCACAGCCCTTTTGTAAAAAATACCAAATTATTTCGGTTCTCATCAGGTATTGGGGCAATTCTGTGGTAGGGATGGGAAAAGGAAGAGGGAATATTATCCAGACATTCTAATGTCCTGAAGTTAATTTCCAGAAATAGTAGGCTAGGAGTATTTCAATAGATTTTCTTATAGACAGTATGAATTATGTTCCTAGATGTATAAAACATAAATCTAAAATTTATGGAAATAAAAGTAATTTTTAAAAATCTTATAACAGCTCTGATAAGACCTTGGTGAATCTTCAATAAGCTATTCTGAACCTCATTACAGAGTTTTACAAATTTGTGAAGGAAACTCTCACTGTATTTTTAGATCTTAATTTCCTCTAAAGACTTTTATTATATAATATCTGTAGTTTTTATGAAGTGTTTCTTCAAATATGGATAGTTTTTTCTCATTTTACCTTCAGACAACTTCAAAATAAGCCATATTTTATGTATGCATTATGTTTTGATATACTTATGCATTTATTTTGTAACTTAATAACTTTTATTTAATTTGTGTTCAAAGAATTTTTAGATTTTTTAAAATAATTCAGGTAAATACGAGGTGCATGCTTATCAAATTATAAGTTGATACAGAGCAGAAGACTTTAGACCTCCAGTATGACTCTGAAAACAGCTACACATGAGACGAGTAAAGAGTATTTGATTACAGGAAGCAGTTGGTATTTGTGAGTTTTAGCATGGAGTGAACAGAATAGGCTGACAGAATACAAAATCTAGAAATACGTAAGTAAACCAATATTCAGGAATGAAGATAGGCAGTAGGTAATTAACAGCTTTAGTTCATGTGACAGGTCTTCTGGATGCTCAAAGGCACACATGGTTAATTTATGTTATGAAGAGTTAATATCAAAATGGTTCACTGGAAATCAAAGTTTGAGAGGTGAAAGTCTGCAATTCTGTGGACTCAGACTTGTCTATGTTTTTCAAATTGTTGAAGTGGATCCATCAGAGTTTATGTGTATGAACAATCAAGGGGTCTTGTGAGAAGTAAGTTATCCTAAGGGAAGAGACTCAGAAAATATGCATTTGACTCACTGTCAGTAGGTTTTGATTGAAGCAGACATATTTTGAAACCGCATGATGCAGTCTACTGAAGTTGGCCCTCAAGATAGTTTTTTTTTGAGAAAAACTATTTGAGAAAGGGATTCTATCCCCACTTCCCCCCAAAAAGGGGGACTTTAAAAGGAAAGGTCCAGATTATAAAAATCTTTACAGGAAATTGGTAGTATAAGACAAGAGGACTTTGTGAGCTTATTAGCAAAGTAAAAAAGATCATTTTTTCCATTTCAGTATAAGAGAATGGAAGTGATAAGAAATTGAAATGTACATAATTCGTTAGAGTGGAAAAGAGATAATAGACCTTATTATACAGATGGAATTATTCCCCAGGGAGCTTGAAAGGAATGGGTCTTATGCCAACATCAGAAGCAAAATGGTGGTATTAGCAACACCATTTTGACTACAATGGGCTTATCCTCTAGCATATGAGAGTCTGGGTTAGTCAAGAAAGACTAACTGTATTAGTTATTAGTATTTCTGTTGCAAGAAATATTCAGATAAGCAAAAGGAAGAGGAGGAATATATTGGCACATAGAAGGGCAACTCACACACACAAAAAAGAAGTACCATTAAGGTTTACTGGATAGAGGAAAATTCAGAAAATAGTTTATCTCTTTTCTTTAAGGTGTTTTTGTCACTATATATATTGCTTTCCTTCCCTCTGCAAGCTTCCATTTCTGTTTCACTAAGAGTACTGTGGAAAATAAGCACCACCTTGCTATTCCACATTAACTTTTAGCTCCAGAGCCATTAATGCACCAGCACTCTAGTGTCACAAAAAAAAAAAAAAAAAAAAAGTATGAGAAAAAACCTGATCAACTAAACTGGAGTCAGATCCTTTATAGGTGAATCTGTGGGGTCACACTCAATATATGTGGATATAGAAATGCAGAATTGGGGTTTAAAGGATAGTTCCTTGAATTAGGGCATTATATGTACAGTTACTCCAACAAGTCTTCAACACACAGATATTTCTATTCCAATTTCTTCCAGTACCAGTTAGAAGAAAATTGATGGGATGATAAGACTTTTTAAAATTCTGTGGGAGATCACTGGGCGTGATGGCTCACGCCTATAATGCCAGTACGTTGGGAGGCCGAGGCAGGCAGATCACAAGGTCAACAGATAGAGACCATCCTGGCCAACATGGTGAAACCCTGTCTCTACTAAACATACAAAAATTAGCTGGGCATGGTGTTGTGTGCCTGTTGTCCCAGCTACTTGGGAGGCTGAGGCAGGAGAATCTCTTCAACCTGGAAAGGGAAGATTGCAGTGAGCCGAGATCGTGCCACTGCACTCCAGCCTGGGTGAAAAAGTGAGACTCCATCTCAGAAAAAAAAATCTGTGGGAGATGTCTGAGACTGAACAATTATTAATATGACACTCTATGGACTCCAGAATGATGAGGTCTCAGAAATACATGACATAGCAGAAAGTCCCATTAAAGGCAGAAAGATCATGATAACATTTTCCTTTTTTTACTGTCATGAGTCAAAGAAGAAATGTGACCACGTGTCTTGGAAAAGTCTAATTATTATTTGAATACTAAAATGTTAAAGAAGGGAGTGAATATCAGATACAACATTAAAGAATCATCCTATGGTCCACTGGTATGTGAATCATGTATAACCAAAGGGCTGCTCTACATCCACTGGGTCAACCCTCCCATGCTTTAGATATGGGAATTTTGTCTTTTCTTATGTCAAACATTGTGTGATAAACCAAGGAATTATCTAACATGGCCATTCTAACAGTGGCCATGAAAAGGATCACATTTTAAGTTTTAGAGGTTATATGGTATAAAACTGTTCCATAATACAGAACTTATTTTACTAGGTAGACTTTTTGTTTGAATCAAGTTATAATACACGTGATGAAATTATCCTAAAATCATAGATTACAGTAAATTCTCAATATCCTGGATAGGTTCTTGAAAACTTTGACTTTAAGGCAAATGATGTGTAATAAATCCATGTTACCATAGGCTAATTGATGTAAACAAGAGTTAAATTCCTATGGCATATTTCTGGTCACTAAATATCACCAAATATCTAAAGATCCAAACACTTCTACATTAAATGTTTAAATGAATGTGAGCTATTCCTATACTTAAGAAAGATTAATGAAAATAAGATAATTATTATCCATTTATTCCAGTTTAGGGTCTAGGTGGCTGTAACCCATCCAGCAGTTTAGGACACAAGGCAGGAACCGGTTCTGAACAGGACAACATCCCACTGCAATGTAAACTTGTACACACATCCACATTCACCCAGACAAGGACAATGTAGGCAGCCAATTCACCTAATGTGCACATTTATGGGATATGGGAGGAAACCAGAGTAACAGGTAAGAACCCACACAGGCGTGGAGAAAATGTGCAAACTCCACAAACAATGGTGCCAGCTGAGAGTTTTATTTCTCAACAAATGAAAACAACATTGAACAAAACACCATTCAAGGACTTACTGTGCTGTGTTGGAAGTGACTTGAATGCTAATTTTTTCAAGTGATTGCAAAATGTGTTCAAGTATGAGGATACTTTTAGGATCAAAACAAAAATTCTGCTAGTCAACTGATTGAGAAATTACATTATAACAAATGGCCACTATAAGTTGAGATAGGTTTTTCTGAAAAATATTATTACATTAACTACATTTCAGCATGTTATATGCAGTCATTAGTCATTTGTAAATAAAGATTGGTGATGATTTGGAATTGAGAGCTTTAAAAAAATAACTCAGCAACCCTCAGGAATCCATGGTCAACAGGTTAGTAATCATTGTTTTTTGACATAATCTCATTGTACGGATGAAGGGACTAGAGTAAAAAACATAACAAAACAAAACAGTAATTTTCCTAAAGTCAAAAATCAAGATCATTACTGGGAGAACCACAGTGAAATTAGTTCAGTAGACAAGAATATCAGTTTAAGACTCTTTATTTGACTCAAAGATCAAATTACTTCATTCTTTTTATCTTTAAATATCATTATTTGGCATGTATTAAATATACATATATATAATATTTTTCACATATGTATGTCTCAAAATAAATATATACATTATACTGTATGCTAGATATAGTGAATATTATGATATTTTGAATTTTATATATATACTCTACAATCCAAAATATCACAACTATTTTTCAATGAACAACATCTAGATACACTGGTAGCCAAATGGCTTCATGAGTAAAACCTCAAACTTTGGAATGATTATTTCCTTTACCCAATAATATAGGAGAATTTTGAAACTTTCTTAGCTTACTACAAGGAAGCAGTCTAACACTGTCAGAGTATGTAAACATATTTCTTCTTTATTTTTCTGGCTATTTGACAACATTAAATTAGTTTACATAAAGTATACAAAAGTCATAAAAAGATAATGTGTTCCCTCATCACTGCTCTCAAGGAGTTGAATGGGTAACTGAGAAGGCAGAAGTGACTTCCATTGAGACATAAGGTTCACATCAATCTCTAAGTACCTAACGTGTATTCAGCCAATAATCACACTTTAGTCACTTACCTTGGAGAATCATTCAGACCTCAACCACTAGACATATCTTCAGTGAAACTTCACAGTTAAAATATCTCCAGCCTCTGCTTGAAGGAAAGAAATGCCTCAGATGAAAGTAGTATGTTTTTTCATAGCATTTACTACAAAGCACCTACATATTGGTGAAATATAACTGTGGTGCACAATTCGCTTCTGTAATAAAAATAATTATCCAAGTATTATAGTTGAGAGAGATTTTTTTCTCCCTTTAAAATAAAGATCAATACATTGCTTCAATATTTTTAGCTTTACTTTACTATTTGGAATAAATTTTGGAAAAGTACACATCATCATGGTCATTTACTTCAGCCATTTGGTGAGTTGCTTTAATCTTTGCACCTTCTTTTGAAAGACAAGCCACATTTAATGGTCTTACTAAATAATATAGAGCTTTCAAATATCTGAAGGGCAGAATGGTGAGGCTCCACTAGATTCAACTGGGCATTCACATCCCATTTATAAAGATTCCTAATGCATTCTTCATTATCATTCTAGTCACTCATTGAGTTTCATTATAACGTATATTGATTCTATTTTCAGAAAGAGTCTGGGGATGAGACAAAGAAGTAATTAAGTAGTTTTTCAAAGGATAACCACTGTCACCTAAAATCGTTAAAGGAGTATAAAAATACCTACTATCCACTATCATATCAGACCTAATTTGTAATAAATAAAAAGTTATCTTCCTGAAACAGGAAAATTTCGAAAATTTGGAGAACCTGGAACGATATTACTAATTTAAACTGACCACTCTGGGATTGCCTGCATAGTCATGATTTGGTGTGAATTCACATCTGTCTTGGATATCTGCTATGTTCCAGAAATAACTGCAGCTATCTGCCACATCCATGAAAATGTTTACTTTAAAAATTAATGTCTTACATAAGTACTACATACACTCTGAGCATATTCCTGGGCATTGCTTGGTGGAAAATTGATGTTAGCTGTAAAGCATTCAAATAAGCTCAGCTCAAGAGACTGAAAAGAAATAGCTCTGTCTAAAAGAAATGGCAAGGTGGGCAGTATCATTTTTAAATAAAAAATTTAATTATGCCCCCTGGCTCTGGTGCTTTAATTCAAGGAATTGACATGCTATAAATGTGACAATGAAATGTGTAAACAGGAGCCATGAGTTCTTACAAGCTGTTAAAAATTTGTGCCAACAGATAAGTGAGTCCTCTGTAGTAGTGCATGAGAGGATCTATCCGACATAAAAGCAAACATGCTCAGAGCAAGTCACACGTGACCATTCAGAAAATTAAGTATGGTTGGCTCTCTACTAGTGGTAGGGTCAGATATTTCCCTTCCATAGGTGTGGCCAGCTAGTACTTTACAAGACAGATAGTATACTGTTTTTTGTTGTTGTTGTTGTTTTTCTGGTTTTTGTTTGTTTGTTTGTGTGTGTGTGTGTGTGTGTGTGTGTGTGTGTTTAGAAAAGGAGGCTGGGCCACTTAATCCAACAAGACTGAAGACAAGCTTAGTATTTAGCCAACCTACTCCTGCTTTAATCCCAAGAATGCTATAACTGAAATAATTCATCAGATTATTGGCTCAGTGATTAACAGAATTGTGTTCTTTGGAGATGTGTTAGAGGCCATAGAGACAAAGACAGGGAAGTAGAGGTAATTAGAATAGATATGATCCCTACATCACCATTCAAACCAAAACAGTTACGCTATTAATGGACTTCTGTACAAGATAATAAAGACTTCTTGTGCTAAAAGCTAGTTTTAAAATATAGTTTTATTGTCATATAGACTAAACCCCTCAGTTCTGATGGAAAGAAGTTGCACAAGTGTCTGTCAAGTTATTAGAAATAGGATCAGACGAGAACCTAATTCTAGGTCATAGAGATGACCAAAAGGATTCAGGGACGTGTGTCGCTCTCCATGGTGCTGATACTCTCCCTTTGCAAGACTGTTCCTTAACTCCTAGGATATGGTGATTCCCTCCCAATTTTTCCCATTTTTCACAGTTTTCTTTTTTATTTGTATGTTTTGCTCTGTAAATAATTTTTCATATCATATTGTTATAAAACAAACTGAACTCTGATGTATAATTCACAATATGTATTTGTCAATTCTATAACTTTTCTAGTACTTACAATCTACATCTAACACACACACACACAGTCACACATTTTATGCTTTTATAATTCACTCATGCTTCTTTCATTTTGTGCCAATAATGTAATAATTTAAATGGTAAATTAATGCACAAAATGTTGGAAAACATTTGCACACTTCCCCCAATAGACCACTAAAAATGACCTAAAATATCTTATGGAAATAAGTCTGCTCTGGAATCCTACTCAAAATACAAAATCTCAAAATATTATTATGCTAACTTTGGATATGTCTTTCCAGTATGGATTAATATTTATCAAACTCAGATAAAAATAAATTTTTCAGAGGTTAAATGATTGAATCTACAGTGGCCAGCTATTATTCCTTGCATTCAGACCCATAAGAAAAACTTAATCATAATCAAGTTGCCATTTTATTAAATAAGTAGAAATAAAATTGTCTTGAAGTCAGACTCAAAGTTTTCTTTTTTTATGCTTTAAGTTCTGAGGTACATGTGCAGATCGTGCAGGTTTGTTACATAGGTATATGCATGCCATTGTGGTTTGCTGCATCCATCCCCCCGTCATCTATATTAGGTATTTCTTCTAATATTATCCTTTCCCAATACCCCTACCCCCTGATACCCCTCCCCTAGCCTCCTCACCCCCCTACCGGCCCCAGTGTGTGATGTTCCCTTCCTTGTGTCCGTGTGTTCTCATTGTTCAACACCTACTTATGAGTGAGAACATGTGGTGTTTGGTTTTCTGTTCTTGTGTCGGTTTGCTGAGGATGATGGTTTCCAGCTTCATCCATGTCCCAGCAAAGGACATGCACTCATCCTTTTTTATAGCTGCATAGTATTCCATAGTGTATATGTGCCACATTTTCTTTATCCAGTCTATCATTGATGGACATTTGGGTTGGTTCCAAGTCTTTGCTATTGTAAACAGTGTTGCAATACACATACTTGTGCATGTGTCTTTATAATAGAATGATTTATAATCCTTGGGTATATACTGAGTAATGGGATTGCTGGGTCAAATGGTATTTCTATTTCTAGATGCTTGACAAATCGCCACACTGTCTTCCACAATGGTCAACTAATTTACACTCTCACCAACAGTGTAAAAGCATTCCTATTTCTCCACATCCTCTCCAGAATCTTTGTTTTCTATAAAACATTACTGCAAATTAGACGCTCCATAGAGGCAGATCTGTGAATATATGCTCATATCTTTCGTGTTACTCTATAATATTGGGAGTTTTTTATCATTATATAAATCTTAACTACCAGACAGTGCAGGGGCAAAGCCTGATTTATGTTCATTTCCTTACCAATAGACTTAACACAGTGCCTCAATTGCAGAGTGTGCAGAGCACATGTCATTAAATGAGTTAATGATAGAAAAGTTGATTTGAAAGCTAGAACAGTCAAAAATAAATAAAGCGGGGGGGTCTGTGTGAGAGTAGAAGGCTGTGACTTTAAAAATTACTATGCTTATCATACATTACAAGGCATAATTAAGTATTCCTGAATCTAGGCAAAAATTATTTTTCAATCATATATCCTCCATACGCATAGTCAAAATCTAGACCACAGGGATGGTGGCATATTTAGTTTGGGATATATGCTAAATAGCATATTTATTCTCCTACACACTTGTTCTTCACTCTATGACACTGGAGGTTTGGGTTGGGTGGGGCGATTGGCGAAAAGGAGAAAAGTAAGGTCATTGTATGTACTCCTGAGCTCCCTGTCTGTGGGGTTGCAATGGTCTGGCTGCATCCCATGGCCAAAGATCTCAGTTCTTGTCAGGCCACTCTCTCCACAGACTTTATTCTGTTGAAAGCTGCTGGCAAACACAATCCTTATTTATGTTTAGGGTTAATGTCAGCCTTCCCTTTCCAGCTTGTGGATAATCCACTCTCCCTTGTTGTTCTCTATTGCCTACACATACCTTTGCAAACAGATTTTTAAAACACTCTTCAAAAAACCTGGTTTGTGTAGAACCAGGTTCCTGCCAGGACTGTGACCCACTTGGGGCAATCAAAGAAATAGTCACATAAAAATTCTTGCATGCAAGGAATGTCATTACAACTCTGTAAATTTCCTTAGTATGACCCATAAGATACTCAAGATTTTGGAGATCACTTAGGCGTATACAATGTTTCATACTCTTAGATACTGTGACCTATTTTCTCACTATTGAACTTTGAAATTTGGAGAAGTGGGGAAAACTAGGCATGAATTATAGATTTTTAGGGATAATATCCAGGATATTACTTTAAAATATGAGAAGTTAGACCTAGAAATACCTTACAAAGGTTGAGAATGTCCACATAAGAGATCACATTAAGAGAGTAACTTTTTTACTTCAAAGTGAGTAAACCACAAACCTCTAAATCAGTCAGCCCATAATATCCCCTAAAACTGAAATTTTCTTCTGCTCATTAAAGACTCCTCCAATGCTAAAAACGTTGAGATTCTACACCCAGCACAAAAACTGTCCTTTGATTTTTTTACTACCTTCCACAGACTTTTGTATATTCAGCAGTTAATGCTGAATCCTTTAATAAAGATTCTTAAACACATTTGATTTATATTTTTGTTTGCATGAATTAAATGCATAAATATTAAATAGAATTCCAAATCTATTAAAGTTATTTTGGGTTGTGTTTAAGTATTTAAAATTATATCTCATTTGGTGCTGTATTAAAGTAGAAAGAAATTGTATGTTATTTCTTTTGAGAAAGCTCTGAATTTCTCTAGTCTCTCCAAGACAAATTGACATCAGCTCTTAGATTCATTGCCTTTTGTCTGTATTTTATAACATGGACCCACTATTATTTCAAATTCTGGCATATGTTTTAGAAAAGATTTTTTTTTCCTACTCTTGGAACAATTGAAATCTAGACAGTAAAATGACACTTGGTTAGAATGCTGAAATTGTTAATTCAGCAATCTCAGCACCAAAGTTCTGTCCAGAACAGAGCAATTTCATGTTTTATTTGTTTTTACCTTTGTGGAAAGAATAAAACAAAACAAAACAAAAAATCTAAGTATATATGTAAGAATACAAATGGAATGAAAACACAACATTTCAAAGAGTTAAATAATTGGAATTCAATGTGTTCAGGGAATTTTTTGTAATATCAAGTTTATAAAAATTTTGTGAGGAACAGAAGAGCTACCATAATTTTCCCTTTCCAAATTTTCCCTTTTCAAAATCCACAGAAAACATGCATACATAAACATTTACTTTAATTATATACATTTCTGAGGCCTACAGTTCACAGTGTTGAATAACCTGGTACATTTTTCTAACAGAAAAAAAGTGAAATATTGATTTTCACACATGAAAAGAAAATGATTATAAATACAAATAGGTCATTTGGGGGAAAAATAAAACATTAATAAATTACATTCTGTTATGTGGAACTTTATGAGCATTTGAATCACACATCCAATGAAACCAAAGCAAGCCCAGTTATAAGGCTCATATGAGAAACATATATATTGTCAGTTATCCTCATGGGAAATATCAAAGCTCTTTTTCTGCCTACCTCAGTTACTGAAACTCTCTGAGTGTTTCCCTAAGGAGGGAAAAAAAAGAGACAGTGCTTTGAAACTCTCTGAGTGTTTCAAAACACTTAGTTACTGAAACTCTCTGAGTGTTTCCCTAAAGAGGGAAAAAAAAGAGTAAGTTGACTAAGTTTAAGAACATTATATTGTCCTTTTGGTTAATAAAGGGAGAATTGACAATGTTAAACTAAAAAATCACAAGCCCACTTGCTCGCCCTCCCTCACTCTCTCTCCCTTCCCCTACCTCTCCTTTTACTCTCAACTAGCATTTCATCCCAGGAGATAGTTCCTTGACTTAAAAGGGTCTAAAGCATAGGATCAAGCTAGTTCCCTCTAGCCACTGCTAGCAAATAGACGGTTCCTGGCACCAGCACCCTTCCCTCACATTATAGAGTGATGAAATAAGATGCGGTTGTAGGATCTGTGCTGGAAATATCCACAACAAACCTTAATCTCAGGTAACCTACACTTAGCCAGTGTAGTTAAGCTCTCCATAGAGTTAAGCATCTCAGGAGGAAATAGTTTTGACCTTTAGGACCAAAACCTCTATAGAAGATACAGTGCTACTTTGCCCTGTAATGGAAAGTTCCTTATAGATTCTCAGGACTTTTGGATGTGATTACTTCTCGTGTTGTCACATGATTTAATTATTCCTATATCACATAGCAAAACACTAAAACAGTATCATTTTACTTCTTATAAGAGTCATGAGGTCTTCTCTTTTTATAAAATGAGTGAATTTTGAAGAAAAGAAAAATAATTTCCTAATGTTACTCTGTAAGGTCGACACCCAACATGACTAGAGTGAGTAAGCATGAATGTCTTGTACCATTTCCTGGGCAATAGTTTTTCTAGATAGTGGTTGTCTGCATGCATTAGTGAGATTTTTTTTTTTTTATTAGAAACACTTTGAAGCCATATAACAAAATTCTTCCACTCACTTATTTTTTCATCACAACAGGATTGTTAATGATGTGTTTTTCTAGTTCAACCAAGCACAAGCCCATCAAAAGACCATTATTTTCTCTGTACTTAACAAGGTGAAGAGCTGGTGCCCTCTCAAGTTCAAAAGGGAAAAAAAAAAGTTTATTATATATTTGCCATGCTTTACAGTGAACACTTTCTAGGGAGAATGAATTTTAGCAATAACCTTACCCATTTTATTTTCCATCTCACACCATGCAACACAAAAGTGTTTAGGCTCTCATCCTGCTGAACCAATTTCTTTATCACATTTTTGCTCAGAAAAAGATTAATAATCATGTTTTCAAAGTGATGCTGCCCCCTGTGAAACTTGTTCCCCTGCCATTTCTAAAGAAGTGCATGCCACAGAAAAGCTTCTGCCTGGATTACAGCTAATTCAAATATAACTATCCTGACACTCCAATTCTTTCTCATGGAAAAAGAAATGGATAAAACGATTGGGCTTTTATGCACACTTAAATGCATTAACAGTACTAGAAAAACCTGACAGAATTTAAAATATAATTACATATGAAGTGCATTCAACATGAAAACTTCTCACACTCTATTCTAAGCAACATAGAGAAGCAACTAAATAACAAATTTGATGAACAAAATCACATACCTCAGAAGAATCTTGAAGGTGTTACATTCAGCATCTAAGACAAACAACTGCATTGCAAATAAAAATAATTTGATACTGTGAACTTCTACTCCTAGTTCTAAGAACAGAAAATAACCTAGTTTACTTTTAAAATTATTACAAACATACAGACAAATGGTATTTTTTAGGAAAAAAATAGTTACAAATGGAGAAATAGATAAGTATTGTAACTAAAAGGGATTTTTTTATTCAAAGAGAGCAACATCAGGATATATCCATTTTCTTCCACATGTCTTGAGCGATAAAAGTTTTCCTTGCCCGAGAAATGAAATAGCTGCAATCAACTTGGATAAGCAATATATAATTTTAAATTCCTTTAGAATTACTCAGTTTTACTCATAGAAACATTTTAGGAATGCAATATCAAAAACATGGTAAGATTTGTTTTAAAATCAGCTATCAGAATGGCAAAGCCAGAGCTCCATATGCTCTCTCCAGCAGCTCTGATTACAAAGACAGAGCCATAGCTCTTGAACAAAATCAAGAAGAAAATTTACTGATTGTTTAATACCTTTAGCATTGGTCCTTTTGATCACTCCTCTTTGACATCTCACTTCTGGCCCTTGATTTTTCTTTAGATCAATTTCTCCTTCTTGGCTCTTTGTAAATAACTTTTCTTTCTGTTCGTTCAATTCTTAACATTTTAGCATCCTTTAAGAGTGTGTTCTTAGCCTTTTTAAAAAACAGTCTAAAATTATACAACTTATGTTTTGCCTATTTGATTATTGCTTTTCTTCTTCTAATAGAATGTTATCTTCCCAAGGTAGGAACTTGGTCTGTTTTTCGACTGTTGTGCCTTGTGTAACTAAGACATTGCCCAGTGTCTTCTTTAGTTATCTTTCCAGATAGTAATATACCGATGGCCTCAGAATTTGTATCTTTCTTTTAATCCTCTCTCTAAAATTCTAGACCATATATCTAACATCTTATTGAATATCTCTACCTGGGAAACTTATGTTTACTATTTTTAAATTATATTTGGTAAGGATTGTATATATTAAAGTGCATAATTTGCTAATTCGATAGACTATGCTTCATGAAATAATCACCTCAATCTAACTATATTGTTTTAAACTGAGTATGTCTAAAGTGAATTTATTGTGTTCTACATTCACACCCTCTTTCAACTCAAAATCTCCCCTTATTTCTAATATCTCTTTTGGTTTCAACATCAATTTGATCACTCATTCCAGAAACTGGAAGTTATTCTAAGCTCTTTCTACATACTTCTTCTATATTCAGTTGGTTGCTAAGTTGTTTTTATTCTATTACCTAAATATCTTAAAATGTTCTCACTCTATCTAACCACACTGTAACAATAGGTAAATTTCTTACCTGAATTATTGGTTCCTAACCAAGCTTTTAGCATTCATCCCATCCTTTAACCACAATGCTTCTAGAATGATTTTTCCCATTCTCTACCCTCCTTATGTCTGGGCTTGGCCAGTGCAACACCAGACTTTTAATGGAAAAGGATTCAGATTCCTCTCTTCCTCACCCACCTGATCACCCCCTTAGACTTAGACTCCTCAACACTACATACACCAGAAACATAAAAAACTGCACTATTTATATGTTTCCCATCATGCTCTTCTTTGCCCCATGGCCCAGTAAGTACTTTTTTTTCTTTTTCTTTTTGAGACAGAGTCTTGCTATGTCACCAGGCTGGAGTGCAGTGGTGCTATCTCACCTCACTGCAACCCACCTCCAGGGTTCAAGCAATTCTCCTGCCTCAGCCTCCCACGTAGCTGGGATTACAGGCATGTGCCACCATGCTCAGCTAATTTTTGTATTTTTAGTAGAGATAAAGTTTCACCATGTTGGCCAGGCTTGTCTTGAACTCTTGGCCTCAGATAATCCACCCCCCTCGGCCTCCCAAAGTGCTGGGATTACTGGCATGAGCCACTGTTCCTGGCCATGACCCAGTAATTTTTATCTACAGTAGCGGAGTGAGCAAAAATGGCTTTAAAATATCTTCTAAATTATCTTCAGAGTTACTCTGTGAAACTTGTCTGTATCATTTAAGACACAAGAAATGTGCTTGTTCTAAACTCCAAATTTGAAAAATAAATGAATGATATATTCTTTCTACTGACAAGTATGCATTTTTATATCCTCTTTGCTCTTCACTTAGATGCTTCAGAAGAGAGGTTCCCTGGCACCGTGTGAGTGCTTATGTTATGATGCTGCAGAATCTCACCTTTGACCTGGCTGGTATCAGACATTTGAGTACATAGCATGAGGATGTTCATAAAGTTTACATTAATACCATGTTTAGGAGTCTTTGAAGAAGCAGAAACCAGGTGGCTTCAGTCTCCACCTCATACAAATGTCTTTAGAATCAACACCAATCCGCATTCGTTACTCATTTAACCAAGACCTAGGCAGGCACCCAGGCCATATCTGAATGAGTTAGTTGGGCCATCATACCTGTCTAAGAAGGAGAGCAAAGTTACCAGAAAAAGTTTGGCTGTACATCAATGGTCACAAGTTAACATGTGACCCTAAGGAGACCCAAAACACAAATGTGAAATTAAAACCTACCCTGAAAGGAACATAAAGTCAAATCAGTAATATAAAGGTAAAAAGAATAAAAATTAAAAAATGAGATAATTGTCATTTTAGAAGATAATTTTTAAAGATCTACCTTAAAAACTAACAATACTAGATAGAGCAAAGTCAACAGCCAATGTATAATAGCAATTTTTTTTTTTTTAGTTAAAGAGAAAATTTCGAGGAGATGAGAATGAGAGATTCATAAGGGAAAATGGACAGTGTACATTTTATGTTGTTAAATTTATTAATTTCAGTGACAAAGAATTTTACAGATATGAAAGGTAAAAGTTAAAAATAACAAATTTAGATTGTTCTCAAACTTTTCTGTAATAAAAATAAACATCAGAAAACTGGAGAAATTACCTACAGAGATAGAAGGATAAAACTTATGATTGATGAATTCTGTATCCTGCCAACTTGTCATTTTTATGTAAAGACAACAGAAAAATATTATCAGATATGTAAGGGCTCAAAAAGCATACCACTCTCAAACATTTCCTGGGGGAAAAGAAAAACAAAACACAGACATGCTCCTCTTCAAGATAATTTACCTAGAGATTCAAAGAAGAGTGTTCTAGGTGCTGCCCTCCCAATAGGAATTGTAGAATGACAGCCTCCAGGAATAGCTAATCTCGTTTGGTCCACATCATTAGTCCTTTTTGGAGAACTAAGTTACAAATGACGAAAATCCCTAAGGCCCTGATTCCTTAAGTTACTCTGTTGTCACAATATTTTTCTACCTAGATTCAGAGAAGCAATCAGAGTATACAACACAGAAAAGCAACTATAAACTAAATGAGTACAGGAAATACATCTGTTTTGTTCACTGCAATGTCTTTAGTACCTAGCATAGTACCTGGTGCAGATAGATACTTATTAAGTATGTCTAGTTGAATGATTTAAAGATATTTGATAAGGGGAACAGAGATGTACCTTGTAGCAGCAAGTTCTATTTAGTAGAACTAAATAAACTTATTGGTTGCTATTCTGTGTCAGGTGCTGATTCTGGTGTTGAAAAGTTGATGAACAGAGATAGAAATATAGATAAAGTACACGCTGCCCTGTGTTGTTATTTTGCCTATGGTTGGAAAGTTCACTGTACTGGAACATTTTGAGTGGAAGCTGGGATGTGTTCTTTCAATGCCAATCTTCCCAGTTAGGAAGAGTCATCCAGGTGTCACATCATTTTAAAGTGATTACATGGTGAAACTGGCTAGAATATCAATGCTTACCAGCCTTTACTGGGTAGATAACTTCTCTATTCTATTAACTGGTGATATAGAGTTAGATTTGAGGGCAGGAGGAAAACTATGCTAACATAAAAGTATAGTAAATCCTGTTCTTGGCCCGACGCGGTGGCTCATGCCTGTAATTCAGGCACTTTCAGAGGCCGAGACAGGCAGACCACCTGAGGTCGGGAGTTTGAGACTGGCCTGGCCAACATGGTGCAACTTCGTCTCCACCAAAAATACAAAAATTAGCCAGGTGTGGTGGTGTGCACCTGTAATCCCAGCTACTTGGGAGGCTGAGGCAGGAGAATAACTTGAACTCAGGAGGCAGAGGTTGTAGTGAGCCAAGATTATGACACTGCACTCCAGCCTGGGTGACAGAGCAAGACTCTGTCTCGAAAAAAAAAAAAATCCTACTGGAGGAAAACTATGCTAGCATAAAAATATAGTAAATCCTGTTCTTGGCTGGGTGCAGTGGCTCACACCTGTAATCTCATCACTTCAGTAGGCCAAGATGTAGCTGAGATGTTATGTTTAGGCATTAGGACACTTTGGTGAGTTGACATATATTGTGATGGCTTCTTTTTAAAATTCACATATTGTATTTAGCTTTTGCTGGGAGGGCAGCCACCTAGAACATTCTTTGGATATAATCTTAAGTGAGCAGGACCATTCACCTTTCTTCTTGGCTCAACAATGTTGTAGAAAAAGAATGTGAAAACTACCTGGTACCTTGGAAGCAAAGATTTCAATAACACTTCAAGAAAGTGATTATGTGAAAACGAAAGTCTGAATGAATTCTCAACAGGTCATTCTGAATCTTGAGAGCAGAAGGGTTGCCATTATCAGAATCATCAGCATTAATGTAACTTGTGCCCATAGTGCCATATGTTCTCAATAGTCAAGCACTCTAGGACCTCTTATTAAGAGGCAATTCTCTTGCCCTCCAAATAAATTCACTATAGGATGATAGAAATGGAAACATTCTTTCATTGCCTTATGTAAAGAAAGATTGAACTTGGAAAAATAATGTTATCATAAGACACCATGGCAGGGTTTAAAGAAAGTTTTAAAAACGGTTATATTGGTATCAGAAAAAGTGAATCAACACCAGATTATTTGGGAGGCAGGTGAGTAATTTATGATACAACATAAAAAGCTTTCTCAGATAATGCTGGGCATCCCAGCTACTCAGGAGGCTGAGACGGGAGGATCATTTGAGCCCAGGAGTTTAAGTCCAGCCTGGGCAACAAAACAATAACCTGTCTCTAAAAATAATAACAATAATAAAAAGCTTTCCTTGATAAAGCAGTAAATCTAAAGCAGCCCAGAGGTAATATGAAATTGAGAACCAGAGAAAGGCAAGAAGAGACATCACAAAAGGCAAGCAATTCAATAATGGAGCAGCCTGTATTAATTTTGCAGAGTGCTTTCTTTAGCTTTAGAGAGTTGTGCGTTTAATATGAGAGGCTTCACTTTAGGAAATGTCCGTCTTGAGCCAGAATACTGTTTCTTCACTGGTAATAATTATAAAATACTGAAGAACTTTTAAAAAAATTGACATGCTGGATGTTTTGTCTTCCTTGGAATGTATGACAGAATCATAGATGAATCACTTCTTTGAATGGTTCCTATGCATCCATTGTGCCCACCTCTGATTTGGAATCAATTATTGTAATTGAGTTGAAGATATTTCTTATTTTACTCTCATTGATGTGGAATAGTGTTTGTATCACTAAATTTGGTGCACACATGGAGTCATTCAGACATATTTTGGGGGCTCTAACACTCTTGCAAAGGCTTACCTTTGCGTTTTTGCATATTCAATAGTCTAAAAAGTTAACGTTCTTAATGTCACTTCATGAAATACAACCATATATTTTCAGTGCCTGAGTCTGTATTTATATTTAGGATCCCTATTAAAGAAAGGTCAAATGATACCACAGAATTTTGTTGAAGAATTGAAGGTTTGTAACAATTCAAATAATAAGGATAGATGACATAATTAAATTTTTATAAGAAATGTGACTATATAGGCTGGCCTTTTTCACATAGCAGACTCATCACAATTATCTAAATCAGGTTCAAGTGTGGATGAGGCTGCCATGTGATAATTAGATGCTGAAATTTGAATTGCTGCCATTATATGTGTCTTAGTCAGTCTGAGATGCTATTAAAAATACTATAGTCTGAGTGGCTTATAAAGTACAGAATTTTATTTCTCACAGTTCTAGAGGCTGGACAACCAGGGCACCAGCATGATTGGGTTCGGATGGTTTTCTTCTGAGTTGTGAATGCCAGCTTCTCCTTATATCCTCCCATTGAAGAAAGAGACTGAAGGCTCTCATGTCTTCCTTAATAAGGGCACTTAGCCCTTTCATGATGGCTCTATTCTCATGATCCACCTCCTAACACCATCACATCAGAGGTTAAGATTGTAATGTATCAGTTTTGGGGAGGCACATTTATTCTCTTGAATTTCACCCTTGCTCCTCAAAATTCATGTTCTTCTTACATGCAAAATACATTTATTCTACTTCAACATTTCCAAAGTCTTAATGCTTTTCAGCATCAAGACTAGAGTATAAAGTTCACTGTGTCATCTAAATATCATCTAAACGTCATCTAAACCAGATATGAGTGAGACCCCATGTCTAATTCATCCTGAGGCAAAATTTTTCTCCAGCTGTGAATGTGTGAAATCAAACAAGTTATGTGCTTCCAAAATCCAGTGCTTCCAAAACAAGCATAGAAATTCCCTTTTCAAATGAAAGATGTAGGAAACAAGAAAAAGGTGATAAATCTCAAATAAGTCTACATGTTAGCAAGACAAGCTACATGAGAGCTAAAGGCTTGAGAATAATCCTTTGACTTCATGTCCTGCCTTCAGGTGGTGGTACTGCACCTGCGGCCCTGCCAGATAGGAGTCTCAACTCTAGAGATCTGTCTGCCAGCTGGCCCAGTACCAGGGAATTAGGGAGCATCCATCTGGCCTTTTGAAAGAAAAAACAAATGTCAAAGAAAGATAATAGTCCCACTTCTCAAAACCAAGGAGGTAGCCTTGATGGCCTCTGAATCACTTTGGTGGTCATTCTTTCTTTGTCTTGAAGAATAGTGCCCATTTGAAGCTGAATATTTCTATAATCCCATCACGCAAAATTCAAGAAATCTAACAGCTTTTCTTCATTCCATCCCATTTTTTGCCTTTTTCAGGTCAAAGTGGCAGTTTTTCTGCAGGGGTGGTTTGTTAAGCCTGTAGTTCATACCCATACTAATCTCCTTATCAAACTGTCAACTGGCTGCACCCTTACTGTTCTCTTTCAAACTTGCTTTCTCACTTTTTGCAATACAAATGGGCTAGAATTTTCCAAATATTTAAGTTCTAGTTCTTTGTGCTTAATAATTTCACCTTCAAGTCACTTTTCTCTTCTCATATTTTACTACATAGGAACCAAGCAACTCCTTCAACAATTTGCTTAGAAATTTCACCAGCTAAATATCTGATTTAATTTCTCTAAATGTACATTTTTGTTGCCTTCAAGCTCTACCTTTCACAAAACACAAGAACATGAACAGAATTCTGACAAGTTTCTTGCCACTTTATAACAGGGATTGCCTTTTCTCTAGTTTCCAATAATAATGTTACTTGATTCTGTCTGAGACCTCATGTAAATGACCATCCATATCTCTGCCAACATTCTGATCGTGATTACTTTTGTATTCTCCAAGAAAATGGAGGCTTTCTCTTTAGCTCTTCTCTTTTCTTCCTGAGTCCTCACAAGAATCACCTTTAAAAGTCCTTTTTAATAACAATCTAAGTTTCTAGCCTGCACCTCAAACTCTTCCAACTTCTATCTATTCCTCAGTTTAGAGTTGCTTCCACATTTTAAATTATTTGTTTGAGCATTGAGGTAACACCCAAGTGATTTTGAAAAATTAAAGAAAACAAAAAAATCACAAACCCAAAAAACCCAGAAAATACCAAATAAGCTTACACACATACGTTCTCAATCTCTCTCTCTCTCTCCCTCTTTCTCACACATACACACACAAATGAACACACACACACACACACACACACACATAAACACATCATATTCACTTCCAAAAAAATAAATAAATCTTGAAGGCATCTAGATGGGGAAAAATGTACATTACATGCATAATAACAATGAAAATAATGGCAGCATATTCACATCAGAAATTATGTATGCTAGAAAATAATGGAGTGACATTTTGAATGTAATGAAAGGAAAACAAATGTCAACCAAGGATTATACATCTAGCAAATATATCTTTCAAAAAAGGGAAAAAAAAGCAAAGACTTCATCAGACGAAAGAAGATTGAGAAATGTTATCATGTAGTAAACTTTCCCTACAAAAAGTGTTAAAGAAAAATAATCAAGCAGAGCAATGTAATTTTAGACAAAATTTGGATCTACTGAGAAAAAACAAAGAATACCAGAAATAGCATAAGGAAGTTAAATAAAATACACTTTTTAACCTTATTTTCAAGGTTCTAATGCAGCTTTGTCCAATAGAATTTCTTCAATGATTAAACTTTATTTCTGTGCCACCAATAATACTAGCCACATATGGCTGTTGAACTCTTGAAATGTGTCAAGTATTACTAAGGTATTGGGTTTGAAATTTTATTTAATTTTAATTAATTTAACTAGCCACATGTGTCTAGTGACTAATTTGTTAACTTCAACCCTAACAGATAACTAAAGCAAAAAGTAACAAGTATGTTTATAATGTATAATTTTAAAAATGTATAACACCAATGGCACATATGAAAGGAGGGAGAAATAGAAAATATAATCTTATTTAAAGATTCATGTTTGGCTGGGCGCGGTGGCTCACGCCTGTAATCTCAGCACTTTGGGAGGCTGAGGTGGGCAGATCACAAGGTCAGGATTTCCAGACTAGCCTGACCAACATGGTTGAAACCCCGTCTCTACTAAAAATACAAAAAAAATTAACCAGGCATAGTGGTTCATGCCTGTAATCCCACCTACTCGGGAGACTGTTGCTTGAACCTGGGAGGTAGAGGTTGCGGTGAGCTGAGATCATGCCATTGCACTCCATCCTGGGCAATGAGAGCAAAACTCTGTCTCAAAAAAAAAAAAAAAAAAATAGATTCATTTCATGTCAGTTTTATACATAATCAGGGAAAAAATGGAAACAACCCAAATGTGCCTGAACTAGAGAATGAACAAACAAAATCTTAATACATTTATACAACAGAATAAACAAATCTTAGTACATTTATACAGCAGAATAGTTCAACAATACAAATGAATGAACTGACACAACAATAAGAATAAATCTCAAATACAACATATTAAGTGAAATAAGCCAATGTCTAAAGGCTACAGATGACATGCTTTCATTTATATGGCGTTTTGGAACAGACAAAGCATATGGTAAGAGAAAGATCTGTGATTGCTAGGAATTAAAAAGGAAGACTTGAATAAAAAGGGCCACAGAAATATACACTGAAAGGTAAAATTTACTGTACTTTAATTATTTTTTAATTAAAAAAATGAAAAGCCCTATTATATCTAAAGTAGGAAGAGTTATAAAATAGAATAATCATTATATTTTAATTTTAATGTATATTAATGAACTGTCTTTTTAATGCCTATAATTTCTAAGTCATAGTTCATTTCCAAAAGAAATTATTAGGAGTCTAGAATCAGAAGTATGATTTAAAATATTATTTTACACTTCCAGTGAAGTCATCAATTCAATTAGGTTGCTGATCTAGATATTCATTTTCTCACTGGTCTTTCAACTAATTTCCCTCACCCCTATATGATGCCTTTATTTTCTCCAGTCCCTTTACCCACCATCCGAATCCTACTCCAGGATATAGGCTCTTTCCTGTGGATGTGTGTAAGATTCTTCCAGCTCTCCATGAAGAGTGAGACAGAAAAGAAAACCCCATCCAGCCACTTCAACCTTGAAGGGCCTTCTTTGTTTTTCCAATGAGTATAAAAATGTATGATATTACATAAAACAAAAGTTATCTCTAAATGTAATACAAGTGAAGACTCTGAGGAATTCTCCTTTAAAGAAAACTCTTTTATCTTTGATTTTTCCCAGAGCTCCCCATAATTTTTTTTTCACTTTGAAATCTTTTCTTCAATTTTATTTCATAGGACTCTGCGGCATGCACTACAGAAAATGCCTAAGTTATTTTTTTTTCACAAGTTATGAGTATAAAGGTAAAAACCACCAAGTTAGGGGAAAGCAGAGCCAGAAACTTGTCTCCTAGATAGAAATAGCAATTTTTCCCCTTCGTTCTGGGTACAACTCCAGGAAAAAAGGGAAGACAAGTGAAACTGGAAGTGAGAGAAATAATTCTTATTTTTTTCCTTAAGGATCACCTATTCAATATTCTTATTTAATGATTGTTCACAAAATGCTAGCATTGAACAAAGCAGATTTGATTTGTGGTTTTATGGAGGTTATAGTCTAATATGAAGTATCCAAAGATGCTTGATATTAGAACAAATGAAAATTCCCTCACTGGTCATTAGGGAAATGCAAATCAAAACTACGTTGAGATACCATCTCACGCCAGTTAGAATGGCGATCATTAAAAAATCTGGAGACAACAGATGCTGGAGAGGATGTGGAGAAATAGAAACACTTTTACACTGTTAGGTGGGAGTGTAAATTAGTTCAACCATTGTGGAAAACAGTGTGGCGATTCCTCAAGGACCTAGAAATAGAAATTCCATTTGACCCAGCAATCCCATTACTGGGTATATATCCAAAGGATTATAAATCATTCTACTATAAGGACACATGCACACAAATGTTCATTGCAGCACAGTTTACAATAGCAAAGACCTGGAACCAACCCAAATGCCCATCGATGATAGACTGGACAGGAAAAATGTGGCACATATACACCATGGAATATTATGCAGCCATCAAAAACGATGAGTTCGCGTCCTTTGTAGGGACATGGATGAACCTGGAAACCATCATTCTCAGCAAACTGACACAAGAACAGAAAATCAAACACCACATGTTCTCACTCATAGGTGGGTGTTGAACAATGAGAACCCATGGACACAGGGAGGGGAGCACTATACACTGGGGTCTGTGGGGGGGAGAGGGGGGGACAGAGGGGGGTGGGGAGTTGGGGAGGGATAGCATGGGGAGAAATGCCAGATATAGGTGAAGGGGAGGAAGGCAGCAAATCACACTGCCACGTATGCACCTATGCAACAACCTTGCATGTTTTTCACATGTACCCCAAAACCTAAAATGCAATAAAAAAAAAAAAAAAAAAGAGAATTCCCAGTGAATAGGTACTATGAAGGATTACCAATTAACAATCCTATAAAAATTTTCCCTTGGTATGAGTATTGCCAATATCTTTCAAATACTCTGTTTTTCAACGTAGCTTATTTTTCATCTTTGAATATATTTTTACTTTATGTAGCCTTCTTCATATTTAGGAAAATGTCTTGCTTGTTCTAATTATTCATTATTATGTATGTAAGACCAAAGGCACCTTGATTCAGATAGAATAGAATGCTAACAGTCCACCATCTACTCTGTTTGTCTATTATGCTAGGTAACATTCAGTATCTATATGGATACTGAAGTACAAAAAGGAAATGCTAAAATAAGATAAATGAAGGGCACTTGGCCAACCCCAAATTGAATGCATTTTCTGAGTTCTGTACAATGGCAAATTCATTTCTGTAGACAAAAAAATGTATTGCTGAATTCAGCCACAGCCTAGATTCCTGGAATGATGCCATTTATATTTATGGAATTAATATCAATTATTTTATCATAATTTCAAATTACACAGAGAGAAGCAATTTGTAGAAACTAAGTCCAAGATCACCCAGTGTCAAGCCAGAAGTTAAGAAGCAAAAGTAAATGTGCTTTGAAAACATCGAGACCAAGATGTGAAATGCAGATGGCAGGAGTGATCACACTGAGCACCAGGAATCTAGAAGCTCAACTCTTCAGGAATACAATATAAGAATTGGATAGAGCCAGCATCTGGGAGTATAGGCACAATATCTCCTCGGGTTCAGAGACCCACAGAACAAACAGAGAAATCCTGAGCATCCAAGAGAACTGGGCAGAAGAGAGCCCAGATTGCAGCCTGGCTATTTCATGGGGGCACTTCTAAGAACCATTAACCTATATTTGTATTAAAGGAGGTTTGAACCATTCAGTAACAGTAGCAGTGATTTTTTTCAGAACTGTACTGGTAAATTATGTATAAATGTAGATGGCATACAAGAACTATGGAAGGGGGCCAAAACATGACTGGTCTATGGAGGTCTCATCTAGATGAGGAACACATGCTATGCACATTGTCCTTTTCTGCTATTGCCAATTTTACTTCTATCCCAACTCTCTAGATCTTGGCATCATCTGAGATCTTGGCCCATTGTTACTTCTCTGAATTTAGTTTGTTATTCTCCTGTCTGCAGTTTCTTCTGCTAAGGTCTCTTTGTCTTACCTGTGGCAATTTTATCTAGCCACTCACAGTCTCTCAGCTACCTTCGCATCACATTCAGGTCCCATAGGTACACTCATCTCTACTCAACAAAACTTAATGCCCCAGAAGTCAGGTGGGAAATCTCAAGTCTTTCTTGTCCCTAAAAACCCTAAGTACATGTTTTTACTTCCGAGTCTTTGCTTCCCAAAGATGTCTTTATTTCATATGACCTTTAGTCATAAGTTCTATCGGCTAGACTTCCACTTTCAAGATAGTCCCAATGAAAATACAGAACAGAAGTTGTTTTTTAGACCTATGTCCTCTAAATAGCAAGGAAAAATCTATCATCCCCTTGACAGAGTTTTAATGTTAATTGAGATGGGCTGTTTGCATCATTCTTTATTTATTTATTTAGAGATGAAGTCTTGCTCTTGTGGCCCAGGCTGGAGGGCAGTGGCACGATCTCAGCTCACTGCAACCTCCACCTCTCAGGTTCACGTCATTCTCCTGCCTCAGCCTCCCAAGTAGCTGGGATTACAGGCACCTGCCACCTCTCCCGGCTAATTTTTGTATTTTTAGTAGAGTCAGGGTTTCACCATGTTGGTCATGCTGATCTCAAACTCCTGACCTCAGGTGATCCCCCCACTGTGGGCTCCCAAAGTGCTGGGATTGCAGGCGTGAACCACTGCACCCAGCCCATTGCATGATTTCTAACTCCCTTCTTTACTTCCCTGATTTCTGGTGTGTGTAGTTGTGTGTGGGTGCATGTACAAAAGAGAAAAAAAAACATTGTTTTTAACATTGTTCTTCTTATTTGCATTTCCTAGGCAGTTTTTGCACTCTAACAGCTCAATGGTGCCTTTGGTGGCCCAGAAGTCAATAAACTGTCAACTTTGATAATTGGTCTGTAAGCTTACAAGTCCTTCTGGAGTTAACAAAAGCCCAGGGCTTCTAGCCATGAATGAAGGTAGGCAGAAGGAAAATGAACAAAATATCCTAGTTACAGTTTAAAATAAATAAACGAGTATTTCTGTAACCAGTATGCTAAACTAGCCCAACTGGTGGGATGCAATCACAAGGTATTTCCACACTCTTCCTTTAACTTTGCTTTGTGGGACTAGTTTTACCCCAGCAATGAAAAGTCTGGTACTTCTGTATCTTTTGTAGTCACTTTAAAGCAATAGAAATCTACAAAATTTCAAGACCCAAATCATAAACTCAAGTTTCTACTGAAAATTCTCAATCCCATGTATTAGTAAAACTTCCAAATCCAAATAAAGTTACAGTTCCTCTCCCACCTCCAACTAAATACTACCTCAAGTTAAAAAAGGCAAAGAACAGCTCACTTCTATTCTCTTCCCAATTCTTCCTCCCTCCCTCAATTTCCAGCCCCTTTGGAGTGATAGCTTAAAGGCAGAAGGTTGGAAGCAACCAGCTGGATGCTCAACAAACCCATTTCTCCTTCCTGGGTATTCCCACCTGCCTTCATCAGGTTAGGGCCATGTGAATAATTTGTATTAGTGGAATGCAAATGGGAGTGATGAATAGCAGTCTTAGGTAGCTTAGAATTGAATTCCTTAAGTGTGTCTTTTCCATACTTTCTTTCATTATCTCCTGGCCAGATTTAGAAACAATGAAACACTCTAAGGCAGAGTCAATTAATGAAAGGAGGCTAACTTTGTCAATGATCAGATAGAAGGAGGCTGCCCACTCAGCGCCCAACTAGGTTGTGATGGGAATGAGAAATAACCATGATTTCTGAAGTATTAAACTACTTAGGTTGGGGGTCATTTCTTTTTTTTCTTTTGTACTTTAAGTTTTGGGGTACATGTCCAGATCTTACAGGATTGTTGCGTAGGTACACACATGCCATGGTGGTTTGCTGTCCCCATTCCCCATCACCTACATCAGGCATTTCTCCCAGTGTTATCCCTCCCCAACCTCCCCGCCCCTCACTGTCCCTCCCCTAGCCCTCTACGCAGGTTGGGGGCCATTTCTTAGGGCAGCTTCTGTTACTTACCCAATAGACACTGGCAGAGAAAAAGATAAGAAAGGAAGAAATATTTATATTTATACTTGGCTGGCACAGGTATTGTGGTTCTTAGGAGATACCCCTTGGCCATTAATTCATACCTCTTGCTAATAGTCCTCTTGACTCAGGTAATATATTGTCGCCTTATTTGTTACTTACTTCTGTATCTTTTTGGAAACTGCAGTTACATTCAACATCTCCCTTATGACACTTGCCTGAGTATGTAATATAATACCCATCTGGCTCAGCATCATGCGTAGCCTTCAACTGGCCCACTGGAAGTAGTCACACATCCTTTGCTCTAACAAACTCTCAGAGTGAAAGCCATTACACACCACCATCTCACCTTTACAACCTTTATTTCCACCACTGGAGCAGCTTTCCAGCCTGCTTTTGCTGTTTAGATTTCCAAATAGGAGTCAGACACCGGCTTAATGAATGAACCTTACTGAAGGGGATGAATTTCAATTGTACATGTGCATATTAGCTTTATTTTGTCAATTTTAGGTAGTAAGAATTTATGATATCCAATTTTTCTTTTTTATACTGTCCAGTCATTTTTTATTGATGTTACCATCTTCCTGAAGTTCATTGAGAAAACTCAATGCATTTAAAATTATGAAAGTTAGCTAGTTGTCTGCATTACATCTGTTTTTGTTGAAGTTCATTGGTCCCTTTGACTAGATTTGAGCTATCAGACCTGTTCAAGTTCCCTTGATGGGTTGGATCTGTAGGACATCAGCATCTACCTCAAAATGTCTTTTTCACTTCACAATGCACCTGCTAACATTCTTTGACTCAATGTGAAACATTTAAGAAGTTTTAAGGCATTTTTTTCACCTAAACAACTTGAAACTTCCCATTTTGGTCTGGCACCTGTTTTCAGAATGTTATATCTATTGCATTTTACTATCTATGGTGCAAATTTAAATACAATTACATTTACTTGGATGCAGAATTCTAGAGCTCTTGGTGAGTTTCTCTCAGAACTCTAGGCAATGCTGGGTTATCATCAAGCATTTCATATGGCAAATATAAAACCACGTGTTTTATTCCATTTGTGTTGCTATAAAGGAATAACTGGCTGGGCATGGTGGCTCACATCTGTAATCCCAGAACTTTGGGAGGCTGAGGTGGGCAGATCACCTGAGGTTGGAAGTTTGAGACCAGCCTGGCCAACATGCTGAAACCCCGTCTTTACGAAAAATGCAAAAATTAGCTGGGCATGATGGCAGGCACCTGTAATCTCAGCTACTTTGGAGACTGAGGCAGGAGAATCTCTTGAACCCGGGAGGCTGAGGTTGCAGTGAGCCGAGATCGTGCCACGATTATGCCACTGCACTCCAGCCTGGGCAATAGAGCAAGACTCCATCTTTAAAACAAAAAAAAAGGAATAACTGAAGGTGGGTAATTTAGAAAAAAAAAAAAAAAAGAGGTTTATTTGGCTCATGGAGGCTGTACAAGAAGCATGACACTGGCATCTGCATCTAAAGTGGGCCTGAAGCTGCTTCCACTCATGGTGGAAGGAAAAGCGGAGCCAGCATTTGAAGAAATCACCTGGCAGAGAGGAAGCAAGAGAGAGAAGGGGAAGGTCCCAGGCTCTTTTTAACAACCAGCTCTCCGGGGAACTCTCTTGAGAGTTAATAGAGCAAGAACTCAGTTAGTTCCCTCGCACCCAGAGAGGGGATTATCTACTCATGAGAGATCCACCCCTAGGACCCAAACATATGCCTTACCTCCAACGTTGGGGATTACATTTCAACGTGAGATTTGAAGGGGTCAAACAAACCATACAATAACACTAAGTTCTTAATTGATCTTTCTCACTGTGTGCATTTAGAGAATTATTTTCCTAGGCATCTATGTACGTAATCAGAACTCCGTAGTCTGAGGACTCAGATCTTTCTTCAGGGAAATTATCTTCTATTATCCCTTAAATTATGGTTCTATTATATTCACATTGTACTGTCTTTCTGGAAATTCTGGTATATAGATATCAAGACTCTCAGATATATCTTCTACATTTGTTATCTTTTTTCTCATTTCTTTTTAATATCTTTTTGAATTCTTAGATAATTCCTCAAGTTAATTTACTAATCTCTGTATTAGCAATATCCATTCTGTTCACTGTGTGATTTTTCTGGTTAATTTCAGCAATAACGTTTTATACTAAACACTCTGGTACTTCAATTTTTTCTTTTCCATGACCAAATAATCTTTTGAAAGGCAGCAACCTCTTTAATCTCTCTGAAGACATGAAAAGCAATTTTCTTAACGTTTTCCGTGGTTCGCACATTAATCTTGTTTCTCTGAGGGACTTTAGAACTCACTGTCCCTACTGCTTCCCTCCTATCTGTTGATTTTTTCTCAAATGTCTGATGATAAATATTTTACTGTCTGATTATCTGCCTACCTCCAAATTAACATCCTTATCGAGTTTTAAAAAATGAGCCCAAGGAAGAGTGGCTATTATCTTTTATTTCAATGGAAATAATGAATTCCCAGAAGTGCAAAAATCACACTAATTTTTATATAAATAAAAAGTTTTTTAAAAACCTAAATATGAATAAAGTAAACATTAAAAAGCAATTTTACTAGCTCTGATTAAAATGTAAATTATAATTATTTAATTGGGAAAATTTAGGTAGGTCATACAAAATCATTCTGAATAAAGTGCCTATAAATTTATCCTCTAGCAAAATACATTCTAAAAGTTATGTTTTCTCTGATTATATTTTAATGAGAAGACAATGAAAAGATGCTCTGTTTCTCCTTTTCCTAGTTCCTGCCCCTCTGCCTTCTACTTTCTCATTTCCATAACTGCAATAATCTAGAACAGGCTTATTTTGCTAAGTTATAATCAGGTATGCTGAGACAGTTAGAGAAGATAGTATGGGAAGAGTCTCTTTTCCTGAGATCATACAAGAGGCAAAAAAAAGTAGTTTACAATACTGTAACGAGTGCTTAAAAATTCTGTTAAGAGAGTGGATCTTATAGTAAGTGTCCTTAACACACACACACAAACACATACACATACAAAACAAAACAAAAAAAAACCTAAAGGATAGGAGAAAACTTGTGGAGGTGCTAGATATGCTTATTACCTTGATTGTGACCATGGCTTCACAGGTGTATGCATAAATCCAAATTCATCAAGTTGCATATATTATGTGCAGCTTTTAAATAACAATTATGGTGCAATAAAACCATTAAAATAGATAAATAAATAGACTTTGAAAGAGTTTAAAAAAGAAGAAGGCAGATGGAAGAAGCAAATACCGAAGGCCTTCTGAGTTACTGACTCTGTCTTCTGTACACAACTTTGGAGCGGAGTCTGTTTGGTTTGATAGAAAGTTCAGAGGAGGAGAAGTGAAGAATAGGCTGGAGATTGTTATATGGAAGAGGCCACATCTATGTTACTTAGCAAAGAGAAACCTTAAACTCATTCTAGATTAAACCAAAAGTGAAAATGATGCTTTTGGTCAGCTGAGCTGAATAGACTGTGTTGTGGCATAGATTCAGAGTAAGATTTTTATTTTTGGAATTTAAAAATACTATGAATTAATTTGGAAAATACACTATTATAATGAAAGCTATAATGGATTTGCCTCAGTCTCAATTTCAGTTGGCTGATAAAGCAATAGAGATTGCATTCTAAATGGAAGGTCATCAAGGATTTTAAAGCTGGTTTTGTGATTTTAATCCCTAGCTAACATCAGGGGTCTAAAAGGATTAGGAGCTGGAAATTATAGGAGAAATACATTTCCTTGGAGAAATATCTCCACCTCTCTTCTATACACCTACACAAGGATGAAGGGTGCTTTCTCCTGATCCCAAACCTAGTGGGAAGGGCCTCAATTACATCAGTCAGGGAGTCTACACTGTGTACTAGGGATTTGGAAACAGTGGGCTAGTTCCTGGCCGGAGCCTGAAAAACATAAAGGCTTAGGAACTGTGGCAGCACAGCTATTCTGGTAGTGGCACATTGGGATCAGCCTAGATTTCCAAATTTTACTCAGGTTAAAGTGTTGTTTTTTTTTAAAAACCAGATGTGGGTCATATGCCCAAGAATAAGAGCATCATATTGTTCCAGTTCCTATCTCAGAACTCTATTCAAAGAGATAAAAAAAGCCTATATTAGAAAGGAGTTAGGTATGACTAGCAGCTAAAGAAGGATTCACCAGCAACCAGTCAGGGCAAAATAATTCATTTATGCCAAGAGAACTACAGACGGTGAGGATGAGACAGAACTGACCTTATCAGTCAGGATAGACTACAATAGTGGTTCTTAGCCAAGGGCAATTTCACCCCCAAAAACTTTCTGGCAATGTCTGAAGACAGTTTTGGTGACCGTGGATTGATGAGGTAGAGGAGTGCATGGGCAAGGCTGCTGGCATCCAGAGGCTAGTGGTCAGGGATGCTGCTAAAAGTCATACAATGCATAGCTAAGCCTCTTACGACATAGAATCATCCAGCAGACTGTCAATAGTGCTAATGTTGACAAACCCTGAGTTAGTGCATGCTGATTTAACAAATAATCCCCAAATCTTAGCAACTTGTAAGACAAAAGTTTACTTCCCATGTACTCTATGTGTCTATTGCATATTGACTGTGGCTTTGCTGCATGTGCCTTCCTGGCTGAATCTAGCCACCACCTGGAATGTCACCAGTTGACATGGCAAAGCGAAAAGAAATATGTTGACCAATACACTAACTTTTAAAGCTCCTCAAAGCAAGACATCCATCTCCCCATCTACATTTCACTGGCCAAAGCAAGTGCCTTCATCTATTGGTTATTTATTACAGCATAACAAATTACCTCAGAATTTAGTGGCTTAAAACCATGCAGACTTATTGTCTGCTAGTTTCTGTGGGTCAGAAATGGGGCACAACCTCACTGGCTCCATTTCTTTAGGTTCTCTCAAGAGTTGTAATCAAGGTGCCAGCCATAGCCTCCACCATGTGAAAGTTCAAATGGGACGGGATCTGATTTTGAGCTCACTCAGTAGTTGTTGGAAGGATCCAGTTCCCCATGAGCTGGTGGATGGAGGGCCTCAGTTTCTTACTGAATGTTGACTTCAGGCTGCTTCCAGTCCCTTAGCAGGTAACCCTCTTTATCAGACCTAGAACACAGGAAGAGCCTAAAAAAGAATACCAGAAAGATGGAAGTCACAGTCTTTAACACCTTGCAATGCAAGTAACATCATACCACTTTTTTATTCATTTCAAGCAAGTCACTAGGTTCAGTCCATTTTCAAGAAAAAGATAGTTCATAAGAGTGAATTCCAGGAACAGGGACTAGCAGGGTTCATGTCAGAAACCCCTTATGGCACTTAAGCATTCCTGAATTCAACAGGGTAGAAAATACATTCCTTTCACAGGACAGGTCCACAGAAAGGAGAACCACATAGAGCAAACTTAAAATACTCAGTGAAGACTGACACAATCAACTTTTCCAAACATTTTCCTTTTTCCTATGTCATCAGTCTCAAACTGGGAGTGGAGTTCCTTAAATCATGTTTTTCAGTTTATTATTATTATTATTGAATTTTATTTATGGTTTTCTGAAGTGAGAGATAAAACTATGATTATTACCAGAGTTACCAGAGGACCTTCTATACCTGAGAGCAAGCAGAAGGTTTATAGGGCCTCCCACAAATTCACTCAAGGGAATGATATAAACTAGTTCCACAGCATAAATGTAAACAGAAGGCAAATGTAAAGTTGCAACAATATCCTGTGAGTCCACTTGTTCGGTTATTTACTCAACAACTGTGTACTGATTACGTATTCCAGGCCAGACTTGTTCTACAAATGGAAATACACAACTGAATAAAAAAGACAATAGTTTCTGTTCTCATAGAGCTTATGTTCAAATGGGGTTTAGACAGATAATAGAATCTAAAAGAAGTTATTTAGGTATATAGTATTTCATATGATGACAAGTTTCATCAAAATAAATAAAGAGAAAATAAGATAGAGAAAGCTGAGATATTCAGAGATAAAGAAAGTTCCCTGCAAAAAAAGGTAATACTATGAGCTGTGTGACTATAAGAAGAGAGAAATAAGAAACATTCAACATGTTTACACATTCTTCATAGGACCCATTTTTTTTTAACTTAAACTACATTATTCTTAAAATGCTAATGATCATGTGAGCCTTCAGTGAGTTGTAAGCTTGTTGCAGGTGGAGGGTCTTGCCTTGATGTTGATGTCTGCTGACAGATCAGGGTGATAGTTGCTGAAAGCTGAGGTGGCTCTAGCAATTTCTTAAAATAAGACAATAATGAAATTTGCCAGATCAACTGACTCTTCCTTTCATGAAAGATTTCTCTGCAGTATGCAATGCTGTTTTGTTTTGTTTTTTAATTTATTTAATTTTTTTCATTTCAATAGGTTTTTGGGGAACAGGGTGGTGTTTGGTTACATGGATAAGTTCCTTAGTGGTGATTTCTGAGATTTTGGTGCACTCAGCACCTAAGCAGTGTACACTGTACCCAATGTGTAGTCTTTCATCCCTCACATCTCCCTCCCACCCCATGCCTCCAAGTCCCCAAAGTTCATTTTATCGTTCTTAGGTCTTTGCATCCTCACACCTTAGCTCCATTTAAAAGCGAGAACATACGATGTTTGGTTTTTGATTCCTGGTTTACTTCACCTAGAATAATGGTCTCCAACTCCATCCAGGTTGCTGCAAATGCTATTATTTCATTTATTTTATTGCTGAGTAGTATTCCATGGTATATACATAATACCACATTTTCTTTATCCACTTGTTGATTGATGAGCATTTGGACTGATTTCATATTGTTGCAATACGAATTATGCTGCTATAAACATGTGTACAAATGTCTTTTTCATATAACGACTTCTTTTCATAGGACCTATTTTGAACATCAACATAAAACACCACAATGGTAAGTCCAGCATGCAAGGGACTTCTGCATTTAAAAATACATGTATGGTTGGGAGGCCGAGGCAGGCAGATCACTTGAGCCCAGGAATTCAAGACCAGCCTGGGCAACAAGGTGAAACCCTATCTCTTTTAAAAAATACAAAAATTAACTGGGCATGGTGCCTTTCCTTCAAGCTACTTGGGAGGCTGAGGTAGGAAGATCACCTGAGCCCAGGAGGTTAAGGCTACAGTGAGCCATGATAGCACTAGTGCACTCCAGCCTGGGTGACAGAGACCCTGTCTCAAAAAATAAAATAAAATAAGTTATAATAAAATATAAATAAATAAATTAATTAAATGTATGGTTTGTTTAGAAACAGTGGCTGATATAGCTTTCATGAGCAGTTATGTAGATTGTTAATCCCTTTTTGCTGACCCACCTTGACATTTAGCATGGTGAGGTGGAGTAAGTGGATCTGACTCCTATCTCTGACCTACACAGATAGATGGAAACACAACATAGGATTAGTCCCTAAATGTAGCTAGAAGCAATGAGGTAAGCATTTAATTTAATTTAACATAGAAGTTCCTTTTCTGTTTTCAACATGGTTGGTATTTCTCTCAGGGTACTAGCTAAAAATAGATAACAAGCTGGCCTTCCTCTGCAAGGGTGAGTTGCCTGAGATGGAAGATGAACAGGCTTCCCCTCAGGTGTATTGCACCAGAATACTTTTATAGGTGAGCTCTTCTGAGCTCACCTGGTGGCTGTAGGCTCTCCTAAGCATAGTGTAGTCCATAGGAAGCTTCTCAAGAGTATGGTCAGCAATGGTGGGTTTATGACACATTACTTTGCTCTCCTCAATCCTCTTACATTACTCTTGCTTGATAATTCTTTAAGATTTCCATTAGTTGAATGTCATTTTCTATGATTTCTCCTAATGAGGACAGAAATTTCTTGTCCAAATTACCTGCACTGTCCTCTACAGAAATTTGAAAATAGGGGAGATTCTAAACCCTTTACCAGCCATACTTTATTTTCCAGAACATATTATATTGTTACATAAAAAGAACTATAAATAAAGCAGATATACCATATATATTCATCTCTCTTTCTTTGTATTTATCTATATTTATAGAAATAGACCAAATGGTTAATGGTTGTTACTTTGTGTAGTGGAATAATATGCTTCTTTTTTAAAAAAAAGATCTATTTGTACATTTAAATTTTCTTCCTATGATCAAGTAATGCTTTTATACGAAGTAAAAAAAAATTTTTTCTTTAATTTAAACAAATAATAGAATCACAGCATGCAATTTATCTGGGGACTGTGCATCTAATAGAAGAGCTATTTTAAACTAAAGGGATACCAAGAAATCAGCAGCTTTTGAAGATTCACTTTAAAGTGTTGCCACTCATGCTTAACAAAAATGTTTCTACCTAGCAAATTAATGTACAATGTGTATGTACACTAGAAATTTATTTTGGGACAATCATAAGAAACTATGTTTTCTACTGCTCCTACATTTGCAAATTGCTTTGGCATCTCATTTTATTTCATCCTCCTAATGACCATATTAAAGCAAGGTCAAGATTTATTAACCTTGTTTGGATGTGGAAAAGAGGCACAAAGCATCCCGTGATATGCATCAACAGCAGCAGAGCCACAACTAGCTCTGACTGCCACGCAATTGCTTTCTCCACGAATTTACTTTCATGCCTTGAGAGGTTGGACAGTGTCACTGACGAAGGAAAAATCATGCCAGTAACTGAGGTAGGCCTCATTCTTCTGTACAGACAACATCTCACCTTTATTTTAGATTCATGAATCTCTTTTCAGGTTTTCAAACGTGATTTTCATGGCAGTAATGTCATGCACAGTCCTCTTTTCCTAAATAGCAAGTTTATCACTTTTTTTCATTCTGGGTATCTTACAAATTTTCTATTTCCTTGAGGAAAAAAATATTTAACTCAGAGAACCTTTTTTTTTTTTTGATGACCATGATGTAAGTGAAGAGTAGAATCATTTTTGGCCATGAGAGGTTGAGAACTCAATTAAGAATAATTAGGACTCGAATAAAAGTGAAAGATGATTTAAAATGATTATACTGACAAGTTGAAAATTCAGGCAAGACTAACTTTAGTATTGCTAGTATAATTTAAATAGGCAAAACATTTTAAAAGTCTGTTTTATACCAATAATACCAAAAAAAAGGTACTTGAGCAAATCATACTACATATAGGCAGAATAGGTGTATATTTACCTCTTAGAAGTTCTGCTTCGTTATCTAGATAAGAGGAAAACATTATAAATTTAAAAATCTAATGCTTTTAAAAAATTTTAGCCAATAATTCCAAAACAGTTTAAAAGATGCATTAAAATATAACCATCTTAACTTTGGAAATTTAGTATGTTTTCATTTTCATGATCTTATAACCCTAGATTTGATGATGAATGAGAAATTGTCAATAGATATAACAAATCTAGGGGAAAGATTGTAAATATTCTATACATTGCAAAATAACTAGCTTTAGTTATTATAAACATAAGGGGATATGGGAGATGGTGTCTTAAGATGGATTCCATCAATTTGTTTCTGTCCATATAAACATGCTGCTTCTCATATGAAAGAAAAGTAGACACTAGATTCCCTAGCCTTGAATAGTGGCCTAAGTTGCTTGCTAGATCAATAGAATGTAGTGAACATTCTGGGACTCCTGAGCCTTACTCATAAGAAACCTTGTAACATTCTCTGGGGCCTCTTGCAGTGTTCATTTAGAGAGCTCCATCTGGGAACCCAGATAGCACACTGGGAGTTGTGTAAATGACTCACAGAGGCCATGTGCAAATGCTCCAGTGGTCATTTGCAGCTGAGCTCCTAGGCTGCAGCCACCATCATATGAGTCAGCCATTTGACACGATCAAATCCTCTGGGGAGCAGATGACTCCAGCTCCTTATGTCTCACTACCACTGCATAGACAAATTCTGAGTGAGAACTACCCAGACGAACATGATTAACCCAGAAAACAATGAAACAGAGAGTAAACAGTGGTTGCTTTAAGCCACCATGATTTAGGATTCATTTATTATATAGCAATAGATAACTAAAAGAATAAGGTATGAATATTAAGTAAATAATAAATTGAAAATAAAGCAAAATTCTTCAGAATGAATCAGAAAGTGTACCTGGCTTTGGGTTGTGACGCAAAGTATTTAATGATTCGGGGAACAGTAACATACCCTCTGGTCCTAATTCTTCATTTTATAAGTGAAAGATCTGAGATGTTAAAAAAACAGACAGTGTAATCCCAGCACTTTGGGAGGCCGAGGCAGGAGGATCACCTGAGGTCAGGAGTTCAAGACCAGCCTGACCAATATGGAGAAACCCTGTCTCTACTAAAAATACAAAATTAGTTGGGCATGGTGGCGCATGCCTGTAATCCCATCTACTCAGGAGGCTGAGGCAGAAGAATCGCTTGAACCCAGGAGGTGGAGGTTGCAATGAGCTGAGATCACACACTCCAACTTGGGCAACAAGAGTGAAACTCCGTCTCAATAAAAAAAAAAAAAAAAGACAGACAATTCAAAGATACATGTGGCCCTCTGATGAGTAGATGAGTAGAATTCTACTCATTCTACAGTGAAGGTCAATGTCGATAAGTGTTCACTGACTTTGGACAAAAAGTATAGAATAGATTATCAAACATCTAGTTTCTGAGGACAGAAACGATAACCAGGAACCAACATAGGGGGATAATGAGCATGACCTCCCAAAATCGACTTATTTAACAAAGTAACTGAGTATCTTTCAAGGTTGTTAGGCTGGTATACCAGAGCATGTGATAGATATTGTTCCTCTGTGACATTTAGTTCCTTCAAAACCTTTTGGATTATGGTATACCTTTTGCATTATGACTTAAGATCTTTCCACTGGGCTCTTCTAAATGGACGATTTCTTGAAAAGTATTTTTAATCCTATACAAATTCTATACAAATCTTGGAGTCTACTCCCTTGCTATTGGTTTCATCACTTACCAGCCCTCCTGAAAACGCCTCTCTCTTCTCTCCTTTCACTCGATTTTGGGCCTACATTTCCTTGTTTCAATTCTAGCTTTTAACAGTTGTTGACATCACTACCATTCTATTGAAATTGCACGTCCAAAGTTGTCCACCATGTTTCAGTTCTTAAATCTAATTAACCTTTGATCTGTTTTTCCCACTCTACTTTATCTCGGTAGCATGTAACCAGACTAGCAGTTTTCTCATTTTTCATTCCCTCCTTTATCAACCTCCATGGCACTTTCGGTTGTCTTGGTATTGCTCCTTCTGCTTCTACTCTATTATCTGCTGTGTCTCCCACTGTTCTCTTAAATATAATCATGTTTATTTGGTCCCTTTCATTCTCGTTTCCTCAATGTAATTTCTGTCCAGTTATTTACTCATTATTTTCTCTATAGGGATGGTATGGTAACGGATATCAAATTTTGCCTTTGCTAATCTGTAGGCACTAAATATGTCCTGAAATTATATTTTAATCCCAAGGGTCCAGAGCCTGATTAGATGGTCTTAAAATGGGATTATAATCAAGAGACTTGGGGATACCTAAATCATTTTTATTTCAGCCATCCTTCCTCTCTGTTATTTCATGGAGGAAAGGTATATTTACACAAGAATAATGGCAAATGAGAAACAAGGCATTACTTAATTATTATGATCTAGATTTGTACCCTCAGATAACGTAGGGCTTTCTGTTAAACATGGCTTGGAGGTGAGGTCTAAAAACCACTAAAATATAACATTAGTTAATACCTTCTTTAAACAATTTGTTCTTTTCATTCCAAAAGAGAAAGAATAAGATAACAGTATCTACCCCAAGGAGGCAGACCTTGGCTCATTTTGCTTATTATATTGTATGAATGAAAAGAAATGCCAGAGAATTAGAGGAAGAAAGGAAAACAGAGTGAGACACATCTATGTTTATGAACATCTGATGCAGTATAACCCAATTGGTCAGTAACTAGGCAAAATCATTATTCTGGAATCGGATCCAGTCAGACTAGTATTCCCTTTACCCAGAGTGGGAATATGTGGCTAATGGACGAGGGCAGAGGATAAAACCTCCTGCCTCTGGGTCCTACTTCTCTTGGCAGGGAATACTCATGCCTGCTCATCTCATTGTCACTGCGATTTTCAGTTTGTGTGTTGATCTCCACTCTGTACTCTGCTGTTTGCTTGCTTAATATTCTAGGACTGAAGCCCAGCTCATTCATCTGGTGGCCTAGTTCTTGCCAATTTCATCAATAAAATATTCTGGATCTTGCCTTCATTATTTCTATCCACTCTGTGGAGTCATGCCTTGATATTCTCAGATTTCAGTATTGCTCAAGCTGGCCATACATAGTATATACACTACCTGCAATTTCTTGCTCGTTTAACCTTTCCATAGAATCAGAATTTAAGCTTGCATAAAAATGTCAGTTTGGCGTATTCTGTGACCTTGTGCCTTCAAATACCTGTCTGTCTTTGCTGTGGATAATTCTATTTCTGGCCTGGGTTTTCAATTTGTCCTGGGGAGTGGGGATCTGCTTCACCTCTGTAGCCATCTGTCATTGGATGCTGCACATCCAATCCTGTATTTTTTATGATAAACTCGATGTGAGTCAGTACTGCTATGAAAACTCCCAGCAAAGGGCTTCCACTTTAAATTGCATCAGTACGCTAAATACTTAGTATATTTTGAGATTTGGATTATTTTCCTTTCACTCCCAGTAATTTTGACTTACAACATGACTGTCCATCTTTTAAACCATTAAATAATGAAGAATCTATTGTTTCAAGGAAGAGTTCTTACAACAGAATACAGGACGCAAAAAGAACACAATGATTGGTTATTGAAATGTGTGAGATGCAGACACTTAAACTTCTCACATTTAGGCCTTAGGCTTTAAAGTTCACCAGAAATAATTCATTTTGAAGACGAAAGAGTTATTCAAAGGCTTTTATTTTTCTGTTGATCTTGAGAAATGTTATAATCCCTTAGAGGAGAAAAAGATGCCAGAAGAACCAGGCATTTTAGAAAATCTTGTTAGAGCAGAAGTTTTGGACATATTTCCCATCAGAGTCCAGGAGAATATGATTGCTGCTTTCCCCCATACCCCATTATGACATGAGGATATTAGTAGTAGAAGTGGTTACATACATTGTCATGGCACATACAATTTCTGTGAAACTGTAATTATTATATGAGAGAGGGTTTCCCATCGAAACACAGAAATGGATGAATGCCCTGCAAAATTATAGCGGAAGAAGAAAAAAATGTGAGAATAATCTGGAGTTTACTAGTTCATCTTTCAGTAACTTTCGTTGTCTGCCTACTCTGTACATGTCTGAACTTTGCTTCTTATAAGTAAGTTCATTGTTTTACAATTTTATGCTTCTAATTATCCATTTTATTTATAGTTCAACTTACATATGACCTTGAAGCCCATCACAGAATGACTAAAAGAGGGACTTAGTGTGGTAGTCTGGGCAGCAGAAGAACCACTCTGCCATCTGCTACTCCAGGACTCATATGCAGTTTAAGTATTTAGTTGTTAGAAATCTTAGGTAATTTGAAGAGTATGTACCATCTTTGTTGAGAACACAACTTCAAACACCAAGAAGATCTAGATTTAAACAGCCAAAGTTAACAGGATTCAAGAAAAAGAAATGGAAACTATTTTAGCTATGTAGGGATTTATTACTGAAAATTGCACTTTTAAACAATCCCAGGAAGGGTTGGTAGGCTTCACTCTAGACAGGGACCTGAGGAAACCTTCTCAGAAGAGTAACTCTGAACTGTATCTCCAGGGGAGTTATAACCCCCTTTCCATCAGAAAGATGTGAAATCTGGACCTATTACTGGAACTGTTGAGTTTAGGATCATATCACAGTAGAAGAGAAAGAGAGATTTGGGAGGCTGCTGCTGCTGCCACACCATTGCCTCACCAAAGCCACAGAGCTAGTACCTAGATACAACCATGCTTTTAAGCAGCAATACAAAAAAGTGTAAGAAGATGAGCCTGTTCTTATTTAGGTTTTAAAAATCTGATTCAAGTACCTCTTATACAATATATACAACTCTGAGGGTCCTGAGTGAAATAATTTTGCACTCAGGACTCTGATTCTAAGGACATCTGGGAAATGTAGATTTTGGATGTCAGATGCTGCAGTACAGATGGAACACCAGAAAGAGGCAAAAATGCATATCTAGCTCCACATATACTTGTTATCAGAATAGGTACGCACTTTGTAATTAGTGTAGCTATTTTGAGACTATCAAAATCATGTAGTAATATTTTGTGCTTAAATAGCACCTGTTAATAATTGATGTTTTATGTACCTATATAAGGTCATGTATTTATAATATGCATGCTTTTTATATTTTTAGCAAATCTATATATTTTTAATGTGGCCTATTAGAATAACCATGTTCAATTCTAATTTTAGAATTTGTAATTAAGCTATAAATTTACAAATAGAATTTTGTTTAATATTGCTAAATGTATTTAGGGTGTTGGACCATCTAAAAGAATTTTACATCCACTGTATTCATAAAGTTATTTATTGTATTTATAAGAATTATCTAATGATATGGTATATTTTATATCTAATCAGACAATGAGACTTATGAAGAAAATCAAATATATAGAATGTATAATTATGTTTTAAAATGTTGAAAGTAACCTGTTTTAAACAGGACAAAATATTGTTTGAAGTATGTACAAACTATTTGTAATACTTGAAAACATAATAACATTTATAATCTAAATTTAAAAGATTAAGAAAGAGCAAGGGATTTAAATTTGAACTTTCATAATTTGCATGCTAAATCATAAAAAATGAAATAAAAGCCCAAACATATAAAGAAGTATTAATACCTATTTTTTACAAACTCTTCCAAAAATTAAAGAAGAAAACAATTCTCAACTAATTATTTGAGACCATTATTGCCTCGATGCCAAAAGCAGACAAAGGTATACAGTAAAATAAAACTATAGACCAATATAGATGCAAAAATCCTCAACAAAATACTAGAAAAGTTAATCTAGTAATATACAGGAAAGATGATCCATCATTAACCAGTGGGATTATTCCAAGAAATGCAAAGTTGGCTTAATATCTGAAATCAATCAATGTAACCAACTATATCAATATAAGAAAAGCTAAAGTCACAGCATAATTACAATAAAAGCAGGAAAAAAACACTTAATCAAATCAAATACTCTGTCATAAAAACAATCAACAAACTATGATTGGGAAGAATGTCCTAAACTTCACAAAGGGCATAGAGAAAAACTCCAAGGTAAACCCTCTAAAATTAGGAACAAGATAAAGATATCTGTTCTTTCATTGTTATTTAACATTATACTGGAAATTCTAACCAAGAGAGGTGAAAGTAAGAAAGTAAGTAGAAAGAAAGAGAGGAGAGATTGATAGGGAAGGGAAGGGAAGGGAAGGAGAGGGGAGGGGAGGGGAGGGAAGAGGAGGAGAGAGGAAGGGATTAAATTAACAGGTAACTAAGCATCAAATAGTACTACGTGATTTTGATTGTCTCAAAATAATAACTAATTATAAAATGCATACGTATTATGATAAAAAGTATATGTGGAGCTAGATATGCATTTTTGCCTCTTTCTGGTGTTCCATCCGTACTGCAGTGTCTGACATCCAAAAATCTGTATTTCCCAGATATCCTTACAATCAGGGTTCTGATTGCAAAATTATTTCATTATATAGAGGTACTTGAATCAGATTTTTAAAACCTAAATAAGAACAGGGTCATCTTCTTACACATTTTTCTATTGCTGCTAAGGGAAGAAAAAGGAAGAGGAGGGGAGGGGAGGGAAAGAGAAGGGGAGGGGAAGGGAAAGAAAGAAAAAGAGAAGGGACAGGAAGGAAAGAGAAGTGGAGGGAAGGGGAGGGAAAGAGAAGTGGAGGGGAGGAGAGGGAAAGAGAAGGGAGGGAAGGGGAGGGAAAGGAGAGGGGAGGGGAAGGGAGGGGAAGAGAAGGAAGGGGAGGGGAAGGGAAGGGAAGAGGGGGAGGGGAGGGGAGGGAAATCATTGCTAAGGAGCTAACATGGTTGTTTGGAGGTAACAAGACACTCTAGCCTTTTGAGTTGCCAGAGGTCTTGTTCTGATTCTTTCTCATCTGTATGAGCTGATGTTTCTTCAGTCTTTGAAGTTGCTGCATATGTATCCCTGAACCCAAAAGAAAAGTTAAAAAAAAACAAATTAAAAGAAATTCATCAAACAACTATTAAAATAATAAAGGAGGTAACAATGTTGCAGGATGGAAAATCAATATATAGAAAAAATATATATATATAATAGCTAAAATTATAAAGTTCTTAGACAAAAACATTGGTATAAATCTTTGTGACCTTGAATCGGGCAATAATATCTTAGAGACAACACAAAAAGCACAAGTGACAAGACAAAATAAAATAATTTTTTTTCAAAGTTAAAAACTTTTGTGCTGAAAATGACATCATAAAAGGAAAAGACAACCCACAGAATGGAATGAAGTATGTTACAAATTTTATATCTGATACAGAACTTATATACATAATATAAAAAAAAATTTACAACTGAATAATATCAATTTGACTAATGTAATTTTTAAATGGACAGAAGATCTGAATAAATACATTTTTAAAGAAGATAGACAAATGACAAATAAGCACACATGAAAAGATGGTTATCATCATCCATTAGGTAATTGCAAATCAAAACCAAAAGGAGATACCAATTCACACCTGTAAGGATGGGTATAATAAAAAATAAAAATAATAACATGTTGGCAAGGAAGCGGAGAAATTGAAATCTTCACACATTGCTGCTAGGAATGTAAAATGATAGTCACTTTGGAAAACAGTTTGTCATCTCCTTAAAATAATAAACAGAGTTACCATGTGACAAAACAATTCCATTCTTAGGTGCATACTCAACAGGAATTATAACATATCCACACAAAATTCTATACACAAGTGTTCATAGCAGCATTATTCATAATTAATTGCCTAAAGTGGAAATAACTTACATACCTATTAATTGATAAATGGATTAAACAATGTGGTATATCCAGAAACAAGGAATATTATTTAGTAATTTTTAAAAAATGAAGTGCTGATACATGATACAGCATGGATCAACCTTGAAAATCTTCTAAGTGAAAGAGAGCGGTTACAAAATACTGCATATATTATTATTGCATTTACATGAAATGTCCAGAATTGGCAACCATATAGAGATAGAAACTAGACTAGTGGTTTACTATGGCTAGGAAGGGTAGGGGTGATGAATGTCTTTTGGTGGTAATGAAAATGTTCTAATAATAGTGGTGATAGTTGCACAATTATAAACATACTAAAAATTATTTAAATTGTATACTTTAAATGGGAAAATGATTCTAAACAAATAATATTGTGAAAAGTATTTTCTTTTGTCCAAAGTTTGAGGCTACCAAAAAAATTAGCAAATATTTCAATTCATAACCTTTAGAATTTTTTTTTTAGACTTGTCATATTTTTCTTAATATAAATATTCTTTTTCTGTCAGTGTAAAAATATTTTTTGTCTGTCAGTGTAAAAAAGTCTGAAAATATTCTGCATGCAATTAAAATGTAGTTTGTAGCATAAACACAATAGATCTTCAGAGAATGGATACTTTACAATTGTAATTGTATTCTTCAAAATTGTAAAGTTGAAAACTGAAAAGTATAAACTCAATATGGACAAAATACTTTCAATGGTATATTCTTTGACAAATTTTTCATTCATTGGTATGTAATTATGTTCTCCTGTTTTTGAATGAGCCAATATTAATTCTTTTTTTTGCAGAACATCATCCATTTTGGGGGAATTTATTTATTTATTAGTATTTACCTTTGCATCTGTTGATATCAATGCCATTTTCATTCCTAATTTTGAATACTTGTATTTTCTCTTTTTTTTTGTTTAGCCCCACCGTATGTGTATATATATCATTTTATACATGTATTTATTTATCTATAACTACCCTTTGAACTACCTATCCATAGAAGGAGATATAATTATGTTAAAATGGTTCAAGTTCAACATGACTTTAAAATAAAAGAATATTAAGCTTAAATTTACTGAAGTTTAACAGTGACAAAAAAAGAAATAAGTAAAACTGTAGGAATTCCTGAACTTCAGAAAATGGTTTGTTTGCTATGAGAAATGTTGGTTCCTAAAAAAATACCCCTAGGCCAGGTATAAAAAAGTGATGGCCTTAGGACCTAACGCAGCATACAGATACTTTTTTGTTGTTGTTTTTTGACACTACTGTGTAGGCCGACTAATTTCAATTAGTTGTCAGCATTTTAAAATAAGGAGTTCTTAGAAAAATCTGGATCCAGAGTGTACTATAATTGGAAGCTTGGCAGTGCCATCCCACAGTCCTGCATGGAAAGGGCCTGAAGGAGCTAAGAAGCAGTAGGTTCTTTAAATATAGCCCATACTCTCCCTTCAGCCCAGCTCACAACATCTCTCTGTTTCCCCAGCACAGGCCTGGGTGTCAGTTGCTGGTTGCCATCTATCATCTTATACATTTCTGGCTTATTGTTTCAGTTACTTCTAGGCTATTGATTTTGTATCCTCAGCTCTTGGCTATTCATATTGCTGTATTAGTTGCCAATGACATTGACCCATCTTGTTCTTAGCATTTGTTCCTGCTGCTGTCATCTTCTGCATCTCCTGTCATCTAAAGTCACCAAATAGCTATTAGTTCTCTGTCCCTTCCATTTCTCTGCTCTGTACAGCATAATGTTACATCGGAGCATGTTAACCACTTCTCAATGCCTTGTAAACTCATTCCTTTTAATGTCCTACAGTTAACCTAGCACACCACGACTACTGATTCTTCTCTTACTGAAGTGGAGTTAGGGTATCTTCCATTAGAACACCGCACACTAAATAATGTACTACGACTAGGTAGTCCAAATACTACTTAAACTGCATATCATCCCTATCCCTTGTCTTTGCATATTACTACTTTCCTTTTGTTTTATCTCAGCAATGTCTCTTTTAGGGATTATGCTCATATCTGCATTTGTATATAATGCAATTATTAACTTTATATATCATTTTCAATGTGAATTTGAATACAAGTAACAGAAAACACACTTCAAATTTGTTTAAAGAATAAAGAACTCTATTGGCTTATATAGAGGTACAGGGTGAGGCACATTGATTCAGTCGCCCTATTTCTATTTTTGTTGTTTTTTTTTTGTTTCCTTAGACTCATGAATGAACATAGTAGTGCTGTTAGGAAGAGGAAGAGAAAGACTGATAAATAGTAAGTATTCAGCAATATTCACCACAGTCAAATGGTTCAGCCACCACATGTACACATGTATCTTTCCTCCTATATGTAAATATCACATCCTCTTGGACAGGAATATCAAGTTTCTCATGACCTGAAAGAGAAATATGATCCATGGTTAGCCAAATTGGCAGTACCTTGTTCCACCAGTAGGATGGGTCTTTGTCCATTTTCTTTCACAACCACGCTGAAAATGGACATGGGAGAGTGTGTCCTTTCTAGTGATGGTATGACATTTGTAGTCCAGTCCCAGTAGGTGCAAATCTGAGGCCCTGGAGATGGCTCGTGTTAGAGCAATTAAAGACTGCTTTGAGCCAGGCCTGGACTATCTTTGGCAGTACAGCTCTCTTAAAAAATTAGTAGGCTTTGATCTTTTACATGCAAACATTAGCAAGAATGGTCTCCACAGTAGTTTATCTGGTCAGAGTCTAATTGTGATTATTTCATTTTCTTAGCAACAAGCTTCTGTTCACTGTGCATTCTCTTGGACCTGGATTGGCACCTTTATCTTGAACTCCGTCTCAGAGCAATTAAAAAAAATTACAAAACCTCAGGTACAAGAATACCAGAACTTTCATAATTACCTCCAGATTAAATTCAATCTGTATATTCTAAATGGCATGGCTAACAACTTCATCAGTTGGGAATGTTTAGCAGAATTTGCTTGAGAGAGGTCTGAAGAGTATTCTCACATTGTATACTGATCTTGTCAACCTTCCATGTCTCCTACAGTCCTGAATTGTTTACAAAATCTTCTCCTTGGGGATAAGACTTAGCATTCCTCTCCCTCTCAAACTCCACATTAGTGTATTTGAAATAATTTGCTTTTCAGACCAGAGGCAGAAAGAATATTTTCTTCCATTCCTTCTCTTATTCGCAGAATGTTCAATTTAAACTAATCCAGTATCTATACTGTAGACTTCAGTGAAGACTGGAAGACTAATCCAACACAATCCGACATTGTGATTCTTTCCAATCACCTTTGTATTCCACGCTCTGTGAGTATACGATCATTTCCTAATGCAGAAGAAGTGTCGCTATAAACAAAGTCCATCAACTTCCTAGTTTAAGAGGAAGGTATCCTTTTCACTGACCTCTTTTTACCTTGATTCAGCACCATACACTTGCTATCACATTCTGCACCCACTCAGAGCAGAATAGCTGCAAGTAACAAAAGCAGGTTAGGATATCTTAAACAGTAAGAAAAAACCTGAATTACAATAAACTGAAGTCAGAGCTAGGATGAGCTTCACAAAACGACCATGATAATTTTTCTTGGACTGATGCAATTCCCTAATATCTTGTCTCTGTACTTCTGAATGTCCCCTACATCATTTCTCCATGTAGCAGTCACAGCAATCTGTAGAAAATTAAAATTAGATTATGTTCTTCCCTGATCAAAACACTCTACTGATTTATCATCACAGTAAGAATAAAATTCTTAATCCTTCCCATAGCCACAGACACTGTGTATTAGGACCACTCTAGAGTTCTCCCTCTAGAGCTCTCGAGACACCTATCTAGTAGGACCCCTCTAATGCTCTGTAGTCCTATCTCCTGGTGCTCTTCTCTTACTCAATCCACATTGGCTATAGTATCCCATTTCGATGTTTCTACATTGTGATAAGCTTTTTCCTTTCTTAGGACCTTGACATTTACTGCTGCATAGGCCCAGAATGCTCCTATGTGGAGCCTTGCAGGCACCACTTACTTTATTATCAGAGTTCTCCAGAGAAACAGAACCAATATGATGTCTATGTATATATAGAAAAAGATTTATTGTAAGTAATTGACTCGTGATTATGGAGGCTGGCAAGTCTAAAATCTGCAATATTGGCCAGCAGCCTGGAGACCCGGGACAGCCGATGGTACAGACAAATTCTGAAAGCCATCTGTTGGAGATTTCCCTTTTTGTTCTATTCAGGCTTTCAGTTGATTGGATGAGGACCACCCACATTACAGAGGGCATTCTTGTTTACTCAAAGGTCATGGATTTAAATGTCAATCTCATCCAAAAATATCTTTCACGTTGACACAGAAAATTCACCATCACACTCACATACTCTTTCAGATCTGTGCTCATTCATCACTATTCAGAAAGCCATTCCTCAAAACCTCATGGAAAGATTCCACTAATTTCTGTGCCTTCTATACCTTTATCATATTTTACTTCACTTCATAGCTTTTATCAACATCTAAATTTATATTACATATTTATTTGTTATATACTGTTTATCTACCTCCATTTCTAGAATATAGGCATTATTCTTGTTTACCACCATTTCTATAGAATACAGATAATAATTATATAGATGCTTAATAAACCTGAGTCAAACTTTTATATTCACCTGGAAATCAAATGCAGTCCTTATCTAGAAAGAGATGAATGAGAATGACTGAAATAACACAGAATAATTGAAATACACAGAAACAATTGACAGATTTTTCTAAATCATATTGGCTACAGTGTATATTTGTCTACTGTCTCTCACATCACCCCTTCTCTGCTCTGCAATATTGGGAATAAGGGTCTATAAAATGCATTCCTTATCCTTTGTTGACAGCAGACCTCTACTCACATCCTTCTAAAAGAAGACACTAGTGAAGGGAGGAGATAAGCTAGTGTTCTTTTCTCTTGCTCTTCTTCTGGCAGCATTTTTGAGGGACTACATCCTTTCTGCCCGACAGCAATCCACCTTCAGCTTCAGTGGTCCCTCTTTCATGGATCTAGGACAGGCAGCAGGCCTCCTCTGTTACGGATTCAGCACTGTCTAAACTAGCTACCCTAGCAGGGAAGCACTGAGTGTTCTTTTGGGCTCTGATTACACCATCTTATCACTTTTGTTTTCCAACAATTTGATGAAGTAGCCACTCTCAGCAATGACTAATCTCTGGTGTACTTTTTATTTTATTTCTCTCAGACCCAATACAATGTAGCAACATTGCTGAATTAGACCTCTAAATTACAGTCCATTATCTTAAAACAATAAGGGCCTCTCATTTGTTTTTGTTTTGTTAATTCTTGAGTAAGCTAGCTTGTACAGTTTTTGTTTGTTTGTTTGTTTGTTTTGAGACAGTCTTGCTCTGTCACCCAGGTTGGAGTGCAGTGGTGCGATCTTGGCTCACTGCAACCTCTACCTCCCGGGTTCAGGCAATTCTCTGCCTCAGCCTCCCAAGTAGCTGGGATTACAGGCACCTGCCACCATGCCCAGCTAATTTTCTGTATTTTTAGTAGAGATGGGATTTCACCATCTTCTCCAGGCTGGTCTTAAACTCCTAACCTCGTAATCCACCCACCTCAGCCTCCTGAGTGGAGTGCTGGAATTACAGGCATGAGCCACTGCACCCGGCCCTGTACAGTTTGAATATGATGATGACCTTATTACCAGTGGAAAATGGGTTACTGCTAACCCGTGACATGCCATGACATTACATTTACCAAATTATCTGTTGTGGCTTTATTCAAAATTTATTTTTCTGTTTATTTGTTAGATATGGAGTCTTGCTCTATCATTCAGTCTAGCTGGTCTTAAACTCCTGGCCTCCTAGCTGGTCTCAAACTCCTGGCCCACCTCTGCCTCTTGCATAGCTGTGTCTATAGGAGTAAGCCACTGCATTCAGCTTATCTGTTGTTGCTTTAGGTGAAAGGCCTTATTAAGTCAAGGCTCTGTAAAACAAAGTGGTCAATGCATTCGACTGCTGTAGTAGTGATGATGCCTAGTAAAGACTATGGGGAAAGATTTTTTTCTAACACTGCGCTAGATTCCTTATAGAAACAAAATTATAAGCCTGGTGCTTTAAAACTCTTGGTTCAAGTCAGTTCAGGGAACCAGGGAAATTTTATTGTGGTCTTAAAATATCACTCATTTATTATAGTTTCAGGGAAGATCACAAATCCCATCCCAAATCTTAAAGTGAAAATTCCAGAATTACAATGTAAGTCGAATTTACTGTCTCATCATGTTATCTTACGTGAAACTAAAAAGTACATTATCTTGTATATATTTTAGAGCGTTAATTGGGAAAGAATGGAACTCTGGAGTTTGAAGTTGGGAGATTTGGGTAGTCATAGGTGAATCTGATGACCTTGAACCCTGAAATCTCATTGAACTTTCAATTGCTAGCAGAAATAGTCTCCCATATTTAAGGATATTAGTCTTTTTAAATTTTTATTTAAAAGCCCTGTAATTACCTTCCCTAAGGAAGTTACTTTCAAGTGGATGCCTGTTCATAAGACCTATCCCCACCATGCTTCAATGAAGCAATGAAAATTTGAGTCTGATTTTAGCAAACACCTGGGGACAAGTACACAATCTTACCCAGGGAAATGTGACTAAAATGCAAAATGTTATTGTAAGAGTGTTATTATTTTTACTCATTTTAGCTTAAATTTGGAGAATATGTGTGGGAAAGATTCTAAAGATTTTGGAACAAAGGGAGATTTACAGAGATTCTATTTTCAATGTGCTATCTTAAGTAGCTAGGAACGGCTCAACTGTGGACACATCAGACTTTAATGTGGCTTATATTTAATAATGTTGAGAGTTTACAATTTCTCTGGCATAAAAGTGAAGAAAAATTCCAAAGCTAAGGGAGACAAAAATAACAGGCTGTGTTTGTTATTTGCAACTTGGTCATCCCCTGTCACACGTAACACTCCCTTCATTCTGATATGGAGAAATGCATTAGTGAGGGAAGTACTAGAATCCTCAAAACTGTGATTGAGGGGTTGAGTATGAGTACAGGTGGAAGAAGATCGCTTATGAAATGATAATTGTTGAAGCTGAGTACTAGGTAATAGTGGAATAATTATGCTGTTTCTGTTCTTTTATATAATTTTAGAATTATTCATAAGAAAATTAAAGGAGATGAGTTTTGTGCTGGCTGTTTTGTTGGCTGGGGATGACATTCGTAAAGGCCAACTTTGAAACAGGCTCCCTCATTTTAGTGGAAATCATGAAACTCCTAAATAACAGAAGCTAAGTGAAAATGCTTAACTACCACAGAAAATGTGTACATGATGACCTGGTCTGTTGATGTCATCTAGATTGCAATTTCCTAGACTCTTTAGGGCTTGATCAATGGGCTCATGTGTAAAGTGGCCACAGTGGCTGGTATCGAGATTCTGTAAGGACTCAACAATACAGACCTCCTCTTACCAAAGCTATTTGACTACTATCTTTGCTGTGTGCATACATGGGTTTAATAGCAGAGGTCAAGCTCATGAGCTGATAAGGCACTATTCCTTGGGGAGATGAACCAACCACATGGTATTAGAGTGATTGCTCTGCCACTTATTTTGGATATTGCATCTGCTTTTTTCCACTTCCAGTGCCTCTTCTAGCACTACATTTTTTTGTTATGAAAATAAGCCCTCACAAAGAATAGGACTCATAGTTGTGGGCACAGGGGAAAAGAGTTGTTAATTTCTCTTCTTATTTAATGTATTAGGGTAAAACAATATCATATATGATATCTAGAAAAAGCTGATACTAAATGGTGTATTTTGGAAACACTTGAAATGTAGACTGTTACCTCTCCTGGTGTCAGAAGTCACCATCAGAAGGCTTTTGGAGTGCCATATCCACCATGAAGACATTCTGGACTGTATTGCTTCTGATCAAAGAACTTACTACAAAACAAAAGAAGTGTGACAATGGTGTCATACAATTCACTGATCTTACTACATACTTCTTGGCTTGGAAGTAGCTGCCTTAAGAGAAACATGAAATGCCCTACTGAAGTATTAGATACAGTGACAGCTGAGAGACAATAATCTATAAATTTAGGGTGTTTCTATGTACCACATAGCATCAGCTTTTATTAGACATCATGTATGACATTGTTTTACCCTAATACATTAAATAGGAAGATAAGTGAACAGCTGTTCTTCCCTCATGCCCACAATTGTGGGGTCTGTTTGTTGTGAGGGCTTATTTTCATAATAAAAATATTTCAAATATTGGACATAATTCTTCCATTGAAATGGAAGTTGATCTGCTGCTTGACCATTTGGGGTCCTTATTTTACTGAACCAAGAGAAAACTAAAGAATTACCATGATTTCTTTAGGTGATTGATCCTGATTACCAAGGAGAAGTTGGGTTGCTGCTCTATAGTGGAGGCAGAGAGAATTACATCTGGAATGAAGGAGGTTTCCTGAAGTGCTCTAATGTTCAATGGGAAGAATTATTAGAAGCTTAGACAACCCAAAGAGACTACTCCACTGAGGACTCAGACCTTCAGCAATGAAGATTTGGCTCATTACTGTCAAGTAAGGACCATATTAACTGAGATTGTGGCTAGGGGCAAAGTAATCATGGAATGAGTGGTAGATGAAGAAAGTTATTCACATGTGAGTACTAAAGCATACCACTATGTATTTGAATATGTGAACTATTTTTTCCTTTATCTCTTTTAATATAAGGACTAATGATGGTAGTTAAATTTACAATTTAATCTTTAATGACAGACTATCTAGGTGGACTTGTGACTTTGGATGAAAACTCATAGGTGGCATATAAGTCATAAGATTTTGCATATTCCACTCGTGGGGAGAATGTGAGAGTATCTTTCATTATGTAAAGAGTAGTTGCGTCTTGATAAGGAGAAAGATCATGTCACTGTCTTTTTAGTTGTATTAAAATTTAAGTACAGTTAAAAGGGTATATATGGAGGCCAAGTTGCCAAAGAGTTGAAAGTATTGATTATTTGACTACTTTGCCTCTTTTCCCACAATTCTTTAATTTTGTTCATAATTCTATGGCTGGGGAAGCTGGATATTAAATTTTCTAGTCGGTTTCTTAAGTTATATCTATAGGAGACACTGGGAGAAGACAGGAAAGCAAGAAGAGAGGAGATGCTATTATACTATGATGTTTCTTTCTCTTTCTGGCAGCACCTTTGGATTTAGATGCACTCCTTCAAGGACCATGGTTTCAGCAATAGTATCCCCTCTCCATTGTTCCAGCTCTGACTCAGATGGGCCCTCATGATGGCACTCCCAGCAGCACAGCCTTAGCAGTGGTAAGACTCCTCTTCTCTTCTTGTTCATAGCCTAGCCGCAGTAGATCTTTTCTAAAGTTGCTAATCTTTGGTTTATTTCATTTTTTCTCCTTCACTTTCCCAATTTTCCTAACACCTGCATAATCAATTCCTTATATTAAATTCTACTTGTTTGAGCTTTCTGCAGTTGTTTAGCTTTTTCTACCTAGGCTTGTACTGATACAATCATAAAACAACTGATTTATCTGCTTGCTATGAGTGTAAATTCATACAATTAATGTTGAAATAAAAGTGGACATTTCTTCTATTAGCTCTCTTTGGAAGTTATTTTTCAGAATCCACTAAAAACTTCTCTTTTTGTTCCATGATTCAAATTCCATAATATGTCAATTTCTATATCAAAGTCTGCAACCATAGAATGAAATATAGCAATGAGCTAAGGCCTGAATTTCTCAACCAATGGCTGTGGAAGTCTACTTAGACAAGGCCTGCTCCTGGAGCCAGCGGTGAGATTAACCTCAGGCTAAAGCATGTGGGCTGCGTTATGGAAAGGTGTACAGTTGTTAGAATGGAAATAAATGGGAATAGACATTGGATAATCCATAAATAGTGTGCTCTGTAAGCTCTCATTATATTATATTGCATCTCTTGAGTTGTCAGTTTGCCTCATTAAAGCATGAGATCGTTAATGGTACAAACTGTGTCTTTTATCTAAATAATCAACATTGAGAATTGTGGCTGTCACCCAATATGTAAGTGTCAAAAATGTCTTGAATGGAGGAATGAATCAATGTGCCAGAGATTTTGAATAAGTTTGGGTTTAACAAGATTGGGTTTGAGCTTTTAGTAAGAATGTCATAATAATACATAATGTAAACAGGCACTGGAACAATAGTGTTTGTAGAATTGGTGATACTGGTTCAGTGGCATTTATATTTTTTAATCAGCCAAGCAGTTTTTCAAATAAAATGCTATAGTAAAATAATATGTGTGTGCATGTGTGCATTTCTGTGTAAATAAGGACATTTCTATTTCTATGAAATTACCTATGTAGAGCTAGGTGGTTTAAAAGTTTGTTTGATGGAACATATATATTTTTTTAATTTTTCAACTCCCTAAAGCTCTTTTGCAAAGTATTTTGGTGCATGTGTTACAAGTTAAAACAAGCAAAAAAAGGAATTTCTTTAACCATGTCCAAGCTGAGTTGACTTATAGGAAGGAATGGTTTCTCTTCCATCAGCAGGGTGATATCAGAGTGCTGGGAAGAGCAGTATGGACCAGGGAGTCAGGCTGCATAGGCTATTAACCCACCTCTACCACCTGCCAACTCTGTGACCTGTTGCAAGAATTATACTCAGAGCCTTAAAATTAGAGGAACTTTTCACATCAACATTTTTAAGATAAGGAATTTGAAACACAGGGTGTTTTCATCTTAAAAATGTGGATGGTATTGGTAATCTTTTGAAAAGTGAATGTGTAGAAATCTCTTAATATAACTGGTAAATATTCTGTAAGTAATATCTATCATTATTATGCATCATTAAATCATATTTGGTAGTCCAAAGTGGTAGAGGAAATACCTCTGTATTCTAGAAATCAAGGAATTCGGTCTCAACTCATTTTCACTATGATATTCAGGACTGTTTATGAAATACTTTGCCTTCTAGGCACATGGTAGTTTTGTACTTTGAAGAATCTTGATTCATGTGACTAGTTTTGTCCTAATATATAAGTCACTTCAGGTCCAGACCAATTAATTTCTTTCTTTTCCTGTATAATAGTCATGAATGAGAGTCTAGATAGTGGCTATTCAGTTAGCTTGGGTCTCAGAAAGGGAATCTTGTACAAACAGAGGGTTATTCTCTGAGATCTGGGTGTTATTTGTTACCTCAGCATAACCTAGCCCATATGGTTGATTCAGCAATTGACTAGTTTCATGATTATGGGAAAGAAAAACACATTAAGTCTCAGTTTCGCTTTGCCATCTGAAAAATAAGGAGGCTGGATAGAAAAAAAAAAAAAACTATCACGCAAGTCTCTTCAAGTTCTAAAATTATATATTCTTTGATAAGAATACAAGTGGCAGTGAGGATGCTGTGGTTTGAATGTGTCCCTCCGTGATCATGTGTTGCAAACTTAATCCCCAATGCCACAGTGTTGAGTAGTGGAAACTGTTAGAGGTGTTTAGGTCATGAATGGATTAATGTCATTACTGAGGGTGTGGTGAGTAGATCTGTCAACACAGGAGTGGGTTCCTGATGAAAGGGTAAGTTCAGCCCCCTTCCTCTCTTGTTCTCTCAGTTGCCCTTCCACCATGAGATAATGCAGCAAGAAGGTCCTCACAGTCTGTAACCCTTCAGTCTTGGACTTCCCATCTTACAGAATCATGAGCCAAATAAATTTATTTTCTTTATAAATAACCAAGTCTTAGTTTGTTGTAGAAGCAGATAATAGACTAAGAAGACATTTTTTTTTAAATCAAAGAAGAACAGAAATAAGCTCATTAATAAGCTGTAAAGAACAGCAGAGTAAGGTGAAAAATAAGGTCAGCTGTTCCCAAAGCATGTTCCTTCGAATCTAGTCAAGAGAGATACTTAGTGAGAGAGGGTTCCTTGATCATAAAAGTGTGGGAAATGCTATATTTCTCTTAAATGAACATCATGCACACTATTGTTTTCTATGTATTCACTAAAGAAAAGCCTTTAAATGCTTTTCACCCAGCATGTGCCATAATAGTTTTGTCATAGAAATCACTTTTCAAATAACTTCACAATGATGGACTGAGCAGCTGTAATTTTTGTTTGTGTACTATACTTACTTTCCCATATCCTTCCTCAACATCTTTTCAGGAATTTCTCCTCTTCCTGCATGAGATCACAGGAGTGAACATATGAACCAGGGTGTGCTATTTCTCTGATCACAGTAATCTGTGACACAAATACAAACACAAGGCCCCAGCAAGTGTAATCAGATCCTTTGCCATGGTTAATAATTTTGATGACCCCCTGGACTAGCATAGCCTCATACACACAAAACAGACTTCCCATATATGTGAGCCAAAATTTCCCTTTTGCTCAAATTAACTTAAATTGGACTTCTGTCATTTGCTATTGAAAGAATTAAGATTGGAACTATTCTTCCATAGAGCAGATATCAGGAAAAGTTGCTCCAAGGTGACAATTGAGAGTAAAATGACACATTTTCAAAATGTATTAAACAGCAGCCTCAGCTTTCTCTTAAAGGGAAAGTGAATTTCTTAGGGAACCTGAAGATAAGAGTGACACAATTACTATGAGAAGACATATTAAAGCTTATTTGTTATTTTTTAGAGAAAAAGATTAATTGGAAATAAAAGATTATAGAAACAGATTCAAATTGGTCAAAAGTCACTGAGGAATAATATTATTTGAATGTTTGATTAATTTACTCATTGATATTAGAAGTATTAATTCAAGCAAGTACACAGCTCTATTTATGGACAACAATGTGCTAAAAAGCATGTCAAGTATCATTTCATTTAATTCTCACAAGAAAGTCATAAAGATGGATAAAAATTGCCTCCATTTTACAGACTGGCAAACTAAGTCTCATAGACATTAAAAAACTTGCCTAATGTCACAAACTAAAATATGGTACATTCTACCTATACAAGGTTACAGTTAAAATGTTTCAACATGCAAAACAAAAACAATTACACACATCTAAAACACACATTTCGTTTACTTGAAAACATATACATATATTCACCATAATAGTATATAGAAATAATTACCTAGGGATACAAATGATAAATATGTTCGAAAAAATTAGAATTAGAAACTACTGGTAGAAAACAAAAAACTTAAAACAAGTTATTTTAATTTTTTAATAGTAAAAGGAATACATAAAACGACAAAAGTAAAAGTTTCATTGGTTGTTTCTCAGACAAGAGAAGAAACCTACAGCTAGATTTGTAGGAAAAAGCAGGGCCATATGAGGAGAAATCCTGGGGTTTAATTGATACATAATAAATACAGTGACAGGGTCTGAAATATTTAGGTGGTTCTTAAAAGATAAAATTTCTATAGCAGCTTTATTCATAATTGGCAAAACATATCCACTCACCTACAGAAGCTAGATGACCTTCTTTAGGTGAGTGGATAAATTTTGGTACATTGAGACAACTGAATATTATTCGGTGCTAAAAACAGAGCTATCAAGCCATGAAAATATATGGTGGAATCTTATATGCATATTACTAAGTGAAAGAAGCCCATCTGAAAAGGCTGCATATTGTATGACTCCAACTCTGTGACATTCTCGAGAAGACAAAACCATGGAGACAGGAAAAATACCAATGTTTCCAGGAGTTAGGAACAAGGAAGAGAAGAATAGACAGAACACAGAGTATTTTTAGTGAGTAAAACTAGTATGATACTATAGTGGTGGATACATTCATTACAATTCTTTCAAAACCCTCAAAATGTACAAAACCAAGAGTGAACTCTCATGTAAACTATGGATTTTGGTGATAATGATGTGTCAATACAGGTTCATCAATTGTAAAAAACATGCTACTGTGGTCTAGGGATTGATGGTGGGGGGTTGTTCCCGTGTAAGGGCAAGAGGTATATGAAAACTCTCTGTATTTCTCACTCAATTTTTCTGTGAACCTAAAACTGCTCTAAAAAATAAAGTCTATTAAAAAATGAAATTGCTCAGAAGGGCTTGATAGCAAAATTTCTGGAGCTGACAGACTGAATTAGGGTCTTAGTGTGTAGAGACCTGACATTTAAATGTATAAGCACTGCAGATAATTTTACTTAAGATGCCAGTATCAGTTTTAGTACCTAAAAACCTAGATGTCATTTGATTGCATATTAAATTGTATTATGATTACATATAGCATTTTCTTCATTTGAACACAATGCCTTATACTTAACAATGCTCTTTTTGTTTGTTATTTATGTTGGCATAAATTTTTAATATAAGTGAGGGAAAGAAGAAAATTGCTTGTTTTTCTAAAGGCTGTATATGTTTGTGTCATTGAAATGAAAGACAACACTTAAATCAAGAAAATAAAATAAAAAAAAAAAACAGATTCACAAGCAGACTCAAAAGGGAAGAAATAAGGGTTAAAAAAATTCCCTTACTTTAGAATGGGCACAAATAAAATGATAGCATTTTAGCATCCAGTGATAGCCATTTTAGACCATTATCAGAGGGAAATAAATATGGCTAAAGTAATATTTAATTTGAATTTTCCATAGGATAGACAGGGTTGAGGGTTCCTCTTTATTCAAAACATAAAAGAGTTAGTAAATTCCTTAGCAGCAGGGAACAAAAATCTCCACTGCCATTTGCCTGCTGGTGACTGAAATGCATTGCCTGAGTAATTTCTTATCACTATCTGATTGGCAGACCACAGTTCGATGTATTTTGAAGGAGAAGTGAGGGAGACCAAGAGTCTGAGAAATCAAAGATTGCTTTTATGCTGTTATTTCTTTTATTAACTCTAATTTAATGCAATTGCATGGACTAAAAGCTTATAAATATTTTACAAATGCCTTTTAAATGTCTCTCAATAATATTTTATAGTTTTGAAAGTCACTGCAAAACAAAAAAAAAGGCAAATTTCATTTTGACTAGACAGCATTTGGTTTACATTATTATTTTCTTGTTTGGTCTACATTATTTAATTGTAATTAAAACAAATAAATATAAATGTAAGCCTAATTACAACAATACAAAAAACTATACATGAATCCTTGGAACTTCAAGAGATGAATTTGTCTGGCCACTCTTTGGCCTGTATCTTTTAGTTTATTCTCTCCAGCCTGACCAGAGTATGAAAAAAATCACAATAATTACAAAAATGTCAATTTTTGCGTGCATGCTCTACCTCATTTGACTGGGATGACTTTACTCTTTCAACATTCTTGGACCATTCAAATTCAGAGGTATCTTCTTCCTCCGGAATGATACTTTATGGAGTATCTCTTTTTATTTCAGTGCTTCGCTGGCTAAGCTATACACGTCTTACCACATCAGGGACTTATGATGCCTCTCTAAATCTTACTCATTCTTCAAAATTTAGCTGAAGGCCTACCTCCTTACTACATACTCCAGTACATAGTGTGCCCTTTTCTTTTTCCACTCCTTATATCTTTTGGCACAAGTCATTTGGAACTTGGTACTTGCTTCATGAAGCACATCATGTACCTTTAGCGTGTTTCGCCTGTTTCTATAGGCAGTCTAAGAAAAACGCTTGGTGGTTAAGAGCACACGGTGTCACTGTCCGTGGTCCTGAAACATGCTTGCGTGCTAAGATTCCTCTTAAGTCAATGTCCGGTGACGCCTGTCGACTTTTTCTTGGAATTTTTAAATTGGCAAAATGATGGAGACAAGAAAAAATAAAGTCAAAAAAGTGCTGGGAGAGAAAGATAGCGGCATGGACAGAGGTATCCCTTTCCAGTCATTCCCTGGAGAGAATAAAAGATACTTGGGTTTGACATAATTTTCAAACGATTGCAGACGCCAACTTGGGAACAAAAATGGGAATGGAAAAATAGCTAGCATAGCCATTGATGAAGGAGAATTTTAAAAATGCATGCACTAAGTCACATAAAGCCGTCCAAGTGTTGGCATGAACACACGCATTGATGCTGGTGGACTAGGATACCAGACAGGTAGCATGTTGTGAACATAGCGTCGGTTGTGTCATACCAAACTTCCATAGATTTTCTTTGTTTTTGTTTTCTCTCTTGATTTAAAACAAAATTGTCATTTGGCACTGTGGCAGAACAAAGATGACTGTAACTTATGTTTCTCATTTGATGTAGCTGTGTACGTTTTTCACTGCTATCACCTCTGTAACAGTTACATTCCAGCACTATCAAGCCCCAGCGCCAGTGGCTGGCGGTGCAAACACTCCCTGCTCCAACTCTGTACGTTCCCCCAACTAGAGTATAACCTGTGAGAGGAGGAACTTTTCTGGATATCTCAAAATGCCTAAGTACAGTGTCTGGTACAAACTAAAGGCTCAGTAAGATCCTTTGAATCAAGAAAAGAATCACAGTGCATTCCACGGAAAAAAATGTTCAACATAGGCTTATTAAATGAGCAAACACTCCATTTGTTTTAACAATTCCATCCTCTCCTAGGTTCTTTTAAAGTCCAAATCTCCTCCCCTCTTCCCTCGGGACTCCACAGCCTAACAAACCTCCCTTCGGCGGCAGTCACTACCTCTGCTGCACTCTGGCCCTGCCCTCCTCCTCCACGTGTCGGACCCTTTCGGGGCTGGCCCTCCTTTCTTACTACGCGACACCCTTATATGCCCCATCTCGTCCCTATCCTGCCCTCTCCCGCACCCGGTTCCTCTCCCAGGGCCTCGCGACTCCGGCGATTCAGCTCCGGGTCCCCGCCCGCAGGGTAACGCGGTTGTCATGGACACGGCACCTGCGCCCTACGGCAGTGCCCCTTCGCCGCCGTCCCCTCCCCCCACCTGCGGCGCCCAGCCGGCCGCGCCTCCCGAGCTCCGCCCCGCCCCGCCCTTTCGGGCGCTCCCCAGGCCGCGCGTGCCCGCGCCACTCCCCCTGCGCTGCCCCGTGCCTTTCCAGGCGCCGCGGAGCCACGGGGACCGAGGGGGCGCGCGTGCTAGCAAGCGGCCGCGCATGCGCACTGGCTGCCTCCCCTAGCGGCGATCCGGGCCGCTGCCGCTCGCGCTTGGGCAGGACGCGGGGCGGGCGGGGGGTGGGGGGAGCGGCTTCGCTTCCAGCCCCGAGTGAGGCGGAGACCCGGGCGGGCGGGCGGGCAGAGCAGGCGGCACCTCACCTCGGCCAGAGGCGGCTGCAGCAGCTGCTGCCCTTGTCCCTGCTACCGCCTCTCCAGTCCCTTCTGTGATTACCACTCCAGCTGCTGGGAACCCGCGAGAAAAAGGAGGAGGCGAGAAACTCCCACCGACCCACAGAGGTGAGTCCCGGGCAGAGCATCCTCCATCCTTGCCTGCCTCCCTCCCTCCCCACCTCCCTCCCATCCTCTCCGTCCTCCCCCCTCCCCGCTCCCCAACCCTCCCTCCCTCATCCTTCCCAACATCCCTCTCTCCTCTCCCCTCCTTTCTCCCTTCCAGCCTTTCTTTCATCCCTTTCTTCCTCTCTCCCAGCCCCACTTCCTTCCCACCCTTTCTTTCTTCCCCGTCTTCCTTGCAGCCGCTCGCCCTAGAGCACAGCTCTGCATCCCTTTCCTCTTGTCTCCATCTCTTTTTCCCCCTTTCTAACCTCTTCCCCGGTGGGAGGGTGGGAGCATCCCTTGCCTGCTACAACTGTCCGGATTCAGGGGTTCCAGAAAATTGGGCTCATATACTGACAGACACACTCTTAAACAGCGGGTGTCCTGCAGGTCCCTAAATTTTTAGGATGAGGGGTCAAGTTGAGTAGAGTACTGGGAACTGGAGGGAGAAGAGGATCCAGGAAGAATCTATGGATTTGTGCTGTATTAGGGTGGGGGTGGGGAGGGCTGTCACTTGGACATGTTGCCAACAGCCCCCATACCCCTCTTCAGCAGTTTCTTTTTTTCTCCTGGGAATTATATATTCCCAGCGTGTGTCTCACCAATTTTAAATCCAGCTTTCCCTGCTTTGATTGTCTCCGTGAGAAACCACAACGAAAGAGGAGAAGAGAGGAAAGGAACAAGAGAGAAAAAGGGGAGGGGAGAGGAAGGGAGGTGGCAGTGGAAGCTTGTGTTCTTTTCCCCTAGGCCTCTTTGGATTGACATTTTCAAACCACCCGCCTCATTTTTGGCTTGGAATTGAACCTGTGTGTCCTTGGTCTTGTCACTACCTACTTCAAAGGGAGAAACTCTCTAAACTTTAATGCCTGTGTACCACAGCATTATTTATGGAATGTTTTGCTCAGCATACAAAATACCAAGGCAGAAAGCTTTGGAAAAATAGGGAGCAGAAGGGTGGAAGAGATGTACTTTTGTTCATCATGGGTTAACTTCTCAAGTAGGATAATGGTTAGACAGTTTTGGAGAAATGAGGTTATACTCCACAGGCTTGTAGATATACCATGTAAATGGCATTAGCATTATATCCTTTAACAGATACCCTTACCCATTTTCACCTACCTCATGGGAACCCTGAAGATGTTTGAAGAGAAACATACTGTGTGATTCTGTTTGTGGTTTACACCAATGGAAAAGTTGAATTAGCTTCAGAACCATTGTTTATAATTTAAAATTGCTATTGGTTTTGCATCACTTATTTTCACAGAACGCTATAATTTACCTTGCTCTCTTTAGCTTGCATTCTAACTCGCTATATTATACACATTACTGGCAATTTGACAATTCTTTCTGTGAGTATTGCTGCTGTAAAGTTTATTTATACATGGTGGGACAGCCATACCTTAGAATGTTTAGTATATTTATCATCTCAGAAGGGTCCAGCAGTGTAAGTATAAATCAAAAATTGCTATTTTGAAGCCTATATTTTGTCCTATTTATATTCTCCTAAAAAAAAAAAAAACCAGACCAGAAAACCTTAATATATTTAGAATAGCTGTGTTTTATGTCTAAGGTGTATATGTGAGGGACCAAAATTAATGGTGGATTCGTTGAAGTTGCCAGTAAGAAACTATGCTATGGAACACATTATTGATTTTTTTCTTTTCATTTAAATTATTATATGACAGTAGTGCAATATGCACTTTTGCATTTTATGGGAATGTAAAGAAGGAGTTGAGATGAAGAGAATTGCCTTCCTAAGTGATTGAGTGCTGATCTGATGAAGAGCTGATAGTTAATCACCTGAGTCAGTGCTGGGGAAGTGTGTAATGTTAGGAATGATGGACTCCTTCAACTCCCCATGGTAGGAAAGCAATTCCATTAATGGCTTGGCTGACTCTTCAGCCATGTAGCTAAAGCTTGGTTGAATAACCAGTGTTACCAACATCCTGATGCAGATTGCAGTCAACCTGTGTGTATTGGAATGCTTGTATTACTTAATAGTGAACTCGTAGATAGGAGTGTTTTCCTTTTCCTGGAATACCATGAAACAAGTGAAAGACTGTCATGTTAATTATATATGAGCATAATAAGTTAGTTTTGTCCAAATTCCTTTCAAAAGACTTTTCCCCTCCCAGTATCTCTGCAATTCTTTCTTTGTGGGGCTTCACAGTTGTGAATGTGGAGAAGTGGCAGCCCCTCCACCAGCTTTGCTCTTTCTTTGTTGCAGTTTTTCTGCAGAGTGATGTGGGTGTATGCCCCAGTTTCTGATACTGTGCTTAGTATAGAAAGACAGGTACTTTTCTTTTTTCTTCTTTGTAAACATTAGTCCTCTGAATAGAAACAAAACATACCAAGTTATTAAAGAACAATAAAATAAAATAACATTTTGTTTACAGCAAAAATGTTAAGAGAGATGAGTAAAATTAATGAAATGTGCATATTAGAAAAGCAACTAGTGTCTTTCAAGAGCAGCTTGCCTCCTTAACTGTAATCCAGTTTGCAGATAAAGACTGACTTCCTCTGAAGAATTTCAATCCTAGAGGCTTCTGCCTTTAGTTGACTGGATCTTCAAAAATACATGATATGATAAAGAGCTAATAGAACATCTTAGGACCCCTGTAAAACATATTCTAGATACATCCTCTATGCTTCCCTCCCTCAGAGCTCTTAACACCTGCCCAACCCTATGTTGAGTAGTGTGAGGTACTCCAAGGAAGTTCAAAGAAGTAAAAGACACTCTCTTTGACCTCAGCTTACAGTCTAGTTAAGAACAGGCATTTGCATGAGGTTCTATTTCACAGTGGCAAAGAACAAGATCTTTGGAGAGAGCTTTAGATGTGAGTACAGGCTCTAGTTCTTAGGAGCCTTGTGTCCTATGTACAATTTAAATCTATTTTTTTTTATCTATAAAATGAAAATTGTAGGGGAGTCTGATTCATGGGCTTGCTTTAAAGGTTAATTGTCTTTAGCACAGTACTTGGTACAAACAAAACATATATTAAGTAAACATTGTTATAGTTAGGAGAAATGGTTTGAACGCATTCCAAGACTGGATATGATTATGTACTAGAAAGACAGAAGAGCAAGTAAGTATTAGAGGAATTGTGAAGAAGACAGGTGTCTGTGTAACTGGGAAAGTATTATATTCAGTATTAGCACTGGAGCTTGGACAGAGACTCCTGGGAAAGATTTCCTGCAGGGTGAACACCACAGTTGGAACAAAAGCAGAGAGGGAGGAAAAGCCATGGTGTGTTTGAAGAACATCAGGGAGACTATTTGCTGGAAGATTTGGTGTACAAGTGCGTGTATTAAAAGATAGAGGACATACAGTCAGTGTAATTATACTGTCACTCGGTTAAGACAACTTCTAGTATGGGCTCCATTTCATTATGTAGAAAGTTCAGCTACCCATGGAGCTAGTTTCAATTCTTTGTCTCAACTAAATCCCCATCCCAAGACGTGAATTCCATGGTCAGCATGACAGTGAGGACCTAGAACAGTCTTAAGTCTTTTCTTCTAACTTCAAGGCAGAGGGAAAACTTGACCTTTGCTGAACAATAAAGATTTAATATTATGGTTATTATAACTCTCTCTTGTTTTTCCTTACCCCATGAATATTCCAGGACTATATCTTAGAGTATATAACCAAGATTATTTTACTTTGACCTATATGAATCCAGTACTTGTTAGGGTAATTGTATTTCCAGGGGCTTATTTTTTTTACTTCATGGTTGACTTTTCCTAATTACAAAAGCCCCTCTCATTGGTGTCTAAGATTATTAATAAATTCTAAATGGATGGTGCTTTTTCAGTTTTGTGGCTGTGAGACTAACGGGTGATGAGAACAGAAAGTCTAGCAGGGAACTGGCATGGAACAGGTTAAATATACGCTCGGTGTGGAGTAGCAAGTGCTCACTGGCAACATCTGTTGGCACACATTTGTTTTTAGTTGAGGTTCATAAACTATTGTGAAAATTTATCCACAAAATTTATCCAACAGCACAAGTGATATGAATGGAATTCTTTTATTCAAAAATGGATTTCCAGAAAATTTTGCCCTCAAGTTTGAAGTATCAGTATTTATTATGCTCATGTTTAACCCATTTTAATAAACATGATTTCATTGTTTTCTCCCAAATAGTGAAACATTTCTCATATATTTCTGTTTCGTAGTTCTAATAATATGTAAAATTGTCCTCTTGAATATTATCTTAAGATGTATTAGTCATAAACATAAATATGTTTCTAAAAGCTAATATGAATATACTTCTAAAAGCTAACAAACCATAGACTGTAGTAGTTTTATTTTCTGTTTGGAGATCTTTCTTAATTGATGTTTTAAAAATTCAGCAGGTCTAAATAAAACATTTTCAGATGTGTTACTACTAGTCAGCTTTATGTTAGACTACTGGAGATTTTTGACAAATGTAACTTTTGGTATTTTTATTTTCCTTATAAATGAATTTTTATATCAGAGCTGAATTCTAGCTCAACCGTAAATTTGCATCCTATTCCTCTTTGAAATTATTACTTGTAACATATTATACAAAACATAGTGATTGTCTGACTTTACAGAGTTTAATTTTCTAGGGCTTAACTATTGAAAGTGACTTTATTTTTCTTTTTATTTATAGGCCTTATCTGTGTACACAAGTATTAGACTATTACATTTCAGGTATTAGGAAAACTTGCATTCACAGGAGTGAAAAAAGCAGATATGTTCCCCATACATGAAGGTGGTGACCAAATAGGGAGGGAAGTGGAGTAAGGATGAGACAGAATGAATTATTTTTATTTTCTCTTATGAGTTGAAAGATACATAACTACCTGTTCAATTAGATGTTTTCTATATTTTTGCTGTGATGTCTACTATAAGCTAAGTTTTAGTTGTTTTAAAGTAGGTTTTATATATACATTTCAATGAATAGTTTTTAAAACTAGAGCAGGGATAAAAAAACTAATGTAAATCATATGTTGATTTTTTTTAGTATCTTGCTACTTTGAGACATTTGACTATTTTGTTTGCTGGGCAGTTTTGGGGAAGCCAGGTAATACATTTATGGGACACATTGAGATGGAGATACACTAAATAAGATCCTAACTTGCTACAGTGTTCCTACATTAAATGAGTGGACATGCCACAGGGCTAAAGATAAAAAAAGTCCTTGAATTTTATATGGTCTCAAGGGCCACAAGGCATAATAGAAAATTAATAGAAAGCTTCTGAGATGTTCATATTGGGTAAATTGAGTTTCTGTTGTTCATTATGTATCTGCAGTAAATCCAATATCTTTTTTTATGGCCCCTTGATGTTTTGGAACTAAAGTCATGGACTCTTGATGGAGCTATGTCAGTTGTTCTTCCACAACCCACCCAGAAACTACAAGGACTCCAGAAATCACCAGAGGATCTGATGTTATCATGATTTATTTGTAAGCATTTGGTGAAAATTCAGTCTTCCAAGTTTAACTTAAATTCATAGGGCTTGAAGCAGTTGTTAAATATCATCAATCCATCTTTCAGTGGGGAAGTAGCAATGTCCCTTAACTACTTCAGAAAGAGCTAATTGTCTTCATTTGTTTCTAGGAAAGGGTATCTTATAATTCCTTAGAGTTTACCACTTCATTCTGTTTCTTCAGATATTGATAATTGCCAGAGTAATTTTACAAAATATGTTTTTTTTTCCTAATGTACAGAAGTGGAGTAAAGAAGTGTATACAAGACAAATTTCTTGGGTAAGGCTGGGCATGTTGGCTCATACCTGTAATCCCAGCACTTTGGGAGGCCTAGGCAGACAAATCACCTGAGGCTAGAAGTTTAAGACCAGCCTGGCCAACATGGGGAAACCCCATCTCTGCTGAAAATACAAAAATTAGGTGGGTGTGGTGTCTGGCGACTATAATCCCAGTGTCTCGGGTGGTTGAGGCAGGAGAATCGCTTGAACCCTGGAGGCGAAGGTTGCAGTGAGCCGAGATCACACCACTGCATTTTAGCCTGGGTGACGGCACGAGACTCTGTCTCAAAAAAAAAAAAAAAAAAAAAAGGTCTTGGGGAAAAACAAATCTGTATCTAAATTCATCTCTCTACTGCACTTATGCTTTCCATGTATTTTTTTATTATATTGCATAGCATGAATTCATTCAACAGGTATTTTTTGAAAATACCTGCTTTGTGTAGAGCATTGAGCTAGAGATTATAGTTTCATAAGCACATTCAACCAAGGAAACTGAATTCCTCTGCAGGTTTTCAACCAACTAATTAATTAGTTATGTGACTAAATATTAGGCTCAAACTCTCCAACTCTTACTTATTTTTTCTGTCTTTTAAGTGACTTAGACAAGATGATATGTAGATATCTAGCTATAAAATTTTATAATTATACATGTGAATTTTCCTTAAAATTTCAAGGCAAAATGATTTGTTTTCATTGTGTTCTATTTTATTTTTCTTTTGAAACATAAACTTCGGCTGCATAAGAAAAAAAAAAAACTTCACTTTTCATGGCATATGCTTTCCCTTTCCCAATAAAATTGCAAATTTAGCTTCACAGTTCTGGACAAACTGCGAGGGCCTAAGAAACCTGTCTTTTCTTATCTCCCCATCCTTCCCTCTCTTTCATTTTGGAAGTTCTTCCTACGTTGAAGGTTCAAGTCAGTTGCTACAACTATTTAGGGACTCTCCCAGTGTGTGGTTGGCTTGTTTCAATCATCCCAATGTTTGTGAAAGATTATCTGGCATTTATGCATTTAGAATGAGGTAATAATGTTTGTTTAAGAAGTTATATATATTTTAAGGTTAGTATTTCTGCCTCAGGCATAGTAAAGCTTTGCTTATCCCCAAATTCTGTTTCAGAGGACCTGGTGGTCACCAGTCTTCCTACCAATCCAGCTCCAAATTCCCATTAAAATTATTTTAATGAAATTTTGGATATATATATATTTTTTTTGAGACGGAGTTTCGCTCTTGTTACCCAGGCTGGAGTGCAATGGCACAATCTCGGCTCACCGCAACCCCCGCCTCCTGGGTTCAGGCAATTCTCCTGCCTCAGCCTCCTGAGTAGCTGGGATGACAGGCACGTGCCACCGTGCCCAGCTAATTTTTTGTATTTTTAGTAGAGACGAGTTTCACCATGTTGACCAGGATGGTCTCGATCTCTTGACCTCGTGATCCACCCGCCTCGGCCTCCCAAAGTGCTGGGATTACAGGCGTGAGCCACTGCGCCCGGCCTGGACATATGTTTTATACAATAAAGTGTACCCATTTCAAGTGAATACTTTGTTGTGGATTGACAAACACACCTGTGTAACCATCACTGCCATCAAGATACAGAATTTTTTTTTTACCATAAAAACTTCTCTTCTGACTGATCTGCTTTCTGTCTCTATAGATTCACTTTTCCTATTCTAGAAATTGATATAGGTTGAATCACAGAATATGTACTCATTTTTATATTCCTTTTTTCATTGAGAATAATGTTTGTGGGATTGATCTATGATTTTGAGTATATAAACTTCTAGAAAAAAGTATAGAAGATAATCTGTGATTTTGGATTAGGCAAAGATCCCTTAGAACCTAAAAAGCACTAACCATAAAATTTAAAAGAAAAGATGTATTAGAATTTATCAAAGTTAAAGAAAGAACTTTTGCTCTTCAAAAGACAAAAGATTTGTTAGAACTACATATCTCTCTCTATATATTTGACAAAGGACTTCAGACTATATATAGAACTCTTGCAACTCAATAAGAAGACAGGCAATCCATCTAAAAAAATGAACAAAATATGTGAAGTGATATTTCACACAAGAAAATATACGAATATCCTATGAGCACATGAAAGGGTGTTTAACTCTATAGTTCACCAAAATAATTAAATTTAAAAACCACAGTGTGATGCCACTATACAAACACTAAAATAACTAGATTGTAAAGACTGGCAATACCAAGTTTTGGAGAGGATGTGAAGCAACTGTGATACTCATACATTGCTGGTGGGAATGCAATACTTTGGGAAACAATTTGGCAGTTTCTCTTAATGTTAAAAATACTCTTACCATACGATCTAGAAATTCCACTCCCAGGTGAAATGAAAACATATGTACAAGGACTTTCACATGAAAATTAATAACGGCTTACTCATAATAGCTTCAAACTAAAAACAACCAAAATATCTCTCAAATTCCTAAAGTTACTCCTTTGAGATACAAAACAAAGCTGCTGAGATATATATATGTGTGTGTGTGTATATATATATATATATATAATTTTAAGGTGTGCTATTTAATATATGTTACCTGGCAGCAGAGTAAGGGGAATACATTGGGAAAGATTTCTAAAAGTGACAAGAAATGCAGAAGATGGGAGACCTGGGCTTAGTTTCTACTTTTACATTTCTCTTGTCTGCCTCGTTTGTGTGTTGACCGCTTCCTCAGCCAGTGCCATGATCACTTCTTTAGTTCCTGACATACCGTCATGCAGCAGCAGTATCTCTTCCTGACGAATGGGGAGGTTTTTGCCAAAACCCCTCCTGCAGACTTCTCTCTTATCTCACTGACCAACACTGAATCCCATGGACATTCCCAATCTATTCAGTGGCAAGGGGAATGGGAATGCCACGAATGACAGGCTTAGACTAAATCACCATTTACCAGCTGGGACTACATAAGGGATTAACATTCACTGGGTGGAGGAGGTTAGGGGATTGATGAACAGAGTGGCAATTCTGTTAATATGGAAGGGGTAAATGATTGTTGGGTAAGCAAGAAGCAGTGTTCATTAGAATTTGATTTAGAGGCCTGCCTTGTTCTCAGCCTTTTGGCAAGAGGTTGAAGCAAAAAGCTGAGATTGTAGTCACAACTTTTAATTGTGGGAGTGTGTTTGAAGAAACAGGTGATAGAGGGCAATGCAGGACAAGAAGGAGAAAATTTAGATCCTAGCCCACAGCATGAACTGGAGAGGGAGGGAGTCTGGATCCAAGGGAACAATTTAAAGTGGGCAAGCATACAAATAGTGACAAGCAAAGCCAAGCACATTGGGGCCCATGGAGTTGGGACAGGAAGCAAAAGTCAGTGCTGGCAGTAGTCTGGAATCCAGGCAGGCAAATTCGATTGCAGTTTGCCCATCTGTGAAATCAGGACCTCAGGCAAGAAGATTTTCATGTTTTGCTTGTTAAGGCAGAAGCCAAAAGAGTAATTATTTTCTACTTTTTTTTTTAAGGTGTTCTCAACCACTCTAGATTCTATCTCAAAGATAGGATCTGCATCTTCCATTTTTCTAGTATTCTCCTGTTTTCATTGCTGGACTCATTCCTTCATAAATGCTTGTTGATCAAACTAAGTCTCTGAACTCGCTCTGAGTATATTTCTGGTCAAATATAACAGCCATTCATCAAATGCTTTCCTGTAAGTTACAGAAACCAGTTTTGTTGTGGGGGGGCACAGTTCTGGAGCCATACATAAGATACAGTGCCTTGTCTCATAAGTTGACAGTCTAGTAGGGGCTGTAAGATGAGTACCTGAACAGTTTAATACCAGACAGAATGACAGAGTGTGTCCTGTAGTGTGGTACTGAATCCACAGTGGCCTGGGTAAAAAAATCCAGGCTGACATAGAATCAGAAAGTTTGCTTCAGCAATGGATGGGAATAAGAGTATGGAGGAGGGGTTGACCTTGTATTGGTACTTTTAAATCAGTCCTGTCTTGGTCTGGGAACTGGGACAGGGCTGACCCGGCAGGGAGATGGGATCAATAAGCACAGCATTGGGAGAGGTGGAGAAATCACATTCGGGAAAACTAAAGCTGGGACACTGATAACTGCTCAGTAAGTAGCTGAAAAGTGAGACTAGAGTGAAAGGGAGAGGCTGGGAGTAGAGAAATATTTTGGCATTATCTATACAGAGGTATCTCAAGAATTCAATAACAGAAGATACATTGTTTCAAAAAGAACATGTTTTGTCTTTTGCACTTATGGTAATAAATGCCCATTGTAGAACATCTAGAAAATAACAAGAAAAAGAATCTGGAAAATAAAAATCACTGCAGTCCAACTATTCAGTGAACATTTGGTGAATTTCTTTTTCCCCCAAGAGTACATCTGATTTTATCATATAGTGAGGGAGTTTTTAAGCACAGCTGACAGCATAGGTATATATACATTTGTAAATATATCTAAATGTTTCCTGCCATAATAAAAATTATTCCTTTACATTAGTTTTTGTGTAACATTGCATTTTTTGGAATTTAAGTATTAAATTTTTGGCTGTGTACAGAGATATAATGTCTGGGTTGATCTGCCTTCAGTATGGGCTGTGTCATGGGCAAAAGATTGATTTTGGGGGCTCCAGGAGACTGCTTCAAAGAAATAGAGATCAAGGTCTGTGTAACTGTATATATATATATGTATATATTTCTTAAATGGCAACACGATGTTCTATACTTTATTTTCCCTTTACATATAGCTTAGAGATATCTCCACACTGGTACACAACGATATACACTATTGTTTTAACTGCTGCCTGTTGTTTTATGGTGTGGTTGTACCATGGTTTATTTAATCCTCATTTCCATGTATATTCAGTTTGTGCTATTATATTTCAAACAGTGCTAAGATGAGCATCCTTATACAAGTTTATTGTCTATATGGACTAATGTATTTTTCAAATGTAAACTTATAAATGTAATTGTTGGTTCATAAGGTGTGTGCATGTTAAATTTTAATAGTGGCCAATTGCTCTTCCAATTGTTTGTACCCATTTGCCTTCCACCAACAATATGAAAGTGCATATTTCTTTACCTTTTTGCCAATACATGATAATTTTAAACTTGTAAAAGTTTACCAATGAATAGGTAAGAAGAATACCTCTTTTTTATATAAATTTGTTTCACAGATTTCTAGAGGTTATCTTTTCATTTGTTTTCTGTCTAATGTTCTAATGTTTTGCCTTTTGCTGTGATGAGTATATTCTTTTTTCCAGTTTATTTTTGCATGAGTTATTTATCTTATTTTAATTTAAGGACTTAATTATATTCTCTGGGTACAAAGAATTTTGTTGTTATTCCTTAATTAATAATATACTATTAAAACTACTATTATGATTTCTAGTAGGTGATGGCTTTTTGCCAAAGTTTCATCTCTATTTTTACATCTGTTTTTTCAGAAGAATATGATAATCAGGTTGTCAGTTTTAAAACAACACTGTATTTTAGTTAGTATTGTATTTAATTTAAGGTAATTTTGAGGGAGAAGTGACAACTCCAAATTCATAATCTTTCCATTGGCATGTCTCTTTATTTATTCAAGTCTTTTTGCGTCCTTCAGTAACATAAATAGCCTTCTTTATAGAAGGAAACATTTCTTATTTTGGGTTGTTATGAGTTTTTTATTACTGTTAGGGAAGGGATTTTATTCTTTAATATTTCCTAATAGGTTATTGCTGATGTAGAAATTATTCTTTTTGATTTTTATATTTGGTTTTGTCGCCTGTCACCTTGTTGAAATACCTTATTGGTTCAAAAATGTACCCTTGTGTTTTTCTTATCAATTTGTATACCTCTTTTATATGTTAAGAGTTCATAGTTTAAACACGCACACACACACACACACTCACACTCACACTCACTCAGACTTGCAAGTCTTATTTAAATGAAAATGATAAAATATAATACTTACACTTTTTCTTTTAGTGTCTTCTAATTTTAAATAATTTTTTTCTTCTACCTTAGATTTACTGTGAATGAGACACTATTAAGATTGTAAATACACTGCTTATACTGAGGTCCAAGTACACCTTTTTTTTTTTTTGAGACGGAGTTTCGCTCTTGTTACCCAGGCTGGAGTGCAATGGCGCGATCTCGGCTCACTGCCACCTCCGCCTCCTGGGTTCAGGCAATTCTCCTGCCTCAGCCTCCTGAGTAGCTGGGATTACAGGCACGTGCCACTATGCCCAGCTAATTTTTTGTATTAGTAGAGATGGGGTTTCACTATGTTGACCAGGATGGTCTTGATCTCTTGACCTCGTGATCCACCTGCCTCGGCCTCCCGAAGTGCTGGGATTACAGGTTGTTTTTAAAATTATTCTCAAGATCTGTCTTTTCCATGGTAACCTAAGTATATTTATACCAATATCAGTATATTTGTGATCTTTCCCTTTGGAGTAAGCATAGTGTGTATATGAGTTTCATATTCTCACTTCCGGAAATTTACTTGGCACTTTTATGGATGTTTCTCAGTAATTCATGGTGATTTTTTTGTGTATGCCATTCAAAGTCACGGGCCATGTGTTTTCAAGTTGAGTGAATAATGATCTAATGGTGGTGACAACATGTTTGATTATGCTAATGCCTGTGATATTAAACTTCTTTATCTAAGTGACTTTATTCTTTGGATATCTGATTTTTAAACATATTTTGCCATCACTTGCATATTGAAGCTGTTGTGCTAATACAGGATCTTCATTCCAGCATTGTTTTTTTAGAAATGTGTCAGTATTGATACAGTAGCCAGTACAGCACCACTAAGAAGGTTTTAAAGTCTCCAGTTCTTACCCAGAATTTTATTTTTTGGCAGTAAGATCTTCTTATTCGAACTTGAGAGGAAACTTAACTTGGGTAGTATTTTTATGACTCTTTAAATCAGGGAAATGGTTATTTTGAATGAAAACCTTTCACTGATTATGCAAATTGAGAAAATGGGCTAATTGCCTTGATTTGTAATTGTTCATCTGGTCTAGTCTTTATAAATACATATTGGTATTGATTTATCATTAATGAACCCATCTTCATAAAAACCTGTGATCCTTACTATTAGGTTGGTGCAAAAGTAATTGCGGTTTTTGCCGTTAAAAATAATGACAAGATTGCTTTTACAATGCATTATTACATTGTTAGTAAAAGTAATGACAAAACCGCAATTATTTTGTACCAACCTAATAAGTTAGTTTAAATAGATGATACAATTTTTACTGTTGAAAACAGGCATTTTGCTTTGTAGAGTATTGACTGTGTATGTGAAATTAGTAGCAAGTGTAAGTCATGGTTCATGGAACTGCAAGGGACTTTTATTAGTGCTGAATCACTGAATCTAGTTTAAAAATTCAGTTAACTGTCTTTTCTTAAAGAATTACACCATAAAGATGAGTTAGAATAGTACTAATATGATAAGTTTGAATAAAACTATTGGTTAACAACATATAGCTGTTTTCTGTTCTACTTTGACTGAATAATTTGAGATGCTTCTGTTTATTTGATGAAATTTTCTTGATGACTGCTTGCCTTTGGAAAGAATTTTTTGTTTGCTGTTGCTGTTAGGAATAGCTGACGTCTTAAATCCAGGTGTATTACATTTTATTGTTGCTCACTTTATCTTACGGTTGCAGAGTTGTTCTTAACCAAGGCAAGTTAATACTATATGAAATAAATGCTCCTTTTTGAGTATGAATTTATAATATTTTATATCAAAATTATAAGTAAGTGGCATCATAAACTGTTTCAACTGGTAAAATGCTAACTTTGTATGATTTTTATTTTTCATACTTTATTAAAATTATAAAACAATCTATACTGTTACTATTTGCCTTTCACTCAAGAAAATGCACATACTTAGTGGAGATACTACAGGCTACAAAATAACGTGACAAGAACTTAGAGAAGACATAAAAAATCTTACTATTGTTAATAAGGCAAATTGAGCTGGAGATTCAATGCTATTGCTGTGAAAATCCCAGCTTCCATTTTTTTCTTTTTTTGTGCAGAAATTGCTGTGCTCATTCTGAAATTCATTTGTAAAGTAAGAATAGTCTAAAACAATCTTTAAAAAGATGAACAAAGTTGGAAGACACATATCTTAATTTCAAAACTTACTGCTAAAGTATAATAATCAAGACTAAGTGGTATTAACATAACCATAGGCATCTAGATCATTGGAATAAAATTGGGAATTCAGAAATACACCCACGTATTTATGGTTAGTTGATTTTTCAACAAGAATGACAAGACAATTTAATGAGGGAAAGAATAGTTTTTTAAACAAATGGTACTGGGACAACTGAATAAACATTTACATGAAAAAGATGAATTTGGACCACTATCTCTCCCTATATAAAAAAATTGATGATAGACTTCAATATGCATTATAGACCTAAATATGAGAGCTAACAATAAAACTCTTGGAAGAAAACATAGGTGTGAATCTTAATGACCTTGGATTAGGCATTGGTTTCTTGGATTCGGGAGTAGATTTGTAAATATGACACCCAAAGCACAAGCAATAAAAGAAAAATAATGTAAATTGAACTTCATCAAAATTAAAAACTTTTATGCATCAAAGGACACCATCAGGAAAATGAAAAGACAACCCAAGAATGGAAGAACATGTTTACAAATCATATCAATAAGAATCCATTCTTCAAAATATATGAAGAATTATTGCAAATTAATAATAAAAAGAATACCTAAATTTAAAAATTGGCAAAGGACTAGAATGGACATTTCTCCAAAGAAGATACACAAATGGCAAATAAGCACATGAAGAGATGCTCAGCATCATCAAGTGAATGCATATCAAAACCACAATGAAATATGAATTCACACCTACTAGACCGGTTCTAATAAAAAAGAATATTAAGAACAAATGTTGGTAAACCATGTGGGGAAATTGGAATTCTTATACATTAAGGTAGGAATGTCAGTGTAAATTTAAAGGAGAATATGAAATGATGCATCTAATTTGTAAAATAATTTGCTAGTTCCTCAAAAAGTTAAATATAAAATTTTCTTATGATCCAACAATTTTATTCTTAGGTATGTATTGAAGAGCAGCAAAAACATGTCCACATTAAACTCTGTACATTTATATTCATAGCAGCATTATTTATTGAAGCCAAAAAGTGGAAAAATATGACATCTATTAATTGAAGAATGAACACAAAATAAGGTATATTTATACAATGGAATAATATTCTGCCATAAATAGGAATAAATACTGATACACGTGAAACATGGATAACCTTGAAGACATTATGTTAAGTGAAAGAAGCCAGACACAAAATGTCACATATTATATGACTAAATTTACATAAAATGTCCAGAATTTGCCAATCTGCATAGACAAAAAGTAGACTAGTGGTTGTCAGGGGTTGGGAGAAGGGAGGAATGAGGAATGAATGCTAATGGGTTCACATTTTTCCTTTTCCTTTTTTTTTTCTCTTTAGGGAGAGACGTGGAGACAGAGTCTCACTCTGTTCCCAGGTTAAGTGCAGTGGTGCAATCATAGCTTACTGTAGCTCAAACTTTTAGGCACACATGATCCTCTCCCCTTGGCTCCCCAGTAGCCAGGATTATAGGTGTATGCCACCATGTTTGGCTGATTATTATTATTTTGTAGAGACAGGGTCTTGCTGTGTTGCCTAGACTGGGACTTTTCTTTTTGAGATGATGCAAATTCTGGAATTAGATAGTGGTGATGGTTGCACATACTGTTTGTGCATATGCTACAAAACATCTGCTGAATCGTACACTTTAAAATGGTAAATGTTGCATATGAATTATGCTTATAATACAAGACAAACAAATCAAATAATTATTTTTGGTTTTGTTTTTCCATTTGGAATGTACAAGTTACTCTTTGTCATATTAAATCATATATTTTTTTCACTAGAGTTGAACTTCAAGCCAATTTACATTGTAGAGTACAATTGTACTATGTTCATACAATCACAAAATGAACATTTCTTTACTTTGAGAATGACATTTAATTATTACGTTTATATCCACCCATAATATAGCTGAAAAGACATTTCTTAATTGCCTGTCTTAGGTAAGGTACTCTATTTGTGATACCAAGATAAGTAAGAGATGGTGTCTACCCCAGGACATCTAATGGTATATAGTGGGAAACTGCAACCCGTAAACAAACAACTGAAGAGTATGACATGGTCTAGAGGTATATTCCAAGTTATACATAGCAGTGATGAATGAGTATCTAAAGTAAAACAGAATTAGACAAAGGTCTAGAAGATCCTCATTTCAATAGGAACTTGAAGAACATGTAAGAGTTTCCTATAAAGATAAATTAGGAAATAGCATTCCAGGTTAAGGGGAAAGCATGGAGGTAGGAATGTCAATGTAAATTTAAGGCTCAACAAATCATGCAGTTGCCAGAGTGCTTAGGAGGAGAGATGAGGCATGTGGAGGTGATAGGGATGGAGACAACAGAACTGATTATTGTAGAAGTGAAAAGACTTAGGGACCATTTGAATGTGAGATTCAGGACAAAGGCAAAGACAAGGGTAACTGTGAATGTTATCACATGTCTTCTTGTGCGAAACATTAATTCCAGAGTTAGCTGATGTTTGGTTTTAATGATGTAAAATATGAAGAGCTCACAGGACTTCTAGATGCAAGTCTTCAGTAGACACTTATGAATAAGGTCTGGACTTTGGAGCTGTTAGTATTCAAATTAAAAATTTTAGTTTTTGATCCAAGATGGCCGCTTAGGAGGAACTCAGGAATGCAGCTCCGAGAGAAAGCACAGAGGGTGAGTGGACGCCGTATTTCCAGACTGATTTTTACTGCCCACAGACCAGGAGATTCACACGCAGAGAAGCCACACGGGTCGCCAGCGCCGCTGGCGCCGCTGGCTTGAACGGCGCAGCCGCTGGGCCGGCACCCTGAGGCAACGGATCACTGTATAAAGTGAGAGAGTCTGAGTCCCCTATAAGCCAGCAAGGGGAGCTGAAACGGGTAGCCAGGCCAGCGCCACGAATCTCAGAGCCGCGGCTTTAGCCAACGCAGCGGCTCCGGAGGCAGATCAGATGAGACGGTGTCCCCTCTTACCCAGCAAGAAGACCTGAAACACAACTGAAACCGGGACGGTCCAGCTCTGTGGAGGAGGGGCGTTCTCCATAGGCACCCTGCTGTTCTGTACCAAGGCAATCCGCCACTACAGAGACTCCGTCACTACAGGGGCGGGCCAACATAGCGGAAGCAGTTCTAACTACACCCAGAAGTTCACACGGAAGCTGGGTGGAGCCCACAGCAGCTTAGCGAAGCCTCTGCAACCTGAGTGTGACTAGGCTGCCACCTTGTGGGCAGGGAAAACAGCAACCGCACAGGGGAACATCATAAAACAGTAACTCCCTAGGACAGAACACCTCGGGGGAAGAGCAGGGGGTTTATGAGTTCTGCCACAGCAGACTTAAAATTACCAAAATCAGAAAGACAACAACTACAAAGTCAGCAGGTGGAAAAATCCACAAAGATGGGAAGAAACCAGCGCAAAAAGGATGAAAACACCCAAAACCAGAACACTTCTCCTCCTACAAGGGATCACAACTCCCCACCAGCAAGGGAACAAGACTGGACGGAGAATGAGTGTGATGAAATGACAGAATCAGCTTTCAGAAAGTGGATAATAAGAAACTTCCGTGAGCTAAAAGAACATGTTCTAACCCAATGCAAAGAAACTAAGAACCTTGAAAAAAGACTTGACGAAATGCTAACAAGAATGGACAACTTAGAGAGGAATATGAGCGAATTGATGGAGCTGAAAAGCACAACACGAGAACTTCGTGAAGCATGCACAAGTTTCAACAGCCGAATTGACCAAGCAGAAGAAAGGATATCAGAGGTCGAAGATCAACTCAATGAAATAAAACGAGAAGGCAAGATTAGAGAAAACAGGGTAAAAAGGAATGAACAAAGTCAACAAGAAATATGGGACTATGTGAAAAGACCTAATCTACGTTTGATAGGTGTACCTGAATGTGACGAAGAGAATGCATCCAAGCTGGAAAATACTCTTCAGGATATTATCCAGGAAAACTTCCCCAACCTAACAAGGCAGGCCGAGATTCAAGTCCAGGAAATACAGAGAACACCACAAAGATACTCCTCTAGAAGAGCAACCCCAAGACACATAATCATCAGATTCACCAGGGTTGACATGAAGGAGAAAATACTAAGGGCAGCCAGAGAGAAAGGTCGGGTTACCCACAAAGGGAAGCCCATCAGACTCACTGCAGATCTCTCAGCAGAAACCCTACAGGCCAGAAGAGAGTGGGGGCCGATATTCAACATCCTTAAGGAAAAGAACTTTCAACCCAGAATTTCGTATCCAGCCAAACTAAGCTTCATAAGTGAAGGAAAAATAAAATCCTTTGTGAACAAGCAAGAACTCAGAGAGTTCATCACCACCAGACCAGCTCTACAAGAGCTCCTGAAGGAGGCACTACACATAGAAAAGAACAACCAGTACCAGCCACTCCAAAAACACACGAAAAGGTAAAGAGCATCAACACAATGAAGAATCTGCATCAACCAAAGGGCAAAACAGCCACCTAGCACCAAAATGACAGGATTGAATTCACACATAACAATATTAACCCTAAATGTAAACGGACTAAATGCCCCAATCAAAAGACACAGACTGGCAAATTGGATAAAAAGCCAAAACCCATCAGTGTGCTGTATCCAGGAAACCCATCTCGCATGCAAGGATACACAAAGGCTCAAAATAAAGGGATGGAGGAAGATTTACCAAGCAAATGGAGAGCAAAAAAAAGCAGGAGTTGCAATTCTCATCTCTGATAAAATAGACTTTAAAGCAACAAAGATCAAAAGAGACAAAGAAGGACATTACATAATGGTAAAAGGATCAATGCAGCAAGAAGAGCTAACGATCCTAAATATATATGCACCTAATACAGGAGCACCCAGATACATAAGGCAAGTTCTTAAAGACTTACAAAGAGACTTAGACTCCCACACAATAATAGTGGGAGACTTCAACACACCACTGTCAATATTAGACAGATCAACGAGACAGAAAATTAACAAGGATATCCAGGACTTGAACTCAGACCTGGAACAAGCAAACCTAATAGACATTTACAGAACTCTCCACCCCAAATCCACAGAATATACATTCTTCTCAGCACCACATCACACCTACTCTAAAATTGACCACATAATTGGAAGTAAATCACTCCTCAGCAAATGCAAAAGAACGGAAACCATAACAAACAGTCTCTCAGACCACAGTGCAATCAAGTTAGAACTCAGAATTCAGAAACCAACCCAGAACCGCACAGCCTCATGGAAAATGAACAACTTTCTCCTGAATGTTGACTGGATAAACACTGAAATGAAGGCAGAAATAAAGACGTTCTTCGAAACCAACGAGAATGAAGACACCACATACCAGAATCTCTGGGACACATTTAAAGCAGTCTCTAGAGGAAAATATATAGCAATAAGTGCCCACATGAGAAGAAAGGAGAGATCTAAAATTGACACCCTATCGTCAAAATTGAAAGAGCTAGAGGAGCAAGATCAAAAAAACTCAAAACCTAGCAGAAGACAAGAAATAACTAAGATCAAAGCAGAATTGAAGGAGATAGAGACACGAAAAACCCTTCAAAAAATCAATAAATCCAGGAGCTGGTTTTTTGAAAAGATCAACAAAATAGACAGACCACTAGCCAGACTAATAAAAAAGAAAAGAGAGAATAACCAAATAGATGCAATAAAAAATGACAAAGGGGATATCACCACAGATTCTACAGAAATTCAAACCATCATCAGAGATTATTACAAACAACTCTATGCACATAAATTAGAAAACCTGGAGGAAATGGATAAATTCCTGGACAGCTGCCTCCTGCCAAGCCTAAACCAGGAAGAAGTCGAAACCCTGAATAGACCAATAACAAGGTCTGAAGTCGAGGCAGCAATTAAGAGCCTACCACCCAAAAAAAGCCCAGGCCCAGATGGGTTCACAGCCGAATTCTACCAGACATACAAAGAGGAACTGATACCATTCCTACTGAAACTATTCCAAATAATCCAAAAAGAGGGAATCCTTCCCAAATCATTTTATGAGACCAACATCATCCTAATACCAAAACCTGGCAGAGACTCAACAAGAAAAGAAAACTACAGGCCAATATCCATGATGAACATAGATGCAAAAATCTTCAATAAAATAATGGCAAGCCGATTACAACAGCACATCAAAAAGCTTATCCACCATGATCAAGTAGGATTCATCCCGGGGATGCAAGGCTGGTTCAATATACGCAAGTCTATAAATGTAATTCACCACATAAACAGAACCAAAGACAAAAACCACATGATTATCTCAATTGATGCAGAGAAGGCCTTCGACAAAATTCAACAGCCCTTTATGCTAAAAACCCTCAATAAACTAGGTATCGATGGAACGTATCTCAAAATAATAAAAGCTATTTACGACAAACCGACAGCCAATATCATACTGAACGGGCAAAAACTGGAAGCATTCCCTTTGAAATCTGGCACTAGACAAGGATGCCCTCTCTCACCACTCCTATTCAATATAGTACTGGAAGTTCTAGCCAGAGCAATCAGGCAAGAAAAAGAAATAAAGGGTATTCAATTAGGAAAGGAGGAAGTCAAATTGTCTCTATTTGCAGACGACATGATTGTATATCTAGAAGACCCCCTCATCTCAGCCCAAAAGCTCCTGAAACTGATAAGCAACTTCAGCAAAGTCTCAGGATACAAAATCAATGTGCAAAAATCACAAGCGTTCCTATACACCAATAACAGACTTAAAGAGAGCCAAATCAAGAACGAACTGCCATTCACAATCGCTACAAAGAGAATAAAATACCTAGGAATACAACTAACAAGGAATGTAAAGGACCTCTTCAAGGAGAACTACAAATCACTGCTCAACGAAATAAGAGAGAACACAAACAGATGGAGAAACATTCCATGTTCATGGTTAGGAAGAATTAATATCGTGAAAATGGCCATACTGCCCAAAGTAATATACAGATTCAATGCTATCCCCATCAAGCTACCAATGACCTTCTTCGCAGAACTGGAAAAAACCACCTTAAACTTCATATGGAACCAAAAGAGAGCCCGCATAGCCAAGTCAATTCTAAGCAAAAAGAACAAAGCAGGAGGCATCACACTACCAGACATCAAACTCTACTACAAGGCTACAGTAATCAAAACAGCATGGTACTGGTACCAAAACAGAGATATAGACCAATGGAACAGAACAGAGGCATCGGAGGCAACACAACATATCTACAACCACCTGATCTTTGACAAACCTGATAAAAACAAGCAATGGGGAAAGGATTCCCTGTTCAATAAGTGGTGTTGGGAAAACTGGCTAGCCATATGCAGAAAGCAGAAACTGGACCCCTTCCTGACACCTTACACTAAAATTGACTCCAGATGGATTAAAGACTTAAACATAAGACCTAACACCATAAAAACACTAGAAGGAAACCTAGGCAAAACCATTCAGGACATAGGCGTAGGCAAGGACTTCATGACCAAAACACCAAAAGCATTGGCAACAAAAGCCAAAATAGACAAATGGGACCTAATCAAACTCCACAGCTTCTGCACAGCAAAAGAAACAGTCAATAGAGTGAATCGGCAACCAACAGAATGGGAAAAAATTTTTGCAGCCTACCCATCTGACAAAGGGCTGATATCCAGAATTTACAACGAGCTAAAAAAGATTTACAAGAAAAAAACAAACAAGCCCCTTCAAAAGTGGGCGAAGGACATGAACAGATACTTTACAAAAGAAGACATACATGAGGCCAACAAGCATATGAAAAAATGCTCATCATCACTGGCCATTAGAGAAATGCAAATCAAAACTACATTGAGATACCATCTCACACCAGTTAGAATGGCAATCATTAAAAAATCTGGAGACAACAGATGCTGGAGAGGATGTGGAGAAATAGGAACACTTTTACACTGTTGGTGGGAGTGTAAATTAGTTCAACCATTGTGGAAAACAGTGTGGCGATTCCTCAAGGACCTAGAAATAGAAATTCCATTTGACCCAGCAATCCCATTACTGGGCATATATCCAAAGGATTATAAATCGTTCTACTATAAGGACACATGCACACGAATGTTCATTGCAGCACAGTTTACAATAGCAAAGACCTGGAACCAACCCAAATGCCCATCGATGATAGACTGGACAGGAAAAATGTGGCACATATACACCATGGAATATTATGCAGCCATTAAAAACGAGGAGTTCGCGTCCTTTGTAGGGACATGGATGAACCTGGAAACCATCATTCTCAGCAAACTGACACAAGAACACAAAATCAAACACCACATGTTCTCACTCATAGGCGGGTGTTGAACAAGGAGAACACATGGACACAGGGAGGGGAGCACTATACATGGGGGTCTGTTGTGGGGGAGTGGGGGGGACAGCGGGGGGGTGGGGAATTGGGGAGGGATAGCATGGGGAGAAATGCCAGATATGGGTGAAGGGGAGGAAGGCAGCAAATCACACTGCCACGTATGCACCTAAGCAACAACCTTGCATGTTTTTCACATGTACCCCAAAACCTAAAATGCAATAAAAAAAAAAAATAAAATAAAAAAAAAATAATAAAAAAAAAAATAAAAATTTTAGAGTGAAACAGGAGGTGATAGTTATAGCTGTGAAAGTAGATGAAATGCTGTACGGGCTGCATAAAAGATTATAAGTATGGGGTCTGCATCCTCAGGAATACCACTGCTTAAGTGACAAATAAAAAATTTTAACGGGAAAGAGAGAGGACTCCTATGACGATATTTACTGTTGAAGTCAAGAAAGTCAGCAAAATGAAAAAGAAAAAAACACTTGGAAAAGAAAAATTGTACTTTTACTTTTAGCTTTTGGCTTGAATTTTTAGCCAAACATACATAAACAAAGAGAGGCAGTTGTAAGATCAAATCTTACATCTGTTTACTGCCTTCAGCCATGAGGACTTATGACAATCAACAAGAGAAAGGAAGGGTAAGAAATAACTCAAGAAATAAAGGCTGAACTGGGAAGCTCCTCGGTGGACTCGGATTGCAGCTCCTTGGTAGCTCTAAAATTGTAGCAGTTGTGCAGCCTGGTCTGAGGAGCCACTGGAGCCCTGCTGGTGATGAGAAGAGACTGAAAGCTGGTCAGACCAGCAGCCAAACAATGACCCCATGACCACTTCGTGGTCTGTTCTGAAGCCTTTCTGTGGTGGGAGATTAGCTTTGGTTTCTCTTCACCCTGATTTCTGATATTTAAGCTAGCAGAATTCTCCTTCCAGCTACATCCTTTACCTTACTACACAAATTGATTATTGGCATGGATAACATTTTAAAAATGAAGCTTGCTAAACTAAACTGTAACCCTTGTGGGTTTAGTGGTTTGTGTAAAATATGCTTTTGGTAAAAGAGAAACAAAAAAAAAAAAGCCGTATCTCTTGTTAACAGGATGCCTCACTTCTCCAGCAAAACAAAGGTGTTTTACTGTTGCTTTCCATGCAACTAGCAGAAATAGTTGATCAATAAAAAGAAAACATATCTTTTTACTGATAAACCATTTCTAGTTTTCATACTGTTGATATGTGCACAATCTGAATAGTGAAGAGTGGAGAAGGGAGAGGCAAGTGCTTCATTGGTTGGCTTTTTTTTTCCTTAACTTCTTTTAGGGTGTGAAGGAAGAGTTTCCCAAGTTTCCCTTGTTTTCAGGAGGGAAAGGTGATCATCAGATGTTGTTCACAGATCAAGGAGGTTAAAGACTAAAGAGAGGCCACTAGAGGCCACTGTATTTGTTAAGAAAGAAGTGGATCTCACTTGATCTTTGCCAGAGTAGCTTCAGTCAAGCGGTCATCTCAGAAATCTGATAGTATTGAAGAGTCAGTGTGAAAAGAGAAATTAGATGTTATATGTTTCTAAAGTTGTTTAGCAGACTTAGATATGCTGAAAGGCAAGTGAGAGGGAAGCACAAAGAGAAGGTTCAGTTTAGTGTGCTTTGTTTCAAATGGGGCAGTTTGAGCACAGAACACTCAGGATAGGGAGTTCGTTAGTGAATTAAGTTTCCTAGAGTAGGGAGACAGAAATGGGTTTTGGAATTTTAACACTTTTTAAAATGTTGTGCTTCATCTGAATAATTTATATTCTTTCTTACCTTATTGCAAAGCCCAAATTAGATAAAATTTGATGGAGGGGAGGAAAGAAGATATCAATTATGCTTAGCTTTATATAATAGATGGATTGCTAAAATCTCATTTTGTAATTGTAACCACTAGAGAAGTTATGATTTAAAGAAATTCTTTTGTAAGGGAAATGCCACCACTAGTTTTTATTTATTAGTAAATAGATATGCTCATATATATATATATTGCTTGAGGGGAAGAATAAATGACTTACATATGTTTCTTGATTTATTCTTTCATTTCTCTCATGTGCAGCAAATCAATTTATAAGCATTAAAATGCCAGACAGTTTAAGTTCTTAATTCTTACTTTGAATAAAAGTGTTGAAAACATAGAGACTTTGTCCTCAGACATGAACAATAGAGTTTGTTGCCAAACTTCAGAAATTATCAAATGCTATGGTTTTGCATTTATATACCTACTAATTAGGTATATAAATAATCAAATGCTATGGTTTTGCATTTATATACCTGCTAATTTAATTAGGAAATTAAATGATATTTCCATAGCAATGGAAACAGTCTCCTTGCACACTTGTTTTATGCCTGCAATAATACACAGCAGGGTATCCAAGAACTTTAGCCTAAGGTCCAAAAGAGGCAAGGTGTGTAAGCATTGACGTGAACGATGCACACAGAGGTATTACTGGATTTGTAAAGATGGCATGAGTGGCTAAAATTATATTAGTGAATATTTTTAAAAATAAACTCTACAAATGAATAATGTTACTGAGAAGGCCTAAAGGGTTTTCCTGAACTCTGTCACAGATGCTGGTTTTGCTAAATGACTTCTCCAGTCTCAAGAATTCTACCATTATATGCATGTGTCCTTATAGTAGAACAATTTATAATCCTTTGGATATATACCCAGTAATGGGATTGCTGGGTCAAATGGAATTTCTATTTCTAGGTCCTTGAGGAATCGCCACACTGTCTTCCACAATGGTTGAACTAATTTACACTCCCACCAACAGTGTAAAATTGTTCCTATGTGTACAATCTTGCATGTTCTTTACATGTACCCCAAAACCTAAAATACAATTAAAAAAAAAGAATTCTACCATTATATTACAGTATGCTTGAAGATGCTGAACTGACCAATTTCTATTCCACTTTTTTTGGGAACAGACAGGGTGAATGGATAAACTAATGTGGCTCTCTCAGCCCGCTTTGTCTCAGAAAATAAAATTATAGGGATGGACTCAACCCCTAGAAAGTAATTCTATACTAGTCATTAGGGGAGTGACTTCATGGGATGTTTAAATAAGCTTTGTGAAGCCTATGACCCCAGTGAATTTAGGAGGTGAAAGACAGTATTCACTTGTCTTATTTCCTTTTAGCCTATGTCCCAAATGTATATTATGATTGTGCTATTTTGCAATAGTACTTCTGTGATCGAATTAAAATTTAGGGATAAGTGTAGGTGGATTCATTGAATGTATTTTAATACTTTAAAAATTTTCTTCCTGAATGCATTCTTCTGGTTAACTAATAGATTTTTCTTTCACCATCATTGGCTATTCTTGACAAATGAACTTTCCAATCTCTTTGTTTTTCTTGCTGCTTTCTGATGACATATTTTTGAACCATCCAAAAACCTCCAAGCTACTGCTTAATTCTATACTGTCCTCCCTCCTGTCACAGAATTTAATCTGGTCTCTCAGCCTCTGTCTCTGACTTTGTCTTTCTGTTTGTGTTCCTGAGTGTCATTTCTCCAATGCTAAAACCCCTAATCTGGATGCACCTGCATCCAATTGATTTTTGAAGTTCTAATCTTCTTGCTGAAAAAGCATTCAGTGTGCTTCTGTGGCTACCTAATTAACTAACTCTATGTACCTTAGCCTACCACTCATGGGTCCTGTGTTCCAGACTCAAGCTCATAGCTCATATTCCAAAAAGACATTCTCATGTTCCTCTAAGGAAACCCCATGCCCTGACAAGTCTGAAACATTCCTCTCCAACCTACCCCTGGCTTTTCTTCAAGGGCAACTTGGACTCATTTTTTGCTGTCTATCTAGGAGACATTCTACATGTCCTTTAAGTCCATCTAATAGGCAGTCTCCTTCCTTGATGAATCTGTATCTGATTCCTTAAAACGCTTCCATCTCACTTTCCTCCTAACTTCTATATCCCTTTATTTGTTTCCCACTTTTGTTGCACTTTTCTTAGAGTTATTGCTGTATTTGTTGTCTTGGCTCCATCCCCGCTACATAACCTATACTCTTGACTGGGAACATCTTTAAAGCAGGGATAAGATTTTTTCATCTAAGTTTACCTTATAATGTATATCTCAGAATTTAGCATATGGTCAGTAAATACAGGAGTAATTCAGTAAACTTATTCAGTTTCAATATATTAACTGTTTTAAAACAGGAAGTGAATGGTAGTGTATAGAAATTTTGGTATGTTTGGGCATATAAATTTTATAATATCTAAAAGTATATGAAGACATTCTTTGAGACTTAGAAAAAACCACAATGAGTTCACATGAGTTATAGTTTGTCAACTAACAAGAGTATATTAAAGAATATAACATTTTGTAGTTACGCTTTAGATGATGAGAGACAGAAGTGGCCCCTAAACTGATTGAGATTTTAATAATGGCATATGTTCCTAGTGGATTCAGAGATCTAGAGGAGCACCTTCTGTGGGATACTAGTCCTAAGCAATGCTTTATCAATAAGTTCTTTTTACAGATAAACTTGGTAAATGACCTACTTTTTCTTCTAAAATAGTGTCTGAGAGTTTCTGCCATTAAACAGACAAACAAATAGCTCTAAGAGGAAACAACAAAACACAATTAAACTACACTTAAATATCATATATCGATATGTCCTATATTCATTTGGCACAAAACCTTTCTACCAATCTGCCCTCTTCTGTCCAGCCTTCCTGGGATAACAGCTGGCATTCTGCTGAATACACAAGACGAAATACTGATTTGAACCTTTATAAAGCTTTTTATTAACTATGTTTGCTGCACAAATAATATTATACTAAGGAAATTTTTCTAAAAAGAGAAATGTTACTCTTCTTGTCACCATTGTGATGTATGTTGTTTGCATTTCCGTGTTTCTTTTCAGGCTAATTCATACTCATTTTGAACATAGTTGTAGTCATCGAATACATATGATTTTATGTCATTTTAAAAATTCATAGTTCCAACTGTTATCTATATTTAATAATTATTATTTTATGGCTATATTTTATTTTGTGTTTAAGCATTTTTATTATTTTTGGCTTTGATTTGTAAACAGTTTAGAAATGAACACCGTTGGCACATTATTTTCTATTAAAAAATGAGCTTAAAAATTCTAAGAGTATAGATACCGAGTTGCAGGCTCTAGGTTATGGCCATACTGTTTGCTATAACTCTAGGGTAAGTTTATATGGCTTCCACAATATTTAATTATATACTGTTCCTTCACTGTCATGCTAGTAATAGGTATTCTTTTTCAATTTAATTATCATAAAATGAAAACTTGTGAACAGTTTTTTTCCCTGTAAGCCTCATAGAACTGAGGTAAATGAACATTAGTTTATTATAAAAATGATTTATGGATAATTTTTGCTACTCTAAACCCATGATCACTTATATCCAGATATATTTATTCTAGTACTGATAGTATTTTTTCTCCTGAATTCCTCTTTTTCATTTTTGATGTTGTGCTTGTTGTGTCCAGCTTCTGAAATACAACATGTTTCTTGACTTCGGTGATAACTTCAGCTGTGTTTTATATAGCTTTCCATTTGTGTGATTATTGGCTTCCCTTTAAAATATGTCAAGTTCTGGGTAAATATCTTTTTCATTTCTGATTTTTGCTGTTAATATTGTTATAGCCAGTTAGTTGGTAAGAAGGGTGAAAAAAACTCCTATGAAACAAATAGAAAGAAATATACATAACTATTTAATTTGATGTTGAGTAGGGAAGGCCTTTCCAAGCATAAAAAGGAAGAAATTTTGAAGTAAACAACTAATAGATTGAATGTTACTTTTTTTTTTGAGACGGAGTCTCGCTCCATTGACCAGGCTGGAGTGCAGTGGTGTGATCTCAGCTCACTAAAACCTCGCCTCCCAGGTTCAAGCGATTCTCCTGCCTCAGCCTCCTGAGTAGCTAGGATTACAGGTGCCTGCCACCATGCCCAGCTAATTTTTTGTATTTTTAGTAGAGATGGGGTTTCACCATGTTGGCCAGGTTGGTCAATCTACTGACCTCGTGATTTGCCTGCCTCGGCCTCTCAAAGTGCTGGGATTCCAGGTGTCAGCCACCGCACCTGGCCCATATTTTACTTTTATAATCAGGAAAATTAAAGTTAGAAATTATGATAAGTAGAATGTAAAATTGGGCATTTAAAAAATGATGCCCTTCAAAATCATTTATTCTTATTTTTGTCCTTACTATCCCATTGGATATGTAATTGCATAATCAAATATATATGTATATATGTATATATTTAAATAAAAAATAATGTATTTTCAAGTATAAATGCTATCAGAATCTTAGCTTCCAGGAGCATGTCAAATATGAAGGAGGAGCTAAATCATGGTGCTTAGAAGGTACTCCCAGAAAGAATTAAAGATAACAGCAGGGAGATAGTTAAGATTTTTGTATCTTCAAGGCTCTCGTATAGCTGCACATTGTTAGCTCTGTTGAAGAGTTGAAAAAAAATACCAGCCTAATTACTGTGATTAGAACTGCCTTGCCATAAAATATTGCTAATGTTTGTGGAATGTTTCAGCACATTAGTGAGCAATTCTCAAGTTCTTTTCTGATTTTGACATTTATAAGGTTAACTAGATGGTACTCAAACTTCTTGAAGGGATGCAATGTAGACAGATAATTTTCAGAGGGGTCACAACTGGCATGTTTGGGTCAAGGTAATGAGACACTGAATGGGATCTGCTGAAAGAGGAAGAGAAGTTGCCAAAAAGTCAGAGAGATACAAAGAAAGCCATACCTAGATTCACACTGCCAGCCTCACTTTCTTAAGCGGCTAGGTCTTCTTAATTTGTCAAGAGCTGAGTGATGTAATGAGGTGAGAGCATGATCTCTGTTTGGTTGATTTTGATTATGTATCTATCTCTATTAAGGTACAAGCTGTATGGTTTGTTACCATCCAGATTGGTAGGAAAATCTAGGCAGATCCAGGCTAATTCTCTGGTTGGCCATCTTAGCTAACCTCGTAGTGAAATGGCAAGTAAGATCCCAGAGATTCAGATACTCTGAATACTAGTAGTACAGTCTTAAAATTGCAAAACTGTGGGTTAAATATTTATTGATTAATATCATTATAACAAGGTTTTCTAAAGTTTTCTAAGTTAGCATATATACACCTAAATACCTCTAAAGATGTGTGTGTATGTGTGTGCGTGTGCCTCTGTGTGTGTGTGTTGAGGGTGGAGTACGTGCATACATTTGCTTTGAGCTCATCCCCTACTCTCCTGTCCTCACAACTCACCATGGATTTTTTTTGAGGGGGTGGAGGGTGGACGGAGTCTCTCTCTATTGTCCAGGCTGGAGTGCAATGGCATGATCTCGGCTCAGTCACTGTGACCTCCATCTCCCATGTTCAAGCAATTCCCCTGCCTCAGCCTCCAGAGTAGCCAGGACTACAGGAGCATGCCATCATGCCCAGCGAATTTTTTTGTATTTTAGTAGAGGTGGGGTTTCACTGTGTTTGTTGTCTAGGCTGCTCGCGAACTTCTAAGCTCAGGCAATCCGCCCAACTCAGCCTCCCCATGGATTTTACTATACTTGCATCTGTGTCTCTTGGTCTTGTTTGTATTTTGTTCTTCACTGGAGGTTCTCGTGTTGCTCACCTCACTTGCCACTGTTGGAAAATTGTCTGTTCTCTCCTCAGTGTCTCTGCCCATTTTATTTGCATGTGAAGGGCGTAAATCACCTCCCATTGAAAGACTTTCTGTTGGTGAATTGAGAAAATGACTCCTTAGCTGACTAATTTGACCTGCCTGATCCTCCAATCTACCTTATTATGTAATGACCACCATTTCTAGAAACTAACAAGCCCTTGAATCAAATGCTCGTGAGCCTACAAGCCTAGATTTCTGCTACTCTGGGATTTTAACATTTCTTTTCTCAGAATGCTCTGCTCATGTTCTATTACTAAACTCCTATCCCTTCATGCCCTTTCCCATCCTCTTGCATCATATTTAATTATATTTTTTTTCCTTTTTTTAAAATTGTACTTTAGGTTCTAGGGTACATGTGCAGATCATGCAGGACTGTTGCATAGGTATACACATAGTAATGTGGCTTGCTGCCTCCATCCTCCCATCAGCTACTTCTGGCATTTCTCCCCACGTTATCCCTACCCAACCTCCCCACACCACCCCCTGCTGTCCCTCCCTTGGCCCCCACCAACAGACCCCAGTGTGTGATGCTCCTCTCCCTCCTGTTTCCATGTGTTCTCACTGTTCAACACCAACCTGTGAATGAGAACATGCAGTGTTTGATTTTCTGTTCTTGTGTCAGTTTACTGAGAATGATGGTTTCCAGATTCATCCATGTCCCTACAAAGGACACGAACTCATCATTTTTTATGGCTGCATAGTATTCCATGGTGTATATGTGCCACATTTTCCTTGTCCAGTCTATCGTTGATGGGCATTTGGGTTGGTTCCAGGTCTTTGCAATTGTAAACAGTGCCACAATGAACATATGTGTGCATGTGTCTTTATAATAGAATGATTTATAATCCTTTGGATATATACCCTGTAATGGGATTGCTAGGTCAAATGGAATTTCTATTTCTAGGTCCTTGAGGAAGTGCCACACTGTCTTCCACAATGTTTGAACTAATTTACACTCCCACCCACAGTGTAAAAATGTTCCTATTTCTCCACATCCTCTCCAGCATCTGTTGTCTCCAGATTTTTTAATGATTGCCATTCTAACTGGCGTGAGGTGGTATCTCAATTTAGTTTTGATTTGCATTTCTCTAATAATCAGTGATGATGAGCATTTTTTCATATGTTTGTTGGCCTCATATATGTCTTCTTTTGAAAAGTGGCTGTTCATATCCTTCTCCCACTTTTGGATGGGTTTGTTTGTTTTTTTCTTGTAAATCTGTTTTAGTTCTTTGTAGATTCTGGATATTAGCCCTTTGTCATATGGGTAGATCGCAAATTTTTTTTCCCATTCTGTTGATTGCCAGTTCACTCTAATGATTGTATCTTTTGTTATGCAGAAGCTCTGGAGTTTAATCAGATCCCGTTTGTCTATTTTGGCTTTTGTTGCCAATGCTTTTGGTGTTTTAGTCATGAAGTCTTTGCCTATGCCTGTGTCCTGAATGGTTTTGCCAAGGTTTTTCTTTTAGGATTTTTATGATGTTAGGTCTCATGTTTAAGTCTTTAGACCATCTGGAGTTAATTTTAGTGTAAGGTGTCAGGAATAGGTCCAGTTTCTGCTTTCTGCACACTGCTAGCCAGTTTTCCCACTACCATTTATTAAACAGGGAGTCCTTTCCCATTGCTTGTTTTTGTCAGGTTTGTCAAAGATCAGATTATTGTAGATGTGTGGCATTGCTTCCAGGGCCTCCATTCTGTTCCATTGGTCTATATCTCTGTTTTGGTACCAGTACCATGCTGTTTTGATTACTGTAGCCTTGTAGTATAGTTTGAAATCAGATAGTATGATGCCTCTGGCTTTGTTCTTTTTGCTTAGGATTGTCTTAGCTATGTGGGCTCTCTTTTGGTTCCATATGAAGTTTAAGGCAGTTTTTTCCAGTTCTGTGAAGAAGGTCATTGGTAGCTTGATAGGGATGGCATTGAATCTGTAAATTACATTGGGCGGTATGACCATTTTCATGATATTGATTCTTCCTAACCATGAGCATGGAATGTTTCTCCATCTGTTTGTGTCCTCTCTTATTTCCTTGAGCAGTGGTTTGTAGTTCTCCTTGAAGAGGTCCTTTATATCCTTTGTTAGTTGTATTCCTAGGTATTTTATTCTCTTGGTAGCAATTGTGAATGGGAGTTCGCTCATGATTTGGCTCTCTGTTAATCTGTTATTGGTGTATAGAAATGCTTGTGATTTCTGCACATTGATTTTGTATCCTGAGACTTTGCTGAAGTTGCTTATCAGTTTCAGGAGATTTTGGGCTGAGACGATGGGGTCTTTTAAATATACAATCATGTCATCTGCAAATAGAGACAATTTGACTTCCTCTTTTCCTAATTGAATACTCTTTATTTTTTTTTTTCTTGCCTAATTGCTCTGGCTAGAACTTCCAATACTATATTGAATAGGAGTGGTGAGAGAGGGCATCCTTGTCTAGTGCCAGATTTCAAAGGGAATGCTTCCAGTTTTTGCCCATTTAGTGTGATATTGGCTGTAGGTTTGTCTTAAATACCTTTTATTGTTTTGAGATAGGTTCCTTCCATACCTAGTTTATTGAGAGTTTTTAGCATAAAGTGCTGTTGAATTTTATTGAAGGCCTTCTCTGCATCTATTGAGATAATCATGTGGTTTTTGTCTTTGGTTCTATTTGTGGGGTGGATTACGTTTATAGATTTGCATATGTTGAACCAGCCTTGCATCCCTGGAATGAAGCCTACTTGATTGTGATAGATAAGCTTTTTGATATGCTGTTGCAATTGGTTTGCCAGGATTTTACTGAAGATTTTTGCATCTATGTTCATCATGGATATTGGTCTGAAGTTTGTTTTTTTTTTTTTCTCTGAGTCTCTGCCGGGTTTTGGTATCAGGATGATGTTGGTCTCATACAATAATTTGGGAAGGATTCCCTCTTTTGTATTGTTTCGAACAGTTTCAGAAGCAATGGTACCAGCTCCTCTTTGTACATCTGGTAGAATGCAGCCGTGAACCCATCTGGACCTGGGCTTTTTTTGGTTGGTAGGCCATTAATTGATGCCTCAACTTCAGCCCTTTTTATTGGTCTAGTCAAGGTTTCAACTTCTTCCTGCTTTAAGCTTGGGAGAGCTCAACCCTGGTGAATCTGACGATTAGGTGCCTTGGGGTTACTCTTCTTCAGGAATATCTTTGTGGTGTTCTCTGTATTTTCTGGACTTGTATCATGGTCTGCCTTGCTAGGTTGGGGAAGTTCTCCTGGATAATATCCTGAAGAGTGTTTTCCAGCTTGGATTTATTTTCTCTGTCACATTCAGGTACACCTATCAAACATAGATTAGGTCTTTTCACATAATCCCATATTTCTTGGAGGCTTCGTTCATTTCTTTTCACTCTTTTTTCTCTATTCTTACCTTCTCATTTTATTTCATTGAGTTGATCTTCAATCTCTGATATCCTTTCTTCTGCTTGGTCGATTCTGCTATTGAAATTTGTATTTGCTTCTTGAAGTTCTCGTGCTGTGTTTTTCAGATCCATCAAGTCATTTATATTCTTCTCTAAACTGTTTATTCTAGTTAGCATGTCATCTAACCTTCTTTCTAGGTTCTTAGTTTCTTTGCATTGAGTTAGCACATGTTCTTTTAGCTCTGAGAAGTTTGTTATTACCCACCTTCTGAAGCCTGTTTCTGTCAATTCATCAGATTCATTCTACATCCATCTTTGATCCCTAGCTGGTGAGGAGTTTTGATCCTTTGGAGGAGAAGATGCATTCTGGTTTTTGGTGTTTTCATCCTTTTTGCACTGGTTTCTTCCCATCTTAGTGGCTTTATCTACCTGTGGTCTTTGTAGTTGGTGACTTTCAGATGGGGTCTCTGAGTGGACATCCTTTTTGTTGATGATGAAGTTATTTCTTTCTGTTTCTTAGTTTTCCTTCTAACTGTCAGGCCCTTCTGCTGCAGGACTACTGGAGGTCCACTCCAGACCCTGCTTGCCTGGGGATCACCTGTGGGGGCTGCAGAACAATAAGAATTGCTACTGGTTTCTTCTTCTGTTATCTTCGTCCCAGTAGGGTACCTGTCAGATGTTGGCCTGAGCTTTCCTTTATGAGGTGTCTCTTTGGGTATATAGGGGTTGGGGAGCTGCTTGAGGAAATAGTCTGTCCCTTATAGGAGCTCAAGTGCTGTGCTGGGAGCTCCCCTGTTCCATGCAGAGCTGCTGGGCAGGTACTTTTAAGTCTGCTGCAGCAGAACTCATAACTGTCTCTCTTCCTGGGTGCTCTATTCTAGGAAGGTCGGCTTTATTTATAAGTTCCTGTCATGCTGCTGCCTTTTTTTCATAGATGCCCTGCCCTGCCCAGAGTAGTCTAGTCATAGTCTGCCAGTAGAGGTATTGCTGAGCTGCCACAGGCTCTGCCCAGCTGCTGTGTGAACTGTCTAGGTAGTGGCAGACTACCTAGTAGTGGTGGTCACCTTTCCCCCCACTGAGCTGGACCGTCCTGGGTCCAGCTGCACTTGCTGTGAAATTCTTAATCCAGAGCATTTCAGATTGCTTGTTTTGTTGGGGTGGTACCTGCCGCGCCAGATCGCTTATCTCCCTGTCTCTGCCCGCTCCATTTCAGTTGAATGGGCAGCTCTGTATCCCAGGTGTTTCAGGTGCCAGTTGAAACGGCCACCCATATTTGTGTGAGTTTCAACTTGGCACTGGCTGAAACCTCCGTGCTGAAAACTCGTGGCACTTTTCAGCCCCGAAATCTCCTGGTCTGTGGACAGTGAAAATTCGTTTGGAAATGCAGTGGGCACTCACCCTCTGCGTTGTTCTTGCTGGGAACTGCACTCCAGAGCTGTTCCTATTTGGCCATCCTGCCCCCACATTTAATTCTTTTATCCCTTTGTTCTTATGCTGCCAGTGTCTGTTTGGGGATTTTTTTTTTTTGCATTTTCCAATCATGGTGAGAGGTGTCATTTATATGACCTCAGGAAAACCCAACTTTAGGAGAGGACTGGCTTCCTTGCAGAAGAATTAAGGTATTTTCCCCTTAGGTACCAAATCAGTCTTGGTAATCAGTTTTCATTCTTACTCAAATTCAAGGGTTCGCCCCATAGCAAAGGCTGCTTGCCACCCACACCACATGAAAGTAGAATGCGAAAACCATCAGAACTGCTTTTACTTTTAGACCATAAATACTTACTGTGTCAGTTACATTTGCATCCTAGAAGAACATAATTTTGTGTAGCATACATTTATTGAATTACTATGCCTTTTTTTCAAGAGGAGGTTATGCATACAACTTACCTGAATACCAGTAGCACCTCGGGATCTATGGTTTTGGACATTTGGGTTTTATAATTTTATACCCCAAATTTAAATTTTAACATCATTTTACATGTGCGTGGTTTACTTCAACTTCCTTCATTTAGCTAATATAAAAATTATTGATTCAACTTTTGGAAGGAAAAATGGTGACCATGTTCATTCCAAGAGAGGGAAGATCTATTTAAACTTCATTTACTTAGTGTAGATGTGTAAGACCAGGATCACAAAAATATGTTTTAAAACACCAAGATAGTTTGTAAAAATGAACAAAACACAAACTCAAACTTGTTTGTTTCAAATTCTATAAACTGTAAATAAATACTGCGAACATCTCGCTTCTGGAAGGATTATGCTGCAGCATATACAGATGATTATTTGAAGGAAAGCTTATCAGAGTATACTTTCAAACACAATATATCAGAAACAAGTGTCTTTGAAAAACCTTATACGTAATGTAATTTTATAGACTAAAGCTATTTTGATTTTTTCCTTCTAGTCTTTTATTTATTTATTTATTTGTGTTGCTGAGAACTTGAACATGCCAACCTTGGTTAGTGCAGACACGGTAGTTAGTTATCCTTAGAATTGCTGAGGAATTACTGGATTGTAATAGTGATACAAAATACTGTGGAGGCAGAGGACAGAGAAACACATTGGATGGTGCGAATGGGGAAAATACAGAGCTATGGCCTTGATAGCAAACAGATTTTGAGGGTGGAAATAGCAGGTAGGGCTGGAAATGGTAACATTGTATAGGAATGGAGAGCATGACCCAAGGTAAGGGAGCTCAGAGAATATTGCTGAGAGGTGAGTAGGCATCAATGTGTCATTGATATTTAAATCACATAGGGTCAGAATTTGGTGGGAAGAAGGCTGGGAACAGATTTTATATGGTCTTAAATGCTATTCTAAGAGATTTGAGCTTTGTTTCTACTCCAGGGGCAGGCTCTCTAATTAGTGTGCTCCAGTGTCTGAAGCATGACATGATGACTGTGCAAACAGAAGATCATAATTGGGAAACGTGCTGGCAGATAAATCAATTAGGCTCTTGCAGCAAGTCAGGTGAGGCCTCATGAAGACCTGAACGAGGGCAGCATGCTTGAAAATGGAATAACCTAGAGAAGTGATCTGCTTAAATCAAAATCAAGATCAGTAAGAATAAATCTAAGTTTCTCTTTGGTATGAAAACATCCAAATAATTGCACAGATAATGATTAAGAAAAGACTAGCTAGGCAGGCACAAGTACAGCAGACAGAGACCTGGGAGTCCACGAGGACCATATGGTGAATGTGAATCACAAGTGTTGTGCTGTTATTAAAAAACAGAACCAACACTATGGGGAAATATATTAATAGGAGTGAGGCATGCAAATGGCAGGAAGTAACCTTTCTGATCTATTCATAATTGTTCAAACTTTTACTTTCCTCATGGCTTCTATTGGCCTTCATATATCGAGAGCATGTTTAGAAAGTGTGAAAGGCCTAAAAAAGGACATTTAAAATGCTAGAGGTGATAGAAGGTGTTATCTGTTGTCCTGGGTCCATTGGATAAAGTCATGAAGTCTAAATCACTATAAACCTTTTTGATTGTATGAGGCCCTTGGAAGCAATAATGTGAATTCTAGCAGCTCGAAGAATTAAGCTCTTGCACAAGTCCCTCTTTAGGATACAGTGTTACTCATAATTCACTGATTTTATCTTTATGTTGTAATAAATACTGGATGGCTTTATTAGGAGAGACAGGAACAGGGAGGTTTGGAAATGCTACTTTTACCCTCAGGTGGAACTGTGGTTGCCTTCACTTGTTGAATCCTGTGATCTCATTTTCCTTGCTGGTCACCTCAAGCCTTTCGGTGTTTGAAAGACTCTAAGATGTGGACCAGAACTAGCTGTCCTTCCACTACCACATCAATAAATGAGGCTGACCACAACTGTATGGAAATTGTGCGGGGTGGGGGGCGGGACTGCACATTTGTAGCTCCTGCGCTTCTTTACCTGGTTAATGACAGCATATTTAGAGCTCCTGCTTAGTATCTCTTTTTGGACAATCTTTCTGTGCTTGCCCCACCCAGGTCTTGTTTCTTATCATATGCATTAAGAAAACTTGACTTTTTAAAATAATATTTATTTTAATTAGCAGTTACACACTAATTTGTATATAATTCCAAAATTTCTATCTGTCCCACCAGACTGCAACCTTTATGAGAACAGGAACTCTGTCTACTTTTGCTTGCTGATGTTTCCCCAGAATGTTTTTTCTTTGTATGAAAGAATAATTACACCTATCTAGCAAAAGGGAATAAGAGGAAAAGGATCCGAAGGGGGCAGTTTTGGATCATTCGAAGGGAAGCAGTACCATTTAGTGGTTAGAGATATGGACTATGTTTAGGTACAACACCTGGCTCTGCCACTTATTAGCTTGGACAAGTGACTGAACCTCACTGTGCCTCAGCTTTTTCATCTGTAAAATGCATATAACAATATTACTTACCTCGTAGGGTTGCTGTAAGAATCAATGATTAGATATTTGCAGAGAACCTTAACCAGTGTCTGGCACAGAGTAAATGCAACATATGCTCTTGAAATACATAGAAGAGAAACAGAGTTTTGCCCCTCAACTGACTCCGTCTCCGTTTTGACTATCCTTCCTTTGAATCTCCCCACCCAAAAGTATACTAATCCTCATTGTATTCCTGTAATTATTTATATTAGATTTTCCTAAAGTGTAGCATGAATGCCACTTGCTTATGTAGGATGACTCGTTTTAGTTGATTCACAGGACAAACACGTTTTTAAGTAATAGTTATGTGTTTATAATGAGCACATGAAATAAGCGATTTTATTACAATGAAACTAAAGTAAATATTTTCCTGGTAAATATTTATAAGTGAGCCAAATGTGACTCAATTTTGTCAAATATTAATGAAGTCACTTATACATTTAAAAAAAGATCTTTGATTCTGTGACTTTGTCTTGTGTAGCTTTTGGACATCATTTAACTCTTCAGTGATTTGTTTATTTCTGAATGCTTTGTAGTGTTGATAACTTTTCCTACTTACTGTAAGTTTGACCACATAAGTTGCTTAAAACAACTTAGCATGATATGGAGAATTAGAAATTGGTAGGTTTTATATAATAGCTATCAGATTGGTCTGATTAAATGTCAAATTTTAATGTTGTGCTGATCAAATTGTTTTGATTGATTTGCTAGTGATTCGGCATTTCATACGTTGTATAAAGTGTCCATGAGACATGTCCTAAAGAAACATGTCTTTGTTAGGTTTGTAAGTCTACAATGTAACTGTGCTTATCTCTATTGGTGTTTTGTTAACGTTTTTAACCTTGAAAGTATATGCGTGTGTATAAGTATAGATATATACTTATATATGTATATATTACATATACACATATGTATACTTACATATATAAGTATATGTATATACTTATATATATGCCCTTGAAATAAATAGAATAGATATATAAGTATATATAAACTCATATATATGTGTAAGTATATATATATATTTATATATATATACTTACATATAAGAATATACTTACATATATGTGTATATATACTTATGCACATATATATATACACATACACACAAGAATAATTTGTCAAATTCTTATTTTACAAATGTTAGAATGGAGCTGCTTTAATTTTGAAATTCTTATATGCACACATACCTATCCTATATATACACCCACACACAATGTTTACATATATATGTATGTATACATATATACATATTATACATATATATGTATACATACATATATATACACTCATATACTTGGTAAAAATATATACTAAAGGTTATATTTAGCTACAGAGTAAGGTATTTGCCATATAGCCCAAATTCTTCTGACTTAGGAGTTGATTAACAGGTCAAGTGGTGGCTGGTGTCTTAGAACACTTAAAATTTGCATTTCCTCAATCTTCATAATTCTTTTTTTTTTTTGATGGAGTCTTACTCACTAGGCTGGAGTGCAGTGATGCAATCTCAGCTCACTGCTACCTCCACCTCCTGGATTCAAGGAATTCTCCTGCCTCAGCCTCCTGAGTAGCTGGAACTACAGGTATGCACCACCATGCTCAGCCAATTTTTATATTTTTAGTAGAGACATGGTTTCACCATGTTGTCCAGGATGGTCTCAATCTCTTGACCTCGTGATCTGCCCGCCTTGACCTCCTAAAGTGCTGCGATTACAGGCGTGAGCCACCGTGCTCGGCCCCAATCCTCATAATTTTTATGGAATGTTTCACGTGGTGCTTGTAGTGATAATTTTTCATAATGCTAGAAAACTAATGATGCTTTCAACTGAAAGTTTCCTGGCCTTCTAATTTCTTTCTTTTTTTTTTTTTAGCTTTTTACAAACTATGCTTTATACTTCTGCAACTGAAATGCGCCAAACCTTTTAGCCTGAAAGTACTATATATTGTGTGAATGTTCTCAGCACTGCTAGACTTGCCAAGATAACCTGAAGGGTTTTGTCTGGCTGCTGCAATTTCCTACTGCCAGTATTAACCCCCATTTTTCATCACCTAGTAGGGACTATTTCTTTAGTCCTTCAAAATCAAAAGAAAGAAATTTTGTATTTCAAAACGCACTATATTACCTAATGTTAAAAGTAAAAGTTTTATCCTAAAATAGCTATTCTATTTAGGATTCTTTATGAGTTTGCAAATTAAGCAGCAAAACTTACTTTTCCTTTTTGAATGCAGTTGACTTTTTTATTCTTGTGAATTAAAACCATTGAAATTAGGTTGCAGACATTTAAACAGAATGTCTCAATTTTTTTTGTCTGTCTTGAGCTTTGAAGCAAAACTAGATTTGAATCTCAGCTTGATTGCTCACTAAAACTGGGCAGGTTTAATGAGCTTTCTGAGCCTTAATTTACTTATCTGTAAAATGAGATGGTAATACTAACCTGCAAAGGATTAAAGGTAATGCACATAAAGTTTATAGCATGGTACCTTAAACACTATTGGCAAACTCTTATTTTACAAATGTTAGCATAGAATGGAGCTGCTTTAATTTTGGAAATCTCACACGCACCCACACACACATTTATTTATTTTAGTAAGACCATTTCACTATTTCCTGTAAACTGGTTAGACACTATCAAAAGTGAACATTTTCATCATATTTTAGTGTCTTGAACATTTCTCTGCTTCATGTGTCACTAAGAGTTTTTATCAACTTATCAGAATATGGAGGGGCTTAGTAAGCTTAATGAATATCATAATAGTTTGTATGCATTTTCTACCACTTTAAAAACAGAACTCATGTGTTTAAAAAAATTTTGAATTCATTTTCAACCATTTATAAATGCTCTGTTTTTCTTTTTAGAAAAAACCTGGCTGTTTTATGACGTACAACAACATAATGTCAAATGCAACATTAGATCTTTGATATATAGTTCACTATTAAGTAACATGTTTATACTCTTCCATTAAAACATATTTGTGAAGTTTGGTAAAATATTTGTAAAGTTTCATTGAAATGAAACCATATAATATTCAAAAAGGACAAAGCAGTCATTATGAGTTGGATGTCCTATAAAAGCATGTTAGGATTTTATTTTACTTTGAAATGTGAAATCAAATTATTATTTCAGTAACTAAGCATTATTGTACCTTTCTTCTTAAGAAGATTAATATGCAAATGTAGTGTTATCTTAATTCAAATATTTCTTGTTTTTAAAGATGAACTAGACAGCTGTAGCTTGCTGGTTATAAAACCAGCAGTTCAAAATACATTTTTGACTCATTTATTATTTTGAATGTTTTGATGGTTTTCAGTCTGACAACTTTTTTTTAGTAGCTCCACTGCTTCCATCACACCCAATTGTACCTTGTTTGATGTTTTGGTTTTATGCTTCACTAGCAATGAACAGATTATTTAATAGACGACTCTATATGAAGATATGATTTATAATGAAAATGATTTTGTAGGCTACATAGTAGTGCAGAACGATCTGGAAATAAAACATTGTGTCCATCTGTTTTACAAGGTCCATTTTATGACTTTATTATGATAGCAAAATGTCACTGACATCAATTTGGAAATATTAAAGAATAAAAAAAGACTTTGTGATTTAAATTTCTTATTATAAAATATTAAAGTAGAAAAGACAACAAGTATTTTTGGACTAGGGAAGAGTTGGACAAAATTAGTCTGGGAGATTCAGGTTTGGGGAAGTTTTTTTTTTTTTTTTTTGAAATGGAGTCTCACTGTGTCAGCTGGAGTGTGGTGGCACGATCTTGGCTCACTGCAACCCCCGCCTCCTGGGTTCAAGCGATTCTCCTGCCTCAGCCTCCCGAGTAGCTGAGACTACATGTGTGTGCCACCACTCCAGGCTATTTTTTGTATTTTTAGTAGAGACAGGCTTTCACCATGTTGGACAGGCTGGTCTCAAACTCCATACCTCAAGTGATCCACCCACCTTGGCCTTCCAAAGTGTTGGGATTACAGGTGTGAGCCACTGTGTCGGCTGGTTTGGGGAATTTTTTAATGAATAGTGTGTAGTGGCAATAAATCAGTTGAGTTATAGGTTAAGTCTAGAGAGGTCAGTCCATAATCTCTTGGGCTAAGAGACAAACTACAAAATGACTTTCTTGGCTTAGGAAGCCATAAATATGGCTTTCTTTTCTTTTCTTTTCATTTCTTTTCTGTTCTTTATAAGTGAAGCAATTGAAACAAACTTTTTTGTGTAAAGGGAATGGGAAGATTTCTGGGGTCTAGAAGGTAGTTTCTAGGCTAGGTGCCACTTCAGACACCTTCTGTAGCATAGAAGATAGATATGACAAGTTCTCATGACTGATAAAAGGCAGTTGTTGAAAATAAGTTGTCTTTGAAAGTGCAGGGACATAGCTATATTAGGTTTTAGTGACTTGGTGAGAATATGTATAGCTTCAGAACTTTTTCTTGGTGACACAAAGAACATTGATTTTTCATGAGACCCAAAATGAAGATGAATTCTTTCTTAAATTCTAGGGGTTACCTGAGAAAAAGGCTTAGCAGATATTTACAGTCCAAGTGACCTAGCAAAGAAACAGTCCCTTGGCCTTCCTTGCTTGAGCTCTGGGTGTACTTCCAAGCTCAGACAGACTGACTTTGGAAGATGAAGCAAGCAACTGTCAATTTTCAAACTCCATTCAAAGGACATCTAACTTGCAGAGAGAGTCCCGTTTTGTGCTCAATTGGAGCATATGATAACGGTTCTGTTTTATTATAACCTGAGGTAGCAACAGGCCAAGGCTATCCAGAAGGATGAGAAAAAGGAAGAGAATGAATCTTTAGTGTGTGTCTATTCTAGAATGATTGCTTTAGATACAGTGTGTCCCTTAATCCTCTCGGTAATGCTAGGATGTTGTTAATAACATCCTGTATACTGATGAAATTATGATGCCTTATATCCAAAACTATTGCCATATAAATATGAATCTCATATGTCATGTAGACTCAGGTTTTTTCCAAATTCCAAATATCTACATTATATTTAAATTCAGCCTCACAGGATAGCACCATTGCAGAGACAGTTGTCAGCCCTCTTACTCATTCTCACATACTTTTTTCGTGATAGAACTCCTGAATTGGACATAGGGCAGTGTGTGTCTTAGCCTTCCTTATAGCTACATGTGGTTATTCAGAAAGTTATATCCAGAAAAGCATGAGCTGAGTTTTGTGTGCAACTTCTAGGCCCTATGCTTAGAGAGAAGTGATATGCCTTCACTTCCCCTTCCCCACTACCCACGGGCTGGGTTGAGTTACAATAAGAGAACCTAGATTGCAAAATGGAAGCTGTACATTGAGGATGCCAGAGTAATACAATAGATGGTGCCCACGTCCGTGATATGGAGCAGCCACGTCAAATATGAACTATGTATATGCCAACTGTTACACGAGAGAAAAAGGAACTTGTTTAACTTCTTGATCTGTTGCCTTTTGTCATAGCAGGTGGCCTCATATCCTAATTACATCAAACACTTTATAAACACGCTAAAATTAAAATGATGAAAATACATTTGTGTAGTTGGGGGATGTTGTCTTCTGTTAAAAAAAAATAGTATTCAAAGTGAGTTTATTGTCTTCACAAATGAATCCATACACCCACTAGGTGTCAGTGATTTTCCAGGTTGATAATTCCTGACTTAGGCAAAGACGGAAAACATGTGACTCAAAGTGAAGTAAAAGCTTACCTTTTTATGCTCACCATATAAGTACTCAAACAGGTTTAAATTAGTCCAGAGAAATATTTGTAATATTAATAAATATAACTAGTAACGATAAAGCATTTCATATGTGTCAGGCACTATTCTAAGCTCTTTATATATTTGCTCATTTAATACAACAATCATATGAAGTAAGTACTACTTATTATCCCTGTTTAGCAAAGAAGAATGTGTGTAAGTCAGGCACAGAGAAGCTAAGTACCATACTCAAGATTGCCCAGCTACTTGGGGAAGAGGTGGGGTTTGAACCTGAGCAGTCAAGCTCTAGTCGCTGCTCTTAACCATGTTTTCTTTAGGAAGTTAAAAGACTAATACGAAAGTTAGCCTTGTACAGTGAGTGCTGTGTTTATTCATGTGAGCACAGTTGCTATAAATATTGTCGAGGCACATGTTCTCACTCAAATGGGATCTTCCCTTGAATCATCCAGTGTTTATTCTAGGTCCCAAGTTAAAGAGAATTTAGTATCCTTAAATTCTCAGTAACTTTTAAAACCATGTCTCAGAGCAGAACTGTGACTCTGACCTAAAACAAGTTAGAATTCATGGGAAAGTTTTCCAACTAGTTATATTCAGGCATCCTTCGTAGTAGAATAGAGAAATCATCTTTTTAAAAATATTTAAAATTTTATCCAAATTATTATTATAGTAGCACTGAATAAGTTATAAAAATGTTATTTCCTTATAGTCCCTTTATCTGGCAAATTGCTTCTGTTATAATCTGTAGCTGCTCTTTTAATTCTTTCCAATGTGAAAATATATTAAAAATAGGTACTAAGAGTAGTACAAATGTGCTGTTCTTTGATTGCTTTTCATTGCCCTGCTACAAACCAAAATGTGGTTTATAGCAGACACACATGTAACAGTTTAAAAACTACCAACTGTCCCCAGGGGTGGAGCAATCCACTAAGCAATGGCACATTAACTCACTGGAATACTGATTGATTGTACGTTATTGCAACTTCTATTGCAAAAACTATATACATTTTTTAGTCTTCTCAGCAACAGTTCTCCCTACAAGTTAAGGAACCCGGGTTGTATCTCGACAACTTGTCTACATAATGATTCCTTTCCAGATTCAAGCCTTAAGGTTTGCTCAACAGTGCTTCCAGGCCAATTAATTTTTTACAAATTTGTGGAATTAGTGAAAAGAAGAATATTTGATGTATTTGTTTACTAAAATGTAATGTGCATGCATGTGTGTGTGTATGTTTCTCTAGAATCAGTTGTCTGGTATATAATAGGGATAATAATATGGTTTTAAACATTTCTCCACAGGTAGTACAGGGTTTCTCATCAGAATGACTCTTTGATACAAAATAAATTTATTACTCTTTGTGACTAATTTTCCATATTCATTATATTAGCAAGTGTTTTTTGTAATATGCTTCATCTGGTACCTAATACGTTTAGATACATAAACAAAAGCTGTCCCACAATGATGACATGTTAAGAATGACTCTCCTGGGCCGGGTGCGGTGGCTCATGCCTATATTCCCAGCACTTTGGGAGGCCAAGGTGGGCGGATCAGGAGGGTAAGAGATCGAGACCATCCTGGCCAACATAGTAAAACCCTGGATCTACTAAAAATACAAAAATTCGCTGGGCGTGGTGGCACACACTACTACACTACTACTCCCGAGTAGTCCCAGCTACTTGGGAGGCTGAGGCAGGAGAATTGCTTGAACCCGGGAGGCAGAGGTTGCAGTGAGCTGAGATCACATCACTGCACTCTAGCCTGGTGCCTGGTGACAGAGCAAGACTCTATCTAAAAAAAGTTCCTCTCCCATATGAGAAACATTTTGATGCTTTATGAAGTTATTCTTTTGTATGAAGACTCCTACACTGACAACATTTATATAATTGCTCTCTCTCTATTTTTTGATGCACAATAAGGGCAGAACTCTGGCTGAAGAATTTTCCACAATCAAGTCATTCTTATGGCTTCTCTCCAGCAGGGTTTTCTGATGTGAAGAAAAGGTGACATCTTCAACTCAAGTATTTTCCACAATGTTTACATTTATATGATTTCATCCCATTGTAAATTATATGATGCATAATAACATGAGATCTCTGTATATAAGACTTCCTAAATTCATTGTCTTCATAAGGCCTCCCTCTTACAAAAGTTCTGTGATACATAATGAGGTGAGTGTTCTGTCTGAAAGATTTTCCATGTTCAGGATTGTCACTGAGTTTGTCTCTGCTATGATTTCTTTCATGTCTAATGAAACTAAGACATGAAACAAACCAAATACTTTCCAAACTGATTACATATGTACAGTTTATCTCCAGTATGAGTTCTCTGATATAGAAAAAAAGTGACAGAACCAGGTAAAAGCATTTTCACATGCTTATGCATTATTTACCTCCTTATGGTTTCTCACCAGTATGATTTATGTGATGTCAATGTAGTGAGAACCCCACTGAAGAATTTTGCATCTTCTTTATATTGATAGTGTTTGTCTTTTTATTTACACTCTTAGATATACTTATCACTATCACTGTATGGTTTATCTCCTGTCTAAGTTCTTCCAAATTGAATCAGGTGAATGTTCTAACAAAAGGTTTGAGTACATTTACTACTGTTACTGACATCATTTGCCTGATGACCACTAGACTAAATTATGTTTTAAACTTTTAACATTTGAGTAATGCTTATGGAAATACTCTCTAAGTACTAGGTGAACATGAATAATACAGTGTCCCCAGTATTTATAACTTCTACAGACTCTCCTAGGTACTTTGTTTGTGTGAATGTGTCTTATCTTAATGTGTCTCCTCATTTTCCAGTTTGTTTTCACATTTCCATTTTTAATGACAAATTCCAGAAATCATTCCTTTCCATTTTTTCCATTTGAATGTCATAGAATTGTTTATCTTCAGAAATGCCATTGCTGGAAATTGATGATTTGATTTCAATGATAGTCACTGATTCTGGCCAGGTCTCTTGGTGAATCTGACCAGGTCTCCCCAGCTGTGATTCATTACCTTTCTCCATCTAGAGGATCCCATCTGTTTGGGAAGCTGACGCTCCAAGGAAACTGGGTTATTATAGTTCTAAAGCATCACTTATTTGATTATTTGATTATGGGCTGCTAAGAAGTGAATTTGGTGACGCCTACAACCGTGTCCTAGAAGGTGACCTATGCCTGGGACTGGACCATTAATGACTCAGCTTCCATATTCCCTTCTCTGATTTATTGAGTAAGTGGAGAGATTTGTGGATGCAACAGTCTCTGTTGGGCCAGGTTCAGCTGACCTGGCCTGCCCTACAGTGCCTGCACCTCTTTACCTGACTTGCATGTACCATGAGTTAGCTGCTGCGGCCTTCTCCATGTCTCTATCGTGTCCCCAACTCCCAATCCCAGGCATTTGAACTAACCCCTGTCTGATGCTGCCAACCCACATAGAAATGTCTTTTAAAGAAAAGACTGTTCATTTTGATGAAGGTCTGTTGCAGCTTAATGATTATGTGTCTACAGGGCCTACAGTGCATAGTAGTATTTCAGGAACTCAAGCTTCCTTCTGATTACTGATCCAAAAATAAATTTCTCAGAAGTCAGGTAAGGCTAAATTCTGTCTTAATTATTTTAAACTCTCTGTTCATTCCTCAGTTATATCATTTTAAAAAGCTATAACATAGGGATTAGAAACTTGGTTTGGCCAATGGAGTGTTTTTGCAGCAAATATAATTTAAATGTCTTTTGGGGGAGCTTTATTATATGGTTCCCTGGTTCCCATAACTTCCATGCCTCTTAGCACATGGATTGGGGCAGGATTCACACATGTGGAATGAGCTTACTTCAAAGCATTACACTTTCTCCTTGCTCATCTGGTCTAATTAACTTACAGTCATTTACAAAGTATACAAATGTCATGTTTTGCAGAATATCCAGGATGGTTTAGATCCCTTCAGAGTTCAATATGACAAAAGACTAGAGAATTGGCATAAACCTAGTGCCATATTATAAGTATATACTCTTTTCTTTGTCATGTAATTATTAACTGCTGCAGAAACTACTTTTCAATATGTTGGACGATGATATATTAACCAGCTCTGTGATTGACTAAATACATGAAGCTATATTAATCTGTTGTAATAAAAACATATCACATCTGACACTGAAGCTGCATTTAGGATTACTACTTGGTTAAGTTTGTGGAAGTTTACCATCATCTGTCAAGACTCATCTTTTTTTTGTAGTGCCAGATAATGAATTAATTGGGGATATCATGGAAGGACCACTACCCATGGTTTCTGTATCTGCTATTTCCCCTGTTATATCCTATTGTTTTTTACACACTATTTTGAAAGAACAAGGAAGAGGGCAATATCTGAGACTTATGCTTGACTTTAAGACCAAAGAGTCAAACTGAGAGTTCTGCTATTTATGTTTGTTTTAATTATATAAGGCCAGTACAATAATCAGTGGCTAGATGCATGGACTTAGTGGACCACTATGAGACAGAACTGGGATGGAGCTCCATTTATTACCCGACTCTAATACATTCTCCAATCTAATTAGAGATAGGAGGTCAGGGAGGGGGTACAATGATGTTTCAGTTCCCTGGATATCAATGTCAAGTGAAACTCTGTTTCTAACATTTCTCAAAATGTCTGAATTTCCCCTTTCTGTACTGTGTGGTTACCTTTATGATCCTCAGCTAATACCATTGGGAGTTCTGAAGCTGAAATGGTTCTTCAGAGTTATTCTTTTTGAGGTAAAAGGGCTAGATCTTCAGACCTTTAGTTGAGCAGTCACTGGATGCTCTCTTTCCTTGGGAAGAGGCCATGACTCTGACCAAGGCACCTTTCTGCAGTTAAAGACAGTTCTCAGAGGGAGGCCCAGCAGTGAGCCACCAGTACATGTCACTCTTAGCATGCGAGGGAATCACTATCTTGGTCTTGAAAGGAGAATATAGGCACCACACCACATCTTCCACTCCAAGTACATAGCCAAATTGCAATGGCAGAATATTATGAAATAAAAGTAAAGACATATTGTAGATGAGAAGACCAAATCTAAAAATGTTCAATTGTCACCTCTGTTATACTACCATTACATCTGTATTAAGCCCACCACTCATTTACTCATTGTTTCCTTTATTCATTCATTCAGTATCTTTTTATAGCAAATACCATGCATTGTGAGCAGCGTTTGGATTCCTAGCATTGTTTGAATCTCAGCTATGTTCTAGTTGCACTGCGTATTTCTTTAGTCCTTACAACATGAATAAACTGAGACACTGATGAGAAACCTTGTATACCCACAATCACCTAGCTGATGAATGGGAGAGTTGCAGTTGGGACTCAGTTCTGCCTCTAAGGACTGGTGTTCCCTTCCCACTATATCCAAAGATGTTTATGGGAAATGTTAACCACAGGATAATTGCCTAAAAGGTGGGGGATTAGAGAATAATGGAATCTGTGATCACTTGATAAGTCAATTAGTAACATTTCAATAAATATTATTACTGTAGGAAATGAGAAAAATTTGCAGCTTGTTCTTATAGCTGTGTCTGTTTTAATATTTTATACTATTTGTCACTATATATCTGCTGCAAACAAAAGAAAGACTGAGGTGAGTCTCTATCAAATTTGGAAGTTTATTTTGCCAAGGTTGAGCATGCACCCAGGGAAAAGAAACAGAACTTAGGAACATCTGTTATTATCTGTGCTTTTTCTGAAGAGGTTTTGAGGACCTCAGCATTTAAAAGGGAAAGAGAAGGCAACAGGGAAAAGAGGAAAGGGAAAAATGGGTGAGGGATGAAAAAAGAGGCAAGCGGTTATATTCTTTTTAAGGTTTTGATTAGTATTGACTGAATCCACATTTTACATGTGAAAGGAGAGTGCTTAGAGAATTTCATTTTTACATAAGATAAAGTAAATGCAGAATAGAGGAAACAGTCAAATATACATTTGTCTCAGGTGAGGGCAGAACGATAACTTCTGCTTTTGTCTTAGTCCCATAGCTGTGGAGATAAGCTGTTAATTTACATTGTAAGAGTGAGTTTCAGTGGAAACTATAAAGAACTACCTGTGACTGGGTAATTTGTAAGAAAAAGAGGTTTAATTGACTCACAATTCCACAGGTTGTACAGGAAGCATGGCTAGGGAGGCCTCAGAAAACTTACAATCATGGTAGAAGGCAAAGGGCAAGCAGGCACATCTTACATGGACGAAAAAGGAGGAAGAAGGGAGTGGGAGGTGCTGCACACTTTTAAACAACCAAATCTTGTGAGAACTCACTGACTATCCATGAGAACCACAAGGGGGCAAGATATCTGCCCCCATGATCTAGTCACTTCCCAACAGGCTCTTGTTCCAACATTGTTGATTACAATTTGACAGAAGATTTGGGCAGGGACATAAATCCAAACCATATCATTTCACCCCTGGCCCATGCCGAATCTCAGGTTCTTCTCACATTTTAAAAAACAATCCTGCATTCCCAACAGTCTCTAAAGTCTTAACTCATTCCAGCATTAACTCAGAAGTCCACGGTCCAAAGTCTCCTCTGAGACAAGGCAAGTTCCTTCTCCTATGAGCCTGTAAAATCAAAACCAGTTAGTTACTTCCGATATACAATGTGGATACAGGCATTGGCTAAATACTTCCATTCCAAAAGGCAAAAATCAGCCCAAACAAAGGGGCTACAGGCCCCATGCAAGTCTGAAACCCAGCGGGACAGTCATTAAATCTTAAAGCTTCAAAGTAATCTCCTTTAACTTGATGTCTCACATCCCGGCCGCAATGATGCAAGGGGTCACTCGGCTGCTTTCACCTGCTGGCGTTGAGTGTCTGTAGCTATTCTAGGCATGGAGTGCAAGCTCTCAGTAAATCTACAATTCTGGGTTCTGAAGGATAGTGTCCCTCTTCTCATAGCTCCACTCGGCAGTGACCCAGTGGGGACTCTGTGTGGGGGCTCCATCCCCACATTTTCCCTCTGCACTGCTCTAGTAGAGGTTTCCATGAGAGCTCTGCCCATAGTAGACTTCTGCTTGGACATCTGGGTGTTTCCATTCATCCTCTGAAATCTAGATAGAGGCTCCCAAGCCTCAACTCTCACACTCTGCACAACCTCAGGCTTAACATCTCATGGAAGCCACCAAGGCCTTTGGCTTGCATCCTCTGAAGCAACAACCTGAGCTGTTCCTTCATCCGTTTTAGCCAAGACTGGAGCTGGAGTGACCACAATGCCAGGCATTATTTTTTGAGGCTGTGTAGAGCAGTGGGGCCCAGAACCTGACCCACAAAGCCATTTTTCCTCCTAGACCTCCAGGCCTGTAATGGTAAGGGCTGCCACAAAGGTCTCTGAAATTCCTTCAAGGACTTTCCCCCCTTTATCTCTGCTATCAGCATTTGGCTCCTCTTTACAAATATGAATTTCTGCAACTGGCTTCAACTCCTTCTTAGAAAGTGAAGTTTTCTTTTCTATTGCATGGCAAGTCTGCAAATTTTCCAAACTTTTACAACTCTGCTTCTCTTTTAAATATGAGTTTCAGTTCCCAATCATTTCTTTGCTCTTGAATGTAAGTGTACACTGCTAAAAGCAGCCAGGCAACACCTTGAATATTTTGCTTCTTAGAAATTTCTTCCCTCTGATACCCTAAATTATTACTCTCAAGTTGAAAGTTCCTAATATGTTCCTCCTCTCCATCTGAGACCTTGTCAGCTTGACCATCTCTGTCCAAATCACTGTCGGTATTTTTGTCAAAATCATTCCACAAGTCTCTAGGAAGTTCCAAACTTGTTCACATCTTCCTGTCTTCTTCTGAGCCCTCCAAACTGTTCCAACCTCTTCCTATTACATAGTTCCAAAGTTGCTTCCACATTTTCAGTTATCTTTATAGCAATGCCCCACTCCTGGATTGAATTTTCTGTATTGAATTCTTGCATTGCTGTAAATAATTCTTGCATTGCTATAAAGAACTACCTGAGCCTGGATAATTTATAAAGGAAAAAGGTTTAATTCATTCACAGTTGCACAGGCTTAACATGAAGCATGGCTGGAGTGGCCTTAGGAAACTTACAATTATGGTAGAAGGCAAAGGGGAAGCAGGCACATCTTATATGGCTGGAGAAGGAGGAAGAGATAGTGAAGTGCTATACACTTTTAAACAGTCAGATCTTGTGAGAACTCACTATCACTGGAACACCAAGGGGGAATTCTGCCCTCTTGATTCAATCACCTCCTACCAGGCTCCTCCTGTTATCACTGAGGATTACAATTCAACATGAGATTTGGGTGGGGACACAAATCCAAACCATAAGACAGGGTAAAGATCTTGGGGCTCACAGAGAATTTTCTTGTGAGCACATTGTAAGGGAGACCAACTGGGGAGGTATGTGGACTTCTATCTTTGCAGCTATCTACTTAAGAACAAAATAGGAGGCAGTTTTGCAACTCAGTTCTCAAGCTTGACTTTTCCATTTAACATAGTGAGTTTGGGGTCCCGAGGTTTTTGCTTTCCTTTCACACTACAGATAGATTTGAGTTGTTGAATGGTTACATTTGATCTGCTGTATTGTTCTTGCATGTAATGACCTGTTAATGTAAAGCTTTGGCTCCATTTAGCCAAGGTGAATGGAGGATTGCTTATCACTCATGTGCTGGCCCCTCTTATAGCCATCAATGCCTGATGGCACATAAAAACCTTTTTTTTTTTTAAACACAAATCTTTATTTGAATGACTCAGAATATATATTGGAAACGATATGAGTAGACTCCTACATATTGAGGTAAATAACTTTGCAGCGTTATTGGAAGGAAATCACTCAAGGTTAGTTTGTATTAATTGATCACAATGTCTCCTTTAGGATTATTTGGGAAAAGCACTATAGATGGAGATAGAGAATGTATGCTATATAATATTACCATATAATCATGTACACTGTACTATAGAGAGCACTTAACATTAGCTTAGGGGTAATTCTAAATTTTATCTTCCAGTGGGACTGACACATCTAATTATGAAGGTAGTTTTGCCATACCCATTGCCAGGCCATAGGATATTTCAAAGAGCCCAATGATTCTGGATCCAACGTCTGTTAGACTGTCAAGGTTCCCAGAGAAATACCTCTATAAAAAGTAAAAAATAGATCATTAGTATAGAAGGCTCCAGACACCTCATACCCAACATCAAATTGTGCTAGACACTCTATTAAATTAATCCTCTTCTCAAAATAGTTCCACAGAAAATGGAGGTTGGTGTCCTTATTTTATAAATGAGGACAATGGTGATACTTCCATGGTTATAGTTTTCTTATTTTTGTTTTCTTTCTTTGCAAATTTACCCTATCCTAGCCAAGAGGCATGAAATAGAAAATCCAAACAGAGCAAAATGGGTATTAAGCCTATTGATGGTTGGTATCAGGATATTTTAAAGGCTATTTAGAAGTCATTTAATTGTATTTGTTCATTTTCAAGAAAAACAAAAAAGCCCGTCAGAGGCTGAAGCCCAGTGCCAACTACCTGGCTAGAAGTTTATTAGGAGTTAGGAGCAGATTTCACATTCAAGTGTCTAGCACTCTTTTTGCCTTAGGGCACATCTTTGTGGATCCTATTTTTTAAGGAAATTGAGATGCAAGTGACATCCTTAGGCTTTCTAGGTGACAAAAAATTGTTCTATCACTTTCCCCTTTCTTGGCACATTTACTCTTGCCTTTTCAAAAGCAAAATGTTAAAATTATTGTATAAGGTCATACTCTGTAATGTAGTGTAGCTGAGAAAACACCCAGTAGCCCCCATCCTGAGCCTTTCCCTTAAATGCATCCCCTTGAATGGAGAGGGAAAGGTGAGAGTGAAACTGGCATCATGTTAAGCAACAAGACAGTTTTACTTCAAAAGCTTTCATTCATGTTGTACGTTTCAATAATTAATATGAGTTTATATACTACTAATTTAGAAGAGGCAATCGTGGATCTCATTTAAGAAATTTTGTGTGTTTTAACATTTAAACTGCTCTATTGTATTTGAATTGAGTCAGAATATATCATTTCATTCTCATGCTATTAAAACATTTCATGCAAGAAACAGATTTATAGTGAACTGTATTCTGCATCATGAACAGAATTCTGACTAGAGCATTGAATTTCTTATTCTTAGTGATGTGCTGTTTCTACTTGGCAACAGTATTTCACATTAGGTTTTACCAAGGTCAACGATATAATAGTTACTCAGAAGATACAAGAAGTGTTCATACTTCAAACACAATTCAATGTTACCCACTGACCTTGACCAAAGAAAGAGTTCCTCTCCTTATTCAAAGACTCAGCTGAGTAAGTAAACAAAGTGAACAATGTAAATATTTTTGTTGGCAGTTTTGAGGACTTAATTTCTCATTGAAATATAAGAAATTTACTTGGTCAGATACCTTTTTCATTCTATAATGGGTCCATTATAATTTTTGCAAATGTATCTTTTTAAAATTAGATAATTGTCAAAACACATTAACCTCAAGTTTCAAAGAGAATTTGACTATAGTCCTGGCTTTTATTTTAATTTTCTTATGTTTATGATTGAGTAATATATTCTCCTCTGTACAAATCGAAGAGTCTGCTGACTCGTTAATAAAAGCTCTCAAAGTTATTTTTCTAGTACTAATGGCTTGTTAATATAATAATAATAGGGTTATATTGAGCCCTCTTTATTCTCTCATTCTGTCCTGTCACCATTGACAGGTTTCATACTTTTGTTCAGTAACTGGGAAGGGTTAGGGATGAGCCTTTGGTCAAGGATCAGAGGATTTCTTCCATGTAAATTTATGTGGTTAATAGAAGATTTTATAGTGGTGACTTGGACCTCCCTAGCAGAATGCAGCAATTATGTGTACTGACCCTGGCTAGCACTTTTATTCTTGGTTCAGCATGTATATGAAAAGAGGAAGATGTAGCTACCTTTTTCGTCTAATGCATCAACAAACCTGAGATGATGATGATGGCTTCTAGCTTTTGAACTGAAGTCTGTCCCCCTGACACATTCTTAGTTACATTGTTGTGCACAAAATGTGGGTGTTCAGAAGGTTGTAGTGCTTAAGCCTGCCTCTCTGAAATGCAGCCCATAATACCCTAGCTACTTACCAATGTAAAGACAAAATCGTTAACACCTTTTGTGTTCTTATATGTAAAATAGTGCCATTAAATGAAATTTAGTCAGGGAAGCCTAGCTTTAAACACTGCTTCTCTAATTGAGTTACTTATGTAATGTCTTTGAGCCTCAATTTTAAAATCTGGAACTGGTAAAGCAGTGTTTGGAAATGTTCATTTTTATTGGAGACAGTCAGTAAAAGATTTCTTTGATTTACTAGTTTTAAAACATATAAAATAAATCAGAAGGACCTTTTTGAGTCACTTAATTTACCCATCTTTTTCTATCTCCTGAGTTAAATTACCCTACATGCTTACATTTTTCTGTGATTCTTAAAGATCTTCAGAGAAGGAAATTCTACCGCCTTTTTGGTCAGCCTACTCTAGATCCTTATGGCATTCACTTTCAGGGAACTCTTTCTCCTATCTAACCCAAATCTCTGTTGCTGGTATTTAAGCTCATTTCTTTTTGCATTGTGCCCTGTGGATATGTGTAAAACAGGTTAGTTATTTTGTTTATTATGCTCCCAATAGTCCTCAATACATAAAATTTAAGTTATATCAGAGTTATCTTTATTTTATAACCTACAACTTTTACCTGTAAGGAGAGTTCAGAGCCTAAGGTGTCCCTCTTAGTTCTGATGTTTGCATTTATTTTCTTGCTGTCTATTATGTGAGATGTACTTCATTTCAGAAATTGGAAACAGAATGTGATGGGTGAGCTCCGAATGCTGGAATTTAAGCGAGTATCCACAAGAGACATCTTGGAGGAGATAGCAGAGATGCACATTTGAAAATTAAATGTAATTCACTTTTTAAATTTCCTTAGTTAAAAAAAAATGACCTATGCTTATAATTTGCCTATTTGGTTTTAAACTCATTGTTGTTCTAATGGTCTCATTTGCATTCTATTATCTAAAATTTGAACTACTTACCCTCTGTATGGAAGACTTTTAGAGAACTTATTAAGCCCTTAGAAAATTGTATTAACTTCTTTAAATTTGGCTGTCTTTCTTCTTTCAAAATGATGACTCTTGCTTCTGGTGGCATAATCTGTATGAACTGATGTGACTCTAAAATCCATAATATAATTCATTTGTTTTCACTCTGGATTCATATATTGAGATGAATTGGATTCTCTGCAGATGCGTCTACATAGGATTGACTTTCTAAAATGGTATTGAGAGCTATTATTTTTGTCAGTGTACTACAGTGATACTGAAACTAATTAGCTGAAAACTTTCAGTTTAGTAGAATTTTCCATTTAGCTGTGCATAGGATTCTCCTGGGGAGAGCTGAGCTTGATTTTGTTTTGTTTTGAAGTATAATGCATATTTCACAGCATTCTACCGAATCTCCAGAGAGTTTACACATATAGAGATTTACACATATGTAAACATTCACAAAGAGACACTCCCATATTTCAGACTAGACTATGGTTATCAGCATATTCTAATTCTGCATAGATTTTTCTAAAGAAATTTGGATAATATTCTTCGTATGTTTAAGTAGTTTCCTGGGCTGATAAAAGCTTAGTTTAAAACTAAACATGCCCACAATTGTTATTATCTCAACACTGAACGTGATACCTTTTTGCAGATTGATTCTACCACTTAGTGATGCAAAAATGACTGCTTATCTCATTATTAGTTATAATTTCATCAGTTATCATTTATATTGATAATGTCATCTTAGTAAACATCTGGTCTGATAACACTCCTAATAGGTACCAGAATTCAGGTTTTATGAAAGTATTCACTATTTGCCAACCTGTTTATATTTATTAGTTTAAAGCTTTTATTATATACAATAGTACTGCAAACATTCAGTGAAAGATCCATTATGAACCCTTTCCTAAAGGGACTTGCAGTGTAATAGGGAAGATAAATAACAAATGTGAAATATTTATAGTATGTGGTAGAAGGTCCTGAGTTCCTTATAGAGTACTTGATAGAGTACTGATTTTCTGTTTGGTCCATCAGGACGGGCTTACTTGAGACATGAAAGATGATAAGAATTTGGGCACAAGGAAATAAGATTGCATAGGGAAGACCTTCTACCCTGAGAGCCTACTATGAACCAAAACTTACATGCACAGTGACTCAGAGTTTTTCTGGAAACTGTGGGAGCTTTTTATTTTAATTGGAGCTTGGGTAACCATGGTGAATAAGAATGAAGCCTGACTGTGGTGGCCTTGAATGCCAAACTAAGAAGAAAATAATTCCAAGTGTAGATCCTTTGGCTAGCAGGATAGATGTATTGAATAAATGCTTGTGCTCGCTCTTCCTTTCTCTCTTTCTCTCTCTCTCTCTCTCTCCCTCTCTCTCTGTCTCCTCCCATCCCATCACTCTTTCTCTCTTCCTATCTTTAGATTGTTAGCCACTCAAATATTTTACCTTTGGTTTTCATACACTCAGCACCTATTATTGTAGGTGCTTAAAAAATTGATGAATGAATGCTGATAATTAAGGTTGAACTTTACTCTGAGAGTAGTGGAGAGATAGAGCATGTTTTAGAGTAGTAATTTGAGAAGCCGAACTTTCTAAAGAATATAGCTGGTGTTACCGGGTAAGAAAAAACATTGAAAAGAGCTGATACTGGAATTAGATTGTCAGAGAGTGCTTTCCTGGTATGTGCCATTGATTTTGAAATCTGGCAGTTTTTGTGAACCACTTGTGAACTTTTCAATATGGCTGAGTTCTAGGCCTTAATCTTTGGAGTTTATGATTGGGTAGGTGTGGGGTGGCTCCAAGGATCTGGGTTTTGATTGTGATATTTTGCCACGTCTGGGAACCACTGATGTAAGTGAGAAATGATAAGGGGCTGGCCCTATTTCTGTGTGGGAATGGAGGGCAGGGGTACACTTAAGAAATATTGCAGAGATATAGTTGAGTAAACATAGGAATACATTTTTCCCCATAGTAAGAAAGAATGAAAGCTGAAACCAGGCTTTCAGATCATATAACTACAAAGATGGTGATGTCATCAATGAAGTAGTGTTGTTTCCTGGTAGCTGACGAAGATGGTCAGATGCGCTTTGGACAGAGAGTACCTGGAAGTAAGTTGAACATTAGTAATTCTATGCAGCAGAGAATTCTACGGGAACGTGGAAAAGAAGGCAGGACTGGAGATAGAGACTTCAAGGTTAATGATTATGAAGGAGGTTATAATAATAGTGGTGAAGATGATAAAATAATACTAATTATAACAACCAAAAAACTACCATTTATGTGCCAGGCTACCAATAATAAATTCATATGTAACATGTCATATCCTTCTTACAGAAACTCTGAGAAACACCCAATTTACAGATAAAAAAAATGTTGGGACTCCGAGAAGTTAGTTTGCCTGTGATCTAACAGCTATTATGTATGATGTGTGTGTTTAATGTCTCTAGCGCCTGACTCACTAGTCCAAGAAAGCCTTTGTGCATAAGAGACAGAACAGTGAAGAAAAGTCACCTACATTATTTTTTTGACAATCTTAGTTAAAAGAGAAAATGACAACTTGGAGAAAGTGGATTTTAAAACAGTATTAAATGTTTCAGAAAAGTAAATTAGTATCAAAACTTGGGAAAATCTTCTGGCTTTGATAGTTATTAGGTCATTAACAACCTTGGAAGTTAGAATTAAGTGAAATGGAGATGGAAAAGGATGAATGATAAGGTGTTAGAAGTTTCTCTTCAGAGACCAGGAGAGGGTGGGTGTAGCAGCTCTGTTAGGTTGGTGATCATAGAAAGAACAAAGAGGTGGCTGTCTTTGAATGTTCAGGGTGAAAATGTCCACACGCTTAGAATATGGAAATAGGCTTGGAAGAATCTGGTTGTTAAACAACTTTAAAAGTGTCATTGAAATTGGTTTTAGTTTGGGTTGCTGGTTTCTAAGGGTAGGAAAATTAATGGGAGTATGTGGCAGGTGTGGAGGATTGGATGGGGAATGACGTGACTATCTATTATATACTATGGCCATTAGGAAGCAAAAGAGGATGGGTATTAGAAAGGCAAAAGAATGTCTTTTCTACGAAAAAGCAGATTTCTTACGCCTCTAAATTTCCAACAAAAAAAGTGACTATGGTAGGAAAAGAATATGAAATACCAAATGATCTAAAGAGCTACAGAAGCTGAGTTGTGAATACATCCTGGAAACTTCTTAGGCCAAAGGAAGTGTTCACCATCAGCTATTGACTCAACCTCAGAGATCGTCCATTCATGAAGAAGCATCACAGATTTCACCTAGAATTAATAATTCCTTATATTTTTTCCAAATTGTATCATTTTAATAATACTTTTACATTTTAATTAAAATGTAATTAACATACTATAAAATTCATCCATTTAAAGTGTATAATATAGTGGTTTCTAGAATATTTGCAAGGTTGTAGAAATACCACCACTATCTAATTCCAGAATATTTTCCTTTCCCCCAAAAGAAACCCCATACATATTAGTAATCATTCTCCTTTCATTGTTCCTTTCTATGTTTAGTGCTTCCTTCAGGAGCTCTTGTGAGACAGGCCTGGTGGTGACAAAGTCTCTCAGCATTTTCTTGTCTGTAAAAATATGAAATTCTTTTCTTTAAGTATGTTGAATATTGGCCTGTAGGGTTTCTGGCTTGTAGGGTTTCTGTTGCGAGATCCGCTGTTAGTCTCATGGGCTTCCCTTTATGGGTAACCCAACCTTTCTCTCTGACTACCCTTAACATTTTTTCCTTTCATTTCAACCTTAGTGAATCCAACAATTATGTGTCTTGGGGTTGCTGTTCTTGAGGATTATCTTTGTGGTATTCTCTGTATTTCCTGAATTTTAATGTTGGCCTGCCTTGCTAAGTTGGGGAAGTTCTCCTGGATAATATCCTGAAGAGTGTTTTCCAACTTGGTTTCATTCTCCCCATCACTTTCAGGCACACCAATCAAACACAGATTTGGTCTTTTCACATAGTCCCATATTTCTTGGAAGCTTTGTTCATTTCTTTTTACTCTTTTTCTTTAATCTTGTCTTCTCATTTTATTTCATTGAGCTGATCTTCAATTTCTGATATCCTTTTTCTGCTTAATCGATTAAGCTGTTGATACTTGTGTATGCTTCATGAAGTTCTTGTGCTATGTTTTTCAGCTCCATCAGGTCATTTATGTTCTTCTCTGAACTGGTTATTCTTGTTAGTAATTCGTCTAACCTTTTTTCAAGGTTCTTAGCTTCCTTGCATTGGGTTAGAACATGCTCCTTTAGCTCAAAGGAGTTTGTTATTACTCACCTTATGAAGCCTACTTCTGTCAATTTGTCAAACTCTGAGTAGTTGTGATCCCTTGGAGGAGAAGAGGTGTTCTGGTTTTTGGAATTTTCAGCCTTTTTGCACTGGTTTTTCCCCATCTTCGCAGATTTGTCTACCTTTGGTCTTTGAAGTCAGTGACCTTCGAATGGGGTTCTTTGACATCCTTTTTGTTGATGTTAATACTATTCCTTTCTGTTTGTTAGTTTTCCTTCTAACAGTCAGCACCCTCTGCTGCAGGTCTGCTGGAGTTTGCTGGAGGTCAACTCCAGACTCTTGTCTGGGTACCACTGGCAGAAGCTGCAGAACAGCAAAGATTGCTGCCTCTTCCTTCCTCTGGAAGCTTTGTCCCCAGAGGGGCACCTGCCAGATGCCAGCCAGAGCTCTCCTGTATGAGGTGTCTGTCAGCCCCTACTGGGAGTTGTCTCCCTGTCAGGATACATGGGGGTCAGGGACCCACTTGAGGAGGCAGTCTTTCCCTTATCAGAGCTCCAACTCTGTGCTGGAAGATCCACTGCTGTTTTAAGAGCTGACAGGCAAAGACATTTAAGTCTGCTGAAGCTGCTTCCACAACCACCCCTTCCCCCAGGCGCTCTGTCCTGGGGAGGTGGGGGTTTTAAGTCCCTGACTGGGGCTGCTGCCTTTTTTTCATAGATGCCCTGTCCAGAGAGGAGAGAATCTAGAGAGGCAGTCTGGCTGCCATGGCCTTGCTGAGCCATGGTAGGCTCCGCCCAGTTTGATGTTCCCCACTCTGAGGGTAAAACCACCTACCCAAGCCTCAGCAATAGTGGACACTCCTCCTCCACCAAGCTTGAACATCTCAGGTAGAACTCAGACTGCTGTGTTGGCAGCCAGAATTTCAAGCCAGTGGATCTTAGATTGCCGGGCTGCATGGGGATGGGACCTGCTGAGCCAGAACACTTGGCTCTCTGGCTTCATCAGCTCCCTTTCCAGGGGAGTACATGGTTCTGTCTCACTGGCATTCCAGGTGCCACTGGGATATGAAAAAAAAGCTCCTGCAGCTAGCTCAGTGTCTGCCCAAATGGCTGTCCAGTTTTGTGCTGGAAACCCAGGGCCCTGGTGTTGTAGGCACTGGAGGGAATCTCCAGGTCTATGGGTTGTGAAGACCAGGGAAAAGTGCAGTATCTGGGCTAGAGTGCTTAGCACAGTCCCTAATGTCTTCCCTTAGCTGGAAGAGTGAGTTTGCCAACCCCTTGCACTTCCTGGATGAAGCGATTCCCCACTCTGCTTTGGCTCACACTCCTTGGGCTATACCCACTGTCCAAGCAGTCCCACTGAGATGAACAGGGTACCCTAGTTGGAAATGCAGAAATCAACCACCTTCTGCATCGATCTTACTGGGAGCTGCAGACTGGAGCTGTTTCTGTTCGGCTATCTTGCCAGCAATCTCCACTGTTTTTTATCTTTGTGATTATAACCATGCTAGTGAGTGTGAAGTCGTATCTTCTTGTGGAGTTACCACATCTCTAATGATTTGAGAGATGTGTATTTTTGGAGTGATAACTTATGATGTTGAACATCTTTTCAGGTACTTGGTGGCCATCATTTAGCTTCTTTGGAGAAATATCTATTCAAATTCTTTGCCCATCTTGAGCAATTTGTATTTGTCTTTTTATTATTGAGTTATAATAATTTTTGTATATTCTGGATATTAGATTCTTATTAGATATATGATTTGAAACAATTTTCTTCCATTCTGTGAATTGTTTTTTCACTTTTTTGATGGTATGCTTGAAGCAAAAAAGTTTTTAATTTTGAGGAAGTAAAATGTGCCTGCTTTTATTTTGGTTCCTTGCTCTTGTGGTGTCATACCTAAGAAATGATTACCTAATCCAAAAGCACACATATTTGTGCCTGTATTTTGTCTTTTTGGGCTCAGTTTCATCTGTTTTCTTCTGAGAATTTTGTAGTTTTGACTTTCATATTTATAGATTCTTGATCCCTTTTTAATTAATTTTCATATATGGTAGATATCCAGCTGCATTCTTTAGTATGTGGATAACGAGTTGTTTCAACACTATTTATCTTCAAAGATCAATTGATCAGAAATGTACAGGTTATTTGGGGAATCTTAATTCTGTTTTATTAATATGTCTGTGTTTCTATCCTTATATCATTATTAGACTGTTTTGATTACAGTAGATTTGTGGTAACTATAACATATGGTTGCCATTTTAAAGTTTGTGTTTTTTAAATAATATAGTTAGGTAAATTTATTTGTTCATTTATGTTCTTAGTTAATCATCTTGACTGAAAATTTATTTGCTAGGACTTTTCAGCCTCTAAATTCTCTGAATGGAGACAGAGGAAAAGTGCCTAGCTGCCTACAATTTGTTTGAACAGAAATTGATGACAAGATTATACAAATTCTAGAAAAAATAGAACATTACCCAGCATTTCATGTAAACAATTTGAATATTATTGCTGCTAATTATACTATAAAATTATTTTAACTTTAACATTTATAGAAACACATGTGTAGCATGAAAAGAAATGCTTTGGATATATATTGTATTTCTAGCCACATTCATGTAATTATGCAAATATGAAACTTGCTCTGTTGAACAGCATGATATCACTTTACTTTTTATTAATTTGAAAGATTATATCTAGATAAATTGGAGTTAGATGTTAAAAAGCTGAGTGATGCTAAACTTGTACATATGTGTTCATGTCTCTGTGTGTGTGTCTGTATGTGACAGAGAAAAAGAGAGAGAAAAGAATACTAGCAAAAATTATTTTTTATACATTGCTCTTTTCTAAGATATGAATGTGAATATAAAATATGCAAATAATGTATTCACTGTCATAACCAAGAAGGTGTGTATTCATGGTATAGTACATTGAGTATGATAGGTAAAGTATAAACCTGGCTAACATGATCCGGTGTGTGATTCATCATACTTTACAGATAATGTTTTGTTAGGCATTTGGAAAAAGGAAAACACCTAATAATAAAGATGTATATATATTCCTTCATTCTCTCAATACTATTTTCTCTTTGAAGTGTATATGATAAATTTATAAATATATATACTTACCTGAAAAAAATGTATTTATTCTATATAATTTATGATCGGATTCAGGGTTTTTTGATCTGGATAGACATCCACTGAGCTCTAGGTAATGGCCCTTTGTCTTCTTAGGACAAAAATTGACTTTTCAAAAACAAAAGTTTTGTTGTATATGTGATAATCAGGAGACTGCACTATAGTTGGTTCTCTTTCAAGTTCCCTGTATAGGGAAAGGCGTATTAACACTACTTAGATTGCATCCCTTTCTCTCAACATCACGGCTGGTCTCCATTGGGCTGCTGTCTCCACATGTAGGAGTTTGGGTGGGGCAGGGTCCACATTTGGTCAAAACAACCTTATTTTACACATGTAAAAAAATAGACATATAACATTTTGTGCTAATTATGCAAATATAATTATTTTCCATGTATAATTTATGAATGGAAAATCCTCTGCAAATGTGGAAAATGTTTTGAATTACATGCTATTCTTTAAGCTAACTCATAATTATGTTATTTGGAACTTACCAAGTATACTACAGCATGTATTTAGTTTTCATTAATTTGGAGAAAACATACTTTGCTACATTATACATTTGTCATTCAAAGTCATTATAACAAATGACATTAAAGGCTAGATTGCCTGGTATGTTAATGGTCCCAGGGTACATTGTTTGTTGGCATAGGGCCTAGTCACTGCTCTTTTCCATCCTCATAATGGGGACCATCTCTAGGATGCATTCCTGGAGCCCAGTCTGACCTGAGGGTGCCAATGGAGATGGCACAAGAAGCATTCCTTTTCTACTATCCCTCTTTGACCTGCCACATGTGGGTTGTGTATCACCTACTTTCACCATTACCAAAATAGAGATGTAGTTGCCTTTGTTATAGGGAAGTGATAAAAACCACGTGCTGACCTAATATTATAAAGAATATACTACTAAATTTATTTGTATTGTTTTTATTATATACTTTTAAAGATTTTTCATATATATTATTTTAAAAATTATTAAAAAATTTTTTTAAATTTAAATTAATATTATTGTAAAAGTATATTATATGCTTTTAAAGATTTTTTAAATAAATGTCAGTGGGAAACTCAGATCCTAACTCTGTGCTACTTATTATTCCATGATATAACTACATATTAGTGAAAGACTGTCTCTAAAAGGTGAACTAATAATAGTCACTGCTTATTGATATATTTTGATAGAGGTTCCTTAGAAGACAGAATATTTTAATCTGGTAGTGGTGAAAATGATTGAATTTTCTTTTTAAATGGAGGGGCTTACACATTCTCAGCTTATTTTAGAAATCCTGTTCTGGGGACCATGCACAATTGCATTGATTTACATGGCATACAAAGGAAGTTAATTCAAACCTTTTCACACCAGTGTAGTTTATAACACTTTTGTAGTACACATTAAAGTTTTTAAAATTGGTGAACTCACATTTTTTTCTCACGTGTGCCTACGCTTGGTTTATTATGTGTGGCAAAGAGTAGAAAGAATGTATGTCATACTTTGTTGTTTCTGAAGCTATGCTGTTTTCTGAAGTTATTTTTCTTCTTCTTCTTCTTTCGCTCTTGGTTTCAAGCTTCATGCTAGTGCTATTAATAGCTATTAGCATATAGGTCCTTCAGTCCTTTCAAGTATTTATTTCAGTTGAGTTCTTTTAACTAAGCACTGTATTATTAACTTGCTTTCTGTTTATTTTCTGCCTCTCCCATTGAAATAGTAAACTCCATAAGGTTATAGACTTGTAATAATCATAAAGGTTATAACAGAACATACTAAAATGTAAATCTTTATTTTTGGGCAGTTGGGGAGAGCAAGGATTTAAGTGAGGGAATGACTTGATTGGATTTACATGTTAATTTTGGAGATGATCTTGATGGTCTGATGGTGGTGGTGTAGGACTTTCTCCTTAGTTCAGCTAAAAGCTGGGTTGTCACACAGCCATGAAATCTTTGGCTTGCAGACACTTTGAAGGGTGAGAAAAACGGAATTTATTGGGTAAAAAGAAAAAAAAACAGCTGGTTTCCTGCCTCTCAGGTTGAATCCTAGGTACTATGCAGGAAAAGGCAGGGCTGGACTCCTCCCCACTGCGAATGGATGAATTTCCTAAGGCTCCACCCCTTGTTCTCCAGGGTCCCCTTTATACTTGGCTGTCTCAGTGGGAACATGTGTGGGCAGGAAGAAGACTTAGAAAGTTGATGCAGAGATGATGGCCTGATTTAAGTTATTGGTGGTAGATTGGAAACTCATAGAAATATTTAAGCAATTATTCAGGAGGTAGATGGAATCCTTGAGGCTCGGTGCATTACTCGTATTAGTGGTGAGTGAAAAGAAGAGTCAGGGTTATTGTCAGGCTTTGTATAATTGTGGAAGTCATACAAGAGGAGAAATGGTTATTTTGGATAGTAAACAAATAATTCAGTTACAAATGACCTCAGCTGTGTTTAGGTTTGTTGATGCATAATAGTTATTGAAACCATAGTAAGAGAGATTTTCCAGGAAGAACATAGGCAGAATAGGGGATTAAGACTAGAACTCTGAGATGATTAACATTTGTAGAATAAGCAATTGAAACAAAGCCCAAGAAGACAAAGGAGCAGCCATAAATATATACAGTAAGCCAGGCGAGTGGGGTGCTGTGAGAAGGATTCCAGAAGTCTGTGGGTAATGGCACCAGATTATACAGAAGAAGCAATTAGGAAAAGAACTAAAATATATCTATTAAGCATTTACTGAAACAACATTTATCTCGGGTCTATTATGTGAATGTGGTCTTCAAACAGTTCCATAATGCCAGCTACCAGCTTTCAAATGATTTCATGAAAAACAGTTGCCCGGATTAATTCCTGATAACTGAATCCAGATTGTGCCTTCTGACCTTTTCCAACTTTTAAAGTTAGAAGCTGCAAAGAAAGACCTTTCCTATTTTGCAGGAGCAAAATAAATACAAGATGCTTTTCTTTATTTAGATCCAAATGCATAATTTATAGAAAAAAACTCTTTGTTATAAAAAATGATTTCATTTAGAGAAAAATGGAAATTTCCTTAATGTTGCCAAACAAAGTGGCTCTCCACTATTATTTTCAGGGAAGTCAAATATATTGCATATTGAAATTGTATATTGAGATGCAGATACCCAAAAGATGAAATGCTGACGCACTCAGCTGGTTTCTTTCATTTTACTTTCTTGTTGTTGGCTGGGCACGTAGGTAGGCAGACAGTCATATGAGATAGTTATGGTTATTTGAATGAAAGAAAATACAATACTTTTCATAAAATGATGAAAAAATACAACCGGAAAAACTCTAGGAAAAAATGAAAGACCAATTATAGAATTATTTTATTCTCTTTTTTTGATACTCAGTTTCAATTTATATGTGCCCAGTGCAAAAAGCCTTTTTGAGTTAGACTCTATTTTGAAATTGAATCCTACTTTAACTTCTTGTTGCTAGAATTCCTTCTAGATATACAATTCTTATTAACACTACATGTTAAAACAGAAATGGTATCTTTATGATTTAATCAGTGAAACTCATGATAAAATATCAAATGTTCAATGTTGACAGGAATGTAAATGAAAACGAGATACTAGACTCAACAAATACACATTTGGGTAAACATATAGAGAAAGTATAACACATTCAATAAAGTAGATACTTGAAAATCTGACACTGAGAAAGTAAATGCTTCTCTTGATAGAAGAGAAAATTAAGTTTAAAGAAGGAAATGTATTTGACTTAAGTACCTTAACAAGGAACTCAAAGAGCTTTGTGATTGCATGAGGACAATTTAATGAAGTCCTGTGGCTCCTTTGTTGTTGTTGTTGTTGTTGTTGAAGTTGTTATCATTTGTAATGGGATCTCTTTGCCTAATAGATTTCATCTTTTCTTCAAAAGATGGAATTTTCCTTGATTTTTAAAATAAATCTTAATCTGGCACTTTTAGCTATTTGTAATATATTTTGTTTATTTCCACATTTACTAGATTTGTGACTTAATGTGACTAATGCTGAGTAGTCTCTTTGACTTCACCTGAGTAAGCCTTTTGGATTCACATTTTATGCCACTGCTCCAACAGGAAGATCCTTCTACCTAGAATATCCTTCCCTTATTTTTATTTCATATATGTGCCCAAATAAGTAAGGGCCAACTCAACTATTATTTCCCTTGTATAGCTTCACCTCTCATCCCAGTCAAAATGAGTTACACCTTCCTCTTTATTTTGGGTTGATGACCCTTCCTCACCATACAAATAGAAGCAGTAATGTTAGATGAGTTCTCTGGAGTTGCAGCCTGAGACTGGATGGGCATTGCTTGTGTTGAGACCACAGGAGGTAGAGACAAGGTATGTGTGTGTATGTGTATGTATGTGTGTGTGTATATATATATATATTCCACAATACAGCATAGTGAGAAGAAGCCAAAATCAGATAATGACTCATCAACCTGAATGGTTAAGCTTTCAGGGATTATCCAAATTGGAGCCTCCAATCAGGAACAAATGATTTGAAATTGAGGGAGAAAGATGGTACCTGAAGACAAATTACTGAGCCAGAGAAGACTGGACTATTTTTAGAGAATACCTGCAGACTTGGCAGGGGAGAAGGTAGATATTGAAGACCTTGAACACAAGAAGACATCAAATCTTTGCTTAATTCATCATATAACCCCTATTACAGTATTTCACTATGGATAGTAGGTTGGTAAATTTTTATCTCATCTGATATGTTGAAAATGCCTTCAAAGTCATGTTTTCAGTGTTCTCTTCTTTGTATCTATTCCCCACTTAGTATAATGTCTGGCACATCATAAGTGCTAAATAAATATTTTTTGGAGTTATTCTTACTCTACAAATTTATAGTTAAGTCTTATTTCCCTGTACATACCCCCAGTAAAATTTAGCCATAATTTTCCATTTTTTCCAATTTATAAAAGTACCTTCAGGCTGGGCATGGTGGCTCACACCTGTAATCTCAGCACTTTGGGAGGTTCAGGTTGGTGGATCACTTGAGGTGAGGAGTTCAAGACCAGCCTGGCCAACATGGTGAAACCTGTCTCTACTAAAAATAGAAAAATTAGCTGATAGTAGTGGCATGCACCCATAATCCCAGCTACTCAAGAGGCTGAGGTAGGAAATTGAAACTGGGAGACAAGGTTTCAGTGAGCCAAGATCGTACCACTGCACTCCAGCCTGGGTGACAGAGCAAGACTCCCTCTCAAAAAAAAAAGGAAAATGGAATTACCTTCAGGTTTATAATTAAAGAATTCATAATGAAATAAAAATGATATTTTATTATTGAGTATATATTGAACCCATTTTGTATTTAAATATCACAGGCACCCTGGGCTCAGGAGTTTGAGACCAACCTGAGCAACATGGCAAAACCCTGTCTCTACAAAAAAAAAAAAATTAGCCAGGCACGGTGGCATGTGCCCTTAGTTCCAGCCACTCTATAGGCTGAGGCCAGAGGATTGCTTGAGCCCAGGAGGTAAAGACTGCAGTGAGGTGAGATCATGCTCCTGCACTCCAGCCTGGGTTACAGAGCAAGACCCTGTCTCAAAAAAAAAAAACAAGAAAAGCCATAATATTATTTTTTCTTATTTTTATATGAAGAACTCTAATTGTTCATTGATTTATTTTTTTAAATCACTTCTTACTATGTCTTGAGAATTTTACAGAAAACACTATTATGGCTTCTTTCACCAGCCAGAAGAGAAAGCATGATTGTATTAGGTAACGTGACAAGTGAATGCACAGTGAATTACAGCAGTCCTTGTGGGAGTAGCTGTTCTCTCAGGGAGAGGTTAAGGAGGCCATTTTAGCTAAGTAGAAGAATGAACTGGGTCTGCCAGGGAGTCTTGAGGTATGAATGCATGGGGCTATGAAGGATTGGTTCAGTAGCTGAATGTCCTGAGGACTGAGAAAAGATGGAAGAGAGGGGGCAGGCCATGAAGGCATGCCATACTAAAGTTTGAGTTTTATTCTTTGCCTTGAGCCACACTGAAGGATCTATGAAGGGATTCAGGTGCATTTCTTTTATTCTTCACTGCTTTACCTTCCACTTAATTTTTGATTTCTCAACTCCCAAGTGCTAGTAGGATCTGTCAAGTCTTACCACATTAAACCACTCAGCAGCAATGTAGGACTTGATGCCAGTGTCACAAATGTAACTACCAAAGTCACTTAAATGTGGTATTTGCACTGGAAACTCTAGTTCCCTATTTAATAACTCCTTTGGCATATTTCAATTCAGTGTTAGATTTAAAACATATGTAGGCTTTAGTTTTTTAGGTAAGGTAAATATGAAATATTACAAATACTTTTTATGTCAAATCTCTTTGGGAATTGAATGTATTGAAATTTATTGTAGAGATACCTCAGCCATACATTCTAAAAACAAATTGTAGTGCTTTCTAAATTAACATAGCTAAATTAAAATGTGACTGTGGTCTGTCATGACTAGTTTCTTTGCGATAACGTCCTCCTGAACACAGGAAAAAGAAATGATTGCGAATAGTCCTCATAGTTCAACTGCATTACCTTATAATGTTTAGAGAATGTATTTTATATCTTGTCCCCTAAATGTCTTAAACCAGAACTTCAATGTGGCGAATAAATTTGTATCCATGTGCATCAATTATATTGCAGTTATGGTAGATGGATTTCTAAGTAACCCCAAAGAAATAGATTTCTAAGTTACCCACCGTAATATATTATTTCTTGAAAAGTTTTCAGGAGTATAACTCCATCACTGTCTCCAGTGGACCAGGTCAGTGTTTTATACCTTTTGCAGCCAGTTTTCTCTCTGATAATATAGCTAGCATTTCTTATGTATCTTTTGGGAAGGCTCTGAAAATCACAATCTCAGGTGTTTAGCAGGTACCCAGAAATGATTTTTTCCTTAAACATTTCTGGGATATATGATGAACCCTTTGTAAATGTGGAAAAGAATTTCTTACAAATGATTGCTGTTTACAAGTTGTTGTCATCCAATTTAGATAATGGAATTAAGAACCTGTATGTGAAATTTGCTGATTGTAACCTATCAGTGTAGGAGAATATGTCAAAACTTGTATATCACACTAGGAATAACTGACGCTAGGTGTAGAATTCAGAGCACTTTTTATTTTTAAAGAGGAAAAAAGATGAGAAACTGTGACTAAATTTTATTGGGGGGTATTCAGAGAAGTATACTTTAGAATAATATTTATCTATAAATTCACAAAATGAGGATAACTCGTGTTTACTCAATTAAAGGAGAAAACAGATTCAGAGATCATTGTAGACTAAAATTGAGCATGAATTAGCTCTTTTCTTTTGCATGATATATACAGATTAAATGCTATACAGAGTTATATATAAAATGAAATAATATACTTCTGCCCTCAGGAAACCACAGCAGAGAACATATAAATATGAAAGATCCAAACTCAAAAGTATGTATGTTGTTCACATTCATATACCGAAGTGATGTGCCCGCTATTGAGTTCTATGTCTGCGTGGCTCATTGAAAAGACCAAATGTTTGCACTGTTTTATATCTCCAGTGATAACAACCCAGTTTGTTTTCTTCTGAACTTTCTCCTTGGTGTATAGCCTAGAAAAATGCAGTTATTAAATTGTTAGAAACACTGATTTTAGAGGATTATGCATTATAGTATGCTACTTCGTTTTTTGCCTTAAATTATTTCAACATGGTAAAAGGAATTGGGCCTGTTTTCCTTTTCTCATTTGGAATGGTCAATAACAGGTGTCTTACCTTGGAAATTGTATCTATCATTCTTTAGTCACCCACACTTTTGTGCTTGGCTCCCCACCTTCCCACCCATGTGCTACAATGAATTATAATTTCAGAACAGGAAAGGGATATAGTTTATTGTCTTCTGAGATATGAATCCCCTTGAAAAGATCCCTGATATATATCCAGAATGTGCTTCCAATACCTGGAATGATAGGGAGCTTTCTATAAGTCCTCTCAAATCTTGCTTCCTGCTATTTTCTTTGTTCCTTGCTTTTTGTCCTTGCAGCTTTTAATTTGGTACTGATAATTATCATGCCTGGATGTCTGCATATAGCTTCCTAACTGATCTTTCTTCTCCACTTTTTTCCCCCTAGAATATCTTGACACCACATTTTAACTAAAATCCCTAAAACGCTTTGGTCATATTGCTACCTTAATCAGAAACCTTCAGTAATTCCCCGTAGCCTGCAGGATAAAGTCAGAACTCATTAAATTGAATTAATGTGGTAACAACATGTTTAACTTCACCTTTTCAGCTTCCTCATCCATTTACTTGGCCTTAGTTGGTCTACTCACTTTTATTGAAATTATATATTTTTTCTTGTTCAGTGCTTTTGGAGATGCTATTTCCCTTACCTTTTTCTCCTTCACTATGATCACTTTCTTATTTTATTACTCTCTATACTTTAAGATCCTCATCAGTTTTTCTTTTTGATAACTCCCTGCAGACTACTGCCAATACTGTGATGTCGTTGTTCTCTGAACTCCCAGGGTGCCCATTTTCGGCCTCATTGATTTGGTGCTTAATCATGAGCTAAATTGTGACAGTTTTCGTATTGTTTTATTGAACTATAGTTTATCCTTTGTATTGATGTTTAATTTTTCACACTTTTTAACTTGGCTGTCTTCCAGTAATTTTATGAGATGGCACGATAAAGCAGATGGTTTTCAAGCAGTATTCAACCAAACTCTAGTGATTTCTGAATGTCTGACTGGGGAAGGGAAAGGGAGTGGACTGAGACTTGTGGTCTCCACCAGCTTCAAACAGAACATCTCTGCTTTGATTGTTGTTTTATACTGAACTTCTGCATTTGATTATTTTTGAGAAAAAAATGTTAGGCTAACGATGTTTGAAATCTATTGATGTGAAGGAGAAGAACCTGGACTTGGAGTAAAGATACTTGGGTTTTATTTCTGGTTCTGCTCCTTGCTGCCCTGGGCTTTAGTTTCCTCATAAAAAAAAATTATAAGCCAGGTACAGTGGCTCACGCCTGTAATCCCAGCACTCTGGGAGGCTGAGGCAGGCAGATCACTTGAGGTCAGGAGTTCGAGACCAGCCTGGCCAACATGGCAAAACCCCGTCTACTAAAAATACAAAAATTAGCTGTGTATGGTGGCACATGCCTATAGTCCCAGCTACTCAGGAGTCTGAGGCACTAGAATTGCTTGAACCCGGGAGGTGGAGGTTGCAGTGAACCAAGATCATGCAGCTGCACTCCATCCTGGCCAACAGACTGAGTGAGACTTTGTTTCAAAAAAAAAAAAAAATTTACAAGGCCAGTGTATATGATCTTACATTCCTTTTATTGTAAAAGTCTGTGATGATCAGAAAATTAGCTTTGTTAAAATAGAGTGACATTTATTTTTAATTTTAAATTTCTTTTTTCTGAAAAGGATATGTTTATATAGAAAGTTCTGTTACCAAGTTGTTTGCAGTTTTTAGTTGCTGCCACAGCCAGAATGTTTCACATATGGCACATTAATTATATGATAATTAAATATGAAAAAAGCAAATTACATTTCACTTTTATCTTGATCAAAACACTCTATATGGCATTCGCTTGCCTTTTGTTCCCCATGCCACTTATGAACTCTTCATTAGCCTCAGACTGGAAATCTTTCTCTAATTTTTAAAACACACAGAATTTTAGAATAAAATTACTGTTGGATGTTTAAGTGCTAAAAACTGTGAAGGCGAAATCTGTGTAAACCAAGAGAATACTATTCCTTACAGTGAACTTTTTTTGTCAATATCCTTTTCAAAGTAGGATGTCTCCATAAAGATAGGCAACAAGTGGTATTGCCAAGGCTGACAACACATGTCTTACTGGCAAGTTTTATTTGTTCCTAGCCTCACACCCAAAAGTAATTAAAGATATCTTTTCTATTGTCACTACAGGAGAATTTGGTTTGAAAAGCGGACCAACTTAAAGCCTGTAAGATACCTAGTCTAAAGTCTGTACGTAAGGTAAAATTTGACTCAAACAGAAGCCATAGTGAAACGGATGAACACCTGAACTTCAGCAGACATTAGCAGCATGCTGTTATTCAGCAGGTTTCAGCTGCAAACCAAAGTCTACCAATGAGGGACTCACATTTCCAATAAATTAAACATAGGACCACAATTTTTTAAATTCCTGTTTACACTTTTATTTTAGAAAACTAAACAAGAAACCATTAAAATCACAAGAAGATAATCATAAATATTTTGTGTATCACTATATAAGCTGCTTCAGGTTGTCTTAAATAATAGTATCTTTATTTCTTGGAAATTAAGGAGGATGTTTTCCATGTCAATAGCACTTGTGAATGGGATAAGGGCTACTCCTTTAGGTCCTGGCATTTATTACAGAAACAGTCCTCCAGGAATATTTGGATATTTCTTAAGCAGTGTGGTTTCTTTCCAGATTTCAAGAAATAGTCTTCATTGATAAACAGTTGCACATTTCTCTCAAACAAGATTGTCTTGTTCAAGAAGGCAATTATAGAGACATTGCCGAAAACCTGGTTGTTGAAAATCATTTTTAAAATGTTCAGAGATTCTGTAAAGTGACTCAGTCAGTCAGTCTTCTATAAGCCTCTGGTCAAATTCACTAGCAGAAACAAGGAAAAGTATTGATGTCTCACTGTGGAAGCAAAACATTCAGTCCAGTGGTTTTCTTTTTGATCTTTGATCAGCTACATCAAACATTTTGAAAGGAACATTTTTTCTTTTTTTTTTTTTTAACTTCTATTTTAGGTTTAGGGATACATGTGCAGGTTGGTTCTATAAGTAAATTATGTGTCCTGGGGATTTGGTGTACAGATTATTTCATCACCTGTAATAAGCATAGTACTCAAAAGGTAGATTTTCAGTCCTCACCCCCTCCCACCCTCCACCCTCAAGGAGGCCCCTTTCTGTTCCTTTCTTTGTGTCCATGTGTACATAAGGTTTAACTACAACTTATAAGTGACAACATGTGGTATTTGGTTTTCTGTTCTTGTGTTAGCTTACTTAGGGTAATGGCCTCCAGCTCAATCCATGTTGCTGCAGAGGACGTAATCTCCTTTTTTATGGCTGTGTAGTATTATGCGGTATGTATGTAACACAATTTCTTTATCCAGTCTGTCGTTGATGGGCATTTAGTTTGATACTATGTGTTTGCTTTCATGAATAGTGCTGCAGTGAACCTACATGTGCATGTGTCTTTATGGCAGAATGATTTATATTCCTTTAGGTATGTACCCAATAATGAGATTGCTGGGTGAAAGGGGAAATCTGTTTTAAGTTCTTTGAGAAGTTACTATGTTGTTTTCCAAAATGGCTAAACTAATTTACATTCCCACCAGCTGTGTATAAGTGTTCCGTTTTCTTTGTAATCTCACTATTATTTGTTATTTTCTGACTTTTTAATACTAGTCATTCTGACTAGGGTGAGATGGTAGCTTGTTGTGGTTCTGATTTGCAGTTTTTGAATGATTAGTGATGTTGACAATTTTTTCATATGCTTGTTGAATGCTTGTATGTCTTCTTTTGAGAAGTGTTGGTTCATGTCCTTTACCCACTTTTTGGTGAAGTTTTTTTTTTTTTTTTTTGCTTGTTTATTTCTTTATGTTTGAAAGAAAGGTTTTCAGTTTCAATGTTGTACTCATGAATGCTGTTGGTGGGCTTCTGGCAAGCAGAATCTTGTGATGGAATGTAATCTGGTTCTCCAAGTTTATCCATTATCACAGAAATATTTCTACATGTTCACCCAGTTGAAATATCTACCCTGGTCATAGGGATTCTGCATGCCTGTGTCTGACCAAAACATTTTTATAGTAGAAAGATAATATAAACAAAACAAACAACCTTGAGGTTCCACCATTTCCTGGTTTCTTGTGCCTCCTTGGGTGACAGGATGTCAAATGCCATCATATTGTCTCCACTGAGTTGGTTTGAATGCCCTCTTCAAGGAATATGATACGTCCTTTTATCTCTACCGGCATTCTCATCCTTTTGATCATGTTGCTGTAGAGAGTGGGGTGAAATTCCTCATTTGTGCACTGGACAACGTTCTGGCAATGGATGATCCATAATGGCTTCAGGGAATTGCTGCTGCCTGTATGCCCATAGCAGCGTCTTCACAAGCTGCTTGATGTGGGCCTGTCTTTTCCCAGGACAGACATTTGTTCATCACCTTGGACTTGCTGCTGCACGTCTCACTACTAATCACAATGCAGCTAAGTGCATGCAAAGTGTAGACAGCAATAGCAGGAAACTCTGATAATTTATTTATTCCAAACAATATTAACCAATGGAAGGAGTCTACTTGGATTGAAGTGCAAGAAGATCTGTTGCAGAGAAATTGATCTAGACTTAAATGTTGGCTCTACAAATGGGGAAGCCTGGCCAAGTTACTTAACCTTATCGAACCTCAATTTCCTCATTTGCAAAAGAAAGATAATCTTAACTATCTCTCAAGATTGATGTAAAAACCAAATGAGAATATTAGTCTAAAGTGGTTAGCCCAGTGACTGTCACTTAGGTATCTGGACGATTTCACCACCTTTTGTTGTCTATAATTACTCATTTCCTTTTTTTGGACTTATTTATGAATGACTTTGGACTTTTTTCAAAAATCAAATATTCAGAGGATGAAAATTTGTCACCATTCAGGCTCCGAGAACATTTCTAAATGATATCCAAAATTTAGTGGTGGCAATTTCAATGGAATAGATTACAAATAAATACACATTTAGATGTTTAGCTCTGCTTACTTTGTTAAAAGTCAATGAAATTCACCAGAGAGAAGGGAGGAGAATTTTACAAAAAGGGTTGAAGGAGAGTTTATGGGAATAAAAATTTCACCTTTCTTATGTCTTGTTTTCAGTGGTAACTCAATGAACTAAATATCTATACTTTTTAATTTTATCTTACCTGTAGCTCAGTTTTTTAAAATACCCATGGTGCTTAAAATATTATTTGGAAAAGTTATACTCTCTATATCACTTTGATTCTGTAAAGACTTCATAACAGAATCTCATTGATTTGTTAGTTGAGGCTCATATATTTAAGTGCTGCTTGTAAGACCAGGTATTAGTATACCAAATTAAGTTTATGGGGCGTGTGGGGTGTGTATGCTTATTGTTAGATGAAATCACTCATTTTTAGTGTTTGCTTTTCTCTTATGCTTGAACCTATAACCTCTCTGTACCTTGGCCCATTGTAAAATACATAGGACAATTGTTTATTGAGTTTAAATGAAAAGTCCATGCATTTACAATTTATTTTAAAATAAATTATGGGTTTTCGCCCATAAGTGAAAGTCAGGGATTGTTCTCTGCCAAGGAATGACTTTATTATGTATCATTTGAGAAAGGCCTACTAAAAATTATTAGAGCGTAACATCCAGTTTAACATAAACACATTTTAGTTAAGTTAGTGAAAATGTGAGGATAGAAGTTTGCAGCCATGTTTTCATGTGGGTTTTGTTTTCAAGTTTTCTTTAAGCTTGTTACTGTTCATTATTTTTTCTTTGATCTATTTAGCAGTTGAATCAAAGTTAGTTAAAATTTTCACCTGAGAAGCATAGTTAACTTGCTTAAGGCATGTGTTTTAGGTAGTATTAAGATACTACGTTCATCTGAAAGTTCTTATAACTGGACTTTAAGAAATATGTATTCCTGGTATGATGGTTGTTTACTACCCCAAGTAGTTTCAAAATGTTTAACGCCTTCTTCATTCTCTGAATAAATGACATATTTTGTTTTATTTTTTCACATAAACATTTTAAATATTATATTAGTTACATCAAAACATATTTAGAAATTTAAAAATATGTTTAGTTATGTTTTATAAGATGATTTATATCAGACAAAGACATGGTTTTCATTTTGAAATGTTATTTTGGATCACTTTACAATGTTATGATAAGTTACAAATAAATAAGTGAGATCTACCCTTTTATGCTTGAAGGAGGCTAATACAAATTATTTCAGGCTTCAAAAACTGCACAAAAAGAATAAAGTAAATGGTATAGTATTTTTATTCTTGGGAGAATTACCTCTATCCATTATAAATATTTTTTGTAGATAGTCTAAATATTATCTTAAAATGTTAATTACTCCATCTCTACTAAAAATACAAAAAATTAGCCAGGTGTGGTGGCATGCGCCTGTAGTCCCAGCTACTCAGAAGGCTGAGGCAGGTGAATCGCTTGAACCTGGGAAGCAGAGGGTGCAGTGAGCCAAGATCGCACCACTGCACTCCACCCTGGCAACAGAGCGAGACTCCCTCTCAAAATAAGAAAGTGTTAATTCCTTTGGTGTTTTAAAAATAGCATCGATTTTTTTCTCTCATGATTTTGAAACTTTATTAGGTCAAGAGTATAAAAGTAAGTGAAATTTTAAGGTGTTGCCAACTCAATAGTGCTGTCTCTTTGCTTGTGAAACAGTTTTCTTCTTGAAATCCCTAGGAAGTGAATACATTTGCTTTTCTAAAATGAGAAAATCGGAGTTTAATTTGTTTCCTATGTTAAGGAAGAAAGTGATTATGTGTCCTTTTAATTTGATACCTTACTGTAAATAATAACATTTTATAAATTCATTTGATAACTGAAAAGTATTTGAACAGATTTTTCAAACAAAGCTCATACATTGCTAATGTTGGTTGTCATTGCCTTCAATAAGGAATAATCACTCAGGTGCAAAAAGCTACTGATTCTTATGTGGAATAGTGGCCACAGACAGCCCAATAATTGAATGAAAATTGTAAATGAATGAAAGATATTACAGTACTTCATAGCAACATCTAACTGTCTCTGTAACTAGAAGTACATATTTGATTACTTATTTTGCTCTGTAAATTTCCTGTTTAGATATTTTGTGGATCTTTTTTTTCTATTAGTTAATTGGTCTTTTTTTAATATGTAGAATTTCAGTGTATTTTCAGATAATATTCCTTTGTCTGTTACATAAGGTTCAAAGATTTCCTCCCAGAGAATAGCCTGCCATTTTTTCTTTTTTTTTTTTTTGAGACGGAGTTTTGCTCTTGTTACCCAGGCTGGAGTGCAAGGGCGATCTCGGCTCACCACAACCTCCGTCTCCTGGGTTCAGGCAATTCTCCTGCCTCAGCCTCCTGAGTAGCTGGGATTACAGGCACGCACCACCATGCCCAGCTAATTTTTTCTATTTTTAGTAGAGACGGGTTTCACCATGTTGACCAGGATGGTCTTAATCTCTTGACGTCGTGATCCACCCACCTCGGCCTCCCAAAGTGCTGGGATTACAGGCGTGAGCCACCGCGCCCAGCATTTTTTCTTTAATGGTACATTCAGACACTAACACTTTCAAGATAGTGAGTCAGTAATTATTTAATTTACATTTTGTGGGTTTCTTTTTCGTGCAAAGGCTGTCTTGTTTAGGAATAGTTTTTAATCTTGAAGAAAGGAAACTGTTCTCCTATATTCTTCCCAAAGTTTAAATTTTTTTATTGCATGCAAGTCTATCATTTATTTAGAATATATATTTTTTTGTGTTTGGGTGAAGTAGGGATCTGATTATTTTTTATTGTTTGGTATATATTTTATTGTTTGATATTTTACAGTTGTCTCAGTAGCATTTGAAGACTTCACCCAGCTCATTTGCCCTGTACTCTCTGCCTTACATTGGCTTTCTATGTAGCACAGGCCTGTTCCTGGACTCTATTCTGTTTCTGTGGCCTGTTTGACAGTCTCGAAGTCAATTGGCTTACCATTTAGCCTTAATATTTAGCTGGTAAATTTTGAATATTATCTTCTTCCTTCCCTATAGTCTTTTTGTGTCTTAAATGTGGCTCCTCTAAATAGTAGATATCTGTTCATTTAAAAACCATCCTACCGTTCTTTGCTTTATAACTATTTTTTTAGTCTACTTACATCATCTTGTTTGATATTCCTGTCATATATGACATTACCTCTAATAACTTATATTGTTCATCCCTCCTTCCTTCATCCTTTCTTCCTTCCTTTTTTCTTTCTTTCCTTTCCTTCTTTCTCTTTCCTTCCTTTCTCCTTTTATTCCTTTTTTCCTTTTTTTCTTTGTCCTTCCTTCCTTTCCTTCTTTTTTTCTTCCTCCCTCCCTCCTTTGTTTCCTTCCTTCCTTCCTCCCTTTCTCCCTCCTTCCCTCCCCCTTCCTTCCTCTCTCTCCCTCCCAACTCCCTTCCTCCCCACCCTCCTTTCTCCCTTCCTCCTTCCTCCCTCCCATCCTTCCTCTCTCTCCCTCCCAACTCCCTTCCTCCCCACCCTCCTTTCTCCCTTCCTCCTTCCTCCCTCCCACCTTCCTTCCTTTTCCCTCCCCTCCCCTCCTCTCCCCTCCCCTTCCCTGCCCTTCCCTTCCTTCTCCTGCTATTTATTTTCTTCCTAGAATTCCAATCTTTTTTTTATCTGTTACCTGGATCTCCCTTGTGGCCCTAAAGTGAGGTTCACCACTTTCTCAAGGTTTTATGAAAGATTTAATTCTGTGTTTAAAGGCGCTTACAGATACAATTAGACACCTGAACTTCTCTATCAGTGGAACAGTTTAACATAATCTTTCCTCACCCCTTCATTTGTCATTCAAATTAAATATTTTAATATTAAGCTTTTAAAATATAAGTTTATTTGCTTGGGGTGCAGGACAATATGGTCTAACCTCCAAATCTTTGGGTGCTCTTGAGCACAAGTGAAGGATATTTCTTCTGAACAAAGCTGCCACAAGCGTGGAGACCATCTGAAACTGAAGAAAAATGAAATTTTAATGAAAAATGGTCTTCTCTTGGATGTTACCACGGACCTTTTCACTATTTCAAGAAATGCAAGTAGGATCTGAGCTGGTCCTATGGTCAAGAGGTGTCCATTGTAGATGCTGAATCTCTTGATTGGATATTGGATTGCAATGTTTTTTAGGATCGATTTCTTGATGTCAACCTTGGAGAAACTTTCACCAGATGGGAGACTACCCAGTGTTATCTGGGTCGGCCAAATCTAATCATGAGTTCTGACAAGCAGAGAACCTTTCCTTTTGTGGTCAGAGGGAGAGATAATTACAGAAGAAGGATCACAAAGATCCCATGTGAAAAGTACTCCATCCACTGCTATTGGCTTTGAATTGGAGAAGGCTGTGAGCCAAGGAATGCACTGGCGGAAGCTGGAATGACCCTCAGCTGATAGTCAGCAAGAAAATGCAAATAGTCCTACCACCTCAAGGAAATGAATTCAGCCAGCAACTCCAATGAGCAAGGAAATGGACTTTTCCCTAGAGCCTCCAGAAAGGGATGAAATTCATAATTTTAGCCTGGTAAGACCCATGTTGGACTTCTTCTGACCTAGAAAACTGACCTAGAAAAACCAACACAACCTTTTTGTGTTGCTTAACTTGCTCCTGTTTGGTAATTTGTTGTGGCCACAAAATAAAACCAATACAGAATATAATTATTTTTCCTATTAAATAGTCATAGAGACAAAGGAGAAATATAAGGAAATGTGTGAAGATAAGTGATTCTAAGTAAAACTTTTTTCTTCTGTGAAGAAGACCAAAGTTCTGGTTGACCTTTGTAATCTGAGCCCAGTAATCTTTTTCCTAGACTAGTATTTCCTGATGAATGGATAATGGTGACAAATTGCTACTGGTACATATGCATGAGAAAAAATATCAGAAACTTCAATTCAAATCAAAATTCATTTATAGCTTTGTATTTTAATGTGGAATAATTGATTTTACCACGTTTCTTTTTCTGTCACAAAAGGAGCTATATTTAGTCTGTTTCTCCAAGGAATTTTAGTTAGTTAACTTCTTAACAGCTACTCTGAAAAGCAAAATGCTATTAGGATCCCCTTACATTATTGCCAAGATGAATGTATCAAGGCTGACCTTTCATTTGGAAATTAAGTCCCTGGGTAATCTTGTTTCCCTTTGGAGCATGTCACTCAGAGAAGGATCATATATATGGTCCTGTGGTTATTCTTAACGTTATGCTGGTGAAGATAAGTTCATGAAAACCTATCTTAGTTTTGGCCAGGCGCAGTCTGTCTCGCCTGTAATCCCAGCACTTTGGAAGGCCAAGGCAGGTGGATTGCTTGAAGTCAGGTAAAGTCAGGAGTTCAAGACCAGCCTGGCCAACATGGAGAAACCCCATCTCTATTAAAATACAGAAATTAGCTGGACATAGTGGTGGGTGCCTGTAATCCCAGCTACTAGGGAGGCTGAAGCAGGAGACTTGTTTGAACCCTGGAGGCAGAGGTTGCAGTGAACTGAGATGGCACCACTGTACTCCAGCCTGGATGATAGAGGAAGACTTCATTTCAAAAAAAAGAAAAAAAAGTAACAGTTTCTGCTTATGACTTTGATTTTGCTGGATTTTAGGATTTTAGAAGGATAAAAAAGGAGAAAAATGAAAGTCCAAGGGTTGGCTATTATTTTGCCTTTTCCCATTTTTTTTCACCTAATAGTGATTAGCCATTTCTATACAAAACATCTTAATATTCATAAGCCTGTTCACGATAGTGTGCCTTTTCATCATCAGTAATAGAAAAAGACTGAGAAAAAAATAGATTGAAGGTATGCATATGAAACTGAAAAGGAACAAGTAGTAATCACATTGATTATTATGACTAAATCATTCTTCTAGCAAAAAAAAAAGTATTTCAAATAATTTTTTTAAATTCTAAATGTTATACTAAGTTAACTTTCACATTTTGTTTCTTTCATAATCTTTTTCTGTTATGATTTAGGAAAGGCAGTCAATCTGGTACCTTTACTTTGGTGTGCAAATACAGAACTGAAAAATGTATATGAATAAAGAAATAAAACTGTAGGTATTAACCTGTTAACCAGCATGAGAGAAAATATACACAGGCTGTAAGAAAACCATGTAGTTTGGATTATAATTTAAAAGGTGGGACTGGGCACGGTGGCTCAGGCCTGTAATCTCAAGACTTTGGGAGGCCGGGGTGAGTGGATCACAAGGTCAGGAGATTGAGACCATCCTGGCCTACATGGTGAAACCCCGTCTCTACTAAAAATACAAAAATATTAGCTTGGCATGGTGGTCTGTGCCTGTAATCCCAGATATTTGGGAGGCTGAGGCAAGAGAGTTGCTTGAACCAGGGAGTCTGAGGTTGCCACGAGCTGAGATCACACCACTGCACTCCAGCCTAGTGACAGATTAAGACTCTGTCTCAAAAAAATAAAATAAAATAATAATAATAGTAAAAGGGGGCTCTAGAGTGGTTAAGAATGTAGGCCTTGTGATGGCCTGCCTCATTCTGGCTACTTGATTTGGGGGAATTTTTTAAACTTTGTAGAGCACCTCCATTTTTTATGTGTAAAATGGGCATTATTATTGTACTTACTTTCTATCATTGTCACAATAATTAAATGTGTTAACATGTAAAACCTTAGAATATTTCCAGGCACAAGGCAAATACTTAATAAATAAATGTTGACTATTAATTTAAATTTAAATTTTAAATGTTTTTTAACATACACAAAAGTAGAGAGTTGCTTATATCAGTATCTGGATCCTTTTTAATAATTAGCTACCATGTACATATTATAGAGATACTAGAACTACACAAACTTTACCATGTTTTAAATGTCTCTCTTTTTTCTCTTACCTTTTTCTGAGTATTTTAAAGCTCTCATTTTACCTCTACATGCTAAAATATGCATCTCTTAAAAACATGGAATATGGGCTTAAAAAAACCTTGATGCCATTTTCCCAGCTTACAAAATGAAAACAATTTCCCTCTGTTATCTAATGTTCAAACCACAATTAGGTTTTTTTCTAATTTGTTTCATATATATATTTTTTTGTAGCTATTGGTTGGAATCAGAATCCACACAAGTTGTGCATATTGCATGTGCCGTATCTTCTGTGTTTTTCTGCTTTCCTCCCTCTTTTCAATGCCAGGTTTGTTGAGGTATAATTTATCTTCAGTAAAATGTGTTTCTTTTAGGCGCACAATTCTGTGGATTTTGACAAATGCATGCAGTCTTGTAACCACTACCATAATGAGGAAATTTTCTCATGCTTTTTTAAGTCCATCCTTTTCCCACTTACCTTAGTTCCTTGCAGCCACAAATCTGTTTTTCTGACCCTGTAGTTTTGTATATCTTTTCCAGAATATGATAAAAATGGAGTCATGTAATGTGTTGTCTTTTGAGTCTGTCTTCTTTCACTTCGCATAATTATTTTTGAATTCACCATGTTATTGTATATTAGTAGCTTGTTCCCTTTTCATGGCTTAGCATCATTCTACCATATGGATGTTGCCACAGTTTGTCTATCTAGTCATCAGTTAATGAAGATTTGGGCTATGATGTCATTTGGCTTGTTTTGTGTGATTATAAATAAATCTGATATAAACGTGTATATTAAGTTTTTGTGTGGATATATATCTTCATTTATTTTGGGTACATGCCTAGGAGTATTGACCTAGGTTTACCAGGTTATGTTGTTAGTGTATGTTTAGCCTGATACAAAACCACCAAACTGTTTTCCAGAGTGGCTGTGTCATTTTGCATCTCCAAAGCCATATACGATCATTTCAGTTGCTCCACATCTTTGCCAGTACTTGTTATTTTCAGTAACTTAAAAATGATTATTTAGCCATTTTAATAAGTATAGAGTGGTATCTCATAGTTTAATTTGCATATCCTAATTACTAATGGCTTTGAGAATCTTGTAGTGTCCTTGCTTTTCTTAGACCTTGTAGTCGAGACTAGTCCTCCAAAACATTTTTTTTCCGTTACATTGACTGATTGAGGAAACTGAAATGGATGTCCTATTTTTTTCTTCATTGTTTTCTTTAACCTGATTCTTAAGCATTCATTATTCTTATAAACTGGAAATAAACTTGTAACACTTGGTGATATTTCAAGTTTGTTTGTTTGGAGGAAATGCTTGGTGGCTGTTTATTTCACATTACGTCACTTTAGGAAGGCACCGATGTCTGATTGACATTACGTTCAGATGCTACTTCCATCTTAAAGTTGCCCATAAACTCTTTATCTAATAGCTTTATCTATTTACCTTTTCCTAAATCAATTATTTCACTGGGTAACTACAAAACGTGATACTTTCTAATTTTATTTTTCCGCTCACTTTATCAGTTGGATTTCTTCTGAAAAGGAAGACTTTGCCTTATCTACCAAGACTACCTGTTTATTCTATGGTTTATATAGAAAACTTTATATAGAAAAATTGGAAGTGCTCATTTCTAGCAGATGGTTTCCTAAAAGCATCCAGTCATAATTAATGGGTAGTGGCGGTGATTTATTTTCTTGTTGTCTTTTTCTTTTAGTGTCATTATGAATTCCTGGGTTTTTAATATATTCATTATGTTTCAGTCAATTTTAGTGACTCCTGTTGATATTCAAATTGAGGATATAGTGAGATACTAAAGAAAAGTGTAGAAGCAGATAGGTTATCATATGCACTTGAAACCAGTTTCTTTTCTGGCTCTGTGTATGCACCAATCTCACATAGATACTCAGAACAATTGTTTAAAAGCTGGTACTATTTTATGGGGTTTATATGATTAATGATTTGGGGAAAACTGTTCCTATTTGAGAACACATAATTTTTCCTATTTTTTTGAGTCTTTGGAATTTTGACTGGTGTTCAAATAAATATCTTCCTCTTTCCCATTTCTGTATACATAGTTTATTTTTTTTTTTTTGGTTGCTGTTATAAGTCAGGTCTTTTGGTGCATTAAAAATACATTTGAAAATGCATATCGTGTGAATGTATTTTTATCTGTATATATATAAATTTTCTTTTCTGTATGTTAATTTTTACATTTTCTCTATTACTTTTATCTCTTAATGTTCGCAGTAGTTTTTCAATTGTTTTTTGCGGTTATTCAGACATTTATTTACAGTTAGGGATAATTCTGCCTTTTCTTTTCTAATTCTCCTGTCTCTAATTGCTTAACATTTCCAAGGCAATATTAAATTAGTAGTACTGGTGATAGTGGATGTACTTTTCCTGTTTCAGAGTTTATAGTGTTTCTGGCATTTCCCTAGTAAATAAACTTTGGCTATTATTGTTACATATTTGGCCTTTGTTCTCATAATATTGTTGTTATAATGTGTAAAAATGGGAACATAAGAATGGCTTAATATATGGTACTCTGTCTCAGAGCTGGCCAGGCACAACAAATGGCTTTTTACATTAGAAAGTTTATGAGTGATGAGATTTTTACTTTTTAAATTCCTGGTAATGAATGCATTTGCACAGTGTGTGCACTTGTCTACTCTGGCCTGCACTCCATGCTGGCTCCCTCTGCTCCAGCCTCTCCCACCCTCCCCCAGACAGCGTGGCCAACATCCCTTAGGGGTCATTTTCTCCTCCTGCTTCCAGTCTACATTGTGGGTCCCTTCGGTATCCATTTGCTGCCTGCTTTCCAAAGTGCTAGCTCCTACCTGGGTGCTGTTTCCTGGGTGTGAGCTCAGCATTGTATTCTCTTGGCACTCACTTAGGCTGGTCACTCTGAGTCACAACCACGCTTGGGGAAAGAGTGGGAGGCGTAAGCATTTCTGGTAGTTGAGCCTCAAAAAGACTCAGAAAATTGTGTATTTAAGGACATTTGTGACCTAAAACTCTGTGAAGAACAAAAGTATCAATGGTAGTCTGAAACCAACCCAGGGAGGGAAATGGAACCCCTGAAGGGGTTGTTGGCCTCTGTGGCATCCTGTGCACCTCCTTTCTCTCTGCTGTCTGCACACCGGGTGCTGAGCACTCCTAGGCCTCTGCACATCACTGGCTTCCCCGCTTCTCTGTTGTGCAGTACATCTTCGGGTACTATCAAACTGTCAAGTGTGTTGCATTCCTCTGATTACTTTCTGTCAAGAGTGTCACCTCCTAAAACTCTGGCCTCCCTTCTTATTTATTACTGTGAGCTCTGTCAGCCTTGTGGTCAGATGTGTGATATCTGGAGTCTGGCTTGCTGCTTCTTATTTCTCCACTTGGCCTCTGGCAAGTTCCCTCTTCTTTAACTGCATGCCAGTGCTTTATGCCCTATTTTCCTTGCTTATAGTTTTTCTTTTCTACAAAGCCTCCTTCTTTTAGGTGTTTAGGGTTTTTTTTAAGCACTTTTTCTTTTTTTGTTATGTTTCTGTTTTAAGTTTGAGTTTTATTTTTAAACTATTCACATCATGCTATCCATTACATCTGGTCTCAGCTTCCTCTCTGTTGGAAAGATTTGAATTTTTTTTTTTAATTTAGTGTTTAAAATTTTATTTCAACAGTTTTTGGGGCACAGGTGGCTTTTGGTTATACGAACAAGTTCTTTAGTGGTAATTTCTGAGATTTTGGTGCACACATCACCAGAGCAGTGTACACTGTACCCAGTATGTCATCTTTTATCCCTCACCACCCCCACCCTTCCTTCCGAGTCCTCAGAATTCATCCCCTCATTCTTATGCCTTTGTATCCTCACAGCGTAACTTCCAATTATGAGTGAGAACATAGTGATGTTTGGTTTCGTATTGCTGAGTTACTTCACTTAAAATAATGGCCTCCAACTCTATCCGAGTTGCTGCAAAGGCCATTATTTCATTCCATTTTATGGCTGAGTAGTATTCCATGATGTATATATACTACGTTTTCTTTATCCACTCATTGGTTGATAAGCATTTAGGTCAGTTTCAGTTTCATATTTTTGCAATTGTGAATTGTGCTGCTATAAACATGTATCTGCATGTGTTTTTTTTGTATAACGACTTGTTTTTTTTTGGGTAGATACCCACCAGTGGGATGACTGGATGGAATGGTAGTTCTACTTTTAGTCCTTGAAGGAATCTTAATACTGTTTTTCAAAGTGACTGTACCATATTTGAATTAATTTAATAGGAAAACCTGAAAGAAGCCTTGGACTCAGTTATTAAACCCCATTTTACAGATGAGGAAGCTGAGGCACCGAGAAGTTACTTAACATGCCCAAGGCAGAGGCAGATTCATGCCCAGCCCTCCAGTTTCAAAGCGTGTGCCTCTAATCACTGTGCTGTATAAGGCCCATGCACACTTCCTTTCTTTTCATTCCTTCCTTGCCTTCCTCATCCCTTTCCTGCCCTCTTTATGTTTCTCACTTCTTTCTCACCTTTCCTCTTTTCTTCTTCATTCCATGGCACTAATGACCACTCTTTTAGTCACTGACACACAGGTGCATAAAACTATCATTTGCCATTCCCTGGTCCTCATTGTATGAGGTCCTTTGCCAAGTGTTGCTTTCTACATCATGACTCAAAAGTCACTCACAGTGAAGCTGCTAGGAATGAGAGTCCAGCCCAAGAATAGTCAGCAACTTTTTCTAAGAGCAGTTCCTCAGCATTGCCTGGGTTTCCTCTCTAAGCCCAGCTCACACTATTCATCTTTCCCCTCTTATACTCCCTGACAATGCCATTGCAGGGCCCATTTCTCAAGGAATAAACTCAATAAACTAAAAAATGATATGCTCACAGTCTGGCCCAACTCAGGTCTGTGGTCTTAATTTTTTTTTAGTCCTGATTTAAGATCATTTATCTTTTGATGCCTAGGTTCATGATTGATGGATGCCCTTCTGAGTGAATAAAGTGATGTCTTAAAAGCACATTATATTAGGCTTAGAGACTTCCCAGAGAACTTTTGGCGGAAAGAAGGGCAGGAAGGTGGTTTCAGGCCATTCTAAGATGGACATATTCACACATTGAGTGCCAAGATCCTGGGGGTATGGAGGAAATGTGTTTACTGAGTTTTAAGGGTCTTGAGTATATCTGCTCTCTTCCCACATAGATTTAGTGAACAAAGACTCTGAAGTTCCTTCATCATTGTATTAACTTTTGAGAGTCTTTAGTACCTCTGAATGCCATACTCAAATTTGTAACAAAGTATTTCACTTGGATGAAGCTTCAGTATCTTGTTCATCATGTTTTATACTATTACTTCATACCCCTTAACTATTGTAAGAATAGTTATTGGTTGTAATGTTTTTAGCTTTGGGTTGAGCTTTCTAGATAAAGGTATATTTACATTTATTTTAGCATTGCTATATGTACTAGTATCATGAATATATCTCGAGTTCCTATCAGTCTCAAATTTCTAGTAACTAAATGATATCTTTGAAGTTGATAATCCATCCCAGAAATTAATTAAACCATAGTTTATTATAGAATGGAAAAAATAAATTATCTGGTAAAGTATATGGATTTTTTTTTGCAATAAATAATTGTACAGAAAATACACTGGGAAAAAAGCAAGGATAACCACTGAGGGAGAAAAAGAATAGGAAGCACCATCCATTCAAAAAAGTTAAGAGTTTCCTGTATTTATAGAACATTTTTTCCAAGACTTGAAGCCTCTTGGTGTAGGCATAGAGTTAAGATTGACACACAAAATACTGGGAAACAAGTAATCCAGTGTAAGTGCCATATAGAGAATAACACATATAGTCAAGTGGAGGTAAGACCTTTTAGCCTTTGACAATTTGGGTAAATTAATGAAGGGATCACAAATTGGGAATAGTAACAGTACTCCTCTCACAAGGCATTTGGAGGACTAACGAGGCAAAGTGCCTGGCACTGAGTGCTCAATACATGTTTTCAGTTGGAATAACAGAAGAACAATGGTGTGAAATAGTCCTAGTTCTGTGTTATTAGCTGTACACTTACAACTGTTAGCTGGGGGGAATGACATTCTGTTTTCAAGTGGAGCAATCTGAGCAGGATACATGCCTGAATAGAAGGCCATTACGCTTTTCTTCTAAAGTGATCTAAGACTGTGCCGCCAGCAGGCCAAGGCAGTCCACCAGAAGTAGTTTTCAGGGTCTGTGCCACTGCTTGGAAAGATGATTAGAAGGTCAGAGTTCTGTATAATAAAACAGATGTCTATAATTTTAGCCTGGAGAGATTATTTATCTTTTTTTTATCTTAAAAGAAATAATTGCTAAATTTTCTTCATTACAATACCCACTGGCTTATAAATATTCTAAATCTTACCTTTATATACTTACTACAGTGTTTTGGCTTGTCTCCACTATTGTCCTTTTTTGTTTTCTCTAAAATTCATTAGCCTCCATTGCCATTTAGAAGGTAAGACATGCATTATTGGGAAGATCTTTTTCTTTAAGACTTTCCATAGACTAGACTTGGCTAAAAGCAAGAGGAGTTAGAAAGTATACTTAATATATGATAAAGAAGGAAGTGAAATATATGTTAGACAGCTCTCTTGTTGATTAAGGAGAGAATGATGTATGGTCTGAATCATAGTTGCTTTCCTGTGGCATTTTCCAGATCTTTATTTTATTTCCCCTGAGACACCAATTTACTCCTAAGAGCATCAGGAAGAAGTGGAAACTAACAAATGGCTATTGAAGACTTAAATCACATTGATGAAGTTTACTATCTCACTGAGCTACAGGTGTCTTCTGAGTCTCTCTAGGAATTTGATGACTGATCTTGGCAAGCACAAAAATGTTCAGCCTAAAAATTTAATTAAAAAGCAAAGCTTAGAACTCCCTCTTCTAGGTATACACAATCAAAGCCAATGATTCTACTATTGATGACACTGTTTTCTCTAATTGTTACTAGGATGTCTGAGGGGTTAATGTTTCACATGGTTTTTCCAGGGGTTATCATCTATTATGAGATCATGCATTTCGGTATTTCTTTTAAGTTTAACCCCAAAGGAATAAAAACATTTCTTTAAATCCCAATAAAATCATTTTCTTTTCTCATGCCTGCTGTGACTGCTCCTTTGAGGAGGCGGGTGAGCCTTTTCTCTAGCAATTTTGCTGAAGCATGTATACTTAACCTTGCTCTGTTTGTCCATATTTTGCAAACATATATGTGAAAAGACTTTTTTTCTTGTTCCTATCTTTTTGGTAATACTTTTCAGGGAATGAGACAATTGTTATATTTTAAAGAATTCTTCAGATATTGTTCTCATTTCTTCAAATATGATGACAATCTTTTGCAGTTTAGTTTATAAAGTAACTTCAGATAGTCAAGAGCCATGTGATATTTTCTAAGTGATGGGGAGATGATTATGATAGGGTATTGATACGGAGAACTTTGCTTGCTGAAGGAATGATGGGGTGACAAAGTATCCTTCCTTTATTCTTATCTGTCATTTTCTCAATTTGCACATTTCCATAAATATGTTATACTCAAATTTTAAAACTTATATTTTTGTCCTTTATTTAAAAAATCAGATTTGCTGTGTTAGGGTACAACCTTTTCTATGGCTAAGGCCTGTTTATCTGAAATATTGGCCGTTTTACTTTTTTTCTTGTTACAGAATAACTAGAACTACAATAAAAAATTGTCTTGCAATACCAGTAGTTTGCTTTTCCAAAACTTATCTGATGAGAAAAAAGCACTGTATTTTATTTGAAAAATAAATGGAAAATGAGATATTACCAAAACCTTTTAACATAGAAAAATCACTGCTTTAATTTTGTCTTCTTTTCAGATGAAAATAACCCTTCCTGAATAATCAGTTTTATCTTTTTGTTTTGCTCTAAGACAGGCACTGAATGGAAGTGAGGTGTTTTTCTCTCGCCCTCCTTCTGTTTTCTCCAGAAATGTATTTTATATAATGCTTTAGGAAACATAGGGGATATTTTTATGTTGGTGTATAAATTCAAACGACCAGCTTAAGAAATTGAATGAAAGTTAAACACCAAGGTTTTTCTATTTATAAGAAGCAAATTACTATAAAGCTCTACCATCAATAAATGTGGTAATTTGAATTTTCCCTGTGAAATTCTGATTTTAATTACTTCATACTGGATAATTTAACCATTCTCGTTTGTATCAGAGTATTATTTTGGAAAGGTTGTATCAAAAGCTATAATTTATATGAAAATGGGTTGTCAAGGCTGTATTTATAAATGTTATCCTGTGGCATTTTAAACCATGACCTTGAAGAAGAGATGAAGACAAGTGATATGATGGAATGCTCCTGGTGTTAATGCATTATCTCTCCTAATGACTTGGTTAACCATAACATAAACTCATTTGTGAAGACTAACCCTGAGGGGGAAAATAGCAGAATCTGTCATAAGATTCATGTTTAATTCTTTACTCTTCACATCTTTATTTTGCTTTGTTTATGGAAATATTCCAGTTATGTATTTCTTATATGGAGTCCCATCACATCCAAATCATAGACAGACCTCTGTTACTGACTGGTGGTCAGGGCATGAGGCTTCCATCTTATTTTTAGTTTTGCTTATCGTTCTGAGCCCAGAAGACCAACAGTTCTGAGGGGATATTGGTCTCTTTTAAAGTCTTAGAGAGAGAAAGAGAAATAGAGAGAGAGAAATGGGGGTTTTGCTTTCTGAAATCTAATCTGTTTCTTATGTATGAGGAGAATGTTAATACATACGTTCTCTTTTAAATTTGTGGGGGTTTCTTCTTGTTTTGTTTTTTTTTTGTCCTGCCAGCACCTTATTTGTTCTTTTGGAAGTTGTTTTATTTTATTGGTTGTTTCTTTTGAAAATTTTTTTTAAATTGACTTCTTTGTCTCTTTACTTTCATTTAATTTTTTCTCCCCAAGGATGCTTAAGATGGTTTCCATATTTCTCCTCTAGATTAAAAAATTCAACCATTTATCTTTCTGTTTTTCTCTTACTCACTTAGTCTCACTCACACTTTTCTGACTGTTTTGAAAGAGTGTGAAAAGATGTAAGACTTCTTTTTTTCTTTTTGAGACAGAGTTTTGCTCTCGTTGCCCAGGCTGGAGTACAGTAGTGCGACCTCGGCTTAGTGCAATCTCTGCCTCCAGGGTTTAGGCGATTCTCCTGCCTCAGCCTCCCAAGTAGCTGGGATTACAGGCACCTGCCACCATGCCTGGCTAATTTTTTTTTTTTTTTTCATTTTTAGTAGAGACGGGATTTCACCATGTTGGCTAGGCTGATCTCGAACTCCTGACCTCAGGTGATCCACCTCAGCCTCCCCAAGTGCTGTGATTACAGGCATGAGCCACTGTGCCTGGCCAATGAATTACTTCTTGTAGTGGTGCCTCATGAACACCTAATCATGTGGGAAAATTTCTTCATTTTTTATAGTGAGATTATTCTGAGATGTAGGGGGGCTTTTGTTTTAACTTAATTTCTTCTTCTCCATATTCAGCATACTAACACAACATCACACACATACCCCACACAAACTCTTGCCTTTGTAAGTAGAAAAATCTAGCTTGTGTTATGTAGTGCTATGTTAATTTTTGTATACATTCAGTGAAGAAGGTTTATAATCCATGTAGCAAAAACATATTTTCTACAGTGCCCAATGCTCTGCTGGCCCTTAGGAGATAATCATTGATTGCCACATGATAGGCATATGAGCTGATTTTGTATCCCCCTAATTTTTCTGCCTTGGTCAAGTCCTTTCTGAAATTTCTTTCTGATTTGCAAAAAGAATGGACACTTCAGTGATTTTCTTCTAAGGAGCATATCAAAGGTAAATTCAGTGTATGTGTTCAGCCTAGCAAGTATTTGTTTAATACACCATACTTCTCAGAACTATGTGGGGTATGGAGCCAAGCTGTGCATAGTTTTCTGTCCCAAAGGAGATTATTGCACATCTGTGGGCAAAGGAGTAAATGCAGGAATAGTTTGACAAACTCGAATTATATATATATTTTTGCTTTTGTATAAAATCCTACCAGAACATTCTAATCGCAGCTCCATCTCTGTCTGTGAGAACTCTCTCAAATTCATTTTCTTCCTTATCGTGCCTGGACATCATAGCTGAATGACTCTAATGAATACTCACTGGCACTTCAATTCTATCATCAGCTTTTTCGGCATAATTCACTTTGATGTTCCTCAGCCCTAGGATAATACAGCCTTCACTTGACCTTCTCCTGAGCCTGGGAGACATTGCTACAGTTGAAGAACATTATGGACACAGTTGGGATACTGTTGTAGAACATAATGGAACAGCCCTCAGTTAATATGTAACTTTTAACAGTAGATTTTTCTAACCTTCACATTTCCGAAGTAGTATCTTGCTCTGACCACAACCTTCTTTCTTTTCAGTTCTCATAGTTTATCTTCACTCCCATTGCTCCAGCTTTTTTTTCCCTCAAGAGAAACAGCCTGCCTACCAGCCTACCTCTAGGCTGTTAATTCCTCCCACAATGGCATCCTGTTCTTGGTTTCTCTGTTTTCCCTATTCTCTGTTTGACTCTCTCTCATACAGTGTGGCTGAACTGCTGACTCGGCATCTTTCTTGTATCCCTTGCTCCTCTGCTGCTGTGCCTCATCTTTACAGCAGAATTCCAACACCTGCTATTACTTCCTTTACCTTCTTGTTCCTATAACTATGAGATGAACACTTCCTTAAACACTGTCAGACAGTGATACAGGTTGGCATCATTGTTAACACATTGTCTTCAACTGTATATGAGCCCCAAAGCTGCCTGTCTTTCTCTTACTTGTTTTTTTTTTTTTTTTTTTTTTTTGTTGTTGTTATGTGCTCAGTCATTTCCTAGGATTTTTTTTCCAACACCCACACCCCCACCACCGCCTACTGATTGCCATCCACTTCCACTTGATCCCTTCCTGCTTAGAGCGACTCTGTAGCACAGAGGTTATGAGAAGACACTCACCATCCAGATTGTGTTCAAGCCTTTACTCTCCAAGCTATTTTATGATCCTAGGTGATTTACCTTCTCTTTGTCATTATTTCTTCCTTTGTGAAAGGAAAATAATAATGGCATCTACCTTGTAGAGTCATTGTGAAGATTAAATATGTTAATATTGCTAAAAAGCAGTTAGAAAAGCACTTGACACATAGTAGGAACTTTGTTAGGATCGGTTATTACTGCCTATTTAATTATTAAACATTGAGGCTGTTAGACCTCATGTATCTCTTTTTCAATCTGTCATATCTGCAATTTTGTCAATAACCCATTCACTCTTACTGTAGTCCCTACATTCTCAGAAATGGTACATTAAAAGGGCATTTCTCTTCGTTTCTTTCTGCCTCTGGCCTACTTTCATGTTTATCTCTCTTTTTCTTTCACGCATTTAATCTATTCCTTGAAGTGATATCTATATCCTGAGCCCACAAGCATACTAAAGTTTCTTCCATTCTAAAAGTTATGTCATCATTATCATTATCATCTACATCATTATCAGAAACAACAAAAGAAGAAAAAAAGAATATTCCTTTGGTATTTCCTCATATGCTTTTCCAGGTCCTTTCTTCTTTTTTTCTCTTATATAGATTTTTTTTTGAAAGATTGGGTTTTTGCCAAGGTGTGCTCCCTTCTGGCTGTAATTGCTGATATTGATCAAGGAACCTAATGATTAGATGATTGTGAAATTCAAGGATTTGCTTTCTCTCTTTAGTCTACTTGGACTCTCTTCTGGATTTCACACTGTTAGCCAGTTTTGACTGTTATAACATAAATACTTGTGGTCAACGGTCTACTTTCACCTGGTTCTGCACTCAGCTCCGACTCTCCTTGTCTTTTTTCATAGGTTTTCATTCTATTTCCTAAATATATGCTTTCCCCCAGGTCCCATTTTTCACCATGATCCTTCTTCTACGTATGTTCCCGGGGTAATTTAATCTATTCCCATGATTTATCTTCTATATTTACTGTGTGTGCCAGTGACTCACAAATCTCTATTTCTAGCCCAGAACTCTCTCCTGAGCCTTCAGACCACTTTCCAAATATTTCCTAGATGTGAACACCCATAGGCATCCCAAATTCAGTACATCTAAAATTAAATTCATTATGTTCCCAATTGTCATATTGCTTAAGCATAGTGACATCAACAGAGACTTGTATGCCGAATAGAATGGAGAGGAAGAACTCTAAGGTAACTACCTGGTTTTCGCCCTGGGCTATTTGGGTTGATAGTGCAGGCATCCACTAAGATAGAAACACAGAAGCGATATGACACACTACCTTAATTTAGACCTTTGTTTTCCTTTATATGAGCTATTACAAGAATCTCTGAATGGTTTTTTTCCTTAATGTCACCTACTATTTATACTGTACACAGTTGACAATTATCATACTAGAACATTAAGCTGATCGTGTACTGTTTTGCTTAAGCTTTTTAGATTGTTTCCAACTACCTTCATTTTGTAATCCAACTCTTATGCAGCATCCTTCATCAACCAGCCTCAGTTCTTGTCAGAATTCCTCTGTGCACATATGACACAGATCTGTTCCCCCATGTGATACTCTTCTCTTTAATGCCTATATTCTTCTATTCCCATCCTCTGGAAAACTTTTATTTATTCTTTCTGACCTGGCCCAGTTGCTGTCTCTTTGGGGAAGCCTTTCACAATCGTTCAGGAAATTCAAACATTTATTTACTCTAATTTTCAAAGTGGTTTTAGATGGCAACATCACGTTGGCCTGGAGCTATTTGAATTCCCAAAAAGCTCTACACATTCCTATATTTCCAACACTCAGGGCACAGCCTGAAACTTAGCAGGTGCTTAATGAATGCTTGAATGAAATTTCAAGTAAGCATTTCAAAAAGCTAGAGGAGATAGTTTGTCTCAGTGTAGCTTAGAGTCAATATAGGGAAAATAGGGGAAAAAGAAGGGTATCAAAGGGAGCCAAAATGTTATCATATATGTAAGTTCCCCATGAAGAGAAAAGGAAGAAACCATGAAGAAATATATCTTGTGTATTTAAAAATATTTTAGAGGATCTTGCAGTGGAAGAGATATAATATTGGGAAATTGCACTATAAAAGGAAAAGAGAATATAAATAAAGCTCAGGCAACCAATGCACCTGAGGAATAACCAGACGGCAATGACACTGGAAGGAAAAGGGCAACCCTGTGAGAAAGAAAAGCCTGAGCAGTGCAAGCTGTCAGAGGCCATCTGCAAAAGAAAGGCGAGAGCTTTCTGCAAAAGAAAGGTGAGAGGTTTCTTTACAACTGCTTTGCACGCTTCTGCTAAGTAATAATGCTACAAAGCCACACACTTTTCTCTTTCTCTCTAAAACTCACTCAGAGAGCACTGAGCCCAAGCTGCATTCTCTCTAACTTGCCCTTAGCTGTATGGAAAACATCTTTGACCTACAGCTAGTATACAATGCATAAACCTTCCACTGCTCTGCTATTCTCCAGGGCTTTTTTTTGCAGAAAATAAATGAAGCGATGTTCTGCAGAATGTTGACCATTATTCCTGCTCCTGAAGGGTGCTGGGGAAGATAAGTCCAGGACAGTCATGAGAATCACTCTTCCCAGTGTTTTTAAAGTGGGCATGCCCACCTTGCATAGAGATGCAGAGAACTTCCACTGTTTATGCCAGTGTGGCCTCATATATAGGTCAGTTTGAAACAATATTAAATATTCACAAAATAAACTGTATGTATACACATGTGCATGCCTTTTGTGTGTGAACAACTGAAACATTCTCTGTTTTCTCCTTAGAATTATTAGCTGCCCTTAGAGAGAGTCACAGATGGAAGATATGCAACAGTGGGAACTGTGGCCATGATAGATGTGAAAGGAGGACCCAGTGGCCTTAGATCTCATCCATTGCAAGATCCTATAAAATATTGTTAAATTTATAAACTTTATTTTTAGAGCAGTTTTAGTTGTACAGAGAAATTGAGCAGAAAGTATACAGAGTTACCAAATATCCCATCCGCACACATGCACAGCCTCCCCAATGAGACGCACTAGTGGTACATTTGTTGTAATTGACGAACCTACACTGACAGCTTATTATTATCCAAGATACATAGTTTACATGAGGGTTCACTCTTGATGATGTGTATTCTCTGTATTTGGAGAAATGTATAATAACATGTATCTACCATTGATATCATACAGAACAGTTTCACTGCTTTAAAAATCCTTTGTGGTACACCTGTTCATACCTCACACATTCTTAACCTCAAGCACTGAACAATGATCTTTTGATTGTCTGTTTGCCATATACTTATAATTGTAAGTTAAACTTTAGAACTTATAGTTAGAATAATACAGTATGTAGCCCTTTCATACTGGCATCTTAGTAATATGCATTTAAGTTTCCTCTATGTCTTTTCATGGCTTAATGGCTCATTTCTTTTCAGTGCTGAATAATATCCCATTGTCTGGATATAGCAGTCAATTTATCCACTCATATAACGAAGGACATCTTGGTTATATCTAAGCTTTGACAATTACAAATAAAGCTGCTATAAACATTCATATGCAGGTTTTTTTGTGGACATACAATTTCATTTCATTTGAGTAAATACCAAAGAGCATGGTTGCTGGATTGGATGGTAAGAGTATGTTTAGTGTTGTAAGAAACTACCAAACTGTCTTTCAAAGCAGCTGTACCATTTTGCATTTACACCAGCAATGAATGAGAGTTCTTGTTGCTCCACACGCTCACCAGCATTTGGTGCTGTCAATGTTTTGTGTTTTGGCCATTCTAATAAGTGTGTAGTGGCATCTTGTTGCTTTAATTTGCAATTCCCTGATGACGTACAATGTGGAGCATCTTTTCATATGCTTATTTGTCATCTCTGTATCTCATTTGGTGAGGTATCTTTTAAGGTCTTTGGCCAACTTTTAAATCAGGTTATCCATGTTCTTGTTGAGTTTTAAGAATTCTTTGAATATTTTGGATAACAGTCCTTTATCAGATGTATCTTTTGCATATATTTTCTTCCAGTGTGGGTAGTGTCTTCTCATTCTCTTTACATTATCTTTCTGGGAGCAGACATTTTAAATTTTAATGTGTAGTTTATCAATTATTTCTTTCATGGATCATGCCTTTGGTGTATCTAAAATATCATTGTCACACTCAAGGTCATCTAGGCTTTCTCCTATGTTATTTTCTAGGAGTTTTATAGTTTTGCATTTTATGTTTAAGTCTGTGATCCACTTTGATTTGATTTTTGTGAAGATGTAAGATCTGTTTCTAAACCTTTTTGTTTTTAATGTGAATATCCAGTTTTTCCAGCACCGCTTTTTGAAAAGAGTATTTTGCTCCGTTCTGTTGCCTTCTCTCTTTGTGAAGGGTCAGTTCACTGTATTTATGTGGGCCAATTTCTGGGATCTCTGTTCTGTTCTATTCATCTATTTGTCTCTTCTTTTACTAATACCACACTGTCTTCATTACTGTAGATTTATAGTAAGTCTTGAAGTTGGGTAGTGTCAATTCTCTGACTTTATTCTTCTGCTTTCATAATTAGTTGGCTTTTCCGGATCTAAAATATTTTTTAACACTGGATTATGATAATGAGAAAAACAAACCTATAAGTATTAAGGATATAAACAGAGAAATATGAATAAATATTTAGTCTGCTGCTCTGTGTATATTATACCATTGAACATAAAAATAAATCTCATGGATATTTTTATGAATAAGTAATGCACAGAACTAAATTTATTTTATTATAGATAACCCAAAGATTCTCTGTGGCCTATTAATTTTATGATACTTAATATGAGATTTTGCCTTCAATAACACTGTTTGGACACCATTGCTAAATAGAATTATATATTTGAACTGAATGCCCTTCTTCAACATTCTTTAATAAAATTGGAGGAATATCCTGTCAGAAAAATGGAAATGAAAACTATATCCAGAATTTTCAGACACAGAAAGTCAGGCTAGAAAAATCTGAGAATTTTAAGTAAGATATTTCAAAAATGTTTTTAAAATTTCTTTAAAGCCATATATATTTTTCTGATACCAAGGGAAAGTTTATTTGCCATTCTTATTTTGACTTTTTGAAACAGCATTCTATTTAGAACTGTATTGCCCAGGACTAGTGAAGAGATATTGATTGAATTCCTGTAGGTCTAGAGAAGAAAAGATTTGAGGGAGGAGAACAGAGAGATTATGGAAACAGGTCTAAGTTTCTCCTCATAGGCCAGGCACGGTGGCTCACGCCTGTAATCCCAGCACTTTGGGAGGCCGAGGCGAGTGGATAACGAGGTCAAGAGATCGAGACCATGGTGAAACCCCGTCTCTACTAAAAAATACAAAAATTAGCTGGGCGTGGTGGTGTGCACCTGCGGTCCCAGCTACTCGGGAGGCTGAGGCAGGAGAATTGCTTGAACCCGGGAGGCGGAGGTTGCAGTGAGCCGAGATCACACCACTGCACTCCAGCCTGGCGTCTGGCAACAGAAAAAGACTCTGTCTCAAAAAAAAAAAAAAAAAAAGAAGGAAAAAAGTTTCTGCACATATCTGAAGTGTCATTTTGTTAAAGACAGATTAGGCTAATTTTCTGTTACTTTCAGAATGCAAATTAAGGGCTAATTATGCATAAAATTTTCTACACATAGGAAGAGAGTAATAGCAGTAAGATCTGCACCCTAAATTGAACTACACCGAGATAGTGAGCTCCTTGCCCTTAGTTTTTATTTTATTTTTGAGTCTGTGTCTTCCTCTGTCACCCAGGCTGGAGTACAGAGGCGTGATCTCGGCTCACTGTAACCTCCATTTCCTGGGTTCAAGCGATTCCTGTGCCTCAGCCTTTCCAGTAGCTGGCATTACAGGCATGTGCCACCACACCTGGCTACTTTTTTGTATTTTTAGTAGAGACTGGGTTTCTCCATGTTGACTAGGCTGATGTTGAACTCCTGGGCTCAAGAAATTCACCTACCTTGACCTCCCAAAGTGTTGGAATTACAGGTGTGAGCCACCACACCTGATGTATGGAATGGGTTCATGTATTTGGTGAAAGCTTCACTATATGGAATTACAAATGTAAAAATTATGTTCCACCTCACTATTAAACATATTATTTATATTTTTATAAAAATATAAATAACAGCGAAATATCTTTTTTGCTCTTCAGTTAAGAAAAAATATATATGGATGTGTCTTAGTTTGGGCTCCTATAACAGAGTACCACAGACTGGGAGGCTTAAACAGACATTTATTTCTCACAGTTATGGAAGCCGTTAAGGCCAAGATGAAGGCACCAGCAAATCCTATGACTGGTGAGGGCACTCTTCCTGGTTTGTATATGGCCATTTTCTCTTTGTGTCCCCACGCAGCAGGGAGCAGAGATGTCAGCTCTCTGGTGTTTCTTATAAGGGTGCTAATCCCATTCATAAGGGCTCCATCCTTATGATCTAATTGTTTCCCAAAGCGCCCCCCACATACCAGCATATTGTGGGTTAGGATTTCAACATATAAATTTTAGGAGGGCACAAACATTCAGTCCATAACAGTGTGTATGTATATATGCACACACACAAACGTGCACACACTGCTCTGTTAGGGAGGATAAGGAGAAAGAATAGTTCACATTGCAGATAGAAATATGAACTTATCAATTCTCATGGGAAGAAATTTGTCAAAAGCCTTGAAATGTACTTTTCCAGGAGGTATATTCTCATTTATAAGACTACTCTTTGATGTTGGCTTATCAGAAACATAACCTGAGATGAGCACTTCACCTGCATGTCACTTACTAAGCAATTGTTCTTTGGATGACTGGTAAGGGAATGGGAAAAATAGGATAGTTAAGATCATGTGACCTCAGGCCATGTCCCTTTGGAGGGTAGCTTGAGGAAACATAGTATGTACTTGCTCCACAAGGTTGTCCTGATTTGAGCCAGGGAGCTGGGCTCTCTTATTCTCCAACTGGCATTGGTTAAGGGGTGAGGTCATGTGTGGGCATGGAAGCTCCATAGCATGAGAGAGAGAGTCCACAAAAGAAGGATTGTGGGTATCAGCTGTTAGAAGCAAAAGCTCCATGAAGTCACAAAATTGGAAAAAGAATATCTGTGTGGAACAACTGCATTAACTAGTACAAATATTCACTACATGATAAACATCATATTGTTTAAGAAAGCCAAAATGTTGTAAAATAGGTACTGAAAAGCATAACATTGGTAAAATACAGACTTTCCAGTGAAGCAGTGTGACACAGAAGGCTTCCATAGGAATGAAGCTGTCAGATAGTGACTACTATGCATATTACAATTACAAATGAAAATACACAGTCAATGTACGTAGATATACAGATGCTCCCTGACCTATGTTGAGGTTATGTCCTGATAAACCCACTGTAAGTTGAAAATATCATGTCGAAGATGCATTTAATACACCTAACCTACTGAACATCACATCTTAGTCTAGCTTACCTTAAACACACTCAGAACGCTGTTAGTCTACAGTTGGGTAAAATCATCTAACACAAAGCCTGTTTTTCAAATAAAGTGTTGAATATCGCAGGTAATTTATTGAATACTGTACTGACAGTGAAAAACAAAATGGTTCTATGGGCACTTGTGGTATAATGTCTACTGAATATGTATCACTTTTGTACCATCTTAAAGTTGAAAGATCATGAGTTGAACCGTCAGAAGCCAAGAGACCATCTATAGTTATAGGTAGAGAAAATGGAAAGATATAATGACAAAGTAGGATTTATCTCAGGAATATGAGGTTGGTTTGGTTTTAGGAATGGTATTAACATAATTCATCAGATTAAAATATTGTTTGAAATAACATGATCACTTGTTAACTGCCCATATAAAGTACTTGATAAAATTAAGTTTACCCCTTCATGATTTTTAAAAAACTCCAAAACAGTAGGTATCTAATACAAGGAATTGACTAGACATTTATAGCAAATAAACACAGGTATAAAGGCAAGGAGTCTTTTCTTTAAAATCAGGAGAAAATGATGCCCATTATCAACTTATTGTACTCATCACTGTACTTGATATTCTGGACATGATAGTGATATATGGAAAAGAAAATTATAAGAATTATAAGCAGAAAGCCAAAACTGTTACCATTATTAAATGATAACAGTATTCTTAAAATTGTTAAAAGTACAAACAAGATATTAGAGCTAATATAATAAAAGAGAAAGGTTGCTGGATATTAGACTGACATATAAAACACAACAGCACCCCTCCGTACTTGAAACAAAGAATCAAAGACTGTAAACCTCTGAATAGAGCTAGCAAAAGTTTTATAAGACCTTCATGAAAACATTGTAAAATATTATTGAAAGACATAAAGTAAGAGCTAAATAGATAAGAAATTTATAAAATGTTTGGGATGAGAGAAATCAGTATAGTAAAGATGTCAGTTCCCCAAAGATTAATCCATAAAGTTGATGTTGTTTCAGTAAAAAATGGAATGGATTTTTCATAGAATGTGATAAGACGAATCTGAAGTTCACATGTTCATCAAAATTCTCAGAGAGAGTCAAAATGTACTTTTTCTGGTAATGAAGCTTTATTTTAAACCCATAGTAGTTAAAGCAAAGGGATATTCATACAGGGATAGTCAAATAGACCAAATGAACAAAATAACAGAGAAATGACCCCACAAATAAATGAGTGTATCACATGCATGGGGGAGAAAAAGATAGAAAAGTTACTACATAAATGATGCAGGGACTTTCAAAAATCCTTAAAAAAAAAGATAAAATTAGATCTGTGACTCATACAACATATCAAAAATTAATTACAGATGAATTAGAGACCCAATTTAAAAGTATAACATTTTAGAGAAAACTTAGAAGGTAGTCCTTAAGATCCTGAATTAGGGAAGGATTTTATACACAAAACATACAAACTTAGACTATAAAGAAGGAAATTCAATTAATTTCAAAATTAAAGCTTTGTAATGACAAAACTTGCAATTCAAAAACTAAGTGAAAAAAACGTCATATATTAGAGACGATAATTGAAAACCATATATTTCCTGATGGGTTTTCATTCGTCTTATATGAAGAATTCCATAGTAATAATGGAGGCAACCTCATAATTTAAAAATGGACCAAAGCTCCAAAGACCCAGTCAGAACAGGCAACTGTCATTGGAAATAAAAACTCCAATATATATTACACTAACTGATAATTAGAACATCATATGTATCATAAGACTGACAGGTAAATTTTAAGAACAACTTCCTGATATTGTTTCTGGCAGTATAAAATGTTATAGCTGGCTTGGAGAATTCCAATAAAATAGACTGAAGATGTATTAATCCTATGATCCTAAAATTCTCTTCCTAGTCAAATACAGTAGGGGCAGGAACCAGAGACATATATAGTGATATTGATTGCAGTGGAATTTGTAATAGTGTAAAAAAATATTCTGTGTGTGTGTGTGTGTGTGTGTGTGTGTGTGTGGTTACTCAGTGGAGATTACCACTTCTGAATGTGTATCACTTTTGCACCATCTTCAAGTTGAAAGATTATGTGTTGAAAGTCAATTATGGAGTAAGAGGGGTGGATGGCATGAGGCCAGATTTAACCCTATCTGAAAATGTATGAAACAGTGGTTTTGGTTTTTTTTTTTTTAGACAGGGTCTTGTCCTAGCTGATTTTTAATTTTTTGTGTAGAGATGAGGTTTTGCTGTCCTCATCTACATCTCTTTTGTTGTTGTTGTTGTTTTGAGTTTCTTTGTTGTTTTGAGTTTCTTTTGTTGTTGTTTTTTGAAACAGTGGTTTTTAAGGCAATAGCCACTAGATTTCAATGTACAGTAATCTTTGAGAGATGAGCCATAACTGCCTCAGCATACTAGACTGAGGGAGTTTTGGGGGAACATCAGAAGAAGTCATTCCAGTCAGATCCTGGTGGATTCCCTGAGTTGAGGAACTGAGTTGCTATTGGAGGAATCTGAAGTGTCTATAGTTCCAGGACAGAATACTGAAGAGGAGGGAGCTATACAAAGGGAGAATTCTGGAGATCTTCAGCAAGTACTCCTTTTGTAATCAGCTTAGTACTGATCAGTGCACACTTGTGAGGAAGACACCTGAGGCTGGAGAAAGAGCCACTCAAAAGGATTAGAGGGAAATGTGCTGAGTATTTACATACGTTTGGGTCTAACAAATGTTTACACCAGGAAGACTGGGAAATCTCATGAATTATGAGGTACTGGAGATAGGATGAGACTCTTACCTTAATACTGGGGAACAATTAGCCCCAGAATGATTACCAGTTTTGTCCTGCCTGATAAATTTTAGCAAGACTCAAAAGGATGAAACTGTTTCAAGTAACTTAACTGTGTCCCAGAAGAGAGTTTATGAATATTTATAGAAATACCAAAATAACCAGAACCTAGCAAAGCAGAATACATAGTGTCTGGCATCCACTCAGAAATTATCAGGTAAGCAAGAAAGTATGACTCATCATAAGGACAAAAATCAATCAATGAAAACTAATTTTAGAATGGAGGCAAATGTTAAAATTAGCAAGGAATTAAGACAGCTTTGTGACTGTATTCCAGATGTTTTAGCAAGTCAAGTAGAGCCACAGAGGAAATTTAAAAGACCCAAACTAATTCCTAGAGATGGAAACTACAATGTCTGATGTGAAGAATACCCTGGATGGAACTAGTGGTAGATTTGACATGATATGATAAATAGATTAGGGAACTTCAAGACGTAGCAATAAAAAACGTCATGATGAAACAGAAACAAAAATCCAAACCTTTTAAAAGAGTTTCATTGAGTTGTGAGACAATTTCAAGTAGCACAAAAAGTATTTGGAGAAATAATAGCCAGAAATATTCTGAATTTGATGAAGACTGTAAAACCAGAGATCCAAGAAGTGAAACAAACTCTGAGTATAAGAAACATACAGAAAATTCCACCAAGGAATATATTATAATTTTACCAAGGATAATCAGAATACTTTAGAAGCAGTCAGAGGGGAAAAATACATTGTGTACAGTGTAAAAAAGACACAGAAACCATATATTTCTCATTTAAAGCAATATAAGGCCAGGTGTGGTGGCTCATGCCTGTAATTGCAGCACTTTGGGAAGCTGTGGTCAGAGGATGGCTTGAGTCCAGGAGTTTGTGAGTAGCTTGGGCAACATAGTAAGACACCATCTCTACAAATAAATAATAATAATAATAATGATAAACTACCTGCGTGTGGTGATATGTGCCTCTACTCAGCTACTCAAAAGGCTGAGGCAGGATGATAGCTGGAGCCCATGAGTTCAAGGCTGCAATGAGCTATGTTCTAGCCTGGGTGACAGGGTGAGACTCTGTCTCAATAAATAAATAAACAAATATAAAGTAATACAAGAGAGAAATCAGTGGAATTGTATTTTTAAAATGCTGAAAGAAAAACAAATCAATGTTAACTTTTATACTGAGCAAAAAAAAATTTTAAAAATGAAGGCAACATAAAGCATGATTCCAAACATACCAAAGGTGAAAAAATCAATGGCAGCTTGCTCATTACAAAACGTGTATTCTAATATATATTTTAGGATGAAGGAAGATGACATTAGATAGAAATATGCACCAACATATGTGAATGAAGGGCAAAGAAAATGGTAGGTATAAGATTAAATATGTAAGATTTTTATCAAGTCTGTTGAAAATATTGAGTGTTTAAACAAAAATAATAACATTGTAGTATAGAGTTCATTAAATATATAAAAGTAAAATGTGTGCCAATTGAATAAAGTCCGTGAGAATAGCAATGTCAGTGCCCTCTTGTAAGATTCTTATCTTACAGAGTGGTATAGAATCACTCGAAAGTGTAGTGTGTGATAAGGTTAAAAATATACTATACATTTGAAAGTAGTTGCTAAAATGATGAAATAAACAATGCTAATAAGCCAACAAAGAAAATAAAATGAAATTTAAAAAGTAATTCAAAAGAAGGCAGAAAAGGAGTTTTCAAGAGAACAAAGAATAGATGGGCCAAAGTAAAATCAAATAACAAGACGATAGACTTAAATTTAATCATGTCAACGATTACATTGAAGATAACTGGTTTAAAACAATCCACTTAAAGAGCAGAGACTATCAGATTGTACTATCAGACTGTATATAAAAGCAAAACCGAACTGTATACTCTGTATAAGAAACATAATTTAAAGATAGAAATAGGTAAAATGATGGAAAAAAAGTTACATCTTGATAACACCAAAAGAAAACTGGAATGACTATATGAATATCAGAAAAAGTAGATTTCAGAGTCAGTATTATTACTAAGGATACAGTTCATTTCATAATTATATAGGAATCAGCAGAACATTATACCATACATATGCACCTCATAAAAAAGCATTAGAATATGTGGAACATAAACTGATGGAACTGCAAGGAGAAATAGAAAAATTTACATTATAATCAGAAATTTTAGTGCTTCATTGGATGGAGCAAGTAGACAGAAAATCAGCGAGGACACAGAAGACTTGAACAATGCCATCAGCCAACTGGACCCAATCGATGTTTATAGACACTCCACTCAATAACTGCAGAATACATATCCTTTTTCAAGTGCACACAGGTAATTTTGCAACATACACCACATTGTAGTAAATAAAACAAATTTCAATAAAATAAAAATTTAAGGCACAAACTGGTAATTTGATTAATAAGTTAATAAATTAATAAGTATATTCTCAGACCACAATGGAAGTAAATTAGAATTCAATAACAAATCTGGAAAATTCCCCCAAATATTGGGGTGCCAAATAATACATTTGTAAATATCTATGTGCCAAAGAACAACTCTAAAAGGAGATTATAAAAAGGTTTAAGTTGAGTGAAAATTAGAACACAAGATATGAACATTTGTGGGATGCCTCTAAAATTGCAGTTAGAAGGGCAACTCAACACCCAACATATACAAGAAAAAAGAAATATCTCAAATTAATTGATTCAGTTTCACCTTAATTATCTAGAAAATAAAGGGCATATTAAACTAAAGGTAAACAAAAGAAATGCAAAAATGATCAAAGTGGAAATCAGTTAAGCAGAGAAAATCAGTGAAACCAACGGCAGAATTTTGATTAAATTTGATAAATTTAGTAAGTCTCTAGCCAGATTTAGGAGGCAGCAAAAAGTAGAACAATATAAATTAGCAAAAGTAGGCGTGAGAGTGGTTTCATAATGAATAGGTCTTCAGGTATGAAAAGGATAATAAGAGAGAATATTTGGAAAAACTATATGGCAATAAGTTGGACAACTTAGGCGGAATGAGAAAATTCTTTCAAGGTCACAAACTACCAAAGCTCACTCAAGAAGAGTAGATAACTGAATAGGTCTCTATCTCTTGAAAAACTAATTTGTAGTTAGAAATCTTCCTACAAAGAAAACTTCAGGTGATGTGGCTTTATCACTGACATTGACCAAACATGTAAAGAGGAAATGATACCAATTCTATAGAATTATAGAGAATTGAAGAGAAGGTAGTAATTTTTATCTCATTCTATATGGCCGGCATTAACCTGATACCAAATTTTCGGGTGCAAATATCAAAAGAAAATCAAAACCTGAAAGTATTCTTCATGAACATATATGCAAAATGCTAAACCAAGTCTACCAAATTGAATCCAACAATATATAAAAATGTGACTATATCATGACTAAGTGAGATTTATTCAGGAATGCAAAGGTAGTTTACTATTTAGAAATCAATTAGGGTACTCATTATACTGAAAAATGATTAAAGCAAAATTACATGATCACCTTAATGGAACAGCAAAAAGCATTTGAAAACTCACATTCATTCATTATAAAATTCTCAGCCAATTAGAAACAGAGGGAACTTCTTCAACCAATAAAGAACATCTACAGAAAACCTTCAGCAAATATAAACTTAATGTTAAAAGACAGATGAATATGTTTTTCTTTTGATCAGGGACAAAACATGGATGTCCACTCTAATTTTTTTTTTTTTTTTTTGAAACGGAGTCTGGCTCTGTCACCCAGGCTGAGTGCAATGGCGCGATCTCGGCTCACTGCAACCTCCGCCTCCCGGGGTTAAGCAATCCTCCACTTGAGCCTCCTGAGTAGCTGGGATTACAGGTACGTGCCACCAAGCCCGGCTGATTTTTTGTATTTTTAGTAGTGATGAACTTGGCTAGGCTGGTCTTGGACTCCTGACCTCTTGATCCACCCGTCTCAGTCTTCCAGAGTGCTGGGATTACAGGCGTGAGCCGCCATGCCTGGCCTTGTTGTTTTTATTCGATATTGTTCTGGAGGACCTAGCCAGTCTAATTAGAAAGGAACAAAATATATAGATTGGAAAGGATACTAATTTGGAGAAAATGTGGTTGTTTATGAAAAAATCTGGTGAGATAACGAAAAATCTACTAGAGTAATAAGTGAGCTTTGCGAAGCTGTATTTGTACACCAAAAATTATATAATAATTTGCTGAAGAAAAGCAAAAATCTAAGTAAACAAAGAAATAAACTCTATTTATAGATATGAAAACAGTATTATTAAGTTGTTAATTCTCCTAGAATTAAGGCTGTCAGATAAAATATAGGACAGCCAATTATTTTTAAATTTTATATAAAAACTAATTTTTAGCTTACATATATCCATCCTATGGTTTTATTTGCTGTAGCTGTTCACCCTACTTCAAATTGATTATGTACAATCTCAATCAAAATTCCAGTAGGATTTTTGGTAAAACCTGACAAGATCATTCTATAATTTACATGGAAATTCTAAGGATCCAGAGAAATAAAAATAACTTTGGAAAGATGTAAATGTGTTAGAGGAATAACAGTATGTGACTCAAGACTTACTATAAAGGTACAATAAATTTGCCAGTGTGGTGTTGACATCAAGCTAGACAAATAGACCATAAGAAATGAAAAGTCCAGGAACAGACCAACAAGCATATGGATAACTAATCTTTGACAAAGGTGAAAAGGCAGTTCTTTGCAGGATGCATACATAGTCTTTTCCACAAATGGTACTGGAACAGTTGTATATCCAAATGCCAAAACAAACAAACAAAAAAAGATCTTCCATCCATATCTTACATCATATAACAAAATTAAATAAAAATGGAATGGATCCTGACTATAAAATCAAAAACTCTAAAACTTCTAGAAGGAGACATAGGAGAAAATGTTTGTGACTTTAGATACACTTCAAAAGCATAATCCATGAAACAAATCAATAAGTTGAGCTTGTCAAAAGTAAAATCTTTCATTTTTTTGTTATAACAAGGAAAAGATCATCCAGAGACTGGAATAACATCTTTGCAAAGTATATATCTGATAAAGAATTTATGTCTAGAATGTATAAGGAACTTTTAAAATCAATAAGAAAACAAACAAAACAATGTAATGTTTGGACAAATAATTTAAACAGCATGTATCAAAGAAGATATAAGTATGGCAAATAAGCACAGGCAAATAATTTCAGCATCATTGGTCATTGGAAATATGTAATTTAGAACTTTAATGTGATATACACTATTCACACAATTAAAATTAAACTGATTCAACTCTAAGTTTTTGTGAGAATGTGGAGAATGGTTTCTCTCATACTCCCCTTTCCCACACTGGTGGGAAAATATAATGATAAAAATACTTTGAAAAACAGTTTTCCACTTTCATAAAAAGTTAAATATACATCTACCATATGTCTGTACAAAGACTTGCAGATGAATGTTTATAGCTGCTTTATTTATAATAGCCAAAAAGTGGAAACAACTCTAATATTCATCAACAAATGAATATATGATGCATTTAACAAATGCTACTCAGCAATGAAAAAAATGAATTACCGATACACACTAATGACATGGATGAGTCTCAAGATGATTAGGCAGAGTAAGAGAAGTCAGATGAAAAGAATATGAATCCTTATACTCTAGGATTCCATTCATCTAAAACTCTGGAATATGTAAAGTAACTTTTGACTGAAAATTTGTCAGTGTTTCCCGTGAAGAAGGGATGGGATGGAGAGAGGAGGAAGGGAGAAAATGATAAAGGAGCACAAGGAAACCTTTGAGGGTAATGTCCATTATCTTGTTTGTGGATTTTTTGATTTCTCATATTCCACAAC